>NC_141693.1:426947217-429347217 GCF_964263255.1 Lissotriton vulgaris
AAGAATTCCATACCTCTAATTCACCTTGACCACAGGTGTCCAGCATTATTCCAATCTATGCCATATTTTCAGGATAAGCGCAATGAAAATGAACTCTATTATAATTAAATGTTGATAAATTCATCCTAAGGATATCCTGAAATTCTTGCACGAACAGTACACTTTTACATCTACTTTAGACATTCCTTGCTCAGGCTATGCCCATGGGATGTAATGTGGCTTTCCTCCTCTGAACTTAAACCCATTCTAACTCAACATGTTACAACTCTGCACCATAGGGGGGTTATGTGCAGAGGTCGACCCCCTTCACTTATAACCAATTCCCCTTCTGAACCTCACCTTTCCTCGGTCTATAACTTGTTCTCTCATTATGAAGGTCTCTTCAGTTCCAAGCAGAACGAACAGGGACCTTATATGGTTAAACCTAGAATGCCCATCAGCATTCAGCCATCTAGAGTGGAGTCCTAGCTGCTTGACAATTAATGTATAGTTTTGCTCAGTGTGAACCCGAGCAATCGGGATAGTAGAGCTTTTTTTCAATCATTAAATGCATATACAAATAGAAAGATCGATAATAGAGTTCATAATAGAATGGTGTATAATTCATATAAACATCAAAGCTTTACAATAGCCAAAGAACATGATTGGAGCAAGATTTCGTGAGGAGAGGTATAATAGGGGCCAAATGGTAAGTCAACTTTCACATGCACATTGTCATATTAGAATGGAATATCAAAGGCTTTTCAGCATTCACGGATTGGTTGAACACACATTCTGTGACTAAGCAAATCATTGCACATAGATTCAGACACCTCTACAGTTATAATTGCAAAAAAACAATTGATGGACATAATGCTGAACAAAACAATTGGACAGAATGCTGAACACTGTCAAACATTCACCTAGTACAGAGATTTGGGTCTAAATTCGTTGTTTATTTGCTCCTCATGCCATTACAGTTTTAACCCAACCATATGCAAATCAGTCTTGACTCCGCTCCCCATGGGAATAGTCCATTCCAAGGTTAACAGCATCCTACAGCAACACCCAGGAAGACCATTAGATACACAGATTTCAATAGTCAATCCCAGGCTACTCTACAGACAATCATTGGTTCTATAGTGAAACCCAAGCTGCCCATCAGACAGTGTCCTCTGTAACATAAAAACCAGGCTGTGAGGGGAGGAGCTTCGCGGGCAAGCAAGATGGCCGTGTAAGCTCGGAGCTCCGCAGACCCTCCGACCCTCCGCAAATATCCTGGTAGAAATCCTGTTCCACGGTGGTGGATTCCAACTGGCGAACGGTCACGGACGCGGGAACTGCTTTCTGCTTCCAAATCCGACATTTCTAGGCAAAGTTATGTCGTGTTGACTGATGTCTCGGATCTGCAAGCAGAGGTCCGCACCTTGAGGTCGGTAACTGACCAGTTCTCGAGACGGCTGGGGGACTTTGAAGGACGTGCCAGGCGGCAGAACGTGTGCATTATTGGAATACCGGAGGGTGCAGAGGAAGCGGCCGTCGATCTCTTGGTGGAAGCCTTGGTGAAGACCCATCTCGCACCAGCTGGACTTAGCCACTTTTTCTCAGTGGAACGAGCCCACAGGATACCCGGCGGCCCTACGAAGACGGGTGTCGCGCCGAGGCCCATCATCGCCCGACTATTCAATTTCAGGGACCGGGACGTGATTCTTCAGGCCTCGAGGCGACATGGGCCTCTTAAGTTCCAGAATGCTGAGGTGAACTTCTACCCGGACTTCACCAGGGCCGTTCAGAGACAGCGCCAAAGCTTTGCGGGGGTGAAACGACGCCTCAGGGACTTGGGGCTTAAGTATTCCATGCTGTTCCCCGCTAAGCTGCGAGTCGAACGTGATGGTCGAGCCCTGTTCTTCGACATGCCTGAGTCTGAGTGGCTGGCTGGACACTTTGCCGCAGCGCCAAAAAGACCACGAGGAACACTCCGGAGGCGCCTCCGGTGGCCCTGATCCTCAAGAGTAGTGCTCCTCGCACTGTCTTTAGCGGTTGGTGTTCCCATCGACTGTGACTGATAATGCCAAGCTTTTGTACTTTTGCAACTCCTCATTTTTACATGGAGGGTGGCAGGGGGGGATTGCGGGGGTTCCTTACTCCTCTAGGGTCTTTCTTGTAGCTTAGTTTATGGGGCGACAGGCACACTGCTGGTTGGGGGGGCTTTTTAGTCTGCTGCAGGGGTGGGGGGTGGTGTTGGGGATGGTTTTATGTGTTCTCTTCTATCTCTTAGGCAACGGGTCGTATGCTTTGCTCTGTTTCACTTGTTGTTGAGGCTTTTGGGGGTTGGGTGGGGCTTGAGACATGATGGGGGCTAGGAAATTGCAAGTTCTTTGTTGGAATGTCAATGGCTTGGGTGATCGTATTAAAAGAGGGGTGGTATTGCAATTGCTTAAACGACATATGCCAGATATTGTTTTCTTGCAGGAGACACATTTAGTGGGGAATACGTGTAGAGTGCTCAATCGGAAAGGTTTTAAAATGGTGGCTCATTCAGGGTTCTCTTCGGGGTCCCGGGGGGCGAGAGTTATGGTGCGTACGTCCCTTCCTTTTGAGATTGATTCCACTGTGGTTGACGAGAGGGGGCGGTACGCTGCTGTAGCGGGGCGCTGGGAGGGGCGTGCCCTTATATTGGTTTCGGTTTATGTTCCTCCGGGCTTACAGAACACCACCTTCCAGGACCTTGGTAGCGCCATTTTGAATCTGCCCGCAGGGTCGTTAATTGTGGGGGGGTGACTTTAACTCAGTTTGCTCCGGATACTTGGACAGACATCCGCCTAGAGACCTCCGCGCCACTCAACTGTGGTTGCCCACCTTTCTTGATACACTGGGGCTGGTTGACTGTTGGAGACTCTTGCACCCCACCGAGAGCCAATATTCATTTCACTCTGGCGCTCACGGTAGCCTTTCCAGGATCGATTACGTCCTTACTTTGGCGGCTCACGCACCGGCGATCTCCGAGGCCCGTTACTTGGCGAGGGGCATTTCAGACCATTCCCCGCTGTGGGTCTCATTTGACTTTAATATTGTCATGTCGGAGCGACCTGTGGTGGTCAATCCGTGGTACTTCCAGAACCCTAAGACCCGTGGTCTCCTGGCTAAAGCTATCGACCTCTACTTCACGGAGAACGTGGGGTCGGTTGCATCGGCTGTTACTTTGTGGGAGGCTTATAAAACTGTCTTGCGGGGTGAGGCCTTTACTCTCATAGCGAAGCCCGTAGGATCAGAGACGCCGACATGGTGCGTATCGAGGCTGAGATCGTGGAGCTAGACTCCCGATTAGAGATGGATCCCGAGCCGGCCCTGCTACATAGCCTCTCCCTTAAACAATCAGAGTACCGTGACCTTGCTACTGATGCTGCTCTCGTCCTGGGCAGGGAACAGCAGGGTCGGATTTACGACGTCGGCGACAAGGCCGGGAAGTTGCTGGCCTGGCTTGACAAGAAAGAGAGGGCCAGCCGCGTCGTCCCTGAGGTACTGGGAGAGGATGGATTATTAGTCACCGATCCAAGCGCCATTGCTGCGTCCTTTTCAGATTACTTTCAGGGCGTTTATGCCTCTGTCTCGGACCGGTCAGAGGCGGATTCGGTTGCTTTCCTTTCCGATATCGACCTCCCGTGCTTATCGGACGAGGATCGAGATGATCTAGACAGGGACATATCCGTGGATGAGGTAGCGCTTGCGATCCGCTCATTGCGGTCTGGCAAGGCACCGGGTCCCAACGGCATTCCGGTAGAACTGTATAAGATTAAACCGGATGTGGTCTCCCCTCATTTGCGCAATATGTTCCTGGAGGCGCGGGAGAAAGGACTACTTCCCCTTGACCAGAGGTTGGCCACCATTGTGGTCATCCACAAGGAAGGGATGCCGAGAGACTTGTGCCGATCGTATCGTCCCATCTCTCTCTTGAACGCGGAGCCTAAGATTCTTGCCAAAATGCTCGCCAACCGTTTGATTGGCGTTATCGGCGACTTAGTGCACCCGGACCAGTCGGGCTTTATTCCACACCGCAACACTGCTCTTAACTTGCGTCGACTTCACGGGGCCCTGGCTAGGGCCCATACGCTTGAGGAGCCGGCTGTCTTGGCGTCATTGGATGCCACGATGGCCTTCGACTCCCTCGAGTGGAGTTACCTGTGGGCAGTGTTGGTGAAGCTCGGTTTTGGCCCGGAATTTGTGGGGTGGGTCAAACTCTTATACTACGAGCTGCTGGCTAACGTGGCTGTCAATGGCCGAGTTTCTGCGACTTTCGCTCTTCAGAGGGGCACCAGGCAAGGCTGCCCTTTGTCGCCTCTGTTTGCACTCGCGCTTGAACCACTTGCGGCCCTGTTGCGGACCCATCCCGACCTACATGGTATCAGATGGGCCCCTGGGTTCGAGGACAGAGTCTCGCTATACGCGGACGATATTCTCCTGTACCTCACCTCCCCCTGCAAATCCCTTATTGTGGCCTGTGGCGTGCTGCAACTCTTCGGTCGGTACTCCGGCCTAGTCATTAACTGGCCAAGTCGCACTTATACGTCCTGAAAGGGGGAACGCCACGCCTTACGAGGGGTTGCGGCATACAGGTGGCAGGGCCAGGGCTTCAAGTATCTGGGGATTTATATCTCCACAAATCCAAAAGCGCGCTATGAACACAATTTGCTTCCCCCTCTTCTCCGCCTCCGGCGTGACGTGGAGGGATGGCGTAAACTCCAGATTTCCCTGCTTGGGCGCGCGGCGTTGTTCAAGATGATGTCCTTGCCCAGGTTCCTCTACGCCCTGCAAAACACCCAGGATCCGGTCCCAGCTCGATACTTCGGCGAGATCGAGAGCCTGCAACGCGCCCTACTTTGGGACGGCCGCCCTCGCATCGCTATCACGAAACTTACGTTACCGTGGTACGATGGGGGGATAGCGCTACCTGATGTTCGAAGGTATTATTGGGCCTCCCAGTTGGCAGCTATTAACCACGGCCTATACGGTCCGGAGAACAACCCAGGATACGCCATGGATCGGTGGCTACTGGGCGGCGGGAACTACTACAGGGCGCTCTACTCGAGGTCTCGACAGGCGGATGTCTGGGCCAACGAAAACCGCGGTCCATATTT
This sequence comes from Lissotriton vulgaris, assembly GCF_964263255.1. Taxonomy (NCBI): domain Eukaryota; kingdom Metazoa; phylum Chordata; class Amphibia; order Caudata; family Salamandridae; genus Lissotriton; species Lissotriton vulgaris. The sequence continues at coordinate 426,952,332 of NC_141693.1, forward strand.
GGAGGGCAATCACCAAGGCTCAGGGATGGAAGGATAGATTGACTAAGTCGACCCCATTGTATGACTCAGACATCCTGGGCAAACTGTGGCACACAAGGGTTTTGATAAGTGGGATCTGATTGGCATCTCCAGAGTGGATGATATGTTACTGTGTGGCGAGGTTAAGACTTTTGCCCAGTTACAAGCAGAATTCCAGCTGGGTGAGACGGAGTTCTTCCGGTATGCTCAGTTACGACATGTACTGCTGTCTGCCACACCGGGGGAGGGGGCGATTCGTGACAGCTCCCCTTTGGAAGACAGGGTGCTGGACGGCCATATGCCGGACAGCGCCATCTCACTGTCTTATAAAAAACTTATCAATGTCCGTACAGACCTCCTCCTGGGTGTGAGGGACCAGTGGACACGGGATGGGATAGAAATTGATGATGAAGATTGGCAGAGTGCGGTGTCCTCCCCCAAGGAGGTTGCTATCTCTTCCCGTCTTCGATTGGAGCAACTCAAAATCTTGCACAGAGTTTATGTTACTGGTCCTAGACTCGTGCACATGGGCTACTCTGTCGATGGACTTTGTAGGCGTGGCTGTGGCGCCCTCGAAATTTCATGCATATCCTGTGGGAATGTCCCGCAATAGCCTCCTACTGGCGACGCGTGCACTCGATCATGAGTGAAGTGACTGGGGTAGAGGTGCATGCGGAAGCCAGGAGATGCCTCCTCAACATCTGGGGTCCGACAGATCACAACGTGGCCCAGACCCAATGGGTGACCCTTGGCAACATGGTAGCTAAACGGGACATCGCGCAGAAGTGGGGAGCTATAGCGGCTCCAAAGGTAGTACAGTGGAAGGCCAGTATGGATTGGTGTATGTTTCAGGAAAAGACCGTGGGGGGCTTGGAATGCATACAGAGGAGATATTTGCGTGCCCCCAGACCCCGCCCCACGGGAGGAACACCCGTCACCATAGCTTGAGACACCAACTGTAAAACTTTACGTTGCTATCCTGAATTTTCCTCCCTTCCCACTCATAGTACTTCCTTTCGTTGGTCTTCACTGTGCTCACTATGCCCTCCTGACCCCCTCACAATGCCTCACTGTTTCTCACATTCCATTGCCTCTGTCTATGTGCCAGGTTTGGCGCTCTTCTGCTCGTCTCTCTTTTCTATGTTACTCTTATAAAATTTAAAAATCAACCTCAATCGTTCTGCTGTGCCAATTCTTGCACTATTGTCTTCCTGATTTGCAATGCTGCCTCGCCTCCGGGATGTCAGGCTGAATAGCTGTGTGCACTGTTTTTGAATAAAGGTTTTAAAAATTTTAAAAAAACAGGCTGTGAGACAGTCAGCACTCACCGTGTATTAAACAGCACAATGTTTTATCCACAGCACAGGCATCTACAGCAAAACAAAGGCTGCCTTCGCAACGTTCAGGCGTTACAAAAGCAACTTCAACGAGGCAAGGCTGTCTAAACAGAGGCTCGAGCAGGTTTATAAAAACACAGACTGGCTATCGCTCTGTCACCTACAACGCAGGACTGGTGGGCACTGAGCTAGACTACAATAAACAACGTATTTGCCAAATGGCAACCAGAACACTGTAACAGCGCTCAGTTTTATCAGTAGGTTTCAACATCTTCGTCTGTCTGATAAATTCCCCTTAACGTCGCAGCAGGGGGAAGAACCCATTCAAAAGGCTTGTACGTAGACAATTGGAGTTTTACATGTGCCCACATACTATATTCTAACATGTAAACATGTGATATATGAAATAAAGTAACGTCCGAGTTTAGGTACCCTCACTCAAGCCATCGCGCTGACGTCACGTACATCACTTCTATAAGAAGAGATAACCATTTCAAATGGAACTACATCTAACGTCTTCTGTAACGGCCACCTCTATACTGCAGCTCCTAAACTCACCCAAGGGTTACTGGTTTGCATTCTCAGCAGTCTGTTATATCCCTTTAACCCCCCCCCGCCCCCCCCCCAAGATCTCCTGGCCCAGGAAATGAGAAGATGGACGGTGCGTTTCTGCTGTCTCCGCAGCTTGTAGCAGAACCCAGCTGATTGCATTCAACGTCTGATATATTTTGAAATGGAAAGGACCTCTGCTCCCAGCATAATCATAAGCATAAGCATAAGCATATATAAACTATCGCCGTCGCACTGTATTCCCACGCACAGGCTACAGTAAATCCACATAAGCTTCTCATGCCCCTCCCCTGCCCGAAGCATGCCTTCTAGACCTTAGCTTGTGCTAATCCAGGTCACTAAGAAACAACAGACCACATAATGTATGGGGAATCCCTCCCCCTACAGCAATCTGGAATAAAGGAGTGATAGCAGACAGCCCCCCTCCCCCACCGCACCCAGCCCAGTGGGCGCCTTCTTACCGTAGATGGTCTCTTCCATTGCTGCGAGGGTGTGGGTTAATGGTTCGAAACTGGACGCACTGCTCAGGTGCGAAGTGTCCGTTTACGTTTCAGGCACTTTGTACCTAATCACACGTTCCCCACCGGCCACACAGGTCGCTCTGTCGTCCTCACCCAGACCATCTCTCGATCTTGCCTATGAGCTCACACTCGGCCCATCCCTAGCTACACCCTTTTACACAAATTGCCAATTGAACGTTGCCTTGCATCGTCAGTCAGATGAGAAGGACAGCCCTAACGCCAATCAGTATGCGACTGAGGCCTTTGTCTTGCGCTTCCTTAATGAGGACTTTGTTTGGCTAGTCGCTTCTCCAATCAGAGCAGGGTTGCGCAGGAGGTAAAGAAGGAACGATCCCCGACGCAAAATGTACTCTTAATTAATTGGAATGCTCTGCGTCACTTAAAAAGGCAAATGAAAGACAGGAGGGAGGAGGGCTAAACAGGAAAGAGTGATTGAAACCAGGACATTGGGTGTTTTAAAAGCCTTGCACACCTTAAAGGCTGTCACAACAAGCGCTCGCCATGCCTGTAAACCCGGTCCTTTTCAGACTGGGGGGCGTGCTTTTCTTACTCCCCTCATCTCCATTGGCTGGAATGTAAACAACGGGCGTGCTTTTGACTGTTGTTTACATTCCAGCCAATGGAGAAGAGGGGAGCAAGAAACAAAAAAACACGCCCCCCAATCCGAAAAGGACGGGGCTTAGATGAGAGAATGTCGTCACTGGGACCTCTTCTCCAATGGCTGGCCGCCGTTTAGGAGGCCAGCCAATGGAGAAGAGGGGTGGGGCTTAACCTTGCTACTCAGACATTAAATCTCGCCAGCAAGACTGCGTATGTGCGCAGCCTATGCTAGACGAGACCTAAAAAAAGGCAGGAGTCACTACCTACACGGCTGCCAGACACAGATGCATTGCAAAGGAATGCAACTTGAGAGCTGTTCCAAAATATCCCACATCCGCAGTTCAGAACGGGTGCCGGCATTTAGTTAAAACAACAGAACGATCCAAGCTCTGCCCAGCGCTCCTTACTAACTGGGTGGTACCAACTCCAGTCCCAACATCTGTCAAAATGTGAAGCGTGCTGGCAAACTAAAGCATTGGCAAGCCCCAGAGCATTCTTCAAAGACCGCGGAGCTTGCTATATGATCACACAGGTAGTTCAGTGCCAAAGACATTCACCGCTATGTGTTCCACTATTACTCACCCGACAAGTATCTTGGGAGGAGACCGGATGATGCTCGGCCAAAAACAGAAATGAACTAGTTGGTAATGGGATTAAAGACTGGCAGAGAAAGAGAGTTCTCCCAAATGATTTTAGGTCCAGAGGGGGGAGATGGTATGCAAGTGTGTATGTGAGAATGTTAGGATCGAATATATTGTTAGGGGCACTTTTTCCTAAGTCAAATTGTTTCATTTTTTGTATTTTTCCAATTTACACCAATTGTTTTTTGTATTGTGGTGAATCTCTGTATAATATGTAAACTGACAAAATGAAATATGCAGATGCATAAAAAACTTTTTTAAAAACGATATAAAGTATATATAAAAAAAGAAATAAAAATATGTTTTGATAAATACTTTCAAGTGTTAGCTTTCCTCTTTGACATCCTTTTTTGTATAAAGACTGTTTAGATTTACTCACGGTTAAAAAGCAATATAGGTCATTATCAGAGGTATTTCGCATATGTTGAATGGGAGTAAAGACTACCAATAATTTTCAAAACAATAGGATACTTCGGAGAAATAAGTTTCACGTGTGTGGAACCTCATACCAAATTCACGAATCAACAGTTACAAGTAATGACGTTTCTTGCCTAGCACCCAGTTTCTAAGCACTTTACTTGGTGCAATTACACAATTTAATGGTATTCAATTTGCCTCCTTAGGAAGGTCAAATAGGCAAGTCGGCCTTATCGTGTTTTGAACTGCTTGAAGATCAGTGCACGCAGAAGATTTTGAAAAACAAAAATAATATATACCACAGGTCTAATGAGCATGCCACAAGAAACAATGTGACTACAGAAATATTTTGCACCACAGCAGTCACCAATGTGTAGCTATGGTTCAGCTGTGCTTTCCACAAAAAAAAAAAATGTTTTAAATGCTTATAACTTTTCACCCCATTTATGCAACTGCATTGAATTTGGCAATCGCTTGGCCAGCTAAGGATGAGCATGCCAATTTTCATTCAAACAGAAAAAAAAATGTCAAGGTGGGGGGAGGGAATATTTCAGGACCATCAGGCAGTTCACCCCCATTTGTAAAAAATAAAAAAATAAAAAAGTATATATTACATACATACATATATATACATACACATATCTCCATTAACCACTCCGGCGCTTGAAACCACCAAACTGAGAAAGACACAGACTCCAGGATTAGCTTACACACTGCTGGCTGCAGTGAATGAATAAATAAAAATAATTCTCTCTCTCTCTCTCGCTCTCTCTCTCTCTCTCAAATAAAAATAATTCTCTCTCTCTCTCTCTCAAATAAAAATAATTCTCTCTCTCTCTCTCTCTCTCTCTCTCAAATAAAAATAATTCTCTCTCTCTCTCAAATAAAAATAATTCTCTCTCTCTCTCTCTCTCTCTCAAATAAAAATAATTCTCTCTCTCTCTCAAATAAAAATAATTCTCTCTCTCTCTCTCTCTCAAATAAAAATAATTCTCTCTCTCTCTCTCAAATAAAAATAATTCTCTCTCTCTCTCTCTCTCTCTCTCTCTCTCTCAAATAAAAATAATTCTCTCTCTCTCTCTCAAATAAAAATAATTCTCTCTCTCTCTCTCTCTCAAATAAAAATAATTCTCTCTCTCTCTCTCAAATAAAAATAATTCTCTCTCTCTCTCTCAAATAAAAATAATTCTCTCTCTCTCTCTCTCAAATAAAAATAATTCTCTCTCTCTCTCTCAAATAAAAATAATTCTCTCTCTCTCTCTCAAATAAAAATAATTCTCTCTCTCTCTCAAATAAAAATAATTCTCTCTCTCTCTCTCAAATAAAAATAATTCTCTCTCTCTCTCTCAAATAAAAATAATTCTCTCTCTCTCTCTCAAATAAAAATAATTCTCTCTCTCTCTCTCTCAAATAAAAATAATTCTCTCTCTCTCTCTCTCAAATAAAAATAATTCTCTCTCTCTAATAAAAATTTCTCTCTCTCTCTCAAATAAAATTTCTCTCTCTCTCTCTCTCAAATAAAAATAATTCTCTCTCTCTCTCTCAAATAAAAATAATTCTCTCTCTCTCTCAAATAAAAATAATTCTCTCTCTATATATATATATATATATATATATATATATATATATATATATATATATATATATACCCCCAACATGCAAAGATCCTTGTCTCTGGAACTCTTACGAAGGAAACGGACTCCAGTTGCTCTGTGCTTCAATTTATTTGGTCAAAATATCACCATTGACGTGTTTCGGGTTTATGGCCAGGGTGAGTCAACTAATCTCACAAGCTCTAGTTTGGCGGAATTGGGTTGGTCTAACAAAGCTTCCCACGCGGTTTAAATTAGGAAAAGAAGCATTAAAGTAAGTCCATGTGCGGAGCTCGTTTTTGGAATTCCTTATTCCTAAAAATGTGCCTGGAATCCACTGCACCAGTCTCAGTATTGGGGACCCTGGGCAGTCTGGTAAGTATTACAGTAACAAATAGTTTCAAGGGTTTAGGACAGGGCAAGCGCCATGCTGGAGTACCATGAACTCAAGATAAGCTTCACCTACCCACGCCCCAGGATTCCAGAGTGCACAGCTATAGCTTCATAACCGCAGATCCCAGAAGGAGAGGCAAGGGTTTGTGGTAACTGTACAAGATACTAGTTCTGGGTTCAAGGCAAACAAGCAAAAACGGTCCACTGGACTTTAGCCAGGCTCCATGGGCAAATTTGACACACAAATTGGCAGTTGGCACCCACAGAGGGTTAGGCTCTTGGCCTTAGACAATGGGGTGGAGGAAAGGGAAAACATGGCAGCCAGCTAGGAAGTCGGTCGCGAGTGCCTGGGAGGGAGGTGCGTGTAGTTTGTTAGGCAGACCAACTACATGGCGGTACTAGATTGAAAGGAACCACGGAAAGGTCATAGCTTTCACGGAGCACTATTTACCTATTTTCGGGTTTTGCTGCGGCAGTCGTGCATGGAGGCGGAGGACGCAGTGCAGGAACTCGGGCAGAGGGCGGTGGAGGAGGAGCCTCCTGTGGAGCCGCCAGAGGAGTCGACAGTCGGAGGGGAGCTTTGGAGTAGAGCGGCGGTAGAGCTGGGCAGAGGAAGACGAGCCGTCGCCAGAATACAATACAGTGCAGGCGGGGCAGTTGGAAGAGGTGCCGGGAGCACGAAGGATAAAAGCACGGAGGTAGGACAAGCCCTCAGACATCAATCACGTCGAGCTCCTGATTCTTCACCGGGGAGCGTGGTTTGCAAGGGCGGTGAAAGTGGGGAGAAAGGAGCCCGATCAAAAGTTTTTTTAAACAGTGCAAGCGATAAGAAAACAGAAAATACACGTATTAAGAGGGAGTTTCATAAGAAAAATACAGGGTATGCCTTGAGGAGTGCAGCAAAGGCAGCAGGGGAGGTACAAATCAGCTTACAAAAAAAGCTTCAGAAGGAATAAAGAAACAAGTCTGAAGAGCATTGTAAAAAAACACACGGGACAAAGCAGCAGGGCAGGCATACTGGATAAAAAAAAATAGCAGTTAACCCCTCATTGAACGATTATTTCAAGCCACTCCCCAAGACTCTTCGGCTTTCAAAAGGTCTTGTTCTGGAAAGCGTTTTACCAGGAAATATTGAGGGCTCAAAAAAAGAGCAGGAAAGTGGGAAACTTTCACAGGCAGAAGGTGGTGTTAGTGGGGTAAAGGTGATTGGGCCGGAAAACGATTGGGTTGACTGGGCAGTTCACGAGAGTCCAAACAGGTACAAAGTGTTAGAGATGGAGGAGGAAAATCAAGAGGCAGCAAGGATCGGGCAGGAGGATCCAGGTGCTAGGGGAGAGCTTGGGAGCACAGGAGAAGAAGGCCCCCCCATTTTGTCAGAGACACTAAGTGGAGCAGAAAAACAAGGAGGAAGTGAGGAGAATGATGAGGACCTCTTAGGAGCCGGGAACTCAGACAGTACGGTTATTGTCCTATTAAAGAAGCTTGATTTAGATGTACATAGAGGTTTTGAGGAGTCAAAGGCTAATCAAGAAGGGATTAGGGAGGCATGTGGGCTGTTGGAGGCTAAGTTTGAGGAGTTGAATATCCGTACAAAAGCGCTGGAGGTAGAAATTAAGGAGATTCAGGGTAAGGTGGAGGAACACAGCAAGGATCTAGAGGAGGTTAGATATAAGGAAAGAATGTATGAGGAGCGCCCCTGAGAAATTGGAAAACATGCAGCGCAGGAACAATCTAAAAATTTTGAAACTTCCGGAGGGGAAAGAAGGTGACATTATAAAAGGGTACATTGTTCATCTATTAAAAACAGAACTGCAGATAGAGGAAACAGAAGAGGAGATTTCTTTGGATATTCAGAGGATACATTGAGACCCCTTCAGACTGAACCCAAATCACTCAAAGCCTAGAAGGATCCTGATAAATTTCTTAACTTACAGTTTAAAAGAAAAGATTCTTGCTGCGGCACTGAAGAAAGGTGCAATGTTGGTAGAAGGTGCGAGAGTAGAGGTCAGGTCAGACCTTTCTGTGGTAACTGCAAATAGACAGTGGGAGTTGGGCAAAAGAATTGAACCATTAAAAAGTTTGGGAGCTACTGTACAACTGAAGTTCCCAGCTTTCTTAAAAGTCATGTGGAAGATAAAATGTATACTTTCAGATTTGTGGAAGATGTAGATGGCTTTTTGGAACAGTGTCAGAGTGGAGCACTTTAAAAAGATTAAAACTGACAAAGTTTGTGGAAAAAAAACAAAAAAAGTAGCATAAGTCATGTAGAGGTCTTTATGCATTTGAAGAGGTTTGTAGAGAGATACACGACCACCCAAATGGGCACTCAAAGGGCCTAGGTTGGGCCTAAGGAAACTGGTGGGGTTTTCCAGGGAGGGGGGGGGTGGGAAAAGGGCAGGAGGGAAGGGAAAAGGGCTGGGTTGGGTTGGAAGGGACATGGGGTTGGGGGGAAAATATAAAAAAAAAAATTAATGAGCCACTTTTGCACCCAGGTGTTGAAAAAAAAAAAGGGAGGGGGTCTAGGATGGTGGAGGGTAGTGCAACAGTGGTAACATGGATGTCATGGAATGTAAATGGCCTACGGGTTAAACCAAGAAGGGACAGGATTATGAAATATCTGAGAGACCTCTCTGTGCCTATTATGATTTTGCAGGAGACCCATCTAACTGAGGAAGAGTGTAGGAAATTTATCGAACCGCAGCGATGGTTGAAGCATGTCCTTTATACTCCACAAGTGGCGGTAACTAAAGGTATTGCAGTATTGGTTAGGCAAGGGTTAGATTGTGTTGTTGAGGGTAAGACGGCAGACGCTAAAGGCAGGTGGTTGATCGTGAATTTGAGGATAAATGGTCTCATAATATTATAGGTTACTATGGCCCTAATCAAGATGATGTGAGCCCCCTAGAGGAGTTAATCAAGGAAATGATGGGTCTTACAGGTTTTATCATTCTTGCTGGCGATTTTAACACGGTGCTTGATAAAACACTAGACAGATCAGCCAACAGCAGGGCCCTGGTGACCAGTAAAATGTCACTGAGAGTCAAGGGTCTGTTAGACCAGTTTGGTCTTTGCGATGTATGGAGACAAAGGTCGGGGCAGGTATTAGGATACACATACTATAACAAAAAATACAATCATAGATCCCGGATCGACTATTTTCTAATAGACCTTAGACTTATGGAAAGAGTGAAACAGATCATGCATGTGGGGGTGCATTTATCAGATCATTCAGCGGTTATTTTGGAGCTCAGGATAGGAACTGCTGATTTGGGTTCAGTCTGGAGGCTGGATCGTACTGTCTTGTATGACCACGAGGTTATGGAGATCCTCAGGCAGGAAGTTGATGGATTTGTTGAGCAAAATGTGGGTTCAGCAAGGATTGATACTGTATGGGAGGCGGCTAAGGCATTTCTTCGGGGTAGGCTGGGAGCCATGGGTGCAAGGAGAAGAAGAGTGTATTATAACAGAGTAGAGTCTTTAGAAAAAGAAATCCGGCAGAAGGAGGTAGGAGTGGTGAACACGGGGAACACTTTGGTAAAGGAAAAACTGTTCAAGAATTGGAACAACTGAAAGAGGAGATAGCCACGGTGGTTAACAACAGGGTGAAAGAAAGATGGGAGGCCTCTAACCTGGCGCATTTTGAATATGGAGAAGGCACGAGCAAACTATTAGCTTGGAAAGCTAGGAAGGACCGGATAAGAAATACGATTAAAGAAGTGAAAGAGGGGGAGTCAGGCCGTTTAGTTACAGATACTAAAGATATTGTTGATGCCTTCTATAGATATTTTGACGAGGTTTATAGGGAAGAGCTAGTTCCGGATAAGCATGAGATAGTAAAGTGGATAAAAGTTGTAGATCCATTGACAGAATAGCTTCAAGAGATTTTGAATCGAGAGATCAGACAGGGGGAAGTAGAGGAGGCTATTAAGCAGGCTAAGAAAGGGAAAGCACCAGGGCCGAATGGGCTACCTGTTGAGGTCTATAAGGTCTTGGGTGGGAGCCTGGCATCGCTATTAACTAAGGTTTTTAAATGAGGTCTTTGTAGGAGAGGCGGCTCTCCCCACATCATGGAATGAGGCGAACATTATAGTCATTCCCAAACCTGGGAAATCACCAAAATATATGGACTCGTACAGGCCTATATCGCTTCTAAACAGTGATTATAAGTTGTTTGCTAAGATTATGGCGGACAGGCTCGGTAGAGTAGTTCCCTATCTCATTCATGAAGACCATAAAGGGTTTATTAAGGGCAGATATCTAAAGGAGCTAACCTTCTCTCTAATAGGTAGCATCGATGTGGCTGTTACACACAATCTCCCCTAGGCGGTAATTGCTCTCGACGCCGCCAAGGCGTTCGATCGTGTTAATTGGGAGTTTCTGAAGGCTTTAATAACACACTTGCGGCTGGGGGTTAACTATGGTACGGTTTTGGCTCGAATATATCAGTCACCTATGTCGAGAGTTTTAGTAAACGGGGTTTTAAACAAGCCGATAAAGGTAATGAGAGGTACTAGGCAGGGATGCCCCCTATCCCCTCTATTGTTCGACCTATATATTGAACCTTTAGCTTGTAGAATTAGAGAGGCAGACATGATTTCCCCCTTTGAGTTTCAGGGATGGGCTAGAAAGATTGGGCTGTATGCAGACGACAAAGTAATTTTAACATCAAATCTGCATCAAACCTTGGACTCCATAGACTCCATAACGAGGAAATTTGGCGAAGTTTCGGGATATCAGCTAAACGTTGATAAAACAGAAATCATGTCCTTGAACTTGGCAACAGAGGATATAGTTTGCAAAAAAGAAATAAGGTATCTAGGGGTCCAAATCACTCAGGACATAAAGGATCTCACTAAAGCAAACTTTGCCCAAGTCAGGAAGGACATTTCTCTGGCTATGAAAGGTTGGGCCCATCTGCCTTTAACAATCTACGGTTGTGTAAATCTGGTGAAGATGATGGCTTTACCCAAGATAAAAATTTTATTCGCCGCGCTTCCTCTTAGGTTTGAGAAAGAGGGTTTTTTGAGACTACAGAGTGAGATTGGGTCTTTTATTTGGGCATCTAAGGGATCGCGTTTATCATGGAAAAAAATCAGAAGACTTTTGAAAGGAGGTCTGGCCGCACCAGATTTCCAGATATATTCTTGGGCTTTTTTGCTCAAAAATTGCAGAATGCTTCTGGGCATGCCAGGAAGCTCAGTTATTGGTGAATTATTGTCTGCACTGTTGAGAGTTGAAAATATCAAGCAGAATGGATTTATGTATAAATTTTCCGACCCAAAGTACTTTAAAAAAAGTAAGATTAAAAGTCCTGAAAGATCTGGCGAAGGTCTGGTACAGAATTAGGAGGGCCACAAGAATACCATATTTTAGCACTAGAGCACCGATTTGGGAATCACCAGGTGCTCAGAGAGTTGGGCTGAGGATGCGTTAGCAAGGACACTAAAAGTAGAGGGACCTCAGAAATGGGGAGATTTGTTTTTAGACCGCAGTTTATTGCCGTGGAGATACTGTGAACAAAAGTGGGGGTGTATATTCTCGAAGTTTAAATACCTCCAGATACAAAGCTGGGCAGCTGGGAAACAACTTGTAATAGGGCTATATAATGAGTTTGAAGAGAAGCTGGTGTTGGAGGTTCCAATAAAAAAAAAAAAGTAGCGACGTGGTATTAGGCAATAGTTGAAATGGAGGATGGCCCGTTTACATTGCCGGAAAGCCTCTGGGGAGACTGCTTGCCGAGGACCGCTACAGAAGACCAATGGCAAGTAACTATGTTGATTCTTTACAAGGTGGTAAAACCTGCGAATTTAAGAAGGAACCACTTGTTTACTCTCCACAGGGCGTATTGGTCTCCCAAAAAATTGGCGAAATTAAAAGATGGTGGAATTGTGAGATGCCCTAAATGCAGCAGCCCAAATGAGGACAACATGCACATGTTTGTTACATGCCCGGCGATAAAGGATTTCTGGGGTGATGTGAGTAAATGCTTGTCAGCTGCACTGGCCCAACATATTGAGGTAAGCCCTGAACTTATTATCACGGGAAGAGCAGATCTACAAGGTAGGGGCATGGACGACAAAGTAAAGTTGGTGTTCTATGCTATATTGTTGGCCCGGAGGGAAATTTGCAAGCTGTGGGTCTCTGCTGATCCTCCGTCAGACTTGTCTTGGATAAGAGCTATGAGGGCTGTAGCAAAGCTGGATAGGGTCGGCCAGCATAAGAAGAGATACAGATTTTGGACTCCCTTTTTAAACTGTTATGGGTGAAGGATATGGGGGAAACTGGAGAGAAAGTCCTATGATTAAGTCTCTCCGAAATCTCGGTGGAAATACCTCTCATGTAGGCCGGTTAAGGGAGTGTACTCCCTCCCAAGAGAGTAAACAATTTCCTATTTTATGAGATGAAACCATCCTAGGGTGCTATCGTTAGAGAAAAGGGTGAGGAGGGGCAAATGAGGACAAAAAAAAAAAAATGGGGTGGAGGAAATTAAGCAAGTTATAAAAAAGCCATGCATGTGGAATTTAATCAAATATCTGACCATGGGACAGGCTGCTTTGTAAGTATACTTGGACAGCAACAACAACAACAAAAAATCCACTTGTCACTTTGATGCCATGTAGTGCAGAGACAAATTATGGCAGCAAATGCATTATAGAACAGCTCTGATAAATAGCCTCTCTGATCATGGCAGGGCTCACACCATAGTCAGACCCTCAAGGATATCGAGGTTTCCCGCGAAAATCAGCACTTTTGTTTAAGTGCCGCGATTTTTTTTCAAGTGCCGCGAAATCGGGACCCGTGCAGCAGAGGGGTGTGCGCGAGCCGCAGAAGAGATGTTTATCCAGTCAGGGTCGGCGCTAGGCTAACTACTTTTACTCTTCCCCGGTCTTAAATGTGCGCAGCTGTGGCTTTCCATAGAACATTCACTTCTAAAGCAAAACCTCACATTCAAATTAATTCTATTTTCACTTTTATTTCCCCAAAAGTAAACATTGCTCCCCAAGCTGCGAGAAGTCAGTCCATGGACTAAAATGTAATAGATTGTGTTTTTTAATTTATGTATACCACTACATGCAGATCATTTTGTATCACATGTGTGCAGTGAACTTCACGTGCACTAGTATCAAGAATGCATTGCAATTATAAATCCACTCTTTTCACTCTTCTCATATTCTGGACATCCTCTGCCTTTGGTATTAGCAATGTTTGGACTCATGCAATGTTTGCGTTTTGTTTTGCTGTTTTGGTATTTGAAAGTCTGTTCTAATGTGTTTCCTTTTTTGCTTCTTTCAGCAAATTTAGCGGTCAGCAAGTCTGTGATGCCACGTGTGTACTCTTTTGTGCCCCAAACCATATGGAATTGTTATGTTTTCTGATTTGCCACTTTGTGACCAGGACACACGAGTTAGTTTAATGGTTTGTAGCACATGCAAGCAGCAACGAAACGCAGTCCAGCCCGAGTCTTCCATGGTTCCTCGACTGATGGGGAAAGAGAGACTAGACTAGCTGCCCTATTTGAATATTTTATGGCTCGTACGCCACGCAGGAAAATGTCACTGAACCCTGGCCTGATATTCACTGTCCCGTGGCGAAATGATCAGTTTATAGTACTCAACTGCGGGTTGTCTCAGTCTGTGAAAGTCTGAAGCTCTGCTACGGCCACAGTCGTCCCTTGCTAATAGGGGGCATATTTACAAGTAGGGGGCACATTTACAAGGAGACGGCAGGCCCAGCGTCCCGGGCCAGGCTGAGCCGTTGGCATATGTGGGAGATTCTGAGACGTATGTGTGTGTGGGGGGGGAGGGGCAATTGCTTTGTATACGCAGGCAGTGATTGAGAATAAAATGTGCCAGTCTCAAGAAGGCTTTTTATCTGAGCAGCGTTCGGGCCAGCAGCCATCTCAAAGGCTGCGCTGCCAGAAGAAATCCCAGGCTATGCTAAAGCAAATGGAGAATTGCATTTCCAAGGGATAACAGCCTTCACCTGTGGGCTGCTTCCTCTATTCCATATTCCAGGTTGCCTATTCAAAGTGGAATACTCTGCTAAAACGGTTTCCATTGATTTAAGGCTGAAAATGCATGATTAGGAGTAAAATAAAGTGCCGCAAAAATGCCGCTAAATTTCAATATTTGTGCCGCTAAATTTCCATATTTGTTCCGCTAAATTTGCGAATCCACGCCGCTATATCCTGGGGGGTCTGCATAGTAGGGTTTGAAAACTAGCAATTCCCTTATTTTGCCATCTTTCTACAGATCTACATATTGGGCTGGAGGTAGCAGTAAGCATTAATTCCAGGGTTGGAATGCCCTTTTGAGTCTGTGCTCAACTACTAACTTCCATGTTTTAACTTTTTTCACCAGCTCTACTCTCATCGTTTCCAACACTCAGAAAGGTTGAAAATCTACACCTGACAAGGGATAAGTAGCAAAAACCCAGAATGGTGCACCCAACGGAAAGTCCACAGACCTTTATTGAAATGCGAATTTTTTCATAAAAAATAGCCATGATCAGAGCCAACGAGTTTCATTCAAAAGAATTGAACTTTATCAAGGCTGCAAGTAATACATGAAAAACATGTATAAACAAAACAGCATATACTATATTACACCACACTGACAAAACAAATACCATGAATCCACGTAGTTAAGACAGACATTTAAAACAGTCCTGATCATTACTCTGATCAACGCAAATGCTTCTTAGAATATGTGCTTATGGGTGTCACATGGGAAAGTGTGCCCCATTCAGCAACATACTGTAACATCTTAAACAGAAATCCCAGTCTCTGTTCAGTACGTGTGATTGGGATATATCATAAAGGAGTACACAATTGATAATGCATCATTATTCCACCATTTCAATTTTTTCAAAAAGAAACATTTAAGGACACCTTTGAAAAGAAACCTTAATAACGAATTCTAGAGAGCTTGACATAGTTAAATTAGTCATACAAGAGAGATTTCATATATTGGACATCAACGCCCAATTTGACAAGTTGGAGAATTCCCAGTTCATATTGCATGTGCCATACCATACAAAGTGAGGACAAAATACATCATTTGAATCCAATAATTCAAATCCAAATATTCTTATTGCAAACTAAAATGAGCTGCACATCAATATGCAATATACCGTATGGGAAACTTCTAAGCATTAAGTGTGAACATCCAGTATAACATTTGAGGAAGAAAAAGGGGTTCTTGACTTTTAAGATTCCTAGTGCATAGCCATCAAAAATAATGCTAATGACCAAGGTAGGTGTGTACCATATAATAATATGTCCTAATTACACAATATCATTTCCGCCCAATATTACTGAGATATATATAAGATTTGGACGTGCCTGCACTATATACAAGTATGGATCATACTTTGGCATACAAGCTTGTGAACATTTGTTTGATAACATTATCAGCAGGTGTTCAGAACATACGTAACTGCTTTATTAACATGATTCAGGTTGGTCTGGGGCGTGGCTTGGACGCCGAGGGAGATGGCGGCGTGAGCCCGGAGCTCCGCGCCCGATCCCCAAAATTATCCTGATTAACGAGAAACCCACTGTGTCGGGACATCCCCTGACAGAACCGGACGTCGGAGCGCCGCGGGCACCCCGGGAGCTGTGAGGATCGCTAATCCGCGGGCTCTGTGCCTTGCCGGAGGGCTCGGGGATTGCCGCAAGGTGCTGGCCCCAAAATGGCGGACGGAGCCTGGCGATAGCGCGCAGGAGACGGGAGGAGAGCAGCGACCCCTTCAGAGGGACCGAATCAGCAGAGGAGTCGACTGGACCCGTCTGACCGGACTACCGACGACCACCGTGGGGAGGACTGCTACCACGGGGGACGATAAGCTCGGCCACCCATCGCTGGAGGAGAGACCACAAAATGGCGGCTGCCTTTTGTACTAGCATTGCGGGGAGCCGTGATCCCTGACGGAGGATACGGACCCCGAGGTGCGAAAAGCGCTGGGAGCGCTGAGAGCCCTTTCCTGGGGGGACGTCGATCGGAGAGGCATCGATAGCGCCCAATTGAGTTGCCGCCCGCCAGCTCGCCGAAAACCGAAGCCGGAGAACGCTCTGTTTCCTAATAGGGCGTGAGAGACGGGCAGAGCGGCAAGCGGGTAGAGATCGCCCTCCGCTGGGAGAGCTGGAAGGCAGCACGGCGCGAAGACCGGTGGCCCCCTTGGAGACAGCGCGAGTAAACACAGCACCCAGATGGCACCATGAACAGCCCCCGAGGAGTGGCAGCTGTAAGGCCAGTTGCGGGACTAGACGGCCATTGCGGTAAACAAGGCCTGAAGAACCTGAGAGCAGCGGACTGGCAGGACGCTCTTTCCGGGGAGCTGCCCTGAGTGAGTGGGTCCCGGCCGGGCACTGCCTGCAACGGAACTCCGGTGGAGAGATAGGTCACCCATATAGCGGGTGACCCAGCACCCGTGCAGTGGTAGAACTAAAAGACTGATAAGGCATCAGTATACAATACCCTACAAAGAGAGGCGCGGTTGGAACATTGCAGTGGGTGGAAACCACGCTCCACATTAGACAGAGAGGGATAGAGCAGACGGGGAATGGAGATGAACGCAGCATCTTTGACGATCGCCCTATTAAGCGGAGCACTGAATGGTGGCACATATCATTAAACCTGGGCGAACTGACCTAGACACTGCACATAACCCGGACGGGAATGATCCCTCCACCTTAGTCGGTGTCCCCCTACATCTGTCGCAACACAGCGCTGAGCTGCGAAGCGGAGTGGGGTCGGCTTGTGACTCATCCTCGAGAGGACCCTAACATCAACTTCAGGGCGCAAGAGAACGAACCAACCGTCGCGGGGAGCGCTACTACTACGAGAGAGCTACTCGAGGGGGTGCTGGAAGTTCTTACCCGGGAACCACAGGAAGTACGCTGCTGGACTGCGAACAAAGCAAGAATGGGGAAGCCTAAAGGGCAAGTGGAGGGAGCTGCCGGCTCTGATGTGCCGGATGGTGTGGTGCAGGGCCCAGCGGATCTACAGCAATTGCAGGATCGCATCCTGGAAGCCATTCACGCCACGAAAGACGCTCTGCAACAAGATATAGCTCAGGTGGCGTCGGGCCTGGGGCTCCTCCGAGCAGACCATGACAAATTGAAAGACAGAGTCAAAAATACAGAGGATACCCTGCAAGAGATGATACCGGAGCATAAAGCTATGGATGGCCGATTGGCGGATGCACTCGATCGCATACAGGCACTGGAACGGAAAGCGGAGGATGCTGAAAATCGTAGCAGACATAATAATGTTCGCTTGGTGGGCCTATCGGATAAAATCGGAGAAGACATGGTGAGATACCTCGACAACTGGTTGAGGTCGGTGGTGGCGCCGGAGGGCCTTTCTTCCTTCTTCACCTTAGAAAGAGCGCACAGAGTCCCAGCTAGGCCTCCGAGGCCGGGCCAGCCACCCCGCCCGGTGGTGATAAAACTGTTGCATTATAAAGACAGGGACTGGCTACTACAAAGGGCTAGAGATGTGGGCCCATTTCAAGTAGGTAACAGCAACGTGACCTTGTTCCCTGACTTCACATATGAAACTCAGAAACTGCGGGCCTCTTTCCTTCCAATTAAACGAGAACTACGAGTAGAGGGAATAAAGTACTCGCTTCTCTTCCCGGCTAAGCTTAGAGTTGAAGTGGATGGCAAGGCGCTCTTCTTCATGACATCAGCAGATGCCTGGGCGTGGTGGGAAACTTATAAGGCTGGAACGGATGGAGAGAAATACCGAGCCGAAGAGGCGCAGCGCCAGCAACCAGTGCGGAAATCACAGAGGATTCGGAAGCGCCGGCAGAGATCCAGGAAACCAACAGAGTCGCAAACGGAAGAGGAGAGGAGAGCGGAACTGCAGGCGGTGGTGGACCTTTCGGGAACGGGGAGCACCCGATCGCGTAGAGGGTCGGAATCAGAGGAGCATCGAACAGGGTCAGAAACAGATCTGTCGGAATTTGGGGGTGCGAAGGGCCCAGTGGTAACGCCGCAGACGTCAGAAGAAATTATTAAGGCCTAAGGAGAGAGACACAAACTTCCTGGGTGCGGCTTCCGGGGAATCCAGAAGCGCCCAAAATAGCGGTAAACAATGACGCAGCTGGGATACTCGTGAGTGTTTTTTGGGGGATTTAGGGGCGGGGGTTGGGACCGTGACAGCCACCCTTGGGGTCGTGCTGCGCCCCACTGGCCCATAAGGCCCCCGTAGTGGAGACTGCGGTATAGTCGGGTGGTTGTGGGGGATTAGCTAGTTATTGTATACAGTTTGGATGGGAACTGCCTTTGTAAAGTTAGGTCCCGTTCTGGGGGGGGGGGGGAAGCCAAGAGTAGTTGGGGCGGCTCAAGGTGAAAACCATGGGAGGGGGAAGTCAACTGTTTTAAGTAGGGGTTGGGGGGAATTGCCGCTACGTATGCCTGGATGAGGACTTGTGCTGTCCATTGCAGATCGCTGTGGGACTATGGCTAACTGGAGTAACGAAATGTGTGACCTGGAATGTGCGGGGACTACATACTTTGGCTAGGAGGCACAAGGTGCATGCTTATTTGGATCGTAGAGGGGTGCAGATCGCGCTGCTGCAGGAAACACACCTAACAAAACAAGAGGGTATTGCACTACAGCGAAAGTGGAGAGGGCAATTGTTCAACACCACATACTCTGCATTTGCAAGGGGTGCACTGATTTGGGTCCGAGCGGGGGTTCCTTTCCAGGTGACTAGGAAGGTGATCGACCCAGAGGGCAGGTTTGTAGCCATAGAGGGGAAACTTAGGGGTCGGGATATAGTGCTTTGCAGCGTATACGCACCCAAGGTGGACCAGGCAGCCTTCTTGACGAGGCTTGCTGGCGAGCTACTTAGCAGGCCCTATAATTATGGGAGGAGACTTCAACTCAGTGGAAGACACTGTTCTGGACAGATCTCACCCGTCGCTGGGGACGTCGCCAGTGCATCGGTTGGCGAAGCGTAGGCTCGAATGGCAGGAAAGATGGGAACTAGTAGACGCCTGAGAAACGTGACACCCTACCATGAGGGATTACTCTTATTACCCTAGCCTGCATGACCTCCACGTCCGACTGGACACTTTTGTGTTCCCCACTCGTGATCTCCATGGTGGCAAACACTGAGTACTTAACCCGTACGTTGTCTGACCATAATCTTCTATTATTGACGTTAAACTGGGTGACAGACCTCGAAGATCCCGACATGGCAACTACGACCGGACACTCTAGATGACCTGCTGTTCAAGGAAGCGCTAGTGGAGAGAATTACACAATACTTAGAGGAAAACGATGGCTCCACGGCCAACAGAGCGATGGAGTGGAATGCCTTTAAGGTGGTAGTTAGGGGCCACTGTATCGGGAAATATGCAGGAGCACGCAAAACGCTATTAGAGGACTTAGATAAGGCAGAGGGCACATTACGGACGGTAGAGCTGGCACGTCCAAACCACCCTGAGCTGCAGGAAGCTGTTAGTGAGGCCAAGGAAGCAGTGGCGGTAGAAATGGAGCGGCTTCGAAGCTTTGATCACAAAACTTACCTGACGAGGGCGCATGCTGAGGGGGATAAGGCAGGGAAGATGCTCACTTGGCTGGCTAACCCAACTAGGCGTAGCCACCCGATCTTGGCCGTCGAAGGAGAAGGAGGCCGCATATGTAATACCCAAACAGGGATCCTGGACAACTTTCGGTCGTACTATGAAACGCTTTACGAATGCGGTCTGGAAGGCCGAGAAGGTGAGATCGACACCTTTTTGGAGGGACTGCAATTGCCGCAGTTGGATCAAGAACAGTCAGACGACCTGGGCAGAGACATTACACTTGGGGAGATAGGGAGTGCGGTGAAGCAGATGGCCCGAAATAAGACCCCAGGCGTGGACGGACTGCCCATAGAATTTTATAGCAAATACCTGGAGCAATTAGCCCCGCTGCTCCAGGTGGTTTACAATGAAGCCAAATCTAGAGGAAGGTTGCCCCAATCCATGTGCGAGGCCTTGATGATCCCCTTATTGAAACCAGGGAGGGAAAAGACCAAACCAGCCTATCGCCCACTATCCATGCTGACAACAGATTACAAAATCCTGAGTACAATACTAGCCACTAGACTGCTGAGCCACATGACGGAGCCGATTCACAGTGATCAATCCGGTTTTATCCCCACGCGAAACACTACCATCAATATACGCCGCCTGATACGGCTGATGGATGACCCGTTGCCAGAGGCGCGACTACCCTTGGTGCTATCGGTGGATATTGAAAAGGCGTTCGACAGCTTGGAATGGGGCTATCTTTATAGGGTAATGAAGCGCTTTGGCCGTGGCGATAATTATATCGGATGGACCAAGGTATTGTACACATCCGCGACAGCACGAGTCCGGATAGGCGCCCTAATTTCGCACCAATATCAAGAATGTCGCGGAACTAGGCAAGGGTGTTCATTGTCCCCCTTGCTGTTTGCCTTAGCGATAGAACCATTTGCGGCGGAAGCACGGACGGGTCGCCATTATAAGGGCCTGAAGTATAGGGGAATTCCGCAGGCCATTTCGCTGTATGCGGATGACCTCTTACTGTTTCTAGAGGATGCGGACGAGGCTCTAGAGGGCGCAGAAAGGCTTCTAGAACTGTTTGGGAAATTCAGGTCTAAAAGTAAACTGGACTAAATCCGGTTTATTCCCACCGAGACGAGGAGAAGAGCGACCGACTAATCGCCAGTCACTCAACTGGGAACCTACCTGCTTAAAATACTTAGGAGTATATGTATACCACAAGGCGACGGACAAGCTAGAGGGCAATGTGGGCCGTTCTATCCGAGCATTGAGAGGGAGCATGTCCTTCTGGGCCACTATTCCGCTCTCGGTGACAGGCCGCATCTCTTTGGTGAAAATGATAGTTCTGCCATGCCTACTATACATCTTCCGCACGTTACCGGTGTGGATTCCTGGCTCTATATTTCAACAGCTGCGATCATTGATAATATCGTTCCTGTGGGGCACGGGCAGAAGCAGAATAGCGCTAATCCGACCTAAAGATGAGGGGGGGGCATGGCAGTACCGGACTTTGAGCTCCACTACCTAGCGGCTCAGTTACAAGTTTTTACGCAGGAGGTAGCGAGGGTGTACCGAGGCCCGGAGCAGGAGAGGGACGGGGTGCCCCCCCGACATGTGCTTGCGTACATTACTCTGCAGCAGAGGCTTACCCTTAAAGACTTGTCCCTGGAAGAGCAGACGTTCAGGCTCTGCTGGAATTGTGCACGACACAGAGCATGAGTGCAGCGTATGTATGCACCCGAAATACCCCTAGGAATGGTGACCGCACTCCCACACGGCATCGACTGGTCGCGGTTGCAGGGGTGGGTGGATGCAGGGCTAAAAAAGCTGGGTGACCTGTACGACGACGGGACATTACTTCCATATCAAGTTTTGCAAGAACGCTTTGATCTCCCGAGAGGAAACTACCTAATGCAGATGGCTGTGACCAGAGCTATGCAGACACAATGGGGGGAGGGACTGCTGGAGCCCAACACATCCATGGCCCACCAATACACCATGATGGTAGCTGGTACATACAAGGCAGTGACGTGTCTTTATTCCAGAATGGTGCGAGAGCCACTACAACCTCTAACACTGAAGGCCAAATGGGAACTAGACCTCCAGATGGAGATTCCTGACAGAACATGGACACAACTAGTAAGGCGGGCAAGGAAGAGTACGAGGAACGCACGTTTTCAGTTGATACATTTTTATATTCTCCACAGAGCCTATCTTACACCAGGAAAAATCGTAAAATATTTTGGGGTGGAAAACGCGGCCTGCCCTAGATGCAACACAGCAGGGGCAGATTTAGGACACATGTTATGGGACAGTCCACATTTACTAGATGATTTGCAGGAGGTCGGTGAGACATTGAACGAGGCAACGGGCAGAGAGCTACGATACACTAAAGCGGTAGGAGTGTTGCATTGGTTTCCGCACACACCCAAGAACAGAATTACGAGCAAGTTTATAGATATGGGATTACTACTGGCTAAGAGGGAAATAACTAGAAATTGGAAATCAAAAAGATGTCTCAATGAATACCTCAAATGGGCCTCGAGCGAAAGCACCCTTAGATAACAATTAGCCCGCCGCAGAGCTGACGACAGAGCACTGGAAGCAGCGGCAGCATGGGAGGCGCTAGTGCAGGCACTACGAGATAGTACACTAGAGGAAGGAGAAGAACACTTCAACTCTGAAACTGAAGATCCCACTGACCCACCAGGGGCACACCCTCAGATCACCATAGTTTGCTCCTGAAAATGCTCATACACACACACTAACAGCAAGTCCAGGTGTAGAGGCAGGCATGGGGAGTGGAGGGGAGTTCGGAGAATTAGAAGTAGAGGGGGGGGGGGGGGAAGAGGAGGGCTTTGGGGGGATAGGAGGGGGAAAAAAAGAGTAAAAGCAGATTGAAGAAAGCATTGCATGGTGAATTAATGGCGTTTAGAGGTTGATAAGAAGAGTGATTCATTGATTACGCCGCCCGACCCCCGGGTTGTGGGCTCATTGGCTGTGTATACGGATTACCCACACAGGAAGTAAGGTTTTTTTCCTGGTTTACTCATGTATTTGGGTAGTACCATCTTCCCCTCAAAAAACGCATATTAGAACACCAACGGGAAAATAGAACTCATGATTTTCTTAATCTGGTGGCAAGACATTTTCTATGAGAAACATAAGTGATCCAAGAAAATTACATTATTTAGCAATAGACAGAGTATCCGCCCGCCTCCACCAATCCTAGAGGAGGAGGAGGTGGAGTGATGAAATTGAGACATCTGCAATCAAGATAAATTCTGGATTTACATACAACATTTCTTGTAGATTGAACAGGGATGAGGAGATTGAAGTACTTGTGGGGTAATTGGCCTTAATCTTCTGTTGCCCTATTACTGTGTTCTGGTTTCAAATTAATTCTAACCAATAGGAATCTTCTATTCATTGAACGTTTATCCGATTAACTGTGGAACATACGAACCATACGTTTTTTTAACTAATTTTGTTAATCTTTTGGAGGCATTTTAGAGATGGATCAGTGATACGGATATTTATTAAATTAATCATGAATGTATTTGGATTGTGTGATATGCTTTAAATGAACGTTCATATTTGCACATTGAGTAGTTTACAATTCTATTTATAGGGAATATTAGAGTTTCGATTGGTTATTTTTACCTGTATTTTGATTCTATATTAATACTTAGTGCAAATTTGTGATGTAACGAATATGGATTACCATTCATTGCTATATTACTGCTATTTTGCACATATAAGGAGATCTTGAGATAGATGGGAACGTCATTTCATGTGAAAGATACCTTTGATCGGATTTGTAATGTTCATGGATATTGCTGGTTTGACTGTATCTATGGTCTGCCTTTTGACATTGCTGCTACTGGAGATATGAAAAACCAGGGCACTGGCCAGAAATTGATAAATTGGTCCCATTGGTTCCAAATATGTACTAAATGCTTATATATTTGGTACAGCAAACGGTGAAAAATAAAATTGAAAAAATTTTAAATCCCAAGAAAAAGGAGGGAGGGAAAAATGGAAAAAAATAGTATGTGTAGAATTTATTATTTTGTACTAGATTATGAAATTATTGCATGCTTTTTAGTAAAATAAGTATTTGTCTATAAAAAAAAGAAAAATAGAGTTTGAAGGAAAAATAGATTGATGGGATTATGTTCATGTCTTTGGTTAATGCTTTTTAGGTCGAGCCTGGGCATTGTATACGCTGCTCTGCGAGCCATACTGTATTAGATTAAGTGCTCGAAGACCTGACCACTCTCCACCTACATTTTTATTGGCTTGTGTCATTGTCCTTCTTAAATGCTGGCATCAGATTTAATATTAGGCTGGTTAGTCCCTTCTTAGTACCAGCCTAGCCTTCATTTGTAACATCCCATGAGGACCGGCCCTTTTACTTCGGTTGTTACACCCTATATCTTCTTTGTTCTGCAAGCAACAGTTTCTTTAATGAGTTTCTCTTACTTCAGGAGGGTCTTGTGTGCAGTTGTGACCACTGGCTTGTTTATTTAACTCTTAGCAAACGGGGAGCTCTTCAGGGGCCATGAGATACAGAAGGGGGCAACTCAGCAATGCCTTCAAGCATTTGGAATGCAGTAGGGAACGCATTTGCGAGAGTTTAAGCTATTGGCATTGTAAAGGACAATGCCTTTTATTTATGTTTTGAAAACCAAAACCTAAATAAAAGGCATTGTCATTTACAATGCCACTAGCACAAACTTGCGTAAATGCGAGACCTATTGCATTGAAGATGCTGGTTTAAAACTTTCACTGGGTGATGGGCCTTGCACTTTGAGAAAGGCTGAAGATCAGCCAAAATGCGACAGTGTTGGACTGTGCTATTAAAAAGTATGTATTGACACGTTGTTTGGAGTGCCCACTTTGTCTCATGCAACGGTAAGGAACAGGAATATATACACTATATATAACACATACCACACACATACATGTGTGTTATATATAAAACACACACAACAAATAGCTTCTTCAGTAGATAGTTTCATAATAAGTCGCACGCGGATCATTATCATCCAATTATTCTGTGGCATAGCAGTCATCCATGTTATGTTGTGGTTACAGTCTCCCAACCACGACACCTAGGAGAACGGAAGTATAATCCCAACTTTATCCTCCCCTACGTCACAATCATTGTCAAAAGGTAGAGTTTAATAACTTAATAAACTGCATTCAACGTGTATAAATCAGACAAGCGCATTGTATGCCCAAGAGCAGCTAAGCAACTAATTCTGACAGATGTCTGCTCCGTCTCCAGCCGTAAATGTCAGGCCAAGTCATGAGTTACAGTTTTGTACAAACCATTCAAGTCACACAATCCAGGCAAATCGGACCATACCAGAGGTCCTGCAGTGAAGGGGAAGGGGGGCAGGGATGGGAAATCCGATTAGGGCAACTTTAACACGCATAGGCATTGGTCTACCCTTTCCTCCACCCCCATGACAAAAACATGTATGTCATAAAACCACATGCGTCGCACTGAGCAGGAATTTGAATAACACAAGTACATTGCACTATGCCTTGGGATACGTTTCTTGTAGTCACATGGTGTGGAAGGTTAAATAAAATACCACATTAAACCTTAAAAAACAGTCTTGGGAGTTTCAAAGGGTCTGAGAGCTTTACAACAACGCCACTTTTGTCCCATGTGGGTCTGAACCACAGTGACTTATCGCATTCAAGAAGTTCCAAACGAGCCACCAAAATGACCGAGCTACTCACAATCTTGTACAGCAACTGGTCCATATATCAGTATCCTATCATGATCATACATTTCCAACTGTCTAGCACTGTCCAACCAAAATCATTGGGACCGTAAACCACGCATGGGACCGTAAAACAGGCACACTACCGAAAATCTACCTTTCAAACATTGCATTCATGAGAAAACGTTTAACCCCTTCTGTGCTGCGCGAATTTTGCTGCTTTGCTGAACGTTCTATTGGGCCTATGGAACCATGACGAACGGTTCCGTCATAAGCACAGGCCAACTTACGCTCATGACGGAACCGTTCCGTCATGAGCATGGAAGGGGTTAAAGATTCCAGTTTCAAATGCGGCACACCCAAGCTTACCTGGATCAGTGTCTCTCCTCAATGAATTTGTTAATCCATCATGCAACGAACGACAAATGGCCATTCCAAAGTACCAACCCCTTATTAAGTCTGTTACTCATTTGAAAATGGAGCCTGTGTGGTTACGCCCAATCCGTATATCATCTAGAGCGTGCCGCCTTCACAAATATATCAAAAACGAAACCTCACATTGGGGCCGCCTTGTTAAGCGCCCTGTTTTTTGCCTAGCTGCCCCCTCTTTTCTGTGTACAAAGGTTTACCATAACCTTGTTGAAACTGGTTACAATGATATTCCATTCTAAAAAAATGTTGGGAAATGCTAGCATGTTAACACATTTTACTAAATGATGCTTCAAAAAAATGGTACCTTAAATTTCACAGTAGTTTCGCAACAAAAAAAATCTTTTCAGTAGAGTTTGTTTTTTAGGACCATTTTTTTTCAAAAGCAAAGAATCAGCAATCTTGCTTTCAAGCTTCTGCAAATACTTGCATCTAATCGGAAAACATTCTTGGAGCAGAATACGAATTCTCATATTAGTAAACTTTGCATAGGTGTGAGCACATTTTTATAATGGAACCACTGCAGTGAAACCATATAACATTTTGTTAAGAGTGCTCACCCCAATAATAAAGGCTTTACATCAGTGAACGATAAATACAAGTTCAAACGACATTACCATATGGACACAAATACTTACCTTAACTCAGAAGTGGCCTTTCCTGACTCAATTTGCTACTGTAAACTGTAAGCCAAAAAGTTGATGCATACTTGTCCAAGGACAAAATAAAAACATGAAAACTTGTCCATGACCCTTAACAATATGTCCTGAGCGTGGGGCTAAAGAAAATACCACACCCCTGTAAAGTGTTGTGGTGCTGGTTCAAAACCGCAATCCAGTGATATTAGTCAGCATTGGCATGTACGGTATGCAACGTATACAAACTATGCCATAATTCACGTTCTTGCCACGCAGAAAACACTTGACAACCATTTTTAAAAAAAAGACTTATAACAAAATACATTTAAAGATAGGTTACAAACACTGACTTACACCCTTCGCTGCGGGGTGTCCCCCCCCGCTGGGTGGGCAAGGGGGGGAAGGGGGGCCACGCGCGACACCGCCGTGCTGGTGACGAGCTGAGCTCGTCATGAGGCACGGCGGAGCTGCCCTCATGACGAGCTGAGCTCGTCACGGCCACACCCGTTTTTGGAACGTTCAGCACAGCGGGGAAATTATCCCCGCGTGCGAACGTTTCAACGACCGTGACGAGTTTAGCTCGTCATGAGTACAGCTCAACTGTGCCTCATGACGAACTGAGCTCGTCAGCAGCACCCATGAGATTAAGAGCAAAAATTGGCAGGTGGCTTGAATATCTGTGTTGCAAACCATAATTGGAGAATTTCATTGGCTTTGCAGGTTTCAGCCAGATCATAACTCAGTCTGTGTTTTTTCCCCACAAATAATTATATGCACACACTGGGAACACCGCAGGCAAGCCCAGAAAGGCAGAGAGGAGCAGCACAAGAGTCTAGAATAGACCAATTAAACTGGGTGGTTTAGCTTCTGCTATGTACTGCTAGTGCTTCATACAGTGTATTGATAAAGTGGACTTTCAACCATGGGTATCTTGGCACTGAATAGCAAATGCGTGTTACCCAACTCAATGGTACTCATTGTATTCACCTCAGAAGGTTAAAAGGCCGAGTGGACCCGGGTTTGATCATGTGACCATGAGGTCGAACACAGGCACCTACATTGAATGCATTAGTCCACCAAGCTGCCAGACTTCTATATATTCATGCTTCACAACAAAGTGAGAACAAACAATCAAATGAAGTTACTGTTCACTGCCACATAATACCTGGGTAGCACAAGAGCAGCCATCTGGCACTGGAAAACCTCCTCCACCCAAATCATGAGTAGAGTACTGGAATGGATTGGTTTTGGGGCGTTCATTATGCCTACACTAAAAGTATTCTACAAGAGGATCAAAAAAAGTAGGCTTGTGAATGGAGGCATGTCATCTCACAGGACATAAGGCACGGCTTACTCACTGATGGTGTTACTATTTATAATACTAGAACAGCCATGTGTTCTAATCATCCAAGCTCCTGATATTAAATATGTACGAGTTTAAAAGCAAGGAAACTTTAACATAAATAACCCGGCTATAGTAGTTTGTCTCAAATCCATAAAATGCCATCTCAGAGTTATTTTGCAGTTCACACCGAGATATTAGACACTAAATAGAGCTTTAACTGGACGTATGAAGGCCTCATACTTTAAAGCACAAATAAGTTGGGAGGTGAGCAAAAGGAGACATGAAATATCTTGGCACGCTCTTCCAAAACCTGAGACAATAAGCGGCAAAAACCAAAGCAATAAAATAATTTGACCACACAAGGCTAAAAAAAAAAAACAAAAAAAAAAGCGCTGAACAATTGGCCAATAATACACTTAATAGCAAGAATTTCTCCTTCCGAAAAACGTAATAGCCCTGAAGACAAAAGAAGGGCATTCTATTCCCAACCGTAGGTTCTGTGCAGTCATTGCATTCAATGCATCTGGGTGGTGGAATATATAATAACTTGGAAAAATCCACCCATTAACCTGGCTGGAAATCAAAGAAACACAAGTTTACAAAATAAAAAAAAAAGTGATAAGAACAAACTACAACATCTTCAATTTACCAAACCAACTGGATTTAAAAATGTACAATTCCTCACAATATATAGATATATAAACAAAAACAACAATAAAAATCAGGAGTGGGGCTCATTTACGAGTAACATATAAAATGGCTAACTTCTTACGCTCTGAAGTCAGATAAAGTTTTAATTCATTAATTTGTCCACGTGTTGGACTACTCAGTATACATTTGTGATATGTGCTACATGTATTTTTATGCATTTTCATATATTCGCATTTTCTCCTTAACCTAATCAGCGCGGCGCAAATTCATGCGCTGTGCTGAACGTTCTATTGGGCTTATGGACTCATGACGGAACGGTTCCGTCATGAGCATCGAATGGGTTAAATAAATCTTCTTGGCATAACAAAATATTAGCCCTCACTGAATCAATAGGCAAAAATTAAGCCTTTCGATTGCTTTGTTGCTGTGACTTTCCACCTATACTAATTAAGAAAAAAAAAAGGAGTAAAATTTGGGCAATAAAGTCAACCAGAATACAGCCTGAGAACGGCTTTCTTTCTTAGACACCAATCCGGAAAGGATAATCTCAGAGTTCCAACATACGCTCTACATACTTAGCAAACTTGATGCGCAGTAATCAGTTACTTCAAAGAATAAACAGATTGTGACATTTTAGAAGAAGAAAAAAGTGTTGAACTATGGCGGTTTATATGACTGTCTGCATCATAAAATTACTTTACCAATATACCTTTAGAACAAACTATGAAACATTGGCTACCTTCCAAGGACTTTCCTCTAAAAGATATACAGTGTTGAGTAGCCGCAGATCGATTTGCAACAGGTAACGCTATTGACAACATATAATTTTTCTTTGAACAAAAAAAAAAAGTTGCAAACAAAACTGCTTCACATTTACAGTGATTCTAAATCAGAATAACTACCGTATAATTTCAGACATTGCACCAAGTAACAACACTGTAATAATAAAACCGTAAATTATCAATTTAGGTTTTGATCCAAAAATACCATTTATAGGAAAAGTCTGCTAAAAGAAATGGCTTGAGTGGCTAACAAACATTCATCCTTAAATACAATGAAAGAAAATGAGTTCCTCACGACCCGTTTGAATTTTAAGCACATTAATATGCTTTCTCCAATACCGCAAGCCTCCCTAACTAACAAACCGGATCCTGGAGAGTGGATTCTAATGGATAAACACAGTTTTAGCGTTTTTACTCATGATCTAACGGTCAGGCAAAACAAAAATCACTAGGCACCAACTTAATCAACAGCTATAGAAATCTTACACTGTCATGGTTAATACATCATACACTTCAGCAGCTATACCAGAGCAAGCATATGCAAAATAAAACTGGGTGCAGGTCAAAACTCAGAAACACAAGAAACTGAATTGCTCACATGGAATGTATTCAACAGCCTTCAAAATAAGAGAAAGTGTCCAAATGGACTTACCTGGTCCTGTTCGTGGGGTAGAAGGCTAACAGGGGGGAGTGACGCACTGCAATACTTGGAAACTCCACGGCCTTCCGAATGACCATAGTTCACAGAGTAAAAAGGTCCGTCTTTATATAACCTCCCGTTATTTACGGCTCGCTTGGTCCCAAGTCGTAACCTCCGCTGAAAGATAGGGTTGTTGATAACACTCTGCAAGTCGCTCTGACTGCGAAGGTACCGTTCTATGTTCTTTAATGTTGAACCAGAGGGTTCACGCAGCCCTTCAATTGCCCTTTTCAACAGTTTATTCCAATCCACACTACGCAGATCACTGAAAATTCCTCTGGGTCCTTGGACAGGTTTGGGGAAAGTGGCAAGTGGTTTATCGGGTGGGATCCGCCCAGGATATTCAGGGTCCTTGTAAGATGCAATACCTTTGTTGAGAATTTTAAGAACAGAGCCATCTTGGACACTCAATTCCAGCTGTTCACTAACAGTCTTCTTATCCAGTCCATGGGAATTAAATACTGCATGACAGATCCTCTCTTCAGAAGGCCTCTGTTTCTGCCTCTTCACCTTGTGTATAGCCTCAAGTATCCACTGCGTATAAAGGGGGTTTGCTAATTTAACCATGGCTGACCGATAATTCCTTCCAAACAGGAGTTACCTATATGCGATACTTCTCATATTGTCGAAAAAGATTCTCTTAACAGAAGGTTTGAAAAACACAATGGATATTTTCTACGTTTTATTGAGAGCCATATCCTAACCATTAACCTGTAGATGTGGGCATTGAAGCAGAACTTCCCCTTTCAGCTTCTACCAGTTGGAATGATAAAAGCGCTGGACAGAAAATGCTCCAATTTAAGTAGTTACCTAATGACAAAAATAAACAAAAAGGTCACCATGTTAGTGAAAAAATAAAGCAGTGATATCTCATTATCGGTGTTAACCATATCAGAAACAGTTGTTGGATATTCATAAAACTGTTCAATTTCTTGATGGAAAAAAATTCTAGCTACATCTTCTGAGGATTTCCACTCATTTGGACACACATACGATCAAAAAACGTCACCTATACATACAACCTCCAGGAAGGTGAACAGCGAAAAGTGTATCTGTACAGGGACCTGGCAAGAAAGCAATATAGTGCACTGTGACAATCTAATACAGAGGGTAACAGCTAAGGAACAAGCCATGTAGAGAGCTAATCTATGAAAGGGCACAAACTGAACTAGAAAATTCAACTGCAAGTGGGATTTTAACCCCATTAGAAAAGGATTTTGTGGTCATATAAACAGAGGTACGTAACAAAGTATTATAGAGGGATAGTATAAAATCATACTAGTGTACACATGTTGAAGAGCAAGATTAAGTACTACCAAAGAAACGTCAAAATGGGAAACAAAAGGTACATCAAGAATTAAGAGCACAATTTGTTTGAACTATTATTGCTAGAGACAAAATGCAGTGCTCACGGAACTTCAAGACTGCACCAGGAATGACAGCTATTGTAAACACCAGTAAAAATCTGAAAATGCATTCCCCACTCTGAAGGAAAACTTTTAAGTTAGAGAGTGTTCTTATGAAGCAGCCATCAAAAGAAAAAAAGACATTTTCAGAAACATCTTTGTAAAACTAGTAATAAACTTAGATACAGAAAAGTGTAACAGATGTTTCACAGTGACCTTGACGAGTATTCACAATTAGCCATAAAACATGGGCTCCTTAAATGATGATTGAACAAAAACTCTGCTCGTCACTGAAGCACATTATAAAAACAAGAGTAAAAAGCACTGATAAAAAAAAATAGATCAGACAGAGGAATGGTTATTCGAGCAATGCAAGTCTGTGTTTTATCACGTTTTATAAATCTATTATGAAGGCAAGTCCCAAGTTTTCTCTGCCTTCGGGCTGGACTCAACCAGCTAAGATGGAAGCACAGCGCATGATAAAGTACCAAACCATCCCAGACAGGCACCTGGCAGAAGGCAAAAGGACAACACAGAGGTAATTAGAGCAATATAGACGGAGGCAGGAGCAAATGCGAGTAAAACGTTGAGGGTCGTTACAATAGTAACGAGTATTATAACAAACATGTATGTATATGTTTTCATTCATCGCCACTGAGGCTAAGGAGGTTGTGAGTAGGAATGTTACAGACAGAGGATCCCAGGTTTTAAGGCCACATGGTTGAGAACACTCCGAATATTTTGAAAGTGTGACATGAAGGGCAAGATGTTCTGGAATTTATATGACAGTACAAGACAGGTGGACGTGTAGAGGCCAGCAAGTACTCCATAGCTATGCACGGTTGCTTATAAGCTAAACAGATGTCTTATTTTACTGTTACTTTATCTGCCTCCAGTAACAGTGTTTTGCAGAAGGAGTGTATGCAACAACACGAGCCACTATTACTGATCCCGCTTACCAGGTCACTAAAGCGGATTCAGGCATTCCCAGCACCCAAATGGCACCTCCTCAAAGAGAAGATGGTGTAATTGGATCCCCATTTCCCAGAATTGCACTTATGACAACGCAGCTGGGAGTGTATTGAATGCTCCATTACCTTCTGTGCCTGACTAACAGAACTGTGCTACAATATCGGCCCCCACAGAATGCGTCTGCCCACCATGCCACTGAAAGAGCTCCCAGGTAACCTAATTTGCAAGGTGCTATTGACCCCCCAGCATGCAACAAGCGCACGGGGACACCAACAAGTTACAAACCTGCTGACTAGTACCATAAAAAGCACAGTAAAAATTCGTAAGTTTCATACAAATTCAGAGAATGCACAAGCAAAATAGGCAATATAGGGTACTCTAGAAAATTGACTTCCAAGAATTCACATGTTCACCAGCAGTGTACCGCGCACAAGACAGTTCATTCTTGCAAAACTCCCTTGCTCTATATGCAGGCTCAGTTTTACAGGGGGGCTCCAAGCACAGATATGCAAGTAATGTATGGCCAATGAAGATGCCACGTGTATTATCTTGAGCAAAACAAAGTATCCTATGGAGACAGCCTACACAGATAATGTTACTCTATCCAATGAAATAGCCAGCCAGTCTCCCTGTACTTCTTTACAAGCTGGCATAGTCCAATCATATACAGATTAGGATGTGAGCCTAGCTGCAGGCGTAGGAATTATTTAATGTGAGATACCATGCCAAACTCAACTTTAAGCACTCTCAAAATGTTTCACATAAAGGAGAAACAGTCATTGGCAAACTAAAATACAGGATGATCGTTTCTTATTAATACTTTTGGCCTTTTGTGAATCAGAAAACAAATCGACAGTTAAAAGAAACTGAAATTTAAAAGTAATGCATTATTATAAAACTGTCTGCAATATACTGAAAATTATTGGCGTCAACCCTTATCCCATTTTAAAGACGATGAAAGAAAGTAATGTACCAAGATCATGCGTTCTGAGGGGGAAGGAGAACCTATGAAATGAAAGTTAGATTGGGCGTAGGAGTCTCATGCTTGAAAAGAAATGGACCTAGTGATCATGCCCCGTTCAGGTGTTATGCAGGTTAGTCGGCCCGTGATGTTCTCAGTACCATCATCTTGCGATTGTTTAACCAAGTACATAAATGAATAAACAAATGCTAGAAAATGGAATCCAATTATATGAGCAATATATGAGCATACATAACGCATTCTGCTATTGTCATACAAGTAACAATTCTCCAAGATCAAAGAACCGATATGAATGCTTCAACAGTATAACACTCCTCCAAAATAACGCATTCTGCTATTGTCATACAAGTAACAATTCTCCAAGATCAAAGAACCGATATGAATGCTTCAACAGTATAACACTCCTCCAAAATACCGGTATAATGTTATTCCCATCGACCCCTCCACACAAATAAATAAACCACACAATTTACATATGACCAAATGCTGCACTCTCCATACAGGTCACAAGAGGAAGCTGGAGATAAAACGAGTTGGCTAGATTCATCATTTTAAAAGTTAGGGAGCATTTTATGAGGATTTTGAAGCTTACTATTAAGACAATCGACTTTGGGTGTCATCTATGAGTGAATTTGCAACAAGGAGATGCAAAACCAAGTGCTGCCATGGCATGCTGGGCTCAACTGCACTGTATAATGTACAAAAATAGTAAGATTACCTGTAGGTTTCAACTGCCAGCACACCACAACTCCAAGCCTGGAATGCAAGATCTTCATACACAAACAAATCTGAAGCTCAAATTTTATACTGAACAACTCCCCTAACCACATGGATGAGCAGAGATCATTTTAATGAATATTACAGGCAAAAAATAAGTCATAAATGCAGTCACAGTACTGCCGGCAAAAGAGGAGAGTTACCAGCACTCTTCTCAAGACCTCTTACCTCTGTAGAATCACTCCGTGGATTACATGTCCTCAGCTAAAGCTTCAGAGAACTGCATCTTTATCAGCAGGGTTGTCCAACGCACAAGAGGAGTGAACAACTAAAAGATTTTGGGAGTAACCACTATGTAAATGACTAATTAAACGTTTAGCTTTATTGCACGCAAATCTATCTCAGTTGGATATCTTGAAAAACATTTCTGGATCCCTCATAAAAGTTGAGTACAACTACTGTAGATCCAAGTTCCTTGACATGATGTGCTGTAACTGTTAATCCTAGTATAGACAGAGAATGTTACCAAAACACACACCTAAGCGTGATCTTATACACTGGATTTTTTTTTTTGGGGGGGGGGGAGGTTTAGATTGCAGACACATGCCTTGACTCATGTCACACTGGGATAAACACACTTTTTGAATTGTTAAAGTGCGGTGCATATGTAAACTGGTTATACTTTAGCTCCATTGCAGTTCCGTAAACTTTGTGTTTGCATGCAGTTATTTGCAGAAGGGCAACTTGACAGGTGGCAACGGTAGGCTTCTAAGTGGCAAGTGTTTGAATGAAAATATTTAAAGGGTGCACCAAGGTAATCTAAACAGCTGGAAAAAAAACTAAGAAAAGAACCAGACCCTGTGATGATACACTTGTATGTCACAGACTGTTTCCCAAAGCCATAAGAGCCTACTAGATCAAGAGAAAATAATCATGGGAAAACTTCATGGTTGTCTGGAAGGAAGGAGTTTATGGGGCAATAGGTTTTATTAAGTACAATAAAAACAGTTGAACACATTTGCAATTTCCTCCTGACCACCGATTCCCCCTGCAAAAATACGTAAGCAGAGGATAATCAATGGCTATCACTGGACGCTTAACCAATCACTAACCCAACTAAAAAAAAAAACAGCAGAAATACACCATTCCAAAAAGAACTTCTGACTGTCAAAATAAAACGGTGGCTGCCACCTCAGTTGAAACGGCAGTTTATGTATTACATTGCAAATGCAGTTTCAGATACAAGAAAGGGAGCACAGAGGAGGCCTCAAGGGACCATGTGTATGTGTGACAGCCACATGCTAAACTAATCCAGCAGACCCCAGTTTACTGATCAAGTGTTTCACAATAAAGCTCCTAATATTTGATCCCTTTAACACACGCTAAGCGGGACAGCAGAAGGATTCAACAAGCATTAATGTAACTGGCATAGTGAAAAGTCCACAATTAAAAAAGCCTCATGGAGCTGCCAGCGAACATCCACTCCATAACAAGTTTGGCACTGCGGACACGTGGTCTTGTTCTTTCAAACGTCTCCATGATTTTACGGTCTATCCATTTTGCAGGTCACTCTCACATTCCGTGTTTTTGTCCACTCACACTTTTAGACAAAAGCTTTAGAACTGCCTGCTCCCACTTCCAGACGATACCTCCAAGCCCACAACATTCCTCCTTTCAGACACTGTCGCTCAAACACCATCCCATTTCAAATACCAACACAGCAATACCTCGGCCCCTTCCTGTTTTCGTGTATACTGACTATTTCCCATTACAGATGTGCTGCAACATTATCTCCATCCCACCTTTGGGACGCCACTGAAATGCCCACACTTACTACTGCACACGACCCATATGACGATATTCACGCATCCACTAGTTGCTCATTTGATCGCTTCCCACCAACTGCCCATCTAATTATTGTTCTGCCAGCTTCCTTTTTTAGATCGCATGTTTCTGATATCATGTCTTCTTAGTCCCACTTTCAACTTTGTTGTTTGTATTTGTCGAGTAATGTAGAAAATGCTCTTGTTTTCACAACACTCCCATCACGCTTCAATTTACCTCTCTCCCTCCTTCAGAGATGGTCTCCACTTCAAACCCAGATGACATTCACAACCTGCCAGCTTCCCAAAAGCATGACTGCTGAGTTCTGAACGTTATTCACACCTCTAGATGCCATCCATATATTTGGCCCTTGAAAGTCTAGTCTGTACTCCACACACCTTAACTCCTCCAATGAACACTGCTCCCCTCCCCAAATTCAGTTTAAACACCAGTCTAATGTCCACCCCCAGATGCTGAATACAACACGTTACTCCTAGGCATTACTTACCCTTCACATCCAGAGACTGTTCACACTTGCACACTTTATTCCAGTTGCCTCCGAAATTATCATAAGGCGGCTCCCAGATGTTGCGAAATTCCCTAAGAATTACTCTCTCTGCCTATAGCACCATTCAGACCAACAAAAAAGTTGCTTCGCAGGTGGTTCCATCTTCCCTGGTATGTCACTCCCCTGTCCTCCAGGTATACATTTCATTTTTTTCTCCGTTTGCTCCATTGACAAGTCTATTCTTCTGTTCACACCTCTTCTTCCCTGGATCCGTGCCTTCATCTGTCGCTTTAAATCTTCATTGCGGGAATTAGGTTACTCTCCGACTTACCACTGACCCCCTTGAACATTTTGCATTCCTTTATGCATTGCCATATGTACCTCTGTGCCTCGAAATACTGTGGCCATCTGGCACGGGTACTTTGGTTAACAGTATCCCTCTAACCTCAGGAAAATACAACATATTTCTTCCAGGCCCATAGGATTTGTGTGGTGTTTCCTGGTCTTTTTGGATTAACCCGATAAATTCTCTGTTCCCACTGGATTCATGTAGCAATGCCCAAGTCTCAAGATTATGAACTAGTTCCCCAAGTACGAAGGATGTATGCACTACTACGAACGTGTGAAGGTTTCTGTTTCTATTGCACCGATTGGATGGTTTGATAGGTTAATGGATATCACGGAATAGAACAGAATGCCCCTTGCATGTAACCATCTGGATTTCTTTTTGGGCTGCCTCACCAATCACACTGAATTCCTGTGACTGTTTTTTTTTCCTGTGTTGCCAGCATTAACCTCAGGAGAAGGTAAAAATATCTGTGTCCCTTTGATTCAGATTATGGTTTCCCTGGACCCACTGAGTTTCTGCTCAGTTATACATGCCCACTTTCCCTTTTAAAGACACCTGAAGAGATTCCTGAACATTTTACTCTATTCGCTTGAAGGTCTCCCTACGATTCTGACTGCACTGTGTCTGCTCTACCCAAATTCACACCGTTGCTTGCATTTCCACGCTGGATCCATTTGCAGCTGCCCTGCTTGTCCTAGCCGTTTGGTTTCATGTAAACGATTCTCTGATTCTACTTTACAATACGGCTTTCGGTTTGCATGCGTCCCCTTTTCAATTAAAATAGGTCTATGTGCTCTCACTCCCTCCTTGCGTGTGCGCTTCATGCTTGGATGCCAGTGTCTGAAAAGCTACACACCCTGCTCCCATAAGTATGGTGTCTCCGTGTGCCTCTCTACTGCAGCAGCAGGGTCAGGCAAGGATTGCAGGAGAGTGAGAAAACAGCCATTACAAAGCTTCAATAACACACTCCAGGCTATCATTAACCAGCATGTACTCCAAGGATAATCATGCGCCCCCTCCCTAAAACTGCACATCATCTCATCCGTCCCAGCCTTGCAACCCCCTTGAACCATCGACACTTAATTCTGCATACCGCAGCCCATACATATTCTCACTAGCATTCGCATAAACACGACTATAAGCACCCCAATCTTCCAAGGACGCCGAATACAGCAACCGACAATTGTTTTCCACCCTAACCAGTTTTAGCCCACAAATCCAGCATACAAAGAGCACAACACTCCGTTAAAAACACCCATATATCACCCTCCCCGCAGTTATGAATTACTTCATTAAACACAGAAGCCACCTCAAAGGCGATCCCTTATATGCTATTCAAGAGTACACGGGCGAGTAGTGAGGTTCACCTTACCCATACATACACCGAAACGTATTCACTAACACTGGCCTGCATATCAGACCCAAAACACCGCACAGAAAACCACATAAAAATTGGCAACGCCTATAGAAAGCGTATATTGATTCCCATCTAACAACCGCCGCACATAACACCTACACTATTAACGTCACCAAGAGCAAACACACTAAACGTACTCCTGCCAAACGCCAAGAAAACCACCCACACAGTACTGCCCACTGTTCTCAGTAGTTAAGACTGTTCGTCAAAGAAATCGCACACACCTCCTTCTCTACACCGTAACCTATTATTTCAACTCTTCAAAAAACACCGCATAGATAAACCCTTAGGACCAACACCGACAGAGCGCCCGTTCTTTCACAATAACCCAACACGACATCTCGGTTATCCCAACGCAATCTGTTCCAAAAAGCATATGTCATGCACGGCCGCAAACCCAATCCCACACAGCCCCTCTCAGCACACCACCTTCCTGTTGCCTCGCATACCCCTTTAGCAAAACCCCGCTCCTACCAGCACTTCAAGCGCCTCCTCTGTGATCAAGTCCTCAAATACCTCTTCAGACATCAACTATACTTTGTGCGAGTTAACTTACAAAACCCACCTTTCAAAACTCGCACACAACTACAAGAAAACACACAACATTTCTCGAGATCATGTTTATTTCTATTGGTAACACAGCACTACCCGTACATACATTGTGATCTAGCTACATCACCTAAGCGCCAGTCGGACTATCCTTTTAACTCCCTCACCGACCCCCAGCTTTCTCTAACGTACACTTCATTCTCCAGCCTGTACCCCCGGTCTCTCTCCAACTATTGCTACTAGTCTCCACCGCCACTCCAAACTCTCCCCGATCTCAACAACCCAGACCCCATGGAAGCTTCATCCCGCAAGACCACCACCTCTTTGAACCCGCCCCTAAAGCCAGAACCCCAACCCTCACCACCAGACATCACTGTGTGCTTCTTTCTCTGCTACAGAGATTCGAGGCCAATCTCATAACTCTAAGAAGGGTAGGCGGCCCAGCCACGACTCTGAAACACCAGAGAAATACAGGGCCATCACAAGCCGGGTTAGATACCGGCCTCCTGTGCTTCTTTCGCCCGCTGTCCTCAGCCAGCACGGTGCTCTGCTCTGCTCTCACCCGCCCCTCAAACCTACACCTCGGCTCTTAAACTCCTTACCCGTTATGTTAGAAATGGGCCTCCTGCGTTACTTTCAACCTCCAGCAGACCTGGCCCAAGTATCCACCGGCCTTCTCCGTTTCGCTCCTCACACAGCCGCCATTTTGTTCCCGTAATTTCCCCCCAGTGTTGCCAGGTCTGGATGCAAAAACAAGGGCAAACTGCGAGTGGGAAAAAGCCCGAAAGAAACCACGCCCATGTGAAAGCAAGCCCAGCCCCACATATCGACAGTAACTGTCTACAAAATAGAACATGTGACTCATCGCTCCCATTGTTAGTGAACCAACGTGAACGTTCGACCGCTCTAATCGATGTCTGTACTTTTTTACCTCCTGCAGGCTGTCATTTCTTTCTTTGTTTGAGTGTCTTTCCATTCCACGCCTGCATTCGACGTGTTGTTTCGGCTTTATTTGTCCGCCCGCCTAATTGCCATTTTCGGTATCATTTTTTCTACGACCAATGGCCCTTTTCGTTTTCGCTCTACTGTTGTTGTGCCTTAGCCCATACTTGACCTCGCTTTGTTCTATCACCCCTGTGCATTTTTCTAGCACCCTGTTTGTTGCTCCACCTGTTGGGCATTTTCTGCTTTTCAATGTTTTTACCTGGCCTGCCTGGGTTCGACAGTTACAGTCACTTTTTATACTAAATGGGTTCCACGTACTAGAAAGTTTTACATTGCCCTTACCCCATTTGGATACATTAGTTCAATTAACTTCAATTGAAGTACATTTCCCAGTTTAACGCTCGTAGGATTTTCTGATCTCCAAACCAGAAAAAAAGGCTGAACAGAATTCCACCTAACCTAGAATGTAAAGTAGAATTTTACGCAAGATAGTGCCCTTGTTTGTCCTGTTGTTGATGAGTTCTGTAGGTTTTAAGGAATAAGAGTTCAAAAAGTTTCTGACATGGCGCGCTTTAAACGCTTTTGATGTGGAGTAGTATGTGTGGGTGGAAGGGTGTTATGGTGGGTCTCCCTATTATACCACCAGGTTAGAACTAAGTGTAACAGCAAAACGTCTCACTTGTATCTAGCACCAAGTTAGAACTAATTGAACAGCAAAACGTCTCACTTGAAGGCTGCACTACATCACTTTTTTATTGTTGATGGGGTGCCATGAAAAGTACTACTTTCAACGTGGATCAATTGTGATGTACCCTTGTACCTGCAACTTCAAGACTCCAACTGGAAATTGAGCACCTCTTATGATCAACCTGGGAGGAATAGAATGGCCAGGGGGCCCCCACGGCAGAGCACTCAACTTTACGTTCTGAGCTCTCCTTTCACCCCCACTGTTATCAGATGAGTTAGTGCAATTCATTTACTTAAAGCGATCCAACACTGCAACTTTCAGAGGGTACTGAATTGTTAAATGAAAGTCTGTGAATCCAAAAGTAGTTTCCCCATTCATTTCCATGGTCTTATCCCCATGAGAGACCTTGATTAGTGCAATTTGACATAGGGCAAAAGTCTTTGGAACAATGTGTTTCATTGTGAATCATACACTGAGCCCTAGATTGCCTCGTGGCCTTGTTTGACTGTGGTGCAACTCATGCACATGAGTTAGGGTTACACAATTTGGACAGAGCTATTTACATAGTTCCTAAGTAGCCTCATGGCATATATGTGCAGAGTGTTCAGCCAATCAATCAATCAAATGCCCTTTATTCGGTTTTTGCATAAAACCATAACAGTAATCTAAAACAGTACAATCTACAAAAAAATAACCAAATTAGCAGCTCACACTTAATGGTCACTTGTACAGAACATAAAAATAAAACACGGTATATAAGAGAGTAGGTATTTAATAGTTCCTTAAAAGAATAGGGGATAAAAACTGGGACCCTATCTCCACAGAAAACCCCCCAAACCCTGAATACTGGAACACATGAAAAGCCCTGTCAGTTAATCACAACTGTCTCTAAGCCGTATTGCTGATTTTAAAAAGTTAAGAACATAAAAAATGGTGTTGGCAGATAGCATTTGTAAAAAAATAAAAGCTGGTCGCACCCGCCTAAAACCCATTGATTTCAGGATGGGGATAATAAAATGATTCTGGGGAACCTTAAAAAAATCACAAAACATTAAGAAGTGAGGTATGCCCTGTGGAGACTTACAGCCACAGGACGCTAAACTCTTACCTCTGCTACACCCACATGGCTGAGCCAGCAGGAGATGGAAGAGATCAAGACGAAACCTAGTTAATAAAAAGTGTTTGTCGGCCCTGAAAGGCTCCAAAAGATATGGCTCAGTTAGTTGTTCAAAGCAACAAACACTTGGTTTCCTCAACTCACATTCTTCCTGTTCCAGTGTCCTCTGACTGAGGAGAGTCTCCTTTACCCAACTTAGATCTTTCTTGTGAACTAACTCTGGGTTGGAGAGTAGGTCTACTCTACCCAACCGACCAAAGCATTTCTTAATATAGTTGAACCATGGGATATGGTGGGCGTGGTCAAGGCACATACACTCCTTTATGATTGATTTACTTAAGGTTAGACCCTAATACAGCCAAAGCTTCAACCACAATATTAGGGGACGAAGAGCCAACAAAACAGAAAGGTAGGGCACACCCACCTCTTCGTCGACCTCAAAGCTTGAAGTTCCCTGAGGAGCACATAAAAGTCGTTTATGTTATGTTATGTCATGTTAAAAATTCTTATACCGCGCACGTTCACCGAAACGGTTTCTTGGCGCTCATAACAGATGCGACGGGCAAGGGCCGAAGTTTACTCAAATGCAGCTTTGAAGAGGGACGTTTTCAATGTCTTGCGAAAACATTCATAGGAAGGGCAGTGACGGAAGGAGGAAGGGAGGGATTTCCAAAATGAGGGGGCTAAAAAAGAAAAACGGAGACCGCCATGTTTCTTGCGATGGACTTGTGGGATGCACAGGAAATTATCAGCGGAAGAGAGTAAATTTCGTGTTGGTATGTACCGCTTTAAATTGGAAGAGATAAAAGCAGGTGCAAGATTGTAAAGGGCTTTGAAAATAGTGCATCCAAGTTTAAAGGTGCAACGTTTGGCCACAGGAAGCCAGTGAAGGCTCCGTAATAGTGGCGAAACGTGCTGGTGGAAAACTAAGCGGGCTGCCTGATTTTGTATCAGTTGAAGCCTCTGGAGCTGGTAAGCGGGGATCCCCAAATCTCACTACCAGAGGAGACTTTTGCAATACATTTCACCTTGTATATCTGCAAGATTGCTGCAATCGGTCTCCTGCCTAATCTTGAGGCAAAGTTAAAGATAGCCGTATTGGCGCGCACTATGTCACCCTTCTTACTCCTTTTTTAAAGGGCCCCATTTCATCTTGTCTATCATGACCCCAAGGTAAGAAAAACATCTGTGCGAGGGACCAAGGCAGAGCCAACCTTAAACTGATACCGCTTTTGGGATGTATGGCTTTACAACACATGCTATTACAACACATGCCTTTACGAAGCAAGTTTTACAATGCAAGTCGTTGCGACTTGCGTTGGGGGGCGCTGGATAGTGAATAGTTTAATTTACTATTCCAACTCCAGTCCCCGTGGATAGTAGGGAAGGTGTTGGAAACTATTCCCTATCCTACAGCACCCCCCAGAGCAAGACGTTGTAAAAGTTGCGTTGTAATGGTTGCGTCGTAATGGTACTTCGTTGTAAAAGTTGCGTTGTAAAGGATGTTCCCCCCCCTTTGTATGCGTAGTCCCACATGCATCACATAGGATTTAGAATCATTTATTGTCAGATCCAAATCTTTCATGAATGATAAAAAGGAGTTAAGCAAAGATTGCAACCCTCTAGCTGCCTGGGCCAAAAGAACCGCGGCATCCGTGTATAATAAAACCGGCAGGCCCACCTACCCACCTGAGGGTAATTTTCTCTGGTCTCCAATAGAACCTTCTCCAGATTGTTAATATAC
Source organism: Lissotriton vulgaris (assembly GCF_964263255.1). Taxonomy (NCBI): domain Eukaryota; kingdom Metazoa; phylum Chordata; class Amphibia; order Caudata; family Salamandridae; genus Lissotriton; species Lissotriton vulgaris. Next base: position 426,995,474 of record NC_141693.1, read on the forward strand.
AAATTAAACAGAAAAAGGGCAAGGATACATCCTTGACGTACTCCTCTTTTTTTATGGAACTGACAGGAGACCTTAAGGTCCTGCGAGTAACGTACCTCAGCCTTAGTGTCCCTATGTAGGTTCTCCAAAAAAATGGACACTATCACCATCCACCCCCATGGAGAACATGGTCTGCCAAAGCTTCGTTTTATTCACACGATCAAACGCAGAGGACAAGTCCATGAAGGGCAAGTAAATGGTGCCAGGGTGGGCAACTGTATATTTGTTAAGAATCAAAAATAAATCGAAACATTGGGCAATGGATGACCGACCAGCACGAAAACCATATTGGATGTCGGTCTAAATATTGTTATCATCAGCCTAACCGGTTAACCTGTCTAAAAGAACTCGGCCCACCACCTTAACTACCAAGTCCAACAGGGATATGGGTCGATAACAGTGGGTACTCTGTCTGTTGCCCTTTTTAAAAACAGGAACAATTGTAAAAGTTGCCCAAGAACCTGGAGGACCTATACTGACCACAGCGTTAATAATGGCTGTAAGAACAGGTGCCCAAATGTTCACGTCTGATTTGTATAAATCCGGAGGTATACCATCTGGGCCCGGTGCTTTGTTGTTAGACAGCCCTTCAATACACTTCGTTACCTCATCCACCAAAACAACCAGGGCAGATTTCCTTGCCACTACCCCAAGGAATATATTCCTGTCTGATAGAGTCTGAAACATGGCCTCAAAATGATGTACCCATTCCTCTGCAGTTATGTGTGCCCCCACCGTGTTTCCTACATTCTCACATAAAAACAGGCTATTAATTATGCCCCAAAACTTGGCACTGCTCTTCAAGGTGCTTGCCTCAATCAAGCGCCTCCATGTTTCCTCCTTTAATGCTGCCTTCCGTCCAGCTAATACAGCTTTGTACTTCCTTCTACGATTTTAACTAGGGTGGTATCTCTTGGACTTTTACCCAACGATTCCTTCAGGTTACTGGCCACTCTGGAACAATCCTGGTCAAACGATCTGGGTACCCGCGTAGTGGGTCGCCGCACAGGGGCACTGAGAAGATCTGTTGTTGTGGAGGAAATAGCCTTAAAGGCTTCAAGAATGTCCCTCAGCTCTGATGACGGGGCAATACACAGTGCTAACTCCTTGTCACAGCGTGCAGATAGGGAATCATAAAATGACAGGGCTATCTGGGCCCATTTTAACCTTCTTCCTCCATCTATTACCTGCACAACCCCACTATTCCCTATCCCCTCAGTAGGCGCCAGTAGAGGCCAACTAATGTGGTTAAATAGATGATTGTGATCACTATGTGTACTTGCCTCGATCGTAATGCCTGAGATCAAGTCGAGAAACGTTGTTGACACCAGGATAAAATTGAGGACTGAGCACTACCTCTCCCTATAAAGGATGAGATAGAGACCTTACTGCATAGTTCTAAAGTGCACAAGGTCGAGGATAAATCAAATTCAAACAGTAATTCAGTGATGGAATCACCATGTGCTGTATGCTCAAAGTGGATTCCCTTCACCCATGGACAACCCATATTAATGAGGTTAGTTTTCCTTGGATCCCCGCATAAATGGGTGTTAAATTCCCCGGCTTTCACAAAATGGCTAAAGTCTGACTTGAGCTGGTGTCTTAAAAAACGACCCAACAAAGATACGTTATAGACTGCCAGAGGGCAGGAGATTGCGTTATGAAAATCCATAAGTCCCAGTTTGCGGGACCCTTTGTGCAACATAAACAATTGTAAACAAGGGTTGTCTTTAGACAGCACTCAGACATCACACTGTAATGCAGGGGAAACATAAGTTATAAGACCATCCTTTGATCTTCCTGAACTCGAGGCAGTAGCTGGGATGAAGAATGTCTTTAAACCTTCCAGGTGGAAAAAGTTTGTAGTAGCCCATGTTTCCTGTAAACAAATTAGGTTAAACTGTTTTATCAAAATAATCCAGGTAGGGTCAAGAAACTTATTAGCAAGGCCAGCAATATTCCACAAGATAAAATTACAAACTCTTCCACCCATGATACTAAAACCTTCTTGAAAACAGTCCTGCCTGGACTTGATATCCCTAGTTCTCCTGGGACAACCCCCGCGGTCAATCCCAGGCATCCAGGGTGCCCTAGGGTGCAAAACTGTTAGATAATACCAGAGAAGGGTGTACGAGCCTCTGTCCTCCATGTGTTGGCCGATAATTATGATTCAAGTTATTCTGGGGCCCCATGGTGTTAAAATCCATCAAAGAGGGAGGTATAGATGTCTGTCTACCAAAAGGGACCTCACGGTTATAAATCGTGTTGTTCCAACTTGGGTACTCAGGTTTGTGGAAAAAAACAAGGGGGAGGGCCCTGATGGTCGACAAAGGGCCAGGGGTGGTGTTCATATAAAGTGAGGATGAAGCCAAGATACTTTCAGCTATGTATGGTTGGTTGAAATGAATAATAACACAGTCACCCTTGCAAAACATTTTGTACCCCAGACCCAATTGACCCAATGCACCATGTTTATGTTTTTTCCTACCCATGGGCCCATTGTGGTGTTACAAGACAACAGATGCATAACCTTGTTCTTTAGTTTAAAAAAAATCTCCCTTAACACATGGAGAAAGGGTAGGCACGTTACCCAAGGCCACAATGCATGGCGTTGATTTGGGCTGGAGATGTAAATTAACTGGGTTCTGGTAGGAGCTCCCATCTCCGCCATTGGATAAGTCTCCCGTATTAAAGGTCCTGGGAACTGATTGTTCCGGGGTAGGACCCCTACATACAGCTTCACCACGTGGGGTCTTCTGGGTGAGGGGCATCTGGTTCAGATTCTGAGCTGGAGACAAGGACTGGGTGTGCTGAGAGTGGGAAATACTTGTCCCCATGACAGGCTTTTGTGATACCGATAGCTGCTCCCTGCATTGTGTGTGTAAATCATCAGGGTTGGGCCTCTCCGAAACAATATGCCCCACGTTAACGTAGGACCCATGTTGGTTACCTCCCCCCTAGATGGGGTGAATTGTTTCAACTCAATACGTTGTCAGCCATCACCACTTTGTATGTGGGGATTTTGAGCCTTTGCAAACTTGTCAAAAATCCAACTGCAAGACTCATAATGCAACGTGCATTTGGCTGACTGATGGTGTTACATATGATGCTAGGGCACTTGGCAACTATATATTTCTGTCTTTAAAAAATCTCTCTCTGCAGCTCAGACCCTAGGTCAACACTTAGGGGCCGATTCTGATTCGGTAAAATCCTGTACGAATAGCTGTATGGAGCATTTTTCCCATACGAATCATATCCTCGAACGTCCCCGTAGGTACGATGTAGTACGATGCGTACCCAAAGCAGTTCTCCGTCCGAACCGTACCAAAGCCCGTACAACTCAATAATCCGTACGAATCGCATTCGAAACGCGCAGTACATGATGTCCGTACGGATTGAAGCATCATTTTCCGACCCAGCAAGTAGGATTCGTCCAGTCAACACTCCGTACGACTCTTTTTTTACGAGAGCTCAAAATGTCCGGAAAAGCAGAATTCGAGTCGAAGTGCGCGCAAAACAGACCCCCGGTACTTTTCGTATACCCCATGATTGTAGCGGTACGGTTCGTACACCTACAATCCTGGGGTACGGTTTGTACACCCCATGATCGTAGGGGTACGGTTCGTACACCCCATGATCGTAGGTGTACAAATCGTACCCCTACGATCATTGGGTGTATGAACCGTACCCCATGATCGTAGGTGTACGAACCGTGCCCCTAAGATCATGGGGTATATGAACCGTACCCCTACGATAATGGGGTGTATGAACCGTACACTATGTGATTGTGTGGCTCTCCGTACGAATTGCTCATACGCGACGTTTACCGTATGAATCGCGAACTCATTCCCCGGTCCGGATCAAACATGTCGGGTCGTACAGCAGGTCTACGATTCAAACGGTTCACTTTCAGGGTCCAAATCGTACGGATTTTCCCTTGCTTTTCGTACTGTTGGCAACGATTCGGACGTATTTTTTTACTACGGATCGTACTACGCAATTCGGACGGATTTGTACGATTCGTACGGAAACGGCTACAAATTCGAATCGGCGTACGGATTTGTTTCCAGAATCGGAATCGACCCCTTAATGTAGCACATTACATGACTCCATGGTTTGTCAACTGTTATTGTTTGGGAATGTGGCTGGAAAGAGCCCTCACAATGGCCAATCAAGCAAAAAAGTTGGCTTGAATCTTCTCTGGTCTACTTAAAATGATCAGGAAGATATTAGTACTGATCCCAGAGCATCGAAGAAAAGCGGTGGTTCATGGCCTCATAGTCTCCCATTTGGACTATGGTAATTCTCTCTATGTGGGCTCACCAAAATATATAATAAAATACTTGAGCTGGTGCTAAATAATAAATGATGCAGCAAGGCTTCTTCTCAAGCTCCCACGTCATAACCCGGTAAGAGAGTTTTTGAAACGACTCCACTGGCTGCCGGTTGAAGCAAGGATTGTGGTAAAATCTCTTTGCATTGCACATAAGGCCATAAAGAATAAAGGTCCAGTTAAGCTCAGAGGTCTGGACTCATCTGATGCCCTAGCCAGACTCCTCAGATCCTCTCAACAACACCTTCTTAATACTACTAGAATCAAAAGAGAGGGATTGGGCGGAAGATCATTTGCACACCTGGTGCCAAAGTTATGGAATGGTATAAGATTACTAGAAGACAAACCCACTTTTAGAAAAAAACTCAAGACCTGGTTGTTACCCCACTAACCCGTTTACCACCCACTGTTATCCAGTTCAGCATTTATCAGTTCAGGGAAGCCCTTGGGTAGCAATGTGCTTTACAAATCTCAAACATAAACATATTCTCACATATTGTCGATTCCAGATTACTTCAAAGTTCTGGTACATTGTAACGAAGCTGTTGGGCATTGTGTAAATAACTCATGTAGCTATCACTCACAAATCAGATGGACAGACTGAACAAGTTAATCAGTCCACTGAATAGTACCTCTACTGTTTCCTCACAAACAACCAAGATTACTGGCTATGATGGATTCGAACTGTAGAATTGGTATATAATAATTCATTCCAGATACACGGAGAGTCACCATACACTGCCAAAAGGGCCTGGGCAGTTTGTAGTTAGGACAAAAATAGATTACCTTTTGTGCAAACTTTAAACATAGAAACACCAAATATACTCCCCTAGGCTGAATGGAATTGCACTACAAATTAATGTACAGTGAGCAATTTAAACACACTAAGAACTGTTTAACTCTATCACGTTGTTATGAACAAATCCATTCATATTTATTTATATAAAAATATACATTATAATGTATCATCCCTATATCAAATAATATACGCAAATTAAGAGTATGCACCTAATAAAATTATTCAAAACAAACTAGTTTCAATTCATAAGTCTCTTTCAGAAGTAAAATTCACAAGACATCATATATACACAAACAAGCAATGCGATAGGTCTCACATTCGCACAAGTACGAGATATTGGCACTGTAAATGACATTCCCCTTTATTTACGTTTTGGGTTTTAAAACATAAATAAAAGGCAATGTCATGTACAATACTAATAGCTTAAACTCTCACAAATGTGAGACCTATTGCATTGCAATAAAGGGCCTTCTCGACCGCTTATTAGATTGTAAATATCAGAGGAAGAGACCGGCCTGCCACGACTTCAAAGTAGTGATAAATAGTGCAGTGAAGAAGATGTGTACGTGTTGTAAATTACACAGATACAAAGTATGAAGTGAGAGTTACATATAATCTGAGCTATAAACACTAACACAGTGCTCCAAAACCTTTCGTTCTGTGATTACACTGTCGCGGCTTAGGCAGGAGGAAGAGTGGGGGTTCTATTATCTGCCCTCTCCGTGATTTGAGTGTGCAGTGTGGCATTGCGTAATGTTACTGCTATCTTTAGCCTAATAAAAAACACTCAAGCTATAGTAGGGCCCTGGCTTCATCTCCTGGTGCAGGGCAGGCTGAGTTTTATGGCCTAGACATTGGTTCCAAAAATAGATTATTAATAATCAATTAGTAGACTCAGTATCTCGTTCGAATGTTGATATGCAATATATACAACCAGAGCACCTCTGTTTTGTGCTTTTCTTTTGAATATTGAGTAGAACTCATGGAAGTATTGTCTCGTTATGCTGTATGTCGACCAAAACGCAATTGGCGTAACTGGAGTATTGATGGTGCTATGCTCCTCTTCTTGTTTTTAGTATTGAAAGACGTGTTTGGACGGATTGATTATGGCCGAGATGGAACTAATGGAATGACATAGTTTGAAAATCTGGCACACCATTTGCGGGTGAGTGCTTGTCTCAGAAGGGTCGTTATTTATTAACCCACTGTATGCAGTTCTGAGAAACTCAGCCCCTTTGTGTACATATTCTGTCTTACAGGTTGCCCACCGCACTGTTTGGGGTTGTTTTCTCCTGAAAGAAATAGGTCAGTACCATATACCAAGATGGTCATTTATGTGAAGAGATGCTCTATTACTAGATACTGATGGTTTGGTTATTTCCCAGGTCCCATCCCCGTCCTGATGAAGACACGTAGTTGAGGACTTACTCACCCTACACGCAATTGGGTCGAAACATCGACGATAATCCCCCTTCGGGCCTGTACCCATGATACCCCCCCCTCCCCCAAGGCAAGGTCACAGATGAATTCCCACTGTGACACGGCAGAATAAGGAACATTTTCTGACGGACAGTTATGGGGCAGGCCCACTCTAATTGCTAAGGATTTCTAATACCTTAGAATTGTTACTAGATCAAAGAAACCTCTATTTTTCAATCAGTTTTCCGAACCTTCTTGGTCCTTTTTACACGAGCACTCACTTTTATTACTCCTTTTGCACACTAATTGTTAATAACCCCCTCATTTTGTGTAACAATTGTGTGTTTAATCAATGAGAATTTTTGCTGCAATAAATAATAAATTGTTGGTTCAACTCGCAGCATACCTATGGTCATCTTGGTTTGTTTAAATCATCTTTGGGCTACTGTTCTTTCGAATTACAGGATTTAATCGCAAAAAGAAAAAATATATTTGTTCTACTAATTTATTATTAATAACCTATTTGTGGAACCAATGTCTAGGACCACTTCTGTCTGTACCAATTGATACCCAGGTCTTATGACTTTTTCTGGTTCACCCCATTTATACAAGAGTTTTATGGCCAGCATGGAGGGAGGGATGGATGGATGGTGTAGGCTGCATCTCTGGTCTCGTACAATGCCCCTGCTATTATTAGTGAGTGAGAGGCGCTAGGGTGGTGGTATTGGTATTGGTGGTGCTGGTGGTGGTATCGGTGGTGCAAGTATTGGTATTGTTTTTATTGGCTGGTGGTGGTATTGGTGGTGCTGGTATTGGTGGTGGTGGCATTGGTGGTGGTGGTATTGGTGGAGGTGATGGTATTGGCAGTGGTATAGGCATTGGCGATGGCATTGGTAGTGGTGGTATTGGATTGGTGGTGGTGGTGGTGCTGGTGGTATTGATGGTGGTATTGGAGGTGGTGTTATTGGTGGTGATATTGGTGGTAGTATTGGTGGTGGTGGTATTGCTGGTGTTGTATTGGTGGTATTGGTGGTGGTATTAGTGGTGGTTGTGGGATCGGTGGTGGTGGTGGTGGTATTGGTGGTGGTGGTATTACTGGTGGTATTGGTGGTAGTGGTATTGGTGGTGGTGGTATTGGTGATGGTGGTGTTGGTATTGGTGGTGGTATTGGTATCGGTGGTGGTGGTATTGGTAGTGGTGATATTGGTGGTGGTGGTGGTGGTATTAGTGGTGCTGGTGGTAATGGTGGTGGTATTGGTGGTATTGGTATTGGTGGTGTTGGTATTGGTGGTGGTGGCATTGGTGGTGGCATTGGTAGTATTGGTGGTGGTATTAGTGCTGGGGGTATTGGTTGTGGTATTGGTGGAGGTGGTGGTATTGATGATGGTGGTGGTATTGGTGGTGGTGGTGGTATTGGTGGTGGTATTACTGGTGGTAGTGGTATTGGTGGTGGTGGTATTGGTGGTGTTGGTATTGGTGGTGGTGGTACCGGTTGTGGTTGTATTGGTGGTGGTGGTATTAGTGGTGGTGGTGGTAATGGTGGTTGTATTGGTGGTATTGGCGGTGGTGTTGGTGGCATTGGTGGTCGTGGTATTGGTGGTGGTGGAGGTGGTGGTATTGATGATGGTGGTGATATAGGTAGTGGTATTGGTGGTGGTGGTGGTGGTGGTGTATTGGTGGTGGTGGTATTGGTGGTTGTATTTGTGGTGGTACTAGTGGTGTTGGTGGTGGTATTGATGGTGGTATTGGTGGTGGTGGAGGTGGTGGTATTGATGATGGTAGTGGTGGTATTGTTGGTGCTGGTATTTTGGTGGTGGTGGTGGTATTGGCGGTGGTGGTATTGGTGGTGGTGGTATTATTGGTGGTGAAGGTGGTGGTATTGCTGGCGGTGGGGGTCTTGGTGGTGGTATTGGTGGTATTGGTATTGGTGGTAATGTTAGTGGTGGTATTGGTGGTGGTGGCATTAGTTGGGGTATTGGTGGTGGTGGTGGTGGTGGTATTGGTGGTGATGGTGGTATTTATTGTCGTATTGAGGTGGTGGTGGTGGTATTCCTGGTATTGGTAGTGGTGGTGGTGGTATTGCTGGTATTTGTAGTGGTGGTATTGATGGTGGTGGTATTGGTGGTGTTGGTATTGGTGGTGGTGGTACCGGTTGTGGTGATATTGGTGGTGGTGGTATTAGTGGTGGTGGTGGTAATGGTGGTTGTATTGGTGGTATTGGCGGTGGTGTTGGTGGCATTGGTGGTCGTGGTATTGGTGGTGGTGGAGGTGGTGGTATTGATGATGGTGGTGATATAGGTAGTGGTATTGGTGGTGGTGGTATTGGTGGTTGTATTTGTGGTGGTATTAGTGGTGTTGGTGGTGGTATTGATGGTGGTATTGGTGGTGGTGGAGGTGGTGGTATTGATGATGGTAGTGGTGGTATTGTTGGTGCTGGTATTTTGGTGGTGGTGGTGGTATTGGCGGTGGTGGTATTGGTGGTGGTGGTATTATTGGTGGTGAAGGTGGTGGTATTGCTGATGGTGGGGGTCTTGGTGGTGGTATTGGTGGTATTGGTATTGGTGGTAATGTTAGTGGTGGTATTGGTGGTGGTGGCATTAGTTGGGGTATTGGTGGTGGTGGTGGTGGTATTGGTGGTGATGGTGGTATTTGTTGTCGTATTGAGGTGGTGGTGGTGGTATTCCTGGTATTGGTAGTGGTGGTGGTGGTATTGCTGGTATTTGTAGTGGTGGTATTGATGGTGGTGGTATTGGTGGTGGTGGTATTGGTGGTAGTGGTGGTATTGATGGTGGTGGTATTGGTGGTGGTGGTATTGGTGGTGGTATTGGTGGTGATGGTGGTATTGGTATTCATATTGGGGGTGTTGGTATTGCTGGTATTGCTAGTGGTGGTATTGCTGGTATTTGTGGTGGTGGTATTGGTGGTGGTTGAATTGGTTTTCGTGGTGATGGTATTGGTGGTGGTATTGGTGGTGTTGGTATTGGATTTGTTGTGTTGGTTTTGGGAAAATATAACGTTACAACGCTTGCATTTACATTGCAGTTTTTACAACGCAAATACTATTACATCGCATGTTTTTACAATGCTTATCATCACAACGCATTGCATTACAATGCATACTATTACTACGCATACTATTTTTTGGTGGTATTGGTGGTGGTGGTATTGGTGGTGGTATTGGTGGTAATGGTGGCGGTGGTATTGGTATTAGTGGTATTGTTGATGATGGTGGTGGTATTGGTTGTGGTGATATTGGTGGTGGTGGTGGTGGTGGTATTGGTATTGGTGGTGGTATTGGCGGTGTTGGTATTGGTGGTGGTGGTATTGATGGTATTGGTGGTGGTGGTATTGGTGGTGGTTGAGGTGGTGATATTGGTGATGGTGGTAGTATTGGTGGTGGTGGTATATTGGTGGTGGTGGTGGTGGTTGTATTGGTGGTTGTATTGGTGGTGGTATTGGTGGAGGTGGTATTGGTGGTGGTTTTATTGGTAGTGGTATTGGTGGTGGTGGAGGTGGTGGTATTGATGATGGTGGTTGTGGTATTGGTGGTGGTGGTGGTGTTGTGAATGTATCTAGGACCCTAATTAAATATTCCCGATTCATGCCCTTATGTGGTTATAACAAATCATATCCTTATAAAGGCATAAGAATCATATCCATATTTAGTTATAGCCAATGCAGTCCAAATACGGCAAGGCTACTTCCCTAGACTCCTAGAAAGTACAACGCGTTCTTTAAACAAACCAAGCCTCCAGCAGCCTGGGAATTCCCCCTGCTTCTGTTTTGATTTGTCCTAGAACTCCTGAGAGTCCTGAAAGAACTGACAGTTCTTAGTGACGTCTTATGTCCAACCTTACGTCAAACTCGGCACCTTCCAGGTATAAATATACCAGCATTTGCCCTAAGCAACACACGGTGGTTTGGAGCAGAGCAGCTATCTACTTACCCAAAGCCCAGCTGATGCGAGTGCCGAAGGAAGCCGACCCTCCCATTTGACACACTGAGAGAGACGCTGTCTTTTCTCCTGCCGAGAAATCCAGCTCCAGTGTTTCCAGTCACCCTTGCGGGTTGCTGGGAGATCGAGTCCTGAGAAAGAGATATAAGACCTCCTTCATTCTAAAACCAAGGTACGGAGCTAATTAAATCTTTAGAGAATTCTTGATTCAGATTCTTGGCAAAACTAACTTAACTTAAACTGCAGCTTACTTACTCCTTCCCTCGTACTATGCTTAGGTTAGGTACACCGGGGTAGGCATATATTTTAGAAGCACCAGTTGAGTACGTTTAGTCATCTTTTATCATTGTATGTATTGTATATATTTTATCCGTTTTAAGTATCATATGGCTCAGAAACCATATAAATGCTTTTACAGTATTATTTCATAATACTCCTTTTACTGTACGCACTTTACTTTATGACAAGTATTGCAATTGTGGCAATTCACTTCTCTTGCATGAGAAAGAAGACTGCTCAATAAATGACCACTTTTATTGAAAACGCCCGTCTCTTTATTTGTCTGCACTCTGGTGAAACTAAGCATGCACGATTGACTGAGTGAAATAGCTATCTATTGTTTTCACACAACTCTGAAGATATACTCCTTATTCTAGAGGGAGCAAAGTTGTCATGTTTATGCGGTTGTCAGAAGCTAATCCCTTCTTGTCTATTCCGGAAAGTAAACTCATTCCTGTTAACTCGAGAAAGTTTCTAGTGACCTCTGAGCTACTTGGCATTCATAATTAAGTCTAACATATTCAACAGAGACCTAGTCGACCTCAGTCCTATGTCTAAACTATCGTTTATGTTATTCCAATGCGCAGAGCCAATTGGGAATATAGGAACTACACTACAGTGGTAGTATTGGTGGTGGTGACATTAGTGGTGGTATTGGTGGTGGTATTGGTGGTGATGGTTGTATTGGTTGTCGTATTGGGGATGATGGTGGTGGTATTGCTGGGATTGGTTGTGGTGGTGGTGGTATTTCGGGTGGTTGTATTGGTGGTGGTATCGGTGGTGGTGGTGGTATCGGTGGTGGTGGTGGTATTGGTGGTGGCGGTGGAGGTTGTGGTATTGATGGTGGTGGTTTTGGTGGTGGTATTGTTGGTGGGGGTATTGGTGGCATTGGTATGGGTGGTGGGGGTGGTATTGGTGGTGGTGGCATTAGTGGCGGTATTGGTGGTGATGGTGGTATTGGTTGTCGTATTGGGGCTGGTGCTATTGCTGGTATTGGTAGTGGTGGTGGTGGTATTGCTGGTATTTGTGGTGGTGGTATTGGTAGTGGTGGTATTGGTGGTGGTATTCGTTGTTGTGGTATTGGTGGTGGTGATATTGATGGTGGTGGTGGTATTGGTAGTGGTGGCATTAGTGGTAGTGTTGGTGGTGGTGGTATTGGTGGTGATGGTTGTATTGGTTGTCGTATTGGGGTGGTGGTATTGCTGGTATTGGTAGTGGTAGTATTGCTGGTATTTGTGGTGGTGGTATTGGTGGTGGTGTTATTGGTGGTGGTATTGGTGGTGGTATTGGTATTGGTATTGGTAGTGGTATTGGTGGTGGTATTGGATTTGTTGTGTTGGTTTTGGGAATATATAACATTACAACGCATAGTATTACAACGCTTGCATTTACATTGCAGTTTTTACAACGCAAATACTATTACATAGCATGTTTTTACAACGCTTATCATCACAACGCATTGCATTACATTGCATACTGTAGCTACGCATACTATTCTTTTGGTGGTATTGAGGAAATATAAATTTTTGGCCAAGTTATGTTCCCTATCGTGTACCCCACCGTCTCCATGTACGAGTTTAAAGTGCATGTAACTTCCCTCCTGTGCCAGCTATGAAGACGCAAATACATTTGCGTCCAACGTTAACATGTCCTCTTTCCGACCCACCCTGAATGGGTTGAATAGTCCGTTCCTAAGTATGCCATGCCAACGTCTTTTTGTGGTATACTTTACACGTTTCTCAGCTCTGGCAAAGTAGGCCCTGAATTTCTGCCATCGAGCTTTTTCTGCCTTCTGACTCAGAAAACCTCTGCCCAGGCTGCCCCCGTACCTGTGAACTCTGCCTTACTTCCAGCGCGGCCCACCGCGCTTAGCTCAGCCTGCTGCCTGCCAAGAATGAATTCAACCTTCGAGTTATCTGTTTCCTCTCCGAAGATGCATTCCTGCCTACTAGTTTAAGTAAACATTCCCCCAGCTGTAGAGCAAAAGGGCCTGGCCTTACTGTCTCTGTGCAAGTAATTCATAGCCTCTGTTACCACGCTACCCTGGAAGGCCCATGCCCCCACGCTTCTCATGCAGACACTTAGGCGCTTATACACGCACTCACAGTCAGTATAGAATAGCTTCTGCCCCAGAGACCTTTCCGCCCAGATAGCTCAGTTCCTAAACATCAGATATCAGATATGATAGAAGCACAAGTTGATCTGACATGCCAGACTCCTGTCTCTTTCCGCTAGTTGAAATGTCAAGTCCCCTGCACCCTTCAGCTTCACGTCAGTTACACGTCATGCAGCTGCGCGCGCATCCAGGCCTCAGATTTCTGCTGACATTGCAAGATTCTGCTTATTGTTGCCACCCACTTATGGCACCTACCTGTGACGTTTCTAGCACACACTTCTATGTTCACGCCTAGTTCACGCCTCCTAATTACGTATCATGACCACGTGTGTGTTTTATCTTGTTTCTCTCAGCTGTTACGCCTTCTGCATTGACTTCTATTATGTATATTAAGTATAAAAGTAATATAATGTCAATAAAGTATGCTCTATCCCTTCCTGAACCCTTTGTGGTTGCAGGAACCTGATATCCAGTTCCGGAACGATTCCTTTTTAAGAACTCTAACACCACGGACTCTGTTTCTTTCTTTCCGATTGAGTTATTATTGATTAAGTACTTACCTGCATAGAAATTAAGATGGTAAATTAAATATTTACGACAGTATTGGTGGTGGTGGTATTGGTGGTATTATTGGTGGTGTTGGTATTGGTGGTGGTGGTATTGATGGTATTGGTGGTGGTGGTATTGGTGGTGGTGGAGGTGGTGGTATTGATGATGGTGGTGGTATTGGTGGTGGTGGTATATTGGTGGTGTTGATTGTATTGGTGGTGGTATTGATGGTGGTATTGGTGGTGGTGTTATTGGTAGTGGTATTGGTGGTGGTGGAGGTGGTGGTATTGTTGGTAGGGGTATTGGTGGTATTGGTGGTGGTGGCATTAGTGGCGGTATTGGTGGGCGATATTGGTGGTGGTATTGGTGGTGATGGTGTTAGTGGTTGTCGTATTGGGGTGGTGGTATTGCTGGTATTGGTAGTGGTGGTGGTGGTATTGCTGGTATTTGTGGTGGTGGTGGTGGTGGTGGTATTGGTAGTGGTGGTGGTGGTGGAATTGGTTGTGGTGGTATTGGTTTGGGTGGTGGTGGTATTGGTGGTGGAGTTATTGGTGGTGGTATTGGTGGTGGTAGTGGTGGTATTGATGATGGTGGTGGTATTGGTGGTGGTGGCATTAGTGGTGGTGGTGGTGGTGGTGGTATTGGTGGTGATGGTGGTAGTGGTTGTCGTAGTGGGGTGGTGGTATTGCTGGTACTGGTAGTGGTGGTGGTGGTATTGCTGGTATTTGTGGTGGTGGTATTGGTGTTGGTATTGGTGGTGGTGGTTGTATTGGTATTGGTGGTGGTGGTATTGTTGGTGGTATTGGTGGTGGTGGTATTGATGGTGGTGGTGGTATTGATGGTGGTGGCATTAGTGGTGGTATTGGGGGTGGTATTGGTGGTGGTGGTATTGGTGGTGATGGTGGTATTGGTTGTCGTATTGCGGTGGTGGTATTGCTGGTATTGGTAGTTGTGGTTGTGGTATTGCTGGTATTTGTGGTGGTGGTATTGATGGTGGTATTGGTATTGGGGGTGGTTGTGGTTGTATTGGTATTGGTGGTGGTGTTATTGGTGGTGGTATTGGTATTGGCGGTGGTATTGGCGGTGGTGGTATTGGATTGGTTGTGGTGGTTTTGGGAATATATGATGTTCCAACACATAGCAGTACAACGCATGCATTTACAATGCTGTTTTTACTACGCAAATACTATTACATTGCATGTTTTTACAATGCTTATCATTACAATGCTTTGCATTACAATGCATACTATTACTACGCATACCATTACACTGCATTCAATTTTTTGGTGGTATTGTTGTTGGTGGCATTGGTAGTGATGGTGGTATTGGTGGTGGTATTAGTGGTGTTGATGGTGGTAATGGTGCTGGTGGTATTGGTCGTGGTATTGGTGGAGGTGGTGGTATTGATGATGGTGGTGGTGGTATTGATGATGGTGGTGGTGGTATTGGTGGTGATATTGGTGGTGGTGGCATTAGTGGTGGTATTGGTGGTGATGGTGGAATTGGTGGTGGTATTATTGGTTTTGGTGGTGGTATTGGTGGTGGTATTAGTGGTGGTGGTGCTGGTATTGGTGGTGATGGTATTGGTGATAAAAGTGGTGGTATTGGTATTGGAGGTGGTATTGGTATTGGCAGTGGTATTGGTGGTGGTGCGATTGGATTGGTGGTGGTGGTATTGAGAATATATGACATTACAACACATATCATTACAACGCATGCTTTTACATCGCAGGTTTTACAACGCAAATACTATTACATTGCATGTTTTTTCAACGCATCCCATTACAACGCATGTATATTGAGATACATTAAAACTAACATTACAACGCATTGCATTGCAATGTATACTATTACTACGCATACCATTACAGCACAGACTATTTTTTTAAATATAAATGAGTATTCTTTTTTTTCACCATCCCCTGGCACGGGATGCAAGGGAAATAGTGGTTTTGGGTGGGGGAGATGATTAATACCCAGGCATTAATGTTAATACATGAGTACTTTTTAAAGTACCTTTCCATTAAAATACCTGAGTATTAATAAAAAAAATATCAAAAACATGTTAAAAAAAACAGTGAAAAAGAAGCATACATTTTAAACATTTTACAAAAAAAAATACTACCCTCAGAGTCATAAAGAGATTACACATGCTATCTTCTTCAAAGAACATAAAATGTAAGTCCTTCAACTATTTCCATTACACTCCATGTGCCAGCAAATACTCAAAATGACAGAAATTACAAGAAGGAACGTATAAACGAATATTTATACACATGACAAAATAAATATACAATCTGTCAGGTTGTGAATCACACAAAAATACTGTTACCAATACACATATTCTTTTAATTTGTTGTATACCCTATAAAACTAATAAAAGAAGCCGACCACCGTTTTGTGCTCAATGGTAAACTGACTCCCGAAGTGACCACACACAGCAGGAGCAGCTGGAGAATATTGCTGTTTGTCAAATTAATCACTGCCATCTACAGACCGAAGTAAGTGTACGTTTACAATAAAACAACATCAAAATATTAACACATAAATCACAAATACTCACAATATAATTTTAGATTAATTTACAAGATTTACACATTTTGAAAAGGAGTCAGCAATCAAAAACAGATATTCGACAAATGATCTTAACTTTAAAAAGTAAGTGATTAAATGAAAAAAGTACATACATTTAAAAAGCCCATAAGGTAGATAAAAAATGTAATTACATTTTACTTTTGAAATTAACAGATTTTGGGCATAAATCAATGCCAAATACTAAGCAGAAAGAAACAAACCTTTACAGAATCAAATGTAAGTAAACTGTTAACCATAATCTGAACAATAAAAAAATACAAAAAGTATATTGATCCCAGAAATAAAACATTAGCAGACAAAGATCAGAATTATATTTAAAATGTTACTAATTTAACTACTTCGGTCCAATTCCGATCCCGGTCATAAACAGTTCCGACAGACACGGACCGGGACTGCATTCCGACCAACACATACACGCGATGTACGACCAGCGTAGTACGATGCAATGCATGTGAAGCACAACTGACTCGCACGGAGCACAGTACATACGACCGACACTTACAGAAACCAGTGATTCAGCCGTAAAAGAGCCAAAAGCGACCGACTAGTACGCAAACGATTCTACATAGCCCGGAATCCGCGTGACAGACTTGTACGCGATTGATGCCACATAGCCCAGCATCCTCGCGACGCAACAGACTCATAACCCGATTGATGCCAAATAGCCTAGCATCAGCGCGACGCAACAGACTCGTACGCAAACAATGCTACATAGCATAACGTGAGTGTGACAGACTCGGATTACCCCGCAATTGCTCCTGTAAGCGTCTGTCCAGGTCAACTGAACGTCTCTGTCATGCTCAACAAAGCAAATAGAAACAGACAGAAAACAACCAAACAAGCAATGTCAAAGTTAAAAAAAAACAAAGACATACCCTTAACTCCACCTACTTAAAAGGCCATGATCCTTTGCAAATTCTACAGAACAGCCAGCAGAGAACACTACCACACTGCACTGAGAGACACACTCATAATTTACCCACCACACAACCTTTACACCCGTAGCACCACTGTAAAAGCACACTCACAAAAACCCAGCTTCACTTATACTCACTCACCCTCCTTTTCACACCCTCACCCACATCCATCTCCACAACCACCCATCACCATGCCCCCAAAGAAGAATCCAAAGTTCACAGATAGTGAGTTGGAAGTCATGGTAGATGAAATTCTCAGAGTAGAGCCACAGTTATTCAGCACATTGATCCAACAGACCTCCATGTCCCAGAAAACCAAGATGTGGGAGAGGATTGTTAACAAGGTGAACGCGCAAGCACCTTGCCTGCACACAATGGACGATATCAGGAACAGGTACTATGATGTGCGAAGGAGGGTCAAGAAGCTGATTCCTCAGCGCCCGACATCGCCATCGCCATCGCCATTCCAGAGGGCTACAAGATCACCCGAAGAGACCGCGACAACCAGACTGGAGGAGGCATCGCCATTATCTACAGGGACACCATCCGCATCAAGACCAACACCGACGACACCCTGACAACCGCCGAACACCTGCACTTCCAGATCCACACGGACCCCAAAACCACCCTCAGAGGCACCCTGATCTACCGACCCCCGGGACCACGCACACAATTCAGAGAGGACATCGCCGACTTCATCAGCCCGCATGCCCTCCCCTCCGCTGACTTCATCCTCCTGGGGGACATCAACTTCCACCTGGAGAACAACAACGACCGCAACACCATCACCCTGCTCGACAACCTCACCAACCTCGGTCTCAAGCAGCTGGTGTCCACCCCCACCCACCTCGCCGGACACACACTCGACGCCGTCTTCTCATCCAGCAAAGACATCGCCTTCAGCCACGCCACCGGACTCCACTGGACGGACCACAGCTGCGTCCACTTCACCTTCAAAAGTACTACGATCCACCACCACCAGCAACAGGTGGCTCGAAGAAGCTGGAACAAGATCACAGCCGACCAGCTCGCCGCTTCCCTGAGCCAGCACCCTCCCGCCAGCTCAGCGAACCCCAGCCAGGCCGCCGACAACCTCACGAAGTGGATCAGCAACTGTGCGGACGAACTCGCCCCACTGAGGACCCCGCCCAGCAGACCCGGCAGCAAGAAGGCCCCATGGTTCACCGAAGAACTCAAGAGCTCCAAGAAGAACTGCCGAGCCCTCGAGAAAGCCTGGAGAAGGGAACCAACACCGGACAACATGACCACCCTCAAGCTTGCCACCCGGAAGCACCACCAACTGATCCGCGCCACCAAGAAAACTGCATTCAAGGACCGGCTGGACAACAACGCACACAACTGCAAGGAACTCTTCAACATCGTGAAAGAGCTCTCCAACCCCAACGCCGGAAACAACGACATCACCCCATTGCAAGACCTCTGCAACTCCCTCGCCTCCTACTTCCACAACAAAATCGCGGACATACACAACAGCTTCAGCACTCAACCGACGAACGCCACGACCGAACGACCGCCCCCCACCACCACCCTCCGCGCCTGGACTCCGATCAGCACCGAAGACACCGTCCGCATGATGAACTCCATCCACTCCGGATCTCCAACCGACCCCTGCCATCACCACGTCTTCAACAAGGCCGACGCTGTCATCGCACCCCACCTGCGGGACATCATCAACACCTCCTTCGACACCGCCACCTTCCCGGAGAGCTGGAAGCACGCCGAACTCAGCGCCCTACTCAAGAAACCTACAGCGGACCCCACCGAACTCAAGAATTGCCGCCCCATCTCGCTCCTCCCGTTTCCAGCCAAAGTCATCGAGAAGACCATCAACAAACAGCTTGTTGCGTGTTTATCTAGGCTCCTGATCGATACTGTGACCTTATGCCCCTATTCAGGATAAATCCATTTATTCCCTATATTGGCATAACCGTTCAAGTGCGATTTTCAGAAAAGTCATCTCTGGCCTCACACGAACAGAGCCACATTCCAGCATAGCTCTCTGCCACTTCCTTTGCGACCAATTAGTGCAATGACAGGGCAGGAGTCACTATCTGAGATTCCTAGATTAACACTCCGAGTTCTTCAACAAGATAAAAACTCAGCAAACCTGGAAATCCCCGCTTGCTGTGTTTTGATTAGTAATGGAACTCTAATGAGCAACTGATAACTATCACTTCCTAGTGACATCTTTAATTGACGTCTTATGTCCAGCAAACTTGCGTCAAACCCGGCACCTGTCAGGTATAAATATTACCAACGTTGCCTTAAGCAATAGCTCGTAGCTCGTTGCCTGTTGTTAGCTGTCTGCAAGACCCCGTGTTGGTGAAGCTAGCACCCTGTCGCTGCAGCCTGCTGTCCCCTTGGTGGTGAAGCTACTGATACCATTATCGCTGCTAAAGCGCGAACTATGGTGCGGTACGCTTAGGAGCTGAACAGCCGTCCCTCTGCGAAGAGCCCAGCAGATTCCAGCTGCCCGCGGACGCTGTCCCCCCTCCTTCCTCGACGCGCTGAAGAGAGCCGCTGCCTTTCTCCTGCAGAGAAATCCAGCTCCAGCGTTTCCGGTCTGCCCTCGCGGGTGACTGGGATACCGAGTGCCCCCTGAAGGAAATACCAGACTTCCATCATTCTATTCAGAGGTATGGTGTTGACTAAACCCTTAGACGAGAATTCTTGAAGCAAACCTTGGCAAAACCAACTTAACTTAAAGCTACTTACTTACTCCCCTTCCACGTGTTAGGCTTAGGTCAGGCACACTGGGGTAGGCATAGTTAGAAGCACCAGTTGAGTATTTTAGCCTAATGTATATATGACTGTATATATGTTTTATTACTTTTAAACCATTGTATGGCTAAGAAACCATATCAATGCTTTTACAGTTCTATTTCGCAATCCTTATCTTACTGTACGTACTTTTTATAATAACAAGTCTTGCAATTGTGGCAATACATTTCTCTTGTACGAGAAGAAAGACTGTTCAATAAATGTTAACCTTTTATTGACAAACGCCCGTCTCTCTATTCTCTACATCTCGTGAAAGTAAACTGCACTAAACTGACTGAGTGAAATACATGTCTATTGTTTCACACGACCCTAGAGATTGACTCTTGATCTGAGGAGCAAAGTTGTCATGTTGCACGGTTGTTGGAAAGCTGAATCCCTTCTTGTCTGTGCCAGGGAAGCTGATCACTTCCCATGCAGAGAAGAAAGTTTCCAGTGACCTCTGAGCTAGTTGGTAACACACCCAATTAAGTTTAGCATAGTCAGTGGAGGCCTGGAATATCCGCAGTTCCACGTCGATACTACTGTTTATGTTATTCCAATGCGCAGGGCCTAGTGGGAAACTAGGAACTACACTACAAGCTGGCCGCCTTCCTCGAGACGAATGGATCCCTCGACCGCTCACAGTCTGGCTTCCGAGCCAACCACAGCACCGAGACCGCCCTCATCGCTGCCACCGATGACATCCGAGCCCTGATGGACAACGGAGAAACAGCGGCCCTCATCCTCCTAGACTTCTCCGCGGCATTCGACACTGTCTGCCACCGCACCCTAGTGCAGCGCCTCAGCAACGTCAGAATCCAGGAGAAGGCACTGGAATGGATCATCTCCTTCCTCGACGGAAGAACACAGAGAGTCCGTCTACCACCGTACAAGTCAGAGGCCACCGAAGTCATCTGCGGCGTCCCTCAAGGATCCTCGCTGAGCCCCACCCTCTTCAACGTCTACATGAGCCCCCTCGCGGCCATCGCACGCCAACACAACCTCAACATCATCTCCTACGCGGACGACGCCCAGCTGATCCTCTCCCTGACCAACGACCCCGCCGCCGCCAGAGCCGACCTTCACGAAGGGATGAAAGACGTAGCCGAGTGGATGACGACCAGCCGCCTGAAACTGAACTCGGACAAGACGGAAGTCCTCATCCTGGGATCTTCACCCTCTGCCTGGGATGACTCCTGGTGGCCCCCCGCCCTGGGCACCGCACCCAAACCGACAGACCACGCACGCAACCTGGGCTTCATCCTGGACTCCTCCCTCTCCATGACCAGACAAGTCAACGCCGTCTCCTCGTCGTGCTTCAACATCCTGCGCATGCTACGGAAGATCTTCCGGTGGATCCCCACCGAGACCAGGAAGACGGTCACCCAGGCCCTCGTCACCAGCCGACTGGACTACGGCAACGCCCTCTACGCTGGAACCACCGCCAAGCTCCAGAAGAGACTCCAGCGGATCCAGAACACCTCAGCCAGACTCATCCTCGACATCCCACGACACAGCCACATCTCCGGACATCTGCGAGACCTGCATTGGCTCCCCGTCAACAAAAGAATCACCTTCCGTCTTCTCACCCACGCACACAAAGCCCTACACGATCAAGGCCCAAGCTACCTCAACAACCGCATCAACTTCTACGCTCCCAAACACCATTTCCGATCAGCCAGTCACGCCCTCGCCGCCGTCCCCCGCATCCGAAGAACGACAACAGGAGGAAGGTCCTTCTCCTACCTAGCCGCAAAGACCTGGAACTCCCTCCCGACCGACCTGCGCCTGACCCAAGACCACCTCTCCTTCAGGAAGAAGCTCAAGACCTGGCTGTTCGAGCAGTAGCAGCACCCCCCCCCCCCAAGCGCCTTGAGACCCTCCGGGTAAGTAGTGCGCTCTACAAATGTCTTTGATTGATTGATTGATTGATTGATTGATTGGTAGAGACCATGCACTGAGCCAGCAGTCTGGCGGTGCCCCTCCTGCAAAACCTATGCACTTCACTTCCTGGGAGGCGAAGGTGAAGGCCATATTCCCACCAGAGGGCATCCATGGATTATCAGGAATACCACAGCCTGGTGAGTACATAAAAAACTAGTCAAAATTATGAGGTAATATACACCCACAGACATTACTGTAAGCAAAGCCATATCAACCCAAAGCTAAATATCATGTGATGCGTATGCCAGTTAGATAAACAAAATACCTGCAATCTCAGAGTAACATGTAACTATGTCATAACATGTGCAAACTTACTGACAAATATAACAAGGCTTAGGCTCAAAACACCAACAAACACTGTCAGCCATTTTGCCAGAACAGTTCCACTCACTCCCAGGGAAGCTGAGTCACAGCAAGGAAGGCTGGGATGGCTGAGAAGGTGGGTGTAGCCAAAACCATGACGGGAGATGTAGTCACAGGTAACCATCCTCCTCCCACATGGCCCATCAAACTATGGCCATCTCACAGGGAGTGGAAAAGTACTGCCAAGATGACTGACACAGGCCTCTGGTGTGGGGTGCACAAGGCCCTGTGGGAGTAGTGTTAAAACCAACACCAGGACACCACTGTCAGACATCTTTCCAGCACTGCATCACTCACTCACAGAGAAGCTGAGTCACAGGAATGAAAGTGTGATTTGCTGGGAAGGTGGGTGTAGCCAAAAGCATGATGGAAGTCGTAGTCACAGTCAACAGTCCTCATCCCACATAGCCCAGGAATACCACCTTGCACCATGCTCACCTCACAAGGAGTGGAAAAGTACTGCCAAGATGTCTGCCGCAGGCCTCTGGTGTGGGGAGCACAAGGCCCTGTTGGGAGTAGTTCTAAAACCAACACCAGCACACCACTGTCAGACATTTTGCCAACATTGCATCACTCACTCACATGAAAGCTGAGTCACAGGAAGGAAGGTTGGGTTTGCTGGGAAGGTGGGTGTAGCCAAAAGCATGATGGGAGTTGTAGTCACAGTCAACAGTCCTCCTCAAACATGGCCCAGGAATACCACCTTGCACCATGCTCGCCTCACAGGGAATGGAAAAGTACTGCCAAGATGGCTGACCCTGGGCTCTGGTATAGGGAGCACAAGGCCCTGTTGGGAGCTTTGCAGAAACAAACACCAGGTCACCACTGTCAGACATCTTGAACGTAAACGTTGACTCCCTGCAATGGAAGCATGGTTCATGTGGGAATTATTTGGGCTGTGGGGGAGGAGGAGGTTCTGCAAAGACTCCAACTGCTATCAAGGCCTGCGCTACACACAACTTCTCAGCCAGAGCAAAGTGCACTCTTGGGACCAGTCAGTCCATGACAGTGAGAGTAAATGCCCTGGCAAGATGGCTGACACATGGGGCTGATGTATGAATTTCCCACAAGTTACACTTAGGCACTTGCCCTCTTACACATGTTCATACTCTCAGCCATCTTAACTGTACATTTCAACTCACTGTCTGGGGATGCATTGTCCCAGGGGTTCCCTCTGTGCTGGCTGTGAAGGTGAGATGCAGACATAGCACACATCAATACACACACGAAGGTACATATACAGCAATGAAAAGGGTTACCTGACAGTGAATGGAATGGCCACAGAAAGATAGCGAACACTATTGCAAGGTGTCATTTATACAAAGCGTTGTAGTGAGCTGCTTTCAACTCCTACATCCAGCAGCATTCTCAGCATCCATGCCACTACACTCCCCTCACTGTCAGTGACACTTTCCACACAATGAGTAATCTGGACTGGGTTGGAGGAGGCGTACAAGTTGCAGCAGCATAACACTCACACACAAACCTCTGGACCTTACTGTTATCAGCATGGAAAAGAAAGAAAGCAGCCTTGTTTACCTCTCTCGATGGAGGACATGGACAAGATAAATGATGTCATCACGTACAAAGCTCAGCAGCAAGCAACCTCATATGCAATGGTAACACAATCACATGAGTGTTATGAGATGAGAACTAGGAACACATACAACAAAATAGTATATCTCAATTCATCACATACAGACCGGACTGTGACTATGATGTGAGAAACACCAATGTGAAGGAAAAAGACATGCACAAATGCCAGCACACATACACAAGTCTTGCCACACGTTGTAAGAGGAAGTGCATGTATGTCATTGTTAATGCACAAATGGAGAAAAAAACTACACACATGTGTCTGGCACAGGGTGGCACTTGAGTTTCAATGGCTATGTACAGTCAATGAATCAATACATGAGTTTCTCATGCACAAAGCTCTACGTGCTGATCAAAACACATCACGTTGTAATTACAATGTCTTTAACCAATATAGGCCTCTGTCTGTGACAATTGAGGACAATGCAATGCACATATACTCATCATGAAGTACAATAGCAACCGTAATGTGTGTGCTCCGTTGATGTGTTTAAAACCACAATATACATTGTGTGTTTCTCCCACCCAAAGGACCTGCTGAGGACACTGCAGGAACCGAACAAGAATCCCAGTCCCAGACTATGGTTGACCCTGAGCTATCCGGTGTGGATGTTTCCCAGTCCTCTTCAGATGACAATAAATGAGCTGGTTCCTCCGGTGTGGATAAGCATGCAGCAGCAGCAGCTGTACCTCCAGCACATCCTGCAACCACTCCTGCCTCATCTGCCAACAACCAGATGACCTCTACCAACACGCACAGACCAAGGCAAGAAGACGCCAACGGCACAGCTACACTGGGCACTCTGGAGTTGGTGGACAACAACAGCACTGTCAACAGTGAAGGAGGCTCAGTGTTGTTTGTGTCTGCAATGACAGGTCCTGCTTGTGTGGGTAGAGGTTGTGTGAAGGTGCGCGGGGTGAGGTCACGTCCTGAAGATGATGCTGCTGCACAAGATGACCCACAGTTAGGACAAATCATAAATACATACTGAACCCCGTTGTGGGTGGGTGATCCCTTGAGGCAGGAAGCGGCCCTATCGGACTTTCAAGGGTGGAGACTGATAGGGGTTGAATACTTGGGTGACATGTGGAAGGGAGACTCCCCCTTACTTTTGAGAAACTCCAGCAGGAATATAACGCATCAAACCCTGAGGCTAGTACACGCACTACGAGTACACCTTCACAGTGACACCTCTATTCCAGAATATTCCTCACTAGAGGATAGGATATTACTGGACCCAATCAAGGAGAAGCCGATATCTACGGTATATCGCAAACTGATAAACAATGTGCCTGATCCCTTGAGGGCCCTCCGAGACATGGGAAAAAGACCTGGGACCCATAAATGACGAAGACTGGCAGGAAGCAATTCAGAGCCTAAGAGAAATAGTAGTCTGCTCCTGATTTAGACTAGTGCAACTTAAGATACTACATCGCACCTACTACCCGAGGACCCACCTTTACACATGGGGCAGGGCCTTATAGCGCTATGTTTGCGCGGATGCCAGGGCGAGGGAACTTTCATGCACATTTTGTGGGAATGCCCAAAGATAGCTTGATACTGGCAAAAAGTCACAGACACTATGTCCAGAATTGTGGGGAGGGTAGTTCCTCTGGATGCGAAATGGCTGCTTCTGATGATAAAAGGTGACTTGGACTGGTCCAGAAATGAAGCAATGTGGTTGGCCTTGGCTGCAGGAATAGCGAAGAGAAACATCGCCAGGGGGTGGGGAGCGCCTTTACCTCCAATGCTGGAGGACTGGAGATGAGACCTTGATTGGTGCCAGCGCACTGAAGAAACAGTCTACAAAAGCAGTGGGTGTGTTAAGAAGTGGAAAAAGATGGACAACCTGGAAAAAGTACAGAGAAATTAGCTTGGGGGATTGAACTGTATTGGGGGCCTCCACTGCCTGAAAACACCCTGTAAACATACTACTGGTGAAGTACTGTGCCTGCCTTCCTGTGCACTGATGGAAATGCTCATTTTACAGACCCTCCAGTTTATCGCGATTTCGCGATTCACGAAAAAATTGCGAAATTGGCAGATTACCGCGATGGCCACGATAATAACCATATTGGCCGCGATATCTACAAAAAAGTGTAACTACCGGGAGACAGCAAAACAAAAAATGCCTTTTATTGGCTGTGCGCCGCCCCCCCCCCCCCACTCGTGTGTGTCAGCAGCTTCCCGGGACACACACAGACAGTCAGTTTTTGAGCTGATGAGTGGGGAGCGGATTGCGGCGCTGTTGCCACGATTCAAAAGGATTGTTCTGTGAGGAGTGTCATCCCTGAATTTCTAAGGCTCAAACGTAGAAACAACGTTTGCGAATCGGGCGCTTAATAGCAAGTTGAAAGAAATGAATCCAATTTGTTTAATTCCCAGCAGCACAGAGAGCCGTCATCATCGCTCAAACAGGTGTTTGGATAAATGTCTTTCAGATTCGCGGCCACCCCCCGGACAGATGGGTGATTGGCCTCGCTTTGTGTGGGACAAGTTCTTTCAAACTAACCCCAGGTGGTGAGAAAGACTCTCGGACTTGAGATGACTTGTCATTATAGGCCTCCCATTAAAACGTGATGGCAGCGCCCTGCTGATGCGAGGACACTCTATGCAGGCCAGGCGGCACCTCCCTGTTGGGTAAAAGTGATTCAGCCCCCCTCCCCCGTGGTGGGGCAGAACCCGATGTACTTGCATCAGGGAAACTACGGGCAGCGCAGAGCACTGCTCTGGAAGCCGGCGTCGGAGAGTACACTTCATTTATTTTGAAAAAAGACAGGTTCGGTGTCTCCTGCTGCTATGAAATGTTTCCCCAGGAAGGGGTGGAACTAACTGCTAATGTATATTTTACTTGGGCGCAGTAACCTTTGAGCTGGAAACACATATTTCTACTACAATCTTCCTCTTTTCCATATTCCAGATTGCCTAATCAAAGTGGAATACTCTGCTAAAACAGTTTCCATTGATTTAAGGCTGAAAATGAATGCTTATGAGTAAAATAAAGTGCCGCTAAAATGCCGCTAAATTTTCATATTTGTGCCGCTAAATTTCCATATTTGTGCCGCTAAATTTGCGAATCCATGCCGCTATATCCTGGGGGGGTCTGATTGTAATGTATGGTCTATTTAGCTATGTTAATAAAAAGATTCATAAAAAAAATACATACTGAGAATGCACCGAAGACTTTGGCCAGGTAGTTGGGATACTCAAGGACATACAAAATCAGCAGGCTGACCATCATTCCAATATGGACTCTCACATGTCCAGGATGGATTCCCACATGTCCAGGGTGGACACCCACGTGTCCAGGATGGAGCCCAAAATGGATGACCTCACTGCGGTGCACAGGGACATACTCACATGCCTCCGCCAGAATGCTGACAACATGACCACTCCTCCCTGTGTGCCCACTACATCTGTTGCCACAACATCTGCAACTGTCACAGGGAGCGATGAGGACTCTGGCGGAGAGTCCCCATCTTCGCTGCAGCCTGCACCTAAGGGTACCCCAAAAAAGAACAAGAGGGGACATCCGAACAAGGATAAGTGAGAGACATGCATACCCTCCAGGAAGTGAACACCTGCTCCTGATATCCTCCATTGTATGCAAAGCGTTCATCCTTGTTGACTGACACTGAACTCTCCCACATGGGATGGAGGGTCTAAGTAGGAACTATGAATAATATGAATGTGGATTATGCTCTGAAACTTTCATCTACCAACACCTACAACTCCTCTGTGAACTTTGGATTTATATCACACTGTACAGCAGTATCAAGTTTGTGTACTATTTCACACATGCATCTAAATTAAATCATAATCACACAATACTTACCTGTGTGGTGAATTAAACTTGGTTTGTGACATAGAGATGATGACCTGCTAAACAAGTACTGTTCAGGATACGAACTACAGCAATTAAAACATAGTCTTGTGAGTCATGAAGATGTGAAACATATGAGAGATACACACTGCAAGGTCAACCCAACACAACCTTTCCCTGCCACACATACTCATTGCCTCCACCATTGTGAACTGAAAGACACTGAAATGCACATACATTAAACTTCATCAGAGAAAGTGGCCATCACGCCACAGGTACAGTATGCCAAGGAGTATTGTATGTGTGTATACAGACGAGGCACACCCAAATGTGCAGTACAGGTTTATTACACAATCACACAATGTCGCCTCAACAACAGATGCAAGGTAACCTCATTGTGACAATGAGCACAAAGTAACCAAGAGGGTCAGGAATGTCAGTACTGGGGTGTATGGCACCGCATTTGGATTCCAAGAAAAGTTACGCTCTGTAACAGCATTGTGTGTTCTGGAGGTCATTTAACATTAGACAACAGCCAATGGCCCCTGTGAAGGATAGACAGAGAACAGTATTGAAATACCTAAATATCTGCATACATCTCCAATAGGCATTCCACAAACAAGTCTCATGATTCGTGGCAACAACCTAGGACTCATGTCAACACTGTAATGGAGAACATACTAATTCAATGGACACATAACAGCAAGGATCATGTTAAGTAGCATGCAGCCACACATATGCAGAGACATTGCACTACATACACATATCAGGCAAAGAAAAGAGCTCAGCCAACTCATCACTGTATACTCACAATCAAGAGAAAAAGTTGTTGATGAGCTGGCTCCGAACATCACCCTCACCGCATCATCACTGGCAACATGACCCAGGGCTGGATCCTCCCCTGCAGGCGGCTGCTGGTCGTCATCATCTTGGATGAGAGGTAGCTCTTCCCTCACTGCCAGGTTGTGTAGCATGCAACATACAATTATGATCTTACACACCTTTTCAGGTGCATATTGGAATGCCCCTACTGTCCGGTCCAGACAGAGGAATCTGCTTTTCAGTAGTCCAAATGTCCGCTCTATCACTCGCAGGTCCGCCCATGTGCCTCATTAAAACGTATCTCAGCATGTTGGGTATCGGGAGTCACCTACAAACAAACAAGCAAACATATCATGGGTCTGAGAAGAGGGTTAAAGTCAGAGACACAAAAAGCAGACAAGGTAAACAGACATTACACACCAACAAGCCAAGCATGCAGGTTTTGCAGCCGGGACATCATCTGTGGGATCCTACTATTCCTCATGATGTATAAATCGTGTGCGTATCCAGGGAAACATGCACAGACTTGTAAGATTGTTGTGTCAGGCAGACATACCACCAGGGTATTGATGGAGTGAACATGTTTACGATTCCTCTATGCCTGTTCATTTGCTTGTGGTGGTACTAAAGCCACTTGTCTCCCATATATGGAGCCAATGACATTTGGCATCCTTCCCAGAGCATAAAGTCACTCTTGATATCAGTAAATTGTCGTGGTACAGGGAATTTGATGTGCCGATTCAGCAAAATCAACATTGCCTCCAAAACATCACATATCACACAGCTAAACATTGTCTGGGCCATCTCACCAGTTGCAGCCACCTTGTACTGGAAGGGTTCTGTGGCAAAGAAATGTACGGCTGCCATCACTTTCACCATGGGGATCAGAGCTGATGGATAAGGCCGTCCAGGTTGCAAATGTGGTGTCAACTGCTCAGCCAAAT
Organism: Lissotriton vulgaris; assembly: GCF_964263255.1. NCBI lineage: Eukaryota > Metazoa > Chordata > Amphibia > Caudata > Salamandridae > Lissotriton > Lissotriton vulgaris. Next base: position 427,024,749 of record NC_141693.1, read on the forward strand.
CTTCAATTAGTGGGCTGGTGAAGTGGTAACGTCGGATGCTGTCACGTTCAGCCATGGTTTCTAGGTCTGGGAAGGGTCTATGGGCAGCTGGGCTCCTGCGGTACATAGGTGAGCAGAGAATGATTATCATTTTGCTTTCATATGTGGCAATGAACATGCAAAAATTCACATGCTACATCACAGCAAGACTCAATGAAGTCAGGTGTGTACTTTTGAGCATGGACAATGCTGCAATGTGGCCCTCTCCGAACATTTCAGTTCCTGATGGTGACAAAAGTGCGATGCTGTGCTGTGAACAATCTATGGAGGCATATCACAGTACATCTGAGCAAATATCACATACCATACACAGCTCAGTGACTATTGAGGATAGATGTGTTGTCCATTAATGTAACGCCTGGCGTACACGTACCATCACACACATGAAACACACATGATGTGCTACCAGATTTGTTAGCATGGCAAACATGTATGTCTGTGACACACAGACACAACAGCAACTCACACGCCAAATTCAGATGGGCATTTGAAACAATTTACATGTACAACATACAAAATGAATGGTGTGCTTGGCACAATGCACTAAAACTCTGGATGAACCCCACAATAGTAGCTCAGGAACACTTTGGAACACACAGAACATTTCAGCTGTAAATCAGGGTGTATGTTACATGTGATCACACAGTGTGCCCCTGGAACTGTGTCTAGGCCTCGGGTGTGGATATGCAAATTTAACACTCACAGTTGTGATGTGCATCACACGCAGTGGACTTTGTCCCCATGAAACAGGGCACAACCAGGGAGTGTGTGCTACAAGGAGCTCTGTTCAATATGACATGTGAAGCTATTTACCCACACATGTGTCAAAGCATGAAATGTTTTTATCTATTCTGTGTGACAGTCTTATTGTTTGTTGTACAATACCTGAAGCTCAGGCCAAATATTGTGGATGGCACCCCTTGGCTGTTTTCTATGATGGTGACAGACGTAGGTGACAATTCAAAAGACGCGGCATACACTTCAAGACCAAGCCGGACACATACATTGGATATAGGCCTTCTGTGGGACAGACACAGATAACTATTCAAAAGACACAGCGTAAACTCCAAGACCAAGCTGGACACATACATTGTATATAGGCCTTCTGTGGGACAGATGCAGGTAACTATTCAAAAGACGCGGCGTACACTTCAAGACCAAGCCGGACACATACATTTGATATAAGCCTTCTGTGGGACAGATGTGTGTAACAAATCAAAAGAAGCGACGTACACTCCAAGACCAAGCCGGACGATACATTGGATATAGGCCTTCTGTGATCCAGACGCAGGTAACTATTCAAAAGAAGCTGCAACACTCCAAGACCAAGCTGGACACATACATTGGATATAGGCCTTATGTGGGAGAGACGCGGGTAACCACTCAAAAGACGCGGCGTACACTTCAAGACCAAGCCGGACACATACATTGGATATAGGCCTTCTGTGGGACAGAGGCGGGTAACTATTCAAAAGACGTGGCGTACACTCCAAGACCTAGCCGGACACATACATTGGATACTGGTCTTCATGGGTACAGACGCGGGTGACAATTCAAAAGACGCAGCGTACACTCCAAGACCAAGCCGGACATATACATTTGATATATGCCTTATGTGGGACAGACGTGGGTACCTATTCAAAAAACGCGGCGTACACTCCAAGACCAAGCTGAACACATACATTGGATATAGGCCTTATGTGGGACAGATGCGGGCAACTATTCAAAAGACGCTGCGTACACTGCAAGGCGGGAGCATACATTGGATCTTGGTCGTCAATGGGACAGAGTCATTTTTGTAGCATGTACAACTCGCGTGCATACTAATTTGGTTGGGAAACAACAACAATGTATCCAAATCTATAGTGTCATGATGCAGACATTTTGTAGTACTTGGTAGGCGTGTCTGAGACGTGCAATGTGATGGATTGGACAAATACAGATAATGCAAACGCCTCTGACCTATCTCTTTATACCCATGGAACAAAAACCATCTCTGCAGCACAGATAAAAGGCTGTCTGTTCTCAAGAGACTTCACTTGCCTGCACTAGTTGCTACTAGACTACATCACAACCTACCACTGCTGCTGTCTCTGTATCTCCTGGAGTCTGCTAAGGTAAGTACTGTGGAGAGGGCCCCAGCATTCACATATGAGGAAAACCATGCCCTGCTGGACAGCCTCCTTCCACAGTGCAGCAAGCAGTATGGGAAACCAGGGGAGTAGGTGAGTATTGATTGCACTGACTTTTCAGTACACCATGTTCCCTTAACAGGCACTACTAGCAATCTGATCACCAAGAACATGATTGCTCACACAGTCACTGTAATTATCACAGTGTGTGGGAGCATGTACCGGTCAGGGACAGTGAAGTCAAAGTGTATCCTGGGCTATTTCATCTCATGCACTGTACTCATGTTGTGAAGGCAGGCATACACACAGGACAACTGCCTCTGCTGATACTTGAACTTCCTTCATACATATTCTGCTCTACTACCTATAACCTATAGGTCCACGTGTGTGAAGAACAAGCATGTCACATGTGTAGTAATGATGTGTCACTATGTCATCCTTACAGGTTGTAGCCCATCAGAAGCAGGAGATTTGTTTGACCATCATCCAGGCTGTGAGATCTGTGGGGGGATTCAAACGCTGCATCTGCCACTGCCAGAAGAGGTGGCAGGACCTCCGTGGCAGGACCCAGAGGATTGCTAGAGTCCAGCTGAAGCTGTCACCTCCTTGCAAAAGGGGTGGACGACGGACCCTCACCCCCCACATACTCCGGATACTCACAGTGGTCTTCCCTGACCTAGATGAGCAGTTAAAGGTCAGACAGCAGCAAGGAGAGGGTGAGTTAGAGCCAGTTAGCTATACTTTGTCTGACATGCATGTTGCACTCCCTCAAGCTGGTGACACTATCACATGTCGTGTGTCTGCAGAGACAACACTTGTGTTGCAAAATGCAAAGATGCCCCATTGTCATCTGATGCCCAGGTGTGTCCCTTTCTGTCTGTGACATGTATCACTAGACTCCTGTGTATTAGCTATAGTGCAAGGTCACTGTGTACAGCACCATGTACGACATGTGCATTGAGCTGACCGTCATGAGTGATATGCTTGTCTGACATGTGTCAGCGACTTGACAGACATATGAGCTGCACTCTGTGTGGTACATACCTAAATGGACAGTGAGATGCTTGGGGTAAACACAGGTTTGTGACATGAATACTACACACGTGCAGCAGGTTAGACCAAGTTGGTGTCTAGGAAATGTGAACTGTATTAGCCTAAATAATACATGGTAAGCAGTCACGTACTCCCAGTAACCCCATGTTTCACATGGATTTTGACAGGTATGCCAGCTCAGGCCATCAGGGACAGTGTCATATCTAATTATTGAGTGTCAGGCAACACTGTAACCATTGTATAGGAAGATTCATGTGTCTGAATCTGTTTTGGAAAAGGGGGTGGTGATGGACAGAGTTTCTGAATTATGCAGAATACTCCTACCCAGTCAAGAGATCAGGGCGTAATCCATCACCGTTTTTAGCTCACTGAACCATCCCAGCTCAGAACCAGGCTACATGCAAATTAGTCTGTTCCTTTCCCAGTGCATGATGGGAACAGGGCAAACCAAACTACCGAGCCAATTCTTATACTGGGAAGGAAACAAGCGTCCAGGGACCAGTTTCTGGCATTTCAGCCGTCGTCGGCCCGGCTTGCTTGAATCCTGATGGTGCAATGAGCAAGGGACTCACGTCTGAGTATACCCTCCCACACTTAGTGTGGACAAAATCAATTTTGGAAAAGGGGGTGGTGATGGACAGAGTTTCTGAATGATGCAGAATACTCCTACCCAGTCAAGAGATCATTTGTGGTGGTATTGGTGGTGGTGGTATTGGCATTGGCGGTGGTATTGGTATTGGTTGTTGTAGTGGTATTGGTGGTGGTGGTGTTGGTATTGTTGGTGGTGGAGGTGGTGGTTTTGGTGGTGGTATTGATGGTGGTATTGGTGGTGGTGATATTGGAGGTGGTATTGGTGGTGGTGGTGGTATTGGGGATGGTTGTGGTGTTATTGGTGGCGGTGGTGGTATTTGTCTTGGTGTTATTGCTGCTGGTATTGATGGTAGTGGTATTAGTGGTCCTGGTTGTATTGGTGGTAGTGGTACTGGTGGTGGTATTGATGGTAGTGGTACTGGTGAAGGTAGTATTAGTGGTAGTGGTATTGCTGGTGGTGGTAGTGGTATTGGTGGTGGTGGTGTTGGTATTGTTGGTGGTGGAGGTGGTGGTTTTGATGATGGTGGTGGTATTGGTGGTGGTATTGATGGTGGTATTGGTGGTGGTGGTATTGGTGATGGTGGTTTTGGTGGTGGTGATGTTGGTATTGTTGGTGGTGGTTTTGATGATGGTGGTGGTGGTGGTATTGGTGATGAGGGTATTGGTGGTGGTGGTATGGTGGTGGTATTGGTGGTGTTGGTATAGGTGGTGTTGGTATTTGTGGTGGTGGTATTGGTGGTGGTAGTATTGGTGGTAGTGGTACTGGTGGTGGTATTGATAGTAGTGGTATTGGTGAAGGTGGTATTGGTGGTGGTGGTAGTAGTATTGGTAGTGGTGGTATTGGTTGTGGTATTGGTGGTGGTGTGACTGATGGTGGTAGTTGTGTTGGTGGTATTACTGGTGGTATAGGTGTTGGTATTGGTGGTAGTGGTGGTGCTGGTGGTATAGGTGGTGGTGCTATTGATGGTGCTGATATTGGTGGTGGTGGTATTGGTGGTGGTATTGTTGTTGGTGGTATTACTGGTGGTATTGGTATTTGTGGTGGTGGTATTGGTGGCGGTGGTGCTGTTGGTATTGTTGGTGGTGGAGGTTGTTTTGATGGTGGTGGTATTGGTGGTGATATTGCTGGTGGTATTGCTGGTGGTGATATTAGTGTTGGTGGTATTAGTGTGGTGGTGGTATTGGTTGTGGTGGTATTGGTGGTGTTGGTGGTGGTATTGGTGGTGGTGGTGGTATTGATGATGGTATTGGTGGTGATGGTATTGATGGTGGTGGTGGTATTGGTGGTGGTGGTATTGGTGGTGGTGTTGGTATGGTTGGTGGTGGAGGTGGTGGTTTTGATGATGGTGGTGGTGGTATTGGTGATGGCGGTATTGGTGGTGGTGGTGGTTTTGATGATGGTGGTGGTGGTATTGGTGATGGCGGTATTGGCGGTGGTGCTTTGGTGGTGGCATTGGTGGTGTTGGTATTTGTGATGGTGGTGGTATTGGTGGTGGTTGTGGAATTGGTGGTGGAGGTGATGGTATTGTTGGTGGTGGAGGTGGTGGTTTTGAGGATGGTGGTGGTGGTGGTATTGATGGTGGTGGTATTGGTGGTAGTTGTATTGGTGATGGTGGTATTGGTGGTGGTATTGGTGGTGGTAGTGATATTGGTGGTGGTGGTACTGGTGGTGGTAGTGGTGTTGGTGATGGTGGTATTACTGGTGGTATAGGTGTTGGTATTGGTAGTGGTGGTATTGGTGGAGGTATTGGTAGTGGTATTGGTGGTGGTACTACTGGTGGTGGTGGTATTGATGGTGCTGCTATTGGTGGTGATGGTATTGGTGATGGTATTGGAGGTGGTGGTATTACTGGTGGTATTAGTGGTGGTATTGGTGTTGGTGGTAGTGGTGGTATTGATGGTTGTGGTATTAGTGTTGGTTGTGGTATTGGTAGTAGTATTGACAGTGGTATTGGTGGTGGTGGTATTGGTGATGGTGGTATTGTGTTGGTGGTATTGGTGGTGGTGGTAGTATTGGCCATGGTGGTATTGATGGTGGTATTGATGGTAGTGGTACTAGTTGTAGTTGAGGTATTGGTTGTGGTATTGACAGTGGTATTGGTGTTGGTGTTGGTATCGGTGGTGGTGGTATTGGTATTGGTTGTGATGGTTTTGGTGGTGGTGGTATTGGTGGTGGTGGTGGTATTGGGGGTGGTGGTGGTAATGGTGGTGGTGGTGGTATTAGTGGTGGTGGTGCTGTTGGTATTGGTGGTGGAGGTGAAGGTGGTATTGATGGTGGTATTGGTGGTAGTGATATTAGTGGTGGTAGTGGTGTGGTGGTGGTATTGGTGGTGGTGGTATTGGTGGTGGTGGTGTTGGTGGTGGTAGTATTACTGGTGGTATAGGTGTTGGTATTGGTGGTATTGGTGGTGGTACTGGTGGTGGTGGTATTTATGGTGGTGGTATTGGTGATGGTATTGGTATTGGTGGTATTACTAGTGGTATTGGTGGTTGTATTGGTGATATTGGTGTTGGTGGTATTGGTGTTGGTGGTATTGGTGGTGGTGGTAGTGGTGGTATTGGTTGTGGTGGTATTGGTAGTGATATTGATGATAGTGGTATTAGTGGTGTTTGTGGTATTTGTGGTGGTATTGACAGTGGTATTGGTGGTGGTGGTGGTGGTGGTGTTGGCATTGGTGGTGGTGGTATTGGTGGTGGTAGTGGTATTGATGGTGGTAGTAGTGGTTTTGGCAGTGGTGGTATTACTGGTGGTGGTATTGATGGTGGTGGAATTGGTGGTATTGGTGGTGGTGGTATTGGTGGTGGTGATATTGGTGGTGATGATATTGGTGGTGGTGGTATTGATGGTGGTAGTGTTACTGGTGGTATTGGTGGTGGCAGTGGTGGTATTGGTGGTGGTGGTGATACTGGTATTGGTGGTGGTGGTGGTGGTACTGGTATTGGTGTTTGTGGTATTGGTTGTGATGGTATTGATGGTAGTGGTATTGGTGGTGGTCGTGGTTTTGGTGGCGGTAGTATTGGTGGTGGTATTGTCATTGATGGTGGTATTGGTGGTGGTGGTGGTATTGGTAGAGTTGGTATTGGTGGTAGTATTGGCAGTGGTGGTATTGGTGGTAGTAGTATTAGTTTTGGTGGTGGTGGTGTTGGTATTGGTGGTGTTGGTAGTGTTAGTATTGGTGGTGGTGGTAGTTCTGGTGGTGGTAGTGGAATTGGTAGTGGTGCTATTACTGGTAGTATTGTTGGTGGTAGTATTGGTGGTGGTAGTATTGGTGGTGGTGGTATTGGTGATGGTGGTATTGGTGATGGTGATATTGGTGTTGGTGGAGGTGGTGGTATTAATGAGGTGGTGTTGGTGGTTGTGCTATTGGTGGTGGTGGTAGTAGTATTGGTGGTGGCAGTACTGGTGGTGGTGGTATTGGTGGTGGTAGTATTGGTGGTTAGGCAAGCAAATGCTATCTTTCTAAAAGTAGCATTTGCAAACACAGTATATTAAAATAAACTTTACTAAAAGATGTATTTTATTATTCTGAGTTCAGGCTTACTAGACTTGACTTTCTACCATGTTCCCTGAGCCTGCTGGGATTATAGGGTGTAATAATTCGAGCAGCCCATCTTGGCCTAAGAGAACAGGTAGCCTTACAATAGTGAACAACGAATTTGGCTGTAATTCACTATTAGGACATGCCACACACATCAGGGCTTGTCCTACCTTACACTTACAATGCACCCTGCCGTGGGGCCTACCATAGGGGTGACTAATATGAAGTTAAGGGAAGGTTTAGAGGCTGGCAAGTGTGTGCACTTGCCCAGCCAGCATGACAGTACCAGACTGCATGCAGGTTCTGCAATGGCAGACCCTAGACATATTTTCACAGGCTGCTTCTGTGGGTGGCGCAACCAGCGCTGCAGACCCACTAGCAGCATTGGCCTTTACAAGCCCTGGCACTCCTGGTGCACTTTACTGTGGACTGACAGTAAATCCAATGAACCAATCATGGAAATCAATCACATATACACTTTACATAGGGAGCACTTGCACTGCGGCACGGATTGGCCATGGCGCAGTGCCCTGAGCGGCGGACACCAGCAAAAACATCTGAGGCACATCAGCAAAAAGTGGAAGGGAAACTCACGACAAGGTGCCAGGTCTAACAGGAGGTTCTTTTCTTTTTTCGTCTGCATAAGTCTTATATTTTTCCTTAGCCTGTTCTAGGCTCATAGATGCTGTTTTGTGCACTAAACTCAGGTGAGATACTTAATCTTTAACTGCTGGAACTGAAATCTCAGTTTCTTGAACCGTGGAATTTGGATGTCTTCCATAATTCAAATAAAACGGAGAATATCCAGTTGAGACATTTTTTGCATTATTGTGGGCGAACTCTGCCCCCCACAAGTACTCTGACCATTCCTTGTCTTGTTTTAACAAAAATAACCTTAGGTACTGCTCTAGCTCCTGGTTCACCCTTTCGGTCTGACCATCAGTTTTGGGATGGAAACTAGTGGAATATCGTGCTTCAATTCCCAACCCTTTTACAAAAGCTCTCCAGAAATGGGACAGAAACTGTGTTCCCCGGTCAGAAATAATAACCCTGGGATCCCATGCAATTTCACTATTTGTGTGCTGAAATGACTAGCTAGTTGTTTTGCTGTAGGAGTTACTTTTAAGGCTACAAAATGTGTCATCTTTGAGAATGCATCTACAATAACTAAGACTGTGTTTACCCCCACCCCTGGTTAGATGGTAGATCAGTTATTAAATCTAAAGTGATAGTATGCCATGGGAAAGGAGGAGTAGGTATTGGCAGTAATAAACCTTTAGGGCAGTGGTTCCCAAACTTTTTTGACCCGTGGCTCCCTTGACCTAATTGGCAGTTGGCCGTGGCTCCCCACCATTTTTTTACCCGTGCACCCTTTGGGAACCACTGGTCTACATGAAGAATCAAGCCTAGACGTGATGAAGGATTCAGAGAGTAGCCATCACTATCATAAAACTTTATTTGCAATCACAAAGATCTTATAAAGTACATCTCAATGCATACAACACCATCATAGAGTAGTATAAAGCACTCCCACTAAAAGTAACCAGGCTAGAGAAAGGCCCAAGGAGCTCTGTGGCGTTACAAGAAGTTTACGTGAGGTGGGCTCTGATCATGGGCATCCGCAGAAATGTTTTCGGGGGGGGGGGGGGGGATTTTTAACTTCATCACCATCCCCCTTGCACCCTTTTCCCCTCTGCCTTACACCCTTCTCCCCCTCCACCTTGCACCCTTCTCCCCCTTGTACCCTACTCCACCTCCGCCTTGCACCCTTTTCTACCTCGTACCATTCTCCCCTCTGCCTTGCACCCTTCTCCTACTCCACCTCCGCCTTGCATCCTTTTCTACCTTGTACCATTCTCCCCTCTGCCTTGCACCCTTCTCCCCTCTGCCCTGCACCATTCTCCCCACTGCCTTGTACCCTTCTCCTCTCTGCCTTGCACCTTCTTTTCTCTGCCTTGCACCCTTCCCCCCTCCGCCTTGCACCCTTCCCCCTCCGCCATGCACCCTTCTCCTCTCTGCCTTGCACCCTTCTCCTCTCTGCCTTGCACCCTTCTCCTCTCTGCCTTGCACCCTTCCCCCCTCCGCCTTGCACCCTTCCCCCTCCGCCTTGTACCCTTCCCCCTCCGCCTTGCACCCTTCTCCTCTCTGCCTTGCACCCTTCTCCTCTCTGCCTTGCACCCTTCTCCCCTTTGTCTTGCACCCTTCTCCCCTTTGTCTTGCACCCTTCATCCCTTTGTCTTGCACCCTTCTCCCCTCTGCCGTGTACCCTTCTCCCCTCCGCCTTGCACCATTCTCCCCTCTGCCTTGCACCCTTCTCCCCTCTGCCTTGCACCCTTCTCCCCTCTGCCTTGCACCCTTCTCCCCTCTGCCTTGCACCCTTCTCCCCTCTGCCTTGCACCCTTCTCCCCTCTGCCTTGCACCCTATGTGAGGTGGGCTCTGATCATGGGCATCTGCAGAAATGTTTTCAGGGGGAGGCACATTTTTAACTTCATCACCATCCCCCTTGCACCCTTTTCCCCTCTGCCTTACACCTTTCTCCCCCTCCACCTTGTACCCTTCTCCCCCTCCCCCTTGTACCCTACTCCACCTCCGCCTTGCACCCTTCTCTACCTTGCACCCTTCTCCTCTCTGCCATGCAACATTCTCCCCTCTACCTTGCACCCTTCTCTCCTCTGCCTTGCACCCTTCTCCCCTTTTGCCTTGCACCCTTCTCCCTTCTGCCTTGCACCCTCCTCCCTTCTGCCTTGCACCCTTCTCCCTTCTGCCTTGCACCCTTCTCCCCTCCCTGAAAAACCCTATTATTTCCCTACCTATGAAATAACGGGGGCCGGTTATGGTAAATTGGGAGAACCTGGCCTTACATGGGATTTTAACGAGCCACTTGGAAAGAGAGCCTGACAGCAGGGTCGGATTGGGATGAAAATTCGGCCCGGGCACACAAAAAAATAGTGGCCCACAATTGCAGTTCGCAACCATTTATGCCGAAAAAGTATTTGAATTTGAATGAAACTCCTAACCTCAATCTGAGAAAACTCATCAGGCACCTGAGGCTTGTCTGTCTGGTCCTTGTAACCTGCTGTGGGGGGACAAAAGCGTCCTCCCCACACTGACGACGTGTTAATCACACTGGTCAAAAGACACAACTCTCTCAAAAGGCTTACTGACACCTACTGGGGCCTAAGATGGAAGAAGGTGCACCAATGGCGTCCTCCTGGCGCCTTACTGTCATTCTGCAAATAACAATGAATGGGCCCAATATGTGGCCTGCTCAGACTACCTCTCACCTGAAGCTGGAGCTCTACTGGGAAACCAGCCCAGGTATTTGGAGTTTGAGCCACAGCCTAAAAAAAAAATCGTCCCACAAGCTGGCCTCTGCCACAGGCCCCTCGGGCACAGACCAACTGCCCGTCCTGCCAATCCGACCCTGCCTGACAGTGAAACTCTTAAACTCTGGGTGTGGCAGGACCAAGCGCTGCGTGAAGCGCCTGTGCTTCGGGTGTGGGAAAACCTTGACACAAAGTGTGAACCACGCATGCCCTGCCCTTTGTCAGTCACATACTTTGAATTCCACGTGCTCTATGTATGTATGGCAGTGCTTGGCTTTGGACCACTGTGGGTCTGGGTGTCGCAGCTGCGGTCCCTGACTCTGAGGGTCAAACACACCACGTCTCTGGAAGAAGGGGTTGGTGCTCCCACTCCGGGTGTAAACGGGATTCTAGGAAAGCCTCACTTGACTCGGACTCAGAAATCCGGCAGCGCTTATTGCTCCCTAGAACAAGTCAGCGCAACCATGCCTAACTCCGAGGTGGAGCTTTGAAACATACATGCTGCATATGGCTCCGTGTGTGAAACATATGCGTGGCGAGTCGACCCTGTCTCTTAAAAGATGCATGCTGCATATGATGCAGCGGTGCCTGTCTCGACGCGTGTGAAACATGCTCTGCGTGTGACTCAGAGCCAATCGTGCTCTGTGTGGCGGTACCATAACTGAAACACACGTGTGTGCATCGCGTTTGATCCCGGGGTGTAGCTTCCATTGGTGAACCAGCTGCAGTGTCAGTGTCTCACCGTGACTTTTCTCAGATCCACATCCTGCGCGGCGGCGCGGCGCCCCTGGCTTCCCTTCACGGCGCACCAGGGCGCCGCGGCGCACACTTTGGGAACCACAGCTTTAGGGGTTTGCCGTTCTGATTTTCCCTGAGCGCAAATCTCACATGTCTTAACATATGACTCAATGTCTTTATTCATTTGGGGCCACCAATATTTCCTCTTCACCAAGCCTGCTGTTTTGAGTTCTCCTTTATGCCCGGCCATAGGATCATCATGGCATTCACGTAGCACTTGATTTCGCAAATTCTGTGTTGGCAAATACAATGCCCCTCCTTTATAAGGCAAATCATTGAGAATTTCTCTTCCATCTTCTTCTTGGACCCATTCTTGCATATCTTCTGGACTTAGGGCTTGGATGATCTGTTCTTTCATATTCAAGGTAGTAGTCGCACAAATTATTTTAGAGTCAGGGATAATTGCTTGAGTTTTCACCAGATTCTTTTCTTCTCCAGTTCCCATTCGTGATAAGGTGTCCGCCTTTCCATTCTGAGTTCCAGGTCTGTAGGTTATCACGAAATTATAATCGGCAAAATACAACGACCAACGAAGTTGTCGAGGTGTTAGAGTTCTGGCTGATTTTAAGAATTTTAAATTACGGTGGTCGGTAAAGACTGTAACTACATGGTGAGCTCCCATAATGTAATGTCTCCACTCTTTGAAGGCGTCCTTGATTGCTAGCAGCTCTGTTTCCGTAATGGTGTAATTTATTTCTGCAGGTGTCAATTTTCTAGATCTGTAGGCCACTGTGCGCAATTGACCGGTTCTCTTGTTTCTCTGGGACAACACTCCTCCAACAGCCAGATCCAAAGCATCCGTTTCTACATAGAAAGGTTCTGTTGGATCCGCATGAAGTAGAATGGGTGCTGAAGTGAATTCTACCTTCAGAGCATTGAAAGCTGCCTCTGCTTCCTCCGTCCATTCAAAACGCACTCCTTTCTTCAATAGGCGAGTGAGTGGGAGTTTCCTGCATGAGAATTCACTGATAAACCTTCGATAGAAGTTTGCAAAACCTATGAACGCTTGTACCTCTTTCACACTGGTTGGAGATTTCCATGCAAGGACAGCTTGAATCTTCCTATTATCCATATTGAATCCAGTTGGTGAAATCACAAAGCCCAAAAATTCCACTTGGGAGACGTTGAAGGCGCATTTCTCCAGTTTGGCAAATAGTCTATTCTCTCGAAGTTTCTGTAAAATTCTTCGGACTTGTTCTTGATGTTCATTAATGTTTGATGAGTATATTAATATGTCGTCAATATATACAATTGCACATTGGTCTGTAAATTCACTGAGAACATCATTGATGAAATGTTGGAAGGCCGCTGGAGCGTTACATAACCCGTAGGGCATAACTTGATACTCGAATAGTCCAAATCGAGTTCTAAAGGCCCTCTTCCACTCATCGCCTTCTCCTATTCGGATCAAATGATAGGCTCCTCTCAAGTCCAGCTTCGTATACACTTGCGCTCCTCTAACCTGATCCAACAGAACCGAAATGAGAGGAAGCAGGTACCGATTTTTCTTTGTGATTCTGTTAATTGCACGATAGTCGATACATGTTCGCAATTCCCCTTCTTCCTTCTTAGGTACAAAAAACAGAGGCGAGGATACTGATGATTGAGAGGGTCGAATAAAACAGTTTGCCAAGTATTTGTCAATATACTCTTTCAAATGTTGATGCTCTTTTTCTGTCAGGGCATAAACTCGACTGCATGGCATATTGGAGCCTGGCTCAAAATCTATCTTACAATCGTAGACACGATGTGGAGGCAACTGTTCAGCTTCTTGTTCGTTGAATACATCTTCAAATTCCTAGTATTCTGGTGGTATTTGTTGTGAGTTGCTCAAACACACCGAAACATCTGCCGAAACATAAGGAATGTGCGGGGTTTCCTTCATTTGTTCCTCCTTTTTCTCCAAAACAATTTCCTTTACAATATGTCGAATTCCTTTTGATCGTCCTGGCACTCCAATTGATGGAGGGGTTGTGTTCAGTAAGCCAAGGGAGTCCTAATATCAACTGAAACTGGGGGGCATCAATTAAGTTAAAATGAATTTCTTCCCTATGCCCATCTTTTCCGATCATCCGTATCAGTTCAGTGTGACTTACAATGGGCCCAGAGGAAACATTGGTTCCGTCTACTGCTATGACTGGCTCACTCTTCGTCTTGGGTATCGCTCTCATACCTACTTTAGCCGCAAATTGCAAGTCACAAAAATTTCCTGTGGCCCCGGAGTCAACCCTTACCACCACTCCCTCCAAGGTAACATGTCGAAACGTTATCATCATTGACAGGATCAGATGCGGTGAGGATGATTGTAGTGTATTTGCCACTTGATGTTCATTTGGAGTTGATTCTTGACTCGCATCCACCGGTACAACTCCTTCTACAGGTAGTGCTGCAAGTTTTCCTCAGCTTAAATGAACCCTTTGGCTTTTTTGGACAATTTCGCACATAGTGTCCCCCGAAACCACAGTACATACATAAATTACTAGCTCGTCTTTTATCTTTCTCTTCCTTAGAGAGTGGACCTCTTATGGTTCCAATTTGCATTGGTTCTGGATTTGGTGATCCTTCCATGACTCTTCCAGCCTCAGATTTTGCTCTATCGAACCGGGGAACTTGGTTTCTAAACTCTCGTTTTCTTTCCCCTCTCCTTTCTCCTTGACGAAAATCTAATTCCAAAACTAGATCTGTGAGCGCTGAAACTTCTGTAGGGCGATTCGGTATTTGCGCTAGTCTATCTTTTAATTTGTCTCTCAAGCCTCGATAAAATATGGCTGCCCTTTTACTCTCTGGACAATCTGTTTCTATTATTAACTTGTTGAACTGAGCCAGGTATGCCACAAGATCCCTGTTACCTTGTTTCAACTCTAACAGCTCATTATCCACTGCTTGAGATATCCTCCGCTTATCAAATATCCGTAGGAATTATTTTTTAAATTCTTCATAATCCTGCAACAGAGGATCATCTCGTGACACCAAGGGCATTGACCACGCTGCTGCGTCCCCACTCAAGTATGACAAGACAAAGGCTACTATGGGTTGTGCGTCAGGGAAAACAGAAGAGCGACACATAAAATGTAGGGAACATTGAGTAATAAATACTTGTGCTTTCTGAGGATCCCCGCTAAATCTTTCTGGAGGAGCTAGCGGTATAACAGGGGATAACAAATGTATCACTTGTGTAGTTAGCCTATTTGATTCTCCTGTTGCTGTGGCTGAACTCTGTCTATCTATGTGACATGGTTGCCTCATCCTCTGTGCTAACTCTGCTGTTTCTTTTCTGGAATTTTTTATCTCCTGTTTCAAACTTTGATTTTCCACCCTAACTGCTACCAGCTCTATCTGTATAGCATCTAAAACTGCTCCCAGAGTCTGCAAGTTTATTCCTTCAGCCATTCTGTTCAGGTGCAAGTTTTAAAACGTGGGCACTTCACTCTGTCAGGCCTCAAACTAGCTTACCAATAGCTGTCTTCAATTACTTGCACGGGAACAGAAGATGCTTGCTCCCAACTCCCTCTCCAGGATTCCTCAGAGTCAGAACTGAATCATAACTCTAATTAACCCCAAAGGGGGAAGGTGGATTGGACAAAATAACAAAGAACAATAGAAGAGACTGGTTCTGGACCTTCGGGTTTCCTGTTTGGCTCTTCTGTCAATCCACACACGATCAACTTGCTGAAGATACCTAAGGAAAACTAACATATAACAATTATTAAGCTCTCTATCCTTTCTACACCGACTCTTCTCCATTGACTTCTCTTTTTCTGTTAACCTACCCTCGGTCCTCTTGTAACCTGCCCCTCTTCTTCCTTCTGATGTTGATTTGCTACTCTTGGGTCTGGAAATTCTACATCTGCAAGATAGTTTACTTATTAGTAACGCTCAATACTTTTACCTATTTACTATTATCTCTTAATGCTGTTAACCTACCAGATACTGTGTTATTTGAGTCTTCAAATATTTCCACTAGGGGTTTTTTTAGTGTTCAGCTTACTATCTCTTATTCTTCTTTATTAAATTCTGTTTACTGTCTCTTTTTCTTCTTTTTCTTCTTTTATGTACATAAACTGTCCGTTATTTCTTTTATCTCTTTTCTTCTTATTACGTTTTTTAAAACAACAACTAATACCTTTCTTTCCACAGATTTGTCAGAAACTGAGTTCCGACCAGACTCTGCAGGAATTCTTCAATAAGCAAGGTAAGTTCTTAGAAAACTCGTAACTCAACTTCTGTTAATATTCACAGCCTATCTACACAAACTATTTATAGCCACTTAGCTTAAAACGTGACTTCTTCTTTGTCGTCTTCTTTCCTCAGGTGTTGCCGTCACAGCTGAGCAGAATATTCTGACCGGAACTGTTACTTCAGAAACTTCCTCGAAATTCTTCTCCAAACACTACGAACCTGGAGCAAGAAATGCTTTCGCTAGGTACTTCACACTGAAAACTCCTTTAAATAGATTTTAACTCAGGACTGCGAGCTTCAAAACAACGAACTGTAGGAGATTCAGTCTTTAGTGAAGTGCGCACTCCCTCAGGAGCGCGCGCATCACATTAATCTCGAGCCGGTGTTTCTCCAAACACAAGACCGCAACCTGACAAGTCCGCGGCGGCCATCTTGGAATTCCGCGCTTGCAACAATTCGGTCCCGGTAGGATTTCTCCTTCTTTTTGGCCAACAGCAGCTTGTCAAGGAGCAAGCTGATCTGGCCTCTGGCTCAACATGACCAGCGGTCCTGACATATTGGTTATTCCTATAACTGTTCTCTCTAAACCCTCTGAGCTCTACCTTTCTTTCCCCTTTCAACTCTCATTTTGTCTAATAGCCCCCTTACACCCCTTTCATTAATCTCTATTCAACCTCTTTCACACAATTACGAATCACATCTGTGTCTTTTTTGACACTTCAACCTGCGTTAACCCCTTTCTTCACTCACCTCTAACACACACTCTATTATTTATCTCTCCATCACACCCTCTCCTCTTTCTGACCACACTCCACCATAGCCTCTATATTTCCACCCCACTATCCTCTCTTTACCACATACCACATATACTATATCCCTTCTAACCATCTAATATTGCTTGTCTTCATCCTTTCAATAAACAAAGTCTACTCGTCTGTTCTCGTACCACCTCATAACCCACAGCCCATAAAGGCCCTCCTTCACTTCATGGAGCCATTTGATGAACCTTCAACCTTAACCCCTACTTCAACTTCACTTCTACCTTTAATTCCCCCATCACTAACTAGACTCAAATCTTTTCTGCTACATCGTCCCAAGTGAACTGTTTCCTCATCAACACATGCTCACTAAATAAGAATTGCTAAAACATCTACAACCTGACCTCAGAATCAACTCTCGATCTCCTGTTCATCACAGAAACTTGGCGGGGTTACAGATTGTATAAAGCTGGCCCTGTATATACTAAACCAAAGTAAGGTATAGTGTGCACAGAGTCCAGTGGAACCCCAAGGGTAGGCAGAGGTAAAAATAGCTAATACCTTACTCTCTATTTGTGGTAGTGTGGGCGAGCAGTAAGGCTTTATCAGAGGGTAGTGTTAAGCATTTAATGCACACTCAGGCAAGCAATGATGTCACACACTCAAAGACTGAACTCAGACCAATTTTGTATGTTTAAAAGATATTATTTAGTTATTTGATTTCTAGAACCAAGCCAGACCTGGTGCAGGTTAGTGAAATAATACTTTGTAAGATTTATGCAGTGAATTATAGTTGAATGCAGGTTCAAATGCAGTTGGTTGATTTACAGGTAAGTCAGTAATCGAAAATACTTTTCATTAATTTGTAGATTACAATATACGTTACTTCTTGGATTACTTTTTAAGTTACTTTGCTACTCTGCGTGATATGCCTAGATATCAAACCGGGACATTTCCTAAAACAAATAAGTAATTCAGTTTTTGTACATTTGCAGTTTCTGAAGGTTTAATACAAACCAACTCCACACACAGAAGAATTTTCAAAGAAAAGCAGTCAATGCAATGCTATGGGAGGAAATTAAGTTATCGGTCTAACGGTAGGTACTTAGGGTTTGGAGTTTGTATTCTGGGGTTAAAACCAGGGTTCCCCCAGGGTCAAGGATGCACTCTCAGAACACCCTCAGCGGTACTAGGTTGGCAGGGTGCAGAGTGCTGAGGCCCAATGTTATCCAATGGGGGATAGGGGCCTTTGGTTGGTGGCTGCTTACAAGCAGGCCACAAGGTTCTGGGAGCAAAGCTCCTGGTGTGGTGCAGGGCAAAGGGGGATCCGATTTAAGCACACAAGGTGCACTCCTAGTGGCACAGGGGCGGCCATGTGCAGGGTGCTGTTTTGGCCTCATATGCCCCGTTGTTTTCAATGGGAGTTGCCAGTTTTAGATTTTGGCTGCAGGCTCGGGCCAGGAAGACTTCCAGGAGGAACCAACAGCTGAGCAGGTAAGTTGGAGGGCTCAGGAAGTAGGTGCACCTCAGGTTCTTTTCTCAAGGGCACAGGGTGGCTGGCTGCAGGGGTGTCTTTTGAGGTTTGATTTCACCTTACCGGGCTTCTCCCGGTTGGGGGTTCTCTGTGCAGAGGCTACAGGTGATGTTGAGTCCTGCAGGGGTCACCCGGACTCGGGATCTGGAGTGCTGGGGGACCTCGCTGGGACCTGTGGGGCACCTGGATTCGGGCATATGCGTCCAGTGCAATGGTGGTTGCAGGCGTCAGCTTCCTTTGTCCTCATCAGGCTCTGAGTCTTGCTTTGGAGATTCTTTTGAACAGAGCTGCTGCTCACAGGAGATCCAGTATTTGTTGAAGGCAGTCAGTCCTCCCAGGAGTTCTGGAGGTCGCTGGCTGCAGAACATGACAATTTGTGGTGCAGGATCTCTGGAAACTGCAGATGGGCCAGTAGGGATGGAGCCAAGCCAGTTCTTCTCTGCAGTCTCCTCTGCTGGGCGTCTTCTTTCATCCTTTTTCTTCGTAGGTTGCGGGAATCTGTCTTCTTGGTTCAGGGCTGCCCCCTAAATACTGTATTTAGGGGGCATTTTAAAGGTCTCGAGGTCAGTAGCCAGTGGGCTACTGACCTTAGGGTGACTACACCCTTGGTTTGCTCACCTCACATGGGGAGTGGGCACAATCCCTAATCCTGATTGGAGAGTGCCTGCCATCTGCAAGATGACGGCACTGAAGAGTGGGTTTCACCTCACCTTCCCCATCTGAGGGGTGGGGCTGGCAGAGGTGGGCACACCTTCTGGGCTGTGCTAATTTTCCCACCTGCCTTTCCTCCGAAAAGCAGGTGAGACTGAAGGGGGACTTGCTGGATACTGTCTTGGAGGTCCCAGTAAACTACAACAATCTCTGTGCCTGGGGTAATCTGGTCCCGTAGCTCAAATGTCCCATCCACACCCCAAAAATATCTCTCACAGCTGTCCTAGGGTCCCAATTCACCCAATTTGTCTGATGTCGACCGAAAGCCAAGGCAAGAGGACCTCATTTACCATCATACATTTGAATAGGAAGTGACATCACTGAAGTTCCCAATATGTGAAAAAACAAGGACCCCCTGATTCGAATCTAATTCCTCAAATGCTAGAGGATGTTAAAATACAATTAGAAAAACACACTAAGGATATTAATGATAGGAAACTCAGGAAATTTAGACGCGACACACTGGACTATCAATTGGATGAGGTATACACCTGGGCGGATATCTACGCCCAGCGCCGACGCAATAAACCGTCTAGCCAACATACCGACACCTCCTCCTCTGGGAGTGATGTTTCCAACAGGCCACCAAGAAAGACGACTTTTGATGCTAACAGGACTCAACAACAAGTGAGAACAGAAGTGGATGAGAGTGCTACTACTTCTGACAGTGGTCCTTTTTTAGAGAAAGGCCCCCCAGAAACCGACGACCCAGGCGAAGTAAGAGAAAAGGAACCAGAAGCCCCAAACACAAGAGGTTCCAAGAAAGACAAAAAGAAAACGAATCGTTAGTCATTAACATCTCTGACATAGAACTATCGCAACATGAGACTGAGCTTCTACAAAAAGGCACCTCATTTATTCCTACCACCTTCACTAATCAACTTGAATTGGAGACTAGTACATTCAAGCTAACCAGGAAATTAAGGTTACGTAATTTTTTTGAAAATGTGCTTCCACCAACAACAGATCAAAAACCCGATCAACTTTGTGGATTACGCCCAACAAGTACATATATTCCACCGGTCAGCCACAAAAGCATAGATACATTCGAGACACTAGTCAAACAGGACTTGGGTAAAATCAATTTCAAGAAAAAAACCAAACAAATGAATCTAACACAAAAAGATAACGACACACTAAGAAAGATCGCCAACAACAAATCGATCAAATGTATAAAGGCTGATAAAGGCGGAGCTCTCGTCGTTATGAATTCCAGTATGTACAATGCAAAAATGAATGAACATATCGGCAAATCCGATACCTACATTCCACTAGAATCCAACCCAACCAACCAATACAAAGCCATATTAGCATCAATCATTGACAAAGCTCATGAGAAAGGAACAATCGATGAGCGTACCAAAAAATTCTTACTGGTTGATTTCCCAAGAAGTCCCACCATAACCCTACTGCCGAAGATACACAAGAGCGTAACGGATCCTCCGATGCGGCCGATCGTGTCCACCAAGGGGTCACTTCACGAACCCGTAGGCAAATTTCTTGATCGGTATCTCCAACCATTCGTCAAAGAACTCAAAAGTTATGTGAAAGACACGACTGAATTCTTACTTAAACTATCAGAAATTGAAATCAGTCAAAATGACAACCTCATATTCTGTACAGCGGATGTGAATAGTTTGTACACATCTATCCCACATGGAGGAGGAATTGAAGCCATCGAAAAAATCCTATCGCACAGTAACATCTCTGAACCTATGCAAATTTTCCTTATGGAGCTCATGATCTTTACTCTTTATCATAGCTACTTTCGCCATAACAACAATTGGTTTCAACAATCGTCTGGCATGTCCATGGGCAATTGCGCCGCGCCAGCGTACGCTAATATCTACATGTCTGATTTTGAACAACTTTATATCTACGATAACCCAGCATGGACTAATAACTTGTTGATGTACGTCAGGTACATCGACGATTTATTTTTCTTGTGGAATGGCACTAAAACGATGCTGGAAAAAGAATTGAGCAACCTAAACACTAAAGACCACCAAATCCAAATAACATGGAATCTTGACGAGTCTCAAATCAATTTCCTGGATGTGTTAATCACCAGATCTGACACGGGCCTAATAACTGACCTTTACAGGAAACCAACTGACCGCAACAATACGTTGCACTTTGCAAGCTTTCATCAACATTCACTGAAACGTCACCTTCCGTACAGCCAAATGTTGCGAGTAAAACGCATAGTATCCAATCCAGAAACCTACGCACAAAGGATTGAGGAAATGAATCTAAGATTCACTGAGAGAGGATATCCACCAGAAACCACCAATGATGCCATGAAAAAAGTTTCTTTAATCCAACGAGAAACGGCTTTGAAAAAGACAACTAAAAGTGAGGAAAACAGGATGGTAGTTGTTTCTAAATATTCTACACTAAGTGTCAGATATAAAAAAATCATCCTAGGACATTGGAGAATCTTGGCATCTGAACCAGACTTCAAAGACATGTTCAAAAATCCTCCAATATTTGCGTACACCAGAGCAAATAACCTAAAGGAAATTCTATCTAAAGAAACACCTAGTCCAATCACATACAAAGGCACAAAACCGTGCCTTAACTGCAATAACTGCAACAATATCATCATTGGCAGCAAAATCAATCACCCTATGAGAGGTACAGAAATCAAAGTGAAAGTCAACGCAACGTGTGACTCATCCAACCTTATATACTTGCTCAAATGTCCTTGTGGAAAGATCTACGTAGGAAAAACGGAGCGAAAAATAAAAGTCAGGTTGAACGAACATAAATCTAACATCAGGACCAAACAAACAAAGTCCAGTGTGGCCACACACTTTATGGAAAACAATCACACCGTGGCACAGTTGAAATTCATGGTCCTTGAAACCGTTGAGAAGAAAGAAGGAAGGGACAATAACAAGTTCCTTCTACAAAGAGAAACTGCATGGATTTATCGTTTACAATCTTGTAAACCTTTTGGTCTTAACGACCGTATCGAACTAAGTTGCTTTTTATAAATACCCGGCGGGTATTTAATGACACATATATCTTGTGCGCATTCACTGTAATGTCATGCATTTACCATGTTTATTTGCCATGTCTACATCTTTGCATTCTTTATTATTTTAGCCTCCATGTTGATTCTTCACCATGGTCCCGCTATCATGTTTCCACACTTTTCCCTTTGCACTTCACACATACGTCCCTTTGCACCTTACACACACGTTCATTTTCCCTTTTGCCCGTTCCAAGATGGCCTTCCCTTTACCACTGAGTTGTCCTTCCTTGATTTTTACCACCGCTCGCTGTCTAACTGAGTCCTTCGTTTATATTCAACCGGTTTCCTCCGCGAGTCACCCAACCCGGCAGCTTTTCCCAGCCGCCAGTAAACACGGAGACCTCGATAGTCCCTGTATTGAATCCCGCTCCGGTAAGCTCTTAGCTTAGCCTTTGCCAGCCGATCCTCACTACGTTAGTACTCACTATTGTTTGTCACCCCTATCGCTAATTCGGTTTACTTCTTCCGTTTCAGCATCTCATGACAGCTGAAGTCATACGTGAGCATTTTCACTTTATTTTCCACACCCCGAGTGCCGCTACCCGTTTTTTGACCCATTTTCACTTTCCCTGGGTGTACCCTTAATTCCCCAACACGTTTAGCCAACCTGGCATTTCATACCATCCTTATCTATTCTCATCACAATTGCATTTGTTTTCATAATCATCACTGGGAAATGTTTGTTTTTGAACGTTGTCATGTTACCATAATATCATGCAAATTTGATGCAAACGCAGATCGTTCTTACTTTCAGAGCTCCTCGAGAAAGGGCAACCGGCCCGAAATGCATTGGAGCGACGATGATTTTGTGTAAAGTCATGTTAAGTTGATGAAATTAATCCTCTAACAAAAGACTAACTACAATTTATTCAAATTAAAGAAATTTTGAAAAATCAACGGAGTGCCAGACCAATGGTTACATGGGTATGATGATACCGCCTTATGTTGATGTCTTTATGTATATATGTGTATATATATGCCTGTATCGTGATTGATCTAAATGTATATAGAAGTGTTTTTTTATCTTTTTTTTTATATCTATAAATGTAAATATTTGAATGTATTGTTAGGCAGTATCATCATACCCATGTAACCGTTGGTCTGGCACAAAAAACTATTTTTTTAAAATGTAAACTGTTTTTCCACTAAAAGACAAGATTGTAAAGTTTTTGAAATATCTTTTTACAGCATCATGATGGTACAGTCCTGAGGAAGACACGGCTAGGTGTCGAAACACGTAGACAGGAAACCATCTATCATTTTAATTATATTTTGTTTTTTGAATGAAGGAATGCATATGCTATAATGCTATAAATTTTATCAAATGTCATTAATTACTTATTGATTTTTATCATCGAATATTTTCTATGTGAAATTAAAATGTACTTCATGTGTTAAAACAGTTGTCTATTATTCTTTGTTGTGATTTGTGCTACTTTGTATGTGCCAGTAGGTAGTGTGTTTTTTGCCTGGGTGCTTTATTTACACACATCACTGAAGTTCCCATCATCAATATTAACAGGAAATTACATCACCAGTTTGCCGCCAAAGCCATCTTTGAAAGAAAAAGCCAGGCAAGAGGACTTTATTTACCATTATCCATATGCACAGGAAGTGAAATAATTGTATTTTACATCAGCCAACTGCACAGGGAGTGCAATCACTGCATTTCCCACCATACCATCCATCTGCACAGAGAGTGACACCCCTCACTGCATTTCCCATCATCCACCTACTCAGAAACTGACATACTTCCTTCCTTCCCCCTGCTTCAATCAACTCTTCAGGGCATCCCAACACCTTGCCATCCCCAGAAAAAAGTAGACAGAGACAAGGACATTGCCTGTTTGGGCTGGTTAGGGCCTAGAGCCAAAACACCTTTTCCACGGACACTTACAAGAGAAAGTATAATCATGTGTCGCACCCAGGACCATCTATTGCCAATCCCCAGAATCACACACAGGCATAGAAAACCCAGAAACTCACATAGCATTCACAAAATACAAAAAACACCACCATGTACACATCCCAATAACTACCACACATCCTCAAACTACAGAATATAAATTTCTACTAATTAACTAATTAGTGTTCACTCTGCAGTGCATTACATACCTGACATCACAGACCTCATTATTTATCAGAACCTTGACACCCTCTTTATTACAGAAACATAGTTAACCTGTTCATTCTTGCACATTCTAGAGGTCCATAGTTGGACAGGCTACTACTTCCATTGTGTGAAGCACACACAAGAAGGAAGGAGACCTCATTGTTATCCGTAGGTCCTCCAGGTCCTGCACCCTAAGCAAGGAAGTAACACATAACTCCATGGAGCTCATGACCTGCCATTTCACACTCTCTGCAACTCAGACTTCCACCTTCCAACTCATCCAATGGCCCTCTAGGTAGAACAAGGACTTTATTGGTTAATTCTCAGACCTCCTCAACTCCTCGTCCATCCAACATTTCCACAACACCCTCTTGGGTGACTTCAGCCTCTCAGACAATACAAATTCAAATAAAACAGGAGACACCCTTCTCAACCTCACTGACACACTCAACATGGTACAGCATATCACAAAACCAATATGCTCCAAAAGCCACATCCTCAGCCTTGTCCCCTATACATCACCAACAATCCAATGTAAACCACTCATACCCTTGGACTGGACCGACCATTTTGTCATCCTTATCTCCCTGCTCAGTGAACTATAAACAACCCAAAAGAGAAAAACAAACCTTCTGAGCCTTCAAAAACCTCTTCATAGGCAGCCTAATGCTCAAACTCATCGTTCACCCTATCAACTCCACGGTAGAAGCCAACACCATTCTAACTTCAACACTTTTTTGGAAATTGCTATTAACATCCATGCCCTAATTAACACACAAGGGAGCAAAACAAAGCCTTCAGCACCCTGGTACTCTAATGGCTTTGCTGACAATATGCAATCCTTCCACTGACCAGAAAGAAAATGGAAGAAAAACAGAATTCCTGAGGTTCTCATGATACTGAAGGCCCTTTGGACAGCATGCAGACAGCTCATCATATCAGCCAAATCAAAGTATTGTACCAAAACCACCAATGAAGCCACCAACAGAATTAGAATGTTGTTAAAGACAATCAAGCACTGCATCTACTCCCTGATGAGCCCACCTACTCCTCACTCCACAGAAAAATGCAATGTCATGAACCTCTTCTCTGGTGAAAATATACAGAAGATTTAACAACACAGCACTTGGAGTCTCAGATGGGATTCACCAGCAATGTGTAAACAAAGAGATTTACGCAGTTCCCCAAGTGTGGTATACCCAAGGAGTGAATAAGGGGAGCCAGGTGCACAAGTAGGAAAGAAACACAAGAAAGGGGAGGGGAATCCTCCCTTTCGGGACTAAACCCCTCACACACCCAGCAAGCTAGGTGTCATGCTTCATCATCTGGGTTTTGCTCCTCGTCAAACTGGCGGTGCAATGTCTGACGGACACCCTGATGGGGCTCTTTAACGGAGATCTTCTGTCCCTGCCAGTTGGTGCATGTGGGTATGAGGGCCCTAGTGGGGGGGTGTAGATATGAAGAAGTGGTGGTGATTAAAAAAGGTTAGGTAGTCAACTCTGTGTTTTTAATGGTGTGGTTATCTACCTTAATAAAAACAGTGGGGAGAGATGACTTCCTGGTTCTAAGATCCAGAGAAGTATACTCTACCGGGTGGTCGGGTAGTGGTTGGTCAACATGTTTCATGCATATGTTCTGAAGGATACAGCGCAATTCATCAGGACCTAAAAGCTATAAGACTATCTACATGCTGTGGAAGGAGAAAGATTACCTACTCCACAGGGAATTTAAGGGTAGGCCGATGGTCCTACCACTTCTCAGTGGAACCTGGGGAGGGAAAATAACAAATAGGTACAGGAACAAATAGTGAGCTTGCTGTCAGAACCTATGATCACCTAATCACTCAAGGGTATATTTAGGCAAGGGTTAAAAGATTCACCCATGTACGGTAAATGCATAATTAAAAACAAGGTACAATTAAAAACAACAACGGAACAGTAAGTGCATGTCAAATACGCAACTTAATTAGTGGAGACAACAACGTAACGCTCATCCTCACCCTAAAGTGTACCGTGTAGGGCTTAAACGGTCTCCTCCCATGAACCGGGCACTTCGAAAGTAGGTGCTCTGATGGAGGAAGTAGGGAAGAGTGGTTAAAAAGGCCAACCCGATAGATGTAGGACAAGTAGCCGGCTCTCAATGGTTAGGCCAGCAACCCCTGTAGTACCAACCCCCTAGGGAGTGGGGAGCACCACAGTGGGCAAAGTAGCAGTGCGTCTGGTACCGGGTGGGAGTAATGGCATGTGCCAAGTACTTAACCGCCGTGGGCAAATACACCAACCGAGACCAGGAGGGCATGAGTGGAGTCGCAGAGATAAAGGGGCACGGCCCCGCGACCCCCCAGGGGGTGCCACTGCTGGGGCATCCGGGTGCAGTCACACAAGCCACGTGGACCCAGGGGCTACACACACAATACCACCAAAAGGAAACCAAGGCGCCGCTCTAGATTGACCCGGGCGTGGTGGGGAAGTGGCTAGTACCAAGGGGCGGTGGTCCGCCGTGAGAGCCGGCAGCCGGGGGTCCTGATGGCAGAGCTCACACTTACCTGGTGCCAGAGCACATTGCATCAGTCAACCTACCCTCACGAGGCACGGGGTGTAGGAGCCGGAGGATGGAAGCGCCGTGGTGACGCTGCTTAAATGCACGTCCAAACCGCTCGCGCAGCCCGCACTTCCGTGTCTATGTAAAGCGGTCGAACTGCGCATGCGTTGGTAACGGTGTGGGCGGGGCTGCCGTGCCGCGTATGTGACTAAGGGAGAGAGAATGTCTCAATGTATGCGCCATCTTAGAAGGTCTAGGGGAAAGCAGATGTCAATAGTGGTAAGACGGAAGCCCTTGGATTACAAGGCCGCAGGCGCTATTTGGGGTATGTAACGTGAAATAAAACGGGACATATAAGTCAGAGGTTATTAAGAAGGAAGAATCCTTTCCTTCATAAAACCGGTGTGTTCTCAGAGTCATGATTCACAGGAAACTAAGCAAAGGCCTGGGAGCGTTTGGACAGAGATTGGAGTGTATGGACCGTCTCTTAAGGATGTCAGGTGAGGGACAATCATAGGAGAGTATGGAAGCACTCAAGGGGGAGTAAGGTGGATCACTTTTACCTGGCTAGTGAAGCCCAGGGAATTGAGTCATTAAGTCCAGTGACATCGGTACCAAGACGGTGCACCCACCTCTGCTCTATAGTGAAGAGAGCCTGTTGTGTTATGTGTTGGTGTGATTCCAATACAAGCCATGTTAAGCTTTCTGCAGAGTGGTGCATATCTTCGTAATGAGTATACAATCTGGTGTGGGTTTTCAAGCACCTGATATTACTCTTGTGTTCAGTAATACGCAGTCTCACTTGCCTCATGGTCATGCCCACCTATCTTTTCTCACAAGGACATGTGAGAAGGTAAATGAACCTGGGTGTGTTGCCGTTTGAATGTCTCTTAAGGTGCCAGGTGAATGTCTCAAGTAGTTTAATCTCTTTGTAAATGCTTGTCTGATTACAGACCGCACAGCCACCACACAGGTAGTGCCCGGTGACCGGGGGTAGGTCCCACAAAGTTCGTTGGGTGCTCGTCTCTTTTTTCAATGGTCTGGTCTGCACCAATTTGTCCTTTAGGTTCGCTGTGCGTCTAAACGCGAATCTGGGACGCGGGATCGAGAGATCGCCTGAATTGATTATGCCCCAATGTTTGAGATCGTTTTTTTGATCAGGGGTGAGTTTCTGGTAAAGGAGGTGACACAAGTCAGTGTATCAGTAGATTCTTTTATCTTAGGTTCAAGCAGTACCTCTCTAGGGTTGTTAAGGGGCCCTTTTGTAGGAATTTGCAGACATGCCTGGTAGGGTAACCTCTATCCTGCAACTTGTGTTGTAGATGCTGGGCCTCAGTTTTGTAATCGGCCAAGTCTGAGCAGTTCCTACGTATCCGTAGGATCTGCCCGAAAGGGAGGTTGTCTCTTACAGCCTGATTCATGAACGGGCCGTTTTGCGAGGCTCAAATAGCGATTCATAAGGAATCGCTATTTGAGACTCGCAAAACGGTATTCATGTAGGAATCGCAATATTAATTGCGATTCCCTCTGATTCCTTATTTGCGATTAGCTAATTGCTAATCGCAAATGAGGAATAACTCCCCATGCATTCCTATGGGCCAAAAGGCCCATAGGAATGCATTGGGAGTCATTCCTCATTTGCGATTAGCAATTAGCTAATCGCAAATGAGATTGCGAGTACAAGGGTGCCAGGGGTGTCCAAAGGACACCCTGTAGCACCCCTGCAATGGAAATTAACACATGTTGCACACACACATGTCCAAAGGACATGTGTGTGTGTAGCGTGCAACATCAGAAAAATGCATTTAAATGCATTTTTCTGAGTTTTCGCAATTTACCACGAGGTTTGACCTCGCGGTAAATTGCGGCCCGAAATTGCGATTTCGCCATTGTAAAATGGATGATGAATTACATTTAAGGAATCTCAAATAGAGATTCCTTAAATGTAAATCCTCGCAAATATGCGAATTAGCAAATAGCGATTTTTGCATTTGGGATGCTGAATCCCAAATGCAAAAATCGCTCTCGCAAAGGGCCAGATTCTGAGAATCTGGCCCTTTGCGAGCGCTATTTTCTTTCATGAATCGGGCGGTTAGGGATTTGGGGTGGTGGCTTTCATAGAGGAGGAGACTATTCCTGTCAGTTTTCTTAGTGTGCAGATTGGTACTAAGTCCCACACCATTCAGCCATATCCTTGGGTCTAGGAAGGCAACCTCTGTGGTAGACATAGTGCTGGTAAATCTAAGGACAGGGTTCTGAGTGTTCAGCCAGGTGCAAAATGCATTACAGGTGTCAATATCTCCTTTCCAGAGAATAAGGATGTCATCTATATATCTACGCCATATAGTGAGGTTGTCCTTAAAGGGGTTGATGAGTTATTGATGACCATCTCCTCAAAGTGTGCCATGTATATATAGGCCAGGCTGGGAGCAAATGTACTACCCATAGAGGTACCCTGTACCTGGTGAAGAGGTCAGTCTCGAATTGGAAGAAATTTTACGTTAGTGCAATTGTTGCACATGCCATAATGAAAGGGATAGGAGTTTGTGATGACCATTCCTCCTTGAGTAGACTCGCTTCCACTGCCTCCAGGGTCGCCCTTTGGGGGATGTTAATATATAGTGCCTCTACGTCTAGGGTAACCAGCAAGTCAACCCCCTCCCTGCCCTCAATGGTGTCTATTAATCTCAAGACATCACTGGTGTCCTGGAGAAATGATGGTATTTTCTTGACTAAGGGCTGGAAAAAGCCGTCAAAAAATTTGGACAAGGGCTCGAGGAGGGACCCTATCCGGGACACAATAGGTCTCCCTGGGACAGGGGTGGTCCCCTTATGTATCTTCGGGAGGGTGTAGAAGTAAGGTGTCTTAGGGTAGGAGGTGATGAGAAAAAAGGCCTCATTCCTACTCAACCACTCATTGGTTTCTCCCTCCATGACCAGAGATGTGAGCTCATTTTTGAGTCTAGGAGTTTGGTCGCTTGTCAAAGGGGCATAGTATCTGGAGTCAGAAAGTTGTCGCCTGCACTCAACATTGTAATCATGGAGTGCCTGAATAACTATGGCGCCCCCTTTGTCTGCTTGTTTGATGATTATGGTTTGGTCTTGGGAGAGTGTCTCAATTGCCTTTCTCTCAGAGTTACTCAAGTTGTGATAAGGAGGGGCATCTTTTCAATGCCTTTCAATACTGCCCCCTCAAAGGCCAAAATTTCAGGTGGAATGAACCATGTTGTTAGTAGGGGTAAAGGTGGAAGGATTACGGAGGCCTGTGTCAGTTTTCTCAGATTCTGGTTCGTCTTGAAAAAATGAACTAAGGCAAACTTTTCTGAAGAATTGTTTGAGTTCACAGGTTCCGTTAAACCTATCTGGAGTCGGAGTGGGGACAAATCCCAAGCCCTTTTCCAGAACTGACTGTTCAGTAGGAGTGAGGTTCCTAGTGGAGAGATTAACTACTAAACTCTCCTTCCCCGGGTTGTGCTCCTGGTCTCTACCATCGCAGTGGGTTGATCTTGCCACTGAACACCCTTCTGTCCTCCTCTTCTGTGCCCTCTTCCTTTGCCCCAACCTCTGCCTAAAAAATGAGGTTTACTTAAGGGGTAGTATTGTGGAGGGCCCTGTGGGTAGATAGGGTAGTACCAGGGCAGGGGAGGGTGTGAATGAGGTGGTCCTTGGTAGAGCGGGCCGCTATCAAAACCCTGGAAGGGAGTGAAAGGTGGTCTACGTTGGTTGCGATTGCTCCAACTACCTCCACTGGAGTCACTATTAGTCACTATAAGATGAACCCCTACGGCTTGATGTGTCTGAGCTCTCGTCCTAGGAGTAACTGGTTTTTGTAGTATTGAAGTCATCCTTGAGGTAGGGATAGACTTTCTCTTTGTCGAATCTGGCTACGTCCTTCTGGAGTTTGTTAATTTTTTGTTTCAGTAGAAACTCTTTGTTTTCTGTAATTTCATTATTAATTTCAGTTAGTTTAGTCGTGAATGCAGATTTTGGAATAGTCCCTTTCAAGGCTGTCTCAGCTGCTTGAATTTTCACGAGGATGGCGTCAGCCAACCTCTTGGCAGTTTGTACTATGAGAAAGAGCAAGTCTTTCGTGCACTTCCAGGATATCTGGCACCAGTCAAGTTTGAATGGACCATCCTCAAGGAAGATTCTAGGCAAGATATTGACTATGAGGCCATGAGGTGCTATTTTTGCTCTCAGGTATTCCGTCATAAGGGCCCCATGGAGTGTAATCCCTCTTTGGGTATACCACACTTGGGGAACTGCGTACCTCTCTTTGTTTACATATTCCTGGGCCTGTATTCTGGACCCCGTTATCAAATAGCGCTATCTGTCCCTCTCATTGTATTTTATTCACCAGCAATGTCCTTAGCTAGTTCTCCTCTTGCCTTTTCAACCAACACCAGTTTGTTCACATGGGCACCTCCAGGGCCCAAAAAATCCCTAACATCTGTGGAAGTACCCCAGGTTCTCATACTGTCCCCTATCTTCTTCAACCTCTACATGGAGCCTCTTGGTGCTCTTCTCACAGGTAACAACATCAAGATTCACCAACATATCAATGATACGCAACTATACTTGAAAATCTTCTCTACTTCAGACATCCAACTCCTCAAAAATTGCCTCCACTTCATCCATCTCTGGATGTCCAACACCTACCAACACCTCAACCCAACCAAGACAGAACCAAAGTTATTTGCCAAGACAACAAAGCAAACAAGAAACAGTACAAACCTGGCTCAATGACATGAACCATGATCGCTTCAAACCCTAACTTTCACTGAATGGCAACTTCAAGGAACACACTGGAAGAAAAGGCCTGGTACCAGCTCTCTCTTCTACAGAAAGTAAAACAATTTCTTACATAACGTGACCTCAGCACTGCTGTTTAAGTCTATGTACTTGCACATTTGTATGATGACAATGCTCTGCTTCATGGCCTCCCAGACTTTATACTGGTACCCCCAAGGGCATCCTATATACCACAGCATGTCAGATCCAGAACCTGAAGAAATGTGATCACTTCACCCCCATCCTGATGGAACACCTTTGGCTCCCCAGCCTGGCCTCCACCATCTTCAAAACAAGTTGCATCTTCTACAAAGTGTTCAGGTCTAGCACCACCACTTATCTTGCAAAGAAACACACTACTGCTGGTGGTTCTCTGCCCACCTACAGCCAGGAAACCATTTACCTGCGGACTAAGAACTATAAAAAAGGTTAAGCAAGACAGCAGGCCTCTTCTGTCAATGCACAGAGAATTTGGAAGAACATCCCCATAACTATCATGACTGTCCCAAACCTGCTCCAACAGGAAAGAGCTGAAGACGCACCTCTTTAAAAAATTATACATCACAATTCATTAACAGTTCACAAAACAGCTACCTCGTCAAATCTAGTTTCTTAATCAAGTATTTACTAGGCAATAATGCTGGTTCTTTTATGTCCCATGTTCCCCCAGCCCTATAGTAGTAAGTAGGGACTTCACCTTGGAGAGCCAACCAATTTTCTTAAAACAGTCAAGAGCACTAACTTAAACAAGAGCAGCAGCATATGGGCGCAGTTCAGAGGTGGATTTAAATCCAACCAAAAAAGTATGGGGCGTAGCTTAGCTTTTTCCACAATTATGGATCTGCCCATATCCAGTCTTAGTGGTGAAGAGGGGTGCTCTGAGGAAGTGAGCATAAGGCTCTCAAAAATGGGTTCTCTGTCGCAAGAAAGCCGTCCAATTTTTCAAAGCCTCAACGTTTGGCCCCATACACTGCTAAACCTACTGCCCTGTGATCATAAATATGGAGTGGGGCTGCTACTGGTTTGCTCAGAGAGGTCGTATGGTCTTTAATCAAGACCCCAATGGTCTGCTTATGCTGAAGAGTCCGTTTCGTTCAATGGTGCTTCCAAGACAAATCCTCGGAGAGAGTGTCACCAAAATAACCAAAGGTGTGCACTCTCTCCAGGGGACTCCCACTGAGTGTCAACTTGCCGTTAAATGATTTGTGGGGATTCAGCATTAGGAGTTTAGTCTTCAAGGTATTAACCTCTAAGCCTCTTGTTGCACAGAAGGTCTCAAAGCAATCTAAAAGCAGCTGCAGACCACTAGGGGTCTTGGAGACTAGCAACGTATCATCAGCAAAAAGTAGAGTTGTAAATTTTGTTTTATTCACCATAGTGATTTAATTTTATGAAACCACCTACCACCCATTTGCCCGCCCCTCCACTTGCTGAGGTTGGCAGCCACCACTGGCCCCCTCCCCTTTTTATTGGAATTTAATTCAATTAAGGCTTGGGAAGGGAGCTACAAGCCCCCTCTCTCTTAGATATATATATTTTAGCCCCAAGGGATGGAGTAACGAATGCTCAGAAGAAAACCACACCGTAGACACCGGGCCTAAAAAACAGCTATCTTAGCCCCCATACAATTATCTAGTTCAGTTTTCCATTTGCCCAGGGTCAGGGGTGATGCTGCCTTCCACACAAGTTTACCCTACTGTTATATGCGCGGTGTAGGTACTTAAATTGAATAAGCCGAAAGCGCACGGACACCGCCACACCCCTAGGGCTGGCGATGGCTTTGGCCCAATCATTGTCGGTGATGTCAGGTATACCTGCATGCCACACAAGCCTTGGCTTGTCCAGTGGGATAAGTGCATGGGCTGTCAGTGTTTGATAGACTTGTCTGATCTTGTGAGGTCCCAGGTCTCCTGTAAGCAGTCGTCCCTCTAAGGGTTGATACTGAGGGAGGGATTCTAATGTGTGGATCTGGGGTTGAAATGCATGTCAGAGCTGAAGGAACTTATAGAATTGTGATTTATGTAAATCAAAATCGGTCTGTAATTGTTGAAAAGATTTCATTGTGGTGACACGCATTACATTGCCCAGGGTCGAAATCTTGACACGATCCCAACCCCTGAACCCTCTAAGGGTTAATACTCAGGGAGGGATTCTAATGTCTGGATCTGGGGTTGGAATGCGTGTCAGAGCTGAAGGAACTTATAGAATTGTGATTTATGTAAATCAAAATCGGTCTGTAATTGTTGAAAAGATTTCAATGTGGTGCCACGCATTTCATCGCCCAGGGTCGAAATCCTGACACGATCCCACCCCCTGAACCCTGTTACTGTCGATACACATCGGAGATATGTGCTCTGCCATAGGGGGGTCATTTGAGTAAGTGTCCCAGGTCAGCCCATCTGTCGGGTCTTAGCCCGCCAGAGTTGTATCAACACCCAGCCTGCTGGTGGTAGGTGATCGAGGCGAACCGTGCTGTATAATAAATGGAGGAGCGGGACCTGATCCATAGCAGCATGTTCCGCCGAATATGCTGGATCTGTGAGGAGCAATACCACCATTTGTTTATTACCATTACATGGGATGCTACATAATAAGCATAGATGTCTGCTGCGGCGATCCCGCCACAATAGGTGGATTGTACACATGTGCGGAGTGCCACTCTGACCGCCCCACCGTTCCACATGAATTTACTTTGTAGGGCTGCCACTCGTGCAAATCATGTTTGCAGAATGGGATATGGGTAATTCTGGAGGCAATACAGAATACAGGGCAGCTACACCATTTTAAAGATGGCTGAGCGCCCATACAGGTAAAGAGGGAGAGAGGACCACACAGTGGTTTTATTGTGAAGACTAGCCAATAAGGGAGAGATATTACGTGCCCAGGAGATTTTCAGACAAGGGGAAATATATATACCAAGATATTTGAATCCCTCCGTCGCCCAAGAAAGCTGCGATGCCCAGGTGTCTCGTCCCTGATGCCCGCACACCAGGAATAGAGTAGATTTGACAGGGTTGGCATGGAGGCCCGAGTTGCCCCCAAAAACTCTGAGGATTTCCCAATATACGGGGACCCAAGTTCCAGGGATCAGTCATGAAAAAGGGGACATCGTCTGCATATAAAGTTATACGGTCAGAGCGTGAATAGGACCAGTCGAAGCATCGAAGTACCGGATCACTCATAACACACGCCACCAGAGGCTCTATTGCCAGACCAAATAATAACGGGGACAGGGGGCAACCCTGTCTGGTACCAAGCTGGATACAAAAGGGCAGAGAATGATGTCCCACAACTCGGACCGACGCCGTCAGCTCCGTGTATAACAATCACACGTAAGCCAAATTTATCACCTCGTGGAGCTGGAATAGATACACCCAGCACAGGGAGTTGAACGCCTTATCTATGTCAGCAAGAAGCAAAGCGGCTGGCCGACCCAGCGTCGGGACTGCCGCCATTGCATTGTGCACTCATCGGCTATTATGTCTAGTAGCCCTGTGTGGCATAACGTCTGATTGGTCCGGGTGGATCAGTTCGTCGATGCAGCTGCCCAGGCGATCGGCAATAGCTTTGGTTCGAAATTTATAAGGGAAATAGGGCGATATGAGGACGGATCTTCCGGGGTCTGACCCGGCTTGTGAAAAAGCACAATTTCTGCATGTCTCCAGTCTTGAAGCAGAATGGCAGACTCCACAGCCTCCTGGATGGTCACCAATAGATGGGGTCCCAACGTGTGTATGTTCGGCTTTAGGAATTCCATTGGGAATCCGTTAGGTCCGGGAGCGCGGCCCAAATGGAGTGCATTGAGGGCCCCAGTGAGTTCCTTCGTGGTAATGGGGATGTCCAGTTGTTCATGGAGATGATCGGGAGGACGACGGGGGGATATCCACCAAGAATTCAGCGATCAGTTCCGGTAAAATTTGTTTGCACCTAGTATAGAGGGTAGTAAAGTGCTCCACGAAATCCGTAGCAACACCCTGTGGTGTCGTATGGGGTACCAGTCAGTACCGCGAATGGCGGGGACAACGGCCGGAGACGCATCCGCTCTGCAGAGTCTATGGAGCATCTTACTGAATTTATCGCCCCATTGGTAAATTCAGTGCTGTGACGCCTCCCATATCTCCTTCGACTCGCCCATAAGGTGCTGCCGAAGAACTTGTTGCACCTGCAACAGATTTCGATGAGTAACTGGGTTAGGATCAGTACTGAGTTGCAAAGCCAGGGACGCTTGACATATCTCTAGAGCCTCCAATTGTTCCAGCCGCGTCCGCTTTTCCTTTGTGCGGTAACTAATCTCAACCCCGCAAACCGTCGGTTTTAGGGCTTCACATAGAATAGTCTGAGAGGGAGCTGTGGGGCCATTATCCCCCAAATATGTAGTGACTACGGTGTGAAGCATATCCTGGTATGCCCGATCCGGGAGATACCACAGTGACATACGCCACCAGAAGGGGGGTTTATGGGAAAGGGTGTGGAACTGTAATCGAAGCGGAGAGTGGTCGGAGAGCCCGTGGGGCATATGAGTTACACGAGAGAATCTGTGTAAGTGTATCCATGGGGCAAATAAGTAGTCCTGCCGTGTTTGTGAGCCATGTACCATGGAAAGATAGGTAAAATTGAGTTCTGTGGGATGAAATTCGCGCCATATGTCAGCCCACCCCAGGGTATTGACCAAGGAATGCAGCTTAGTTGGGCCCTGAAATGGTGCTCTGTCTGGGCTGCGCTGACAATCCAGTGGTCCCATGGTGTCATTCCAGTCGTCCTTGCCCATCACCGAGGGGCCTGCACGTGGGGGGAATGGCAACACGGTGGAGAATCCGGCCCAGATCTTTAACCCAGCAGTGGCAAAGACAATGAAGCTCTACACTTCTTTCAAGGCACCCACGCCGGTCAACATACGAGAGGAAGGCATGAGTCCGGAAGCTGGGGACGTGGGGAAGATGCAGCCATCTTTTCCTGGGTCCACTCAAGACCGGGCCTAGCCAGGCTGCAGAGCTATGTACATAATCCGGACCAATCAGTGCTCCTGCTCCGCCTCAGCCCATCCAGGATCCCTGCCAGGGCCTGGGCTGTGCTCCATGCCAGCGATCTCCTGAAGGCCCTACAGTGGCACAACAGCGCCTAGGTGGCAGGTCGCGCCCCCACCAACACAGACGCCAGAAGAAGAGGAGTGCGAGGGGGGCAGCCGCAGCAGTGAGGGACAGAGCAGATTCAGCTATGGCATTGGCCCCACCTGTTGAGCGAGCTATGGCAACACACGCCTTCTGATCCTCTCCCCATTGGTCGTCAACGCCAGCCACCAGAATCAGCTCCTTGCTGTCTGCGCCGGTCATGTGGGCACAGGCCTCCCCGCGCCGACTGCGCCCCAAGATGGAGCCCCGCAAAAGTGGGGGGGGGGAGGATGAATGTTGCGCTCTCACTGTGGTGGGGGGGGCCCTGGTCGTCCTGAGGTGCCACCCCAGGAGGTAGGAGCGGTCTTCCCCAACCGGAATCTGCGCATAGGAGCCCTACTCACCAGCAGGGGGAGGGGGGGATCCAAAACACCAGTTACTGCACTCCCATCCGTCCCTGGCCCTACAGCAATCCTCCGGAGCTTCACACACGGCTCCCATGGTGACCCAAGGCGTCCGGGCCAGCAGGAGCCCAATGAGTGGCACTTCATCAAAGGGCGGGTCCGACCGGGCCCGACCGGGCCCGAGATTCCAAATGGCGCTGGCCGGAGCTCCGCAGTAAGCGCTGGTGAGGTCGGAGGCTGCGGCGTGTGTCTCGGGACGGCCCAGCCGCGCCTCCAAGCAGGCAGGAAGATCTTCAGGTGGAGCAGTGGGGGGAAGAAGGGATGTGGCGTCCCTGCATCAATTCAGGACTGATACACTATGCGGGGACTCAGTGGACCCTCAGCGCCTCTCGGACGTGCGGCGCACACTACGACACAGCCCGGCTGCTGGGGTAAAGGCCCAGCTCATGCCCCATAGTATCACCGTAGACCAAAATCGACCACAGTAGCGCCGCGATCCTGGATATGAATCCGACGCCATGGCCACAGTTGATCGGGCGTCGGTCAGGGTAGTTCACAGCTCCTCAGGGCAGGATCTGTGCAGGATTATCAGCAGGATTTGTGCGTGGGTGAACAGAACCCGCTCAGGCTGCGTCCGCCATGCTTGCTACCCAAGCCACGCCCTTTTTCTTTTTTTTAAAGAATGTTATGTTGTCACTGAAATTTTCCCCTAACTATAACGTTACTTTAACCTTTTTTTTTTTTTTGCAGAGTTTTATATAGCGCGAACTAGACCCGAACCGAATCGGGTATCAGAGCGCTTTACATAGCACCAGTTACGTTACATGAGGACACACATTCGATTTAGGCATGGGGAGATTAAGGGGTCGATTAGGATGGCGGACGGAAGGACGACCGCCGGGCTGGAGTAGGAGGAAAATGCCTTTTTCCATTCCGCCTGCCGCGGTCAGTCCGTCCGCCATATTAGGATGTGAAACACTGTCAA
This sequence comes from Lissotriton vulgaris, assembly GCF_964263255.1. Classification (NCBI taxonomy): domain Eukaryota; kingdom Metazoa; phylum Chordata; class Amphibia; order Caudata; family Salamandridae; genus Lissotriton; species Lissotriton vulgaris. Next base: position 427,062,392 of record NC_141693.1, read on the forward strand.
AAGTCCGTACGCGGCGGAAGAGCACGCACCGCCGCGGAACTACACCCGACCCCGCGGCGGACGTAACCAATCCAGAGACACCGCCATATGGAATGACGTCTCCGACCGTCCTCCATATCACGATGGCGGAAAACACACATCAAATCGCTGCGGAAAAACAACCTGCCTGAACACGGCGGATTCCCCACAGCGAAGATGCAACACATTGCAGAGATACCCACCACAAGCTGCTCGCATTTCCGATACTCTTCGTGCTCCACCACCAGCAAGTCATGGACCATCACCGACGACGACGCAGGTACGCCAACACACCAATTTGTATCGGACGGGGAGTAACTGCCAGGGCTATGACGTTGGGAGGGGGAGTGTCATGTTTTAGAAACTTCATGTACGATCGCACCAATATATCCACAATGCAAGTACACAACCAGGAATGACAACGACAAACCACTACACATGATTGACTTGCTTTATTAAACATAATAGGGGTGTAATTTTATAGTAGCCAAGAGCATGGGCATTGGATACAACAGAGCAGGTACATCTGAGGCAGCACATGAGAGGGGCACAGAGCATCAACAGTCCATGGCAAAGGGCAGGTACATCTGAGGCTGCACATGAGAGGGGCTCAGAGCATCAACAGTCCATGGCAAAGAGCAGGTACATCAGAGGCAGCACATGAGAGGGCACAATGCAGAATCAGAACAGCAACAGGGCAGTGGTCGTAACAGAGCAGGTACATCTGAGGCAGCACATGAGAGGGGTTAAGTGCATCAACAGTCCAAGGCACAGAGCAGGTACATCTGAGGCAGCACATGAGAGGGGTTAAGTGCATCAACAGTCCAAGGCACAGAGCAGGTACATCTGAGGCTACACATGAGAGGGCACAGAGCATCAACAGTCCATGGCAAAGAGCAGGTACATCTGAGGCTGCACATGAGAGGGGCACAGAGCATCAACAGTCCATGGCAAAGAGCAGGTACATCAGAGGCATCACATGAGAGGGCACAGTGCAGAATCAGAACAGCAACAGGGTAGTGGTCGTAACAGAGCAGGTACATTTGAGGCAGCACATGAGAGGGGTTGAGTGCATCAACAGTCCAAGGCACAGAGCAGGTACATCTGAGGCTGCACATGAGAGGGACACAGAGCATCAAGAGACCATGGCAAAGAGCAGGTACATCTGAGGCAGCACATGAGAGGGGTTAAGTGCATCAACAGTCCAAGGCACAGAGCAGGTACATCTGAGGCAGCACATGAGAGGGGTTAAGTGCATCAACAGTCCAAGGCACAGAGCAGGTACATTTGAGGCTGCACATGAGAGGGGTTAAGTGCATCAAGAGACCATGGCAAAGAGCAGGTACATCTGAGGCAGCACATGAGAGGGCACAATACAGCATCCTAACAGCAACAGGGCAGTGTACGTAACAGAGCAGGGACATCAGTGGAAGCACATGAGAGGGCACAATGCAGCATCCTAACAGCAACAGGGCAGTGTACGTAACAGAGCAGGGACATCAGTGGCTGCCCATGAGAGGGCACAATGCAGCATCCTAACAGGGCAGTGTACGTAACAGAGCTGGGACATCAGTGGCAGCACATGAGAGGGCACAATTCAGCATCCTAACAGCAACAGGGCAGTGTACGTAACAGAGCAGGGACATCAGTGGCAGCACATGAGAGGGGCCAAGTGCCTCAACAGTCCAAGGCACAGAGCAGGTACATCAGAGGCAGCACAAGTACGTGGGTCAAGCCACCCGTCCCATGGACAATCTACACACCAAGTCAAATGACATGTGAGTGATGGGAACTACACCTCACATCACATAATCTGGTGGACTGCTTGAACTGCTTGCCTCGGACACACTGCCAGCACCAGAAACAGGAGTGTGAGACATAGCCACAGCTCTAGTGACTGACACATGAGCCATAGTCCCAGACACACTGCCAGCACCAGAAACAGGAGTGTGAGACACAGCCGCAGCTCTAGTGACTGACACATGAGCCATAGAGCCATAGACCCAGACACACTGCCAGCACCAGAAACAGGAGTGTGAGACACAGCCACAGCTCTAGTGACTGACACATGAGCCATAGACCCAGACACACTGCCAGCACCAGAAATAGGAGTGTGAGACACAGCCACAGCTCTAGTGACTGACACATGAGCCATAGACCCAGACACACTGCCAGCACCAGAAACAGGAGTGTGAGACACAGCCACAGATCGACTGACTGACACATGAGCCATAGACCCAGACACACTGCCGCGTGAGACACTGCCACAGATCGACTGACTGACACATGAGCCATAGACCCAGACACACTGCCAGCACCAGAAACAGGAGAGGGCACAACTGACACAGTGCTACTACAGGATGCATGACAGCAAACAACAGACACAGTGCCACTATCTGACACATGAGAGTGAACTGCAGCTGCACCACTATGACCACTGAAATGATGAGCCACAGGGCTGTATGGGCCAGGAGGCAGGGTGGCTCTGGGAGCTGGGGATAGCTGTACTGGAGCGACATCGGGGTGGTCAGGTATGAATGGTGTGTGTCTACGTTTCTTAGGGATATGTGAGGGCACCCTGGACATGACTGGACTGGTAAGTGGTGCGGACTCATCTGAAATATCACCCATCAAAGGTGGATCATGTGCTGTTGGGGGTCTGCTCTCTGGTGACGTGCTGGACCCTGCTTGTCGTTTGCTGTGGACCTGCCTTCTGCCCTCTGCATCATGTGTAATGGGGGATGCAACAACAGTGTACTCCTTCCTCAGCTTCTGACGGGCATGGATGGGAGTAGAGGTATGGGGGACTCCACCGCTGACACATCGGTTTTACGTTCCTTCAACAACATCAGCCTCAGTTCAGCCAGGGGTGATGTATGCCTGTCCTTGATGGAGCTAGTGTACATGGGAGAACCCTTGTTCCTGGGATGTGCCTTGGCCGTAGGAGGTGTCCTGTCTCTGGAATTTCCCTGATCCCTGGGCGGTGCCCTGTCCCTGGGTGCAGACTTGTCCATTGTAGTGTACCTGTCCTTTGAAGCGACCTTGTCCTTGGGAGTGTCCCTGCTCTTGGGAGTTGCCCCTTCCTTTGTAGTGTCCTTGTCCTTGGGAGTGTCCCTGCTCTTTGGAGGTGGCCTTCCCTTTGAAGCGTGCTTGTCCCTGGGAGTGTCCCTGCTCTTTGGAGGTGGCCTTTCCTTTGTAGTGTCCTTGTCCCTGGGAGTTTCCCTGTTCTTTGGAGGTGGCCTTTCCTTTGAAGCGTCCTTGTCCCTGGGAGTGTCCCTGCTCTTTGGAGGTGGCCTTTCCTTTGAAGCGTCCTAGTCCCTGGGAGTGTCCCTGCTCTTTGGAGGTGGCCTTTCCTTTGAAGCGTCCTTGTCCCTGAGAGTGTCCCTGCTCTTTGGAGGTGGCCTTTCCTTTGAAGCGTCCTTGTCCCTGGGAGTGTCCCTGCCCTTTGGAGGTGGCCTTGCCTTTGTAGTGTCCTTGTCCCTGGGAGTGTCCCTGCTCTTTGGAGTTGCCCCTTCCTTTGTAGTGTCCTTGTCCTTGTGAGTGTCCCTGGACTTGGGAGGTGCCCTTGCCTTGGGAGTACCTTTTGTGGGGGATGCCTGTGTAGCATGTGAAGCCATTTCCCCCAACACCCCTTGAGGATCCTGTGTGTCAACTCCAGTGTAGCTCACGTCATCTTTGGTGAAAGATTTCCCAGTCCTAGGGGATGGTGTCTGTACCCTCCATGCCCTGCCTTGCTGCCTCTGGCTGCCTCTAGTGCAATAACCTGTAAATGAGGCCTGGTCTGAAAAATCACTCCCCCTGAGACATCAAGTGGTGTGGATGGGGGAACAGAAGTAGCACCCTGTCTATGCGACTGTACAATGGCTGAAGACACAGTGTTTGCCAATGACTGAACTGTTCTGTGGAGACCAGCAACATCGCCATGCCTCCCCTCCATGAATGCCACCACCTGCCCCAACTTGCTATCGTGGTCTAGGAATGCATTAATCATGTTGGTCTGCCCTACACACAGCTGTCGCAGCAGATCAACCACCTCAGCACAAAGTGCACTTTGTGTCACAGGGGCAGGGTCTGCGGTGCCTGCACCGAAGGCAACTCTGCTCCCCCTACTCTGGCGAGCACGAGCAGTACTTGTTGCAGTTGGTGGCAGTGTGGGCCCTGTGTGCTGTGTCCCGACTGAAGGTGTTGATTGCCCACTCCCTGTCTGTGACAACAGTGCTGACTCACCAACACTGTCTGAAGATGAGGACGATGGTGTTTCCACATGTGAGTCCTCAGGGACGGTTCTGTACCCCTCTCCGGGGCTGCCCTCCTCAGTGTCAGTCTGAGTGTGTGTGATCTCGGATCCGGATGCATTGCCACCACTCATCTCCATCGTCTGTGGGTCAGTATCCTCTACCAAAGCTGAAACAGAGAGAAAAGAGGTTTAACTAAGTGCCACACTCACGTACTGAAGGTCACAAAATCACAAATTTCCTTACAGACTAAAACCATGTAGCACCCATCCTGCACACGACCTACCCCTACCAGACATCCTCATATCAAAGAACCAGCGGTGGCTGTGAAACATGTACATCATACGAACAGGGCAAGTGCTTGTAGACCACCACACATGTAATGCCAAGGGACCACAGACCTCAACGGCATATCCTGGAACCCTCAACTACAAAGCAAGTGGCCTGTCCACCTGGCGGACATGGATGCTACCGCTCACTCCGCTAATTGCACCAACATGAAATTGCAGCAAAACAAATGCACCACGGATGTCACTACTGTGTCTGAGCACCAATACATGCATGCACTCACAAGTCACAGACACATACAGTCTGCTTACCGGTAGTTTGCTGTTGATCCCCTCTCAGCCGGGCGGACAGGTCAGGATGCGTCACAGCAATGATACTGTGCATTAGAGGGGTCATGGTGCGTCGGGCCAGACGTGTTGATCTTGGAATCATCCCCAGTGTCATCTCCGCAACATTCTTGCTCAGCCTGGATATGTCGTCCCAGCGCTTGTGGCAGTGTGTGTGTCGTCTATTGCACACCCCCACTGCCCGTACATCACGTGCTATGGTCCTCCACACGGCCTTGCGAAGGTGCAGCTTGACCTACCATGATGGGAGACAAGAGGGGAACGTTAGTGGACAGTTTGACATTCACAAACATCGTAGAAACACGTATCTACATGCAGCCATGCTCAGTACAACACATGTGAAGGTCCCACAGCACACCGCCAAGCTTGCAGAAGCCAGGAGTCAGTGACTACCTCATGCCCACCAACATGTTCCCCACTGCACTTACCACCTGTCCGGGTGCACCGTAGAGCAGTTCATAGTGGCTGAGCACACTGCCCACAAGAACAGCCAGCTCCGCTGCGGTGAAGGGACGAGACCGGATCTCTCACACTCTCTGCATGGCAAGGTCCAGGACTGTGGCACTACAGCAGCAGTTGTTGGTCAGCTCAGCAGCAGCAGGTCGAGGTGATGGTCGCAGGCAGCAGTTGTTGGTCAGCTCAGCAGCAGCAGGTCAAGGTGATGGTCGCAGGCAGCAGTTGTTAGTCAGCTCAGCAGCAGCTGGTCGAGGTGATGGTCGCAGGCAGCAGTTGTTGGTCAGCTCAGCAGCAGCAGGTCGAGGTGATGGTCGCAGGCAGCAGTGGATGAAAGCAGTGAATGTGTGCTGCAGAAATTCACACATATATAGGGCCCTGAGCACATATCAGTGGCACAAGTCTGCAGCAATTGTTTTACCCTGGATGCCTCATTCAAAAAGAGCCAATGACTGGCCCTGGTGTGGCGGTGCACGGCTTCTGCTATTTTTGAATGCGCATACGTGCCCCGCCTTACCTGTTTCCATTGGCTACATGTGTACGGACCGTCACGGTCACACATCGGCAACCGCATGTGCGCGCTTCTGCGATGGTGCATCATTTGAAAAAAATACAATCACTGGCGTCGCTATGGCGGTGCACGCATTCCGCGGGGGCGGTGCAGGCCAACACATACTTTTGAATATGAAATTCGAAATGGCAGTTGATGCCCTCCCTTACAGTCACATTGCAGAACCCACCGCAGACCACCGGTCTTGGTCAGTCACACACCTCCGGTCTTGGCTGGTCACCCACCGTCGGTCTTGGACGGTCACCCACCGCCGGGTGCTGGCCGTTGGTGATCGGCCTGTGCATTGAGGACACCATGGCATGGATGGCCCTGGCCGGTCACACACCGCCGGTCTTGGCAGGTCACACACCGCCGGTCTTGGCGGGTCACACACCGCCGGTCTTGGCCGGTCACACACCACCGGTCTTGGTGGGTCACACACGGCCGGTCTTGGCCGGTCACACACGGCCGGTCTTGGCTGGTCACAAACCGCCGGTCTTGGCCGGTCACACACCGCCGGTCTTGGCGGGTCACACACCGCCGGTCTTGGCCGGTCACACACCGCCAAGACCGGCAGTGTGTGACCGGCCAAGACCGGCGGTTTGTGACCGGCCAAGACCGGCGTTGGGTGACCCGCCAAGACCGGCGGTCTGCAGTGGGTTCTGCAATGTGACTGTTAGGTGGGGTATCAACTGCCATCTCGATTTTCATATCCAAAAGTATGTGTTAGCCTGCACCGCCCCCGTGGAAAGCGTGCACCACAATAGCGACGTCACTGAGTGATGATTTTCAAATGATGCACCGTCGCGGTAGTACGCACATGCGTTTTGCGGGGTGTGACCGTGATGGTCCTTGACCATACAGCATATGTCATGCACAATAGTAGGATGAATGAGCAACTTCTGTGTAGGTGGAAGGCGTCCACACATGGCGTATGTACACACACTGCATGTTTCCGCACACATGTAATGTTGATAGTCGTACATGTGTGTTAGGACATGTCCAGAATGCTCCAAGAATTATGATGTCAAGACAATGGCCCGTGGCCACGTGTGTCTTTCATGTCCATTTTTGGCATGTGTGCTCATACTATTGACCTTGCCAGTGGTCAAGAAAGGCTATTAATGTACACCCAAGTTGCATCAGATGTGCATGGCGACGTGTTGATGTCTTGGTTTTGCGGACACACGTTTCCATTTGTACACATCTACACAGTACATCAAGGGTGTCTGACCACTTTCAGAAGCTGTTGTGAGTGTGTGGTTTGTGTGTGCAAGTAACAATGATGGGGGTATACATGCATTCTGTATATGCGTATGTGTGTTGCCTGTTGTGTGCCCCTGCATGTAATGGAGGATGCCCAGCATTGTGGGTGGGGTCATGGGTGCATGAAGACAAGGAGGGTGTGTTCCATGTTCGTGTTGTGTGTGCACGTGCATGTGTGTCTGTGGGGACGCTTGGCCACATTTGGGCCCTAAGTCATGTGTTGTTTGCAGTTATTTCTACATGTGTGCACATTACATTGTACATGTTTTGCAGACATGTTGTTGTTTGTGCGTGAACATTGTGTGTGTAGTTATCAGAATTGCATTGAATATTGGTCACGTCACACATGTAATCCTTGTCTGCAACATGTCTTATTTGCATTATGTTGGTCAACTTGTGATAGTGTGGCACAGCTATGCGTTGTTGGTCAATTGACATCTGCTCCCATCTACTCCCACACAGGAGGGCTCCAAATGTGCATCGTCCATACACTGTGCTGGAGAACATGGTTGACGAGGAGGTGATCCAAAAATTCCGGCTTGATCGACGTAGATTGCTTGAGCTTGTAGCCCAAGTGTCACCTCATCTGCAGCCACGCAGAAATTATCCAGGAGCTATTGCACCCACAGCAAAGGTGATGGTGGCACTTCACTTCTTTGCAACTAGCACTTTCCAGTACACAGTGGGACAGCATGGTACTGCGGGATGTTCTGAATGCCATGATGCTTTACAAGGATGATTACATCCATTTTCCACGCCCAGCAGAGTTGCCAGCAGTCAAAGGGGACTTCTATGCCCTGGCCCAGATACCACACGTAGTGGGTTCCATTGATAGAACACATATTGCTCTCATTCCACCCCGGGCACGCGAACCTGTATATCGCAATCAAAAGCACTACCATTCGATCAACGTGCAAGTGGTGTGCCTGGCTGACAACATAATCTCCCATGTGTGTGTTAGATTTCCAGGCTCCGCACATGACTCCCACATCCTGCGGAGCAGCATTGTTCCCCAACTGATGGCTAATCTGAGTCCAGAACGTGCATGGCTTGTAGGTGAGTATGCTGTGAGGACAATTGTGTTGCATGTCTCGCATGCTGTTCCCACCAATCCTGGTAATGATATTTGTGTCTGTCTTCCCCCCACCTAGGCGACACTGCATCCCCAAACCGACCGTGGCTGCTGAGCCCCATACCAAATCCTACTACCCCTGGTGAAATGCGTTACAATGATGCCCATGGGAGGATACGTCGATGGTGGAACGCACTTTTGGATTGCTGAAGTCTAGGTTTCGCTGCCTGGATAAAACCGGAGGGGCCCTGCCATATTCACCTGCCAAAGTTTGCAAGATCGTGATTGCATGCTGCGTGCTCCACACCCTGGCATTGCGCAATAACATTGAACTAATCATAGACCCTGAAGACCAACAGGTTGCTCCGCCTCCCATCCCACCCATGTCCACTGATGAGAATAGTGGTGAGAAAGAAGGTGTGGACCAGAGGCGTCAGCTCATTGATCGCTATTTTCCTTGAATGTGAGTAACTACCTCTTGTGCAGCTAGACAATGCGTGATGTATGTTTGCTGGTGGAGTGTATATGTGGCGTGTGTATGCTGCCTGTTCTGGTATGTGCTGTTTACAGATGTGTGTGGTAGATGGTGTACATGCAAAGCTCCCTGATGTGTGTCCTGTGATCCACATAATTGGTGATAAGTATGGTTTGTGTGATGTGGTAGTACAGTGTGTTGTGATGGGTGTGAATCACTTTCCTGACCTGTTTTTGTTGTTCTCTCATTATCCCTAGGTCACTCCCACAGAGGCATGATTCTCCAGAACATTGATACCTGCACCTGGTAATGAGAATTCCTAAGACAATCATGTGATTAAAACATGGGGGTCACACAGCATTGAGTGTTTACGTCGTGTTTATTAACAGGTTGTGAATTGATGTTGGTGCATATTTACAATTAGGTGTTGTGGGGGAAGTGAGAGTTGAAGTTCATGGCAGATGAAAACACTGTGTGGACCCCACATTGCTGTGATGTCCACCTAGTCCAACAGACGTGTGCCAATGCTTGGCATTGTGGGACAGGATAGTTGACAGGGTGAATGGCAGGCTCAAGGATGGGTGAAGTCATTGGCGGCCCCTCTTAGAGCGGGTAGATGAGGCATTTCCACTGCTCTCAGCTGCATCCAGCCTCCGACGGCCCCTCCGTCTTGGAGCCGGAGCGGAGACAACTGTGGGGGCAGGTTGGTCAGGGGCCACCTCCCTGTCCGTGGGCTCAGGTGTGGGTGGCGGTGGTGTTGGTGACCTGTCCCGCTGGGCACTTGGGTGAGGGGGGGGTGTTGCGTGGGATAACCAATCCCTCCACGAAGCAGTTTGCTGGCCCATGAGGTCTACAATATGGCCAATGCGAGTGTCAATGGACCCCAGCAGCTGGCTGCTCTCTTGCGAGTCTTGGTGGGCCCTATCGGACTGTGCCTGCGACCGCTCATAGGAGGCATGGACTCTGGCGATGGCTTCTAGGGTTTCGGCACCAGGATGGGGTGGGTGTCCTTCACCACCTCGCCGGACAACTGCACTCCTGCTTCTGAGCTGTGGCCTCACCTGTGTCGTCTCCCGTCCACTCTCCCTGCTTGCCTGGGATGTCAATGGGCGATCATCGGGCGATGGGTCGGGCAGGGTGGCACAGGAAGGAGTAGTGGTGGCTGCACAGCTCACAATGGCAGGTGTTGGTGTAGTGACACAGGCCAAGGTGGTGGAGGCAGGGATGTCCTGGGAGCCTAATGGCCCTGCGAGTCTGCTTGGGGCCGCATTGTCCTCTGCACCCGAGCTGTCAATAGAATCGTCCCCAGAGAGTCCGTGCTGTGAGGGGGGCGACTGTTGCTGGCGGATGCTGCTTTCGCCGGTCAAGTTGCCATCACCTGAGGGACAAGATTTTCAGAATCAATGTTGTGGACATGACATGTTTTTGGTAGCAACTTTCCAAATCACTATGTAATCAGGACATGGTTGTTGTTGTCATTGTGTTGTTGTGGTTGACAGTACAGGCCATTATGGTGGCGTGGAGGTGGGAAGGCAATACTTGGATATGTGTGGTCCTGTCCTGCTATTGGATGTCCCCCTGTGAAGATGTCTATGTACATGACAGTTTGCAGGAGGAGATGCAGTGGGCAGCAAATGGTATGATGACTCAATCTTGCTCTGGTATGACACATGGGGGCCTATGGGGAGTTGTAGTGCTGGTCCCTCACCACCCCAACCCCACCACCCTCCCTGTGGACATGGGGCCTCTGTGGAGTTGTAGTGCTGGTTTCTCACCCCCCAACCCCCACCACCCTCCCTGTGGACATGGGGGCCACTGTGGAGTTGTAGTGCTGGTCTCTCACACACCCCACCTACCTATCACACACACCCCACCACCCTCCCTGTGGACACAGGGGCCTCTGTGGAGTTGTAGTGCTGGTCTCTCACCCCCCAACCCCCACCACCCTCCCTGTGGACATGGGGGCCTCTGTGGAGTTGTAGTGCTGGTCTGTCACACACCCCACCCACCTATCACACACACCCCACCACCCTCCCTGTGGACATGGGGGCCTCTGTGGAGTTGTAGTGCTGGTCTCTCACCCACCCTCCCTGTGGACATGGGGGCCTATGGGGAGTTGTAGTGCTGGTCTCTCACACACCCCAACCCCCACAACCCTCCCTGTGGACATGGGGGCCTCTGTGGAGTTGTAGTGCTGGTCTCTCACACACCCCAACCCCCACCACCCTCCCTGTGGACATGGGGGCCATTGGGGAAATGTAGTGCTGGTCTCTCACACACCCCACCCACCTATCACACACACCCCACCACCCGCCCTGTGGACATGGGGACTGCGGAGTTGTAGTGCTGATCTCTCACTCCCCCTACCGCCGCCACCCTCCCTGTGGACATGGGAGCCTATGGGGAGTTGTAGTGCTGGTCTCTCACCCCTCAAACCCCACCACCCTCCCTGTGGACATGGGGGCCTATGGGGAGTTGTAGTGCTGGTCTCTCACACACCACACACACCTGTCACACACACCCCATCACCCTCCCTGTGGACATGGGGGCCTCTGTGGAGTTGTAGTGCTGGTCTCTCACACACCCCAACCCCCACCACCCTCCCTGTGGACATGGGGGCCTATGGAGAGTTGTAGTGCTGGCGCTCACACACCCCAACCCCAACCACCCTCCCTGTCGAGGTGGGGGCCTCTGTGGAGTTGTAGTGCTGGTCTCTCACCCCCCCAACCCCCACCACCCTCCCTGTGGACATGGGGCCTATGGGGAGTTGCAGTGCTGGTCTCTCACCCCCCCAACCCCACCACCTTCCCTGTGGACATGGGGGCCTATGGGGAGTTGTAGTGCTGGTCTCTTACCCCCCCCAACCCCCACCACCCTCCCTGTGGACATGGGGGCTTGTGTGGAGTTGTAGTGCTGGTCTCTCACACACCCCACCCACCTATCACACACACACCACCACCTTCCCTGTGGACATGGGGGCCTCTGTGGAGTTGTAGTGCTGGTCTCTCACCCCCCCAACCCCCACCACCCTCCCTGTGGACATGGGGGCCTATGGGGAGTTGTAGTGCTGGTCTCTCACCCCCCCACCCCCCCCCCCTGTGGACATGGGGGCCTAAGGGGAGGTGTAGTGCTGGTCTCTCACACACCCCACCCATCTATCACACACACCCCACCACCCTCCCTGTGGACATGGGGGCCTCTGTGGAGTTGTAGTGCTGGTCTCTCACCCCCCAACCCCACCACCCTCCCTGTGGACATGTGGGCCTCTGTGGAGTTGTAGTGCTGGTCTCTCACACACCCCAACCCCCACCACCCTCCCTGTGGATATGGGGGCCTATGGGGAGTTGTAGTGCTGGTCTCTCACCCCCCCCCAACCCCACCACACTCCCTGTGGACATGGGGGCCTCTGTGGAGTTGTAGTGCTGGTCTCACACCCCCCTCCAACCCCCACCACCCTCCCTGTAGACATGAGGGCCTCTGTGGAGTTGTAGTGCTGGTCTCTCAAACACCCCACCCACCTATCACACACACCCCACCACCCTCCCTGTGGACATGGGGGCCTCTGTGGAGTTGTAGTGCTGGTCTACCACCCCCCAACCCCCACCACCCTCCCTGTGGACATGGGGGCCTCTGTGGAGCTGTAGTGCTGGTCTCTCACCCCCCCCGACCCCCACCACCCTCCCTGTGGACATGGGGACCTATGGGGAGTTGTAGTGCTGGTCTCTCACACACCCCAACCCCCATCACCCTCCCTGTGGACATGGGGGCCTCTGTGGAGTTGTAGTGCTGGTCTCTCACCCCCCCAAACCCCACCACCCTCCCTGTGGACATGGGGGCCTATGGGGAGTTGCAGTGCTGGTCTCTCACCCCCCCCCAACCCCACCACCTTCCCTGTGGACATGGGGGCCTATTGGGGAGTTGTAGTGCTGGTCTCTCACCCCCCCCCAACCCCCACCACCCTCCCTGTGGACATGGGGGCCTCTGTGGAGTTGAAGTGCTGGTCTCTCACACACCCCACCCACCTATCACACACACCCCACCACCTTCCCTGTGGACATGGGGGCCTCCGTGGAGTTGTAGTGCTGGTCTCTCATCCCCCCAACCCCCACCACCCTCCCTGTGGACATGGGGGCCTATGGGGAGTTGTAGTGCTGGTCTCTCACCCCCCAAACCCCACCCCCCTCCCTGTGGACATGGGGGCCTATGGGGAGTTGTATTGCTGGTCGCTCACACACCCCACCCACCTATCACACACACCCCACCACCCTCCCTGTTGACATGGGGGCCTCTGTGGAGTTGTAGTGCTGGTCTCTCACCCCCAACCCCCACCACCCTCCCTGTGGACATGGGGGCCTCTGTGGAGTTGTAGTGCTGGTCTCTCACACACCCCAACCCCCACCACCCTCCCTGTGGATATGGGCGCCTATGGGGAGTTGTAGTGCTGGTCTCTCCCCCCCCCCCCAAACCCCACCACACTCCCCGTGGACATGGGGGCCTCTGTGGAGTTGTAGTGCTGGTCTCTCACCCCCCAACCCCCACCACCCTCCCTGTGGACATGGGGGCCTCTGTGGAATTGTAGTGCTGGTCTCTCACACACCCCACCCACCTATCACACACACCCCACCACCCTCCCTGTGGACATGGGGGCCTCTGTGGAGTTGTAGTGCTGGTCTCTCTCCCCCCCAGCCCCCACCACCCTCCCTGTAGACATGGGGGCCTCTGTGGAGCTGTAGTGCTGGTCTCTCATCCCCCAACCCCCACCACCCTCCCTGTGGACATGGGGGCCTATGGGGAGTTGTAGTGCTGGTCTCTCACCCCCCCAAACCCCACCACCCTCCCTGTGGAGATGGGGGCCTATGGGGAGTTGTAGTGCTGGTCTTTCACCCCCCCCCAAACCCCATCAACCTCCCTGTGGACATGGGGGCCTATGGGGAGTTGTAGTGCTGGGCTCTCACACACCTCACGCACCTGTCACACACACCCCATCACCCTCCCTGTGGACATGGGGGCCTCTGTGGAGTTGTAGTGCTGGTCTCTCACACACCCCAACCCACACCACCCTCCCTGTGGATATGGGGGTCTATGGGGAGTTGTAGTGCTGGTCTCTCACACACCCCAACCCCCACCACCCTCCCTGTGGTCATGGGGGCCTCTGTGGAGTTGTAGTGCTGGTCTCTCACCCTCCCCCCAACCCCCACCACCCTCCCTGTGGACATGGGGGCCTATGGGGAGTTGTAGTGTTGGTCTCTCACCCCCCCAAACCCCGCCACCTTCCCTGTGGACATGGGGGCCTATGGGGAGTTGTAGTGCTGGTCTCTTATCCCCCAACCCCCACCACCCTCCCTGTGGACATGGGGGCCTCTGTGGAGGTGTAGTGCGGGTCTCTCACACACCCCACCCACCTATCACACACACCCCAACACCTTCCCTGTGGACATGGGGGCCTCTTTGGAGTTGTAGTGCTGGTCTCTCACCCCCCAACCCCCACCACCCTCCCTGTGGACATGGGGGCCTATGGGGATTTGTAGTGCTGGTCTCTCACCCCCCCAAACCCCACCACCCTCCCTGTGGACATGGGGGCCTATGGGGAGTTGTAGTGCTGGTCTCTCACACACCCCACCCACCTATCACACACACCCCACCACCCTCCATGTGGACATGGGGGCCTCTGTGGAGTTGTAGTGCTGGTCTCTCATACACCCCACCCACCTATCACACACACCCCACCACCCTCCCTGTGGACATGGGGGCCTCTGTGGAGTTGTAGTGCTGGTCTTTCACACACCCCAACCCCCACCACCCTCCCTGTGGACATGGGGGTCTATGGGGAGTTGTAGGGCTGGTCTCCCCCCCCCCCACCCTCCCTGTGGACACGGGGGCCTATGGGGAGTTGTAGTGCGGGTCTTTCACACACCCCACCCACCTATCACACACACCCCACCTCCCTCCCTGTGGACATGGGGGCCTATGTGGAGTTGTAGTGCTGATCTCTCACCCCCCCCTCAACCCCCACCACCCTCCCTGTGGACATGGGGGCCTCGGTGGAGTTGTAGTGCTGGTCTCCCACACACCCCACCCACCTATCACACACCCCCCACCACCCTCCCTGTGGACATATGGGCCTCTGTGGAGTTGTAGTGCTGGTCTCTCACCCCCACCAACACCCACCACCCTCCCTGTGGAGATGGGGGCCTATGGGGAGTTGTAGTGCTGGTCTTTCACCCCCCCCCAAACCCCATCAACCTCCCTGTGGACATGGGGGCCTATGGGGAGTTGTAGTGCTGGTCTCTCACACACCCCACCCACCTATCACACACACCCCACCTCCCTCCCTGTGGACATGGGGGCCTCTGTGAAGTTGTAGTGCTGGTCTCTCAACCCCCCAACCCCCACCACCCTACCTGTGGACATCGGGGCCTCTGTGGAGTTGTAGTGCTGGTCTCTCACACGCCCCACCCACCTATCACACACACCCCACCACCCTCCCTGTGGACATGGGGGCCTCTGTGGAGTTGTAGTGCTGGTCTCTCACACACCCCACCCACCTATCACACACACCCCACCACCCTCCCTGTGGACATGGGGGCCTCTGTGGGGTTGTAGTGCTGGTCTCTCACCCCCCCCCCCCCCCAACCCCTACCACCCTCCCTGTGGACATGGGGGCCTCTGTGGAGTTGTAGTGCTGGCTGCTTTGACGACATGCAAGGCTGGGAACGTAGGAGCAAACATTTGTGTTTGGTCATGGTGGGTGCATTTGAGCCCAGGACTTCACATTTGGGTGACTATGTGGCCCACATGCATGGATTTGAGCCTGGGAGATGTGTCTTGGCGGTTGTGCAAGGCAGACCATGGCAGTATGATGGTGGTCATTGGTTTGGACTTACCAGCCTCTAGTCCCTCTTCGATTCCTTCAAGGCTCTCAGGGTGCAGTATGCCCAGCACCTTCTCCTCCCATTCTGCATATGGAATGGCTCCGGGGGGGGGGGGGCGCCAGTGTGGTGTGCCCGCAGGTGGTTCTTTGCCCTGATGCCTTTCACCCTTGTCTTGAGGTCGTGCCACCGCCTCTGGATATCGTGTTTGGTGCGTGGCACGGTCCCTGACGCATTGACTCTGGTCACTATCCTATCCCACATGTTGTTTTTGGTTGCCACGGTGGTCTGTTGGACTAGGGTAAAGAAGATTTGTGGTTCGACACGGATAATTTCATTCACCATGACCTTTAACTCACAGTCTGTGAATTTCTGATTTTTCTTTGGTGCCATGGTGTGTGATGTGCACGGTGTTGGTGGGGTGGGGTGGGATGTGCAGGTGTGTGTTGTGTAGGGATGGTGTTGTGGGTGTTTGTGTGGTGGGTGTGTTTGTGTGCAGGTTGTATGTGTGTTTTTGTGTGTCTGCTGTTAGTGTTATTATGCCTCTGGCTTGCAGCTATGCTGTAATGCAAAGGATTGTGGTTGTGGGAGGGATCCATTTTATACTCTGTGTGGTGGTTGTGTCCCAATGGTTGTTGGCAGTCAGGTGTTCTGTGGGTGTGGTGATTTTGGTGCATTTTTCGGTGCTTGGGGGGGTGTAATTGGGGCGTGTAGTTGCTGGGGGTGGGTGTTTCAGGTGGGTGGGTGACCTGTATGGTGTGTTTTCTATTTACTTCCGTCTGCCATTTTGTAATCGGTTTGACGGCAGGGATGGTGTTCGTGTGGTCCTTCCGCAGTCATGCTCCGTTTCTCGATGCATTGTTTTCGCAGCGGTAGAGGAAGGTGGTGAGTTCCGTTGGAATGACGGCGTTATCATAATCGCCTGGCCGGAGCCTCCGCAGGTATGGCGGCGGTTGTGCCTGTTCCCGCGGTCATGTTCGTCCGCGGCGGAGGGTGTTTCTTTGGTACCGTCCGCTTGCGGCGGTCTTTGGTGTGCTCAGTCCGCCGCGGACGGTGTTTCATGTTATCCGTTCGCCGCGGTCGGAGTTTCTTGATATTATTATCCTAATCGCAACCGCGGAATGTCCGCGGTGCAGTCGGGAGTATTTTTCCCGCGGCCATGGCGGACGGGACACTTTTCCGTCCGCCATCCTAATGAGGCCCTAAGTGTTTTGCCCAGAATCACAGGAGGTTTTTGGCGTCGTTACCGAGACTCGAACCCATTCCCCAGGTCCGAGGTTGAGCGCCCTTCACTGAAGATATATATAAATAAATACGCATATATTAAAGAGAGGCAGTAGCTACTTCAGTTAGGGTTACCAGAGCTAAGAATTCCTCAGATTTTTTCCTAATAATAACTTTGCGCCCATTTGATGAACCTCCACAAAAGTTTGCACACCTGTTCTTCCTTTTACATTGGTGAATGATGCAAAGTTTTGCAGTGACTGGTCAAAGGGGGTGCAAAGATTAAAGGGGGTCCCAACACATGTTTTGTCACTAAAGCATTTCCCATGGACTTTTGTACCTAACGTAGAGTGAAAACAACCAAATGGATTTGCATACAATTTGGCAGGATTAGACATGCTAGTATGCAGATGTTTGTTTGGATACTACAGATAAGTAGGGTAAGTATTTGTTTAATTAATGGACATTTTAACTTAGTGATATCTGTTGTTGTGGTATTTTCGTGAAATATGTGTTTTTTTGCAGAAGTTCTGCAGTACATAGTGATGACATGTCACTATGTGATTGGCTAATGACTGCCTTTAGAAAAGTTAAAGGCAGCCATGTTGGTTTTAGCTACACCTTGCCAGTGTTCTGCGTTTTGTCTTTAGATGAAGGTAAGTATTAGGTTTCACATTCGTTTTTAAAGTTGTTATAGGTAGGGAGAAATATTTATTTTCTATATATTTCTGCATCAGGAGTACAGCAATATCAATAATAAAAAAGTATAATAATTAAGAATACACTGTAGTACACTATATTTTAGAAATTTCAGGTACTACAGTGTATTTTCCATTTTTAACCTATTTAAATGTTCAGTAACAAGTCTATGCAGTACTGCGGTAATACCTAAAAATAATTACTCTACTTAAAAATGTTTTCTTTTAAATGCGCTGTTTTCCCTAAACTGCTGTAACATATATAGAAAATTATAAATAAATTTCTGTAAATATTAACCATATAATAAAGTGGTAATAGGTAGGGAACATAAATAAAACTTACTACTTACATAGATCTAAGAACCTAACGCATAACGCAGTGAAACGCAGAATGTAGAAAGTAGACAGAATTTGCTGTAAACAACGTGGCTGCCTTTACCTTTGGTAAACCCAGCCTTTATTCAATCACATACTGCCTTATCATGCGCACGCACCACAGTATACCCCTAACTTACTGCAGTATTCCACAGCACAATATATCACGAAGTATTTAAACAAATATTACTTTAACACTACTTATTCTATTCACACATAATACCAAAACTCACTTTTTATAAAAAATAATTCATTATCCTAGCACAAATCACATCTCAATCTGTTAAAACACTTTCACACTATTTCTGTTTAAATTACCACACTTTACTGTATGCAACTGCACGCTATGCCATTACACTCTGCACCACTCCACTTCACATCACTCCACTATATGCTACTTCGCTCTGCTCTAATCTATTGTACGCCACTCCACTCCACCCAACTCCACTCCAGTCTACAACACTACACTGTACGCTATTACACTCTATGCCACTCCATTTTATGCCACTCTAGTGTATGCCAGTATACTGTACACCCTTCCACTCTACGCTACTCCACTGTGCGCAACTCCACTCTACAACAGTACACTCTACGCTGTTCTACTTTATACCACTGGGCTGTACAGCACTTAAGTGTACAGCACTGTCTGCTATTTCTCTGTATTCCACTGCACTTTGCGCCACTCCACTGAACACCACAACACATCACTCCACTATACTATACACCACTCCAGGTCAATCCAGTGTACACTATTACACTGTACATCAGTCCATTGCACAGCACTACACTTTACATCACTCTACTCTACGCCAATCCACTCTATGCTACTCCACTGTACGATAATCAGATCAATGCCACTCTACTCTATACTATTCCACTATATGCCACTCTACATCACTACACTCAACGCCAATAACACTCAATGTTATTCCACTCTACAGCACTCCACTTTACGTTACTCCACTGTATGCCATTCCACTGTAAGCCACTCCACCCTACATACTACACTCTATGCTAATCCACTGTATGTCACTCCACTGTACACCACTCCACAGTACGCTATTACACTCTACGCCACTATAGTACACACCACTAGACTATACTCCGCTCCACTCTACAACACTCCACTCTATGCCACAACAATGAAAGTGAATCAAATCTACTCCAGTCTACGCTATACCACTGTATGCCATTCCAGTAAATGCCTGTTAATTCTACGCCACTCCACTCTACACTATTCCAATGTACACCACTATACAGTACCTCACTCCATTCTACGCCAGTCCACTGTACAACACTCAACTGTACACGACTCCGCTCTACGCAACTCCTTTGTACACCACGAATCACTGACATAATATCGAGGGACATAATATCGACTACCTAAAATATCGGCGACAAAATATCGACAGACAGAATATCGACTTTGTATCTACAAACAGTTAAGTACAAAAATATAGAGTAAAAAATATCGTTTACTAAAATATAGTTTGTAAAAGTATCAAATTTAGTAAAAACAATGTTAAATTAAATTAATCTTTAAAATTATTTACTAACATATACTTAAAAATACTTAAATTAACTTATAATAATTAAATAATTAATTAAAGTTATAAAAAAGTTTTACAATCATATTTGTTAAAACATATATATATATAGTAACATAATATAATTAAAAAAATATCCAATATTATTACCGTAGGATAGCGGAAGTGTAAAATTACTATTCCCACTCCAAAGAGTGCAACAGTAGATAAGGTGTTGGATAGCGTAGGGGTAAAAATTACTATTCCCACTCCAGAGAGTGCAACAGTAGGGAAAGCGTTGGATAACGTAGGGGTAAAAATTACTATTCCCACTCCAAAGAGTGCAACAGTAGGGAAAGGGTTAGATAGCGTAGGGGTAAAAATTACTATTCCCACTCCAGAGAGTGCAACTGTAGGGAAAGCGTTGGATAGCGTAGGGGTAAAAATGACTATTCCCACTCCAGAGAGTGCAACAGTAGGGAAAGTGTTGGATAGCGTAGGGGTAAAAATGACTATTCCCACTCCAAAGAGTGCAACAAATACCAATAAATAAATTTACAAATTTAATTAATTATAAATAAATTACTTCCCACCCTACTCCCCTATAAACCCACAACCCGCCACAAAAATAAAATTAAATAAATTAACATAATTATCAAATAATCAATTAAATAAAATTAATTGGCAATTAAAATGTAATTAATTACAAAATAAAAATTCATTAACAATTAATTTTAAACAAATACCAATAAATTTACATATTTAATTAATTATACTGAAATTACTTCCCACCCTATTCCCCTATAAACCCACAACCCGCTACAAAAGTTACAATAATTAAATTAACATAATTATCAATTAATCAATTAAATACAAATAATTGGCAATTAAAATGTAATTATTACAAAATAAAAATTAATTAACAATGAATTATAAACAAATGCCAATAAATAAATTTACATATTTAATTATTTATAATTAAATTACTTCCCACCCTATTCCCCTATAAACCCACAACCCACTACAAAAATTACATTAATTAAATTAACATAATTATCAATTAATCAATTAAATAAAATTAATTGGCAATTAAAATTTAATCATTACAAAATAAAAATTAATTAACAATTAATTATAAACAAATACCAATAAATAAATTTACATATTTAATTAATTATAATTAAATTAATTCCCACCCTATTCCCCTATAAACCCACAACCCGCTACAAAAATTACATTAATTAAATTAACATAATTATCAATTAATCAATTAAATAAAAATAATTGGCAATTAAAATGTAATTAATTACAAAATAAAAATTAATTAACAATTAATTATAAACAAATACCAATAAATACATTTACATATTTAATTAATTATAATTAAATTACTTCCCACCCTATTACCCTATAAACCCACAACCCGCTACAGAATTAAATTATGCAAAATTTAAATAACATTAAATGCATTAATTAAAATACATTATAACATAAATAAACACTTTTAACACATAAAATACACTATACAAAATTCGATATTATTAAATTTTCGATATTTTTAATAACCTATATTATGTACTTCGATATTTTGACTATCTATATTTTAAATTTCGATATTACATTACTTACCTTCAAAACGATATTTTTGATGTCTATATTCTGTCCATTCGATATTCTGTCCAGCCTATATTTTGAACTCGATATTATGTCCATTCGATATTTTGTAGTCGATATTTTGTCTGTTTACCGTACACCACTCTACGCTATTCCCTTATACGCCACTCCACTGTACACCACTGCACAGTACACCAGTCCACTCTATGCTATTCCAATGTATGCTACTCAACGGTATGACACTCCAGTCTACGCTACTCTACTGTACGCTACTATACTATATGTCAATACACTCTACACTATTCCACTGTATGCTACTCAACTGTACGACACTCCACTCTATGTTATTCCACTCCATGCCACTCTACTTCATGCCATTTCAATATACAGTATGCCACTGTACGCTATTCCACTGTACGCCACTCCACTGTATGCCATTCAACTCTTTCCCACTGCACTCTATGCAACTCCTCTCTAAGTCACTCCACTCTATGCCACTCCTAAATACGTCACTGCATTGTACACCTGTCCAGAATACATCACTCCATTTTACGCCAATCCACTGTGCACTATTACACTGTACATCACTCCATTCTGTGCTACTCCGCTCTACGCCAATCCACTCTACTCTATTCTTCCCTATTCCTCACTACTCTAGTGTACACTAATTGACTATATGTCTCTCCAATCTAGGTAACTATGCAATATAGCCAGTAACCCTCAACATTATTCCACTCCACACCACTCCACTGTACGTTACTCCACTGTATGCCACTTTACTCAATGCCATTCCACAGTATGCTATTCTGCTGTACGCCACTACAGTCTACCCCACTACACTCTACCCCGCCACACTCTACAGCACTCTACTCAATGGTATTCCGATATTCCGATATTCCACTCTATAACACTCCACTCTACACAATCTCACTGTATGCCACTCCACTCTAAGCCACTCCAGTCTATGCTAATCCACTGTACACCACTACACTGTGCCTCTCTCTACTCTACACTACTCCATTGTACCCTACTCCACTCTACTCTATTACACCCTGTGTCTCTCTACTCTACACTGCACCAGTTTATGCAATTCCAATGTATGCCATTACACTGTATCTCACTCCACTCTACGCAAGTGCACTCCACTGTATGCCACTCCACTGTACACCACTCTACACTACGCTATTCCACTATACACCTCTCCACACTAACACACTCCATTGTACGCCACTCCACTGTATGCTATTTCACTATATGCTGCTCAACTGTACAACACTCGAGTCTATGCCTCTCCACTGTACGCTACTACACTATACACCAATACACTCTACACTATTCAACTGTACACAACTCCACTGTACGACACTCGCCTCTATGCCACTCCAGTGTTCGCTAATCCAGCATAATATGTTCTATTCCACTGTATGCCACTCCACTCTACTCCACTCAACTCCACTCCACTTTACACAACTCCACTGTATATCACTCCATTCTATGCTAATCCACTGTATCCTACTCTACTCTATGTCAGTCCACTTTACCCTACCACACTCTACCCTGTTCCACTGTACGACAATCCATTCTACGCCACTCTAGTGGATGCTATTCCACTCCACTCTGCATTACTACACTTACACCAGTTACACGCAACGTTAATTCACTCTACAGCAGTCAACTGCAAACAACTCCACTGTTTACCCTCTGTCTCTATGCCACTCCACTCTGCATCACTACACTTACACCAGTTACTCAGTTATTTCATTATACACCACTTAATTGCCCACTACTCCATTGTATTCCACTCTACTCTACGCCACTCCACGCTATTCCACTGTACCCCACTCCACTTTACAACACTGCAATCTACAGTATTACGCCTTACAACATTACACTCCACACCATTGCTCTCCACTCCACTGTATGCCACTCTACTGTACACCCATGGGCTTCATTTGAGGCTGGTTAGGGGTTGGAGCTGTGACCTCTAACTTGCTCTCTGCTACTCATGGCACTTCCTTTGTGAACTCTGACCTCCTCTGAGGCCAGGGGTCGCATACGAAGTGGCAGGAATAGCAGGGAGCAAGTTAGAGGTCCCAGCTGAGACCCCTAACTAGCCTCCAATAACGTCCATGTGTATGCCACACCACTCTATGCCACTCCAATCTAAGCTATTCCACTGTATGGCACTACACTATATTTTACTCCACTCTACTGTATTGTATATCACTCCATTATATGCCATTCCACTCTACTCCACTAAATAATACTCCACTCCACACTATTCCACTATATGCCACTACAATGTTCTTCCACCCACTCTACGCCAGTTAACTCTAGAACACCGCAGTGTAAGCCACTCAACTCTATGTAAATGTAAATGTAAATGTATTTGAGCTTATATAGCGCACAGCTACCCACAAAGGGTTTCCCGGCGCTTGCTTAGGGAACCCGTCCTGGTATTCCCCTGTGAGATAACCCCGGCAGGGCATCCACAAGGTGAAAGCCAGGCATCCCGCCGCGAGGGGCCGTTGTGGAGATTAAGCACTGCAACGTATGTCATTCCACTCTATGCTATTTCACTGTTCACCACTCCACTATAATGTACTCCACTGTATGCCACTGCACTGGACACAACTACACTGTACACTATTGCACTGTACGGCACTCCACTGTATGCTGTTACTGCATGCCACTTCACTGTATGCCATTCCAATATATGGTATTCCACTGTATGCCACTCCAGTATACACCACTGCACACTAAGTCACTCTTCTCTACCCCACTCCATTCTATGCTACTCCAGTCTATGCCACTCCACTCTTTGCTACTGCACTCTATACAGTGCCCTCTATGCTACTCCACTCTACACTATTCTCTGTATGCAACTCCACTCTTGACTACACTCAACGCTATCCCAGTCTATGCCACTGCCCTCTACGCTACTCCACTGTATGCTATTACAATCAACCAGACTACACTCTATGCTACTCCACTCTTCACCATGCCTCTGGACGTTATTCTACTGTACACTATTCCACTCTATGCCACTCCACTGTACAACTCTCCACTCATGCTATTCCACTCTACGCCAATCCACTACACACCACTGCACTTTACCACACTCCACTGTACAACACTCCACTCTACGTCACTCCATTCTACACCACTCCACTGTACCACATTCCACTCTATGCTGCAATACTATACTGTCTGACAGTGTACTTTACAACGCTCTCTTCTAGTCTACTTATGCCACGCCACTGTATGACATTACATTCGAAAACAGTAAACTCTAAAATTTCAAAAACATTTTCATTAAAAATAAAAAAACTATGAAAATCAATAAAAAAAATAAAGGGTAAACCTTTGTTATAGTTAAGAACACTTTATTTATTCTTTCTATACAAACCAAACTTCGAAATACACAAACATTAGAACTTCTTTATAGTTATACCTTCAATTTATAACTTACGCAGCACCTTTAAATTAATATAACTTAATTTATTCTTTATCTACAAACAAAGTTAAAGTACAAAAAAATTTACATTTCAAAACTTCTACTTTTAATTTATAATTTATGTAACATCTCCAAATTATTGTAACTCGCACACCTACATACACAGTGTATTCATCCCAGTAGCCACAATATATTATCTATAATTAATGCCTTCTCCATGCCCTGCTGATACCGTTTTATATTTTCTCACTTAACGCATGCAAAATAGTAGTATTTAGAAGAACAGTTATGATATCGCAAATCAAATATTTGTGAGAACAAAGTACATGGTAGAATGGTGAATATATACATATCTTTTATTTCAATAAAAAAACTAATTTTTCAGGGACGTTATAGTTAGGCTGACATCTCACTCGTACAAAACCAGAGAAATTCAGCCATTATAGTTAGCTGAGCTAACTATAAGTCAACCCCACAATGCACTGCTGATGATGTCACATATTGCATCACTCATGACATGGTCAGTGACATCACTGATGACATCTCAAATGTAATCACTGATGACGTCATCCAGTGACTGAGTGTTTCTAAAAAGTTTAGGAATGTTTTCTGTATATATATATTCACTGAAAAAATTGTAGGTTTCACACCAGTTAGTTAGCTGGAAATTTTACTGACATAAAACCATTGAAATTCCCACGTTATAGTTAGTTAGACTCACTATAACTTGCGCGCCTGCAATGCACTGCTGATGACGTCACATATTACATCACTCATGACATGGTCAGTGACATCACTCATGACATCACTGATGACACCATCCAGTGAATGTGTGTCTTTCTGAAAAATAAATATGTTTTATATATGTATTTGTAAAGGTCGATGGAAGAATAAATGTTTAAATACGTGTGTAAATGGCTGTTTTTTAAATAAAATATTGATTGGTTAACTGGCTTATTAAGTGTATCTTAGTGAATACATATATTAGCGAGTAATTTTTAAATATTTAAATGTATGTATCAGTGTTTCACTTTGTGTATAAGTGGCTGCATGGGTTGGTGACTGACACACTGTTTGCATGTGTTTTGAAGAGAGCATATGTGCAGGACTGTATGGGTGGATGAGTGTGTATATATGTGTGTTAGTGAGTGAATGCCTGCCTCACTAGTGTCTTTATGAGTAACTACATATGTTTTAATCTAGTATATGTGAGTATTGATGTATATAAGTAAGTATATGTGAGAGTGAGAGATTGAAAGAGTTCCTGTTTAAATAAGTATGTGTTTCTATAAGTGATTGTTTAAGAGAGTAAGTATGTGTAAGTTTCCTTAGAAGTAATGTGCTAGTGTGTGTATAGCTGTATATGCAAATAAATGGATGTTCAATAGTTTATTTGCATGTGTGAGTATGTGTGTGAGTAACTTTTGGAAGACTGTCGGTGTGTAACAGGATGTATATGTGTATCACTACATATGATGAGTGAGTATATGTATGAGTGACTATATAGAACTGTTGCTGAATGAGTGGATGTGTATATAGATGGTGGAATTACTGAAGTGGGTGTTGTAACTGGTATGGGTATCTCCATTTTTTGAAAATGTTAGTTTCTATTTTTGAATATGTGTTTCAAGGGTTACATTACACTGAAAGGAGGTCTGTCAGTCTGTCACAAGGATGGTGTTATCAGTGATGTCATGAGTGATGTCACTGACCATGTCATGAGTGATGTAATATGTGACGTCATCAGCAGTGCATTGCAGGCGCGCAAGTTATAGTGAGTCCAACTAACTATAACGTGGGAATTTCAATGGTTTTATGCCAGTAAAATTTCCAGATAACTATAACTGGTGTGAAACCTATGTTTTTTTCAGTGAATTTAATAGGTTTTTTAAATGCTAATTCCTAACTATAACTGGTGTGAAACCTATGGTTTTTTCAGTGAATTTCATAGGTTTTTTAAATGCTAATTCCTAACTATAACTGGTGTGAAACCTTTGGTTTTTCAGTGAATTTCAAAGGTTTTTAAATAGCAAATTTCTATAGCTATGAAATGTAATATTTTTTATAATGAATGCTATATTGTATATTTATGTAATACTATTTTTTTATGTATATTGTTAATGTTTTTTTTTTGCCCTGGAGCGCTCCCAGTGCACGTCCCGGTGAGCGCACCGGTAAGCGCAGTCTTTCTGCGTGGCCCAGGGCGCGTACCGGTGAGCGTCCCCTTAGCGCTTTTGCTGCGAACGAAAACATCATCGTGACGTATTGCATAGCCGCGTCCGCGTGATACGCACGGCGTAAAGGCACCCGGAAGCACTCGAGCACATACGATCGCGCAACGAAAGCATCCGACGCGCTTACGCTACGCGTCCCTGGGCGCGCCCGGGGGCGCGTAGCGTAAGCGCGTCGGGTCATGTGACCTAAAAATAACACTTTTTATTGGTGCAGGACAGTTTTGGTTTCCAAATGATGAAAGCCCTGGTCATGTGACCTGAAATTAACACTTTTCATTGGTTCAGGACAGTTTTGTTTTCCTAATGATGAAAGTCCCCACCTTTTTTTCTCATTCTCACCTTGTACTTTGAGTGAAGAAGACCTGTTGAAAGACCTCTCTGCACTTTTTTGGACTGAAAAATGGCTTCAATAGCAGCAGCAGCAGGAGCATCTCAGCCACCACCACCACCACCAAGAGGACCACCACAACACCACAGTGGTGGAGATGAAGAAGAGGAGGAGGAGGTGGAGGAGGAGGAGGGGAGGAGGACATTCCTGCCAGAAGACAATACCCCATATAGGCCAAAGCAGCACATTGTATGGGAGTTTTTTTCCATCCCAAGTGGCCTCAAAAAGTCGAATGCGCCAAAGGTGACTTGCCTAATCTGTAACATGGAACTTTCAAGGGGGAACCCTAACAAGAAATACTCATTTGGCAATAACACCATGATTCGCCACATGCAGCGCAGGCATCCCAACAACTATGCTGCGGCAGAGGTCCGAGAACTGGCCACAAACCCTCCCGAATCTTCACCCAGCACCTCCAAAAGAAAGCAACCCACTCCATCGGGACCAGAGACAAGAGAGATGGTCCCAAACATACAACCCCAGTTTGGGCAATACAAGATCACTTGTATATTTTGTGGTAAGACCATCACCTATGGTGAGCAAAGCATAAAGCTCATCAACCGTGCTGGTGACAACCACAATTGCCCGAAAAAACAATAATTTTTTCCTGATTTTGTTTTGCTCCAGTTGAGCCGTTCACAATTCCCTGTTTTTTGTTTCTCCCCATAAAAATAACAAAAAAAATATAAAATTGTTCATAAAAGCCAAAAAAGCACAAAATGTTCAAAAAAACATTTAAAAAAATATAAAACAACAAAAAGAAGAAAAAAAACAGTTCTTTTTAGAACTACCTCCAATTTATAAAAAAAAGCTACATTTTTAAAAAACTCTGTCATTCTTTTTCCCCCATGGTACGCTCCCCATTACGCTCCCCAGTGCGCATACCGGGCGCAAATCGAAAAAAATATATATATATTTGCCCCACGGGGCCCTTTTATGGCTGCCACATAAAACCTAGGGGGTCAGGGGGGGGTCTACTCTGCCCCCTTTTGGTCATTTCCCCCTTTGTTTTTGCCACCTATTCTGTCTCGATCCTACCGAGACACAAGATGGCGGCCGCTCCGGACTGCTTGGAATGTTGACAGACACCCGAGAGCCAATCAGGTTTCCGCGCCCGAACTCGCGTAGCGCGCTGGTTAGCGCCCCGGTGCAAAGAAGCAGGAAACGCGGCGTCGGCTTCAGGATAACTGAGTGGTGTTTCTGATTTTCCTGCTGTAGCCCTTGCCATTAAACCTCAATTTTCACCTACCTGTGTTGTGGCGTTTTCGAGGGGACAAACTTTGTGTGTTTGATGTTTACCGGCCAGTCCAGCCGGGAAAGCGCCCCGCCGCATGCTAGCGGATGAAGTCTCAACGCCAACTGGCGCGGAGTACGAGGACAGGAGGTGTGGGAGCAAAGGTCATATGGTACAGTTCAGGAAATACGGAACATTTCACTCACCCACTGGGGTTTTTTATTGACTTTTTATTGTGCTACACCAAGCGGACTCACTTGAGGAAAACCGTACCAGCACTACAAGACCGTCGGACAGCAGTGTTGCTCACGCCCACTGGGGCGGGTCTTCAAGCTATCAGGTGCTCATTTCCTGCTTGGTGCCTGCATGTCATTCAGCCCATTGACGAAGTGCGAGAAGCACGAAACGCGTCGGCTTCAGGATAACTGAGTGGTGTTTCTGATTTTCCTGCTGTAGCCCTTGCCATTAAACCTCAATTTTCACCTACCTGTGTTGTGGCGTTTTCGAGGGGACAAACTTTGTGTGTTTGATATATATATATATATATATATAACTTTCTATTTGGTAGAACTTTGGCGCCGGTTGACGAATCTTCACGAAATTTTCAAAACTAGTAGGGCGCTCCGGTCCGCTGCTATCTGAAAAGTCTCGAGGTGATTCGTGAAGCGGGGGCCGAGAAGAAAGGGGGGTCCCAAAACGTGTTTTCCCCATGCAATTTTCCATAGGAACCGTTCATCGCGGCTACAGCCCGAACTGCTGAACGGAATTACACAAAAATTTGGCAAAGAAGTAGTCCTTGGTTCAGACTTATGCCTTTTGCTTAAATGGTGTAAATCCATTCAGTAGTTCCTGAGAAAATCACAATTAAAAGTACATATATATCTATGGCCGCAGTGGATCTGCGCATCCTGAGTGCACCCTAAGCGCACCGTTCCGATCACGCGCTGAATGCTAAGTGGCTATCAAGTGGTTGTCAACATTCAAAACCAAGAAGTGTTGGCAGCCATTTTGTGCCTCGTTAGAAGCAAGGGTCAAGAAATTAGTGGAACAAGTGTTCAAAACATATAAAGGGGGCAGGGTACAAATATCTTGACCCTGTAGACCTGCTTAGGGGGTCCCACAAGGACCCCCATGGCGCAAAAACATATTTTTTTTAAACTGAGAAATGTGCGCAATGTGCATGGATCTGCCGTAAAAAAAAATTTAAAAAACTAAGTGCGGGCTCCTGTGCTTGTTTGAAAATTAGCTACCGGGGGGGCCAAATCCGGGGTGTAAAATCAGAAATTTGATGGGGGTGCAGAGGGGTCCGTAGCCCGGGGACCGCCATCCCTCGGTGTTACAAAATAAACGGGTGGGGAGGGAGCTCAAAGGCTACTGTTCCAGTAAAATACTTAGGTGGGGGGCTTTACGGTCTCCTCCAGCCCCAAAAAGTGCTAATCTCCGGGGCTTTAAAAAAAAAGGTGGGATGGTCGGGGGCTCCGGGTCTTTTTATATTTTGGGAGGGGGGCTGCGTGGTCTCCATTCTGCAGCAGTCCAGTGCCCTGGGGATCACCACCCCCAGGACCGGCTGCTGTTATGGCTCGGGGGGCCTACTCCCGGGACACTGCTGTTTGCTATGGCAGGGCGTGAGTCGAGGTTCCCGCTCTGTCATAGCAAACTTGAGGGCATTTTGACAAGGGCCATTTAAAAAAAAACAACTAAAAATGTGGTAAAAATTATATCGCCCTGTTTACTAGGCGACGCTAAGATGCATTAACGCATGTTAGCAGCCTGTTTGCTATCGTTTCGCCTTGCAGCTCCAATACGTTGCAATGTAGGCGTTCCCAGAGGCAAGGTAGGTGTTCCTATGACAATATAGCATGGAAGAGGGAGGTAGGACAGCAGCGTTGTATTTACAAGGCGCCCCTGGATTTGAGGACCAATAGCAAAACTCTTGCTAATTTCAGTTTATGCCGGATCCTAACATCTGCTCTGAAGTAGAATTAGCGGTACAAAAAGGGGTGGTGATGGACGGAGCATCTGACCCAATCAAACACTCACACCCAGTCAAGAGATCTGGGTTTAATCCATCACCGTTCTTTAGCCCACTCTGCCACCCCAGTTCAGACATGACCATATGCAAATCAGTCTGACCCTGTGCCTCATGGGAACAGTCCAGCCCGAACTGCCAAGCCATGCCTTCCCTGGACCGGATTCAAGCTTCCTAGAACCGGTTTCTGGCATTACAGCCGTTTTCAGCCTGGCTTGCTTGAATCCAGTGGCAAAGTGAGCAAGGGACTCACGTCTGAGCATACCCTGCCAACTTATGGCGAACAAAGTGGTACAAAAGGGGGTGGTGATGAACGGAGCATCTGAACCAATCAAACACTCACACACAGTCAAAAGACCTGGGTTTAATCTGTCATCGTTCTTTAGCCCACTCTGCCACCCCAGTTCAGACATGGCCATATGCAAATCAGTCTGACCCTGTGCTAGGATGCTTGTTTCCGGTCCAGGGAAGACGTTGCTTGGCAGTTCGGGCTGGACTGTTCCCATGAGGCACAGGGTCAGACTGATTTGCATATGGCCATGTCTGATTGGGGGTGAATGTTTTATTTGCTCAAACGCTCCGTCTATCATCCCCTTTTGTATCACTTTGATCTCCCTAAGTTGGCAGGGTATGCTCAGACGTGAATCCCTTGCTCACTTTGCCACTGGATTCAAGATAGCCTGGCTGATGAGGATAATGAATCCGAAACCGGTCCCAGGATGCTTGTTTCCGGTCCAGGGAAGACATGGCTTGGCTGTTCGGGTTGGACTGTTCCCATGAGGCACAGGGGCAGATTGATTTGCATATGGCCATGTCTGAACTGTGGTGGCAGAGTGAGCTAAAGAATGGTGATGGATTAAACCCAGATCGGTTGACTGGGGGTGAGTGTTCGATTTGCTCAAATGCTCCGTCCATCATCCCCTTTTGTATCACTTTGTTCGCCCTAAGTTGGCAGGGTATACTCAGACGTGAGCCCCTTGCTCACTTTGCCACTGGAGTCAAGATAGCCTGGCTGATGAGTATTATGAATCCGAAACCAGCCCCAGGATGCTTGTTTCCGGTCCTGGGAAGACATGGCTTGGCAGTTCGGGCTGGACTGTTCCCATGAGGCACAGGGTCAGACTGATTTGCATATGGCCATGTCTGATTGAGGGTGAATGTTTTATTTGCTCAAACGCTCCGTCTATCATCCCCTTTTGTATCACTTTGATCTCCCTAAGTTGGCAGGGTATGCTCAGACGTGAATCCCTTGCTCACTTTGCCACTGGATTCAAGATAGCCTGGCTGATGAGGATTATGAATCCGAAACCGGTCCCAGGATGCTTGTTTCCGGTCCAGGGAAGACATGGCTTGGCTGTTCCGGCTGGACTGTTCCCATGAGGCACAGGGGCAGATTGATTTGCATATGGCCATGTCTGAACTGTGGTGGCAGAGTGAGCTAAAGAATGGTGATGGATTAAACCCAGATCGGTTGACTGGGGGTGAGTGTTTGATTTGCTTAAACGCTCCGTCCTCATCCCCTTTTGTATCGCTTGTTCGCCCTAAGTTGGCAGGGTATGCTCAGACGTGAGTCCCTTGCTCACTTTGCCACTGGATTCAAGATAGCCTGGCTGATGAGTATTATGAATCCGAAACCAGTCCCAGGATGCTTGTTTCCGGTCCTGGGAAGACATGGCTTGGCAGTTCGGGCTGGACTGTTTCCATGAGGCACAGGGTCAGACTGATTTGCATATGGCCATATCTGATGGGGGTGAATGTTTTATTTACTCAAACGCTCCATCTATCATCCCCTTTTGTATTACTTTGATCTCCCTAATTTGGCAGGGTATGCTCAGACGTGAGTCCCTTGCTCACTTTGCCACTGGATTCAAGATAGCCTGGCTGATGAGGATTATGAATCCGAAACCGGTCCCAGGATGCTTGTTTCCGGTCCTGGGAAGACATGGCTTGGCTGTTCGGGCTGGACTGTTCCCATGAGGCACAGGGGCAGATTGATTTGCATATGGCCATGTCTGAACTGTGGTGGCAGAGTGAGCTAAAGAATGGTGATGGATTAAACCCAGATCGGTTGACTGGGGGTGAGTGTTTGATTTGCTTAAACGCTCCGTCCATCATCCCCTTTTATATCGCTTTGTTCGCCCTAAGTTGGCAGGGTATGCTCAGACGTGAGTCCCTTGCTCACTTTGCCACTGGATTCATAAAGCAGGAGTATCTGATTGGGATCGATAAAGAATTGCCCATTGTTGAGTACGATTAGGCAAATTGTGCATGGGGTTTTGTAACGCCAGTGGTTATGGCTCGAGCCCTCTCTTGAGGTTAATTCAAAGAGTTGTGTACTTCTTTTGCTCACAATGTATACAGTGTTCTGTCATCTCAGTTTGCTTTTGCCTCTGTTATGTAGAGAATCCTGGGTAAATATAACAGCTTCTCTACAGCCAGCTCCTTTGAAACCTACTTCCAAACTGCTTACTACCTGTTACCATAGTAACAGTTCATGGAACACTTAATCGAGCATACAGGTCACAAGTTCAGCACACTGTTGCTAATCCAAACAGCAAGTGTGCTGGACTTTTAAAAAATTTCCATAGGAACTGTTAATCGCAGCTACAGTCTCTGGTAAAGAGCCTGTAAAGACTTCATACTGAATAATAGTCAAATGTCAGAAAAAGAAGACGTATACACTCAGTATTTGTTTTTTAAAATTAACTTTTATTGAAACAGAAATAAATAAAAACGTAACTTTAATAACACACTAGAATAAACAAAACGTGAGATGGACTGCAGTGGTAGTAGCGTAGGTAACCTGCAAAACAAAAATGAAACATAAGTCCTTAAAATTAGATCGATGTGATTGAATGAGGTGAGAGATTACATCATTACAAAATGCTAATTTTTTTTTCTCACATGCATACTCAGGGTAGCCCACCACACCCCTCCCGTAGAATCACCCTCAACAGGAGTCTGTAGGGCAGCGCTGTTTGTAGGCTTAGGCCTATCTTATGGTATAGATGGTATTTAAAATGAGACAGAGATGTGACTGAATGAGGTCAAAGATCGCAAATTAATGTAACACTTGGCAATATTGCTTATTTGCATGTGTGCAGTGTGCTTGATACATCCCACCCCTCTTGTACGTCCGCGCTGAAGAGGTGTCTGTAGGGAAGTGCCTGTTGGCTCAGATCTACAGTATGGTCCAGCAGGACTTTAAAATGATTCAGAGATGAGACAGAATGAGGTGAGATCACGTCATTATGCAGGACAATATCATTTGTTTGCAGCACATTTAATTGAAGGCATTGTGTATCTAAGCTGCTCCGATTACCTTTTGCAAACACTGAATCTAGCAGAGGTTACAACTTGGATTCTGGTTTGGAACTATACTTCAGACAGTGTTAAATTCAGCCTTGATTTATTTATCTGCAGTGTGGACAGCAGCGTTCACAACTTGAAAAGAGAAAAAGAAACAGTGTGAGAGAGAGGGAGAGAGAGAAAGAGAGAAACAAAGACATTTAAAGTGTGAGAGAGAAAAAGTAATAGATGGAGCAGGAGAGGTAGTGTTGATGCTGGAGAAAATCTTCGTAGCTCACCTTTTTGCCTCCAGTGTGTGTCCAAACACAAACCGGTTCATAGTGCACGCTCAAGTTTAGTGATCTGAAAGATAGTATAAAATTAGTATTTGCAGAGTACATACAACTGCACATGTATATTTCTGTGTTACGCCTTTGCCCACCCAGGCTACTGTATTACATCAACTCCCACTGCAAGGAGGTATCTGTGCGCTCATTTCCTCCCAGGGTGCTATACCCCATGCACTACCACTGCATTGTGGTGAGTTCTCATTACTGTGCACCTAGACTTCTGCACCCCATTGACTCCCAGTGCCCGGAGGTGAGTGCCCTTTCCTGCGCACTCAGACTGTTGTAACCTATCCACTCCCACTGCCCGGAGGTGATTGTATATTCCTACGCACTGAAGTTGCTGCACACTATCCACTCTTTCCGCCCACAGGTCACTTCTTCCTTTTTTCGGAAACAAGCTTCTCTGCTCGCCTTGTGCCATTGGGGTGTTTCAAAGAGGGTCCACCACGTGTCGAAGCAACATTCCTACACATTGTTACGATGGCCACGCATCATCACAGAATCCTTAAACGTTGAGCTTTGGAGGTGTTGGAGGGGACGCCAATTTGTGACACACAACCCGTTAGATAAAAAGGAAGATAAGATTGTGCGTGACTGAAAAGAATATTCGCAGCTCACCTTTCTTTCACTGGTGTGTCTTCCACCAAGTGCCAGGACATACTGCACCCTGAAGCTGCACATCTAAAAGATAGTAAAAGAAAGATGTTATGATTGGTAATTGCCAATGTGGAGTAGAAGAACATCACCCTTTCACACACCTTCCCTCCTGCATTAAAAATACAACTATTTGTACAGTTCCAACTTGTTTAATGGGATTCGATTTAGGAACAATTAGTAGAGTAGTAATGTTTTACATCCGGTTATAGAAACCAAGTGGTGCACAGTGATACACGTGGTTGCAATCATCACGAGCGACGGACATTTGACCGACTATAAAAACTTTCCTGCTATAGGGAAAAAAATACAAATGCAATAAGATAGGGTATATAGGACTACGTACGCCTAAATCGCTATGTCGCCTGTTTTTTATCCAGTCTGCTGCACCCCATCTACCCCCTCCACTGTGCACCCAGGCCTCACTGCTCATCTTTTCGCGGACAGGGCATGTTCTACATCATGCAGTCCCGCTCTGCGATCAAGAAGTCTCACATTTGGTGCTGAGTCTTGATATCACTATGGGAAAGTACATACTCATTCACCAATCATCATTGCACGATCATCGCAGGTGCCTCACCTGCTCAGGCCTTGCGATACCACTAACTCAGTGACCAAAGAGGCCACGTACTTGGTTGTGGGCCCCCTGTTCGGAGTCCTATCTACCAGGGTGGGCCATCACAGCGCTTGCGATGGGAGCAACTCTAAAATGGCGTACAGCAGGTGCGCCCGTCTTTTTTATTGGTAGGGTCACATGTGTTGTGAGGCCTGTACTGGATGGGTCTGGTGTGGGTGTATACCAGCCAAGAGGGAATATGTGTGTGTGTGCCGTTCTGACAACTAGACCTGGAACTAAGAAACCACTAAATGGAAATCTGGATCATGTAGCATTGTTGTTGTATTATCCTGTAACCGTAAGTGGAGTGGGCTGGCCTGACATATGCCAGTGCTGCGCGAGGCTGTGAACGATGATTCCGGAGCTATGAGTGTGGTTCCGTCATGAGCTATATGAGAAATCAACTGATTCAGGTGTCTGTGTTGTAGTGTGTAGTGCTGCCGTCAACCGGGTCTTACACGTAAATGTGTCATTATGTCTGTAAAGTCTCACAACATGGCCAACATGGAAGGTACGGGGAATCACTGATCCTACATTTATCCATAGTTGCACACATAAAAGATGGTGGACATGACGCATTTCTATGAATATAAATGTTTGTTGTACATTCAGTGGAGTGTTGTAGCTGTAGTAATACAGGGCTATGAAAGCTTCAGGTTGCAGTTTTTGTCACTTGAAGGGCAGGTAATATATATACGTATGTTATCATTCGGGTATACTGTCGAACTTGGTGCTGGAAATCAGTGTTCGAGCGTTGGAGTCGCGTCCACATCCTGTTATTGTAGACAAATGACGTAATCTATGCGTGCCTGAAAATGTACTGTAAATACGGTGCTCATGTCAATTGCTGACATAGTTTTGGGTCGACTTCGCACTATATAATTATGCTAAAAAAAAAACTTGAGCAATAGCACACACTTATAAATTTACTAAACACTTTGCTTGTAGTATTGTAATGATCTAGTTTCTACGTTCATATTTGTGGAATGAGCGAGAAAAAGTTTTTGTTACTGCTAGAGGTAAGTTGGTTGCATAAGCTGTTTACAGCACAATATAATGTGGTAGGGCCCAGGTGCAGCATTTTACAAACATTATGAATACACAGACACAGATAGATAGTTGAAGTGGGTACGGGTACATGCCTTCGACTCCATTTTATTACATTGCTGTTGGTAACAAGTACAATAGTAATCATGATATCATGCACAGATATTTAATCATAAATGGTTTAGGACTTCTGCTGTACAATCGTAGGAGGACTACATATCAATAATACACAGCAGATTCTATCGTAAAAGGTTCATGAGTTGTGGTGCACTGAGGTAGGGGCGGTTTGTGTGGAGCCTGCGATGATGTGTGGTCCAGGCAGACTGCACTGGTAAGAATGTGTTTTGACTACTGAATTTTGCCTTAATTTTGCAAACTAAGTCTACTGATTGCTCCCCATAACAAATTAAACAATTTCACTTCACGCAGTGCATTCTAACTTTCCCAAATTGGGGACGTTTGTCTGGTGACGATGTTGAAGGTGCTGCCCCAGAGGTACTTGGTATTGCCGGTGGTGGAGGTACATTTTGGCGCAGTCTTCTACATGCTTCATGAGCATAGTTCACAGGATGCAGGGATTGAAGGTGCCTGCGCATACTAGCAGTGCCACAGGAGTATTTTTGGTCTCTGCCTTAAATAAATCAAAGCTGAATTCAATGCTGTCTGTTGTAAACCCTGCTGTTCTCAGCATAGATCTTAGGCAGTAGTCGACACAAACATCAAGGAATGCTTTTTCTCACATCCTTTAACAAAATCTGAGGACATAGATAC
Organism: Lissotriton vulgaris; assembly: GCF_964263255.1. NCBI lineage: Eukaryota > Metazoa > Chordata > Amphibia > Caudata > Salamandridae > Lissotriton > Lissotriton vulgaris. Next base: position 427,099,470 of record NC_141693.1, read on the forward strand.
AATTGTATCTGCCTTAAATAAATTGAGGCTGAATTCAATCCTCTCTGTAGTGTAGATGCAAAGCCGATTTCAAGTTGTAAACCCTGCTGTTCGCAGTGTAGATCGAAGGCAGTAGTCAGTACAGACATTGAGGAATGTTTTTTGTCACATCCTTTAACAAAATCTGAGGACATAGAGTACAATTGTCTCTGCCTTAAATAAATCAAGGCTGAATTTCATGCTGTTGGTAGTGTAGATCCAAAGCTGAATTCAAGTTGTGAACTCTGCTGTTCGCAGTGTAGATCAAAGGCAGTAGTCAGCACAGATATCGAGGAATGCTTTTTGTCACATCCTTTAACAAAATCTGAAGACATATAGTACAATTGTCTCTGCATTAAATAAAGCAAGGCTTAATTTAATGGCGTCCGTAGTGTAGATCCAAAGCTGAGTTCAAGTTGTGAACCCTGCTGTCTGCAGTGTAGATCGAAGGCATTAGTTTGCAGAGACATCGAAGAATACTTTTTGTCACATCCTTTAACAAAATCTGAGGACATAGAGTACAATTGTCTCTGCCTTAAATAAATTGAGGCTGAATTCAATGCATCGCAAAGGGCTAAATACCGGTCGGTAACGGCAAATTTACCGATTTTTCGGCCGTTACCGACTGGTATTAGCCCACCTACATCTAGCCCTAAGTGTGTTATAAAATCACTTTTACAAGTATTCAGTTATCTATACAGTCACTCATGAAATCACTGTGTCTTATTTATATATAACAAATGTCACATACACTGCCTTTTATTATTTTAGTTTGTTGGACATGTACCATTGAGAGATATATTTGCTCATCAGCACACCCATAAACATATTCAGTCACCCAAACACTATTATAACAGGTAGTCTTAATGTAATATACCTACTGAATCAACTGTTGACACATCTTTGGGCAGCCACACACCACTCACCGAACCACGCACACATTCACTCTTCCATACAAATACTCAGTTAACTAATAAATAACTAAAATAGACTTTCACGTAGCTAGTAACCAACAGGTGCAGCAGTTTACACAACAACTGACAAAGTAATACAGATATTCACACAGTTTAGTCACCGTACAATATATTTAGTGTGACACTATAAATAAGTCAAGTAAACAGTCAATCGCACTGCTATTAAATCCTTCATCCAGATATTTATATATCCACTCATTCTTCAATGCAGATTGCTATATATATAATACATATTTAAATAACAAACCAAACCACATTCACTGGATGATGTTGTCAGTGATGTAATTTGAGATGTCATCAGTGATGTCACTGACCATGTCATGAATGATGTAATATGTGACATCATCAGCAGTGTATTGCGGGCTCGAGAGTTACAGTTAGTACAACTAACTATAACAGAGGAATTTCAATGGTTTTGTACGACTGAAATGTCCAGCTTACTATAACACCCCTGAAACCTTTGAATTCTTCAGTGAAAAAAATAAATAATATATATATATATATATACAAAAACAAAGAAAATGAGCATGGATCAAAAATCAGACTTTGGTGTCGTTTGATCGACGACTTGTTCATTATTTGGGATGGAGACAAGGAAACATTACAAACATTCATTGACTCACTAGAGGAAAACGATTATAATCTCCATTTCACTTCGTCAATCAGCTCAACTAACCTCATCTTCTTGGATGTTGAAATGTATGTGAGTGATAAAAAGCTATGCTCCAAAATTCATAGAAAAACAACCTCATGTAATAGCATACTTCATGCTAATAGCGGACACCCAGCTAATTTAAAATGGAGCATCCCGTATGGACAAATGCTACGAGCAAAGAGAAATTGCTCAGAAGAGAACGACATGAAAGAGGAGATTGAGAGGATGGCACAACGCTTCCGGGAAAGAGGCTACCCAGAAGAAGTCATCATCACTGCAAAAAACAGAGTGGTTCAAAAGAATAGGATTGACCTTCTGACTCCTGGTGGCAGCAGGAAGAAATGCGACAACAATGAGCAAACCGAAAATGATGAAGAGACACGATTAATTATGGATTTCAACAGACAAAGTAGGGACATGAAAAAAGCTCTACAAAAGAACTGGAACATACTACTCGTGGACAACACTCTAAAAGAAGAACTAACCCAACATCCAAGCATCACATATAGGAAAACTGCCTCATTACGTGACATCTTAACCCAAAGTCATTTGACATTAAAGGAACAAACCCCCAAAAAATCAACATGGTTGACAACGCCAGTCTTTTGGAAGTGTACAAAATGCAAGGCCTGTGAACATGGCACGAATGCGAAAGAGTACAGATTACGAAATGGCAAAATTGAGAGAATAAGAGATCACATAACCTGTGAATCGAAATATGTGATCTATAGGCTACAATGCCCATGTGGGAAATTTTACATAGGGAGCACAATTAACAAACTAAAACTACGAATCTTACAACATCTAAGGGCGATCAAGAACAGAGACCCAAGCTACCATATGGCCACACATTTTGCAAAATATCACAACAGCAATCCAGATTTGTTGAAATATTCAGGGATCAAACGGAGTAAACCATCGGAGAGGGGTGGTGATCGTACTTTACAGTTACGAAAACTGGAATCTAGAATGATTCTTGGTATGGGAACTGAACACCCGGATGGACACAACCTGGATGCTGAACTATATGTACACTTGTTATGAACTAATTGCACTCCTTCCATGAAAGCCCAAATGATGGGGAAGTACAAAGAACTAATTGAGAGGGAACAATTGGATCCATTCATGTAAATAATTGATAAATTGGATCCATTCATGTAAATAACTGATTATTGGCGCCAAACTTGATGAGTCAAGGGAAGTTGTAAAGGCATATGTGTATATATATATGGGCTAACAGCGTGAGATAAGCAAACATCTACAATGGAGGAGCATGATTATTTTTTCTGTAAAGACATATAGGTGTTACAACGTCACTAGGATCTGAGATTGGGATATTATTGGTGTAAAATAATCAGGAATCATAGAATATGGAATGTACTTCACTATGACGTAAGGAAAGATCCTGTAAATTACCATGTTTATCCCCCTCGTGTGTAAATATTTATAGCTCAAAAATATTGTTTAGATTCCTAGATGTACATATAATTTGGAGGTCATGAATTGACTTTGAAAATTGTGAAAAAATTGTACATACACGTTACACCATTATTGCTCACTAATAGCAATAGAATTTGATCATGCCTGAGGGAGAGAACACTGAATAGATGCACTTACACATCTGGATATGATCTATGTTTTATCCTCATAATTTTATATACAACACATGATGATTAACAAATGTAATTGAAATGAAACCTTTTTTTCCACATTTAGGTAATATATTTGTCATGAGTAAAAACAATGTTGAATTCCACTAGGAATATATGAGGAACTCAAAGCATGTTTTAGATATCTCATGCCAAGTGTATAAATATGTAGATACATGTAAATAGGTGTATATAAGCCCAGAATTGTTGTTCTCACTATGTGTACTTCACAGAAATTTTGAGAGATCATACATTAGCCCAGACTTCATTGTTTAATGAACACAAATTTTTGTTTAAAAATATATATATATATTTTTTTTTTGGTTAATGTGTACTTCACAGAAATGTAGAGCAAAAATGGTGCTCAAATTAAGCCATATGAAATGAGCAAGGTTGCTGGTCTAGATTTTAATAGACATGGAAAAGGGTACTTTTACTTTACACTATAAGATAAGGTCTAGATCCCTGGGACTCTATGGTCCAGTGGAAGGCTAGAGTAGCCGAAACGCGTAGGCCGTCCGTTTTTTGATGTGTTGCATCCTGCACATGGTGTGTGAATAAAGAAATATTTTGAAACCTACCTACTGCTGCTGTGCTGTGACTTCTGCCGACGAGTGGGGGGCAAGGAGAATCCAGAAATATATATATATATATATATATACAGCACACTCCTCTCCAAGAAAGAAACAGCGGCCACATAGGGGATGACAGGAAACACTTTAATTGCAGCTTGACTCGTACACAGCGGATGCATTTCGGCATTTGTAGCCTTCTTCAGCGCCAAGAGTCTTTGAGCAGGGTGTGGGCACAGGATGAAGATAAAGCAATGTCCTGCCACACACCGATAGGTTCGCCTCTGACCCCGCCTCCCGAATGGTCAATCTACTACACCTGACTACAGCAAAGACCACAGGTCCCAGAATGCAGTTCTTGACTGAGGTGAGTGATGCGGGGGGATCAGATGCTTGCGGCGGCTAGGGCTTGTCATCACTGCTAGCACAAGTGTCCTGCGTGTGTATATATATATATATATATATATATATATAGGTACATAAAGGTGTAGTACCAGTGCCCGGCAGGCCTATCGTGTCAGCCATTAAAAGCATGGGTGAAAAGGTTGGCCAATATATAGACTTTTTTCTCCAAGACATTGTGAAAAACCTTTCCAGCTATGTACGCGACACCAGAGACTTTTTGCTTAAAATCGCTAACATTGAATGGGAAGACACTATGTGGTTAATTTGGCTAGACGTTGAAGCGTTATACACAAGTATTGATCATGTACAAGGTCTCAATGCTATCCAGTACTATTTAGTTAAGAAACCTATAGCTTTTTATGAGCATAAAAAAGTCATTTTGGGACTCATTGAATGGTGTCTGCATAACAATGTCTTTACCTTTGGCAAAGACATCTATAGACAGCGAAGAGGAGTGGCGATGGGGGCCTGTTTCTCCCCCAGCTACGCGTGCTTGCACGTCGGCTGGTGGGAGGAACAGGTCCTCGCCGCATTACACTCCACCGTGATGAAAAATCAGGTTAAATGTTATCTGAGATATATAGATGATATATTCATTGTATGGAAAGGTTCTAAGGAAGATGCACTACTGTTCATTGAGAGTATCAACAACAACTCCATGAATCTTAACTTCACTGCACACATTGATCAACATAGGATGCAGTTCTTGGATGTAGAGGTTTTTGTCGCTAACTCCAAACTAAATACTACATTGCACAGAAAATCCACTGCCGGGAATATGACTCTCCATGCGGCTAGTATGCACCCTAAACATAACATCATGGGGATACCGTACGGAGAGATTCTCAGGCTCAAAAGAATCTGCAGTTCTCCCTCTGACTATGAACATTGCCTTAAAGAGCTGTTGGCGCGTTTAAAAGTCAGGGGTTATTCAGATATTATTTTGAATAAGGCAGTTGAAAAGTCCAAACTCAGATCCAGACAGAGTCTTTTTCCTGAACCTCAGTCAGAACTAGATCAGGAAAGTATTTCTGGAACCCAAGATGACTGTCCGCGTATGATCACTGCCTTTAGTAGCGAGGACAGAAAACTAAAAGCCATACTAAAAAAGAATTGGCCCATTGTTCTTAGTGATCACATTTTGAACACGAGGCTACCGGCCAACCCAACCATCACCTTTAGACGGGCCAGAAGTATGGGTTCTGCCTTGGATAAAGCAGCCCCTGAATTAAAATCTAAAATTCCCTGGCTGAAACCCTCTAAAGGTTTCTTCAAATGTTCCAGCTGCCGCGCGTGTAGGTTCGGTATCAACACTTTACACTACTCTATCCCATTTGATACGGAACCTAGAACCATCACTGGCAATTTCAATTGCAAGACTGATTATGCTGCGTACGACTTGACGTGTACCTGTGGGCTAAGCTATGTGGGCAGTACCAAGCTCCAGGTACACGTCAGGATCCTACAGCATTTACGCGCTATCCTTCATAATGACCCGGCTTATCCCGTAGCTCGTCACTTCAAGAGAATCCACAATAATGATCTGTCTTGTTTAAAATATTTTGTGATTGGAGCCATACCCCCTCTTAAAAGAGGTGGGGACCGGGAATCATTACTAAGGCAGTTGGAAACCAAGATGATTTTAGAATTAGATACCCGTTGGCCGAATGGACTGAATAATATTGAGGAATTGCATCATTTTTTATGATGCCTTTTCCTGCTTAGAAATTCTTTCTTCAGTATTTCTCTAGTGCCCGGCAGACTATATTCACTCCCTCTTAGTTAGTTTCCCTATTTTGAGGTTGAGGCCGGGCCTAGGTTCTGCCCTACATGTATTTGTCTTTCTAAGTATATCGGAGATCAGTAGTATTTGTTGATATTTTGATATTTTGGTGTGCAATATATTTATTCTTACTTTTATGGCGTGTGATCTACTTGTAATATAGTCCTTGATGTATTTGTATATAGATATTTATGTATATTATATATTTATCTATATATATTTCTATCTATTTTTTTCTACTTTTCTATTTTGACTGGGCCTGGTTTGATAGCATGAAATATTATATTGGTCATAGGTTTTATCATTATATGTATATATGCGTGTATATATTTTATATATGTGTATATATATTTAGGTATATTTATTGGGTTTTAGCACAACTTTTTGATACTATTTTATACTATTTATTGCAAAGTGATAAATCATGCTCATGAATTTTGTATAGTCAAATGTTTCCAGGGACCTGAGAAACTTTGTATGTCATGATATTTTTGTCCCTTGTATTATAAATGGTATTGCACTTATCTTTATTTCTTCTCTCGCTCTCTTTTTTGCACTTATTTCACTCTCACATAGCACTTTATTGTCTGCCGCTGTTTTATAGTCACATGGGCACATTATGTATTATACTGTATATGTTTATAATAATACGTCCTATGAGAACTCTGTATTCATACAGTTAGACTTTGTTCCATTGATGGATGTATAAATGTAGTTAGTTTATTTACTTACTACAGTATATACACATTAATCCTGGATTTATCCGGTAATATTAGTTTGTGCTGATTTGATGTTTAGTGGCTACTAGCGGCAGTATGTCTTCACTTTTCATTCATCACATGATGTATTACATCACTGAGAGGGGGTGTTCCCTTCAAACACTGCATTTAAAAATAGCATTCTGTCATCTATGTATGTTGCAGCGTGAGCAAGGGCATAACTTGCCAGAAACGCGTAGCTGCTCTCTGTGCATCGAATAAAACTTACTGATGCTGATTCAACGTGGTCCGTCTCCCTTTGTTTGCTGGTGTGCGAGGCTGTGCTGGGTCTGAGATGCCGAGAGATTCGAGGAGGAGTCACGTGGTATATATATATATATATATACACACAATGGTGTATTGAAGAATGAGTGGATGTTTGAGTGTCTGAATGGATGATTTAATATTTGCATGACTAGCTATATAAGTGAGTGATTAAACATGTCTTAGTGAATGCATGGGAGAATGACTAATCTGTGTGAATGTCTGTATCAGTCTGTCAGTTGGTGTGTAAGTGACTGCATGGGTCAGTGATTGGTTGTCCGAGTACATGTATGGGTGCCCGAGTTTCTGTGTGGGTTGTTGGGGGGTTGTGTGACTCACTCCATGGATTTGCAAGTGGGTGATTCACTGGGAGTATAGGTTGATGAGTGCATCTGCGAGGTGCTGTATGGGTGAGTGAATGGATGTCTCAGTGGTAAAATGTGTGAGTAACTATATATGTGAAAGGCAGTATATGTGAGCTTTGGAGTATATAAGTAGCTGTATGTGAGAGTGAGTGATTGTGAGAGTGGCTGTATGGATGAATGTGTTCTTGTGTCAGCGATTGTAGCAGAGAGTAAGTGTATGTTACTATATGTATGAATAAGTAAGGTGGTGTGTGTGTATAACTATATAGGTGAGAAAATGGCAGTGGGATTGATTCTTTGGGAGACTGACTAGGCGTGTGAGTAACTCTATGGATGAGTGGTGGCATGTGAGTATGAGTGCATATATCAGTGGCTGTATTGATGAGTGACTGCGTGTATGAGTGACTGTATGGGTGAGTGAGTGGATGTGTGTAGACCTATGAATCAGTGAGTGGGTATGTACTAACTGGCATTGGTGTGTCTATGGTTTTGAGAATGCTAGTCTGTATTTTAGAGTGGGTGTATGAAACGTTATATTAGGGGGTGAGGAGGTGCATCAGGTATTAATTGGATGATGTCATCAGTTATGTCATTTAAGATATCATTAGTGATGTCACTGACCATGTCATGAGTGATGTAATATGTGATGTACATTGCAGTACATTACAGCAGTACATTGCGGGGGTGCAAGTTATAGTTAGCTCAGCTAACTATAATGGCTGAATTTCTCTGGTTTTGTATGAGTGAGATGTCAGGCCTAACTATAACGTCCTTGAAACCTTTAGTGTTTTTCAGTGAATTCGTAAGGTTTTTTAAATGCTAATCCCTAGCTAGAACATCCCTGAAACCTGTGTTTCCTTCTGTGAATTTCTAAGGTTTTTTAAATGCTAATTTTGAACTATGCCTACATTGGTAGGACATGTACAGAAAGAGGAAGAAAGTCGCAGAAAGAAGAAGAGAAGTGCAGAAAGAGGAAAGCAAGGTGGAGAAGAGGAAGAAAGGTGCAGAAAGGAGCAAGAAAAATGCAGAAAGAGGCAACAAAACTCCAGAAAGAGGAAAGAATGTTAGAAAATAAGCAAGAGAAGTGCAGAAAGAAGCAACAGAGGTGCAGAAAAAAGCCTACTTCGATTGTACCCTACCAGAGACTCATACAAAGTAGCCTATTCACTAATTCTTCTCCCAAGATGTATTGAACTTCACTTTTCTCTTGATGCCTCACTATTCATTGTGTACAAAAAGGTAGAAGCAAGAGAAGTATAGAAAGACGCAGCAGAGGTGCAGAAAGAGGGAAGATAGGTGCCGAAAGAGGCAAGAGAAGTACAGAAAGTAGCAACAGACGTGCAGAAAGAGGCAAGAGAAGTGCAGAAAGAGGCAACAGAGGTACAGAAAGAGGCAAGGGGGATGCTGAAAAAAGCAACAGAGGTGGAGAAAGAGGGAAAGGAAGTGCATAAAAAAGGAACAGAAATGCAGAAGGAGGCAAGAGAAGTGCAAAAAGAAGCAACAGAGGTGAAGAAAGAGGCAAGAGAACTGCAGAAAGAGACAAGAGAGGTCCATAAAAAGGGAAGAAGGATACAGAAAGAGGCAAGAGAGGTGCAGAAGAATCAAGAAAGGTGAAAAAAGAAGCATGAGAAGTGCAGAAAGAAGCAACAAAGGTGCAAAATGAGGCAAGAGAGGTACAGAAAGAGGAAAGAGAGGTGCTGAAAGAAGCAATAGAGGTGTAGAAAGAAGCAAGAGAAGTGATGAAAGAGACAAGAGAGTTGTAGAAAGAAACAAGAGTGGTGAAAAAAAGCATGAGAAGTGCAGAAAAAAAGGAAGAAGGTTGCAGAATCAGGCAAGAGGGGTACAGAAAGATGGTACAATGGTACAGAAAGAAGCAACAGAGGTGCAGAAAGAGGCCTACTTGGATTGTACATTACCAGAGACTCATACAAAGTAGCATAATCACAAATCTTTCTCCCAAGATGTATTGAACCTCACTTTCTATTGAAGGCTCACAATTCATTGACTGCTCAGAATGTTAGGCCTACCAAATGTAAAACAGCAATCCTAACCATATCACTATTGTAAGTCTGACCACGTTTGTGAAGGTATGCATGCGTTTGTCTCTGCTTTTACCTAGTGACATGTTACATAAAGGTAACCTGTCTTTAAAACAGCATTCTCTGTAAATTTGTGTACAAAAATGTAGAAGCAAGAGAAGTGCCGAAAGAAACAGCAGAGGTGCAGAAAGAGGGAATAGGGGTTAGAAAGAGGCAAGAGAAGTACAGAAAGAAGCAACAGACATGCAGAAAGAGGCAACAGAAGTGCAAAAAGAAGCAACAGAGGTGCAGAAAGAGGGATGAGGGTACAGAAAGAGGCAAGAGAAGTGCTGAAAGAAGCAACAGAGGTACAGAAAGAGGCAAAGAGAGGTGCTGAAGAAAGAAGCAAGAGATACAGAAAGAAGCAAGAGAGGTTCAGAAAGAAAGGAGGTGCAGGAAGCGGAAGAGATGTGCAGAAAGAGGCAAGAGAAGTACACATAAAAGAAAGGTGCAGCAAGAAGCAAGAGAAAGGCAGAAAGAGGCAAGAGAGGTGCAGTAAGAGGCAAGAGAGGTGCAGAAAGAAGCAGGAGTAGTTTGCACACCATTAGCACCAATTTAACACCCACATTTAGCTATAAGTAACAGTGACCATTCCAGGTTTGCAAAGGGCCTTCCACTACCCTGTAACACTAGTCGCTGCATTTTTGTCAATGTCTGAGCGGTTTGAGGTAGGAACAAGGTTTTTTTTTGTTCAAATCTGCAGATTATGACGCAGAAGATGGATTATGTGGCAAATGCGGAAAATGTATTATTGTGCGAAAATCGGTGCAGTCAAGTAGTTGCATAATTCCAGTGGCCTTGCTCATACCTCTGAGTAGGTCCAGAAGTTCTCCTCAGTGGTTCCTTCTTTTTTTAGTCTCATTGGGTTTATAGTTTAGCTTCTCTGAAAACAAGGAAGACTAAACCTGAGGTTACCTCACCACAACACAGACTACCATACCACATAATTACTCTCAATAATACATAATCCCACTCTACATAATTCCTGTAAAATAAATACCACATACTTTCTATCCACATAATTTCACTGCACAACATACCACATAATTCCACTACGCACAAAGTACATCCACTCCACTCCACAAAACATTAGTAATTTTTTTAAATATTTCCAAAACCAATAGTTCTAACTCTCGCGAATGCGAGAACTATTACATTGCAGTGCTTCTTTAGTAGTCGCATTTGCAGAGTGGTGGAGAAAGGGAGCTGGGCCTCCAACTAGCACTCAGGAATCCTGCTGCGTAGGACTTACAGGAGGTATGAGGAGGGCTTCTTGGCCCCCAAAGTCCCTCAGGAGTAAAGTGGACTTCATCCCCCAACCAGTAGTGTGCCAGGAAGTATGTTTGCAGAGTGGTGGAGAAAGGGGGGGCGTGGCCTCCAAAGACCTCTTAGCAATTCCACTGTGTGGGACTTACTGGAAGTAACAGGAGGGATAGTTGGTCCCCAAGGACATCCTTGGGGGCCAACCACCCCTCCTATTACCGCCAGAAAGTCCCACACAGCAGGATTGCTAAGTTCTTATAGCAGGCCACACCTCCTTTGCCCACCACTTGGCAAACACGCTCCCTGGAGCGCTCCTGGATGGGGATTGAAGTCCCCTTTGCTGATGGGGTTCCTTAGGGGCCAACTAGGCTACCTGTTACCTCCAGTAAGACCCACACAGTGGGATTGTTGAGAGGTAGACACAGGCCGCGTCCCCTTTCTCCAACACTCAGCAAACACACCTCTTGGTGCGCTCTTGGTTGGGGGATGAAGTCCCCTTGCCTCCTGAGGGTCCCTGTGGGCCAACTAGCCCTCTTCTTTCTTTTAGTCAGTCCCACACAACTGGATTGCTGAGAGTGGTCAGAGGCCACAACCCCTTTTTCCACCAGTCTGCAATCGCTCCTCCTGTCACACTTCTGCTTGGGCGATGTAGTCCAATTTAGTCCTGAAGCCTTCAGGACGCAGGGGAGCTCATCTCCCCACCAGTAGTGCACCAAGAGGTGTGTTTGCAGAGTGTTGGAAAAAGTGGCGTGGACATCCACAACCTCTCAGCAATCCCACTGTGTGGGACTTACTGGAGGTAAGAGATGGGCTAGTTGGCCCCTAAGGACCCTCAGTAGGGAAGGGGACTTCATCCCCCAACCTAGAACGCACCAGGAGATGCATTTGCAGAGTAGCGGTGAAAGGGGGTGGGGTTTCGGGGGGTTGCTGAGCTTTCTTTTTCTTTTTTTTAATTTTAGGACAGGTGGCTGTTTGGCCCCCCTTCCCCTGACCCTTTTGGGCATTGGGGACCCCATCCTCCAGGGCCAGACCCACTTTTCATTTATTTATATATACAAAGAGAGGGGGGCGCGGGCCCCCCTCCCGAGGCTGATTCTGGCCCAGGGGACCCCATCCCCCGGGGCATGGCAATTAAAAAAAATTGGTATCATTTTCAGGGAGGGGGGTCCCTCTCCCCTGGCTGATTGTGGCCCCAGGGATCAGATCACCTGGGGCTTTTTTATATATGTATATCTAAAGGTCAATGGAAGAATAAATGGGTAAATAAGTGTCTAAATGGATGTTTTTTTTGTAATATTGATTGCATAACTGACTTATTAAGTGTATCTTAGTGAATACATGTATTAGCGAGTAATGTTTAAATATTTAAATATCTGTATCAGTGTCTCACTTTTTGTATATGTGGCTGCATGGGTTGGTGAGTAGCTACATGGGTGTATATATGGGTTATTAGTTGTTTTTTTGAGTATCAGTATGAGTGTCTGTATGGTTCGGTGGGGGATATAACTTACTACATAGATGCATGAATGAGTGACTCACTGTTTGTATGTGTATTGAAGACAGCATGTGTGCAGGACTGTATGGGTAGATGAGTGTGTGTATGGGTATATTAGTGAGTGAATGACTGCCTCAATAGTGTCCTTATGAGTATGTACATATGTTTTAAACAAGTATATTTAAGTATTGATGTTTATAAGTGAGTATATATGAGAGTGAGAGATTGGAAAAGTTCCCGTATAAATAAGTATGTGTTGCTTTAAGTGATTGTTTAAAAGAGTAAGTGAGTGTACATTTCTATAGAAGTAAGTGTAGTGGTGTGTGTATAGCTGTATATGCAAGTAAATGGATGTTTGATAGTTAATTTGCATGTGGGAGTATGTTTATGAGTGTAGATGTGTAACAGGATGTATAGGTGTATGAGTACATATGATGAGTGACTACATGTATGAGTGACCATATAGAACTGTTGGTGAATGAGTGGATGTGTATGTAGATTTTGGAATTACTGAATAGGTTGTTCTAACTGGTATTGGTATCTCCATAGTTTTGAAAATTGTAGCTTCTATTTTTCAATGTGTGTATCAAAGGTTATATTAGGGTGAGAGGAGGTCTGCCACTCTTTCACAAGTATTATGTCATCAGTCATGTCATCAGTCATGTCATTTGAGATATCATCAGTGATATCGTGAGTGATGTCACTGACCATGTCATGAGTGATGTAATATGTGACGTCATCAGCAGTGGATTGCGGGCGCGCGCGTTATAGTTAGCTGAACTAATTATAACGGGGGAATTTCAATGGTTTTGTATGAGTGAAATGTCCAGCTAACTATAACATGTGTGAAACCTTTTTCAGTGAATTTTTAAGGTTTATTAAATGCTAATTCCTAACTATAGCGTGGCTGAAACCTATGGTTTTTTCAGTGAATTTCATAGGTTTTGTAAATGCCATTTTTTAAATGTATTAAATGTTATTTTTATTTTTTTATACTGATTTACAACATTTTTTATAATAGTTATTTTTAGCTTTATTTTTTTAAATTACATTACATATCTGTAATGTAACTTTCTCTCTCCCTTTCCCTTCTTCTCGTAGTTTATTTTTAATCTCCTTTGCCTTGGCTCCGCGCGTTTCTGGTCCCTTTGTCTCTAGTCGCTTGTCTATGTTTCTATCCATCAATTTGCCGGAGTCAGCAACACTTTTTATTTCAGGTGTGTAAGCACCCCCCTCTATACTCCTAGAAGGTGTCATTGTCGTTGAGTTGCTTAAGTCCCTTGATAGTTCCAGTGTATTCTCCACTTTTTTTTCAAGGTTGACCTCACTGTGCTTTATTGGGCCAGTTTGTTCCTTCTGCAGCATCGACGCTGACAGTGAGACTGACACTCCAGCTCCAGCTCCATGAACCGAGTCTGCCATGCTATTAGATATTTTGCCTGACCCAAAGATTTCAAGATAGAGCGGTAAGCTACTATGCGGAGAGGATGTGGTAAAGGCTTCTGCTTGAACCTTACTTTTTATCACTTTACACACACCACGCCCTCCCTTATGCAACTTCACATAAGCAGGGATCCGTAACCTTGATTGTGGTTTGTATTCTCGGTGTGAGTTGTATAACGCAATTTGAATTATCGCATTCACCGGATGATATCTAGTAGGGCCAGGGCCAGGGTCAGGGCTAAGGCCAGGGATAAACTGCATGTGTTCATTTGTGGATTGGATTTTCAATTTCAGTCTCTGTTTCTGCCTCAGCTGTCCAAATGAGTTTTTATTCTTTGCTAGCCTCACTCTCATTGCAGGCAGCTGGGAAAGAATTAAATCGACACTAGTCACCTCAGCCGGAATACTTGTAATTTTTTTCCGTCTGTTAGACTGTCAGACCACAACTCTACTCAATTTATTAGCTCAGTTCAGTTCAGTTCAGTTCAGGATATTGAGTGCAGGCTAATGTTCTCCCCGTATACCTAGCCAATAAAGATCTTGCACGTAAAAAGCTGTAGGGCGAGGCTGAGCAGATACTGGGGAGTAGACAAATTGGATCCCCCTTTTTTTTTTTTTCTGCCTGCCGTTTTTTCCCCCCGATTTTTTATTTTTGTTTTAGACTCACTGGCTTCTGCGAGACAAGTGTTGACTGTTTTTTATCCCCCTCCACACGGCAAAAAGGAAAGGACTCAGAACTTTCTACATCGGATAGAGACCAGGAGTGAATCAGGAGCAAATGTCACCTCTCACCGCTAATGCTCCAAACACAAGACAGCTGCAGCTGGTTTAACGGACTGAAATCGTGCTGTAAAATGCTTAGGCGCACAACATGAAATCCCCCCTGCTCGTATCTTCAACATCCACATTTATGCCTCTACCGCCCGTATCGTCAGCATCAGAGATACGCTCACAATGAGGTTGGATACCAGTGAAGACTTGCAACGGGAGCAAAAAGAAGTTACAATAGCGTGAGTGCCTCCCCGCCGCCTCACCTCGAGTCTCAGTCCAGTCCACTAGAATCCTGCCTCCATTGCCTCCAACGCGATTACCACCGACACGAAACAGCAGTCAGCACTCGAAGGTTGCAGCTCGGCTCCCCAGGAAGACACTCTGCAAGTCTGCAGGTCTACGGGTCTGTGGAACTGCGGGTCAGCAGGGGTGCTCAAATCATGCAAAGTATGCTGTTGCCGATACGAGGTCTTTTCCCGCAGATGCCCGTCGGCCCCTCAGTTACAGAACACAGCACTGGGAGGCGCTTATCGTCCGATCCGATCCAGATCCAAAGAAAGCCGCTAGCCGCCAGCCCAAGGCACTTCTCTCTCACTCCCTCGCGGGGGCATCAGGACCTCGTTGAGACCGCTCTGCAGGAGGCTCACCACGCTTCTTTCCGCCTCGATCCGGTAGAATACATCTGCTTTTTTCTTTAATCCTTATCTCCTGTATGGCTCTAGTCTCAGTTTATCTTTATCTTAAAAAAGCCATTATGGTAAAAAAACAGAGTACACACCTAAACTCTGAGGCACAGAGGTCTGGGAGAGCGATGCAGCAGCGACCTCTCACTCAGGCGCCATCTTGCCTCCACATCTGACCCCTCCCTAAGATACATTGAAAGGGAAAAGTTCAGAAAAAGAAAAAGAGATAGAGAAAGAGAAAGAAAAAGACAAAGACCAAGATAAACACAGAGACAAAGCCAAAAAAAAAGTTAAAGAGATGGAAACAGAAAATAAAAAAATTAAAGAAAGAAATAAAAAATGCCTTGGTGAAAAAGAGAAAGTTCAACGAAAGGATAAAGAGAAGGAGAAATCCATCGAAGTAATTGACAATGTGGAGTTAATGGCAAAAAAAGCTAAGCGACTCCAAACTATTAAGAATCTGAAAGCAAACGCGAAAGGAAAGCGAACAAGCTAGTACACTTCAGCCTAGTATATCCAGTATCTTCAGCCCTGTACCCAAGGAAGGGGGGGAAAAAAGCTTCAAAACATCCAGCAATGGCTGAATCATCTAAGAATGAGGAGAATATGATGATATTTTTGGAATCAGCCCCTGAAACATCAGCAAAGTCTTTTTTAACGCAACCCGGTTATAATGAGACTCCTAGCTCCTTACGCAATCCCTCTATTGTGAAATTGATACAATCCGAAGCAGAAAATCCATCCGAGGGATCAGATGCAGATATATATGAGACTGGACTCTCTACAACAAGTGAGATCAGCGATGATAATATTAATCCAGTTCGAGGTTCAACACCGGAGGGTACAGACTCCTTAGATGCCAAGAAATCTAGCGTTTCAGATCAAGGCTATACCCCGAGGGGAAACATTTTTGAAAAAAGGAGAATAAGGAATCAAAGGCTCAATAAGTCAAACTTTGAAGAAAGCTCAGACCAAGGTAGTGTCACTGGGCAAGCTAGTAAAAGCAGTAACAAATCCAATAATTCTGATGAAGCGGCACTGGCTCAGTGCAGGGAAGAGGACTCGGATGGGAACGACAACCAACTACAACATGGATCGGCTGCAAGAAAAGGGAAATCGGTTGAGCCTTCTTTAAAAGATATCCTGACTACTATTAGAGACTTTCACAAGGATATAAAGAAAGACAATGAAAGGAATCATGCTGCTATCCAGAAGCTTGAAGGGGTGGTCAACAAAGTAGGCAGTACTTGCACCGAGATATCGGAAAGGGTGGCATCTCTAGAAACTCGTACTGAGTATTTAGAGAAAGATGTTGCCTGCCTTCAAAAGCAAGAAAAAACTCAAGATGGGATCATCAGAGACTTAATGTTCAAGGTTGAAGAGCAGGAGAATCGCTCCAGAAGAAACAACCTTCGCTTTCTTGGCATCCCGGAAGCTGTGGAGAGCAATGATCCTAGGGGTTATATAAGTAATCTTTTGAAAAAAACTTTCCCGGAATTACAATCCTGGGATATGGACAAAGAAATTCAGCGGGCTCATCGCTTTCCCCTCTCACAACGTAAACAAACTGAGAACTCCACTAAATACCCAAGGGCAATGTTGGTACATTTTGGTAACTTTCTCTTACGGGAAGCCATCTACAACTTGGCACGGCCTACCAGTAAGCGGGAATACAATGGATTCTCCTTCTTTGTAAGACCAGACTTTGCACATCCAACAGTCGAAAGAAGATGGAGAATGTGGCAGCTCTTCACTCCTTTTGAAAAAGCTGGTGCTACTGTTTAACTACAAAACCCTATCTGTCTCAAAGTAATTTTCAAAGGAACTACGCGCTTTTTCAATAGTGAAATTCAAGCGGAAGGATACTTGCAAGAAATATCGGACACTGCAAGGAAGGATAAATGATAAACATCATGAAAAAAAAAATCTAACTATATTGGGGAGATATTAATTCCCGGAGATTCGTAAAACAACTATTGCGGATACGGACTTATGTTTTTTATTTCTCTGATTGGTTTTTTCCTTTTCTCCTTCTTGGCTTTTCTGCTCTTTACTTATTCTCTAGTGGCGGGGCCAGAGGCTCTGGGAGTGATCGTCGGTGTACGGATCACATAGACGCCCACACCTGGATCCGGTTGGACCCAGGATGCCTCAATGGGTGGTCGGGGGGTAGGAGGGATTGGGTGGTGGAAGGGGGGGCAGGGATGGGCTGGTGTTGGGGGGGCGTAAACCGGAAAAAGAGAATTCATGATACTATTGTAATTACAATTAGGCTGAGATTTAAATTTGTAACAAGGTATGCAGTCATACGTGTTCTTAGTATGTTAAATGGAAGGCTGAATATAAGGAAGAATCTAAGACAGAAATATGTCAAAGCTTAGGATCTGCTCTATGAATACAGGGGGCCTAAATGATTGGAAAAAAAGGTAGATACGTCTCTCCTATATCAGGCACTGAATGGTTGCCAATTTTGAGGGAACCATCCAGTGCCTGATACAAGAGAGACGTATCTATCTGGTCTTGAAAAAGATGGTCAATTGCAATTAAACCATCGAAACGCCTTGACGCCCAGTTCCACATAATCAAGGGATAGAGCTTACTCCATAGATACTAAAATCAGATTGTGTCCTGGAGTAATTTCTTACATTCAGGTTCCCTGATATGTATTTATATGACAAATAGGATTGTCTGTTGTGTTCTCTTCTTTTTCTCCCCTTTTATGATTGTCTATGTACCAGCAATTTCTTTTTGAAAAGGATTGTTTTTTAATGGTTAATTTTTATGCTATGTGGTGCTAATGTATATGCTTTTTGCACTTGTAATGTACTGTTTTTAACCTTGTTAAAATACTCATAAAATGTTTTTAACAAAAAAATAAAGAGGAATTATATAATTCAACGTTTGGTTCTGAAATATCCATTTGTAATATATGAGCTTAATTGATGCAAACTATACACCATTGTGTAATGGTAGCTTGTGTCCCCAAGGGATTTTCCTTCTCACTATATACTAGTACTCTAATCCCCTGGGTGTTGTAAAGGGGTCTCTCTCTATTTTTTAACTATAAGGAAGTGCTACAGCATAACTCTATAAGGTGTTTACTTACAGTATACTGCAGTACGTCCGAAGCACATGAATGTAACATATGTACATAAATATGTTACAAGTCTATCCTTGCCTCTGCACTGCTGGTGAAACTGCCTGGGTGAATTTGTAAGTGTTAGTGTTTTAATGCAGTGAATGGATTAGTACATACCTCTGAATGGGTCACTACAACAGTGTAATATCAGTGACAGAGTGCTTGATGAAAGTGTAAGGATACAGACTGCGGAATTGAAGATGTGAAAGACAAGTGAGCAGGTAGATACAAGACTGCAAGCATACTGCATAGGGGTTTGAAGCAGTTCAAGTCCTAAGGCCTACTTTGCTGCATGAGTACTTGGGTACTGACTAAATGATGACAGTTCTGCAAGGAGAGTGTCTGACTGAATTTATAAGTGCTTCAGTTTTAGCACAGTGAATAGATAAGCACATACTGCTGAATGGCTCACTACAATACTGAAACAGCAGCGACAGAGTGTTTGGTAGAAGTGTAAGAATACAGACTGGGGAATTGAAGGTATAAAAGACAAGTTTGCAGGTGCATAGAAGACTGCATGCATAGTGTATAGGGGTTTGAAGCAGTCCATGCCCTAAAGCCTACTTTGCTGCATGAGTACTTGAGTACTGACTGAATGATGACAGTTCTGCAAGGAGGGTGCCTGACTGAATTTATAAGTGCTTCACTTTTAGTGCAGTGAATGGATTAGAACAAACTGCTGAATGAGTCACTACAACAGTGCAACAGCAGTGACAGAGTGCTTGGTGGAAGTGTAAGGATACAGACTAGGGAATTGAACGTATAAAAGACAAGTGTGCAGGTAGATAAAAGACTACAAGCATAGTACATAGCGCTTTGAAGCAGTTCAGGCCCTAAGGCCTACTTCGCTGCATGAGTATTTGGGTACTGACTGAATGATTACAGTTCTGCAAGGACAGTGTCTGACTGAATTTAGAAGTGCTTCAGTTTTAGCACAGTGAATAGATAAGCACATACTGCTGAATGGTTCACTACAATACTGAAACAGCAGTGACAGAGTGTTTAGTGGAAGTGTAAGGATACAGACTGGGGAATTGAAGGTATAAAAGACAAGTCTGCAGATGCATGGAAGACTGCATGTATAGTGTATAGGGGTTTGAAGTAGTCCATGCCCTAAGGCCTACTTTGCTGCATGAGTACTTGGGTACTGACTGAATGATTACAGTTCTGCAAGGAGAGTGCCTGCCTGAATGTATAACTGCTTCAGTTTTAGCACAGTGCATAGATAAGCACATACCGCTGAATAGCTCACTACAATACTGAAACAGCAGTGACAGAGTGTTTAGTGGAAGTGTAAGGATACAGACTGGGGAATTGAAGGTATAAAAGACAAGTGTGCAGGTAGATACAAGACTTGATGCATAGTGCATAGTGATTTCAGGCACTGCATGCCCTGAGACCTACTTTGCATACTTTGAATCAATAGAATATTGTAAAGAGTGTGACATATATTTTATGTTGAGCAATTTGGTCTCTTTTAATCCTGAAACTCCCTAGTCTCTACTACCCAAGCATGTCTTTCTATTCAATGTCATACTGGTGCGTTGCAGAAAGCTGTTCTGAAGCCATGTCTCATTTTATACATCTCTGTACTAAAACTCTGTGGCACTTTTTCAATATATCTTCAAAGATAGTGGGTCCCCAGGGACACTCAGTATGTATATTAACTTTCTCATATATCTTTAAAAGATACAAACCATCTTTGCACAGATATGTACTCCGTCCATCTCTTGTTTCTTCAGCTGTGTAGAAGCACAGCACATTCACCATTTTTTATAGTTATTTATACTTACCTTAAAAATAATAACTTATACAAAAAAGTATATATTATAAAATTAGCATCTGTGGAAGACAAGAAAAAATACAGTTACAATATATATTTTACAACACAGAATAATTTGTAAAACATTTCATTTGCCTTTTTTGCTGTTCTCAGAATATATTGAATTTCAATAGAAACAGTGAGTTCAATTGTACTCATCACATAAAGTGGGCAAAAAAAAGACAATCAATAAGAGTATCTTAAAAAAACATTCAACATTCTGAATAACAACTTTACTACATTTCTCATAAACAGAATACAACATTGAACAAAATCTTTTTTCCCGATTTTCAACAATTTGCTGTTGCAAACTTTCAAGAAAAAAACAACATTAACAACTACATTAGGTAAACAACCCTTACAACGAAACTTTTACAACGCACTACCATTACGACGCAACCATTACAACGCAAACCATTACAACGCATTGCACTGGGGGGGCGCTCTAGCATAGGGAATAGATTTAATTTACTATCCAACACCTTCCCTACTATCCACGGGGACTGGAGTTGGAATAGTAAATGAAACTATTCACTATCCAGCACCCCAAAGCGCTATGCGTTGTAATGGTATACGTTGTAAAAACTGCGTTGTAACGGCATGCGTGGTAAAAGCATGCGTTGTAAAGTCATACATCCACTATATTAGCATAGCAGTTGACACCAGAACTATTTTCAAGTTCATAACCAACAATCTCTTCAAAAGTGTCCTTTTTAGGTCTCGCCTATTCCATTCCGCAGGGAATGAAAATGCGAGTCTAATGCCGTCAAACCAAGACTTAAACCCAAGGCTCATAAAAAGCGGATTTCCAACAGTTCACAGGAATCACGTGACCACAAGCATGCGCATTTCCCCACATGAAAGGCATCAGCCTCCCTCCCACAGGCTTCCCCAGCGTGCGCTCGGCCGGCCTCTGCCAGTTCTCCTCCCCTTAATTATTCACTTAACTTTTCACGGCCGCAGGCCGTGACTCGCATCTCTACTCCCCCCAGGTCTCACATCAAAGGCATCAGCCTCCCATAGGCTTCCCTCCCACAGGCTTCCCACCCCGCCTCCCCGCCTGCACTCCCCAACCAGGCTGCCTCGCATAATTGCATCAGACCCGAGCCACATGTCATCCTCTTCCTTTTAATGCCCCCTTCTCCTTTACACTTCAGTGTTTACCCCCGGCTTCCTCTCCTCTCGCTCACTTAGGCTCTGTGTTTATTCTCTCCTTTTTCCCTATTGTTACTCACTATATTAATGCGTCACTTACTTTTCCGCGAGCTCGTAATGCATGTGTTTTGTGAGCTTACATGAGCTGACAGGTTGCCAGTGCCAGCCTTCCATCCCTCGTGCACGCTGCAAGGGACGCAGACCAAGCCTTATTCACTTCACTTTTCACGGCCGCAGGCCGTGACTCGCATTTCTACTCCCCCCCCTGGTCTCACATCAAAGGCATTAGCCTCCCACAGGCTTCCCTCCCCTCCCCCCCGCCTGCACTCCCCAACCAGGCTGCCTCGCATAATTGAATCAGACCCGAGCCACATGTCATCCTCTTCCTTTTCATGCCCCACTCTCCTTTACACTTCAGTGTTTACCCCCGTCTTCCTCTCCTCTCGCTCACTTACGCTCTGTGTTTATTCTCTCCTTTCCCCCTATTGTTACTCACTATATTAATGCGTCACTTCCTGTTCCACGAGCTCGTAATGCGTGTGTTTTGTGAGCTTACATGAGCCGACAGGTTGCCAGTGCCAGCCTTCCTTCCCTCGTGCACGCTGCAGGGTACGCAGACCGAGCCTTATTCACTTCACTTTTCACGGCTGCAGGCCGTGACTCGCATTTCTACTCCCCCCTGGTCTCACATGAAAGGCATCAGCCTCCCACAGGCATCCCTCCCACAGGCTTCCCTCCCACAGGCTTCCCTCCCCGAACCCACCGTCTGCACTCCCCAATGGGCTGCCACGCATAATTGCATCAGACCCGAGCTACATATCATCCTCTTCCTTTTCATGCTCCCCTCTCCTTTACACTTCAGTGTTTACCCCATCTTCCTCTCCTCTCGCTCACTTACGCTCTGTGTTTATTCTCTCCTTTTCCCCTATTGTTACTCACTATATTAATGCGTCACTTCCTTTTCCACAAGCTCGTAATGCGTGTGTTTTGTGAGCTTACATGAGCCAACAGGTTGCCAGTGCCAGCCTTCCTTCCCTCGTGCACGCTGCAGAGGACGCAGACCGAGCCTTATTCACTTCACTTTTCCGGCTGCAGGCCGTGACTCGCATTTCTACTCCCCCCTGGTCTCACATCAAAGGCATCAGCCTCCCACAGGCTTCCCTCCCACAGGCTTCCCTCCCACAGGCTTCCCTCTCCGAACCCACCGTCTGCACTCCCCAACCGGCTGCCACGCATAATTGCATCAGACCCGAGCTACATATCATCCTCTTCCTTTTCATGCTCCCCTCTCCTTTATACTTCAGTGTTTACCCCATCTTCCTCTCCTCTCGCTCACTTACGCTCTGTGTTTATTCTCTCCTTTTCCCCTATTGTTACTCACTATATTAATGCGTCACTTCCTTTTCCACAAGCTCGTAATGCGTGTGTTTTGTGAGCTTTCATGAGCCAACAGGTTGCCAGTGCCAGCCTTCCTTCCCTCGTGCACGCTGCAGAGGACGCAGACCGAGCTTTATTCACTTCACTTTTCACGGCCGCAGGCCGTGACTCGCATCTCTACTCCCCCCAGCACACCCGGCCTCACTTCTCCCCCCCCTAATTACACTTCTTTCACGGTGATCCGCTCCCCGGCCACTTGTTTTGCTTCGGCTCCTCTCCGCCCACTTCATTTAATAGCCCTCCCCCAGTGCTCGTCCTGCAGTTTTCTCTGCCCACCATCTCCAAACCTTGTTCCTTTAGCTGTTCCCACTTTAGTTCCCTCCCACCCTTCTCTACTCCTTCTCATCCTCCTGCCTCTCCTCTTAAGTCTACTCACCCCTTCCCCTCCTCCATCCTCGTTTCTTTCCTTCTCATCCTCCTGCCTCTCCTCTTAAGCCTACTCACCCCTCTCCCTCCTCCGTCCTCGTTTCCTTCCTTCTCATTCACCTGCCTCTCCTCTTAAGTCTACTCACCCCTTCCCCTCCTCCGTCCTCGTTTCTGACTGTCTTCCCCCTTCACCTTCCTTTCTCTACACCTTTTCCTTCCTCCTGTCTTTTTCCTTCTACTTCTTTCATTTTCCTGTCCCCTTTCAGTTATCATTCGCCTCATCTGCATGATACCTTACTGTCTCTGCCACTGACTCACACCAACCATCTACGACCTCGAAACACATCCATGCACAGCTGAACAAAGTTAGCATTTCAAATAGGATCCTCCCGCCAGGTTTCTTCACACTTTCCTCTCACTCGTCAACCCCAAAAACAGCCCAGCATACCCTATCACTCCAGATTCGATCACATAAACATGTATTAGCAAGGCTACTGGACTTTACACTTCACATTGGCAGAAAATATATCACATCACATCATACCACATGGCTCAGTACACTCTGCACAAGGACCACTAGATGGAGCCATCCTGCTTAATGAATTGTTTGAAATTCCACATTTTAACAGTATAGCGCCTACCTTCTTTTCATACACATCTCGTCAGGACACTATACATACAACCGTCCGTTCCTGCTGCCGCGCGAGGCACGTCGCTTTACATTTAAACAGCGTGGGACTCAGTAATTCTAGGGGCATTTTTGAAGGAAATACTACAAACTCCAATTCTTTAGGCAACTTGCACTCTCTCTCCCCAGCTTCAGATCCTGCTCTCACAGAAGTATAGGGCCTACTTTCTTTTCATACACGCCTAGCTCACCATCTCGCCAGGACACTATACATACAACCGTCCGTTGGGCCCAGCTCTCACTGACTCTAGTTTTTTTAACTCTCACAAATCCACTCGTTAAGTCTCATTACAAGGTACGTTCATTTGTAAATGCGAATGAATGGCTGGGGCCTAGACGCAACAAGCAGGGTGTGTACTTTAAAATCTGCTTTGCCCCGGGCGTGTGCACGAGCGAGCAGAGTCTACCCACCTCCAGCCACGAGCACCCGGTGAAATCTTATCAGCTCCACGGACAGGGAGGATTACTGCACTCCCATGGAAACCAGGCGAAGAATTCCACTGATTTCGACATCGGAGTGAAAAACACAAACATCACAGTTTAAGGTGACATTTCCTTGTGGGAAGACACAGGTACCTGCTTTAAAAGCCGACTTCCCATGGGAATTGCTTCTTGATAAATCTAGCTCCTTGATGTTATATAGCGCTAAATTGCGCACTGCTGTTGTTTCTAAGAACTGAAAATAATACAGATCGTGACCACGGCCTCACTTTGCAAGTTTACAAATGCTAAGCGCTGCGAATAACTGGACTAAATCCCAACGTAGCGTGCGCTGAAGGATGGAAGGCAGAGCTGGCCTTGCGCGGATTTATACTTGTTAGCTGAAGCATACTTACATTGTTTACATTTAAACAGCGTGGGACTCGGTAAATACATCTTTATATGGCAGGGAAAAGATATTAAAAGGATCGGCGACTTAATCTATGTCCCCAGCAAGAAATGCAGAGAAGTCAGAACATAATTCTAGGGGCATGCGTGCAGCCCACGGCTAAGGGCTTGTCGCCACAAGTTATACCCTAAAACACTGACCTGCCCAACATGCCAAGCATCTAAGCCAGGTACAAGCCCCCTCTCTCTCGCTCTCTGCTCTGGCTGTCATTACAGAACCAAGACATGGTGTGGCTTAACGCTCAGAATTGCCGGCTCCGGGCTTTGGATGTCTGCTGAACATCCGGAGATTCAGCGCAAATCACTTACTCACCCCTTCCTTGCTACAAAAGAATGTGTCCCTGTATGACATAACTGCTGCAGCATCACTCAGCGCTGCCACAGCATCACTCAGCGCTACCCCAGCATCACTCACGCTACCCCAGCATCACTCAGCGCTACCCCAACATCACTCAGCGCTGCCCCAGCATCACTCAGCACCACCACATTATCACTCAGCGCTACCCCAGCATCACTAAGCACCACCACATTATCACTCAGCACCACCACAGCACCACTCAGCACCACTACAGCATCACTCAGCACCACCACAGCACCACTCAGCACCACCATAGCATCACTCAGCACCACCACAGCACCACTCAGCACCCCCGCAGCACCACTCAGCACCACCACAGCATCACTCAGCACCACCACAGCATCAACCAGCGCCACCTCAGCACCACTCAGCATTACCACATCATCAGTCAGCGCTACCCCAGCATCACTCAGCACCACCACATTATCACTCAACATCGCCACAACATCACCACAGCATCACTCAGCACCACTACAGCATCACTCAGCACCAACACAGCATCACTCAGCATCACCACAGCACCACTCAGCACCACCACAGCACCACTCAGCACCACCACATTATCACTCAGC
Source organism: Lissotriton vulgaris (assembly GCF_964263255.1). Lineage (NCBI taxonomy): Eukaryota > Metazoa > Chordata > Amphibia > Caudata > Salamandridae > Lissotriton > Lissotriton vulgaris. The sequence goes on from NC_141693.1 coordinate 427,125,071, forward strand.
ACCACCACATTATCACTCAGCACCACCATATTATCACTCAGCACTACCACAGCACCACCACAGCATTACTCAACACCACCACAGCACCACTCAGCACCACAACAGCACCACTCAGCACCACCACAGCACCACTGTGCACCACCACAGCACCACTCAGCACCACCACAGCACCACTCAGCACCACCACAGCATCACTCAGGGGCACCACAACATCACTATGCGCTACAACAGCATCACTGAACGCCACAGCATCACTTGTCCCCAAAACAACATCACTCAGCGCCTTCACAGCATCAATCTGTGCAACCATTCAACAACAACTGGTTCAAATATTTACTGTCAATGTTTCAAGATTTATTACAAATGTCATAAAAAGATTTTAAATGTTTTCACTTCTGTTCTTGTTAAAACATTGTGATTTGTCAGATCAATACATGTAAGACAGGGGAAAACTAAACATGTACCTTTACTAATGCTATAAATGTAACATTTGCTAACTTTATAACTATTGGCATTTCTAATAACAAAATTAATACTTTTATATTTTGAAAACACAAACAATAATTACAAAATATTTACATTTTACACACCAAAAGCTCAAACGTTTCTATTGCAAGACCTATTGCATTGCAAATGCTTGTCCTTTTTGTTTGCATCACAACTTTATCTTGTTTTTTGTCCTTCTCTTTACCATCACTACAGATATTCTCATATCTTCTATTTCGACCTACAACACGCTTTTCAAATACTGGATATTGACCTAAATTGGAAGCATATTCTCTTCTTAACCTATTATACTCTTTCCCACAATTTGCATCTGCACTAATTTTTCTCTCTTCAAAATCAATCAAGTACAATCCAGATAAAGTTCTGACCCGAGACAAAGCAACATATGCCATACCCTCTTTAAACACAGTACTTCCAATATTCACCAAAGCACTATCTACACTTAAACCTTGAGATTTATGAATGGTCACTGCATACGCCAAAGAAACAGGAAACTGTGGGCTAGATGTAGGTAAATAGTATTTACCGATTCTAAAATACCGAATTTTACCGATTCGGTATTTTAGAATCGGTAAATACTATGTAGCAAAACATTTGGTAAAAATGACCAAATCAGTAAGATTCTGTATTTACCAAATCGGTATTTACCGATTCAGTAATTGCCATTCATTCCTATGGGCCTGGAGGCCCATAGGAATGAATGGCAATTACCGAATCGGTAAATACCGATTCTGTAAAATGGGGAAAGAGTCAAGGGTGGCATGGTGTACACCCCTGAATAGTGCTTGTGTGCACATGTGGCACACATACATGCCGTAAGGGCATGTATGTCTGCCACATGGCAATGATGTAAATGCGCAGATTTGCATTTACAGAGGTATTCGTTATTTACCACCAACTAATAGTTAGTGGTAAATAACGAATCCTTAAAGCACAGAAGCACTCTTCAAAGTGCTTCCTACATGTCATTTACAGATTCGGTAAATACCGAATCGGTAAATGATGATTCAGTAAATACCGAATCAGTAAATACCGATTTGGTATTTACCGAATCTGCAAATTGGCCACCTACATCAGGAAAGCCTATCAGCGGTCGGTAACGGACGAAATTCATTAATTTCGTCCTTTACCGACCGGTAATAGCCTTCCTACATCTGGCCCTGTTTTCTGCGAACATATAAATCTTTTAAAAGCAAAAAACGAGCTCAACAATGACTGAATTGTTGTACTTCTTCAATTTGATCAAATTTGATTTTCAAAATATCAAAACCATCTCTATTTGGATAATTAACAAAATCAACACCTTTACCCATTGCTCTATTTACTAAACCTTTTTCCACATTAAAATTACGTCGTAAAATTACTCGACAGTTTATACATGCATATAGATTCTTTTCTAAACCAGCAGTTTTAGATATCGATTTCTCTAAAGAATCCAATTTTGTCTTCAACTTTTCTGTCAAAATAATAGTGATTCCTTCATGCTCTATTTTATCAATAGCTTCCAATTTTATAATTTCTTCATTTTCCAACTTTAAAATGTCTTCATTAAATAGAGAACATTCACGTAGTGTTGGCATTAAGAAGATTACAGATTTGTTTTCTGCAATTCTCATATATATTTTCTCAGGAGCAATATTTTCATTTGGAAATAAATTGGAAAGTAAGCATCTCTGTAAAGCTTGTTTGCCATGTTCAGTCACTTTTCCAATTCTTATATCTTGAAGAATAGTTCCATAATCAACATCACTTGCCTGTCGCATATTTGTAATAAGTTCCTTATATTCAAAATATGATCAAATGTTAACATTTCCAATGCTATCCAAAGATTTTTTTGTATCTTCATGTGCAAGTGTTTTAAATACTGGTTGTCCTTTTACAGGAGTAAGTTGTAGTAGATCTCCAAAAACTATGATGTGTTTTCCTCCAAATAACACGTCGTACTCTGTTTTAAGAATTTGCTGCATTCTTTTTTTTTTTTTTGTATTTTATTTTTTCATTCCAACCGGCAGAATTGTACAGTTAACAGTACATCTCAATAATTATCAGTAGGGTACAGTCTACATTCCTTGATCACAACATATGTATTTAGCAGTTGGGTACATTATATAATCTATATTACATGGGACAACTATATCGTAATTCGTTGGGCAGAATATATCCCCATAGCTCAGCTAAACATGCAATCACATATCCCTTTCCGTGTCTTATTGGTGTGACCGCCCCACATCTCAAACCATCCACCCGTCTGCTGCACAGCACAAGGATAATGTCATTAATTGACATCATTTTGCAAGTATTGTACAAATGGTTCCCAAAAGTCTCTGGGCCAGGACATCATCGGTATGCCTTCCGCATAGTCCTCTAGTGTTTTCTTATAGTAAGTCATATCTGTTATCCAGTCCTTCAGTCTAGGTGGCTTTTCGTTTCGCAAGGAGCAATGCCACTGCCAGGAACTTCCTGCTTCTAGCGTGTTTAAGCTTTTTAATACCCAACAGACATGTCGAGGGGGCATTTGGGATGCGCTCGGAGAGCATGGTACTTAATGCGTCAGTAACTGCGGGCCAATATGGCTGTAAGTCCGGGCAGGACCAGGCCACATGTGTAAAATCTGCACCCTCTGCACCGCAACGGTAGCAGGAGTCAGTGTCTCGGAGACCCAGTTTGTATAGTTTAAGTGGGGTGTAGTAGATTTGATGAAGGAATTTAAAGTGTATAATGCGCAGGTTACAGTTTGAAGTAAGAAGCGTGAGTTGCGTACAGCTATAGTGCCAGTCCTGCTTGTCAATAGGTTTGCCCAGTGACCTCTCCCATCTATCCTTCGCCATTGTGGGCCTATCAACCTGTTCATTTTGGGCTGCAGTATACAATCGGGACACTAAGTTTTTCCGAGTAGGGGCCGTCCAGAGTATCTGTAGAGGCAACAATTGTTCAGGCTCAGTGGGAAACGTGTCGTATAACGCCATGATGGCGGCTCGAAAGCGCAGGTATATAAAGTTTTTCATGGGTGTCTGATGCGCACATAAGGTAGGGTCTGACCAATTAAGGAATGTATTATGTGGAAAAGCTTGGCCTATAGTCTGGAAGCCCACTTCCTCCAGTGATGTTGCAGTCACCGTAAGCTGGGGGTGATGAGCTGTCGGTAGTGCACGTGCATATATTGGCAATTTATTCGCCCTGCGAGCCAATGCATGCCATGCTCTCGAGGTAGTTTTAGCCGGTTGGATCTTGTTGTGTGGTGTGTGTTGCATTGGACGGGCCAGCAGCACCATCAACGGCTTGGGAGAATCACTATCACTTTCTACCGCTACATGTGGAATAAAGACATGCGGTCTCGTCCAATAGTGTGCGTGTTGGGCCTGTGCACAAATGTATTAGAGTTGGAAGTCGGGCGCCTAAAAGCCTCCCAAGTGATATGGTTTGGTGAGGACTTTCCAGCTTATTCTGGCTTGTTTACCGGCCCAGGTCAGTTTCTGGAGTACAGAGCGCAATCTGTCAAAGAATGAGTTGGTTAGCCAAATAGGGATGTTCCAGAATAAATACAGGAATCTGGGTAGGACAATCATTTTCTGGAGCGCTAACCTGTCCGCCAGGGAAAGTGGCATTTTAATCCACATATCCACCTGATCTTACAATCTGGACATAGCCGTGCCGTAGTTTTCTCGGACGACCACCTCTGGGTCTCTATGTACCCATATCCCTAGGTACTTGACCGGTCAGCACACCAAGTTAAGGGGTAATCCAGTGCTGGAGCCACTGTACCTTCAGTGAGCGGGATCACTACAGATTGGTCCCAGTTTATGCTTAGACCCGCATATCGTTCATATTGTATGTATTCTCTGATTAGGGAATTCAAATTCGTGTCCGGATGTGTGGTATAGAGGACCATGTCGTCCGCATATAGCGAAATGCTGAGTGGTCGGAGGGTGAATTGTAGGGCCGTGGCAGAGTGTTTTTGCCGAATTTTGCAAGCCAATGGCTCAAGAATCAGGGCAAAGACCATAGGCGACAGCGGGCACCCCTGTCTCGTCCCTCTTGTAACCGAAATGGGGGAGATGTCAAGCCGTTGATTCTAGCCCTTGCCTTTTGTGCCGTGCATAATAGGGAGATCCATTTTAGGAAAGGTTCTGGGAACCCCATCTTATGTAGAGTGACAAACATGAAGCCCCATTCCACGGAGTCAAACGCCTTAGTGGCGTCCAGCAAGGCGGTAGCTGCAGGCACCTCCGGGTCTAAGTGGTGGCATAGGGAGAAAATGGTGCGCAAGTTTTGAGCCGTGGATCGCGTCGGCATAAAGCCCGCTTGATCAGGTAAGACCAAGTTGCAAAGGAGTGGCTGTATTCTATTCGCTATAATTTTTGCCAATATTTTTGCATCAATGTTGATCAAAGATAACGGCTGGTATGACTCACATTGCTGTGGGTCTTTCCCTGGCTTTGGGAGCACTATCAGTAATGCCTCTGAGAGAGTGTCCGGAAGCGTACCTTCCTCATATGCTTCCTCGAGCATATCCGCAAAGTGCGGTACGAGCAAGTCCCGGTATTCTTTATAAAAATTCTCTTGGAAGCCCATCCAGGCCCGGGGACTTATTATTAGGGAGAGAGTTGAAGGCGTCAAGTATTTCCTCCTTAGAGAGGGGCAGGCAGAAAAAACGCCTATGAGTATCAGATAGCCAGGCAAGGCCTATATCGTCAAGATAGTCCCACATGTCTGAGGCGGGGGGGGGGTGACTCTCGCCGTGTATAATTGTGTGTAATATTCCGTGATTCGGAAAAGGGGGTGGTGATGGACAGAGTATCTGAATTAAACAGAACACTCATACCCAGTCAACAGGTCAACAGATCATGGGAACAGGGCAGACCAAACTACCAAGCCAATTCTTTTACTGGAAAGAAAACAAGCTTCCGAGGACCGGTTTCTGGCATTACAGCCGTCTTCGGCCCGGCTTGCTTGAATCCTGATGGTGCAGTGAGCAAGGGACTCATGTCTGAGCTAAAAAACGGTGTTGGATCTAGCCCTGATCTCTTGACTGGGTGAGAGCTTTCTGCTTAATTCAGAGACTCTGTCCCTCACCACCCCTTGTTGTAAATATTTTTGTCCACCCTAAGCGTGGAAGGGTATTCTCAGATGTGAGACCCTTGCTCATTGCACCATCAGGATTCAAGCAAACCGGGCCGAAGACGGCTGTAATGCCAGAAACCGGTCCCCGGGAGCTTGTTTCCTTCCCAGTGTAAGAATTGGCTTTTGTAGTTTGGTTTGCCCTGTTCCCATCATGCACTGGGACAGGAACAGACTAATTTGCATACAGCCAGGTTCTGAAACTGGGATGGTGCAGTGAGCTAAAAAACGGTGTTGGATCTAGCCCTGATCTCTTGACTGGGTGAGAGCTTTCTGCTTAATTCAGAGACTCTGTCCCTCACCACCCCTTGTTGTAAATATTTTTGTCCACCCTAAGCGTGGAAGGGTATTCTCAGATGTGAGACCCTTGCTCATTGCACCATCAGGATTCGAGCAAACCGGGCCGAAGACGGCTGTAATGCCAGAAACCGGTCCCCGGGAGCTTGTTTCCTTCCCAGTGTAAGAATTGGCTTTTGTAGTTTGGTTTGCCCTGTTCCCATCATGCACTGGGACAGGAACAGACTAATTTGCATACAGCCAGGTTCTGAAACTGGGATGGTGCAGTGAGCTAAAAAACGGTGTTGGATCTAGCCCTGATCTCTTGACTGGGTGAGAGCTTTCTGCTTAATTCAGAGACTCTGTCCCTCACCACCCCTTGCTGTAAATATTTTTGTCCACCCTAAGCGTGGAAGGGTATTCTCAGATGTGAGACCCTTGCTCATTGCACCATCAGGATTCGAGCAAACCGGGCCGAAGACGGCTGTAATGCCAGAAACCGGTCCCCGGGAGCTTGTTTCCTTCCCAGTATAAGAATTGGCTTTTGTAGTTTGGTTTGCCCTGTTCCCATCATGCACTGGGACAGGAACAGACTAATTTGCATACAGCCAGGTTCTGAAACTGGGATGGTGCAGTGAGCTAAAAAACGGTGTTGGATCTAGCCCTGATCTCTTGACTGGGTGAGAGCTTTCTGCTTAATTCAGAGACTCTGTCCCTCACCACCCCTTGTTGTAAATATTTTTGTCCACCCTAAGCGTGGAAGGGTATTCTCAGATGTGAGACCCTTGCTCATTGCACCATCAGGATTCAAGCAAACCGGGCCGAAGACGGCTGTAATGCCAGAAACCGGTCCCCGGGAGCTTGTTTCCTTCCCAGTGTAAGAATTGGCTTTTGTAGTTTGGTTTGCCCTGTTCCCATCTGTCGCGGCTCGCGGCGTTGCCGCGGCCGGCCATCCCACTGACACACACGGGAGACCAGGATACTCACTTCCGGCGGAAGTCGAGTACCCGGTCTAGCCCCTGGGAAGCGAGGCACAGAAGCGCTTCCGGGGGAAAACGCATAAACCGCGCTTTTCCCGCCGGCTGAGCGCTTCGGATTCTGAATTCAGGCTGAACCAGAGACCGGCATTCTAGGAGAGCCGCGCTGCCTTGCTACATTGTGTCCGCGGCATACCAGGAGAGCCGCGCTGCCTTGCTACATTGTGTCCGCGGCATACCAGGAGAGCCGCGCTGCCTTGCAACATTGTGTCCGCGGCATACCAGGAGAGCCGCGCTGCCCTGCTCCTTGTTTCCTTCTGCTTCTGGGAGAAAGCCGCGCTGTAGCGCTTCATGGTCTTTGACAGCGCCTTCCAGGAGCGCTGGTGTACTTCTTACCTGGGAGTTCCAGGAAAGCCCTTGTTTATTTTTCATGACCCTTGGTGCGCAGGAGCGCCCTAAGGGTGTACATTTAACCGACTTGTGTTTTGGGGGTTTTTTACTTTGTTCCTTCCCACCGCGCAGGAGCGCTATAAGGGAATACCTCAGCCTGCAGACCTTGTCCCCTTACAGGGAATACCACCAGCTGGGTGGTTAATTCCCATTTCCAGTTACCCGCGCAGGAGCGCTTTCCTTTTTGTTTTAGCTTGGGTGAACGCGCAGGAGCGCTTTCTTTAGTTTGTACTTGGCGATTACGCGCTGGAGCGCCTTCCTCGCTATTCGCAACAGAAGCTGCATTCATCGGGGAACCTTCGTTTCGGGAGCCTTGGTAAGTCCTCACGGGGTACCTGGTCCTGTGTGTGTAGGTGGGGTGGTTCTTTTCGGGTCTGCTTCACTTTCTGATCTTTTTTCATTCTGGTTTCCAGTGACACCGGAACGCCCCACCAGCTCCACGCCATTCTTAACCCTACACCCTGGCTTCCATCCCTGCGTCCATCTCATCCCTGCTGGGTTTCGTCGTCCACGAGGGTTAGGTGGGTACAGGGACGGGAGCTCTTGTCGTCTCTGCGGAATCGCGCCACAAGCAAAGGTGAGTCTTGTGGGGCAAACCTGACAGAATCCGAAGCCCACGTAAACCATTCCGCCCAGACGACATGAGTGGGGAAGTCACCCTGCAAGACATCGCAGTCATGCTGGCTGCCATGCAAACCGAGAACCTCGCCCTCCGCCAGGACATAACGGCCCTACAGGGTCAAATGGCGGCCGGGGTCACTAATCCTTGGGGTTCCACACCCAGCCCCAGAGCCAGATCAGACGGCCTGTTGAGACAACCTACGTTCACCTTTGGGGGGCCTTCCACCACCGCGAGCCAAGACACAGCCATCCAGGTCGTCACTCCCCACCCGGTGCAGTTGGCACCACCCGAACGGTTTTACGGGGATAGTACTAAGTACGGAATATTCATCCATCAATGCCAACTACATTTCATGGCTAGAATTGCGGCTTTTCCCGACGATGCTTCCAAGGTCGCCTACATCCTTTCTTACATGGGCGGGGATGCGGCTCAGTGGTCCATCTCCTTGGTAGAGAACGACGACCCCATGCTGAACCACCTGCCTACGTTTAAGGAAACTATGCGGCGTATGTTCGCTCGCCATACCTTCGTGCAGGCTGCAGACAACGAGTTGCTCGGCCTCAAGCAAGGCAACCAGGACTTGCTCCATTACATCACCATGTTCAACCGGCTGGTCATCGAGGCCCACTGGCCAGAGGACAAGAAGGTATCAGTGTTCTATCGGGGGTTACGGGATGACCTAAAGGACCTCATCTCGCAGTATCCCGATCCGCCCGAAGCTATAGGCCCTTTCATTGACATGGTGGTGAAAATGAACTTCCGCCTACAGGAAAGAAAGACCGATAGGGGAAAAGGGAACGACACCCGTCTCGTGCCCATTGGTGACAAGGGCGTCGAGAAAGCCAAAGAAGCACCTGCTCCCCAGGGAGAAGCGTCCGAACCCATGCAGATCGGAGGCGTCAGAGGACCACTGACCAGTCAAGAACGGGAAAAAAGGAGGAAGCAGAACCAGTGCCTGTATTGTGGCAAAAGCGGCCACTTTGTACGGGAATGCCCTGCTAAGCCCTCGAGACCACGAGGCAGAAGGCCGTTCGTGTTGCCCATCAGCAAAGGAGACCAGACGGGAAACGAGGAAACCCAGTAGACACAGGGGTCCGTCTTCTGGGTTCTTCGTCATGCACATCTGCGATCCCTGTGGTATACGACGGTAGTCATCACGTCGGCATGGACGTGTCCTTACGGAATCTGGCGGGCAGAACCTGGGTGGTGACAGCCATGTTGGATTCCGGGGCGACAGGCTGCTTTATCGATACAGCATTTTCCCGCGCATTGGGTATCGACACGGTGACGAAGGCCCAACCTGAACCTGTCAAGGCCGTAGATGGAACGGACCTTACTTCCGGCCCCATCCGACACCGAACAGAGACCTTGACCATGATCTTCCCTAACAACCACACCGAGTCCGTATGTTTCGACGTCATCGATGCCCCTCAGTTCAAGGTGATCCTGGGTTTGCCTTGGTTGGTGAAGCACAATCCCCGCATCGATTGGGTGACCAGAACCGTCCGTCTTGAATCTGAGTACTGCAATAGCACATGTTACGCGGAGATCGACCTGACAGGTCCTCGGGTCATACAGGCACACTCGTTACCTGTAGTAGGGATGGGAATGGTTTCCCAAGGAACCATACCAAAAGAATACCAGGACCTAGCGGGTGTATTCGACAAGAAGGGAGCCAACACCTTGCCACCCCATCGATCCTTTGACTGCCGCATAGACCTGATTCCCGGCTCCACGCTGCCATGCAGTAGGATCTACTCGCTCACAGAAAAAGAGAACATCCACCTCCGCTCCTATCTGGACGAATACCTGGACAATGGCTTCATACGTCACTCCAGATCTCCGGTTTCCTCTCCTCTTTTCTTCGTGTCGAAGAAGGAAGGGGATTTGAGGACCTGCATCGACTTTCGTGCGATGAATACCATCACGATTAAAAACCGGTACCCGCTACCGTTGATAACCAACCTCTTGGACCAGGTCAAAAACGCCACCATTTACACCAAACTGGACCTTCGGGGGGCTTACCACCTTGTCAGGGTCCGGAAGGGCGACGAATGGAAGACCGCCTTCCGGACGAAGTTCGGCCTCTTCAAATATCAGGTCATGCCGTTCGGACTCTGCAACGCCCCCGCCGCATTCCAGTTTTTTATTGATGAGGTGTTGAGGGACTTCATCGACGTCTTTTGTATCGTCTACATCGACGACATCCTGATTTATTCACAAACCAACGAAGAGCACGTCCATCATGTACGTTCTGTTCTTCAGCAACTGGAGAAACACCGTCTGTACGTGAAGTTAGAAAAAAGCCTGTTTCACGTCACATCGGTTGAGTTCCTGGGGCACATCATCACACCGGCAGGCATTCAAATGGACAACAAAAAAGTGGAAGCCATCCTGTCTTGGCCTACACCTGAGTCGGTGAAGGGCGTCCAACGGTTCCTCGGCTTTTCCAACTATTATCGTCGTTTTATCACGGGCTTCTCTGAGATGGTGGCTCCCATTACGCGCTTGCTGCGCAAGGGAGTAAGATTTGATTGGGACCAAAAAGCCGATAACGCCTTCCAGGAACTAAAGAGACGGTTTACAACGGCCCCGGTTCTGGTGCACCCCGATACCGAGCAGCCTTTCATCGTGGAGGCTGATGCTTCCAAGGACGCCATAGGCGGTGTGCTATCACAACGGAACTGCGAGACGGGCCGACTGCATCCCGTGGCCTTTTACTCTAAGAAACTCCAACCCGCCGAGCGCAACTACACCGTGTCTGATCGGGAACTGCTAGCCATCAAGACCGCATTCGAGGAATGGCGACACTTCCTGAAGGACTCAAAACATAAAGTGACCATCTATACAGACCACAGAAACCTGCAGTTTCTACGATCAGCACGTGCCCTCACAGCCCGACAGCTCCGATGGACCTTGTTCTTCAACGAGTACGACTTTCTGATTACATTCCGGCCCGGGAAAGACAACGCCAAAGCAGATGCACTATCGCGGCTGGCTGAAACGGAAGAAAACGCCGAGGACCAGGAGCCTGGTCTGATCTTACCGGAGAAGCATTTCCAGGGCATCATCGCTCCTGTTCGTTCCAGTGGCCAGGCAGAACCAGACACGGCACGGTCCGATCCCGTTGTCTTGGAAGGAAACGAAGAAGGAGGGACAAGAAACCAGACTCATCTAACCGGGATGACCGAACAAACAAAGGCCCTATACTTGTGTCATAATCATGTACTCTCCGGCCATCCCGGTTACCACAAAACGCTCGACCTTGTGCGGAGGCAGTACTGGTGGCCAACGATGGTGACGGATACAAAGGCACACGTAACGAACTGCGCAGTTTGCCTGCTTGGCAAGAACAGATCCGAACCATCGGTTGGTCGTTTACAGCCCATTCCCGTGCCTCCTTCTCCCTGGCATACCATCTCCATGGACTTCGTGGTTGAGCTCCCACTCACCAAATCTGGACACACCACGGTTCTCACGATCGTGGACCACCTCACCAAGATGGCACATTTCGTTCCTTTGACGAAACTTCCCACGGCGGCCGAGCTGGCCTTGATATTCGTCCAAGAGGTGGTTCGTCTCCATGGCATTCCTTCCGTGGTCATAACGGACAGGGGATCGCAGTTTGTTTCCCGTTTTTGGAAGGAGGCATGCAGGATACTCGAGATGGACGTACGTCTCTCCTCGGCGTACCACCCCCAGACCGACGGACAGGCTGAAAGAACAAACCACACCATGGAACAGTACCTCCGTTGTCTGCTTCTGACAGTCGAGAAAGAATGGTCCGAAGTGCTCTGGATGGCAGAGTATGCGTACAACAACAGCAAGCATTCGGCCATCGGCATGTCCCCCTTCTTCTGCCTCCATGGCCGCCATCCTCGCACGTCGGCATGGGAAGAGCCTCAGGACAGCCCCCTACCCACCGTGCGTTCTTACCATGGAACACTGCGCGACCTGTGGCAAAAGGCACGGTTCGAGTTGGCCAAAGCAAAGGACACCTACAAGGAGCGGGCAGACGCCCATCGACAACGGGAACCCGCGTATCGCGAAGGCGATAGCGTATGGCTGTCTATTCGGCACCTGAATGTGCATGGGCCCAAAAAACTGCTGCCACGTTATGTGGGTCCCTTTCCGGTGGAGAAGGTAATCAACCCGGTGGCCATGAAGCTGTCCCTGCCTGCACACATGAAGATCCATCCGGTCTTCCACGTCTCCCTGTTGCGGGCTGTTCAGTCTGGCGGTTTTCTTCCGTCGCCCCCTTCTCCGGTGGTGGTGGAGGGCCAGGAGGAATATGAAGTCAGGGCTATCTTGGGGTCCCGTCGTACCAGGGGCAAGCTGTTCTACCTTGTGGACTGGAAGGGGTACGGTCCCGATGAACGATCCTGGGAGCCCCTGTCCCATGTACGCCATGCTCCTGTTCTGGTCCGTGCTTTTCAACTAAGTCATCCCCTGTGTCCTCGCCCAGTCTCTCTTTTCTGACTTCGGGGGGGGGCCTTGGAGGGGTTCTGTTCTGGGGGTGGGTACTGTCGCGGCTCGCGGCGTTGCCGCGGCCGGCCATCCCACTGACACACACGGGAGACCAGGATACTCACTTCCGGCGGAAGTCGAGTACCCGGTCTAGCCCCTGGGAAGCGAGGCACAGAAGCGCTTCCGGGGGAAAACGCATAAACCGCGCTTTTCCCGCCGGCTGAGCGCTTCGGATTCTGAATTCAGGCTGAACCAGAGACCGGCATTCTAGGAGAGCCGCGCTGCCTTGCTACATTGTGTCCGCGGCATACCAGGAGAGCCGCGCTGCCTTGCTACATTGTGTCCGCGGCATACCAGGAGAGCCGCGCTGCCTTGCAACATTGTGTCCGCGGCATACCAGGAGAGCCGCGCTGCCCTGCTCCTTGTTTCCTTCTGCTTCTGGGAGAAAGCCGCGCTGTAGCGCTTCATGGTCTTTGACAGCGCCTTCCAGGAGCGCTGGTGTACTTCTTACCTGGGAGTTCCAGGAAAGCCCTTGTTTATTTTTCATGACCCTTGGTGCGCAGGAGCGCCCTAAGGGTGTACATTTAACCGACTTGTGTTTTGGGGGTTTTTTACTTTGTTCCTTCCCACCGCGCAGGAGCGCTATAAGGGAATACCTCAGCCTGCAGACCTTGTCCCCTTACAGGGAATACCACCAGCTGGGTGGTTAATTCCCATTTCCAGTTACCCGCGCAGGAGCGCTTTCCTTTTTGTTTTAGCTTGGGTGAACGCGCAGGAGCGCTTTCTTTAGTTTGTACTTGGCGATTACGCGCTGGAGCGCCTTCCTCGCTATTCGCAACAGAAGCTGCATTCATCGGGGAACCTTCGTTTCGGGAGCCTTGGTAAGTCCTCACGGGGTACCTGGTCCTGTGTGTGTAGGTGGGGTGGTTCTTTTCGGGTCTGCTTCACTTTCTGATCTTTTTTCATTCTGGTTTCCAGTGACACCGGAACGCCCCACCAGCTCCACGCCATTCTTAACCCTACACCCTGGCTTCCATCCCTGCGTCCATCTCATCCCTGCTGGGTTTCGTCGTCCACGAGGGTTAGGTGGGTACAGGGACGGGAGCTCTTGTCGTCTCTGCGGAATCGCGCCACAAGCAAAGGTGAGTCTTGTGGGGCAAACCTGACACCATCATGCACTGGGACAGGAACAGACTAATTTGGAACAGACTAATTTGCATACAGCCAGGTTCTGAAACTGGGATGGTGCAGTGAGCTAAAAAACGGTGTTGGATCTAGCCCTGATCTCTTGACTGGGTGAGAGCTTTCTGCTTAATTCAGAGACTCTGTCCCTCACCACCCCTTGTTGTAAATATTTTTGTCCACCCTAAGCGTGGAAGGGTATTCTCAGATGTGAGACCCTTGCTCATTGCACCATCAGGATTCAAGCAAACCGGGCCGAAGACGGCTGTAATGCCAGAAACCGGTCCCCGGGAGCTTGTTTCCTTCCCAGTGTAAGAATTGGCTTTTGTAGTTTGGTTTGCCCTGTTCCCATCATGCACTGGGACAGGAACAGACTAATTTGCATACAGCCAGGTTCTGAAACTGGGATGGTGCAGTGAGCTAAAAAACGGTGTTGGATCTAGCCCTGATCTCTTGACTGGGTGAGAGCTTTCTGCTTAATTCAGAGACTCTGTCCCTCACCACCCCTTGTTGTAAATATTTTTGTCCACCCTAAGCGTGGAAGGGTATTCTCAGATGTGAGACCCTTGCTCATTGCACCATCAGGATTCAAGCAAACCGGGCCGAAGACGGCTGTAATGCCAGAAACCGGTCCCCGGGAGCTTGTTTCCTTCCCAGTGTAAGAATTGGCTTTTGTAGTTTGGTTTGCCCTGTTCCCATCATGCACTGGGACAGGAACAGACTAATTTGCATACAGCCAGGTTCTGAAACTGGGATGGTGCAGTGAGCTAAAAAACGGTGTTGGATCTAGCCCTGATCTCTTGACTGGGTGAGAGCTTTCTGCTTAATTCAGAGACTCTGTCCCTCACCACCCCTTGTTGTAAATATTTTTGTCCACCCTAAGCGTGGAAGGGTATTCTCAGATGTGAGACCCTTGCTCATTGCACCATCAGGATTCAAGCAAACCGGGCCGAAGACGGCTGTAATGCCAGAAACCGGTCCCCGGGAGCTTGTTTCCTTCCCAGTGTAAGAATTGGCTTTTGTAGTTTGGTTTGCCCTGTTCCCATCATGCACTGGGACAGGAACAGACTAATTTGCATACAGCCAGGTTCTGAAACTGGGATGGTGCAGTGAGCTAAAAAACGGTGTTGGATCTAGCCCTGATCTCTTGACTGGGTGAGAGCTTTCTGCTTAATTCAGAGACTCTGTCCCTCACCACCCCTTGTTGTAAATATTTTTGTCCACCCTAAGCGTGGAAGGGTATTCTCAGATGTGAGACCCTTGCTCATTGCACCATCAGGATTCAAGCAAACCGGGCCGAAGACGGCTGTAATGCCAGAAACCGGTCCCCGGGAGCTTGTTTCCTTCCCAGTGTAAGAATTGGCTTTTGTAGTTTGGTTTGCCCTGTTCCCATCATGCACTGGGACAGGAACAGACTAATTTGCATACAGCCAGGTTCTGAAACTGGGATGGTGCAGTGAGCTAAAAAACGGTGTTGGATCTAGCCCTGATCTCTTGACTGGGTGAGAGCTTTCTGCTTAATTCAGAGACTCTGTCCCTCACCACCCCTTGTTGTAAATATTTTTGTCCACCCTAAGCGTGGAAGGGTATTCTCAGATGTGAGACCCTTGCTCATTGCACCATCAGGATTCAAGCAAACCGGGCCGAAGACGGCTGTAATGCCAGAAACCGGTCCCCGGGAGCTTGTTTTCTTCCCAGTGTAAGAATTGGCTTTTGTAGTTTGGTTTGCCCTGTTCCCATCATGCACTGGGACAGGAACAGACTAATTTGCATACAGCCAGGTTCTGAAACTGGGATGGTGCAGTGAGCTAAAAAACGGTGTTGGATCTAGCCCTGATCTCTTGACTGGGTGAGAGCTTTCTGCTTAATTCAGAGACTCTGTCCCTCACCACCCCTTGTTGTAAATATTTTTGTCCACCCTAAGCGTGGAAGGGTATTCTCAGATGTGAGACCCTTGCTCATTGCACCATCAGGATTCAAGCAAACCGGGCCGAAGACGGCTGTAATGCCAGAAACCGGTCCCCGGGAGCTTGTTTCCTTCCCAGTGTAAGAATTGGCTTTTGTAGTTTGGTTTGCCCTGTTCCCATCATGCACTGGGACAGGAACAGACTAATTTGCATACAGCCAGGTTCTGAAACTGGGATGGTGCAGTGAGCTAAAAAACGGTGTTGGATCTAGCCCTGATCTCTTGACTGGGTGAGAGCTTTCTGCTTAATTCAGAGACTCTGTCCCTCACCACCCCTTGTTGTAAATATTTTTGTCCACCCTAAGCGTGGAAGGGTATTCTCAGATGTGAGACCCTTGCTCATTGCACCATCAGGATTCAAGCAAACCGGGCCGAAGACGGCTGTAATGCCAGAAACCGGTCCCCGGGAGCTTGTTTCCTTCCCAGTGTAAGAATTGGCTTTTGTAGTTTGGTTTGCCCTGTTCCCATCATGCACTGGGACAGGAACAGACTAATTTGCATACAGCCAGGTTCTGAAACTGGGATGGTGCAGTGAGCTAAAAAACGGTGTTGGATCTAGCCCTGATCTCTTGACTGGGTGAGAGCTTTCTGCTTAATTCAGAGACTCTGTCCCTCACCACCCCTTGTTGTAAATATTTTTGTCCACCCTACGCGTGGAAGGGTATTCTCAGATGTGAGACCCTTGCTCATTGCACCATCAGGATTCAAGCAAACCGGGCCGAAGACGGCTGTAATGCCAGAAACCGGTCCCCGGGAGCTTGTTTCCTTCCCAGTGTAAGAATTGGCTTTTGTAGTTTGGTTTGCCCTGTTCCCATCATGCACTGGGACAGGAACAGACTAATTTGCATACAGCCAGGTTCTGAAACTGGGATGGTGCAGTGAGCTAAAAAACGGTGTTGGATCTAGCCCTGATCTCTTGACTGGGTGAGAGCTTTCTGCTTAATTCAGAGACTCTGTCCCTCACCACCCCTTGTTGTAAATATTTTTGTCCACCCTAAGCGTGGAAGGGTATTCTCAGATGTGAGACCCTTGCTCATTGCACCATCAGGATTCAAGCAAACCGGGCCGAAGACGGCTGTAATGCCAGAAACCGGTCCCCGGGAGCTTGTTTTCTTCCCAGTGTAAGAATTGGCTTTTGTAGTTTGGTTTGCCCTGTTCCCATCATGCACTGGGACAGGAACAGACTAATTTGCATACAGCCAGGTTCTGAAACTGGGATGGTGCAGTGAGCTAAAAAACGGTGTTGGATCTAGCCCTGATCTCTTGACTGGGTGAGAGCTTTCTGCTTAATTCAGAGACTCTGTCCCTCACCACCCCTTGTTGTAAATATTTTTGTCCACCCTAAGCGTGGAAGGGTATTCTCAGATGTGAGACCCTTGCTCATTGCACCATCAGGATTCAAGCAAACCGGGCCGAAGACGGCTGTAATGCCAGAAACCGGTCCCCGGGAGCTTGTTTCCTTCCCAGTGTAAGAATTGGCTTTTGTAGTTTGGTTTGCCCTGTTCCCATCATGCACTGGGACAGGAACAGACTAATTTGCATACAGCCAGGTTCTGAAACTGGGATGGTGCAGTGAGCTAAAAAACGGTGTTGGATCTAGCCCTGATCTCTTGACTGGGTGAGAGCTTTCTGCTTAATTCAGAGACTCTGTCCCTCACCACCCCTTGTTGTAAATATTTTTGTCCACCCTAAGCGTGGAAGGGTATTCTCAGATGTGAGACCCTTGCTCATTGCACCATCAGGATTCAAGCAAACCGGGCCGAAGACGGCTGTAATGCCAGAAACCGGTCCCCGGGAGCTTGTTTCCTTCCCAGTGTAAGAATTGGCTTTTGTAGTTTGGTTTGCCCTGTTCCCATCATGCACTGGGACAGGAACAGACTAATTTGCATACAGCCAGGTTCTGAAACTGGGATGGTGCAGTGAGCTAAAAAACGGTGTTGGATCTAGCCCTGATCTCTTGACTGGGTGAGAGCTTTCTGCTTAATTCAGAGACTCTGTCCCTCACCACCCCTTGTTGTAAATATTTTTGTCCACCCTACGCGTGGAAGGGTATTCTCAGATGTGAGACCCTTGCTCATTGCACCATCAGGATTCAAGCAAACCGGGCCGAAGACGGCTGTAATGCCAGAAACCGGTCCCCGGGAGCTTGTTTCCTTCCCAGTGTAAGAATTGGCTTTTGTAGTTTGGTTTGCCCTGTTCCCATCATGCACTGGGACAGGAACAGACTAATTTGCATACAGCCAGGTTCTGAAACTGGGATGGTGCAGTGAGCTAAAAAACGGTGTTGGATCTAGCCCTGATCTCTTGACTGGGTGAGAGCTTTCTGCTTAATTCAGAGACTCTGTCCCTCACCACCCCTTGTTGTAAATATTTTTGTCCACCCTAAGCGTGGAAGGGTATTCTCAGATGTGAGACCCTTGCTCATTGCACCATCAGGATTCAAGCAAACCGGGCCGAAGACGGCTGTAATGCCAGAAACCGGTCCCCGGGAGCTTGTTTTCTTCCCAGTGTAAGAATTGGCTTTTGTAGTTTGGTTTGCCCTGTTCCCATCATGCACTGGGACAGGAACAGACTAATTTGCATACAGCCAGGTTCTGAAACTGGGATGGTGCAGTGAGCTAAAAAACGGTGTTGGATCTAGCCCTGATCTCTTGACTGGGTGAGAGCTTTCTGCTTAATTCAGAGACTCTGTCCCTCACCACCCCTTGTTGTAAATATTTTTGTCCACCCTAAGCGTGGAAGGGTATTCTCAGATGTGAGACCCTTGCTCATTGCACCATCAGGATTCAAGCAAACCGGGCCGAAGACGGCTGTAATGCCAGAAACCGGTCTCCGGGAGCTTGTTTCCTTCCCAGTGTAAGAATTGGCTTTTGTAGTTTGGTTTGCCCTGTTCCCATCATGCACTGGGACAGGAACAGACTAATTTGCATACAGCCAGGTTCTGAAACTGGGATGGTGCAGTGAGCTAAAAAACGGTGTTGGATCTAGCCCTGATCTCTTGACTGGGTGAGAGCTTTCTGCTTAATTCAGAGACTCTGTCCCTCACCACCCCTTGTTGTAAATATTTTTGTCCACCCTAAGCGTGGAAGGGTATTCTCAGATGTGAGACCCTTGCTCATTGCACCATCAGGATTCAAGCAAACTGGGCCGAAGACGGCTGTAATGCCAGAAACCGGTCCCCGGGAGCTTGTTTCCTTCCCAGTGTAAGAATTGGCTTTTGTAGTTTGGTTTGCCCTGTTCCCATCATGCACTGGGACAGGAACAGACTAATTTGCATACAGCCAGGTTCTGAAACTGGGATGGTGCAGTGAGCTAAAAAACGATGTTGGATCTAGCCCTGATCTCTTGACTGGGTGAGAGCTTTCTGCTTAATTCAGAGACTCTGTCCCTCACCACCCCTTGTTGTAAATATTTTTGTCCACCCTAAGCGTGGAAGGGTATTCTCAGATGTGAGACCCTTGCTCATTGCACCATCAGGATTCAAGCAAACCGGGCCGAAGACGGCTGTAATGCCAGAAACCGGTCCCCGGGAGCTTGTTTCCTTCCCAGTGTAAGAATTGGCTTTTGTAGTTTGGTTTGCCCTGTTCCCATCATGCACTGGGAAAGGAACAGACTAATTTGCATACAGCCAGGTTCTGAAACTGGGATGGTGCAGTGAGCTAAAAAACGGTGTTGGATCTAGCCCTGATCTCTTGACTGGGTGAGAGCTTTCTGCTTAATTCAGAGACTCTGTCCCTCACCACCCCTTGTTGTAAATATTTTTGTCCACCATAAGCGTGGAAGGGTATTCTCAGATGTGAGACCCTTGCTCATTGCACCATCAGGATTCAAGCAAACCGGGCCGAAGACGGCTGTAATGCCAGAAACCGGTCCCCGGGAGCTTGTTTCCTTCCCAGTGTAAGAATTGGCTTTTGTAGTTTGGTTTGCCCTGTTCCCATCATGCACTGGGACAGGAACAGACTAATTTGCATACAGCCAGGTTCTGAAACTGGGATGGTGCAGTGAGCTAAAAAACGGTGTTGGATCTAGCCCGGATCTCTTGACTGGGTGAGAGCTTTCTGCTTAATTCAGAGACTCCGTCCCTCACCACCCCTTGTTGTTAATATTCCGTGAAGCATTTGAGCATGGCTGGTGTGTCATACACTTTGACGTTCCTGGCGTCCCTGATTTCAGTTATATGTGCCGTATTGTGTGCAGGTCTAATTTTGTATGCCAGTGCCCTGCCAGGTCTATCACCCTCACCATAACTGCGTGCCACGTATTTGCGCGAGAGATATTTGATTTCATCAGTAACAAAATCATTATATATATCAACCTGCTTCCGTATGGCTGCCAAAAGTGCGTCAGATGGCTGCATCTCGTAACTGTGTTCAAGAGCCCGGATAGCCTTTTCAGTATTTTCCAGTTGTTGCTGTATGTCACGCAGTATACCCGCGTGTGCACCAATACAGTGGCCGCGTATTGTAATCTTAAAGGCTTTCCAGAGGGCTCGTGTACTGCTAACTGAGCCAGTGTTATTCTCAAAAAAATTCACAATTGCCTGCCGTAGGTCCTCCCGGAACACCTGATCTTGTAGCGCTGTGGGGAGCAGCCGCCAAGTGAATTGTCTCGGAGTATGCGTCGGGATATTTAATCTGAGTAGAACCGGCGCATGCTCAGAAAGGGTCCTAGACATGAGTGACACCCCGACAGTCCATGTGCAAATATCTTGGGTGACTAACCAGTAGCCCAGTATGGACCATGTGAGGTGTGTTGCCGAGAAACAGGTACCCTCTCGTTTAGTAGGGTTCCTCTGCCTCCATATGTCCACCAAGTTCCAGTCAGACATCCCATCTCGCAAGACCTTAGCTGAACGCCTACCATACCGGTCTATGCCATATGATCTGTCTATTGCAGGGTCCAAACATGTATTAAAGTCTCCTCCCCAGACCACAGTGTCAGGCTGCAGTTCCCTCAGTACCTACCATATCTGGGCATAAAAAACGGGATCATCCATATTCGGACCATACACATTCACTATAGTCAGTGTTGTGCCTCCGTAATTCCCTTGCAATATCACATAGCGCCCTTTGTTTTCCCGTATAGACTTAATGTGCGTAAATGGTGTGGATCATTTCACCCAAATTAGGACTACCCTGGCATTTGACGAATAGGAGGATGCCAAGCTGAATGAGGCCCACCTAGCACCTACGTGGCGTTTCCTATTGTCAGTGAGATGTGTTTCTTTAAACAGGCCACATCAATCTTGTGTCTGTCTAAATAGGACATTACTTTGCGTATTTTCTGTGGGTTGTGTAGTCCTCTCACATTCCAAGACAGAATAGAGAGCGGCCTGTAGTCCGTCAAAGTGTCATCCATATCTCGCAGTAAGAGCATGGGCTGAACCTATCGGGGTTACCCTGTCCCTTCCCACCGTTGTGTTGTTGGAGTGTGACAGTCACAAATAGTACAAGTATCATTCTGCCGGTCAGAGTTTTCCATTCCCCCCTTGCCACCCCCTCCCACTCCACCACCCCCAACTCGGCGGAGACATCTTTACCCAGAACAATCATCCTTTCTCCCCTATGACCATAACAGAAAAAACAGAAGAACAACAAAATTCTATAAATTGTGCGGTGCTCGCAGGAGAGTCGGAGCTGCCCACCCGTTATCTGTAACCAAGGTTACATGGGTCTGAGCCCAATTCAAAATAACCTCATCCAGTCCCCAGAAGTCTATGCCTTATCACTTGTAAAGGCCCCATGGCGCCAATAGTTAACCGCTAAACAAGAACACAGCCGCAATTAGTCCCAGCGCTACAGGAAACGCAGGCAGGCCCCACAATATATTAAACTAGTGGTCACTTATCTGGTTGTGACGTCAGCTGCATATATATGTACATAACATCAATGTCCAGTGTCTGGGGCGGAGGAGATCGCACGTGATACAACTGTCTATTGATTTCTGTCCATTCCAGTTCAAAATCACTCCACATCAGACAAGATTGGCTGTTCACCCTGTTCGCTACGGGGCGATCTTCGTCGCACGCCCAACTTCGCCTTTTGTTTCAGGAATTTCTGCACCTCCGCTGCTTCATTGAAGTTCTGAGTGTTACCCTCCACTGTAATTTTGAGCCTCGCCGGATACAACATTGCATAGGGAATGTTAACTTCACGCAGTTTCTTCTTCACCAACATGAATTTCTTTCGTGCTTCCTGTACCACTGAGGTGAAGTCCGGGTATAGAGACATATCCATCCCCTCATGAGTCAGCTTACCAAGTTCTCTGGCCTTCCGCAGTGCCGCATCTCGGTCCCTGTAATTCAGTAGCTTGGCTATGATGGGCCTCGGCTGAGACTCAGCAGGCGGCTTCGGAGCCAGTGACCTGTGCGCCCTCTCAACTATAAACACAGTAGAGAAAGTGTTGCGGCCCAGCAGGGCAATCAGCAGCTTTTCAACGTATTGTTCCATTGGGCCTGTATTTGTGGTTTCCCCCATCAGGCGGATATTGTATCGTCTAGACCTGGCTTCCAAGCCTTCTGTCTTCGCCGCCATTACCACCAGCTGCTTCTCCATCGTGGTTGTTTTGCATCCATTTGTGTCTGGGAATCCTCTGCCTCCGATATCCTTCGTCCTGCCATGTCTAAACTTTCAGTGTGTTTATCTAGGCGCTCTGACATTCGGTCTACCCTATAGGTCAGGGAATCAATCTTGCCATCTATGTTCGCCAGGAAGGTCTGGATAGTATGGAACATGGGTTGGATGGCCTCATTTGCCGTCCCACTGGCCTCCGACGACATAGGCGGGGATGTGGTCCGCGACTCCGTGGCATCATCTTGTTGCTTCTTCGTCTGTTCGAAGGTTAATTTTGACTGGTTGCGGTCTGGCTTCCCCATGGTGTAGTTTAGGCAGGATATAGTATCTACAGACAAGCGATCAGTCCCTGGGGAGGCGCCGGGAAGACGGTGTGTTGTCGCCAGTTAGTTTCGTATTGGTCTCCAGGCACCACAGCGGTATCACGCCGGTGTTCCACCAGTCCAAGCTATCAATGCCTCCACTTGTGTGGTTCCGTAGTAATCTCTGACCTGCCTCGCTGTTGCCACCAGGGTCTGAGTCATGGCAATCTTCCGCCCTGCTAGCGCACCGGTATCTGTTAAGGCGGGTCCCAGAGTGCATACAGTGGGCCCCAGGGGCGTCTGAGAGATGTTGCAGGAGTTGGAGAAATGTGGTGATTCCCTGGGTAGGCCCAGACCCCTCGCACAGCGATGCGGCAGTCGTACCTCACTGCACCCCCGGGAGCGTTCAAGGAGAGGGGTGCCCTCTATAGTGGGAGGTGGATGTAGCCAGATTCAGCCCTTTCTGTCGTGGAGACGGGCCCCTCCATATACGACTCGCCAATCCTCCTTATCGCATCAAATGGGTCTCCAGGGAAGTGCCGGTCCGTCCGCCCGCCCAGGTTCACACCAGCCCCGCAGAGGTGTCGCTCTCCCGGGGTCTAGGAGGGGCAGGGGACGCCGCAATGGTTTCTCACCGGCGTAAGGCCCAGCGGGGGTTAATACGACACCCTGCACCACAGGTGCCGAGGACAGCCAGTAGTCTCCTCCGCGGCGGGGGCTGCGCCTCGTCCCGCAGTCCTTTCCCGGGGGCCGTGCCTTAGAGCTGTACCCTCGGTTGCCGCTGCAGAGGTAGGATCTTCTGGCCGCGCAGGCGCTGTGCGTGGCTTACGTCGCGGCAGTGTCTTTACACGACTCCGGGGCTTCAGTCTCGCGGCGATATCACTAGGACCTCCGACGTAGGTCGATGTCTCTGGACGCCGAGGTCACGGCTG
Source organism: Lissotriton vulgaris (assembly GCF_964263255.1). NCBI lineage: Eukaryota > Metazoa > Chordata > Amphibia > Caudata > Salamandridae > Lissotriton > Lissotriton vulgaris. Next base: position 427,148,442 of record NC_141693.1, read on the forward strand.
ATGTTCAGACCTCAGGCTTTCGGTGCTCCGGTGGTTCCGGCTGCAATGCAGTATAAATTACCGTAGTGGGGATGTGGATGAAGGATGTTTCTGAAGGATTATACGGGCTCAGGCGAGGAGCTCGCTCAAGATGCGGCCATCTCACTTGCCGGCTAGCTCCGCCCCCCAAGAATTTGCTGCATTCTTAAATCCACAAAGGCAAGCAATAAGTTTGATACCATGCTTACCTGATCAATAATGAGAGGTTTCATTTTCTTTAAGACTCTTGAAACTTCGCAAAAAGCTCCTCCAGATAGCTTGTGGTATTCCAATTACATGCTCTACTGGTAGCATTAGTAAACGATGTAAAGTAATTCCTTTAATATTGTGAGCTGCCAACCCAGTTGGAGCAGTGACAACACTAGACAAATGCGACTCAATTCTTTTCTGTAGAAAAGTTATAATTACTTTAATTAAAAAACGTTTTCCTGTTCCAGCTTGTCCACTCACGTACATTCGGATAGGTTGAAATGACGTGCATGAGCACTCTTTCTTTTCATGAAGTAATCCATGGTCAATCTGTTCCCTGACTTGCTCATATATTTGTTTTTGCTCAACATTTAGGTGTTCTTCCATGTTTCCTAAGTTTGTTACATCTTGAGCTTCATACATTGTTGTTTCCACCTCATCCATGGCAATTGCTGCTTCATTTTGAACAATGGGTTCTCCTAGTGAATCCTGACTCAACGGAGTAGAAGTTTGACTGTCTTGAGAACTGTCTCTAGCAATCTCAGCTGCAATTGTAGCTTCTTGCTCAATTTCGTCATTCAACATTTTCACATAATTAGCAAAAACAGGACATTCTATAGTATCTTAAGTAGCGTTGAACGAATCTTCGTAGCTCTGAAAATCTCCAAGTAATTCCAATTCTGAGCGCCACGGCTTGAAGAGTTGCAAAAGAGCTAAATAGTAAAATTCCCTTTTGTCAGGAGTATCGCAACTCAGTTTTCGATGATTAATAAAATGTCCTTTACTTTGTTTCACCAAACATCTTTCAGAACCAATTACAGCATATATTCCATTACTGATGTTTTCTGTAATATTCCGTTTAAAAGTATAGTTTTGCAGCACTTCATACAGACAAATGTTCTCAAGACGATGACTTCTATTTGGATAATATGTATCCAACATATTTGTTTTCACAATATCTGTACTTTCTGGCTCTTTTTCAGCTAAATATTTTCATGTACAGATTTAAGTACTCGATTTTGTGTTGCAGCAAGACCTAGACTCACCCAAATGATTCTTCTAGATTTGGAGTATAGACTTGCAAATGATAAGCGATCTGAGCATTCATACGCTCCGATTTCCCGATGAGATGCTATGTAGGAAAATATTCGGTAAGTATTACTGAATCGGTACGATTCGGTATTTGCAAATCGGTATTTACCGATTCTGTAATTCCCATTCATTCCTATGGGTCTCCAGGCCCATATGAATGAATTGGAATTACCGAATCGGTAAAATGCGGAACTCATTCAAGGGTGGCAGGGTGTCACATTGACACCCTGTTGCACCCCTGAATAGTGCATGGGTGCACATGTGGCAGACATACATGCCCTAAGGGCATGTATGTCTGCCACATAGCACTGTTGTAAAAGCAAAATAATTTCTTTTGCAAAGGTTTTCGATATTTACCACCAACTTGTAATTGGTGGTAAATACTGAATCCTTACCTATGCAATGCACTCATTTGAGTGCCCCCTACATTGCAAATTCAGTAATTTACCGATTCGGTATTTTAAGGAATCAGTAACTTACTGAGTCGGTAAATTACCGAATTTTTAATTGAGGCCACCTACATCTCAGTAGCCTAATACCGGTCGGTAACGGCCGAAATTCGGAAATTTTGGCTCTCGTTGGAAATCTCTTCCCACATTTCCTTATATTCCGTCTTTTCTGATTTTGTTATGTACGATATTACATATCGAGTAACAGCAATGGAATTGTCTGCAACGTATTGAATATCCATGTTAGCATTCCACATGGACAGAATAACTGGATTATAATCATTTAAATATTTTGACTCTGCACTTCTCAGATTATAGGTATTCTTTGGAGACTTTCTTCTGATGGTATGTTTCATAGCTGACATAAAACTGGTTACTCTTCCTTTAGATATTACAGGACGTGGAAAACCAAAACGACATTTGGTACACATTTTTTCCTTTGACTTGTACTTTCGACGACAGTATTTCCCACAACAATGGCTTTGGAATTGTAAGACTTAGGGGCCCATTAGGATGGCGGGTGGATTGCCCCGCCAGGCTGGCGGAAGCCACCGCTGGCCTGGCGGGGCGATCCACCCGCCATCCTCGCTGCAAAGACCCCCCGCCATATTAAAATGGCTTGAGGGTCCGCGGCGGACGGAAAGACCGTCCTCTGATTTTCCGCCCTGGTCACCTTGCGACCGGGGCGGTAAAGGGTTGTATATGGCGGTAGTGTCTATCAGACACCGCCAGCCATATTACAATGGGCTGTAAACAATGCCTTGCCGCCACGGAAAGGCATGCAGAGTCTCCCTGCGGGGGCCCGTTGCGGGCCCCTAGGGACTCCGGGGGGGAGGTGGGGGGTGCACATGGGGGGTACCTATGGTACCCCCCTGCATTTCAATGTACAACATGACAGGCAATGCGCGGTGCCTGTCATGTTGTGCATGGAATAGCACAATGTGCATTTTTATCATTACGGCGCGCGGTGCTGAGAGCACTGCCCGCCTCAATGTTAAAAATGCAGGATAAAAAAAATGCAGGATACGCCCACCACTGTGGTGGGCGCATCCTAATTTCCCCCACGGGACCCCCACCCTTATGGTGGGCTGTCCCATTGTCCGATAGGACGGCTTGCAGACAAAGTCTGCCCATCATCCTACTGTCCCCCTTGTTGTCTTAAGTTCTTTTCTTCTGTGCTTTTGGGTATAGCACATGTAGCATATTCTTCAATAAATGACAACACAGTATCATCCGAATCTGTTCCAAATTTGGGAGCATCTTTGATCCATATTAACATATGTATGCCAGGAGCATCTCTTGCTTGATACTCCTTTCTCCAAAAGAAATCCACAACCTCTCCAAGAAGAGGATTTTTTATTGGTGATAAAAGACATCATAGCTTCAAATCTATGATTGAAATATCTGCATACATTAACTGGATCCAAAGAGCACAATTCTCCAGGTGTCTTGTATTCAATATTTACTATATTTGGATTTGCCTCTCGAAGAAATTCAAATAAATCATCCCATGCATATTCAGCACAGCTTAGAGTAAGGAACCATGTAGGAGTTCCTAAGTTCGTTAGCATACATTTAAGTTCTCCATGACGACGGAGATTCTAAAACATTATCTTTCTGGTGTACTTTATCCATAAATTCCTTTGCAGATGTACACCTGTTTTCAATATATGGTTGAAAGTCCAGACAAGTCACTCTCAAACAAAAGATGAAACAAATACGGAATACATTGTCAAAATCTTGGATCTTCTGCATACAATCTTGATGTCCGGTATTCAGATGCAGAAATCTGCACAGGTCGTTCATCATATCGTCCTCCTTTTCCTGTTGGAAACAACTGAGGGAAACAACAAGCTTCCAAGCTTTCTTCCCATACACCCATGGGACTTCACTTTGCTTCACTTTGCTTCTTTCATTTGGAATAACTCAATAGTATTCCCCATCACTTCTTTGGAATGAAGTGGATGAACACTGTAATGTTCATAAATTTCTTCGGTTCTGAATATGTCCACGTTTTCAATTTGTCCAGTTGACAAGTCAGTATCTTTTTCTACAGTTATTTCTTCTTCTCCCACATACACATTTTTATAGTACTGATTATTTTTTACCAGATACAATGTTGCCTTTTTCACTTCCCTAACATCCACTAATTCTTGCCAGATTTTCTTACTCTTAGTAGGAACGCCATTAACAAGTATAACTAGTGGTTCACTTTCTACATTCTCTACACCAATAGTTTCAATATTTGTCTTAGAATCTGAAGGTAAATATACAACTCTTCCCTTTAATCCTCTCTGTGAATCTGAAGAAGGCAATTTCCCTGTCTTAGGCTCCATACAAACAATAGCCTGAAATGGATGCACACATTGAATAAGAATACACTCATAGGTATTTAAATCCATCAGTTCAAAAGGAATAGTTACCAACTCAAGATTATTATGCACAGCTCTAGCAGGCATTTTGTTCTCATCTAATTTGTTATAACAATATTTACAAACACGTTGATCAGAACCCAAATCAAAACAATTCTCTACCAACAAATAAGTTGCAAATTCCTTCCACTCATTATTATTTTCTCTTTCACTTTTTAAATACAGATCAACAGTCCTGGTCTGATTTTTATAATGAGTTCGTCGACAACAAATACAAGAATAATTAGGCCTTTCACCTGAAATCACCTTAAACTTCGTAATTTCTTGCTCAAAATTTTCTGTACTAGAATGTTGTACATTCTCTTCCACATTTCCTTCTATTAATGTATCAGTTTCTGCACTGTCTTCCTCAGGACCAAAGTAACTAACCTCAACTTCTTCATAAACGTTCATTACATCTGATACGGATCCACGCAAAAGAGCACTGTTCAACTTTTTTAACATTACTGCTGAACTTTTTGCATAATACAATGTCCTCACTAATTTCCTCATATGAGTATGATGTACTGCTAACATCCTGAAATGGTGAAAAACACTTCAACATACTTTTTTAGAAAAACAAGCCAGGGAATGGCCTTGCAAACCAGTATTTTCCCTCACTCTGCAAGGGTCTAGTCCTTGCAACATCTTAATCTTTTGTTTAACACTTTTCTTAGTATAGTCACGTAAGAAATTGCGTAAAAAATCAATAGATTCCTGTCGTACACAACAAATACTACTGCAATTCCAAGTGTACACTGGAGCTTTAGGACGTCTCCCTAAAACTTCATCAGCTAACACCTCTTCTGAATTTCTGGGAACAATTTTCTCTTTCTCAATAGGACAACCATTTCTAACCTCATAAGCTCAACCACTGGTGTCAACTGCATGCAACAAATCATTACTCTGAAGATGACTCTCTTCATTAAAAAAAGGCTCAGAACTTGAACTGTGTTTCCATTCACCCCCAAAAAAATCAGAGAAATTAGTTCTATTAATTAGTCTTCTCCACTTACTTTTGGCCTTTATTAAATGGATTGGTTTATCTAGTGATCGAATTCTATTGATTACTAAAATAAATAATCTTTTCTTTAATTCAAAAGTCTTCTCAACAATACTTTCAATATATTTCTTCTTCTTGTAAAATGCTGATTTTCTTTTACATTTCTTCATATCCTTCAATACGTTTAAAACAACTCTATTGTAAAACATTCTTTTTCTAATCTCCTGAAATTGATTCTTCCTCCTTTTGCTATACATTGTTTCTTTAGAACATGATTTTCCATCATTTTTGTTTTTTGTCTTGTTTTGCATTTTTTGTTGCAGATACAGTGTTTTTATTTTTCACATTCTGCAAACTACTCCTAGTGTTTGATAATTTTTTTTTTAATCCTTACTTCTCTTAGCAGGAGATTTTTTCTTTTTCACCACAGACTGTTGATCAGGTAAATCTTGTGGATGACTTCTCTTGAAATAATAAGCTTTATTACTTTTTTTCCTCTTTTCACTTTTTCTAGGCATGATGAATTTCTCTTAGTGTTGATAAATAGACTCTGTTATAAAAATATATATAATGTTATAAAAATAAATCTATAAAATACACTATTCTATTACTAAAAAAATACAATCTACAATGACTAAGTATAAAAAACAAATGTGTAACTGATAACAGAAGTGCATACATTCTGCATATGAGTTTCAAGAACTACATCTGCAAGAAGAGTACCTGAATGAATTTTTTAAATGGTTGGATTTTGGAACAGTGAATGGATTAGTACATGGTGCTCAATGCATCACTAGAACAGTACAAGGTTTGACACAGAGTATTTGCTGCAACATCATGGTAACTAACTGGGGAATTGAAGGTATGAAAGACAAATGTGCATGTGGATAGAAGAGTGCATGCATATAGCATACAGGTTTGAAGTAGTCCTTGTCCTGAGGCCTACTTCGCTACAAGAGTACTTGGGTACTGAATGAGTAACTGCAGTACTGTAAGGAGAGTGTCTGAGTGAATCTGTAAGTGTTTGAGTTCTAGTGCACTGAATAATCAGTACATACCGCTAAATGGGTCGCTACAACAGTGCAAGAGCAATGACAGAATGTTTACTGGAAGTGTAAGGATACAGACTGGGGAATTGAAGGTGTGAAAGACAAGTGTGCACATACATACAAAACTACATGCATAGTGCATAGGGATTTAAAGCACTTCATGTCCTAAGGCCTACTTTGCTGCATGAGTACTTGAACATTGACTGAATGATTACACTTCTGCAAGGAGCGTGCCTGACTAAATGTATAAATGCTTGAGTTTTAGCACAGTGAATAGATAAGCACATACTGCTGAATGGGTCTCTACAATAGTGCAACAGCAGTGACAGAGTATTTGGTGAAAGTGTAAGGATACAGACTGGGGAATTGAAGGTATAAAAGACAAATTTGCAAGTGGATAGAACACTGCATGCATAGTGCATAGAGATTTGAACCAGTCCATGCCCTAAGGTCTACTTTGCTGCATGAGTACTTAGGTACTGACTAAATGATTACAGTTCTACAAGGGAAGTGCCTGACTGAATTTGTAAGTGCTTGAGTTTTAACGCAGTGAATGGATAAGCACATACTACTGCATAGATCACTACAATAGTGCAACAGCAGTGACAGAGTGTTTTGTGGAAGTGTAAAGATACAGACTGGAGAATTGAAGATGTGAAACACAAGTGTGCAGGTAGATACAAGACTGCATGCATAGTGCATAGCGATTTGAAGCAGTCCATTCCCTAAGACCTACTTTGCTACACAAGTACTTGGATACTGACTGAATGATTACAGTTCTGCAAGGACAGTACCTAACTGAATTTATAAGTGCTTCAGTTTTAACACAGTGAATGGATAAGCACATACTGCTGAATGGGTCACTACAATAGTGCAACAGCTGTGACAGAGTGCTTGGTGAAAGTGTAAGGATACAGAGTGGAGAATTGAAGATGTGAAACACAAGTGTGCAGGGAGATACAAGACTGCATACATAGTGCATAGGGATTTGAAGCAGTCCATACCCTAAGGCCTACTATATATCTAACTACTGCATTTTACTGTACAACCCTAACTCATTTTGCAAATACATACCGTATTTTCCGGCGTATAAAATGACTTTTTAACCCCTTAAAAGGTTTTCAAAAGTCGGGGGTCGTCTTATACGCCGGAAACCAAATTTTTACGAGTGGAAGCAACGCTCCACCAACTTTGAATTTGCACCCACAAACCCTCCAATATGGCCGTATGCGATTTTATATAGCGCGGACTTTACCCGAAGGTGTCTGCCCGCTTCACAATAGGACCGGTAATGATACATGAAGGGAAAATTACCGGTACAACAGAACAAATAACAAATACACGTTTACCGGTACATGAATCAAAAATTGCACATGATTCGAAAATAGTGCACAGTTACTTACAGTCCCATAGTGCGGTAGTGCCGATGGGAGAGGGTCTCACGGGGATTTCGGTATTTTCTCACTGCGTGTTCAGCCTAGAGACACAGCGGTATATGCGCTGATCTGGCGCCTCTCTTTCCTTCCGATGTGGCCATAAACCTCACGTTCATCGGAAGGAGAGGAGCGTCACTACCGTACGTCATCTCCTCAGTTCATGGGCATTGAAAGGGGACTGCAGAAGGTTCCCGCCGGCTATACAGTACCGGTACATAATGTTTGGAAGTGTTGGAAGTGGGGGTAGTCTTATACGGCGAGTCTAGCACGAAACCTACATTTCATCAAGAAAAGTAGGGGGCCGTCTTATACGCTGGGTCGTCTTATACGCCGGAAAATACGGTAAGCAATTTGCTGCACTATTTGCACCAACATTACATCAAAAAACTGACACAATACAACCACAAAGAGGCGCAAGGGGCTTGTAAATCTGCCCCAGACTGTCTGCAGCAGTGTATGTATACTGACTGGGGAATTGTAGATTTGAAACACAAGTCTCATTTTAGACAAGCAACACTATTAATTACTCTTGAAGGGCTAATACGACTGCACACATTCCAGAAATAGAAATACTGCATTTTACTGTACAACCATGACTCATTTTCCAAATACAAAAGCAATAACTGGTTTCTAATTCTATGAAAACTAGAAAAAAGGATAGATTTTTTAAGCAGTTACGTGGCTGCAAACATAAAACATACAAAAATGCTTCTCTCAGAATAATTCGTAAATGCACACAGATGCACAGTGTTATTCTAGACAAAAAATATTAGACCTTGCATTTTACCAAAACACATTTACTACTCTAGAAACTGTACATTTATAATACTACACCTCACACGTTTTCATCGCAAACATTCACATCGCCGGCTTTACATCGCACACACATTTACAAAGCACGCTGACACAACTCAACCCATTACTTCGCTCCACCATTAAAATGCATACAAAACACAACCAGTACGCACACAAACACCCCGCATACTTTAAAATAGCATTTTTTGTGCCCGAAATAACACACACCACACCCAGCACGAGCACACCCCCTACGTACGTCCCCCTAAACCATACTCAAAACTCAGAAATAGCGTCTTCACTATAGGCACAGAAAAGCTAAAGGATGGCAGTGTATATGATTATATGAATACTTAATTTTTCTTATAAACTGAAAAAGAGGGAGTTATCCCGCACAGTGAAAATATTTGAATGTGCATTAAGATAGCCAATGCGTCATCCCTACATCCATCCAATGCCTCATCTATACATCCATCCTTTATCCATCCACCCTTGCAACCTTCCATCCATCCTTCATCCATCCACCCTTTCATCCTTCAATCCATACATACTTTCTTCATCCATCCACCCTTTCATCCATCCATCTATCATTCATCCACCCACTCTTTCACACATCCATCCATTCTTCATCCATCCACCCTTTCATCCTTCTATCCATATATCCTCCCTTCCATCCTTCCATCTATACATCCTTCATCCATCCACCCTTTCATCCATCCATCCATCTATCATTCATCCACCCACCCTTTCACACATCCATCCATCCTTCATCCATCCACCCTTTCATCCTTCCATCCATAATTCGATACTTCATCCATACACCCTTTTCATCCTTCCATCCATACATGTATCCTTCATCTATCCACCCTTTCATCCATCATTCATCCACCCACCCTTTCACACATCCATCATCCTACATCCATACACCCTTGCAACCTTCCATCCATCCATCCTTCATTCATCCACCCTTTCATCCTTCCATCCTTCCATATATTCTTCATCCATCCACCCTTTCATCCTTCCATCCATACATCTATCCTTCACCCATCCACCCTTCCATCTATCCATCCATCCATCATTCATGCACCTTTTCACACATCCAACCATCATTCATCCACGCTGCATCTGTCAACTGTAAACTTCCGTATCCAGCATCATCTATCATTCTCAAGCACTTGCTGTCAAGCGTTGTAATGTGGCTCCAAAGAAAGATATTTAGACACTGCTGAGAAGAGTAAAAGAAGCAGCTAGGCTATGCTTCAACTGCCGCCAATCGGGCCACTACACCACGGATCTGTAACAACATCAATTAAACACTATACCCAGCAAAGCAAATATGTGCATAGGCCAAAATACTTAGGAAATGTAACCCTATACACTAACAAAAAACGTACGCCAAAGAAAACAAACCAGACCATTTAAACCAGATTCAGCCAGATGATGCAGGGTGCTGAACAACACATGTAAGTTAGAAACACTATGCCCAACAAAGCACATGGGTGCATACCCAGCCAGAAAATGCAGGATGCTGAATGACCCTTCAACTAGAAAAGTAACTGCACACATCCTACATTTTTTACGACTGCACTTTACTGTACAAAGGTGACTTACCAAACACATTAACTTACCAAATGCTTTTATCACGATGGCTATCAAAATGCAGACAAACACAGAATGTCATTCAACACAACTAAACTACTCCTTGCAATTTAGAACGATAAACACATTACTCTTATTAAAATGAAAATGCACCACATACATCCCCTTACAAGTTAACAACTCACCTTTCAAATTGATTTGTACATTAAGAAGAATATCAATCACACAGCAGATATTCTTATACAAAATCCCTATACTTCACTGTTCTTAAGAAAACCAAAAAATGGCAAGATTCCCCTCTCATAGTACTCACATATACATGCAAATAACAAATGACATTTCTTCACACATGAATTCAAAAGAAAACACATTTCTATTGGTTGAATTTTTGAACCCTAACCAACTGACATAACTTTCAACTCTACCCCATTCTGCCTTCTGCCTGTTACCATAGAAACACTTACCTGAGCACACAGGTCAAAAGTTCATCACATAATGTTACTAATCAAAACAGCAAGTATGCTTGACTTTTCAACATACCAGCTTATCTTATGTAATGTACTTTTCAATCAGTTACTGCTAACCAATAAGAAACATGCTTTTAAAAAAACAGAAACATGCACCCTAATTTTCAGTGTAGAATGTTCTCAAACAATCAATAATTTCTTATATTTTTTCAAAACTGCATCTTATCCACCATTTTAGAAAAATCTTAGTTTTTAAACTGCCATTTCATTTTCAGAGACCATCTGACCTCATCCGGATCTCTCTTTAACATGCTTAGAGTGTGGATTGTAGGACACAGCTATATTTTCTGGAGCCAAAGGTACGAAGAACAGAAAGGAATTCACAAAGACCTAGGTTTACCAAATGTAGACATTACATGGATTGGACAGAGAGGGTTAAAATGGCAGCAATTTATGCCATTGGTTAAATCCTTTTAACATCTTTAACACCCTGACCTCATAATTGTGCACTGTGGTGGCAATGACTTAGGCACTTTGACTGGGGTAGGTCTGGAAATTCTTATGAAGGACACCTTTGGAGAATTGATGGCACTTTTCCCCCAAACTGCCTTTGTCTATTCTAATATAGGCCAAAGGAAGAAATGGAACTGGTCCAACCAATATTGCCCACAGATTGAGAAATCTAGAAAACATGTGAATACATCTGTTTCTGCTTTTCAACGAGACTATAGAATTGGGTCCATTTACCACAACAATCTGCATTTCAATATGCATGGCATCCATAGGAGAGATGGTGTACATTTTACAGATGAAGGGAACAAAGTCTTCCTCTTGAACTTTAGACTCTGCATCGGTACTTACTTGTAGGTACTAAAATCTCTCAATAAACACAAGGGCTTTTTTCAGAGCACTAGGTCTAGTTGTCAGAACGGCACACACACTCCCTCATGGCTGGTATACACCCACACCACACCCATCCAGCACATGCGTCACAACACACGTAACCCTACCTATAAAAAAGACGGTGGTACAAAAGGGTGTGGTGATGGACGGAGCATCTGAGCCAATCAAACTCTCACACCCAGTCAACAGATCTGGGTTTAATCCATCATCGTTCTTTAGCCCACTCTGCCACCCCAGTTCAGACATGGCCATATGCAAATCAGTCTGACCCTGTGCCTCATGGGAACAGTCCAGCCCGAACTGCCAAACCATGCCTTCCCTGGACCGGAAACAAGCTTTCGAGGACTGGTTTCTGGCATTTCAGCCGTCTTCAGCCCGGCTTGCTTGAATCCAGTGGCAAAGTGAGCAAGGGACTCACGTCTGAGCATACCCTGCCAACTTATGGGGAACAAAGTGGTACAAAAGGGGGTGGTGATGGACGGAGCATCTGAACCAATCAAACACTCACACCCAGTCAACAGATCTGGGTTTAATCCATCACCGTTCTTTAGCCCTCTCTGCCACCCCAGTTCAGACATGGCCATATGCAAATCAGTCTGACCCTGTGCCTCAGGGGACAATCGAACATTCATTTCCACAATCAAGTTGTACAGTGTACCTGAATGAAAACATCCGTATATAAATTAGCTGCCCTTCACGTGCCAAAAACTACAACTTAAACCTTTCACAGCCCTATATTACTACAACTACAACACTCCACTGAATGTACAAAAAACATTCATAATCGCAGAAATACGTCATGTCACCGAATCACATGATTTTTCATATAGCTCACAACCTAACCACGCCCATAGCTCCGGAATCATACTTCAAAGCCTTGCGCAGCACTAGTGTACGTCAGGCCAGCCCACTCCACTTATGCTACCAGGAAAACACAACAACACTACGTGGCCCAGATTTCCATTGTAGTGATTTCTTAGTTCCAGGTCTAGTTGTCAGAACGGCACACACACTGCCTCATGGCTGGTATACACCCACACCACACCCATCCAGCACATGCGTCACAACACACGTGACCCTACCTATAAAAAAGACGGGGCGCACGTGCTCTACGCCATTTTAGAGTTGCTACCATCCGCACCACTGTGATGCTCCGTCTTAGTACTTCGGACACCTCATGTAGGCTCAAACTACCGAACAAGGGGGCCCACTACCACGTGCCTGGCCTCTTTGGTCACTGAGTTAGTAGTACCCGAAGCACTGAACGGGTGAAGAACCTGCGATGATGATGATGGAAGAACGAGTATGTCGTTAGCCATACCGATATCAAGACTCAACACCATATGTCAGATTTCTCGGTGGCAGATCGGGAATACATGATGTAGAAGGTGTCCTGTCGACGAAAAGGTGAGCAGTGAGGCATGGGTGCGCATCGGAGGAAGTCGAAGGGCTGTACCAGACTGAATACAAAAAAACGACACAGCGATTTAGACAAACGTAGTCCTATATAGTGTATCAAATTACATGTATATATTTTTTTTCAATAGCAGGAACGTTTTTTATAATCGCTCAAATGTCCGGAATATAAACTGTACAAATAGTTATTTTAAATGTGAGAAGGAAGGTTTGCGAAAGAGTGATGTTATTCAACTTCACATTAAGATAGTAACAATTACCAATCATAATATCTTTCTTTTACTATCTTTTAGATGTAGAGATTCAGGGTGCATTATGTCCCGACACGTAGTGTAAAACACACTGGTGAGAGAAAGCTGAGCTGTGAGTATTCTTTTCAGTCAATCTCTCACTTTCTCTCTCCTATGATTAAACAACTACACACAATGTTAACTTCCTTTTTATCTTACAGGTTGTGTTTCACAAATTGGCGTCACCCCCCCAAAAAACCTACAAAGCTCTACGTTCGTGTATTCTGCGATGATGCGTGGCCATTGTAACAACGTCTGAAAAGACTGCTTCGACACGTAGTGCACCCTCTTTGAAATGAGCCAATGGCACAAGGTGAGCAAACAAGCTTGTTTCCGAAACAACGACAAGTTATCTGTGAAAGGAGAGAGTGGGTAGTGTGCACCAGACGCGCAACACTCATTGGTCTCACAGGGCTTCAGCCCCCCCCCCCCGTCATGTGTGTCAGCACTGGCGGAGACAGATTCGCGGACTGGCGAGCATCTAATTGCAGCTGCAGTCGAGTACTTAACAGGTCTTTAAAAGACTATTTACTTGTAAATGAGGCTTTTGTTGTGTGTTCACCCCTTCTTACAGCCACTCTGTCTATGGTTGGAAAAATTATCCCCCTCAAATATGTTTCAGCCCCCCCGAAATTTGGCTCTAGTTGCCCGCCTGGTGTACAGCAGCTTCACTACGTAGAAATATACAATTACCTCCGGGCAGTGAGAATAGATAGGTTACAGCAGGCTGAGGAACAGATCTACAAGCTTCATGCTCCACTTTTGTGTCACTTTTAACATGGGAAAAGTGGCGCAAGGAGCTTGTAAATCTGCCTCTGACTTCTCAAGGAAAACTCTCACCTCCAGACTCTGCGAGTCAATGGTGTGCAACAATCTAGGTACGCAATATTGAGAACTTGCCGCTATGCAGTGGGAGTGCATGGGATATACTATTTTGGAAGAAAAACAGCACACAGACGCCTCTTTCAGTGGAACTTGTTGTAATATAGTATCCTGAGTGTACAAAAAAATGAAGAAAAAAAACATGCAGTTGTATGGACTATGCTAGTACTAACTCTTTATACTATCTTTCAGATCACTGAACTGGAGGGTGCACTCTGAAGCAGCACATGCTTGGACACACAACGGAGGCAAAAGGTGAGCTACGAATATTTTCTACAGTATTAACTGCTCCATCTATAACTTTCTCTCTCCCACGTTTTAATATTGTTTTTTCTCCATTTCTCTTTCTCACTCTCTCTCACATCGTTTCTCTTTCTCTTTTAAAATAATGGACGTTGCTGTCCACTCTGCCGTGTAGAACCAAAGCTGAATTCAAGTGGTAAATTCTGCTGGTCACAGTGTTTACACAAAATAAGCAGAGCAGCCTAGATATACAATGCCTCCAATTAAATGCTTTAGAAATAAAAGAACTTATTTTCAATCCAGTTGCGCCACTTTTGCGTCACTAACGCAGTAGGCACTTTCATACAGACACCGCTTTAACGCGGGCCTATAACACAAGTAAAATGTACCAGACTCACTGTACTCGTAAAATCCTAGTGTTACCTTGACTTGTAATGTTTGACCTCATTTAGTCACATCAATTTAATTTTAAACACTAATTTTCTTTTCTGTTTTGCAGATTACCTACCATACGTCTATTGGAGTCCACAGCACATTTTGTTTATTATATTGTTTTATTAAAGTTATGTTTCTAGTTCTTTATTGTATTGTTATCTTTAAGTTACGTTTCCAGTTATTTATTGTTTTAATAAAAGTTAATTAAAAAAAACTATATACGTCTTTTTTTGGGGGGGAGGATAGCGGTCCCCAATAAAAATAATATTTATAATTTGAAGTACTATGGTAACAGGCAGAAAACCGTTTGAAGGTAGAGTTGAAAGGTACTGGCTGTACAAAAACCGTTATATTTACCATGGATCCTCTACAAGACAGAAATTAAAGCAAACTAAAACAAAACACTGTGTACCAGATTTACAACCCACTTGTGCCACTTTTGTGTCCAAGACCTCCTACAAAATTAAAAGTGTGTGGGCCTCAATGATGCCCCTCAAACCCCAGGAACAATCACCCCCTGAAGATTTGTGTATTGTGGGAGGCAGGCTGCTTGACCCTCCACCTGGTGCCCTCGAGAGCCCTGGAGACCGCCACACCCAGAGCCGGTTCCTGCAGTGTCCCGGGGTGCCTACCCCCGGGACACTGCGGTTTGCTATGAGAAGGCGGAAGTCTTGCGGCTCCCGCCGTTCCATAGCAAACTTAGTTTGCATTTTGAAAGACACAGCAGTGAAATCTGTTCTCACTTTCAAAATTCAAACAAGATTGCATTTCCACATGTAATTTAGCATCTCCCCATGTGTAAAAGCAGTGCCGGCTCCCGAAGAACGTGGGAAGCCGGCCCGACCCTGGGGGCATAGTGGCTCCCCTCACGGTCCCCAACATTTTTATTAAGACCCGGAGGATACGATCCCCAGGAATATTAGAACCTTCTGATAGGGGCTAATTTTTTAACGGAAAAAGTTAAAGTTGAGCACCAAGCTCAGTGCGAACCCCTGTTGTGCACGCCCTAGATGCACGACTCATAATCCTGTGATTTAAAAAAAATAATAATACTTTTTTTGGGCCTTAGGGGTCCTTCTCAGACCCCCTGAGGAGGCCTAGGGGGTCAGGGTGTTTCTACCCTGCCCCCTTTGTGTCTTTTGCACACTTATTTTTCAGTTTTCTTGTGCCTCGGTTCTACCGACACACAAGATGGCTGCCAACACTTCCTGGTTTGGAATGTTGACAGACAGCCAATTAGCATGCAGCTCGTGCTCGTAAGGGTATGAGTATAATCCTCGGACGGTACTTCGTCTATAGATATATCTATGACTTTACTTTTGATTTTCTCAGGAACTACTGCACGGATTTACATCATTTAACAAAAAGCGGCATCTGCGAACCAAACTCTACCTTACGTGCGATCTCACATAACGATCCGGTTGTCCACCACTTTAAAAGAGTACACAATAACGACTTATCTTGTTTAACATACTTTGTGGTTGGAGCTATCCCACACCTAAAAAGAGAGGGAGTTCGTGAATTGTTACTGAGACAGCTCGAAACAAAAATTATACTTGAATTTGATAGCCGATGACCTAATGGATTAAATAATATAGAATAAATGCACCATTTTTTGTGAGGGTCCAGCTGTGCTTTGTTAATTGATAGTGATCACTGGGTCTGCACCACTACTTGTACACTTACTCCCTCTTAATTAGGTTCCCTATTATGAGGTCAGAGATAGTGGTTAGCAGTGATCAACAGACTTTTTACATCGCAGCAAATGAAGTTTTCTAACCTACTTATGCTGTATCTATTTTTATCCTAACAACGTATTCATTCTGGTCATTATTTATTCCTTGAAACTGATATGTGTAATGTGTATATTTAAAGATAGGATGAATTTTCTGATTTCTTTTATATAACTATTTATACTATATTTGTATCGATTTTCAGATTGTGTTTTGTATATATTTATTACTTATTTATATCTTATTACAGGTTGTGGGTTTTAACTTTTTGAAACTTTTTGATACTCTTTTACTGATCTTTTTAAGAGGTAGATGGATTTCATTGAAATAGACAGTTATCATATCTCAGGGATCTGAGACATCTTTAATATGAAAATGATTTTATCTCTTTTGATGTTGACAGTATTGCACTTTTTTCTGCTTACTTTGCACATATATTTGCACTATCTTATTTGCACTTTAACATCTATTGCTGCTTTGCTAAAGTTATGCACATGTAACTTATGAATATCAATAAGTTCTTTTGCACAAATCTTCAAACTAGAAGGCTTGTCCAGTATTTGGTATTAGAGCGAGGTTATAACTATGTATTCATACAGTTATTATAATCATGTTTTCCTGTTGTAAGAAAAGGTATCATTACACAGTTTTATTTCATTTGTTGAAATGTGTATAATTATTTTTACCTTTGACTAATAACTGCAGAATATACAACATTGGGATTCATCCTGATATTTAATTGTGCCTAGTTTGTTGCAAAACTACAAGTGGTAGTATTTCTTCACTTTTTATTAGTCACGTGATAGTTGATGTCACCATGAGTGGGTGTACACGTATCCTTGCAAATATAAAAAAAGCATTCATTTATTGTAATGTTGCAGTGTGAACAAGGGCGAGTTAGCCTGAAACGCGTAGATGTTCTCTGTGTGGTTGCAAAAAAACATCTTTGCTGATTTCTGGTGGTCCGTCTCCCTCGTTTGCTGGCGTGCGCTGTGGCTCGAAACGCTGAGAGAGTCGAGGAGGAGCTGACGTTTTCAAAAATATATATATATATATATATATATATATATATATATATATATATATATATTTATCTGGAAAACTCGAACCACTTCTTGATTTTCCGCAGCAGCAGACAGGCGAGGAAAGATATATATATATTTATATGAACATACTTCGCAATGTGTGGATCACTTCCTTCAGCCACAGTTGAAAACATTGCCGTCATACGTGCGGGACACAAGTGACTTTCTTGATAAACAGCAAGATCTTGGATGGAAAGATTGCTATATGATGATGGCCCTGGATGTATCGTCATTATATACGAGCATCAGACACGATGATGGCATCAAAGGGATTGAACATTTTCTCAACAAGGAAAAAGATCACAATGAGGAACACAAGAAAATGATTTTGGATATGATTTTATTTTGCCTTACGAACAATGTATTCATGTTCAACAACATCTTGTACCAGCAATTTAGAGGAGTGGCAATGGGGGCCAGCTTCTCCTCGAGCTACACCTGCCTCCATATGGGTATGTGGGAGGAGCTGGTCCTCATGTCACTTTTGCAAAGCAATAACAAGGTTGTATTGTGGCTACGGTACATAGATGATGTTTTTGCCATATGGGATGGGACAAAGGACTCAGCCCTTCACTTTGTAGCAGATATCAATGACAACAAGATCAATCTACACTTTACTGTGAACATAAGTGAAGAATCTGTTACATTCCTTGACACGCAGGTTTTCATTGTAAATGGAAAAATGTAAACTAAATTATTCATAAAACCCACATCAGGGAACTCAACACTGCATGCAGGCAGCGCGCATCCGCAGCATCTCATCAACAGTATTCCGTATGGTGAGATGCTGCGGATGAGGCGATTGCACAGCAATGAGGAAGACCTCAGAGTTGCCTAGAATGAATGTAAACAAAGATTTTTATCCAGGGGCTATTCACCCAAGATCATTAAATCAGCTATTAGCAAGTCTATGGCCAAAACTAGAGTTGCGCTTCTGCAGGAAAAAAATGATGAAGGAGTAGATAAAATTAGACAAAGTCAGACTAGTGAGGAGACTGGTGACCAGAACTTCAGGATGATACTACAATTCAGTAACCAGCATAACCAAATAAAAACAATTGTACAAAAAAATTGGCCATTGGTCTTAAGTGACCCTGTCATCGGGCCTAATTTACTGATTAGGGTATCAATCACATATAGTTAAGGACCGTCTATGAGAGATCAGTTGGTGTCCACCAATCCTGAAATCATAGATTTAACTAGCTGGCTCTAAACACGTAAAGGTTTCTTTCGCTGTAGAACATGCAAAGCATGTCAGTATGGTACAAACATGACAGAATACACAACTCCGTTCAGCGATAAGAAACATACCATTAACAAGTTACTAACATGTAAGACGGATCATGTAGTATATATACTCTCCTGTCCATGTAATCAACTGTATGTAGGCAGTACAAAGTTGGCAGCGCATAAACATATACTGCAACATCTCAGGGCCATTAGCAACCAAGCTAATACATATCCAGTTGCTCAACACTTCAGGGACAGTCACTCCTCCAACAACAAAGATCTTAAAGATTATGTAATTGACACCATACCACCAAGTAGACGAGGTGGCAACAGGGAGAGTGCACATACAGCCTGATTCATGAACGGGCCGTTTTGCGAGGCTCAAATAGCGATTCATAAGGAATCGCTATTTGAGACTCGCAAAACGGTATTCATGTAGGAATCGCAATATTAATTGCGATTCCCTCTGATTCCTTATTTGCGATTAGCTAATTGCTAATCGCAAATAAGGAATAACTCCCCATGCATTCCTATGGGCCAAAAGGCCCATAGGAATGCATGGGGAGTCATTCCTCATTTGCGATTAGTAATTAGCTAATCGCAAATGAGATTGCGAGTACAAGGGTGCCAGGGGTGTCCAAAGGACACCCTGTAGCACTCCTGCAATGGAAATTAACACGTGTTGCACACACACATGTCCAAAGGACATGTGTGTGTGTAACGTGCAACATCAGAAAAATGCATTTAAATGCATTTTTCTGAGTTTTCGCAATTTACCACGAGGTTTGACCTCGCGGTAAATTGCGGCCCGAAATTGCGATTTTGCAATTGTAAAATGGATGATGAATTACATTTAAGGAATCTCAAATAGAGATTCCTTAAATGTAAATCCTCGCAAATATGCGAATTAGCAAATAGCGATTTTTGCATTTGGGATGCTGAATCCCAAATGCAAAAATCGCTCTCGCAAAGGGCCAGATTCTGAGAATCTGGCCCTTTGCGAGCGCTATTTTCTTTCATGAATCGGGCGGTTAGACTCCTGGAGACACAGTATATTTTAGATCTCAATACCAAACAACCAAATGGCTTGAAAATTTCAGAAGATTTATATACCTGCCTATAAAACCAACCAATCTATATTGGTTTCCTACCGATAATGATCCTTAACAATATATGAGACGATAATCTGAGTGAAGAAATTTCCTCGTGTTCCAACATGAACCCTATACAGGAAAAAGACATAAAACCATATATGCTCTAATTATTATTTTTACTCACACCACAAACTTCTTTTGACTTTTAAACAGTGCTTTAATCCCTGGTTCAGCATGACACCCGGACATTACAATATAAGTCTTTTTTATAATGTTGGGGACTATCAACTCTCAAGTATATATTTTTTAAAATGCACTAGTAGTGAGTGATAGGGTGGTTCCGATGCAAATATGTCCTGTAACAGATTATATATATTTATTTTTTATATCATGTAGATGAAGAATTTTAGAACGGAACCTTCCTAAGATAATAAATCTAGAAACATACCTTAATATAGTGCTAAATTATTTTGTAGGTATTTATGGATTTTATCTTATTTAAATATTTATTATACATGAAATATTTAATATACATGAGATATTTATTTATATAATTGTGAATTTGCACAACACACATTGTACGCCAGGACATTAGGCCCTATGACAATAAACAGGTCATACATCAATATCAAACACTCCTACATTAAGGTAAAAGCATTTACAGATAGAACAATGATGCAATGATAGTTACTACCAACTCCAATTTCACATCACTCTATGGGAGGTCTGCGTGTGGGTTTTTTACCATAATTTAAGCTACAGACCTAACTGTGAGATGACATATGCACTCTTGAATGTGATCTATATATATAGTCTGGGTTGTTTCAGTACACTACTATAAATGTATGTACATTATGGTACCACAACTAATGAATTGGGACCCCTAACACTATGACACAACGACTTTAAATACAATGTCTGACACACTGATCAAGCACAGGCACTTCACTTTATTTTTAGTGGCTTATTTTAACACTACACGTGCACATAGATATATATATTCTCTGTATATATTGTTTCAATACTCTCCCCTCCAGAAAGTATCACGTAGTAGTGCAGCAAAAATATTTAATGCAGCAAAGCAACGCGTTTCAGCTCTCGCCTTGTTCACGCTTGGTGACAGGCGTAAGATTGCACACATTTTAGTAGCCGACAACAGTAAACATCAACAAAAGACATTTTCCCCAAAGTGGTATCGTGAGGAAAAATAGCGGCCATCTTAACACTGTTATTTACATCCCACAGCTAAGGTTTTTGTTAACAACTGATAACCTTACAATCGCCAATGAACACATTGTAAGTTTATGAACATGATTGGATCGATTTTTTATATATCATCACTTACCATGTTTAATATCACCTTGATTATTTCAAAATATAATTGCATTGCTAGAACAAATTGGAAAAACAACACCCTTTTCGCACGTTTGCACACCGATAATCCATTAGACCGATTGTACAATCCAATGTTAAAATGCATCCACAATGTCAGTTTGCGGTGGTGTGTTACAGCGTTTTTGCAATCTCTCCGGCGGTTTATTACTGCACGGTTAAGGACGAACTAGGTAAGGATGGCGGAGTTCAGCCGGTTGGTTGTATAGATATTAGTCTTTATCATTGTCAGAGTTTACTGACGTTGTTGCATTCGTTTGGTTTTTAGATACGTACGGAGATTAAATTTACACGGTATGTCAGCTTTTGAATGTGAAGATACACTGTTGTTTACTCGTTGGGAGTGTTTTTTCACCCCGTGATGACTATCATTATATTTTCCAGGGTGAGACACCATTATTTGTTTACATCAGGTATGAGGAATGTTTGTCTATGCAGACATTATTGCAACTCATTTGAGCACTTATGCATTTTATATCAGTTTGTGATATTAATTGGCATCCGTTTACCGCGTTTTTTGACAGCCATTCATTGACTACTACTAAGAGCAACTGGATAAGATTATATCACCCTCACTTGTTGACCTTTGGTAACATTCCAAATAGGGTAATATATCAGGATTCCTCTTTTTCTTTCTTCTTTTCTATAGACGACAGAGCTTACCATCAGTTTGCATACAGGAATGAGATTAGATATCACACACGAGATAACACGTGCACTCATGGGCATAAACATTAAGACATCCTTTATTCATTTATTTTTTCGTATTGGCCCCTGAGGAAGGTACCGGTGGTACGGAAATGCATTGGGCATGAACAAAAGATGTTTTGATATGATGAGATACGATGTATTATGAGAATGCATTATGAAAATGTATCATGAAAATGTACAATGATTACATGTCATGATTTAAGTATTCAGTTCTGAAATGATCACCATATGAAAAGATATTCAATTTCAAAAGATGAGTTCATGAATATTAAATGATTGGTAAATATGAGTAAAAATGTTTTGGTATAATAGAATTATTGTAATAAGGTGTGCATAAAACACCGTGTGAACAGTGCGCGACTTGATGAGTTTTTATACTCGTTCTAACTTCAGTACCGGATATTACGGCACTCGACATTGTAAATACTAGTAAGTGCTACGGTCACTTTATAATAAATATAGTCCGTAATACATGTTTTTCGAACAGATATTGCAGATCAGATGCGTCTCTGTATATAGTGGACAATGTGCAATGCTATTATGACACAACTAATACAGGAGCAAACAATGTCAATACTATGTTCTTATACTATGCTGTTTTAACAACTACGTAAATTAGCTGTGCTCTGATACAATTTTAAATATTCTAATTTATTGAGTACTATGATCGACATGTATTATATCTAAGGTAAAATATCATGATGAAATGTTAATGTTTGTTTAGTAATTTAGAAGGCATAGAATTACTTTGCAAGGTCTGTCCACTATGTTTATTGTTTAATGTTGTCACATGAGCACTAATCACCATGCACTAACACTTTAAAAACAAAAAATGTCTTTTGAACCTTGTCATGTGATCAAGGCTCACCGCAAGCCGAAACGCGTCAGGACCAAGCAGGCAAATAAACTTACTTTTTAGCACAAGCAAAGTGGTCCGTTTCCTTCCAAGCGTGCATGCTAAGGAGTGACGGAGTGCTCTGATATATATATATATATATATATATATATATATATATATAGATATATATATATATATATTCACTGAAAAAACCATAGGTTTCACACCAGTTATAGTTAGGAATTAGCATTTAAAAAACCTATTAAATTCACTGAAAAAACCATAGGATTGACACTAGTTATAGGTAGCTGGAAATTTTACTGACATAAAACCATTGAAATTCCCACGTTATAGTTAGTTTGACTCACTATAACTTGCGCGCCTGCAATGCACTGCTGATGACGTAACATATTACATCACTCAAGTCATGGTCAGTGACATCACTCATGCCATCACTGATGACACCATCCAGTGAATGTGTGTCTTTCTGAAAAATAAATATGTTTTATATATGTATTTGTAAAGGTCGATGGAAGAATAAATGTTTAAATAAGTGTGTAAATGGATGTTTTTTAAATAAAAAATTGATTGTTTAACTGGCTTATTAAGTGTATCTTAGTGAATACATATATTAGCAAGTAATTTTTAAATATGTAAATATATGTATCAGTGTTTCACTTTGTGTATAAGTGGCTGCATGGGTTGGTGACTGACTCACTGTTTGTATGTGTTTTGAAGACAGCATACGTGCAGGACTGTATGGGTGGATGAGTGTGTATATAAGTGTGTTAGTGAGTGAATGCCTGCCTCACTAGTGTCCTTATGAGTAACTACATATGTTTTAATCTAGTATATGTGAGTATTGATGTTTATAAGTGAGTATATGTGAGAGTGAGAGATTGTAAGAGTTCCTGTTTAAATAAGTATGTCTTTCTATAAGTGATTGTTTAAGAGAGTAAGTATGTGTAAGTTTCCTTAGAAGTAATGTGCAAGTGTGTGTATAGCTGTATATGCAAATAAATGGATGTTCAATAGTTTATTTGCATGTGGGAGTATGTGTGTGAGTAACATTTGGAAGACTGTCGGTGTGTAACAGGATGTATATGTGTATCACTACATATGATGAGTGAGTATATGTATGAGTGACTATATAGATCTGTTGGTGAATGAGTGGATGTGTATATAGATGGTGGTATTACTGGATTGGTTGTTGTAACTGGTATGGGTATCTCTATTTATATGAAAATTTTAGTTTCTATTTTTGAATATGTGTTTCAAGGGTTACATTACACTGAAAGGAGGTCTGTTACTCTGTCACAAGGATGGTGTCATCAGTGATGTCATGAGTGATGTCACTGACCATGTCATGAGTGATGTAATATGTGACGTCATCATCAGTGCATTGCAGGCGCGCAAGTTATAGTGAGTCCAACTAACTATAACGTGGGAATTTCAATGGTTTTATGTCAGTAAAATTTCCAGCTAACTATAACTGGTGTCAAACCTATGGTTTTTTCAGTGAATTTAATAGGCTTTTTAAATGCTAATTCCTAACTATAACTGGTGTGAAACCTATGGTTTTTTCAGTGAATTTCAAAGGTTTTTTAAATGCTAATTCCTAACTATAACTGGTGTGAAACCAATGGTTTTTTCAGTGAATTTCAAAGGTTTTTTAAAAGCTAATTCCTTTCTATATCGAGTTTCTAACCTACGATTTTTTTTTAATTTGCTGTTTTGTGTAAGTATTAATTATTATTTTTTATTTTTTATAATATATATATATTTTTTAAATCATTTTTTCCTGGGGCGCTCTGGGTGCGCGCACCGGTAAGCTCTCCGGAAAGCGCACCCAGAGCGCTACTTGCGTTCGTGAAAAAAAATATGAATGAAAAGTAAATAATAACGCAAGACATTTAGTACCATACATATAAAAGCATTTTTTTTAATAAGGAAATGAAAATGATTTTGCATTTCCGTGAAACTATCAAAACGTCACTTAGGCGCGCCGCGTAAGCGCCCCCGGAAGCGCCTTCGTTCGCGCCGCGTATGCGCCCCCGGAACCGTCAACGATCGCGCCGCGTGAGCGCCCCCGGAAGCACTTCGGTGCACGCAGCGTAAGCGCGTCAAGTCATGTGACCTTAAAATAACACTTTTCATTGGTTGCTAACAGTTTTTTTTTACAAAGAATGAAATCCCCACCCATTTCCTTCACTTCTTCTTTCACTTTTGTGACTGAAAGACCTGCCTTTTTGCTCTCGGTTCTTTGTTGGATATCTTGGATTATCATGGCTGCCAGACCATCCAGCAGTGAAGATGACTCCAATGAATTCCTTGATGAAGAGCCTCCTCAGCCGAAGGTCAAAGAACATTTCATCTGGATTTTTTTTACCATACCTGATGACCAGAAGAAGGTAAATGCTCCAAAAGTGGAGTGCAGGATCTGTCACACAGTCCTGTCATGGGGTGACCCCACTAAAAAATATTATTTTGGGAACTCCACAATGATTCGCCATGTGGAGAGGAGGCACCCCCAGAATTTTGCCCGGGAAAGTGTCAGGGCTCTGGCACAAGAGGTTCCCAGTGATGGGGCCTCTACATCAACCGGAGGACCAACAACATCAGTGAGGGGGAGATCACAAGAGCTGGTTCCGAACATTCAGCCTGCATTTAACAAAGGCGTCCTTAAATGCAGATACTGTGATCAGCTACTTTGCTTTGGGGAGCAAAGTGTTCTGCTCATGGTTCGATCATTGAAGAACCATCGCTGCCGTTCCCAGCCCTAATTATTATTTATTTTTTTGCTCCTGTTGAGCAGTTTCCATTCCCTGTTTTTGTTTTTGTTTTAAAAAAAGAAAAAAGAAGAAAAAAAAAGTTCTTTTCAGAACTACCTCCAATTCTCATCAAAGAGATATATTCGTAAAAAAATGAAAAAGAGTAAGTGAAGTGGAGTGCATTGATAAAGGAAAGGAAAATGAGTAAGAAAGAACAGAAAGGTATGAGAGGGAGAGGAAGTGAAGTAGGGGGACTGAAAGAAGGTGAGTGTTGGGAAGGAAAGTAAGGAGAAGGAGAGTGAACATGGGGAATGTAGATATTCAAAGAAAATGTAGAAAAGGAACAGGGGTGTGGAAGGGTAAGAAAAGATGCATTGCTGGAGTTGCATCATTTTTGTGAAGCACTCCAGCAATGCATCACTTTTGCGCTTACAGATACATCTGAAATACTGACGTATCTGTAAGTACTTGCGACATAATACGTCATATATTTAATATGACGCATGAGTAGTAAAACTGAAGGCCTCATTTATGAGGCCTTCGCGTCACTTTTACGCCACCGGTACGTCACCTTTTGTGACGCACCAGTGCTGTTAAAAATGCACCTTATTGAGTCATATTTACAAAGTGGCGCATCTAGGTAGATGCGTCACTTTGTAAACCCCTGCGCCCCATTATACCTACGTCAGGTGTAATGTATGCAAAAGGGATGTATTGACGCAACAAAAGGGTCGTAGAGGTGATGCAGTGAAATCTATGAGATATCTCTGCGTCACTTTTATGACGCTGTTGCGTCCAAATCTTGCGCCTGTTTCACATCAGGCGTAAGACTGATGCAGGGCCTTTCACATGGGCCTGGCCCCATGTGAAAGGTTGCATTGCTGGAATTGCATCATTTTTGTAACGCACTCCAGCAATGCATCTCTTTTGCGCTTACAGATACATCATGAGTGATGTTATATGTGACTTCATCAGCAGTGCATTGCGGGCACGCAAGTTATAGCTAGCTGAACTAACTATAACGGGGGAATTTCACTGGTTTTGAATGAATGAAATGTCAAACTAACTATAACGCCCCTGAAACCTATGGTTTTTTCAGTGAATTGCAAAGGTTTTTTAAATGCTAATTCCTAACTGTAACGTGCCTGAAACCTATGGTTTTTAAGAGAATTTCAAAGGTTTTTTTAAGTGCTAGTTTTTACCTTTGCCTACAGAGGTAGGACATGTGAAGAAAGAAGAAAAAACGCATAGAAAGAGGCAAAGGAAATGCAGAAAGAAGCAACAGAAGTCCTCAAAGATGAAGAAAAGTGCAGGAAGAAGCAAGACATGTGCAGAAAAAAACAACAGAGGTGCAGAAATAGGCTTTGTTACAAAATCATCCTGTGCCCACAACTTTTTCAGACGGGTAATGGTGGTAAATGACTCTGACTAACCAGGCTTAGAGCCAGTGGTATGCTAAAAGACACTTAGAATACAGTGAAAACACCTACATACACTATTGAACACTATGCATTGGGGTACCCCTGTGATTAGCATGACCTCCTCTGTAAGCCCCTAGTACATAAAAGGGCAGGTGCATTAAAACTACCTCTTAAAACGCGCCATGGGGCGCATTTGCACACTGGTGAAGGGAGGGGGGCCTGAAGTGACATGTGTGTAAAAAGGCCCTGTGGCCGTTTTAAGTTGGGGGATAAAGTTCCCTTGAATCCTGAGTGTCCCTGGGGGCCAACTAACCCACCAGGTATGTCCAGTAAGTGCCACAGAGTTGCATTGCAGAGAGGTGTAAAATAGGGCATGGCCTCGGACCACCTCTCTGCAACGCAGTTCTATGGTGCTTACTGGAGGTACATGGTGGGCTAGTTGGACCCAGGGATTAAAGGGACTAAATTCCACAACTTAAAATACGCCACAGGGCGTGTTTGCACACGTCACCTCTGGCCCGCCCCCTCCCTTTACCCCTACGCAAAGGCGCCCTGGGTCACGTTTTAAGTTGGGGGATTAAGTCCCCTTGAATCCTGAGAGTCCCTGGGACCAGTGTTTGCTATGACAGGGCGCATGCCGCGCGGCTCCCGCCCTGCCATAGCAAACAGCAGCGTCCTGGGTTTGGGCACCCCGGGACACTGCAGGAGCCGGCCCTGGGTTGTGACGGTCCCCAGGGCCATTACGGGCTCCAGGAGGGGGCTGTGCAGCCTCCCTCCCAATGTGTACACAGCCCCGGGAGGTGGTGGTCCCCCGGGCTCGGGGGTCTGTAACGGACCCCCAAATGTGCATAGTTAGCGCCCCGCGGAGGTGGCGGTCCTCGGGCGTGTGGGAGGTATCGAGCCCCCCCACACAGGTATTTATTTTAGAAAAAAGAAGCCCTGGGGTTGCGGTCCCCGGAGGCTTGGAGGGGGCCTTCGAGGCCCCCCATACATTTAAAAAAGAAGCCCTGGGTGTGGCAGTCCGCGGCGCTGGGGGGCTGGGTGCTCCCACAAATATTTATAGAAAGTCCTGTGGGGTGACGGTCCCCGGGGCTGCAGGGTTCCCCCTGGGCCCCCGCAAATATTTTTTGAGATGCCCCCGGGACTTGGCTCACCCGGGGAATAATCAATATTTTTTATTTTTGCGGCCAGATCCGCGGATCCTCCGCGCATCTCGCCGCGATTTGTTAAAAAATAAAATTAAGAAAAAGAGTTCTTTCTAAGGCGACCGCCAGTAGGTAATATATATATATATATATATATATATATATATATATATATATATATATATATATGCAAAAAGAACTCAAACCAATACTCCAGGACTCCAGGAATCCCGCAATCTTCAGGACACCACCAGAGAAGGAAACAAGAACTGACCCAACTTGCAGGTGAAAAAAATTATTTATTCGATTTTTTTCACCTCCAGCATAACGTTTCGGCCTGCCCAGAGGCCTTGATCACACAGCGCTAGCAAGGGAGCAGTTGATTTTTAAAGTGCTGAGTGCTCAAGAACATGTTACGTGATTGGTTCAACAACAAGACCCACCTTGATATAAATAGAAAACATTTCATCTTTCCCATCGGATCAAAGCATTTAAAATTCACAATGAGAAAATAGACCTGAGCAAATATAAATAAATAAATATATACAATAATTGCGACAGAAAAGCTTACACAATGAATAAAGCTTAATTTCATCAGAATGTCACAAAAAAGTGCCTAATGCTCAGTCAAAGAAATCAAGTACAACACATTCTGTTGTTATATGGTTGCTAAATCTCCTCATATAATATAACCCAAGTGGGTTAATTCATGCTGTAATCCCAAAATGAAGAAAGAGTTTTTGCATAATCACGGGGTCATCATAATATAAACAATACGTAACATTAGTGCAACGTACTGTGCAAAATATATGCAGACTATAAAGAGCCAATTCTCTTATATTAAAAAACTGTTTAAAACCAGATGAAGTAGTATTAAAAAAGGAACCACTGTACTGTGCTAGGAGAAGGAGGCTAGAAGCTCCAAAATTCCCATAAATTTAAGATGATTATACAGTAATGGGAAGATGTCTCATGGAGCCTACAGGACAGAATAGGGAGATATGAGTGGGACAAAAAACTGTAACTATAAACAGGTATAAAAATCCTCACTAGCGTTAAGGCCAGAGGGAGTTTTGCTGTCGAGCTCCACAATGTATCTTGTCTCAAGGGCTCGTAAAATAGCCTCGCGGTTTCTACCCCTCCTCAATGGTGGAACTGCATCATTGACAAAGTACTTCAACAGTTGACTTTGATTTTCATGAAGATCTTTAAAATGGTACAACTGGGTAAGCAGTGTCCCCGGTGTGGATGGCCCTTATGTGCTGGAGTATCCGTTTGTGAACCTGCAGCTTGGTGCTCCCCACATACCGCAGGCCACATGGACACTCCAGCACATACACCGCAAGCTCAGTTTTGCACGTCAACTGTTTGTGGATAACACTGGGGATATCTGAGAAAGGTGTAGTATATTGAGTCTTATTCACCCCGTGTTTGCAGGCCTTACAGACAGTACATTTTCTGAAGCCCTTACTAGCCTGGAGCCATGAGTTGTTGGTTAACACTTCAGGGCTAGACTTCACCAACGCGTCGCTCATTGAGCGCGCTTTCCTGAACGAAATCTCAGGTTTGGCTGACATAAAATTGCCAATCACTGGATCATTTGATATCAGATTCCAGTTTTTGGTGACAATTTTACGGAGAGCTTGATGTTGCCGGTTGCACGTAAATACCAGTCTTACTGGAGGGTTAGAGTTCGCTGGTTCTGCTATCTTAGATTTTTTGTGTAGCAGAACTTCTTTCCTTGAAATGGAGTTAACCTTCTGTATCACGCATCTACTGAGGACCCCAATACATTTAAAAAAGAAGCCCTGGGTGTGGCAGTCTGCAGCGCTGGGGGGCTGGGTGCCCCCCGCAAATATTTAAAGAAAGTCCTGTGGGGTGACGGTCCCCAGGGCTGCAGGGTTCCCCCTGGGCCCCCGCAAATATTTTTTGAGATGCCCCCGGGACTTGGCTCACCCGGGGAATAATCAATATTTTTTATTTTTGCGGGCTGATCCGCGGATCCTCCGCGCATCTCGCGATTTGTTTCTTAAAAAAAAAAAATTGTCCCTGGGGGTCCTTGTGGGACACCCAGGCAGCCCTAGGGGGTCAGGGTGTTTCTACCCTGCCCCCTTTTCTTGTTTTGAGCCTTATTTCTTTTTTTTCTTGTGCCTCGGTTCCACTGAGACACAAGATGGCTGCCAACACTTCCTGGTTTGAAGTGTTGACAGCCAATTAGAGTGAAGCTCGTGATCGGCAGGATGCATGGATCCACCGCGCCTCTATATATTGAAACTTTTATTTTGGGATTTTCTCAGCAACTACTGAACGGATTTACAATATTTAAGAAAAAGAGTTCTTTCTAAGGCGACCGCCAGTAGGATATGGATATATATATATATATATATATATATATATATATATATATATATATATATATATATATATATATATATATATATATATATATATATATATATATATATATACATGTATATGTATATGTATATGTATATATTACCTACTGGCGTGTCGCATATATAGTTAGGATTTTTTCCCTATGGGATTTTTGAAAATTCTATGTCTAATAACTTTGGCGTTTGTGGACGGAATCGGCTGAAATTTTCAGGAAAATGGCACATTTTGTTTCTGAGCAGCCCCTGAAAATGTGGGGGGGTTTCCTCAAGGGGGGGCCGAGAAAAAAGGGGGGTCCCAAAACGCGTTTTCCCCATGTTAATTTCCATAGGGCGGTTGGCCTCACTTTTAGCTCGAACGGCTGAATGGATTTGCATGAAACTTGGCAAAATTGTAGGGACTGTTAGCCCGATGTGCCTTTGCTAGGTCTCAATATATGTGCTCCAGTGGATTTTGAGAAATTAACGTTCAAAACAAGATATATATCTGTAACAGCACTCCGGGCTGCGCTCCGGTCCGCTTACTTTTCGCGAAACGGAACTTTGCGATGCGAAGCTGATTGGCTCCCCGAGTCTGTCAACATTCTAAACAGTCCGGAGCGGCCGCCATCTTATCTCTCGGTAGGATCGAGAGAGAAGAAGAGGTGAAAAACGAAGGGGGAATTTAATGAAAGGGGGCAAGGTATACCCCTCTTGACCCCCTAGGAATGTTGTTGGGGTTATTAAAGGGTCCCGTGGGGAAAATAAAATAAAATATATTTTTCACGGTAGAAGCGCTTCCCGGGCCGCGAACTGGGCCGCAAACTGGTAGCGAAACGGGAATTCGCCATTTTGTGCTTCGTTTTAATTAAATTACTAGGTATAAGGGGGTGCGGGAGACGTATCCTAATCCCTTATGTTTTCTGAGGGTGGCTGAGGAGGCTCATATATGTTGATATATGTCTTCCAGCGGCTGTGCGTACGCCATCTTGTCTCTCAGTAGGATCGAGAGAGAAGAAGAGGTGAAAAACGAAGGGGGAATTTAATGAAAGGGGGTAAGGTATTCCCCTCTTGACCCCCTAGGAATGATGTTGGGGTTATTAAAGGGTCCCGTGGCGAAAAAAAAATTGATTTTTCACGGTAGAAGCGCTTCCCGGGCCGCAAACTGGTAGCGAAACGGGAATTCGCCATTTTGTGTTTTGTTTTAATTAAATTACTAGGTATAAGGGGGTGCGGGAGACGTATCCTGATCCCTTATGTTTTCTGAGGGTGGCTGAGGAGGCTCATATATGTTGATACATGTCTTCCAGCGGCTGTGCGTGAGCTTTTTTTTTTTTTGCTGCGTGACGTCTGTTAACGTTCGATTCGATGGAAATCAGGAAGTGTTGACCGCCAATTTGTCAGTGCGATAAAATATTTTGTTATAAATGAATCCTTATTGATAAACATTGTCTGCGCCATCTTGCCTTTTTTCCAATGCCACAATTTTGTCGTGCACGGCAGCCATTTTAGATGCCAGGCCGGTCCCAGGCTATCACCTAGCCCTGCGGATGTAGTTTATGGCCCCAGCTGTAGAGAATCCAGACATGCCAACCCTCCCGATGCAGGCGTGAGACTACTGATTTCAGTGCTAGTCTCCCGCCTCCCGATTTCTGCAAGCAAAAACCCGGGGGCATATTACCAACAACTAGCGATAATTTTTGTCTCTAACTTGTTTAGAGACAAAAATTATCGCCGCACATCAGCGATTTTTATCGCAGATAAACCTTGCTATTAGCAAGGTTTATCGCAAATGCGATAAAAAACGGCCGCAATGCATGAATATCGCTGAAAAGTCAGCGATATTCATGCATTATCGAGCAAATGCTCTTAGCCATGTTATCCACCTCCCATTGGATAACATGGCTAAGAACTGCTCAGGGCAGGTGTTAGTTGGTAATAGGAGATAGCGATGTTAGGGACTGTTTCC
This sequence comes from Lissotriton vulgaris, assembly GCF_964263255.1. Taxonomy (NCBI): domain Eukaryota; kingdom Metazoa; phylum Chordata; class Amphibia; order Caudata; family Salamandridae; genus Lissotriton; species Lissotriton vulgaris. Next base: position 427,180,901 of record NC_141693.1, read on the forward strand.
AGTCGCTAACATCTTGGCACGCCCACTTTGCATGTCATTAGTGATAAATATCACTGACATGCAAAGCGGGGCCCAAGATGGTCGCTATCTCCTTTTAGCTGTCACTAACTGGTGTTAGCGACAGCTTGGTAATAGGGAGATAATTTTATCTCCGCTTTCTTGGCTTTTAAAGCCAAAAAAGCGGAGATAAACCCCCTTGATAATATGCCCCACGATTCCTCAGGGGTTTCAGGTGACAGGGCTTGGTATTGTGTTACGTGGTAATTCTTCCAGGAAACGTCAGAGGGTCGATGCAGGGGTTCTAGAAGGGGTGATAAACCATTTAAGCCTCATGAACAAGCGCATGGTCTTTTAAAGATCTGTGAAGTTCTCGGGGCGGCGGTGTGTGTGTGTCCTCTTTCAGGAGCGGGCGGGGGGGGGGCACTGCCAGCAACTTGCCAGGCCAGGCAGTGTTCAACACTTGCATCACCCTTTCTCTGCCTGCTATTGCGCTCCATGCTTCGGAAAGGTAAGAAAAAGAACGTGCATTTGAGTTTGAAATGTCCGATCCTGTAGCAGTACACTTGCAAAGCCCACACATGACAATAACCCGATTCAAGGCCCCATTCACCCGATTTTTTAAAAATATATAGCACTCCAACAAAGTAGGATTATAAAACTTTATTAACTTTTAAATATAATGAACGCAACAAAAACTGTAAATACATTTAAACATTTTTTAACAAAAAAAAACAACAATGGTCAGAAGAAGCTGTCTTTTGTGCGAATAGTCCCAAGGCAGCACAACGTGCTGAGTTCTGGACGGCACCCGGGTGATGTCACCTGGGTGCCGCACTGGTTTTTGGTTTCCTACAATGCAGCTCAGAAAAACAGCGTGGGGCGTCCCGGGCGGTGCGGGGGGAGGCCTCGTCAGTAGCGGTCTGTTGTGCGAATAGTCCCAAGGCAGCAGAACACGCTGAGATGTGGATGGCACCCAGGTGATGTCCAGTAAACTGCCGCACTGGTTTTGGTATCCTACAATGCTGCTCCGAAAATTGGCGTGGGGCGGCCCGGGGGGGGCGTGGGGGAGGCGGCGTGAACGGGCCTCCCCAGGTGGCGGCCATCCAGCTGAGTTGCGCCCGCTCTTGCGGCTACAGCGTCTCGCTCACCATGTAGTTGACTTCCGCCCACTCTTGCAGTGTAGCGATAGGCGGCTGCCACAGGACTCTTAAAATGGCGGACGGCTCTTCGGTTTTGGGCCTGGTCCACTAAAATGGCCCTGGGACACCTTGGAACTCGGACGCTTGCCTGCTAGGGCTTGGGCTCCATTCTCGAAAGCGTCCCCTCAGCCGTGAAGATTCTACAAAAGTCTTGGGGGCCCTCGACTCCTGCAGGCTTCCGGTGGCGAGCGGCTGCCATGATTGCTCGCGGAATGACCACGACGGAGCCACGAGATGGTGGTGCTCTCATGCTGACGCCAGCTTCAGTCTGAATCATCCAGAAACAAGGTGGGGCTTTCATCGTTTGGGAAAAAAAAATGTTCTAAACCAATGAAAAGTGTTATTTTTAGGTCATATGACCAAGCCTTCCATCTTTAGGAAACCAAAAGTAAAATGAACCAATGAAAAGTTTTATAAACAAGTCACATGACCTGTTATGCGGCATAGGGCTACAAAAAGCGTAGAAAATCCGTTGGCATGTGAGGCGGCGTCAGTAGCGGACCGATGTGCGAATAGGCCGAAGGCAGCACAACGCGCCGAGATCCGGATGGCACCGAGTTAGTGTCCAGCAAGTTGCTGCACTGGTGTGGCTATCCTACAATGCTGCGCCGAAAGTCGGCGTGGGGCGCCCCATTGGCCTGTGAGGTCGCGTCAGTCAGTGGGGGCTGTGCGTCTCCCCCAAGATGGAGGCTCCTCGGCTGCAGTGGAGCGCCCCTTAGCGTTTCACTCGCCGTCCAACTGAGTTGCGTCCGCACTTGCGGCTACAGTAGGCCGAAGGCAGCACAACGCGCCGAGATCCGGATGGCACCGAGGTGGTGTCCAGCAAGTTGCCGCACTGGTGTGGCCATCCTACAATGCTGCGCCGAAAGACGGCGTGTCCAGCTGAGTTGCGGTCACTCTTGCGGTACAGTGACTCGAACGCGCAGAGATCCGGATGGCACCGAGGTGGTGTCCAGCAAATTGCCGCACTGGTGTGGCCATCCTACAATGCTGCGCCGAAAGACGGCGTGTCCAGCTGAGTTCCGGTCACTCTTGCGGTACAGTGACTCGAACGCGCCGAGATCCGGATGGCACCGAGGTGGTGTCCAGCAAGTTGCCGCACTGGTGTGGCCATCCTACAATGCTGCGCCGAAAGTCGGCGTGGGGTGCCCCGTTGGCTTATGAGGTGATGTCAGTAGTGGACCGATGTGTGAATAGGTCGGAACCAGCACAAGGCGCCAAGATCCGAATGGCAAGTCCTGGATGTTGAGTGCCATAGTTGAGAGTTCTGAGCAGTGCTTGTAAGACTGTCTGAAGCTTATTTGCACCTGCTGCAGCTTCACTATTGCCCTGGTGTGGCCAAAGATCGCACATGACATAGGCGGCCGGCTCCCGAGGTCCGGCGGAACTTTTTTCCTTTTCCTTTTTGCTTCTTGTCCCACAATCCGTTTCACCTGAAGACACGACCAGGTCCCTGAATGTGTGCAGGGGGACGTTATTGATTGAATCAAAATGGCGGCTTGACACAAAGCTGACTCAAGCGTTGCTGTTGATGCTATACAGACAAAAATTGGTTTTCAGTTTGTACATTCTTCAGGATTTTTTTTCCATCCAAGGCTGATTGAGAGTTTGTAGAAAAATGGCTTCAGATTTTCCACATACTACTCTTCAACATTCTTCCTAAATGTAACAATGTGAGACTCACTAGGAGAACGGCTGTTTATCTTTCCTTTCAAAATGCTGCCAACAATATTTTCTGAATGGAAGACACCATCTTGTAGCATAAAGGGCCGAAATGGGTTCTGGTCTGGCCGATGGTTGGTGGAGACATTTTGACTATATCTTGGACCTGCCCGGCCTCGCCCAAAATGGCGCCGGTATAAATGGGACTCGTAACTCCTTGTTGTGTACTGGTTGAACAACCTTGATATCACGAGATATGAATGCAGTTTTGATGCTCATGGCGGGCGGGGACGAGAATTGATTGAATATTTTGACATCCCTATTGATATTAAGTTCTGATGTGTTATTGATTACTGTAGTATTGAAAGTTCGAATTAACGTCACCCATGGTACTTGCCCGCAAATGTATATCTAGATAATTTTTTTGTAACTGGCCCTGTTGTAATTTAATTACAAAATGTACGTCCACCGATTCCGCAACTGTTAGACACCTTAGTTCTTGCAACCTAATGGCCCGCTCGTTACGTTCCTCTATAATGTAAATGTCTCCTCATCATATACGATTTCAATTTGCTTCGTGGCCGGCCCACGTGGTTATAGGCCCGTATTTGTATACTGACATTTTCACAATAAAGTTTTTTAAAACAAAACATGGTAGTAGTATTTACATTGGTAAAGTTTTTACTTTTAGTCACTGTTTTCGAATCAGTAAAAGGCAAGTGAAATAAAGCAGTCCAATTACATGACGGATAAAAGGTATAATACGTAGGAACGCAGTAAAGATAAATGGTCAAGGGCAGTTGTGTTTTCCACTCCTGCAACATAAAGTGATCGATAAGAATCTGATAATCAGGCGTATCGGCGACTAAGACAGCAGGCCGAGTCTCTTTTACTCAACGGCTCCGTCATGGAACGAAGAAACGCCCTTTTTCTCGAAAAAGGAATATATTTTACTTGCAGGACAGTTGTAAATTTTTCGGGAAAGTACATTAGCCTGGAATATTATAACATATATGTTTAAAAAAAAAAGTTCGAAATCAATAAAAAGCGTATTTTTTAGGTCATATGACCAAGCTTTTCATTATTAAAATAACAAAAGTAAAATGAACCAATAAAAAGTTTTATTAACAAGTCACATGACCTGTTATGCTTACGTTACGCGCTGCGCGCCGCGCCCCGGATCACTTCCGGGTGCGCTAACGCGGCGTGTCATATAACGCATTACGCGACAACGTAGGTCAAGAATATAGTCAAAATGTCTCCACCAACCAGCGTTCGGAACACAACCCCTTTCAGCAGTCCAAAAAGTTCTGTTAAATGACAACAGAGGGGACAGGCAACAAAAACCATCAGTCAAAGAGGGGAGGGCAAGTTCTTCTCTACCGGGTCATGTTGGGGCGCTACCGAAAACTGATCGAATTGGTAGTCTACAGTGTTTCTGGATGTTTCAGACTAAAGCTGGCGTCAGCATGAGAGCACTACCATCTCGTAGGTCCGTCGTGGCCATTCCACGAGCAAACATGGCAGCCGCTCCCCACCAGAAGCCTGCGGGAGTCGGGGGCCCCCAAGACTTTTGTAGAATCTTCACGGCTGAGGGGACGCTTTCGAGAATGGGACCCAAGCCCTATCAGGGAAGCGTCCGAGTTCCGAGGTGTCCCAGGGCCATTTTAGTGGACCACGCCCAAATCTGAAGAGCCGGCCGCCATTTTGAGAGTCCTGTGGCAGTCGCTTATCGTTGCATCGCAAGAGCGGGAGCAACTCAACTACATGGTGAGCGAGACGCTGTAGTCGCAAGAGCAGGCGGTAAACAGCTGAATGGCGGAAGAGGCACAGTGTAGCAAAAGCGGGCGGAATGGCAACTAAAACGGTAAAGGGGCGCCCCACTACAGCGTGTCTTCAGGTCAAACGGATTGTGGGACAAGGTCCAGAATAGAAGAGTCATCAAAAGGCAAAAAGTTCTGCCGGACCCCGGGAGCCGGCCGCCTATGTCGGGGGCGATCTCAGGCTAAACCGGTGCTATAAGACTTGGGGAGGGGGTCGGAGCCAAGCGTCTTCTCCGAGTCCGTGCCAGCACACCGCCCCTCGGGGGCCTCCGTCAAGCGGTTTAGGGAGGTACCATATCACATTGTTTTCAAATGCAGTCAGGTCCACAAACGACCCTCACTTACTTTGAGAATAGTGAAGCTGCAGTAGGTGGAAATAAGCTTCAGACAGTGTTACAAGCGCTGCTCAGAACTCTGAACTATGGCACCCAACATCCAGAACTTATGCCATTTGAGAATGGCAGTGACATCGAAGCAACTCAGGGACCAAAACCATTAACGTACTTTCACGTATGAAAATCTTACTTGGGGAGTGGGCAGGAGCGAAGCGCCCCCTCCCAGTCCGCGCCACCACACTGTATGTTGAAAATCTGAAGCCATCGTTCTACAAACTCAACCAACCTTGGATGGAAAAATCTAGAAAAATGTACAAACTGAAAACCAGTTTTGGTCTGCATAGCATCAGTAGCAACGCTTGCTATCAGAGTGCATGAGTTTCATGCTCGATCGATTGAGCTAGCCGGATCGGGCAATAAAAAGTATAAAATAGTTATGTAAATAGTTATTTAATAAAATGTTTTACCCTGTTTCTTTGCTGGTGTGTTGTATATATTTTTAATATTTGCATAGGGTTTGTCGTTATTTTGGGCGGGGTGGGTGACGGAGCCGAGCTGTCTTGCAGCCCTCATGGTGTGGAGCTCAGTTCATCTCACTATTTTCGTATTTCTCATGAAGGGTTGTTCCTAATATTTCTATTTTAGCGAGGTCAAAAAGAGATCCAATTAGTGGCCTACTGATTTTTCTCGATTAATTTTATTTTTTTACACGATTTTTCACGATTTTTCACTATCTGCAAATACTAAACAGAGTATTGCGACTTTGTGCTTGTTTGTAAATAGAGAATGAACCAAAGAGAATCAATTGTAAAACAGTAAATGCTTGGATAACAATCAATCAAATGGAGAGACAAGCAGGCACGACGGATTACAACGGGGGTAAAGGCCTGCGTTAACTACTCTTCACTATCTGCAAAGAGAGAGTACTACTAAGAAAAAAGGGGGGGGGGCAGCGTTCAAAGCACATCAGCGTGCATAAACACGAAAAAGTTTTTACCTATCACGTACTTGACATTTGACAGCTTTTGATATTTGCTATTAAAAAACCATTGAAATTCACAGAAAAAACCATAGGTTTTAGGCCATATATAGTTAGGAATTTGCATTTACAAAACCTTGAAAATTCACTGAAAAAACCATTGGTTATAGACCATATATAGTTAGGGATTAGCCTTTTCAAAACCTTATTTTACTCACACAAAACCATTGAAATTTCATATATAGTTAGTTGCACTAACTATATATCGCGCACCCGCAATCCACTGCTGATGATGTCAAATATTACATAATTCATGACATGGTTAGTGACATCACTGATGACATCACTGATGACATCTCAAATGACATCTCAAATGACATCACTGATGACATCTCAAATGACATCACTGATAAAATCACTGATAACATCTCATTTCACATGACTGATCACATCACTGATGATATCATTCATGTGATAATACCATGAACCTCTTCAGACTCTAATATAACCTTAGATACAATCAGTGTAAACAGACAGTCACAGACTGTCACTCATCCATGGAGTTACTCACACACCTAGTCAGTTATGCAAAAAATCAATCACACCTCCATTTTCTCAATTATACAGTTATACACACCTTACTTATTCAAACATATACTAACACATATTTACTCTCTTATACAATCCCTGATACATGTTCACAATGATCCATACAGCCACTCACACATTCACTGGCTCTTATGCACAGTTATTTATATATGTCAACTCTCACATGTACTGTGTTTTACATATGTACTTACTTTGACATGTAGCACTGAGATATCCATTCACTCACTAATGCACTCATGCACAGTCAACCGCCCATACAGCTGTTTCCACATGCACTTTTGAACCCACACATATAGTGAATCAACTACTCACACATCTATGTACAGAGTCACACACCTCCCAGCCACCCATACACACACACTCAGTTTCCCATACAAATACTTGGACAACCAATGAATAACCCATACAGTTACTCATATAGCTACTGATCAACATATGCAGCAGTTTGTAGAACAACAGATATAATGATGCACAAATTAAAACAGTTTAGTCACTAACCCATGCACTCAGTGAGACACATTTAATCACTCACTCATACAGTCAGTCATGCACCTACTAAATCCTTCATCCAGACACTTATACATCCACTCATTCTTCAATATGTAAGACATATTTTAACTTTACAGAAACATACAGTCACTGGATGTTGTCATCAGTGATGTCATTTGAGATGTCATCAGTGATGTCATTTGAGATGTCATCAGTGATGTCATCAGTGATGTCACTAACCATGTCATGAATGATGTAATATGTGACATCATCAGCAGTGGATTGCGGGTGCGCGATATATAGTTATTGCAACTAACTATATATGAAATTTCAATGGTTTTGTGTGAGTAAAATAAGGTTTTGAAAAGGCTAATCCCTAACGATATATGGTCTATAACCAATGGTTTTTTCAGTGAATATATATATATATATATATATTATATATATATATATCTCAAAATGGAACCTCCGTCTGCTTCCCAGCATCGTGCACGCTGCTTCGCCCCACAAAGGAACCACAAACCACAATCTTCAGGCAAATGATTTATTCACTGCTGTTTTCTTACTACATCACCGGGGGGCTTGGCAGCCTCCCCCGTCTTGTCTTGACCTCCCCCCCTGGTATTTTATTTGTTTATACATGACTTAACTGGCACTTGCCATTACCGGGGGATCGGTTCCTAGGAACACCACTTATTTATTATGTGTTCATGACCACTTGGTTAATACGGTTTTCCCCGGCTGCACTTGCACAGGGTATTTTTGTATTGGGGGACAGTTTAGCTTGTCCTTAGACTTATTTTTTTGCATTTACCATGCCCAATTCTGTCAGTTTTTGGGAAAGGAGCGATTGGCCTAGGTTGTTCTGTCAACGCAACTTTATTGACAATCGCAGCTGCTGCGACTCACGCACTTTGCGTGAGTCTCATGAAACGGATGATGGCACCAATTTCACGTCATCATGGGAGGGTATCTCAAGCACTTTGTACTGGGGCACTTGTCTTAACAGTGAATATCGTGCAATTTTTGGAGTATGCATTCATCGTTATACGTTTGAGACTTGTGGGTGCCAGCCTTGACATTGTCGCTGGCTTCTTACATACCAATCATTATATACATTTTTCTAGTTGTTTACAATGACTGGACATTTATACCATTTATGTTATGAATATGAAATATGGTCCACCATGAGCAGAAACACATTATATGTATCATGATAAAGTCAATCATCATGTATTTGTACTATTCCAATATGTCTGCCACAATCCCAGTGATAGTCCTATTTTGTTGTTTATCACGCTCACACTATTTACATTGTGCTGAAAGTGTTCTTCTTTTCATGTGAAAAAGCCCGCATGAGGTGAAATGCGTTGTGAATTAAACAACGGACACCCTTACGATCTGATGTCTGTCTTTCCTGAGAGCACGCTTGATATTGGATTTTTGCAGAGAAGAGTGACAACTGGTTACTCCGCCGGCGTGCGCGCCACTTTCCACGGGTCTTGTGGAGTCCAGTAGGAGTTTGGCATCGTGGATTCAATTGAGGACTCTGTTCTTTGAGACCGGCCTTAATACGGCGCAACACAGAAGAAGGACACAGTGGTGGACCTACGACAGCGCCGAGCAGAGGTAGGGCCTGATCTCTTCCATCCTCGGGGGTTGGGTGCCCAACGGCAGTTAAGCACTGGTACTCCCGCAGTCAGAGGCAGCGGGGAGGTCATGTGCACCGTGTATTACCTGCGTGCTTTTCAGGTCACGGACAGTTTATACCCTCAGCAGAGAGGCTGGAGAGTATGTGATCTCTTGTAACCGAGAACGCGCAGCATTTGATTCCCCTGTACGTGTGCACGCAATAGAGGGCAGAAAGAACCTAGTATTTACTGGGGGGACAGACAGACTCGATCAGCAGGAATTGTCCAGTTGTGGGACAGAAATGGATGAAGATGAGGAGCGCAGGGCAGCAGCAAAAACAATGTTTACTAGGAAGGTGATCCCTCTTAACAGCAGCAAGGAGAACTATGAACAGATACAACCAAAGGATGATAAACTTAAGAGATATGAAAAGCTCAAAAGATATGAAAAGCTCAAAAGATCTGAAATTACAAGTGTTGGGAGGTCACATCTCTGCAACATTATGTTGACCAGAACATGGTACCAAGAGGACTTCGACTATTCACAACACCTACATATGAGAAGCCAAATCCAAGGATTTTGGAGGAATGGTCAAACAATTCTGCGTTGAGCTCCAGGAGGATGCTTGAAATCCTTGTGAAATTTGCCTGGTTGGACAGAGATGAGATCATGAAGGAGTTAAAGGAGCTTATGGACGAACTTAAAAAAATGCATCGACAGTGATAGTCTGGAGAAAGCACTCTGCACTATCAAAGAAAGACTTAACAAACAAGAGGAAGACATAAAAGCACGTAAAGAAAGGAAGCTCAGTTGTGACTAGGGGACTATGACAGCGGGCGGATTTTAACCTTCAGTCATAAAAATGACCATTTATACAGACAAGAAAGTTCTGGACAAGAAATGATGAACAGTACTAAAGAAAGATCGACTGTAGAATTATCAACTACCGATGACAGAGAATCCGATGTACCCGTACAAAATCAAACGCCAATGGGAACCAACAAGAAGCAACTCACTTTTTTAGAGGAGTATCGGACTCTAAAGAGGGGCCGTCTAACTACGAAGGAAATACCTGTACCAAAAACAAGAGGACAAAGGGGACGCAGACGGGGTTGAGGAAGAGGTTACGTAGAAACAGAAGAACAAGGCTCAGACACCGGTGTCAGAAGAGGCAGGTGACGTGGCGCCATGGGAACCAGCAGAGCACGTGCCAAAAGAGTATATTGATGGATGATCTTATGGTGATTAGAACAATCATTAATCTATTCCAAAAAACTATGACAATGATAGAAAAAAGAACTCTCTGCCTGGGTTTATCGTTCTGTCCATCCTATCCCTCTGAGTATGCTGGTGTTCGCATTGACGTGTTTAAATATGTTTGCAAACGCAAACTCCAAAAGTGGCACAAACTCAAGGGCACCATTGGTGATAGGGATGCAAATGAGATCAACAGCCCTGGTGTCTATGATTTTAGCATAAGGGATACTGAGTTACTCGGCACTGTGGTTGAGCTAGGGGAATGTGATGAGGGAGCAGGGGCTACTGTTTCTTCCACACAATTATTAGCAGAACTAGACAGCACTACTAATGCCTCGGCTGACACTGATTTTAGACCTAAATCTGTGTTTATGCCCACTCTCCTTCACAATAGCATAGACACCTTTCATGAGGTTGTGAGTAAGTCACTCAATGAATCTAGACATAACAGAAGGAAATATAAGAACAATGGTGAGTGTAACCTTACATATAAACAGAGATAGGCCCTCAAATCGCTGATGGAAGATGACAGCATTGTCATCCGCCCAGCGGATGAAGGAGGGAATATTGTTGTGTTAGACCATGAACAATACCTGGAAGAAGCTGAGAGGCAACTCAAGGATGACATGTTCTAGGAACCTGTGAGCTTTGAGAGATACAATGCCAGTATTACCACCATATGGGATTCATTGGGTGAATGGAAGGACAAGGCATACTCACCTGGGAGGAATATGGCTATTTGAAACACGACTATCCGGTTCTCCCAGTTTTGTATCTGCTTCCTAAAGTCCATAAAAATCCCACTAGTCCACCAGGCAGACACATAGTGTCGTCACGAGGCAGTGTGGCAGAGCATGTATCGAAATACATTGACCATTTCCTGAGATGGTTTGTCACCAGCCTGGACAGTTATGTTAAAGATACTAAAGATTTCCTCATGAAAATTTGTCTTGGGATGCAGACTCTTTGTTCATTACTTTGGATGTGCAGAGTCTGTACACCATTATCAATGACCAACAGGGTCTAGCAGCATGCAAACGATATCTAGAGACTTGACATGTGAGAGTTCCGTGAACACACACAGATGTTGCTGGACATGGCATGCTCTGTTTCGCCAAGTCAACGGTACAGCCATGGGATCGCGCTTTGCTCCCAGCTTCACAAATCTTTTCATGGGAAGCTGGGAGGAGAGCATCGGATACAATCCTGGGCTCCAACCCGAATTTGAGCATGTGTCAATGTGGCTCCACTACATTGACGACTTGTTTATTATTTGGAAGGGATCAGAGACAGAAGCCTTGAGTTTAATTGAGAAACTCAATGACAATGAGAAGAATATTGTGTTGAGTGTGAACATGAGCAGAACTGAAATCGAGTACCTTGATGTCAAACTGCAGGTCAAAGGGAACAAGGTACTCACCACTCTCCATTGCAAATCCACCACTGGCAACAGTGTCCTACATGACCTCAGCAGTCACCTAGTTACTCTGACGTAGAGTATTCCATATGGGAAGCTGCTGAGGGCAAAAAGGAACTGCAACACTAATGAGGCTTACGTACCTGAAAGTAAGATCATCGCAGAGAGATTCAGGGAGAGGGGTTACCCCAATTGGGTGCTGAAGACGGCAATCAAGAGAGCAGCAGAGATAGAGATGGCACAGACGATCTCCGATAAATCTTTGACTGTTGAGACCAGGATGATACTTACATTCAGCTCTGATGCACAGGCCATTAAAAGAATTGTTACCAAAAATTGTGGGATTCTCAAAAATGAAACAGTAATTGGGGACAGGATCCCTGAGAGACCCAGTATCACATATCGAAGGGGGAGCCTGGCTGAAGTCTTATCTAGCCGATAGAAGCTTTCAGCTACATTGTCCTCCCTTCAGATCGTCCCCACGCAAGGTAAGCCATGGGGTTCCTCAGGGCTCAAGTTTGAGCCCCACCTTGTTTAACATCTACATGGAACCCCTGGCTCGAGTGGTGGAGGCGTTTGGGGTGGACATTGTTAGCTACGCTGACGACACCCAGTTGGTGTTTAAACTCACACCCGACCGTAGTCAAGATGCCATCAACTTCTCGAACTGTATGTCAGCAGTGGCAGTTTGGATGAATGACAACTGCCTACGCCTTAATGGAGAAAAGACAGAGTTGTTGGTGGTCGGGAGAGCAACATCTTCATGGTCAAGGCTATGGTGGCCCAGTGAACTTGGGGACCCCCCCATTCCGAGGGAGTCGGTACGTAACCTTGGTGTTATGTTGGACACCGACCTCTCGTACAAGATCCACGTTAATAAAGTCACAGGGAGATGCTTTGGCCTACTCGAGGTTCTTCGTAAGGTCTTAGACCTCCTACCTGCAGTAGCCAGAAAAACCATTGTTCACGCCTTAGTGACTCCACACCTTGATTACGGCAACGCCATGCTGTTAGGGCTAAGCCAAAAAGCACTTCATCAACTTCAATGCGTGCAGAATGCTGCCGCACGTTTAGTGCTTGGCCTCCCGCGCAGAGCATCAGGAAAGTCTGCCTTGGCTAAACTCCACTGGCTTCCCGTCAGGGAGCGTATTAAATTTAAAGCCCTCTGCTACGCACATCGCATAGCCCAGAACAAAGGTCCGGATTACCTCAAGAACCTCCTGGCCATACATCGCCCTACTCGCAATCTAAGATCTTCTGGTGCGATGCTGTTTAAAACACCTCGTATTCTTAGGGCCAGAATGGGCGGACGCTCATTTAGGCACTTAGCCCCCAAATACTGGAATGCTCTACAACTGAATATGAGGATGGAGCCATCCGAAATAGGATTCCGGAGGAAATTAAAAACACTCCTCTTCCCCATTTCATAATCCCGTTCTCTCAGGTCCTCTGTTGAATTTATCAGTGATTAGCGCGGGGACACACTGTTCTATGTGTAGCCAGGCGCTCTATAAATGTTGCATTATTATTATTATTATTATTATCAAGGACATGCTAGTATGCAGTGATACTACCACTTATCCACCCACCAGCATGCAGGGTTTTGATGGTTTTTACCCTTGCTGCCACTGTAAGGCCTGCATCTACAGTAAATGTCACAGACAGGTGAGCCACAATGGGATTAACAAGAACATTACTCAATTTTTAACATGTAGTTCTGTTTTTGTTGTGTATGCCATAGAATGCACATGCAAACTATGGTATATAGGAAGTACCACATGTATGGCCAAGAAGAGAATTTTGGAGCACAGTCGTGCCATCACCAACTATGATCCAAAATACCCTGTGGCCCGACATTTCAGAAAGAAACATTTCTCTAATGTCAAGGAGCTCAGTTACATTATCTTGGAACAGGTACATAAAAACCCCAGAGGTAGGAACAGGGTCTTCACAATACGTCAGAGAGAGTCCAAGCTCCTTATTTACTTCCAAACTTAAACACCAGGAAGTCTGACTCAGGAAGAGGAATTATCCGTACACCTCAAGGAATAAGTGTATTCAACAACATTGCTGTTTTGCCTTGTGTTCTTAGCTCATTTTCTATAATCCATTAATCGTTTTTGTGCCCAAGATGTTTGAAATTTGTCTTATAGTTATGATGCTAATGTGTCTAATAAGGTCAGATGATCCTGTATTTTAAATTGTAATTTTGTTTCTTCTTCTTTTACTTTACAGGAGGGAAGGAAGGGGCCCAAGTCACAAGCACTCACCTCTCACGGGCTTCTTACCCTTTTTCTCTTCTCTGTTTTTCAAGAGCACTGCAACGAAGATTTATGACAGCACGGCCAGTTTTATTGTGAAAATGGTAACTTCAAGTGCACCGGACTTCTCAGTACGTCCGTTTCTTTGTGTTGTTTGAGGTCGCTTGGGACCATTTGGTATATGCCTGTGCCTGGCTTGGCAGCCCGCCCCGTCTTGCCTTGACCCCCTTGGTATCTTATGTGTTTACACATAACTTATACTGGTACTTGCCATCACCGGGGGTCTTGGCAGACCGCCCGTCTTGTCTTGACCACCCCCCCTTGTATTTTATTTGTTTATACATGACTTAACTGCCACTTGCCATTACTGGGGGTTCGGTTCCTATTAACACCACTTATTTATTATGTGTTCATGACCACTTGGTTAATACCGTTTTCCCCGTCTGCACTTGCACATGGTATTTTTGTATGGGGGGACGGTTTAGCTTGTCCTTAAACTTCGTTTTTGCATTTACCATGCCCAATTCTGTCTGTTTTTGGGAAAGGAGCGATTGCCTAGGTTGTTCTGTCAACGCAACTTCATTGACAATCGCGGCTGCTGCGACTCATGCACTTTTCGTGAGTCTCGTGACACGGACGATGGCATCAATTTCACGTCAGCATGGGAAGACACCTCGAGCACTTTGAACTGGGGCACTTGTCTTAACAGTGACTATCAGGCAATTTTTGGAGTATGCATTCATCGTTATATGTTTAGGACTTGTGGGCGCCACCTTGACATTGTCGCTGGCTAATTACATACCTATCATTATATAATTGTTGGTATTTTATTTGTTTATACATGACTTAACTGGCACTTGCCGTTACCGGGGGTTCAGTTCCTATGAACACCACTTATTTATTATGTGTTCATGACCACTTGGTTAATACCGTTTTCCCCGGCTGCACTTGCACAGGGTATTTTTGTATAGGGGGACGGTTTAGCTTGTCCTTAGACCTATTTTTTTGCCTTTACCATGCCCAATTCTGTCTGTTTTTGGGAAAGGAGCGATTGCCTAGGTTGTCCCGTCAATGCAACTTAATTGACAATTGCGGCTGCTGCGACTCATGCACTTTGCGTGAGTCTCGTGACACGGATGGCATAAATTTCACGTCATCATGGGAGGGCTTCTCGAGCACTTCGTACTGGGGCACTTGTCTTAACAGAGACTATCAGGCAATTTTTGGAGTATGCATTCATTGTTATACGTTTAGGACTTGTGGGCGCCACCTTGACATTATCGCTGGCTATTTACATACCTATCATTATATAATTTTTTCTAGTTGTTTACAATGACTGGACATTTATACCATTTATGTTATGAATATTAAATATGGTCCACCATGAGCAGAAACACATTATATGTATCATGATAAAGTCAATAATCATGTATTTGTCCTATTCCAATATGTCTGCCACATTCCCAGTGATAGTCCTATTTTGTTGTTTATCACGCACACACTATTTACGTTGTGCTGCAAATGTTCTTTTCACATGAACCGCGTTGTGAATTAAACAACGGACACCCTTACAATCTGATGTCTGTCTTTCCTGAGAGCACGCTTGATATTGAATTTTTGCAGAGAATATATATATATATATATATATATATATATATATATATATATATATATATATAACTACTTCCTCCATTCCAAATGTGAAGAGAGTACATTATCCGATAGAGGATAAGGATACAAATATTGAGAAACATCTAACTTGCCTATCGGAATACTGTGTGTATGTACTGGTGTGTCCTTGTTCCTAGAAGTACGTAGGAAGCACTATGTTCCCTGCAAAAACACAGGTTTTACAGCATATGAGGGCAAGTCAGAACAAAGAGCAGACCTCACCTGTTGCCCGACACTTTGAGGAACACCATAGCAGTAATCGCAACCTCCTCAGATTCTTCGTAATAGACAAACTACCTCCTATGAAGAGAGGAGGAGATAAGATTTGAAAGCTGCGACAGTTAGAGAACAGGTATATTGTGAACCTAGATACTCTGATCCCAGGTGGCCTCAATTCGGAGGAAGAAATGATATGGCATCTTGGAGAATGAATTTAACTGTAATATAGACACCATGTCTGACATGAGAGTACTTTTAATATTGTTCTTAAGTATGAAATTTTTCCCAAATTATGTCAATGTACATTGTGTGTTCCTGAGGTCATGTGAGACAACGTAGCATTATGGTTTATAAGTACTTTGTTTACAAGTTATCACATATGATTGAGGGTGTGGGCACTTTCATGGAACGAATATTGGTATTTTGTAGTGAGTGGTATGAAATGTTCAGTTTCTGACAGGTTCGCACCTTTCTTTTCTCTTTTTTTCTCCCCCACTCATGTACAGGACTACGGATGAGTGTTATCTGATGTGGAACCCTTTTTTGATTGACAACATGTGATATCCTATTGAGACTGTCCTTATCCTCCCACTGGGGAAGTAGATGATTATTATTTGTACAAACTCTCTGATGGACAAGAGTATGATAATTTGATGATTGTGACTTTATTCACTGAGTGACTCGTATTCCACTTGGATTACATTGGGAGAATTGGCACGCACTGGCGCATTACTACTGTATATAACAATTGGGTACTCAGTTATTTTCAAATATTTATAATTGAAATATGTGAGACTATTATGTCCTTGACTGATCACAGGAGAACCTCAAATAAGGTGCATGTAAATTTACCCTATTTCGGATGAAAGGGGTTTATTAATTTTTGAAAAGCAAGCCTTATTGAGAAATACATACTCCGTAGTGTTTGATGAAAGATGGGATGATTTTCCACTTGGAATGTTACAAATATATATTGCATTATGAGTTAATAATGTAGGAAGGGTGAATCTGTGAGAAATGTACAGACACAAGAACAAATAGTTCACTTGCTAAACCACACCACTGTAAGATGGCTGCCAATGGAAAAGGTTCCATGTCCTTTGTTTATTTTCACTGAAAAATCACATGCGCACTTTGAATAGCGATAACTTTACTTAAACAGTTCATTTCCGATGCACTAGCTACCCGTGACCAAGGCGAGTGTCGTTCGCCAAAACGCGTCAGGTTTGTTCCATGATTTCCGTTGACAATATGCTGGAACCGATATGAATAAAAGATTAATTTGAGCACACACGCTTTTCTGGTTGGATACTGTGAGAGGCTGGATTGGAAGTGCATTCGCACAGCGGCTGCTGTGCGGGGTGAGAATCATATATATATATATATATTACCTACTGGCGGTCGCCAGTAGGTAGTTATAGTTAGGATTATTTTATATAGGGAATTCGCAACATTCTATTGGGAATAACTTTGGCGCCGGTTGCGGAATCTGCCTGAAATTTTCCTCAAATCTGCCTCGCTGCGCTCCGCTCCTTCCCTGAAAGGTTGGGGGGGATTCGTCAAGCGCGGGCCAAGATAAAAGGGGGGTCCCAAAACGTGTTTTCCCCATGTTAATTTCCATAGGGCGGTCAAACTCACTTTTAGCCCGAACGGCTGAATGGATTTCCACCAAACTTGGAAAAATTGTAGGGACTGGTAGCCCGATGTGCCTTTGCTATGTCTCAAGATATGTGCTCCAGTGGATTTTGAGTAATTTAGGTTAAAAAAAAAATATATATCTATAAGCGCGCCCCGATACGCGCACCGGGGCGCGAACCAGCGCGCTACACGGCTTCGCGCGTGGAAAGCTGAGTGGCTCTTGGGTGTCTATCAACATTCCAAACAGTCCAGAGTGGCCGCCATCTTGTGTCTCGGTAGGATCGAGACACAAGAGGTGGCAAAAACAAATGGGGAAATGACCAAAAAGGGGCAAAGTAGACCCCCCCTGACCCCCTAGGTTTGATGTAGGGGCCATTTTCTATTTGCGCGGGTGGAGCGCCCAGTACGCGCACCGCGGAGCGTACCGGGGAGCGTACCATGGGGAAAAAAGAATGACAGAGAGTTTTTTAAAAATGTAGCTTTTTTTATAAATTGGAGGTAGTTCTAAAAAGAACAGTTTTTTTCTTCTTTTTGTTGTTTCATATTTTTTTTATTGTTTTATTGAACATTTTGTACTTTTTTTGGCTTTTATGAACAATTTTATATTTTTTTTGTTATTTTTATGGGGAGAAACAAAAAACAGGGAATTGTAAAAGGCTCAACTGGAGCAAAAATAAATCAGGAAAAAATTAAGGTTTTTTGGGGCAATTGTGGTTGTCACCAGCACGGTTGATGAGCTTTATGCTTTGCTCACCATAGGTAATTGTTTTACCACAAAAAATACAACTGATTTTGTATTCCCCAAACTGGAGTTGTATGTTTGGGACCATCTCCCTTGTCTTTGGTCTCGATGGAGTGGGTTGCTTTCTTTTGGAGGTGCTGGGTGAAGATTGGTGAGGGTTTTTGGCAAGTTCTTGGACCTCTGCCGCAGCATAGTTGTTAGGATGCCGCCGTTGCATGTGGCAAATCATGGTGTTATTGCCAAAAGAGTATTTCTTGTTAGGGTTTCCCCTTGAAAGTTCGGTGCCACAGATTAAGCAAGTAACCCTTGGCGCATTCACTTTTTTGAGGTCCTTTGGGATGGAAAAAAACTCCCAGATAATGTGCTGCTTTGGTCTATATGGGGTATTGTCTTCTGGCAGGAACGTGCTCCTCCCCTCCTCCTCCTCCTCCTCCTCCACCTCTTCTTCATCTCCACCACTGTGGTGTTGTGGTGGTCCTCTTGGTGGTGGTGGTGGTGGTGCTGGGATGCTCCTGCTGCTGCTGCTACTGAAGCCATTTTTCAGTCCAAAAAGGTACAGAGAGGTCTATCAACAGGTCTTCTTCACTCAAAGTACAAAGTGAGAATGAGGAAAAAAGGTGGGGGCTTTCATCATTAGGAAAAAAAACCTGTCCTGAACCAATGAAAGGTGTTATTTTCAGGTCACATGACCAGGGCTTTCATCATTTGGAAACCAAAACTGTCCTGAACCAATAAAAAGTGTTATTTTAAGGTCACATGACCCGACGCGCTTACGCTACGCGCCCCAGGGTGCGCCCCGGGGCGCGCCTAGGGGTGCGTCGGATGCTTACTTTGCGCGATGGTATGCGCTCGAGTGTTTCCGGGTGCGTTTACGCCGTGCGTATCACGCGGACGTGGGCTACGCGATACATCACAATGATGTTTTCGTTCGAGGAAATAGCGCTAACGGGACGCTCACCGGTACGGATATGGATTTGCACGAAACTTGGCAAAATTGTAGGGACTGTTAGCCCGATGTGCCTTTGCTGGGTCTCAATATATGTGCTCCAGTGGATTTTGAGAAATTAACGTTTAAAAAAATGTATATATCTGTGACAGCGTCCCAGATAGCGCTCCAGATCTCGTACTTTTCGCGTCACGGAGCTTTGCGAAGCGATGCTGATTGGCTCTCCGGTGTCTGTCAACATTCTAAACAGTCCGGTGCGGCCGCCATCTTGTCTCTCGGTAGGATCGAGAGACAAGAAGAGGTGAAAAACGAAGGGGGAATTTAATGAAAGGGGGCAAGGTAGACCCCTCTTGACCCCCTAGGAATGATGTTGGGGTTATTAAAGGGTCCCGTGGGAAAAATAAAAATAAATTGATTTTTCACGGTAGAAGCGCTTCTCGGTTCGCGAACCGGGTCGCAAACTAACGGCTGAATGGATTTGCACGAAACTTGGCAAAATTATAGGGACTGTTAGCCCGATGTGCCTTTGCTGGGTCTCAATATATGTGCTCCAGTGGATTTTGAGAAATTAACGTTTAAAAAACAGATATATCTGTGACAGCGTCCCAGATAGCGCTCCGGATCGCGTACTTTTCGCGTAACGGAGCTTTGCGTAGCGAAGCTGATTGGCTCTTCGGTGTCTGTCAACATTCTAAACAGTCCGGTGCGGCCGCCATCTTGTCTGTCGGTAGGATCGAGAGACAAGAGGAGGAGAAAAACGAAGGGGGAATTTAATGAAAGGGGGCTAGGTAGACCCTTCTTGCCCCCTTAGGAATGATGTTTGGGTTATTAAAGGGTCCCATGGGGCAAATAATAAAAATTTGATTTTTCGTGGTAGAAGCGCTTCTCGGTTCGCAAACCGGGTAGCAAACTGGTAACGAAACGTGAATTCGCCATTTTGTGTTTCGATTTAATTAAATTACTAGGTATGAGGGGGTACGGGAGACGTATCCTGACCCCTTTTGTTTTCTGAGGGTGGCTGAGGAGGCTCATATATGTTGATACATGTCTTCCAGCGGCTGTGCGTGAGCGTTTTTTTTTTTTTGCTGCGTGACGTCTGTTAACGTTCGATTCGATGGAAATCAGGAACTGTTGACCGCCATTTTGTCACTGCGAGTAAATATTTTGTTAAAAATAATTGTTATAAATTAATCCTTATTGATAAACATTGTCTGCGCCATCTTGTCTTTTTTGCAAGGCCACACTTTTGTTGAGCACGGCAGCCATTTTAGATGCCTTGACCAGACCCACTCTCTGCACGCCGCCGATCCTCAGCATGGCTCTCCACCCTCGCAAGCATCTCCCCCACGCACTGGTCACCCCCGCTCTCTCTTTCATGCATGAGCCAGAAACCTCCTCCCATGTGCGCTGCTCTTCCCTGAGAACCACACCCTGTGCCCGCCCGACACCACCCTTTCACCCTATTCACTACCGCACCCTCTGACACTCCTCTTCCTCTGTGTCCGATTGTCCAGGCCCGTCCCAGGCTATCACCTAGCCCTGCAGATGTAGTTTATGGCCTCAACTGTAAAGAATCACCCCTCTTCAAAGAAGTTACAGTAGATCAAGGCCCCCACCCGATGAGATCCGTCACACTACACGCGTTCCTGCAATCTGATAACCATCCTGTATTGTGATTGGAGAGGGGATTCTCACTGTGAGGGTGTGTGGGACCGAGCCTGAAGCGGAAGATTCCTGGGATGCCTTTTTGTTCATCAAAGTCTTCACAATTATGTGTCACATTAAAAATATATAGCACTCCAACAAAGTAGAAGGAAAATAACACTTTAATAACTCATAAATATATACATCGCAACAAAAGCAGTAAACACCTTAAAACATTTTTTATTAAAACAGAAGCAACAATGGTCAGTAGCGGTCTGTTGTGCGAATAGTCCCAAGGCAGCATATTTACCTAGAGTGGTGCTGTGTAGGACATTCTGAATGGAAATTAACCAGAACTATAACCATCATGTTTCATTTGTGTAATCGTTTTCTGAACATGTACATTAAAAAACTAAAAGAAATGCCAAGAACGTCCCATGTGAAAGTAAATTTTATCTGGCAATTTTTTTCTTTTCCTTCTCATGAAAAGAAAGTTAAAGCCAGGTTCGTTACCTGCCTCATCTGCAAAAAAAAAACTCTCGAGAGGGACCGAAAAAAAATATAGCTATGGTAATCATACCATGCATCGGCACATGGAGAGGTGGCACCCTCTTAATTATTCTAAAGCACAACTTCGAGATTTGGGGGATAACCCCCGACCGGCAAAAACATCCACCAATGTCTTAGCAATAAGTGAGTCAGAGGCAAGGGAAACGGTCCCAAATCTGCAAAAGAACTTTGGGCAGATGAGATTGACTTGTGTAGCATGTGGAAAATTAATTTCATGCGGAGAGATCAGTATTACTTCAATAAATACAGTAATCAATGATGCATTAGAACTTAATATCAATTCATTTTCCGAACGTGTAATCAGTACCTGTCCCATGTCAATTCATTGTTCGAACGTATAATCAATACCCATCCCGGATCAATTCATTGTCCGAACATATAATCAGTAAAAAGTGCGACAAGTGCAACAAAATCATATCGATAATTCATTGTGAGCAAGTACCAAAAGTGTCGACAATTCTAACCTTCAATAAATACAGTAATCAATGATGCATTAGAACTTAATATCAATTCATTGTCCGAATGTGTAATCAGTACAAGTCCCATGTCAATTTATTGTTCAAACGTATAATCAATACCCATCCCGGATCAATTAATTGTCCGAACATATAATCAGTCTTATCCCATATCAATTCATGTGCTAAAAACTGCATACATATCTCATGATATCAAGGCTGAGCAATCGGGGCACAATAGTTTCATTTGTACCGGCGCCATTTTGGGTGAGGTCAGGAAGGTCCAAGTATAGTCAAAATGTCTCCACCAACTCGTGGTTGGACCGGGACCTCTTTCGGCAGTCCAAAAGTTTTCGTTGAAGGGTAGTAGAGGGGACTGGCGACATGAACCATCAGTCAAAGAGGGGTTTGAGGCAAAAATCTCTCCTACCGGGTCATACTGGTTTCCCACCGGAACTGATCAAGTTGGTAGTCTTGCAGGATTTTGGTGATTTCAAGACTGAGGCCGGCGCCGGCATGAGCGCGCCGACGTCCCGCGGCTACGTCGTGGTCGTTCCGTGGGTGATCATGGCAGTCATTCCCCATCGGGGGTCGGGGGCCCCCGTGGCTCTTATAGAATCTTCAAAGTTGAGGAGAACGTTTCTGGATGCAGGACTCATTTTCTAGTTGAACTCAGAAGCGCCGTTCCACCGCAACAGTGGACGAGACCCCCGCTGGGTGAGCGGAGCATCATTGCCTCGCAATAGTGGACAAGACCTTTTGTCGGGTGAGTGCAGCGTCGCTGCATCGCAAGAGTGGAGGAACCCTTTTGTTGGGTGAGTGGAGCGTCGCTGCATCACAAGAGTGGAGGAACCCTTTTGTTGGGTGAGTGGAGCGTCGCTGCATCGCAAGAGTGGAGGAAGCCTTTTGTTGGGTGAGTGGAGCGTCGCTGTATCGCAAGAGTGGAGCAACCCTTTTGTTGGGTGAGTGGAGCGTTGGGGGTGCAGCTGAGGGGCCCCCACCTGGGGGGGTGGGAGAGGCTCGTTCGCGCCGCCTCTCCCTCCCAGCGCACCCCACGCCGTCACCTGGCGTTGATATCCGTGATGTCCGGACCAGGTGATAAGAGGGGGGGGGTCGGAGGCAGAGGCAAGACATCCCCCCCCGTGGCCTGCAGGGCGCCGCTTCAGGCCCGAACGGGGAGCTCATATCATGCCGAGGCCAGACCAGGAGATACGAGGGGAGGGGGGGGGGTCGGTGGCATGTGCAAGACATCCCCCCCGTTGTCGTAGCCATTATTGAACAAAGAAGAGGGATCCCGTCGGCCTCGGCTCCTCTCCTGGCCCACCTTACGCGACGACCTCCCCGGCCGACGGCTGCCAGCAGGACCCGCCCTACACGTGCCGAAGGCCTCGTCTTCCGGATAGGCGTAGCCGCGAACCGGTTGCACTTCGGGAGTTTCCGGAATGGGGGTAGGTATCTGCTGATTTGTATCTATTTCATGTTACCGTTATTGGGCGTGGCGGGCGGTGGGACAGACATGCTTGGAGCAGTGGGGGGGTGGCGGAGCCTAGCTACCTTGTGGCTGCCGTAACATCAAGCTTGGCTTCTTTCACCACTTTCATGTTTCTTATTTCTAGCAAAGTCAAAAACTCATCAGAGGCCTACTGATTTTGTTCGATTTCTTTCCCTTCCTTTTCAAGTGTGTTTCATGCTAAAGTTTCTGTTTAACAGGATACAGGGATTACTTCGTATTTTACATATGTCTTCTTTATTAGGGGTTCTCTCCGGTTGAGTCAGATGATGTACCTCTAATAAATGGTCCGGGTGGAACTAGTTTCTCAATCAGTGGGGAGTAGATGGGCATGACAGATTACAACGGGGAACAAAGGTCCGCATTACCCACCCTTCACTACTTGCAAAGACTAGACAGAATATTTCTATTCCACGTTATTTGCAAACAGAGAGTACCTCGAAAGAACTATTCCTTGAACAATAAATGTCCAGCCAATCAATCAATCAGGCATGACGGATTACAACGGGGGACAAAAGTCTGCATTACCTATCCTTCACTATCTGCAAAGGGAGACAGAATATTTCTATTCTTCTCTGTTTGTAGACAGGGAATATCTCAAACAGCAATAATCGATAAAAAAATTAGTAGGATTATAACACTTTAATAACTTATAAATATATACATCGCAACAAAAACAGTAAACACCTTAAAACATTTTTTATTAAAACAGAAGCAACAATGACAACTAACAGTAGTGATATCCTGGGCGGGTGATGGAACTGGGATTGTTAATGGAAAAAGATCTACAGAGAAAACTATTGGTGAATTATACTTCTCCGGAAATTTAAAACTCACAAATGTTTTATTTGTGTAATTGTTTCAGGTCAAACGGATTGTGGGACAATGTTCACAATGGAAGAGTCACCAAAAGGCATTTGGATCGATGTTGCAGCAGGCTGCCATGTATATAGTTATTTAATAAAACATTTTACCCTGTTACTTTGCTGGTGTGTTGTATATATTTATAATATTTGCATAGGGTTTGTCGTTATTTTGGGTGGGGTGGGGTGGGCGGCGGAGTCGAGCTGTCTTGCAGCCATCATGGTGTGGAGCTAAGTTCATCTTACTAGTTTCGTATTTCTCATGAGGGGTTGTTCTTAATGTTTCTATTTTAGCGAGGTCAAAAACAGATCCCATTAGTGGCCTACTGATTTTGCTTGATTCCGTTTGTTTTTTTAAACGATTTTTCACTATCTGCAAAGACTAAACAGAGTATTGCGACTCTGTGCTTGTTTGTAAATACAGAATGAACCAAAGAGAACCAATTCTAAAACAGTAAATGCTTGGATAGCAATCAATCAAATAGAGAGAGAAGCAGGCACGACGGATTACAACGGGGGCAAAGGCCTGCGTTAACTACCCTTCACTATCTGCAAAGAGAGAGTACTGCTAAGAGAAAAGAGGGGGGAGGGGAGGGGGGGGCAGCGTTCAAAGCACATCAGCGTGCATAAACACGAAAATGTTTTTACCTATCATGTACTTGACATTTGACAGCATTTGATATTTGGTATTAAAAAACCATTGAAATTCACTGAAAAAACCATAGGTTATAGACCATATATAGTTAGGGATTAGCATTTACAAAACCTTTTTTTACTCGCATAAAACCATTGAAATTCGCATATATAGTTAGTTGCGCTAACTATATATCGCGCACCCGCAATCCACTGCTGATGATGTCACATATTACATCATTCATGACATGGTCAGTGACATCACTGATGACATCAATGATGACATCTCAAATGACATCACTGATGTCATCACTGATGACATCTCATTTGACATTACTGATCACATCACTGATGACATCATTCATGTGATTATACGATGAACCTCTTCAGACTCTGATATAACCTTAGATACACTCAGTGTAAACAGACACTCACAGACTGTCACTCATCCATGGAGTTACTCACACACCTAGTCAGTCATGCAAAGAATCAATCACACCTCCATTTCCTCAACTATACAGTTATACACACCTTACTTATTCGAACATATACTAACACATATTTACTCTTTTATACAATCCCTGATACAAGTTCACAATGATCCATACAGCCACTCACACATTCACTGGCTCTTATGCACAGTAATTTATATATGTGAACTCTCACATATACTGTGTTTTACATATGTTCTTACTTTGACATGTAGCACTGAGATATCCATTCACTCACCAATACACTCGTACACAGTCAACCACCCATACAGCTGTTTCCACATGCAGTTTTGAACCCATAGATCTAGTGAATCAACTGTTCGCACATGTATGCACAGAGTCACACACCTCCCAGCCACCCCCACACACACACTCACTCTCCCATACAAATACTTGGACAACCAATCAATAACCCATACAGTTACTCATATAGCTACTGATCAACACATGCAGCAGTTTGTAGAACAACAGATATAATGATGCACAAATTAAGATAGTTTAGTCACTAACCTATGCACTCAGTGAGACACATTTAATCACTCTCTCATACAGACAGTCATGCACCTACTAAATCCTTCATCCAGACACTTATACATCCACTCATTCTTCAATATGTAAGACATATTTTAACTTTACAGGAACAGACAGCCACTGGATGATGTCATCAGTGATGTCATGAATGATGTAATATGTGACATCATCAGCAGTGGATTGCGGGTGCGCGATATATAGTTAGCGCAACTAACTATATATGCGAATTTCAATGGTTTTATGCGAGTAAAATAAGGTTTTGTAAATGCTAATCCCTAACTATATATGGTCTATAACCCATGGTTTTTTCAGTGAATATATATATATATACATATATATATATATATATATATATATATATATATATATATATATATATATATATATATATATGTATATATATATATATATATTACCTACTGGCAGTCGCCAGTAGGTATATATAGTTAGGATTTTTTCTCTATGGGATTTTTGAAAATTCTATGTCTAATAACTTTGGCGTTTGTGGACGGAATTGGCTGAAATTTTCAGGAAAATGGCACATTTTGTTTCTGAGCAGCCCCTGAAAATTTGGGGGGGGGGTTTGTCAAGGGGGGGCCAAGAAAAAAGGGGGTCCCAAAACGCGTTTTTCCCATGTTAATTTCCATAGGGCGATTGGCCTCACTTTTAGCTCAAACGGCTGAATGGATTTGCATGAAACTTGGCAAAATTGTAGGGACTGTTAGCCCGATGTGCCTTTGCTAGGTCTCAATATATGTGCCCCAGTGGATTTTGATAAATTAACGTTAAAAAAAATATATATATCTGTGACAGCGCTCCGGGTAGCGCTCCGGTTCGCGTACTTGACGCGTAACGGAACTTCGCGAAGCGAAGCTGATTGGCTCTCCGGTGTCTGTCAACATTCTAAACAGTCCGGAGCGGCCGCCATCTTGTTACTCGGTAGGATCGAGAGACAAGAGGAGGCCAAAACGAAGGGGGAAATGACCATAAGGGGGCATAGTAGATCCTCCCTGACCCCCTAGGTTTGATGTGGAGGCTTTAAAAGGGCCCCGCGGGGCAAAAAAAAATAAAAATTAATTGGTTTTTTTTGCGTGGGGAGCGCCCGGTACGCTTTTGTGCAATGGGCGGGGGGGGGCATCGTTCAAAGCACATCAGCGTGCATAAACACGAAAATGTTTTTATCTACGACGTACTAGACTTATCTCTCTGAGATGCATTCCCTTGTGTTTTGGCAATGGTAGTCTGTTCATTACATAGATCGCCCGAGGGCGGTAGTACAGACCGCACGTAGGAAAGGGTCAAAAGCCAGGGGTATAGGAGTATGTAACAAGCGAGCCATTTAATTGAAAAAACTAAACGTGACAAACGGTTGCAGGATCAGTGAAGGTTGATTTTATAATTGAAAGTATAACAGGATCAGTTACAATAAAATCGTCCATACGCACACCATGGGCGAGTATCATGGGTAACATCAGTTCGAAGCTTTATTAATACAATAATCAATAATGAAAAATCGACATCAATAGGGTTGTCTGTATTCACAGTCAGTACCCTTCCCCACCCGCCATGTGCACAAAGACCGCATACATCCCCCATAACGTCAAGGCTAAGTAACTAGAACGTCATAAGGAGTTGCAAGTCGCTCCCATACTGGTGCCATTTTGGTCGAGGCCAGGCAGGTTCAGAGTATAGTTCAATGTCTCCAATAAGTAGCGGCAGGACCAGAATCCCTTTCGGCAGTTCTGGCTTCGTTATTACGAGCACTAGAAAACAAGACATTCTGGGCAATACCACCCTTGACGCAGCCCTTTATTCCTCAAGATGGTGTCTTTCAAAAGCCAGGGGTATAGGAGTATGTAACAAGCGAGCCATTTAATTGAAAAAACTAAACGTGACAAACGGTTGTAGGATCAGTGAAGGTTGATTTTTTAATTGAAAGTATAACAGGATCAGTTACAATAAAATCGTCCATACGCACACCATGGGCGAGTATCATGGGTTACATTACTTCGAAGCATTATTAATACAATAATCAATAATGAAAAATCGACATCAATAGGGTTGTCCGTATTCCCAGTCAGTACCCTTCCCCGCCCGCCATGTGCACAAAGACCGCATACATCCCCCATAACGTCAAGGCTAAGTAACTAGAACGTCATAAGGAGATGCAAGTCGCTCCCATGCTGGCGCCATTTTGGTCGAGGCCAGGCAGGTCCAGAGTATAGTTTAATGTCTTTAATAAGTAGCGGCAGGACCAGAATCCCTTTCGGCAGTTCTAGCTACGTTATTACGAGCACTAGAAAACAAGACATTCTGGGCAATACCACCCTTGACGCAGCCCTTTATTCTACAAGATGGTGTCTTTCAAAAGCCAGGGGTATAGGAGTATGTAACAAGCGAGCCATTTAATTGAAAAAACTAAACGTGATAAACGGTTGCAGGATCAGTGAAGGTTGATTTTTTAATTGAAAGAATAACAGGATCAGTTACAATAAAATCGTCCATACGCACACCATGGGCGAGTATCATGGGTAACATTACTTCGAAGCTTTATTAATACAAAAATCAATAATGAAAAAACTAAACGTGATAAATGGTTGTAGGATCAGTGAAGGTTGATTTTTTAATTGAAAGTATAACAGGATCAGTTACAATAAAATCGTCCATACGCACACCATGGGCGAGTATCATGGTTTACATTACTTCAAAGCTTTATTAATACAATAATCAATAATGAAAAATCGACATCAATAGGGTTGTCCGTATTCCCAGTCAGTACCCTTCCCCGCCCGTCATGTGCACAAAGACCGCATACATCCCCCATAACGTCAAGGCTAAGAAACTAGAACGTCATAAGGAGTTGCAAGTCGCTCCCATACTGGCGCCATTTTGGTCGAGGCCAGGCAGGTCCAGAGTATAGTTTAATGTCTCCAATAAGTAGCGGCAGGACCAGAATTACATTTATGAAGAATGTTGAAGAGTAGTATGTTGAAAATCTGAAGCCATCGTTCTACAAACTCTCAACCTTCCTTGGATGGAAAAATCCTGAAGAATGTACAAACCGAAAACCAGTTTTTGTCTGCATAGCATCAGCAGCAACACTTGAGTCAGCTTTGTGTGAAGCCGCCATCTTGATCCAATCAATACCGTCCCCTTGCACACATTCAGGGACCAGGCCGCAGGACGTATTTTCAGATCAAACGGATTGTGGGACAAGGTCCAGAATGGAAGAGTCACCAAAAGGCAAAAAGTTCCGCCGGACCCCGGGAGCCGGCCGCCTTTGTCGGGGGCGATCTCAGGCCCCACCAGGGCAACAAGACTTGGGGAGGGGGCAGGAGCCAAGCGCCCCCTCCCAGTCCGCGCTACCACACCGCCCCTCGGGGGCCTCCGTCAAGCGGTTCAGGGAGGCACCGCAGGCAGCTGTTCTTCAGATCAGTGGCTCTCACCGGCAAGGCTCCCCTCCGTTAGCAGCGATCGTTGGCGCTGTGGTTGCGGCTGGAGGTCCCGCCTAGTCAACGCCCCGGCCTCTCCATGTCGTAGGCCGCAAGAGTGGGCGCAACTCTGCTGGCCGAGCGAGAAATACCGACCCCTGCACACATTCAGGGACCAGGCCGCATTGCGAGGGCACCGCCGGACGTGTCTTCAGGTCAAATGGATTGTGGGACAAGGTCCAGAAATGAAGAGTCGCTGTATCGCAAGAGTGGGTGAAATTTAGCCGGATGGCGGGTGAGATGCTGTAATAGCAAGAGCAGGCGCAACTCAGCTGGCCGAGAGAGACTTGGGGAGGGGGCAGGAGCTAAGCACCCCCTCCTAGTCCGCGCCACCACACCGCCCCTGGGGGGCCTCCGTCAAGCGGTTCAGGGAGGCACCGCAGGCAGCCGTTCTGCAGATCAGTGGCTCTCACCGACAAGGCTCCCCTCCGTCAGCAGCAATCGTTGGCGCTGTGGTTGCAGCCGGAGGCCCCGCCTAGTCAACGCCCCGGCCTCTCCATGTCGTAGGCTGCAAGAGTGGTCGCAACTCAGCTGGACGAGCGAGACTTGGGGAAGGGGCAGGAGCCAAGTGCCCCCTCCCAGTCCGCGCCACCACACCGCCCCTCGGGGGCCTCCGTCAAGCGGCTCAGTGAGGCACCGCAGGCAGCGGTTCTTCAGATCACAACAGAGTCTCATGCTCGATCGATTGAGCTGGCCGAATCAGGCAACAAGAAGGTGTGGGGGGGGGCACCTCTTGCTCAACCACCACATGAGGAGGGCCGAGTGAGGCCCTGTGCCGCAGGAGCGGGCGCAACTCAGGTGGCCAAGTGAAGCGCTGGGGTGTAGCTGAGAAACCTCCACCTGGGGAGGTGGGGGAGGCTCGTTCGCGCCGCCTCTCCCTTCCAGTGCACCCCACGCCGTCTCCTGGCGCAGGTATATGAGATGGTTGGACCAGGGCACCGCAGGACGTGTCTTCAGGTCAAACGGATTGTGGGACAAGGTCCAGAATGGAAGAGTCACCAAAAGGCAACAAGTTCCGCCTGACCCCGGGAGCCGACCGCCTATGTCGGGGGCGATCTCAGGCCACACCAGGTCAACAAGACTTGGGGAGGGGGCAGGAGTCAAGCGCCCCCTCCGAGTCCGCGCCAGCACACCTCCCCTCGGGGGCCTCCGTCAAGCGGCTCAGGGAGGCACCGCAGGCAGCGGTTCTTCAGATCAGTGGCTGTCACCGGCAAGGCTCCCCTCCGTCAGCAGCGATTGTTGGCGCTGTGGTTGCGGCCGGAGGTCCCGCCTAGTCAACGCCCCGGCCTCTCCCTCTCGTAGGCCGCAGAGTAGTCGGGGAGAAATCCCGGGAACGGCGGCATGCATTTGGATCGATGTTGCAGCGGGCTGCCATGTAAATAGTTATTTAATAAAACGTTTTACCCTGTTACTTTGCTGGTGTGTTGTATATATTTATAATATTTGCATAGGGTTTGTCGTTGTTTTGGGCGGGGCGGGCGGCGGAGCCGAGCTGTCTTGCAGCCATCATGGCGTCGAGCTCAGTTCCTCTCACTAGTTTCATATTTCTCATGAGGGGTTGTTCCTAATGTTTCTATTTTAGCGAGGTCAAAAAGAGATCCCATTAGTGGCCTACTGATTTTTCTTGATTCCTTTTGTTTTTTCTAACGATTTTTCACTATCTGCAAAGACTAAACAGAGTATTGCGACTCTGTGCTTGTTTGTAAATAGAGAATGAACCAAAGAGAACCAATTCCAAAACAGTAAATGCTTGGATAACAATCAATCAAATGGAGAGGGAAGCAGGCACGACAGATTACAACGGGGGCAAAGGCCTGCGTTACCTACCCTTCACTATCTGCAAAGAGAGAATACTCCTAAAAGAAAAGAGGGGGGGGGGCAGCGTTCAAAGCACATCAGCGTGCATAGACACGAAAATGTTTTTACCTACCACGTACTTGACATTTTACAGCTTTTGATATTTGCTATTAAAAAACCATTGAAATTCACTGAAAAAAACATAGGTTATAGACCATATATAGTTAGGAATTAGCATTTACAAAACCTTGAAAATTCACTGAAAAAACCATGGGTTATAGACCATATATAGTTAGGAATTAGCATTTACAAAATCTTATTTTACTCACACAAAACCATTGAAATTCCATATATAGTTAGTTGCACTAACTATATATCGCGCACCCGCAATCCACTGCTGATGATGTCACATATGACATCATTCATGACATGGTCAGTGACATCACTTTCATGAACTTGTATGTACTGTGTGCAATACCTTAAATGGTATTTTTAACAGTGATACATATTTGCATGAAACATGTTCTCTTCATTATTCTTTCCTCATTTTAAAATATAAACATTTCTTCATTTTGAAATCTCACCCTTAAGCATGCAATACATATTCTATTTATTTGGAAAGTGTCTTTATATGAACTGTACGTTGATTTGTATTCACACCCAAAGTTCACGTTGAAATGATTTCTTAACTGCTCCAGTACTCTCAAATAAATATGTTAAAATTGTTCCTATCACTGTATCCTACTCACCATTTCCTCTCTCTATTTCCCTGACAACAAAATGGAGTCATTGATCTTGTTGAGATATTCCTCATACTTATGCTCTCTCATCTACATTTAGGGGCCTATTAGGATTGCGGGCGGATCGCCACTGCTGGGACGGCGGTGGCGATACGCCTGCCAGATGTCCCTGTTCACCGCCATATTAGTATGGCGTGGGGACCGTGGTGGATGGAAAGACCGTCCGCCGCTTTTCCGCTGGTCGGATTGCTGGCCGGATGGAAAAGGCACACAATATTGTGGCGGGGCCTGGCAGGCACTGCCATCCATATTATGACGCCTGTGGAGGAATGCCTTTCCATAGCGGAGACTCTGCATGGAAAGGCATGGGGGAATTCGCAGTGGGAGACCATTACGGGTCCCCGGGAGGGTGGGGGAGGAGGGTGGCTGCACTGGGGAGTACCTATGGTACCCCCATCATTGCCATGCACAAGGTGGCAGGTACTGCGCGGTGCCTGTCATGTTGTGCATGGCAATGCACAACATGGGCTTTAAGCATTGCGTTTACAGCACCGCCCACTGCAATGTTGAAGGTAGGAATGTACCCGCCAGTGTGGCAGGCGCATTCTAATGGGCCTGGCAGGACCACCGCACCTCTGGCTGTCGATCGTGTGTTCCGTTACAGTGGCGGGCGGATCATAATAGGCCCCTTAGTCTCTTATTATCTGGTTCTATAACTCACAATGGAGGATATTTCATTTCAGTGAAGTACAGATTCAATAATCATGTCGTTAGCCTCCATTAAATCTCATTCCAACAAGCTATTCTACTAAGGGTTAGTATGAACCATGCTGTTTCTCCAGAATCCTTATAAATAACTTCTACCCAGAGATTTCGTTCAAAACTTCCTCTTCATCATCAAATCTGCATGATTGATTATCCTTCCATTTTCTGTAAGGTGCAATAGTAAAAAAACTTTCAAAATTCCCCATCATAAATCCATGAGATCATTTCCTTATTTCTAGTTCTGTTTGCTCTCAGAACTCCCAAATGGTTTAAAGTGCAAAGTGCTTTAATTAAAGTGCTATCCCATTTCATAATACAGCACCTAAAAAAATTTGGAGTCGTGGCCCCAGCGTGGCCCCCTGGTGTGAACGAGCTAGGTGCGTGACTCCCAGCGTGGCCCCCTGGTGTGAACGAGCTGGGTGCGCAACTCCCAGCGCAGCCCAATGGTGTGAACGCGCTGTGTGCGCGACTCCAAGCAAAAAAAAGTCATATTTTTTAAATGTAAATCTAGGTTATATGTTTGGATCTTGGGTGGCTCTAAAAATAGCCCTTGTGTTTACTGGGAGATTTTGGTACCTACAAGTAAGTACCCATGCAGAGTCTAAAGTTGTTGAGAAAGACTCTGTTAGCCTCATTTGTGAAATGTAGCTGCCATCCATATTAAGACGCAGATTGTTGTTGTAAATGGACCCCATCCTATAATCTCTGAGATAAGCTGAAACAGCTCTATTAACATGTTTCCTAGCTTTCTCAATCTGTGGACAAAATTGATTGGACCAGTTCCATTTCTGTCTGGACACCCAGGCAGCCCTAGGGGGTCAGGGTGCTTCTACCCTGCCCCCTTTTCTTGTTTTGAGCCTTATTTCTTTTTTTTTCTTGTGCCTCGGTTCCACTGAGACACAAGATGGCTGCCAACACTTCCTGGTTTGAAGTGTCGACAGCCAATTAGAGTGAAGCTCGTGATCGGCAGGATGCATGGATCCACCGCGCCTCTATATATCGAAACTTTTATTTTTGGATTTTCTCAGCAACTACTGAACGGATTTACAATATTTAAGAAAAAGAGTTCTTTCTAAGGCGACCGCCAGTAGGATATGGATATATATATATCTCAAAATGGAACCTCCGTCTGCTTCCCAGCATCGTGCACGCTGCTTCGCCCCACAAAGGAACCACAAACCACAATCTTCAGGCAAATGATTTATTCACTGCTGTTTTCTTACTACATCACCGGGGGGCTTGGCAGCCTCCCCCGTCTTGTCTTGACCTCCCCCCCTGGTATTTTATTTGTTTATACATGACTTAACTGGCACTTGCCATTACCGGGGGATCGGTTCCTAGGAACACCACTTATTTATTATGTGTTCATGACCACTTGGTTAATACGGTTTTCCCCGGCTGCACTTGCACAGGGTATTTTTGTATTGGGGGACGGTTTAGCTTGTCCTTAGACTTCTTTTTTTGCATTTACCATGCCCAATTCTGTCAGTTTTTGGGAAAGGAGCGACTGGCCTAGGTTGTTCTGTCAACGCAACTTTATTGACAATCGCGGCTGCTGCGACTCACGCACTTTGCGTGAGTCTCATGAAACGGATGATGGCATCAATTCACGTCATCATGGGAGGGCATCTCAAGCACTTTGTACTGGGGCACTTGTCTTAACAGTGAATATCGTGCAATTTTTGGAGTATGCATTCATCGTTATACGTTTGAGACTTGTGGGTGCCAGCCTTGACATTGTCGCTGGCTACTTACATACCAATCATTATATACATTTTTCTAGTTGTTTACAATGACTGGACATTTATACCATTTATGTTACGAATATGAAATATGGTCCACCATGAGCAGAAACACATTATATGTATCATGATAAAGTCAATCATCATGTATTTGTACTATTCCAATATGTCTGCCACAATCCCAGTGATAGTCCTATTTTGTTGTTTATCACGCTCACACTATTTACATTGTGCTGAAAGTGTTCTTCTTTTCATGTGAAAAAGCCCGCATGAGGTGAAATGCGTTGTGAATTAAATAACGGACACCCTTACGATCTGATGTCTGTCTTTCCTGAGAGCACGCTTGATATTGGATTTTTGCAGAGAAGAGTGACAACTGGTTACTCCGCCGGCGTGCGCGCCACTTTCCACAGGTCTTGTGGAGTCCAGTAGGAGTTTGGCATTGTGGATTCAATTGAGGACTCTGTTCTTTGAGACCGGCCTTAATACGGTGCAACACAGAAGAAGGACACAGTGGTGGACCTACGATAGCGCCGAGCAGGAGGTAGGGCCTGATCTCTTCCATCCTCGGGGGTGGGGTGCCCAACGGCAGTTAAGCGCTGGTACTCCCGCAGTCAGAGGCAGCGGGGAGGTCGTGTGCACCGCGTATTACCTGCGTGCTTTTCAGGTCACGGACAGTTTATACCCTCAGCAGGGAGGCTGGAAAGTATGTGATCTCTAGTAACCGCAAACACGCAGCATTTGATTCCCCTGTACGTGTGCACGCAATAGAGGGCAGAAAGAACCTAGTATTTACTCGGGGGACAGACAGACTCGATCAGCAGGAATTGTCCAGTTGTGGGACAGCAATGGATGAAGATGATGAGCGCAGGGCAGCAGCAAAAACGATGTTTACTAGGAAGGTGATCCCTCTTAACAGCAGCAAGGAGAACTATGAACAGATACAACCAAAGGATGATAAACTTAAGAGATATGAAAAGCTCAAAAGATATGAAAAGCTCAAAAGATCTGAAATTACCAAGTGTTGGGAGGTCACATCAACATTATGTTGACCAGAACATGGTACCAAGAGGACTTCGACTATTCACAACACCTACATATGAGAAGCCAAATCCAAGGATTTTGGAGGAATGGTCAAACAATTCTGCGTTGAGCTACAGGAGGATGCTTGAAATCCTTGTGAAATTTGCCTGGTTGGACAGAGATGAGATCATGAAGGAGTTAAAGGAGCTTATGGACGAACTTAAAAAATGCATCGACAGTGATAGTCTGGAGAAAGCACTCTGCACTATCAAAGAAAGACTTAACAAACACGAGGAAGACATAAAAGCACGTAAAGAAAGGAAGCTCAGTTGTGACTAGGGGACTAAGACAGCGGGCGGATTTTAACCTTCAGTCATAAAAATGACCATTTATACAGACAAGAAAGTTCTGGACAAGAAATGATGAACAGTACTAAAGAAAGATCGACTGTAGAATTATCAACTACCGATGACAGAGAATCCGATGTACCCGTACAAAATCAAACGCCAATGGGAACCAACAAGAAGCAACTCACTTTTTTAGAGGAGTATCAGACTCTAAGGAGGGGTCGTCTAACTACGAAGGAAATACCTGTACCAAAAACAAGAGGACAAAGGGGACGTAGACGGGGTTGAGGAAGAGGTTACGTAGAAACAGAAGAACAAGGCTCAGACACCGGTGGCAGAAGAGGCAGGTGACGTGGCGCCATGGGAACCAGCAGAGCACGTGCCAAAAGAGTATGTTGATGGATGATCTTATGGTGATTAGAACAATCATTAATCTATTCCAAAAAACTATGACAATGATAGAAAAAAGAACTCTCTGCCTGGGTTTATCGTTCTGTCCATCCTATCCCTCTGAGTATGCTGGTGTTCGCATTGACGTGTTTAAATATGTTTGCAAACGCAAACTCCAAAAGTGGCACAAACTCAAGGGCACCATTGGTGATAGGGATGCAAATGAGATCAACAGCCCTGGTGTCTATGATTTTAGCATAAGGGATACTGAGTTACTCAGCACTGTGGTTGAGCTAGGGGAATGTGATGAGGGAGCAGGGGCTACTGTTTCTTCCACACAATTACTAGCAGCACTACTAATGCCTTGGCTGACACTGATTTTAGACCTAAATCTGTGTTTATGCCCACTCTCCTTCACAATAGCATAGACACCTTTCATGAGGTTGTGAGTAAGTCACTCAATGAATCTAGACATAACAGAAGGAAATATAAGAACAATGGTGAGTGTAACCTTACATATAAACAGAGACAGGCCCTCAAATCGCTGATGGAAGATGACAGCATTGTCATCCGCCCAGCGGATGAAGGAGGGAATATTGTTGTGTTAGACCATGAACAATACCTGGAAGAAGCTGAGAGGCAACTCAAGGATGACATGTTCTAGGAACCTGTGAGCTTTGAGAGATACGATGCCAGTATTACCACCATATGGGATTCATTGGGTGAATGGAAGGACAAGGCATACTCACCTGGGAGGAATATGGCTATTTGAAACACGACTATCCGGTTCTCCCAGTTTTGTATCTGCTTCCTAAAGTCCATAAAAATCCCACTAGTCCACCAGGCAGACACATAGTGCCGTCACGAGGCAGTGTGGCAGAGCATGTATCGAAATACATTGACCATTTCCTGAGATGGTTTGTCACCAGCCTGGACAGTTATGTTAAAGATACTAAAGATTTCCTCATGAAAATTTGTCTTGGGATGCAGACTCTTTGTTCATTACTTTGGATGTGTACCATTATCAATGACCAACAGGGTCTAGCAGCATGCAAACGATATCTAGAGACTTGACATGTGAGAGTTCCGTGAACACACACAGATGTTGCTGGACATGGCATGCTCTGTTTCGCCAAGTCAACGGTACAGCCATGGGATCGTGCTTTGCTCCCAGCTTCACAAATCTTTTCATGGGAAGCTGGGAGGAGAGCATCGGATACAATCCTGGGCTCCAACCCGAATTTGAGCATGTGTCAATGTGGCTCCACTACATCGATGACTTGTTTATTATTTGGAAGGGATCGGAGACAGAAGCCTTGAGTTTAATTGAGAAACTCAATGACAATGAGAAGTATATTGTGTTGAGTGTGAACATGAGCAGAACTGAAATCGAGTACCTTGATGTCAAACTGCAGGTCAAAGGGAACAAGGTTTTCACCACTCTCCATCGCAAATCCACCACTGGCAACAGTGTCCTACATGACCTCAGCAGTCACCTAGTTACTCTGACGTAGAGTATTCCATATGGGAAGCTGTTGAGGGCAAAAAGGAACTGCAACACTAATGAGGCTTACGTACCTGAAAGCAAGATCATCGCAGAGAGATTCAGGGAAAGGGGTTACCCCAATTGGGTGCTGAAGACGGCAATCAAGAGAGCAGCAGAGATAGAGAGGGCACAGACGATCTCCGATAAATCTTTGACTGTTGAGACCAGGATGATACTTACATTCAGCTCTGA
The DNA here is from genome assembly GCF_964263255.1 of Lissotriton vulgaris. Lineage (NCBI taxonomy): Eukaryota > Metazoa > Chordata > Amphibia > Caudata > Salamandridae > Lissotriton > Lissotriton vulgaris. The sequence continues at coordinate 427,218,510 of NC_141693.1, forward strand.
TGCACAGGCCATTAAAAGAATTGTACCAAAAATTGTGGGATTCTCAAAAATGAAACAGTAATTGGGGACAGGATCCCTGAGAGACCCAGTATCACATATCGAAGGGGGAGAAACATCAAGGACATGCTGGTATGCAGTGATACTACCACTTATCCACCCACCGGCATGCAGGGTTTTGATGGTTTTTACCCTTACGGCCACTGTAAGGCCTGCATCTACAGTAAATGTCACAGAAAGGTGAGCCACAATGGGATTAACAAGAACATTACTCAATTTTTAACATGTAGTTCTGTTTTTGTTGTGTATGCCATAGAATGCACATGCAAACTATGGTATATAGGAAGTACCACATGTATGGCCAAGAAGAGAATTTTGGAGCACAGTCGTGACATCACCAACTATGATACAAAATACCCTGTGGCCCAACATTTCAGAGAGAAACATTTCTCTAATGTCCAAGGAGCTCAGTTACATAATCTTGGAGCAGGTACATAAAAACACTAGAGGTGGGAACAGGGTCTTCACAATACGTCAGAGAGAGTCCAAGCTCCTTATTTACTTCCAAACTAAAACACCAGGAAGCCTGACTCAGGAAGAGGAATTATCCATACACCTCAAGGAATAAGTGTATTCAACAACATTGCTGTTTTGCCTTGCGTTCTTAGCTCATTTTCTATAATCCATGAATCGTTTTTGTGCCCAAGATGTTTGAAATTTGTCTTATAGTTATGATGCTAATGTGTCTAATAAGGTCAGATGATCCTGTATTTTAAATTGTAATTTTGTTTCATCTTCTTTTACTTTACAGGAGGGAAGGAAGGGGCCCAAGTCACAAGCACTCACCTCTCACGGGCTTCTTACCCTTTTTCTCTTCTCTGTTTTTCAAGAGCACTGCGACGAAGATTTATGACAGCACGCCCAGTTTTATTGTGAAAATGGTAACTTCAAGTGCACCGCCCTTCTCAGTACGTCCGTTTCTTTGTGTTGTTTGAGGTCGCTTGGGACCATTTGGTATATGCCTGTGCCTGGCTTGGCAGCCCGCCTCGTCTTGCCTTGACCCCCTTGGTATCTTATGTGTTTACACATAACTTATACTGGTACTTGCCATCACCGGGGGTCTTGGCAGCCCGCCCGTCTTGTCTTGACCACCCCCCCTTGTATTTTATTTGTTTATACATGACTTAACTGCAACTTGACATTACTGGGGGTTCGGTTCCTATGAACACCACTTATTTATTATGTGTTCATGACCACTTGGTTAATACCGTTTTCCCCGTCTGCACTTGCACAGGGTATTTTTGTATGGGGGGACGGTTTAGCTTGTCCTTAAACGTCTTTTTTTGCATTTACCATGCCCAATTCTGTCTGTTTTTGGGAAAGGAGCGATTGCCTAGGTTGTTCTGTCAACGCAACTTCATTGACAATCGCGGCTGCTGCGACTCATGCACTTTTCGTGAGTCTCGTGACACGGACGATGGCATCAATTTCACGTCAGCATAGGAGGACACCTCGAGCACTTTGAACTGGGGCACTTGTCTTAACAGTGACTATCAGGCAATTTTTGGAGTATGCATTCATCGTTATATGTTTAGGACTTGTGGGCGCCACCTTGACATTGTCGCTGGCTATTTACATACCTATCATCATATAATTGTTGGTATTTTATTTGTTTATACATGACTTAACTGGCACTTGCCATTACCGGGGGTTCAGTTCCTATGAACACCACTTATTTATTATGTGTTCATGACCACTTGGTTAATACCGTTTTCCCCGGCTGCACTTGCACAGGGTATTTTTGTATAGGGGGACGGTTTAGCTTGTCCTTAGACTTATTTTTTTGCATTTACCATGCCCAATTCTGTCTGTTTTTGGGAAAGGAGCGATTGCCTAGGTTGTCCCGTAAACGCAACTTAATTGACAATCGCGGCTGCTGCGACTCATGCACTTTACGTGAGTCTCGTGACACGGACGATTGCATAAATTTCACGTCCTCATGGGAGGGCTTCTCGAGCACTTCGTACTGGGGCACTTGTCTTAACAGAGACTATCAGGCAATTTTTGGAGTATGCATTCATCGTTATACGTTTAGGACTTGTGGGCGCCACCTTGACATTGTCGCTGGCTATTTACATACCTATCATTATATAATTTTTTCTAGTTGTTTACAATGACTGGACATTTATACCATTTATGTTATGAATATTAAATATGGTCCACCATGAGCAGAAACACATTATATGTATCATGATAAAGTCAATAATCATGTATTTGTCCTATTCCAATATGTCTGCCACATTCCCAGTGATAGTCCTATTTTGTTGTTTATCACGCACACACCATTTACGTTGTGCTGCAACTGTTCTTTTTACATGAACCGCGTTGTGAATTAAACAACGGACACCCTTACAATCTGATGTCTGTCTTTCCTGAGAGCACGCTTGATATTGAATTTTTGCAGAGAATATATATATATATATATATATATATATATATATATATATATATATATATATATATATATATATATGTATATATATTTATATATATATATATATAACTACTTCCTCCATTCCAAATGTGAAGAGAGTACATTATCCGATAGAGGATAAGGATACAAATATTGAGAAACATCTAACTTGCCTATCGGAATACTGTGTGTATGTACTGGTCTGTCCTTGTTCCTAGAAGTACGTAGGAAGCACTATGTTCCCTGCAAAAACACAGGTTTTATAGCATATGAGGGCAATCCAGAACAAAGAGCAGACCTCACCTGTTGCCCGACACTTCGAGGAACACCATAGCAGTAATCGCAACCTCCTCAGATTCTTCGTAATAGACAAACTACCTCCTATGAAGAGAGGAGGAGATAAGATTTGAAAGCTGCGACAGTTAGAGAACAGGTATATTGTGAACCTAGACACTCTGATCCCAGGTGGCCTCAATTCAGAGGAAGAAATGATATGGCATCTTGGAGAATGAATTTAACTGTAATATAGACACCATGTCTGACATGAGAGTACTTTTAATATTGTTCTTAAGTATGAAACTTTTCCCAAATTATGTCAATGTACATTGTGTGTTCCTGAGGTCATATGAGACAACGTAGCATTATGGTTTATAAGTACTTTGTTTACAAGTTATCACATATGATTGAGGGTGTGGGCACTTTCATGGAACGAATATTGGTATTTTGTAGTGAGTGGTATGAAATGTTCAGTTTCTGACAGGTTCGCACCTTTCTTTTCTCTTTTTTTCTCCCCCACTCATGTACAGGACTACGGAGGAGTGTTATCTGATGTGGAACCCTTTTTTGATTGACAACATGTGATATCCTATTGAGACTGTCCTTATCCTCCCACTGGGGAAGTAGATGATTATTATTTGTACAAACTCTCTGATGGACAAGAGTATGATAATTTGATGATTGTGACTTTATTCACTGAGTGACTCGTATTCCACTTGGATTACATTGGGAGAATTGGCATGCACTGGCGCATTACTACTGTATATAACAATTGGGTACTCAGTTATTTTCAAATATTTATAATTGAAATATGTGAGACTATTATGTCCTTGACTGATCACAGGAGAACCTCAAATAAGGTGCATGTAAATTTACCCTATTTCGGATGAAAGGGGTTTATTAATTTTTGAAAAATAAGCCTTATTGAGAAATACATACTCCGTAGTGTTTGATGAAAGATGGGTTGATTTTCCACTTGGAATGTTACAAATATATATTGCATTATGAGTTAATAATGTAGGAAGGGTGAATCTGTGAGAAATGTACAGACACAAGTACAAATAGTTCACTTGCTAAACCACACCACTGTAAGATGGCTGCCAATGGAAAAGGTTCCATGTCCTTTGTTTATTTTCACTGAAAAATCACATGTGCACTTTGAATAGCGATAACTTTACTTAAACAGTTCATTTCCGATACACCAGCTACCCGTGACCAAGGCGAGTGTCGTTCGCCAAAACGCGTTGGGTTTGTTCCATGATTTCCGTTGACAATATGCTGGAACCGAAATGAATAAAAGATTAATTTGAGCACACACGCTTTTCTGGTTGGATACTGTGAGAGGCTGGATTGGAAGTGCATTCGCACAGCGGCTGCTGTGCGGGGTGAGAATCATATATATATATATATTACCTACTGGCGGTCGCCAGTAGGTAGTTATAGTTAGGATTATTTTATGTAGGGAATTCGCAACATTCTATTGGGAATAACTTTGGCGCCGGGTGCGGAATCTGCCTGAAATTTTTCTCAAATCTGCCTCGCGGCGCTCCGCTCTTCCCTGAAAGTTTGGGGGGGATTCGTCAAGCGCGGGCCAAGATAAAATGGGGTCCCAAAACGTGTTTTCCCCATGTTAATTTCCATAGGGCGGTCAAACTCACTTTTACCCCGAACGGCTGAATGGATTTCCACCAAACTTGGAAAAATTGTAGGGACTGGTAGCCCGATGTGCCTTTGCTATGTCTCAAGATATGTGCTCCAATGGATTTTGAGTAATTTAGGTTCAAAAAAATATATATATCTATAAGCGCGCCCGATACGCGCACCGGGGCGCGAACCAGCGCGCTACGCGAGTTCGCGCGGGGAAAGCTGAGTGGCTCTTGGGTGTCTGTCAACATTCCAAACAGTCCGGAGCGGCCGCCATCTTGTGTCTCGGTAGGATCGAGACACAAGAGGTGGCAAAAACAAAGGGGGAAATTACCAAAAAGGGGCAAAGTAGACCCCCCCTGACCCCCTAGGTTTGATGTGGGGGCCATTTTCTATTTGCGCGGGGGGAGCGCCCGGTACGAGCACCGCGGAGCGTACCGGGGAGCGTACCATGGGGAAAAAAGAATGACAGAGTTTTTTAAAAATGTAGCTTTTTTTATAAATTGGAGGTAGTTCTAAAAAGAACTGGTTTTTTTCTTCTTTTTGTTGTTTTATATTTTTTCATTGTTTTATTGAACATTTTGTACTTTTTTTGGCTTTTATGAACAATTTTATATATTTTTTTGTTATTTTTATGGGGAGAAACAAAAAACAGGGAATTGTAAAAGGCTCAACTGGAGCAAAAATAAATCAGGAAAAAATTAAGGTTTTTTGGGGCAATTGTGGTTGTCACCAGCATGGTTGATGAGCTTTATGCTTTGCTCACCATAGGTAATTGTTTTACCACAAAAAATACAACTGATTTTGTATTCCCCAAACTAGGGTTGTATGTTTGGGACCATCTCCCTTGTCTTTGATCTCGATGGAGTGGGTTGCTTTCTTTTGGAGGTGCTGGGTGAAGATTGGTGAGGGTTTTTGGCAAGTTCTTGGACCTCTGCCGCAGCATAGTTGTTAGGATGCCGGCGTTGCATGTGGCAAATCATGGTGTTATTGCCAAAAGAGTATTTCTTGTTAGGGTTCCCCCTTGAAAGTTCAGTGCCACAGATTAAGCAAGTAACCCTTGGCGCATTCACTTTTTTGAGGTCCTTTGCGATGGAAAAAAACTCCCAGATAATGTGCTGCTTTGGCCTATATGGGGTATTGTCTTCTGGCAGGAACGTCCTCCTCCCCTCCTCCTCCTCCTCCTCCTCCACCTCTTCTTCATCTCCATCACTGTGGTGTTGTGGTGGTCCTCTTGGTGGTGGTGGTGGTGGTGGTGGTGCTGGGATGCTCCTGCTGCTGCTGCTACTGAAGCCATTTTTCAGTCCAAAAAGGTACAGAGAGGTCTATCAACAGGTCTTCTTCACTCAAAGTACAAAGTGAGAATGAGGAAAAAAGGTGGGGGCTTTCATCATTAGGAAAAAAAACCTGTCCTGAACCAATGAAAGGTGTTATTTTCAGGTCACATGGCCAGGGCTTTCATCATTTGGAAACCAAAACTGTCCTGAACCAATAAAAAGTGTTATTTTTAGGTCACATGACCCGACGTGCTTACGCTATGCGCCCCAGGGCGTGCCCCGGGGCGCGCCTAGGGGCGCGCCTAGGGGCGCTTCAGATGCTTACGTTGCGCGATCGTATGCGCTTGAGTGTTTCCGGGTGCGTTTACGCCGTGCGTATCACGCGGACGGGGGCTACGCGATACGTCACAATGATGTTTTCGTTCGAGGAAATAGCGCTAACGGGACGCTCACCGGTACGCGCCCTGGGGCGCGCCGCAAGACTGCGCTTACCGATGCGCTCACCGGGACGCGCACCGGGAGCGCTCCAGAGCAAAAAAAAAAAAAACCATGAACAATATACATAAAAAAATAGTATTACATAAATATACAATATAGGATTCATTATAAAAAATATTACATTTCATACCTATAGAAATTTAGGAATTAGCATTTAAAAAACCTATGAAATTCACTGAAAAAACCATAGGTTTCACACCAGTTATAGTTAGTAATTAGCATTTAAAAAACCTATTAAATTCACTGAAAAAACCATAGGTTTCACACCAGTTATAGTTAGCTAGAAATTTTACTGACATAAAACCATTGAAATTCCCACGTTATAGTTAGTTGGACTCACTATAACTTGCGCGCCTGCAATGCACTGCTTGTCCTTTGACTGTCCTGTTTGGCTCCTTCTACAGCGCCATGAAGCCTCCGGGCGAACGAGCGCTTAACAAATTCCAACTAACATTGTAACATTGTAACATGATGTCACATATTACATCACTCATGACATGGTCAGTGACATCACTCATGACATCACTGATGACACCATCCTTGTGACAGAGTGACAGACCTCCTTTCAGTGTAATGTAACCCTTGAAACACATATTCAAAAATAGAAACTAAAATTTAAAAAAAAATAGAGATACCCATACCAGTTACAACAACCAATTCAGTAATACCACCATCTACATACACATCCACTTATTCACCAACAGTTCTATATAGTCACTCATACATATATTCACTCATCATATGTAGTGAAACACCTATACATCCTGTTACACACCGACAGTCATCCAAAAGTTACTCACATACATAATCACACATGCAAATAAACTATTGATCATCCATTTATTTGCATATACAGCTATACACACACTACCACCTTACTTCTAAGGAAACTTACTCTCTTAAACAATCACTTATAGAAACACATACTTATTTAAACAAGAACTCTTTCAATCTCTCACTCTCACATGTACTCACTTATATACGTCAATACTCACATATATATAGATTAAAACATATGTAGTTACTGATAAAAACACTAGTGAGACAGTCATTCACTCACTAACACACACATATACACACTCATCCACCCATACAGTCCTGCACATATGCTGTCTTCAAAACACATACAAACAGTGAGTCAGTCATTGATACATCTATGTGCTAAGTAACACCCCCACCAAACCATACAGACACTTATACCGATACTAAAAAACATCTAATAACCCATATACACACACATGTAGCTACTCACCAACCCATGCAGCCACTTATACACAAAGTGAAACACTGATACAAACATTTAAATATTTTAACAATACTCGCTAATATATGTATTCACTAAGATACACTTAATAAGCCAGTTAACCAATCATTTTTTTTCTTTAAAAAACATCCATTAAGACACTTATTTAAACATTTATTCTTCCATCGACCTTTACATATACATATATAAAACATATTTATTTTTCAGAAAGACACACATTCACTGGATGGTGTCATCAGTGATGTCATGAGTGATGTCACTCACCATGTCATGAGTGATGCAATATGTGACGTCATCAGCAGTGCATTGCAGGCGCGCAAGTTATAGTGAGTCCAACTAACTATAATGTGGGAATTTCAATGGTTTTATGTCAGTAAAATTTCCAGCTAACTATACCTGGTGTGAAACCTATGCTTTTTTCAGTGAATATATATATATATATATATATATATATATATATATATATATATATATATATATATATATATATATATATATATATATATATATATATATATATATATATATATATATATATATATATATTTATATATATATTATATATCCACTCCAATACTCACTCCCATCAAGGGGTTTTTGAATGCATAGGTCTTCCCACCTATTGTCGCTTAGTTGTTACTTGCCCTACAAATGAAAGGTACAGTGTCCCAACCTGCCCCTTGCTTCTCGGCCCGCCTGGATGCATGAGGTTGTTTCGGTCTGCTGCAGAAACTTTATACAGTGATAAGACTTCCGTGCACTAGGTAGTGCCACAACTGTTGTTGGCCCTCTGACGTCACGATCTCACCTGCAGCTGGCTCACAAGTGCGGTACATCATACCAAGGCAGCGTCCCTTATAGCATTTAAGTAATGCTCCTCTTTCCCCTCTGTTTCTGCTGGGAGGCAACGTGCATCTGTTTCACAGAAATATGTATGAATTTCCCTGCTTAACCACCGAACCCGTCACCAAAAATCTCCAATTTCAGGGCTCGAACCGGAAATGGCTCAATCCGGTATTGTGTACTTTAAGAATTTTTTTATTTTCATTTTCTTTTCAAGCCAGGTGCATGGTGTACAACAATAACAATAGCCTACGCATTTTGTCTGGATCCTTCAACTGGGCCTTAGCGTGTAACAACAAGAGTGTCTATCTACAGGGAAGCATCCCTTTTTACCTCCACCCTTTAAAGTGAGCACTAGACCCCATATGTCATTTTGTCTGTCATGAACTTGTATGTACTGTGTGCAATACCTTAAATGGCATTTTTAACAGTGATACATATTTGCATGAAACATGTTCTCTTCATTATTCTTTCCTCATTTTAAAATGTAAACATTTCTTCATTTTGAAATCTCACCCTTAAGCATGCAATACATATTCTATTTATTTGGAAAATGCCTTTATATGAACTGTACGTTGATTTGTATTCACACCCAAAGTTCACATTGAAATGATTTCTTAACTGCTCCAGTACTCTCAAATAAATATGTTAAAATTGTTCCTATCACTGTATCCTACTCACCATTTCCTCTCTCTGTTTCCCTGACAACGAAATGGAGTCATTGACCTTGTTGCGATATTCCTCATACTTATGCTCTCTCATCTACATTTAGGGGCCTATTAGGATTGCGGGCGGATCGCCACTGCTGGGACGGCGGTGGCCACCACCAGCCTGGCGGTGGCGATACGCCTGCCAGATGTCCCTGTTCACCGCCATATTAGTATGGCGTGGGGACCGTGGTGGATGGAAAGACCGTCCGCCGCTTTTCCGCTGGTCGGATTGCTGGCCGGGTGGAAAAGGCACACAATATTGTGGCGGTGCCTGGCAGGCACTGCCATCCATATTATGATGCCTGCGGAGGAATGCCTTTCCATAGCGGAGACTCTGCATGGAAAGGCATGGGGGAATTCACAGTGGGAGACCATTACGGGTCACCGGGAGGGTGGGGGAGGAGGGTGGCTGCACTGGGGAGTACCTATGGTACCCCCATCATTGCCATGCACAAGGTGGCAGGTACTGCGCGGTGCCTGTCATGTTGTGCATGGCAATGCACAACATGGGCTTTCAGCATTGCGTTTACAGCACCGCCCACTGCAATGTTGAAGGTAGGAATGTACCTGGCAGGACCGCCGCACCTCTGGCTGTCGATCGCGTGTTCCGTTACAGTGGCGGGCGGATCATAATAGGCCCCTTAGTCTCTTATTATCTGGTTCTACAACTCACAATGGAGGATATTTCATTTCAGTGAAGTACAGATTCAATAATCATGTCGTTAGCCTCCATTAAATCTCATTCCAACAAGCTATTCTACTAAGGGTTAGTATGAACCATGCTGTTTCTCCAGAATCCTTATAAATAACTTCTACCCAGAGATTTCGTTCAAAACTTCCTCTTCATCATCAAATCTGCATGATTGATTATCCTTCCGTTTTCTGTAAGGTGCAATAGTAAAAAAACTTTCAAAATTCCCCATCATAAATCCATGAGATCATTTCCTTATTTCTAGTTCTGTTTGCTCTCAGAACTCCCAAATGGTTTAAAGTGCAAAGTGCTTTAATTAAAGTGCTATCCCATTTCATAATACAGCACCTAAAAAAATTTGGAGTCGTGGCCCCAGCGTGGCCCCCTGGTGTGAACGAGCTAGGTGCGCGACTCCCAGCGTGGCCCCCTGGTGTGAACACGCTGGGTGCGCAACTCCCAGCGCAGCCCAATGGTGTGAACACGCTGTGTGCGCGACTCCAAGCAAAAAAAAGTCATATTTTTTAAATGTAAATCTAGGTTATATGTTTGGATCTTGGGTGGCTCTAAAAATAGCCCTTGTGTTTATTGGGAGATTTTGGTACCTACAAGTAAGTACCCATGCAGAGTCTAAAGTTGTTGAGAAAGACTCTGTTAGCCTCATTTGTGAAATGTAGCTGCCATCCATATTAAGACGCAGATTGTTGTTGTAAATGGACCCCATCCTATAATCTCTGAGATAAGCTGAAACAGCTTTATTAACATGTTTCCTAGCTTTCTCAATCTGTGGACAAAATTGATTGGACCAGTTCCATTTCTGTCTGTGGCATATGTTAGAGTAGACAAAGGCAGTTTTGGGGACAAGTAACATCAATTCTGCAAAGGTGTCCTTCATTAGCATTTCCAGACCTACCCCAGTCAAAGAGCCTAGGTCACTGCCACCACGGTGCACAATTATGAGGTCAGGGTGTTAGAGATGCAAAAAAATGTCTCCATTTTGCAAAGCTAGGGCTTTCAGCATACCTTTTGCACCAGAAAATATAGCTGTGTTCCACAATCCACGCTCTAAGCATCTTGAAGGGAAGTCTGGATACACTCAGAAGATGTCTGTAGTTGAAGTAGGCAGTTTGTAAAATAAGCTGTTTTTAAAATGGTGGACAAGATGCAGTTTTGAAAAAGGAAGAGAAATGATTGGCTGAATGAGAACATTATAGACTGAAAAATAGGGTCATGTTTCTGTGCTTAAAAAGCATGTTTCTTATTGCTTAGTAAAAACTGTTTGAAAGGTACATTAGATAAGATAGGCTTGTACTTTGGAAAGTCAAGCACACTTGCTATTTGAATTTGCAACATTATGTGCTGAATTTGTGACCTGTGGGTTCAGTTGAGTGTTCCGGCTCTGAGGAAGCAACGTGACAGTGACATGACATACAGGCACAAGGGGCAAAGCATCCATAAGAACAGACTCACAGGACACTTGACAGAACATGTGTGACATACGCTGGCCCACACCTTCACAACATGGTTGATTACAAATCAAACTGTACTGGCACACAAGATTAAGTGGATGAGCCAAACACATCCTGCTGCACACAGTGAGGCTGCAATTCCCCATGGAGCCTGTGATTGTAATGTCTCACACAATGTCAACACGTGAAATCTACAATGTGTCAGGGTCAAGGTTGTCACACATTGATGCCTTCACCAGAGTCAATACTCCACAACAGATGACTGTCAAGAAGGGTGACTGTCCTTTCATGGGAGTGGTGCAACATGCTATTTGATCCATGGTGATTAGACATGTATGGATGGTTCTTCAACATGCACAGAAACAGTTCCCACACATTCCCAAACCATAACAACCCAAAAAAGCCTGTTTGGATCTCCTACCCGTACTGACATTTACACATGTCCGTGCATGGAATGCTGATTTGGCCCACGTTGAAATCATCATGAGGAATAGCAGGAGGACTGAGATTACATAAACAGACAACAGGCACAGCAACCTGGGAATGAGAGACACACAAGGGCTCACCGTTACAAATCTTTGCTAAAGACATGGGCAGGTACAAAACACAAACAATGTAGTACACATGTAAATTTAAAGCTAAGTCATTGCACATTTCAGTGTGGCATGACCTCAGCACTTGCGTGACACATCAGAGCACACATCAAAGCATACAGTCAGCTGGACACACACATTGCAACACATGCCACTCAATGCTATGAGCTTGCACACTCATTCTCAGTGACTCACCATTATGAGAAGAAGTTGCGTATGAGCTGACTCCGGATATCATCCTCCTCCTCCTCATCACTTGCTTCGTGACCAAGCCCTTGATCCTCAACGGGTGGATGTTCCTGCTCCTCAGGATCCAGGATGAGTGACACTGCCTTCTCAACTGTCATGTTGTGCAGCATGCAGCACACGATGAAGATATTAAAGACCTTGCCCGGGGCATATGGGAGGTATCCGCCGGTCTTATCGAGACACCGGAATCGGCTCTTCAAGAGACCAAACGTCCGCTCTATCACTCGCCTGGTCTGCCCGTGTCTATTATTATACTCTACTCTGCAGCTGTTCTTGGGTTCCGGAGAGGTGTCATCAGCCATGGCATTTTGGGATATCCCGAGTCACCTGCAAATATACATCATGTAAATAAGTGGTTCATGAGATGCAGACAGAGAAAAAGATACAGAAAAACACAGGACACACAGAGTATACCCACCAACAAGACATGCCCGATAGTTGCGCAGCTGCAGCATCATTCTTGGCACCCTGCTACGCCTCATGATTAATGCATCATGGCACGATCCTGGAAAACGTGCACAAACATGGGAAATCAGCATGTTAGCAAGACACACCACCAGGGCATTTATTGAGTGATAATGGTTCATGTTGCGGTAAACCTGTTCCGGAGCCTGTGGTGGCACCAAAGCCACATGTGTCCCATCAATGGACCCAATTACATGTGGCATCCCACCCAGGGCATAAAATTCACCCTTGACACCTCACAACTCTTCAGGAGTAGGAAATTTGATGAATTAATCTATATGCTCCAACATGGCTTCTACCACATCACTCAAGCCACGGCTAAACATTGTTTGTGACATTCCACCTACATCAGCTATGGTTAATTGGAACGTACCTGTTGCAAAAAAATGGAGGGCTGACATCACCTTTATCTTGGGGGTCAGCGTAGGATATCTGTGTTGCGATTGGAGATGTGGTTCCAGCCTGTTCGTCAAGCCCTGAATCAACTGTTGAGTGAATCTGTAACGTCGGATGCAGTCACGTTCCCTCATGGTAGCCAAGTCTGGAAATGGCCTTGGTAGAGGTGGTGCCCTGCAGGACTTATTTGGGAAGAATGGAGAATAACTGTCAGACAACATCAATGGCAAGGTACATAGCACATGCAAAACTGCTACTAGACATCATGTCAATATGGAGTCTGGCGTGTGCAATACATCCAGGACACATATGACAGCTTTCTGGCACTCCTACAAAAACCCAGATACACCTGTTGTTTGCCTCAATAAAAATGACATGCCCTGAAACAAGAGGCTGGTCTGGTCTGAGTGAACAACCCAAGATATCACTTGAGTGACACACGTCACCAAACCTGCAGTAGATGGTTGTCAACCCATCCAGACAGCTGACTGCAAGGCACATGCACAGGTCACATGGAATAGCAAAAGTACAAATCAAACACATAGCGCAAAAGGAGTGTATGTGACCAAAAACCACTCAGCCCTTGTCAGGTTGCAGACATGTGTGCCTTGGGAAAATTGATGTCTGATGCCATCAGACCCAAAAACCGTGGAAATGCACATGTGGCATGGTGAGCCATTCCCCATCTCAACACAGACCCATGTTACATGCACAAACAGCAGATGCAGTTTACGTAACACACACAACAAGCTCAAGGTTTGACATGACACACACCGGACATATTCATTAACAAGAGGAATCCATTAGGAAGTGGGTAGAAGGTGTCCCTACTGTGGTTGGGAACACACTCGTTGTTTTTGGGTACCCCTCACACACCAACAGGCCCCTTGGTGTCATTCTTCATCATTGGGGTCCTCGCACCCCTCTACGGGATGCGGCGTGCTGCGACCGACGGTTGCGTGGGAGCATTTATTTGACTATGTGTGGTGTTAGTGAGAGAATTTATAAGTGAGTGCTGTGGTGGGGTTTAAATAGTGAGTGGGGTTTAAAAAGTGCCTGGCTCGTGGGGTAGCAAAAAAACTTTAATTGGCCCCCGGGCTGGTATTAGTAAAAGGGTGAAGGAGGAGGTGTTGGCGTAACATATGTGCGCCACCTCCTGTGTGTGTGTCAACATGTTTCGATGTAAAAACATCTTCTTCAGGACTGGGGTACACAAATCCCAACATTACTCGCGTTTTTCTATTTCTAGCTTTTTATATTTCTAAAAAAGTGGAATTTTACAAGTGCAGGTATATCAATGTACCTACTGAGCAACAGCTATTTAGCTGACCTGTAAGGAGAAGGACAACATTTTTTTTTCAGGTGGTCCATTTCTTGAAAAACCATAGGTATGTTTACCCGTGGATACAGTCACAAAAAATGAGTGTGGTTCAAATTTGTCAAGAAACGTTAGTGTCATTCTACACATGAGGAACGTGCCTATGGTGAAAATTATTTAACATATCAAAAAATACATACAAGACAGACACACATGTAACATAAAACACACACTCTAATGATCATGGCAGAATCTGGCTGTAGTCAGCCCATGTGGTACCTGTTAAGGCATAAACTTATTGTGAAAAATAAGAAAATTGTGTGAAGCTCACAGTGGGCATAACATACTGTTTTGTTAGGAGTTTATTACTCCATGAGACCGTACTAACGTAGGGGTTACCCGTGCTTCCTTGCTGCCTTTGAGGGAGAAATACGAATACTGCTGTTTGTCATGCTACTTACATATTTGTAGAGGTGGTAAGTTCTTTCGTTTTTTGGTGGTATTACTCACGAGTCTATAAGGAGAATCCCTCTTCGCTGCCCCTTACGCCGGCTCCGTTGGTTGTGCCGGGCTGTTTGCAAAAGGGCCCTATATATACTAGCGTTGTCACGCCCTTAATTGGATTATTGGTAAGGTTTGTAACCGGGGATATCCATATTTGGTTCGCCGGTAATTGGGTTTGCTTTCTGCTTCTCGCGATAGTTAGTTTCACCCGGTTGCGCAAGCGCGTTGGGCTGCAGTGACCTGGTGTTAATCGGGCATGCCCGGAAACAGCTTCTGCTTGCTTCTAGACTGCTCCGAAACGACTAGGGTTTGTGCCTGCACTGAGCATGTTTTTATCTTTTGAAAATCGGGGATTATCTTAAAAAAAAATATATAATAAATAAAGCAAGGATTCTACAAACTCGGGTCGTATAATGAAATCTGGGCAACCTCTTTATAGTTCAGATATTAGTATATACAGTCAGTTCAGAGGGGGATGAGAGAAGGATAGCGATATTATGTAAAACTAAAGGTGTTTAGTTCATCTTTTTGTTTACCTCATCTACCCTACGGGCTGTTCTGGATTTATTACATTCATGGATTTCACGGAAAATGTTCGTATTCAGAATTTTTGTTCGGACTTAGAAGGAAGCAAATTCTTTTATATAAAAAAGAGGGGGAGGGGAAAAATATATATTCAGGATGGTACCCTTTTTTTATATTAGTCGTTTAAGGTTTTAATTGGCCCTAGAGGATGGCATCATTTAATCCAGATATGTGGGTACCTAAGCTGAAAACCCAACGTTGCTCTTTTTCAAAGAGACCCTGTTCCGTGGGTAATTGCTCAATTACAGTCCAGTAGATGTCATTAACACAATGTCCCATCTCCAGGAAATGAGCCGCCTTCTTGGTGGTACTCTTTTTGCAGCGGATATTGCTCATGTGCTCACTGAGTCGTGTTTTCATTGCTCTGGTGCTCATGCCAATGTACTCCAAGTGGCAAGGGCACACAATCATGTAAATAACATTCTTCCTGTTGCAGTTTGTCATTCTTCGTTGGTCCCATTTTGTGCCATTGGCGAAGGTCAGTTGCTTACTTTTTCTGGTTAGGTGGCAGCTGGCACAGTTGCTGCAGGGAAAATGCCCCTGTATTCCTTGTACTGAAGGTTGTTGTTGTGGAGTTGGTTTTGGGCGTGTGTGCACTAGTATGTCCTTAAGGTTTTTCCCAAGTCTATGGGAAAACATTGGTTTCTCAATCTCCACAGTCCCGCACGTCAAAATGCGACATGGCGGCATTGATTATTCTGTCTGGATAATGTCTAGCTTGTAGCTTGACTTTGAGATTTAGGGCCTGTGATTTCGAGTTATCCATTTGGGTACAGTTTCTCCTAAGCTGCAGAACTTTCCCATATGGAAGGTTCATCCTGAGATGGCGTGGATGGAAACTGTTGTATCTGAGTAGACAGTTCCTTGCTGTCGGTTTGAAATGTGTAGTGGTTTCTAGTCTTCCATCTTGGTGGTAAATGTTGAGATCCAGGAAAACTAGTGTTTCATTTGAAACTGAATGCGTGAATTTGAGGAAGCGGTCTTGGGTATTGAGCCACTCCATGAAGTGGATGACTGTCTCGTGGTCCCCCTGCCAGATCACAAAGATATCGTCAATGTATCTTTTCCAGGTTAGTATGTGTTATCTGTACGGGTTGTTAGGATTGAGAATTTTATTGGTTTCCATGTGGTGTATTTACAGTCCAGCTAAGCTTGGCGCAAATGTCCTCCCCATGCTTGTGCCATGGCTCTGTAAATAAATTGTCTCTTCAAATTCAAAAACGTTTTTGGTCAGAGCTAAAGCAATACATTCCATTACTACTTCCCTTGGAGTCTGGTATCGCCAGTGTGTGCTGTACAATACTTCTTCGATTATTGCCAGGGTCTCATCATGTGGGAGGCTTGTATATAAGCTCTCAACGTCTAAACTGAGCAGGAGTTGGTTCTTAGGGTCAAAGGTGAGATCTTTTAGCATTTGCAAAACTGATTTCGTGTCCTTCAGATACGTATCTGTTGCTTGGATGAGGGGGCGCAGAAAAGCATCTGCGAATTTTGAGAGAGGCTCTAGAATGGAACCCATCCCGGAGACGGTGGATTGTCCAGGTTTTTGTGGATTTTCGGGATACAGTAGAAGTATGCCGTTCGTGGATTTTTTTGTATCAGGAACTCTGACTCTTTTTTAGAGAGCCAGTTATGTGCCAGAGCTTCCTCTACCATCCCTCCTATAGTTATTCTCAGGGATTCGGTCGGGTCAACAGTCAATATCGTATGATTTCGTCTCTCTGACAACAATCTTAGACATTCCTGGTTGTATGCTGTTGTAGTTTGTATAACCGTAGCTCCGCCTTTGTCGGCGGGTTTTATGGTGATGTCACGGTTGCTGGTCAGTTCTCGAATGGCCGTTTGTTACACCTTGCTTGTGTTCTGTAAAACGGTGTGTTCCGACGACTTTAATTTGTTGAGATCTGTCATTACTGCCTTCTCGAAGGTCAGAACCTCTATGGGTAGTAGGGCATCTGGTGGTGTGAAGGTCGACTTCGGTCTCAATCTTGTGTCTGTCTCTGGGAGACTCTCTTTGTTCTTGAAGAAAACCTTTAACTTGATTTTTCTTAGAAATTCCTGCATTTCTGTGTGGAGTTTGAAAGAGTCCAACTTATTAGTTGGGATGAAACTTAGGCCTTTGTTTAGTACATCCTTCTGGGTGGGTGTAAGTTCCCATGGTGTGATGTTTACCACTAGGTCCCCCTGCGGCTGGTTGATGGGTTGCTCTGCAGGGCTCCTGTCATGCTCCTCGTGTTCACTCTGAGGTCTCCCTGGTTGGGGTCTTGCCACATCACCGTGTTGCCTTTTCTGTTCCGTCCTCTGTTTGTTCCTTGGCGGGTGCCTAAAAAAGGCTGGTTGTTGTAAAAGTTCGGGTCGAACTCAGAGCCCCATGGTTGATACATGGGTCCCGTTGGTCCTTGTCCAAAATTGAATGGTGTGAAAGGTGTTGGTCCTGTGAAATGTGGAAAGTATGGTTGAGGTTGGTATCCTCACCATCCTCTTTGTCTCGGGTAAAGGTGGCCTTGTCGTCTCTGGTAGCCTCTCTGTCGCTGGTTGCTGCGGGTGCTAGAACCAGAGGAACCACTGTCGGAGCCATCACTATCATTGTCATTGTTCACATTCCCCGAGGTGTAATCATTCTTAGTATAAGGATATGCTGTCTCGGGCGTGAAACGGTCCTTATCCTTACCCAGTTTTTTAAATTTGCTTTGTTTCAGTGTGGATTCAAAATCAGCCATTTGCTGGTTTAGTTCATCCAGCCTCCTTTTGAGTTCTGCAGGTTTTATATAGGTTTTTAATTGCACCTCAATCTTCTGTATGTCCAATTTCAATTCTTGTGTAATTTCCGTGGCGGTTTTGACTATGAGCACCAACCAATCCCGTGTACAGTGCCACGAAATTAGTGACCATTCTTTTATGAAAATTTTGTAATTCTGGAAAATGAAGGGCTAATTTTTGACCAAAAGACCCTGTGGTGCTATCTTGTTCCTCAGGTACTCGGTCATTAACCCCTTCGCTGCGGATGACAAAGCCAGCTCGTCATGGGCGTTACCTGCGCTACGCGGATGACGAGCTGGCTTTGTCACAAACCGCGCGATTTTCAAATTTCAGCGCACAGCGGAAAAACCCGCTAGCGCGCATGCGGTTAAAAGGCCATGCAATGCTGCCCTTATTTGTGTCCTCCTCAGATTGACTAGTTCATCCCAGTCAACAACACTGGGTCCTGGTTCTGTGCTGCTCAGTCCTTCAAAAGGGTTGAGGGCTGCCAGGATCTCGTCTACAACTTCCTCGCCGAACGCAAGTCCGTGTTCTGACTCCATATTGGTGTGGTTGAGCGTGTGTTCTATGTATATAATGTGTTGGTAGTATGTGTCTTGGTTGGGATAGGGGAGCTCCCGCAGCTGTACACTGCCTGTATACCAATTTCAACAAAAGGGGAGAGAGAGAATATTACCTTGAAATGGATTCGTTCTCCGTGAGTTATATTCATTAACAAGAGTAATCCATTAGGAAGTGGGTAGAAGGTGTCCCCACTGTGGTTGGGAACACACTCGTTGTTTTTGGGTACCCCTCATACACCAACAGGCCCCTTGGTGTCATGCTTCATCATTGGGGTCCTCGCACCCCTCTACGGGATGCGGCGTGCTGCGACCAACGGTTGCGTGGGAGCACTTGTTTGACTATGTGTGGTGTTAGTGAGGCAATTTATAAGTGAGTGCTGTGGTGGGGTTTAAATAGTGAGTGGGGTTTAAAAAGTCCCTGGCTCGTGGGGTAGCAAAAAAACTTTAATTGGCCCCCGGGCTGGTACTAGTAAAAGGGTGAAGGAGGAGGTATTGGCGTAACCTATGTGCAGGATGTGGAGATTGAGAAACCAATGTTTTCCCATAGCTCTGGGAAAAACCTTAAGGACATACTAGTGCACACACGCCCAAAACCAATTCCACAACAACAACCTTCAGTACAAGGAATACAGGGACATTTTCCCTGTGGCAACTGTGCTAGCTGCCACCTAACCAGAAAAAGTAAGCAACTGACCTTCGCCAATGGCACAAAATGGGACTAGCGAAGAATGACAAACTGCAACAGCAAGAATGTTATTTACATGATTGTGTGCCCTTGCCACTTGGAGTACATTGGCATGACCACCAGAGCAGTGAATACACGACTCAGTGAGCACAAGAGCAATATCCGCTGCAAAAAGAGTACCACCAAGATAGCGCCTCATTTCCTGGAGATGGGACATTGTGTTAATGACATCTACTGGACTGTAATTGAGCAATTACCCACAGAACAGGGTCTCTTTGAAAAAGAGCAACGTTGGGTTTTCCGCTTAGGTAAACACATATCTGGATTAAATGATGCCATCCCCTGGGGCCAATTAAAACCTTAAACGACTAATATAAAAAAAAGGGTACCATCCTGAATATATTTTTTTCCCCTCCCCCTCTTTTTTATGTAAAAGAATTCGCCTCCTTCTAAGTCCGAACAAAAATTCAGAATACGAACATTTTCCGTGAAATCCATGAATGTACTAAATCCAGAACAGCCCGTAGGGTAGATGAGGTAAACAAAAAGATGAACGAAACTCCTTTAGTTTTACATAATATCGCTATCCTTCTCTCATCCCCCTCTGAACTGACTGTATATACTAATATCTGAACTATAAACAGGTTGCCCAGATTTCATTATACGACCCGAGTTTGTAGAATCCTTGCTTTATTTATTATATTTATTTTTTTGAAGATAATCCCCGATTTTCAAAAGATAAAAACATGCTCAGTGCAGGCACGAACCCTAGTCGTATCGGAGCAGTCTAGAAGCAAGCAAAAGCTGTTTCCGGGCATGCGCAATTAACACCAGGTCACTGCAGCCCAACGCGCATGCGCAACCGGGTGAAACTATCGCGCATGCGCGATCCCGAAGAGAAGCAGAAAGCAAACCCAATTACCAGCGAACCAAATATGGATATCCCCGGTTACAAACCTTACCAATAATCCAATAAGGGCGTGACAACGATAGTATATATAGGGCCCTTTTTCAAACACCCCGGCACAACCAACGGAGCCGGAGTAAGGGGCAGCGAAGAGGGATTCTCCTTATAGACTCGTGAGTAATACCACCAAAAAACGAAAGAACTTACCACCTCTACAAATATGTAAGTAGCATGACAAACAGCAGTATTCGTATTTCTCCCTCACAGGCAGCAAGGAAGCACGGGTAACCCCTACGTTAATACGGTCTCATGGAGTAATAAACTCCTAAAAAACAGTATGTTATGCCCACTGTGAGCTTCACAGAATTTTCTTATTTTTCACAATAAGTTTATGACTTAACAGGTATCACATGGGCTGACTACAACCCGATTCTGCCATGATCATTAGAGTGTGTGTTTTATGTTACGTGTGTGTCTGTCTTGTATGTGTTTTTTGATATGTTAAATAATTTTCACCATAGGCACGTTCCTCATGTGTAGAATGACACTAACGTGTCTTGACAAATTTGAACCGCACTCATTTTTTGTGACTGTATCCACGGGTGAACATACCTATGGTTTTTCAAGGAATGGACCACCTGAAAAAAAAATGTTTTGTCCTTCTCCTTACATGTCAGCTAAATAGCGGTTGTTCAGTAGGTACATTGATATACCTGCACTTGTAAATTCCACTTTTTTAGAAATATAAAAAGCTAAAAATAGAAAAACGTGAGTAAGGTGTGTACCCCGGTCCTGAAGAAGATGTTTTTACATCGAAACATGTTGATACACACATAGGAGGTGGCGCACATAGGTTACGCCAATACCTCCTCCTTCACCCTTTTACTAGTACCAGCCCGGGGGCCAATTAAAGTTTTTTTGCTACCCCAAGAGCCAGGCACTTTTTAAACCCCACTAACTATGTGCGCATCGTCTCACTATAGTAATCGTGCCATACGCAACGTGAAACGCACCGTACACGTGTGTTGATCTAAAAAAATACTTAGGGGACACCGAGGGAACGAGTAGTAGGCCCTGAATGCAGCCTGGTTGTCATAGATACTGAGATTTGAGTGTGTGCTACAGGTGTCCTGCAAAAGTCAGTTGGGTAAAAATATACAATGTTGCAAAATGATTGTGGAGCTGAAGCTCAAATTTTAAACCATGCAAATGTGTGTCAGGGCCTTTATGTTTAAAGGGATTGGATGAAACGTAGGATGCAAAGTAATCTGGCCTTTCACACTGTACTCCTGAGACTGAAAGCCCCTCAGCAGCACTGATTTAAGGCTGCATGTGGCTGTGAGAGAGCACTTGCCTGCACAACATTGGAGTTAAGCACACTGCTGCTGTCTCTGCATTCCCTGGACTTGTATGTTGCGTACGATGGAGAGGGCACCAGCATTCACTAAGGAGGAAAACCAGGCCCTGCTGGTTGCCCTCCTACCACAGTACAGCAAGCTGTATGGGAGACCAGGGTAACAGGTGAGTGCTGACTGCACTAGCTTTGACTGTGCACCTGTTGTGTGAGTGTCACTACAGGCATTGTGTATTGGTAGGACAGACGGGCAATGTGGTTTTCAGAGAGTCCCAGGGGGTGTACATCGTGGTGTCTCACATGCAGAGCATGATGTAGTTCATGTGTGTTCATTCCTCACTAGCAATGTGCTTACTGTGACATTCACTGCATAGTGAATGACACATTCAGCCGTGCAAGACCTTGCTTACTTTATTCCCAAATGTTCTGAGGTGTAACAGTGTTCCCCCCCGGAGTGACAGCTGACTGTACTCACAGATGTTTATGACTTGTGGGGACCTGTGGTGATATTGGACAAATGATGTGTTTAACGTCATGGACATTGAAGTGTGTGAATGTTCCTTGTCATATGGGTGAGTGTGTATGTGATGTGTTGCACCACAGCTGCATGAAGTATGCAGCAGCTATATCCATCTGATGTGACAAGTAAGGAGTGCTGTGTGCCTGACATGCAAAGTTAGCATGACACCTATGACACCTCTTTGTCAAGTTGCACATGTGCAAAGTGTGGGTTGTATCCACTGTTCTCAGTGACAGGTGAGTGATATGTGACTGCTTGCTGCGTGCTGTCCCACACCCTGCAGTTGCATGTGTTGTACAGTGTCTGCCATGATCAGTGAGTGTGTTGCATCTGTTACGCCATCTGTTGCCTTTTAATGCCATGTAGTGCATTGGGGTTTGCCCACAGGCCTGAATCACATGAACAATGATGCAAGTCCTGTGAGCATCCTATGCCCTGTTCACATTATCTCTGTTGTGCAAGTGTGTGTCTCTGGGACATGGAGCCAGTGTAGTGATGTTGTTGCACTTTGTCTTCCTGACAGGGAACTGCCTACGAGAAGAGGGAGATCTGGTTGGCGATCGTCAGGGCTGTGGGGGTACATCGCTGGCATCTGTACAACATCCAGAAGAGGTGGAAGGACATCCGGTGTTGGACCCGGTGTATCGCCCGGGTCCAGCTGAAGCTGTCACCTCCACGCCGGCATGGCGGAAGCCATAAACTCACCCCCCCCCCCCCACATGCTCTGGGTCCTGGCAGTGGTCTTTCCAGACCTCGATAGGCAGTTGCAGGAGAGACAGCAGCAAGAAGGGGGTAGGTACATGGCTGTTTGTTATGTTGTGTGTCACCTGCTTCTTGAGGTGCTCAGAAGCCTGGGAACACACCCACAGTTGGGGTGTCTGGTCAGACAGGATATCTGTGCAGTGTATTTTCAATTCTCCATATTCAGCTAGTGATCTTTTTCATCCCTTCCCCTGCCTTGACATGTGACCCCTGGTCTATGTGTATTCACATTTGCACATGTTCATCTAGGGTGCAAGATAATTAGACTGCACATTGATTAGCGCATCAGGTGGGAGGGTGTTCTGTGACATGTGTTGGGACCTTGCCTGTGCCATGACCTGTGCACTGTGTTTGGGCTTCATATTTGTCTGCACTGATGATGAGTCTCAACATAGGAGTGTGAGGTTTCAACTGCACACTCTTGCAGCATGCATGACCCATGTTGTGTTCTCAGACATGATGTACATCAGTTGGGAGATTTGCATAGTGCCATGCCGGTTACTTATGGTACAGTCAGCTCATTCCAGGACCACGGATCAGTGTGCCCACTACAGTCCCCAGAGACACCCTGGCCTCCTATTCATGTGTGTCATCCAACACTGTGCCCATTCTTTGTGTGTTCATCAATCAATCAATCAATCAAAGACATTTATAGAGCGCACTACTTACCCGTAGGGTCTCAAGGCGCTAAGGGGGGGTGGGGGGGGGGGGGGGTGCCGTTACTGCTCGAACAGCCAGGTCTTGAGCTTCTTCCTGAAGGAGAGGTGGTCTTGGGTCGGTCGGGAGGGAGTTCCAGGTCTTGGCGGCCAGGTAGGAGAAGGACCTTCCTCCTGTTTTCACTCTACGGATGCGTGGGACGGCGGCGAGGGCGTGACTGGCTGAACGGAGGTGGCGTTTGGGAGCGTAGAAGTTGATTCGGTTGTTGAGGTAGCTCGGGCCTTGATCGTGTAGGGCTTTGTGTGCGTGGGTGAGGAGACGGAAGGTGATTCTTTTGTTGACGGGGAGCCAGTGCAGGTCTCTCAGGTGTCCGGAGATGTGGCTGTTACGTGGGATGTCGAGGATGAGTCTGGCTGAGGCGTTCTGGATCCGCTGAAGTCTCTTCTGGAGCTTGGCGGTGGTTCCGGCGTAGAGGGCGTTGCCGTAGTCCAGTCGGCTGGTGACGAGGGCCTGGGTGACGGTCTTCCTGGTCTCCGTGGGGATCCACCAGAAGATCTTCCGTAGCATGCGTAGGGTGTTGAAGCACGCCGAGGAGACGGCGTTGACTTGCTTGGTCATGGAGAGGGAGGAGTCCAGGATGAAGCCCAGGTTGCGTGCGTGGTTAGTCGGTTTGGGTGCGGTGCCCAGGGCGGGGGGCCACCAGGAGTCGTCCCAGGCGGTGGGCGTGGAGCCCAGGATGAGGACCTCCATCTTGTCTGAGTTCAGTTTCAGGCGGCTGGTCGTCATCCACTCGGCTACCTCCTTCATCCCTTCGTGCAGGTTGGTTCTGGCGGCGGCGGGGTCGTTGGTCAGGGAGAGGATCAGCTGGGTGTCGTCGGCGTAGGAGATTATGTTGAGGTTGTGTTGGCGTGCGATGGCCGCGAGGGGGCTCATGTAGACGTTGAAGAGGGTAGGGCTCAGCGAGGATCCTTGAGGGACGCCGCAGATGACTTTGGTGGCTTCTGACTTGTACGGTGGTAGGCGGACTCTCTCATCATGGGTCTGCCTCTGTGGCATTGGTCCCTGTCATAGTTTGTATTTTTGCTGAGTCTGTTACATGTGCCCACTGGACATGGATACAAGATTTGGCTTGTGCATACTCACACTGGCCAGTGCCTGTGTGCATATTCTCAACAATCTGTTGTTGTTTGTTTGTGACTAATATGTATTGCCAGCCCCACGAGGTGAGCTTGGGTTACTTTAGGAATTGTTGCTGCACAGTTTTTGTTACACAGATTCTGTGGTCTCACTTCTTGAGCTGTATCACTCACATTGACTGAGGGATAGGGGTGTTGTGCAGGAGAGGTCTAATGGGCCTACCTGATTTGGCCTTTCCAGGTGTGACCTGTGGGTGAGAATTGGCTGGTCAATGTTCTCAGCATGCACTTCCCCTGTGATGGTGGCCAGTGCTTTCATTTGGGGCTTGACAGCCTATGTCATTTGTTTCCAGACATAATTGTGCCTCATTCATTTTTGCCACATGTATGTAGTTCTGGTGCAGCGCTGTTTTGTCTCAGTGTGCACACCACTGTGTTGACATTTTGCCTGGGGATAAGGGTGTGTCCACAATGCAGCAATGATTTTGTTCATCACAATTGCAGGCCCATTAGCTTAAGCATTGTCCTGAATTCGGACATGTGGGCCACTTCACATGACAGCCAGTAGGTCCTATGTGCTAGCAACTGTATATTCAGGTAATGGATGCCCCTGTGAGGACTGACATATTTCAAGTTGTCTCACATTGATGATTGTACCTTGGCACTCCCAACACTTGTTAAAAGTTGTTAATGTTTTGAATGTGTAAAATGACGAATTGTGTAAGTTACACTTATGTGCCTGCATGATAGGTGTCTCACAAGGTAGTGCACACAAAACGACATTTGCAATATTTTGAAAGAAGCAGGCAGCTTTTGAAGGAGGCCAGTGTTAGTGATTGATATTGTGCCTTGATCTCCATATACATGTTCCCACAGTGGTCTTGAGGTTTTGAGACTCCTTTGTTGTCAATTGTACAAACGAATGAGTGTCAGAACTTCAAGACCTTCGTTGGACCATGTATATGGCAAATCTGCAACACCATTTGTTTCTAACAGTGTTTCATCTTAAAGGGTGCCAGCTGTTTCAATTAATAGGTAAATGTTTTTAGTGTGCATTTCATTGTGAGACATCTTTCATGCAGGCACATACGTGTTCTTTTCACAAGATTGCGAATTAACACATTCAATACATGTGGAATGTGTAAAGTATGGTGAGTCCCAAGATGCCAACAATTCATTTCATTATTTTTCACCCAAATGTACTTACAGGGCTCTGAGTGTGGTGTCACCTTGGGGAGTGATGTGGGTTAGTTCGCCCTGAGGGGCACCACTACTGTTTATTTCTTGGTGAACTTGAGGTGGCATCACTTCATTGTATTGATCTGCTCTCCTGTAAACAAACAGAAGCCTCTCAGTGTAATTCTCATTCAAGTTGTGGCCTAGCGTGTTCTTTGCATCCTTGTGTCCAAGTAGCATTGTGTCTATACCGACTGGGCAGTACAAGTATCAAATATGTGCAGAGCTATCTGGCTGTTACTCATGATGCATGCCATGATTTGCAGTGTGACCTACTGATTTTGTGCTCATGTGTCAGATGTGTACAGGTGTCTGATGCATTTTTGTTTCTTCTCCTTGCCCACAGCATCATCAACAGAGACAGGAGGAGACATGAGCACGGACCAAGAGGAGGGACCCAGCCACAGTGCCACCACAGCTGAGGAGTCGGAGGGAGCCAATGGCACGGAGGGTCAGGGGAGTCAGGCGGCGGAACTGTTGGAAGGCGACACTTCATACCATGCTGATGTGTCCGCTTCTAACTCCCAGGAGGAGGGGGAATATGCTACAACAGCATCTACCATCACTATGTCTGTCCCCACCTCCTCCAGAACCATCTCCACCCTCCCAGTTGCTAGGGTCCCTTCTGTCCGTGCTGCCCCCCATGTCTCCTTCGTCCCCGGCACCGCAGCCCCTGCCCCTGTCTCGTCTGCTGCCATCAGTGCGGAGTCTGTGGACCTACTCCGACAGATTCAGGTTGGTCAGACATCAATGCTGACTGTCCTCCATTGCCAGACTCAAATCCTGACACAGTTGTTGTCATTCATGAAGAGCATGTCAGCCACAATGTCTGACCAACGTCGGATTCTCATGTCCATGGAGTCCACAGTGACGGCAGCAGTAACCCTCCTGCAGCGGTCCGTCCCCCCCCCTCCTTCGGACCCATCCACACCCCCCTTTCCCATACCTGTCCAGAGCACATGCAGACAAGCACGATCACACACACCAACAGAGAAACAGCAGACCACCACAGAAGTACAAGCGTACACCTCCTGTCACCCAATCTCACAGGGCTGCAGGCACACCCACAGGGACTGGGGCCAGACTGCAGACACGCAGCCAGAGACAAAGTCCGCAAGACTCACAGCCCTCTACCTCCACTCCCATAGTGTCCTCGGGTTCAGGGTGTGGTCTGGCTGAACTGGTAGCAGTGTGCAGCGCTGAGTTGATTTCCACCTTTGGCGCTGCACAAGTCACTGAGGAAGATTCCTCCCCCCCTGCACCCACAACACCTACCATTCCCACTACTGTCCCTGCGGTGCCTGGCCTGACTCAGATGATGCCCCCCATGGGTCAACAGACCAATAGGACATTTGTGTGCAGCCAAGTTTGGGGTCGGCGACCTCCCCCAACGTCCACCTACCAGACTTTTAAGTGGACTGGCCATTGGCCTTGTTGGAGCTCAAACTAAATTTTGGACATCTTTCATTTTGGAGCTGAATAAAGCATTTTCTTTTGCATTCTACACTATTGCATTTCAGGTACTTGCTTTAGGTGCTGAGGGCCCTGGAGTTGGTGTCATGCTAATATTTTTGGGTTCTAAGAGATGTTTTTGGATGATGGTAATGAGCTGGACCATGATATCTATCTGCTATCACAATGTCTCTGCAATTAATCATTGGTTGTGTGGGTTCAGTTTGGCTAGAGACATTGTCCCAAGGAGTGTTCCTTCCTCTGTGACACCTGAGATCTTCACTACAGACAGTTGTACAATTGTTGTGCTGACATGTGTGCACATTTCATTTTTCGGTGATGGTTCCTTTCAGCAATGGCCATGCCTGCTCACAGGTGTCTATTAGTCTGTGCCATCCATGCTACTCACTGTTCTTGTGTTTTGAGTATGTGCAAATGCCTTCAAGGACACATTCACCCTTTTTCCCACTATGCATGTGTGTCATCACAGCCTACCCCTATGTTGGCAACTGTTCTGCAGGGTATTTGGGCACATGACTCACATTATTGAGCATTGCATTTAATCATTTTCAACACTATTCCTTCCATGAGAGACTACAACTTGGTGGTCTGACCACCACCTGGACATTCATATCAGCCCAGGGATGTAAGTGACAGTGTGTGTTCCCTTTCGCTCTCTTTGTTTGGTGGGCTGTTACATGACTATACACTATTGTGTCATGATGGTAGGGTGTGCATGTTGCCTGCAACTTCCATGGGTGGGTATGCATGTGGAATTTGACATCACACCCAAATGTGGTGTGTCACACAGTGTGTGACTGGAATCAATCCTCCGTGGAGTGGGACACTGCTGTAAGTGATGTGTTGCTATGGCACTATCATGAAAGTCACAAGTTAGGGATGTGCACATACCCCCCGTGTAGTTGAGGTATGATGATGATGATGGTCCCCCTTATATCTGAGCACTGCTGGGAGTCCTGTGCACCCACCCCTCTTCTGTCTGGGCACTGCTGGGAGTCCTATGCACCCACCCCTCTTCTGTCTGGGCAATGCTGGGAGTCATATCCACCCACCCCCATACTGTTGGGCACTGCTGGGGGTCATATCCACCCACCCCTCTTATGTCTGGGCACTGCTGGGAGTCATGTGCACTCACCTCTCTTCTGTCGGGGCACTGCTGGGAGTCCTCTGCACCCACCCCTCTTCTGTCTGGGCACTGCTGGGAGTCATATCCACCCACCCCCATACTGTTGGGCACTGCTGGAGTCATATCCACCCACCCCTCTTATGTCTGGGCACTACTGGGAGTCCTGTGCACCCACCCCTCTTCTGTCTTGGCTCTGCTGGGAGTCCTCTGCACCCACCCCTCTTATGTCTAGGCACTGCTGGGAATCCTCTGCACCCACCCCTCTTATGTCTGGGCACTGCTGGGAGTCATATCCACCCCCCCCATACTGTTGGGCACTGCTTGGAGTCATATCCACCCACCCCTCTTATGTCTGGGCACTGCTGGGAGTCCTGTGCACCCACCCTCTTCTCTCTGGGCACTGCTGGGAGTCCTCTGCGCCCCCCTCTTATGTCTGGGCACTGATGGAAGGCATATCCACCCACCCCCATACTGTTGGGGGCTGCTGGGAGTCATATCCACCCACCCCTCTTATGTCTGGGCACTGCTGGGAGTCCTGTGCACCCACCCCTCTTATGTCTGGGCACTGCTGGGTGTCCTCTGCGCCCATCCCTCTTCTGTCTGGGCACTGCTGGGAGTCCTCTGCACCCACCCCTCTTATGTCTGGGCACTTCTGGGAGTCCTCTGCCTCCACCCCTCTTATGTCTGGGCACTGATGGGAGTCATATCCACCCACCCCCATACTGTTGGGCACTGCTGGGAGTCCTCTGCACCCACCCCTCTTCTGTCTTGGCACTGCTGGGAGTCCTGTGCACCCACCCCTCTTATGTCTGGGCACTGCTGGGAGTCCTCTGCATCCACCCCTCTTCTGTCTGGGCAATGCTGGGAGTCATATCCACCCACCCCCATACTGTTGGGCACTGCTGGGAGTCCTCTGCACCCACCCCTCTTCTGTCTTGGCACTGCTGGGAGTCCCGTGCACCCACCCCTCTTATGTCTGGGCATTGCTGGGAGTCATATCCACACACCCCATACTGTTGGGCACTGCTGGGATTCCTATGCACCCACCCCCATACTGTTGGGAACTGCTGGGAGTCATATCCACCCACCCCTCTTATGTCTGGGCACTGCTGGGAGTCATATCCACCCACCCCTCTAATGTCTGGGCACTGCTGGGAGTCCTCTGCACCCACCCCTCTTCTGTCTGGGCAATGCTGGGAGTCATATCCACCCACCCCCATACTGTTGGGCACTGCTGGGAGTCCTCTGCACCCACCCCTCTTCTGTCTTGGCACTGCTGGGAGTCCTGTGCACCCACCCCTCTTATGTCTGGGCATTGCTGGGAGTCATATCCACACACCCCATACTGTTGGGCACTGCTGGGATTCCTATGCACCCACCCCCATACTGTTGTAAACTGCTGGGAGTCATATCCACCCACCCCTCTTATGTCTGGGCACTGCTGGGAGTCATATCCACCCACCCCTCATATGTGACACACCGTACCACAACATTCATGGCGTGTGTGCGGCTCGTATCATTATTGCAATGGTGCCATACCCGAGCGCGTGTGACGCACCGTACCCCAACATTCATGGGTTGTGTGCGGCAAGTATCGTTATTGCAATGGTGGTATACGTGAGCGCGTGTGACGCACCATACCCCAACTTTCATGGCTTGTGTGCAGCTCGTATCACTATTGCAATGGTGGTATACGCGAGCGCGTGTGAAGCACCGTACCCCAACTTTCATGGAGTGTGTGCGGCTCGTATCACTATTGCAATGGTGGTATACTCGAGCACGTGTGACGCACCGTACCCCAACTTTCATGGCGTGTGTGCGGCTCGTATAACTATTGCAATGGTGGTATACGCGCGCGAGTAAGACGCACCGTACATGTACACTTCCGTTGTTGCGGTACGTTGTTCTCACCGTCTGCGCCGTCGTCGGTTTCTATGCACCAGGTCGTAGGCGTACAGGACTGGGATGACACAGATGATGGGGTTCATGGCGTGTATGTCGCGTACCGGGGTGCGGTACGAGCCGGGCTCTGCTTTTATGGCTGTTTTCGGGTCCCGTAGAAAAAGGGTCGTATGGAGTGTTGCAGAGACGAATCGTACTGGCTGGGCAGGAAACTGCTGCTTGTTTACGTATGGACGTAGCATACTGAGTGAACCGGATACAAATCGCATGTATTTTTGTGTCGTACGGTGTTTCTTACGATTCGTACGGGGATCTGCTTTGGGTTAGGATCGTACTTGATCGTACGTACAGGGAACTTGAAGGTGCACGATTCGTACGGGAAATACGCTCCGTACAACTATTCGGAGCGCATTTTCCCGAATAGGAATCGACCCCTATATCTTTTAAAAAACAATGATTACTACAAAAATGTGCATGTGGAAGAAGAAGAAATACTTTAAGAAGATGATAGTGAAACGTCAAGTGGTCAAATTGAAAAAGTGGACATGTCCAAAAGTGAAGAAAGCTATGAACATTATAGTGTACATCCACTTCATTCAAAAGAAGTGATGGGGAATACTATTAAATTATTCCAAATGAAGAAAGCGAAGGGGACTCCCATGAGTGTATGGGAAAAAAGTTTGGAAGCTCGTTGTTTTCCGCAGCTGTTCTCAACTTGAAAAGGTGGACGATATGACGAACGATCAGTGCAGATTCCTGTATCAGAATATCGGACAACAAGATTGTATGCAGAAGATCCAAGATTTCAACAATGTATTCCATATATATTTCATCTTTTGTTTGAGAGTGACTTGTCTGGACTTTCATATGCAGTCAACCATATATTAAAAACAGGAGTACATCTTCAAACTGTTTCTGCAAAGGAATTTATGGATAAAGTATATCAGAGAGAAAATCATTTAGAATCTCAGCTTATTAATTTGATGGCATGTCAGCGTGGTAATAATGAGTATTGGTACCGTCGTCATGGAGAACTTAATTGTATGCTAAGGAACTTAGGAACTCCTACATGGTTTATTACCCTAAGCTGTGCTGAATACGCTTGGGATGATTAACTTGAATTTCTTCGAGAAGGAAATTCAAATATAAAAAATATTACATACAAGACACCTGGAGAATCGTGCTCTTTGGATCCTGTTAATGTATGCAGATATTTCAATCATAGGTTTGAAGCTATGATTTCTTTTATCTGCAATAAAAAGAATCCTCCTCTTGGAGAAGTTGTGGTTTTCTTTTGGAGAAAGGAATATCAAGCTATAGGTGCTCCTCATATACACATGCTTTTATCGATGAAGGATGCACCCAAATTTGGAACTGATTCGGATGACACTGTTTTGTCTTTTATTGAAGATTATGTCACAAGTGCTATACCAAAAAGAACAGAAGGAAACATCTTAAGGCAACAAGTGTTACGATTCTAAAGCCATCGTGTGGCAAATATTGTTGACGAAAGTACAATTCTAAGGAAAAGTTTTATACCAAATGTCGATTTAGATTTCCATGTCCAGTAATATCCAAAGGAAGAGTCAGCTGTGACACATACCATTACTAGAAACTATCCTAACAATACATACAATTTGAGAAGCAGTGAAGAATCAAAGTTTATCAATGATTATAATCCAGTTATTCTCAATAATGTGGAATGCTAATCTGGATATCCAGTATGTTGCGGATAATTCCATTGCTATTGCCCGGTATGTGACATCTTACATAACAAAATCAGAAAAGACAGAGTTGAAAGAAATGTATGAAGAAATTTCTCATGAGAAGAGTCTTAGTAAGAAATTTTACAGTTTCAGTTTGAAGATGTTATCCCATCGAGAAATTGGAGCATATGAATGCTTAGATCAGTTATCATCTGCAAGTTTATACTCAAAGTCTAAAAGAATCATTTGGGTGAGTCTAGGGCTTGCTGCAACACAAAATCGAGTACTTAAATCTATACAAGAAATCGAATATTTAGCAGAAATAGAACCGGAAAGTACAGATATTATCAAAACAAACATGTTGGACACATATTATCCAAATAGAAGTCATCATCTTGAGAACATATGTCTCTATGAAGTGCTGCAATATTACACTTTTAAAAGGAATACTACAGAAAACATAAATGAAGGAAAATATGCAGTGATTGGTTCCGGAGGATGTTTGGTGAAACAAAGGAAAGTAAATTTGATTAATCACAGAAAACTGAGTTGTGATACTCCTGATGAAAGAGAATTTTACTATTCAGCACTTTTGCAACTCTTCAATCCATGGCGTACAGAATTGGAATCACTTGGAGATTTTCAGTGCTATGAAGACTCCTTCAATGCTTGTAAAGATAGCATAGAATGTAAAGTTTTTGCAAATTATCTCAAAATGTTGAATGATGAAATTGATCAAGAAGCTGCTATTGTAGCTGAGATTTCTAGAGACAGTTCTCAAGACAGTCAAAGTTCTGCTCCACTGAGTCAAGATCCACTAGGACAACCAATTCTTGAAAATGAAAGGACAATCGCCATGAACGAAGTGGAAACAGTAATGCATCAAGCTCAAGAAGATATTATGGACTTAGGAAACTTGGAAGAAGAATTAAATGCTGAACAATATCAGCAAGTGAGACAACAGATTGATCATTAATTTCTTCATGAAAAGAAAGAATGCACATGCACATCATTTCAACCTATCCGAATGTATGTCAGTGGTCAAGCTGGAACAGGAAAAAGTTTCTTAATTAAAGTATTGACCAGTTATCTACAGAAAACAACTGACTCACATTTGTCTTGTGTTGTAACTGCTCCAACTGGGTTGGCAGCACACAACATTAAAGGAATTACATGACATTGTTTACTAATGCTACCTGTAGAGCGTGAAAACAAATTGCAATATCACAAGCTATCTGGAGAGGCTTGTTATGAAGTTTCAAGAGTGCTACAGAAAATGAAACGTCTGATTATTGATGAGGTGAGCATGGTTTCAAACCTAATGCTTGCCTTTGTGCATTTAAGAATGCAGTAAATTCTACAAACAGAATACGATGTCTTATTTAGAGGAAAACATGTGATAGTTTTTGGAGATATACTGCAACTCACTCCTGTAAAAGGACAACCAGTATTTAAAACACTTGTACATGAAGACACCAAAAAGTCTTTGGGAAGTGTTGGAAAAGTTCATATTTGGTCATATTTTGAATACAAAGAACTCATAAAAAATATGCGACAGGCAAATTATGTTGATTATGGAACTATTCTTCAAGATATAAGAATTGGAGTATTGACAGAACATGGAAAACAAGCTTTGCAAAGTCGACTATGTACAAACTAATTTCCAAATTAAAAATAGTTCCTGAAAAAATATATAAAAAAATTGCAGAAAATAAATCTATAATCTGCTTAATGCCAACACTGTGTGAGTGTTCTATATTCAATTAAGAACTTTTAAAGTTAGAAAATGAACAAATAATAAAAATGGAAACCATTGATAAAATAAAGCACAAAGGAATCATTGTCATTATTTTTTTTTAAAACAGATTTTATTGGTCACAGGTCACATATACTGCATAGCTCCGGAATCCGAAGTCTACTGCACACATCAATAAATCAGCAAAAACGTCTTAGACTTTTATAGAAAAACTAACAAACCCCCCCCCCCTCTCCCATTTGCGTTGATACTGCCACTAATGATAATAAGCAATCCAGAGGAGCACACCGAGTCCATCAAAACACCCTGTCCACCCCACATTCCATCCACCTATCAAATTGGCGGAGGGGGTGGCCCCCTCCGGCGGCGGATCTAGGTCCAGCCCGCGATAGTCCGCCCATCTTTTCCAAATCTTAAAATGTTTACGGGGGCATCCCCTAGCAATAAATATCGGCAGCTCGAGTCCCATGCAAAAGTCCATGCCATTTTTCCATGCAGCCAATGGCGGAGCTCGAGGCGCCTACCACGCCCTGGCTATGTCCCTCTTCGCCAGCGTGAGGCCCAGCAGTAACAGGTGACGCTTGTATCTATTGCCCCAATTCCTTCCATCACATCCAGCAAAGCCAATCTCGGCGTGCGCAGGAGCTACCATGCCAACACCTCGGACAAGCAGGAGAACACCCCCCTCCAAAACCTAAGCAGCGCCGAGCACCCCCAGACAGTATGCAGAAGTGTACCCTCATCCATCCCACAGCAGAGACAGTCAGGGGAGCCAATCATTTCCGCCTTCCACAGGCCCTCTCAGGTGAAGTATGTATGATGCAGATATTTGAACTGTACCAGGCGTAAGCGGGTGGAAATGGCAGCCCCCCCCCGCGGGCTCGCCAGTGCCTCAGCCCAGTCCTCTTCCTCCAGGTCGCCCACGTCCCCCACCCACGCAGTCCTGAGTCTGTGTAGGTCAGTGGAGCAGTGGTGATCTAACATCTGGTAAATGCGTGAAATTTTCCGATCAGGTAGTTCCCCCATAAACACCTGCTTCCAGACGTGGAACACCAAATCATTATTATTTTGAGGGAAAAATTAAAAACAAAATTGGATTCTTTAGAAAAATCTATATCTAAAACTGCTGGTTTAGAAAAGAATTTATATGTGTGTGTAAACTGACGGGTAATTTTATGGTGTAATTTGGATGTAGAAAAAGGTTTAGTAAATGGAGCAATGGATAAAGTTGTTGCTGTTGTTAATTATCAAAATAGTGATGGAATCGAACTTTTAAAAATCAAATTTGATCAGATTGAAGAAGTAAAACAAATTTGTCGTTGTTCAGCTTGTTTTTTGGTTGTTAAAGATTTGTATGTTCGAAGGAAACAGTTTCCTCTTTCTCTGGCATATGCAGTGACTATTCCTAAATCTCAAGGTTTAAGTGTAGATAATGCTTTAGTAAACATTGGAAATACCATGTTTAAAGAGGGTATGGCATATGTTGCTTTGTCCTGAGTCAGAACTTTATCTGGATTGTATATGATTGATTTTGATGAGGGAAAGATTAGTGCAGATGCAAACTGTGTAAAAGAGTATAATCGGTTAAGAAGAATGTATGCTGCCAATTTAGGTGAATATCCTGTATATGAAAAGCTTATAGTAGGTCAAAAAAGAAGATATGAGAATATCTGTAGTGAAGTTATAGAGAAGGAAAAGAATCAAGATAATGTTGAGATTGTAAGCAAAAAGAAAAAGGACACTATTGAAGAGACTGTCGGGTATCAGCTAGAAAATAGTTCAAGTGTCAACTGCTATGCTAATGTTGTGGTTAATGTTGTTTTTTTCTAGAAAGTTTGTAACAGCAAATTGTGGAGAATTGTGAAAAAAGATTTTGTTCCTTGTTGCATTGTATTTTAAAAAATTGAGAATTGATAAAAGGAAAATACAAAGTGTTTCTGATATTCGTAATCTTTTGGATATATGTTCTGGTTCTACACAATTTACGCAAAATGTTCAACAAGATGCTCAGGAATTTCTAATTTATATGTTTGCAGTATTGGAAGATGAAAGAATAGAAATTGAAAATATTTTTGGCCTTAGTTATAAACGGAAACATGAATGTGAAAATTGTATGTTTAGTTCTACCACTAACATAGACACTGAAAGATTCATATATTTGACAATATCAGACTGCAAAACAGTGTCTTTCAACAAACTAGTTAAAGCAGCAAATCAAAACATGGAGTGTAGCCAATGCAAATCAGAAATGTTATCAACATTATTCATACAAAGATTTAGACAATATATAATTTTAATGATACAACGTTGTACAGCTGATTGAAGAAAATTGGAAACTTTAATTAAACATTTTGTAGCAAGTCAACTATCGATATTAGGAATAACGTTTGTAGCAGTAGCAATTATTTTCCACAATGGTCCTTTTACAACATCTGGACATTAAACTGTCTATTTAAAATGCAATAAAGGATGGACATATTGTAATGATGCACATTTGGTTTTTAAACATCATTTGCCTTATGAATTACCAAATTCCTAAGTAATATTTTTAAAGCCAAAGTTCTAAGAACATTATTAGGACTATTGGGAATATGTTAAAATGTATTAATATGATTACTATTGGACAATTTCAGTATAAAGGATTTCAGGAATACCATGTGGCCAGGAGGAAAGATATTAATATCAATTACGCACTTTTTCTAGGACATTGTCACAGCATATATTTTTAAAGAACATTATTTAGAGTATATGGAAATTATAAAGAATTGTTGATTGAATTATTGTTTCAGTTCTTTCATATTGTAGTAAGGAAATTCTCTTAGAAAGAAGGATTTTATATATGTGTGATTTGTATTATATGGTATGTTATTAAGGATATTGCTTTTATGGAATGTGCAAAGATAGTGGACTATATTGAAAATATTTTTGACACAGATTTGTTTTTTTTAAACAATCTTATTGGTTGTTTTTTTTGTCCGCTGTTATGTGATGATTAACATTGAAATCACTGTTTGTAGTGAAATTCAATATATTATAAGAACAGCAAAAAAGGCAAACAAAATAATTCATATAATGTTAAAAATATGTTGTGTTGTAAAAAATGTAATATTATATATTATAACCAATGTTCCATCTAATTTTTTTCTTCTGTGTGCGGCAATGGCGGGTATCTATGCGCTGCAACCATGGCTATGTGCGCCAGGAACCAAACCGCATATGTCTGTGGCGCCAAATGGCACTCAAAACGTTTAAACGTTTACTTTAAAAAGTGAAAAGATGGTGGATTTTCACACATACAGCGCCACAATAAGGGTCTTAAGGGCAGTTTGCAAATTTATTGTATTGCCTGTATTTTCATTGTTGTCTCTGTGACTGCTGTTGTCTGTCTTCCCCGCTGCCTGTACGTGGTCCGTGCCCCTTTTTCTTCCCTCTGTTCTCCTCGCTGTCATCGTGCTCTCTGCTCGGTCTTTCCTTCTGTACCCCTCGCTGCCCGTGTCTCGGAGAAGTTTTCCCTTCTGTTCCCCTCGCTGCCCCTGTGCCTCTCTGCCCGTTCTGCCTTCTGTTCTTAGCTGCCCCTATATTTCTGTATTCTGCCTCTGTGCCATTAGTTTTTTGTGCCCGTCTGCCCTCTGTGGCACTCGTTTTTGTGCCCCTTTTGCCTTCTATTCCACTAGTTTTTCCCTCACTTTTTGTGCCTTTATGCCCTCTGTGCCACTTTGTTTTCCCCTTGTTTCTTGTGCCCTTCTGCCCTCTGTTCCACTCATATTTTGTGCCTTTCTTCCCTCTGTTCCACTTAGTTTTCCCCTCGTTTTTTGTGCCCTTCTGCCCTCTGTTCCACTCGTTTTTTGTGCCTTTCTGCCCTCTGTTCCACTCGTTTTTTGTGCCCTTCTGCCCTCTGTTCCACTCGTTTTTTGTGCCGTTTAGCCCTCTGTTCCACTCGTTTTCCCCTCGTTTTTTATGCCCTTCTGCCCTCTGCTCCACTGGTTTTTTGTGCCCCTCTGCCCTCTGTGCCACTCGTTTTTTTCCTTGTTTTTGTGCCCCTTTTGCCTTCTGTTCCGCTCGTTTCCCCAACAGCTGTGCCCCCTGCGGCGCCGCCCCCCTGAGTGCCCACTGTGGCCTTTTGTTTAAGTATTGCTGTTAATCAGAGCCTCTTCACGGGCTCTGATTAACAACAATACTTAAACAAACGGCCACAGTCTGCCCCGCGCTTTTCTAACAAAAGCGTGGAGACAGTTTCCAAACACAGCGTGTGCTAAAGTACGCGCTGTGTTTGGAAAATTACTACGCTTTTGTTAGTAAAGGGCGGGGCAGACTGTGGCCTTTTGTTTAAGTATTGCTATTAATCCGAGCCCGTGAAGGGGCTCTGATTAACAGCAATACTTAAACAAAAGGCCACAGTCTGCCCCGCGCTCCCACATAGCCACAAGCCCCACAAGCCCCACCAGCCCCCAGCCTCCTTACCTGCACTCCTCACGACCGCTCCGCCGCACCCCATGGAAAAGTGCCTCATGTTCGCCCTGCTCGCTTCTTTAAAGTGGTCGGCGGCGCGACTCTCTCCCGCGACGTCCTGTGTGCGTGCTCCATGCGAGGCGGTGCGCGCTGATGTAAGGAGAGGTGCGTGCGCGCACCCTAAAGGGAACGGTGATTATAACTGTATTTTTTCTTCTCTTTCACAGATCTTAATTCTAAAGTACGAAATTTTGAGAAAATTAAATTATACAAAAACAATTAAAAAAATGTTTACAATTTTTTGATATGTACTTCTGTTAAGGTAAGATTAAGTAATGCAAACACTATCAATGCACAACCAAATTTAGCTGTGTACTATGTATATAAACCTCTAACCAGTTACTAAGTAAAGTATTTCCCATGCAATCTAGGAATCCTCCTGTCTGTCCCATGCACTTCTCCAATCATCCATCCAACACTATCTACATATTATATCACTTCACATACACCTAAGCACTTATAATTTCAGCATACACTGTCTGGCACCACTGAAATTACTCCAATTACAAGTCTAATACTTAAGAAATGGTCTAGCCACTAACACAAGTGCAGGTACAATATTTTGTACACTATGCATGTAAACCTCTAAACAGCTACATACTATTGATACACTCTTCTAAATACCCAGTTAGTACCTATGCAGTTTAGGCATCCTCCTGTCTGTCCCATTCACTTTTCAATCACACATCCAGCACTATCTACTTATCCTATCACCCAACCAATACCTAAGCACTTATAAATTCACCATGCACTCTGTCTGCAACACTGAAATTATTCCAGTTACTAGTCATTTAATTATGGAATGTTCTGTGCACTATGCATGCAGGCCTCTAAACTGAAATATTTTTTGGGTGTAGGAGAGTGTCCTTTCCTGCACAACAAACAATCTCCCCATGACACAGACATCCTTGCACCATGGTGCAAGGATGCCTGTGTCACTCACCACATGGCTGCACTTTGTGCAGCAGTGCAGAGGGAAGCATAGAGTTGCAACATATTTATGTACATGTGTCACATCCATGTGCTTCAGAAGTGCCACAGCGCAATGCAGCTAAAGAGCGTGCAGGGTCATGCTGCAGTACTTCCTTATAAATCTTCAGCTATAAATTCACCATACACTACTAATGCATTCTTTCAGTCAATTATGCTCTACACACAATCATTCAAACACACTTTCACACATTACCATGCAATTATAGTTCTTTCTTTAACCAGATAA
Source organism: Lissotriton vulgaris (assembly GCF_964263255.1). Taxonomy (NCBI): domain Eukaryota; kingdom Metazoa; phylum Chordata; class Amphibia; order Caudata; family Salamandridae; genus Lissotriton; species Lissotriton vulgaris. The sequence continues at coordinate 427,258,030 of NC_141693.1, forward strand.
GGTAGTTCTGATAATAACTCTTTTTCCTTCTCGTCTTTCTTTTATATTTTTTTTAACAATTTTGTATTTTTTTTGGTGCTTTTTCCAAAAATGAACAAAAAAACGAATATAACAGGAAACGTTTGGAATTATTTATTATTCCAAAAAACAAAAAAACAAAAAAAACTAACAACGATGGTTGCGTTGCACAGCACAAACTTCATCCACCGACGGCTCACCGAAGCATATTAGTCTTTTGCACTTCACACAGTGCTGTTCAAGGAAGGCAAATTCTGGTCTAATGTCTGGTGCAGGTGTGGCTGGCGATGCTCCAGATGTACTTGGCACTGCAGGTGAGGGGTTCATAGCATCTTGCCTACATTCCTCCCGAGCCAGATTCAAAGGATGTATGGTTTTCAAATGTTTATACATAGAGTCAGTGCCACAAGAATACTTCTTCTCACTATCTCTTGACAGCACATGTTCACAAATTCGGCATGTCACCTTCCTTGCGTTGACCTTTTTCTCCCCAGGTGGAAAAGTGAATAATTTCCACACGATAGACTCAGGCCTTTGTGGACGTGATGCCTCCTGCAAAAATTCCTCTTCAGAAGATCCTTCCTCCTGTTGCTGCTGCTGTCCAGAAGCCATTTTTTGATATTTTTTGATAAACACCCAAAAAATAAGCAAAATTGGGTTCTTGAAGGAAAAGAGATGTCTCTCTCTAAAGATGCTCCAACAAGAATGACTGAAATGGGTGGGGTCCTTCTATAGTTACAGTGGGAAATGTAATGAACCAATCAAATCTTTATTTTTGAGGTCACATGGGATCTGCGCACCGTGCGCTCACAAAGCACGCACCCAACGCGACTTCACGAAAATATGTTTAAAAATAATATGTTTATTATAAGTACAAATATATTATTTATATAAGTATCTTAGATAATCTCTTGCCCTAATATGTATATTAAAGATACATACATATCATTTTTGACATAAAAATATTAGCTGGAGTCGCGCACCCAGCGCGCACCAGCCCGTATATGATGTCACGTGGGACAAGCCACAGCGCAAGCGTCATGTAATATAATGCGCATGTGTCACAAATGCGCGGGAGCAGGAGTCGCGGCCTGGTCGCATATCTATCACGCACATCACGTAATGTTAAATGTATATGACGTAACTAAATAAACATGCAGCCGTCGCACACCGTACGTGGATCCTTCAAGACTTTTCTAAAATGGTGGTTTGAATCCGCGCACCCATCGTGATGGGTACGCTTTGGGTGCGCGACTCCAAAAAAAACTTGAAAAAAAATAATAAAGGAAATAATATAAATATAATAAATAAAATAAAAAATTTAACAATATTTCAGTTTGAATTTTTTAAAAAACATTTTTTTACAATTTTCATAAAATATATATAATGTTATTTAATGAATAAAATATTTAAAAATAAACAGTTAAAAAACTGTAGAAAATCAGTATGAAAAATATAACTACTAATACACTTAAAACTTAGTATTTAAAAAACCTTTGAAATACACTGGAAAAAAACCATAGGTTTCAGAGACACTATAGTTAGAAATTAGCATTTAAAAACCTTTGAAATTCACTGAAAAAAACATAGGTTTCAGAGACGTTATAGTTAGGAATTAGCATTTAAAAAACCTTAGAAATTCACTGAAAAAGCCATAGGTTTCAGGGGTGTTATAGTTAGCTAGACATTTCACACATACAAAACCATACAAATTCCTCCGTTATAGTTAGTTCTGCTAACTATAACTCGCACGCCCACAATGCACTGCTGATGATGTCACATATTACATCATTCATGACATGGTCAGTGACAGAATATATATATATATATATATATATATATATATCTCGTGTTTTCCTCAATTCACTCCCCGCTGGAAAAATTAAGAGGCGGCACACCAGGAAACTGCACAATGGATTTATTGTGCACCAAAACTTTTAAGGACGACATGTTTCAGCGTATGCTTTTGTCAAGTCACTTCCCGTACTCCCACCACTCTAAGAAATAGATCTTACGGTCCATGGACATAGAGAAAATCTCCAACATACCTTCAGCCTTGATCACAAAACATTTCCAAATTTCATGCATGTATGTGTATGTTGGACAATTTATACAACATTTAATTAATTTCAAAAATTATTCCTTATATCGACAGTTGATTTGTTAAAACCAAAAAGTTCAACACTGGTAATGTACGTTGTCCTCTGCCCAATCGCCTTTGGTCATAGAAGAGTTACTACGTATGGCTACTATGTTAACCTCGTCTCCCCCGGGTTTTTACAATTCAATTAACCAATGATTTATCAGTGCCTTCATTTGAAAAACTCATACATTTTGTGTGCATCGTGTTGCCGTTTCTCAAATATAATACCATTTAACGTCATATTGTTGCTTCACAACGCACACGCCCAAATGTTATTTCAGTGTAATTGCCGAGGTAGTCTAAGCAACCTTTCAATTACAGTATGCTATGACCTACCATATTTTATATGGCACTAAGGGGGGTCCTGTGGTACTCTTATTATGTTGTATGTAGGCTGTAGGCAGTAGAATGTTAGAATGTTATTGTCTGTTCTATTACTCTGTGTTCTTGGGAATTCAGTTTAAGTCTAACTGAGCAAGCTGCCTGACCTATGTGGTTGTTAAGCTGTCTTACTATCTTCTGGAAATAAACCTACAACTGGAACCTTAGATTGAGAGTCTACTTTATTCTCGAAATATTGACGACGAGGATGGGATTACATTTCATGGAAGTTTGTGGAATGTGAGGTATTTTTACTATGTATTACCAAAAAATTGTGCGTGTAAGCACCAGCGGCTGTTTTATATTTTACAGTGCCTTGATTGCACCAGCGGCTGAGGATTATTTTTTTTACTTAATTTATCTAACTATCCTTAAAGAAGTTTCGCATTTTAATTGAATTGCCTTGATTGCTTCTGCGGCAGTTTATTTATCGTGCACTTGATAGCACCTGCAGCAGTTTACATCTGTATGCAGTGTCATTTTCAACAAATTCCACGATATTCGGTGTCAAAAGACTTAAAATTTTAAAAGTACATTATTATTACTTAACGGTCGTTCTTCGAACTTTGATCTGATAACTTGGAGCGTTTCTAGTTGTTGCTTGGTTGCGCGTTTCCATGTGTCTTCCTGCGTCACTTCTCCGAGGATTGTGGGAACAAATTGCATTCTGGGACTGACATCACACGTTGTGTCACGTTTTCGGCCATCTTGGATCGGGTTATTTGTCTCACAGTCAAATGCATCATCGTAAGTTTGGGTAAGCTGTTCAGCAATTGAATATAACAGCGATGCACACGCTTTTCATCACGACTTTGTGCATGCTGATTGATCATTATTACTACAGCGATGCACACGCTTATTAACAACTGAACTCAAGATTGTGATTTAATGAAATTTTTTAGCGTTTCGATTGCGTGCAATATTTTAACGATATATTAATACCTTACTGTTTCATATATACAGATTTTAGTGTATCATAAAATCTGTTACTACAATTGTACAGATTTTAATGTATTATAGTTGTTAACTATCTTTAACTATATACATATATATATATTTTTTTAACTTCACTATGTCTAATATAATAGTTCCTCCTCATTTTTTACCGACAGCTGGGGAACGAAAGATGGAATGGGTCTTATGGTATCCTATGTTCCTAGCATATGTTGAGGTACTGGAAGAAGATTGATGTTCTTCCAAAAGGAAACTTGATTTATTACGCCTGTCCTTAGGGGGTCAGGGTATCAAAGAATTATCGGAATTACCTCCATTGGAAGATTCTGATGAATCTGATGTTTTTGAAATTGCAGTAAAACAATTAAGCAATAGATTTGAAAAGAAAATTAAAACGGTGAAGAGACGATTAATCTATTGAAAATTACATGTCAGCTTTGCGTGCTCTAGCGGGGTCCTGCGCATTTGATACTATCAACTATGAACAAGTTTTAAGGGGCCAAATAATGATGAAAACAAAAAGTAAGAAAATCCAAGAAAGGTTATGGTTAGGAACTGAGTCTTCTCTTAAAGCTGTAGTTAATATTGCTAAGGGAATAGAACAATCAGAGAAATTTGTAAGTGAAATTAGAGGTCAAGGTCAAAGTTTTTTGGTAAAAATACAAGATTCTGTACCAGAAGTATCTATAGGTTAAAGGTCTAATAGTTCAAAGGAAAACTATGTATCCTAACAAAAGGAATGGTGTCATAAAAGATAATAGACTGGGCAATAGACATACTTTTATAATCTGCTATAGGTGTGGCAGTTTTGACCGTGTTGGAACTTTTAAGAATTGTCCAGCGTTAAATAGGATTTGTGTAAAATGCAAGAAAAGTGGCCATTTTGGTAAAAAGTGCCGTTCCCCTCAAAAGGTAAATTGTATTGCTTAGATGATGAGAGGATAGCTGAAGAATTTAATGAATTCAATTGTATTTCATGTGTCTTAACAAACAATTGTAAAGGTTTTCCTTCATGCATTATAAACATTGATGGTAAAGATGTTTCCATGATGGTGGATTCTTGTGCCTAGTATTCGATAATTGGCAAAGATGTTTTTGAGAAATTGTGGACGAACAGGCAATATTTAAGTCCTGACATCAAACCAGGTAGTTATTCTGGGCATAAAATTGATTTGGAAGGATTTTTTTGGGCTGAGATCAATTTTAAAGGTAGATCTACAAGAGCGAAGGTATATATAGCTCACAAGGGGGAGTCCATTCTAGGATGGCCTCACCAAAAAGAAATGGGAATAAAACTGTATCCAAATGCTTCACCACCAGTATACATTGTATCTTCTAATAATGAAGATTTTGTTTCTGACATTAAAAAGTTATTTCCTAAAGTTTTTCAAGAGAAAGTGGGAGAATATGCCTAATTTAAACATAAAATTATACTTAAGGAAAATGCAGTGCCTGTTAGGCATAGAATTAGGAATGTGCCTTCAGCATATCGTGATAAGTTAAAAGATATGTTAAATGACCTAGTAAGGTCTAACATCATTGAGCCCATTGAATCCTCTCCTTGGGTTTCTCCAATTGTTCTTTCACTTAAAGCCAATGGCGAGCTCTGCTTGTGTGTGGATCTTCGCAGTCTGAATAAAGAGATCTGGACAGACAGGCATCCTTTGCCAAAAATTAATGAACTAATTTCCACTCTTTCAGGGGCTTGCGTTTTCTCCACTTTAGATCTGGCAAGCGCTTATTATCAAGTAGTGTTACAAGACGAGTCTAAGAATTTAACAGCTTTTATAACACCCGAGGGCATGTATCATTATTTGCGTATGCCATTTGGTCTTGCCAGTGCTCCATCCGTTTTTCAACAGTTAATGAAAGAAATGCTTAAAGGTTGTAGAGGAGCTATTGCTTTTCAGGATGATATTTTAGTTTACGGGAATGATGTTGCGGAACATGATAATAACTTGAATGCAGCTTTGAAAAATATACAGTCTAAAAGTTTAACACTCAAGTTTTTCAAATGTAAATTCAGACAAGATAAAGTTGAATCTTTGGGGCATGAAATATCTAGTGAAGGTATTAAACCAAAATTTGATCACATTTCCAGTATTTCCAAAGCTGCTGCTCCAATTAACAAAGAACAGTTATTTTCTTTTTTAGGTTTGACAGAATATTTCAGCAAATTTGTTCAGAACTATGCATCCAAAGTGTCTTCATTACGATTGTTACTTTAAAAAAAAGCAAAATTCTTGTGGGGTAATGAACAACAAAAACAATTTGATGAGCTAAAAAAAGAAATTTGTTATGCTCCATTTTTGAAACCTTTTACTATTGGAAAAGAATGTATTGTAGCTGTGGATGTTATATGGCCGGGATGCCCGCCACCCCCTCCCAACACCAATTCCCCATGGGAGGAGACAGACACAAGCTTGAGCTTTTGGAAGGCGGGGGGGAGTTACCACCCGGCCGTATTTATTAAAATATGAAACAAAATTTAAAACTTTAAATTAAAACGTTTCATAACTTATGTACAATTTTACTTTCATTACATTTTGATGAAGACATGTTCTTTGGCTAACCTTAACAGATCTCTAATACAAAGGTTTCCTAGCCGAGTCTACCATCCTGAAAATGCATAACATTCTAAAATAAAATTGTACATCCTAGCATTAAGGGCCAACGGCAAGGTCTTAACCAGTGTCAGATCCCTACTACCAAATTCCCGCCATCACGGTGTGAGTGGCGCATGCGCAGAGGACTTTACCCTCGTTGCCAACTGTAACTTCCCTTGTCGTGGGGGCCCCCCTTTCACTCGACGCCATCTTAAAGGTCGTCTGAGTTCCCGTGTGAGGTATCTGTAAGAAGGACAGCGTGGACTCCCCCCCTTCCCCACACTCTCTTCCGCCGGAGCGGATATCCGGCCCCCGGGAAATTCGTAGGAGGGGCATATAGCTGTCTCCCCCCTGGGAGGGGCCTATGGCCGTCTCCCCCTAGGCGACCCATCCGTAGTGGGTGCCGCCTCCCCTAGGGACCTTGAAATCACTGCTCACCGATCATGACCTGACCGCCACAGGCCGGATAGTTGACCGACTATCCGGCCCCCCCACACCTCCTAAAGGTCATGCCTCCTCAATCCCCTTAGCCATGCTATGAAGTCTCCTATGAGTAAATCATTCCCCGCCCTGGACAGGTGAACCCCATCATTCAAGTAATAGTGATCACCCCGAATACACCCATGTGGAATGCTTTGCAAGTGCGCGGAGCGAAACAATTTCCCAATTTTATTGTTGACCCTTTTTACCGAGTGGTTCAACGCCGTCACAGAGAAACCCCCCCGCCAAACTTTCCTGGGGATCATGTGGGACCAGGCAATTGTGCACCCCGGGAGCCTCTTAGCCAACCAGCTGACTGCCGACAATATGTGTTCCACTAACACCCGTCTTCCCAGTCTTACCAAGTCATTGCCCCCCAAGTGCACTATGATTACAGATGGCGGTGACCTTTGCCGCCCTAAGAGACCCTCCACAAACGATTGAAATTGGTCAAAACAGAGGCCTCCCTTCCCATGGAAGGTTACTCTGAACCCGTATTCCCCAGATGCGTGAGTCGCGTCACCTGCCATAAATACGTCCCCGGCGCGCCTCACGTATGAGTGGCCCACGACCCATACCACTTGCTCTCCAGTCGGTGATCCTCGACCGCTGGTCCTTTGGTGATGGGTTGATCCCAAATTCCGCCCCGCGTGACAGGCTTGCGAAACTGTAATTCAAACAAAAGACAACAAGCGTGAGTGCATTTCATCAGTCTTTTACAACATGTGCAGTCGCACATACCTCCTGAAACAGTTCGAGGACCAATGGCCTAACTGTTTTACTTCTTCCGCACCCAGACCCCGAGGCGTAGCCTCAGTAGCGGCCCCTATTCTGAATGAGTGGGTCCCAAAATCACACGGGTTCAAGCCCGCCGCAGCAATCGTAAGTGCCAGCACCCTCTGAAATTGAAATTTCCTCAACGGGGTGCCATCCTTGTGTCTAAGCAGACTCCCTCCCCATGTCGCCGGCCTCTGTGCCAGGTAGTCCTCCACATACCTTATCGGACAACTGGGGCCCCCTTGAGCACGCTGCACAACAATACTATTCCCTATAGCTTCCTGGTGCTATCGAGATTAGCATAGAATCACCCCGTATTTGAACGTGATCCCTGCACAGGCCTCCCTCCATATCATTCTTGTTCCTCGCCACGAGTTCACTAACCCGCATAGCCCCATGGAATGCCAAGGCGAAAGCCGCTCGAAACAGAACTACCTCGGAAGGGGAGGAGCATGTCACATCCAGTTTTGCTAGTAGCAGAGACAATCTCTCTAAACCAATCGGGTGCCTTGTATCTTGTCTGCGACCCTCCAGGCGCTGCCAACCACGGAGTGCTTTTCTGACTAGGAAGGAACCCGTCGGGTCCCGTATGCCGTGGAGCTGTGCCATGAATGATATGGCCGCCTTATGTCTGCTGGCAGTTGCAGCTGACCGGCCTTCCGTATGAAGCGCCACTAAGAACCTTAGGAAGGATTCCTCCAGCCCCCAGCTATGTCTCCCCGCCGGCCCTAAAAAGGTGCAGTAAGAACGAAACGCTCCCTCATAGGCTTTCCTCGTCCTGGGCGCTAAACTGGCTGCCACGAGGTCCTGTAATCCGGGGCACCGATCAGCCATAGCGCTTCGGGGAACGGTGCCGCCACTAGATCCGCTGTAGGTAGATAGCCCCTGAAAGCCTGCATGTGTGAACGAGAGAGTGCATCAGCTGCATTATTTAGTACACCCGGCACATGTTTTGCCCTGAACTGTACATTCAATCTCATGCAACGTAATACAATCTCTTTCAACAGTCTCAAGATCCACTTGCAGCGTGCTGCCTGCTGATTAATGCACTCGACCACTGTCATATTGTCAGACCAAAACACTACTGAGCGGTCCCTAAAAGCTTCCGGCCATGCCAACAGAGCCACCCAAATGGGAAATAGCTCCAAGAACCCAATGTTACCTGTTAGGCCACTGGAGTGCCACCACGTTGGCCATAATTGCGCCGACCATCGGTTACCAAGGATTGCGCCAAATCCCACGCTCCCAGCTGAGTCGGTCCATAAACCCAATTCATCCGACGATGCTGGGGGTTTGGTCCACGCCACTCGACCGTTGAAGTCCGCCAAGAATGCCAACCAAATGCGCATATCCTGGCGAACCTCTGCCGACAGTCTCGTGCGGTGTTGTCCCTCCTTGAGGCTGGCCATAGCCTGTGCAATGGAACGTGAGAAGGGGCGAGCCATTGGTATTACTCTCAAGGCAAAGTTAAGCTGGCCCACTGTTTGTTGTAACTGGTGCAGGGTCACTTTTACTTTGCCCAGGCATTGTGTTAAGGAAGTCCTGAACTTGGCCACCTTTTCCATTAGCAGACGGAAGCATCCCTCCACAGAATCGAGCTCAATTCCCGGAAACTCCAGTGAAGTAGATGGCCCCACTGTCTTACCTGGTGCCAATGGTACCCCAAACTCCTGCATGAGAATGCAGAAGTCCTGCAGTGCCTGTGCACATTTCATAGTGCCTGCCGGCCCTAAGAACAGGAAGTCGTCTAAATAGTGCATCACCTGTCTATGCCCAGTGGCCTCGGTGAACGCCCATTCTAAAAAACAGCTGAACATTTCAAAATAAGCACAAGAAATTGAGCAGCCCATGGGCATACATTTATCCATGTAATACTTCCCTTGGAATATAAATCCTAGCAAGCGCTGGTCCCGCGGGTGTACCGGGAGCAACCTAAATGCTGATTCGATGTCTGATTTCGCCATCAGAGCACCGGGGCCCAGGTGATTCAGTAGGTCAACGGCATCGTCGAACGATGCGTATCGAACTGAACAGACTTCCGGGTCAATGCTGGTACTAACTAACTGCTGGTACGAGAGGCTGCAGAGGCTTCGTGTGTTACCTGTTATTTTAAATAACTTTTAAAAGCACTATTTCATGTTGGAGTGAGCGCTTTTCAGCGCTTTGCTTTGTTTTGCACTTTGTTGATTTTAAAAACGCATACTCACCTCTTCTGATCGCCGCTCTGGCGCAACATTTGTAATTTGATCGCCGCTTCTGGCGCAACGTGTGTAATTGATCGCCACCTATTGGCGCAACGTCCTTACTAGTACTAGCATTTGCATTTGTAATTTATCTACGCTCCTGGCACCGATCCGCCACGGCTTGTGCCGTTTGCAGCGGCGGTGGCCACACGAGCGCACTCCGACTTCCGCCCTTCATCCTCACTTCCGCCCTGCTCCACAATTGGCAGGTTAGCGGTGTAGTGGTTATCTCTTCCGGTGTACTTAATGCCACAATGGCGGAAGCGCAGCAGACGAGCGCAGCGGGAGCGCCGACTTCGCGCCGAAGTCGTGCCAAAGTCCTGCCCGTCTGCGCCCGTCCGCGCCAGCACGGGCCCAGGGCCCTGCCCCTCTGCCCACATTCATACCTCCTATTCACGGTCCGCCTTACAGCGGCTGCGGGGGTCACCATGTCCCTCGCATACTGTCCTGAACTGCCAAAATGCGCCCATATCTTGTTCTTACTGCTCCCTTGCCCTGGACTCCCTTAATTCATGTACAGACAGCATGTCATCCACGTTTTGGAATTTTCCCTCCCCTAAGTGCACCCCTCCTCCCACTTTGCACAATTCCTCCCCCGCTCTGAGCTTCATCAGCATTAACTGTCGATCTCTCTCGAAACACAAGAGAGATATCTTCGACCTCTTGGAGACAGCTAGTCCTGCTGCCATGTTTGTCACCGAAACTTGGCTAAATGATAGCTCTGGCCCTGATATCACCATGGCTCTCCCCAATGATTACACCTATGTGGGGCGAAATCGAGTACTTAAAGACGCCGGGGGAATTGCCATCATCTTCAAGAGAGAATTCTCTTGCAAATGGGAAGACCTTGACTTTCCAAACTGCGAAGCTGGTTTGTTTAAACTAACTCTCTCTCCTCAGTTTACCTTAACCGGCACCCTGATTTACCGCCCGCCAGGCTCAGCTAGCAGCTGGGCTGCTTCACTTCCTGAACTTATTGCCCCTTTTTTAGTACAATCAACCAACTTCACTATTGTTGGTGACTTAAATATTCATTTCAATTCTGCCTCTTGTGCCATTGCTAAACGCCTCATACAGGATCTTGAAGCACTAGACCTACATCTTCTCAATTCCGACCCTACTCATAAGGCCGGTAATCTCTTAGATCCCATCATTTCCAACCTGACTGGCATCTCCTATCAATCTTCTACTCCGGTCCTCTGGTCTGACCATTTTATTGTTAATTTTTCAATTAAAACGATCATGGCTGATTCCTCTAGGCCCGACCTACCTCACAAAGCCAGCAGGAACTGGAAACGTCTCGATTTAAATAAATTAAATTCTCTTCTCGCCAATTCTAAACCTACGGTTTCCAACATGACTATTAAAGAGCTACCGCTGTTGGATCATGGTTAACTACCGCTTTGGACTCCTGTCTCCCTACCCAAAAAAATAAATCTCAAGTTCATCACCCCCCAGCACCCTGGTTTAACGACTCCCTTCGCCTAGAAAAATCCAACTGCAAAAAATTGGAACGGATATGGCGTTCCAATTATAACCCGGATCACAAAGTAAAATACAAGTCCGCCCTTAAAACCTATCATGCGGCCTGTGATACCGCTAGAGCTAATTTTGCTAACAGCACTATACTTACAGCTCAAAATAGACCTAAGGCCCTGTTTAAAATAGTCAAGGAGCTCTCAGGTGCATCCTCTGTACCCAAGGATCCTTGTCTAGACACTGCCCAGTGTAATGCCTTAGCCAACTTCTTTCTCGAAAAAATTGACAAGATCTATGCCATTTTTAATTCTACTCCAGCTGCTTCCACTCACTCTGTTCAAGATCTACGCAACTCTCCCCCTGTTACTATTCCCTGCTCTTTGCTCACCACCTCCCCACTTCACGCTTGGGATCCTATTTCCCCCGCGCTTCTAAAAAAGTATCTCCAAGACATCAAATCTGGTTCCCCCCTTGACCCTATGCCCCCCCAAGTTCTGAGTTCTCTGGACCCAGCCCTACTCCACATTATTTTGGATGTCTTGAACGCTTCGCTAACAGAAGCGATTGTCCCAAATGAATGGAAGCATGCAATGGTGGTCCCATTACTAAAAAAGGCCAACGCAGACCCCAACAACCCTTCCAATTTTCGCCCTATTTCTTTGCTTTCATGTTTTTCCAAGATTCTGGAGAAACACGTTAATTCCTTGCTTAATTCCTTTGTTGAATCCTCCAATCTTCTTCATGGTTCTCAATCCGGGTTCAGGGCTGGCTTCTCCACGGAAACCACTCTCCTTGGCGTGTCAGAGACCATCAGACGCCAAGTGGATAATGGCGAGACTGTGGCACTCATCTTGCTTGACTTGAGTGCCGCATTTGACACCGTCTCCCATTCCATCTTACTGTCCACCTTGGAGGCTGTTGGTGTCGGTGGTTCCGCCCTGGCCTGGATTGCTAATTTCCTTTCTGATCGCACGTTCCAAGTTTTTTCTTCCACATCTGTTTCATCTATTCTCCCCTCCACTCACGGTGTTCCCCAAGGGTCTATCCTTAGTCCCCTTTTCTTTAACCTGTACGTGAGGCCTCTTGCTTTTTTGGCGGAACAGGCTGGCGTCACAATATATTCCTACGCTGATGACACTCAAGTCATCTATTCACTTTCCACCAATAAAAACCTCCCCTCCTCTTCTCTTCAATCCGGGCTGAAACATATATCGGATTGGATGCTGAAGCATAAACTAAAATTAAACGGGGACAAAACAGAACTGCTCCTGTTTGGCCCAGACACCTCTCTCTGGGGCCCACACCATTGGCCACCGGAGATGGGTCCTCTACCCATTCCATCAGTGTCTGCTCGCAATCTTGGGGTTCTCTTCGACAACCAACTTACTTTCAAACAACACGCTGTGAAAGTCTCCGCCACCTGTACCACCATCATCAGGTGGCTGAGAAAAATCACCTGGATGCTGCCTGCGGACACCCTGAGGACCGTAGTCCAGGCTCTTGTCATCTCACGCCTGGACTATGGGAACATCCTTCTCTTAGGTGCCGCCAAGGAGGTAACCAGGAAGTACCAGGTGGTACAGAATATGGCAGTTCGCCTTATCTGTCACCTTCCTGCCAGATCCTCGGTCACTCACCATATGCGGAACTTGCACTGGTTGCGAATCGAGAACAGAGTCAATTTCAAAGCACTTTGCTACATGCACAAGATCATGACTGGTAGAGCCCCTCACTATCTCTCTGCTCTGGTGCAGCAATATATTCCCCCCGTACACTTAGGTCCTCCACGCAGAATAAGTTTAAGATTCCGCGCATCAACAGAGCCAAAATGGGAGGACGTTCGTTTTCCCTGCTGGCCCCCTCCTTATGGAACTCTCTTCCCCAATTTCTGCGTTCTGAATTGTGCTTTCTGAAATTCCGTAAGGGAATAAAAACTTGGCTTTTCAATACCTAATGTTATGGTTTGACGTTCCTCCAACCCTTTACACCGTTCAGTTTGCCTTAGCGCCGGGAAACCTCCGGGTAGCTGCGCGCTTAACAAATGTAATTATAAATAAATAAATAAATAAAATGGCTTCATTCACCGAGGCCCCCCTCGGGGCCGACAGATTGTGAATGAGTCTATACTCCCCTGGGTCTTTCTTCGGAACCACTCCTAGAGGTGAACACACTAAATCCGCCACTGGCGGGCGTGGAAAAGGTCCTGCTACCCGTCCCAAGCTGACCTCTTTGGCAATTTTCTTGGCTGCCACTGCCAGGTTGTGTTGAACGGATAGCTGATTCTTACAAAAGGGGCTCCCCCGAATATTCCCCGCCGGGATGTTGAAGCCATATAGGAAACCATTCCTCAAAATCCCGGCGGATACATGATCAGGGTATTTGTTCAGCCAAGGAGTCAAAGCCATGATGTCGATGGGTGAAGATGATTGCTTTCCAAGCATCATATCAATCCTGCTTGGATCCCCCCTTTCCTTCCGAACCACCGCTCTTGGACCTACAACTGCTTTCCGGGTGTGAGGAGTTCCCACAGCCCGCACAAGCATGCCGGAATCTACATGTTCCCTGGGGCCTGTTACAGTTACCTCTGTTGAAACCCCAACAAACCCTGCGCTTGCCCCCATTCCCGCCGGTCTTGGGCTGTGATTCCCCACCGGCGCTTGCTCAAAAGGGCTGCGCCGGCCTTTGTTGGATTGTCCCAGACCCGCCTGGCGAGGACGTACCCGCCGATCCCGGCAAGAGCTGTTTGTGCCATGACACCGTGTCGAGACAATCCCACGTTAAGGTTACATCAAACTCTTTAGCTTTTCGAAATTAAACATCATTACCTTTCCATTCATTCCCCCCGTACATTGTATAAAAATCCATGATCCTGTTCTGGTAACATGAGAGATCGGTCAACACTTCAGGTTTACGTTCCCCCATTACTGCCGTAAATATAGAGAAGGCCTTCACCCAGTTCGCTAAGGTCTCGTCGACCCTAAATTCCGCCATCTTGGCCCGCCATACGCTGGGGTGCCATAAATCTTTCTGGGTCTTTGCGTACTCTATCTCACGATGGTCGGTCAACAATGAAAACATATTAACATATTTGTCCCCCCATATCATTTCCTTCGTGGCCGCCGGGATGTGCTGGGCCAATCTTTCGCGCCTTGAAGGCACTGAACTCTCCCCTACCCTTGGCAACGGGTTCTTACCGGGTTCAACCGCCGTGTCTGCTGCCTTCTCTCGGCCAACTGCCGTCACTCCCGGAGCCACCTCTGGGGGAATAGAAGGAACATTCGCCGTCCCGGCTTCTCTTGACTGCCGTAACTGCTCGATTATTAATCTGGCTTCCTCGGCCGAATCCCCCGCAGCCACTGCCCCCCCGTTTTCTTCTTAAGCCAGGGTAACACTGCCGCTAACTGAAGGGCCAGTTCTGGGGGCATCTGATCATCCTCAACCGGAGTTATTACAACGGGAATTGGCAAACCCACATCGGGACTTGGTACCGGGCTATCCACCGGTGTGACTGGGCCTGTTGGGGGTACCTCCGGGACTGGGCCCTCCCCGAAACCCGCCCTCTTCTTGCTACGTTTCCCCTTACCCTCTGGGGCGACTCCCGGCAAGGCCGGTCCTATCACCTTCTTAGGCCACCCCGAGAGGTTGTTCTGGGCTGCTATCTGCTTTTTAACCTCTGCTAAGCCCCGACCGATCGAATCCACTTTACCCAGTTTTCGGTCCATCACCGCCATTCGGTTCGACAACGTGCGTAGTATCTTCTCCAAGTCGGAGCTCTTTCCCGCTTTTTTGCCAGACATGCCTTCGGTTACTCCGTCCGATTTGATCGACAAGGTCCTAGATCCTCCACACGCCTGACACTGAAAGAGAAACAACAAAGATTACAAGTTCTCAAAATTGCTGCTTGTTCCGTCTAGGGCTCACGAGCAACGAGTGGTGCAGCCTTCCGAGCACTGGAACAAGAGGACGCTTCATTGGATTCCCGCTCTATTTATCCGTCTGCGAGAGGGCGGGGGCCCTCCTCGGGTACGCCCACCTATCGGTGGCCTTGCATTGACACCATGGTTGATAGACGGGTCAGGGAATGTGTTCCATGTTCAAGTAGTGACAAATCTTTTAAACCATTGTCAGTGCAGGTTTCTCCTATTGAATATTCGCAGGATCCATGGAGAAGATTAGGAATTGATATAATTGGACCTTTAAGCATTTCTAATTCTAAACAAGTTTATGGTTTGGTCCTAATTGACTATTTCTCGAAATGGCCTGAAATTAAAATTGTAGAAAAAATCACTTCTTTGCAGGTAATAAATTTTCTCAACAATGTGTTTAGTCGCGAGGGCTTACCCTCTTAAATAATTTCTGACAATGGTACACAATTTATTAGTAGAGAAATTGAATTGTTTTTCAAAGAACAAGGAATTATTCACAAGAGAGTCTCAAATTATAACCCACAGGCCAACGGTCAAGTTGAGCGCTTTAATAGAGTTATTAAAGAATCTATTAAATTGGCTGGGAAGAGTGGCTTAGATTGGAAGAAAGCATTACGTGCTACCTTACTGACTTATCGCACATACCCAAATTCTGTCACGAGATGTTCTCCATTTGAGTTGTTAAGAGGTAGGAAAGCAGGTTCTAAATTATTGCCATGGTGGTTGAAATCTAATGAATGTGATATGTCTAGTTTAGATTTTAACAAGGTAAGGGAACGTGTTAAGAAGTATCAAGAGAAAATGTGTAAGAATTCTAACAAACAGAGGATTGTTAGTCATAAAGTTCGGATTGGTGATTTTGTACGCGTGAAATTGGGTGGTTCTACTTCAAAAAAATGGTTTAAATGGTCTGACCCAGTGAGAGTAATAGAAGTATTTAGCAAAGCAGTTAGAGTTGAAGGAGGGAAAAAATGGAATTTCAGACAAGTATCCATTGTCAGGTCTGACAAGTCAGTTTTTAATTCCAAAAAGCTGGAACCTCATACACTTGATGTGGAAGATGTTCAAAATTGTATGGATAATTTTGATACTTTACAAAATACTCAGGATATTGCTGTTAATACTAGTATCAATACAGAAGTGGTAAATGATTCTTGTGTTATTACAGAGAATGTCAATAATGATGATTCTACTTTTGTTGAACAGAGAATTGCAAACTCTGAACAAAGATTTTCGGAGTCTGCTGTGCCTAATGACAGACAAGAAATTGATGTAAGGAGGAGTTCACGTATTAAACATGCTCCTGTGAAAATGAAAGATTATGTTAGATATTAGTTTTTCTTTTCTTCTTTGTTTTTTTTCGAAAGGGGGGAGGTGTGTGGTATTCTTATTATGTTGTATGTAGGCTGTAGGCAGTAGCATGTTAGAATGTTATTGTGTGTTCTATTAGTCTGTGTTCTTGGGAATTCAGTTTAAGTCTAACTGAGCAAGCTGCCTGACCTATGTGGTTGTTAAGCTGTCTTACCATCTTCTGGAAAGAAACCTACAACTGGAACCTCATATTGAGAGTCTACTTTCTTCTCGACAGGTCCTAATGTCGCTATCAAGCTATTTCTCTTCTTAATAGTCAGGTATGTACCTTCTCTGCCACAGAGGGTGGAAGTGCAGGATAATGATGCGAGATGTGCTGCATGTGAAATGGGACTAATTACAACATGCATAAGTGCATATTAGGACATCTGTGTGTTTGTGTTAAATGGGAAAGAATGGGCATGTAACCCCCCCGCGATACAACTCAATTGAGTAGTAGAGTATTGCTCCACAATTGTGGTTAAAGCCAACTCTCGACTCCAAAATTGGAATCTAATCACCTGGTACTGTTCTTTGCCCTTCAACTTCCCTATTAAAATTTGTGATCACCATAATTATTCATCTAACCCTTATACCAACTATATTGAAATCTAGAATAGACTAATTGCGAGGATCAGCCCGTATCAAAGCATCTTACTGGCCTATGTGTGTGGCTAAATCTTCCCCACCATTTAGGCCTTTGGGGGATTTGGAGTCCAACTCAATAATGTACCTGGACTCAAGAATTCTAAGGCGTTTTTCACGATCGCCTCCGCGTATATGTTTTGGGATTTTATTGATTCCAAAAAATCTTAAACTGCTGTTGTTGCTTCTGTAATGTTCAGCATAGTGACGAGCCATAGGATTACTATAATCCTTGTTATTAATGGCCCATAAATGCTGCAAAATTCTCAGTTTCAGGGGAAGCTTGGTGCTGCCTACATAGCAGAGGCCACATGGGCACTCCAATATGTAGACAGCAAATTCACTGTTGCAGTTGATGGTTAGTTTGATGGTTTTAACTTCACTGGTGTCTACCACATATTCTTTGCAGTTTTTTTTACCATTCCGACGTGCTTTACACGTTCCACATGTGGTGAACCCATTGAGTGCTCTCAACCATTGTGAGCCTGTCTCCTCTACTGGATAGCTATGAACTAAGCAATCCCGTAGTGATCTTGTTCTTTTGTAAGGAACCTGTGGTCCAGGCCCTATTCGTTCTCCTATGATGGGGTCTTCCGCCATCAGATTCCAATGTTTCTTCATTATGTTACACAGTGCCCATGCCCCTCTGCTAAATTGGGTAATCATTCTTGGTGCTCCAGTGTTACCTGGTGCAATTCCTCTAGTTCCTTTAGCAGAGTTGTTAGCTGGTTTAAATAGTAGTTCCTGCTGGGTTACATCCCTGACCTTTTCCCTTGCCTGTGTGAGTGTTTCTTCTTTGTAACCTCGCTCTCTGAATCGGGTTATAATGTTGTGCTGTTCCCTTTGGAAATTCTCATTGGTACTACAATTACTACGAGCCCTCAAGAGTTCTCCATAGGGTATGCTCTTGGTTAAGGGAATGGGATGATGACTGGCTGCGTGCAGCACTGTATACCCCAAAGTTTCCTTGCGGAACAGGCGGTGGTTATTTTTCCTTGTACCACCTCTACCACTATGTCTAAAAACTCACAACAGTGGGGTCTTATCGTATGCGTAAATTGTAGATTCAAACCATTGACCCCCAATTCAGCAATGAATTCCCTAGCCAGTGTTTCAGGGCCATTCCAAATAAGAAATAGTTCATCGATGTACCTGATCCATACAAGTATGTCATCAGTGTACATCTCAAACCTATCTGTCCACACAATCTGTTCTTCCCACCAGGCTAGGAATAAATTTGCTAGGCGGGGGGGCAAAACATGTACCGATCGCCGTGCCGGACTGTTGCCTATACACAGATTTCTGTTGTAGGCAGAAAAGCATCATGGATTCCAGCATTTTATTGTGATCCCAACAATCAATATGTCTACTTCTCAGAAAATTACATGCATGTTGATACTCCCTTGATTTGATCAATGCACTTGTATAGGGAGCATACATTCAACCCAATCATTTAGTAACCATCCTCCCACTGTACATCATGTATTCTGCGAAGAAAGTCTGAACTGTCTTTGCAGTACGATCTTAAATTGACTACATATTTGGATAGAAATAAGTCCAAAAAGATAGATGTATAGCCCTCCATTTGAGGAGACTATCCGACGCCCTGGTGGTGACGTGCCGTTCTTGTGTACTTTCGGAAGAAAGTAGATACACGGTAGTCGTGGTTTTTCAGTTCCTAAAAATCTGTATTCATCTGTATCAAGTAGGCCTCAGTGGTACCAGTTGCCCAGGTGTCCATGATATTCCTAGATTGTTTGTTTGTATATTTCATAGTTTATGAGTTCATAACAATTCTCATCTGATAGCTGTTGCATAGCCTTAAACTTGTAATCGGTGGTACTCATGATGACAACATTGCTCCCCTTATAGGAGGGCTTGATTATGATAGTGGGATCTTTTTCCAAGGCATTGATAGCTTCTCTTTTTGTTTAAGTTAGATTGTCCCACTTGGAATTACATGGTTTATCGCACATTTTCTTCAACTCCAAAATGATTGCTGAATTATATGCTTCAATGTTGACGTAGGGGACATTTGGATTATATTTAGATTTTATTTTCAAACCACTGTTTTCGATTTGTCTATTCGTCCCTTCATCCATTTCCGCTATCAAGCGATCATTGGCTTCCTGGCTTTCATCCATTTCAAGTTCATGCATAATCCTTAGTAATTCAATGTCCTGTACCTGCAAATCTGGAGTATTGATTCCTTCTGGTAATCTGTGGGCCGGTTGATTCGACCTGATACGCGTTTCATAGAGCTTCATCAGTTTCAGTTTGCAAATGTATAGGAATTGATCAATATGTGTGTCTGTATAGTAGGGGTGGGCGTGGTGCGCGTAGTGGGGCTACGCAAAGCTCCACGAAGTGGGGTGGGTGCTACGCCCACCCACACACTTCGCGTAGCCCCACTACGCGCCACCCGCCTCCCTCCCGCCCTCTTCTGGCACCCCATTTTTAATATTAAATGCACTAAAATGAATGAAAAAGAACTTACCTTGCATGCGGCGTCCCGAGGCTCCCTCTTCCTGTGTTGACGCACCAACTTCTTCAGACGAATGTGCATGTGAGGGCACCCGTGCATGCACATTTTTAGCAAGAAATGTGCATGCGCGGGTGCCCGTGCATGCACATTCGTCTGAAGAAGTCGGCGCGTCAACAGGAAGAGGGAGCCCCGGGACGCTGATTGCAAGGTAAGCTCTTTTTCATTAATTTTAGTGCATGTAAGATTAAAAATGGGGATGTAGAAGAGGGCGGGAGGGAGGCGGGTGGCGGGCAACTTCGCTCCGCCATGCAGTGTGCGTAGTGTTGCCTACTACAACTACTTTGCGAATCGCGAAGTAGGCAACACAACGTACACTCCGTGGACGGAGCAAAGCACTGCGCCCAGGGTTACTGTATAGTTGATATTGTTAATGGGGCAATATGATAGGCCTAACCGTAGGAGTAGCCGTGCGCTATAGAAACAAAATATAACATAACATAACAGGACTGATAGTTCGGCTTCGGTAAGCTCTCTGGAAGATAGGTTGATGACCGATTTGTTGGTACTTGAACTTTGATATCCAGTAATCAACTGTTCCTGTTTTCTGTGTTTTCTCTTCCTTAATCGTCGTCGTTTACTATCCCTCGTCCTCTTCCTCTTTTTGGCCCTTTTCCTCTAGTTTGCACCCTCGTTTGCGGTTTGCTTGTTTGATTTTGATCCTTCTTCTGTTTCAAAATTTGAAATTTGTGAAGAAAAGTTAGTGGGCGTACCAATAAAGGGGTCCGTGCACTATGACCCTCTGAGTCTGTGCTAACATCAGAACTTGATACAGTGGATGCTATTTCTTCTTTTCGCTCACTGTTTATTGCTCTGATGTTTCTTTGTGCCCCAGTCGTATCTCTTGGTGTATGTTAGAATGCGACCTTCAGCATAATCCCGTTTATCTCTTAGGTATTTTCTTTGTTGTTTCAATTAGATCGTTTCTTCGTACTCCGGTAATTTTTTGGGCAGTGTTTTCATGAACTCTTCCACAGCCTTGTCACTTTAGATTTTTTCAAACTCCGCTCTAAGTGTAGCCAATTCTTTCCTTGTTGCCTCAAGATCGATTTGCGCGTATTTAATAAGCATTTCAATCATGCCTTTTGCATGTTTTTGCCATAAACTGAGCCCACTCCATTAATAAGTCCTGGTTTGGATTGTCGTAAGCCGGAACAATTGTTATTCTGAGGCCTCTTGGCACGCGTCCAACCTCCACATAGTTGGTTAAGGAGGCTACCTCCCACCACTTATTGATTTCCCGTTCTCGAGATACGGAGTGGCTGCTGCTGCCACTGGCTGGCACCAACGTCTTTGGATATGAGAACCGCTTTAGCAGCGTTTCGGAGAGGATATATATATATATATATATATATATATATATATATATATATATATATATATATATATATATATATATATATATATATATCCAAAAAAACAAGTTGCTTTGCAATGAGACGCCTACACAGCAGATAATATTGCCTTCCTTTAATGTGAGCAACAGGCACATCATGTTTAAACCCCACCAGCAAGTGCCAAACATGTTTCGGGCTCCTTGCCCTTTATCAATGGCGGCATACACAGAATCCTGGCAGCTCTATGGACTCTTAACATGACCCCACCCATATGCGCGTTTGATTTGCAGAGTTGCTTTCTGGGGTAAGTAGTCCAATACTTGAACACAGTGGATGCTGTACAAGGATACGGGCATGAAATAGTTCCCAAGTGGGTCGCCTGGCAGGGAAACACCACATTGTCCGCTGATAATAAATCCCACAAAAAATCGGACTTATCTGCTCCTTGTAGAGCCGCATTCTAGGCACTCCTGGTCCACAGCATCAGTGGGGGGGCATCTCAGCGACGAGGCACGCACCAATTAACATTTCCAAAAAAACAAGTTGCCATGCAATGAGACGCCAGCACAGCAGATAATATTGCCTTCCTTTAATTTGAGCAACAGGCACATCGTGTTTAAGCCCCACCAGCAAGCGCCAAACAGGTTTTGGGCTCCATAGATGGTTCCAGAGTTGAATTTCTTGATGTCCTGCTGTATATCAATGAAGGTACACTACATACTAAGTTACACAGAAAAACCATCACTGATAACTCTATTTTACACGCAGAAAGGGCCCACCCTCGCCATTTAATTAACAGCATACCCTATGGAGAATTAATTCGGAATCGTAGAATCTGTAGTTTCGATGCTGTCTCCACTGAATGTGATGCGTATTGTATATTCCTTGATAGGGGTTACAAGAAACCTCTTCTAACCCTAGCCTTGAATAAAGCCAATAGTCTGCCAAGTGATATGTTGCTACTCAATAATATTGCCAACAAGGATGTAATAAATAATGAGGTACATTTAATTTGTTTGATAACCACATTCAGTGAACAACAAGACATAATATGTAAGATCATTTATTCAGAGTGGTCAATTATACTGACCGATAACATTATTGGTCCTATTTTACCTAGTTTGCCTGCTATCACCTTTAGAAGGGCACCCTCAATGAGGGATGCCCTTGTGAACCCAATGCCAAAGGTTAAGCTAAAAAGCACTTGGCTCACTAGAACAGAGTTTTTTAAATGTAATTCCTGTCATGCTTGCACGTTTGCTAAAAATGGTATACATTACAAGACAGCATTTAGTGAGAGGGAGATAACTATCCAAGAACACCTTACTTGTCGCACTGAATATGCAATTTACAAATTGAAATGTACACGTAACTTGGAATACATTGGAAGCACCAAACTCCCAGTGCATAAACGTATCCTCCAACATATAAAGACCATTGTTAATTCTGACCATAACTATCCGGTCGCCAGACATTTAAAATCAGTTCCAAACCCCAGACAGGGAGGAAATCGAGACAAGCTCTTAAGGCAACGCGAATCACATTTCATTTTAGCTTTCGACACAAGAGTCCCTAATGGCTTTAATATGATTGAGGATTTGCACAACTTTTTCTTTTAACAAGATTTTCTATGTTTGTAAAAGGACTTTTTCTGTAATTCATTCTTGTTTCAGTACTTAATGAGCATTGCCTATTCATATGTGATTAGGACTTTGTTTTCACTATCAATTTTGTTCTCTGTATTCAGTTTTATGCTCACTATAGATGTGGTTTTATCTGTGAACTTGATACTATGTGGGCACTTGCACTTTATTTTTAATTTTTTTAAAATCTTTATTACATTTTTTATATTTTCGGATATAAGAATATACAGGCATCCACATGCATTTCTCATTAGTTACAATGATCTTTACTCAACAGCACTATACATGTAAACCAGGAAATTACTGTCTCGTTGTTTCCGTGCCGTTTTCTGTTTTGGCATGATGTTACAAATGCGTTTATAGGTTCCCTCGGGCTCCTATAGCCCGTACAATCTGTCATCTCGAATGGAGGGCCAGAGTAACGGTATGTAGCGCGTCGCTTTATGGTTACGCATAGTAATACGTCAAAGCAATAGTATATGCAGATCAAGGCTTCTCATAACTGGTCACAGCCGTTTAATAGCGGCGGGCATCGTATCATGAGCAATTAAATCAGTATATGTGTAGATGTCAAGCCTGTTTGCTTAAAAATTAATTCCTGTAACAAGACAACTGTGTTTAACCATAACCTATGCTAAATCCAAACCAAATAGGGGGGACATCGACCTGACGTGTATGTAGCAAGTGTTTAGTGTGTCAACTAAGCATAATCGCAGCTAGATTATCGTGCTGGTATAAGGCGCGGGCCACCGCTCCCGGCACACATACTGCAATGTGTTCATTTTGCATTCCTTTACATTGGAGGAAGATGACGTTCAAGAGGTGTTATAACAGTGGAATGTCTCCGAAGAGTATGGGGGCCTCGCCTAGTTCAATAGCAGCAGTTAGATTGTCATAGAAAGATAGTATATCAGCTGCTTCCGAGCGGTTCCCTAGGTGTCTGGTCCTGCCCGTTGTGTAGAAAGAGGCTGCTGCAGTGCGGTGTCCAAGTGTGTGAGTGTACTAATCATACCATCCCAGGGTGGGCACTTGCACTTTATGATCATTTAGGTTTAAATGATTTAGGGTTTCTCCTCAGCTGCTAGTGAACCAGTATTTTTCACTTTTTTCACTTTGCACTGATTTTTTAAACAGACTATTAAACATTATATGGCAGTAGAATTTTTTTACTCATTTGAAACAACTAGATTTTATTCAGATTATTTTTTTTCGCAGCTGGGTATAATGAATTTGACCGTTCGAGTTATTCTTTTTTTTTTTTTTTGGGAACCTTTATTGATCTGACAAGCAGGTACAAGCAGAGGCCTACAACCGTCTCGGCCGGCCACTAAACACAACATGAGTATCACATGGCAAACTTTAAGAAAAAACAAACTCAGCAGACCAAGGTCAGGGATTCCAACTAAGGTTCAGGATATAACATGCGTCAGCGTAGGCAGTCAGGATTAAAGAGGTTCATTTTATCATATATAAGTCGCAAAATCAAAGCCACACGATCATACCAGGTCCCGCAGTTGAAAACATGTAGCTAAAGTCAACAAGCAACACAATTACAGTAGGAGTGGTGGAGGCGAAGTACGCTAATCAGGATAGACATCAGTGCAAACATGTTTCATAACAAACCGCCGCCCCACCCCTCCGAACTGGTAATTCTGCAGGAACCACAGGAGACAGTGATACCATAAAAGAAAAAGGAAAAAAAGGGGCCATAGAAATAAAGAAACAGGAAAGAAAAAAGAGAAAAGAGAAAAAAAACCTCCCCCAACCCCCCACCCCGCACCCCTGCAGAAGGCTACGGCCTACCCCCCCCCCCACCCCCCCAGCAGTGTGCCTGTCGCCCTAAATAGGAGACCCGAAATGTAGTAAGAAAAGAATAAGGAAAGTGGAGGAGGGGAAGAGAATTAATGTATGGGCTCCCGGCCGCCCACTCTCCGAGCCCAGACCCTCAAACCAATACAGAGCAGAGATTCGAGTCAGTCATGATACCGCCTGTCCCACGTAGTCACCAGCCGTCCGTGTACCAGTACTCAAGAAAACATTCTCAGCCTTGTCCCTTACGGTCAATTGTATCAAAGGAATACAGCCGGCCAGCCGCCATTTTAGATGGAGTGGGTGAACGGAGTGGCCATGATAGTGCGTCAGGCTGCCCACCAAAGCCAGCCAAGGACCATAGTGGGTGGACAGAGATGATGTGTGGGAGATCCATGTGCCGCAATAATCCCTCAGAGCCTACTGACCAGCCCGGCATTATTGGTTCCAGGAGAAGAGGGAGAGTCGCCTCCTCAGTCCACAATTGAGCAGTCGGACACGATGTCCAGAGCCGATCCTCGAACCACGGTGCAGGTCCACCACCATCGGACCCACACCCACCGGCATCGATCAGCTCCATGGCTGACTCCAAATCCTGGTCCCCTGACATCCCCACATCCGCCGGGGTAGGCAGTTTATTGCGTTCGGGTGCAGGGTGTGGCGCAGTGGCCCACAATCGAGAGTCACCACGTGCAGCGAAGCGCACAATGGGAGCAATGGCGTCTAGCCGACTCCACAGGTTTCGGGCACTACAGTCCAGGGCAGTGCGCAAAGTACCTAGGGCAACCAGTACATCAAGAATCCCTGGCGTTGCCCCAAAAGCATAGGCTCCAGCATTACTCCACACTCGAGGCTCCTCGGCAAATCGCAACTCCTGAGCCCGACCGTCGCACTTCCCTATGTCCAACCGGCCATCACACTGCCACCCACCGGAGTATAATCGGGTCAGGAGCACGGGAATAGCGGACTCCATAGCGTTGCGGTCAGTGGCGTGGATGCGTCCCCAGTGGTCGCCTGGTCTCGCAATCTCAATTCAGAGCGCCCAGTGCCAGGCGCAAATTACGTGATGCTCAAGATGTCGCCAACAATGACTCGAGGGAAGATGAAGAAAGTGCCCGGGCGGTTCACAAGCGGAGAAACAGATACATTGTATTCTCCCAGATCCGCGATGTTCCGCAGGCAAACAACACCGCTGGGTGGTCTGGATGGCCACAGCAAGGAAAGGGCAGTTCAGCAGACTCACTACGGCCGGCCGACTCCTCCCCGTCTCAGGTGGCCGTTGTTATTGCATCAGGGGCTGGCCGGCACCAGCACTCGAAGCCCCGGTCTCGTGGGTAGTAGGGGCCGCAGATTAGGCAAGGATGTTTTGCCGATGTTACAGCTGGTAGAAATCCCGGGGACACGCCAATGAAAGCAGCATCATTTCTCCCTCATAAAGGCACAACTCGAGTTCAGGATGAGGTACAGGATGTTCGTGCAGAGCAAGAAGGTCGGCGGAGCCGAGAGCCTAAGCGGCCATCATGGTTGCAAGCTTGGCTCCTCCCCCGTTCGAGTTATTCTTGCACTTGCACTTTATTTTGGGATGATGATACAATGTATAATTTCTGTTTTTTTAGGTGTGTATATGCTGCTAATATGATTTGTGAGCTATTTGTAGCCCATTGTCTCAGATTTTATTTCTGAAGTTTGTTTCTAATATGTTCGGACAGGATGTCTTTTGCCAAAAGCTGCACTATTTACTTCCTAGTTGCACTTTGCCTTTCCGATATGATTTTCAAAGAGGTGTAATTTCTTATGCAATTCATTAGGCACTTGCCTATTATATCATGACTGCAATACTGACTGTTATTGATGTAGGTTTATTTAAGAGTGGTTTTCATTATATTTATTTCATTTTGAACTAATTAGGTTTTGGATACATATTCTCCACTCATGATTTTTTTCACCTAAATCTGTTTTTATTCGTATCTGTATGGTTGTATATATATTTATATGTTATAAGTTACATTGACTAGGAAAGTGCTATAGTCTGTCTTCTATACACTTGAGCCGGGAGTGCTTGTGCCTCCAGGCGGTTGTGCTCACTTTAACTTTTTATTGAATTCACCTAGAGGAGACGCATCATGTGATCAAGCTCCCAGTGAGGAGCGAAACGCGTCATGGCAGGCACGATGCCTGTATATACCTGGGGATTTTTTAATTGAATAAAACTTACACTGTTTCATCCACTAACGCTGCGTGGGAGTTCGTACTTTCCTCCTGGAGTGTTGAGGTCCGTGCCTGGAGTTCCGCCGGAGTAAGGGGCAGACAGGATTTCTTGTTCGATATATATATATTTTTTTTATTTCCACAGAAAAAAACAAAGGTTACAGGGACGTTATAGTTAGGCTGACATTCACTCGTACAAAACCAGAGAAATTCAGCAGTTATAGTTAGCTGAGCTAACTATAGCTAAAGCGTCGTCTGCAATTCACTGCTTATAACCTCACATATTACATCACTCATGACATGATCAGTGACATAAACATCAACAAAAAGTGTACAGAGTTCCCCACAGTGGGTAGACTTAGTCTACCCACTGTGGGGAACTCTCTACACTTTTTGTTGATTTCTACGCTACAGGACATGTACATTGGGCCCCGATAAATATTGTCCGCTTTCTGTTCCCCCTCTTTGTTATAATGATCAGTGACATCACAGATGACATCATTAGTGACATCTCAAATGACATCACTCATGACATCATCTGTGATTGTGAGTGTTTTCTAAAAGTTACTGAGTGTTAAACATATATGCTGAGGTAAGTGGCTGTGAGAGTGCCTATATGGGTGAGTGAGTGGGTGTGTAAGTAGTGTATAGAAGAGTGAGTGTGTATGTAAAAGACTATATACATGAGTGAGTGGGTGTGCGAGTGTTTGTATGAGTGAGTGAGTGGGTATGTAAGTGACTAATAGTGAATGAGAGGTTGAATAATTGGCTATATTGGTGAGTGTGTGGGTATGTCAGTGGCTGTACATTTTAAATGAGAGTGCATGAGTGGCTGAATGTGTGACTGAGCAGGTACATAAGTGTGTATGGGTGAGGGACTGGGTGTGTAAGTGGGTGTATGAGTGAGTGAGTGGGTGTGTGACTAGCTGTATCGGTGAGTGAATGGGTGTGTAAGTGTCTGTATGAGCAAGTAAGTCAGTATGAGAGAATTTGCATGTGAGAGTATGTGCCTGTTTCAGTGACTGTATAGGTGAGTGGGTACAATTGTTAGTACATGTGTGAGTAAGTGAGTGGGTGTGTGAGTAACTGTATGTGTTAATGAGTGAATGTATGGGTGAGTGAGTAGGTGTGTGAGTAGCTATATGGGTGACTGTTTCAGTGTATGAGTGGCTGTATGGGTTCATAAGTGGGTATGTAAGGGTCTGTATGTCTGTATCACTGGGTGTGTAAGTGGCTATATTGGTCAGTCAGTAGGTGCATGAGTGGCTGCATATGTGAGTTAGTAGTTGTATTAGAGGCTGTATGGGTGAGTTGATGTGTGAGCGGCAGTATGGATTGTTGTGTGAGTATTTATATGGGTCTGTGAATGGGCTTGTCAGTGGTTGTGTGGGAGTGGGTGTATGAGATGTGTTATGGGTATGAATGGGTGTATAAGTGGGTGTGTGAGTAGTATTGTGGATGATTTAATCAGTAATTTCATTTGATATGTCATCAGTGATGTCACTGACCATGTGATGAGTGGTGTAATATGTCAGCTTAACTATAACGTACCTGTAACCTTTGGGTTTTTTCAGTGAATTTCTAAGCTTTTTTTAAATTCTATTTTCAAACTATAATGTCCCTGTAACCATTGTTTTTTCTCTGAATTGCTATGGGTTTTAAATTTAAAATTATGATTACTAACTATAACATTTCTCTCCTTTTAAAAAAAAATCTATTTTTATTATTTTTAATGCTCTGGTAGATTGTTCACAGAAGGTCTGCTAGAACCACCTTCAGTGGCCAATCCTCTGCATTAATATTAGTTTACACAGTATTGAAAAAAGGAACATGTAGACGCAAAATATGAGGAAAAAAAGAGGAAAATATTACACTTTTGGAAAAATACAATCACAAAGTGCTGTACATAAAAACAGCAAGGAGAAAGCAGTGACAATGATGGAAAAAGTAGGAATCAATACAGTACATAGAGTTAAAAAGTATATGGCAGGCAAGTGACAATGATAGTAAAAGATAAATAACAATAGTAATTTTTTTTAGAAAACACAATGGAACACCATTAATATTTTATATAAAAGTATTATAACTAAAATAATTTTGTAATAAAATTTGGAGTCTGTGGATTTTTCGCAAAACTGGAGAAACTCTCCACTTTCAACTCTGTGTTTTTTTACCGAACACATGGTAGAAACGAACTTGATGATCAGATTAGCCAATTTGCCTAAATGCAAAGAAATTATTTTAGGGGTATAGGAAGTATGCAATAACATTAAACAAATAGGCTGGGCATATTTAAAAATGTTTAAATATTTATTTTCAATTTTCAAGTAAAATTAGTTGTTTTATTGTTACGTGAATCCGAGGATAAGCAGTGGAATCCGTGGAGTCGTTTGATAATAACAAGCATTTACAATGCAATGGTCTCTGCATTATTAAAGGTAGAGCTATTGGCATTGCTCATGACATTTTTAAATCATAAATAAATGGCATTGTCATTTACTTTGCCAATAGCTTAATCGTTTGCATATGCGAGACCTATTGCATTAGCACCCACACACAGGGGGCAGTGGCAGGAGAGCAAGCACAACAAACGAGGGGGCAGGGTAGCAAGCACAGCGAAGGGGTAGGGGAGCAGGCACAGCGAGGGGTAGTGGTAGGAGAGTAAGCCCAAGCAACGAGGGGCAGGAGAGCAAGCACAAGCAACGAGGGGGCAGGGGCAGGAGAGCAAGCATATGCAACGAGGGGGCAGGGGCAGGAGAGCAAGCACAAGCAACAAGGGGGCAGGAGAGCAAGCACAGCCAGGGGGCAGGGGAGCAAGCACAGCCAGGGGGCAGGGGAGCAAGCACAGCCAGGGGGCAGGGGAGCAAGCGCAGCCAGGGGGCAGGGGAGCAAGCACAGCGAGGGGGCAGGGGAGCAAGCACAGCGAGGGGGCAGATCAGGAGAGCAAGCACAGCAGAACCATTACTCGGTGCCTCCAATGCCTGCCCAGAGTTTTAAATTCAGGGAAATGTTAAGTACATTAGGAACATTTCCAGACACATTCACATTAAGAATCTTAGGACAAAGCAGGGGCAACTCCTACGTTGAGCTTACTGCTAAAGTTTAGTATTAATTGGTACATAGATAAAACGTATGTCCAGACAGTGCTAAGTGAGAAAATGAAAAAAACAAGTAATACAATCACAGAATGCATAATTTGGCTTTTCTTGCACTCCCTCAGCTATTCTTTCATCTCCCTACATCTTCTTGCCTCACATCCATACATCTCATTTGATCCCCTGTAAATGATTACAACTAGAAGCAGTCACAATCTACAACCAAATGTAGAAATGTACAAGAGCATATTTCTAGGATTAAAGAAGCTTTGGCAAGGTGAACAGGTGTCCCCTTTGGGACTTAAGTGGCTTTACCAATACCTGTTAGCCAAGCTATAGTGCATCCCTTATGTCCCCCACCACAGACTTCTCTTCAGACCAGCTTTGTCTGTCCTGTCACCAAGACTTGTTGTGTGACACCTACACACCTCTCTTGCGTGTTAGTGTTAGTCTCCCAAAGCGCATGCACAAGCTTGGCACATCAGTGTTTAGGAGCAGGCCAGGGAGGGAGTCACCACTTTTTGTAGGAGTGACTTGTTCGGAGGGTTACTTGGTGTCTCAGTATGCCTGCACCCCCTGCTGAGCTCAGCCTGAAGTTTATCCGAGCTACCATTAAAATAACCAAGTACTCTGGCTACTTTGAGCGTTGAACCCCATTAAGGGGTATCATGTACTTAAACACATTTATTGTTTCCTCTACTCTTGTTTTATTTCAGCTTTACAAAGCAAAAACACCCAGCTCGCTGACCGGGCCAGTGTTGAAGCGCCCTATGTTTAATAATACTTTGGGAAACTTCATCCTTTTGCGGCTGGCCCTGCTGTTTGCATCCCAAGGTTCTCTGGACTAGTGCCGCAAGTCTGATCGCTAGATTAGAGATAATGTCAACTGTGCCCTTTAACCTTTCTGCCCACACTTCACGTTGTCTTTCTTTAAGGGTTCAACCTTCATGCTGCCAATGCTGCGTCCTCCATCACTCTAGCCCCTTAGGCCGTGTTCCAGATAGGCCCTGCTGCATGCTGGCCAATCCCACTGCCAGCTGCATTTGTGCACTTTTTCCTTTCGGTCCTGCCAAGCCCCCAACACATTTTGGCTGGCCTCTTGGCCTTCCTTTTTCTCGATCCGGCAGGCCCTCCCTGGACCTTCGCGGCACGTTTTCCCCCACTGTGGCACATCTGTGAATCTTCTGGCACCAGGGCCCTCAGCAGGTTAATTCTCCGGCCCCTTGTGGCACCGGCGCGGGCTAGGCCTTCGTCATATAATGAGGAGCTTATTCATGGCCAGCAGTGTCGACAGCTGCGGCTGCAGCCCCGCCAGATTATTAGTCATTATTCCTTCCGACTCTTCTGGACGTGGAAATTTACACCGAGAGACAATCAGCAAGGAGTCTGCAAACAGTACATGGAACTAGAAAACAGGTTCTCCGAAGTAACGCTAGAACATATCGGACTGTTCTTACTGCTTGCTTGTGACTGAACTCCCGCCCTCATCCCCAACTCTAGCGCCCTATCAAACTTCTTATTTCCTTTGTCTTTCTGTATCACCTGCCCCGTTTCTCCAATGCTCTGCTCTCTTTTCTCACTCATCCTGCTCTTAGTTCAATCACTTTTCTGTTTCCCTCACTCCACGTTGTTCTGTAGTACCCACTCCCCTCTTCTGCCTCCAACACAACTCATCCTAACTCCTTACTCCGTTCCCCCCCCCTCTCTTCGCCACAACCTTTCACTCATCAGAAAACAAGCAGACTTTCCTCCAGTCACTACTACACGATCAGCACATCTGGCCTCTGACCGGGGAGGGGAAGTTCATTCAGTCCAAGGCTAGAATCACTGAAGGGAAATCCGGTCTCCTTCTGGAGAAAACTCACCGAGCCGCATCTGAACACCATTAATCCACCATTCGCTGAACAATATACAACAAGAATAAAACGGCAAAAACAAAACGGCGGCCGCAACGATTTTCGGATTCGGGGCGGGAGCAGCGAACAGCGGGAGGGGGTGGGAACGAGGACAGCGGGAGCATGCGACCTACCTCATCTTCAACAAACAGCAAAATGGCGGCCGGCGCTTCAGAAAATTTTCGGATTCAGGTCGTGGTTTTGCTGTCCTGAGTGACGGACTACGTCACTGTCTAAAGAACAGTAAAACTTACGCCCCCAAATCCGAAAAAGACGGAGCCTATTCGGAGGGACGGCTCTCTCCTCCAATGGCTGGCCTCCGTTTAGGAAGCCAGCCAATGGAGGGAGAGCCAGAAAGAGGGAGGGATAAAGCAGCCCTCTTACTGACAATAAATCTCGGACTTCCGGTCTGCCTTCGGCAGACCGGATATTACCGAGACCTAAAAAACAACGCTCCATTTGTTTATTCCTCTTTAATCACACCCATATTTTGGGAAAACCACACCCAAAACAGACCCTTTGATCCAGTCTATTGGTGTAGGAAGGAGCAAACCTGATTGGTGCTTTACTTTATGGCAGAAGCAAATGTACCAGCTCCTTCTGTTGCTCGAGACGAAGGAGTACTTGAAGATGTTAGTTCCACCTGAAAGCAGAGTGATGTGTGTAACTGGTATGCTGTACCTTCTGGAGCCAAGAAAGCCACTGCCAGGTATGCTAAATGCAAGGTGTGTGGGGAAACAGCTTTCCAGAGGTACTATGAAAAAAAATAGTTATGGCAAATCATTGATGTGGAAACACATTACGAGTAACCACAAGAGGGACATATTTAAGAATGCTGAAAGAGAAAGCAAAACCTTCTACTGATGCAGGAGGATCGTTATCTGAGCTCAGCCAACCTACTGCAAATATCAGCATTGCACCAACTTGTGCAGAGTTTAAAGAAATGGTTGTTCATTGTTCTAAGTGCAAAGAACTTGATTTGAAAGATTATGACATGATAACCAAATTGGAGAAGGTGGAGGGACACTTGTTAATTTATTTTGTTTTGTTTTGTCACATCATCATTCTAAAAGCACATGAACATGTTCTAAAAATATACTTGTAAAGGAGGCCGGACGTTCCTCAAGTGATCAACACGCAGGAAGATGTACCCTCAGTCAACCATCAATGAAGATTAAAACTTCATCAACCAGCATTGAAGTTTGACCTCTTCCATGCTTTGGATGTAATGGTTACGTCCAAGGCAGTGGAACTCTGGTACCAAGGACGTAACCATTACGTCCAAGGCACACTATTTAGAAATCCCTCTGCTGCAAACAGCAGAGAGGTTTCCTTTTTCTTGTAGCTTAGAGAGCTGGGGAAAAACTTCTCCAGCTGCCTGAGGCATTTTTTTTTCCATTGTAGAGACGATCGGCGCATGGTGCGCTGATGTCACTTCACTAGAAAGTAAAATGAGCCGATCACCTCATTTCACTTTCACTGCCTATGCGCTCCTGGGGCTATCTCAGGCCCGAGCATGTAGGCAGACGGGAGGGGTATCATTGGAAAGGAGAGAATCTCCCTAGTGGATCCATGTTTGGGGATCACAGCAGGAGGATGATCCCTAAGCAGGGATCTACCCACTGGACACCAGGGAGGGGGGAGCAGCCCCTTGTGAAAGGGCAATTGCTCCCCCCACATAAATTTGCCATATTCAGTCTATTAGCCCTTCAATCTGTCCCCCTGGGGGTAAAAAGCACACTAGACAACAGGGATTCTTTCTTTTTGAAAACATAGGGGTGTGGGCTGCCCTAAATGGGAATTATAAAGCCCCCACCCCAACATAAAAGTTATCACAGTCTTTCTGTCCGCCCTGGAGAACAGACGGGGCAATAACCTCTGATCTGCTCATCCGGGGGGGGGGGGGGGATAGAAAGCCCACCAGGGATGTTTTTGTTTTTATTAGAGAGGAGAGGGGGCTACCAACAATGGGCATGCCAATGCCCCCACCCCAA
The DNA here is from genome assembly GCF_964263255.1 of Lissotriton vulgaris. Taxonomy (NCBI): domain Eukaryota; kingdom Metazoa; phylum Chordata; class Amphibia; order Caudata; family Salamandridae; genus Lissotriton; species Lissotriton vulgaris. The sequence goes on from NC_141693.1 coordinate 427,291,555, forward strand.
CACAAAAGGGACAGCCTTTATGCCTCCCAGGAAGTGTATGGGGGCTATTACCCCAAATCTGCATACTGGGGTGGCAGAAATCCCACTAGACACCAGGGAGTTTCTTTCCTATCTAAAAGAGAGGTGGAGGCTGCCCAGAATGGGCATGCTAATGTCCCCACCCCCCAAAACAAAGGGACAGTCTTTCTGTGACCCCCGGGTGCAGATGGAGGTTATTACCAGAAAGGGCGCAGAAAGACCACTATACGCCAGGGATTTCATTTTCATTACAAAAGGGGAATGGTGGCTGTCCACAATGGGAAAGGCCATGCCCCAACTCACAATAATAAAAACAGGAGTCTTTCTGCTGTGACAGTCTTTCTGACTACCTTGAGGTGGCAGATGGGGGTTATTACCCCGATCTGCCCCTGGGGATGGGCAGAAAGCCCACTAGACTCCAGGGATTTAAAAAAAATAAAAGATGGGTGTGGCCTGCCCATAATGGCCGGTGCAAATGCCCCTCTTCCCCAAAAATAGCCCCATGCTTTGGGGCAGATGGGGGCAATAGCCCCCGATCTGCCCCGGTGGGGACAGAAAGCCCACTAGGCACCAAAGAAATGTTTGTGAGCATGGCAGGGAGCGGCAAGAGTTGCTCCCCCTTGCTTTGGGAACACATTTTGGCTCCTTCTGTCCCCACTTTGGGGGTAGATCAGTGATTTATTAAAGATTTATCTGCTCCAAAGGAGAAGAATACCACTAGACACTAGCAAATGTTTCTGTGTGTTTGTGAACTGGAGTTCGGCAAATGGTCTGTGTGTAGTGCTTTTTGGCTGGCTGTGTGTAAGCCTGCATTTCACTGGCAGTGTGTGTGGACTTGCGGTTAGCTGGCAGTGTGTGTGGACTAGCGCTTGGCTGGCAGTGTGTATGGACTGTCGCTTGGCTAGCAGTCTGGGTGGATGGCACATGTCTGGTGGTGTGTGTTGACTGTGGCTTGGCTGGCGGCATGCGTGGACTGTCGCTTGGCTGTCGATGTGCCTGGATGGTGTTTGGCTGGCGGTGACAAGGGTGACGCTTGGCTGGCAGTGTGCATGGATGCTGCTTGCCTGCTGGTGTGGCTTGCGTGAATCCTCCAGTGTTTTATTACCCAGAATCCCGTGCAAACCTTCAATTTAGCTAGTAAAAATGTCACACTTTCCTCACATTTCTGTGTGGAAAAGTTGTGGGATCACCTCGCCAGCACAAATTTTCCACCACCCAGCGTTTCTCTCGGTCTCCTGATAAGAATGATACCTCACTTGTGTTTCCCTTGATGGCTGCCGAGCCCGGACCAAAAACGCAGGTGCCCCAATCTATCACAAAGCAACCTGTTTCTGCAAAGGAGGCACCAGCATTTTTGGTCCTGTGCTCGGCGGCCATCTAGGAAAACCTACCAAACCCAGACATTTCTGAAAGCTAGACATACGGGGGGGTCCAGGGAGGTGTGGCTTGCGTGTATCCCACCATGATTTTTACCCAGAATCCCCTGCAAACCTCAATATTAGCTCAAAAAGTTACATCCACACACATTTCCCACCACTCAGCATTCCCGCCAGGTCTTCTGATAAAAATGCTACCTCACTTGTGTGGGTGAGCCAAGGGCCCGTGACAGGGAAGGACCCAAAATGTATTGTAGAGGCATCAAAAATGATTGTTCACAAAACGACCTTGTAAGGGGGTCATCTGTGTTTTTGGCCCCAGACTCGGCAGCCAGCTAGGAAAACCTACCAAACCCAGAAAGTTCTGAAAACTAGACACCCAAGGGAGTCCAGGGAACTGTGGCTTGTGTGACCCCCCATGGGTTTCTTACCCAGTATCCTCTGCAAACCTTACATTTTGCTAAAAAAAAAGAACAGTTTCCTCCCATTTCTGTGTGCGAAACTTGTGGGATCAGCAAGCCCACACAAATTACCTACCACCCAGCATTCCCCCAGATCTCACGATAAAAATACTACCTTCCTTGTCTGGGTCTGTGACCAACCCACGTAAAGGCAGCCAACCTCACACTGTGCAGGGCCTTTGGACATGCATGGTGAGGGGTCTGCTGCAGAGCCTGGCCTACGGCCAGGAGAAGTGTGGCTCACTGGTTAGAGCGGCAGACTCTGAAGCAGAGATCAGGCCCGGGACCAGGGTTCAAGTCCCGACGCGGCAGGGTCTTGGGTTTAATGTCCGCGGACTTGATAATTCACTGCCTTTGGCCATGCGCTGTGAGTGGTTGGCCACAGGATCAGACTCTGGGCCTTGTGTGATATCTCGGCTCCCCCTCCCTGGGATAATTTTAGCCTTGAGGACACCACCACCCAGTGTTATTGTTAGGGGTAGGGTGGCACGCGGCACTCATCCCCGGGCCAATATCTAGTTAAAAAAAAAGTAAAATAATATTTAATTGTAATACGTAAATCCTAACCCCCGCCACACACAGCCTTTGGCCGTGCGATGCAGGGAGTTGACTGCAGGGCCTGGCTGCTGCCAACTCCCACATGCATCTAACACCATACTGTGCACGGCCTTTGCCAGTGTGGGTTAACCACAAGTCCTGTGGCCAACCCCCATAAAGGCTGCCAACCTCATACTGTGCAGGGCCTTTGGTTGTGCATGTTGGGGGGGTCGGCTGCTGACCCAGGCCCTATGGCCAAAATCCCATGCAACCAACCCCACGCTGCGCACAACCTTTCTAGTGAGGGGTTGGCCACAAGACCTGGTATGCAGGAAGGCCTTGTGGCCAACCCCGCCAAAGGCAGCCACCCTTACACTGCATACAGCCTGTGGGTGGATGGCAAAAGGGCCTGGGCCTGGTTTGCTAATTAGGGGGAGGGGGAATGCTGCTCCCCCTCCCCCAGCTGATTTTGGCCCCAGAGACCCCAAACCAGGCTTGAAATTAGGGGGTGGAGCAATTTAGGCCCCAGGGACCCCATCCACCAGGGTCTGCCACAATAAAAGGTGAGTGCCTGGTGCCCAGCTTGGGCACCAACCATAGTATCATTGCATGCTGCGTGGGTAGCCCCAAGGCCCCAGTAGGCACCAAGGTCCCTCCATCTAGTGTTAGCCAGCATTGCTCTTGCCAGCAAGGAGCAGCTTTTAATGCTGCTTCCTGCAGACGGGAGCAATATTTAGACCTATTTCCCTGAGGGCAGGGAAATTGTGTTGAAATTAGTTAAATACGAATGCAAAAAAACACTGAAATTAGCCAGTTATAGTTCAGCCGGCTAACTATAATTTGCACCTCTGCCATGCACTTCTTATGACCTCACATATTACACCACTCATAGCATGTTCAATTACATCATTGAGGACATCACTAATGACATCTCAAATGACATAATTGATGACATCACTGATGACATCATCCAATAAGTGTGAGAGTTTACTATATACCTATCACACTGAAAGTTATGTAGTAAGTGTCATCTACACCAAATTTGCTATACCTTTTGCACTGCTCAAAATGTAATTGTTTTGCAGCATGCTGGCCTCACAAAGAGGCTTGGGTGTTGGAAGAGTGTAGAGTTTCAGTTGAGAGCTCCGCACAGAGAGAAGGTTGTGTGTGATAGGGGTTTGGCCAACTAATTGGATTGGTTGTGAGAAGAGTGCTCATTCTGTAAAGACTTGAACGCAGGGTGAAGGCTGTGCATCGTTGGGGTATCTGGAAGGAGTGGCCTCTCCATCATGTGCTGTGCATAGGATGAAGGCTGTGCATAGTAGAGCTTTATTCGTCTAATTAGGCTGGGGTGTCTGATGGGAATGGGCTCTCCGTAAAGAGCTATGTACAGGACGAAGACTGTGTGTAGTAGGGCCTTAAGCACCTAACGGGCCGTGTGTGTAGAGGTAGTGACATCTTTGAAAAGAGTTTGCACGGCGAATGGCTGTACATAGTAGGAGCTTAGCCGCCTAGTGGGGCTTTTGTGTCTAGAGGGAATGCCTGCCTCATTATAAGTAGCACACAGGGTACAGGCTATGAGTAGTAGGGGCTTGGTCATCTAATGATGCTTGGGTGTGCAGAGCGAGTGGATTATTCGTGTTGAGCTGGGCCTAGGGTGAAGGAGGTAGATAGTAGGATCTTTCTAAGCAATGGTGCTTGCGTGTAGCAAGAGAGTGATAAAGTAAATTTTTGTTATATATGATTCTGTGCAAAAAGAACACTTGATGGACAGAATGCTGAACAATGTCAGACATTCACTCTGGTACAGAGATAACGGCCTAAATGCATAATTGTTTTGCTCCCCATGCCATTCCAGTTCAAACCCAGGCATATGCAAATCAGTTTTGGCCCTGTTCCCCATGGATACAGCCCAACCTGAGCTGCCAGGCCAGGCCTTCCGTGGACCGTAAAAAAGTATCCTGGGACCGGTTTCGGGGTAACACCCCTCATCAGAGAGGCTAGCTTGACTCCAGTGGCATGGAGAGCACAGGACCCACTGACAAATGGAAAAAGAACAATTAATAAACCTTAATGCTGAACAATGTCAGACATTCACCCCAGTACAGAGATCTGGGCCTAAATCCATAGTTGTTCTGTTCCCCATGCCATTCCAGTTCAAACCCAGCCATATACAAATCAGTTTTGACCCTCTTCCCCATGGATACAGTCCAGCTTGAATGGCCAGGTCCTCCCTGGACCAGAAAAAAGCATCCTTGGACCGATTTCGGGATAACACCCCTCATCAGCCATGCTAGCTTGACTTCAGTGCATGGAGAGCACAGGACCCACGTCTGGGCATACCCGTCCCACACGGGGTGACAAATGGAAAAAGAACAATTAATTGACAAAAATGCTGAACAATGTCAGACATTCACCCCAGTGCTGACATCTGGGCCTAAATCCATTGTTTGTTTTCTCCCCATGCCATTTCAGTTCCATCCCAGCCATATACAAATAAGATTTGAACCTGTTCCCCAGGGATACAGTCCAGCTTGAACTGTCAGGTCAGGTCTACCCTGGACTGGAAAAAAGCATTGTTGGTCCGGTTTTGGGGTAACAACCCTCATCAGCCAGGCTAGCTTGACTCCAGTGGCATGGAAAACACAGGACCCACGTCTGGGCATACCCTTCCCACACGGGGTGACAACTGCAAAAAGAACAATTAATGGACAGAATGCTGAACAATGTCAGTCATTCACCCCAGTACAGAGATATAGGCCTAAATCCATTGTTTTTTTGCTCCCCATGCCATTCCAGGTCAAACCCAGCCATATGCAAATCAGTCTTGATTCTGTTCTCATGGGAACAGTCCAGCCCGAACTGCCAGGCCACGTCTTCTCTGAACTGCAAAAAGCATCTTGAGACCAATTTCAGGATAACATCCCTCATTAGCCTGGCTAGCTTGACTCCAGTGGTACAAAAGGGGGTGGTGATGGACGGAGCATCTGAACCAATCAAACACTCACACCCAGTCAACAGATCTGGGTTTAATCCATCACCGTTCTTTAGCCCACTCTGCCACCCCAGTTCAGACATGGCCATATGCAAATCAGTCTGACCCTGTGCCTCATGGGAACAGTCCAGCCTGAACTGCCAAACCATGCCTTCCCTGGACCGGAAACAAGCTTCCGAGGACCGGTTTCTGGCATTTCAGCCGTCTTCAGCCTGGCTTGCTTGAATTTAATTTAATTTGTATTTTTTATTTTTATGCATCTGTAAAGCTCTGCTGTTACCAAAAGAAGTGTCCTGGCGCTAAGGTAAAGTATCTGCTGATGGGTGCTGGGAGAGAGAAACTGTAAAACTCTGGATAGGACCTAATCTGTAAAGAGCCAGGTTTTTAAGGCCTTTCTAAAGGCCATCAGCTTAGTCTGGTGTCCTAAGTGCGACGGAAGGAAGTTCCAGGCAATAGCTGCATTAGTGATAAAACGTCTGCCGCCCCAGTTGGCCTTCCTTATTTGATGAGTGACAACCAGTTTGGCCTCGGATGAACGGAAAGTTCTTTTGGGTATATACCATTTAAAGTGTTGCTTTAGGAATGCTGGTCCTATTCCATGTAGTGTCTTAAATACTAAACACAAGGCCTTGAATTTGGTGCGCTTCCTCATGGGCAGCCAATGTAGGCCTCTGATTGCACCGCTGATTGATGCATATTTGGGTGTTCCTGACAGGAGTCTCACGGCTGCATTCTGCAGAATCTGCAGTTTATTCATTAAGCCTTCTTGTATTTTGAGATAGGGGCTATTACAGTAGTCCAGTTTGGACATCACTAGTGCTGTGACTACTGTTTGTTGAGCTTCTTTAGGAATAAGAGGCATGGTTTTTTTGCAGGCTCTAAGGGTGAACGCAGTCGAGGATGCTACGGAGTTCACCTGATCCTTAAAACTGAGTGTGTCATCTAGCCAAATGCCCAGGTTCTTAATTTCCTGGTTGGAACTGGCAATTGCCCTAGTGTATTCGGCCATCAGTTTGGTGTCCAGAAAACTGGATTGTTCCCAAATAGTACAACCTCAGTCTTGCTGTAATTCAATTTTAAACAGTTTTTCGCCATCCAATTACCTATTGCATTCATGCAGTCGTGAAATTTAGCAGCTGTATCTTGCCATCCTTCTGGTTGAATAGCAACAACGATTTGGGTATCGTCGGCATAGGATGTTAAGTTGAAGCCATAAGATTCAACAAGTGGCGCCAGGGAGGAGACATATACGTTAAATAAAGTCGGGCTAAGTGATGATCCCTGCGGAACTCCACAGGGCAGTGAGAGCGCCTCTGCCTCGTATTTGTCTAATTTGACTGCTTGAATTCTATCAGAGAGAAATGATTTTAAGAGTTTTAAGGCAGTGCCTTTTATTCCTATCTCTTCTAAACGGTCAATCATTAGTGCATGGTGTACCGTATCAAATGCGGCCGATAAGTCTAACATAATGAAGGCTGCCCTTCCTCCTTGATCCAGGGTAGCTCTGATTCCCTTCGTGGACTTAATGAGGGCCGTCTCAGTACTGTGGCCTTCTCTAAATCCGTGTTGGGTGGGGTCGAGTGCCTAAGTCAGTTTGAGAAACTGGTTGATTTGGTTATTCATATTTTTTTCCACTAGCTTAGCCGGAAGAGGGAGTCTAGATATAGGCCTAAAACTGTTTGGGTCCTCAGGGTTCAGATTAGGTTTTTTCAACAGTGACAATATGGAGGCCCGCTTCCATTCTCTAGGAAAATATCCATATTTGTACATTAGGTTAAAGATGGAAGTGAGTTTATTCGCCACTAGGTAACCAGCTAGTTTTACCACTTCTATCGGACAAGGGTCGTTGGGGGAGCCTGATTTGGTTTTGACCAGCAGTTTGTATGTGTCCCCATTTCAGAGAGGACTAAAAGAGGAGAGTTCTGATTTGGGATTTACAATTGGAGTTATGCTAGAGCTGGCTGACGGTTTAGGGGAGGTTTCCTTGGGTAGGTCTGAGAAGTTTGAAAAAATAGTGTTGACCTTGTCAAAGAAACAGTTAGCTATTCTATTGCATAGATCTTGGCATGCCGGGATAGCTGGGGCTTTGGGATGAGCCAGGTCATTCACTGTCTTGAAAAGTGTTTTAGGCGAGTTTTTTGTCTCGTGAATCATGTCCGTATAGTATTTTTGTTTAGTATTTTGTAACAGGTGTTTGTATTGTGCTTGACTTATTTTGTATTCTTTTTTGTCTTTGTCGTTGTATCCATGCCTCCAGATTCTTTCCAGCTGTTTACATATAAGTTTCTGATTTTTGAGCTCCTGTGAGTACCAGGGAGCCGATGGATGTGTTCTATGATGGTAAACTGTTTTTAAGGGGGCTAACTTCTTCCCTGCTCCATCAAGCCAGTTGAAATATGATTTAGTGGCCTGGTCCAAGTTCGGCGGGATAGGGGTGTCTCTGATTGTGAGAAGATTATGAAAGTCTTCCTCTCCTATTTTTTTCCAAGCTCTAGCTTCAACATAGTTATTCGATGGTTTCTTAACAGGGCGCCCCGAAATATTACATTTAAAAAGTACTGCTGAGTGGTCTGTCCATGTAAGGGGGAGTGCTTTTGTAAATGCGAGTAAGGGGTTGTTCGAAAAAATCCCGTTCAAAGTATGAGCCGCTAGGGGTGTGGGTCCATTGACCCGTTGTTCCAGGTCTCCACTTGACATGAGGTCCAGAAAGTTGATTGTGTCTGGGTCGTGATCTACCTCTAAGTGAAAATTAAAATCCCCATGAATTGTAAAAGAGGGCATTTTGAGCCCAACCTCTAAAATCTCACCTACTTGGGCAATAAACGGTTTTCGAGGGCCTGGAGGTCTGTAAATAAGGGAGCCTCTGAAGGGAGATGGGAGATCTGAAGGCTGAACTTTAGTGCTTCACATCCCTAATTTTTTAAAGGGGTAAATGTAGAGATAATTGAATTGTGGTGTATCACTGCTAGTCCACCTCCTTTTTTCTGGTTTCTGCTAAGGGAGTAGCAGAGGTAGTCTGGTGGTGTCGCTTTCACTAAGTCAGGACCTGAGGCTTCATATGTCCAGGTCTCTGTGATAAAAGCTCACTTAATATTTTCGTTTTCTAAAAATGTGGTGCACTCAGTGCTATGCTTGACCAGTGATCTAGCGTTCATCAGGGCACAGTTCCATGCCATGTCCTGCTTGGAAACGCCAAGTTTCCTAGTCTGCCCTGCCACCGGGAGCGAAGTCACCTCAGGGATTTTAGCGTTGCAACCTAAGCAGATCTTTGAGGTGTGATGGTGCCCATGTTCAAGTCGATAGATTTTACAGGATTCCTCAGTTTTCATTGGCTGTAGGGCCCTCAACTCGGCACTAGAGTATGTGAGCCTAAGGCCATTTTCTGATGTCATCTGGCCATGGTGGCTGGCGCTGAGCGCGGTGCGAGAGCGCGGACGGGCGCAGACGGGCTTGCCTTTGGCGCCCCTTCTGCGCGCTCGCTTCATCATCCGCTTAAATGGGGTCTCAGGCTCAAAGACTAGCCCGCTAAACTGAATCCTCCCTCAAGATGGCTGCGAATCCCGCGAGGGATCTGCCGTGAAATGGAGTGTTTGCTGTCCTTCCTAAGGTGGGTACTAGAACTGTGCAAAATGTGCTGATATTAAAAATTCCTGATCGAAAATAAAAATCCACAAGTGCCTGCAAGGTAAAAACAAAGCCTAAAGGCGGAAAATCGGATTGTACAAATGCGCTATTTTAAAATCCACAAATGCCTGCAAGTTTGAAAAGAGAACAGTCTAAACAATTATAGTGAGTAAGCAAAGCGTCTGTCTCTCCCGGCTGTGCATCAGGAGGACCTTACCTGATGCGCTCGCTCCTATGCCCCCATTAAGTAGGTTCTCGGGCTCAAAGACAAGCCCGCTAAACAGAATCCTACCCCAAGATGAATCCTCCCCCAAGATGAATCCAGTGGCAAAGTGAGCAAGGGACTCACGTCTGAGCATACCCTGCCAACTTATGGCGAATAAAGAGGTACGAAAGGGGGTGGTGATCGACGGAGCATCTGAACCAATCAAACACTCACACCCAGTCAACATATCTGGGTTTAAAGCATTACTGTTCTTTATCCCACTCTGCCACCCCAGTTCAGACATGGCCATATGCAAATCAGTCTGACCCTGTGCCTCATGGGAACAGTCCAGCCCGAACTGCCAAGCCATGCCTTCCCTGGACCGGAAACAAGCTTCCGAGGACCGGTTTCTGGCATTTCAGCCGTCTTCAGCCCACTTGCTTGAATCCAGTGGCAAAGTGAGCAAGGGACTCACGTCTGAGCATACCCTGCCAACTTATGGTGAACAAAGCGGTACAAAAGGGGGTGGTGATGGACGTAGCATCTGAACCAATCAAACACTCACACCCAGTCAACATATCTGGGTTTAATCCATCACCGTTCTTTATCCCACTCTGCCACCCCAGTTCAGACATGGCCATATGCAAATCAGTCTCACCCTGTGCCTCATGGGAACAGTCCAGCCCGAACTGCCAAGCCATGCCTTCCCTGGACCGGAAACAAGTTTCCGAGGACCGGTTTCTGGCATTTCAGCCGTCTTCAGCCCGGCTTGCTTGAATCCAGTGGCAAAGTGAGCAAGGGACTCACGTCTGAGCATACCCTGCAAACTTATGGCGAACAAAGCGGTACAAAAGGGGGTGGTGATGCCAGAAACTGGTCCTAGGAAGCTTCACCGGGAATCAATTCTTTAAAAAATAAAATAAAATAAAAATTAAAAATTCACTGGTGGAATGCCACTATTACGAATAAACAAATCAGTGGGAAACACATTATTTAGAAACTTATCCTGTTTCTTTATTACGAATTCATGAAAAAATTGTTAGAACCATACCTTCACCTGCGTGTTTAGTAAAAGTCATCAAATGAGCAAAACTAAAAAAGTGTCAACAGTCATAGGAATACTGCAAACCAGTAAAACATTTGTTTTGTAGCACAACATTCTCCAGATAAAAGGAACAAAAATGTGTAATGTTTTTATGGTATATCATGCCAGCATCCTAACTAGAAACAAGCTGTGTTGATAAAATAGACACGTTGTTCTGTGCACTTATAATGGGGCTCTTAGTGCAAGGGGTAAAGGTCATATTAGGTCACTTCCTATGATATCACTGAGGTTAAAGGATGTGTGATGTTACTTCCACTGCCCCAAGCATTTTAGTTCATTTATGTCCATGCGTGTACTCGCACACACCTGGAATTGAGGTGCATTAAACTCTGCTATCTGCTTGCTACTTTTTGTCAGTGAGCTAGGAGATTACCAGTGATTACCTGGTGTCTCTGATTTCTTAAGTTCTTCAGGACTTTTGTAGTAGCAGGAACTGTTGAGACTGCAGAGCCAGTCAGCTGTTGGAAAACTGTGACTGTTGCATCATGTGCATCAAATACATTATGCATATGTATACCTTGCTCTTAGTGAGAGTAGTTTTTAAGGACACCCAGGGCACGCATCACGTAACAGTTGCAGAGTTCAATAATTAACACATTCGGTCAGCACTATTTAAAATTTTAATATTTGGGCACAAATCTTACCGATCATTGAAATTGAGTTGTGAGGAATTAGACACTATTACAGTAGACGGAGACCAATATATTATTATTTCTGTATTTAAGGTGCTTTATAAAGAGCTTACAAGTCACCATCGACTACTTCAGAGCATTATGAAAGTAAGAAAAAGCAAGGAATAACAAGCATTGGAAAGTAAATAGGTCTCACCAATCTGAAATCTATTAGCTTTGTTGGAGTGGCATGGAGTGAAGTGATATTATGTGTTATTTGAGTGGCATTGTGTGGAGTGGCATTGTGTAGTGTGGAGTGGCACTGTGTGATGTGGAAGGATGTGGCATTATGCTGCACGGAGTGGAGTACCATTATGTAGTCTGGAGTGGTATTGTGTGGAGTAGACTAGAATGGCACTGTGTGGTATGGAACTGAGTGGTACTGAGTGGCATTAAGTGGAGTGGTGTTTGTTTGAGTGAAGTGGCATTAAGTGGAGAATAGGGGCATGCTGAAAAGCGCTTCAACCCCTTGTCGGAGATAGTAAGCACTGTAGAAACACAATAACAATTGAGTGGAGTGGTACTAAGTGGAGTGAAGTGGCATTGAGTGAAGTGGCATTGAGTGGAGTGGCATTGTGCGGAGCAGAGTAAAGTGGCGTTATGTGGCGTGGATTGGAATAGAGGCATTGTGTGGATCGGAGTGGAGTGGACTTGTGTGACATGAAGTGGACTTGTGTGGTTTGGAGTGGAATTGTGTGGCATAGAGTTGAGTGGAATTGTGTGGGGTGGAGATGAGTTGTGGGGAGTGGAGTGAAATTGTGTGGGATGGAGTGGCTTGTACTGAACTCTGTGAAGTGGAGTACAGTGGAGTGGAAGAGCTTGTTGTGGAGTGTCGTAGAATTATGTTGCATGGAGAGGAGTAGAATTTTGAGGTGTAGAATTGTGTGGCGTCTAGTGGAATTGTGTATCCTGGAGTGGAATTATGTGGCATGGAGTGGAATTGTGTGGCATGGAGTTTAGTGTAGTAGAACTGTGTGGGTGTAGTGAACTGGAACTGTCTGGTGTGGCATGAAGTGGAATTCTCTGGTGTGGAATTGTGTGGAGTAAAGTGGAAAAGTGCAGGGTAGAATTCTGTTGCATGGAGTGGCATTGAATTGTGTGAGGTTGAGTGGAATTGTCTGAAGTTGAGTGAAATTGTGAGGTGTTGTGCAATTGTATAGTGTGGAATTGTGTGGTGTGGAGTGAAAGTGTGTAAGACCGGTGGAGGGATTGCGATTATTGCTAAAGCGCATCTCAAAACTAGTCTTACGAAAATTTCCAATCTGGGCCCTATTGAAGCCGCCCATTTCACTATTATGGATCCTGCTGGTACCATCTGCGCAGGCATATTAGTCTATAACCCCCCGAATGTGACCGCTTCCTCCCTTACTACCTTGCTGCATACTATCGCTGACTTCTCCCTCAAACATCCCCACTTTACAGTTCTAGGCGATTTTAATATCCATATTGATAAGCCCTCCTGTACACTGGCTTCCTCTCTGCTTGAAACCCTTCAAGGACTCACCCTGCCCCAATTAGTGATAGGCCCAACCCATTTAGCAGGCCATACACTTGACCTTATTTTCTCAAATCTCCCCTCCCTCTCCACTCTCCCCCCTACCCCTCTGACGTGGACCGATCATTTTCTTATCCCTTTTTCTTTTTCTGTTCCCTCTCACCCCTCCCCTAGCCCCCTCATGCCAGCTAAAGGACGTAAATGGACCAAAATTACCTGTGACTCTATGGTAGATCTTTTTCATTTTCACCTCAATCCGCAATATGACCTTAATTCTGAAACGGTGAGACTTAACACATCGCTCTCTGAGGCGCTTGACTTGGTCTCCCCCATGGCTCCTGTCACTTCCCACAGATCCCGTCCCTCTGCTCCCTGGTTCTCTCCACAGTTGCGAGAGGAGAAGAGTAGGTGTAAGCAGCTAGAACGCAAATGGAGACTGAACTACAACCCCTCAGCCAAATTAGCCTACAAATCGGCCCTGAATAAATTCCACAAACTCAAACGCGCCTCAATGAAAGCCCACTTTTCCAATCTTATTCAGCAGGCACAGAACTCCTCAAAAACTCTTTTTTCTATTGTAAAAGATTTTGTCCATCCCCCTGCTTCTAAAACCCTTTCCACTCCCACTCAAGATCTCTGCAACGGATTATCTGACTTCTTTCAAGAGAAGATAATCAAACTGTCTTCCTCCTTTGCAGTATCTACATCTGATCATGCTGATGATCACCTTGGTCCCCCCCACTGTTCTTTTGACTCTTTTAGTGAGCTGACTTCAGACCTTGCGTTAGCCTTACTACGCAATGTCAAGTCTGGCTCCCCCCTGGACCCAGTCCCGGCCAAAGTTATGGGCACGCTTGCCCCAATCCTACTGAATCCTTACCTTTCCATCTGGAATGCCTCCCTGTCAGGCGGCCAATTCCCCTCAGTTTGGAAGCAGGCTAGGCTTGTCCCTTTATTGAAGAAACCTGGTGCCGACCCTTCACTTTTTTGTAATTACCGACCTATTTCACTTTTGCCAAAGCCTGCCAAGATTTTGGAGAAAGTGGTACAAAAACAAATGGCACTTTACTTAGAGTCGAACCAGTTGCTACACGATTCTCAGTCCGGCTTTAGGACCGGATATAGCACTGAGACTGCGCTGATTGAGGTCTCTGAAATCATCAGGGAATCAGTGGATAGGGGCGAGGAGGCCATGTTGGTCCTCCTCGACCTATCCGCTGCTTTTGATACTGTCTCCCACAAAATACTTATCACCCGCCTTCAACAGCTGGGGATTGGTGGGTCAGTGCTTGCCTGGATCACTTCTTTTCTTACCAGTCGCCTCCAAAGGGTCACCATGCACCCTTTTGAATCTGAGGACAAACCCCTCTTGTGCGGAGTTCCCCAGGGCTCCGCCCTAAGCCCTCTATTGTTTAACGCTTATGTGGCCCCCCTAGCCAAGGTAATCGAGTCTTGGGGTGTCAGGGTGGTCTCGTATGCTGATGATACTCAGCTTATCTTTTCCTTTCGAGACCACTCTGACTCCCTTTTCGCAAACTTTAGGAATTGCCTTGGCAACATCTGCTCCTGGATGTCCACCAATCATCTTGCCCTGAACACCGATAAAACGGAGGTCCTTTTCTTCAGCAAAAAATCCCCCCCCCCATCTATCTTATGGTGGCCTACTATTTTGAACCCTCCCCCTACGCCAGTACAGGCAGCCCGTAATTTGGGCTACACTTTTGATAATGCCCTGTCTGGTAAGGCTCAAGTTAATAAAGTGGTCGGAGCTTGCTTTTCCAAACTACGCATGATAAAGAAAATCCTCCCTTTTCTCCCTCAATCAGCACGTAAAACTGTGGTCCATGCTCTCATTACCTCCCACTTGGACTACGCCAACAGTCTTTACTCAGGTGCCCCACTTTTCCTTGTTGACCGCCTGCAAATTGTGCAAAATGCAGCCGCTCGGCTCATTGGCAATATTCCTGCCCGCACCTCAGTCAGAGCCTTTCGAGAAAAACTTCATTGGCTTCCAATATTACGACGCATTGAATTCAAGATTTTGACTTTGACATTCCGGGCTATCCATGATACTGGCCCGTCATATCTGAAAAAGCGTCTCAAAATCTCGGTATCAGCCAAACATCTTAGATCTAACAACCTGCGCCTGTTGATAGTGCCCAGATTTAAGCTCTCTCGGACTGGCGGCAGATCTTTTACCATCACTGCCGCCAAGCTCTGGAACAGCCTCCCTCTTGACCTCAGGTTCTGCGAAGCTGAGCCTGTTTTTCGCCGTAAACTCAAGACTTGGCTGTTCACTAAGCAGTAGGACCTGGCTGGGTCAGAACCCTATATGAGATCTGTCTCTGTTTTCTTGCCCTGGGGACAATTCAGTAATCTTAGCGCCGGGACACTTCCTTCGGAGGTAGCTGTGCGCTCTACAAGCTTCAAAATAAATAAATAAATAAATAAATAAATAAATAAATAAGTGTGTGGCGTGGAGTGGAATTTGTATGGCATAGAATTGTGTGACTCTGAGTGGAGTGGAACTGTGTAGCATGGAGTGGAATTCTGTGGACTAGAGAGGCATGGAGTGAAATTGTGTGGAGTAATGCTGAATTTGTAAAAAAATAAGTGCCAGTGCTCTCGTCAGGAGGCCACTGCAGGTTGCACCGCACATTGCACCTGCTATGCTGCCAATGTGAGTACCGGTACAAAAGGGGGTGGTGATAGACAGAGCATCTGAATCAATCAAACACTCACACATTAGTCAGAAGATCTGGGTTTAATCCATCACCGTTCTTTAGCCCACTCTGCCACCCCAGTTCAGACATGGCTATATGCAAATCAGTCTGACCCTGTGCCTCATGGGAACAGTCCAGCCCAAACTGCCAAGCCATGTCTTCCCTGGACCGGAAACAAGCTTCCGAGGACTGGTTTCTGGCATTCCAGCCGTCTTCAGACCGGCTTGCTTGAATCCAGAGGCAAAGTGAGCAAGGGACTCACGTCTGAGCATACCCTGTCACACTTATGGCGGCCAAAAGCAGTACAAAAGGGGGTGGTGATGGACGGAGCATCTGAATCAATCAAACACTCACACACAGTATAACCGGCCCTCGGAGGCTTGTTTCTGGTCCAGGTAAGACATGGCTTGGCAGTTCGGGCTGCACTGTTCCCATGAGGCACAGGGTCAGACTGATTTGCATATAACCATGTCTGAACTGGGGTGGCAGAGTGGGCTAAAGAACGGTGATGGATTAAACCCAGATCTTTTGACTGGGTGTGAGTGTTTGATTGATTCAGATGCTCGGTCGATCACTACCCCCTTTTGTATCGCTTTTGGCCGCCATAAGTGTGGCAGGGTATGCTCAGACGTGAGTCCCTTGCTCACTTTGCCACTGGATTCAAGCAAGTCGGGCTGAAGACGGCTGGAATGCCAGAAACCGGTCCTCGGAAGCTTGTTTTCGGTCCACGGAAGACATGGCTTGGCAGTTCGGGCTGGACTGTTCCCATGAGGCACAGGGTCAGACTGATTTGCATATAGTCATGTCTGAACTGGGGTGGCAGAGTGGGCTAAAGAACCGTGATGGATTAAACCCAGATCTTTTGACTGGGTGTGAGTGTTTGATTGATTCAGATGCTCCCTCCATCACCACCCCCGTTTGTACCGCTTTTGGCCGCATAAGTGTGGCAGGTTCTACTCAGACATGAGTCCCTTGCTCACTTTGCCACTGGATTCAAGCAAGCCGGGCTGAAGACGGCTGGAATGCCAGAAACCGGTCCTCGCAAGCTTGTTTCCGGTCTAGGGAAGACATGGCTTGGCAGTTCGGGCTGGACTGTTCCCATGAGGCACAGGGTCCGACTGATTTGCATATAGCCATGTCTGAACTGGGGTGGCAGAGTGGGCTAAAGAACGGTGATGGATTAAACCCAGATCTTTTGACTGGGTGTGAGTGTTTGATTGATTCAGATGCTCGGTCGAACACTACCCCCTTTTGTATCACTTTTGGCCGCCATAAGTGTGGCAGGGTATGCTCAGACGTGAGACCCTTGCTCATTTTGCCACTGGATTCAAGTAAGCCGGGCTGAAGGCGGCTGGAATGCGAGAAATCGGTCCTCAGAAGCTTGTTTTCGGCCCAGGGAAGACATGGCTTGGCAGTTCGGGCTGGACTGTTGCCATGAGGCACAGGGTCAGACTGATTTGCATATAGCCATGTCTGATCTGGGGTGGCAGAGTGGGCTAAAGAACGGTGATGGATTAAACACAGATCTTTTGACTGGGTGTGAGTGTTTGATTGATTCAGATGCTCCGTCCATCACCACCCCCTTTTGTACCACTTTTGGCCACCATAAGTGTGGCAGGGTATGCTCAGACGTGAGTCCCTTGCTCACTTTGTCACTGGATTCAACCAAGCCGGGCTGAAGACGGCTGGAATGCCAGAAACCGGTCCTCGGAAGCTTGTTTCCGGCCCAGGGAAGACATGGCTTGGCAGTTCGGGCTGCACTGTTCCCATGAGGCACAGGGTCAGACTGATTTGCATATAACCATGTCTGAACTGGGGTGGCAGAGTGGGCTAAAGAAAGGTGATGGATTAAACCCAGATCTTTTGACTTGGTGTGGGTGTTTGATTGATTCAGATGCTCCGTCCATCACCACTCCCTTTTGTACCGCTTTCGGCCGCCATAAGTGTGGCAGGGTATGCTCAGACGTGAGTCCCTTGCTCACTTTGCCACTGGATTCAAGCAAGTCGGGCTGAAGACGGCTGGAATGCCAGAAACCGGTCCTCAGAAGCTTGTTTCCGGTCCACGGAAGACATGGCTTGGCAGTTCGGGCTGGACTGTTCCCATGAGGCCCAGGGTCAGACTGATTTGCAAATAGCCATGTGTGAACTGGGGTGGCAGAGTGGGCTAAAGAACGGTGATGGATTAAACCCAGATCTTTTGACTGCGTGTGAGTGTTTGATTGATTCAGGTGCTCCGTCCATCACCACCCCCTTTTGTACCACTTTTGGACGCCATAAGTGTGGCAGGGTATGCTCAGACGTGAGTCCCTTGCTCACTTTGTCACTGGATTCAAGCAAGCCGGGCTGAAGACGGCTGGAATGCCAGAAACCGGTCCTTGGAAGATTGTTTCCGGTCCAGGGAAGACATGGCTTGGCAGTTCGGGCTGGACTGTTCCCATGAGGCACAGGGTCAGACTGATTTGCATATAGCCATGTCTGAACTGGGGTGGCAGAGTGGGCTAAAGAACGGTGATGGATTAAACCCAGATCTTTTGACTGGGGTGAGTGTTTGATTGATTCAGATGCTCCGTCCATCACCACCCCCTTTTGTACCGCTTTTGGCCGCATAAGTGTGGCAGGTTCTACTCAGACGTGAGTCCCTTGCTCACTTTGCCACTGGATTAAAGCAAGCCGGGCTGAAGACGGCTGGAATGCCAGAAACCGGTCCTCGCAAGCTTGTTTCCGGTCTAGGGAAGACATGGCTTGGCAGTTCGGGCTGGACTGTTCCCATGAGGCAAAGGGTCCGACTGATTTGCATATAGCCATGTCTGAACTGGGGTGGCAGAGTGGGCTAAAGAACGGTGATGGATTAAACCCAGATCTTTTGACTGGGTGTGAGTGTTTGATTGATTCAGATGCTCGGTCGATCACTACCCCCTTTTGTATGTTTTTGGCCGCCATAAGTGTGGCAGGGTATGCTCAGACGTGAGTCCCTTGCTCACTTTGCCACTGGATTCAAGTAAGCCGGGCTGAAGGCGGCTGGAATGCCAGAAATCGGTCCTCAGAAGCTTGTTTTCGGCCCAGGGAAGACATGGCTTGGCAGTTCGGGCTGGACTGTTGCCATGAGGCACAGGGTCAGACTGATTTGCATATAGCCATGTCTGATCTGGGGTGGCAGAGTGGGCTAAAGAACGGTGATGGATTAAACACAGATCTTTTGACTGGGTGTGAGTGTTTGATTGATTCAGATGCTCCGTCCATCACCACCCCCTTTTGTACTGCTTTTGGCCGCCATAAGTGTGGCAGGGTATGCTCAGATGTGAGTCCCTTGCTCACTTTGCCACTGGATACAAGCAAACCGGGCTGAAGACGGCTGGAATGCCAGAAACCGGTCCTCGGAAGCTTGTTTCCGGTCTAGGGAAGACATGGCTTGGCAGTTCGGGCTGGACTGTTCCCATGAGGCAAAGGGTCAGACGGATTTGCATATAGCCATGTCTGAACTGGGGTGGCAGAGTGGGCTAAAGAACGGTGATGGATTAAACCCAGATCTTTTGACTGGGTGTGAGTGTTTGATTGATTCAGATGCTCCGTCCATCACCACCCCCTTTTGTACCACTTTTGGCCGCCATAAGTGTGGCAGGTTATGCTCAGACGTGAGTCCCTTGCTCACTTTGTCACTGGATTCAACCAAGCCGGGCTGAAGACGGCTGGAATGCCAGAAACCGGTCCTCGGAAGCTTGTTTCCGGCCCAGGGAA
Source organism: Lissotriton vulgaris (assembly GCF_964263255.1). Taxonomy (NCBI): domain Eukaryota; kingdom Metazoa; phylum Chordata; class Amphibia; order Caudata; family Salamandridae; genus Lissotriton; species Lissotriton vulgaris. Next base: position 427,310,500 of record NC_141693.1, read on the forward strand.
GACATGGCTTGGCAGTTCGGGCTGCACTGTTCCCATGAGGCACAGGGTCAGACTGATTTGCATATAACCATGTCTGAACTGGGGTGGCAGAGTGGGCTAAAGAAAGGTGATGGATTAAACCCAGATCTTTTGACTTGGTGTGGGTGTTTGATTGATTCAGATGCTCCGTCCATCACCACTCCCTTTTGTACCGCTTTCGGCCGCCATAAGTGTGGCAGGGTATGCTCAGACGTGAGTCCCTTGCTCACTTTGCCACTGGATTCAAGCAAGTCGGGCTGAAGACGGCTGGAATGCCAGAAACCGGTCCTCAGAAGCTTGTTTCCGGTCCACGGAAGACATGGCTTGGCAGATCGGGCTGGACTGTTCCCATGAGGCCCAGGGTCAGACTGATTTGCATATAGCCATGTGTGAACTGGGTGGCAGAGTGGGCTAAAGAACGGTGATGGATTAAACCCAGATCTTTTGACTGCGTGTGAGTGTTTGATTGATTCAGGTGCTCCGTCCATCACCACCCCCTTTTGTACCGCTTTTGGACGCCATAAGTGTGGCAGGGTATGCTCAGACGTGAGTCCCTTGCTCACTTTGTCACTGGATTCAAGCAAGCCGGGCTGAAGACGGCTGGAATGCCAGAAACTGGTCCTTGGAAGATTGTTTCCGGTCCAGGGAAGACATGGCTTGGCAGTTCGGGCTGGACTGTTCCCATGAGGCACAGGGTCAGACTGATTTGCATATAGCCATGTCTGAACTGGGGTGGCAGAGTGGGCTAAAGAACGGTGATGGATTAAACCCAGATCTTTTGACTGGGTGTGAGTATTTGATTGATTCAGATGCTCCGTCCATCACTACCCCCTTTTGTACCACTTTTGGCCACCATAAGTGTGGCAGGGTATGCTCAGACGTGAGTCCCATGCTCACTTTGCCACTGGATTCAAGTAAGCCGGGCTGAAGGCGGCTGGAATGCCAGAAACCAGTCCTCGGAAGCTTGTTTCCGGTCTAGGGAAGACATGGCTTGGCAGTTCGGGCTGGACTGTTCCCATGAGGCACAGGGTCCGACTTATTTGCATATAGCCATGTCTGAACTGGGGTGGCAGAGTGGGCTAAAGAACGGTGATGGATTAAACCCAGATCTTTTGACTGGGTGTGAGTGTTTGATTGATTCAGATGCTCGGTCGATCACTACCCCCTTTTGTATCACTTTTGGCCGCCATAAGTGTGGCAGGGTATGCTCAGACGTGAGTCCCTTGCTCACTTTGCCACTGGATTCAAGTAAGCCGGGCTGAAGGCGGCTGGAATGCCAGAAATCGGTCCTCAGAAGCTTGTTTCCGGTCTAGGGAAGACATGGCTTGGCAGTTCGGGCTGGACTGTTCCCATGAGGCAAAGGGTCAGACGGATTTGCATATAGCCATGTCTGAACTGGGGTGGCAGAGTGGGCTAAAGAACGGTGATGGATTAAACCCAGATCTTTTGACTGGGTGTGAGTGTTTGATTGATTCAGATGCTCCGTCCATCACCACCCCCTTTTGTACCACTTTTGGCCGCCATAAGTGTGGCAGGGTATGCTCAGACGTGAGTCCCTTGCTCACTTTGTCACTGGATTCAACCAAGCCGGGCTGAAGATGGCTGGAATGCCAGAAACCGGTCCTCGGAAGCTTGTTTCCGGCCCAGGGAAGACATGGCTTGGCAGTTCGGGCTGCACTGTTCCCATGAGGCACAGGGTCAGACTGATTTGCATATAACCATGTCTGAACTGGGGTGGCAGAGTGGGCTAAAGAAAGGTGATGGATTAAACCCAGATCTTTTGACTTGGTGTGGATGTTTGATTGATTAAGATGCTCCGTCCATCACCACTCCCTTTTGTACCGCTTTCGGCCGCCATAAGGGTGGCAGGGTATGCTCAGACGTGAGTCCCTTGCTCACTTTGCCACTGGATTCAAGCAAGCCGGGCTGAAGACGGCTGGAATGCCAGAAACCGGTCCTCGCAAGCTTGTTTCCGGTCTAGGGAAGACATGGCTTGGCAGCTCGGGCTGGACTGTTCCCATGAGGCACAGGGTCCGACTGATTTGCATATAGCCATGTCTGAACTGGGGTGGCAGAGTGGGCTAAAGAACGGTGATGGATTAAACCCAGATCTTTTGACTGGGTGTGAGTGTTTGATTGATTCAGATGCTCGGTCGATCACTACCCCCTTTTGTATGTTTTTGGCCGCCATAAGTGTGGCAGGGTATGCTCAGACGTGAGTCCCTTGCTCACTTTGCCACTGGATTCCAGTAAGCCGGGCTGAAGGCGGCTGGAATGCCAGAAACCGGTCCTGGGAAGCTCGTTTTCGGCCCAGGGAAGACATGGCTTCGCAGTTCGGGCTGGACTGTTGCCATGAGGCACAGGGTCAGACTGATTTGCATATAGCCATGTCTGAACTGGGGTGGCAGAGTGGGCTAAAGAACGGTGATGGATTAAACCCAGATCTTTTGACTGGGTGCGAGTGTTTGATTGATTCAGATGCTCGGTCCATCACTACCCCCTTTTGTACCGCTTTTGGCCGCCATAAGTGTGGCAGGGTATGCTCAGACGTGAGTCCCTTGCTCACTTTGCCACTGGATTCAAGCAAGCCGGGCTAAAGACGGCTGGAATGCAAGAAACCGGTCCTCGGAAGCTTGTTTTCTGGTCCAGGGAAGACATGGCTAGGCAGTTCAGGCTGGACTGTTCCCATGAGGCAAAGGGTCAGACGGATTTGCATATAGCCATGTCTGAACTGGGGTGGCAGAGTGGGCTAAAGAACGGTGATGGATTAAACCCAGATCTTTTGACTGGGTGTGAGTGTTTGATTGATTCAGATGCTCCGTCCATCACCACCCCCTTTTGTACCACTTTTGGCCGCCATAAGTGTGGCAGGGTATGCTCAGACGTGAGTCCCTTGCTCACTTTGTCACTGGATTCAACCAAGCCGGGCTGAAGACGGCTGGAATGCCAGAAACCGGTCCTCGGAAGCTTGTTTCCGGCCCAGGGAAGACATGGCTTGGCAGTTCGGGCTGCACTGTTCCCATGAGGCACAGGGTCAGACTGATTTGCATATAACCATGTCTGAACTGGGGTGGCAGAGTGGGCTAAAGAAAGGTGATGGATTAAACCCAGATCTTTTGACTTGGTGTGGATGTTTGATTGATTAAGATGCTCCGTCCATCACCACTCCCTTTTGTACCGCTTTCGGCCGCCATAAGTGTGGCAGGGTATGCTCAGACGTGAGTCCCTTGCTCACTTTGCCACTGGATTCAAGCAAGCCGGGCTGAAGACGGCTGGAATGCCAGAAACCGGTCCTCGCAAGCTTGTTTCCGGTCTAGGGAAGACATGGCTTGGCAGCTCGGGCTGGACTGTTCCCATGAGGCACAGGGTCCGACTGATTTGCATATAGCCATGTCTGAACTGGGGTGGCAGAGTGGGCTAAAGAACGGTGATGGTTAAACCCAGATCTTTTGACTGGGTGTGAGTGTTTGATTGATTGAGATGCTCGGTCGATCACTACCCCCTTTTGTATGTTTTTGGCCGCCATAAGTGTGGCAGGGTATGCTCAGACGTGAGTCCCTTGCTCACTTTGCCACTGGATTCCAGTAAGCCGGGCTGAAGGCGGCTGAAATGCCAGAAACCGGTCCTGGGAAGCTCGTTTTCGGCCCAGGGAAGACATGGCTTGGCAGTTCGGGCTGGACTGTTGCCATGAGGCACAGGGTCAGACTGATTTGCATATAGCCATGTCTGAACTGGGGTGGCAGAGTGGGCTAAAGAACGGTGATGGATTAAACCCAGACCTTTTGACTGGGTGTGGGTGTTTGATTGATTCAGATGCTCCGTCCATCACCACCCCCTTTTGTACCGCTTTTGGCCGCCATAAGTGTGGCAGGGTATGCTCAGATGTGAGTCCCTTGCTCACTATGCCACTGGATTCAAGCAAACCGGGCTGAAGACGGCTGGAATGCCAGAAACCGGTCCTCGGAAGCTTGTTTCCGGTCTAGGGAAGACATGGCTTGGCAGTTCGGGCTGACTGTTCCCATGAGGCACAGGGTCAGACTGATTTGCATATAGCTATGTCTGAACTGGGGTGGCAGAGTGGGCTAAAGAACGGTGATGGATTAAACCCAGATCTTTTGACTGGGTGCGAGTGTTTGATTGATTCAGATGCTCGGTCCATCACTACCCCCTTTTGTACCGCTTTTGGCCGCCATAAGTGTGGCAGGGTATGCTCAGACGTGAGTCCCTTGCTCACTTTGCCACTGGATTGAAGCAAGCCGGGCTAAAGACGGCTGGAATGCAAGAAACCGGTCCTCGGAAGCTTGTTTTCTGGTCCAGGGAAGACATGGCTAGGCAGTTCAGGCTGGACTGTTCCCATGAGGCACAGGGTCAGACTGATTTGCATATAGCCATGTCTGAACTGGGGTGGCAGAGTGGGCTAAAGAATGGTGATGGATTAAACCTAGATCTTTTGACTGGGTGTGAGTGTTTGATTGATTCAGATGCTCCGTCCATCACCACTCCCTTTTGTACCACTTTTGGCCGCCATGAGTGTGGCAGGGTATGCTCAGACGTGAGTCCCTTGCTCACTTTGCCACTGAATTCAAGCAAGCCGGGCTGAAGACGGCTGGAATGCCAGAAACCGGTCCTCGGAAGCTTGTTTTCCGGTCTAGGGAAGACATGGCTTGGCAGTTCGGGCTGGACTGTTCCCATGAGGCACATTGTCAGACTGATTTACATATAGCCATGTCTGAACTGGGGTGGCAGAGTGGGCTAAAGAATGGTGATGGATTAAACCCAGATCTTTTGACTGGGTGTGAGTGTTTGATTGATTCAGATGCTCCGTCCATCACCACCCCCTTTTGTACCGCTTTTGGCCGCCATAAGTGTGGCAGGGTATGCTCAGATGTGAGTCCCTTGCTCACTTTGCCACTGGATTCAAGCAAGCCGGGCTGAAGACGGCTGGAATGCCAGAAACCGGTCCTCGAAAGCTTGTTTCCGGTCTAGGGAAGACATGGTTTGGCAGTTCGGGCTGGAGTGTTCCCATGAGGCACAGGGTCAGACTGATTTGCATATAGCCATGTCTGAACTGGGGTGGCAGAGTGGGCTAATGAACGGTGATGGATTAAACCCAGATCTTTTGACTGGGTGTGAGTGTTTGATTGATTCAGATGCTCGGTCCATTACTACCCCCTTTTGTACCGCTTTTGGCCGCCATAAGTGTGGCAGGGTATGCTCAGACGTGAGTCCCTTGCTCACTTTGCCACTGAATTCAAGCAAGCCTGGCTGAAGACGGCTGGAATGCCAGAAACCGGTCCTCGGAAGCTTGTTTCCGGTCTAGGGAAGACATGGCTTGGCAGTTCGGGCTGGACTGTTCCCATGAGGCACATTGTCAGACTGATTTACATATAGCCATGTATGAACTGGGGTGGCAGAGTGGGCTAAAGAATGGTGATGGATTAAACCCAGATCTTTTGACTGGGTGTGAGTGTTTGATTGATTCAGATGCTCCGTCCATCACCACCCCCTTTTGTACCGCTTTTGGCCGCATAAGTGTGGCAGGTTCTGCTCAGACGTGAGTCCCTTGCTCACTTTGCCACTGGATTCAAGCAAGCCGGGCTGAAGACGGCTGGAATGCCAGAAACCGGTCCTCGGAAGCTTGTTTCCGGTCTAGGGAAGACATGGCTTGGCAGTTCGGGCGGGACTGTTCCCATGAGGCACAGGGTCCGACTGATTTGCATATAGCCATGTCTGAACTGGGGTGGCAGAGTGGGCTAAAGAACGGTGATGGATTAAACCCAGATCTTTTGACTGGGTGTGAGTGTTTGATTGATTCAGATGCTCCGTCCATCACCACCTCCTTTTGTACCGCTTTTGGCCGCCATAAGTGTGGCAGGGTATGCTCAGATGTGAGTCCCTTGCTCACTTTGCCACTGGATTCAAGCAAGCCGGGCTGAAGACGGCTGGAATGCCAGAAACCGGTCCTCGGAAGCTTGTTTGTGGTCCAGGGAAGACATGGCTTGGCAGTTCGGGCTGGACTGTTCCCATGAGGCACAGGGTCAGACTGATTTGCATATAGCCATGTCTGAACTGGGGTGGCAGAGTGGGCTAAAGAACGGTGATGGATTAAACCCAGATCTTTTTACTGGGTGTGAGTGTTTGATTGATTCAGATGCTCCGTCCATCACCACCCCCTTTTGTACCGCTTTTGGCCGCCATAAGTGTGGCAGGGTATGCTCAGACGTGAGTCCCTTGCTCACTTTGTCACTGGATTCAACCAACCCGGGCTGAAGACGGCTGGAATGCCAGAAACCGGTCCTCAGAAGCTTGTTTCCGGCCCAGGGAAGACATGGCTTGGCAGTTCGGGCTGGATTGTTCCCATGAGGCACAGGGTCCGACTGATTTGCATAGAGCCATGTCTGAACTGGGGTGGCAGAGTGGGCTAAAGAACGGTGATGGATCAAATCCAGATCTTTTGACTGGGTGTGAGTGTTTGATTGATTCAGATGCTCGGTCGATCACTACCCCCTTTTGTACCACTTTTGGCTGCCGTAAGTGTGGCAGGGTATGCTCAGACGTGAGTCCCTTGCTCACTTTGCCACTGGATTCAAGTAAGCCGGGCTGAAGGCGGCTGGAATGCCAGAAACCGGTCCTCGGAAGCTTGTTTTCGGCCCAGGGAAGACATGCCTTGGCAGTTCGGGCTGGACTGTTGCCATGAGGCACAGGGTCAGACTGATTTGCATATAGCCATGTCTGGACTGGGGTGGCAGAGTGGGCTAAAGAACGGTGATGGATTAAACCCAGATCTTTTGACTGGGTGTGAGTGTTTGATTGATTCAGATGCTCCGTCCATCACCACCCCCTTTTGTACCGCTTTTGGCCGCCATAAGTGTGGCAGGGTATGCTCAGATGTGAGTCCCTTGCTCACTTTGCCACTGGATTCAAGCAAGCCGGGCTGAAAACGGCTGGAATGCCAGAAACCGGTCCTCGGAAGCTTGTTTCCGGTCTAGGGAAGACATGGCTTGGCAGTTCGGGCTGAACTGTTCCCATGAGGCACAGGGTCAGACTGATTTGCATATAGCCATGTCTGAACTGGAGTGGCAGAGTGGGCTAAAGAACGGTGATGGATTAAACCCAGATCTTTTGACTGGGTGTGAGTGTTTGATTGATTCAGATGCTCGGTCCATCACTACCCCCTTTTGTACTGCTTTTGGCCGCCATAAGTGTGGCAGGGTATGCTCAGACGTGAGTCCCTTGCTCACTTTGCCACTGGATTCAAGCAAGCCGGGCTGAAGACGGCTGGAATGCCAGAAACCGGTCCTCGGAAGCTTGTTTCTGGTCCAGGGAAGACATGGCTTGGCAGTTCGGGCTGGACTGTTCCCATGAGGCACAGGGTCAGACTGATTTGCATATAGCCATGTCTGAACTGGGGTGGCAGAGTGGGCTAAAGAACGGTGATGAATTAAACCCAGATCTTTTGACTAGGTGTGAGTGTTTGATTGATTCAGATGCTCCGTCCACCACCACCCCCTTTTGTACCGCTTAAGGCCGCCATAAGTGTGGCAGGGTATGCTCAGACGTGAGTCCCTTGCTCACTTTGTCACTGGATTCAACCAAGCCGGGCTGAAGACGGCTGGAATGCCAGAAACCGGTCCTCGGAAGCTTGTTTCCGGCCTAGGGAAGACATGGCTTGGCAGTTCGGGCTGGATTGTTCCCATGAGGCACAGGGTCAGACTGATTTGCATATAGCCCTGTCTGAACTGGGGTGGCAGAGTGGGCTAAAGAACGGTGATGGATTAAACCCAGATCTTTTGACTGGGTGCGAGTGTTTGATTGATTCAGATGCTCTGTCCATCACCACCCCCTTTTGTACCGCTTTTGGCCACCATAAGTGTGGCAGGGTATGCTCAGACGTGAGTCCCTTGCTCACTTTGCCACTGAATTCAAGCAAGCCGGGCTGAAGACGGCTGGAATGCCGGAAACCGGTCCTCGGAAGCTTGTTTCCGGTCCAGGGAAGACATGGCTTGGCAGTTCGGGCTGGACTGTTCCCATGAGGCACAGGGTCAGACTGATTTGCATATAGCCATGTCTGAATGGGATGGCAGAGTGGGCTAAAGAATGGTGATGGATTAAACCCAGATCTTTTGACTGGGTGTGAGTGTTTGATTGATTCAGATGCTCGGTCCATCACTACCCCCTTTTGTACCGCTTTTGGCCGCCATAAGTGTGGCAGGATATGCTCAGACGTGAGTCCCTTGCTCACTTTGCCACTGGATTCAAGCAAGCCGGGCTAAAGACGGCTGGAATGCAAGAAACCGGTCCTCGGAAGCTTGTTTTCTGGTCCAGGGAAGACATGGCTAGGCAGTTCAGGCTGGACTGTTCCCATGAGGCACAGGGTCAGACTGATTTGCATATAGCCATGTCTGAACTGGGGTGGCAGATTGTGCTAAAGAATGGTGATGGATTAAACCCATGATCTTTTGACTGGGTGTGAGTGTTTGATTGATTCAGATGCTCCGTCCATCACCACTCCCTTTTGTACCACTTTTGGCCGCCATGAGTGTGGCAGGGTATGCTCAGACGTGAGTCCCTTGCTCAATTTGCCACTGAATTCAAGCAAGCCGGGCTGAAGACGGCTGGAATGCCAGAAACCGGTCCTCGGAAGCTTGTTTTCCGGTCTAGGGAAGACATGGCTTGGCAGTTCGGGCTGGACTGTTCCCATGAGGCACATTGTCAGACTGATTTACATATAGCCATGTCTGAACTGGGGTGGCAGAGTGGGCTAAAGAATGGTGATGGATTAAACCCAGATCTTTTGACTGGGTGTGAGTGTTTGATTGATTCAGATGCTCCGTCCATCACCACCCCCTTTTGTACCGCTTTTGGCCGCCATAAGTGTGGCAGGGTATGCTCAGATGTGAGTCCCTTGCTCACTTTGCCACTGGATTCAAGCAAGCCGGGCTGAAGACCGCTGGAATGCCAGAAACCGGTCCTCGAAAGCTTGTTTCCGGTCTAGGGAAGACATGGTTTGGCAGTTCGGGCTGGAGTGTTCCCATGAGGCACAGGGTCAGACTGATTTGCATATAGCCATGTCTGAACTGGGGTGGCAGAGTGGGCTAATGAACGGTGATGGATTAAACCCAGATCTTTTGACTGGGTGTGAGTGTTTGATTGATTCAGATGCTCGGTCCATTACTACCCCCTTTTGTACCGCTTTTGGCCGCCATAAGTGTGGCAGGGTATGCTCAGACGTGAGTCCCTTGCTCACTTTGCCACTGAATTCAAGCAAGCCTGGCTGAAGACGGCTGGAATGCCAGAAACCGGTCCTCGGAAGCTTGTTTCCGGTGTAGGGAAGACATGGCTTGGCAGTTCGGGCTGGACTGTTCCCATGAGGCACAGGGTCCGACTGATTTGCATATAGCCATGTCTGAACTGGGGTGGCAGAGTGGGCTAAAGAACGGTGATGGATTAAACCCAGATCTTTTGACTGGGTGTGAGTGTTTGATTGATTCAGATGCTCCGTCCATCACCACCTCCTTTTGTACCGCTTTTGGCCGCCATAAGTGTGGCAGGGTATGCTCAGATGTGAGTCCCTTGCTCACTTTGCCACTGGATTCAAGCAAGCCGGGCTGAAGACGGCTGGAATGCCAGAAACCGGTCCTCGGAAGCTTGTTTGTGGTCCAGGGAAGACATGGCTTGGCAGTTCGGGCTGGACTGTTCCCATGAGGCACAGGGTCAGACTGATTTGCATATAGCCATGTCTGAACTGGGGTGGCAGAGTGGGCTAAAGAACGGTGATGGATTAAACCCAGATCTTTTTACTGGGTGTGAGTGTTTGATTGATTCAGATGCTCCGTCCATCACCACCCCCTTTTGTACCGCTTTTGGCCGCCATAAGTGTGGCAGGGTATGCTCAGACGTGAGTCCCTTGCTCACTTTGTCACTGGATTCAACCAACCCGGGCTGAAGACGGCTGGAATGCCAGAAACCGGTCCTCGGAAGCTTGTTTCCGGCCCAGGGAAGACATGGCTTGGAAGTTCGGGCTGGATTGTTCCCATGAGGCACAGGGTCCGACTGATTTGCATAGAGCCATGTCTGAACTGGGGTGGCAGAGTGGGCTAAAGAACGGTGATGGATCAAATCCAGATCTTTTGACTGGGTGTGAGTGTTTGATTGATTCAGATGCTCGGTCGATCACTACCCCCTTTTGTACCACTTTTGGCCGCCGTAAGTGTGGCAGGGTATGCTCAGACGTGAGTCCCTTGCTCACTTTGCCACTGGATTCAAGTAAGCCGGGCTGAAGGCGGCTGGAATGCCAGAAACCGGTCCTCGGAAGCTTGTTTTCGGCCCAGGGAAGACATGCCTTGGCAGTTCGGGCTGGACTGTTGCCATGAGGCACAGGGTCAGACTGATTTGCATATAGCCATGTCTGGACTGGGGTGGCAGAGTGGGCTAAAGAACGGTGATGGATTAAACCCAGATCTTTTGACTGGGTGTGAGTGTTTGATTGATTCAGATGCTCCGTCCATCACCACCCCCTTTTGTACCGCTTTTGGCCGCCATAAGTGTGGCAGGGTATGCTCAGATGTGAGTCCCTTGCTCACTTTGCCACTGGATTCAAGCAAGCCGGGCTGAAGACGGCTGGAATGCCAGAAACCGGTCCTCAGAAGCTTGTTTCCGGTCTAGGGAAGACATGGCTTGGCAGTTCGGGCTGAACTGTTCCCATGAGGCACAGGGTCAGACTGATTTGCATATAGCCATGTCTGAACTGGAGTGGCAGAGTGGGCTAAAGAACGGTGATGGATTAAACCCAGATCTTTTGATTGGGTGTGAGTGTTTGATTGATTCAGATGCTCGGTCCATCACTACCCCCTTTTGTACTGCTTTTGGCCGCCATAAGTGTGGCAGGGTATGCTCAGACGTGAGTCCCTTGCTCACTTTGCCACTGGATTCAAGCAAGCCGGGCTGAAGACGGCTGGAATGCCAGAAACCGGTCCTCGGAAGCTTGTTTCTGGTCCAGGGAAGACATGGCTTGGCAGTTCGGGCTGGACTGTTCCCATGAAGCACAGGGTCAGACTGATTTGCATATAGCCATGTCTGAACTGGGGTGGCAGAGTGGGCTAAAGAACGGTGATGGATTAAACCCAGATCTTTTGACTAGGTGTGAGTGTTTGATTGATTCAGATGCTCCGTCCACCACCACCCCCTTTTGTACCGCTTTTGGCCGCCATAAGTGTGGCAGGGTATGCTCAGACGTGAGTCCCTTGCTCACTTTGTCACTGGATTCAACCAAGCCGGGCTGAAGACGGCTGGAATGCCAGAAACCGGTCCTCGGAAGCTTGTTTCCGGCCCAGGGGAGACATGGCTTGGCAGTTCGGGCTGGATTGTTCCCATGAGGCACAGGGTCAGACTGATTTGCATATAGCCCTGTCTGAACTGGGGTGGCAGAGTGGGCTAAAGAACGGTGATGGATTAAACCCAGATCTTTTGACTGGGTGCGAGTGTTTGATTGATTCAGATGCTCCGTCCATCACCACCCCCTTTTGTACCGCTTTTGGCCACCATAAGTGTGGCAGGGTATGCTCAGACGTGAGTCCCTTGCTCACTTTGCCACTGAATTCAAGCAAGCCGGGCTGAAGACGGCTGGAATGCCGGAAACCGGTCCTCGGAAGCTTGTTTCCGGTCCAGGGAAGACATGGCTTGGCAGTTCGGGCTGGACTGTTCCCATGAGGCACAGGGTCAGACTGATTTGCATATAGCCATGTCTGAATGGGGTGGCAGAGTGGGCTAAAGAATGGTGATGGATTAAACCCAGATCTTTTGACTGGGTGTGAGTGTTTGATTGATTCAGATGCTCGGTCCATCACTACCCCCTTTTGTACCACTTTTGGCCGCCATAAGTGTGGCAGGGTATGCTCAGACGTGAGTCCCTTGCTCACTTTGTCACTGGATTCAACCAAGCCGGGCTGAAGACGGCTGGAATGCCAGAAACCGGTCCTCGGAAGCTTGTTTCCGGCCCAGGGAAGACATGGCTTGGCAGTTCGGGCTGGATTGTTCCCATGAGGCACAGGGTCAGACTGATTTGCATATAGCCCTGTCTGAACTGGGGTGGCAGAGTGGGCTAAAGAACGGTGATGGATTAAACCCAGATCTTTTGACTGGGTGTGAGTGTTTGATTGATTCAGATGCTCCGTCCATCACCACCCCCTTTTGTACCGCTTTTGGCCACCATAAGTGTGGCAGGGTATGCTCAGACGTGAGTCCCTTGCTCACTTTGCCACTGGATTCAAGCAAGCCGGGCTGAAGACGGCTGGAATGCCAGAAACCGGTCCTCGGAAGCTTGTTTCTGGTCCAGGGAAGACATGGCTTGGCAGTTCGGGCTGGACTGTTCCCATGAGGCACAGGGTCAGACTGATTTGCATATAGCCATGTCTGAACTGGGGTTGCAGAGTGGGCTAAAGAACGGTGATGGATTAAACCCAGATCTTTTGACTGGGTGTGAGTGTTTGATTGATTCAGATGCTCCGTTCATCACCACCCCCTTTTGTACCGCTTTTGGCCGCCATAAGTGTGACAGGGTATGCTCAGACGTGAGTCTTTTGCTCACTTTGTCACTGGATTCAACCAAGCTGGGCTGAAGACGGCTGGAATGCCAGACACCAGTCCTCGGAAGCTTGTTTCCGGCCCAGGGAAGACATGGCTTGGCAGTTTGGGCTGGACTGTTCCCATGAGGCACAGGGTCAGACTGATTTGCATATAGCTATGTCTGAACTGGGGTGGCAGAGTGGGCTAAAGAACGGTGATGGATTAAAACCAGATCTTTTGACTGGGTGTGAGTGTTTGATTGATTCAGATGCTCCGTCCATCACCACCCCCTTTCGTACCGCTTTTGGCCGCCATAAGTATGGCAGGGTATGCTCAGACGTGAGTCCCTTGCTCACTTTGCCACTGAATTCAAGCAAGCCGGGCTGAAGACGGCTGGAATGCCAGAAACCGGTCCTCGGAAGCTTGTTTCCGGTCCAGGGAAGACATGGCTTGGCAGTTTGGGCTGGACTGTTCCCATGAGGCACATGGTCAGGCTGATTTGTAATCAGTGACGTCATAAATTATGACATAGAATATGTTGTGAGTGATGTGGGTGCGCAAGTTATCATTTGTTTGCTAACTATAGCTAGTGAATGTCTATGCTTTCTTTATTAATGATGTCACAGACATAGCCACCTAACTCCAACACTACTTTAACCTTTGGGTTTTGCAGTAAATGACTAAGATTTTTTTTAAAAATCAGATAGTTTTATTACGCCTATCACGTTACTTTAACCTGTGTTTTTTTCAGTGAATTTCTAGTTTTTTTTACGTAAAGTAATATTTTATTACTATATATAAGGTAAGGGCAATGCGAGGATCCCTACTCACTAATATTACCCCATTTGTTCCTAGACGTTAGATAGGATAGGAAAGTAAATCCATTCCCCTTTAGTTAGATATCCTATCAATTGTGTTCTGTAAGGTTTCAGGTAGGCGGATTTATGGTGTTTTGGCTTCCTTTTTTTCCATGTGATAGTAAAAATTTTAAGGACGCAGTGGCCCTCCTAGGTAATCGGCCTGCTAGTTCCACAGCTTAATAGACCTAACACTTCAAAATAATGCAAAATATAAGTCTTGCCTAGCGAAAGGTAAGGTTATAGCTGTCACTTCCGGATTACTGATAACTCAGAATCCAGATAAACTCGACCAACCAAGATGAACTGATGCAGATTGGAAAAGCTCAACAATCTCTTACAACAGCAGATAAAAACAGAAGGAAGGAAGTAGGAATATGTCTTTATTGTGGAAAGATGGGTCACTTGGTTTGGGTCTGCCCACAGATGTCTGGAAATGGGTTGCTTCATTCCTGAGTGATGGACAATTACTGATAAAAATCATAATTTTGTAGGTGTTTTTTTTAGAAATCAAAGAGATCCAGTTACTCTTTTGGCCTTAGTAGACTCTTGGGCTGTCATGGATTATAAATTTTAGATAGAAGTACAGATTTCTACTACAGGGAAGGCAACCCCTGAAAATAAAAAAGCAATAGGTAACCCGAGAAAGACCTAATTAACCCTCTTTATTGTCCTACTTAATGAGATAGAAGCGCGTAGACTGTACTGGGATGAATCTTATTGCCATGGGCATGTGTGGACTCTTTTGAATCATTCCATGTTGAAATAAAACTGAGCAACCACTAGATGCCGCCAGATGGTACTATTAAATGATCGATTTAATTACACAAGATTTGTTAATGTGAATGTTATATATCTATGTCAGGAGGAAACTAATGTTTGGTATCCATTCAGATACGTAGGAAATTTTAAATTCAATTTTGCATGCTTGTCTTTCCAATTGTATGTTGTTTGAATCTGAACATCAGCACATAATGACAATTTGAAATACTTCTCTGGAATAATAAGTGCCAACATGATGATGAATACATTCTGCATGTTGTGATTGTTTGAAGAACACTGTTTCTAATTTATGGTAGGTGAGGGTCCCTACATTTCTGAACTTTGTCTTAATATGCTCTGACACCTATGAGTATCATCACACTCATGCTCGGGAAATTCTTGCCCGACTTAGAAGGTACTGATTGTTGTTGAGAAGAAAAAGTTACTTACCTTTGATAATGATCTTTCTGGTGGATATTTTATATACCTGCAGATTCCTAGCACTGTGAATATCCTGTGACACCAGTTTGGACTGAAAACATTTCTGCAATAGCTCATCCATGCCAGAAGAGGGTGATGACTCAATGTCAACATCAGCTACTTTACTCCGGGTGGTGTCTCTGGGTATATAAGGTGCCTATACAGCGCTACCATGGCAGTTTGCCATCCATTATTTCTACATACTAAAGGCAGGAGGATAAGAAAAACGAAAATTTGTAGAAAATGACGATGACAAGTGAGAACTTGAAAACTATTCATAGGAAGTATTCTAAAAAACAGTTAACCTGATACAAGATGGGAAGGTTGGAAGGGTAGGTGGGGAATCTACAGGCAGATGGAGTATCCAACAAAAAGATCGCTAACAAAGGTGGATACTTCTACCCTCAGATTCACCTATGTAAATAGTTTACCAAGCCTTCAATTACTTGAAAGAGGGAATGTCTGTATACAAACAGTAACGTTTGGCATATGTCCTTGGCCGTTCGCACTAGCTAATAGCAAGACTTAATACATGAAATAATCCACCTTGATAATGCTCTCTTTTGAACCCATTTACCTTTCCGCTTACCCATGAAGCTCACATGGAGTATTTAGTCAACACAGAAGTCTTTCGTTCAATCTATGTAATAACGAACCACTCTTTTTGAATGCAGACTAGGGAGTCTTTCTTTCTCCTTGGAAGGGTGTGGTGGTGGGTAAAAAGAATGAGGGGTAATTGACTGACCTAGGTGAAACTGGAACACAATCTAAGGTAGAAAATCAGTTCTGGTCTGTAGGACCAATTTGTCAGGAAAAACAGATGTAAAAAAGGTGGACCTGCAGCTTACCAACGCATCTCGCCGAAGTAATAGCCACTAAAAAAGTGTTGTGAAAACCAACAACCATACATGACAAATATGTAGAAGTTCAAACAGAGAACCTATCAAGAATGTTTAAGCTAAATTTAACAAAAGCACAATAGTTAGTCCTAAACGATTCCTAAACTAGTCCTAAATTAACAATGCAATCACGTAACTTTTGACCGTCCCCACGTTATAGCCTTGTCATGCTAATGAAAGAGCAAAGCATAGAATATCTGAAAGACGGGCTTTCAAGGGATCCACGGTGTTATCAGAGCACTAAGGGGCACACTTATTGCACCTGCAGATACACCCAGGTGGAAGTAGAATGCAGGTAAATGTTGCAGCTCAATCTCCAGACATGGAGGTGTAGGTTCTTAAGATTGAGGTTGAGCACATGGTCCACTGACTGGGAAAGAAGATCTACCCAGAGAGGAAGACGGATCGGTGAACACAGTGAGAAGTGCTGGAGGTCAGCATATCACACTTTTTTCATCGAATCAGGAGGCGATGAAGATTACTTAGCCCCAGTCTTGGAAAGTAATCCTCAGAACCAAAAGAATCCTGAATTTTAGAGGAAAAGCAAAGTGAAGTGGAAAAGTCTATTTCAACTATAAAGCATCCCTGAAGGCTCTTTGCAACGAATGATGGAGAGCACAGAAGAGCGGGCATTGGGCATTGACACAAGTGGAGAAAAGGTCGACCTGGTGTACACAATACTTCTTCTATGAATAGAAGGCCCTGAGAGGGATCTAGGTGAGATATAGGCCTGTTTAGAGAACCCCTTGTTGAACAGCAGGAATGCTGTGTACTACAAATGGCAAGACACCCTCTCCAATGACTGAGCTTTTAGCAGCCAATCTTCTAGAAAAAGAAATACTGGGATCCCAATTCTTCTGAGATGAGCCACTAGCATTGCCATCACCCTTGTAAATACTCAAGGAGCTGTAGGTAGACCAAAGGGAAGTAACACAAACTGGTCGTGAGTGGACCTTACTCGGAAACACAGGTACCGCCTCTGGCACTGCAGGATATTTATGTAATACGAGTCTTTCAAGTTTAATGACAGCATCCAGTCCTGTTCTTCTAGCGCCAAAAGCACCTAGCAGAGTAAAGCATCATGAACTTCTCTTTGCTGAGATTAAGGTTCATGATCCTGATGTCTAGGATTAGACGGAGACCACAATCTTTTTTGGGAATCAAAAAGTACCAAGAGTAGCACCACTGCCCAATTTCCTGTCATGGCCCAAACTCCACTCCTCCTTTTCCCAACAGTGGCTCAACCTTGTGCTCTAGTAGATGCTCATCCTTCTGCAAGTCCGAGTTGGGGGCTGGGCTATCAGGCGAGATAGACTGCAGTAAAGGCAGGGGATATCTTCTTTCCACTATCTGAAGGAACTATCTATCTGATGATATAGCCTTCCAGGCCTGAAGAGTATTTAATACTCTCCCCCCACTTGTTTGTGAACGATCAAGACCACAGTAAAGATGCTTTAGTGGCTGTGTTTTTGGGGGTTGGGAGTGAGGAAGAGGAGGAAATAGAGATAGGCTGTTGAGTTCATCAGCCTCTCAATTTTCCACGACCCCTGTACTTCCGGCTGAGAAGATTTTGCACCTGTTGTTGCGCTTGAGGGGCATGACTCTATTGAAACCCAAAACCCCATATATATCCTCTGAATTTCCAAAATTATTGAAAAACATTTTGGGGAGTTTGAAGACCTAATAAACATGCTCTGCTTACATTTTTCAAGAGAAGAGTTTGCCTTACCCTCAATGAGTCTTGAACCATCAAATGGGATTTCCATTAATGTGCTCTGGGTGTTAGAAGAGAATCTAGAGGTCCTCTGCAAAGCATGGTATCTCAGAGACATCGAGGAACCCGTAGCTCTTGCTATTGAATCAACCATGGCAAGTCCCAACTGGACCATACGTTTAGAAGCTGATTAACCATCACAGACTAATTCTGAAATAATACTTTGTAAGTGACCTTGGAGATTGGAAATAATCAGATTGGCCTTATCCAACGTAGCATGAGCAAAACAGCCTAACAAACAAGTGGCACTGAGTGGTTTTAATGCCAAACGTCTGTCTGGGAATATCTTTTTAGCAACAGCTTCTAGTTTTTAGACCCCCATCAATTTTAATACTTGCTTTTGGCATGATTATTTGTTATATTATGATGTACATTGGGTGTTTACATTTTTTTCTGAATACTTTTATGGTTGTTTTATACATACCGAATAAAGTTTGTTGAACTGCACAGATTTGACCCCCTATCAGGTGAATATGCTGGGAAAACATCCAGAGAGAATGCCTGATCAACAAGATTCTCTGGAGAAAGATGTCTGGAGAAGGATGTCTGGATAAGAAGATTGGTTTGCCAGGAGCAGGCCTATATTTTCTGGCGATGTTCCAGTACACTGAAAGGTCAGTAGAGGGTCTATCCCAGCTGAGAGAACTTAGTCTAACAGAGCTTCATTGAAAGGCAAAAGAGATTCAGCTGTCTGTGAGGCAGTCTGGAGAACCTCTGCTAGGAAATTGGAATTTATCTCAGTAGAAGAGAGAGGTAACATCAACAGACTTTTTAACCACCATATAATAACCAAATAATAGGAAGGCTACTTCAGGAGTTAAAGGACCAAATGGATTCAACATGTCCAATTCTGGGAAAGTATGCAAGCCATTTGGTTCTTTCAAGCATTCACATTCATCAGGACCTGAAGCAATAAAGTGAGGAACTCCTGCCGCTGCTTCCAAAATAGGATCCTCTGTAGGATTTGAATCAGTACCAAACAAATCATGTAGCGATTCTGCTCTTATATACTGACTCTTCTCCAAAAGTCTTTGTTCTTCTTGTCTAAATCTGTGAGTCACTCCTGAAGAAATAAAAAGAGAAAATATTGTTATCGGCTAAACTTGAGCCTTTGTCACGGGGACAGGACCTGGCTCGAGGTATATAATATCGATGTTTAAAATATCAAAGTGTTTAATATCGTTTGCAAAAATATAGTTGTTAGAAATATTGATTTTTTTAATATTGCTGTGTATTTTAGTATATATTTTATATGTATGTGATGTATGTTTTTTTGTATAAGAATTTTTTTTTGTATTTTTATTGTATGTGTTAAAACTTTAGTAGTTATTAATTTATTTTTTATTTGAATTTTTCATTTTTAGTACCGTATCGGGTTGTGGGTTTATAGCGGAATATGGTGGGAAGTAATTTCATTATATTAAATGTTTAGAATATTTTTTATTTATTAATATGTTTTTAATTGAGAAGTTATAGTGTTAAATGTGGAAAGTATTTTTTACTGAATTAGTTAAAAATGTGTTAATCATTTTTAACTAATTACTTGGCAATTAATTATGGTAAGTGTCAATAATTTTAGGTGTGTGTTGTGGTATGTGTAGGTCTAAATAGTGGGAAGAGTGGGAAGTAATATATTTTTAATTGATGATTCAATAATTAGTTGTTAATTCATTCTAACTAATTAATTAGCAATTAGTTATGGTAATTGTGTAGTTATTTTAGGTGTGTGTTGTAATGTTTACATGTGTAATGGTGGTAAGAGTGGAAAGTAATTTTTTTAATTGATGAATTAATAATTAGTTAATTAATTTAAATGAATTCATTATTAATTAATTATGGTAATTGTGTAATTAATGTTAGGTGTGTGTTGTGGTGTTTATAGGTGGGAAGGGTGGGAAGTAATTTATTTTTAATTGATGAATGAATAATTAGTTGTTAATTAATTTAAATTAATTAAAAAATAAAAATGGTGATTGTGTAATTAGTTTTAGGAGTGTGTTGTGTATATTATAGTGTTAAAGCAGGTGTATTCAATAAATGTATTTTTTATGAATAATAATTTTTAATTGAGTATTAATTATGTAAATTATTCTAATACATTTAAATACAACTTTTTAAGTGTTTTTTATTGGTGTGGTGTCATAGGGTAGGAAATAAAATACATAGTTTCTTTGTTAATATTTGCTCCTTTTAAATAATTATTGTTTTAAAATGTGTTTATTCATTTCTTTTATATAATATTTGTAGCTTTTTGTTATATGTAATTTATATTATAATATGTGTTCGTGTTATATGCTTAATATTTTTAAATGTATATTTGCTTAATACTGTTTATTTATTTTTATGATTTTTTCTAAAAAAAATCCATGGTTTAAATGTTATTAGTAATTTTTGTTTCTCTGCAATCCAGCACTTTCCCTACTGTTGCACTCACTGGAGTGGGAATAGTAATTTTTACCCCTCTGCTATCCAGCACTTTCCCTACTGTTGCACTAACTGGAGTGGGAATAGTAATTTTTATAACTTACTATCCAGCACTTTCCCCACTGTTTCACCTACAGGAGTGGGAATAGTAATTTTTAAGTCTCCACTATTCAACACTTTCCCTACTGTTGCACTCACTGGAGTTGGAATAGTAAGTATTACACCTTCACTATCTACCACTTTCCGTACTGTTGCACTCTTTGGTGTGGGAATAGTAATTTTTACCACTCTGCTATCCAACACTTTCCCTACTGTTGCACTCATTGGAGTGGGAATATTAATTTTTACCCCTCTGCTATCCAGCACTTTCTCTACTGTTGCACTCACTGGAGTGGGAATAGTAAGTTTTACCCCTCCGCTATCCAGCACTTTCCCTACTGTTGCACTCGTTGGAGTGGGAATAGTAATTTTTTCCTCTCCGCTATCCAACACTTTCCCTACTGTTTCTCTTAGAGGAGTGGGAATAGTAATTTTTACCCCTTTGCTAACCAGCACTTTCCCTACTGTTGCACTCATTGGAGTGGGAATAGTATTGTTTACTCCTCCGCTATCCAGCACTTTCTCTACTGTTAAACTCAGGGGAGTGGGAATAGTATTTTTTACCCTTCCCCTATCCAGCACTTTCCCTACTGTTGCATTCACCGGAGTGGGAATAGTAATTTTTACCCCTCCGCTATCCAGCACTTTCCCTACTGTTGCATTCATTGGAGTGGAAATAGTCTTTTTTCCTTCCTGCTGACCAACACTTTCCTTACTGTTTCTCTTACTGGAGTGGGAATAGTAATTTTTACCCCTCAGCTATCCAGGATTTTCCCTATTGTTGAACTCACTGGAGTGGGAATAGTATTTTTTACGTTCCCGCTATCCAGCACTTTCCCTACTGTTAACCTCATTAGAGTTGCAATACTAATTTTTACCCCTCCGCTATCCATCACTTACCCTACTGTTGCACTCTCTGGAGTGGGAATAGTAATTTTTACCCCTTCGCTATCCAATATTTTCCCTACTGTTGCATTGATTGTATTGTGAAATGTAAGTTTAATTTTTTAAATAATGTAAAGTTTTAAATTATTACAGAATGATTTTTTTTATTTTAAAATATATATGTGTATATATATATATATATATATATATATATATATATATATATATATATATATATATATATATAATTTTTACATAATTTTAACGTTTAAAGATAAAAGTAATTTTTACCCCTCTGCTATTCAACACTTTCCCTACTGTTGCGCTCACTGGAGTGGGAATAGTAATTTTTACCCATCTGCTATCCAGCACTTTCTCTACTGTTCCACTCACTGGAGTGGGAATAGTAATTTTTACCCCTCCGCTATCCAGCACTTTCCCTACTGTTGCACTCATTGGAGTGGGAATAGTAATTTTTTCCTCTCCGCTATCCAACACTTTCCCTACTGTTTCTCTTAGAGGAGTGGGAATAGTAATTTTTACCCCTTTGCTATCCAACACGTTCCCTACTGTTGCACTCACTGGAGTGGGAATAGTATTGTTTACTCCTCCACTATCCAGCACTTTCGCTACTGTTAAACTCAGGGGAGTGGGAATAGTATTTTTTACCCTTCCCCTATCCAACACTTTCCCTACTGTTGCACTCACCAGAGTGGATATAGTAATTTTTACCCCTCCGCTATCCAGCACTTTCCCTACTGTTGCATTCATTGGAGTGGAAATAGTCTTTTTTTCCTTCCTGCTGACTAACACTTTCCCTACTGTTTCTCTTACTGGAGTGGGAATAGTAATTTTTACCCCTCAGCTATCCAGCATTTTCCCTATTGTTGAACTCACTGGAGTGGGAATAGTATTTTTTACGTTCCCGCTATCCAGCACTTTCCCTACTGTTAACCTCATTGGAGTTGGAATACTAATTCTTACCCGTCCGCTATCCATCACTTACCCTACTGTTGCACTCTCCGGAGTGGGAATAGTAATTTTTACCCCTTTGCTATCCAATATTTTCCCTACTGTTGCATTTATTGCATTGTGAAATGTAAGTTTTACTTTTTTAAATAATGTAAAGTTTTAAATTATTACAGAATTATTTTTTTATTTTAAAAGTTAAATATATTGTTAGGTATAAATTATTATGTTCCTTTGTTTATATTTTTAAAATAAAGTTTATTTATTATATTTAGTTAAATGTATATTAAATTGAATTGAGTTTGGTAAAAATAATATTATGTAATATATTTTAATTTTCATTTTACATATATTTTTAATTCGATAATTTTTACATCTAGATTTTTTACTTCAATATGTTTGAATCAATATTTTTGCTCCTACCTGTTTAAGTATAGGGAGTCGATATTTGTTACATCAATAGTCTATCACTGAACCGTGTTTGTTGGGTGGCAATGGAATTGGTTGTGGAGCCACTTGCACCAGAGGAGACAAATGCTAAGGCATAAAAGGGGCAAAGAACGTTGATAGAAAACTTTTAATTGGTAGCTATGCACCTGATTGCCGCCACCGCCACGAGTCAGAAAGCAGCCAGCAGGCTCCAGGGAACGCCGCCATCTCCGCCGCCACTGCCAAGAGTCCCTGGATACCGGACTCCGCGCCGCCGCTCCGGGAGACCACAAATCCCGGCAGGCCTCGCGGCGGCGCGTCGCAGTGACGCGGGTCGCGCTGCTGAGAGCGCCAGAGCCCTACAAAGGGAGGAGAGCCCCCGCGTCGCGGGACGCGAGCGGGACGCCCGGGGCGAAGCCCGGGCAGAGGGCGGGCCCTCTGAGGCCCTCAGAGGTCAACAGTGGTCGGGCGGGCCACCCCTCCAACATCTCTCTACAAGGTCAGTCCCCTAACAGGTTTATACAATGGCTGAGTGCACCGTTACAAGTAATAACGTTGATATCCTCACCCAGGATGCAGAGTCCCCTGTATCATTGCTAACGTCGTTTGAGGCACTGATAGATACCGCATTCAATGAGATTGTTGAGACTGAAAGGAGATTCTCTATGGGTCCTATGAGCATCAGCCAGCCACATGCCATGAGCAGCCTCAATGGTAACACCCATATAAACCCTGAAGTAATTGTGGTAAAACCCTCACATCTTGCTGTTGATGTACCAATTGTCTTAGACGATGATGACACTGTTATGTACATAGCACCAGATGTAGCTCTTGGCCCTGCCCCGGTAACAACATCTACAGAGGCTAGCAATAAGGTATCTGATAAAGTTGTAGCCAAGAGAAAGAGGGGCCCTGCTAAATTAACCCACAACAAAAGGAAGCAGCCACCAAGGACTATAAACCAACCAACTCCACAAAGCATGTGGAATAAGGGGGAGAGACAGAAGTTGGTTCAACATATAGTACCTACACAGGAACAACAACCGCATCTGGGTGACGTCGTCGTTATAAATAACGACGGGTTACATTTAATATCCATTTCCACCCAGACTGAATCTCCCAACGAAATTGACAAATCCAGTCACTACTCCAAATCTGAGGGGAACCTTATTGAGACTATTGCAGATACTATTTTTAAAAACTTGGAAGGTCAAATGATCAAACAATTTAATAATATTTTTAAAAGACTTGACAAATTGGAAAACCGAATTAAAAACGAGGATGCCAAGAGAAAAGGTACAGCGAACCTGGACAAAATGAGAGTAGAACGTCTGCTAAAAGACCTTGAATCCACCACCTGTGTCCTCACTAGCAGTGACCATGGCATTAACAGGGTTGTGGAACAACAAGCTATTACTAATCCAACGCCGTCTGTTACAACCACGGTGATTAAAAGTAAAGGTACAACAGGCAGTAACCCGCCTGACCCTCTAACTGACACCCCCTTACCTCCACGCAATGCTACACGTGGACCTGTCACCTCGTCCAAACCCTCTGTTTCTGCTAACGCTGCAAACGGACCATCAACCAATATTAACAAAAAGAGTAATACAGCGATGCAGACCACCATAGCACAGAAGGCCTCTGCCAATCCCAGCCAGCGCGATAAGAAGACCCCGCATGAGGACACTAGGCCTATAAAACATCAAGGCCCTGCCTTACACCTTCCACCTGAGGCTTGTCCATATGTTTTAGTTCTGGCTGGTATTCCACCGCTTAGGGAAGGTCAAGGTGAATCATGGGTTCAATTGCACAATAAGTGTGTAGATTGGCTAACAAAACATAAGGGGGTGGGTTATGATATTTCTAAAGAGATCATAACCACACGGCGAGTAACCTGGGTTGGTCCTCTTTTCAAAAACATCAACGGGGACTGTATTGTAATTAACTTCAGAAACCCGGGCACTGCAAAATTCTTGCTGAACAACAACTCTGTTCGACACGGTCCATCTACTGTGGTGACCCCCCCTACCGCTAAATTATTTCTATCGTCCTCCCCACAAGATGATGCAACCCCCACCAGTTTTTCCGTTATATAACAGGTTTGGAATATTTCAGGACCTGGACACATTGGACTTACTGCCCTCCGAAAGCACCAAACTGCCTTCTGTGTGCTTTGAGGCAGTCCAGCTAGTGGAAACACCTCCAGAGGCAGCCCGGTTAACATTGGAGATCTCTCCATCTAGTACATTATGTGATCAACAGGGGCATGTTACAACTAAATCCGTCTCAGGAATTAACCAGGGTCCTTGTTTGAGGAATGATAATAACTTAAAAATTCTCAGTTGGAACATCGCAGGTCTGAAGACCAAGATGGGAATTCCTTCCTGGAGGGACTGTGTCAATTGTTACGACATATTAATGTTTCAAGAAACTTGGTGTGTTGAGGACTTGTTGCTTGAGGGGTACAGCTGCCACAACAGGACTGTTTTTGCCCCCCTGTCTGGCCGTCCTAGCGGTGGATTGTCCATTTGGATAAAAATCTCTGCAGAAGTAAAAGTTGACAAACTACTAACCAATTGTCCTAGCTTCATGGCACTCTCATATACTCAGAGGATAAAACTATGTCTAATCAACTTCTATAACAATGATTTTTTGTCCCAACCTAACCCAAATTTTATTCTTTTATTTGATTTTATCAATGAAATTATGGATGGACAGGTACATGGGAAATTTGATGGCATTTGTTTAGGAGGGGATTTTAATGCACATGTACATTCAAGAAATCCCCCATGCAAAAGAGGCATAGAACTGTTAAATTTTCTTGCTACTAGTGAACTTGTTAACTGCATGGAATATGTAGGTATGGAGAACAGCGCCTCCCCATTTCCCACCTTTATTGGACATGGGGGAGGCACCACAATTGATTATGTCTTCGTCTCACCCGCTGTTGCCAAGGCTTTAATAAGGGCCGAAGTAGTGTGTAAAATTTACAGTGATCATTATCCGATTGCCATCTACTTATCATTGCCGAGGGGTAAGTGTCCAAGACATGAAATAGGTGCAAGGGATTTGGAAGTCTCGACAGATAAATTGAGGGTAATCTGGAAGGGAGCAGACAATAAGGGAATCCTAGCAGGAATTTGTAAAAAATACCCAACCTTGATCGAAAATTGTCTTACTACCGAGGACCATGGGGCTAACGTGATTAAATCATTCTCTGAACTCTGTTCTGTAATTAAAGGTGAGATTTCCAGACCAGCCTCTAGTAAGGCTGAGGAAACGCCTAGATGGTTTGATGCCCCATGTTCAAAAGCGAATAGGATGCTTAGAGCTGCCCTAAAAGCTGAACCGAGGGATATACCACGAGTAAGGTTGCTCAGAGCAGAGTACAAGCGTGCCCTACGCATCAGATCAAATGAATTACTTAAAACCCACTGGGATTCCCTGGCACGATCTGCTGACCTGAAAGATACCACTGGGTTCTGGAAGGAGGTAAAGGTGATAAGATCTATTGGTTCCAACTTGACCGAAATTAATTGTAATATCACTGGTCCTACCTGGGTTGCACATTTTGGAAAAATCTATGCAACACCAGATAATCCTCCTCTGTCGCTACCCTCCCTACACCCATTGTATATTTCTGTATCCGAGGTAGCTGATGCTATATTAGAAAGCGCCGGGAATAAAGCGCCCGGTTCTGATGGGCTCTCTATTGACCAGCTAAAATGTGAGCCCGATTTTTGGGCCCCATTGCTTTGCAATGTTTTTAACAATTTAACAGACGGGCAAATTCCAGAAACATGGTCACGTAGCATTATTGTTCCCATTTTTAAGAAGGGCGATAGGCTGGATCCTGGGTGCTACCGCCCAATTTCTTTAATTGATAACACCTTGAAAGTTTTGGGACGGATCATATTTAAAAGGATTAGAACTTGGACTGATGAGAATATTATCCTACACCCTAGCCAGCTTGGGTTCCGTAGCAGTGTCGGAACGGTGGAACAATGCTTGAACTTGAACCTGATCATGGCAAAATATAACATTGCTAAGAAATCCCCTTTATATTTTGGTTTCATGGACTTGAGCTCGGCTTTTGATTTCGTTAATCGCTCCCGCCTTTGGTCTACCCTTCTTGAATATGGCTTAGACGACCATCTGGTACACTTTTTAGTTTTTTTACACCGCGACCTTAAAGCATGTGTGCGTGTGAATCAAATGGGTGAAGTCTCTGACGATATTAGCATTGGCAGGGGGGTCAGACAAGGGTGTGTGCTGGCCCCCCTCCTGTTTATTTTGTACATCAACAAGCTAAGTGGCTCTCTGAGCACTCTAACAAGTGATGTGCCTTATGTAAATGGAGTCCCTATACCCACCCTCCTTTATGCAGACGATGCGGTCCTGATGGGCCGCACTCCAAAGGCACTCCGTATTTTAATTTCAGGTTTTGTCCTTTTTATGGCCGATTTAGGCCTGACAACTAATTTTAAAAAATCGCTGATCATGAGTTGTGGTCCTAAAAATCACAAAATTCCCCAGATCAATTCAGGGTCAAATGTTTTAAAAAGCACCAGCACTTTCCCCTACCTAGGGCTGCTATTTTCAAACAGCGGTACGTGGCATGCACATGTATCTTATGCCAGGAATAAGTTGGGTAAGGCCATTAACTGTGTAACCTCCCTGAGACACCCAACCACGCTGATGTAATAACCCCCCTGGTTAAGATCTATCAAACCCAATGTATGCCAACCGGCACTTACGGCGCCGAAGTCTGGGGCTATACCAACTGCTCCCATATCCAAAGAGAAGAAAATAGATTTTGTCGGAAGGTGCTGGGGGGGGGTTATTTGTTCCCCCAACTATGTATGTCACAACGAATTAAATATTCCATACATAGAGGATTTCGTGAGATCCCGACCAGCACTATTCTGGATAAAGATATGGAACAACACGGCTGCTACCCTGACCCGTGAAATTATTTTGGATTGCCTAAAATGTGATAGGGGACACCATATACCATGGTTGAAAGCGGTAAAAGAGTGCCTTGTAAGTGTGGGGTTGGGCTCTCTCTTTACATCACCAAACTTAATAAATCGCTCCCACAAGACCATCACTCTAAGGGCATTGTATGATTTGTACAGCGAAGAGCATGATAGAAAGAACTTGACTAAATGCACTGTTGTAAAATATTTGGCTTATTCTGAACCACATACTAAAAAACCTGGCCCACCATACAGATATTTACGTCTGCATCTCGGCAGATGGGTTAGGGGTTTACTGTTTCGTTTCCGAGATGGGAGTATAGTTAACTTACTGAACCTCCCGCTGGGATACAATAAACACCTTGAAACTTTAAATTGCCCATGTAACCCTGACATGAAGCAAAACCTTATGCATTTCTTGTTCTTTTGTGGTTTCTACAAAAAGCTCACTGGACATTATCTAATGCCTTATTGCAGAAAAAATGGTTTGACTAATTTCAAATCAGCATTGCGGTCTTTCCTATTATTGGGATCAGATGAAGTCACTTTTAGGGTGAGCTGTTTTCTCAAAGCTGCTGTCAGATTGAGAATCACTCTTAATACTGAGGTATAACCATCGCACACTGCACTTTTTATTATGTATTTTAGAGAATTTTTATCTGCTTGTTTTATCTCTGTGTAACAGTTTTTTCATGTGTATGTAGATATAATTATGATATTGTCCTAGCCATCCTTTTTAACTATGGTCGTTAAAACTGTGTTTTTAAACAGTGTTTTTTAAACAGTGCTGTAAAATATTTTACTCTTAAAAACCCATTTTGGATTATGAAGGGACAAATTTTGTTTAGAAGAGAAATTGCAAATGGAATTTGATTGTGCTTGATTGTTCTCGGATTTATTTTTCAAATGTCATTACTGAACTGAATGTTTTAAATGTATTTTGTCTGTACTTTTATGGATGTTTTTTTATTCCGAATAAAGATCTTTTGACTTGACTTGACTAATTGGTAGTCCAAATGGTGCCCCCTCTAATCCCATGGGCCATAATGTGCTCCAAAGGGGATCACAGCCCTACTAAGATGTTCAAATATAGCATCCAAAAAGAAAGCTGGATTTGCACCTTGATTAGAAAACTCCTTATATCTCCAGTGAGGTCACTAGGAGTGCAGTTACTGATGTGGACATGGAGTGGGAGCCCTCTGTTGACATAGATGAGCCATTGCCGAAATGTTTCCAGGTCCAGACTGGCATCAGGGGTTGGTCCACAAGGCGAGGAATCTGCAGGTGGAACTTTCCATCAGAGATGTCTGTTTGAAGTCTCCAGCATTGTCTACTTAGAGTTTAAGATGTACTAATTTGTATGGATTCTTTCAAGGTGAAAGTAGTTCTGGAATATCCAATCCTATAATCAATAAAAGAGATACAAAGGTTCATCAGATTTTCTAACTTTTATCTGCAGTTCATATAAGACTTCTCTACCATAATTTAACCCATTATCCAGTTGACTAAGAAAATAATGTCCTTATGTTGGGGAGAAGAATAAGAACAAGAGCAAACCTTTCTAAGGCTAAGTGAGCATTTACCTCTACACCAGTACTGAGAGATCCTGATGTAATCTTGTCTTTTGTAGTAGAAACTAATGCATCATTGTTTGCAGTGTTATCACAATATAAATTCAACAGTTAAGACCAGAATCTTGTAGCTTATTATTCCCATACTCTCTCCAAAACTGAAAAGAACTATACAGTCTACAATAGAGAATTATTAGCAATCAAAGAAGAATTCTCTCACTGGATACATTATCTGGAAGGGGCACACCTTCAGATCACAGTATGGACTAGCCATAAGGACCTTGGGTCAGATTTACAAGCCCCTTGCGCCTCTTTTACACTGCTGTTGCGTCACTTTTGTGACGCAGCGGCAGCGCAAAACCAGAGCCATGCTGCGGGGTATTTACAATGTTACGCATCTGGGAGATGAGACACGTTGTGATGCCCTGTGCCAGAAGTAGGTGTTCCTCCTCCTCCATTTTGAGCCCATGCTGCGTCAGGATTGTTGCAGCATTTGAAAGATAGGGCACCCCAGAGCCTTGCTGGAGCTGCTCCGCTCTTGCAACGCAACTCCAGCAATGCGCCGTCTTTACAGCACAGATGCGTCACTCATCTGTCTGTTTTTGCCCCATGGTGCGCAGCATTGTAAATGCGGCGCATCCATTGTGGCAGAGCCGTGACGCACAATAACTGGCGTATCCCTGGGGATGTGCCAGTTATTGTAAATCTGCCCCCTAGTGTTTCTTACTTCAATGAAGTTTGCCAATGCCGGACATGTCTGATGGACTCTTCTCTTCCCATGATTCAACTGTATAGTCCCTTACAGGCCCGGAAACAGATATTCTCTCATAACAAACTGCAGAAGTTGAAATAACCTTCAATCAAGAAGAAGCATCTCTTTAGATAAATATTTGGATTTGTCTGCTCAGGGTTTGGTAGCTCAACATCCATTTGGGTCCCTCTCTTGATTTTGTCATTATATGTGCGGCAGATGTCCCATTGCACCCTCCTCCCCACCAATAACCTTTCCTCCTTCTCTCCTCCTCTTTATCTTTCCCTTCTCATTTCTTCCCCCTTGCTGATATATTCTATTTACCAAGCAATACACATTTTACCATACATTACTTTACTGTGCTACATGGAGGTCTTTCATCAGACCCCTCTTCCTTGAGATGATATTTACTATTCAATGACATTGAAACATGTGCTCTCTGTCATGAAATGTACATGGTCATTTTTATATGATAAGTTTCTGCCATTATCATCCTAGATCAGGTACTGTTTGTCATGTAACTCTTTTTAACTTTTTACTTGTATGCATCAATTTTGGGTATTTATGTATCGCAGTTGCTTTGAAAATGTATTTCTTTTTATCCAAATACAATAAAATATTTGAACACAAAAAAAATCAAGCGGAAGCTTCTTCTAGTGTTTTAGAGCAGTACAAGAAGGCTGGACAAGACACTGAAAGTCAGTGGTGGACACTAAGGGAACCCAACAACAGGTCATTGCAAATAGAATTGTTAAATCTAGGAGAAGCTCTATTTCTACCCTGCAAATCTACCCAACAAGCCATCATAAATTGTATCATGACTCTCCTGTATCTGGACATCCGAGACAAAGGAAGTTGTTGGAGTTGATCTGTCAATATTTATAGTGACCTTGTATAAAACCATAGACAAAATAATACATGCAGAGGTGCCCTGTTTACACCTGTCAGGCTTGCTGGTGGTCCGGGGCGGGTTGGTGTGTGGAGGGGGAAGAGCACGTGTGTTATGTAGAGCACGTGGGCAGAGCATACACTATGGGGGCACAATATGCATTAATAAGCACAGGAGCCAATGTGCGTGTGTAACCATGTGAAATGAAATGAAATGAAATGAAAATAAAATTTATAAAGCGCTACAGTTGCCCTGAGGCGTCCAGGCGCTGTGACTACACAGAAATACCTTCAGAGGAACAGGAGTAGTTTGTGGTAGCTAAAATAGAAAAGTTTTAAGATGCTTCCGGAAGCTAGTTAGGTTGGAATTGCATCTCAACTGCAGAGGGAGGGTGTTCCACAATTTTGACACATTGTACGAGAACGAACGTCCACCTGCTCTGGCTCTAAAGATTCTAGGAATTTTGGCCAGTGATGCAGTCGAAGATCGAAGCACCTTGTTGGGCAAGTAGGGGGAAATCAGGGAGCGGTTGATTTCTGGACCAGTTTCCCAAAGGGTCTGATGAGCAATGCACAGCGCTTTGAACTTCACTCTGTCCCTGATAGGCAGCCAGTGTAGCGTTCTTAGGCCATTTTTTATTGAAGTTCTTCGTGGGACTCTCAGTAGCGCACGGGCAGCACAATTTTGAGTGCGCTGGAGTTTTTTAAAGGTGTAGTCTGGTGCCCCGAGATAGAGGGCATTATTAAAATCCAGACGAGATTGGACAAGGCCCTGTATGATTATTTGTCTGGCCTCAAATGGAAGAAGGGGAAGAATTTTTTTATCACCCTAAGGAGACCAAAACATGTGGCTGACACCTTGGTGGCCTGTGTATTGAGGCTCAACGACTTATCCAACCATACCCCCAGACTTTTGATGTTGTCTCTGGGGGCAGGGGCCGCCCCCATGCTCGCGGGCCAAAGCAGCTCCATGGTAGAGGGGGCTGCCGGGCCCAGGAGCATGAGCTCGGTCTTATCTTCGATGAGCTTCAGGCATGAGCTCATCATCCAGCTCCTAACTTCCTCCATACACGCCGCTAGATTGGGCGGTGATTGGAGGCCACTCTTCTGTGTAAGGGAGACCACCAGCTGGGTGTCGTCCGCATAGGAGATGATGTTAATCCCATGCGGACGAACAATCCCAGCCAGCGGCCTCATATATGCGTTGAAGAGCGTGGGGCTCAAGGATGACCCCTGCGGAACTCCACACCCCAGAGGCCTGTCTGATGACATGGATGTGCCGTCAAAGACCTGGAAGGTTCTGTCCGATAGAAAAGACTCAAACCAAACCAGGGCTTCTCCGGACACTCCTAGGTCGGCGAGACGGTTCAACAGAATTTTATGATGTACCGTGTCGAACGCGGCACTCAGATCGAGGAGGATCAGCCACTGATCCCCCCACGATCCAAGATCCGTCTCGCCTCCTCAGTCACAGCCAATAGGACGGTCTCTGTCCCATGTTTTGGGCGAAAGCCCGTCTGGGAAGCATCGATGAGGTGGTTTTCCTCGAAAAACTTCGTCAGAATGGTATTGACGTACTTTTCCAGGATCTTTGATGCCCATGGGAGCAGAGAAATCGGGCGATAGTTGCTAGGATTAGCTGGGTCGAGGGAAGGTTTTTTTAACAAGGCCCGTACCATTGCATGCTTCCATGTCGCAGGTACCATCCCACTCGAAATGGAGGAGTTCAATAATTCCAGAAGAGTAGGGAAGATGGTTTTACTGGCCAACCCCAGCGAGGCCGGAGGAGCAGGGTCACGCGGTGAGCCGGATTTTATTTTTTGTGCCAGAGACTCCAGTGTTTCCAAATTCAGCAATGGAAAGGACTCCAGCTTGTTGTGAAAGGGAGTTAACCATGTCCCGTGCTGAGTCCGAGTATTGTGGGAGTGAGTCAGTAGCTGGATCGGGAAAAGAGAGGTAGATTTTATTAACTTTCTGAAAAAAGAAATCAACCAGCTCATCGCATTTAGAAGGGGAACTACCATTATCTACGATGGACAGGGAAGGTTTTATCAGGGAGCTCACTATACGATATATTTCTTTCGGCTTAGACTTGGACGTTGTTATTTTATCATTATAGTAAGCTGCTTGTGAGATTTTTATTGCCAATTTATAGTTCCTGATGGCTTCCCTGTAGGTGGCTTTATCAGAAGGATTGTAGGTCAAACACCATTTTCTCTCTAGTCTCTTACAGGAGCGCTTTTGGTCCCTAAGATCTTCAGTGTACCACGGTGCTGATTTACTCTGCCTCTTTGACCCAGATGGATGTAACAGGAGAACCAGGTCAAGAGAGGCAGTGATCCACTCATTGTACTTATTGTTGTTTGTCGTCGGGTCATGGGAGAGTATCGGTCTGGTGGTGCTAAGAGCCTCCGTCCAGTTGTCTATAGAGATTTTGGACCAATTTCGGATTTTCCGAGATGTAGGGAAGGATGGAGGGGGTTTACTGGTGGTCCAGGTGAAGGCTATCAGAAAGTGATCCGACCATGGAAGGCTACTTATAGTGCCTACTTTAAGTTGGTCACTATTACTGAAGCTCGCCTCCGTCCCCCAACTGGCGTACGGCAGCGCACCCCATCACGTTTATTAAATAAGGGTCACATGACCCTTACGTTCACAGCGTGTCTGTGTCGTCACTCATCACGACATCACATTCCTCCCCAACAATGATCAAACAAACATAAGAACAAAACTGTCCATAACCCTGGAGTGAAACTCATATAATACAGCTTAGACCCACAGAGGCATATTTAACATGCCACATATATTCAGAAGAGTCTTACGTGAAGTAGTCCTTCAACCGGCACAATGGTTCCGGATTTCTCCACAGCTCGTACTGGGACAGACCTCGCCCAGAAGAAGGAACTACCTCGGCCTCTGAAGTACCTTCACAGCGAATGCCCTCCAACGGAGCGGGAGAGCTCTCCACCTCCGCACGACAGGTTACACTCGGTCACGAAGTGTCCAAACTGCTAGTCACCACCTGCATCCACGGGGACGTGCTCCGCTGACACCTGGGGACTGTCCTTAGCCTCGGGCGGAGTGGAAGGTGGAGCCAACCTTTCCGGATGATATCTTTTAAAGTGAGAGACATTGCAGGCCACAGTCACCTGTCCTCAGTTGGCAATGATCCAGGTGCCTTTAATGCTAACCACAGCCCAAGGCATCTTTTCACAAGGCAATTGGAATTTACCAGTAGAGAAACGATTTTTAGCAATACCAAATCTCCTTCTTCAATCCTTCTGGCTTGGGCATGCTGTCGCTGACTTACTTGGGCATATGCTTTCCTGCGACGAGCATCAACTCCGGGGTCCTCAGGGCACGGCGGCTGCCATTGAGGATGATGAGGTATTGAATCAGTGATCACTCGGCCCATCAGCAGGTGAGCTGGAGCTACCCCAGTGGTGGTGTGTGGAGTTTGGCAGTAGCTTCGGAGGAAGGTGAATATAGCCAATTCTATAGATTGCTTCTTGTAGTGGGCAATTCTAATCACCTTGTTGAGAGTCCTCATGAACCTTTCTGTTTCGCCATTGAGGGGTGATTCGGCGGTGTCGGATACCAAGGGCAGTAAGGTATGCAGCCAGTTCTTTCCCTTGGAAGGGAGGCCCATTGTCGGTACGTAATTCTTGCATCAATCCATGGGCAGCCATGATCTTCTCAATTTTGGGTATTACTTCCGCTGCATTGGGAGACGCCATAATCTCAACCTCCGGATATTTAGAATGGTCATCAATGGCCACCAGGGTGTGGCGTCCATCAGGCAGACTGCCAAAATCCATGCTGACACAGGACCACAGTAACCTCGGCCGAGGCCCCGCAATGACTGGAGCTGTACGGGGCATGTCTCCGGTGACATGAGCAGGATCGGACGGTAGCCTCTACCAACTCGCCCATCAGTGGGAACCACACCTTGGTTCGAAGCTGGGATTTGTTTTAGACCATGCCTTGATGTCCTACCTGGGCCAACTGCACACATCAGTCTGTTAGTGACGTGGGAATGACCAGACGATGACCTCTCAACAAACAGCCAGTCGGGTCTTCGGTCAGTTCATCTCTGAAATGGTATAGACTTTCCATGACCTTCTGAGCAGGGAGTGTTAGGATTTTCCATTCCTCTTTGGCCTTGTGCCAGTTACCATTTTGCAAAGCCACCTTGGCTCTTTGCAGGCACTCATCAGTGGATGTGGCATCCGCCAGATCTCGCATGGATAGGGGAATCGGCGTGACGGGGCTGTCACACACTTGACCTATTCTTCCGTGTCAGCAGCGTCCTCCCTTCTTGTTAGTGGCCGCTCGGGTATGTCGGGACAGGTAGTCTGCTGGATTGCGGGACCCTGGTTGGTATTCTACTTTACAATTGTAGTCTTGAAGTTGTAGCATCCACTTCTCAATCCTTGGCTGAGGCTTTGTGGAGGTCCCTGAGAACAGAGCCACGAGAGGTTTATGGTCAGTTGTAACCACAAACGGTTTTCCGTAGACATGTAAGTGGAAGTGGCGACACCCCAATGGATGGCAATGGCTTCCTTCTCTATTTGAGAATATCTTTGCTCAGTTTCGGTGAGAGATCTACTTGCGAACGCCACAGGGGCCCAGCCCTCTTTCTGGCATTGTCTCTGCAGGAGCACAGCCCCTAGGCCCATCGGGCCCGCATCAACAGCTATTTGTGTCATCCTTTCAGGATCAAAGAAGGCCAGTTGGTTGCCTCCGAGAGGGCGTCTTTGATTTCTATAAAAGCTTTGTCTTGAATCGAACCCCATTTCCACGGAACAGAGTCTTTGGTGAGCACCCGTAGCGGCAGTGTCAAAGTGGTGAGGTCCCGAATGAACCTACCGTAATAGTTTATCATGCTGAGGAAGCTGCGAACTTCCGACATACTAGCTGGGGCCACAGCATCTTTGATGTCCCAGACTTTTTCTGGATCCGGGTTGACTCCTTCTGTGGAGAATGTGTACCCGAAGAATTGAAGTTTCTTCTTTAGGAATTCGCACTTCTCTCTATGGCCAGCGTTTCGCAGACAGAGGAGCACTTGGGTGAGGCGAGCGTTGTGTTCAGGTAACGATTTTGCGTGGACCATGATATCTTCACTTACGTTGATTATGCCAGGGATGTCCATGATCCGTTCCTGTATGATATTTTGGAGCACTTCCTCGGCGCTTGACACTCCAAAGCTCAGCCGAGTATAGCGTTGTAGCACCACATGGGTTGAAAAGGTGGTGATGTTTCGTGACGCTTCATGGAGCACCAATTGATGGTTTCCTGATCGTAAGTCGAGTTTGGAGAACCCGCAGGCTCCGGCCATTTCTCCAATGAGATCATCGATCGTCTGAGTGATGTGGCACTCGCGTTTGATCGCCGCATTTGGTAAGCGCATGTCAACACAGATTCTCACCGCTCCAAACTGCTTTGGCTTCCGCGTGACCACAATGGGAGAGAACCAAGGAGTGGGGCCTGTGACTTTCTCGATGATTCCGGCAGCTTCTAGCTTCTTAAGCTCCTCCTCAACTTGGGGCCTTAGATGGAAGGCTATCCTCCTATGTCGTAGGGCTATAGGTTGATCGTTGGGTCAATATGCAGATGGATTTCTTTCCCCTTGAACCTTCCAATGCCCTCAAAGACTCCTGAAAACTCATCCAGCAGGTGCTGTATTGACTCCTGATGTAAACTAAAGGCAAATGTCACCACCCCTAAGTCTTCAGCAGCCCGATACCCCAGCAGCATGCCTTGGCCGTCTTCGGTTACATATACGTTGGTGTTGACGGTGCGGTCTCCGTGGGCTATGGAGGTCTTGAACCTCCTGAGGATCTTCAGAGGGTTATCTTGACCATAAGCGAACATGGTGATTGCTGATGGATGTAGCTTTGGCACGGGGCACAGCCTGCGGTGAAGGGCAGCTGCCATGATGTTGATGGTAGCTCCGGTGTCCATTACAGCCATGACTCCCTGAGACCCCACACGAATGTTGCATTGGGGCAAAAGTCGCGACCTTATGTGGCGCCAATCATGTGGCACCAATCATGTGTACTTTAAGGACTACTCGCTCTTCCTCCTCATCGTCATCCTTGTCACTTGGTGTCTTGACTCCCTCCGGCACTGCGTTAACCACCTGTCGCGGCTTGCGGTACTTCTTGGCTCTGCATACTTTCTCAAAATGATTAAATTGTCCGCAACCCGAGCATCTCTTCCCTTTTGCCGGGCACTCCGCT
Source organism: Lissotriton vulgaris (assembly GCF_964263255.1). Lineage (NCBI taxonomy): Eukaryota > Metazoa > Chordata > Amphibia > Caudata > Salamandridae > Lissotriton > Lissotriton vulgaris. Next base: position 427,347,094 of record NC_141693.1, read on the forward strand.
GGTTGGTGTGGCAGTCCGCCACAATACCCACACATTTTGACTGTTCCCGCAGTTGCAGTGTGGGGTCCCCTCCGGTTCCATCTCGCTGTGGGCTTAGTTGTTACCGCATTAACCAGTTCCGTTTTCACCGGGACTTGGAGGACCGCCTCCATGTGGGCTGACCAGGCCTTGGACAGCTCCTTCGTGCGCCCCAGGGTTAGGATGTCGGCAAGGGGCTTGCCAGATTCTTCCAGAATGCGCTCCCGAAGTTTGGCAGAGGCACACCCCTGAATCACTTGGCCCCTTATCTCTTCAGTCTCATCCTGGAATCCACACGTTGCGGCCAGGTTCTTGAGCCTCGCATGGTACGTGTCCAACGACTCCGCCGCAAGTTGCCGCGCTTGCCTGAAGATAAAAATCTAATAGTCCTGATTGGCCATCTGCTCGAAATGCCCATTGAGCGCATTTATCAATGTGTGGTGGTTCTTTGGCGTGGCTTCGACAAGCATTTTGGCGATGTTATGTATGTCTTTTCCTCCCAGATGCAGCAACATCGCCCTTTTCTGGTCTTTATGCACTTTCGTGGCCTCAAAGAAAATTTGTAGACGATCCACCCAGTCTTTCCACTTGGGCGCAAGGGACGGTGGCGATCCTTCCACTATGAAGGGCTCTATGTATGGTATCTGTGACATGGTTTACGTGCACAAGCTTGTAAGTATTTCCTTGGTGAGTTCTGTTGCTCTGTGATGTGTTCCAAGCACTGTGTTGTTGGCTGTGACTGGTGCTCTACCCTCTTCTGGGCTCCTGGATTGTCTTTGCGTGGCCGGTTAGGTACCCTGGCTTGGGGCGTGAGACCTTGGACTGTTCCCCCTTATTGTGAGTGTTTGCACCTTGTTTGTTCTCTGTTTCTTCCCCCCACAACTGGTGCTTGGTGACTCTTGCTTGCCTGGTGGGCTGTGGGTGTTGTTCCAGAGCAGCTCCTGGCCGTGCTCTACAATGCCCATGCAGGGCAGCTGGGGGATGGGGCCTGTGTCGTGGCCTTGTTCCTGGGCTTCCCAGCAGCCTGGGCTGAAGCCTACTCTTCCTCCCCACCATGTGGCCGCAATGACTAAAGCGGAGCGGTCCGCTTTGCACCGAGATCACCGCTGCGGCAGATCCGGGACACAGTCCGGGCCGCACGTGCGTACGGAGCGGGCGTGGCAGTGCCTGGCGCCGGGGCTTCACAGGAGGCGTCACCGCGAGCTCGCACATGACCGCGGAGAAGGTAGATGCAGCGGGCGGCTCCCCAGGGTGACGCGCAGCGATAGCTCACCTCTAGGCCGAACCGGCCCACATCGAGGACAACGCTCCACAAGAGATCGGGGCACCACGCAGGCTGTCGGGCGCCAGTGATGGACGGCGCCAGTCGTCGGGGCACGAGCGCCGCGAGCAGCAGTACACACCTGTGGCTGCCTCACCATGGGGTGCGAGGGCACGCCCACCCTCGTCACCAAATGTTATGTCGAGCGCGTGGGCAGCGCTTACACTATGGGGGCACAATATGCATTAATAAGCACTGGAGCCAATGTGCGTGTGTAACCTTGAGTGGCTCGCCTCCTTCGCCTAACTGGCGTACGGCAGCGCGCCCCATCACTTTTATTAAACACGGGTCACATGACCCTTACGTTCACGGCGTGTCTGTGTCGTTACTCATCACGACATCACAAGGTGGTGCAAAAAAGATGCGCACGTTGGCACGAAGTTGCTTGCCGTTTTAGTTGTTACATGTCGCAGCTTCCTGCCGTCACGTCGCGTCACCTACCTGTTCTCCTAGGTCCTGCTTGTGGATCTTGGTGTCCATCTTTGGCTCCTCTCGTTAAGCTGCATTTCCGCCTGGGCTTCGTCGTCGTTCTCTCTCGTAGGAACAAGCTTCCAGCTTAGCATTTCAATGCTACCGCACCTGCAGAGGAAGTACAAGATTGACCAAGTGTTTTCAAACTTCTTTTGGGTAACGCACTTACAAATTAATTAAAGCATGGCACTCGAGCATAACTTTGCTATTCATCTTAGGTGAATTCCTGCACATTTGAATTCCTGCACGTTTTTAGAATCCTTAAGGGAACATATATGTTTTATACCTATAGGGAAAAAATATAGAGACATTATTGTTAATCATTTGGACTGATCAATAATTGCTTTCTATTAAGGCTCATTTATTGTATTGTTTTTTTTTCTCCCTGCAACATGATCCAAGATGGTTGTACATTAGGCACATGAAATAATGCTCTGAAATTGCACATATATATATATATATATATATATATATATATATATATATATATATATATATATATATATATATATATATATATATATATATATATATATATATGTTGTATTTCTTTTGCTGATAATTTTCAGCCTTACTGTTTAAGTCTATTTTATAAAGGCATAACCCATATTAAAAATGTGTGATATCATTGGTGGGCCTAGTATTTTCAACCTTTCATCGGAAGGGGGGATTCATGAAGAGAGAAATATAGACGGGCCTGGTAAGCACATAGCTCACAGCACAGACATCGGAGGACGCTCTGTTGTTTTTTTTCTCCCCTTCCCCATTGTCAGGATTGACTTTGTCTTTGTTGGGTCGTCTCTGCCAACTGGGAGGTTGGGAAGTCTCATCGTGACCTCCTTTCGCTCCCGCGAAAAATCCAGGTGCAATTCCTGACAACACCCAAGCAAAAACCTCACATATACCTACAACAGGATTACTGCAGTCTCTCCCTATTTCGACTCTGTGAGAAGTTGGCCTGATATGTGATGTTCACTATTCTAGTGGGCACCCTGTATCAGTCCAAACAACCCTTATGGTGATGGTTGTAAAGTCAACCTTATAGACCAGCTATCCTATTGTTAGCATGGACAAAGCAGTCTTAGGCTAAAACTTCAGAGAGCATGTGAAGCCTGCTGTTTTACCATATGTAACCCCTTGAATATCAAATGAAAGTACACCACACAGGTTATATATAAAATATATGTGTATTTATTACTAACACAACCCCTCTGAACTCTTTATGAGGTCAGAGGCACAAGCACATAACAAGATACTTAATTATCATACAATAAGTTGCACAAAATACAGTCGAGCCCTAGTTCGCCGTTTTAGTTGTTACACGTCGCAGCTTCCTGCCGTCACGTCGCGTCACCTACCATATATTAAAATAGTTGCAAACCATATATTAAAATAGTGGTATAAGAACCACGTCACGAACAAAGAATAGGCCTAGGGCCTAGGGAATTGCTGGGGCTACGCTGAACTACCAAAGGTTAGGAAGCAGGAGGCCCATGGGAAGCGTGTGCAGTGTCTTAACACACACGCGGGTTCTCATAGGAATACAATGGGAACGTAAGAGTCAGAAACTAGTTGATTTGGGATACTTCCAGATGGACTAGGAGAAAGCTACTGAAAACTAGGACACTTGGATAGTCAACACCCACAGGAGCACCGGAGTACTCGCGTTACCTCAGCCACAGGAGCCGGGTGCATAGGTGTCAAGCTGTGTCGGGTTTTGTCGCTGAATCCTATGGAGACCTGTGAAAAGATGCTGCAGGCGACCAGGAGAGAAGTGTTCGGTTGGATCCAAGGCGGATCGAGGATGAGGAGTACCTGAAAGCAGAGGGGACAGAGTCTGGGTCACTAGCCAGTGATCAGGAAGGAACCAGGAAGGAACCAGGCGATGTCGTGAAGCAATCAGGTGATGTTGTGAAGCTCGTCTCTGCAGCCACGTGGACTAGGAGGCGTCGACGACAACCAGGAGCTGGATACGGACTGTCCCACAAAGGATCTCGCTGTCAGCAGTGTCGGCTTCCGGATTGTAGTCAACAAGCCTTGGCAAAGGCAACCCACGCAGGAATCGAAGATGACTTCTGTTGCAGACCAGCAAGGTCTGGGGGGCTTCTCTTTTTCAGGGAAGCAGGGGCCAGCATGGAGCAACCAGGCAAGTGGTTTAAGGTCAAAGGTTCGTCGTCACAGAGGCTGTGAGAAGTTGGCCTGGTATATGATGTTCACTATTCTAGTGAGCACCTTGCACCAGTCCAAACAACCCTTATGGTGATGGTTGTAAAGTCAACCTTATAGACCAGCTATCCTAGTGGTAGCATGGCCAAAGCAGTCTTAGGCTAAACTTAAGAGGGCATGTGAAGCCAGCTGTTTTACCATATGTAACCCCTTTAATACCAGATGAAAGGACACCACACAGGATATATATAAAATATATATATGTATTTATTTCTAAACAACCCCTCTGAACTCTTTATGAGATCAGAAGCACAAGCACATAACAAGATACTTAATTAAAATACAATAAGTTGCACAAAATACAGTAGGGCCCTAGGGGCACGCCAAACCATATACTAAAATAGTGGCATAAGTACCACTGCTCGGAAAATGAATAGGCCTAGGGCCTAGGGAATCACTGGGGCTATGCTGTACTACCAAGGGATAGGAAGCAGGAGGCCCACGGGAGGCGAGTGCAGAGTCTTTACTCACACGCAAGTTACCATGTAGAATGAATGGGAACGAAAGAGTTAGAAACTAGTTCTTTTAGGGCACTTCTGACTGGATTCAATGAAAGTTACTTGAAACCTAGACAGTTGGATAGTCAATACCCACAGGAGCACCGGAGTACTCGCGTTACCTCACCCACAGGATAGGTGTCAAAGTGTTTCAGGTTTCGTCGTTGAATCCTATGGAGCCGTGAAGAAAGATGCTGCAGGGGACCAGGAGAGAAGAGTCCGGTTGGATCCAAGGGCATATCGAGGATAAAGAGTACCTGAAAGCAGAGGGGACAGAGTCTGGGTCACTAGCCAGTGACCAGGAAGGAACCAGGAAGGAACCAGGCGATGTCGTGAAGCAATCAGGTAATGTCGTGAAGCTTGTCTCTGCAGCCACATGGACCAGGAGGCGTCTACGACAACCAGGAGTCAGGCACGGCTGTCCCACAAAGGCTCTCGCTGTCGGCGGTGTCGGCTTCCGGATTGGAGTCAACAAGCCTTGGCAAAGGCAACAGATGCAGGAATCAAAGTTGGCTTCTTAATCAGACCAGCAAGGTCTGATGGGCTACTTCTTTTCAGGGAAGCAGGGGCCAGTCTGGAGCAACCAGACCAGCAATGTAAATTCAAGGTTTTGTCATCAAGATGGCCACTAGCCAACGGGCAAGTGACCGGACAGATGCGTCAAGCAGGAAAATGCAGAAGGGCCCCACGCAGAACTCGTGGAGTGTGCAGGGCTGATCTTCGGTGCAGATGATGCTCGGAGCTGGGGCTTCTCAATTCCCAATGAACAGCTTCGAGGATGCCTCAGAAGCTGCATGGAAAGCAAGTCAATGACTTTTCAAGATGGCCGGTCCCACGTCTCGCGTCGCATCCAAGGGTCTCAGCTTTGCTGGGACTGTAGATCGTGCTGAAGAAAGCCTGGAAGTCTGGTTCTTGTCAGGCTCTGTTCTCGGGCTCCGGCGGGAGAGTGGACAAAGCAAGCCGTTGATCGCTGGATTGTGCCTGCTTGTGCAGGGTGGTCACTCCTTGACCACAAGGGAGATTCTTTAGTCTTTTATCTTCAGGTAGAATGTCGAAAGTCCAGAGTTTCGTTTCAAGTTTCAGTCAGGATAAATCTAAAGTCTTGGGACTCAGCTCCTACCTAAATACCAAATCTAGGGGCTGAATTACCTGCTAGGTCCATCCTATGGGTGGGACCAGGGAAGGGGGTGGTTACACCCCTTTCCCTTTGTCCAGTTTCGCGCCAGAGCTGGGACTGGAGTGCCTTAGCACCAGTTTGAACTGGACTATGCATGGGACACCTTGTTTGCCCTAGGCAGTGTCTCATTTCTTTCAGCCCTCCCTGCCCCAATACACAAGAGCCTGTCTGGGGTGGTGCTAGCACCTCCCAAGACAGGAAACCTATTGTCCAAGCCTCCCTCGCTGGAAGGACTCCCAGCAGCAGGAGGTCAGACTCCATTTTGTGATGCTGAGGCTCTGGTTAACTTTAACCGGGATTAGTAGGAACGACATGTCTTCTCCCTCTAGAAGGGTGGAATGCTACCCCCGTCGCCAGAAATGGCGAGGGGGTAGTATTCCAAAGCCTCTGACACCTTACTCGACATGTTTTGATAAAGCCAAACCAGAGTTAGCATTTAACTGCGAGGTTCATAATGCACTTAAGAGTATATGGTATGGCTATATCCTAGAACAGCTATAAGGACATGGTTCCGAAAGCTGCAGACAGGCTCAGCTCATGCTAGAGCACCATCTCACATAAAACCAAGCACTCTGCCTCCAGGGTTGTTATGGCCTGCCTTAGGTGTGACTTATAGGTGTATATGTGTCTAGATATAAGGTTAGATATAGGAAAACTATATCTAAGCAAGGGGTGATTACACGACCTTGCCCCAGCTGAGTGATCAGCCAGTTGTGTCAATGGGAGTGGCCAGCCAGGGGTGGCATAATACATGCTGCAGCCACTGGTAGGCCTTGGATGAACCTATGCCGTGGGTACCTATAGTACTCTGTACAGGGGCTCATAAGGTGACCCAATGTCCAATTGCAGATGTACCTAAAGTACATTTTACAGAGAGAGCAGATAGCCTGGGGCCCTGATTGGCAGGATCCCAGGCCAACTAAGTTGAAAACCAGCTAAACACTAGGCAATAAATCTGGGGTAACCATAGTCAGGTATCCACCTTCCTACAGAGGCCACTAGCCAACGGGCAATTGACCGGACAGACGCGTCAAGCACAAAAGTACCAGCAGGCTCCACATGGCACTTGTGGAGTGTGGAGGGCTGTGCGTCGGTGCGAAGGTGCTCGGGCTGGGCTTCTCAATCCCCAATGCACAACTTCGAGGGTGCCTCAGAAGCTGCACAAGTAGCAAAGAGCAAGTTTTCCAAGATGGCCGGTCCCACGTCTCTCGTCGCCTCCACAGGTCTCAGCTTTATTGTGGCTGTGGATCGGGGTCAAAGAAGTCCGGAAGTCCAGTTCTTGTCGGGCTCTGTGCTCGGGCTCCGGCGGGAACGTCGACAAAGCAAACCGCAGATCGCTGGATGTCCACGAGCTGGTGTGGAGTGGTCAGTTCTCCTTCTGCCGGACGTCTGAGCGCTCTCCCCATCCAGACTTCCGCTCAATCTCAAAGGTGAGTGTTGCCAATGGTCCAGCCTGTTCATTCTTGCAGCCTATAGGTTGTCAGAGGACTTGTAAGTAGATGCCTGTTCTTCTAGTGCTACCAATGTTCCCCTGGACATGTACGTCCTTGTATTCGATGTTGTGGCACGTGTCACCTTCTCTTCTGGTGCGTGTTGGCTTGCCACACCTCTTCACATCTTCCTGGACGTTGTTGTTTCTGGTGGCACCATGCCCTTCGATTCCTTTCTTCCTTGCGACGCGACCCGGTCATCTTGCTGCTCTTGTCCTCCTGACCAGGCTTTTCGAGCTGCGTGCACTCCGCCCATTTCCCTCTGGTCTTGTCCTGGCTCTAGGACACTGTCTTCTTTTCACTCTGTGACTGGACCAGTCGCTGCGACCTTCTTCTGCTGATAGTTTTACTTCTGGTTCTTGATGATGTCGAATTTCGTTGGTCCATGTTTGCGGACCACGTCTTATTTGAACTTCTCGGACCTCTTGCCAGTCCACTCTGCCGATCTCTGGCAGTGGTGTTGTTTGATGCAGGTGCTGATGGCTGGGGTGATGGTGGTTGCCAGCCATGTAGTGACTCAGGGTGACAGGTGTCAGTGACTTTCTGGGAGTGTTGGATGTCTGGAGAGACTTGGCAGCCATGTGACTCCGCCTTGCTTAGGTGGAGTGTCTGTGGCGGCTTGACACGTAGAGTGTGGGGATCCTCTCTTGCCTGTTGTGGGGCCACTGCCGACTCCATCTTGAGGCGGTGTGAGGGTGGGCACTCAGTGCTGAACTTCACCTGTGGCATCTGCGGACAGGAGCAGGGATGCGCTTGATTTAGACTGCCGATGAACAGGGACGGGCGGTCGCCTGGGGAAGCGTTAGGATGAGACGTTTTTGGCGCTTGCTGCAGCTTACGTTCGGTTCATCCATGAGGCTGTATCCAGGGACGTTGGTCCGCCTTGGCAGCTGTCTGGTGTATCAGGGTGTGCTTCTTGGCTGGCTGTGAGTCCTCGATCTTCTACCTTTGTTTGCTTGTTCAGCCCACCTGTGCTCATCCGGTCTTTGGGGTGACAGGGCTGTCACTCTTCTTTTTTTCTTCGAGGGCATTGCGTTTGGACCTCAAGGCGGCGCTGTTATGGCGCCGGCTTCTGCCTTTGCTCTGGCATGCTTGTCTGGACTAGTCACTTGGTGAGGTGCTCCTTGCTTGCTGGGCGACATGACGTTTGGTCTTGTGTCGCTGTTTGTTGGAGCGCCTGGTGCCATGGCGGCCTGCCACGTGGGGTGTGCAACTCCTCTCTTGCAGATCTTGGGTCGCGGCCGACTCCAACTTGAGGCAGTGTGCGGGAGGACACCTTAGGTGGTCTTCGGCCCACTGCGGGGCTTCGCTGTGGCGGTGGAGACGTGGGTGCTCTCCTACCTGCATTCAGCAGTGCTTCCTTGTGGAGAAGTCTCCTGGGTGCTGTCTGTGCAGTCAGGTGCACTGGCGCAGCTTTCTGCGCGCTTCTGGATTTGCGTGCTCTTTGCGTGCTCGGTCTTGTTCAGGACGCTTTCTTCTGGCACTTGGGGTGCCTGTGGGGTGGTTGCTGGTTGTGCCTGTTCACCGGCAGGGGCGAGTGACGTGACCTTATCACTGGCGGTGGCTTTGGGCGGCCACGTGTGGTGCGTGCTCTGCCCTAGTCTTTCTTGCCCCATTGCTGGGGGAAGCGTCCCTTGAGACGTCGCAGTCTTAGCTGGTTGTCCATTCTTGCTAGTGGTGCTGTCCATGGGTGGCTCTGAGTTTCCAGTATCTCCTTTTGGGGTTTGTCCATCTCTCCCCGGACTTTGCAGAGGTGGCAGGCGGTGCTCTTGCCTATATGAGTCTGGTGCAGCTGGGGCACCTTGAGGCTCTTGGGTGTGGTGGCTACCTGTAGAATTTGCTGTCTTCGAAGGCGTCCTGGCTGTTCTCCTTTGCAGGGTGCAGAGGGCGCTCAATGGACTTTCTTCTCTGAGGGCACATCTTGTGGTGTCTGGTGCAGTCTGTCTTCGCTCCTGGGCGTGAGCATGCAGTCTTCCTGGTGATGGCTGTGCACACTCTGAGATCTGCTGACTGCTGTTGCCGGTAGGTTAGCGGGATGCTGTGTGGTGCCCTGGTGCAGCTGGTCCGTGGGGTACAGCTGGCTAGTATCTCTGGTTGGGAGGTCAGTCCATCCCTTAGAGCGTGGTATCTGGAGAGCTACCACGTGGTGCTGTGGTCGTCTCGGTTACTCGCCCGAGTGCTGCAGGCTTGGGGACCTGGACGAGGATGGGCACAGCTCCGTGTGGCGATGTCACTGTGGAGGAACTGGGATGACTGTGACGGGGATCCTGGGCATTTCTGTGCAGCCCGACCTTGATCAGCCTTGTGTGCTGGCTCAGGGAGGTGGCGAGAGAGGCAGTGTGCGCCTGTTGCATGCAGACTTGGGCTGGTGGCAGCCTTGGTGGCCTCTAGTTGGATCCTTTGGTGTGGGCCTGTTCACGCCATGTCTACAACATCAAGGCCCATTCAGCAAGGCAGGTAATGCTGTCAGGTTCTTGTTTTTGACTGTGTCCGGCTTGTGCATGCCCGTGGCAGTCCTTTTATGTGGCGTGGTGCACAGTGCTGCAGCTAGGTTGTGCCGTAGTCCCTCCACGTGGATGCTTTCACTCTCTGAGCAGCAAGCTCCCTCGGGGAACACCGATCATGGTGCTGCTGGTGTGGCACGTCGTCAGGCCACCAGGTGGGGTGCTACATTATAACGATGCCAGAAGGTGCAAACTTTCTTTTCTGAGCTGCTCCGCAGGTCTGAAGGCTGAAGGGGAGGCGTGCCTTGCAGAGAGCTGCTGGGGACAAGGTATGTGTTTCCTCTTTTATTTAATTTTTTTGTCTGTTTGATCGGGGCGAGCCTAGTCCGCTGAGCGCAATGTGCAGGGGGCTGCTTTCTCACACGCTGCGGCTACTCACTGACTGCCGTATCCTCGCTGGACTCTGGCCGGTCGGAGACCGCGGGACACACGTGTGTGGGTAGTTGCAGGGAGATATCCAGGTCCATGGGCGGCCGTGTTAGACTGGAGCAGGGGGGCTCTGTGGCACGTCGAAAGGAGGCGGGATGCCTCCTCTCCTCGTCTGGTGCATGGATGGCAGGCGGGAAAGTCTGCGGAGGTCCCGTGGTGGGGTTCTCCTTTGGGCCGCGTCACAGCGGCCTCTGGAACGGCGCGTCCTCCTGCGCTTTTGCAGTTCCCCACTGACCTCACATAGCTGGGCCGGCCGATTCCAGGGATGTGGCAGCAGTGCTGCAGCGGCGCCCGCGGTGATAGTAGGATTACCGGGCGACCGTCTTCCTCCTTGGCACGGCCTTGGCTGTCGGGCAGGCGACGCTGATATCCCAGGGTATAGGAGGCGGCAGCAGACGTTCCGCTGGGCTCACTCGTCGCTGCAGACGCAGACGCTCCCGGACTGCACGGCGGTGGCTGGGACGCACTAGGTGGTCACTGGGCTCTGCACACATACCAGCGAGCGTGGCAGCGGGCACATCGCTGGCGTTGCGGGGCTTTCGCTCTCACTGGGATCGCATGTTCTCTCTTCCCACTTCGGACACCGGTGGATATGGAGCTGGACCAGTCTCCGGACAGTGCTCCTTGGATGCAGAGAGCGGTTTTAGGCCTGACCTCTTCTGCAGTCATGGGTGGCCGTAGACAGCTTGGCAGGGGGTGCCGCATACCAGACACATTTCTTCCACCCCAGGGGATGATGAGGTGCGTAGCGACAGGCACACAGGGTAGACCCGCCTCTTCGCCAATGCCGTGTTGGTCCTCAGGCCCACATCATGCTAATCAGGGAGACACGGACACCAGGATAGTGGACTGATTACTGGGCCACGAGCATGTGTGCTCAGCCCCCTTTATTGACCGGGTCACCTGACTTGTGACGCCGGCGGTGGGTTGGTGTACAGTGTGGGTTACACTTATAGAAAGACTAGAACGTGTCCCGCAGGACACTACACGTACTGAGTACTTGATTCAGCTAATGTTGGGCTGATTTATTGGTGCTTCTTTTTTCCGTCGCCTTGTCTCCGCGGCTGCCACTGCTGCATTTCCTGTTGGGAGGCACTTGCCCCTTCTTCGCGACCTCCCTTGCCGAGATTCCTGCTGAGTGGTGCCGCCTAGTGTGTTCTTTTCCACTGCGGCTTCCCGACTGGAGCCGGGTACCCCGTTGCTGTGACTGTAATAGCAGTCGGCATCCGCGTAACCGTCTTGCGGAGTTTCAGTGATGAAACTAGGGACCCCGTCTCTACTACTGCAGACAAGTGGTGTGAGCGGTTTTGCTGGGCTACGTATATACATATCCAGTAACAGTGTTTTGGGGCTTTTTCTTTTTTTCCATTTGTCTGGATTTGTTTGTGCTATGGACTACTTGGTCTTCAAGGCCAGTGTTCCTGGACTTCTTCTCGTGGTTGGTCAGTGATGATGTTATTAGTACTACTTCCTGCTGGGGGCTCAAGTGGATGTTGGGGAGATGTAAGTATCGATTGACTTAGTGAGAGTCACCACAGAGATTAAGTTTTGTTGTACATGTCCTTTCTCATTTCTACCGTCTTTGCATACAGTTACACGACAGGGTGACAAGATTCCTTGGTGTGGTCTACTCCTCCCTAACAACGGACCAGATCGGCGCATCCTACCGCCAGCAGGTTGTCTTTATTATTTTCTCCAATTTCCCTTTTCCCCGACACACTCCCCATGGAGCAATGGAGCAGTAATTACAAGCTGCTGTTCTCTGGATGACGGTGTGGACGGGAACTGGGGAATCTATCTGCTCTCCATCATTCCCCCTGGGCGTTCACAGCAGGTCAGTGGTATTTCTGTCTTAGTATCCGACATTTTCACTCAGTTTGCATTAGCACATTTCACTGGTATTCTATGTATCCTGACTTTAGGCCACCACCTCAGATGTAGTAAGCCCTTCTCCTCCAGTCTTAATTGAAGAATCCCCCTGAATAAGAGGCGGAGGCTAATGGAGACTCACAAATATACAGGTCAAATGCATGTCCGGATGCTTAGAGGGTTATGATAAATCCTATAGGTTATGGGACCCTGCAGATTTCGTCCATGCTCCACGCCTGGTGAGTAAGTTTCATAGGCGTTTCCCTTTCAAACCAGGTGCAGATACTTTTTCCCGCTTGAGGAATTTGTTTGGCGTGGAGTGGTACTTTCAGGAGTCAGGCTCTCTACCTACAGGACCAATTACAACTGCAGCCAGTTGTGTAAATTCTCTGCACACCAATCAAGTGTTCAAAGTCCCATTTTTAGGTAGTAATGCCTAGTGGTGATCTTACTGCACAGATCATCTGATTCAGTTCTCACTGTGGGAGCCGAAAGAATAACAATAATTAATAAGTTGGGGCTGCACACTTCTAAAAATTACTAAAAGGATGCAGTCCTTAGTTAAATGATAGTCCATTTAATAATGTTTCATCATGTATAACTTTAAAGACACAATATTCAATTTCATTCAGCCAACTAAGTTTGTCCTTATACTATTTGGGGTTTCTTCAGACCACATAGGAAAGTTTTTCATACAGGTAATGAACTCCTGTTATATAATTCTATCAAATTCATCACAAAGATGACGATGCTCCCTTTCCATCTATATGCGGACGACACTCAGATCTACATAGAAGACACTTCCTATAACGACATTCTAAGACTCAACAACACTCTAAATGAAATCCAAGAATGGCTAGGGACAAATCACCTCAAATTAAACCAAGGGAAAACTGAGATCCTCCTCATCTCCAACAAAGATGACAACCCCAAATTGATTGAATGGGTGAAAGCCATTGACGCTCTCAAAGGAAATCTCACCCCGACCAACACAGTAAAATCACTGGGAATCACCCTGGATAACAAACTAACTATGTCAAACCACATCAAGAACTCCGCGAAAAGCGCCTTCCTCAATCTGAAGCTCCTCAATAAAATCAAACCACACATCCCACAAAAAGATCTCCAACAAGCCACCCAAGCATTGGTCCTATCCAGACTGGACTATGGGATCACAACACTATCCGGCACAGCCATATCCCACCTAGCGCCACTGAAAACCACCCTTAATGTAGCAGCCAGAATGGTCTCAGGTGCAAGGAAATTTGACCACATATCCCCCGCACTCAAAGATCTTAAATGGCTTCCAGTGGAAATGCGCGCAAACTTCAGACCGGCTTGCCTCACACACAAAGCCCTACACACAGGAAAACCGGAATATCTAGCCTCCAAGCTCAAGAAAGCGGGTCAATCCAGAAACCTCAGAAGTTCAAACTCTCTACTACTCATCCCCCTGAAAACCTGGAAACAAAAAACCGCCAGCCGCTCCTTTGCCGGCAACGCACCAAAAATCTGGAACTGCATCCCAGTGGACATCAGAACCACTCCTTCCTTTCCCGAATTCAAGAGACAACTAAAAATCCTCTACCTCAACCGCGCATTCCCGAACTCTACCTCAATAGCGCATCCTGGAACTCGGACTACCTCAACAACTCTACCTCAAAACCACCACCCAGGCGGAAGACCACGGAGCTAATTGCTGACCTTGTATGTACCCTGTTTACAGTATGCTGTACTATTTTTCGCACCTGTTTCTTCCTGACTGAATGTAAAGCGCTCCGATACCCTCGGGTCTGGCCAGTGCTACAGAAAACTCCAAAAATAAATAAATAAAAATAGATGCTCCATGATGGGTTTAAGTATCGTAAGTTAAAATTATCTCTTGATATTATCCTGTTAGTACTGAAATGTTGAACAATCATAAATATTAACCAGTATACATGTGTATATTTGTACTAAGCTGATGACATTGATCAGACTCTTCGCCTAGTAATAGATAATTGACAAGAGTCAGGTATCCAGATATAGGATCAGTAGTTACTCCCTATGCTTCTTAGAGCTTTTTGAAAGCTGTTCAAGAAGGTTTTACACATTCCATCAGTTTCATGGACAGACAGATAGATTTTTATTTGCATAGTTAATTAAAACTGTTGCAATACAAAAGAATTTCAATTTAAAAACAAAAGTGTACATGCATAAAACTACTGTCATCAAATTTCTAGTATTGATAAATTATTACTAAAAGCATTGCTCAACACCGGTGGGTTAAGCTGTAGGGTATGTAGTCGCTTTTTATAGCTGCAATTCTGGCATTTTCTGCTCGCATAGCCTCAGATATTTTACTAAGCAGCAGTTCAGTTGTGGATCGTTGTATACAATGCATGCCAGTACTGCTTGCCTCCTTGTGCCTACCCCTCATAAGTTAAATTTGTCGTTTTAACAGTTGTTTCCGTTCTTTTAAAAGTTCTTTGCAGGAGCATAGTATATGCAGCAGGTCTTCTGTCGCTGATCCACATAAGCGACATGTGGAACCTTCTTTCTCCCTTAGCCAAGGTGGTAAGTGCTGTATACATGGTAGCAAGCCCTTAACACCTTAACACTAGGAAGTGACTATGGGAATTAATGCATGCATCTTATGTTCTGATCTAATGAGTTTCTACTGCCCAGTCTTCTGCCATTTTCAGCCTCCAAGCATGCTATGCTGTCTGTGCTTGCCCTGAGAACTAACAGGAGTGGAGGAGGTCCTGGAAACAATCCCTGGCCAGAGCAGTGACTCCAGCTGGCTGTCTCAACTCCACCATGAATTGCCAACTGTGTTAAAGCTTGCAAAGTTATTCTACAATGTGCAACAAGCTCTGGAAAGTAATGCAATATCTGTTCAGCCCACTTTTGCAGATGGAAGAGGGCTGCTGAGGAGAGGGCTGCTGGAGGTTCGACTATAAGTGACTTGGTCTTATGCACTGAGAAATGGCATTGCTCAACATCATAGTTAAAAATCTAGATGTTGTGGAGTGGGCTATTGTAGTAATTGATTGTGTTTTTCTTTTTCACCAAGAATTAAATATGATCCTTGAATTCCTTCAGTTGTTGGGCAATATTCTTTATGTGTATGGCTTGTATTAAATTGTCTTGTAAAAACTATTGTTTACATCAACTGTTTCATGATTTGAATATATATAACCACTGTAACATTTAGATTAATGGCCATTGAGATGTAGCTGATGAGGATTGAGAACATAGAACTCAATGATTCCCTGACAGCTGTGGAGACCAGACTCATGACAGTGGAGAGAAAGGCTGACATGTTAAGAGTTGGAATTGAGAAGCCTAATGCCTTTTTGGCTGGTGGACCTAATGTCATTTTGATACTGAAAAGCGAGATTGACATTTTTAGAATAATTTGAAGTTTGCAGGGGATTCTGGGTTAGAGAATGTTGAGGGATCCATGCATGCCATACCTCCTTGGACTCCCCTGGGTGTCTAGTTTTCAGAAATGTTTGGGTTTGACAGGTTTCCCTAGATGGCCACTGAGACCCGGACCAAAGATGCAGAAGACCCCCTTGCAAAACCAGGTCGTTTTGCGATCAATAATTTTGATACCTCCACAGTATGTTTGGTCCCCTTCCTTGTCGCAGGCACTTGGCCCACCCACACAAGGGAGGTAACATTTTTATTGGGAGACCTGGGGAAACACTGGGTGGTAGAACATTTGTGGTGGTGCAGTGATCGCACAACTTTACCACACATAAATGTGAGGAATATGTGATTTATTTAGCTACATTTGAGGTTTGCAGTTGATTTTGGGTAAGAAAATGTTGGGGAATTTATGCAAGCTATACCTCCCTAGACACCCCCAGGTGTCTAGTTTTCAGAAATGTGTAGGATTGGTAAGTGTCCTTGGATGGCCGCGGAGCCCAGGACCAATAACACATGTGCCCCCCCTTGCAAAAACAGGTTTCTTTGTGATAGATAGGGGGCACCTGCAATTTTGTTGCCAGGCTCGGCCCATAAAATAAAATGCCTCGGTCAACTGGGGTAGCTCTTCCCAAGCTTGAAGCAGAAAAGGAAAACTGGAAATCTGATTTCTTGCTGGTGTGCAGTAGTGGTTACCGCCTCTGCACACCAGCACCACAGCTGAGGATGTAACTGTTACATTCTTTGCATACAAGGGGTTAAACCATAGTACTTAGTTAACCGTTGAACCCATGGCTGAAATACAATATACATGTAAGCTATAATTTACTCTGCTCATGTATATGCATTTTGAATGCCATTTTCCTAGAGGCAACCTCTAATTCAAAACATTCTAAATTGTAAGATTTCGAAAAACAATCAAGAAAGAGTGTACAGCGACATGCTTTTTAAGGCTATTTCATTCCATAGTAGAGACTTAACTATATCATTATTGGATATTTCAGCAAAATGTCCAGTGCACAGAAATAGCTGAAGGTTGCCTCTTGAAAGAATTTGCCAATTACAGTTAATTCTGTTACTATTGCACTATGGCCCATGATCTGTCATTCCCATACACAGAAATCAAGACAGGATCCATCACCAAAAGATTTAATCATTTATTACCTTTCTTCCTGAAGGCCACAACATCATATTGCAAGATGGAATTAATTTCAGCTGAAAATGCCCAAAGAAGATAAGTAGGTGAAACTGCACATATGATGCTTAAAACGTTGGTATGACTGCACTGTTTCTTGATACATTTTCTGGATTTTCTTTCCAGAAAATTACTTGATGTATAGGCTTTCTAAACTACCTAGCACCAAGGAATTTGTTAATATGCTAACCCAAGTCAGATAGCCAGTTGGACTGTAGCCATGCCATGACCCACTGGGCACTACTTGAATGAGATGCTTTCTAAGTAACAGTCAATCCTGAGAGACATCACAGGGATAGTTAGTGGGACACAAACCCTCTTTGATCGTGGAAAGAAATGCACAATACCATTAGGAAACCAAGGATATATTTAAAGGATTTGTTTTAAAATCAAAAACCTATCCAAGTGCATACAATATGAGCTGTACCTATTATGAAAATCAACAAAATAGTGGCAGCGTTGTTTATCAAATGCGTGAATAGCAAAAAATATTGTAGCATTTTGGCGATATCATATGGCCATCTTTACATTCATATTCCCAACCCACCCACATTTCTCTTGGCTAACTAAGCTAAGCATTAGCTCCAATAAGAAGATTCATTCAAGTTTCAAAGATGGATCACACCCTCATGCACCTTTTTTGAACAATAGAACCAATGTTCAGTAAAGTAACAGCCTCTGCCACTCCCATCTTTGTCAACAGGGAGGTAGATAAGCCAGCTGAACGAAGACTAGATGTGTCTCCCAGCATTCTTCAACAAAGGAAGATAATCACAGCTCTGTATAGCCTTCATCGTAACTCTCTGGTATGAAGTTCCTCTCTATCTTATTACACTTTGTTCTTAGTTTATAAAATGCTTCTAAATGTTGTTGAACATTTTCAGAATAAGCAATTAGCAGAAGGGCCCTGCCACCATTTCACTTACTTACATTCGGTGAAACATTGCATATTGTTTAAAAACAAGAAGTTATCAGCTTCTATGAAATCTTGTTAATTATTTAAAAGAAATCTCTGGAAAAGGGGATTCAATCCAAGCAGGAAAACATTAATATGTTCAAGCAGACTTGATTATCACATTACATTGAAATAAATAATGACTCAAATAAAGTGCAGTTAAACCTGACATTTATACCTAAATAAACAACATAAATAATTCAAGAAGGTGGATACCTAATAGAAACAAGCATTTACAATGCAATGGTTTCGCCTTTGGAAAAGTTTGAGTTATTGGCATTGTAAATGACAAAATGTGTATTTTTTTTGGTTTTGAAAACAGATAAATAAATGGCATTGTCATTTACATTGCCATTAGCTTAATCTCTGCAGTCACTCTGCACATTCTAGCACTCCCTATGCACTCTGAACTCCTTATGCACTCCCTATGCACTCTGCACTTCCTATGCACTCTGCACTCCCTATGCACTATGCACTCCCTATGCACTATGCACTCCCTTTGCACTTGAGCTTGCACCTTACTTGTTTTAACGAAGATACTGACTTTTTAAAATGTGTACGTTTTATAATTGTGAGTTTTTATTAACTGTACAATAAACAAACCTAAACCTAAACCCTATGTACTCTTCACTCCCTATGCACTTCCTATGCACTCTGCACTAATTCACTTCCTATGCACTCTGCACTCCCTATGCACGCTGCACTCCCTATGCACTCTGCACTTCCTATGCACTCTCTATGCACTCCCTATGCACTCTGCACTTCCTATGCACTCTGCACTCCCTATGCACTCTGCACTTCCTATGCACTCTCTATGCACTTCCTATGCACTCTGCATTCTGCACTCCTTATGCACTAGGCACTCCCTATGCACTATGCACTCCCTTTGCACTTTGCACTTCCTATGCACTCTGCACCCCCTATGCACTCTCTATGCACTCTGCACTTCCTATGCACTCCATATGCATTGTGCACTCCCTATGCAGTTTGCACTCCCTATGCACTCTGCACTCCCTATGCACTCTGCACTCCCTATGCACTCTGCACTTCCTTCCCTATGCACTCTGCACTTCCTTCCCTATGCACTCTGCACTCCCTATGCACTCTGCAATCCCTATGCGCTCTGCACTCCCTATGTGCTCTGCACTCCCTATGCACTCTGCACTCCCTATGCACTCTGCACTCCCTATGCACTCCCTATGCACTCTGCACTTCCTATGCACTCTGCACTCCCTATGCACTCTGCACTCCCTATGCCCTCCCTATGTACTATGCACTCCCTATGCACTCTGCACTCCCTATGCACTCTGCACTTCCTATGCACTCTGCACTCCCTATGCACTCTGCACTCCCTATGCACTCTCTATGCACTCTGCACTCCCCACTCTGCACTCCCTACTCTGCACTCCCAACCTTGCACTTCCCACTCTGCACTCCCTTTGTTAAAGTTTGAGCTTTTGGTATTGCTTTTGATAAATGGTCTTTTGTATCTTCTTTGAATTATGTGTAAAACGTTGATGTGTTTTACTTTACACAGAAATCTGGATTGCATTTATAATGCACTTATTTGCAGATGCACATTGAATTATAATACAAGTTATTTGATAAAGCATGCTAGCATTTTGTTTAGAGCTGTAATATATATGATAGCACAGTAATATATATTTATGTACTTTGTTTATAATAACGAAAGGACAAGAAAAAAAGTTTAAAATGTTTTATTAAAGTAAATATATTGTATTTTTTTATTACTTTTTATCAAAGCAAAGTTTTGTGCAGTATTTTATTAGTTAAGTATTTGTATGATGTATCCATTCTGAAAATCACATTAACTGTGACCTCGTGGACCCGATCCACTG
The DNA here is from genome assembly GCF_964263255.1 of Lissotriton vulgaris. Classification (NCBI taxonomy): domain Eukaryota; kingdom Metazoa; phylum Chordata; class Amphibia; order Caudata; family Salamandridae; genus Lissotriton; species Lissotriton vulgaris. Next base: position 427,366,519 of record NC_141693.1, read on the forward strand.
CTGGCCCGCGCGCCCATCCTGGGCGCCATCTTGGACACTCCACCACGAGGCCGCCTGGCCCCCGATCGACCTCAACCCTGGGCCTGGTCAGGCCTCAGACATCCCGGCACCACCATCCACCCAGGAGGTGAGCGGGCTACTTGGCAGGTCAATGGGAGAAAGAGGTGTCGATGGCTCTCCCCCGCCAAGTGCCGCTCGCCCGTCGCCTCCCCGGGCGCTGGCCCCACCCCCCTGCTGGGTGTCTGGACTCCCCCATCCCGGACCTCCCGACCTCCAAGTGCGAGGGTCCGGACATCAAAGAACAGCAGCCCTATAACTGGGGCAGCTCCAGAGCAGGAAGGCAGTTGTATCTTGGAGTCGAGAGACGCAAAGAAGAACTCATCCCTGACGGACTACTGGCGCTGCCGTAGCTCTGCCTTGTGCACCATCGTCCTGCCTGCTGGCGCTGCCGCAACCTTCGCAACCTTCGTAATCCTTCATCGTCGTCGGGACCTGCTGGCGTGGCCGCGGACCGTTTGCAACCTTCATCTTCATCGGGACCTGCTGGCTCCGCCGCGGACCGTCGCTTCCTTCGTCCATCTCGGGACCTGCTGGCTCCGCCGCGGCCCGATCATCTAGAACGCCGAGCTCGAGGATTGAGAGCTATTTCCATCTTTTGGTAACCAAGACTGTCCCGCTACCCTTTCCCCAAACCAGAGACCAGAATCGAGGGGACCCCTGAGTCCAGACCTCCTTGTACCATTTTATCGTACTTTAAGAATCGCCTATAAAATCTCGTTGAACCTTACCCTTGTGTGGTGTCCGTCTGTGGGGGGGAAGTTACTTGTCTGTACGTTCGCTGGAGCCGGCTCTCCCTGGAGACCGCTCCCCTTATCCTCGGCCGACCCTCCCGGTCCGTCTAACATTGGTGGCAGCGGTGGGATCCGAATCACCGCATAATCGTACAGACAGTAGCTCACCCCACGACGAAATCACGATGACAACTAAAGAAAGCGGATCCACCGAGAAATTCCAGATGGAGAAATTGGACGAGTACAACCATCGTGAATTAAAACAATTCTGCATCGAACTAGGTATCGCTACCACCGGACTAAGTACCAAAGACGATTTCAAGCATGCCCTAGAGTCTTGGGCAGAGACCGGGGTTGCAGGAAACCCCGATCGAAGCATCGCAGCAAAAACCACCATGGCTCCTGAAGAGCGAAGAACGGGTCTCTCGCAAGACGAGATCCAGGAACGAGAAAAAACCCGACTACACGAGCTAGAAATGGCTCGGCTCAAAATGGACATTGAACTTAAGTTGGCCGAACAGAAAATAAACTTAGAGCACCTGCGTCTCCGAGAAGAAAGAGAGGAGAAACAGAGACAAAGGGAGCTCGAGGAAAAGAAACTGGCATATGAACACGAGCGACGACTAGCTGAGATTGATTTACGCAAGCAGAATAAAGAAGTAGGGGTGTCCGAGCAACCCCACACCCCAGGGACAACGGAGAAAAAGGTACACATCCCCAAGGATGTCGTTCGAGAATACTTCCGAGAGGACGACATCCAGCAATGGTTTAAGGCCTACGAAATCGCTATGACTGCACACCGGATCGATAGAAACGACTGGGGAGCCGGCCTATGGGGGAGATTCCTCAATGAGGGCCGCGACACCCTGCTACAGCTCCCGGACCACCAGATGACCTCCTATGACCATATGAAAGCTGCCCTCCTCACCCGCTATGGCCTCACACCCGAAATGTACCGTCAGAGGTTCCGAGACTGCACCCGCATTCCGGGTACAACTTGGGTGGACTATGTAACCTACTTTAGCCGAGCCTTCGAGGGCTGGATCAAAGGAAGCAAGGTTACAACCTACGAACAACTGTTCAATCTCATGGTATGGGAGCACCTATCAAACAATTGCTTTATTGAACTCCGCCAGCACCTCCTCGACAGCAAGTTAACCGATCCCCGGCAGCTCGCAGCCGAAGCTGACCGATGGGAAATCACCAGAGTGGGCCGGAATGGGTCCTACGAACAGAACCGGAACAATAATGGTCAGCACCGTCCCCGAGGAGGAGGAGGAGGCCAAGGACGCGGAAGAGACAACGCTCCGGTCGCCCCCGCTACCAGCACCACCCCCCCGGCCAACCGGGGCAGCGCCCCGGCGCGACCGGGATACCGAGCCAATGTTACGTGCCATCGATGCCAACGAGTCGGCCACTATGCAAACGACCCAAATTGCCCACAGTACCAGAGCCCAAGACCCCGCCAGGTGGCTGCTGCTGCCCTGGGGGAAGAACAGATCTCCGAGGAGCAAGAAGAATATGAGCAAGAGCATCAGGAATGGGAGCCAGCCGCCATGGCTCTAGCCTGCTTAGGGGGGAAGGACATGGTCCCGCGGGTCCCCCTACCCGCTAACACCCAGAAGTACAGCCAATGGGTGAGCATCAATGGACGCCGGGCCGAAGCCCTTCGTGACACTGGGGCCAGTGTAACAGCCGTCCGCTGTCACCTGGTGACCCCGGAACAGTATCTACCAAACATTCTCTGCCCTGTACGTTCAGCCGATAACTCGGAAAGTCTGTGTCGGATGGCCTGCGTCCCTTTCGAATGGTGGGGGGTCTCCGGCATGTTGAAAGTCACGGTCCGAGACGATGCCCCCGTAGACTGCCTCCTGGGGAATGACCTTGAAAGCTCCCTGTGGGCAGCCGTAGAACGAAGAGAACACCTGGGGATGTTAGGCGTCCCGGACTGGGCGTGCGTCACCACCCGGTCCATGGCCGCCCGTGCCAATCCCCGCCCAGAGGAACCCGAGTGGCCGGCGCCACCGCCTCCGGTTGCCTCAGCCGAAACCACCGACCGTGACGTCCCCCCAGAACAAGCTCAACCTCCAGACCTCGCTGACCTCGACCAGTGGCCTCAAGAGGGGGGACCCACACAAGAACAATTTCGCCAAGAACAGAAGACCTGTCCCTCCCTCGAGGGACTCCGCCAGCAAGCGCGCGCCCAAAGCGCAGGGGATACCTCCGGCACTCACTGGGTCTACTGGGACAATGACCTGCTGTACAGTGAGCAAAGAATCGCGGAGCTGGGGGCCAGCCGAGTACTGGTGGTGCCCCTCCGTTTTAGAGACTTTCTGCTAAACCTGGCCCACGATGTTCCCCTGGCGGGACACCTGGGTCAAGATAAAACCTACAGTCGTCTGGTGACCCACTTCTTCTGGCCCAAAATGAGGAACGATGTACACCAGCATTGCCGATCTTGCCCCACGTGCCAAGCCAGTGGAAAGAGCGGCCGCAAACTGAAAGCCCCCCTGCAACCTTTTCCCGTGGTCACCACCCCGTTCGAGAGGGTCGGGATAGACATCGTGGGGCCCCTGGACCCACGCACAAAACAAGGTCATCGATTCATCTTGGTGCTAGTGGACCACGCCACCCGCTACCCCGAGGCTGTTCCCCTGCGAACTGTGACAGCCCCGGTAGTCGGCCGGGCTCTAATGGGGATCTTCTCCCGTGTGGGCTTCCCCCGAGAAGTCGTCAGCGACAGAGGCACGAACTTTATCTCTAAATATATGAAGTCCCTCTGGCAACAGTGCGGGGTTACCTACCGATTCACGACCCCCTATCACCCTCAAGGAAACGGACTCGTTGAGCGGTTCAACCGCACGCTCAAAGGAATGATCGGGGGGTTGGAAGAGCCCCTCCGTCGCCAGTGGGATGTACTGCTGCCGTGCCTCCTCTTCGCATATCGAGAGGTTCCCCAGAAGTCCCTGGGCTTCAGCCCGTTTGAACTGCTATATGGACACCCAGTGCGGGGGCCGCTCAGCCTAGTCAAAGAAGGCTGGGAGATGCCCCCTCTAAAGAACCCACCAGATGTCTTCCGGTACCTCCTAACCCTCCGCAACCAGACCCGGCGGTTCAGAGAGCTGGCAAAAGCCAACCTAGAGGCCAGTCAAGAGGACATGAAAAAGTGGTATGACCGGAATGCCTCCTCCATCGAATTTGAACCTGGGCAACAGGTATGGGTGATGTCCCCCACCGAACCCTGCGCCCTGCAAGACAAGTGGACGGGGCCCTTCAAAGTAGTCGAGCGCAAGGGTCCTGCCACCTATCTCATCGACATGGAATCTTCCCGGAACCCCCTCCGGGTCCTCCACGCTAACAGACTGAAACCCCACTTTGTGCGTTCCGAACTCAGCCTCCTGATGGCCACAGACAATGGGGTTGAAGAAGACTCCGAGCCCCTCCCTGACCTCCTACGGACTCAGGAGAAAGACGGCTCCATGGATGGGGTCCGGCTCTCGGAGGCCCTCACCCGAGAGCAACACCAGGAGTGTCGAGTCCTCCTGTCACAGTTCGCCAACCTGTTCTCCCTCACCCCAGGTGTCACTTCCTGGTGTGTGCACGATGTGGACACGGGGGACAGCCCCCCTATCCGCCACCGGGCCTACCGCGTGCCAGATCGGGTACGGGCCTGCATCCAGGAAGAGGTAGCAAAAATGCTCACGCTCGGGGTCATTGAGCCCTCAGACAGCCCCTGGGCCAGCCCAGTAGTACTGGTCCCCAAAGCGGCCGCCCCTGGCACCACACCGGAACTCCGGTTCTGCGTCGACTACCGGGGCTTGAATTCGGTCACCAGAACAGACGCACATCCCATTCCCCGGGCAGATGAACTAATCGACCGCATGGGAGCTGCCCGCTACCTCAGCATTTTCGACCTGACGGCGGGCTACTGGCAAATCGGCCTCACACCCCGGGCCCAAGAACATTCTGCCTTTTCCACCCCCGATGGGCATTACCATTTCAAGGTCATGCCCTTCGGCATGAAAAATGCCCCAGCAACATTTCAGCGGCTCGTCAATCAGGTCCTGGCGGGGCTCGAAGGGTTCAGTGCCGCCTACCTAGACGACATCGCTGTATACAGCCACCATTGGTCCGAGCACCTCCACCACCTCCGAGCAGTGCTACAAGCCCTTCAGCGAGCTGGCCTCACGATCAAGGCCAGCAAATGTCAAATTGGTCAAGGGTCTGTAACCTACCTCGGGCACCAGGTGGGAAGCGGCCGGGTGGCCCCTCTGCAGCTCAAAATTACCGCCATCCAGTCCTGGCAGCCACCCATCACCCAGACCGAGGTACGAGCCTTCCTGGGCCTCACGGGCTATTACCGAAGGTTCGTGAAAGACTATGGTACCATCGTGGGGCCCCTCACAGAACTCACGTCAAAAAATCAACCCAAGAAAGTCAACTGGACCCCAGAGTGTCAAACAGCATTCGAACAATTGAAAGCCGCCATGTGTTCCGCCCCTGTGCTCCAGGCCCCCGACTACAGCCGGGAATTCGTCATCCAGACGGATGCCTCCGACCATGGCATTGGGGCAGTCCTGTCTCAAGTGAACACCGAAGGCCTTGATCAGCCAGTGGCCTTCATCAGCAGGCGACTCCTACCACGGGAACAACGCTGGAGCACCATAGAGAGGGAGGCCTTCGCTGTGGTATGGGCCCTCAAGAAGCTCCGGCCCTACCTCTTTGGCACACACTTTCGGGTGCAGACCGACCACCGACCCCTGCAGTGGCTGATGCAGATGCGGGGGGAAAACCCGAAGTTACTACGTTGGTCCATCTCCCTACAAGGGATGGACTTCACAGTTGAACACCGGCCTGGGCCGGATCACGCCAACGCAGATGGCCTGTCCCGGTTCTTCCGCCTCGACGAGGAGAGTCCCCAAGAGGATGGGTAACTCTCCCCGCCTTCAGCTGGGGGGGACGCATGTTGGACAGGCCACATGAAGGGCCGCTCTCCCCCGGCCCGAGCCCGGTCACACAGGTACCACATACCCCCATTGCACGTCCTCCGTCCCCTCAGGGACCCCTGCCTTCGAACATGTCGACCTCGTGGACCCGATCCACTGCTGGCCCGCGCGCCCATCCTGGGCGCCATCTTGGACACTCCACCACGAGGCCGCCTGGCCCCCGATCGACCTCAACCCTGGGCCTGGTCAGGCCTCAGACATCCCGGCACCACCATCCACCCAGGAGGTGAGCGGGCTACTTGGCAGGTCAATGGGAGAAAGAGGTGTCGATGGCTCTCCCCCGCCAAGTGCCGCTCGCCCGTCGCCTCCCCGGGCGCTGGCCCCACCCCCCTGCTGGGTGTCTGGACTCCCCCATCCCGGACCTCCCGACCTCCAAGTGCGAGGGTCCGGACATCAAAGAACAGCAGCCCTATAACTGGGGCAGCTCCAGAGCAGGAAGGCAGTTGTATCTTGGAGTCGAGAGACGCAAAGAAGAACTCATCCCTGACGGACTACTGGCGCTGCCGTAGCTCTGCCTTGTGCACCATCGTCCTGCCTGCTGGCGCTGCCGCAACCTTCGCAACCTTCATAATCCTTCATCGTCGTCGGGACCTGCTGGCGTGGCCGCGGACCGTTTGCAACCTTCATCTTCATCGGGACCTGCTGGCTCCGCCGCGGACCGTCGCTTCCTTCGTCCATCTCGGGACCTGCTGGCTCCGCCGCGGCCCGATCATCTAGAACGCCGAGCTCGAGGATTGAGAGCTATTTCCATCTTTTGGTAACCAAGACTGTCCCGCTACCCTTTCCCCAAACCAGAGACCAGAATCGAGGGGACCCCTGAGTCCAGACCTCCTTGTACCATTTTATCGTACTTTAAGAATCGCCTATAAAATCTCGTTGAACCTTACCCTTGTGTGGTGTCCGTCTGTGGGGGGGAAGTTACTTGTCTGTACGTTCGCTGGAGCCGGCTCTCCCTGGAGACCGCTCCCCTTATCCTCGGCCGACCCTCCCGGTCCGTCTAACAAACTGTTTTTGGTAGGTGTTCTATTAATGCTTCTTCCAAGTCATCAACGTCGGCTGGCATATTGAAGTAGTCCATTATTTATGTATAATTATTTATGTCAACGGATTGACAGTTTTCAGCATTTTCTATTTGTATTGCAATAGTACATTGTTCTTGATTTGTTTTTTCGATTGCATATATTGTTAACGTAATTTCTTCTTGTGGCGGTTGTATTTTCAGTGAAGAAAAAAGAAATGTGTTAGTTGCTGTATTATCTTTTTTATTTACTTTTTTTGTTGACCTAAAGATAAAAAAAATTGTTATATTTTGGTACAAATGAAGTTAATACATGGTGAAGGCAATTGAAGATAGCATTTATGTGAGTATATATATTACTTAGTTATTATGATATAGTCTTTAGTAAAGGGCTAGAGAGTGTGCTGATAGTGTTAGAGTTAGTAGTAGTTACAAGAGGTATTATGATATAGTGAATATTAGTTAGTTGTAGAGTTGTATAGTAAGTATTGAATACAGTACTGTGTGCGGTGACTAGAGAGTTATTAGTAGACAGAGTAGCTGTTAATATAAGCTTTTTTCGTGTTGTAGAGTATTTGAGGTATTTTTTAAGTATAGTGTAGTGAGTGAGTATTAAAGTGTTAGTATTAAGTAGTATTAATGGTGAGTAGCAATAGTAGTATTAGTGTAGTTTGTAGTAGAGAGTATTAGTGAGTTTAGTAGTATTGAGTAGTAAAAGGAGTAGTATATTGTTTAAGTTTTTAGGGAGTAGCATATAGTGTAGAGTTATTAGTATAGGCTTATTTGCGATTAGTTGTTAGTTTAATAGAGTTGGTAAAGAAGGATTCGATATTTGTGGGTGCATTTATATATATTTGTTGAGTATATAGTACAGTAGTAGGGTTAGTAGTATATAATGTATTAGAGTGGTATTACAAAATTTTGGAGTAAAGTGTGAGTATGAAAGTGAAGAGTAGTAAAGGTAGAGTAGGTAATTTTTATTAGTAAAAAGTGAGTAGTTTTGAGCATTATTTTAAAAGTAGTAAAGTGTTAGTTTTAAGTAGGGAGTAGTAATCGTTTTTGTTTCTTCTTCCTGTAAGACAAATTGAAATATTTAGTGTGGGAGTGACATAGTGTGGGAGTGTGGGAGCGACAGAGTATGGGAGCGACAGAATGTGGGAGCGACAGAGTGTGGGAGCGACAGAGTGTGGGTGTGTGGGAGCGACGTAGTGTGGGAGCGACAGAGTGTGGGAGCGACAGTGTGGGAGCGACAGAATGTGGGAGCGACAGAATGTGGGAGCGACAGAGTGTGGGAGCGACAGAGTGTGGGAGCGTGGGAGTGACAGAGAGTGGGAGCGACAGAGTGTGGGAGTGACAGAGTGTGGGAGCGACAGAGTGTGGGAGCGACAGAGTGTGGGAGAGACAGAGTGTGGGAGCGACAGAGCTTGGGAGCGACAGAGTGTGGGAGCGACAGAGTGTGGGAGTGTGGGAGCAAGAAGTGTGGGAGCTTGGGAGCAAGAAGTGTGGGAGTGTGTGAGCGTCAGAGTGTAGGAGTGCGGGAGCGACAGAGTGTAGGAGTGCGGGAGCGACAGAGTGTAGGAGTGCGGGAGCGACAGAGTGTAGCAGGTGTGAGCGACAGAGTGTGGTAGTGTGGGAGCGACAGAGTGTGGGAGTGACAGAGTGTGGGAGCAACAGAGTGTGTGTGTGTGTGTGTGAGCGACAGAGTGTGGGAGCGACAGAGTGTGGGAGTGTGGGAGCAACAGAGTGTGGGAGTGTGTGAGCGACAGAAAGTGGGAGTGTGTGAGCGAAATAGTGCGGGAGCAACAGAGTGTAGGAGTGTGGGAGCGACAGAGTGTAGGAGGTGTGAGCGACAGAGTATAGAAGGTGTGAGCGACAGTGTGTTAGTGTGGGAGCGACAGAGTGTGGGAGCAACAGAGTGTGGGGGTGTGTGAGCGACAGAGTGTGGGAGCGACGGAGTGTGTGAGCGACAGAGTGCGGGAGTGACAGAGTGTAGGAGTGCGGGAGCGACAGAGTGTAGGAGTGCGGGAGTGACAGAGTGTAGGAGGTGTGAGCGACAGAGTGTGGTAGTGTGGGAGTGACAGAGTGTGGGAGTGACAGAGTGTGGGAGCAACAGAGTGTGGGAGTGTGTGAGCGACAGAGTGCGGGAGCGACAGAGTGTAGGAGTGTGGGAGCGACAGAGTGTAGGAGTGTGGGAGCGACAGAGTGTAGGAGGTGTGAGCGACAGAGTGTAGGAGTGCGGGAGTGACAGAATGTGGGGGTGTGTGAGCGACAGCGTGTGGGAGCGACAGAGTGTGGGAGCAACAGAGTGTGGGAGTGTGGGAGCGACAGAATGTGGGAGCGACAGAGTGTGAGAGCGACAGAGTGTGGGTGTGTGGGAGCGACGTAGTGTGGGAGCGACAGAGTGTGGGAGCGACAGTGTGGGAGCGACAGAATGTGGGAGCGACAGAATGTGGGAGCGACAGAGTGTGGGAGCGACAGAGTGTGGGAGCGACAGAGTGTGGGAGCGTGGGAGTGACAGAGAGTGGGAGCGACAGAGTGTGGGAGTGACAGAGTGTGGGAGCGACAGAGTGTGGGAGCGACAGAGTGTGGGGGAGACAGAGTGTGGGAGCGACAGAGTGTGGGAGCGACAGAGTGTGGGAGCGACAGAGTGTGGGAGTGTGGGAGCAAGAAGTGTGGGAGCTTGGGAGCAAGAAGTGTGGGAGTGTGTGAGCGTCAGAGTGTAGGAGTGCGGGAGCGACAGAGTGTAGGAATGCGGGAGCGACAGAGTGTAGGAGTGCGGGAGCGACAGAGTGTAGCAGGTGTGAGCGACAGAGTGTGGTAGTGTGGGAGCGACAGAGTGTGGGAGTGACAGAGTGTGGGAGCAAAAGAGTGTGTGTGTGTGTGTGTGAGCAACAGAGTGTGGGAGCGACAGAGTGTGGGAGTGTGGGAGCAACAGAGTGTGGGAGTGTGTGAGCGACAGAAAGTGGGAGTGTGTGAGCGACATAGTGCGGGAGCAACAGAGTGTAGGAGTGTGGGAGCGACAGAGTGTAGGAGGTGTGAGCGTCAGAGTATAGAAGGTGTGAGCGACAGTGTGTTAGTGTGGGAGCGACAGAGTGTGGGAGTGTGGGAGCGACAGAGTGTGGGAGCAACAGAGTGTGGGGGTGTGTGAGCGACAGAGTGTGGGAGCGACAGAGTGTGGGAGTGTGTGAGCGACAGAGTGCGGGAGTGACAGAGTGTAGGAGTGCGGGAGTGACAGAGTGTAGGAGGTGTGAGCGACAGAGTGTGGTAGTGTGGGAGTGACAGAGTGTGGGAGTGACAGAGTGTGGGAGCAACAGAGTGTGGGAGTGTGTGAGCGACAGAGTGCGGGAGCGACAGAGTGTAGGAGTGTGGGAGCGACAGAGTGTAGGAGTGTGGGAGCGACAGAGTGTAGGAGGTGTGAGCGACAGAGTGTAGGAGTGCGGGAGTGACAGAATGTGGGGGTGTGTGAGCGACAGCGTGTGGGAGCGACAGAGTGTGGGAGCAACAGAGTGTGGGGGTGTGTGAGCGACAGAGTGTGGGAGTGTGGGAGCGACAGAGTATGGGAGTGTGGGAGCGACAGAGTGTGGGAGTGTGGGAGCGACAGAGTGTAGGAGGTGTGAGCGACAGAGTGTAGGAGTGCGGGAGTGACAGAATGTGGGGGGGTGTGAGCGACAGAGTGTGGGAGCGACAGAGTGTGGGAGCAACAGAGTGTGGGGGTGTGTGAGCGACAGAGTGTGGGAGTGTGGGAGCGACAGAGTATGGGAGTGTGGGAGCGACAGAGCGTGGGAGTGTGGGAGCGACAGAGTGTGGGAGCGACAGAGTGTGGGAGCGACAGAGTGTGGGAGCGACAGTGTGGGAGCGACAGAATGTGGGTGTGTGGGAGTGACAGTGTGGGAGTGTGGGAGCGGCAGAGTGTGGGAGTGTGGGAGCGGCAGAGTGTGGGAGTGTGGGAGCGACAGAGTGTGGGAGTGTGGGAGCAACAGATTGTGGGTGTGTGGGAGTGACAGAGTGTGGGAGCGACAGAATGTGGGTGTGTGGGAGTGACAGAGTGTGGGAGTGACAGAGTGTGGGAGCAACAGAATGTGGGTGTGTGGGAGTGACAGTGTGGGTGCGACAGAGTGTGGGAGCGACAGAGTGTGGGAGCGACAGAGTGTGGGAGTGACAGAGTGTGGGAGCGACAGAGTGTGGGAGTGTGGGAGCAAGAAGTGTGGGAGCTTGGGAGCGACAGAGTATGGGAGTGTGGGAGCGACAGAGTGTGGGAGTGTGGGAGCGACAGAGTGTAGGAGGTGTGAGCGACAGAGTGTAGGAGTGCGGGAGTGACAGAATGTGGGGGTATGTGAGCGACAGAGTGTGGGAGCGACAGAGTGTGGGAGCAACAGAGTGTGGGGGTGTGTGAGCGACAGAGTGTGGGAGTGTGGGAGCGACAGAGTATGGGAGTGTGGGAGCGACAGAGTGTGGGAGTGTGGGAGCGACAGAGTGTGGGAGCGACAGAGTGTGGGAGCAACAGAGTGTAGGAGCGACAGTGTGGGAGCGACAGAATGTGGGTGTGTGGGAGTGACAGTGTGGGAGCGGCAGAGTGTGGGAGTGTGGGAGCGGCAGAGTGTGGGAGTGTGGGAGCGACAGAGTGTGGGAGTGTGGGAGCAACAGATTGTGGGTGTGTGGGAGTGACAGAGTGTGGGAGCGACAGAATGTGGGTGTGTGGGAGTGACAGAGTGTGGGAGTGACAGAGTGTGGGAGCAACAGAATGTGGGTGTGTGGGAGTGACAGTGTGGGTGCGACAGAGTGTGGGAGCGACAGAGTGTGGGAGCGACAGAGTGTGGGAGCGACAGAGTGTGGGAGCGACAGAGTGTGGGAGCGACAGAGTGTGGGAGTGTGGGAGCAAGAAGTGTGGGAGCTTGGGAGCAAGAAGTGTGGGAGTGTGTGAGCGTCAGAGTGTAGGAGTGTGGGAGCGACAGAGTGTAGGAGTGCGGGAGCGACAGAGTGTGGGAGTGTGGGAGCGACAGATTGTGGGTGTGTGGGAGTGACAGAGTGTGGGAGCGACAGAATGTGGGTGTGTGGGAGTGACAGAGTGTGGGAGTGACAGAGTGTGGGAGCGACAGAATGTGGGTGTGTGGGAGTGACAGTGTGGGTGCGACAGAGTGTGGGAGCGACAGAGTGTGGGAGCGACAGAGTGTGGGTGTGTGGGAGCGACAAAGTGTGGGAGCAACAGAATGTGGGTGTGTGGGAGTGACAGTGTGGGTGCAACAGAATGTGTAAGCGACAGAGTGTGGGAGCGACAGAGTGTGGGAGCGACAGAGTGTGGGAGCGACAGAGTGTGGGAGTGCGGGAGTGACAGAATGTGGGGGTGTGTGAGCGACAGAGTGTGGGAGCGACAGAGTGTGGGAGCGACAGAGTGTGGGAGCGACAGAGTGTGGGAGCGACAGAGTGTAGGAGTGCGGGAGTGACAGAATGTGGGGGTGTGTGAGCGACAGAGTGTGGGAGCGACAGAGTGTGGGAGCGACAGAGTGTGGGGGTGTGTGAGCGACAGAGTGTGGGAGTGTGGGAGCGACAGAGTATGGGAGTGTGGGAGCGACAGAGTGTGGGAGTGTGGGAGCGACAGAGTGTGGGAGCGACAGAGTGTGGGAGCGACAGTGTGGGAGCAACAGAATGTGGGTGTGTGGGAGTGACAGTGTGGGAGTGTGGGAGCGGCAGAGTGTGGGAGTGTGGGAGCGGCAGAGTGTGGGAGTGTGGGAGCGACAGAGTGTGGGAGTGTGGGAGCGACAGATTGTGGGTGTGTGGGAGTGACAGAGTGTGGGAGTGACAGAATGTGGGTGTGTGGGAGTGACAGAGTGTGGGAGTGACAGAGTGTGGGAGCGACAGAATGTGGGTGTGTGGGAATGACAGTGTGGGTGCGACAGAGTGTGGGAGCGACAGAGTGTGGGAGCGACAGAGTGTGGGAGCGACAAAGTGTGGGAGCGACAGAATGTGGGTGTGTGGGAGTGACAGTGTGGGTGCAACAGAATGTGTAAGCGACAAAGTGTGGGAGCGACAGAGTGTGGGAGCGACAGAGTGTGGGAGCGACAGAGTGTGGGAGCGACAAAGTGTGGGAGCGACAGAGTGTGAGAGTGACAGAGTGTAGGAGTGTGGGAGCGACAGAGTGTAGGAGGTGTGAGCGACAGAGTATGGTAGTGTGGGAGCGACAGAGTGTGGGAGTGTGGGAGCGACAGTGTGGGAGCAACAGAGTGTGGGAGTGTGGGAGCGACTGAGTGGGAGCGAGAGTGTGGGAGTGTGGGAGCGACAGAGTGTGGGAGCGACAGAGTAGGAGTGTGGGAGCGTCAGAGTATGGGAGTGATGGATTGACAGCGTGTGGGAGTGTGGCAGCGACACAGTGTGGGATTGACTGGGTGTGGGAGCAACAGTGTCGCTACTACACTCCCACACTCTGTCAATCTGTCGCTCCCACACTACCACACTCTGTCACTCTGTCGCTCCCACACTCTGTCGCTCCCACACTCTGTCGCTCCCACACTCTGTCGCTCCCACACTCTGTCGCTCTCACACTCTGTCACTCCCACACTCTGTCACTCCCACACTCTGTCACTCCCACACTTTGTCGCTCCCACACTCTGTCGCTCCCACACTCTGTCGCTCCCACACTCCCACAGTCTGTTGCTCCCACACTCTGTCGCTCCCACACTCCCACACTGTGGGAGCGGCAGAGTGTGGGAGCGATAGAGTGTGGGAGCGACAGAGTTTGGGAGCGACAGAGTGTGGGAGTGACAGAGTGTAGTAGTGTGGGAGCGACAGATTGACAGAGTGTGGGAGTGTAGTAGCGACACTGTCACCCCCACACCCTGTCAATCCCACACTGTGTCGCTCCCACACTCCCACACTCTGTCGCTCCCACACTCCCACACTCTGTCGCTCCCACACTCCCACACTCTGGGAGCGACAGAGTGTGGGAGCGACAGAGTGTGGGAGCGACAGAGTGTGGGAGGGACAGTGTGCGAGCGACAGAGTGGGAGCGACAGTGTGGGAGCGACAGCGTGTGGGAGTGTGGGAGCGACAGAGTGTGGGAGCGACAGTGTGGGATTGACAGGGTGTTGGAGCGACAGTGTCGCTACTACACTCCCACACTCTGTCAATCTGTCGCTCCCACACTACTACACTCTGTCACTCTGTCGCTCTCACACTCTGTCGCTCCCACACTCTGTCGCTCCTACAGTGTGGGAGTGTGGGAGCGACAGAGTGTGGGAGTGTGAGAGCAACAGAGTGTGGGAGTGTGGGAGCGACAGAGTGTGGTAGTGTGGGAGCGACAGATTGACAGAGTGTGGGAGTGTAGTAGCGACACTGTCACCCCCACACCCTGTCAATCCCACACTGTGTCGCTCCCACACTCCCACACTCTGTCGCTCCCACACTCCCACACTCTGGGAGCGACAGAGTGTGGGAGCGACAGAGTGGGAGCGGCAGAGTGGGAGCGACAGTGTGGGAGCGACAGAGTGTGGGAGTGTGGGAGCGACAGAGTGTGGGAGTGTGGGAGTGTGGGAGCGACAGTGTGGGATTGACAGGGTGTGGGAGCAACAGTGTCGCTACTACACTCCCACACTCTGTCAATCTGTCGCTCCCACACTACTACACTCTGTGGCTCCCACACTCTGTCGCTCCCACACTCTGTCGCTCCCACAGTGTGGGAGTGTGGGAGTGACAGAGTGTGGGAGTGTGAGAGCGACAGAGTGTGGAAGTGTGGGAGCGACAGAGTGTGGGAGCGACAGAGTGTGGGAGCGACAGAGTGTCGCTACTACGCTCCCACACTCTGTCGCTCCCACACTCTGTCGCTCCCACACTCCCACAGTCTATCGCTCCCACACTCCCACAGTCTGTTGCTCCTACACTCCCACACTCTGGGAGCGACAGAGTGTGGGAGGGACAGAGTGTGGGAGCAACAGAGTGTGGGAGCGACAGAGTGTGGCTAAAAGAGTGTTTGAGGAAGTGTGTTTGTGAAAGATTGTGTGTGTTTTTTTCTGTGAAAAAGTGTGTTTGCGAATTAGTTTGTGCAAAGAGTGTGTTTGAAAGATTGTTTTGGAAAGGGTGTGTGTGTAAAGATTGCGTAAGAGCTTACTTCAGTTATTGTTCCTGATATGCTCATCAATGTGCTTAATTTTGCTCCTTTGACAGTTTTTATTGGTGAAATTGGTGGAGCAGGTGGTTGTAGAATATTTTCTGCTTCCTGCATTATTTTCGGCCGTATAGTTAAGGGTTTTAATCTTGCTATCTTAGTTTGCTTTGTGATGATGACCACATTGTTTTTGGTTAGGAAATTCCGAATTATTATTGCATTTCCTTCTTTTGTTTGTTGATAAAAGTCCTCATTGTAGCATGTTGCTTTTATGGAAGCACTGTGATCAGCTAGAGCAAGGTGATATAATACTCTGTCCTCTTGTTTTGCGTTTTTATAGTTTGTTTTTGTTGAACATTTCACAACGTTCGCTCTGATGGATTTTTGGTAAGGTTTGCTTTCGGCTTCTTTTGTTTGTTTAAGTTCTTCTATGGAAATCATCTGAAATGAGAGTAAATGTTAGTACACATTCTTGACATGTTTTCCCCTTTGTAATTAGCTGGAATAAAAGCACATGTTAGAGGAGATTGTTTGCATTTAAACTGCTACCCATAATGCTTTGTGATCACTATAATATGATTCTAATGTACCATAGTGCATTAGATCTACATTAATATAGATATGGTCTAATGTTGAATTGTAGTCTGTTGTGTATTGTTGTACTTTTTGCTGACATTGAAATTGTTCTAGCATATATTCTAATAGCAAAGTTGTGTTTTGTGTGGTTTGTGTTAAATCTATGTTAAAGTCTCCCATGATTACATATTTATAATTTGGATAAAAGTTGAGTATGGTAGTTAAAACTTGTAATAATGTTTGTAGACGTACATGTGGTGGTTTGTATAGTGTAACAAATAAGTAGTCACAATTATTAAGATGCTGAGTGAAATATAAAATGTCGATTTCATGTAGTGTTTCATATATCGGTAATAAGCAAATGTTTTTTCTGTAATAAATAGCAATTCCATGTTTTGTTTGCTGATTGTTAAATTTATCAAATATTACTAGATGATATTGTTCTAGTAAGAAACTATTCATATCTGGTTTTCTAGTGGTATTTATCTCAGTGAGGCATATTATGTCGCTATTCATGATATTTTTGCCAGATTTTATAGCAGTGTAATTTATTTGCAGGGATCTTATGTTATGCACAATTATGTTACAGTGTTCGATATAGCACTCTAACTGTGGTACTGATATGTGCAATTGCATGTCTGTGCGTAAGCGTGTCATTTCTTTCTTCAAGTACTTTTGGATGAACAGCTATTTTGTCTTGCTGGAAGTTTTTTACATATATGTTGGCTAATGATTTAGCTCTGCTTAAAGCTACGTAATGCAAATGATGTACTTTGCTATTGTTAAAGTGTATGTAAAGTGGTTCTATAGTTTCTCCCTGTGTCCTATGTATAGTACGTGCAGATGATTGGTGCAGTGGGAATAGTTTGCGCATAATTGTTATATATTTCTGTGTAAATTGAAAATGTCGTGTTATAGCATGAATTGGTGTCCAATGAGGCAAAATGTTACTGTGATTATATGTGTCTGTTTGCTTGTCTTGTTAGTTTCCCAACTGTTTCTTTATCAAAACTCATCCAAATTACACTTGGGCTGTTATTGATTGTTTCTACAAATTCCACTATACCTGTTGCACCATTTGTTAATCCATCATTGACATTTATATTGCAAGTTAAGTCATATCTTAATTGTAATGCAATATGCAATATTGATGGCAGGCCCATTGTTTTAGTACTGTCTGCTGGTAACTGGTTTAGTATTTTTTTTTTGACTACTTCACTTAGGTCTGATGCAACTGTATCTATTGCTGTAGCTGTGTATAGTGTGTATTGTGTTATATGTTTTAATAAAACTGCACTATTTATGTTATTCACCTCATTGTTAGTTCCCATAATATATGGTATAGTTTTGCGAATGTTTTCAGGTGGTTCTATTTCTCGTGTTTGTATCTGTCTTATATCTTCATTAGTTTGTTTCCCTTCTCTTAATCTGTTTAGTAGTTCAGCAAATGCTAAATCATTTTGTTGTTGATTTTAGTTAACTCAAATAACTTAAAATGTGTTTGCCATAAATTGGTACTTACTGGCCTGTATGAATGTTTCGGATTGTCAAATATGTATGTGTCAAAAACTGGCTTTAATTGGTAAAAGTCTCCTATTGCTAAAATAGATATTCCGCCAAAAGGGAGATTAGACATTTTTATTTCTTGTAGTCTATTATGTATGAAACTGAATACATTAGCTCCCTCCATTGATATTTCATCTACTATTAACAATTTTAGATGCATTAGCTCACTTTGTAGTGTACTTCTATTTTCATGAGTTAGCTGTTTATGAGTTAGTGTTTGTGAAATTGGTATTTTAAAGGTACTATGTAGTGTCTTGCCCTGAATGTTATATGCTGCTTTGCCTGTTGGAGCTGTAAGCAATACATATATGTTATCTGGGTTTTCTCCTGCCTTTGTATTGTAATAACGTACACATGTTTGGTAAAATGCTGTAATAAGGAAGCTTTTGCCTACTCCTGCACCACCAGTACAAAATGTGTAGCAGGGTGTTTCTTTTGTTTTAACCCAATGCAAATGATGATATATAAAGTTAAGTTGTTCTGCTGTAAGATTTTGCATTATACTGTCATATTGCTCCTTTGGCATTATGTTATTTGTTAGTGTTTCTTCTATACTTGTACTTCTAATGCCTAAATCAAATGATAGGTCATATAATGGCCTTTCATTATCTTGCATTTCATGGGATATGGAATCATCTGCTTCACTATCTATTGGTGGTATTAATGTATCTAATACACTGTTTTCATTGCTAGCAGTTGTTAGTTGTCTATTATGCTTATTATATTTATTATGATTAAAGTCTACTGTGTCTTTAAGTTGTAGATAGCGTTCATAATATGTTTCGTTCTTATTAATTATCTGATCTTCATTTCGCCATGGGTAAAAAAGCATTAGCAATTCTCTATAGTAATTTTCTGAGTCATTTTTGACATTAAATCTGCAATAGCGAATTACTCTTGCTTTTTTTTTTATGTAGTCTGTTTCGTCTAGTAAATGTATCTCAAGTTCTACGTCATCTGAGCTATGGAAGTTATTTTCAGTAAGGAAATTGTCATGCCCTGTTTCTTGTTTTTTTTACATTTTTTCTTTTCATTATACATAGATGCATAGTCAGCCAATGTACATGTTTCTAATTTATTAGGGCGTTTGCTGTACCTCACTATAATATTATCATATTGTATTTTACAAGATGTATCTGGTAACAAATTGATGGTTTCAAGGTCTTTTAATAAGTATGTACGCTTTTCATTAGGACTTGTATTAATAAATACAAAAGATCTAGAACTTTTCCGTAAAGGAATTTGAAGTATAAGTAGGCTGCTTCTTGTGCACTTATTTCGCTACAGTTTAAAAATGTGTTACCTATATGCTTAAGTTGTTCTTTAATACTTGGATTGTGATGTACTTCTTTAGCAGCTTGGGCAATTAGTTTGCTCATTCCTCGCTGCGATTTACTTATATATGATACAATATACACAGCACATGCATATGCATCTAAAATGTATTGTATATCTATGTTTGCTTGCCATGCTTGCAAAATAGTTGGATTGTAGTTATTTATAAAGCATTCAGCTGGTGTCTTTTTTAGGAAAATAGTATTTTTTTGTATTATAGATCGTATACATAAAGTATATTGTTTTAGATCTATGTTCATTGTATCTAAAAACTGTTCAAAAGTATAAGTTTGGAATTCTTGGCTGTTTATAGTTAGATGTATTAGTTCAATTTGCTGTAAGAGCTCTGTATCTGTTTTGTCTAGTTCAATTGGTTCTAGGATAAAAGTTTCAGGCATTGGATATCTGGGATAATGATATTTGCATGTTCTTTTATGTTTGATACAGCAGTTTTTGGTATGGCCGTGTCTTTGTAGGGGTAGTAAAGACTGTATAGCTGGATCTTGAGATTTTGCACATGTAACATACTTATTAATGAAAGTAGTGACTTCATCTATATCTGAACTTTCATATAGAGGGGCATTTTCGATCCATATTATAGCATGTATATGTGGTGATCCACGTTACTGGAATTCCACTCTATAAAAGTAATCAATAATTTTGCCAATTGGATTACTTTCATGCAATAAAATACAATTAAATAATTTCCTAACTTGGAAGTCGAAATGTCTTGCACATGTAATGGGATTTTGCTGGATTAATTTGCATTTAGTTTCCCATGACATATTTTCAAATTCTTCTTTTGTGCATTCTGGTTGTTTTTCTATACGCAATAATATGTTAATTAAGTGATACCATTTAGTTTCTGCTGCTGATAATGTTAAAAAAAACGTTGGTAATCCTAATTGTCTAATCATAGCAAAGAGGTCTTTTTTGCATTGCTCCCAATATGGTGGTGAACTACGTATTGATTTAAGGATTTTGTAACCTTCATTAATCTGTAAAATAGTATTTAATTTATCTTTTATGCCTTTTGCAGTTATAATGTTTCCATTCGTAAAGTATTTTCTAAGCGAGAAATATTTTGCTCTGTATTTGTTTAATGTGTAATGCTTTTACTTTAAAGAAAATATTAGTAATAGACTTGGCTACTCTTAGATCATTACTTCTTACTTCTGCTTGACAGATTTTGCTGTAATGTATTGGTACATGCCTTTCTTTATTAGTTGGCCTTCGTTTCCCGCAAAATATAGCTGGGAATGCTAAATATTCTGAATCTTTGTCTTCATATAAGCCTCTTGGGGTGTTATATTCTGCAGGTGCTAAACTTTAATTATTTGTTTCTGTAGTAATGTTTTCATTATCTAACATAGTATCTAAATTTCCTGCTGGAAAGTTGTCTGAAGAATCAGATGTATTATTTGTATCTGAAGTCTCATCACAAGACT
Source organism: Lissotriton vulgaris (assembly GCF_964263255.1). Taxonomy (NCBI): domain Eukaryota; kingdom Metazoa; phylum Chordata; class Amphibia; order Caudata; family Salamandridae; genus Lissotriton; species Lissotriton vulgaris. The sequence goes on from NC_141693.1 coordinate 427,386,354, forward strand.
GTATATCTTGTGTTGTATAATCCCAATCTTTATTAATAGTTATTCCATATTCTTGAAACAAACTGCTAGTAGTTGCTAAATATAAAGCTGCACGTTTTACTTTGTTAGGTCTAACATTTTCAAAATGGGTATAAGATTTATAACTTAATTTTCTTTTTAATTTTATTGGAATTGTCATGTTATCATTCATTTGTCTTGGTAAAACAGTTACAGTTGTCATAACATCAGCAGGTACATTTACTACAGCACCTGATAGGGATTTTTGGAATCCACATGGTAATGTTTTAATTTGTAAAAAAGGTATTCTTGGTGATACTAATCTTTCTTCTAAGTTATGCAAGTTTAATACTGGTGGGATATCTGGGAATGTCATCCCATTATAAACTGAACATGGAGGTATTTTCTCCTTACAAATATACGTGTAACATGTTTGGCATATCTCATCAGTTGTATACTTGCTAATGTTACATTCTATGAATTGTGCCCGCTTACTAATATTGTTTGTTTTTAGTAGACTTTGCTTATGCCATAGTTGATTGCAAATAGTTCAAGTGTACTCAGGACCATATCTTATTTCAGCATGGAATATACTAATTATATCATTTGTTGTTTGATCTGTATTATTCATGCTATTAAGTGCATTTTCTGTGCGTTGTGTATGTTTTCTTTTCCTATTCCTGAGATTTTGTTGATTTTGTATACTATTTGTTGTTTGAGTCTCTGAATCATTATTGGCTGTTATTGTGTTTATTATATCAGTATTGGTAATAGCTATGTGTGAATGCAAATTAGTGTGTGTTGGTAAATGCAGTTTATTGGCTTGACTATTGCTGCTTTGTATGTTTATCATAGTACGTTCTACTTGTAAGTTACTTAAAGGAATCTCTGATAATGCATTTAGAGATATTAGTGTCTTATGGACATATATGCTTTTCATAGACTTACACTTTCCATTTTTATGGTTTTTTTGTGTCTTCTGTAATGATATTTTGCTAATTTCTTTTATGTTCACTATAGTGAACTCTAAAGTAACACTTGCTGAATTTGTAATCTTTTCTCTATCAGCTAACTTTAGGATGTATTCCATAATAAGATTAATAGAGTCCATTGGTATAGCAATACATGTTCCATTAGGATGTGGTATTGTGGTATAGAATACACATAAAGATTTTTAGGTGCTACAGCATTCTGATTTTGTTAATTAATTACCATTGCTTTTTGAAGGGACTCTTTTTTTTATCGTACTAAGCTGTATTGGAGTTAATTCATAGAGTACGGAATTTATATTTGGTTTCTTAAGATAGTGTGCCAGATTTGTGATGTACTCGAAAAGTTTTTCAAATGTGAACTGTATAGTAATACATGTTCCATCTGGGTGAGGCATTCCAGTGCTATCACGACTATGTGAGTCAAAAACAAAGAATGAATTATTTGTTTTAAAAATGGATATTATATAAATTTCCATGCAAATTAAAACACCTGAGTTTAAATCAAGTGCATGTTTTAATATTTGCAAATTTGGCAAAGAAGGGTCAAATTGGTGTAATATGTCTCCATAAGAAGGTTCTTTAAGCTTAAGTGAATAGATAGTCTTATTGTGTTCTATAAAGTTTGGTAACTCATCAGGATGCATACGTTTTTGTTTATGAATTGAATGCATATCTGTATATAAAGCATCACCTAATTCCATAATGTAATGCAAGTCTTCTTTCGTCCATGTATTGACATGTTTGGAATAGTTGTGTAAAATTGCAAATGTACTATTTGGTAAGCACTGATACCCTCTTGAATTAGCTGAAAATTTGTTATGGCCTTGATGATAATCTGCGAGTAGTATGTGCAGCATCTTTCACTAATTGCTAAAGCAATTCCTTATTGTATTACTTTTGTTATTGATCTAATTTCTGTTTTACCTGTGTGTGTGTGTGTGTGTGCATATATATATGTCATGTGATCAAGGGATCGAGGTCCCGAAACGCGTCATGGCGGCGTGTTTGTCTGCACAAGGATGAAATAAAAACACTTTGCAAATTTCCAATTGGGTCCGGTTTCGTTGGTGTTCTAAGCAGTGTTTGGGACATAACGGAGTTCGTCTTATATATATATATATATATATATATATATATATATAATATTTGAAGGTAGTAATTATTTGCTTTTATGTGAAGGTAGTACCTATTTGGCTTTATGTGAAGCTAAAGCAAATATTAAGCTACTTTATTTGCAAAAAGGCTTTTAAACGAGTTTTAAAATATGGAGTTGATCTTTTCTGTAAAAGAGAATATTAATTAATTATCTATTAAGAATAGATTTACATTTATTCACTATATAGTATATGTATTTGTATAAATATATATATATATATATATATACACACACATATATAGTTATTTATTTACATTTTTGTTAGGTTAGTATAATTGAAGTTAAATAAACATATCTTTGTTTTATGTATTATATAAATATCTATATCTATATCTATATCTATCTATATATATATATCTATATATATAGATAGATATATTGAGGAGTTCTATTTGTTCTGATATATATATACCCTTCTGATATTGTGATTATGTTTTTTACGATTTAGGCTGTTAATAAAATAAAGGTAATAATGAAACAATTGTCAACGTTGGAGAATATATATATATATATATATATATATATATATATATATATATATATATATATATATATATATATATGTTACCTACTGGCGGTCGCCAGTAGGTATATATAGTTAGGATTTTTTCCCTATGGGATTTCTGAAAATTCTATGTCTAATAACTTTGGCGTTTGTGGACGGAATCGGCTGAAATTTTCTGGAAAATGGCACATTTTGTTTCTGAGCAGCCCCTGAAAATTTGGGGGGTGTTCGGCAAGGGGGGGCTGAGATAAAAGGGGGGTCCCAAAACACGTTTTTCCCATGTTAATTTCCATAGGGCGGTTGGACTCACTTTTAGCTCGAACGGCTGAATGGATTTACACGAAACTTGGCAAAATTGTAGGGACTGTTAGCCCGATGTGCCTTTGCTAGGTCTCAATATATGTGCTTCAGTGGATTTTGAGAAATTAACGTTCAAAGTAAGATATATATCTGTAACAGCGCTCCGGGCAGCGATCCGGTTCGCGTACTTATCGCGTATCCGAACTTTGCGATGCGAAGCTGATTGGTTCTCCGGTGTCTGTCAACATTCTAAACAGTCCGGAGCGGCCGCCATCTTGTCTCTCGGTAGGATCGAGAGACAAGAGGAGGCCAAAACAAAGGGGGAAATTACCATAAGGGGGCATAGTAGATCCTCGTTGACCCCCTAGGTTTTATGAGGAGGTTTTAAAAGGGCCCAGCAGGGTCAAAAAATTTTTTTTTTTTTTTTTTTTTTTTGCGCGGTGAGCGCCTAGTACGCGAACCGGAAAGCGTTCTGGGCAGCGTACTATAAGGATAATAGAATGATACACTTTTCAAAGACTGTATGTTAATTGTTTGTTGTTTTTTTTTTTTTTTGTTTTCTTTATTTTTAAAGTTTTTTTTTAATTTTGATTGTTTTTCATAATTTATTAAACTTTCTAACATTTCAGTGTCTGAAATGTCATTATTTTCTTGAAATATTGTTTGCAATCTGTGAGGTTGTAAAATGTCCTCATTTGCAAGGAGGGCATCTACTGCTTGGACACATTGCAGCAGTTCATTATCCAAGCTTTCATCCATAAATTCCATGTCAATTTGTTCAATCAATTCTTGGCTGCTCTCTTGCAGGTCCATTTCAAAAGAAACTTGGTTTTCGCCTTCCATTTTGCCTGAAATTTGGATTAAAAAAATATATATTAGTAGAGATAGGGCACTGTTGGGATTAATTTTAGATAGGCAGTTTTTATCAGTGAATTTATCTTTTGGCAGTGTATAGTATCAGAGTGGAAATAGGACTATAAAAAAGTGTATGTGATTTAACCAAGACAAGCCTAACTCCATTCATAACTATAACAGAGAAGTCTATCTAAATACATTACTACTACAGAGGGATAGTGTATATCTAGCAGAAAAAGTCTACTATATTAAGTTATAGTGCACAATATATTTCATTTTTAAAAATTATAACTCACCTTCACAAAGAAGTTGAAGTTTTTGGAAGCTATTGAAATGTGATGTACAACAAGAAGTAGTAGTCAAAATGGCTGTGTTTTCTTCTCTTCCTTTATATATATACAGGTATATAACCAATCAAATGTCAGGTAATAAAAGTAGAAAATGAAAGTAACATTTTCATTGGTTGTCAATTCCAACACTTCAAATGTGTTTTGTGAAGTAATTTACCTCACGGTACTTGGAGAGGTCTACAGGCTTAATGGCTAAATGGAATTTCAATCAAATTTGTGAGAATGAAAGGGATTGTTATGTAGTATGAGCTAATCTATATTTGGTGAGAGTGTCTCTAGTCGTTTTTCTGTAAATTACTTTCCCACCTTTTTTTAGGACCGCTTCCCGGAAAGCGGTCCGGTCCGCGAACTAGGAGCGTAACGGGAGTCCACCATTTTGTGTTTCGGTCGAATCAAGGTATAAAATGGAGGGTAAATAATGTTCTGAATGGGTAGAAGGGGGCATGGTACAAGTATTTTGACCCCCTAGGTTTTCTGAGGGTGGCTGAGGAGGACCATATTTGCGATGAAAAAACTTTTTTTTTTAAATTTTGCGCGGTTAGCTTCCAGTTCGCGTACCGGATAGCGCTCTTTGAGCGTAGTTTGTTGAAAATTACAGAAAAATGTTTGAAAAAAAATAATAAAAGTGTGTGATCAGATGAAGGGTAGCTCTGAGAAGAGCTTTTGGGTTTATGGTACATTTAGGTACTTGTAAGTAGGTACCAATGCACAGTCTTAAATTCAGAATGAAAATTCTGTTGCCCTCATCTGAGAAGTGAACTCCATCTCCTCTGTAGATATCTTGCATGTAGTAACGCAAGTTATTGTTGTACAGAGAGCCCATTCCATGGTCTCTCATGAAAGCTGAAACAGATTTGTTTACATGCTTCCTCGCTTTCTCAATTTGTGGAGAAAATTGGTTGGACCACCTCCATTTCTGTCTTTGGCATATATTGGAATATACCAAGGCAGTTTGAGGAAAAAGTGCCATTAATTGCTCAAAGGTGTCCTTTAAAAGCATTTCCAGACCTACCCCAGTCAAAGTGCCCAAATCATTACCTCCACAGTGCACTATTAACAGGTCAGGTTTTGGCAAATGCATAAAGGTTTTCACCAATGGTATCAATTGGTGACATTTTAATCCTCTTTGGCCCAACCACTTAATTTCCACATCCTGTAAATTGAGGTTAGGTAAATTTCTGTTCTCAGCATACCTTTGAGCCCAGTGGATGTAACTATGTCCAACAATCCAGACCTTAAACATGGTGGGAGAAGGTTGTTCTGCAGTCAGATGAAGTGTGGTAATGAAAGGGCAGTTGAAACAGTAGGAGTTTGTAAAGAAAAAAAACTGTGGTTTTCAATGCTAATGAATCATTAGCAGTGATTGGTGCATTTCCATTTCTGAAAACAGAAAGTTAGGGTGCATGGATGTGTTCTTTGAAAGATGTAACTTGAATGGTCAAGGAAAAAACATTTAATGAAAGATTGCACTGGATACGCAGGTGCACTGAGAGTTCAGAGTTCAATTGAAACATTGTTGTGTGAATTTTCAAACATGAGAGGTCTTCCAGGAGGTGGTTGCTATGGAAAAAAGGCAGAGAGGGCAGAGGGGGGAAGGGTTTTGATTTGAAAAAAGTGAGGGAAGAGTTATGATTGGCTAATATGAGAGATATGTGAAATAATTATCTGTATTTCTGTGCTTTCAATAGCTGCAGCCTGTGGAGTGCATCCTTTTTCTTCTGCTGAAGACAATTTGGTGTATTTCTGAGACTGTTTTCAAAACTCAAAAAATATTTGCTAAGGTGAGAAAAGATTTATTTAATTTTGATAGAGAATAGTATGATTTAAGGAGAAAATGATGAAGAAAGCTGTGTTTTTAAAATGTGGTTTTGTCTCTAGTGATATACAAATAGAATTATTTTCTTTGAGAAATTGTAATTGCATATTCGGTGTAGCATTCTGGCATGCAGTAACACAAGTTATTGTGGTACATGGAGCCCATTCCATGGTCTCTTATGTAAGCTGAAACAGATATGTTGTTTTTAAAAACGATTTTAGAAATCAATTACATTTCTGGATATGTACTGCTAGAGCTTCATAGGTTGCTTTGGGCCATATTTATAAGGCATTTGAGTGTCTTTGATGTTATGTTTTCCTTTTTAAATGAAAAGTGTTCCTCATGGGGCAAGTGTCTTGTAAATACGCTCCCACTTGCGCTTGGAAAAATAAAGATTTTGATTATGGGAGTTACATAGCCATGTTAATAATGTCCAAACAATGGTGCTAGGGCATTCCAGAAAACGCTTTCATGTGTCTCAAGGACATTTTCAGTCATTTCCTCTTGAATGCAGGTATACAATTGATTTATATGCTGTGTTTAAACACGATTTTTTGAAATCAATTACATTTCTGAATATGTACTACTAGAGCTTCATAGGTTGTTTGGGGTCATATTTATAAGGCATTTGAGTGTCTTTGATGTTATTTTTCCCTTTTTAAATGGAAAGTGTTCCTCATGGGGCAAGTGTCTTGTAAATACGCTCCCACTTGCGCTTGGCAAATTTAGATTTTGATTATGGGAGTTACCTAGCCATGTTAATAATGTCCAAAAAATGGTGCTAGGGCATTCCAGAAAACGCTTTCATGTGTCTCTCAACTCAAGGACATTTTCAGTCATTTCCTCTTGAATGCAGGTATACAATTGATTTATATGCTGTGTTTAAACACGATTTTTTGAAATCAATTACATTTCTGAATATGTACTACTAGAGCTTCATAGGTTGTTTGGGGTCATATTTATAAGGCATTTTAGTGTCTTTGATGTTATGTTTACCTTTTTAAATGGAAAGCGTTCCTCATGGGGCCCTGAGCAGTTCTTAGCCATGTTATTTAATGGGAAGTGGATAACATGGCTAAGAGCATTTGCTGGAAAATGCATGAATATCGCTGACTTTTCAGCGATATTCATGCATTGCGGCCGTTTTTTTTCGCATTTGTGAGCAGTTCTTAGCCATGTTATCCAATGGGAGGTGGATAACATGGCTAAGAGCATTTGCTGGATAATGCATGAATATCGCTGACTTTTCAGCGATATTCATGCATTGCGGCCGTTTTTTATCGCATTTGCGATAAATCTTGCTAAGGAGAAAATGATGAAGAAAGCTGTGTTTTTAAACTGTGGCTTTGTCTGTAGTGATATAGAAATAGATTTTGTTTCTTTGAGAAATTGTAATTGCATATTCGGTGTACCATTCTGGCATGCAGTAACACAAGTTATTGTTGTATATGAAGCCCATTCCATGGTCTCTTATGTAAGCTGAAACAGATATGTTGTTTTTAAAAACCATTTTTGAAATCAATTACTTTTCTGGATATGTACTGCTAGAGCTTCATAGGTTGTTTTGGGTCATATTTATAAGGCATTTGAGTGTCTTTGATGTTATTTTTCCTTTTTAAATGACAAGCATTCCTCATGGGGCAAGTGTCTTGTAAATACGCTCCCACCTGCGCTTGGCAAATTTAGATTTTGATTATGGGAGTTACATAGCCATGTTAATAATGTCCAAAAAATGGTGCTAGGGCATTCCAGAAAACGCTTTCATGTGTCTCAAGGACATTTTCAGTCATTTCCTCTTGAATGCAGGTATACAATTGATTTATATGCTGTGTTTAAAAACGAATTTTGAAATCAATTAAATTTCTGAATATGTACTACTAGAGCATCATAGGTTGTTTGGGGTCATACACCATTTTTGGGAAATTATTAACATGCCTATGTAACTCCCATAATCAAAATCTAAATTTGCCAAGCGCAGGTGGGAGCGTATTTACAAGAAATTTGCACCATGAAGAACGTAAAATAGCATAATAGACACTCAAATGCCTTATAAATATGACCCAAAACAACTTATGAAGCACTAGCAGTGCATATTTCCAGAAATGTAATGGTTTTCAAATAATGACTTGCTTCATTGGTAGGCCTTCACATGTATTTTCACCTTGGTTTTTTTCAGTGAAAATCTTATCTGCAACCATGTGTTGGCCTCACCTCAAATAAACAAAACAGGTGATGGACCGAATGTGGATCAATGACACACATTCACCCCAGGCCAAAGATCTGGGCCTAAAAAAACCTTTAGATAGGCTACATCTTATCGTCATCCTGAATTAATCATTTAAAATATTAGGGAGTGATTTATGATTGTTCTATGCCTGTTTTGTACCATTGAGTGTCATTTTTGTGATGCAGTGCTGGTGCAAAAGATTTGCTATGTTAAATAATTAGTAGGGCATTAAGTTTTAGATGACTGTTATTCATTTACTGTTTGGTAATAGTGGTTAATAACATTTTTTATTATATTTTTCCACAGATTCAACTGCAGATTCTTTCATAGTTTGGAAAATGCCTACAAAAAATAGAATTAGAAAGGCTAGAAAACGTCAAAGACAGCAGGATGATGTTTTATTGCAGCAGTCCTCTTCCCCAAATACTTGTCAAAACACCAAGAAAGGTCCGGGTAAGAGCACAAAATCATTCTTAAGAAATATTTGTATTAAAAAAAGTATTTCTCCAAAAAATGTTTCAGTCCACAAAAAGAAAAGCAATTTAAATGGAAAGGAGAGACCCATCAAAAATGTTACTGGTAGAGGAAGAGATAACTCTGTGCATGATAGTAGAAGGAAACAACAGTTTAGGGACATTCGAAATCGAATGTTCCGTAACAGGATAATAGTTAATTTATTGAAAAATATTTAAAAAAAGGCCAACAGAAAGCGGCATTTTATAAGAAGAAGAAAAATGTAGAGAAAATTATTGATCATGCTTTTGAAATTAAGCGAAAGTTGTTTATTTTGGTAATCAATAGAATTAGGAAACTAAGCAAGGTAATTTCTGATTTCAAAACAAAAAGTAGATGGAAGAGAGTAGTAAATCGTACTAACTTTTGTGAAGTTTTTTCCGGAGAATGGATGCATAGTTCAAGTTGTGAGGCATTTTTTAATGAGGAGAGTTATTTTCAGGATAATGATTTGGTGTTTGCAGTTGACACCAGTGGTCGAGCTTATGAAGTGAAGGATGGTTGTCCAGTTGAAAAAGAACAACTTGTGACAACAGAGACAGAAGAGGCGCTAAGTGATGAGGTTTTAGGAAGATGTCTTAAGGGTCCTGTGTACATTTGGAAGTGTAGTTCTATTTGCAGTGTGCGACAGGTTTCCATCAATTTGCTTTGTGATTTTATACGGACATTTAATAAGAAAAGTTTGAAGCAGAAAATAAAGTTGTTGCAAGATTTAGATCCTTGCAGAGTGAGACAAATGACAGGTTTGCGTGGTCATTCACTGGCTTGTCTTTCCAGGAGAGTATGCCAGAGTGTTTTTCATCATTTCAGGATGCTAGCAGTGCATCATAATAAAGTGAGAAAATTAGTGAGAATGTTGTATTATGCTAAGAGTCCAGCAATTATGCTTAAACAATTATGTGCTGCTCTTTTGCATGGTTCTGAAATAGATGAGAAGAATATTTGTGAAGAAATTGAGTTTTGTTACTTTGGTAGTAGAGATGAGAATGTTCAAATTGACCCAGAAGTAGAGGGTTATGTTGAAGATAATATACAGGTTTCTAGTTCAGATAATTTTCAGAAGGAAATTGCCACGTTTCAGATGAAATCAAGTGAGAGGCCTAATTTCACTTGTGTATGTTGTCGACGCACTTATTATAAGAATCAGACTAAGTTAGTGGATTTATATGCAAAAACTGAAAGGGAAAATAATAGTGAATGGAAGGATTTTGCCACATACTTGATGGTAGAAAATTGTTTTGATTTGGGAGTGGACCAACGTGTGTGTACTTATTGTTGTAATAAATTAAATCAAAACCAGATGCCTGCTAGGGCAGTTCATAATAATCTGGAATTGGTTGAGATTCCTTCAGAATTGAAGGATTTAAATACTTATGAATCTATTTTGATTCAAAGTATCCATCCCTTTCAGGCTATTGTAAGAATGGAGCCAAAGACAGGGAAGTTGCCTCCAGCAGATTTACAGAGAGGATTAAAGGGAAGAGTTGTTTATTTGCCTCTAGATTTGAACAAAAACATTAACACAATTGGAGTTGAGAAAGTGGAAGAGGAACCTCTGGTTATCTTGGTTAATGGGGTTCCGACAAAGAATAAGAAAATATGGCAAGATTTAGTGGATGTTAGGAAAGTGAAAAATGCAACTTTGTATTTGAAGAAAAATAATAAGTACTATAAGAATGTATATGTTGCAGAAGAGGAAGTAAGTGATGAAGAGGATAGCGTTTTGTGTGCTGGCCAAATTGAGAAAGTAGAGGTGTCTAATAGTGAAGAAATATATGAACATTATAGTGTTCATCCTTTGCATTCCAAGGAAGTCATGGGGAATGCTATTGAGTTGTTTCAAATGAAACAAGCTAAAGGGAGTCCCATTAGTGTTTGGGAGGAAAGTTTGGAAGCTCGGTGTTTCCCACAGCTATTTCCCACTGGCCAAGGAGGAAGATATGATGAGCGACCTCATCAAATTCCTGCGTCTGAATACCGGACTTTACGATTGTATGCAGAAGATCCTAGGTTTCGTCAATGCATTCCCTATTTGTTTCATCTCCTGTTTGAAAGCGATCTGTCAGGACTGTCATATGCAGTGAACCACATTTTAAAAAGTAGTATACAGATGCGAAACATCTCGGCAAGTGACTTTATGCATAAAGTCAATGTCCAAGACAGTATTTTGGATTCTCACTTAATTAATCTCATGGCGTGTCAGCGTGGTACTAATGAGTACTGGTACCGTCGTCATGGTGATTTAAAATGTATGCTGAGGAACTTAGGAACTCCAACATGGTTCCTCACTCTGAGCTGTGCCGAGTATGGCTGGGAAGACTTACTTGAATTTCTACGAGAGGCAAATGGAAATATTGAAAACATTGAATTCAAGACACCTGGAGAACTGTGTTCTTTGGATCCAGTGAATGTATGCAGGTACTTCAATCATAGATTTGAAGCTATGATGTCTTTCATCACAAATAAGAAGAATCCACCTCTTGGAGAGGTGTTTGATTTCTTCTGGAGAAAGAAGTACCAAGCAAGAGGTGCCCCTCATATACATATGTTGTTGTGGATCAAGGATGCACCTAAATTTGGAACAGATCCGGATGAATTAGTGATGAATTTCATAGAACAGTATTCTACGTGTGCTGTTCCAAACGCAACGGAGAAGAAAAGCCTAAGAGAACAAGTTCTACGTTTCCAAAGCCATCGTTGTGGAAAGTACTGTCGTCGTAAATTCAGAAACAAGGACAAGTTCTACACCAAATGTCGTTTCAACTTTCCACGACCGGTGATTTCTAAAGGAAGAGTGAACAGTTTGATGTCTTCGCTGCGACATAATGTGACGAGGAAATCACCCAAGAATACATACAATTTGAAAAGGAACGAAGAGTCCAAGTACATCAATGACTACAACCCAGTGATTTTGTCCATGTGGAATGCAAACATGGATATACAGTTTGTGGCTGACAACTGTATGGCTGTGGCTCGGTATGTGACATCTTACATCACCAAAAAAGAAAAGACAGAACTGAAGGATATGTGGGAGGACATTTCCCATGAAAAGAGCCTCAGCAAGAAGTTGTACAGTTTCAGTTTGAAGATGTTGTCGCATCGAGAAATCGGAGCTTACGAATGTTCTGATCGATTGTCTTCAGCAAGTCTCTATGCCAAATCCAGGAGTATCGTTTGGGCGAGTCTTGGTCTTGCTGCAACGCGAAATCGAGTTCTAAAACCTGTCCGGGAAATTGAGTATTTGGCAGAAAAGGAACCAAACAGTACCGACATTTTGAAGACCAACATGTTGGATACATATTATCCAAATCGAAGCAGTCACCTTGAGAATGTTTGTCTATATGAGGTTCTCCAAAATTATATATTCAAGAGGAACATCAAAGAAGATATTGAGAAAGGAGTGTATGCTGTAATTGGAAGTGAGGGATGCCTGGTCAAGCAAAGAAAATGCCAATTAGTAAACCATCGAAAATTGAGTGGTGAATCTCCAGAAAAAAAGGAGTTTTTCTATTTAGCACTTTTGCAACTTTTCAAGCCTTGGCGTGCAGAAGAGGAACTGCTTGGAGATTTCCTCTGTTACGAAGACTCTTTCAATGCAGCCAAGGAGTCCATAGAATGTCCTGCTTTTCCTAAATATCAAGAAATGCTAACTTTGGAAATTGAGCAGGAAGCAACGATTGCAGCCGAGATTGCCAGAGACAGTTCTCAGGACAGTCAGAGTTCTGTTTCATTGAGTCAAGATCCACTTGGAGGACCTATTATCGAAAATGAAGCTGCCACTGCTATGAATGAAGTGGAAAGAGCCATGGCACATGCTCAGGAGGATTCAGTTAACTTAGAAGACTTGGAAAAACAACTCAACGTTGAGCAGAGGAAAATATATGATGAAGTTACCAAGGAAATTGAGCACGGATTAAGTCATGAGAAGAAAGAGTGCTCATGTACATCGTTGAAGCCTGTCCGACTGTACGTGAGTGGAGAAGTGGGAACTGGAAAAAGTTTCCTCATTAAAGCAATTTCTTGTTATTTGCAGGAAAGGACTGAGTCATCGCTGTCTTGTGTTGTCACCGCTCCTACTGGACTGGCAGCACATAACGTTAAAGGTATTACTTTGCATCGTCTACTGATGCTGCCAGTGGAGCATGACAACAAATTACAATACCACAAGTTATCTGGGGATGCTTGCTGTGAAGTTTCAAGAGTCTTGAGGAAAATGAAACTACTTATCATTGACGAAGTAAGCATGGTTTCCAATGTCATGCTTGCCTTTGTGCATTTGAGAATGCAAGAAGTACTTAAAACTGAATATGATGTGTTATTTGGTGGCAAACACATCATTGTTTTCGGAGATCTTCTGCAGCTGACACCTGTAAAAGGTCAACCTGTGTTCAAAATACTCACGCATGAAGATACCAGGAAGTGCCTAGGGAGCATTGGCAACGTCAATATATGGTTAAACTTCAATTATGCTGAACTGCATGAAAATATGCGTCAGGCAAAGGATGAAGATTACAAGAATATTCTACAAGATATTAGAATTGGAAAAGTGACCGAGCATGGGAAAGAAGCTTTAAATGCACGATTACTGTCAAATTTATATCCCGAACAAGAGATTGTGCCTGAGAATATTTTTCAGAAAATTACTGAGAAGAAATCCGGGATATGTTTGATGCCAACTCTTGCAGAATGTGCCATCTTCAACAACAAAATGTTGAATTTAGAAAAGCAAGAGATTGTGAAACTTGAAGCTATCGACAAAATAGAGCATATGGGATCAACAATTATTTTGTCAGACAATTTGAAATCAAAATTGGATTCATTAGAGAAGACTATATCTAAAACAGCGGGTTTTGAAAAGACTCTGAATGTGTGTTTAAATTGCCGAATCATTTTGAGAAGGAATTTACATGTAGAAAGAGGTCTGGTAAATGGATCAATGGGTAATGTTGTTGATTTTGAGAAATACAGAAATAGAGATGGAATAGAATTTTTAAAAATTAAATTTGATGGCATTGAGGAAGTACAGCTAATTGGTCGTTGTTCTGCTAGGTTTTTGCTTGTTAAAGACTTATATGTTCGCCGTAAACAGTTTCCTGTTTGCTTGGCATATGCGGTGACAATCCATAAATCGCAAGGTTTAAGTGTAGACAGTGCATTGGTGAATATTGGCAGTTCTGTGTTCAAGGAGGGTATGGCATATGTGGCATTGTCACGAGTTAGAACTTTATCGGGATTGTACTTGATTGACTGTGATGTCACAAACATTTGTGCGGATCTAGATTGTGTTAAGGAATACAATAGGTTAAGAAGAGAGTATGCGCCACATTTGCCTCAATATCCTTTGTTTGAGAAACGTGTGGTAGGCCGGAAACGTAGAAATATCAGTAATAGTAGGGAGGTTGTAGCAAAAAGACCAAAAGTCAATGAACCGAAAATTGTTAGCAGAAAGAAAGTGGATTCTGTTGAAGATGTTGTCGGTTTTCAATTTGAAAACAGTTCTGGTGTCAACTGCTATGCAAATGTAGTGGTTAATGTTCTCTTTTCACTAGAGAGTTTAAAAGAACAGATTCTGTTGAATTCAGAACACATTTTATGCTGTTTGTTGAATTCTGTTTTCGAGAAATGTAGCACTGATCGAACAAAAGTAGAAAGTGTGTCTGAAGTTCGTTATCTGTTAGATGAATGTTCAGGTCAAACAGACTTCTCTGAAAATAATCAGCAAGATTGTCAGGAGTTTTTAATGTATATGCTTGATGTATTGCAAGATGAGGGTGTAGATGTAGATCACCTGTTTGGGCTTTCTTATCAATGGCAGCATGACTGCGAGAACTGTAGGGTATCAAGTACTACTAGTGTAGACTCAGAAAGATTTATATATTTAACTTTGCCAGACAGTAAATCAGTGTCCTTTAATAAGTTAGTAAATGCAGCGGATCACAACATGGAGTGTAGCCAATGTAAATGTGATATGATGTCAACATTATTTATACGTAGATATGGCCAGTATGTCATTTTAATGATCCAACGATGTAGGCCTGATGGATCAAAATTGTCAACTTTAATAAAAAATGTTGTGGCTTCTCAGCTGTCAATATCAGGGAGGACTTTTGTAACTGTAGCAATTATCTATCACGATGGTCCTTCAACAACATCAGGACATTATACAGCTTACTTAAAGTCTCGAAACGGCTAGTCATTCTGCAATGATTCTGTTGTAACTTTCAAAAAAAAATTGCCGTTTGACCTTAAAAATTCTTACCTGGTGTTTTTAAAACCAACATTTTAAAGAAAGAATTTTGGGATTTCCTGTGAGGAATTGGAAATTGTTCATCAAGTAGAGGGAATGTAAGTCTGCAATGCTGTCTAGATTATTGGTCCAAAACTTTTAATTATAATGTCAATTTTAAAATCCAACTATATAAACCTGATGCAAGTAAGTCTGCTTCATAGTAAGCAGTATCAGTGTCATAGGAAAAGGAGAACATGAGTGACAAAGAAGAGTAAGATATTAGTAGTCCAGGATTGTGAAAATAATCTCAAATGTTTTCTTTTTGAAAGTTGCGAAAATAGAAAATGACGGGATTTGATTGGAAGAATTACTAGAGTTGCGAATCGCTGCAACATGATTTGGCCTAGTGGAAACATGTGATAGAATGTGAGAAGTCTTTTCTTGTATGTAACATATTTTTCGAAACAATGGAGGTTTTCTTTCAGAAAGTGGCGGGCTGAAAATATTTATAGCACAACAGAGTGGACGCTGTTCATAGGAGATCCTTCGACGTTATTGAAAGTAAGTTAATTTTAAGGACTTTTGAATTCAGATTTCTTAGGTCGTATGGGTTTTTTAAACACAATCATTTTGATTGTGTTTTTTTTTCCCCGCTGTTACATGATGAATACCTTCAAGTCACTGATTTAAGTGAAATTTGATACATTCTGAGAACAGCAAAAATAAACCATTTAACATGTATAATTAATGTTCTGCTTTTTGTACTTATGATATACATTTAGAAATGTGAGGTAGATATGGAGAAACTGAGTCTTCTGTAAGTGTCAATTTTAATGCTTACAGTGCTGTACTTCTGGGTACTGTTTTTAAAAAAAAAAAGAAATAGGCCTCACCTCAAAGAAAGCTCTTCAAAGCACACATCTTATTTGCATCCTGAAACAATCATTGAAAATGTTAGACACAATTTTATGATGGCTTTACATCTCTTTTGCGCTGCTATTGCATCACTATTGTGAGACATCAGCAATGCAAAAGAAGCATCATGTTCCAAAATAGGCCTCATTTCATCAGCATGAAGATACTGTTTGTTTAAAATAAATATCTTTAGGATTGTGTACGGGTCTTAGAGAAGCAGAGGCTTCTGTAAGTGTCAAAGTTGTTTAAAAACTGTTTCTTCTTGAACCTTTTCCCTTCTTTTTTCTAATTTTTAAATACATGTTTTAATATTTTTGGAAATGTTTGTTCTCTCTTTTACAGATTGAAAGTATGAAAAATGTTCTTTAAAAGTTAACAAGAATTATAAGGTAAATGTTTTCTACTTTTTTAACCCGCATTCCACTGCTGATGATGTCACTGACTATGTTATGAATGATGTAATAAGTGGGCATGTTTTACTACAATGGTAGGTCTTCACTTTTATTATCTCCTCTGTATTCTTCAACAAGCATAAATTTGATATGCAACCCTGAGTACGGTTCACCTTAAACAAACTTTTAGAGAGGACACACCTTGATTCTTTCACTTTCTTATGTATTTTGTTTTCCACAATTATATCCTTTTACTTCTCTTCTTAGGTAAATAAATCTATTAAACACCATTTCTGGTTTAAACCCTATAGCTGTCTTTCTTTTTACATCACTCTGTGTTTTCTTCTCTTGTAATTACTCCTTTATTTTTTTTTTTTTTTTTAATTTGGGGTTAGCTCCCGGTTCGCGTACCGGAGAGCTAACCGGAAAGCGAACTAAAAAAAAACAGCTTGCCAGAGTGTTACACTTTCTAGCAATTTTTGTAAAAAGGGGAGGTAGTTCTGAAAAGACCTTTAGACCTTTTTTTTTTACTTTTTTGAACATTATTTCATTTTTTTGGATTTTTTGAACACTTTTTTGGTTTTTTTGTTGTTTTTTTAAAGGGAATGAACAGAAAGAGGCATTGAAAATGGCTCAACAGGAGCAAAAAAAAAATTAAAAATTCTTGCGTTTGGAACATTGGTGTTTCTCGAAAGCCAGATTAATCAATTTCACACTCATGTTAGCGCATGAAATTAGTGTTCCACAATACAAGCATGTCAGCTTTAGATGCACAAAATTTTTTTGTATGTTGGGCACTGTTTCGTTCGCCTCGGCCACTGACAGAGACAGATCAGAAGTTGTTGAAGGCACCGAAGTTGGGGGGTTTTGTTGCAGTTCACGCATCTCTCCACGACTGTAGTTCATTGGATGCCACCTCTGCATATGTCGGTGCATTGTGTGATTTCCAAAGCTGTATTTTTTATTTGTTCCTCGGGATAATTTTTTTTTGCAGATAAGGCACTTAGCATATCGTGCATTGACTTTTTTTTCTCCAGAAGGAATGCTAAAAAATTGCCATATAAAGCTTTCTTTCCGATGAGATACCCGGGGTAACTCTTGGACAAATTGTGGTCCCTCTTCTTCCTCTCCGTCTTCTTCTTCCTCTTCCACCTCTATGTTTCCAATAAATTGTGGAGGGGGTCCTCTCTTCCTATTAGGAGATGGGGGTGGTGGTGGTGGGGGTGCAGAAGCTGAAGCTACTATTGAAGCCATCACAGAAAAAAATCAGGTCTTCCTTTCACAAAGTTGAAAGTCAGAGTGAGAAAAAAGGTGGGGGCTTTCATCATTTGGGAAAAGAAATAGTTCTAAACCAATGAAAAGTGTTATTTTTAGGTCACATGACCTAGTCTTACATCATTAGGAAACCAAAAGTGAAATGAACCAATGAAAACTTTAATAAACAAGTCACATGACCTGTTCCGCTCACGTTACGCGGAGCGCGCCGCACCTCGAATCGCTTCCGGTTCGCGGTCCGGAGCACTTCCGGGAGCGCTAACGCGGCGCGTCATAAGACGCATTACGCGACAACGTGATACGTCGCGCTTCCGCGACGCGTCACAGTTGCGCTAACGAAACGTTTACCGGTTCGCGTACTAGATCGCGGCATCAAGATGAGCTAACGGAAAGCTTCCCGGTTCGCTTACCGGAAGCGTAGAAAAAAAATATTTAAAAAAAAATTATCAATAAACATCTAAAATATATTTTTGGATTTAAAGAAGAATACATTTTACAGCTACAAATGTTAGCTTTTAAAAAACCAATGAAATTCACAGAAAAAACCATAGGTTATAGACCATATATAGTTAGGAATTTGCATTTACAAAACCTTGAAAATTCACTGAAAAAACCATAGGTTATAGACCATATATAGTTAGGGTTTAGCATTTACAAAACCTTATTTTACTCGCATAAAACCATTGAAATTTCATATATAGTTAGTTGCACTAACTATATATCGCGCACCCGCAATCCACTGCTGATGATGTCACATATTACATCATTCATGACATGGTCAGTGACATCACTGATGACATCACTGATGACATCACTGATGACATCTCAAATGACATCACTGATGACATCACTGATGACATCTCAAATGACATTACTGATCACATCACTGATGACATCTCAAATGACATCACTGATGACATCACTGATGACATCTCATTTGACATTACTGATCACATCACTGATGATATCATTCATGTGATAATACAATGAACCTCTTCAGACTCTAATATAACCTTAGATACAATCAGTGTAAACAGACACTCACAGACTGTCACTCATCCATGGAGTTACTCACACACCTAGTCAGTCATGCAAAGAATCAATCACACCTCCATTTCCTCAACTATACAGTTATACACACCTTACTTATTCAAACATATACTAACACACATTTACTCTCTTATACAATCCCTGATACAAGTTCACAATGATCCATACAGCCACTCACACATTCACTGGCTCTCATGCACAGTTATTTATATATGTCAACTCTCACATGTACTGTGTTTTACATATGTACTTACTTTGACATGTAGCACAAAGATATCCATTCACTCACCAATAGACTCATGCACACAGTCAACCGCCCATACAGCTGTTTCCACATGCACTTTTGAACCCATACATCTAGTGAATCAACTGCTCACACATCTATGCACAGAGTCATACACCTCCCAGCCACCCACACACACACTCAGTGACCCATACAAATACTTGGGCAACCAATCAATAACCCATATAGTTACTAATATAGCTACTGATCAACACATGCAGCAGTTTACAGAACAACAGACATAATGATGCACAAATTAAGACAGTTTAGTCACTAACCCATGCACTCAGTGAGACACATTTAATCACTCACTCATACAGTCAGTCATGCACCTACTAAATCCTTCATCCAGACACTTATACATCCACTCATTCTTCAATATGTAAGACATATTTACACTTTACAGAAACATACAGTCACTGGATGTTGTCATCAGTGATGTCATCAGTGATGTCATCAGTGATGTCATCAGTGATGTCACTGACCATGTCATGAATGATGTAATATGTGACATCATCAGCAGTGGATTGCGGGTGCGCGATATATAGTTAGTGCAACTAACTATATATGAAATTTCAATGGTTTTATGCGAGTAAAATAAGGTTTTGTAAATGCTAAACCCTAACTATATATGGTCTATAACCTATGGTTTTTCAGTGAATATATATATATATATATATATATATATATATATATATATATATATATATATATATATATATATAAATATATATATATATATATATTCACTGAAAAAACCAGAGGTTTCACACCAGTTATAGTTAGCTGGAAATTTTACTGACATAAAACCAATGAAATTCCCACGTTATAGTTATTCGGACTCACTATAACTTGCGCGTGCAATGCACTGCTGATGACATCACATATTACATCACTCATGACATGGCATTACTGAATTGGTTGTTGTAACTGGTATGGGTATATGCACTTTTTTGAAAATGTTAGTTTCTATTTTTGAATATGTGTTTCAAAGGTTACTTTACAGTGAGAGGAGGTCTGTCACTGTGTCACAAGGATGTTGTCATCAGCAGTGCATTGCACGCGCAAGTTATAGTGAGTCCGAATAACTATAACGTGGGAATTTCATTGGTTTTATGTCAGTAAAATTTCCAGGTAACTATAACTGGTGTGAAACCTCTGGTTTTTTCAGTGAATTTAATAGGTTTTTTAAATGCTAATTCCTAACTATAACTGGTGTGAAACCTATGGTTTTTTCAGTGAATTTCATAGTTTTTTTTTAATGCTGGTACATTCTGTCATTGGGCTACAGTTCTGCTACATCTGGCTGATATTTGGGCAATTTTTTTTTTGTCTCTGGTGGCCATCTTTTGGCTACATTGGGCTATATTTGGCTACATTGGGCTACGTTTGGGCACTAACATATATATAGCCCAATGTATCCCAATATATATTTTTTCAAAGTTAATTTTCGTAAAAACAACTTAAAAATAGGGCTTCCAGTCCATACAATTTTCCCCATTTTTTTTTATTTATTCTTTTTTTTTTTTTGGGGGGGGGGGAGGGGAGCGCTCCCAGAGCGCGCCCCGGGTAGCGCCCCGGAAAGCGCAATTATATGAAGAGCCCCGGGGCGTGCACTGGGGAGCGTCCCGTAAGCGCCAATATCGCGAACGAAAACATGATCGTGACGTATCGCGTAGCCGCGTATGCGTGAAACGCACGACGTAAGCGCACCGACGCGCTTACGCTACGTGACCCGGGGCACGCCCCCGGGCACGCCCCTGGGCGCGTAGCGTAAGCGCGTCGGGTCATGTGCCCTAAAAATAACACTTTTGATTGGTTCATAACAGTTTTGGTTTCATAATGATAAAACCCCTAGTCATGTGACCTAAAATTAACACTTCTCATTGGTTCAGGATATTTTTTTTTCATAATGAGGAAAGCCCCCACCTTTTTTCCTTATTCTACCTTTTTGCTTTGAGAGAGGAAGACCTTTACTTTTATCTATAGAAAATGGCTACATTAGCTGCAGCTGTTGGATCTTCTGGACCACCACCACCACCCCCACCACCACCACAAGGACCTCCTCAACTTCACAGTGGTGCAGATCCAGAACAGGAGGAGGACGAGGACGAAGAGGACAGTAGATTCGTCCCAGAGGACAACATAACATACAAACCAAAAGAGCACATCATTTGGCAATTTTTTTCTATCCCGAGTGACAAAAAAAAAGTGAATGCACCTAAAGCAACCTGCCTTATCTGTCATCAGGAGATGTCAAGGGGGAATCCCAACAAGAAGTACTCCTTCGGCAACCACACAATGATTCGGCATATGGTTAGAAAACATCCCAACAACTATTCTAGGGCAGAGGTCAGGGAACTGGCCAAAAACCCTGTACAATCTTCTGCCAGCACCTCCAAAACTACTGTTCCCACCCCAACAGGACCGGAAGTTAGGGAGACATGCTCCATCATACAAACCAACTTTTCAAATTTTAAAATGGTTTGTAAATTTTGTGGTCAAACGATTTGCTATGGTGAGCAATGCATCACTCTTATTAATCGTGCTTGGGAAAACCACAAGTGCCAAAGGAAAAATTAATTTGTTGCCCTTTTTTTTTTCTCCTGTTGAGCCCGTTTGAAATGCTTGGTTTTTGTTTCTCTCCTTAAAAAATACAAAAAAAACAAAAAATGTTCAGAAAAACCAAAAAAAGCAAAAAAAGTTTAAAAACTCCCCAAAAAAATATAAAACAACAAAAAGAATAAAAAAACAGTTCTTTTCAGAACTACCTCCCATTTATATAAAATGACTTAAATTTTAAAACTCTGCCATTCTCTTTTCTCCCTGGTGCGCTCCCCGGTGCGCTCCCCGGTGCGCGTACCTTGCGCGCCCCCCGCGATAATCAAAAAAATATATTTTTTTTTTACCCCGCGGGGCCCTTTTATGGCCTCCACATTAAACCTAGGGGGTCAGGGGGGGTCTACCCTGCCCCCTTATGGTCAATTCCCCCCTTTGTTTTTGACACCTCTTGTGTCTCGATTTTACCGAGACACAAGATGGCGGCCGCTCCGGTCTGTTTCGAATGTTTTCAGACACCCGACAGCCAATCAGCTTTCAGTGCGCACCTCACGTGGCGCGACCGGAGCGCTCGCCGGTGCGCGCACCGGTGCGCGCTTACAGATATATATTTTTTTAAACTTAAATTACTCAAATTCTACTGGAGCACATATCTTGAGACATAGCAAAGGCACATCGGGCTACCAGTCCCTACAATTTTGCCAAGTTTGGTGGAAATCCATTCATCCGTTCGGGCTAAAAGTGAAATCGACCGCCCTATGGAAATTAACATGGAGAAAATGCGTTTTGGGACCCCCCTTTTATCTCGGCCCCCGCTTGACGAATCCCCCCCAAACTTTCTGGGAAGGACCGGAGCTTGACGAGGCCATTTTGTGGAAATTTTCAGGCAGATTCGTCAACCGGCTCCAAAGTTATTCCAAATAGAATTTTGAGATTTAACATTGAAAAAAATCCTAACTATAACTACCTACTGGCGACCGCCAGTAGGTAATACATATATATATATATATATATAATATTTGAAGGTAGTAATTATTTGCTTTTATGTGAAGGTAGTACCTATTTGGCTTTATGTGAAGCTAAAGCAAATATTAAGCTACTTTATTTGCAAAAAGGCTTTTAAACGAGTTTTAAAATATGGAGTTGATCTTTTCTGTAAAAGAGAATATTAATTAATTATCTATTAAGAATAGATTTACATTTATTCACTATATAGTATATGTATTTGTATAAATATATATATATATATATATATATATATATATATATATATATATATATATATATATATATATACACACACATATATAGTTATTTATTTACATTTTTGTTAGGTTAGTATAATTGAAGTTAAATAAACATATCTTTGTTTTATGTATTATATAAATATCTATATCTATATCTATATCTATCTATATATATATATCTATATATATGGATAGATATATTGAGGAGTTCTATTTGTTCTGATATATATATACCCTTCTGATATTGTGATTATGTTTTTTACGATTTAGGCTGTTAATAAAATAAAGGTAATAATGAAACAATTGTCAACGTTGGAGAATATATATATATATATATATATATATATATATATATATATATATATATATATATATATATATTCAATGAAAAAACCATTGGTTTTAGGCCATATATAGTTAGGGATTTGCATTAAAAAACCTTATTTTACTCGCGTAAAACCATTGAAATTCCATATATAGTTATAAGCGCTAACTATATATCGCGCACCCGCAATCCACTGCTGATGATGTCACATATTACATCATTCATGACATGGATAGTGACATCACTGATGACATCACTGATGACATCTCAAATGACATCACTGATGACATCACTGATGACAACATGCAGTGACTGTATGTTTCTGTAAAGTTAAAATATCTCTTACATATTGAAGAATGAGTGGATATATAAGTGTCTGGATGAAGGATTTAGTAGGTGCATGACTGACTGTATGAGTGAGTGATTAAATGTGTCTCACTGAGTGCATGGGTTAGTGACTAAACTGTCTTAATTTGTGCATCATTATGTCTGTTGTTCTGTGAACTGTTGCATGTGTTGATAAGTAGCTATATGAGTAACTATATGGGTTATTGATTGGTTGCCCAAGTATTTGTATGGGATACTGAGTGTGTGTGTAGGTGGCTGGGAGGTGTATGACTCTGTGCATAGATGTGTGAGCAGTTGATTCACTAGATGTATGGTTTCAAAAGTGCATGTGGAAACAGCTGTATGGGCGGTTGACTGTGTGCATGAGTGCATTGGAGAGTGAATGGATATCTTAGTGCTACATGTCAAAGTAAGTACATATGTAAAACACAGTACATGTGAGAGTTGACATATATAAATAACTGTGCATAAGAGCCAGTGAATGTGTGAGTGGCTGTATGGATCATTGTGAACTTGTATCAGGGATTGTATAATAGAGTAAATATGTGTTAGTATATGTTTGAATAAGTAAATTTTGTATAACTGTATAGTTGAGGAAATGGAGGTGTGATTGATTCTTTGCATGACTGACTAGGTGTGTGAGTAACTCCATGGATGAGTGACAGTCTGTGAGTGTCTGTTTACACTGATTGTATCTAAGGTTATATTAGAGTCTTAAGAGGTTCATCGTATTATCACATGAATGATATCATCAGTGATGTTATCAGTCATGTCAAATGAGATGTTTTCAGTGATGTCATCAGTGATGTCATTTGAGATGTCATCAGTGATGTCATCAGTGATGTCACTAACCATGTCATGAATGATGTAATATGTGACATCATCAGCAGTGGATTGCGGGTGCGCGATATATAGTTAGCGCTTATTACTATATATGGAATTTCAATGGTTTTATGCGAGTAAAATAAGGTTTTGTAAATGCAAATCCCTAACTATATATGGCCTAAAACCAATGGTTTTTTCATTGAATTTTCAAGGTTTTGTAAATGCAAATTCCTAACTATATATCCACTATAACCTATGGTTTTTTCTGTGAATTTCATTGGTTTTTTAATAGCAAATATGAAAAGCTTTAAAATGTCAAGTACGTGATAGATGAAAACATTTTCGTATTTATGCACGCTGATGTGCTTTGAACGCTGCACCCCCCCCCCTCCCCTCTTTTGTCTTAGTAGTACTCTCTCTTTGCAGATAGTGAACGGTAGTTAACGCAAGCCTTTCCCCCCTTTTTAATCCGTCGTGCCTGCTTGTCTCTCCATTTGATTGATTGTTGTCCAAGCATTTACTGTTTTAGAATTGGTTCTCTTTGGATCATTCTCTATTTACAAACAAGCACAAAGTCGCAATACTCTGTTTAGTCTTTGCAGATAGTGAAAAATCGTGTAAAAAAAATAAAAGTAATCGAGCAAAATCAGTAGGCCACTAATTGGATCTCTTTTTGACCTCGCTAAAATAGAAATATTAGGAACAACCATACATGAGAAATACGAAAATAGTGAGATGAACTGAGCTCCACACCATGAGGGCTGCAAGACAGCTCGGCTCCGTCACCCATCCCGCACAAAATAACGACAAACCCTATGCAAATATTAAAAATATAGACAACACACCAGCAAAGAAACAGGGTAAAACATTTTATTAAAAAACTATTTACATAACGTTGGTTTATAAGATGATATCAGTAGTGGACCGATGTGTGAATAGATCGAAAGCAGCACAAGGCTCCAAGATCCGGATGGCAAGCTCCTGGATGTTGGGTGCCATAGTTTAGAGTTCTGAATTTGAGCCTTTTTCAATGCCTGTGCTTTGTTGAATCAAAATGGCGGCTTGACACAAAGCTGACTCAAGCGTTGCTACTGATGCTATGCAGACCAAAACTGGTTTTCAGTTTGTACATTTTTCTAGATTTTTCAATCCAAGTTTGGTTGACTTTGTAGAACGATGGCTTCAAATTTTCAACATACGGTGTGGTGGCGCTGACTGGGAGGGGGCGCTTCGCTCCTGCCCCCTCCCCAAGTAAGATTTTCATACGTGAAAGTACGTTAATGGTTTTGGTCCCTGAGATGCTTCGATGTCACTGCCATTCTCAAATAGCATAAGTTCTGGATGTTGGGTGCCATAGTTCAGAGTTCTGAGCAGCGCTTGTAACACTGTCTGAAGCTTATTTCCACCTACTGCAGCTTCACTATTCTCAAAGTAAGTGAGTGTCGTTTGTGGACCTGACTGCATTAGAAAACTTGGGCGGTGTGATGGCCATGGACTCGGAGAAGACGCTTGGCTCCGACACCCTCCCCAAGTCTTATAGCACTGGTGTAGCCTGAGATCGCCCCCGACATAGGCGGCCGGCTCCCGGGGTCCGGCGGAACTTTTTGCCTTTTGATGACTCTTCAATTCTGGACCTTGTCCCACAATCCGTTTCACCTGAAGACAAGCTGTAGTGGGGCGCCCCTTTACCGTTTTAGTTGCCATTCCGCCCGCTTTTGCTACACTGTGCCTCTTCCGCCATTCAGCTGTTTACCGCCCGCTCTTGCGACTACAGCGTCTCGCTCACCATGTAGTTGAGTTGCTCCCGCTCTTGCGGTGCAGCGATAGGCGGCTGCCACATGGCTCTCAAAATGGCGGCCGGCTCTTCGGTTTTGGGCCTGGTCCACTAAAATGGCCCTGGGACACCTTGGAACTCGGACGCTTCCCTGATAGGGCTTGGGTCCCATTCTCGAAAAGCGTCCCCTCAGCCGTGAAGATTCTACAAAAGTCTTGGGGGCCTCCGACTCCCGCAGGCTTCTGGTGGGGAGCGGCTGCCATGATTGCTCGTGGAATGGCCACGACGGAGCTACGAGATGGTAGTGGTCTCATGCTGACGCCAGCTTTAGTCTGAAACATCCTGAAACACTGTAGACTACCAATTCGATCAGTTCCGGTAGCGCCCCAACATGACCCGGAAGAGAAGAACTTGCCCTCCCCTCTTTGACTGATGGTTCTTGTTGCCTGTCCCCTCTGTTGTCATTTAACAGAACTTTTTGGACTGCTGAAAGGGGTTGTGTTCTGAACGCTGGTTGGTGGAGACATTTTGACTATATTCTTGACCTACGTTGTCGCGTAATGCGTTATATGACACGCCGCGTTAGCGCACCCGGAAGTGATCCGAGGCGCGGCGCGCAGCGCGTAACGTAAGCATAACAGGTCATGTGACTTGTTAATAAAACTTTTCATTGGTTCATTTTACTTTTGTTAATTTAATGATGAAAAGCTTGGTCATATGACCTAAAAATTACGCTTTTTATTGTTTTCGAACAATATTTTTTTTTCAAACATATGTTATAATATTCCAGGCTAATGTACTTTCCCGGAAAATTTACAACTGTCTTGCAAGTAAAATATATTCCTTTTTCGAGAAAAAGGGCGTTTCTTCCTTCCATGACGGAACCGTTGAGTAAAAGAGATTCGGCCTGCTGTCTTAGTCGCCGATACGCCTGATTATCAGATTCTTATCGATCACTTTATGTTGCAGACATGAAAAACACAACTGCCCTTGACCATTTATCTTTACTGCGTTCCTACATATTATACCTTTTATCCGTCATGTAATTGGACTGCTTTATTTCACTTGCCTTTTACTGATTCGAAAACAGTGACTAAAAGTAAAAACTTTACCAATGTAAATACTACTACCGTGTTTTGTTTTAAAAACCTTTATTGTGAAAATGTCAGTATACAAATACGGGCCTATAACCACGTGGGCCGGCCACGGAGCAAACTGAAATCGTATATGATGAGGAGACATTTACACTGTAGAGGAACGTAACGAGCGGGCCATTAGGTTGCAAGAACTAAGGTGTCTAACAGTTGCGGAATCGGTGGACATACATTTTGTAATTAAAATAGGACAGGGCCACTTACAATAACATTTTCTAGATATACATTTGCGGGCAAGGAGTTACGAGTCCCATTTATACCGGCGCCATTTTGGGCGAGGCCGGGCAGGTCCAAGATATAGTCAAAATGTCTCCACCAACCATCGGCCAGACCAGAACCCCTTTCGGCCCTTTATGCTACAAGATGGTGTCTTCCATTCAGAAAATATTGTTGGCAGCATTTTGAAAGGAAACAGAAACAGCCGTTCTCCTAGTGAGTTTCACATTGTTACATTTAGGAAGAATGTTGAAGAGTAGTATGTGGAAAATCTGAAGCCATTTTTCTACAAACTCTCAATCAGACTTGGATGGAAAAAAAAAAACATGAAGAATGTACAAACTGAAAACCAATTTTTGTCTGTATAGCATCAACAGTAACGCTTGAGTCAGCTTTGTGTCAAGCCGCCATTTTCATTCAATCAATAGCGTCCCCCTGCACACATTCAGGGACCTGGTCGTGTCTTCAGATGAAACGGATTGTAGGAAAAGAAGCAGAAAGGAAAAGGCAAAAAGTTCCGCCGGACCTCGGGAGCCGGCCGCCTATGTCATGTGCGACCTTTGGCCACACAAGGGCAATAGTGAAGCTGCAGCAGATGCAAATAAGCTTCAGACAATCTTACAAGCACTGCTCAGAAATCTCAACTGAGGCACTCAACATCCAGGACTTGCCATTCGAATCTTGGCGCCTTGTGCTGGTTCCGACCTATTCACACATCGGTCCTGGATCTCGGCGCGTTCGACTCACTGTACCGCAACAGTGACCGCAATTCAGCTGGACAAGCCGCCATTTTCATTCACTCAATAGCGTCCCCCTACACACATTCAGGGACCTGGTCGTGTCTTCAGATGAAACGGATTGTAGGAAAAGAAGCAGAAAGGAAAAGGAAAAAAGTTCCGCTGAACACCACCTTGGGCAATAGTGAAGCTGCAAAAGGTGCAAATAAGCTTCAGACAGTCTTCAACTTACTCTGATTCTTATAATAAACTTCAGATAGTCTTACAAGCACTGCTCAGAACTCTCAACTGAGGCACTCAACATCCAGGACTTGCCATTCGGATCTTGGCGCCTTGTGCTGGTTCCGACCTATTCACACATCGGTCCACTACTGACATCACCTCATAAGCCAACGGGGCACCCCACGCCGACTTTCGGCGCAGCATTGTAGGATGGCCACACCAGTGCGGCAACTTGCTGGACACAACATCGGGGCCATCCAGATCTCGGCGCGTTCGACTCACTGTACCGCAACAGTGACCGCAACTCAGCTGGACACGCCGTCTTTCGGCGCAGCATTGTAGGATGGCCACACCAGTGCGGCAATTTGCTGGACACCACCTCGGTGCCATCCGGATCTCGGCGCGTTCGAGTCACTGTACCGCAACAGTGACCGCAATTCAGCTGGACACGCCGTCTTTCGGCGCAGCATTGTAGGATGGCCACACCAGTGCGGCAATTTGCTGGACACCACCTCGGTGCCATCCGGATCTCGGCGCGTTCGAGTCACTGTACCGCAACAGTGACCGCAACTCAGCTGGACACGCCGTCTTTCGGCGCAGCATTGTAGGATGGCCACACCAGTGCGGCAATTTGCTGGACACCACCTCGGTGCCATCCGGATCTCGGCGCGTTGTGCTGCCTTCGGCCTATTCGCACATCGGTCCGCTACTGACGCCGCCTCACGTGCCAACGGATTTTCTACGCTTTTTGTAGCCCTATGCCGCATAACAGGTCATGTGACTTGTTTATAAAACTTTTCATTGGTTCATTTTACTTTTGGTTTCCTAAAGATGGAAGGCTTGGTCATATGACCTAAAAATAACACTTTTCATTGGTTTAGAACATTTTTTTTTCCCAAACGATGAAAGCCCCACCTTGTTTCTGGATCATTCAGACTGAAGCTGGCGTCAGCATGAGAGCACCACCATCTCGTGGCTCCGTCGTGGTCAGCCGCTCCCCACCGGAAGCCTGCGGGAGTCGGGGGCCCCCAAGACTTTTGTAGAATCTTCACGGCTGAGGGGACGCTTTTCGAGAATGGAGCCCAAGCCCTAGCAGGCAAGCGTCCGAGTTCCAAGGTGTCCCAGGGCCATTTCAGTGGACCAGGCCCAAAACCGAGGAGCCGTCCGCCATTTTAAGAGCCATGTGGCAGCCGCCTATCGCTGCACTGCAAGAGTGGAAGCAACTCAACAACATGGTGAGCGAGACGCTGTAGCCGCAAAAGCGAGCGCAACTCAGCTAGATGGCCGCCACCTGGGGAGGCCCGTTCACGCCGCCTCCCCCACCCCCGGGCCGCCGCACGCCAATTTTCGGAGCAGCATTGTAGGATACCAAAACCAGTGCGGCAGTTTACTGGACATCACCTGGGTGCCTGTCGTACATGTTGTGTCAGCCATGTGACACTGGACACTGTCCCATCAACATCTCAACGCGTTCTGCTGCCTTGGGACTATTCGCACAACAGACCGCTACTGACAAGGCCTCCCCCCGCACCACCCGGGACGCCCCACGCTGTTTTTCTGTGCTGCATTGTAGGATCCCAAAACCAGTGCGGCACCCAGGCGACATCACCTGGGTGCTGTCCAGAACTCTGCACGTTGTGCTGCCTTGGGACTATTCGCACAAAAGACAGCTTCTAACCATTGTTGCTTTTTGTGTTGAAAAATGTTTAAATGTTTTTAGTTTTTGTTCCGTTCGTTATAGTTAATAGTTAATAAAGTTTTATAATCTTACTTTGTTGGAGTGTTATCTATTTTTTTTAAAACGGGTGAATGGGGCCTTGAATCGGGTTATTGTCATGTGTGGGCTTTGGAAGTGTGCTGCTGCAGGATCGGACATTTCAAACTCAAATGCACGTTCTTTTTCTTACCTTTCCGAAGCATGGAGCGCAATAGCAGGCAGAGAAAGGGTGATGCACGTGTTGAACACTACCTGACCTGGCAAGTTGCTGGCAGTGCCCCCCCCCCCCGCCCGCTCCTGAAAGAGGACACACACACACCGCCGCCCCGAGTACTTCACAAATCTTTAAAAGACCATGCGCTTGTTCATGAGGCTTAAATGGTTTATCACCTCTTCTAGAACCCCTGCATCGACCCTCTGACGTTTCCTGGAAAAATTACCATGTAACACAATACCAAGCCCTGTCAGCTGAAACCCCCAAGGAATCGTGGGGCATATTATCAAGGGGGTTTATCTCCGCTTTTTTGGCTTTAAAAGCCAAGAAAGCGGAGATAAAAATATCTCCCTATTACCAAGCTGTCGCTAACACCAGTTAGTGACAGCTAAAAGGAGATAGCGACCATCTTGGGCCCCGCTTTGCATGTCAGTGATACTTATCACTAATGACATGCAAAGCGGGCGTGCCAAGATGTTAGCGACTGGAAACAGTCCCTAACATCGCTATCTCCTATTACCAACTTTTGGAGATATTCGCGCTAAGCGCGAATATCTCCAAAATCTAACACCTGCCCTGAGCAGTTCTTAGCCATGTTATCCAATGGGAGGTGGATAACATGGCTAAGAGCATTTGTTCGATAATACATGAATATCGCTGACTTTTCTGCGATAATAGCAAGGTTTATCTGCGATAAATATCGCCGATGTGCGGCGATAATTTTTGTCTCTAAACAAGTTAGAGACAAAAATTATCGCTAGTTGTTCGTAATATGCCCCCGAGTTTTTGCTTGCAGAAATCGGGAGGCGGGAGACTAGCACTGAAATCAGTAGTCTCACGCCTGAATCGGGAGGGTTGGCATGTCTGAATTCTCTACAGCTGGGGCCATAAACTACATCCGCAGGGGTAGGTGATAGCCTAGGTCCGGCCTGGACAATCGGACACAGAGGAAGAGGAGTGTCAGAGGGTGCGGTAGTGAATAGGGTGAAAGAGAGGTGTCGGGAGGGCACAGGGTTTGATTCTCAGAGAAGAGCAGCGCAGATGGGGGGAAGTATATGGCCCATGCATGAGAGAGAGAGCGGGGATGACCAGTGCGTGGGGGAGATGCTTGCGAGGGTGGGAAGCCATGCTGAGGATCGGCGGCGTGCAGAGAGTGGGCCTGGTCAAGGCATCTAAAATGGCTGCCGTGCACGACAAAATTGTGGCATTGGACAAAAAGGCAAGATGGCGCAGACAATGTTTTTCAATAAGGATTCATTTATAACAAAATATTTACTCGCAGTGACAAAATGGTGGTCAACACTTCCTGATTTCCATCGAATCGAACGTTAACAAACGTCACGCAGCAAAAAAAAAAAAAAAAAAAAAAGCTCACGCACAGAGCAGTTTTTAACCATGTTATCCAATGGAAGGTGGATAACACGGCTAAGAGCATTTGCTGGATAATGCATGAATATCGCTGACTTTTCAACGATACTCATGCATTGTGGCCGATGTGCGGCGATAATTTTTATCTCTAAACAATTAAAACGAAGCACAAAATGGCGAATTCCCGTTTCGCTACCAGTTTGCGGCCCAGTTCGCGGCCCGTGAAGCGCTTCTACCGTGAAAAATCATTTTTTTTTCTTTTCCCCACGGGACCCTTTAATAACCCCAACAACATTCCTAGGGGGTCAAGAGGGGGATACCTTGCCCCCTTTCATTAAATTCCCCTTTCGTTTTTCACCTCTTCTTCTCTCTCGATCCTACCGAGAGACAAGATGGCGGCCGCTCCGGACTGTCACGCAGCAAAAAAAAAAAAAGCTCACGCACAGCCGCTGGAAGAGATGTATCAACATATATCAGCCTCCTCAGCCACCCTCAGGAAACATAGGGGATTAGGATACGTCTCCCGCACCCCCTTATACCTACTAATTTAATTAACGAAGCACAAAATGGCGAATTCCCGTTTCGCTACCAGTTTGCGGCCCAGTTCGCGGCCCGTGAAGCGCTTCTACCGTGAAAAATCATTTTTTTTTTCTTTTCCCCACGGGACCCTTTAATAACCCCAACAACATTCCTAGGGGGTCAAGAGGGGGATACCTTGCCCCCTTTCATTAAATTCCCCTTTCGTTTTTCACCTCTTCTTCTCTCTCGATCCTACCGAGAGACAAGATGGCGGCCGCTCCGGACTGTTTAGAATGTTGACAGACACCGGAGAGCCAATCAGCTTTCTGCGCGCAAAGTTCCGTTTCGCGAAAAGTAAGCGGACCGGATCGCTGCCCAGAGCGCTGTTACAGATATATATCTTGTTTTGAACGTTAATTTCTCAAAATCCACTGAAGCACATATATTGAGACCTAGCAAAGGCACATCGGGCTAACAGTCCCTACAATTTTGCCAAGTTTCGTGCAAATCCATTCAGCCGTTCGAGCTAAAAGTGAGGCCAAAGGCCCTATGGAAATTAACATGGGAAAAACGCGTTTTGGGACCCCCCTTTTTTCTCGGCCCCCCCTTGACGAACCCCCCCCAAATTTTCAAGGGCTGCTCAGAAACAAAATGTGCCATTTTCCTGAAAATTTCAGCCGATTCCGTCCACAAACGCCAAAGTTATTAGACATAGAATTTTCAAAAATGCCATAGGGAAAAAATCCTAACTATATATACCTACTGGCGATAGCCAGTAGGTAATATATATATATATATATTAAGTGTTGATATGTGTGGCATCTATTGCTTTTTCTAACTATTTCTGTACTTACAGGTGGATATATACAAAAAATATATACTTCTACCTTGGTGATGTTTTCACTGATGATGTTCTGACAAACAATGTTTCAAGTCTGATTTCCAATATATGAGTGGCAACCTAGTAAAGATTGAAAAGAAGCCTTATAAATGAGTTCACATAATGTTTTTAAAAAAAATGATTTATGCTCTTACAAAAGTGTCTGTATGTTCTTAAATAACTTCCTATCTAAAAGTATTTAGCAAAGTATTTTCATTAATGCATTTGTAGTAATGAAACCTGTATTTGAGTAAGTTTTAAAGAATAATGTAGCATATATTGTAGGTTGATAAGTGTGTATGATACATTGTGTGTAGAGAGTGTGTGTGTAAAGAGTGCATGTGTAGAGAGTGCAAGAAAGTGAGAGAGGGCAAGATAGAGAGTGAAGATAGGTGAGAGAGAGGGCAAGAGGGAGAGACATGGAGATTGAGAGCAAGAGAATAAGTGATAGAGATGGAATTTAAGAGAGATGGTGGAGGAAGGTAGAAGGAAAGAATGAGAGAGAGAGGACAGGAGGGAGAGTGAGGGCAGGATGGAGGGGGTGGGTGTGTAGGAGTAGGAGAGAGAAGTCAGAAAGGAAGGGGGAGGGAGGAGGGATGAAGATTGAGGAAAGAAGGGAAGGGCAAAGAGAGGATGGTCAGGAAGGAGGGGGGAGGGCAGGAGACAGAGGCAGAAGAGAGAGGAAGAGCAAGAGAGGCCGAGAGAGGGTAGATGATGAGTGCAGAAGAAAGAGGAGGCAAGAAAGAGAGGGATGGCATAAGTAAGAGAGCAGAACAGAGTGGGAGAGAGATAAAGGGAGGGAGTGAGGAGGAGGGATGTAGGGCAAGAAAGAGAGAGGGTAGAAGGGAGAGAGGAGGCAGGTATTAGTGTAGTAATGTAGACAGAAAAAATGAAAAATAAGTTGTGAAAAAGTTGACAGTGCCTCATGTAAGCAACACCATTGGAGTTTGCAGATTTGTTCTCACCTGCACTCACTTTCTCATCATAAGCACTGGACAACTTATAGCCTCTACACATGCCCTCTTAAACATGCACTATTTGCACTTGATCTCTCAGTACTTGCCCTCTCCGGAATACACCCTCTCTGCACACGCCCTCTTTACTCATGCCTTCTCTTCACTTGCCCTTTCTACACATGGACCTGTGCAGAGAGATCATATGGAGAGAGGCATGTGCAGAGAGGCCGTGTGTAGAGAGGCTGTGTGCAGTGACGGCGCATGTCGAGAGGGCATATGCAAAGAGGAGAGGGCAGAATACAGAGGTAGGGTAGGAATGAGAAAGTGCAAGAAGGAGTGGGAGGGCAGAAAAGAGTGGGAGGGCAAGAGAGAGGGCAGAAAGAAAAGGGAGGGCATGAAAGAAGGCAGGAGTAAGAAAGAAGAAAGGTTAAAAGGAAGCGAGTGCAGGATAGAGAGGGAGGGCAGGAAGGAGTGTGAGGGCAGGCTAATTCTGTAAGACACATTTTAAAAAAACACTGGCATGTGTTGTTAACTGACACTCACTTAAGTGCTAACTTGAGCAGCAATCCTCAGATCACTTTCAAAAAAAGTAAGAGTTTAAGAGATGAACTAAGTCACAACCATGTAAGATGGAGGGATGTGTCCAATACTAGAAGACCGGCTGGTTTTCGCTGTTGTAAAAAATGTAAAGCCTGCAAGAACAGCACAGACTGCCAGACTCTGCCTATACCCAATCACAATAGAGAATTTGTGATAAAAAAGAATCTGACTTGTACTACCACACACTGTATATATGTACTTATTTGTCCTTGTCAGAAATGGTATATAGGCAGCACTAAACATTAGGCAAAAAAGCGTGTGCTGGAGCACTTAAGAGCTATCAAAAATAAGACCAAACAGTACCCTGTTTCTCGCCACTTTGCTGAATTCCATTACAGTGACGAGAACCAGGTGCGAATGGTGGTGATTGACAGCGTCGATCTTGGTGTGAGAGGGGGGAACCGAGAATTGTCGATGCGCAAATTGGAATCGAGATATATTGTTGAGCTCGAAAGCCTTGCCCCGAATGGGCTGAATATTAGTGAAGAGCTGGCAATTCATTTACATGAATGACTGAATTGTTTTACTGTCTGAATACAGTTTGCTATAAAGGACTTATGTCATGTTTTTAATTTCAGATTGATTATGGGCACTATCACTTATAAGGACAACTGATGGTTAGAAGATCAAGGCCAAAGCTCTATGAACACGTAAACAATATGTTTGAAGTAGGTGACATATGAACTGGTAATAGCCCACTGGGGCGAGACTCCATCTTTCTACCAGCCCACTGGGGCGAGACTTTGAAAGACAACAGTGTCAAATCCAAAGGCAGCGGTAATTTAATCGCTTTACCTTGCAGTATTGAATTACCAATTGTGTGTGACACACAGATAATATTACAAACTTATGTCACTTATCAGGACATGTTCTAAAACGTGATAGCGTGCGGAAATTGCATGTTATAAGATGGCCGCCACAGTTGAGGGCTAAAATCACGTGAGGTGTTGTGTTTTTCTAATGTATTTAAACATGGTGTTACTTTGTAACTACGAGCGTGATCAAGGGTTCATCCCCGAAACGCGTCGTTTTTCCCGTTGCTGAAATAAACTAAGCTGAAGCACTTGAGGTGTCCGAGTGGTTCTTTGGAGAATATTAGAACCTGGGAGTGGATATTTACGAAGCGCCGGCTTCGGTACTCGGACCGCCCAGACAGCCTCGCAATCTCTTCCGGCATTCTTGGAGCGAAATATATATATATATATATATATATATATATATATATATATATATATATATATATATATATATATATATATATATATATATATAATATTTGAAGGTAGTAATTATTTGCTTTTATGTGAAGGTAGTACCTATTTGGCTTTATGTGAAGCTAAAGCAAATATTAAGCTACTTTATTTGCAAAAAGGCTTTTAAACGAGTTTTAAAATATGGAGTTGATCTTTTCTGTAAAAGAGAATATTAATTAATTATCTATTAAGAATAGATTTACATTTATTCACTATATAGTATATGTATTTGTATAAATATATATATATATATATATATATATATATACACACACATATATAGTTATTTATTTACATTTTTGTTAGGTTAGTATAATTGAAGTTAAATAAACATATCTTTGTTTTATGTATTATATAAATATCTATATCTATATCTATATCTATCTATATATATATATCTATATATATAGATAGATATATTGAGGAGTTCTATTTGTTCTGATATATATATACCCTTCTGATATTGTGATTATGTTTTTTACGATTTAGGCTGTTAATAAAATAAAGGTAATAATGAAACAATTGTCAACGTTGGAGAATATATATATATATATATATATATATATTAAGTGTTGATATGTGTGGCATCTATTGCTTTTTCTAACTATTTCTGTACTTACAGGTGGATATATACAAAAAATAGATACTTCTACCTTGGTGATGTTTTCACTGATGATGTTCTGACAAACAATGTTTCAAGTCTGATTTCCAATATATGAGTGGCAACCTAGTAAAGATTGAAAAGAAGCCTTATAAATGAGTTCACATAATGTTTTTAAAAAAATGATTTATGCTCTTACAAAAGTGTCTGTATGTTCTTAAATAACTTCCTATCTAAAAGTATTTAGCAAAGTATTTTCATTAATGCATTTGTAGTAATGAAACCTGTATTTGAGTAAGTTTTAAAGAATAATGTAGCATATATTGTAGGTTGATAAGTGTGTATGATACATTGTGTGTAGAGAGTGTGTGTGTAAAGAGTGCATGTGTAGAGAGTGCAAGAAAGTGAGAGAGGGCAAGATAGAGAGTGAAGATAGGTGAGAGAGAGGGCAAGAGGGAGAGACATGGAGATTGAGAGCAAGAGAATAAGTGATAGAGATGGAATTTAAGAGAGATGGTGGAGGAAGGTAGAAGGAAAGAATGAGAGAGAGAGGACAGGAGGGAGAGTGAGGGCAGGATGGAGGGGGTGGGTGTGTAGGAGTAGGAGAGAGAAGTCAGAAAGGAAGGGGGAGGGAGGAGGGATGAAGATTGAGGAAAGAAGGGAAGGGCAAAGAGAGGATGGTCAGGAAGGAGGGGGGAGGGCAGGAGACAGAGGCAGAAGAGAGAGGAAGAGCAAGAGAGGCCGAGAGAGGGTAGATGATGAGTGCAGAAGAAAGAGGAGGCAAGAAAGAGAGGGATGGCATAAGTAAGAGAGCAGAACAGAGTGGGAGAGAGATAAAGGGAGGGAGTGAGGAGGAGGGATGTAGGGCAAGAAAGAGAGAGGGTAGAAGGGAGAGAGGAGGCAGGTATTAGTGTAGTAATGTAGACAGAAAAAATGAAAAATAAGTTGTGAAAAAGTTGACAGTGCCTCATGTAAGCAACACCATTGGAGTTTGCAGATTTGTTCTCACCTGCACTCACTTTCTCATCATAAGCACTGGACAACTTATAGCCTCTACACATGCCCTCTTAAACATGCACTATTTGCACTTGATCTCTCTGTACTTGCCCTCTCCGGAATACACCCTCTCTGCACACGCCCTCTTTACTCATGCCTTCTCTTCACTTGCCCTTTCTACACATGGACCTGTGCAGAGAGATCATATGGAGAGAGGCATGTGCAGAGAGGCCGTGTGTAGAGAGGCTGTGTGCAGTGACGGCGCATGTCGAGAGGGCATATGCAAAGAGGAGAGGGCAGAATACAGAGGTAGGGTAGGAATGAGAAAGTGCAAGAAGGAGTGGGAGGGCAGAAAAGAGTGGGAGGGCAAGAGAGAGGGCAGAAAGAAAAGGGAGGGCATGAAAGAAGGCAGGAGTAAGAAAGAAGAAAGGTTAAAAGGAAGCGAGTGCAGGATAGAGAGGGAGGGCAGGAAGGAAGGAATAGAGGCAGAAGAGAGAGGGAGGGCATGAAGGAGTGTGAGGGCATGAGGGAAGGTAGGAAAGTGTGAGAAAGGCAGAAAGGAGAGGGCGGCAGGTAAGAGAGGGAGGGCGGGAAGGAGAAGAGGGGCTAGAGGAGGAGAGAGAGAGATAGAGGACAAGAAGGTGAAAGAGAGCAGAAGAGAGAGGTGGAAAGGGAGGGCAGTAGAGACTCAGAAGGCAGAAGAGAGAGGGATAACAGAAGAGAGAAGGGCAGAGGTAATAGAGTGAGAGAAGGCAGAAGAGATAGGGAGGCCAGGAAAGAAGAATAGAGCAGGAAGGAGGGCAGAAGCGAGAGAGTGTGGAAAGAAAAGATAAGGAGTGCAGGATAGAGAGTGAGGAGAAAATGGGGATGTAGATGGAGAGTGAAAGGCAGGAGTGTGAGATGTAGAGGGAGGGCGAAAGGAAGAGAGATTGAAACAAAGGAGAGAGAAATAAGAGATTGAGGACAATAAAGTGAAAGAGAGCAGAAGAGAGGTGGTAAGAGAGAGAGTGGGAGAGAGGGAAAGGGAGGGAGTGAGAAGGAAGGATGTAGGGCAAGAAAGAGAGAGGGTAGAAGGGAGAGAGGGGGCAAGTATTAGTGTAGTAATGTAGACAAAAAAAGGAAAATAAAGTTGTGAAAAAGTTGACAGTGCCTCACGTAAAGAACACCATTGGAGTTTGCAGATTTGTTCTCATCACATAAGGAACACCATTGGAGTTTGCAGATTTGTTCTCACCTGCACTCACTTTCTCATCATAAGCACTGGTCAACTTATAGCCTCTACACATGCCCTCTTAAACATGCACTATTTGCACTTGATCTCTCTGTACTTGCCCCCTCCGGAAAACACCCTCTCTGCACACGCCCTCTTTACTCATGCCTTCTCTTCACTTGCCCTCTCTACACATGGACCTGTGCAGAGAGATCATATGGAGAGAGGCATGTTCAGAGAGGCCGTGTGTAGAGAGGCTGTGTGCAGTGATGGCGCATGTCAAGAGGGCATATGCAAAGAGGAGAGGGCAGGATGCAGAGGTAGGGTAGTAATGAGAAAGTGCAAGATGGAGTGGGAGGGCAGAAAAGAGTGGGAGAGCAAGAGAGAGGGCAGAAAGGAAAGGGAGGGCATGAAAGAGGGCAGGAGTAAGAAGGAAGAGAGGTCAAAAGGAAGTGAGTGCAGGATAGCAGGAGTGTGAGATGTAGAGGAAGGGCAAAAGGAAGAGAGATTGAAACAGTAAGGAGAGAGAACAAGAGAGAGATGGAGGATAAGAAAGTGAAAGAGCATAAGAGAGGTGGAAAGGGAGGGCAGGAGGGAGTAAGAAGAGATATGGATGGCAGAAGAGAGAGAGCAAGAGGGAGGGCAGAGGAAATAGAGCGAGGGAATGCTGAAGGGATAGGAAGAACAGAAAAGAAGAAGAGAGCAGTAAAGAGGGCAGGAGCGAGAGAGAGTGAAAAAAAAAGGTAAGCAGTGCAGGATAGAGAGTGATGAGAATATGGGGAGGTAGATGGAGAGTGAAGGCAAGAGTGTGAGAGATGTAGAGGGAGCGTAATATAAGGAGGGAGATGGAAACTGAAGGCAAGAGGGAGAAGAATGTAGAGAGGCTGCAGGAGAGCGGAGAGCCTGAGAGAGAGTGAAGATAGGAGAGACAGAGGGATGAGGTAGAAAGAGTGTAGGATGGAAGTGAGGAGAAAATATGGGTTAGATGTAGAGGAGGTCAAAAGGAAGAGAGATTGAAAGGGAGGGGATATGAAGAAAGGAGTGCAGGAAGGAGGGCAAGAGCGTGAAAAGAAAAGATAAAGAGTGAAGGATAGAAAGTGAAGAAAAATGGGGAGGTAGATGTAGAGTGAAGCCTGGAGTGTGAGAGATATAGAGGGAGGTCAAAAGGAAGAGAGATTGAAAGGGAGGGCAAAAAGAAGACAGATTGAAACAGAAAGAAGAGAACAAGAGAGATGGAGGACAAGAAGGTGAAAAAACAGAAGAGAGAGCTGGAAAGGGAGGGCAGAAGGGAGTAAGAAGGCAGAAGAGAGAGGGATGGCAGAAGAGAAAAAGAAGGAGGGCAGAAGGAATAGAGTGAGAGAAGGCAGAAGGGATAGGGAGGACAGGAAAAAAGGAGAGCAGGCAGGAGCAAGAGTGTGAAAAGGAAAGATAGAGTGCAGGATAGAGAGTGAAGAGAAAATGTGGAGGTGGATGGAGAGTGAAGGCAAGAGTGTGAGAGATGTAGAGGAAGGACAAAAGGAAGAGAGATTGAAAGTGAGGGCAAAAGCGAGAGAGATATCTATGTTACGTCTGGTGGTTTAGTATACGAAGGCATCTGCTGCAGGGACCTGTGAACAAAGTCTTTGTTACATGTTTTCCTTACCTTTAGGCTTGTCATCTCTCCTTCTAAATGCGACCTTACTAGTGCAGACCTCACTCACAAACAATACTTTAAGTTAGCATCACGAGTGAAAGTTTGTGTGTAACTATGCAGTAAAGAATACCTAGGACAGACAGCAAGTAATACAAAGAAGAATGCGTAAAGTAAACAAGCATTTGTTATTATAAACGTACCGTGTTCACTGAACGAAGTTTTAAGATGTGTAGGTGATGGTGCAGCTGTATCAAATGGTTTAAGGTTTTTTTGCTCCTGTGTAAATAAATGATAGTGTTAGGAAAAGATAACAAGCGCAAGCAAAAGAAGCAATACATTTTTTATGAATACTGCGGAAATGCAACCTTAGCTAAGTCTTTAAACATTAGCGAGTAACGTGCCAAAAATGTGGAATATTTAAATTAGTTTATTAAGTAAATTAACTGTTTGTAAATATCATACAGAGTTTAGTTGCGAGCAGCGTATAAATTTGTATTGTAGCGCATGCAACTAATACTTTCTATGAAATCGGGGAGGGGGCAAGAGCCACTTCCTGTTCTACTCTTATATTTAACAAGATGTCACTGTGCTAAATCCCTGCATCACGTTACTTAGTATGTGTGTGTAAAAAGATTGAAAAGTGCACATGCATGTAAATAGTGAAGGTAAAACCCGCAATGTTACAACGAATGTCCATCTAAATTTTGCACGCAATATATCTAATTTAGTGGAATGTTTAAGAGTCTAAAAAGCTTACATGCAATAAATTTCTGCATAGAACTCGGCACGCAAGTAGCGCTGCTATAAATAAATAAGCCTTAGTGAAGTCTACGGTTAAAAACAACATATTAACACAATGGTGTGTAAATTAGACATGAGCAAAGAGAACGTAAAGCAAAAGTCGATATAAATGCATATAACTCTGTGGACGTAAGTAGCTTTACAAAAAAAAAAAAAAATCACACTGAAGTCTGCGCTCAGAAACAACATATTAAGACAATGGCCTGTAAAGAAAACCTGAGCAAAGAGAAGGTAAACTAAAAGTCGAGATAAATGCATAGAACTCTGTGCACATAAGTAGCGCACAGAGTTTACTTGTGATCAGCGTCTAAGTTTGTATTATGTCACATGCAACTAATAGTTACTATGAGGTCGTAATAGTGTGCGGGAGCCACATTCCTGTGCTACTCTTAGATTTTACAAGATGTCACTGTCCTAATTCCCTGCTTCACGTTAGTTAGAATGTGTGTGTGTAAAGATATCGAAAAGTGCACATGCATGTAAATCGTGAAGGTAAAACACGCAATGTTCAAAACGAATGTCTGTAACTACATTTTGCGCGCAATGTATCTAATTCAGTGGTGACGTGCGTGGAATGTTGAAGACTCTCTAAAGCTTACATGCAATAAATTTTACTATATAACTACACGTAAGTAGCGCTGGTAAAAACAAAATAATTCTGAGTCAAGTCTATGCTCAGAAACAACATATTAACACAATGGCCTGTAAATCAAACATGAGCAAACAGAAAGTAAAACAAATGCGACATAAATGCATATAACTTTGTGCACGTTAGTAGCGCTGCTAAAAATAAAATACTTCTTAGTGAAGTATACGATAAGAAACAACATCCTAACACAATCATCTGTAAATTAAACATAAGCAAAGCGAAGGTAAAACAAAAGTGGACATAAATGCCTAGAACTTTGTGCACGTAAGTAGCACTTCTAAAAAGAATTAATTCTCAGTGAAGTCTGCGCTACGAAACAATATATTAACACAATGGTCTGTAAAATAAACATGTGCAAAGAGACGGTAAAACAAAAGTGGACATAAATGCATAGAACTTTGTGCTCGTAAGTAATGTTGCTAAAAATAAATAATTCTTAGTGAAGTCTACTCTAAGAAACAACATATTAACACAATGGTATTGAAATTAAACATGAGCAAAGAGAAGGATAAAACAAAACCAGAGAAAAATCCAAACACGCTATTGCAAGAGGCGTTTTTTTAAAGCTAGACTAAGTTACTTACTGTTTTCCCAGAAAAGCTTTAGTCCGCTGGCTCGAAGTATACCTGCTGGGCTCGCTCCAAGAAATGATTCCGACGGTTGCCTTACTTCTTTAAATACTGAAAAAAGAAAAAATAACAGTTTTTAATTAAATAACAAAAGCGATCAACTCTTTGTACTAAAGAACAGCATGTAGGTGTGATGTTGCTGAGGATGTCGCTGTCTCGCCGTATGTAAATTGCAGATAGGAGGCTGTCTGTAAGAATGAAAGGACTGTGGATGTTGTGGCTTGTTAGAATCGTTAGCAGCGATGTGCGACATCAGCTTATCTTGAATAACAAAGCATGATGGGGGGAGGAGCCTAGCGACGAACGAAGATGGCCGCATAAGCTCTCGGCTCCGTCGACCTCCGCCTGTTGCTTGAAGATCCTGACATATATCCTGCTTTCGCGCCTCACCCCCGTGCGGGGTAATCTTTGCTGACACTGGCGGTGTGGTCCCGAGAACTTTCCCACCCGGATTGGCGGAGCTGTGCCGTGTGAAAGATCTTGGCCCAGAGTTGCCTGTAAGCCGGGACCTCGATTACTGACCCAGCCGGGTTACTGGGCAGCAGCGGCGGTTGGGTGCCCCAGACGTGGTCCGGATGATTAACCTGGAGTGTTTTCCATCCCTATATTGGTGAGGTGCCTGCAGTCCTGTACACACTGCGGAGGTGTGCGTATCCTGAAGGTGGCTGAGAGGTCGGGGGTCCCCTTCCCGGCGGCTGGCCCCCTCGCCGGGCTGGTGCCCCCGCCCAAGAGGCCCCGTCGCAGTTCGGAAGTGAGCCTCCAATCCCCGCCTGCCCGACCCGCACTTCGGTCCCCGGGGGAATCGGGTGCCCCGAAGTGCAGTCAAATGTCTGGAGTTGACCGTGTGGAGGCGGTGCGGGGTAATGAAGAGCCGTCTTTGAGGACCGTGATGGCCGCCATTAGGGAGCTGCGATCCTTCATGGCCTCTACCCTCCAGAAGACGATCGCGGATGTCACCGAAACTGCCCGATCGTGCGAGGACCCTGACCTGCCTGGTGCCCTTGAGCTGGCTGTTATGTCTACGCTATTCCCGGTACTTACCAAACGAGACTCCCTTCATGTCAAAACCTCGCAATTATCGCCTCGAACACTATGTACTAGTGGACCTGTTGTCTCAGAGAGACGCCCGCCATTATTGGTGCATCCGTCCACTGACGTGTTTGTAGTCTTCTCTTCTCCTGAGCCTACGGCTAATACGACCCGGCGGATGCTGCGAACATCACTCGATTGTTTTGACTTTGCCCTGAGTTTGGAATCGACATGGTCGTACATTGGCTGGAAGACGGCAAGTGTCATGGCGGCGGCGGGTCATGACGGACTGCGGTGCTTGATCGGACTCCTTATGCAGGTCCACAGACTGGCGGGAATTTAGATTTTTCCTGGATATGTTCTGGTGCAGTTGGCTGAACTCATTGTGAACATTCGGAGGGGTCAAGGGTGAGACTGCTTGGATCTCGACTTTGGGGGTGCGTGAAGTTCGGGGGATCCGCCATTTTGTTGCTTACGGGTGGTGGGGCGGTGTCGGACGCCTTCTCTGGGCTTTATTTTCAATAACCTGCTTATATAATTGCTAGACTTAGGACTGGGACTGTGCACCGCAGGGGGGGTAAGGGGACCGAGGGCAATTGTGATTTTTCTCCTCCTCCGTCTTTTTTTTTCTTCTTATTTCTTCCTTTTTCTATCTTTATATATTTCCCGTTTCTCGCTATATTTTGGGTTTTTGGATGCTGGGCGATAGGCACGCTGCTAGGGGGGTAGGCCGTAGCCACTTGCAGGGGTGCAGGGTGGGGGGGGAGGGGATGGGGTATTATTGTTTTTCCTTTTCTTGTTTCTATGGCCTCTTTTTCTTCATTAGTTTAACTGGACTCTCTGTTCTTTTTCCTTCTTTCTGGGTTCTGGGATCGGTGCAGTGCATT
The DNA here is from genome assembly GCF_964263255.1 of Lissotriton vulgaris. Classification (NCBI taxonomy): domain Eukaryota; kingdom Metazoa; phylum Chordata; class Amphibia; order Caudata; family Salamandridae; genus Lissotriton; species Lissotriton vulgaris. Next base: position 427,430,558 of record NC_141693.1, read on the forward strand.
AGCTGATTTTGAATTCCCGACGTTGACCGTGGGTTTCGCCCATAAATGTTTTTCATTAAGCCTCTCTAAGTACGGGCGATAGCCGGGTGTGCTTAGTGTTTGATTGCACGCGTATATTGATGGCCCACCCTTAAAGATACCGACAGATATATGATCTAGATTCAGTGACTGATCCCACCTTCCTTTTTCGTTTTCTGCTCTTTTTGTTATTATATTGTAATTCATTCCTTCTAATGGTAAATATCCTGTTGTAAAATTTAAAATTAACCTCACTCATCCTGTGCAACATTGTGTGTGCTGCAACAGTTCTGGTCTCTAATCCTGCTGCCGTGCCTCCGGGATGTTCGGCTGAATAGCTGTGTGCACCTTGTTTACAAATAAAGGTTTTCAAAAATTAAAAAAAAAAAAAAACAAAGCATGGTGTTCGACAAGTTGGAGACATGTCCCTTACGGTCTGCAAAAAAAGAACGTGCTGCTGAGTGGAATTGTAGAAACTTACATCAAAAACACTAGTTTACAAAATGTAACATTTTTGCTACACAGAAAGTACACGACATGCACAATCTGTATAAAGTAAACATAAAAGTACACTAAAGTATGAAAGCTACCAAAATCGTTTACCCGACTTTACACAGCATCCATTGTTACCATGAGACACGATGAACACGAGCCTGAAAAGAGGTGCATCTTCATTCCTACAGTTTATAAACAAAAAAAAAGAATAAAAAATGCCTTACCTGAGGACACTTGCACCACGGGAAAAGCGCCAAAAAGAAACAGTAGCTCACATGAAACGGGCAAACCTACAAATAGATAAACATACAAAGTGAAAACAAAACGTACAAAGCGGGTCAACGGAGCTCGCAAGTGACAGGCAAACCTAGAAAAAAACAGGAAAGAGACATTAGGAGCGAAAAGGAGCAAATACTTAACTTTTAAAATGCCTAAAGCAAGCGTTTCCTAAACACCCAAAAAAGACAAGATGGCTTACATGCAATTCCTGGCACCACGGCCAAAGCGTCCAACCCAAAAACAAAATGGCTTACCTGCCGGGCCTTGCACCTCTGCCAAAGCGCCTAACACGGGCAAACCTACAAATGAAACAGACAAAAGATTAGAAGCGAAAAGGAAGAAATAGTTTACGTGCAAACGGCCTAAAGCAAGCATTTTGGAAACACCCCAAATAGACAAAATGGCTTGCCTGCCGGTCCTTGCACCACGAGCAAAACTAAAAGTCGCACTTACCTGGATAAGCGGGATACATCTTCAACTGCCGTTCGAAATTAGCTTACCAGAGAAGCGTGCCCCCCCCAGGACGTAACATCATAAAGCGCACTTTCGTCAAAAAAGCAATTTAAAATATCGATCCAAAGAAATGTCACCCCCCCCACAAAAATATAAATTATTAACACGAAAGAGCAAACCTACAAAACACACAGAAAAGCGACATTAAGAGCTAAAACGTCAAAATACGTAAACCTACAAACAAAAAACTAATTTATAAAGAAAATGCTCCTTACCTGATGGCTTCGTGGAAACTTATATCTTGCAGCCAACTCCAGCAACAGACGCTTGGCTTGGACGACACGACCGAACCTACAAAGGAAACAGAAAAATACACATTAGGAGCGAAAGATTACCGGTGCAACGGAGCTCACGAGCCAAAGTACATAACAGCTCACACAACACGGCCGAACCTACAAAGGAAACAGAAAAAATACATTATACAAAGAAAATGCTCCTTACCTGATCACTTTGTGGAAACTTAAATCTTGCAGCCAACTCCAGCAACAGACACTTGAATGACACGGCCGAACCTACAAAGGAAACAGAAAAAATACACATTAGGAGCTAAAGCTTACCAGTACAACGGAGCTCACGAGCCAAATTACATAACAGCTCACACGACACTGCCGAACCTACACAGGAAACAGAAAAAAAACATTAAGAGCTAAAACCGCAAAATACGTAAACATACAAACAGAAAACACATTTATAAAGAAAATGCTCCTTACCTCATCGCTTCATGGAATAGCTTACCAGAGAAGCGTGCTCTACCCTGAACGTAACATCATCAAGAGCACTTTCGTCAAAAAAGCTATTTAAAATATCGACCCAAAGAAATGTCATCCCCCCCCGCAAAAATATACATTATTAACACGAAAGGAGAAAAAATACAAAACACACAGAAAAGCGACATTAAAAGCTAAAACGTCAAAATACGTAAACCTACAAACAGAAAACACATTTATAATGAAAATGCTCCTTACCTGATGGCTTAGTGGAAACTTATATCTTGCAGCCAACTCCAGCAACAGACGCTTGGACGACACGGCCGAACCTACAAAGGAAACAGAAAAAATACACATTAGGATCTAAAGCTTACCAGTACAACGGAGCTCACGAGCCAAATTACATAACAGCTCACACGACACTGCCGAACCTACACAGGAAACAGAAAAAAACCATTAAGAGCTAAAACCGCAAAATACGTAAACATACAAACAGAAAACACATTTATAAAGAAAATGCTCCTTACCTCATCGCTTCATGGAATAGCTTACCGGAGAAGCGTGCTCTACCCAGAACGTAACATCATCAAGAGCACTTTTGTCAAAAAAGCAATTTAAAATATTGACCCAAAGAAATGTCATCCCCCCCCCCACAAAAATATACATTATTAACACGAAAGGAGAAAAAATACAAAACACACAGAAAAGCGACATTAAAAGCTAAAACGTCAAAATACGTAAAACTACAAACAGAAAACACATTTATAATAAAAATGCTCCTTACCTGATGGCTTCGTGGAAACGTATATCTTGCAGCCAACTCCTCGCTTCGTGGGAACTCAGAGCGAAAGCTTACCGGTACAACGGAACTCACGAGCCAAAGAACATAACAGCTCACACGACACGGCCGAACCTACAAAGGAAACAGAAAAAATACATTAAGAGCTAAAACGGCAACATAGGTAAACTTACAAAGTGAAAACACATTTATAAACAAAATGCTCCTTACCTGATCGCTTCGTGGAATAGCTTACCGGAGAAGCGTGCCCCACCCAGAATGTAACATCAAGAGCACTTTCGTCAAAAAAGCAATTTAAAATACAGATCCAAAGAAATGTCACCCCCCCCCCCACAAAAATAACATAACAGCTCACACAACAGGTAAACTTACAAAGTGAAAACACATTTATAAACAAAATGCTCCTTACCTGATCGCTTCGTGGGAACTCGGAGCGAAAGCTTACCGGTACAACGGAACTCACGAGCCAAAGCACATAACAGCTCACACGACACAGCCGAACCTACAAAGGAAACAGAAAAAATACATTAAGAGCTAAAACGGCAAAATACGTAAACTTACAAAGTGAAAACACACGAGCCAAAGAACATAACAGCTCACACGGCACGGCCGAACCTACAAAGGAAACAGAAAAATACATTAAGAGCTAAAACGGCAACATAGGTAAACTTACAAAGTGAAAACACATTTATAAACAAAATGCTCCTTACCTGATCACTTCGTGGAATAGCTTACCGGAGAAGGGTACCCCACCCAGAACGTAACATGAAGAGCACTTTCGTCAAAAACTTACCGATCCAAAGAAATGTCACCCCCCCACACAAAAATAACATAACAGTTCACACGACAAGTAAACTTACAAAGTGAAAACACATTTATAAACAAAATGCTCCTTACCTGATCGCTTCGTGGGAACTCGGAGCGAAAACTTACCGGTACAACGGAACTCACGAGCCAAAGCACATAACAGCTCACACGACACGGCCGAACCTACAAAGGAAACAGAAAAAATACATTAAGAGCTAAAACGGCAAAATACGTAAACTTACAAAGTGAAAACACACGAGCCAAAGAACATAACAGCTCACACGACACGGCCGAACCTACAAAGGAAACAGAAAAAATACATTAAGAGCTAAAACGGCAACATAGGTAAACTTACAAAGTGAAAACACATTTATAAACAAAATGCTCCTTACCTGATCGCTTCGTGGAATAGCTTACCGGAGAAGCGTGCCCCACCCAGAACGTAACATGAAGAGCACTTTCGTCAAAAAAGCAATTTAAAATACCGATCCAAAGAAATGTCATCCCCCCCACCCCCCACAAAAATAACATAACAGCTCACACGACAGGTAAACTTACAAAGTGAAAACACATTTATAAACAAAATGATCCTTACCTGATCGCTTCGTGGGAACTCGGAGCGAAAGCTTACCGGTACAACGGAACTCACGAGCCAAAGCACATAACAGCTCACACCACACGGCCGAACCTACAAAGGAAACAGAAAAAATACATTAAGAGCTAAAACGTCAAAATACGTAAACTTACAAAGTGAAAACACATTTATAAACAAAATGCTCCTTACCTGAATGCCTCGTGGGAACTCGAATCTTGCAGCCAACTCCAACAACAAACACTTGTAAAAAGAAGAAAACAGGCCGACTCAAAAAAAAAATAACACACACCCACTGCCGCAATGATGATCAGAAGTGGGTGGAGAGGGAAAAAATCGCGGGAATGCCCCCGAATCTGGTCCGGCCTTGACGGACAGATCCGGCTCCCAATGGCTAGCCTCCATTTATGGAGCTAGCCAATGGGAGCCGGGGACGTTCCTGAAGCACATATGGTAAACAATAGATTTTGCCTGTGCCGAAAAGCTGCGCAGATCACAGCCTTCAGCAGGCGAAACCGAAAAATATAAGATAATTATAACTTCCTAATACACTTAAAGTTTGGAGTCCTAAAGTGGGGCCCTTTACAGTGTAGAATTTGACAATATATGCATGCAGTCGTAGTTGGTCAGTTTCAATTTTACTACCATTAACTGACCATAAAAAGTCATTATGACCTCTAACAAGGGTCATTGTCTAGCTCTTATTTATCTTTATCAGTAGATGATTAATCCTGTTGTACTCCTTCAGAGATGACAAAAAGATGAGCAAGCAGATGGATGTATCATGAAGCAGCTCTAACCTGCATATTCGAAAATGGAGAAATGTTCACCACCTAATTTGGGAGAAAAGCATATACAGTTTCTAAGTAGTCAGGCACGTCAGATAAGTTCACATTAAAAAGACTTGGAGATGGGGGGATGAGCTACACTAGCAAACAAGATGGCCGCGTAAGCTCCCGGCTCCGCCGACCTCCGTCTCCTGCAAGAAGATCCTGTTACTTATCCTGTTTTTGCGCACTGCCTCAGTGTGTATGAACCGGACTGGAGCTTAACGGTGCAATCCCGGATTTTACCAGTTTGGTAGACAAAGATATGTCGTGTGGCAGTTTGCGGCCTAGACCAGCCTGGAAGCCGGGGTCTCGAGTACTGGCCCAGCCGGGTTTCAGTTGAACAACATAGGCTGTAGTTGTGTGACAGGGTCCGGTCTACCGAGGTGGGAAAATTTTTTCTTGGACAGAAGTTGACGATGGTTGGCTGAATTGATGAACATCGAAGGAGGGGTGACAACGCACAATTGGAGCGGTGGACGGGGGTCCCTGGCACGGTGGCCCGGCTAGGGCCCCGCCGGTGTTGGCTGTGTTGGGATCTCCACCTGCGGTGGCTGAGTTCGGATTGTTATTCCCGACGATAAGTCCCCCTCTGAAGTCGTCCGTTCCACACCCGGGGAGACCGGGCTCTCTGGGGACGCAAATATGACCGGCACCGAGCGAGGTGTTGTGGAGCGGACCGAGAGTGACCTGTCACTACGAACTATGTTGGCAGCTATAGGGTCACTTCATGTTTGTGTTGAAGCCCACATTCATAAAATGATAGCGTTTTTGTCTGGAATTGGGCAGATGGGTACGGACCCTGGTCCACTACAAGAAACAAAATGACTCAAGATACCCAAGTTGGCCACTTCGATGGAGGAAGCAGACCCTGTACTATGGGAGGCGATGGAGCCTCTGACCAGTGTTCTTGGGGATGAGAGCAAGCTTGATGCCGCAAACGGATTGTCAGGCCTACGATCGCTGCCGACTATGGAAGGACTATTAGATGCTCCTTTTCCGGAGACTTTTGATGGGAACTGTTGTTTGTTTGAAACTGCGTCACTCCCCTATACATCGGAACCGCTAAGATGGCGGACGAAACAACCTTGGGAATCCATGACGGTATGGGGAGTCTTTGGACCTAGCGGAGTTCTCAACACTTTCATCTCTCTGCTACGTCTCGGTTTGAACTTTGCTACAGCTTTTTCGTGCATTGACTATCCTGCGGAAATGACAGTTCGTCCGGAAGGGGCTCACATGTCTGATCGGAAGGGTCAAGGATGAGACTGTGTGATTGAGTTTGAAATCGGGCATTACTGGACACAGGGTTTGCAACCATGATGCTTTCGGGAGGTTGGGCGGTGTCTGGAGTTTCCCCTGTTGCGCTACTTATTTGCAACCTAATAGATTTCGAGAACTTAGTCTGGGGATTCTTGGCTCTGGCGGAGGGGAGGGGAGACCGGGGGCATGTATGAAGATGCCCTCCTCCATTTTTCACTTTTAGTATTTAGTTAGTTGGGGTGACAGGCACACTGCTAGTTGGGATTAGGCGATAGCGATATGCAGCGGTGCAGGGTGGGGGGATAGGTTTATTGTTTTGTCTTCATTTTTTGTTTTTATGGTTTCTTTTTCTTCACATTCTCTCTCACTTTCCTTTTAGAAAATAGTTGGTGGAACATCCTGACTTGGTTGGTATTCCAGTATCCGGTGCTCATGCTTCTCTTATTCTCCTGATTTTATAGGTGGGCAGACTCCGAGGGCTTGCGCTCAATGTGAATCGTATATTGTATTGTGGCACATCCTGTTTCTCATACATTAGCGTAGGCGTCTCAACCATTTCTTCATTGCTTACTATCTATCCTGTATTTTCTGCTCCCCTCATTATTATGTCTAAATGTATGGCACCTGATATGTCTATTTCTTTCTTTGTTTTGAAACTAATAAAAAGATTTACAAAAAAAAAAAGGACTTGGAGATAAAATGAAACCTTGTTTAACACCTTGGCTGCTAGAGGTTTTCCCCTGCGGCGCTGCATTCTCTGATTTCCCATTTTTCATAACGAGCTCAGCTCGTCATAAGCACACGACCAGTGTACTGCATGACGAGCTCAGCTCGTCATGAGCAGCGAAGGGGTTAAGCACTATTTTGTATACAAACAACCTGGGGAAAGAACGTACTCCCACCCTGACAAACATATTCAAAGGCAGTAAAGTTATCCTTTGATCAGAACTAGATATTGAGTTTTTATACTTTGAACAACAGTGCCCAATTTGGTCCTGGTGTTCTGGAAGATTTCACACTGGAAATCACAGTAAATTAAATGAAATCAAAGTGTGTGTCATTTGATGAAATTATCAATATGTGAAATGTAATTATAGAATTCAAAATGTGCACATTCCAACTTGTTGTACATGATCTTGGATTGTATCGTGCACCACATTAGTGCTCAGCATTACACTACGTTTCAGTTAGGTTGTCATGAGAGAAATCACAATATATATACATTCATAAATACTACGCAGATATTACAAATTGTTCTAAGTACCAGGACATGATCAGCCATCATCAAACTCAAATTATCACTTGTTTGACCAATAAAGTTCGCAACGGTGCAACCTCCTGTCGAGTTTGCTCATGTTCAGAGCAGGGAAGGATTGAGCCCTAGAAACTGTTGCTGCTACCATCAGCCTAAACTTTCTCTGGCTTTTATTCTTACAGGCTTCAAGCCGCGTGCACTATTTCTGTTCCTGATGTTCTTTCTTGGCTGCGATAATGTTTCAGAACTAACTGATGGGCTACAACCAAGCATGCTTTATTAACCACATCTAATACTCATGCAGTTGATTCACAAACTTGTATGATTCACGCTGAAGCATTGTTGTTTAATGGCTTTCTCATCCCTCGACCACTATCAAGGCCGGGGTTTTCACTTTAAAGAGTACCAGAAAGATCACAAATAATGTTGTGCAACATACCCCAACAGAGTAAAACATTTGGGGAGCTGACACTACAAATTAAATTCAAAAATAGGGCACCAGAGCTGCAACACTTGGACATGAGCTGACTATGCCAGGGATATTCCCCCTTCTGGATTGGAGGAGCACCTAACAATTGAAAAACTGCAGTACTTCTGATTGGCTGGGTTTCAGATGAGGGTGAGTTGCAGTCTAGACTAGCCAGATGGTGCTTTATTAATCATTTGACTTGACAACCAAAGAGATCCTGTATTTAAATGCAGGAGGGAAGATACCAGGAACAGGAGTAGCAGTTTCCCTACCTTGCTCCAAGCTTCCCCGATTAGAGACAGTGTGGAGGACAGTACATGTCAACCTTAGGACACCACTGAGAAAAGCAATGCAAGGTTATCACTGGTCCTCGATTTGTTACCATTTTCAATTAGCAGCTTGACAATGAAATAAAGAGTAAACAAATATTTAACATAAAATCACCCAAAGTGAAAAACAAGTGAAACAGCAAAATGTATACACAGAAGAAACATGGGCAGTCTCTTTCTGAGATTGCTCCATGTCCATCCGGCAATGTGCAAGTTCCCCTTCCCTATCTTCTATTTGGCCCCAGTACTTGTTTGGACCCAAAGGTGGATTGTACTCACAGACCATGGGTGCACAGTTATAGATGTTGTTATTATTGTCTCAGCAATCAAATGAGTTGGGATGGGTGAGCTATGCTGGGGAGTGTGATAGGTCAGGAGGGTGAAACACTAAGGGAAAAAAGACTTGTGTGGCCTGTACCGTAGCACATGGGTAGTGGAGATTCCCACGACATATTACTAATGCAATGAAACACAAAAAAAGTGTTATCAAACCTTGATCACCTCGAAGTAATAAATGGCAGGGGTTGACCCATTACTTATATGCGTGCATACTTTATTTTACATTTAGATTTAGTGTAACAAGTGATTGCTAGGTTTACTATTAACTATAGTTAAAATATGTGTATCTTAACATTATATTGAGTTGATATGGACCTAGGTGCCAGATTACTGTGTAAAACACTCTTTTTGCTTCAGGTACCAGAGTTACTGTGTTTCTTTTTTATTAGCTTACTGTGGGAAGGTTATGTTTGTTACAATTAATTAGCACCTGCACAGGATGGGAGGAGGAGGATACTCCGTTATGAGATATTGTAAAGGTCGCTATGATGGAAGAATTCAGAATTGTATTATCTGTGAGAAGGAGGCTGACACCAAGTACAGAAGGAACACTGATTTCCGATTGGTTCTTACTCGGTGGGAACCTGTGAAATATATCACTTGGATGACATTTCATGTTTTAATTGTATAGGCTAATTTTAGTTAGTAAAGATTTTGCCCCTGTCCTCCTTTGCAAGTGGACGTCCCTTTCTCTCCCTTCCTTGAGCCCCAATGCTCTTTATCTTTCTGTTAATAGAGTTACTCACGAGAGCAAGCACATTCCTTCTTTTTTTAATTGGAACCTTCACTTGGTTCTACTTGTGAATTTATATGTGCTGACACCTGCTGCTTCTAGAATTTTCCCCATTCACCCACAACTTTAGCTTAGCATTACGGAGTTCCCCTTTATGGGATTTTACCTTACCTTGCATATGCTGTCTTTAATAATGTGTTCTTGTATTTGCTGAATTTAATTCCCTAGATTATATTCATGCATTTTGTAATCAGGAAAGTATTGATTTATGCTAATTTGATTTGATTTGAGATTTAACCAGACTAATTTGATAATACACCTTCACAGTTACAAAATTACCCTTCTCTGTTGGTACAACAGGGACATATTCTGCTTCACTCTCTTTGATATATAGCTGAATTGATGATTTTAACCTCATTTCGAGATAGAGGTCCATCCTAGTGGACACAGCAGAGATTCGAATGTGCACCATATTTGCAGTGCAAAAATCATACTTATCCCTCACGTTATCAGATGGTAGTAGAGGATGGTTCTCACTGAGGCTTAAATAGTCATAATTTACCCCAAAATCTGCCCCAGCTCAGAATCAATCCCCGAGGTTCCTATGGTCCTGTTTGGAGAGTTGACGGTGTTCCAGCATTTTCTGAAGTGTTTGCAGTATCCTAGGAGTGTGAGTTAGTTATGTACGTCTTTGATTGTGTTGTCGAGTGTTGTGGTGTTTGTGGGTTTTGATGAGTTAGTGTGATATGTAGTGTGTCCATTTTGATTCCAGGAGAGCTCTGTGTTGTCGTGTAATTTGGGATACTGCCTTATGTATATTGCTTATGTTTATTGTTTCAGGACTTGAAGTTTTGGTTATCGGACTCCTCGAAGTGTAAGCTCTCTAGAATTCCTGCCATAGCTCACCTCTCTTGACTATCATAATATACTGGCATGATTCATATCATTCCTTCCAACACTCATGAATGAACAAACGTCTTGCATCCTGACTTTGATCATATTACATGTTGTTGGTAATAGCTAGCTGCAACTGGTGTTCCCTGGTCTGTTTGAAAAGGCTCCATAGGTTTTACAAATGTTTTACCATGCATATGCAAGGTCAGACATCCAGAAATTCCACCTGAATAAGCATTAAGCAACCAGCATAGATGGCCTTAACATAAACCTTATTGAAGACAGACCTCATCAAATTAATCCCCTACACCTGTTCCTTGCTATAAGCAATTAGAATGCGACCTTTGGGAACATTCTATAACACTTTCTAGAAGACAGCCTCATCAAATTAATCATTTGTCCCTGTTCCTTGCTATGAGCAGTTAGAACGCGACCTTTGTGAACATTCTACAGTACCTTCTAGAAGGCAGCCTCATCAAGTTAATTATCTTAACCTGTTCCTTGTTACAAACAATTTGAATGTGACCTTTATGAACTTTCAAAAGAATTCTTATTTAACTCCTTCGATGCTCATGACGAGCTGAGCTCGTCATGATGTACACCTCTCATACACTCATGACGAGCTGAGCTCGTCATGAACAATGGGAATCAAGATATATCAGCACAGGAGGAAAATAACACTAGCATCGATGGTGTTAAAGACCGTCCACACTCCTCCCCTGCCACTTACCTGTTTCCCAGCTTCCAGGACTCTGTCTTGCCGACTCCCTTGATCCTCCCGCTTCGACCTCACTGCACAGAACATCCCTCATTGGTCTCGCACCTGGATGGAAAAAATAACAAGAAGAAAAGGAGAGATGCATTATAACAGAATTGATTTTACAAAGTGCTGAGCTCAGTCCCAACATTGTCCCGCAAATAAAGGTAACCAGTGTTTTTGTTCAACTTGTACATACTGTTGGCAGGGCTCTACCAGAGAGGACGTGCGAGAAGCTAACCCCATCCAAATTTGCTTGCGGGTTTGATGCTGAAATCATACTCACTGCAGTTTCGAGATCTTTGATGAAGGGACTTCTAAGGACAATCTAAATGAAAACAAAACTACAACAAAACTAAAGGTTGGTTAAGATTTAAAAGCTTTTGTGAGGTGATACCTTAAGAGAAATACTGGAATGCCACCGGGGCATTACAAAGTCCGAAGGGCGTGACTTGATATTCAAATAGATGAATTTAGTCCTAAAAGCGGTCTTCCATTCATCACCATGTCAACCTTGATGACATGGTAAGAGCACTGGAAGTCCGAGTTGGGAAGATGAGGGCTCCCCTGATCTGATCTAGTAGCACTGGTATCAGTGGTAAAGGATAACAACTCTTACCTAATTGATAGCATGATAATCAATGCATGCTCTTAATTGTCCTTCCTTTTTTGCCACAAAGAAAAGGATGCTTGTGATTTGGATAACCTAAGGAAGCTTGGCTAGGTTTTCCTTGATTTAGTCCTGCAAATGTTTAAACTCTAACTCACTCATGGCATATTTCCAGCTACATGGAATAGTCACCACTACTTGCAAACCTATGCGACAATCGTAGCCATGATGCAGAGCTAAAACACTTGCCTTTATTCCCCAAATACCTCCAGGAATTCACCATAACACTCGAGTAGGGTGAATATACTAACATATCTGTGTCCCCAGACTTCTGTGTGTTAACATACTAGCTGGTTTTTCTGTCTTATGTCTCAAATTAAAATTGGACAAGCAATTCATTGGGTAGTAAGGTGAACTGAACTGCACTGAGCATGAAGCCCACTGTATGTAGCATTAGTAACAACATTCTCATGATAAGGCGAACTGGGGATTGTCAATAAGGTTGAAGCTTATGTGTTGCCATTGGTCTTCTCCTATCTTCAGGATTAATAAATCAGTGTGATAGTGTACTGTTTCTCATGTCAAGGAGGAGCCGTTAACTGTTTTTACTGGTTCAGGCATCCCTTTCTTTTTTTTTAACCATCTTTATTCATTTAGCATTTTTCACCCACCCCGCCATCCCCCCCGCCGCTCAGACAGGAGAAAAGATGAATATGCCAAAATACATCCCAAAATTAATTACATTATTTCATGTAAAACAGTAACCTGCTTCCATCTCATATTTCTAATTCTAATACAATTTACTTCATTTGGTAAAATATGGTAAAATAATCCCCCACAAAAAACTGTCCTATGGTGACATGTGCAAATACTATAAAGTGCATATTCTTTCTTCAACTTCATTCCCCACTTTGAGTTTGGATCCAGACATGAAGAGGGCTCCAAATTAGACGATTAGTCTCAAAAGTCCCTAGCAGGATTACATCCTTAGTGTTATTTCGGTTTTTAAAACTTCTGATAGAAAATTTGTAATATCTTTAATTAATTTTTGCAAAACATTATGATGCAAAAATATGAACACTATCAACAATATAAAGTGCACAACGAGGACAGCATGTTCCCTTCCCTCCAACCCATTGCACGATTGCACATTAAAACCGACTGCGATGACTCAAGAGCATACAAAAATGTTTCAACTGACACCCCAACTGTTTTTAAAAAAAAATCTTTATTGTACAGTTCAATAAAATTACAAGCACGGGCCAACAACCGCAGGGGCCGGCCGCAACACAAGAATAAGACCCACTATATTATCAAATGACACAGCTCTTCAGCCGACAACCTTGAGGTCCGGCAGCGAATCAGGATAAACATTGTATTGAACTCACCACACGTTACAGGATAAGACGAAGGTTTCATTTTATGTTTAGCCCCCCTACCTAAAAAGCGAGGAAAAAGAAACAGACATATCTGGTGCCATACATTCAAACACTATGATAAAGTGAGCCGGTACAAAAATAGAATAATCACAGATCAATTTAAAGGGAACGACTGAGACGCCTGCGCTAGCAAGCACAAAACAGGATGTACGACAAAGCAATCTATAACCCAACGCAGTCGCCCGCACACCGACCCCGCCCACCCATCTACGCCAAGATAGAAAAAGAAGTACGGTTACCAGATACTGGAATACATACGAGATCAGGATAATACCCCAACATTATGAAAGGAGAGCGAAAGGAAAGCGTGAGATAAAGAAACCATAAAAACTAAACTAACTAACAAAACAATAAAACCCATCCCCCCACCCTGCACTCCTGCATGTGGCTTTCGCCTAACCCCAACTAGCAGCGTGCCTGTCGCCCGACTAACTAAACTACAAAAAGTAAAAGAAGAATGGAGGAGGAGATTGTCATACAAACTCCCGGTCACATTTCCCCCCGCCTGAAAAGAACAACCCCTGTCCTAAGACCACAGAGTACTCAAAAAATATTATAGACAGAGCCAGACAGGGGAGACGTTGGACACCGCCCAACCTACCGCAAGCATTACGTTAGCGAATCCCTTGTCCGCTAAAGCCCCGAACTCAGACCCAGACCAACAGTCTCATCCTTGACCCCTCCGATCTTTCATGCGGACTCTGTCCGGTAACACCATCACCGCCCCAGGAGAGTTAAAGTTCGTAGGATGTTCAATTAAGATTAATATGAGACCAGTCGAACACATGGAGTTTCTGCAAGCATCCGCCACCGGTAAGATCTCCCTCCCCGACATGCAGTCCAGATGTCCTTTCATCCGTAGATGTAAAAGAACCACAAGGGCGGGAAGGGACGGTAGTCACTTTCGGTTTTTGCTAGTCGTAGTCTCAAGGAGTGTAGAACCAGGTAGCTCCACAATAATCGGCTGCGATGGTGAATGCAGCGATACCCCCAGAGAAACAATTCCGCAGGAATTCTGCAAACAGGTCAATGTCGTCAAAACTTTATCACCCACTGGGTCTCCATCTTCCTTTATTACGAGCATCGTGGGAGAATCAGTTCATTGAAAGTCATGCAATAGAACAGAGTCCAGACTCGGTCGCCCAGTTTCGATGTCACCAGCGATCATTTTATGGACAATGGTCTCTAGATGCAATTGAGTGCCTCGATGGTGGCCATTACGGTCTTCAAGGATGGCTCACAGTTCGTCCGATCCGCCTCCACTCGCTCGGTTCCAAGCATGGGCGGGTTCCTCAGAGAGCCGAGTCCCTCCGGGAGAAGAGGCAAGAGCGGAGTGGACGGCAACGGAGGGTGCATTATGAGTCAGCAGTATGCCACCGCGCGCGAGGCCCCCAGCAGACCCGGGAGGTGGCGACCGGGTCGACGGGGACGGGGACTCCCCCCCCACAGCCACAGACGAAGCCTATCACCACTCCTTCAGTATAAAACAGACCAGACGCTCGCCACCAAAATCAGGCCAGGATAACCTCCACTGCAAGAGACCGGACCCTGTCTGAGTCCCACGGCGATGTTATTCAACTGCAACCCGGCTGGGCAGTCCTCGAGGCCTCGGCCTCGGCTCCGAAGCTGGGTTAGGCCGAGATCTTAAACACGACAACTTCGTCAATCTGGGCGATAAAATTCGCGGGACCGCACCGTCTGATTCAGCAACAGTTCATCAACACGGGGGTAAAATCAGGATATCTGGCAGGATCATCAGGCAGTAGACGGAGGTTGGCGGAGCCGGGAGCCTATGTGGCCATCTTGGTTGCTGCGTAGCTCCTCCCCGCCTCCCATTTTTGGGATTACTTGTCCAGATCATCTGAAAGGACTGCGTTTCTAAGCGTGTATATCTCCCCAATAGAGCTTACTTTGTCTTGGTTTATTCTCTCAATAATTTCGACTTTCTCAAATTTAGCCTCCCCCTCCTTTCCGTAGAACAAAATCTCTAATTTGGAGAAATTTTAAAAAATCCTGCCAATCCAAAGTAAAATCTTTGTTCAGTTCTTCAAAAGATCGAAGACCAGTGGGTGAAAAAAAACAGCCAATTCGAGTAATTCCCGCCCTCTTCCATTTTCCCATGCAAGTGTCTCTAAAAACCTCAGGGAGTATACAATTATTATCTAAGGGTGTGTAGAATGATAATCTACAAATTCCACATACTCTCCGTATGGCACCCAAAACTTTAAAAACAATAAAGAGGGTCATTAACCGGACTTTTGTGAAGTAGCTGTCATGGGGGAGGGGATTTTATCCATCCATCCATTGTCCGATTGACAATGGATGGATGGATATCTCTCAGCTATTTATTATTGTAGTGGCCCAATAATATAATTTCATATTCAGGAAAGCGAGCCCCCCTATATCCCTAGGCAGAGTGATAAACCTAAATGCCGGCAGTGGTCGTGAATATGCCCAGAAAAATCGAGAGAATGTATGCTCTATTGACTTGAACCACTGTGGTGTGAATTCCAAACATATAGCTCTAAAAAGATATAAGATTTTCGGAAGAAGAGCACTTTTATGACATTATATCTTCCTCCTATGAATAAATGAAGGTAGTTAAGCCATTGGAGGTCCTTTTTCAACTACCCATTACGGGTTTCAGATTCTCCTTGACCATATTGTCTGCCCTGGAGGTAACTCTGATGCCTAGGTATATAGCCTTTTCTTCCACCCTTTTGACCGTCATCTTGATCTTATCATTGAGGACAACCTGCGTCTTGTCTTGATTACATGCATACCCTGAGACCTGTCCGAAGCGTTCTGCCTCTTCCTCAATTACCGATAAGGCAGAGTGTGGGTCTGCCGTTACCAAAGCAATATCATCTGCATAGACAAGAGTATTGGTAGCCCAATTCTGAGACCATAGTGCTGGTATTTTTCCATTGTTCTCTACGAATAAATAGATCAATATAGATTGCAAACAAAAGAGGGGAGCATGGGCAGCCCTGCCTGATACCCCAGGAGATTGGAAACTCTTTTGAGAGTATACCATTCACCATCACTGCCGCTGATGGTTCGACATATAGTTGTTTAATTACTTGAATAAATACCTCCCCTATCCCGATCCTGGACATTGCAATCCACAGATATTGCCAGGAGACCCTATTGAAGGCTTTTCCTGCATCTAGTATAAAACCAGAGCCATAGGGTCTCCTGCAACAGTAGTACTATCAAACAGTGTGATAACACTCTGGATGTGAGCTATTATGGACCTCCCAAGGACAAACCTTTGATGATGCTCTGAAAACAACCTTGTATATTATAGGTGCTAATCTGCTAGCTAGTAATTTTGAGTACATTTTTGAGTCACAGTTTATTAATGTAATAGGGTGGTATGAACCCTATTGTGCATTTTTTTAAGAACACCACACTTTTGCTTGTGACCATGATCAGGGGGGGTCACCCTCCGTTAAACATATATACGGACAGTTCATTAGGGATATTTTTCAGCTGGCTTGAGAAAGTGATATAAAACCTGGTTGGGATGCCATCGGTCCCAGCCGCTTTCCCCTTTGCTAGGCTTTTCACGGTGAGCCATATTTCTGAACTGCATACTGGGCATTCTAAGCTTTCCTGGTCTTCTTTTTCAAATTTCTCATATGGTATGGGATTTAGGTACCCTTTGATATCCCCCTGGTCCCTTTGTCATCGGCCGTATAAAGAGAGCAACAAAACCTCCCAAATGCATCCCTTATGGAACCTGGATCGGTGGTCTGGGGACCTCAAGTTAAAATTGGCTACCTCTATTTCCAGCTCTAGCACTAATAGATTATGGTCCGATAGTACTCGTGGTAGTTTAGCTATATGGCAAATTGAATTCAATTAATTAGAAATAAACATATAATCCAATCTAGCATGGGTCATGTGTGGATTAGAAAAATAAGTGTACCCTGGATCGTTTTAGCTTAACAACTGCCATGAGACTGACACATATTCCTTAAGGCTTGAAATACCTTTGACTTCCGTCACACATATCTCCACCCTCCCTCAGGAGACCAATCGCTTGGTAGATTAATATTGTAGTCTCCACATACAATAATTGGGAGTGGCCAGTGAGCAAGATCACTTGAGATAGTATTCAATACTGTAGAATCATCACTATTGGATCCATATAATGTGCACAACGTTAATTTCTTCCACGTCCTATATTGGCATTCAGTGATCACCCAACAACCAAATTTATCTGAACATGATCGCTTAAACTGCAGCCTCCCTTCTTTGGCCAGGATCACCACACCCCATACCTTGGCCTTATGTGTCATTGCACTTATCACCCTAAATTCCAGTGTATTTAGAATATGTAGTGGCAAATTATATTAGCACCCAGCGACTGTAACCCAACCGCAACTTTCTGTCTTTTCTTCACATCATTTAAGCCACATTTATTCATGGATGTCACTCTCAATACCCCCATACTATTTTGTAGTGTTGGCATACAACTGATACCCTATCTCCATTAAACCCTGCCACCCAAAATCACTATCCTTTTACTGAAAAGTACTGCACAAATGTCTATGACGTCTAAGAAACTGTGCACGCTTAACTTATTTACTCTCCTCCCTCCACCCCCCCACCCTCCACCAAAAATCAGCAACCAGGCTCAAACATGAGCCCTTGTGAGGATGTATGTGCCACCCCTCCTTTCCCTTTACCTCTTCACCCTTTGAATGTGACTTGCCAGATACCCATATCCAGAGGAACCACTCTTCATCAGCATGAAATCCTTGCTTGCAGTAGTTAATACATATTTTTTACGATTTACCCCCAATATTCCCTGCTGCAATATCATTCAGGAATTTCTGTGCTCAAATTTCAGAAGTGAAACTAAAATTCTGGCCTTTGTATATCACCAAGTGGCAATCTCCCAGTGGGAGTTGTCCCCCAGTGCACCGCGTTGTGTGATAACCTTACATTTTCAAACTAAACTGAAACACAGCAATCTGACTGTCAAAGAAAGAACTTTGTTGAAGAAGATGGCTGAAAATAATAATTTGCCATAATGCGGACAAAGGTGGCGTTCTTGTCATAATGGACAGTGAATTTTATTACCAACAAGTACACCTTCATGTAACAGATCTCACCACCTATGCACCATTAGACAGAAACCCCACTGAAGAATTCAAACAAACACTTGAAACCATTCTGCTGAAGGCTCTAGAAGACAACATCATTACAGAGAGAACTAAACGATTCTTGACCCAAGAACATACTAAAACTCCTTCACTTTACATGCTTCCGAAGGTCCACAAGGACCTAAGGAGACCTCCATTTTGACCCATTGTCTCCACAAGGGGCAGTATCCACGAACCAGTTGGAAAACTGTTGGATAAACATCTTCAACCTTTGGTGGCGAGAACGCCCACATATATACGGGACACCACTCAATTTCTGAACAAACTTGAAAATCTGGAGTTATCTGCCTGTGAAGAGTCCTGGCTATGTACTATTGATGTCAAGGCGTTATATACGTCCATCCCGCACAATCTGGGGATTGAAGCCATAGAAAATGCCATTTTGAACTCTGATATCAGCCCGACACTTCAACCTTTTATGATGGAACTATTAGGATTCACCTTGTACCAAAGCTATTTCACCTGGAGAGACACATGCTACCTACAACTTAACGGGACTTCGATGGGAAATTGTGCCGCCCCAGTCTACGCGAATTTATTCATGCATTACTTTGAACAGAACAACATCCTTAACCTACCGGATTTGGCCCAATCTGGTAGATTGTACATTCGTTATATCGACTACATTTTCTTACTATGGTCTGCCATCAATGACCAAATACAATTTACATGGTCTTATGATCGGAACAGTGTAAATTATCTTGATGTACAGGTTACAATGGAGAACCTAAAATTCCGAACTACCGTATACAGGAAAGAAACGGACCGCAACAGCACTCTTCACTATACAAGTTTTCACAGGCAGAACCTTAGGAACAATCTCCCTTTGTCTTAACTTATGAGAATTAAACGCATTGTTTCGAACAACACTGATGGCGAACAACAAATGACTATCACATGTCAAAGATTAAGGGATCGAGGGTACCCTGATGAAATTGGGAACAGTGCCAGATCTAGGTGTGAGCTGATAAAGAGAGAAGATTTGCTCAAACCAAAACTCAAAATGGAACAAAAACGCATGACAGTGGTTTCCAAATACTCCACCATGAGCAATAAATATCGAAACATCATTTTAAAACATTAGTCACTTTTGAGCAAGGAACCCGATTTCAGAGGAGTGTTTGAACAAAAACCCATGTTTGCCTATACTCATGGTCCAAACATTAAGGAATTGTTAACCAACCCAAGGACTGAAAGTCCTACTTCTAGATACAAAGGACTTCAACCATGTTATTATTGCAGTAACTGCAACAATGTCATTAAGGGTAACATCTTACATCATCCAATGAAGGGCCATAAAATCAAACTTAAGGTGAACGCGACGTGTAATACGTCCAATGTGATCTACCTACTGAAGTGCCCATGCGGCTTGTGCTATGTTGGGCATACGGAAAGGAAGATAAGAACCAGACTTTTGGAACACAAGAGCAATATAAGAACTGCCAACACGAAATCATCTGTGGCTATGCACTTTCTTGAACGCAGACACAATGTAGCCCAATTACAATTCATGATTTTGGAGAATGTTGTCAATCAGGAGGGCATGAATCCCAAGAACAAATTGTTACAAAGGGAAAACTTCTGGATACGCTACTTGAGCACGATGCAGCCCACAGGGCTGAATGACCGTATGGAATTTCTTTGTTATCTCTGACTGATGATGTTTCCAAAATAAGATTGTTTTCTAACCTTTCACAGTTAGATTTATTTGATTTAAACATGTGTTAGATGAGATGTGAATATACATGCATGTGTTTTTTTACACATTATTTCACTTCCCGAATCTTATTGATATTTCACATATCGGGTTATTCCCCTTTTGTTATTTATGCGAGTTGATTTCCAAGGCTCTGTACAGAAAGTGGGAAAGATCTGCTCGGGCATTGCTGTGCGACTGAATATGGTGGAGTCATACAAGGAAATGCTTGAAAGCACAGTGGAAACTTTGTAGGCGCAGGCCTCATCGCAGGACAGCACTATAAAGGATGTTATGTGGAAGCTCGAGGACTACGAGAACCGGCAGTACCACAATAATCTAAGGCTGTTAGGGGTCCCAGAGAACTGTGAGGGAAACGGCATAATGAAGTTCGTAGTAAATATACTGAGAGGCTCCCTACCCAAGCTTTCTACATGGGATTGGGACAAGGAAGTTCAACGTGCTCACAAATTCCCTCTTTTCCCATCAAGACATTCCTCTGGAGAAACAACTCTAGCCCGTGCAATACTGATTTATTTGGGCAACTTTTTGCTTCGTCAAGCTGTGTATGATCTGGCTAGACCTACTGTCAAAAGGAGCTTTGAAAGATTTTCTTTTCTTGCCAAACCTGATTTTGCATATGCCACGGTCAAAAGGCGATGGCAGCTCAGGCGGTTAATGACCCCATTTCAATCTGTAGTGGACTTGGTTTTCTTAAAAAATCCAGCCAGATTGACGGTGATATACAAAGATAGGATAAGACACGCACCGTTCAGTAAACCAGAGATTGAGTGGTTGAAAAATTGTTGCGTGCAAACCAGGGTTTCGCTGTCTGAACAAATCAGCGTTGAGATAAAATACCAAGTAGCAATCTCCCAGTGGGAGTTGTCCCCCAGTGCACCGCGTTGTGTGATACCCGTAGGTATGATAAAGTTCAAACAAACACCAAGTTCATTCCAAATTAATTTGTAATTTGTAGTATTCAGATTTTCATTCCAAATTCATTTCTTATTCCATGTGGTACAAGTATTCCATAAACATCAGATAATACATCCACAGTTTTTCTTTCTACATCCCTATGTATTTCGGGCTTATCCAGCCCTTCATCAGGGGAATAGTCTGTAAATAAAAATAAAAACAAACTGTTTTCAGGGGTGATATCTCCTATGTATCAATATATAAACAACTAATTTCCAATAATGTTCAGATTATCTCCGAGATTTTTAAACATGCATGATGTGCCAAGAAAGACAGTCATGAAATGTGCCAGTTCGGTAATCATTGGGTTGAAATATCGTAGTGAACTACAGATTGTGCAACCGGTAAGAGAGAAAATCGTGACCGTAGTGAAATGCTACTGAAACAAGTGCCGTTATATATAAAGTGTAGTCTGAAGTAGTAAACACCGGGGTGACTGAGGGTGCCAAACTCGAGGTATCAATAACGTTTGAAATAACGCCCTGGACAGATACTCGCTGAATGCGTGATGTTAACTCGCTGAGTATCACCAATTACTGCTCGTGTGTGCCGATAAGGATTAAACTACGCCCAAAATAGAAACTTACTAGAGACGTGGTGTTCACGCGCTGTTAGCCACAGGTTCCTGCTCGCGTGTACATTCCGAGCTGACTGATACTCGTATTTCATGCAGCACGCCTGGTGCATTCAAACGACATCAACGACGGACTGAGAAACAGTCTGAAGTGCAGGGGCCATTGAAAGACAGTAAAGTAGTGCCTGTTAGTGAAGCGTGCGGGAGCCATATTGGAAAGGTAGAAAACATGGTTACAGGAATGATAAACCACAAGTTGTGTGGGGGTAAATAGTAAAAATGTGTGAAATCAACTCCAGTCCCAATGACCACTCCAATCTATGTAAATCAACCTCCCTGGATTAACTTGGCTCCACTTGAAAGATTTTACGTTGATCCTAAAAAATATGCAGTTATCAATCCTTGTACATTACAATTTTTGTGCAAGCCAGCAGCCTTCCCTGCTGAACAAACAAATATCTCTTTTGTTTTGTCATACTTGGGTGGCAATGCTGCCAGTTGGTCGTTACTAATCTTAGAAAAGGATGTCCCTATTCTGTACAATTGTAATGCCTTTTTCAGAGAGAAGCAAAACCTGTTCGACCACATGACTCACCCACTGTCCCTAGGTTCTGGCAGGAGTCACACAATTTACTTTGTCATATTACAAACTCCAATCTGCTAATCATCAAGGTAGAGTGAGCAGATTATAAACTTTCTCCAAGGTGGCACCAAGGGAAGGGGAGAATGGGAATGAGAGATGACAAAAGAGACTGGTTCATATTGCTTCACACAGAGAGTACTGTGTTGTTTCAGACTCCTTCTGCCTCTTAATCTACTATGATATGATATGATATGATACGGTTTTTATAGAGCGCGACTTACACTCCACGGAGCATCTTGGCACTAGTGGTAAAAGTGTCACAGAGGAGGGGAGAAAGGAAATGTACGAGGCGACCAGAAAAGGGGAGGAGGGAAAGGTGGACTTGAACTAAAATAAGTTAAGTTAAATTAGTGTTAGGACGAGAGTGTCAGATGCATTAAAAATCCAGGTTTTGAGAGCCTTACGAAACAGGTTTTCTGAAGGGATCAGACGCATCTGGGTGGGGAGCTTGTTCCAGGCTCTAGCTCCCAAAAAACCTAGGGATTTTCCTCCTTTTGTTGAGAGTCTGAATCTAGGGACCACCAGTAGGTTCAGGTTGGAGGACCTGAGCGAACGAGAGGGAGTGTATCTTCCAAACCTTTGAGACAGATAGGTGGGACCCGACTGGTGGTAGGCTCTGAAAGTGATAAGTAGGATTTTAAATAGCACTCTCTTGTGAATAGGCAGCCAGTGTAGGGTTCTGAGTGCTGCTGAGGCAGATGACTTCCTAGGCAGCCTCAGTACTAGGCGGGCTGCGGTGTTCTGAACCATCTGCAGTTTGTGCAGAACACTTTTATTGGAGCCTGCATAGATGCTGTTGCAGTAATCCAGACGGGATGTGATGAGGGCCACTGCTATTGTCTTCCTGGCTGTCAGGGGGAGGAGGTCAAAAAACCTTCTCAGGCCCTTGATGATGTTAAAGCAGGACCCTGCCACGGTACCTGCTTGTTGCTTGAAGGATAGAGCTTCATCAAACCTGATCCCGAGGTTGCGGGCTGATTTGATGGTGTTTGGCGGGACCTCAGCATCTTGGGGCCACCACTGTTTAGGGCAAAAAAGGTTGTCCTGACCAAAGGGGAGGATTTCCGTTTTCCCTGAGTTACACTTGAGGTGGTGAGTTCTCATCCATTCAAAAGTAGCAGTGAGACAGTCTCTCAGGTTTTCTTCAGCTGTAGTAGTGTTGTCTTGAACAAGAATGAGCTGAGTGTCATCAGCGTATGATATTGTGCTGATGTTGAAGGAGGTGATGAGCTCTATCAGGGGGGTCATATACAGGTTGAAGAGAATTGGGCTTAGGCTAGAGCCCTGTGGCACCCCTGTATTGAGTGTTTTCTCGTCTGACCGATAGTTCCCCAATATGGTGACTTGCTTCCTATGGCTAAGGAAATTTTTTAGCCAGTCTAAGGCAGTACCTGTTAGTCCCGAGTCTGCCAGGCGGCCAATTAATACGGGATGTGAGACCGTATCAAAGGCCGCCGACAGGTCGAGCAGGATCAGGACTGCTTTTTTTCCTTGATCCATTGCTGTCTTGAGAGTCTCCACCGTGTGTAAGAGGGCTGACTCCGTGGAGTGTTTTGCTCTGAAACCTGCCTGGCTCGGGTGTAGTAGGTTATTATCCTCCAGAAATCAGCTGTTTGTTTACCGCTGCCTCTGTGAGTTTGAACAGTAGTGGAAGCAGTGATATTGGGCGGAGGTTAGAAAGTATGGTAGGGTCAGCTAGGGGTTTTTTTTGGAGGGGTTTCACGGCAGCGAGTTTCCATTCAGATGGAATGGCAGCAGTGGCTAGAGAAGAGTTGATGATAGTATTTATAGTGGGGTTAACTGTGTCCACTAGAGTGTGGAGCAGCAGAGGGGGACACGGATCAAAAAGGGAGCCTGACTTGATGGAGAGGATAGCTTGACGAGTTTCGTCAAGACTGACCGGGGCAAATTTGCTTAACTGAGGGTTTTTGTTGGTAGGTGGTAGATTTTCCTGGAAAAGGGATTCTGGGGGGTCTGGAAAGTCTTTAATGAGGTTTTGGATTTTTTGTTCGAAGTAGTCTGCTATCGAATTGCACAGGGCTGGTGAAGGTGGAATCTCTTGTCTGAGGATTCTGGGGTTCATGAAGTCTTCAACTATTTTGAAAATTTGCTTCTGATTATTGTTGGACATAGTGATGACCTCAAGGAAATGATCTTTTTTGGCGGTTTTTATCATTGCGTGATAGTGTTTCATAGCAGTTTTGTAGTCTAGGAGTTCAGTATCACTATAGGTGCGACGCCATTTCTTTTCAAGGGTTCTAACCTCTGAACGCTTGTCTTTGAGGTGGGGGGTAGAACCATGGGGCACGTTTTTTGTTTTGCTTTTTTGTCGCTTTTTGCGGGTTGGGGGGTCCGCCGAGATCTGTGATCCATTTACAGAAATTGCTGAAGTCTGTTTCAGTACAGCCAGTGGGGGGGGGGTTTCGAGTCCTCAGCGACGAGGTGCAGATTGGGGGAGTTTACTAGTTTCTTCCAATCCGTCTGTGTCTGGGTGTCGACTTTTGGATTGAGAGTGTTGGACCTTTTTTTAGGAGCGATCAGTTTAAAAGGGATCAGCCAGTGGTCGGTCCAGGTTTGAGGCAGGGGAGTTTCTACGGTTAGGGTATTAAGATTGGTGCAAATGCAATCCAAGATGTGGCCTGCTTTGTGTGTAGGCTTTTTGGTCAGTATTTCCAGCCCCAAGATATCGGTTAGTTCATTGAGCCATATTGTGTTAGGGTCGTTAGGTTTGTCGAGATGGAAATTTAAGTCGCCTAGTGCTGTAAAGTTGGCGTATTTCATGGTGAGAGTGCTGAGTACCTCTTCGAAGCTTTGTGAGAAACCGTTCTGTGGTCCTGGTGGGCGATAAATGAGGGCGTCGGCAAAGGTGTTCTCGTCATTTATCTGGATGCAGAAGCCTATGCTTTCTGCCCCCTTTATGTCCGAGAGTTCGAACGTGGAGCATTTCATGGAGTCACGGTGGATAATGGCTAGGCCACCACCTCTTTGTTCCTGCCTATCGATTCGTTGAATGAGGTATCCCTGGGGGACAGCCTGGGCTATAATCGGGTTGCACCATGATTTTAGCCAGGTTTCTGTAACAAACAGCAAGTCAAAATCGTTTTCTGTGATTAGGTCATAGATATGAGCTCCATTTTTACATATTGACCTGGCATTAATTAGGGCTCCTCGGACAGGAGTCGAGTCTTCCGTAGCGGGTAACGATTTCTCCGGGGTGAGAGAGATTTTGCAGGAGTGGCAGCATAAAGGCCCTAACCATTTATCAACATTGATCACATTGTGACAGTTTTTACTGTTCTGATTTAGGGAGAGGATTTTATCTCTAGTGAGAGTAGGCATTGGGCTGGTACATACCTTAGTTTGGACGGCGTGGCATGCCCTGGGCCCGGTCGTGGCACGGACGGGCACAGACGGGCTTGCCTTAGGCGCGCCTTCGGCGCGTAAACGGCGCGCCCGCTGCGCTTGCCCGCTGCGCGTTCTGTGATGGCACATATTTATGGGAAAGAGGTGGTGTCTGGAGTGGGCGTGGCCTAAGCGAAGGGGCGTGTCCGTGCTCCTCGCTACAATGGCGTCAATGAGCCTGGGTGTTTGGGTCCCGTTTCAGCGCTAGAATCCGCTGTACGGTGGTGAGGAATGCCTGGGATACAGGTGAGTAAGTGTTGCTTTATTAAAATCAAAGAAACAGTGAAAATATTCAAGTTTTAAAAATCGCGCTTTCACAGCTCCCGGCTTCCGCCTCAGGAGACACAATTACTTACAAGCGTCGCTTTGCTCGTGGCGCTTATATAGTCGGTTTGCAGTGGGCGTGGCCTAAGCGAAGGGGCGTGTCCGTGCTCCTCGCTACAATGGCGTCAATGAGCCTGGGTGTTTGGGTCCCGTTTCAGCGCTAGAATCCGCTGTACGGTGGTGAGGAATGCCTGGGATACAGGTGAGTAAGTGTTGCTTTATTAAAATCAAAGAAACAGTGAAAATATTCAAGTTTTAAAAATCGCGCTTTCACAGCTCCCGGCTTCCGCCTCAGGAGACACAATTACTTACAAGCGTCGCTTTGCTCGTGGCGCTTATATAGTCGGTTTGCAGTGGGCGTAGCCTAAGCGAAGGGGCGTGTCCGTGCTCCTCGCTACAATGGCGTCAATGAGCCTGGGTGTTTGGGTCCCGTTTCAGCGCTAGAATCCGCTGTACGGTGGTGAGGAATGCCTGGGATACAGGTGAGTAAGTGTTGCTTTATTAAAATCAAAGAAACAGTGAAAATATTCAAGTTTTAAAAATCGCGCTTTCACAGCTCCCGGCTTCCGCCTCAGGAGACACAATTACTTACAAGCGTCGCTTTGCTCGTGGCGCTTATATAGTCGGTTTGCAGTGGGCGTAGCCTAAGCGAAGGGGCGTGTCCGTGCTCCTCGCTACAATGGCGTCAATGAGCCTGGGTGTTTGGGTCCCGTTTCAGCGCTAGAATCCGCTGTACGGTGGTGAGGAATGCCTGGGATACAGGTGAGTAAGTGTTGCTTTATTAAAATCAAAGAAACAGTGAAAATATTCAAGTTTTAAAAATCGCGCTTTCACAGCTCCCGGCTTCCGCCTCAGGAGACACAATTACTTACTATCTGACTCAAAGGAGCTCTTGTGTCTATTTTGATAAACTCTGAAGTAATGAATATAACATGTGTTAACAGGTTTGCTCATTCATTCGCCTACACAAGTAAGAAGGCTACCACATCTCTGATATTAGATTTGCACTACGCATCTCGTGGCCCTTCTGTAACTTCTCAGAAAGGGAGTATGCTGTGCAAAGTAGGGATAGAACAAAGGAATACAAGGTACGGAAAACAAAGATAATTCCATAAGGCAAATACTATGTCAAGTGTTAACTGTGGGTTACACAGACAGGATTTAGGTTTCAAAAGTCTTGTCTCCACAATGGACTCTAGAGTTTTGCAACAGGGGTGACTTTAGTCATGCAGGGTCGTCTCTCCTGTGGAACAACGCTACAAGCGTATAATAGTCTTGATGACACATTGCTCAGCACATATCCAATCCTGTTAAACAAATCAAATTATATGACACATATTTTTTGTATTTCTCTTGACCCATTCGAAAACTGGTGTGCATGAAATGAAACATACTTATAATCGCTTGCCGGACGTGGAGATATAAACAAGAACATTTCCAGGAATACAGCCCTGATGAAGTCGTGGGGAACACCCTAGATGACGAAACGTGTTGGCTGGCTGGGCAAATAAAGAAAGAAAATCAAAGATCAAGAGAAATACAAGAAATATGTGTCATACAATTTGATTTGTTTAACAAGATTGAGTGGGTGCTCGGGCAAAGTGTTATTGATACAGAGAGGTAATTTGTGGTCCCAATCAGGGGGATTGGGTGATTCCCCAGTCCCTTGGAGCACTACTATGTAAATAGGCAAAGGTATACTCACACCTGGAATTAGTGAGTGCCAAAATACCCGGTATATCATCACCCAATAGTGTAGGTATAATAGTCTTGGACCTCCCTTCCGAGGTAGTGGTTGCCTTGAGGACACAACTATTGAGGTCAAGCACTGCACTCTATCAATTTGTTTAGTTCATGCTTAGTATGATGTTTGTACTAATCTTGTATGTGCTGTTTTCTTCTTTGCAGGAAGCTGGAATCAGCTATTGTTGATGACAAAGAAACAAATAGGTAATCAAAAGGTGGAATGGACACTTGTTACTGCTAGACCTTTTGGTTAGCATGGAACATCCTCATAAACGCAATGTTGTTCGAATGCGGTATATTACTGTACTCCGCCCCACATTAGCGTTATGGCATTTATCATTGGATGTCCAATTACGTGCTGTATGCCAGCCTCATCCAGAGGCAACCTCAGATTCTGGCAGCAGTGTCCAGAGAAGAAAAGTGTTAAAAATGAGGAAAAATGGTTAAAAAACAAAACTTAACCTGAGAAGAACTTTAATGAAAAAGGTTAAGAGTGTCCTTAAAAATGGTGGGTATAGGTATGAGAACAAGTTATTGGATCTCACTATACTACTTTGTGAATAGCGTCAACATGTTTCAGCTCCCTAGCGCCCAGCCGGGTCTGTGGAGCCTTCGTCAGGACAAACACACATAGATTACTTACACTACTTGTGTAGTAATAGGCAGTGTCATAATGCGAACACTGGGATAATTGCCCTCAAATCTGTAGGGAAAGAGAAAGAAGTGGAAACAAGCAAGTATTGCAGAAACGCTTGTACACATGTATAACAGCACATCTTTATGGAATACACAAAAAAATTATTTTTGTAAAATTGCAGCTTACATTGTAGCTAGTAATTCAGAGAAAGGGTTTATACAGAGGAAGTCTTGAATTGCCTGTGCCTACTGTAAGGTTTTAACAGAAACTAAGCAAAGTTATCATGTGGTTGAGTGAGATTGTTTTTAAATGTACACTCATATTCTAAACTGTTTGACAAAAGGTCAATTATGTTATGGGCAAGAGTCGTGCTCATTTGATGTCACAGGTCTTACTAGCGGGAACTTACATTAATCACTATGGTTATTACAAATCGCCTGCGTTTAGCGTTATTCCTTAGGTATGAAGGTATCGTAGGAAAAGTAGCGACAGACTGATTGAGAGGGATTTAAATGTCTGTCTAAATAACTAGGGCGAGAGGCAAACTGATGCGGATTACATGCTTGTGCACAACGTCAAGGAGAGGAAGTAAATATATTTAATGCCATTTTACATACCTTAGAAGAGGGTATGTGATTCTTCAACGGCGGTGAATTTAACCGTTATGGAATAGAGCTGGAAGAAGGGGCAACATGAAGCGTTTACTTGCTCTGTTCAAAGCCTTGTTCTAAGAATGTGACCGGTTAGACAAGGGAGAACGCCAAACTTACCCGAACGTGTAGGTAAACCGCTGCTTGTGCTGACTCTGCCCCCGGATACCAGGAAGGACTTATTCCTATTCGTTTATATCCGTCACAGGAATGGCGGTAGAAATAGGACTACGAAAAGGTTATGTCTACTCTAACTAAACTTTATTGGTAGTTAGCGTGCAGGGAGACAGAGACTTTAACATTGTACTTAGCAGCGCAATGTGCTACGTGTTGGTGTATTATGGGGCTAAGCTAATGCTATTTTATTTTAGTGAAAAGCACGAAATGATCGTGTAGAATCTAATTGTTAGACTTATACTCTGAATGGGCAGTATTAGTAAGGCGTTGGTCTGACTCATTTGCAGGTCTATGACATAGAGGATGTTGCACTGTTTTGTAAGACGTTTTGCAGTAGGTTTTGTGTTTGCTGATAGTAGCTAGTAATACCCAGATTGGACCTTTTATTTTTAAAGCCGGAAAGGCTTTTTACGTGAATTGGTGCCAAGGTATGTTATCATTTAGGCCCGTCAGATGTGTGCTGAGACGGTTCACCCATCTCTGTTCTTTTTCGAACAGTCTCTTCTCCGCATTGTTTGTTTTATCTGTCAGCATTTCAAGAATTGTCCAGCGTAGTTCTTCACAGTCATGGTTTGCTTCAATGAAGTGGGAACACAATTTTGTGGTGTCCTTTTTTAATCTGATGTTACTTTTGTGTTCTCCAATTCACGTTTTTACCTTGCGACATGTCATTCCTATGTATCGCTTAGCACATGGACACCAAATCATAGATATCACGTGGGTGGAGTTGCAATTTGTATGGTGTTTTTGGGTCCATGTGAAAGTGTCAGTGAGTTGTAAGGTCTTGGTGGTAGTGGTTAGTTTACACACCAGGCACGTGCCGCACGGATAATGACCGGTTACTGGCATCAGGTTAGTGTCTCGCACTAGGGTAGATTGTTTGCCTACACGTGGACGTGTGTGGATTAAGACATCTTTTAGGTTTTTTGTTCTGGGTTTGGGCCAGTTGAACTTCCCTGTGGTGATTATCTGCCAGTTCTTTCTTATAAGTTTTTGAACTTCATAAGTTGCAGGGCAGTACGTTGTTACACAGGTAACCAGATCAGGAGAGGGTTCTGTTGGGTATTGTTGTAATAGGCATTCCCTTGGTTGGTGTTTTGCACGTTTCTTACATTTCGCAATAGTAGATTGCGTGTAGTCTCTTGCTTCTAGTTTTTTACTAAGTATTTGAGCTTGATGGTTGTAATCGCTCGTTTTGCTACAGTTTATTTTCAGCCTTAAGAACTGACTATAAGGGAGATTATCTCTTAGAGGCTTCGGATGGTAGCTTTTATATGAGAGTAAACTGTTCTTCGCAGTGGATTTTGTGTAGGTTTTTGTTTCAATTTTCTCATTTTCAATGAAGATAGTCAGATCCAAGATGTCTAGTTTTTTCTTATCTGAGGTGAAAGTGAACTTGAGCCATTTGTCACGACCATTAAGCCCTTCTATGAACAGTCGTAGATCTTTCTCTGTATTCCAGATTACTATAATGTCATCAATGTATCGTTTCCAGTATAAAATACTGGAAACAAATGGATTGTTCTCATTGAATACAAAGATGTTCTCAAAATTGCTGACATACAATCCCGCTACTGAGGGGGCAAAAGCACTGCCCATGGAAGTACCATGGCATTGTAGATACAGTTCCCCGTTGTACTCAAAAAAGTTCTCTTGTAAGGCCAGGCGACAGCACTCTAGTACAAAGTGTCTGGGCGTGTTGTGTTTCCATTCCTCCATGTATAGTAGATCTTCCAACATCTGGAGTGTATCTTCCTGTGGTAAACCTGTATATAAAGATTCAACATCCAGTCCTACAAGTAACATAGTGTTGGAGTCAAATGGTCTGTCTGCAATTTGGACAAGTAGATCTCGAGTGTCTTTTAGATATGTCTGTGTCTTCTGTACTAGAGGTTTTAGATATTCGTCCGCAAACTTGGATAATGGCTCCAAGATCGAGCCTATTCCCGAAACAATCGGGCGCCCTGGTGGTGGGGATTTGTTTTTATGGGTTTTTGGGAGCGAATAAAAGTATGGAGTTCTTGGTTCTCTCGTAGTCAGAAAATCTGCTTCTTTCTTGGAGATCCACATATGTGTCTCAGCTTCGTGGAGCATCATTGCTATGGTATTCTGCAGTCTTTCTGTTGGATCAGTCTCTATTTTCTTGTAGAATTTCTGGTCTGACAAAAGTGCTAGGCACTGCTGGTTATAGCCTTCTTTGCTCAATATCACCACTCCTCCACCCTTATCCGCGGGTTTGATTATTATGTCCTCCATATGCTGTAGTTCTTCCAAAGCTAGACGTTCTTTTTTTGACAAATTTTGAAAAGTATGTTTCTTTGTGTCCAAATTGTCAATACCTTTGAAAATCGCCTGTTCAAAGGTCTGTATTTCTATTGGAACAGCATTTGGTGGAGGGTTGAATGTTGAATTCCTTCTCAGAGAAGTGTCTCCTTCGTTCTGTTGTGTTTCTTTTCCAGTAAAAAAGGCTTTTAATTTTAAAGTTCTACAGAATTCTGAGATCTCGCATTTCAATTTGAAGGTATCCAGCGATGCTGTCGGGACAAATCCCAGGCCTTTATTTAGAATCTTCACCTGTTCTTCTGTTAAAGTATTGTCTGATAGGTTCACTATTAGTGACCCACTTTGCTCGTATTGGGCTGGACAGATGTCATGCTCCTTGTTTGTACATTTCTCTGCTGGTCTTGCCAACTTAGGGTTTTTCTTCTTCCGCGCGGTTGGTTTTGGCCCCTCGATAAAAAAGGCTGCTGTTGTTGGTGCATATTGGTGGGAACCGACATTAAATGGTTACTCATCTGTGGCATTTGTTGCATGTCTTGAGTATAAGGGTTCATCCATCCTCCATATTGTGGGATGAATGGTTGGAAAAAGGGCATGTTGTTACCAGGATAGTATGGTCTTTGCCATCTGTTGCCTCTCCGTGGACCGCGATGGCGAAAGTTATTACGTCCCCTTCTGGGTGTTTGGTCATCTGAGCTGCCGTCAGAGGCCTCAGAGGAGTTCCAACCAGTGGAATCATTATCCGATCCTGGGTCTGGCGTTGTGTATTCTTCTTTGGAATACGGGTGCATGCGTTCCTGGCTGAATTTCATTAGGTCTTTGCCCAATTTTTGTAGTTTGCTTTGCATGATGAATTCTTGTGTATCATCCATCTCTTTATTAATTTCTTCCAGCCTCTTTTTATAAACCGTCGGATTTATACCTTTTTTAAGTTCGTTTTCACACACCTGAATCTGTGCCAATAGGGCTTCTGATAGTCTTTTTGCAGTTTTGACAATGAGTACCAGATAGTCCAAGGTACACTTCCACGAGATGGAAGACCAGTCACGGCGGAAAGCTAAATCATGCAAGAAAATTCTGGGTGCGTTGTTAACCCATAGGCCTCTTGGCGCCGATTTGGATCTTAAATATTCAGTCATGATAATACCGTGTATTGCTGTACGTATTTGTTCCCTTTTCTTTTCAGATAAATTGTCCCAATCATCTGTTTGGACTGGAGCTTGGGTCAGATCTGCATTCTTCAGTAAGGGTTGTGCTGCAAGGATCTCGTCTATGTCGTTCTCAGTATAACTAAGGCCACAATTGTCCTCCATCGTTCCACTTTCTCTGAAAAAATTGTGTCCCCGTGTTGCTCAAGTTTAAGTAACCGAGGTACAGGGTTCTCCCGCAGCTGCACGCTGCTTAATACTAAGTTATCAACTGGGGGGGAGGAGGAATTGATTGCTGTCCATTCATTTCCCCATTTATAACATATAGGTAATCAAAAGGTGGAATGGACACTTGTTACTGCTAGACCTTTTGGTTAGCATGGAACATCCTCATAAACGCAATGTTGTTCGAATGCGGTATATTACTGTACTCCGCCCCACATTAGCGTTATGGCATTTATCATTGGATGTCCAATTACGTGCTGTATGCCAGCCTCATCCAGAGGCAACCTCAGATTCTGGCAGCAGTGTCCAGAGAAGAAAAGTGTTAAAAATGAGGAAAAATGGTTAAAAAACAAAACTTAACCTGAGAAGAACTTTAATGAAAAAGGTTAAGAGTGTCCTTAAAAATGGTGGGTATAGGTATGAGAACAAGTTATTGGATCTCACTATACTACTTTGTAAATAGTGTCGACATGTTTCAGCTCCCTAGCGCCCAGCCGGGTCTGTGGAGCCTTCGTCAGGACAAACACACATAGATTACTTACACTACTTGTGTAGTAATAGGCAGTGTCATAATGCGAACACTGGGATAATTGCCCTCAAATCTGTAGGGAAAGAGAAAGAAGTGGAAACAAGCAAGTATTGCAGAAACGCTTGTACACATGTATAACAGCACATCTTTATGGAATACACAAAAAAATTATTTTTGTAAAATTGCAGCTTACATTGTAGCTAGTAATTCAGAGAAAGGGTTTATACAGAGGACGTCTTGAATTGCCTGTGCCTACTGTAAGTTTTAACAGAAACTAAGCAAAGTTATCATGTGGTCGAGTGAGATTGTTTTTAAATGTACACTCATATTCTAAACTGTTTGACAAAAGGTCCATAGTGATTAATGTAAGTTCCCGCTAGTAAGACCTGTGACATCAAATGAGCACGACTCTTGCCCATAACATAATTGACCTTTTGTCAAACAGTTTAGAATATGAGTGTACATTTAAAAACAATCTCACTCGACCACATGATAACTTTGCTTAGTTTCTGTTAAAACCTTACAGTAGGCACAGGCAATTCAAGACGTCCTCTGTATAAACCCTTTCTCTGAATTACTAGCTACAATGTAAGCTGCAATTTTACAAAAATAATTTTTTTGTGTATTCCATAAAGATGTGCTGTTATACATGTGTACAAGCGTTTCTGCAATACTTGCTTGTTTCCACTTCTTTCTCTTTCCCTACAGATTTGAGGGCAATTATCCCAGTGTTCGCATTATGACACTGCCTATTACTACACAAGTAGTGTAAGTAATCTATGTGTGTTTGTCCTGACGAAGGCTCCACAGACCCGGCTGGGCGCTAGGGAGCTGAAACATGTCGACGCTATTTACAAAGTAGTATAGTGAGATCCAATAACTTGTTCTCATACCTATACCCACCATTTTAAGGACACTATTAACCTTTTTTCATTAAAGTTCTTCTCAGGTTAAGTTTTGTTTTTTAACCATTTTTCCTCATTTTGAACACTTTTCTTCTCTGGACACTGCTGCCAGAATCTGAGGTTGCCTCTGGATGAGGCTGGCATACAGCACGTAATTGGACATCCAATGATAAATGCCATAACGCTAATGTGGGGCGGAGTACAGTAATATACCACATTCGAACAACATTGCGTTTATGAGGATGTTCCATGCTAACCAAAAGGTCTAGCAGTAACAAGTGTCCATTCCACCTTTTGATTACCTATATGTTATAAATGAGGAAATGAATGGACAACAATCAATTCCTCCTCCCCCCCCAGTTGATAACTTAGTTTTTGACAAAGAAACAAAGTCTACATAACTGACAAACTCTCTGCAGGCTAGCACAAGCTCTGTGATGATGTGCAGGTAGGTTTTGAAACTGTCGAGCATCTACATCTGGGAAGTCAATTGCCAAGCAAGGTGTGGCACCAAGGTGTGCCTTTTATAGTCAAGAGCCTCCTGTTGTGAATGTTCTAGATATTCTGAATTATGTACAGTGGGGAAGTCTCTGGAGTAAGGGCTGAGTCCTGCACATGGCTGAGTCACACATGGTATAGAAGTCTGTGGAAGAAGGCTTGATTCATGCACAGGGATGAGTCATGAACAGTGTGAAAGTATCTGGAGGAAGGGATAAGTCATGCATAAAATGCCACATGAAGGCCTTCAAGGGCAGATCTACACAAACATCTTGATTATTGTTTTAGTCTACTGAATGTTTGCATATATTTTTGTGGTTTTTATAAAATGGGTTTGGTTGCGAACACGCGTGTGAGCATGCTGGTGACTGGAAGAATTCTGTGGAAAGCCTTCTCCATGTCTAAATCTTACTGGACCAGATTGGGGACAAAACAACTGTTGCCTTTATGGGAGAACACGCAAACCCAGAGGTTTATTGCGGGTTTTCTAGTGGCCATGACAGCCAGCTCCATATATGCAAATGCAAAGACCTCCCAATCCTAAAATGCTCAAAGCCCCCTTGATTCAGCATAATATAAATATTTGGAGGTTTAATGTGAATGGTTGGTTTAACAGGAATTCTCTTGGAGCAACTATTTTTAAGAAACCATTTACTCAAAAGCCATTCATAAAGACATATCAATCCTTCACACTCATCACACACATATATATATATATATATAAAAATATATAATGTATATTCCAGCTCCAAGGTACCCAACATACAAAGGAGCACCCAGACCTCAGCTGCACACAAGGAGCCTAAAATGGTAAGCAGGCCTCCAGCACCACGATATCCTTTGACTGTTCAAACTGCCCTGGATGCCTGACACGTTTCAAAGTGTCCCCACTTCTCTTCAGAGGCTTTGGCAGTTATGAAGGAGCGCTTGGGGCATCACACCCCTGCTTGCTTAGATGCATGCCCTAGATGGGTCTTATGGGACTTGTAGTGACTCATGTCGCGCTAATGTTCAGTTGGTAACTTTTCAAGTCCACAGATGGGCCTCGCTGTGTGGAATGCTTGTAGAATCCATACGCTGCTGTCCCATGTTCTCGGCCCGTAGTCAAGACCGCATGGCCCCCGGTTCTTTCAGGGTGGTGCTCCTTCCGTGGCATGGGCCGCAGCATAAATATTCTAGCTCCAAGGTACC
Source organism: Lissotriton vulgaris (assembly GCF_964263255.1). Taxonomy (NCBI): domain Eukaryota; kingdom Metazoa; phylum Chordata; class Amphibia; order Caudata; family Salamandridae; genus Lissotriton; species Lissotriton vulgaris. Next base: position 427,466,463 of record NC_141693.1, read on the forward strand.
CAACGTAGAAAGGAGCGCCCGGACCTCAGCTGCACACAAGGAGCCTTAAATGGTAAGCACGCCTCCAGCACCACAATATCCTTTGACTGTTCAAACTTCCCTGGATGCCTGACACGTTTCGAAGTGTCCCCATTTCTCTTCAGAGGCTTTGGCAGTTATGAAGGAGCGCTTGAGGCACCACACCCCTTCTTGCTTAGATGCACGCCCTAGATGGGACTTATGGGACTTGTAGTGCCTCATGTCGCGCTAATGTTTAGTTGGTAACTTTTCAAGCCCACAGATGGGCCTCGCTGTGTGGAATGCGTGCAGAATCCATACGCTGCTGTCCCATGTTCTCGGCCCGTAGTCAAGACCGCATGGCCCCCGATTCTTTCAGGGTGGTGCTCCTTCCGCGGCATGGGCCGCCGCGTAAATATTCCAGCTCCAAGGTACCCAACGTACAAAGGATCACCCGGACCTCAGCTGCACACAAGGAGCCTTAAATGGTAAGCACGCCTCCAGCACCACAATATCCTTTGACTGTTCAAACTGCCCTGGATGCCTGATGCGTTTCGAAGTGTCCCCACTTCTCTTCAGAGGCTTTGGCAGTTATGAAGGAGCGCTTGAGGCACCACATCCCTTCTTGCTTAGATGCACGCTCTAGATGGGACTTATGGGACTTGTAGTGCCTCATGTCGGTCTTGACTATGGGCCGAGAACATGGGACAGCAGCGTATGGATTCTGCACGCATTCAACACAGCGAGGCCCATCTGTGGGCTTGAAAAGTTACCAACTGAACATTAGCACGACGTGAGGCACTACAAGTCCCATAAGTCCCATCTAGGGCGTGCATCTAAGCAAGAAGGGGTGTGGTGCCTCAAGCACTCCTTCATAACTGCCAAAGCCTCTGAAGAGAAGTGGGGACACTTCGAAACGCGTCAGGCATCCAGGGCAGTTTGAACAGTCAAAGGATATTGTGGTGCTGGAGGCGTGCTTACCATTTAAGGCTCCTTGTGTGCAGCTGAGGTCCGGGTGCTCCTTTGTAGGTTGGGTACCTCGGAGCTGGAATATTTACGCGGCGGCCCATGCCGTGGAAGGAGCACCTCCCTGAAAGAACCGGGGGCCATGCGGTCTTGACTACGGGCCGAGAACATGGGCCCGTAGACATAATGGCAGATCAGACAGTGTATCACCTGCAAAACTCCATTTACAGTCTATATAGTGGAATGTCCTTGCCCAATGTTGTATGTGGGCAGCACAACAGTGGAACTGAAGAACCGAATCCTGCAACATATGCGGGCAACAATCCACAAGGACCGCTCCAATGCCATAGCCAAACATATGAAACAATTCCACCAAGGAGATTGGCAAAAACTGAAATTTTATGGCATACAGACAATCCCAAAAGGAGTACGCGGTGGATATCGCGAGAGAAAACTGTTGCAAGTTGTATCAAGATTTATTTTAAACCTGAGAACGCTGCATCCAAATGGATTAAATCAGTCGGAGGAACTATGCGTGCACCTATAAACAATAATTGACCTTGGAAATTAATATATACAAGAACGAGATAAAGTACATACAAAAATGATTTGAAACAATGACAATGAACGAAGCCTATTGGAAGGCAGAACAATTAAAAATAAGGATTGGATAAATAAAAGGACAGGGTCAGATGGAAATAATGTGCCAAGTTGGCAATATTATATCTGCACGAACATCCTACTTGGGTCAAATAACATTGAACTACAAGGACCAGAATCCTTGTTGAACATGTGACAGGAAATAGAAAAAAAGACTTTTAAATTCACAAGGGGTGGGGCAACCCGTTGATCGTGAGCAAGGTGGCGATACACCGAAACGCGTAGATCTATTGCGATATGCCCTGTAATCAAGGAAAATAAAGAAGATTGCAAACACTACAACTGGTTGTGCGACCCGTTTTTCCCCTTTCGGGGGAAGTTGGTGAATATTAAGCGGCGTGGGTTCAGCCGCAGGATAACGCACATACGAGAGCGCTGCAAAGTCCCGAATTGTGAACCAACGTGGAGGTGATATATATATATATATATATACCCTGAAAAACAACTGTTGATATATTGAACAACACATATGGCTTATCTCTATAGAAATTACTTTTATTTGTAATCATTAAAAATTGTAATTTAATATCACAAGCATGTTAACACAAAATAAAATCTCAAATATAGACAATATATTAAAATCTTTGAGAGCCAAATGCCATGTGAAACATTAGAAACATCATAAAAACGGTTATCCAAATGGGAATCAATCAAAAATAAATGGATTTCCACTTTTCAATAGTTTAAGTGGGACAACACAAGTTCCTTGGGTATAACTCTTAACCAACAAGGAGTTGACGCGTTTCGGTGCTAACTAGACAGTTTATACGACCACCTTCTTCAGGACAGTTAATAAGTGGTCTCTCCTTTTGTTGACATGAGTTCATTGCACCTATTTAAAAAGATAGAGTTTTACAAAAAGGAAAATAACTTTTTACACATTTTTCGATCAACCATCATAATAATGTCTGTGCATAGCCTAATTCCATGTCCATATAGTCTCAATCAACATCATACCTAAAGTTAAAATACAGTTTATCTATTAAAATCATCTAACAATTGTTTATGAGGGTCCAAACAATATTCACATCATACTCTCATTTCTAACTCACTCATTCTCATACTTTCATGTCGTTCTCTTGTTTTCTCATTTATTGGGGTATTGAAAAGATGATTTTTCCGCCCCGGAGTCATGCATATATTAGAGTATTGCATGATATCTCATTCCGAAAATGGAGATCTGGTTGAAATTAATTTACCTTGGTCTCCTTTCTCCCAGGTTCTTTGAGGTAACAAGTGTTAAAGCTTAGTTTTTCTAAAAACACTGGGGTCCTGAGTTCCTATGGGGGTGAAACTCATGGTTATTTTAACTAGTAATAAGGGATATATCTCTCTCATGCTCTGCATATCCTCCAATCTCGTAGTTCTACAACAGGTTATTTAATCTAACGTACCTAGTTCAAAATGATCGGAACCCAAAATTCAATAGTCCCCGAATCTTCATTAAAACTCATATAAAATATGTATCAAGAGTGGAACTTCTTTGCTTCCATATGTTTATTCATGGAGTCCTTAATGGGAATAAAAATGTGGGGAATTTTTTGTGTATCGTTTTAAAATGTAACTGGTTTACTGTGAATGCAAGTGCCTGAGCTCAACAGTTTTAGTTCAGAAACTTTACAACACTTCCCTCTTTTTTTTTTGTGGTTATCCTCATATACCATAATGGAACTCTTGATGGGATACTGGCACCTCGATGCAATTTGATCAGCCTGGTCCGGCCCTTGTTGAAATTGGCCAATAGCAGGGTGGTATGCCTGAACCCTCAAGTAGCCACTACCTTCCCATCAATACTCCGTTTCACCATCCTGTGGGCTCCCGTGCTACTTTGGAGTCTAGGGAACCAGCAGGGCTCCGGATAATCATTGGAGAACCAATCATCGAAGTTGCCATGCCTCTAGGGCCGCCCAAACTTTAACCAGACTCAAGGGATCACAAGCTATATCAGACTTACTAGTTATCATAATTTGCCATAAGCAGCTCGGGAAAGTAGGGGGGATTGGATCCTTCCAAGCTCTGCAGATCTCACGCCTTGCGAGAAGAATGACCTAAAAAACATATTTAGTGGGGAGGTCATTTACTTTATAACCCGTGCATAGCCCTGAAAATATTGTGGTGGTGGAAATTGCAATAGGCACTGAGAGGACCTTTTCTAGAAAATCTCCAATCTTGACCAGTAGTCTTTTAGTTCGGGCAGTCAGCAAACATGTGGACATCGTCCGCATTAAGCAGGCCACACCTAGGGCAGGGATAGACTAGATTGGAGAATTTAGACAGTTTCTTTGGAGTTATGTAAACCCTATACATGGTGAACAGGTGGTTTCTTTTTAGTGCCGCTGGCTTAACTACGGATTGTAGGATCTTAAAAGAGTTGAGCCACAAATCGCTGAAAGTACCATTGTCTAATGTGAGAGCGCTGCTCCAGAGTTTACTAAGCTCAGCTTCTGTTACTTCCTCGCCCTCAAGCAGTGATGAATACCAAAAAGCAATTTGCCTCTTCCAACGCCCACGTCTCGTCACTAAATCAAATTTAGGGTTTGGGATTTTGCTGTCTACAGGTCTAGTTGACCACCACCCGATAACTGGTAAAACTTAAACCTGGTGAGTGTTCCCCTTGTAAGATTAAAAAGCCTGTCCCAGCTTAGAAGCTGTCCACCCTCCTGCAAATCCCCCCAACAATTCAGCCCTGCCTGCTTTATTGGTAGTGATAGATGGTCATTTAAGCATGCTGGTAACCCCGGTGAGTCCCAAATCGGGGCCTGAACTGCATAGTAAGGGATATTCAGCTTATTCCTAATAAATACCCAATTTTTCAGGGCTGTCACCAAGATCTTCAGCCTTACTTTTTTGAAAAATGTTGGGTCCCCGAACTTAAATAAAAAATAGTCTGGTCCCTGGGGGACATCCTGTAGTAGGGCAGAAAACAGTAAACCCATAGATGATTGGTCCAAATGTTTGGCCATTTGTCTAAAATGTTTGAAATGGAAAGCCTGGCAGTAAAGAAGTAGGTCTGGAAAAGCCAGCCCTCCAGATTTTAAGCTTCTCGTGAGTTTTTTCCAGGTAGTTCTAGGGGCTCTAGAGTTCCAGATAAAAGATCCCAACTTCCCTTGCAGCTTTTTAATTAAAGGCAACGGGAACAATAGAGGGATGGAGTTAAATAAAAAAGTAATCCTGGGGAGAATGATCATCTTAAGTAGGTTCACCCTCCCATAGATGTTTAAAGGGAGAGAAGACCAACGATGGAGTAGGGCAGATGTATCTTTAATAACTCTATCCAGGTTAATTTTTGAAATTTCATCTATTTTTTTTGCTAAATGAACTCCTAGGTATCTCATTTTATTTTTGCTCCCCACCGTGTCTCCCAACTGGTTCCACTCCATAATTTCTGTTTTATCTTTGTTGATTGTATAACCCGAGATCTCACCGAAGCCTTCTGCAAGATGTATTAATCTGGGCAAGGCTTCTTCTGGGTATGAAGTATACATCAACCAATCGTCTGCGTGTAACGGAGATTTTAACTCTAAGTCCGTGATTTTGAATGGCTTAATTAGGGGGTCAGATCTAAGCAGGCAGACAAAAGGCTCAATATATAAATTAAACAAAAGGGGTGACAGGGGGCAGCCCTGCCTAGTGCCTCGGGCTATAGATATTTGATCACTGAGGGAGCCGTTTATTAAGATTCTAGCTGTTGGTGCAGAGTATAAAGACTTTATAGCTGTTATAAAGTTTTTTGGAAGACCAAATTTGGCTAAGGCAGTCCAAAAATATTCCCATTCGACCTGGTCGAATGCTTTGTCGGAATCGACTGCCACGATGGTCAGTGGCAGCTTTTTCTCAGTCGCGACATCTATTGCCGCAACCACTTGAAAGGTTAATTCGTTAAGTTGCCTGTCTGGAATAAATCCTCTTTGATCACAGTGCACAATGGATTTTACTACTTTAGCCAATCTCGTAGCTAATAACCTCGCAAAGACTTTATAGTCAACATTTAGTAAGGAGATGGGTCTGTATGACTCTATCTTACCGGGATCTTTGTTTGGCTTTAATATCAACGTAACTGTTGCGTCGGCCCATGATCTTGGAGCCTGCCCCCCTTGAAGTAGAATTTCATTAAATAGTGATGTCATGTCTCCAGCTACTTGATCAATTACAATCTTATACAGCTCCACCGGAAGCCCGTCAGGGCCTGCAGCTTTCCCATTGACCATCTTCAAAATTTTGGTTCTTACCTCTCCTTCCCTTATCTCAAAGCTGAGAAAGGATGTTTCTATCTCTGATAATTCGGGAAGCTGTATGTTGTTCAGCCAGTTTTCCACCCGCTGCCTGTGTGTTTGATCCGTACAGTGACTGCATGTAAATTTTGGCCTCTTCTCTGATGAGATCGTCATCTTGCGTAGTTTCCCCTGTGATGGTCAATGATAGGCTATCAATCTGATTCCTAATTCTGTCAGCTCCAGCCTTCCATGCTAAGAGGCGGCCACATTTCTCCCCATACGCAAAGTGTTGTAGCTTGCTCACATCCCATTTGTTTTTTAGGTCTATGTCGAGCTCTGCTTGATATTCTGCTCGCAGAATGTCTAGTTCCCTTTCGGCGATGAGCCTGTTATGTGACTGTTCCGTTGAGGCTCTCTGAAGCTCCTGCTCTTTTATTTTGATTTTCAGGAGACGTGCTTCCCCCTTCTCTTTCCTCGATTTACTCCTTCTGATCATCCGAGTGGTCAGAACACCTCTGGTGCAAGCTTTGTATGTGTCCCAGACTAACTGTTTCCTTGCTGACCAGTTGTTGACCCAGAGAAATTCCTCAGACTCAGTGATAAGGTCCTGTCTTACCCCCTCTTCAAGTAGTAGAGTCCGGTCTAAAGTCCACCTCCTTTGCTGTACTTTCTACTTCAAATGGATTGCCAACTCAACAATTGAATGATTGCCAGGATATACGTTATAGAGTCCACTGCAGAAGAAAGTTTTGTCTAGCAAAAAGAAATCTATTCTTGAATGGTGGCCATACCTTCTGCTATAGAAGTAGTAGTCCCTTTTCCCTGGGTTTTTGGGTCTCCAGATGTCTGTTAGATTGAAATTCCGCATAACATTCTTGAGTTCTAATCTAGACTTTTGAGGGGGAGTAAATCTGACTCTGGAGGTTCGGTCTAGCACTTTATCAAAAATGAGGTTAAAATCCCCCCCAAGGATTATGGGACCATCTATCTCTATTAAGGTATTTTTAAGTTTCGTCAGTGCTCCTGGGGCATCCTGATTAGGGCCGTAATATACTGCACACGTTAGGGGAGTTTTCCAGTTGTCAGAGATGCCACCAACCATCTCCCAGTGTAATCTGTCTTGTGTTTCGTGAGCTTGATGCCTGTGTTGGCTCTGATTATTATGGCCACCCCTCTCGTACTGCCACTTTGCTCTGAGCAGACTACATCCTGAGCCCACCTGCATCTTTTAAATAGTGACTTACATTCCTCTTTCTCTAGATCAGTCTCAACTAGTAAACATATATTTGCTCCTGAGTTAAATTGGAAATCAATTATCCTGCGTGCTTTCTTGCTGCCCCTCAACCCGTTAACATTCCAACTAATACATTTTATCCTACATGTCATGTTGGCCAGAATATATGATCAACAACGGAATTACTCATTAGCCAGTTCCCAACAAGGAAACGATGTAGATTTTTGTGTACATGAGGATTATTTTTTCCCATTTTTCCCCTTTCCCCCCGCCCACCCACCCACCTCCCATGAGGAACCCCCCCTACCTCTTTTGGCGATCTTGTCGCCGGTTGAGCTCACCGAGACCCTGATCGGTGGTTCCCCTGACGCTTAACAAACAAAGACAGATAGGATGCCATAACGCGAGCTCTAAATCATAATCATAACTCTTCTAAGTGTCTATATTCGTATGTACATTTGTGCATATATGTTTTTTTTTCTTTTACTTTATACTTTGTCTTTTGTGCACCCTACTTTACCTACTTTGTGCATCTCCCCCCTCGCGCTGCATGTAAGTACATTATATTTTTATTTTTTTGCTGTTTCCTTTCCCCCCAGAATTTTTTTTTCTCTTCTTTTCTTCCCTTCCTCTTTCCTTTTCCCTTTTTTTCATTTTATTCTTTGCCCGCCTTAGTCGATTTTATGTTATTTACTCTGTTAAATTACATCCACTTTCCACTTATGAGCACCGCTAGCAATTTTAGGTGAACATGCAATTCTGCCTTTAAGAGGTATTGTGCAGTTTTGAACTATCTAAAAAAAAAAAAAAAAAAAAGGTACTATTTTGGATTCGGATATAACTAAGGGGGGCTATCTCACATTAGAGTAAGGAACGTATCGACTTCTTGGGGAACGGTAAAATTGTGTGTTCTGTTTCTCCATACCATTTTCAAAACAGCTGGAAACTTCATCTGCACCTGTGCGCCCAAGCTTTTTAGTTCTGACATCCGATGTCCCAATTCCCATTCCCGCTGCACTGTTACTTTCCCCACATCTGAGCGTATAAGGTATTGGGCAGAACCAATTTGAAGAGATTTATCTTGCATTGCCCAGCTTAGAATTAATTCTTTTACTGTAAAGGTATGAAAGTTTACCAGGATTTTTCTCTGACCTGTTCTCCCCGCATGCTGTCTGAAGGGGTCTCTGTGGGCTCTCTGGATCTCAGCCTCCAAATCGATCTCCGGACTATCCTTAAGAACACCCTCCCTCAGAAGCTTACAAATAAGGCCCTTAACAGCACCATTTTCTACCCCTTCCGGAATCTTTAAGAACTTCAGGTTGTTTCTCCTTGAATGGATTTCAAGTCTTTCTACATCCATCTGCAGGGCTCTGTTCTGCACTCTGAGGGTTTCAATGTCTCTGTCATGCCTTTTTGAGGCCCCTGTGAGGAGGCTTACTTCCTCCTCCAGGGCATCCGTACGTTTACAAACTTCATCTAACTTTACTTCCAGGTTAGAACACTGCTCGTGGATGCTTTTCTGGTTCGCTTCAGATGTGTCAAACTTTTTGTCCAGTTTTGACACCAAGTCTTCTCTAAGATTAAGAAGAAGCGCCTCTGTCTGCGATATGCCTCCATCTGAGCTGACTAGTGGAGTTTTGCCAGCCTTATCGGTCCCAGATACACCAACAGTTTTAACTGCAGTTTTGTCTGCTATCTTTGGTGGAGCAGCTTGATCAACCCGTTGGGAATTTTGAGTTAGTGATTCCACTTCTCTCTCCGGCTGGTCCTCTAAGTCCTCTATATCCACAATTTCTGCCAAAACCGTATATCTGTTCTCAATAGGCACAGATGGAGACACACTGTAAGACACACCATGCACACTGCAAGGCTCGTTAGGCACATCAATTACACCGTTTACATCAGAACCAGGTGCAGACTGAGGGCTTGGAGTACTGGCAGTAACGCCTGTATTGGATACGGGAGTTGAGGTGGAAGAGGCCCCCTCCTTAAGGTCTACGACTTTCTCCATGATTCTAAAGTAGGATTTCAAGGAGGGTGTGGGCTTCGGCAGGGATGAGCACACCTTAGGCAACTTTTGTTTCTTAGCCTCTCCTGATCTTGTGATTTCCCCCCTCTCTCTCCCCTTCTCTTTGGGGGTAAGTGGTGTTACCTCTGCTCTGGTAGAGCTCAGGCACCCGGCCCCGGTCCCTGTCTTATGTAGCTCTAGATTAGACCGGAGCTGATATCTGTTTCTTGCCGGGGGTGCAGGGACTGCGTGTGGGGGAGCCTTAACCTTGGTCTTTTCTCTGGGATTATCTTTCTCCCCCGCTGAGCTGCACTGCACTGCGAAGCGCCGATCGGAGGGACTATGTCAGCTTCTAGAGGGTGTTGTGGCGCTGAGTCAAGAATTGCATCTAAGTCCATCCCCTCACACTGCGCGGAATTCAACTTGGGTAGGGCAAAAACTGGGGGACTCACACTGACACTGACACTGAACACTGCTTCCCTCCTAAGTACCCCTACTTTACCCAAAATCAGCTTTACCCCAAAAACAGTCTCAGCAGCGTAAGAACCAGCATGACAGCCCACCCCCCGTCTTATCCACTGTCCCATCCACTGACCATTTGGGGTAGAAAAAGTTGCGGTAGAGAGGCGAGCCGAGGCTGACTCTTGCCAACAGCTCTCTCGACCTCCGCCAAATACTTGCCCGATCTTGTGTTTGTAATCGGTGCTCTTCAGTGCACCACACCTCTGCACTGGCGATGTCGATGTCGATGTCGGCAGAACCTTTCGCCATTTTTCCTGCCTTCAAGACTGCCACCCGGTCTGCTCGAGCCCTGTGAAACGCTGATTCAGACGATAAGGTACGCCGGCTCCAACCTATAGTCCGGGTACTTTCTGCCACGGCTCCCGCAGGGTCCTATTGCTAGCCGGTTGCCGGGACGCTCTAACGTGGCATGTCTGCAGTGGGCTCACCTCGCGGGGGGAACAGGAGTTGAAAAACAAGAAAAAAAATAGAATAGAATTGGTATAAAGTCGCTAGGAGGGGAACGGTCTCATGTAGTACCTCACCGGTCTAGCGCCACAAATCCAGCGATGATTTTCTGGGAAACCACCTCTCGGTCCAGCCCGGGGCTCACACGGCAGACGTCAGCCTGCCACCATGTTCCTCCCCCATTTGTGCACTTCCTGCTTTTCAACACCTTTGGAGATACAGAGTCTCATCCATCACAATGGCGGTGTCTGAGAATGGAGGAAAACTGCATGCGAGGTGCAATCTTGGAGGTAGACCAGGGTGCAAAAGAAGACCTGCCACCCCACTTGAAGGCCTTTGTAAAGGAGAAAGTCTGAGATTACTCTGGCAATGATATTGGCCTGGTTAAAGGTTCAACACCTTTAAAGATCACAATTAAGCTAAATGCTAAATTCTGTTAAATGCCCCAATATAACCTCTCACTAGAGGCGGTGGCTGGAATTGCCAAGTGATTAGTTAATATCTCTGCAGTTCCACTGGATCTAGTTACACCAATAGGCTTTGGATGCCATCTTGATTTCAGATACAAATAAAAACTGAAAAAATGGAGATACCACCTAATTTCTCCACAGTATCCTCCATGTTTCCGATGGCAATTTCCGTCTAGGTTGGCACCTCTGCCTGCTGGAGAACTGTACACCATTTTTTCCATCTGCACATGGATATTCCAAGGCAGTGCTGCTGGAGTTTAGAGCTGTGTGTGTTCATGGCTACCTCTGATGTGGGCAACCCTGGCAGTGACTGCCTCTTCAGGGCATTATTGCTCCTTGTACATGCTTTGATGATTTGGCCTGATCTTTGGCAGTTTGAAAAACATGCTTCAAATATGTTAGCACTAGGGTTAGAATAATAAATTAAGTCATTCATAATATATGCGAGAAGTGATTTTGGTTGGAGTCAGTGGCGTAACGCAGGCCTCTGCAGTCCCTGAGTTGCAGGTTTCCCACTTCCTTCAGCTGCCCCCATTCTGTCTAAAGCCCATGAATATCTGTGAGGTATATGAGCCTCAGGGGCTCCTCATCAGTTCCGAAGGTCACCCCATCATGTTGTGCTACACCACTGGTAGGGTTTACGTATTAAATAAAGTAGACAATTGTATAGGAAGATATTTATATAAGGTCAGGAGATCTTTACATTCTGGATTTTGGAGTCTAGGCTTTTGCCAAACTTGCTTTTGCAGTTCATTTTTTCCCAAGAACCCCTGCTTACCTTCTGCTTTTTCTTATGTACCCCTAGTTGCTTTGGGGATGCTCTGCAGGGTGCTGGCCCTCCTCTTCAGTGTGGATGGTTTTCTATCCAATTTGTACGACTCACTCTGCTAGGCACACCAACCCAAAGTGTGCATAGGAAGAGATTAGTAGTTAGTAATCGAAAAAAAAGGTGGGGATTTCGAAGACCAGTACTCGAGCTGGACAAGGCCCACTATATCCTGCGATAAACAGTAGTTCATACTCATGGAACCACAAACTTGACAACCTTAGGGTAGTGTTCTTCATGTTTGTGTTGTAGATGTATTTAGTTTAGTGATTATTCAAGATATTTATAGAACCTGATACTAGCCTTAGCAGTAGTGGGGCACTTCACATATACAAATTGAGTTACAAAAGAACATCTATATAACTTCAACTTCCAACTGAATTCTGGAGAAATTAGCTTAACTGTGACCTAGCTGCAAAGGTAGAGAATATGGCGGTAGAAAGAGCCTACAAATGTGCATTTTAAGGTTTTTCAGATGATACGCAGGTTTGGAATTGACATAATGTATTCAGGGACCTGGTCCAGTGTCTGCTATGTGGAAGGAGAACAAGCTTTGAATAACTATCATTGGCTAAAGTGTCCCCAATGAGGTCTAGGCACAATCACTAGGAAGACTCTATCCGATCCATACTGACGCAACCAAGTCTCGGATATCAGGGTGGAATTTTTAGGGACCATGTCCTATACTAGTCTACTTATGTATACATCTCATCAATCTATTTTACCCCTTTGTAATTTACAAGCACTGGATAGAGATGGCCGACTTCTGTTCCCTGAATATATTTTTCTGAACTCACCATTGACTAGTGATTAATCAAGTCCATGGCTTTAAGATATATGTCTTCTAGCTGTTCTCTTTGGTATAGCAGTCTTATAGTCAATGCGGAATGGTCTAACTTCTACTTATCCGTCTATAATGAGATTTAACCACAATGGCTTCTTCATGTTGACCTCCTTACTGAATTCTTTAATGACACTGGGCACTTGTTATTTGATTCACTTACATATCCTTGTACAGCCATGTCTCAAGCTTTGGCATTGTACACATGCTCCGTTTTAGCGTAAACAGCACAAGTCCTGCTGTCAACAAACCTAGAATTCTGGGAAGCCCAGTGTTCTACTTTTCATACATCACAGAAATTAGGTTTTCCTACTGCATTCCACTTTCCACTGAAGGCCATTCTTAGTCCCTACAATAACCTTTGCAGGAATAGATATGTCTTCGTTCTATGCAAGATGAGGGAAGGCCGGGATTTTACTACTTGGTTTCTGCAGCACATGCTGCCTTCCAAAAAACATCAACTCCATTGATCACATTGAAATTTATCTTTTCAAATTGTGGTCGATGGTTCTTATTCAGCAGCATGAGACGTAAGGAACTTCACAGTTCAATTACCCAAGAACAATATTTTCTCAGTAAACTCAGGTGCACGACTGGGTTTGGGTTGATCTGTTTATTGGCAATTTTGAAACAGATTCAGATATATCAACCTTAGCATGATAGTATAAAAATACAAAGAGAATAAGATGAAACTAATTCTTCGGAACCGATTCCCCCTATACAACAAAAAGAAGACTACCAATTCAGTTATTGCAACATAGGTTATTAGAAGACAAAAATGTAAAATAGGTTGCATCGAGCTCCTATAAAGGAAAATTCCTCAAGCTCCTTAATCATCCCTACATATGTAAAGGGCACAAATCTAGAATAAACGAGGTTTAAAGGAAAGCATAAAAAGGTGTTCGCTTTCGGAGTCCTCCTAAGAGGATGCTCCAAATAGAGTCATGTAGCCTAAGCCACAATCACCGAGAGAGGTCTGTACCTCAAGCGTCTCAAAGAGATGTGTCAGCTCTTCCTAACTTCGTTAATACCAGCCATGGCCCGTGTAGGGCGTGCCACCGGGCGGTGACGTGGGGTGGGGGAGGGGCAGGGTGGGGGGTTGTCAAATGCGGGAAACGGACAATTGCAGGTAAATACTGAGAAAAAAACGAATTTCGTTGTCCGTGCGGCATCACATTTGGCGTCTCTGAGTATATGCTCCCGCTGGGCCCCCTTACTATCGGGTAAGCATTATGCACTTGTTAACCCGTAATGTCCAGCGTAGGTTGATTCTATTGCTGAGCTCGCGGGCCTGATGTATGTGCTGCTAACTGAGGCCGCCCTTATGCTGCTATAGTTTCTCTTCTGTTTCTTGAGCAGCTCGTGCGTTATATATAGTACGCACCCTATGGATCTGCCTGTCCTTTTTAGTTTTATGAATGGCCGCATGACCCATTAGGGAACTGAGAAATGAGACTTTTATTTGTTATCCCTTGGCGCTTCCTTAAACACTTGTGCCCTGCTAGGATCTATGAGCCTGTCAGCCGGTTGTGTTCTCTCTTCTCGACACACTGGGTTATGTTAGATTAGAGAATACACAGCATGGGTTATCTTACGCGATAGGGCGTGGAAGCCTTTTAGCATGCCACAACTTCAATCTAGCGCGATCGTATTTATCTTTTTGTTTTCCTAGATTAATTATTTGCCGCACTTGAAGGACCCTGGGCTCCATCAATAATTAGTGCATACCGGCGGTTTACTATCCTCCTAGAAATTCTTCCTTTGGATCTGAGTGGACCCTGCCATAGACTGACACCGCTATCTCTCGAGGATGATTGTTAAAGTGATATGGGTAAGTCTTGCCCTTCCCTGCTTGTAAGCTGATTCAGCCCCCTTTAGGGATCCTGCAAAACTTCCACCCTTTTTAATTTCCTATGAAATCCCTAATTGGATTTAATTGTTCGCTGTACCATGTCTATTATGTTTTAGCATGCTGCAAGGGGTTTACTTCCGCATATAAACCGACTTTGCCCGGTAGGATCCAGTTTCTTTTTCGGGTTGGGGTTTGTTTGGCCCCTGGATCAGTGACTTCATCCGGATCTGTAATTTCGGGTAGGAATCACTTCCCTGTATATTCTTTTTTATTTTTCCTTGATATCTATGGGCTATGGTCTTATCTGTTGGTCTCGCTATTCTCTAACACATTCTGATCTTACCTGTACACGTTTATATCCCTCTGTCACTTTGTCACAAGCCACGGAATATGAGTCATGGCACTAAATCTTTCTGGGACGATAAGACAGTTCAGATCCTCATACACGGTGGTGGGCTACTATGGCCCAAATGTAGACGACCCTGAACCACTTCGAAACCTATAGTCCCATCTCCTGGAAGCCAAGTCACCAATAATAATGGGAGGAGACTTTAATATCCTGTTAAACCCCAAAGAAGATTGTTACCCGACTGGAAAATCATCCACAGCGCTGAAAATGAGAGAATTGGTTGGAATCTGTATAAAGGATCGAGGGATTGTGGATATCTGGAAGGAAAAAGGGAATAAATAATACAAATTCACATTTAAAAACAAAAGGCTAGGACATGATTCCAGAATCGATTTCTTCCTGATTAGCAGGAGCCTAGTTGAGCATACAAAAAAAGTTGAACACATCCCAGAACACATTTCCGACCACTCTGCAGTACAACTCAATCTGGTTTTAATAAACTCTCCCCTTACTCAAAGCTGGACAGTGGACAAGAAGATTTTCCTGGACCAATCATGTATTGACAAACCAACAGATGAGACACAACAGCTCTTCGAGCTAAACAGAGAAGGAGCGACAAAACAAACAGCTTGGGATGCATATAAAGCTTTTACAAGGGGAAAAATCATGAGCATAATGGCACACAAAAATAGAGAGAAAAGAACCTTTATAGAAAACATTGAAAAAGATCTCATGGGTTTAAACATAGAACTAAAAAGAGCCAAGACCACCCAGGAAAGTGAGGAATTGGGAGAGAAATTGAAAAACAAGAAAACAGAGCTGAGTGATTCCCTGGAAACAACAGTTAGAGAAAGGTGGGAAGCTAGCAAACTCTCTCAATATGAATATGGAGAAGGTTGCAGAAGGATTCTGACCTGGAAAGCAAGAACTGAATAAACCCGGAATAGGGTCACAAAGATACAGAAAGAGGGCCAACAAGGACAATGCTTGGAAAATCATGAAATTAGGCAAGACTTCACAGCTTCTTTCACGAATCTGTACACGGAAGAGTCTGCTTGCTCCAGTGACCAAATACAAAGCTTTCTAGATAAAATAGAGATCCCAATGGCCTCCCCGGAACAGAAGTCAGATCTTAACCGGGAAATATCTAGGAAAGAGGTCCTAGACGCAATAAACAACCTGAAAAGAGGAAAGGCGGCAGGCCCAGATTTTCTACCAAATGAAACCTACCTGGTTCTTCAGGAAGCTGTACTAGCTCCCCTTACTGAGCTCTTTAATGAAATATTTCTAAACAATCACAATCTCCCCAACTCATGGAATGACGCAATAGTAAACATTTTATTAAAACCAGGCAAGGACCCAACCAAATGAGAGTCATATAGGCCCATTTCCCTTCTGAACTCCGACTATAAAATCTACACACAGATTCTGGCAAAAATATAAGGGGCAGTGGCAGGGTCCTTGATTCACCCAAACCAAAAGGGATTTATTAAAGGTAGGCAGATATCTGAACTATCGCACAAGTTTACCACCACTATAGACATTGCAGCCCAATACCTTACACCTTTGGCAGTCATAACATTTGACGCTGCCAAAGCGTTTGACAGGGTTAGTTGGCCCTTCCTGAGCGCTACTTTGGCTAAATTTAATCTTGGGAATAAGTTTGAGAATGCCATAAAAAACATCTACAAAAACCCAGCAGCTAAGGTATTGGTCAATGAGGCACTCACGGATAGTATACAGATAAAACGTGGCACTAAACAGGGGTGCCCCCTATCTCCCCTACTATTCAATTTCTATATAGAGCCTTTAGCATGCTTATTGAGAAGAGAAGAGGGGATTATACCTTTCACCCACCAAGGCTGGGAGAAGAAAGTTGTATTATTTGCGGATGATTTGATGATATTCACAGGCAATCTAACCAGCTCACTCCCAAAGATAGAAGATATTATAGGCCGGTTTGGGGCAGTTTCTGGATACCAGGTTAACCAATTTAAATCAGAAATAATGGAGTGGAACGATGTGTCCAGAAATTCCCTAGTGAAGGCTAAAATAAAATACTTAGGAATAAAATACATTAAAGACATTGAAGGGATAGCCAGCGGATGTATGACGGTACAACGCGTACCGTTACGACGCAGGTTTAACAACGCAAGTCGTTACAACGACTTGCGTTGGGGGGCGCTGGATAGTGAATAGTTTAATTTACTGTTCCAACTCCAGTCCCCATGGATAGTAGGGAAGGTGTTGGATAGTAAATTAAACTATCCCCTATCCTAGAGCGCCCTCCAGCGAAAGTCGTTGTAATGACTTTTGTTGTAAATCCTGCGTTGTAACGGTACCACGTTGTAACGGTTCCGTTGCAAAGGATGTTTCCCATAGCCAGCCTAAACTTCATGAGAATACACAAAGACATAAGAAAGCTTCTCAAGACTTGGTCTGGTCTACATCTTTCCTTCATAGGGAAGTCTAACCTAATAAAAATGACAATACTACCAAAATGCACACACCTGTTTAACTCTCTACCACTGGATTTTAATAAAGAGCAGATCAAAAATCTGCAAGGATAGATATACAGCTTTATCTGGGCTTCCAAGGGAATAAGGATTGACTGGAAGAAATTAAGAAGAAGCAAGGCACAAGGCGGCATTGCCAGCCCAGACATATTGGAGTACTACAGAGCCTTTCAGTACAAAAACATAAGGATACTCTTAGGCATAAGGGAAGTGTGGCCTATGCACTGGAAAGCACTAATCGGCCCCGGAGGAGATCACCATCTATACAACTTTGGACACCCCAAATTTTTCAAAAAGATCAAACTAAAGACGGTAAAAGCGGCAGCAAGAACATGGTATGATATAAGATCTACCCTGGCAATACCTTATTACAGTACATTTTCACCAATTTGGGAATCCCCAGGTACCCCTGATTGTCGAAAGTACGGTTTAGTGACCCCCCTTAAGGGAAGCCAACATAAACTACTGGGGTCAGTTGATAAAAAACAACAAAATTGCAGAATGGGAGATCTTACATGAAGAAACTCAGGGGACAATATCCAGATTCAACTATTACCAACTAAACAGCTGGATAAAAAGAGTAAAAGAAAACCTACAAGGGGATGACATAATTGAACAAAAACTTCTGAACACAGAGTCATTTAAAAAAGAAATATCATACTGGTACAGGGCATTGATAAGATCAGGTGAGAAAGAATATAAAGCCCCCACGAAATTTGGGGGAAAGAAATGCCCGACCTCGACATTACCAACTACTGGCAAACCTCAAATATAACCGCTGGTTGTGTAGTAAAATCTGCTCCACTGAAGAAAAACCACCTCTTTACGATACACAGAGCGTACTGGACCCCTAAAAAGCTGTCAAAGATCAAAAATAACCCAGTAAAAAAGTTCCCTAAATGTGGAAAGGGCAGATGACCTGAACATGTTCCGGGAGTGTGTAATGCTGGAGGAATACTGGGACCAGATTGATAAGACACTTTCCGCCGTATTAGAGCAACGCATTGAGGTAAGCATGGAATTGATTATCTTTGGGGTTGGAAAGCATTCTTTTTTTACTAATTATGTTAGCCAGAAGGGAAATTTGTATTAACTGGATAAATCAAACACGACCACGATACTCGGACTGGCTGAACTCAGTATTAAGGGTATATAAGCTGGATAAACAGGGGAAGCACAGTAAGAAAAATAGTTTCTGGAATATCTGGGAAAGGTACAACGTGTCAACCTCTAAGGGGTCCAATGATTAAGGCAATGGTAATAACAATTTCAAGCCACGTCTTGAACCGAGTAGTCAACATGACTAGCTACCCCTCCTTCGATAATCGTGTACCTGGATATGGACAAAAAGAGGCCCCAAAGGACAAGGCAAACCGCACCTCCCGAAGGACACAAAGTGGCCACAGTGAACTAGGTTCAAACCAAACAATGGGGCCTCCGACTCCTCCATATTCTAAAAATTCTTGCTTGATGAGGACTAAAAAAAAAAAAAATAACAGTTCAGATCTGTTATCTCTCAGTGTACTCTGGTGGACTTGAACAGTTTCTGATGGAATGAGTGTTTGTAATTTGCTTTCTCCTTGTTTTTCCATGCGAACAGCTTATTCAGGCTACTATTTTATGTTTGAGATTTGGTTATTATTTTGTATACCCTGATCTATGGCTTGGAGCACCTATTGGAGTTATTTTATATACCATTTTGAGAATAACTATAGGGGATGTTAATGAATTTGTATTGTGTTCATCTGTACATATATACATATATATTTTTTAATCTACAGATTTACTGTCCCATACTCCACTGTACATCATCGCCCTGACAAAGGTGTAGCCCCGGCTGGGGGCCTTACACCGAAACGCGCGTCGGCGTTGTTCGTCTGGGGCGGCAGGATTGTTTTTCCAATATCAATCCACTTTTCCTCCTCCGCCCCCACCCCTCTGTTTGATGATTTATTTCTATCTGGTCATCGTTCCATCTTAGGGCGCATATGTACCATTGTGATTATTTGTGCGTTTGATGTATGATGTTTGGTTAAGGATGGAATGTGTGTTGGTATGATTGTGAGATTTGAACGGTGTATGTGGGACCTAATATGTTGAAAACTGTTGTTTTGTTTTAATGAAAATTACCATGTCATGGCTTGATATCAATTTTGTATGTCTTTGAATTACATTTTGAATTTTGAAAAAACAATAAAAATCATTAAATGTATCTTTGGATCTGATTGTTTGACTCCCCTTATGGTTGCTCCTATACCTATGTTTGCATTTTAGGATCCTTTTGTAGGACCTTATTTAAATATTTTTGGCAGGTTTCCGCTCTGTTCTAATTGATTGCTTGTTTCCCCCTGTTGACCTGCCTATATCCTTTCAGGGGACCCCCTTCTGTACAGTTATCACATTTGGCGATGCAGCGCGTGCAACAAAATTAGTTTTATTTTTTTCGGTACTTACCTGAAATCGCCAGTTTCCCGCATTTAACAACCCCCCATCCTGCCCCTCCCCCGGCCCACGTCACCGCCCGGTGGCAGGCCCTACACGGGCCATTACTGGTTAATACAAAAGCAACCGCCAAATACAGGCACCTCCTACAAACTTAAAATAACTTTCCATTATCCCAGCGTCCTTCATCGACTCCTTTCTCCATTTCCTGCTTCACACAGTAAAACTTCCAACACGTTCTTGGTGTCAACTCTGTGTCCCACGAAAATTCATCCCTCCTTTATCACATTCATTGCATGGACTATTTATCTACTGAACAACAGACCCTTCCCTAAACTAGCAATGTCTTGCCCACCAGCAATGGGAACACAAATACACGCAACATTTCACATTTCAGGCAAGAAGCAAAGTTAAACGCTAGTCAAGAAGGCGAAATAAAAACCCAATTCAGGCCTAACATTAGGCTAAATTAACATCACACGAATTACAACACATCTTCTATGAAATCCAAAAATCGCATTATAACTTAATTTTCAGAATCGCGAAGAATCAATTTTACAAAGTTATCATAACAATTGAAATGTTAGATAATTTCACAAACACGTCTAAATGACATGCTATACATAGGCGTCAGTATGAGATCCAAAGTTTTCAGTTACATTTCTAACACACAAACAATTCGGTCATTTGAGAATTACTTTGATATCTTGCACTTTAACCCATTTAGTCCTAAATTAGTCACACAGAATATACATGAGTGCGGACTACTCATGATTATAATGCACTCCTACATGAATATTAAAACACAAGAGCGTAATATTACACTTCTCCACCTTCAAATGTCTTTTCAACAATATCGCTTTCCTGGCACTGTCTTTACTTCACGTTCAGAGCTGCCCCCCACACCGCTAAAATATTTTTTGGAGCAATCTTACTACTCCCTCGAGGATGTCTCCTCTTTAACAAATTCATACCTAATCCTTAATCATTGACAGGATGGAAAAATTGGAACGTTTCTCCACCATTCGATAAATACAGAAATAGTCCACAGGCATCACTTCGGAGAGCCAGCGGTTAGATATTTAAGATCCAACAATGAAAAGAACAAACAGTGATCAAAAGGCAAAACAGAGGGTCAAACTCCTTTAATACAGTATCAAATGGTTAACTTTCCACAGCTGGTTTGTGGACAGAGGGCGAACAACTGATCATCTTGCGGGGAGGTGCATGCCTTGGTATCTCATCACCTACACAGCAAGAAGGTGTGCAGGTTCGCCAAGGTCATTAGAACATCTAAGTCCCCTCCAGATAAGAGAAAATTGCACATTCACAGGCAGCTACCAAGGGGGGCAAATGTTTTAGAGAAGGTATGCAGTTCCAGTGTGAACGTGGGGGGGAGACAGGTCTTTCTTCATGATGCCCTCACACACCCCGAGAGGTGTCGTGCTTCATCATAGGGAGGCAAATTCACAGGTCTACCAGCAGGAGTGGCGAATGAAAAGCAGCCATGCTAGCCCGCTCCTTTCCTCTTAACGCTTTATCTCTTTCAATGCATTCTCCTTCTATCATTCTCTCTTTAGTCTCCCTCTTTGATCTATTTCTTTCCACTTCCCTCCCAATCTCTTGAAGGCCCACTGGTGCCTGTTGAAATTAACCTTGGGGAGCTCAGGAATTTAGAAGCACCAGGAGTTGATCTTGGCTTTCAAACCAGCGTCTAAGAGCTCTGTCCTACTGGGGAAATGCCTGGTTGAATAAAACACCCTTCCGGATACGTCTGGCAGCTCTGCACACTATGTTGTCTTGTCTAATCCCAAGCAATGAGGACTGGGCTCAGTCATCTTGGTTAATTTCCACTTCTGAAGGACCTTAGGAGTCAAAGAGAGGCAGCCACACAGAATGCAGAAATAACAGATGATGTTCAAAGTATTCCCAACAGGGCCCAGAGGTGGAAACGTTCTTGAATACATAAAGCAGGCACTTAGAGAATAAATACTCACCTCCACACCGAAAGGATGACACTTGCCATGTAGAAATGAAGTTCTCTTTCATGGGAGACTGCCACCTGCTGAAAAATGGTACTCATCAGGATTTTCCCTTTGCCCTCCAGCGATTATGACTGATCCAGACACTATGACAGAGTTCAAAGTTTGTTTACATGTCACCGTGGGAGTTTTTGTTCATTTATAAAATTGTATATTACTAACAATGTGCGGAGTATGGAATTACACTTGAATATACATGCGTACATTTATCTAGTATTTTTGTTCTTGGAACAAATTTGTTATGACATGTTGAAATGCCTTTCTGGCTTATGCTAACTAGGCCTTAGTTACGCCTCAACACCATCTTGTTTAAATGGATGTCTCACCTTGCACGTTCACTGTTTGTTATTTCTGCTTCATACAGGCAAGTAAAGTCATGTTTGTTTATTTCATTGACGTTGTTCTCAAAGAAAACATTTTAAACATGGGCTTAGTAAAGTTACAACCATTCAAGGTCTCTTCCATCTGTTCACTGTACTGCATAGTTTAGTGTTGCTTTGTAACTAGTTTGTTCTGCCATCTCCAGTTGACATTAATATAGAGCGGGACACATCAATGTTCATGTAGTGAGATAGTTCTCCGATGGTAAGGTAATATGCCGTTTAATAATTCTTTGCGGTGATTTGTCAAAATATTTTTATCTTGCTCACGCCATGATGAATTAGCAGTTTTAGGTATGCTCTATGCAAATATGTCCTAGGTAAACCCTTAAATTTGGGGATCAGATGCTGTCCGATTTCTTACTGATTTTGCTGTTCATTAGGGGCTTAGAATTATTTTGATTTTACTTACTATTCTGTATTGTCTTCAGAGCCTTCATGGCAATAGCTTTATTGCATTTTGCACTTTACAACTTCTGTTTTGTATTTTTTTTTAAATATTTGTAATAACTTCTTCTAAAGTTTCTGATTCTACTCTCACACTCATTTATTAAGTGTGTCCTTACTTAACTGATTGTATTTTGGATATGTTGTGTGGTGACTTGGTTCGGGACACATGGGCTCATGAAATTGAGGCTTAACACTGTCCCTAACCTACCCATCAATGGGCGTGTTATTGAGGTGTCTTTTTAGGGTGTAAGAATGTAGGGGTTCCCCCATCCACAAAATCCATGCAAACATCTCTCACTACAAGGGGCCAAAACTGCTGAAAATGCTTCCCGGAGGCAGATTCTTACTTCAGAAGGTGGATATGCCCGAACATAAGGGAGTCCAGGCCTGCTTTAATTTATTAGGTCTATATGAGGCTAAGGAGAGACTTCTTGAGGTTCTAAAAAGAGATCAAGAGATTGAAGGAGGATACAGGTCTTGTTCTACTGTGCTATCTAGTGGAGCAGGACATTTGCCAAACAAGGGAGTTACTGAAAGCTAGAAATGTGGTGTCAAGCCCGGAATGGAGATGTGAGGAAGAAAGCCAGCTGAAACAAGTGGTCCTCTAGTTGGAGGCTGCTCAGTGCCACTGGTCAGCCATGGCTAGGGGAGTCAGTGGATATTTTGTGAGTTGTTTTAGGGACAGAAAAGTGCAGGCAGTATTAGGGTCCTAGAGACCTATCTCAAAAGTGAGACCGGTTTTCATTTGCTGCTAAATGAAGATGCATCTTTTTACCTCTTGATGTTAACCAGGTGGGATCACTTCAACATAAAAACTGTGAGCCCCAAGGCCATCTGGTACAACAAAGGGATGGTAAGTGGATTTCCTGTTAGGGAACACTGGCTCACGTCTAGTGAAGGACAAGTATGCACTGGAGAGTGGGACATGTCATTCCCGAGTGGAGCTGTATTATGAAAAGTGCTCCCTATGTGCAGCAGGCATGTGTGCCCCAGGGTACTTTGACATTACAGAAGGGGACGCAGCCGCTTATGCAAATCATGCAAGCTCTAAATGTGTGCCTGTGTGAATTCAAGGGACGGTTTCTCTCAATTGCATGTTGCATAACCTCATGCAAATGAAGAAACACTTTGCTCGCCTGCCTGCAATATATTACAGATGTGGGTACAGATGCCAAAGAGCTACCAGAGCACCCCCCATCCTGAGGCAACCCATCAAGGGGGGGGGAATAATTCCCATATCCCACTTTATACACTCTCCCTGTAGGCGGTTGCAGTCACTCAGTGTACAAGCTCACAGGGTCATCTCTGACCCTATTTCTAATGCAGGCCGGGTTGCCGTCTGCACAGTTAAAGATGGGCAGGCAGCTTTAAACAGCCAGTCCATCTTTTACAAATGCATGGTTTCTAGTGTAGATTTGGGTTTGGGCCTGCACTGAGTTCCGAGGTTCAGGAGGTACCAGCAGACACACTGGTGCCTCCGGACGCTGTAGCTAAACAGGGTGCATAATTAGGTACAATGGTGGAAAGGGGCTCATGAGAAGGAAATGTCACAGGGAAGCTTCCTGATGGGGCATTTGCCTGTAGAGATCACACGTGGATAGCTGGAGTTGAAGACCTGAGAGCCCAATGTTCTGATTCCAGTTCAGTCCTAGTATCTAAAGACCTGCTAAGTGTCCTAATTCTTATTATGATTTGAAAGATGCATCCCAACAGAGGAAGATGCCCTTCTACGCATATTAGGGCCCACCCAATACCTCAAATATGGTATGGGTGATTGATTATAGGCCACTTGGCTGGTACATAGAAACTTAAAGACCTCTCCTTAGCTTCTGTGACTTTCTGTCACAGACCACTACAGATTGTAGGAATTGTGCAATGAAAGACACTGTGTTGCCCTGGTACCAGTGGCAAATGTGCAGGCCCTTATCATGATCTTTGGCTTCATATAAGTGTGTGAGTTGGTCCCAAAAGAGAAGTGGGTCAGGGCTGGTGTATAGCTGTCTCATCATGGGACTTCATTAGCTCCATTAGTTGCACCATTAACTCAGGAACTGGTTTTAGTGATGGTGTAGACAAGTTGGCCAGAAAGAACAGACTACACAGTTAGGGGATCTACAATATTAAGGGCTCCTCACCGCAGATCTCTGAGGTTTTCTTTGCATCCATTAAATGACCTTTCAAATGCATAACTGATGTCAAAACCAACAAGCACTAGCAAAGGTAATATGCTTTGCCTTTATAATGGGAGTTTCAAGCTGCTGGGTTTACCAAATGCTTGTTTGTATGCATTGTTTAGCAAAAATAAAAGAAATGCTATCAACATACCTGAGGAAAGGTAAACACATATCTTAAAATATTTCAAAACTGTACATTGAACTCAATATTTTCAATCTTTATAAACCGCCCTCTTGATTTTTCCAATCCTTTTCACTCTGGATACTTGCAACATAATTAAAAAAGAAAAAGGACGTGCCACTCTTTAAAGGAAAACATTTGCCAAGGCATAATTTACTTTCCACAGGACTGGGAAGGACCTGAAACATGCTCCAGCCAGCCATTTGCTTCTCTACAATGACACAGGGAGCATATTTATGGGCCTCCAGGAAAAGAGGCATCTCCTTTTCAGTCATGTTAAGAATGCTTTCTGCATCAAATGACAATTGTGCCCACCTCCCAGTGCTATAAAAGCCTCTGAGGGCCTATGTGTGTGCATTTGTGCCATAAGTGAATGCATGAACTAAAACATAAACAACCCTTAAAGGCCATGCTTCAGACATATCCTGGCAAAAATATATCTGCTGCTGTGCTTTTATACACAAGATGGGAGGTGAGGAACACTGACCGCTCGTTTATTTGAAGGGGGAAGCAACACACAAGGGAGAGATCCATAAAACATATGCCTTCTTATGGAATGATGAATGAAATAGAAAAATGTTGTTTCCTGAAAGTGAACAAGGGAAGAATACAAGCCATCCAATAAAAAAATAGTAAAAAAGGACATGCTTCAAGGGGAGGGACTAACACAAAAAGAGAAAGGGAAACCATTGATTAAGAATAAACTAAATGATAGCCAACCAGTGGCATGCAACAGACAGGCTCTAAATCCACTGTACGTATTTGGTATGGTCTACAAGAGGTCTTTCAACAACTGTGTAGGCAAGGCGTAAAATTGAGCACACACCAAAGAAGTAAATTAAAAAAGGTTCTGTATGAAAGAACAACACAAGATAATCAGTATACGGGTGTTTAGTCCCCAGAGAATAGAAGTACAGACAGTGCATACTGAACTAGGAGATGTGTCCTTGAGGTATCTCTTTAAGCGGTCGATGGCAAAATTAGAAGAAATCGTAGCAGGCCAGACTGTATAGAAGGTGGAGCATTACAAATGGGCTCAATAGTCAAGCTGCTCTTAGGGTACATCAATTAACACAAGGTAGAAAAAAGGACTGAGGTATGAGAGCTGCTGGATACAGTAATTGCAAAAATAGCAGTTTATGGACAGAATACTGAATTAATCAAACAATTACCCCAGTCACAGATCTGGCTTAAATCCATCTTTTTTTGCACGCCATGCCATTTCAGTTTAGACCCAGCCATAGGCAAATCAGCCTTGACCCTGTTCCCCATGGGTACAGTCCAGCCCGAACTGCCAGGCCAAGTCTTCTCTAGACCAGAAACAAACATCTTGGGGCCGGTTTCAAGGTAACACCCCTCATGAACTAGGCTAGCTTGAATCTGGTGGTGTATCAAACACAAGACCCACGTCTGGGCATACAATTCTGACTTAGGGCGACAAATGCAAAAAGAACAGATGATGGACAGAATGCTGAATTAATCAAACAATCACCCCCAGTCACAGATCTGGCTTAAATCCATTGTTTTTTTGCACGCCACACCGTTCCAGTTTAGACCCAGCCATATGCAAATCAGCCTTGACCCTGTCCCTCATGGGAACAGTCCAGCCCGAACTGCCAAGGCCAGGTCTTCCCTGGGCCAGAAACAAGCATCCTGGGACCGGCTTTGTGATAACACCCCTCATCAGCCAGGCTAGCTTGAATCTGGTGGTGTAGCAGGCGGAGGTAGAGGTTGAGGGAGGTCTTGAATGCGGTCCTGTCGCAGGTGTCCTTGCTGGAGCGCCATCTCCTCTCCAAGCTGTTTCTGTCCCGTTTCGATGTTCTGAGCGCTTGGGTATACCAGCTGGCCTTTTTGGAGGATTTTCTCTGGATGTTGCTCTTGATGGGGACAATGCTGTCTGCATAGTTTGTGATCCAGGGGTTGAAGTTTTTCGCTGCCTATTCCAGGTTGGTGGCAGTATCAGGGTTAGAGGAGTTGAGGGCTTTTTCCCAGCTGACCTCTGGAGTTTTGTTCCACCTCTGATGGGGGCATTGGTCAACTTGGGTGTGGTGGTGTGGGGGCTGGAGATGCTGAAGTGGACGATGGAGTGATCGATCCATCTGATTTCTGTAACATGGCTGTATTTGACATGGTTACTGGAGGTGAAAATGTAGTCCAGTGTGTGTCCTGCAGTATGTATAGGGTTGTGGACGATCTGGGTCGATCTGAGGCTGCTCATACTGTCGAGGAGGTGCTCTGTGTTTTTAGGTCTCACCTATTCTATCCTGCAGGTATAAATAGGCGAGATTATAGTAAGTGGAAAAGAAAAGTTTACCTAGCTGCGGATCGCGTACAGTTCATGTGAGCTATACGCGTGCACATCATCGCCAGCCACATCAAACACCACCATTTGTCTGTGCCTCAGCATCAGACTTCAAAGGCTGCCGCTCCCCCGCATCAGACTTTAAAGGAATGCACTCCCCCGCCCCTACCACAGCAATGCCGAGAGCTTTTTTTTTCTACATGGCTGGTTAATTATTTCCTGTCTTTCTCTGGCTCACATTTTACTTTCTTCTCTGACTCATGGTTTTTTCATCGGATCGTGCATTTTTTCCCGCACTCTTTCATCTGCTAGTGCTTTTTTCCCCACTCTTGTCGGCTTAAGCTTTTTTCCCCCCACTCTTTCATCGGCTCGAGTATCCCCTCCCCCACTCTTTCGTCAGCTCGTGCTCCCCCCACTCTTTCTCAGTGCATTTTTTTCCCCAGGCCTCACACTGCTGCACGCCTCACACTGCTGCACGCCTCACACTGCTGCACGCCTCACACTGCTGCACGCCTCACACTGCTGCACGCCTCACACTGATGCACGCCTCACACTGCTCCACGCCTCACACTGCTCCACGCCTCACACTGCTCCACGCCTCACACTGCTGCACGCCACACACTGCTGCATGCCGCACACTGCTGCATGCCGCACACTTCTGCACGCCGCACATTGCTGCACGCCGCACATTGCTGCACGCCGCACACTGCTGCACGTCGCACACTGCTGCACGACACACTGCTGCACACCACACTGCTGCACGCCACATACTACTGCACGCCACATACTGCTGCACGCCTCACACTGCTGCATTACTCACACTGCTGCATGCTGCACACTGCCGCACGCCTCACACTGCTGCACGCCACACACTGCCGCACGCCTCACACTACCGCACGCCTGACACTGCTGCACACCTCACAGTACTGCATGCTGCACGACACACTGCTGCATGCCACACTGATGCATGCCACACACTGATGCATGCCACACACTGCTGCATGCCTCACACTGCTGCACGCCTCACACTGCTGCATGCTGCACACTGCTGCACGCCACACTGCTGCACGCCACACACTGCTGCATGCCTCATACTGCTGCACGCCTCACACTGCTGCACGCCTCACACTGCTGCATGCCTCACACTGCTGCACGCCTCACTGCATTACTCACACTGCTGCATGCTGCCCACTGCTGTACACCACACAATGCTGCACACAACACACTGCTGCACACCACACACTGCTGCACGCCACACACTGCTGCATGCCACACAATGCTGCACACTGCTGCATTACTCACACTGCTGCATGCTGCACACTGCTGCACGCCTCACACTGCTGCACGCCTCATACTGCTGCATTACTCACACTGTGGCATGCTGCACGCTGTCACACGCCTCACACTGCTGCACCCCTCACACTGCTGCATGCTGCACACTGCTGCACGACACACTGCTGCACGCCACACACTGCTGCACGCCACACACTGCTGCACGCCACACACTGCTGCACCCCTCACACTGCTGCACGCCACACACTGCTGCACGCCACACACTGCTGCACGCCACACACTGCTGCACGCCACACACTGCTGCACGCCTCACACTGCATTACTCACACTGCTGCATTACTCACACTGCTGCACGCCGCTGCGCGCCACACACTGCTGCATGCCTCACACTGCTGCACGCCGCACACTGCTGCATGCTGCACACTGCTGCATTACTCACACTGCTGCATGCCACACACTACTGCATTACTCACACTGCTGCATGCCACACACTGCTGCATTACTCACACTGCTGCATTACTCACACTGCTGCATGCTGCACACTGCTGCACGACACAATGCCACACACTGCTGTACGCCACACACTGCTGCACACCTCACACTGCTGCACGCCTCACACTGCTGCACGCCTCACACTGCTGCACGCCTCACTGCTGCATGCCTCTCACTGCTGCAAGCCTCACACTGCTGCAAGCCTCACACTGCTGCATGCTGCATACTGTTGCTTTACTCACACTGCTACATGCTGCACACTGCTGCACGACTCACACTGCTGCACACCTCACTGCTGCATGCCTTACACTGCTGCACGCTGCACACTGCTGCACGCTGCACACTGCTGCATTACTCGCACTGCTACACACTGCTGCACGCCTCACACTGCTGAACGCCACACAACACCACCACATCACTCACAGACACCACCACATCACTCACAGACACCACCACATCACTCACAGACACCACCACATCACTCACAGACACCACCACATCACTCACAGACACCACCACATCAATCAGGAACACCACCACATCAATCAGGAACCCCACCACATCACTCAGGAACACCGCCACATCACCCAGGAACACCACCACATCACTCAGGAACACCGCCACATCACTCAGGAACACCGCCACATCACTCAGGAACACCACCACATCACTCAGGAACACCACCACATCACTCAGGAACACCACCACATCACTCAGGAACACAGCCACATCACTCAGGAACACCACATCATCACTCAGGAACACCACCACATCACTCAGGGACACCGTCACATCACTCAGGAACACCACCACATCAATCAGGAACACCACCACATCACTCAGGAACACCGCCACATCACTCAGGAACACCACCACATCACTCAGGAACACCACCACATCACTCAGGAACACCGCCACATCACTCAGGAACACCACCACATCACTCAGGGACGCCACCACATCACTCTGGGACACCACCACATCATTCTGGGTCACCACCACATCACTCTAATACACCACCACATCACTCACACTGCTGCAGGCCACACACTCCGCTCACTGTTGCACATATAGGAAAGCTTTGGGGGCATTGTTTGTACGGCGCTCGATATTTTAACGCTAATTGACATAGCGCGACCCTACTGCAAGCGCAATCAGTCACCTGAGCCCCAGCCTACCTCAAGATGCGTTTCTCCCTACGCTGCCGCCATCTTACGCTTGTTGTTGTTGTTGTTGGTGCCTCAGAGTCCGACCCCCACAGCCCGCCCCGCCTCCCTGCTGATCCTCCCTCGCCCCTCCCCCTCCTCCAACCATATATGACAGATGCATTCTCGCGCAGCGTTCATGCGCAGCGGTCGCGCCCCAGTTGCGCCGAAGGTGCGCCAAAGGTAAGCTCGTCTACGCCCGTCCGCGCCCAGCACCAGACCCCCTGGTTCCCTTAAGTCCCAGCCCACCCGCATTACATACGACTCCTCCTCCCTCCTTGCACTAAACCCCGGCCGACTCCCCAACTGCGCCCAAGCCGCACCTGGACACACCCATGGACCCTTCACATGCAACTCCTGCAAGTTTGACGGCACAAAAACCAATTCCTCATCCACTAACACCAAACATAGATCTGACGCCAACCACCTAAAATGCATCCTACTCAACACCCGATCGGTCCACAGCCACGCCATCAACCTTTGGAATCTACTAGACACCATCTCTCCAGACGTCGCCTTCCTAACAGAAACTTGGATGAACGCCTCTTAAGCCCCAGACATCACCATAGCCATCCCGGAAGGCTACAAGATCATCCGAAAAGATCGCACCATCCAAACAGGAGGAGGCATCGCCATCGTCCATAAGAACTCCATCCGCATCTCAACCAGCTCGGACGTCAACCTCTCTAGCGCCGAACACTTTCACTTCCAGATCCACACCGACCCCAAGACCACACTCAGAGGCACCCTCCTCTACAGGCCACCAGGACCCCGTGCACAATTCACTGAAGACATCACTGATTTTATCACCCAACACGCCCTCTCCTCCGAGGACTACATCCTATTGGGAGACCTCAATTTTCACCTGGAAAAGAGCAACGACAGCAACACCACCACCCTTCTGGACAATTTCGCCAACCTCGGACTCAAACAACTTGTTAATACCCCCACTCACCACGCAGGACACACTCTCGACCCTATCTTCACCTCCAGCAAACATATTTCCTTCAGTCACACCACAGTTCTCCAATGGACGGACCACAGCTGCGTTCACTTTGTTTACAATAAGACCACAACCCACGACCATCCTCAACCTACCCTGCGAAGAAACTGGAACAAAATCACCATCGACCAGATCTCCACATCGCTTCTTCAAAAACTCCCTGCCCACTCATCGAACCCCAACCAAGCAGCCATTAACCTCACTCAATGGCTAAGCAACACCGCCGACAACCTAGCACCTTTGTAAAAACGTCAAATCAAACTAGGCAGCAAAAACGCCCCCTGGTTCAACGAGGATCTTAAGAAATCCAAGAAACTCTGTCGCTCCCTTGAGAAGGCCTGGAAAAAAGACCCAAACACCAACACCAGGGACGCCTTCAAAAACGCCACCCGCATACACCACCAATTGGTCCGGACTGCCAAGAAAACCGCATTCAAAGACTAGACAAAAACGCCCACAACAGCAAGGAATTATTCAACATCGTCAAAGAGTTTACCAACCCCACTGCCAACTCCAACGACATCACCCCCTCTCAAACCCTTTGCGACTCCCTAGCTTCGTTCTTCGATGACAAAATCGCAGACATCCACAACAGCTTTGACAACCAACCCGAAGACCGACCCACCCAAAGCTCTGCCGTACCTTCACCCCCCTTGAACATCCTTAATGACTGGAACCCAATCTCCACTGAGGACACCATCTGCCTGATGAACTCCATCCACTCAGGATCCCCCACAGACCCATGCCCTCACCACATCTTCAACAAAGCAGACTCCATCATAGCACCACACCTCCGAGACGTCATCAACTGCTCCCTCAACTCCGGCACCTTCCCAGAAAGCTGGAAACACGCCGAACTCAGCGCCCTTCTGAAAAAACCCACAGCTGACCCCACCGAACTCAAAAACTACCACCCCATCTCGCTCCTTCCATTCCCGGCCAAAGTCATCGAGAAAGCTGTCAACAACCAGCTCGCCGCCTTCCTCGAAGCCAACAAATCCCTCGACTCCTCACAGTTCGGCTTCCGAGCCAAACACAGTACTGAGACCGCACTCATCGCAGCAACAGACGACATCCGAACTCTACTGGACAATGGAGACACAGTCGCCCTCATCCTCCTCGACCTCTCCGCAGCCTTCGACACAGTCTGTCATAACACCCTGTTACAACGACTCAGAAACATCGGAATCCAAGGAAAAGCACTGGAATGGATCACCTCATTCCTTGCCGGAAGAACTCAGAGAGTACGCCTCCCACCATTCAAGTCAGAGGCCACTGAAGTCATCTGCGGCGTGCCACAAGGATCTTCACTCAGCCCCACCCTCTTCAACGTATACATGAGCCCCCTCACGACCATCGCACGCCAACACAACCTCAACATCATCTCCTACGCTGATGACACTCAACTGATCCTCTCACTCACCAAAGACCCAAACATCGCCAAAACCAACCTACATGAAGGAATGAAAGAGGTAGCCGAATGGATGAAGCATAGCCGTCTGAAACTGAATTCAGACAAAACAGAAGTCCTTATCTTAGGTACCTCCCCCTCCGCCTGGGACGACACTTGGTGGCCAGAGGCCCTTGGAAAAGCACCCATCCCGACGGATCACGCACGGAACCTAGGCGTCATCCTGGATTCCTCACTCTCGATGACCAGACAAGTCAACGCCGTCTCTTCATCTTGCTTCAACATTCTACGCATGCTCAAAAAAACATTTCGCTGGATCCCCACCGAAACTAGAAAAACGGTCAGCCACGCACTGGTTACAAGCCGCCTGGACTACGGAAACACCCTCTACGCCGGTACCACCGCAAAACTTCAGAAAAAACTCCAACGCATCCGGAACGCATCAGCCAGACTCATATTAGACATCCCGCGTAAAGAACACATTTCTGGTCACCTGAAAAACCTCCACTGGCTCCCCGTCAATAAGAGGATAACTTTCCGCCTCCTCACCCACGCACACAAAGCTCTTTACGAACTTGGACCCGAATGCCTCAATACACGTCTTTCCTTCTACACCACCCCCCCGCCAGCTGCGCTCTTCCAACCAAGCCCTCGCTGATGTTCCCCGCATCAACAAAACCACCATGGGAGGAAGATCATTCTCCTACCTAGCGGCCAAAACCTGGAACTCACTTCCCATGCACCTTCGCCTCACTCAAAACCACCTAGCATTCAGAAAGCAACTTAAAACCTGGATATTCGAGAAGTAATTCCCCACCCCTCTTCAAGCACCTTGAGACCCTCTGGGTATGTAGCGCGCTATATAAATTTATTGACTTGACTTGACGACTGCTGCACGCCACACACTGCTGCACGCCTTACACTGCTGCATGCCTCACACAGCTGCACGCCTCACATTGCTGCACGCCTCACACTGCCGCACGCCTCACACTGCCGCTCGTCTCACACTGCCGCACGCCTCACACTGCCGCATGCCTCACACTGCTGCATGCTGCACTACTTACACTGCTGCATGCTGCACGCCTCACACTGCTGCACGCCTCACACTGCTGCACGCCACACACTGCTGCACGCCACACACTGCTGCACGCCACACACTGCCGCACGCCACACACTGCCGCACGCCACACACTGCTGCACGCCTCACACTGCTGCACGCCACACACTGCTGCACGCCACACACTGCTGCACGCCTCACACTGCTGCATTACTCACACTGCTGCATGCTGCACACTGCTGCACGCTGCTGCACGCCACACACTGCTGCACGCCTCACACTGCTGCACGCCGCACACTGCTGCATGCTGCACACTGCTGCATTACTCACACTGCTGCATTACTCACACTGCTGCATGCTGCACACTGCTGCACGACACAATGCCACACACTGCTGCACGCCACACACTGCTGCACGCCTCACACTGCTGCACGCCTCACACTGCTGCACGCCTCACACTGCTGCACGCCTCACACTGCTGCACGCCTCACACTGCTGCACGCCTCACACTGCTGCACGCCTCACACTGCTGCACGCCTCACACTGCTGCACGCCTCACACTGCTGCACGCCTCACACTGCTGCAAGCCGCACACTGCTGCAAGCCGCACACTGCTGCATGCTGCACACTGTTGCTTTACTCACACTGCTGCATGCTGCACACTGCTGCACACCTCACTGCTGCATGCCTTACACTGCTGCACGCTGCACACTGCTGCATTACTCACACTTCTGCACGCCGCACACTGCTGCACGCCTCACACTGCTGCACGCCTCACACTGCTGAACGCCACACAACACCCCCACCTCACTCAGGGACACCACCACTGGCTCCCCGTCAATAAGAGGATAACTTTCCGCCTCCTCACCCACGCACACAAAGCTCTTTACGAACTTGGACCCGAATGCCTCAATACACGTCTTTCCTTCCACACCACCCCCCCCGCCAGCTGCGCTCTTCCAACCAAGCCCTCGCTGATGTTCCCCGCATCAACAAAACCACCATGGGAGGAAGATCATTCTCCTACCTAGCGGCCAAAACCTGGAACTCACTTCCCATGCACCTTCGCCTCACTCAAAACCACCTAGCATTCAGAAAGCAACTTAAAACCTGGATATTCGAGAAGTAATTCCCCACCCCTCTTCAAGCACCTTGAGACCCTCTGGGTATGTAGCGCGCTATATAAATTTATTGACTTGACGACTGCTGCACGCCACACACTGCTGCACGCCTTACACTGCTGCACGCCTCACACAGCTGCACGCCTCACATTGCTGCACGCCTCACACTGCCGCACGCCTCACACTGCCGCACGCCTCACACTGCCGCTCGTCTCACACTGCTGCACGCCTCACACTGCTGCATGCCTCACACTGCTGCATGCTGCACTACTTACACTGCTGCATGCTGCACGTCTCACACTGCTGCACGCCTCACACTGCTGCACGCCACACACTGCTGCACGCCACACACTGCTGCACGCCACACACTGCCGCACGCCACACACTGCCGCACGCCACACACTGCTGCACGCCTCACACTGCTGCACGCCACACACTGCTGCACGCCACACACTGCTGCACGTCTCACACTGCTGCATTACTCACACTGCTGCATGCTGCACACTGCTGCACGCTGCTGCACGCCACACACTGCTGCACGCCTCACACTGCTGCACGCCGCACACTGCTGCATGCTGCACACTGCTGCATTACTCACACTGCTGCATTACTCACACTGCTGCATGCTGCACACTGCTGCACGACACAATGCCACACACTGCTGCACGCCACACACTGCTGCACGCCTCACACTGCTGCACGCCTCACACTGCTGCACGCCTCACACTGCTGCACGCCTCACACTGCTGCACGCCTCACACTGCTGCACGCCTCACACTGCTGCACGCCTCACACTGCTGCACGCCTCACTGCTGCACGCCTCTCACTGCTGCAAGCCTCTCACTGCTGCAAGCCGCACACTGCTGCATGCTGCACACTGTTGCTTTACTCACACTGCTGCATGCTGCACACTGCTGCACACCTCACTGCTGCATGCCTTACACTGCTGCACGCTGCACACTGCTGCATTACTCACACTTCTGCACGCCGCACACTGCTGCACGCCTCACACTGCTGCACGCCTCACACTGCTGAACGCCACACAACACCCCCACATCACTCAGGGACACCACCATATCATTCTAGGACACCACCAAATCACTCTAGGACACCACCACATCACTCAGGGACACCACCACATCACTCGGGGACACCACCACCTCTCTCAGGGACACCACCACCTCTCTCAGGGACACCACCACCTCTCTCAGGGACACCACCACATCACTCAGGGACACCACCACATCACTCAGGGACACCACCACATCACTCAGGGGCACCACCACATCACTCAGGGGCACCACCACATCACTCACAGACACCACCACATCACTCAGGAACACCACCACATCACTCAGGAACACCACCACATCACTCAGGGACACCACCACATCACTCAGGGACACCACCACATCACTATGGGACACCACCACATCACTCTGGGACACCACCACATCACTCTGGGACACCACCACATCACTCTAATACACCACCACATCACTCTAATACACCACCACATCACTCAGCCCAACCACATCATCACTCAGCACCACAACAGCACTGTCCTTGCTTGCTACCAACAAGCATTGCCATAGCCAATAGGACTCGCATTAGGAAAGTGTAAGCTATTGGCTTTGTGAATAACAATGCTATTAATTTATATATTTTCAAAGCCAACACATTTAAAAAAATTGTCATTTACAATACCAATAGCTCACACTTTCCTAATGCGAGACCTATTGCATTGCAAATGCTTGTTGTTGGTGTTTTCGATGTGGAAATTTAGGTCACTGAGGAAGATGTAGGCATTGGAGTCTAAGGCTAGGGGTGCAATGAAGTCTGCAATGGTGTTGCATAAGCTGAAGCACAGGCCTGGTGATCAGTATGTGAGGATGCCTCTGATGATTGTCTTGTCGTCCGTGTGGAGCTTCAAGTTGAGATGTTTCATGGCCGTAGTGATGTTGGTACTCTGTATGTTTCTTTGTGGATGATGGTAAGCCCTCCTCCTGGCTTGCGTGGTCCTGGTCAATGATTTTATATCCGTCAGCGATCGATGTGGCAATGTCCGGGGCAGATGCAGGTTGAACCAGGTCTCAGTGAGGAAGATGAAGTCTGGGGCGAGGGTGGCGATGAGGTCCCATAATTCAGTGGAATGCTTGCATAGTGAGTGTGTGTTCAGAAAGGCGCATGTGAGTTGGTGTTTTTGTTCAGGTGGTATCTGTGGTGTATTTGGGGTGGAGCTAGTCAGTGGGCTGGTGTGTGTACGGTGGCAGGTGAATGGTCCTACCATGGAGCATAGTGCAGTGGCAGTGTTTGTTGCGCTATCGGGGGTTGAGGATGTAGAGCTCGAGGGTGGGAGAGCCAGGGGTCGTAGCGCTGGGTGTGGTCCAGGTGTGGACGGGCGCAGAAAGGCTTGCCATTGGGGAGTTAACTGCATGCACGTTATGCGGTGGTGCTGCACCCCGCATTAATAGGTCCAGGGATGGGGGGGGGGATTCTGTTGGCTGAGAGAATGGTGAGTGAGAAAACCTGGTTAGCAGCGGTGTCATTGGATTAATCTGGAACAAGCAGCAACTGGAGGCCACAGACAAGTGTCTAGCTAGGTGTCCAGGTGCCTATATCTCAGAACCTTTTTCAGGGGACCATGGGGCAAGCAGTGGTTACTGGCCCAACCGAGGTGGTTGAGGCCTTTTGCTCCTGATATCCTGGGGTCCAATTTACTATGAATACTGAGCAACTGGGTCACGTTCCACTTCTGCACTTGACTCTCAGTAGTAAGCATGGTCGAGCAGCCCAAGGCTCCCTGGGGAGGAAGTGTGGGTACGGACTAGTAAACATGGGCTCACCACTCCAAATGCACGCAGCAGCAGCAATAAATCATTGTCCAGCCAATTACTCACTTTTATAACAAAAGAGAAATATTTTATTTCCAATACTACTCACAATAAGGAAGAATACGACATGCACACACAAAGTATATAGTCCTCCCCTGAGTTCTGGGTTCTAGTGTGTCTCTGGCCGTTCTTGTTTCACCTACAATTCACGTTAGCAATCGTGGTCATTTCCCATTCACTATTGGTAACATCTAGGGTATGCCCCACTAGTAGTCTGATTTAAAGTCAGTAGTGGTCCAGCGCACATGCGGTCAATTTTAGCAGCAAGTTCCCCGGGGTCCATTAGGATAATACAAGTCTTGCCCTCTGTGGCAGAAGTGAAGCAGGTGGAGTTCTGTAGTGCACCCTGTCTACTGGCGCTTGCAGTAGGTCCAATCCCAGTCAGTTTAGTCACTTGCACAGGGACTCAGCGACTGCACTCAACAGGTGCAGGATCGATTGGAGGTTTCCTACGGCTGTTTCTTGTGGGATGAATGTTCACAGACTTCCGCTGGGGGGAAGGCTATGATGATTCTGTTCTTGGTTTCACTTGGAGGTGGTGCTGCCACAGCTTCCTCACTCATCCAACAAGGTCGAACCAGTCGCAGACCTTGTTGCTCCCAGTGACCTATGGGTCACCACAGCTCGCTGTCCACAGTCTACAGCCCGATTAACCTGGCAAAGTTATGCATGGCAGTCCCTCCTACCAGACGGACTTCCCGCACCACTGCCGCATAAGGCTTCGGCCCTTCCCAAATGGCAGTCGTTATCTAGACGGCTCCTCCTGGCACAAGGGGTCTCTGCACTACTACCGCACAATGCTTGGGGCCTTACTGCATGGGTCTTTACCACTGCTATCTTTACGGTGGCTTCTCCTGGAATACGGGGTTGCTGACTCAGTCCTGTACACAGGCAATGGCCCGATCGGTGCTGTAGCCATCTTCCCACACCTCACACAGGGAGTCCACTAGACAGGGCTAATACTACAGGTTCAGGGTTTTAGTATATAGGAAGTAGTGGCGCGCTGCTAAATCTCGTCATTGTATGTGGCTCACAATATTAGGTATGGTGCTAACAGGAGAGAGGAAACCCTTGTAACCCCTTAATCTGTGCGGGAAACCCTACAGCAAACTAGTCAAACTAAATCCTGTGCACCCATAAAATATTACACAACTTTATAAGTGTCGGTACAAAGCAATTTATACGAAACACGTGTCGGCTGGCTGCATTGTCCAACAGAATAAAGAATTTTAAGACAAAACCGAAGAATACTGTATAAATTGCTTTGTGACGACACTTATAAAGTTGTGTAATATTTTATGTGTGCACGGGATTTAGTTTGACCACTAGACAGGGCTGCCCATTAGCCCACGCTCCCTCCAACACTCTCCTCTTCCTCTTCCTCGCAGGCAGCCAATAGTGCTCCAGGGCAAGTGGCCTTGGTGTCCCTTGATGATGACCCCCTCACCTAGCAGGGACACTATCATGTCTTGACCCCCAGTCCTGTTCACAGGCCGAAGTCTTGCAGAGCTTCCCTTCCTCACACAACCCTTCTGGCTGCCTGGCAGAGAACATTTTTGGACTAATAACCTCTTCTTCTTATAGCCCATTTCCAGACACCAAATGTGATTTAGGGACTTCATATTTGAAGTTTTATGTTGGGGTTCTGCTTCCGTCTTCGTCTTGAAAAGCAGTCGGTCACAGCAGGGATGTCTCAGAAGCTGATAGTCCTACAACACAGGCCATTAGAGTGCCTAGAACTCACACCTAGATGTCAGCCACAGTGATTATGTGCATCAAAAAGTTAGCCCTGGGTTTCCAGCCCTACTCTTTATGATTCTCATATCAACCCCATCTCCTTTCCATGATGGGCCCAGGACCCTTTCTTGTGACCGCTCACTGAATCAAGGAGCACCATTTGAAATGTACAGGGGAGGCCGTGTCCTCCCTTCACCAGTGTGTGCCCACCCAGCTTACAGGATTGTAGCAATACACAAATCTGTCTGGAGGGATTCCACGACCTCCACAACACGTTTCATCATGCATACTTTGTTCTCGTAAAATGAACCCAAGGGCCGTCCATGTATTGTACCATCCACAGGCACACTTACACCCAGTGCGTGTATACAGTTATCACACACTTCACAGTACTGTATCCTCTATGTACTCAACTATTTAGGGGCACACATATTCAGCACTTGCACTGAACGTGTATGCACTGCCCTGCACTGTATTCTTTATGTACTACCCCACTCGCAGGTGCACATACACCCAGCACATGCCATCATCCCGCACGCACTGCACTCCTCATGTATTGTACCACTTCCAAGTACACATACACCCAGCACATGCACATATTCTGCACGCACTATACGCTTCATGCATTGTTCCACTCATAGGTACACATACACCCAAGCACATGCACTTATCCTGCTCACAGTGCCCAATACTGCATTTCCCCCATATGGCACCCTTCTTAGGCACACATGCACGCAGAGCAGATACACCACTTCTGCGCTGCGCAGCACTGCACACAATCCTGATGTAGCCCAGGGTGAGTTAAGCCATAGCAGTGGAATTTTAAAAAGTGAGTGAGCCTGTAGGTCTCACTCCAGTGATACAGGTTAACAAGCACTGGCGTTGCCAATAGGTCTCGTAGTAGGAAACTTGGAGCTATTGGTTTTGTAAATGACAAAGCCCTTTATGTTTTGAAAATGAAAACAAAAATAAAAGGCATTGTTATTTGCAATTGTAGTAGCTCCAACTTTCCTCCTGCGAGACCTATTGGCAACGCCAGTGCTTGTTTTGTTTCTTGGAGGGGGAGGCAAGACAGAGGCAAGGAGTGTGGCAAATGGCCGGAAGGAAGCCGGGTGGGGGCGGGAGAGCCTGGTGGGGAGGGCGGGAATGCGAGCGAGGGGAGGAGAAGTGTGAATGCAACACAGAGATGCAAGCTGCTCTTTAGTACTGGCAGTCGCAAAAATAATTTAAAAAATGTGAATGAAACATAAATAAAGCAAGGCGTGTTGGGGGTTGATTAATGTTTTGAAGCAAAAGACCAGTGGGAAGGCCCTGTCGGGAATGTGCAGCTGTCGGGTATTCACAAAAATAAATAAATTAAAAATAACAGTGGGAGGAATGAAGAAAGTAATGCCCTGCCATGGAGTGCTGAAACCTAAATTACACCAGTGCTTACTGCATTAACCGGCAAATCCTGGTGGGACCAGCGCCACTTTTCTTTCAGCAGGATAGGAAGGTATGCCTATATCCACCACCCGGGCAACTAGGTGAATAGACCAAGCTGCGTTCTCATAAGGGATACGCGGGACAGCTTGCTAGGAGAAGTTGGGGGCTCAGGCCCGACCCAAAATGACAAAAAAATGGAGATATGAAGAAAATTGCCTTGGCTTCACGACTCCCCACGTGTGAAACCATTTACGAGCATGGAGAGACCCTATTTCAGCCTGACCATGGTGATTCTCTGACGAGGCCAGAGGAGTTCAACACTTGCAACGCTATAGTCACAGAGGCGACAGATGGTTAATAGGCAAAGGGCTTGGATCGGGCAGAGAGCAATGCCCGCAATCAGGTTAATGTTAGATGGCGGCCTGGGGGCAGGGGCGCCGTTTCCTGCGATGGTAATCGCTGAGGTATCCGCTTACTGCATAATAAATCTACCTGACTAATGAAGTCCGCCCGAGCGCGGCTGGGTGCAAGGAGGAGCGAGGCGGCAGCAAACATGGCTTGAGTGAGGACGCGCTGCGAGGGGCTCTCCAGGGCACGAGCTCCGATGAGGGGAAGACGGACAAAGAGTGGGGAAATAAGTAACAGCACACAGGGACTGTCTGAGTGTCGCAGGAAGCGAGAGATGAAAGGGATATAGGAATCAGACAACGCAAGGTTATTGCCCGGCGGTTATTCAATAGGTTATTTGCAGGCTGATCCGGGAGCGGTTTAATCCAATCTCCGGGACATAAGAGTGTCCTCGGGAGAGACATATCTTCACTTATAGAACTCCCCGAGATTAGGGGACGGCATGACTGAGTTGCAGGATTGGGACTTTTCTCTTTACACATAATTTTAATACATTGATTGGTTCCTGTTTTTACACTACTTCACTGGCACATGTTCTAACATTGGTATGTAGCTCAGTGGTAGATCGCGTGCTTTGCATGTATGAGGCCGCGGGTTCAATCCCCGGCCTCTCCAGTTAATGTAAAAAATGTTTGCTTTGAAGAGCGCATCGCTTTCTTTAGTCAAAAAGGAACATATAATATTACGATGCATACGGACAGCACATTGGAGTGCAGAAAAGCCACACATCAGCAAAGACGGAGGGAAGGCAGAGAAGGGGAGAAGCTGGCTGGGGAGGTACGGCCGGCCTGCGG
Organism: Lissotriton vulgaris; assembly: GCF_964263255.1. Taxonomy (NCBI): domain Eukaryota; kingdom Metazoa; phylum Chordata; class Amphibia; order Caudata; family Salamandridae; genus Lissotriton; species Lissotriton vulgaris. Next base: position 427,508,176 of record NC_141693.1, read on the forward strand.
CCGGCCATGAATAATTAGGGGAGGAGAAGCCCTTTGATGTGCTGGGCTGGCCGTGAATGCGCGTGCTTGTTTGCTCACGTGATTCACGTGAACTTCAAGAAAACCGCGGCTGAAAGCCCTTGGTTTGACGAGGATTTTGCAGACTTGAATTCTCGCTCCCTCAATGCGCCTGCGCGCATTGTAGGTCACGAGACCTAAAAAGGACATTGTCACTACTAATGATCACTACTTGGTATGCTGCCACCACTGCACTCTTGCAGCTGAACTTCTGGTGAAGGCAGTAGCCTTCCAGTACTATGAGGGTAGCGCTTTGAGCGCACCTCCCGGTCCAAATAGACCACAATCATTGTGCACCCGCATGTTCCATATTTGCCTATAAAAACAAAAATCAGCATTAGGGATCTAGGCATCAGTACAGTTGGGCACTCAGGGCAACGGTGCACGTCCTTTACTATGCAGAGGACTTTTCCCTTCCAATAGTACATCTTCCAGGAGGAGGCAGAAGTCTAACTACACCTTAATTATCGGTAGGCCTTCTTCAAGAGTCTGTGGTTGTGTCCATAGTTTGGCATAGGTTGTGCAACGGCCTTGTCTCGAGGATTTCTCTCTACCTGGAGAAACTTTAGCCTGCCTCAATGCTGCTGCCCTGGAGTTCTATTGATCCAATTCTGATGTACTACAGCTGTCAGTTTGCTCACTCTGCCAGGTCCCTTCCCAAAAAGGAGTAAGGAGTGGCCTGTCTGTCATGAATTCCTGATGCATCCACCCTTCTTGCCAACATAGACACTTTCAGATGAGCACATCTTTGCTCTATTTCTCAGTTTCACTTATTGGTTCGTACAGCTCATTAAGGACCTGAAACAACAATGTCAAATTCCACGAATATGAAAGTGTAGGTGCTGCCCAGAAGAAATACTCAAAATTTGTGCTCGAGTGCTCTAGGGTCAAAGCTGGCTAGTGCTGTGCACGTCCATTGCCCGACGCGGCCCACCCACTCTACAGAACTTCCACACCGCAGCGGAATTTGCGGCGCGGTTAAGGAGTTAAGCAGCAGCGCAAGGCTTTGTCATGTTTACACAGGTCCTGCGCCCGTTCAGCCCCAACCAACCTCGTCTGGTGGACTAAGTGGGACAGGGAGCAGTCCATGAGATGTATTTATGTATGTATATATATATTTATTTATTTTTCTCACTTTTGTCTGTATTTTTTATGTACAAGGTATGCGAGATAGTGAAAGCTGTATATCTAAGTGAGAACTAAAAAATAAATCAATGAAAATTAATCTAATCGCCTTTCCTTCTTTCATGTCTCTCTCAGGGCCGTCTTCGCCTCCTTGGTGTGTCAGTTCATCCCCAGGGTGACCTCTCTGTTCTGATTGGACCGGCTCTTGATATCATGCATATTCATTGAAACTTCTGCTATGGAATCCTGGGGTGTAGCAAATGGAGTCTGGAATCCTGCACGTGTGCTTCATCCCTGTAGTCCGCTGACTTTTGTGTTGAGTCCTCTTTTACTGGGCAATGCATTGACTGACTGTTAGACCCGGTGTCATGATTTATATGCCAATAACATACCTAAAAGATACAAATAGATATCAGGCACCAGAAAATCTCTCAAAAGTTAAAATGTATTTTCCAACCAAAGAACATTCCTTGAAAATGTAAATTAATTTCCCAAATAATACTTTTCCCATGTCATGACCTGGAGAACGTGACAGGGTTTGAAGTAAAGTGAGCACCATCGACCAAGTTTTTAGATTCTGCTGCCTATATTGGAAATATGTCCGTATTAAAAAGGGTCACTGTTAGAACCGGCTGTCTCTAGTTGGCAGAGGTATACACTTCTGACAAATAGGGACACACCTTTTCTAGTCAGGGCAAGGGGGATCACACCCTTCGATAACCCCTGCTCACCCCCTTGGTAGCTTGGCAGAGCAGACAGGCTTATCTCAGAGGCTGTGTGTTAAGCATTTATGACCACATACAGTAATACAGTGAATACACTACAAATGGACACGACACCGTAGTATTATGAAAATAGGTATTTTTATATAAGGCTTAGCACAAGACCAAATAACGACAAAAATGTACACAATCTTAATAAATACTCTGGGAAGGGAAAAAGGATAGTTCAACGGTAGTTTCTTCTTTATCACAAAAGTCTTTAGTATCAAAGCAAATCTTCTTCTTGTCAATACAGTTCTTAGCAACAGGGTAACCCACACGGGGGCTACACGACGTCGAGGCAAAGTTAATCCAAAGGTTCGGCGTCGACCGCGAGGAGCGCTACGTCGAGCCCGGAGTCACACGGACCCCCCACAACACAGTACCTTTGGATAATGAAGCACACGATGATCAGCGGCGTCGAGCAATCCGGCGTCGCGTCTTCGGTGTCGATCAGGCCTCAGCAGGCGTCGTTGTTGATGATGCGGTTGCACAGAGTGAGCAGCGCTCACGGCGTCGAGAGGGCACGAGGGCGATGCGATCAGCAGCGGTGCAGACACGAGGTCCCTTGGAGCTGGAGCCGTACTCCCACTCACTGGCGTTGCTGCTGGCGTCGGTCGGGCCCGGCGGCCGGTCGTCGAGGAAGCGGGACACTGGGGCCGTTACCCACTACGTCGAGCTGGATTCGGCGACGTCCGTCGGCGTCGAGGTTGCTGGCTCTTTCAGAGGTGCCGGATTCACAGGTTCCAGCAAATAGCACTTTAAGCAGATGAAGTCCTTTAGCCCTGTGACTTCAGCAGGAGACTGGCATTCTTCCAGTCCTTGGAGATTTTCTTAGCAAGCGTGAGAGTACACACACAGTTCCTCTCTCCTGGTTCCTTGGCAAAAATAAAGAAGCACTGCAGGATTCCCCCCAGCAAACAGCACACTGGCAGAAGGGGTAGGCAAGTCCTCAGATCAGCAGGCCTCTTGTCCTTGGTTACAGGGTTCCTTGTCAGAAGTGATCTAAATTCTTGGTTCAGGGGTCCTTCTCTTATACCCCTTCTCGGCTTTGATCCCTTTGTCCATGCAGGGGAATTTCCCAACATCCTGGGTCTGTCGTGGGTGGAGCCAGGCAGAAGCACCTGGCCTATTCACTGAGCAGGGCTGGGTCCTCAGACGCCCAGCAGGAGGTGGAGCCAGCATTGACACTGGCAGGAGCAGAGCTATCGGCCTCCTGGCAGGAGGTGGGGCTAGGATCGTCCATGGCAGGCACAGAGCCATCAGCCGCTTGGCAGGAGGTGGAGCCCGCATTGTACCAGGCAGGGCAGGCTATCAACAACTACTCTCCCCCTACTCTCAACGCAAATGTCCCACTCATCCCACACTGACTCATCCAGACTTCTTGGAGCCACCCAGCTCCTGTCACACACACGTAAGACCAGCAGAAACGAGAAATGGTTAGACAAGAAAATAGACACTTTCTAAAAGTGCTATTTTCGAACCCAGAGTCCAAAAACCATCCACACCAACGGATGCGTAATTAAACCCCGAGTTCAGGGATACCAAACTCGACATTGCACCATGCTCCCCGAGCCAGCTAGGATCATAGCATTAATAATCCCGGCGACCCATTCTAACTAATGGAGAGCAGGCTACCTCGCAATAGTGAAGAACGAAGATGGCGGTTGTTCACTATCAGGACATGCCAACTTGGTCAGGCGTGTCCTACCTTACACTTACAATGCACCCTGCCCATGGGCCTACCATAGGGGTGACTAACATGAAGTCAAGGGAAGGTTTGAGGGGCTGGCAAGTAGGTATACTTGCGCAGCCTGCGTGACAGCACTAGGCTGCATGTGGGTCTCGCAATGACCGACCCGTAGACATTCTTTTACGAGGCCGCTCCTGTGGGTGGCACAACACGTGCTGCAAGCCCACGAGCGGCATTTGTATTTACAAGCCCCGGCACTCCTGGTGCACTAGACTAGGGACTGACAGTAAACCAAATAAACCAAACATGGACACAATAGATACATCAATTAAACATAGGGAGCACTTGCGCTATGGCACTGATCAGCAGTGGCACGGCGCCCAAAGCATATACCAGCAAAACATCGTAAAACAGTGGAGGCAAACAGAAAAAATGGAGGAGAGACTCAAGCCAATGATGTCAGGTCTAACACGTGTCCCCTCCAGCTGAAATGTGGGGAGAACTACCCTTGACCTAGGGAGTCCTCATCACTAAGGCGGAAAAATCTGGACAGACCATCAGCATTGGCGTGATCTGTACCAGGGCGGTGTTCCACCGTAAAGTCCATCCCCTGTAGGGAAATGGACCACCTCAACAGTTTCGGATTCTCACCCCTCATCTGCATCAACCATCTGAGGGGCCTGTGGTCTGTCTGAACCCGGAAGTGAGTCCCAAACAGGTAGGGTCTTAGCTTCTTCAGCGCCCAGACCACAGCAAATGCTTCTCTCTCTATCGCACTCCAACTCGTTTCCCTGGGAAGTAACCTCCGACTGATGAAGGCTACAGGCAAGTCTCGGCCCTCTTCATTTACCTGAGCTAGAACAGCCCCCACGCCATGCTCTGAAGCGTCCGTCTGGACAATAAATTCTTTCGAAAAGTCGGGTGCCTGGAGTATAGGTGCTGTGCACATTGCAGTTTTCAGGGTGTCGAAGGTCGTTTGACAGGCATCAGTCCAGATCACGTTTCGTGGCTGCTTCCTGGAAGTCAGCGAAGTCAAGGGGTGCACAATGTTACCGTAATCCTTGACAAACCTCCTGTAATAACCTGTGAGTCCTTGGAAGGCTCTCACCTGAGTTTGGGTTTTGGGCGGCGCCCAAGCCAGGATGGTATCAATCTTGGGTTGCAGGGGGGCAACCTTGCCGCTCCCTACTTGGTGCCCCAAGTACACCACTGAACCCTGCCCAATCTGGCACTTACTGGCTTTGATTGTGAGGCCTGCTCCGCGCAGGGCCAACAACACTTGCTGGAGGTGGCGCAAGTGTTCATCCCAGCTGGCGCTGAACACTGCGATGTCGTCCAGGTAGGCGGCACTGAAATCCTCCAGTCCGGCCAAGACCTGGTTGACCAGCCTCTGGAAGGTGGCAGGGGCATTCTTCATCCCAAAGGGCATCACCCGGAACTGGTATAGCCCATCTGGTGTTGAGAATGCGGACCTCTCCTTTGCCCCATCAGTCAAGGCGATCTGCCAGTACCCAGACGTTAGATCAAACGTACTGAGGTACCGGGCAGCCCCCAACCGATCGATGAGCTCATCAGCTCTGGGGATGGGGTGCGCGTCAGTCTTCGTGACCGAATTGAGTCCTCGGTAATCCACGCAGAACCGGAGTTCTGGTGAAGCACCAGGCGCTGCAGCCTTCGGGACCAAGACCACTGGGCTGGCCCAAGGACTGCTAGAGGACTCAATCACCCCTAACGCAAACATTTTGGAGACCACCTCTTTAATGTATGCTCTAACCTTGTCAGTCACCCTGTAAGCCTTGTGCTTCACAGGAGGGCTGTCTCCGGTGTCAACGTCATGGACACACCAATGAGTGACACCCGGAACCAAGGAAAACAGATCCGGGAATTGTCCCAACAGGTGGCGACAATCCTGTTTCTGCTCAAGGGTCAGTGTGTCAGAGAGGACCACACCATCCACTGACCCGTCTTGCTCTTTAGCACACAGGAGGTCAGGAAGAGGCTCACTCTCCTCCTCCATTCCAGCATCTGTAGCTAGGAGCATGCCCACTTCGGACCTTTCTAAGTGGGGCTTCAAACGGTTGACATGCAGGACCCGCAAGGGGTTCCTGGGAGATTTCAAGTCCACCAAGTAGGTGACATCGCTCTTCTTCTCCACAACCTTAAACGGTCCAGTCCACCTGTCCTTGAGCGCACAAGGTTCCACAGGGGACATGACCCACACTTCCTGACCAGGCTGAAGCTCTACCAGAGTGGCATTCCAGTCATACCAACGCTTCATCTCCTCCTGGCTGGCCTCCAGATTTGCCTGAGCAAGTTCTCTGAAGCGCCGAGTCTGGTTCCGAAAGGCCAGCATGTAACTGTATACATCATGGGGAGGTTTCCTGGGAGATTGCTCCCAGCCTTCCTTGACCAGAGTCAAAGGCCCTCTTACCGGGTGACCGTATAAGAGCTCAAAGGAGCTGAACCCTAGAGACTTCTGCGGCACCTCACGGTAAGCAAACAACAGGCATGGCAAGAGGACGTCCCATTTCCGCCTCATTGGTTCTTCAAGACCCATGATCATGCCTTTCAGGGTCCGGTTGAATCTCTCAACCAGCCCATTTCCTTGAGGGTGGTAAGGAGTGGTGAACTTGTAGGTTACCCCACACGCCTTCCACAGAGACTTCATATAGTTCGAAATGAAGTTGGTGCCCCGGTCTGACACCACCTCTCTGGGGAACCCCATCCGGGAGAAAACACCCATCAGTGCCCGTCCCACCACGGGGGCCGTCACTGTTCTGAGAGGGATGGCTTCCGGGTACCGTGTGGCATGGTCCACCAAGACCAGGATGAACCTGTTGCCCAGGGCTGTCTTGGGGTCCAGGGGCCCAACAATGTCAATACCCACCCGGTCAAAGGGGGTGCTAACCACTGGAAAAGGTTGGAGGGGAGCCTTCTGCTTCCTTCCGCTTTTCCCACTTGCCTGGCAAGTGTGACAAGTCTTGCAATGGATGTCTACATCCCTTCGCATCTGAGGCCAAAAAAAATGGGTGACAAGCCTGTCATAGGTCTTGTCCTGCCCCAGATGTCCAGCTAACGGAACGTCATGAGCCAACCCCAGTAGGAAGGCTCGGAAGCGCTGGGGTACCACCAGCACACGGGCTGACCCAGGCTCAGCAGCCTTAGGCTCGCTATACATGAGGTCGTTCTCCCAGTACACAAAATGTGACCCTGACTGATCACCTGAGGATTGGGCTGAGGCCTGCTGCCTCATGCCCACAAGAGAAGGGCACACCTTCTGTTCGGCACAGAATTCCTCCCTGGAGGGACCACCATCCTGCTGCCAATGGGTCAGCTCGGGCAAGTCTCCCAGTTCGGCAATTTGTTCCCCTGTGGGCTCCACGGCATCCCCCTCAGGGTCTACCTCCTCCTGGACCACGGGAACTACGGGGGCCGGTTTCCCGCGCCTCCTGCCTCTTCTCTTCACAGCTGGGTCCTGGGCCGTACTTTCAGGCTCCGGGACCCCATCAACACCCTTACTCGCTGTCATCGATCGAGTGGTTGCACACACCCACTCTGGCACGCCCAACATTTTCAAGTGCACCTCTCTCTCCACCTTCGCCCAAGGGGAGTCTTCTAAATCATTGCCCAGGAGACAATCGACAGGCATGGCGGGCCTCACAGCAACCTGAAGAGTACCTGAAACTCCCTCCCATTCAAAGGAAACCTGAGCTACTTCACACTCTTTCTGGGAGTTGTCAGCAGCTATCACAGGGTAGAATGCGTGGGGAACCACCTGCTCTCTGGACACCAAGTGACACTTGACAGCTGTCACACTCGCTCCGGTGTCTCTGAGAGCTTCCACTCTATGGCCATTAATGGTCACCCACTGCCTATATTTACTAGTGTTACTAGGCAGAGGGGGTGGAGGGACCATTTGCATGTCTCCTAGCGAGACCAGGGACATCTCTGCGGGACCCCTCCTACCATGGACAACCATCTCCTCCCCTCCCAAGGCTACACTCGCCAACTGACGGGGGGGTGCACTCGGCGGTGCATTCGATTTCTTCATGGGACACTGGGGATCGTAATACCGGTGTCCCACCTGCCCACAAGTGTAGCAGGTTAGGGGGCCCCTATGAACAGGTTTACCCGTCGGGGCCCCTGGCTTCTTCTCAGGGGGAGGCTGGGAACCTTTCCCTTGGTTCCCTTGGGGATTACTTTGGGGCCCTTTCTGGGACTCCTTCTGTTTACCCTTGTCCCCCCCACTCTTCTGCTGGGGACCCTGCCCACCTTTGGCGGAGTCTCCCACTGGACCCTTGTGGACCCTGGTACTGACCCAGAGGTCCGCCTCCTCAGCAAGTTTTCTAGGGTTAGATATCTTGCTATCAATCAGGTGCTGGCGCAGCTCTGGAAAACAGTTATTAGACAAATGCTCCCAAGCAAACAAATCATAAAGAGCTTCATAACTTTCCACTTTGCTGCCCTTTACCCAACCATCCATGGCTCTGCAAAAATAAGACACATATTCAACCCACGTCGTAACAGGCAACTTCTTACATTCTCTAAAAGCTTGTCTGTACTTCTCGGGGGTTAGGCCATACCGCAACATTAAAGCATCTTTCATATGAGCATACGACATCCTATCCTCAACAGGCATGTCTAACAGGGTATCTCTTCCCTCATTCACAAAGCGACCCCACAACCCCGCTCCCCAATCCTTCTCAGGGACCCGGTGGGCCAACAATGCTAACTCATACGCTTTAAACCACTGACCAATATCTTCGTTCCTATGATAATCTTTTATCACATCTTTCGGGAAATAAAACCTACTTTCCGCAGGCCCAGATGGTGCCACCAGAGGGATTCAATTCTAACTTCTTAGCTTGGATGTCCAACTCCCTCAACTTGGTATCACGCTCCAAAGCTAACTTCTCTCTTTCAAAATCTAACCTTTTGGTCTCCAAATCAGCTTCTCTTCTACCTCTTGCATTTTCTAACTCCAACTGCCCATTTATCTTTAGCCTTGCCATTTCCATGTTGTATGCACGCTCCTTCGCCCTTTCTTCTCGTTCTTCAGGGGAAAGACCTTTGGAGGAAACACTGCTTCCGGGAGAGGACTCAGGCCCATTCGCTGGCGCCTCCTCTTCCCCTTCCACTGGCGGTACCACCACCGGATCAGTGGGATCTCTGGACTCCAACCAGGCCTCCAAAGCTTTGTGATATTCCGTTTTGTTTTTGCAGCCCTTGGTAGGCACTTTCAACTGCTTGCAAAAGGATTTCAGCTTCTTCAAGCCGTAGTCGTTTATCTTCGCTCTGTCGAATTCCTCCACAACAACAACAGGGGTAGTGACTCCGGTGTCACTCATGGTCAAAACTGGCAGTGTTCAAAAAAAATATCAAGTTTCAGAAAAGCGGAGAACCAAAAATAGGATCCTTCCCAATTAGATTGTGACTGCGTTATGGTCTGCTTTCACTATGTAGCGTACACTATTCACTGCACATGGGTCATAAATGCAAGGTCCAAATCCTCACCGCTGCATCCAATGTTAGAACCGGCTGTCTCTAGTTGGCAGAGGTATACACTTCTGACAAATAGGGACACACCTTTTCTAGTCAGGGCAAGGGGGATCACACCCTTCGATAACCCCTGCTCACCCCCTTGGTAGCTTGGCAGAGCAGACAGGCTTATCTCAGAGGCTGTGTGTTAAGCATTTATGACCACATACAGTAATACAGTGAATACACTACAAATGGACACAACACCGTAGTATTATGAAAATAGATATTTTTATATAAGGCTTAGCACAAGACCAAATAACGACAAAAATGTACACAATCTTAATAAATACTCTGGGAAGGGAAAAAGGATAGTTCAACGGTAGTTTCTTCTTTAGCACAAAAGTCTTTAGTATCAAAGCAAATCTTCTTCTTGGCAATACAGTTCTTAGCAACAGGGTAACCCACACGGGGGCTACGAGACGTCGAGGCAAAGTTAATCCAAAGGTTCGGCGTCGACCGCGAGGAGCGCTACGTCGAGCCCGGAGTCACACTGACCCCCCACAACACAGTACCTTTGGATAATGAAGCACACGATGATCAGCGGCGTCGAGCAATCCGGCGTCGCGTCTTCGGTGTTGATCAGGCCTCAGCAGGCGTCGTCGTTGATGATGCGGTTGCACAGAGTGAGCAGCGCTCACGGCGTCGAGAGGGCACGAGGGCGATGCGATCAGCAGCGGTGCAGACACGAGGTCCCTTGGAGCTGGAGCCGTACTCCCACTCACTGGCGTTGCTGCTGGCGTCGGTCGGGCCCGGCGGCCGGTCGTCGAGGAAGCGGGACACTGGGGCCGTTACCCACTACGTCGAGCTGGATTCGGCGACGTCCGTCGGCGTCGAGGTTGCTGGCTCTTTCAGAGGTGCCGGATTCACAGGTTCCAGCAAATAGCACTTTAAGCAGATGAAGTCCTTTAGCCCTGTGACTTCAGCAGGAGACTGGCACTCTTCCAGTCCTTGGAGATTTTCTTAGCAAGCGTGAGAGTACACACACAGTTCCTCTCTCCTGGTTCCTTGGCAAAAATAAAGAAGCACTGCAGGATTCCCCCCAGCAAACAGCACACTGGCAGAAGGGGTAGGCAAGTCCTCAGATCAGCAGGCCTCTTGTCCTTGGTTACAGGGTTCCTTGTCAGAAGTGATCTAAATTCTTGGTTCAGGGGTCCTTCTCTTATACCCCTTCTCGGCTTTGATCCCTTTGTCCATGCAGGGGAATTTCCCAACATCCTGGGTCTGTCGTGGGTGGAGCCAGGCAGAAGCACCTGGCCTATTCACTGAGCAGGGCTGGGTCCTCAGACGCCCAGCAGGAGGTGGAGCCAGCATTGACACTGGCAGGAGCAGAGCTATCGGCCTCCTGGCAGGAGGTGGGGCTAGGATCGTCCATGGCAGGCACAGAGCCATCAGCCGCTTGGCAGGAGGTGGAGCCCGCATTGTACCAGGCAGGGCAGGCTATCAACAACTACTCTCCCCCTACTCTCAACGCAAATGTCCCACTCATCCCACACTGACTCATCCAGACTTCTTGGAGCCACCCAGCTCCTGTCACACACACGTAAGACCAGCAGAAACCAGAAATGGTTAGACAAGAAAATAGACACTTTCTAAAAGTGCTATTTTCGAACCCAGAGTCCAAAAACCATCCACACCAACAGATGCGTAATTAAACCCCGAGTTCAGGGATACCAAACTCGACATTGCACCATGCTCCCCGAGCCAGCTAGGATCATAGCATTAATAATCCCGGCGACCCATTCTAACTAATGGAGAGCAGGCTACCTCGCAATAGTGAAGAACGAAGATGGCGGTTGTTCACTATCAGGACATGCCAACTTGGTCAGGCGTGTCCTACCTTACACTTACAATGCACCCTGCCCGTGGGCCTACCATAGGGGTGACTAACATGAAGTCAAGGGAAGGTTTGAGGGGCTGGCAAGTAGGTATACTTGCGCAGCCTGCGTGACAGCACTAGGCTGCACGTGGGTCTCGCAATGACCGACCCGTAGACATTCTTTTACGAGGCCGCTCCTGTGGGTGGCACAACACGTGCTGCAAGCCCACGAGCGGCATTTGTATTTACAAGCCCCGGCACTCCTGGTGCACTAGACTAGGGACTGACAGTAAACCAAATAAGCCAAACATGGATACAATAGATACATCAATTTAACATAGGGAGCACTTGCGCTATGGCACTGATCAGCAGTGGCACGGCGCCCAAAGCATATACCAGCAAAACATCGTAAAACAGTGGAGGCAAACAGAAAAAATGGAGGAGAGACTCAAGCCAATGATGTCAGGTCTAACAGTCACTTATACGTCGCCTTTGTAGATTTAAGGGCGGCGTTTGATTTAGTGCCACGTGAGCTGCTTTGGAGATCACTACATCAGTTAGGGTTGCCTACCTGTTTGTTGGTTCAAATAATTGAGCTTCATGCTGGGAACTACGCTAAAATAAGGTGGGGCCCAAATGGGGAACTAACAGAAAATATACCGATCGAACGCGGCGTTCGCCAAGGTTGTGTTTTGGCCCCCACTTTGTTTTCCCTCTTCGTAAATGATATTCCAAGGCACCTAGAGGGATGCCAGAATGATTCACCTAAATTAAAATGTAAATGTAAATGTATTGGCATTTATATAGCGCACTACTTACCCGTAGGGTCCCAAGGCGCTTCGACCGCTGCGAAACCCTTCCTGGCTTCCCTAAGAGATGGTCCCTTAATGGGTATCTCCAGGGTGAGACCAGGCATCCCCGGCGGTCTGGTGGGGCCGTTAGTGAAGATGAGGCAAGCTAATGCCCAGAGTTGCCGAGTGTGATCGCTGATCAGAGTGGGCACCGAGGCGAGAGAATTATCGAGTCCGCTGACCCTGGTCCAGAAACCTGCCGCGCCGGGAATCGAACCCTGGTCCCGGGCCGTCCTCTGCTCTCGGGTCTGCCGCCTCTAACCAGTGAGCCACACTACTTCACTAAAGGGTTCCCGCATTACTCTTTGCGGATGATACCATTTTGATCACACAGACTAAAAAAGGTTTATAGGCACTTTTATGTTCCTTCAGCGAATATTGTACCAGTAAAGGATTGGAAATTAATGCTGCAAAAACAAAGTGCATGGCCCTAAATCCAATTAAACCTGATAAAGGAATACTTACACTACATGGCCAAAAACTGGAATTCTTTGATCACTTTTCTTACTTGGGGGTCTCCTTGGATTGTAATTTTACATGGAGGCCTCAAATTGAGAAAAGCAAGATAATATTTGCGCAGAATTCCAAGCCAATCCTTAATAAACATAGTCTAAGCACCAGTAAAGCAGTAACACCTGCAGTCGAAATATTTAAATTCAAAATCCAGCCAGCAGCACTTTATGGCGCTGAGATTTGGGGTCCCATGTCAAAAGATGTTTTTTCAACTATGGATAATAATTTTATGCGTAGTTTGGTAAGGGCCCCGAAAGGCACCCCTTGGTGCCGCTTCAGTTGGACATGAATTTTAAAAGGACAGATCATTACACTATTGTCCGGCCTTTAACCACATGCGCGCTGCACTTATTCTGCTGGTATGCTGACTTTTTAAAAAACCCATTGTTCATGACGAGCTGGGCTCGTCATCAGTGTTTGAGGAGGCTACACCATGACGAGCCCAGCTCGTCATCAGCCTCGAAGGGGTTAATGTTCTGGGTGAGACTTTGGCAAACGCCAGAACTATGTGACTATAGGGATGGGCTGAAAGAAATTCAGCGCTTGGATGTGTCAAAATCCAATCTATGGCTTAGACACATCAAAGTATGGCTTAGTAATATAGGTTTGGTCCACTTATGGGAGAATCCAGAAAGGTTGCCTCCAAACTCAAAAACCCTGGTAAAAAAGGCATTTTGGGGTTTCATATGGGATTCATTGACTAATGGAAATAGTGGTGGGTCCTTAGTTTGTAATTTCTTAAGCTTTAAGGACCTGCCCTTATACGAGGTTTTTCTTGATGAGATAGAGCCACCACTTGCCAAAACTTTGTTTATGAAGCCAAGATATGGCAATCTCATGACCAATTCAAATGTGGCACGTTGGTCTAGGAAAAGCAATCGTGAAAATGCTATGGTCAATGATATTTGTGTTATGTATGAGGGGAACCTGAAGGAAGACGACATGCATATTCTTTTCTTCTGTACTGCCTACAAGCTGGCAAGAATGAGGTGGATCAAACCATTGTGTAATCTCCTAGGAATAAGGTCTTGTACTAATGCACTTAGAATGCACTTAGAATAATCAAAACTGATACAATGCAAACAATAGTATTCAGTGCTAGCAGATTTTTACACTCCGTTTATTGCATTCGAAGGAAGAAGGGACTAAAGCTTCAATAAAGAAGGGAGCGTAATTTGTGTATAAAGGACTTATATTTTAAAATTTGTAAAAGATAAAATTGATAGGAGTAATTAATTGTGTAAAATTGTTTTTAACATCTATTGATTGTTGTGAAATGTTTTTTTTAAATGTATGTTTTTTAACTTGTAAATCTTTGATGGCTAGGTTAGCCGAAATAAAGATACAAACAGTGACAGGGCAAAGTGCAATTAATGTACCACAGCACTCGACCAATAGTAAACCTATATTGTTTCCGCCCCCCAATAAATGACAAGGAGCCAAGTGTTGCAATGCAGCTTGTATTGAGTTCGAGGAGCAACCAACATATGTTTCATCACAAAAAGTGACTTCTTCAAGGCTAGTTGTCCTGGTCTAGCACACTTCAAAATGTGTCAAAAAATGTAGGTAGTCCAATACAGAGATTCCAAAATTCCAGAGTTTTAACAATGCAGTATGTCCATATTACTGGTAACAGATCATCCAAAACCCATGATGATTATCTCCATAGTAAGAATCCTATGTGGTCACAGGTAAGATTATTCACTGATTCGTCAATCCAAACAACCCAATTTCCTGGGGAAGCTATACTCTATTCTCCCGTCACCAGCAATACCACAGTATTTCAATCCAATGAAGTGACCTGGAGACACTTCCTGCTTTGAAACTACGAGAAGGACGCGAGACACGAGACGGAGAGGAATTATCAGGGTTCCCCTTGGATTGAAATACTGTGGTATTACTGGTGACGGGAGAATAGAGTATGGCTTCCCCAGGAAATTGGCTCTCATGCCAGGTGGTTAGTTCCACTGATGATGTAATGGCATGCCATCTGGGCATGCCACGCAAGGGTATTGCTAGAATGTAAAGGTCCCATTGCATTTTAGATAGAAAGAGCAAAGATAACAGCGGTAGGCTGCCTCCCACAACAGAGACCTTGGGTGGATACTCATGCACAGGGGTGGAACATGTGAAGGAAAACAAAAGATTCATCCACTTAGGCTCCTCCATTGAAAGTTTGGTGTTAACCGATCAAGTATTCCCATTTTAATTCCTATAGAAAAGTTTGCTCTCCGATACAGAAAACAAAATGGCTGAAAGGAATTATACCAAATTTGGCACAAAAATGATAACTTTACTGGTGTAAATCCATTCAGTAGATTAATAAATTGTCATTTAAAGAGGTACTCAGGTTGGGCATGAAGAGGGGTTAACCTCCAGATATAGTTGGCGATATATGAACTAATGGTAGCCAGATATGCTCTGACTAGGCAATTAAAATAAATATTAGGGGTCAGAGTGAAAACATCGCGAACTGCAGGGGCATTGGTGGGGGAGGGCCCACAGGCACCCCTCCTTGAATGGCTGGCTACAACACGTTGTGGAAACCATTACATAACTCAGGGTCATTGTCCTCATTTAAATGCATTGTAGTGACAGCCTGCTTTTAGGGGTCACAGAAGAGAACACATATGAAGGGTGATATTAGATTTTAGTCTTATTAAACCATTGCTTGTTGGTACCATACTAATTTTAGAAATTGTGGTGTTCCAAGGTGATTTAACCCTGTGAAAAATGCTGATCCTCTGATGGGATTTGATGGACCATGTTTCACAGAAAAAGCTTGTTTTTTCAAGATCCTTCTCAAAGAGGTTAAACGTTTACTTTCAACAGTAGCAGCAGGTTAGTGGATTACCCCGTATTTGACAGCTTCACCGCAGTATTCTAATGAACAACTAGAGTGCTATATTGACAGAAGTGTGGCACATCTGAATGCCATTTTGTTGAAAAAGGAGCTGCTGAATGTAAAGCCTTTCCTGAGAAGCAGGTTGAAGGAAATGAGCATTGAGATGATAATGCAGGCATGAAACCAGCAGGTTAAAAGCTTGAGGGGAGGTGTGGGTTTTTAGTAATTTCAGCCACAATGTGTTGTTAAAGGTGCAAAAAAATAGAGATATCTGCATAATTATAGCATCCCCTATTTTTATTCGACGAGATTTTGACTAAATATATTGCACTTTCTTTTTGCTTTTCCAAAACAAGGGGGTTGGTGTGAGAGGCTACCACCTTGTCCATGTGATAACAAAGCTCAACAATGCACTTTACATTTTTTTTTTTTTTGCACCTTGTATAAAGATCCAAGAAATCGGTTTATTAAACCTATTTTATTGGATATTCGAGCCTGCAACTATAAAGAAGGATATGAGTACCTAAAATCGTTGCCTACCACTGCTACGTGTAGCGCCATGCTTAGTTTTATCAGATTGGCACTTACCATCAGAAAACGATATTGAAAATGTTGGTTGCTTTAGGGGGAGTATTGTGTAATTTATTTATTTATTTATTTTATTTATTAATCTTATAGAGCACGACAGCTACCCGTGAGGGTTTCCCGGCGCTTTACTTGACGAAAATTTCAGGGCAATGTAAGCTTATATGCATTTAGGGTTGAATTGGTCTACATCTGATACTCCGGATTTAAATAGCACAATGCACTTTATTGTTATATGTTTGGTTCTTTTTATTTCCTTTTTTGATGTATTGCAACTTTCTTTGGGTAATGTGTTGAAAATGTGGTCGAGAAAATTTATTATTTGGAAGTTACCTGAACCTGTAGATCCGATAAACCATTTGTAAAATTGTGTTTTTAAAAAAAAGTATGTACTTTTATGATTATTTTTGATGAATCGAAATAAAGTTTTTATGATGATGATGCATCCCCTATTCACATATTTACTCAGCCTACCTATCTTCTCAATCACTTAACAGCTCCCTAACTTTAAAATGGTAAAGTTTTGCTTGATAAACTTTGTATGCAGCAGGGATTGGTTGAATGTGCAGAGTTGAACCATGAACCAATTTAAAATATGATAAAAAAAAACTCAGAACTTCTTTGAAAACACAATAATGAAAGCAATATAGATTGGTGTTGACATTAGACAAAAACTAGTGGTAAATAATCCCTGTTACACCAGTTATAGTTTAGTGAACTAACAATAACTTGCATCCTCCGTCCTCCTCATATCACGCACTTGTAATGACCTCACGTATTGCATCACTCATGACCTGTTAATTGAAATCATTGATGGCATCACTCATGACATCTCAATCATAGTCTCAGGCCAGATCCTGCATTCAATCCGCAACAGGACCTGGAATCAGTGCCTAGGTAATGGCAAGATTCTGCACTCAACCCTCTGACCTCCTCTGCACATGATCTTTGTTGGACAGGCCACATGAAGGGCCACTCTCCCCCGGCTCAACCAGGCCCGAGCCCGGTCACGCAAGTACCACACACCACCATTGCACGTCCTCCGTCCCCTCAGGGACCCCTGCCCTCGAGCATGTTAACCTCGTGGGTCCGATCCACTGCCGGCCCACGCGCCCAGCCGGGGCCGCCATCTTGGACACTTCACCACGAGGCCGCCTGGCCCCCGATCGACCTCAACCCTGGGCCTAGCCCGGCCTCAGACATTCCGGCACCACCCTCCACCCAGGAGGTGAGCGGGCTACTTGGCAAGTCAATGGGAGAAAGAGGTGCCGATGGCTCTCCCCCGCCAAGTGCCGCTCGCCCATCGCCTCCCCGGGCGCTGGCTCCACCCCCCTGCTGGGTGTCTGGACTCCCTCATCCCGGACCTCCCGACCTCCAAGTGCGAGGGTCCGGACATCAAAGCACGCCAGCCCTATAACTGGGGCAGCTCCAGAGCAGGAAGGCAGTTGTATCTTGGAGTCGAGAGACGTAAAGAGGAACTCATCCTGGACAGACTACTGGCGCTGCCGTAGCTCTATCCTGTGCACCATCGTCCTGCCTGTTGGCGCTGCCACAGCCGTCGTAACCTTCATCCTTCATCGTCGTCCGGATCTGCTGGCGTGGCCGCGGACCGTTGTAACCTTAACCTTCACCGGGACCTGCAGGCTCTGCCGCGGACCGTCGTCTTTCATCCGTCCATCTCGGGACCTGCTTGGCTCCTCCACGGCCCGACCATCTAAGAACACCGAGCTCGAGGATTGAGAGCTATTTTGTACTCATTGGTAACTAAAGACTGTCCCGCTACCCCTTTCCTCAACCAAAGACTAAACTCGAGGGGACCCCTGAGTCCAGACCTCCTTGTATCATACCATCGTAATCTAAGAATTGCATATAAAGTCTCGTTAATCTTCCATCCTGTGTGGTGTCCGTCTGTGGGGGGGAAGTTACCTGTCTGTACAGTCGTTGGAGACGGCTCTCCCTGGAGACCTCTCCCCGTAATCTCGGCCGACCCTCCCGGTCCGTCTAACAATCTTCAGCCATATATAGTACAATTTTGACACAGAGTGTAGGTCATAGTCCCACTCAACCCTTTCCCCCCTAGCCCCCCCCACTAGCCCCACTATGTAGACAGTTTGGGGATACACACTGGAGGATGTCCGCAAGGCCTTTTGCCACATCAGAGCCTGTATTCAACATGAAATAGGGGCAAGGCTGTCAGGTTCACCAGCTCCTAGGGGTTGGAATGATGCAAAAAAATTGTTCACCTCTTGATAACATCAAGTCTGTTTGCTATAATAGCACAGTTCATTGAAGCAATCAAGCGAGGGAAGGAAAGGGTGGGAACAGCAGGGAAGGAGACCTAAAAGACAAAGAGAATGCAATAAGGAAACCATACAATACTCTTATCTAATAATAAATTATATGCGATATAACTAACTGTAAAAGAAAAAACATAACATCACAGCTGTGTGTACCATGAGCACATTAGTACCATCGGGATTGAGGGTGTCAGTAAATCTTTGCCCCTAGGTATCACTAAATAATAAGATGTGCTGCAAGAATAGAAACAAAAAAAAAGGAAATGGTAAATTCCTACATGTAAATTTTCTCCTAACAGGGGATTGTTCTCCCATCCAAATACCCCTAGTTGATTAAGGGCTTTTAACGTTATATATAATGTACTAGAGAGTAACTACCTACCCATGAAAACCTGAGCCTCACATCACAGGGATTGTAAGAGACTAACTTGAACTGCTATACCACAATCGCCTGTTAGGAGAAAATGTAAGAAAACAAAGAATACAGTTACATCAAAGCACTTCGTAAGCTTGTTATTCACAACATAACACCTTCTCCTTTTATTATCAAAGAGAATCAACCAGCTGCTCAGACTCTTAGACTCATGAGTGTTATAAACAAAAACATAATTTTTTTCACGAGATCTCAATATGAAAAGTAAACTCGCCAACTGGAGAAGTATCACATTTATATCATACTCCCCAAATGGCAACTGTGTTTCTTCTACCCGCATGAGACTACAAACATGTACTCGTCAACGGGGAGAAACATCATTGTGCAAATAAGCGACGTTATCACCCACAAATGGAAATCCGAGTTGTGGGGCTTGCCAAATATCTCTCCTTCGCAACAGAGAGAAAACAGATATGTGACGTTCCCAAGATGTCGGCTCCAAAATAGTTTATCCGATACAAGAACAGACAGCTGACATCCTTTGATCAATGCAATTCTGAATCAACATTTTCATCCAAATGAGGGTGTGACCTCTGTGTTGGAATCTCTTAAAGAATACTTATTAAAAATAAACATAAGTTGTTTCACAAGAAAAGACTCGAGTTTTCCTCTCTTTGTTTTTAGGTCTCGCCTGGCGATGGAGCGCGCATGTGCTCCTCGCCTGCGGGAGCTATAGTCATTAAGGTAGTTTCAAGAAGGGGACTTTTAGGTTTCGGCTGGCGTCCGCTGCGCAGGCGAAACTTTTGAGAAGCAGTCTGGGGCTTTGTCCCGCCTCTCTGTTCCATTGGCTAGCTCCATAAATGGAGGCTAGCCATTGGACCAGAGATGCGTCACTCATTCCCCGAGCAGATTCGTGGGTGTTCCGGCAATTTTTTCGCTCTCCGCCCCTTTGCGAACGTCATTGCGGTGGTTTATTTTTATTTTAGGTTTTTTTGGGTCATTCCTCCAGGCCGACCTCCGCCGGAAGAAGTCCTGGTGAGTGCTCCCCTCCCGCTGTCCGTGTGCCCGTTCCCGCCCCCCCTCCTGCTGTCCGTGTGCCCGTTCCCGCCCCCCTCCCACTGTCCGTGTCTCCGGCCCCACTTGTAAATGCTTGTATACAGCTGGCTTCTCACGCAGATGCCTTTCCCTCACCTCTGCCTTCAGCTCAAGATTCATGTATATGATCTCCCCTACTTTAAGCCTTCCCCCATATACGTCACTGCTTTCCAGCACTTCTGCCTGCAGCAACTCAGCACTTTCCCATATCTTAGGTTGTGAAATCCCTTCAGTGGGCTCCTGGACTCCCCTCCGGGCTCTCGCTGCTTCCTCTTAACTCCTGACGTCCGCAGCTGCCTGTGCATTGATCCACCCACGGGGAGCTGGTTAGCAGTTCTCTGAGTTTCTTATTTAGTGTAATCGCCCGCCTCCCTCTGCGCAATCGCCATTAGAAAGGTGACGCCGCAGTTGGAGACGAAAACAACCGCTTTTCCGAGCGTGGTTTGTTGATCTGACACTTGGATGTGCAGCAGGCTTTCGAAGCAGCTCCGTCTGTCCAGCGATTTCCACATCTAAGTAAATATCTGTGTGTGAGAGAGAGCGCGAGCATCGCTCTAGAGCCCCTGCGCGCGGAGGCTGTGATCAGACCTGATCAGACCGTAATCCATTCCCACAGCCGAAGGGCGCACAGATTCCCTTTCTGAGCGCCAAATGGCTGATGAGAGGGTCCGATGGCTCAGTGAGTTAATGCATTCCACTATGGAAATGTCCCTGGCCGCTTGGTCACCATTCCTAACCCCTGAGGGCCCAGCTAGTCTTTCATCCTCCCGAGGTCGAACACGAGTGCAACCGAGTTATAACAAAAGGAACATCAGTTTAAATGGAACGATGGTTCAGTACTTTCTCCCGCAGAATATTGGAGCAGTCAGTCTCACCGATGCACTGTGCGTGCACAGTGTGACCTATAGGACTCATGGGTTTCTTTGTATGCACATCTACAAAACACGGGAGGCCCACATCACTGCGTGCACATTGACCTCTATGCATGTCTGCAGACTTCGGAGGCCGACACTTCCACGCTTGCTGTGCTGTGCTCCCTACATAGGGGATGTCCAGGACCCTCGTCCCTGTCATTTCACGCTGACACCCTCCTCGGACGCTACTTCTGCAAAGCGACGCCACCCACACGTTCCCTTTTCTGGTTGCGACAGCTTCCGGCCGTGCCCTTGTTTGTTTTTCAAAAAGCACCAGGCCAGCTCTGGGTGTCAGGTCACCCCACCATTGGCGCAGGTCCCAATGAACGGGGGCGCGCCCCCTGAATCCAGTGGTGCCTACTCATGCAATGCATCGGAATCCTTCAGGTGCCCCCTCCCCCTTTCATTTTAGTATTCTCCACCTTGGTGCTAATACCACCTCCACCGCTGTTCCTTCCGTCGCCATGAACACAGTTGCCCTTAATTGTATTTAGCTGTTTTTTTAATAACATGACGCACTTCTATGGATAGAACGGGGATGGCGGCATGCTGACGGAGTGTTGAGGTACTAGTGGGCTATTTAAAATAAAATATATATTTTTTTCTGCTTAAGCTGGTCTGAACGCTTGGTAGGGTCTGCACCTTGTGCAGACCTGTTGCTGATTTCTATGCCCATAGCGTAGCTCATTGAGGTAGTGTGCCCTCTGCAAAGACGCTAGTATAATAAGCCCCTCTTGGTGAAGCTACACCCGCTCCATAGATCTGCCTTCAGTCTGCATGTACAGAGCCCAATCCCTGTAAATTAGCTCAGCGGGTTAAAGTGCATGCTTCGGAGATCTTTGTGTAGTTTGCTCATCACAGCTTCCAATGCAGGTAACCCAGCTAAACTGGTTCTTGATTGGACCCCAGACTGGTGCACGGCCATCAGACCACTGGTCTTGACCCCACTAACAGTGCTCAGTGGGTTAGTGCCAGGGCGCACAGGTGACTTGGCCTTTCCTCGTTTTTAGTCGCTGAATTGCATAATAGTAACTCCTGTTTCTTATAAGTCTAAGATTTAGAGCTGCGGTCGAGACGCTGTGTAAACATGTATGCATGGTAACAAAAAAATTTACAAAGTTCCCCAGGGGAGGTGGAAAAGGGGGAGCAAGAGTGTGGAGAGTGGAGCGTGGAAGGTGAAAGGTGAAGGGAAAGAAAAGAAAAAGAAGGGGAATTTCCCTTGTTGGAACTAAAACCCTCACACACCTAGCAAGCTAGATGTCATGCTTCATCATATGGGTTCTGCTCCTCGTCAGACTGGCGCTGCAATGTCTGACGGGCACCCGTAAAGGGGCTCTTTATCGGAGATCTTTTGTTCCGGCCATATGGTGCATGTGGGTGAGAGGGATTGAAAAAAGTAGTCGTCGTGAGAAATGGGTGAATTAAAAAAGGTGGGTCAGTCCACAATAAGTTTTATTGGTGTGGCTGACGCCCTTGATTAAAATGGTGGGAGGGGAGATATATGCTTTAGGTAGTACAAAGCAAGATACCTACAACCCCCTGATCAGGTCAACATGTTTCTTGCCCGGATGGCAATTCGTCAGGACCTACGTGATATGTTCTACACAGTGAAAATCTGAAAAGGGATGTTCATACAACCTTATTCCATGAGGTCGTACAAGGGCAGGCAACTAGGTCCTGCTGAACTAAGGCGACCTAAAGGAAAATACATAACATAGGGATAATTGTAGTTCTGTATTTGTTATGATGCAAGGTCAAAAGAACAACACGCTCGAAAACACACTCGTGGGTATAAAGGGACAATTAATTCAACGATATTCACACGTATATCTCAGTTTAGAAGACAGTGGGTTGCATTGCAAGGGGTAAAAGACGCTAAAACT
This sequence comes from Lissotriton vulgaris, assembly GCF_964263255.1. Taxonomy (NCBI): domain Eukaryota; kingdom Metazoa; phylum Chordata; class Amphibia; order Caudata; family Salamandridae; genus Lissotriton; species Lissotriton vulgaris. The sequence continues at coordinate 427,530,525 of NC_141693.1, forward strand.
GAGAAGAAACGTGAGGAACATGAAGAAAGGCAATGATAACAGATCTTACCCTAAGGGGTATCCTAAGGTGCCCCGTAGTCTGCTCCAGTGGTACCTGCACGTATGGGTCAGGTACCTGGGAGAAGAAAGAGAGCGTCGGTGTAGAGCATTGACTAATGCTCATCAGTATTATATTAGCATCCCATCGTGGGTCATGGCTCACAGAGTGGAAGTTGCCGAAGGGGTAGCTGCAAGTCAATAAACGCACTTGCGCGCCTATGTAGCCACACGGACCGACTTCAACCATGAAGCAAGTATCCTACAACACAAACTACAGGATAGAGGGTACCCGGCTCGACTTGTGTATAATTCTCGCAAACGAGCCCTGAACAACCCCAGGGAGGCATTACTGGAGACAATTCCCAAAGAGTCTGATGATCTGATCACGTGTCACCTGTTTCACAAAAAACTCAGGCTACATCAAGAAAACCATAAATAAACATTGGCACATCATTAATTCTAGCTGTCTGAATATTCCACTACCTCGGTTTGCATTCAAACGAACGGCCAACCTCAAGGACTCTCTAATTCACACACGGCCCAAGAAACAAAATGCCAACCGTCAAAGCACCTTGTGGGGCCTTCCTCCAGTGACAGGTCACTTCCCCTGTGGGGGATGCGCTGTTTGTCCCCAGACTCGACAAATCAAGGAGATTACCCTCACTGAGACATTCACTTGGCAGTTACGTAAACATACTAATTGCAACAGTACCAGGTGCATCTATATACTTACTTGCCCATGTAACAAACACTATATTGGGATGACCATGCGACAAGGAAAATTACGTATCATGGAGCACAAAAGTAATATCAGGTGCCTCAAGACACACACCAAGCTGTACGATCATTACACACAGCAAGGTCATCAGGCAGACAGCATACGTTGGTCAGGTTTGGAGTCCCACCCCTCCATCACACAGCAGGCATTGTTCAGAATCGAACAAAGATGGGTCCACCGTCTCCAACTCGACATAAGTAGCATGAACGAATCGGTACCTTGGTCGTCACTGTCACATTAGATCTCACCCAGCTGTCACCCCATTATCTTGACACATATGTTGATGTTTTACTCTCTTTCAGTGTCCATTCCTTCACTGTTCGTTTGTGTCTCACTGATACCACAGGAGAGACTGTTGTAAGCGCCATTCATATGGATCAGTGACCACTAGCTTGATCAGACGGTTGCCCGTGACCGCCTCCTTATTGTCCGGGAGTAACTAGTGTACTTACTACTCTGGGTCTGACTACCACCAGAAATAAATCGTAATTATATCGAGTTCTGGTCCCCACCTGCTTGTATCTGTCCTGAATGGAATTGGATTAACACCCATCCTTGTCCTGCGAATTGACTGACCTTCCACTCCCAAGATGGCCGCAACTAATATGCCACTGGCATTACTTACGGCATTCCAGCTGTAGCGTTCTGAAGCCTCTCACTCTGACGCATGCGCAGCAGTTCCCCGTTGAAGCCCCGCCCCCACGCAGACTCGGCGAGGCAGGAGCTACTCAAACTTCCCACAGACGCCGGTTCCGTTACCAGCTGCTCTGTCCTGACCAGACGGTGGGGGTAGGTGTTAGCGGCGCTGCCCGCACGCTATCCGGGTAAGTTTGCTTGAGATCCCTGCTGCGGTTTTCCGCCTCGTGAACCCAGCCGGCTTCAGTCCGCGCCGGGTGTGTTCTTGCCGATGGGGCAGGAAGCGATCTTTTGATCACAATTGGTCGACGCCGTTCCTTGGCCACGAGTATTGTCTCTGGTGGCGCCTCACCTACGTACACCTCTGTTGTTTCCTGGACACGGTTTTGGCCGTGGCTAGTCCCTGTTCCCCAGCGATCCTCGCTCGGTTGTGCGGGGACAGCCTGTGCCGATTCAGTGTGTAGGTATTCACCTTGGCTTACGTGCTGCCGCAGGTTTACTTGTTTACGTGTGGCTACATAGGCGCGCAAGTGCGTTTATTGACTTGCAGCTACCCCTTCGGCAACTTCCACTCTGTGAGCCATGACCCACGATGGTATGCTGATATAATACTGATGAGCATTAGTCAATGCTCTACACCGACACTCTTGGAATAAGGTTGTATGAACATCCCTTTTTAGATTTTCACTGTGTAGTACGTATCATGTAGGTCCTCGCGAATTGCCATCCGGGCAAGAAACATGTTGACCTGATCAGTGGGTTGTAGGTATCTTGCTTTGTACTGTCACATAAGAAACAGGTTGCACACCGTTTTTCGACCAAGTTTGTCTTGTCCTTTTAAACCCTTATTTTTTCGAGTGGCGCTCACTGTTTTTCGTGCCAAGCCCACACTGCACGTGTAAATCATAAACACCAAAATAGTGGGGTATTCCTTTAACCCCACTTCAGCGGCGACAGCATCATTTTCAACAATGCATCTGCTTCCATTATTTCTTCTTAAGCTTTTTCTCTTCATATCTTAATCATTTTGTAATGCGCTGCACAATCATTTTGCTTTTAATTATCTTTCTTAAGCTCCTCCTCATGCAAGGCAAATGCAAATTTCCCAAGTTTCTCATGTAATGGCGGGCCATCCGAACTAAGCATGGGCGGAAAATCCGTTACGCTCGCGGATTTTGCGGATTTTCGGGAAATCCGCAATCCGCAAGATTTGCGAATTTCCCGCAAAATCCGCAAATTCGCACGCAGCGAATTTTTTTGGCGGCGCGTGGCGTTGGTGATACAATTTTTGCGGCGCGCGGCGTTTATCATCGTTTGCCGAGTTGTTTTTTTCGATAGTTTGCGAGTGCTGCGCCATTTTGGATCTTGCTGTGTGATCCCGCGGGAATTGGCGAGCGCGATTACGTCATCGCGGCTTGCCAGCGATAGTTTGTCAACGCGAGTACGGCGAGATCACGTCTTGCGGTACTTTGCAATTGCGAGATTTGAGATGCGGCGAGCGAAAATATAAATTTGCAATTCTGCACAAGAAATCCACCAGCAAGCAGCATAAACCTTCTAGAAATGATGATTTTTATCTGAATAACTCCTTAGTTTGACATTTGCCTGCACTTTTTTAGCGAGGAGTCCATTTTGGGGAGGGGGGCAGGGGGGTGGGAGGAAGGAAGTGCCCCACAGTCTTCAACTTCCTGTTCCTGTTCAGCAGGCTCCTCCCAGTGCTTTGTCCATCTCCTGGTCACTTTTCATTTGGGTCTGGAGCTGGAAGGATTACTTTTTGTGGATGCTGCTGGATATTTGGATTTGAGGCCTTTTTGACTTTCTTTGGATCACTGTTGGATTAGAAATTTTACAAGTAAGTTTGTTTGGGGCATTACAGTTGCTGCAATTAAAATTTTGGAATTTTCGATTTTTGGGCTGTTTTGGGGCCTTTTACCCAGGGGTACTCAGTGGTGGGTGGACTGAGTCTTTCTGTGGGTTGTCTTGAACTTAAACATCATGGAGGCCATGGATGAATTGGGATTGTACTGATTTTTCAGTGATTTTCGTTTTTTGGGGCTGTACTTGTGGCCTTTTCACCAGGGGTATTTGAGTCTAGCATGGGCCTAGTCTTTCTGTAGGTTGTCTTGAATTTAAACATCATGGAGGGCACGGATGGAATGGGATTGTGCTGATTTTTCAGTGATTTTCGTTTTTTGGGCCTGTACTTGTGGCCTTTTCACCAGGGGTATTTGAGTCTAGCATGGGCCTAGTCTTTCTGTGGGCTGTCTTGAACTTGAACACCATGGAGGGCATGGATGAAATGGGATTGTGCTGATTTTTCTGTGTTTTTCGATTTTTGACCTGTTGTTGGGGCCTTTTGACCAGGGGTAGTGAGTGGTGCATGGGCCTAGTCTTTCTGTGGGGTGTCTTGAATTTAAACATCATGGAGGGCATGGATGGCATGGGGATTGTGCTGATTTTTCTGTGTTTTTCGATTTTTTGGATTGCTCATGGGGACAGGCCATGTGGGTGGGGGCCATTTTGAGTGCTGGTACAGGCAGGCCCTGGCCATGTGCTAGGAGGCAAGTGGCCATTTTGAATGCAGGCTTTGTTGTTAGGCCTCCAACCATTTTGCCTACTTTTCAACCTTTATTTATGCCCAGGGGTAGTGAGTCTTGCATGGGCCTAGTCTTTCTGTGGGTTGTCTTGAATTTAAACATCATGGAGGCCATGGATGGAATGGGATTGTGCTGATTTTGCAGTGTTTTTCGATTTTTGGGGGTGTTCATGGGGAGGGACAGGCCATGTGGCTGGTGGCCATTTTGAGTGCAGCTACAGGCACTGGCCATGTGCTGGCAGGCAAGTGGCCATTTTGAATGCAGGCTTTGTTGTTAGGCCTCCAACCATTTTGCCTACTTTTCAACCTTTATTTATGCCCAGGGGTAGTGAGTCATGCATGGGCCTAGTCTTTCTGTGGGTTGTCTTGAATTTAAACATCATGGAGGCCATGGATGGAATGGGATTGTGCAGATTTTTCAGTGATTTTCGTTTTTTGGGCCTGTACTTGTGGCCTTTTCACCAGGGGTATTTGAGTCTAGCATGGGCCTAGTCTTTCTGTGGGCTGTCTTGAACTTAAACATCATGGAGGGCATGGATGGAATGGGATTGTGCTGATTTTTCTGTGTTTTTCGATTTTTGACCTGTTGTTGGGGCCTTTTGACCAGGGGTAGTGAGTGGTGCATGGGCCTAGTCTTTCTGTGGGGTGTCTTGAATTTAAACATCATGGAGGGCATGGATGGCATGGGGATTGTGCTGATTTTTCTGTGTTTTTCGATTTTTTGGATTGTTCATGGGGACAGGCCATGTGGGTGGGGGCCATTTTGAGTGCTGGTACAGGCAGGCCCTGGCCATGTGCTAGGAGGCAAGTGGCCATTTTGAATGCAGGCTTTGTTGTTAGGCCTCCAACCATTTTGCCTACTTTTCAACCTTTATTTATGCCCAGGGGTAGTGCGTCTTGCATGGGCCTAGTCTTTCTGTGGGTTGTGTTGAATTTAAACATCATGGAGGCCATGGATGGAATGGGATTGTGCTGATTTTGCAGTGTTTTTCGATTTTTGGGGGTGTTCATGGGGAGGGACAGGCCATGTGGCTGGTGGCCATTTTGAGTGCAGCTACAGGCACTGGCCATGTGCTGGCAGGCAAGTGGCCATTTTGAATGCAGGCTTTGTTGTTAGGCCTCCAACCATTTTGCCTACTTTTCAACCTTTATTTATGCCCAGGGGTAGTGAGTCTTGCATGGGCCTAGTCTTTCTGTGGGTTGTCTTGAATTTAAACATCATGGAGGCCATGGATGGAATGGGATTGTGCTGATTTTGCAGTGTTTTTCGATTTTTGACCTGTTGTTGGGGCCTTTTGACCAGGGGTAGTGAGTGGTGCATGGGCCTAGTCTTTCTGTGGGGTGTCTTGAATTTAAACATCATGGAGGGCATGGATGGCATGGGGATTGTGCTGATTTTTCTGTGTTTTTCGATTTTTTGGATTGTTCATGGGGACAGGCCATGTGGGTGGGGGCCATTTTGAGTGCTGGTACAGGCAGGCCCTGGCCATGTGCTAGGAGGCAAGTGGCCATTTTGAATGCAGGCTTTGTTGTTAGGCCTCCAACCATTTTGCCTACTTTTCAACCTTTATTTATGCCCAGGGGTAGTGAGTCTTGCATGGGCCTAGTCTTTCTGTGGGTTGTCTTGAATTTAAACATTATGGAGGGCATGGATGGATTGGGATTGTGCTGATTTTGCAGTGTTTTTCGATTTTTTTGTGCTATATAACTGAACTGATGTTCCTCTGTCTTCCATTTTTTTTAGGTGCACAAGACTCAAGAGAACCACCAGTGCCAGGAAGAAGTCCTGCAGCGGTGTGTGTGTGCAGCATAACGTCACGCGACGTCACGTCTGGCCTCAGACAACTCTACAATTCGTGCAACTGCGGCCTGCTGTCTGACCTGCTCTGAAGAAGATGGCCCCAAAGAAAGGTCTCCGTAGCTCCTCTAGCACGAAAGTTGCTAGTAAGGAGCAGAAGAAGCAAGTTACCAAGGAGGCTGGTGTGCCACCCGCCACGTTTTTTGGGAGAAAAAAAAAAAAGTACGCCTGCAGCAGCAGGATCTGCTGGGGACCAAGCTGGGAGCAGCACCCCTGCTCCATTGGGTTCAGTGCCTCCACCACCACGCCAACTTAAGTCAAAGCCCTTGAGTGCTTCAGAGGCAGTCAGTGTACTTCTCCAATCACCATCGACCAGTGATGTTGGCTCATCGCAAGAAAGTAGCAGCAATGTCCCTGAATCAACACAGGTTGTTGTAACTCATCTGACAAGTGTTGAACAACCACAGCCGCAACAACAACACCATGTGCAAGTACACGCCCAAGTACATGTGGAAGGAAAGGCAGCAAAAGGAGATGCGCAAGCAAAGGTGCATGGAGGTTCACAAGTGCCCACAATAGTTGTTCCTCCCGAAGTAGGGGCACATCAGGAAATCGACAATGAAGCCGAGGTATCATTGGAAGCCACTCCTCCTGATGATCATTCATTGTCTTCCACATCCCTAGCAAGGAAAAGATCAAGGGGGGTGTCTACATCTTCTTCAAGCCCACCTCGTTCTGATGCAAGTGATCTGTCTTGGGAACCACAACTGCGGTCTGACAGTTAGGCACACCATGATCTGACACCGGTACCTAAGCGTAAAAGGAAGGTCGTCCAAAAACTCAAACCTATGGAGTGTGATGAGGCTCAACAAGAAGTGACAGATACTGCTGGTGATGAAGCCTCTCACGATGACGACGAGCCAGTCATCACAAAGGTCACTGCAGCCCCACCGGGCATGCAGCAAAGAGACATTTTGACCCTATCCCGAGAAGCTGCTGAGCGTGATGATGATGTCGGCGAGGAGGCAATGGAAATGGAATCATTAGATTTGGAGTTAAGTAGTACACCAAAACCTACCGCTTCCATATTTCTTCCTCACAAGAAGGTACCCACCTCGTCCTCGACCTCAATTCGTGGTGGTGAAAGTGCAAAACGTAATGAAGTTCGGCAATCCACATCCTCCACTTCATCTGGCATTAGCAGCAGGACCACCACCACCAGAATCGCCGCCTCCTCCGGCCCCAAAAGACATTTCAAGTCTCCAGTTTGGGACTTCTTTAGTGTTTGCCCAAAAAAGGAAAACATAGCCATTTGTAGCATTTGTAAGCTTCGAGTTAGTCGTGGAAAGTTGGGTACCAACTATGGTACCGGAGGCCAGAGAGGTCATCTTAGGAGAACGCACGATGTCCAATGGTTTGCGCACCTACACGCGATCAAGGAAGCCCGAATTGCACGCAATGAAAACGTTGATTTTTCATCTGATGATGACGAGGAGGAAGAAGACGATTCAAACACTTCACTTACACCCAGTTCCCCTGTCAGCAGCACACCCCATGGGAGCCACACTAAGAGTGTGGGAGAGAGTGAGACATCAATGCGGAAAAGTTCATCAGCGAGCGTAACTGGGTCGAAGATATCATCATCCCGTAAATCCTTGGTCCAGGGCAACATTAAAAAGATGTTGTTTACAGAAGCGCAATATGAACGCAACCACCCAATGACGCGTCTGTATAACACTAAGCTGGCTAAAATGCTAGCTCTGGACCTTCTCCCTTTTTCTTTTGTAGAAGGGGTTGGTTTTCTAGAATTAGTGGCAGCGCTCTGCCCTAAATGGAAGGTTCCTAGCCGGTTCTATTTTGCCCGAGTTGCGGTTCCAGCACTACATGAAGATGTTCTGAAGGTGATTGGGGCAGCTTTGCAGAAGAGTGCTGTTCACACTATACATCTGACAACAGACATGTGGACCAGTGGCGCAGGCGCTGATTACATGTGCATCACTGCACACTGGGTCTCTTTTTCAGGGGCTAAAGCAAAGCTAAACACAGGTGTTGACACGAACATTGTTTTTAAAGGTGCTCGGAAACATGCAACACTAGCCATGTTTGGTTTGGAGAAACGTCACACAGCAGAAAACATTTTGGATGTCTTTAACACAAAGGTCCTTAACTGGCTGTCCCCACTAAAACGCAAGGTTGGTTATGTTTCCACGGACAATGGCGCGAATATAGTTAAGGCCATGAGGGACGGTTACTATTTCAGAGTGCCGTGTTTGGCGCACTGTATAAACCTGGTTGTCCAAAAATTCTTGGGTAATAAAGGCAGTGCAGCGTACAGTGTATTGGAGACCTGCCGAAAAATGTGCAAGCATTTCAGCCATTCTTTTAAGGCCCGGAAGCAGCTGAGGAGCCTGCTATATCAACGTCAAATGCCAGTGAAAGCACTCATCCAGGAGGTGGTAACACGTTGGAACTCAACCTTCTACATGCTTGAGCGTCTGTATGAGCAGTATACGGAACTCGATCAATATTTCCTTAAAGAGGGTACAGAGGAGCTGAGGATGGGTGGGCCGCAATGGAACATAGTTGAAAGCTTGACACGCATGCTTCGTCCTTTTGAGTTCTTCACGCGTGCAGTCAGCAAGGAGGACTCTAATTTGGGAAAAGCTATCCCATTGTTGTACATGCTGGAGGACCAACTGAAGGAGGTGTGTTCTGTGTTTGGAAAAGATGACAAAAACCAAGACTCTTTGCTTCTGGCTGAGCAATTATTAGAGCTCCTACAAGGTGATGAACGTCTTAAAAAGATCCACTCAGAACAGCATTACATTTGTGCTACTATTCTGGATCCACGCTACAAAAAGGCGCTGGCAGGCCAAGCATTCTTTCCTTTTGATGATGAACATGTTCCAAAGTACAAACGTTGGCTAGCCTTGTCAGCCAAGAGGTTTGAAACAGAACGGCTGGAAATTGAAGGAAATGGCAGTACATCAGCAGGCCATCCCCAGTCAAAACAATCCACTTCTGCACCTGTGGCTGTGGCACAAGTGACCTCTCAGCCGTTAAAGACACCGGCAACCGGATCATCTGCACGAAACACAACAGAAACATTGGAGGCTGAAGAGGATTGGCTAGCTCTGCGTGGGTTTGGTTCTCAAAAGGTCAGAGGCACAGCAAGAGCTAAGCAAAGTGGAGGAACCTTGGATGAGGACCTTGAGTCGATGGTGAAGGACTATCTGAATGACTCAACAGAGGTCTATGTTAATTCTGACCCATTGGCGTATTGGCATGGGAAAAAAGAATTGTGGCCACAGCTCACCAACCTGGCTTTAAACTACTTGTCTTGCCCACTCGCAAGCGTGTCTTCTGAACGGGTTTTCAGTGCGGCTGGTGGGATTGTAACTCCCAAACGGAGCCGCCTCTCGCCCAAAAATGTGGAGAGGTTAACAATGATCAAGATGAATCAGCACCTCATACCACCAGATTTCAGAGTACGAGAGAGCGTGCCGGATGAAGAGGAGGTGGCCAGCAACATAGATGAGGGAATTTCTACTCTGTCAGGTGACACTGAGCTCACCCTGCCTGAATTCCCAGAGTATGATGACGAAGCCTTATTCTAATTCCTGGACCGTGATACCGAGCCCTGAAAATGAGACAACGAATCAATAACTTTCTTTTTCGTCCCTATTCACTTTTATTCCTGTGTGTCTGTCTTTCTTTGTTGTGCACAGTTAATATATTTCAAACTTTAATCAGATAATCACAAAATCAAGCCCATCAGCAGAACTGTCTTCGCTGGTTTGCTAATTGATTTGAAGTTGCCGCAGTCTGCATTCCTCAGGTTCACAAGTTCAGAAGAACATGCTCCTCTATCCTCCTCCTCCAGACTCCTATTTCCATCAAACCAGAGGGCTGGTTTACGCCCAATGAAGAAAGACTCAGCACTTGTGGGGGTGTTGTTGTACCTCTTTGCAGGTGAGTTGACGGCTCTGGGACCATTGTTGGGAAGCTCTAATACCGGATAAAAGTGGTTTGGACCAAATCCCAGGAAGACATTTTTTTGTGTTTTTGATGACTTGCTTGCCTTTGAGGTGCTCTTAGGGAAGGTTCCGTCTGTTTGTGGGTGAGTTTCGTGGTCTGGGAGCATTGCTGGGACACTCTAATCTTGATTGCATTTGCTTTTCAGGAAATCCGTCGTGCCAACCCCGACTTATGGCCTAGCTACGCAGCGCGTTTGGACCGAAGGCCGGGAAATATTGCAAGTATGAGATTTTGCTTTTGGCCTGTTTGGGGGTGTTATGCTTCTTGGCGGGTGGGTTGGCGGGTCTTGGGGCATTCCTGGGAAGGTCTAATACCGGGTAGAAGTGGTTGGGACAAAATCCAGGCCGATTTTTTTTTTGGGCTATTTCTGACATTTTGCTCTATGTAGCGTTTTCGGGGGCCTGTTTGGGGGGCTTCCTGGTGTTTGTGGGTGAGTTTCGTGGTCTGGGAGCACTGCTGGCTATATATACTTTACTTTGCAAGAGGTTTGAAGCTAATCCATGGTGGCAGAGGGGAGTTAGGGCCTAGCTGCAGAGCGCGCGCGGAGTGATTTGGGAAATTTGTGAAAAATTGACTAAGTCCCCATTTTTGTACTTTTGCTCTTTGGCTGTTTGGGGGTCTTCTACTCGTTTTCTCCTGGGTTGACGGCTCTGGGGCCATTGCTGGGAAGCTCTAATACCGGATAAAAGTGTTTTGGACCAAATCCCAGGCGGAATTTTTTTTGTGTTTTTGATGACTTGCTTGCCTTTGAGGTGCTCTTAGGGGGGGTTCCGTCTGTTTGTGGGTGAGTTTCGTGGTCTGGGAGCACTGCTGGGACACTCTAATCTTGATTGCATTTGCTTTTCAGGAAATCCGTCGTGGCAACCCCGACTTATGGCCTAGCTACGCAGTGCGTTTGGACCGAAGGCCGAGAAATATTGCAAGTATGAGATTTTGCTTTTGGCCTGTTTGGGGGTGTTATGCTTCTTGGCGGGTGGGTTGGCGGGTCTTGGGGCATTCCTGGGAAGGTCTAATACCGGGTAGAAGTGGTTGGGACAAAATCCAGGCCGATTTTTTTTTGGGCTATTTCTGACATTTTGCTCTATGTAGCGTTTTCGGGGGCCTGTTTGGGGGGCTTCCTGGTGTTTGTGGGTGAGTTTCGTGGTCTGGGAGCACTGCTGGCTATATATACTTTACTTTGCAAGAGGTTTGAAGCTAATCCATGGTGGCAGAGGGGAGTTAGGGCCTAGCTGCAGAGCGCGCGCGGAGTGATTTGGGAAATTTGTGAAAAATTGACTAAGTCCCCATTTTTGTACTTTTGCTCTTTGGCTGTTTGGGGGTCTTCTACTCGTTTTCTCCTGGGTTGACGGCTCTGGGGCCATTGCTGGGAAGCTCTAATACCGGATAAAAGTGTTTTGGACCAAATCCCAGGCGGAAAATTTTTTGTGTTTTTGATGACTTGCTTGCCTTTGAGGTGCTCTTAGGGGGGGGTTCCGTCTGTTTGTGGGTGAGTTTCGTGGTCTGGGAGCACTGCTGGGACACTCTAATCTTGATTGCATTTGCTTTTCAGGAAATCCGTCGTGGCAACCCCGACTTATGGCCTAGCTACGCAGTGCGTTTGGACCGAAGGCCCAGAAATATTGCAAGTATGAGATTATGCTTTTGGCTTGTTTGGGGGTGTTATGCTTCTTGGCGGGTGGGTTGGCGTGTCTTGGGGCATTCCTGGGAAGGTCTAATACCGGGTAGAAGTGGTTGGGACAAAATCCTCGCGGAAAAGCCTTTTGGCACTTTTTGTAACTTAGGGTTCGTTAGGGTTAGCCCTAGCAGCAGGATTGCATGTGTTTCGGGGTGTTCTAGATTTTTCCAACTGAGTTCTGGGGTCTTCGAGCACTCGTGAGAATGTGTAATTTTGGTTGCAAGTCATTTGAAGAAAATCCATGGTGGGAAAGGGGGGATTTGGCATAGTTAAAGAAAGCCTTTGCCACTATTCTTAACTTAGGGTTCGTTAGGGTTAGCAGTATTTCTATTGCATGTGTTTGAGTGGGGGGGATTTCGAGTCTTGGAGCGATGCTGGCTATGGCTACTTTTGCTTGGTTGCTTGCAAGTGGTTTGAATGCAATCCACGGTGGGTAAGGGGTAATTAGGAAGGGGGTACTTCGGCCTACTTTTACTTTCAAAGTAAGTTTTGTCACCAGTTTTCTGCTAGGCCTCGTTTTTTGAGATTTGATTGGGGGTCTTCTACATTTTTGCGACTGGCTTTAGTAAGGGTCTGGGTGGGAGCACTGCTAGGAAGATCTAATTTTGTTCTAAAACACAGTTTACAGTACACCTAGCTTGAGGGGCAAGATCCGCTACATTAATTTGCCCATACTTATTTATCCTTCAAAAGGTGACTCAGAGTACGCACTTTCAAAAATATTGTACTGTCTACTAGGGAAATCAAATTGTGACTTTTTGCACTCCACAGCCTACATACCTTATATTTATTTATCAGTGGTGTTGTAATATTATATCACTTCCTGTTTTTCGTTGAATAATTACAGGCCGGGTTTCAGTCTCTGCAATGGGGAAAAAAGGATGGAGTCAGGCTTCACAGTAGCGAGCCACAATTCAGCATCAGGCAGGCAGTGGACAGGGTGTCTTCTGGTGACCAACATCGATGGACGAAGCGTCGGCTGCAATGGAGGAGTGCCGCTAATAGGAGGATTTTTTTTCTGCAGGCAACTTACTTACCACTTCCAACAGGACCACTACAACCACATAGATACAGTATCCCTTGCCTTTTTCTCTGACTGTGACTGCATTTCTTGGATCTCTCTCTGCTTCTAAATTGATCCCTTAACACATCACTTAGTCCACTCCACTATCACATCTGCACCACACATAGTCATTTGTAAGTGCTCCTACGTAATTCGCAAGTCGCAGCACGCCCCAGGCCGTAGAGGACTGGGATGGCCCCAATGATGAAGCATGTCACCAAGGGGCAACCCTGGTGAGTGAGGGGACACCTAGAAAACAAGCAATTTCTCCTTTTCTATCTACTATACCTTCCAGACCAACCCCACTGAGTGTTGTTGTGAATGGATTTATAGTGACCAGCAAGGCTCTCGGGTATCTGGCTAAGTACAGAGACCTTATGTTGAATATCGTTATCAATAATTCCACACAGGCCCTGTACTGTTGCATACTTTCTTCCACAGTTGTCGAATGTACTACTTACTTTTCACTGACATGCATGCAGTAGTGCATGCACTTTCAAAGATTGATGGATAGGTTTGTACCCAAAGAATTGTTTATGTTCCATTGTTTGTCTATGCTGTGCTTTTTTTTACAGGGTGTCTTCTGGTGACCAACATCGATGGACGAAGCGTCGGCTGCAATGGAGGAGTGCCGCTAAAAGGAGGATGTTTTTTCTACAGGCAACTTACTTACCACTTCCAACAGGACCACTACAACCACATAGATACAGTATCCCTTGCCTTTTTCTCTGACTGTGACTGCATTTCTTGGATCTCTCTCTGCTTCTAAATTGATCCCTTAACACATCACTTAGTCCACTCCACTATCACATCTGCACCACACATAGTCATTTGTAAGTGCTCCTACGTAATTCGCAAGTCGCAGCACGCCCCAGGCCGTAGAGGACTGGGATGGCCCCAATGATGAAGCATGTCACCAAGGGGCAACCCTGGTGAGTGAGGGGACACCTAGAAAAAAAGCTATTTCTCCTTTTCTATCTACTATACCTTCCAGACCAACCCCATTGAGTGTTGTTGTGAATGGATTTATAGTGACCAGCAAGGCTCTCAGGTATCTGGCTACAGAGACCTTATGTTGAATATAGTTATCAATATTTCCACCCACGCCCTGTACTGTCGCATTCTTTCTTCCACAGTTGTCGAATGTACTACTTACTTTTCACTGACATGCATGCAGTAGTGCATGCACTTTCAAAGATTGATGGATAGGTTTGTACCCAAAGATTTGTTTATGTTCACAATTGTTTGTCCATGCTGTGCTACTTTTTCTTGTCTCCCAAAACCTTTCCCAAAAACCCCCGTACCCATCCATTTTTCAAACCCTAACCCTCTTCCCCCGGGCTGTGTGGTTTTGATTGATGTGTGACTAAATTACAGCAATAAATCCACACACTTGCTGGGGAGGATAAGGTGATGGCAACAGGCTGGTGAAGAAATCCGAGGATATATTCTTACTCTGCTTGACAAAGAACCATTGCTAATGTGAAAGAACTTCAACCGAATTAGTAGTTATACATTACCATTTGTTAGGCTACAATGTGGCACTGTTCTACTGTACTTCTGTCACCTGCTATATTCTCAGTTGTACCGTTGAATTGCTCAGGAGGACAAACCAGATTTCATTTTCTTTTTTTTCATAGGCATGCAACTGCCACTGTGTCACACCACTAGTACCACCGCTATGAGGAAATTTTATCCGACCAAGATTGCCAACCTTATTCGCTGTTTCCCGTGGAGCCAGCCCTGGGTCTATCCCTACTTTCAAACACAAATTACAGGTAAGATAAGCGTTTGGTGGTTTGGGGGTATAATGGAGTATTAGTACGAGAGACGAGAGACTGAAGGTAGTACTACTAAAGTCCTAGGACTCTTGGATTCACTTCACTTAGTCTGTGAGAGGCACTTAGTGTTGAAAACATTTGGGCATTTACACTTAAAGGAAGAAAATGGAACTAAACTTTCAGGAAAACAAAGTCACTGTTAAACCCCCACCCGCCAGGCAAGCAGTAAGAAACGGGTATGCTCAGATAAAGTTTGAAAAAGTATATTTATATCCCTAACAAAATAATCTCCCGCAAGACCCTCCCTAACCCCAACGATTGTCCTTCAAAAGTCCCCAAAAACCCAACTCCCAATTCCCACCCCCCAAAAGTCTCTAAAAAAGGGGCAAGGGACACTATGGGTGGATGCTGTCAACTTTTTGGGCCAGGGCATCATGCTCCTGGCGGAGCAAGGCGTGCTCTACGCGGAGCCCCTCCAACTGGTTGGAAAAGTGGTGGAGCTCCTGCTGGAGGCGGGACACCATCAGGGTACTGCGGCGCAGGCGTGCCTTCAATGCCTTGTAGGTGCAACGGCTGTGAGAGGAAGCTGTAGCTGTTGTCCTTGCTACTCGGCGGTGGCGTTTGGCTTTGGCAGCCCGGCTCAGTCTGGGTGGACCACTGTGCTGGGTGGCACTGGCAGCCCGTGGGGGAACGGAGGCCGATGCAGACGACGTAGTTGTTGTGGTCGACTGCACACTTTCTTCGTCCTCCAAGGCCACCAGCCGCCGATATTCGGCCACAGTGGCATCGATCCGCCGTTGCCGGGCCGCTCTAGCCAGCTCCTTCCTCCTTGTTCGTTTGGAAGGAGAACCTATATGAAGAAAGAAAGACATAGTCTGTAACCAATGCTCTTTAAGATTAACTCAATCATTCAGCAGAAATTTGTGTTGCACTACAACTAGCAACTTGCAAACGCATTACATAACTATTGAGGCCAGTATCTATCTAACCTCACACTTCTTCATCCTTGCTCTAACATTAGTGGGAGTTTAAGGAACAAATTCTACGAGCACTATGGACTTCCATTGGAGTCGACTATGAAAGTACACCAGTCTTATTCTTCTTCTTGTCTCTTGTTTTGGAAAATTGGTACGTTATCTTCTGCAAGCCGGCATAATGGCACCGAGAAAAAGAGACGCACGCCATGAGGAGTGACCTAGACTTGCGTTGCGTTACTGTACCCGTCCAGTACATGCAGGTGGTGAAGCTCTTACTTTTCTATTACGGGTGGCACTGAGAATACTCTGTTACAACTCAAGGGCTACTGCTTAATTAATTTAACTTTCACCCTACAGTGGAAATGAGTACTAGAAATGGAAAATTGAAGAAGATAAATAATCTGATTATCTATCACTTCACATGGGATGTTTTTGCTTATATATGGGATGACTTTAGGTGCTTTGCTTTTTATTGAGTGACCAGTGATACATCCACACATGAATGACTGAGTACTACTAAACTTATTAAGAGAGGTAGGGAGTGGCCACCGTAATAACCGGATCTATGCAGTGCTTGCAATACAAACTACTGCTACTATTGATGGTAGTATTTGGACAAAATTAAAAGTTCTTTTCCTTGCCTTTCCTACACTGGAACGGACGTGCGGGTGCAGTGTTACATGCTCTTCAAAGTTACACTTAGTTCATCCACTGACCGTCTACTCTCTCTAGATCATGGGTACTCACAAACTTTCTCTCAGGGGCTACATTTACAGTGTAGTTTGGGGCCGAGGGCCGCACTGGTGGGGGCGGAGTCAGAGGGGGCGGGGCTAAAGCAAAACAATAACTTGTGACCATGAGGTTGCACACAGGTCCCTGCAGCAGATGCCCTCATCCACTGAGCCACCAGACCCAGCATTTACATACATCTCTCTCCCTCCTGCTCTCCCTCCTGCCCTCCCTCTCCATCTCTCTCTCACTCCTGCCCTCCCTTTCCCTTCCCCTCTGTCATGTCACTGTGTGTGTGTCTATCTGTGTCAGCCTTCAGCCCGGGTTGAGACCGCTTCCTCAACGCGCACACACAGACAACAACACCAAAGTACTTAACAGGTCTTTAAAAGACCATTAACATATTATTGAGGCTTTGTTTGTTGTAGCGCCCCTGCTTCTCCACCCTGACAATCACTGCTTGCCCGGCCCCACAGAGCAGAGGCTTTGTTCTATTTCACCTCTTTGTGGCCTTGCATCTCCACTCTGCTCTGTGGGGGCCGGGGGAGCAGTGATTGTCAGAGTGGAGATGCAGGGGCGCTAACAGGTGAAATACAAAAAAGCCTCTGCTCTGTGGGGGCCGGGGGAGCAGTGATTGTCTGCAAGGTCTGCGCACCGCCAAGGAAGGCTTGCCGGGCCACCACCGGCCCGCGGGCCATACTATGAGTACCCCTGCTCTAGATACACATATGCTATCTAAGAGTCAGATAGTAGCATGATCCAGGTATATGGACACATACAGTTTCTGTGTCACCCACCCAGGCTGTTGTCCTTCCACCCATCATTGCTTCATCATTCACCCAGCCATGCATCTCATATTCTTGCCTTCCCAGCTAGTCTTCAATCTCAATAAGTAAGGAATATATAAGAGCTTACCTCTGGCCGCCACCACCACCGTCTCAACTCTCACAGCCGCCGCCTCCTCCCCTGAAGAATCGCCCTCCGCGTCGAGCACCACCACCTCCACACTGGCCCCGCCACCAGATGTTCCACCTACAAAGTACATTTAAGAATGTTAGAATAAAGCACTCACTAGTCTTTGGTCTGGGAATGAAGACATGTGAAAACAATGTAATTTGTGACTGTCTACGTTAAAGTTAAAAAAAATGTCCCTTTTTCCAGGGAAGGTTGTCTTGCTGCACTTTTTGGCACAACTGATGAAGGCTGTTTTTTTAACACGCACCATTTTTCTCCACACAGACAGAAGATGGACTTCTAACAACAAGATCAAGTTGAAACCAGGTGAGAGCTCGGCTCGACCACAAGAAATGTCTTCAATTAATCGTCAGCACTAACCACTTTTCCATTATCAGTTAAACGTTTAGTTTTATTATGACTTCATTTTAATAAATGTGTTTACTTTTAATAAAGCTTTTAAACTTAAATACAATCTGTGTTTTTTGGTCCAGACTAGAGTGACTGAGCGAAAGGTTTTGCAATTTTTGCAAGCATGAGTCCAGATAGAACACTTCAAAAGACATTATGGACAATCCCAGAGGACTGCACTAAGTTGATAGAGCTATTGCTGACTAGAATCATGGGAGTTTCGCCAACCGTGCAAGAACAATTGTTACTTACCTGTAAACAGGTGGTTCTCCAGTATTGGTGTCTTTCATAGATTCACATGCTTGAATATTCCCCGTCGTCGGAGTGGGAGTCCCACGGTAAATAAAATAGCAATAAAAGCTAAATATATAATAATATATAATAAATATATATATACATAATAAGGAAAAACCCAAAAAATGCATACAATAACCATCTGGTACCTAACCAAGAGTTTCCACATAGGAATGCATGGGGAAAAAGAAGTTCCAATGCAGCCTATCCTTGTCATTATGTTAGTCCAAACTGCAGCCAATCAGGCGCCAGCAGCCCTCTAGAACCTTCTCCTCAGAGCTCAAGCCCTCAGATTTTCGTAGCACAAGAGTGACCACAGAGTCTATGAGGAGAAGCGAGCCTCTGAGGGGAGGATGGGAGGGTCGCATGTGAATCTATGAAAGACACCAATACTGGAGAACCACCTGTTTACAGGTAAGTAACAATTGTTCTTCTCCAGTATTAGGGGTGTCTTTCATAGATTCACATGCTTGAATATAGAATAGTAAGCAGTCCGTATCCGAACACAAAGTTTCCAGGATGCAATGTATACACAAAAGGTTGGAATCAACAGGTGTAAACCCATGCCATAGAAGTTATAAAACTATATGTATACATAGAGAAGACATGCATAAGACTGGAAACCATAGGAGGAGGGTAGAACAGAGGCTCACCTTATTGAAAAAGATTACGGAGCACAGCTTGTCCCACTGCGGTATCCCCTTCAGCCATGGCACCCAGGTTGTAGTGCTTTGTGAACGTGTGCCTGCTGGACCACGTGGCAGCTCTGCAAATCTGATGCAATGGAACTCCGGCAAAGAGTGCAGTCGAAGAGGCCACAGACCTGGTAGAGTGGGCTCTTACTCTAGACTGTAAAGGCTTTCCCGCTTTCTGATGGCAGAAAGCAATCGCCGAAGCCACCCAGCGGGCTACTGTAGGTTTGGTGACTGGTCGCCCTTTTTGAAAACGGCCATAGGCCACGAAGAGCTGATCCGATTTTCGGAACTGGGCTGTTCTGCTGATGTAGAACTTTAAACATCTTTTAATGTCCAAAGAGTGCAGGCGTTGTTCCGCAGGTGATTGCGGATTGGCAAAGAAAGACTTCAGTATAACAGGTTCATTAATATGGAAGTCTGACGGCACTTTTGGAAGGAAAGTAGGGTTAGTGCGTAAAAGCACAGAATCCGGTTTGAACTGTAGAAATGGTTGTTTAATCGTGAAAGCATGCATATCACTCACTCGACGTGAGGACGTCAGAGCAAGTAAAAGCGCAACCTTCCAGGTGACATACTTGAGGTCTGCGCTATGGATTGGTTCAAACGGAGCAGTCATTAATTGTGACAAAACAATGTTGAGGCGCCACTCTGGAGGAGGACGCCGAATTGGAGGAAAAGTCCGAAGAAGTCCTTTGAAGAATTGACGTATCAATCTGGATGAGCATAAGGAGGCGGAGCCATCATGGCGGAAGCGTGATATTGCCGCCAGAAAAACTCTTAACGTAGCATGTGACAAACCCGACTGAGCCAGATGGAGAAAGAAAGGGAGGAGCTCAGCGGGCGTGGCACGCAAAGGATGTACTCCGGCGTCTGCACACCAGTGGCAAAAGCGTTTCCATTTCAACTTATAGGTTTTTATAGTTGATGGAGCCCTGGCCTGAGCGAGGATGTTACGACACTCCTGAGGGATGCTTAGATGTGCAAATTCACAGTGCTCAGGTTCCAGGCTGACAAGCTCAGGGAAGAGGGGTCCGGATGGTAGATTTGACCCCTGTTCATGGAGAGAAGATCCATTCGAGGATGAAGAAGAATGGGTTTGCATGGAGACAGGAGTAGCAGCTCTGAGAACCACGCCTGTCGTGGCCACCTGGGAGCAATCAGAAGGATGTGGCAAGGCTCTCTCCGCATCTTCCAAAGTACGCGTGGCACTAGAGGAATCGGAGGAAAAGCGTAGGCGAAGAGATTCGACCAATCCATCAAAAGGGCATTGCCTTGGGACCCTTTGTGGGGATGCCAGCTTGCGTAAGCGGGGCATTTGCGGTTCTCTGGAGTCGCAAAGAGGTCGATTGCAGGGAATCCCCAACGGTGAAAGACCATATCGAGTGTTGGCTGGTGGAGTTCCCACTCGTGGTTGGATGATCGGGATCTGCTGAGGGAATCCGCCAGGAGGTTGGACAACCCCGGAAGATGTACTGCAGTGATTTGGATTTGATGATTGATGGACCAGTCCCAAATCGCCTCTGCCAGGCGGGATAACACCGGAGACTTCGTTCCGCCCTGCTTGTTTATATAATGCATACAGGTCGTGTTGTCCGTTTGTATGAGAACTGACTCTCCCTGCAGCACTGGTTGAAATGATTTCAGGGCCAGAAAGATAGCCATAAGCTCCAACTTGTTGATGTGCCAGGACTTTTGATGGACAGTCCATTTCCCTTTCACGGACAGGTCTTGGAGGTGAGCTCCCCAGCCCTCCAGGGAGGCATCCGTCGTCAGTGTTAGATCTGGGGTGTTGGACAGAAAAGACGTGCCTGCTGCTAGCTGGTGTGGTTGTGCCCACCATCTGAGCGCCTTCTTCATGGGAATGGTGATGGAGACCTGATCGTTGAAGGAACCGGTGACTTGACGCCACTGCTTGTCCAGAGCCTGTTGTATAGGTCGTGCTCGAAGTCGGCAATGAGGGACAAGAGCGATGCATGACGAAGCCATCCCTAGAAAAGACTTCAACAAGCGGACTGAAACGCACTTCTTTGCGAGAAGTAGCGAAACTAGCCGGAGGATCCTCTGTTGACGTTCCTGGGAGACAAATGCTTTGGCCAGGTTGGTGTCCAGCGTTGCTCCTAGGAAATCTTTGCAAGTTGTTGGCTGCAATTGAGATTTCTCCAGATTGATGGACAGACCCAAGGAACGGAACACTGTCTGGCAGATTGCTGTATGGTGTAGAAGTTGTGCGCGGGATTGTGATTTCAGGAGGCAGTCGTCGAGATATGGGAATATCTGTATGCCTTGGAGACGAAGAAAAGCCATGACCGGAGCCAACATTTTTGTAAAGACTCGGGGGGCTGAACGGAGGCCAAATGGAAGGACCCTGAATTGGAAATGAAGGTGTCCCACCTTGAAGCGCAGGAATTTGCGATGAGCCGCTAGAATTGGGACATGGAAGTAGGCGTCCCGGAGATCGATGGTAGTCATGAAATCTCCGACTGAGAGCAAACGCAAGATCTCTGTAAGCGTGAGCATACGGAAGGTCTGGTCCTTGAGATAATGATTGAGTGCTCTCAAGTCCAGTATTGGTCTCCATTCTCCGTTCTTTTTGATGACGAGGAAAAAACGGGAATAAAACCCCTTCCCTCTCTGCGACTTTGGCACAACTTCCACCGCACCTTTTTGAAGGAGAAGGCGAACCTGATGAAATAGTTCTTTGAGGTGCGGAGGTGGTGGTCCGGAAGGTGGCGTTGGAGGAGGTACCTCGACAAATTCCAATGCATGGCCTCTCTTCACAATGTCGAGTGCCCAACGGTCCGTGGTAATGGAGGACCATTGAGAACCAAACAGAGAGATTTGACCTCCAATTCTTCGTTCGACAGAGGAGTCATTGACGTTTGTTGGATTGTCCTCTGAAATTAGACTTCCCTCTGTAAGTTCTGGCAGGCTGCTGACGGGAAGACTGCTGGCGGTTACCGGTGTAACGCTGGTTACCTTGGTTGAAGGACCGGTATTGACTGCTTCCTCCACGAAAAGTGGACGTAGTGCCACGTCCTCGAGCACCCCGAAAGGGCTGTTTCTTAAACTGAAGGGTACCCAAAGCACGTGCAGTGTCCGTGTCCTTTTTAATAGATTGTAGCGCTTCATCAATATGCGCTCCAAATAATGACTCGCCGTCAAATGGCATATCTAGGATTCGTGCTTGAACTTCCTGCCGAAACGAAGTTGAGCGTAACCAACCCTGGCGACGCAGGACGGCCGCTCCAGCGAGCTGGCGAAAACCTGTGCAGGCTACATCCACTGCACAATCTATAAGTTCTTCTGCCGTCCTTTCTCCTTCTTGCAGAATCTTCTGTGCTTCTGCCTTGGAAGCATCTGGGAGTAACGCTACGTAGGCGGCCATGTCAGCCCAAGCCTGACGGTCATAACGGCCTAGAATGGCCATTGCGTTAGCTACTCGAACTGTTGTAGAGGACATGGAGGAAAATTTTCGCCCAATAGCATCCAGGCGACGGCCCTCACGGTCCGGAGGAGCAGTGATTGTAGACGCCGGATTCTTTGAACCCCGTTGAGCTGCCTGCGTGACGACAGAGTCGGGCTTAGGTTGACCTGTAAGGCATGCTGGAGATCCTATAGGAGCTTTGTATTTCTTTTCTAGCCTTGGCAGCTGTGCTGGTAGAGAGTTTGGCGTCTTCATTATTTTCTCCCCTTCAGACCAGATGAAGTCTATAATCGGGACTGTGTGGATCTGTTTCAAGGGCTGGTTTTTGAAATCGTATAGGAAGCAATCTTCCTCTCGGTGTGCTCGTGGCAGTTTGAATCGCTGTGCTGCCCTATCCATTAACTGGTGGAAGCCTGCGATGTCTACTGGAGGAGAATCCGCTGCAGGCACCTGAGAAGGAGATGGTGTTTGAGCACGATAGTCATCCCACTCCGCCAAATGTTCCTCCCCATCCTCATCTACTTCAGAAACTTCACCATCTTCACGCTCTGGAGGATTCTCGTCATCATCATCCTCTGGATAGATGGTAGTATGAACACGAACTGATGTAATTCGGTGACCAGGGACAGGCGACGCTGGTTGAGGAGGAGCCAGAACCGGGTTAGAAACTGGATTTATTACTGATGGGACCGTTGTAACCTGTGGCGTTGGTGGGAAACGCCGATTGTAGTCTTCCAACATACTTTGGAGGTTAGATATCATGGAGATAGGCAACATCGCCGTTGGAACTTGAGTGTGAGTCGTTTGATGTTGGCCATAAACATCTTCCTCGTCGTTACTGAAGTCTTGGCACTTAATATTTAGATCCGAAAGACTGTGAGCTTGGTCATCAGACTCTTGATCAGAATCAGTCGCAAACAGCGGAGATGGAGGATTAATCATCTCTTGCTCTGTAAGAGTCTCGAACTGTGGCTTGCTGGACTGCAAGGGCAATAGAGGCATTGTAGCAAAAGAAGAGGCCGGCGTCGAAATTGTGTCCTGCGTACGCGTCGACGGCATGACAACAATTGACTTTTGCGATGGGATCGGCTTGGATGCCATCGTCGACGAGGAGACCGTCGACGGAGCAGTCTTCATCGGTATTGATGGAGTCATCGTCGACGGAACCTTGACTTTCAATGTCTTCATCGACGGAGTCATCGTCGACGGAGTCATCGTCGACGGAGCCATCGTCGACGGAGTCATCGTCGACGGAACGGTCGTCGACGGAGCGGTCGTCGACGGAACGGTCGTCGACGGAGCGGTCGTCGACGGAACAGATGGAACAGGTCCCTTCGTCGACGGGATAGCCATCGACGGTGCGCTCGTCGACGAGAGCGTAGACGGAGTCAAAGCCTTCACAACTCTAGTCGACGACGACCGGGTCGTCGACGAGTGAGCTTTTTTCGTCGTTGAAGATGAAATAGGAATCACAGAAGACACAGTCTTAGAGCTGAGAACCACTCTCATCGACGATGAAGACGTCGACGCTAGAGCCGACGACGATCCAGAGGCCAGCGTCGTTGTGACTGTCGTCGTCGATTTGGAACCAGAGACAGCCATTCTCGTCGACGGAGTAGAAACCACCGTCGTCGACGGCAAATCCGTTTTCCTCACAGAAAAACTGGACTTTGAAGCAGAAAGAGCCTGAGAGCTTTGTCTCGTGGGCCCAGACGTGGTAGGCAAAGGTGAAGACACCGCAGGGGTCATTGTGAGGGAAACTTTCCTCTTTTTAAGAAATGGCGAAGGCACCTCCTGCACACTACCACGTTTAGAAGCTGCTTTAGAACGGCCTGACCCAAGACTTTCAGCGTCAGAAATTAAATTATCTTTGTCTTTAAGCCTCTGAAGCCAGACAAGTAAACGGCCTTCTCTGTCCTTTTGAGTTTTCTCTGAGAATTTTCTACAGAGTTTACAGGTACCCACTTCATGGTCCGGATAAAGGCAGTAAATACACTTACTGTGTGGGTCATCATGAAATAATCTCAGCTTTCCACATGAGGAACAAGCTCTGAAGAGAGACTTCTTACTTGAAGACATTTTGGAAGAAACTGGAACACTTGAAGAAAGAAAACTGAGCAGAGCTCAGGGAGACTCCCTTACACACGACGTGCGGTAGAAAATCTGAGGGCTTGAGCTCTGAGGAGAAGGTTCTAGAGGGCTGCTGGCGCCTGATTGGCTGCAGTTTGGACTAACATAATGACAAGGATAGGCTGCATTGGAACTTCTTTTTCCCCATGCATTCCTATGTGGAAACTCTTGGTTAGGTACCAGATGGTTATTGTATGCATTTTTTGGGTTTTTCCTTATTATGTATATATATATTTATTATATATTATTATATATTTAGCTTTTATTGCTATTTTATTTACCGTGGGACTCCCACTCCGACGACGGGGAATATTCAAGCATGTGAATCTATGAAAGACACCCCTAATACTGGAGAATCTTAGTTAGCTACACAGACAGACTAATAAGAATAATCTAGTAATACCACAGGGAGTCATAGTAGAGGCAGGATAAGAATTTAGATACAGTCTACAAGAAGAGCAAAGACAATTTTGAAAAAAGTCAAATGAGGAACGCTAGGAAAAATAGGTACTAGTCTAAAATGAAAACTTACTGGGGCCAGCAGAGGAGCCCTCGCCTGCCCGATCCTGGCCCTGTTGAACAGCATCCGCCGCCTGCTGCTCCTGTGTCCTCCTCTCGCCCCTGGGGGGAGCTGACGTACAACATGAAAGAAAGAACAGAAAACATGGATGATTGTTGCTTGTCAATGTCAACCAAATCAAACATTTCAAAAGAACAATAACAAAATATTTCCGCGAAATTATATTGATTAGGGTTAGTTTTCATTTATTTGCGGACCTGTGACTTCGAAAGTCACGTAACTCACTAAACAAAGTACTGAAACGTTCACCTAGGACTGGCAGGCAGCAGTCCGCAGGCAAGACGCAAAGTGACAGACAAACTCCATTGTGATTTCAGTCAGATCAGTGACAACACTAACAGTTGCCTGCTACATTACCAGTCATTTAAATAGTCAAACTATCAATCCACCGCCACTATTTTTCTTATTGTCAGGGGTACAAAGGAAGGGGCAGATTTAAGCCCCTTGCGGCTCTTTTGCGCCGTTCTTGCGTGACTTTTGTGACGCAGCAGCTAAACAAAAAAGGGTGCCATGGTGCGGCGTATAATATTATAACAACGTGACGCATTTGGGAGATGCATCCCGTTATAAAGCCCTGCGCCATCAGGGGGCGTTCCGGCGCAAGGGAGGGCATTCCTGCGCTGGAACACATCCTAATAGTGGCTGAGGGAAATCTACAAAATTTCAATCAGTCACCTTTAGGACAATGATGCGTCACACAAACCCTGCACCTGCTTGAAGCAGACGTACGGCTTGACCCAGCATTGGGGAGATAGGGTACCCCAGAGCATTGCTGGAGCTGCGCCATCGTTGTGACGCAACTCCAGCAGTAAAGCTTCGGTGACGTTTTGGGCCCATGGTGCGCCGCATTGCAAATACGGCGCACCATGTTTGGTGGTGGTAGCGGGCCGCACAATTAATGGCGCATCCCTGCTACTTTGCAGGGATGCGACGGTAATTGCAATTCTGCCCCTTAGGGGCATACTTACTTACGCGTTCTGGCGCATCTCCAGAGATGCGCCAGATCAAATGCGTCACGCAAAACTACCCTTGCGACACGGCAGATGCGCCTCATTTACAATGCGGCGCGCCCTGGCGCAAGGGTAGGCACTTGCGTGACGCATCTCGTCACGTAAGAGCGGCGCATCGCTGGAGTCACGTCGCCAACGCAATGCAACTCCAGTAATGCTCAGGGCCACCCAATACTTAACATGCTGTGTCAGTCCTTTAGCCTGCTTCGAGCAGACATAAGGAATTGAATTGACGTAGCAGCGTCGCAGAAGTGCCTGCGTTAAATCTTGTAGATTTCGCGCAGGCAATTTTGCGAGGCGCACAGCCGCCGGACCGCCCACCCTGCGTACTAGGAACGCACCCATTGTGGTGCAGGCCCATGGCTTTATAACGTGACGCATCTCCCTAGATGCGTCATGCTGTAAATGACTCGCAGGGATGCGGCACGTTTACGCCGCTGTTGCGTCACGCAAGGCAACGTAAACGTGGCGCAAGGGGCTTGTAAATGTAATCTGCCCCCTAGTGTCTAGCATTACGCAGTTCTGTAAAGTACACTCATACATAATAGTTACTCAGGCCAATGAGACAACGAAATAGAAAACAAATAAGCATAGTAGCAACGCCACTGAGAAGGAGAGCAGTGCACCTGAAATGCACAGAAGATTTTGAAATATAATTTAACTACAATGTAATCGTCATCAGCGGCATTATTGGCTTGCTCCATGTAAAAAACAAATATTTGCAATACAACAACACAGAGCAGGAGAAAACATCATAGTAGTGAGTGATTAAATGGCTACTACTACTCACCAAGCCCGGGGATCTCCAAGCCGAGCTGGTCCAGCAGGTCGCGCTCGCCGTCCAGGAGGTCCGTCCAGCGATGGGTGACCTGGCTGTAGGTGCGCTGGACCCCGTAGAGGTGGGATATGGCCCAGCACACCTTCTCCCACCGCTTCCGGCGCTCCCGCATGTTGTAGCCGCCGGCCGCGATCCTGCCGCCTCCCGCGATGGTCCTGGGCAGGCGGCGCTGGACGAAGTAGACCAGCGCGCCCACTTCCTCCGGGCTGAATATCTCCCGTCGCGTCACCTGCTCCCCCCTCAATCTCCCGCATGCTGTCCTGGCACTGGGTCCAGCACTACTCCCCGCCGCCGCTGCGGCCCTCAAGTGCCTGGGCAGCTTCACGGCGCCTGGCTTGACCATGGTCTGGGCAGGTAAGGTAGGAAGAAGTAGAAAATTAAGAAAGAATAGGATAGGGAAGAAGAAAAGAAAAGAGTTTAAAAAAGTAGTTTAAAAGTAAAGAAAAATAGCAGAAAAGACAAAAATATACAGCTAGGAAAAGAGAGGGATAGATAAGAAGCAAAATCGTTAAAAAAAAACTGAAAACAAGCAAAGGATGGCAAAGATACCAAGAGGATTAAACACCATGCCCAGACACAGGAAATGAATGAAAAACAAGATGGCCGGCGCCCGTTCACGAGCGCGAAAGTAAGTTCGCGCGAGATTTTCCTCGCGATCTCGTGCGAACCTCTAGATTTCCCGCGCGATCTCGTGCGAACCTCTACTCGCAATGCGCTTACTGCGCGAGATTATACATAGCGGGCGGAAACTGAAATACGTCACGCAAACAAAATGGCCGCGCCCGTACTCGACCTTGGGGTAAATTCGCGTGTTGCGCTGCAAGCGGCTCGCGAATACTGCAAAAAAACTCGCGAAACAACAAGCCGCAAACAAATAAAATGCTCATTTGCACGAATTGGCGGCTTCCGCGGTCGGTTTCGCACGACGCCGCGCCCCGCGAATAGCGCGAAAAAACCGAAAAACGATTTCAGCAAAAGCAAAAGCAATGAGCAGGTGCAAAAGGTCAACCTCATGATTTGTAACGATTCTTTGTAGTGCTTCCTGAGGGGGCCCTCCAGAATTCGGTTGCCTGCTTGCAACTGTTGTGTGACCCTGCTCTGACCTTAACTGTATGCCACAAAGGTCCTGATTTACAGCTAAAGGAGCAGACAAGCAGGTGCCAGGCTGGAACTTGAAATTCTTTCAGTGACACATTAATTAGCCCCTAATTCATTATTGTCAGTTGGGGCAGGGCAGGTGTTGTTAATAAACTAACCCCAAATTAATTCATGTCAGTTCAAGCAGGGCAGGTGGGCTTGCTTTTCCCCCCCATCTTCTACAGTGATGATGAACCAGAGGGTGGCATTGATGTAACAGAGGGTGGCATGGGTCAAAGAGAGGGTGCCAGTGGTGAAACAGAGGGTGCTGGGCGGCTGTGATGATGAACCAGACGTAGAAACAACATAGTCGCGACCGTTGCGAGCCGACAAGTAAGTTCGCAATTGCGAACTAGTACCAAATCCTCGCGAACTGGCAGAAACAATTGCGAACACACAAAAAAAAAATCCGCGAATTCCCGCGAATTTGCGGATTGCGAGTTCGCAAATCCGCAAAATTCGCGAACGCGAGATCCGCAAAATTCGCCCATGCTTAATCCGAACCTCTTAACCAAAAACACGTACTAAAGCATGGTTCCATTCAAGCAGTTTGTTTATTTATCCAATGCATTTCGGACCCATTTGGTCCTTCGTGGGGGATCATACTGCTTGACTGCCAACATCTTCCTTTCCTTTGTGAAAATGGAAGCTTCCATTTGACTAAATTGGTCTGGGAGCTTTACTGATCTGTTTCCGAATGTACGTGTTGTGCTGGTTTTGTGAGCCTTAACACACATTCTTTGAAATTGGCTTCCCTCTATGTCCTGCGCCATTAGGGGTAGACAGCTGTCTCAGTGAGGCAATCTTTGCCTTTAAGGAGCTAGCTGTGCATGGCGATGGAAGGATTTACCCCACTGGATTCCCAGCTTCCTACAGTGTGCATCTCTGAGTACCCATCTACCTTATGTGTATATGTGTGCGTCTGCCTCTCATTGTATGTCTGTATGCCCATCTCTGTGTGTGTGCCCCTCTATAAGTGTGTCAGCCTTCGTTGTGTCTGCCTGTGTGTCCATCTCTATGTGTGTCTTGATCAGTGTCCAATGTAAAATCAACAATTGATGTACAGAATGCTGAACAATGTGATACATTCACCCGTAGTCACAAGGATCTGGGCCTAAATCCAAGGTTTTTTTTGCCCACCATGCCATTCCAATTTACACCCCACCATATGCTAATCAGTCTTGATTGTGTCTGTCTGTGTGCCATCCGTGTGCATCCACCTTAATTGTGTCAGCCTGTGTGTCTTTGTGTCTCTCCATCAGTGTGTCCGCCTTCATTGTGTTTGCCTGTGTGTCCCTCTATGTCTGCCTCCATCAGTGTGTCTGCATTCATTGTGACCGTCTGTGTGCCCATCCTGTGTGTGTCTCTATCAGTGTGTCCGCCTTCATTGTTTATGCCTTCATTGTCTGCCTTCGTTGTGTATGCCTGACTGTCGTTGTGTATGCCTGACTGTCTCCATCAGTGTGTCCTCCTTCATTGTGTCTGCCTGTGTTCCCATCTGTGTGCGTTTGTTTTTATGTATGCATCTTCCTGTATGGTTGTTTATATCTGTTCGTGTTTACACGCAGCTGTGCCACTGTGTGTCCGTCAGAGTGCCTATGTCTGTGTGCCAGTGTGTGTGTCTGTCTGTATGCCAGAGTGTGTTTATGACACGTGCGCCAGTGCTGTCGCTGCATTTATGAGGTGTCTGGGCACTGCCTCTATATTTGTTTTTTGGAGGAGGAGGGGGGGGGGCTGCTTTATGCTGCCTAACAGTGTCTTCCTGTGTCTTCCGCCGAAGTCAACGAGCCTCCAATACATGGGCACTCACAAACTTTCTCTCGGGGGCCAAATTTACAGTTTGGTTTGTGTCCGAGGGCCGCATCGGTGGGGGGGCAGGGTCAGTGGGGAGAGGGAGGGGATATAGCAACAACATAAAACTGACCATGAGGTTGATCATAGGTCCCTGCAGCGGACGCCTTCGTCCACTGAGCCGTCCCGGCATACACACATCTCTCTCGGTCTCCCTCCCTCTAGCTCTCTCTCCCTCCCTCTCTCCTGTCTTCCTCTGTCTCTCTCACTCCCTCTCCGTCCCCCACCCTCTCACTCACTCTGTCTCACCCCCTTTCACTCCCTTTCCCTCCCGCTCCCTCCATTTCCCTTCCTTTCCCTCCCTCTCCGTCTCCTTCCCTTTCCCTCCCTCTCACTCACTCCCTCCCTTTCTGTCTCCATTTCACTCCCTCTCCCTCCCTGTCCGTCTCACTCCCTCTCCGTCTCGCTCACTCCCTCTCCCTCCCTCTCACTCATTCACTCTCACTCTCTCCCACTCACTCCCTCTCATTCACTCCCTCCCTCTCACTCACTCCCTCCCTCACTCCCTCCCTCCC
Organism: Lissotriton vulgaris; assembly: GCF_964263255.1. Classification (NCBI taxonomy): domain Eukaryota; kingdom Metazoa; phylum Chordata; class Amphibia; order Caudata; family Salamandridae; genus Lissotriton; species Lissotriton vulgaris. The sequence goes on from NC_141693.1 coordinate 427,560,474, forward strand.
ACTCCATCCCTCCCACTCACTCCATCCCTCTCACTCACTCCATCCCTCTCACTCACTCCATCCCTCTCACTCACTCCATCCCTCTCACTCACTCCCTCTCACTCACTCACTCCCACTCATTTACTCATTTTCTCTCACTCACTCCCTCCCTCTCACTCATTCTCACTCTGTCACTCTCACTCCCTCCCTCTCTCTCTCCCTCCCTCTCTCCCTCTCTCCCTCCCTCTCTCCCACTCTCCCACTCACTCCCACTCACTCCATCCCTCTCACTCACTCCATCTCACTCACTCCCTCCCACTCACTCCCTCTCACTCTCTCCCACCCTCTCACTCACTCCCTCTCCCTCCCACTCACTCTATCCCTCTCACTCACTTCATCCCTCTCACTCACTCCCTCTCTCTCTCTCTCCCTCCCTCTCCCACTCTCCCTCACTCACTCACTCTCCCTCACACTCTCACTCCCACTCACTCACTCTCACTCCCACTCACTGACTCCCACTCACTCCCATTCATTTACTCATTCTCTCTCACTCACTCCCTCCCTCCCTCTCCCTCACTCCCTCTCCCTCTCACTCCTTCCCCCCTCCCTCTCACTCACTCCCTCCCTCCCTCTGTCTCTCTGTCTCTCTCTCTCTCTCCCTCTCTGTCCCCCTCCCCCTCCCTTTCCCTCCCACTCCCACCTCACCCTGCCTGTGCACCAGCCGGGGCACACACACACTCACAGCCGCACCCGAGCACTTCTCAGGTCATTAAAAGACCATTTGCATGTTAATGATGCCTTTGTATTTCACCTCTCCTTAGGCCCCTGCAGCTTTACTCTGGCCATTCCTAGGATCGCCCGCCGGCAGCCCCCACAAAGCAGCAAGAGTCTCTCTCGCTGCTGCAGACACTTTAAAAAAAAAACTCGGGAAACTCAGGTATGATGTCTCGGGGGTCCGCGGGCCGCCAGGGAAGGCTTGTCGGGCCGCCACTGGCCCGCGGGCCGTACTATGAGTACCCCTGCTCAAATAGGACCCCTGGGACTTGAAGTTAATTCGGTCACGTTTCTCAATGAAGACCTGTGGCCAGACCCCTGCGTCCAGCCATTCGCTTATGGTCTTAATCTAAGCTTAAATTACATTTAAAATAAAAACAAGCAATTTACTGAAAAAAATATCAAATTTAAAGTGACACTATAGTTCGGTGTTTAAATGATACAAGAGCTAATGTTTTAAAAAAAAACAATCCCACTGAAAAACGGCAGTAACTTGAACCCCTCATCATGACTTCACATATTAAATGTAAAATTAAATGTCTTGTTAAATGATATCACTCATTAAAGAAAAAGATTTTTTTCAAATTACTAAGGATTACCGTGGTCAGAAACAGGATGGGACAGGGAATAAGCGCTCTAGGATGGTTAGATGGGTATGCCATGAGTTTTATGAGATAATGCTGCTCTGCCCTATGTATTACTGCATGTTATGCAAACGAATTATTCAGTGTCTTGACATGGTATCACTCTAATTCAGTCATCCTGTGGGTCTACTGCATAATCCGCCCATGGAAAATCCCGCCATGGCCTGAATGGTCATCATAGGTTTTCTAGAGATAAGGGCTGCCTGGGTCTAAATCTGAACCTTGTGGTTCATGTAGACGCAAGTGTGGTGGGAGAGGTGGTAGAAGTAGAACAGGATCGGTAGCAGAATCTTAAATCTTTTTCAGGCTTCATGGTGTAGTAGACTGTTGGAGAAGTGTGACATGTAGGAATGCCGGAGTGGCCAGCCTCTTTCGTTGAGAGATGAAAATATCAGGCATCCTCGACAACACTTGCTGTTGCATACCGTGACATGACAACCTTCTATCCATTCAATGTTCACGTGTCTTTTTACAGTGGAAGGAAAGCTAGGCGTCATAGGATGTTTCAACGTGCTCTGGGGAGAGGAAGAGGTTTCAGACATCAAGGTGCTTAGCACAGGGGCATTTTACAATACTTCAATGACAAAACTGGATTGAGTGTGTTCCAAAATATTGTGTTAGTGCATTCTCAAGAATATTGTGTTAGTGCATTCTCAAGAATCCCCCCCCCACAGTAAATTTTACTTTTAAAAAAGCGGCTCAATGCCGCCATTAGTTGAGATGCCTCATGCACTGGGCAACGGCTCCGACGACCAATTGGTGGGAACGGAAACATCGCTTGCTGCAGGTCCCCCACCACCAGGTCTAGGGGACAGGGTATCCCTACCTTGCTCCCTTATGTCTTTTTAGGTCGAGCTGACCTGCATTCAATGCGAAAGCATTGATTGCTGTCAGCTAGACAACTATTGTCAGCCGTATTTGGGAATGTGGACACGAGTCAGACGCGCGCTTTTGCAGTCTCAATTTTGACCGCGGGAGTGCACGTCTGAGCCGCGCTTGCGCAGACGAACTCACAGCCCCTGCTTTCGCTTCCCTCGCATGCATTAACGGCACACACACAGACACAGCCAGCCCCCACCACTCTGCATGCATGCACACACACACACAGGCGCGCGCACACACATACACACGCTGCCGCCCCCACCCCGTACACAGACACGCACGCATACACACGCCGCCGCCGCCCTCTACCCCACCCCCTCCCCACACACACACACACGGTGGTTGGGTGTCACAGGCAGCTGCCCTCTGCCAGGCTCACAATGAGTGAGAGGAAGGGGCTTTGCCGATCCTTACCGGGGCTCCTCAGATTGTAGCGGGCTTCCATGGCTGCGGCTGCTGCTCTCACGGATGCTCGTGGTGTGCCGGGTTCATGTCGGTGTTACGTCGCCCCAGCTTTAGCCCTGACGTGGCACCAAGTTTGTGGCCCTGCCCCGGTGCTCGTACTAACGCTGCAAGCTGCGGCGCCCGGGGATGTGACGTCAGATCCAGCCGCTGACTGTGTCCTTCAGTGCAGCGCCGACATAGAAAAGGGACTGGTGCAGCGGAGAAAGTGCAAGCAAAACTGCAGGAAGGGTAGGCAACGCAGTAATGCTCCATTATTCAGGTTTTCAGGTTTTAATGTCTTTATTTCGATAATGAAATCATAAAAGACAATTTTAACAAACATTTAAAACAGATTCCATTATCACTACATATTACAAAATCTTATAAAAATAGTTATATCTATATATAATCAACAGTGTAAGGTCAATCTAGAATCCACAGTTAAAAAGTTATTAAACCATTATTGAAAGGAAACAAGACATTAATTTTAACAAATCTTAAAAATATGTTTAGCATTTGCTAATAAGCACTATACAATTTACACACTTTATTTGATCATGTGGCGATTGAATTCCTTCTTGCTCTGATTGCCCATGCCCAACCTAAATATTTGGCCAAACATATCACAGTGAAATCAGTTGTATTTGTTTTTAAAGCCCATATTGCATCCGAGGATTTTTTACATTTCATGCGTTTAAAAATGGGTTTTAGCCATTTTGAACGGGGTTCTCTATATTGAGGGCAGGCGAACAAAAAATGGCCCTCTGTTTCCTTACACCCGGGGCAGCGACTACAAAGATTAGTAGTGTTGTTGCTCCAAGATGAGGTGAAGGAATTAAGGGGTAATGAGCCCACCCGAAATTGGTGGAACAGTTTTCTGTCCAATGGCCTGGAGATAAGATCCCAATATATCTCACGAGCCGGATCCAATTTAAACCTTAAAAAGCGTCCCGTCAGATCTTCAGAGCTGGATGCATGTGCCAAAGAATGGCGAGTTGAGGCCCAAAATAGACTCTTAAATTCCTTTTTCGGGGGGAAATTGTTAATGTCTGGCGAAACCCACAGATGACTAAGGCCCATATCACACAGGCTCTTTTTCACCGAGTGAAGCCAGGGGATTCGCTCGGAACCTCCAATTGCCTTCACCTCGGTTAACTCCTTTGCAAAGAGTGCCAACTCCTCCGTGGTCCACAGACGCCTCCAGGTAGACACTACTCTATACCTTGCCATGTCTGTTATTGGAAGGCAACCAATGTCGTGGCAAAGAGGGATCAGTGGAGTTGATTGGGGAAGCCCCACCAGGTTGCGAAGAAACCTACACTGGATTTTATACAGGCTCGAGAGATCCATAAAGCCCCATAACTCTGCCCCGTAGAGTGTCGCAGCATTAATTTTGACATCATAAATTTGTAATGCGGGGGCAACCCTTTTGGTAATAGATTTCTTTTGCTCTCGCAGGAGGCAGCCAGTCAATTGGGCCAGTTTTAACTGCTGGGTCCCTATTTGTGGTTTCCAGGACAGACGGCAGTCCAGAGTGACCCCCAGATACGTCATCGTGTCAACTTGTTCCAGGTTGACCCCGTTAAGTTGTACACTACTACGTATAGGTTTTTTCCTGGAGAAAACCATAAATTTAGTTTTCCCCACATTTATCTGGAGGTCATTTTGGTTGCAGTATTCCTCAAAGTGATTTAGAGCCCTCTGCAGACCCCCCCTCGTCTTTGATAAGAGGAGGGTGTCGTCCGCAAAGATCAACATTGGGAATTTAGTCCCCGCCAGGGACGGTGCATCCGTGTTAATAGACCCGAAGAATTTCACTACCTGATCTATGAAGAGTAAGAATAGGGTGGGTGCGAGAACGCACCCCTGACGGACTCCTCGTGACACTGGGAATGAGTCCGTAAATTGCCCTTGTGCCCCCCATCTGACCCTGGCGAAATTATCTTCGTGTAGTCTAATAATAATTTCCACTAATTCCCCCGGCATTCCTAGGTCCCTTAATACCTGCCATAGTTTTCCCCTCGGCACCAAATCAAAAGCTGATTTCAAGTCTATGAAAGCAGCGAAGATGGTACCACCGCCAAGTATGACAGTCTTCCAGAAGATCATACAGAACCTCAAGACCTGGTCAATGGTACTTGTACCAGATCTAAAGCCCGCCTGTAATGGGGACAATATTCCTTCAAGTTCCATCCACCCAAGAACCCTCACCAGAATCATGCGAGCAAACACTTTCTGAAAGCAGTCAATTAGGCTAATCGGGCGGTAGTTCCCTGGGTTTGATCTATCTCCCTTTTTGTGTATGGGGAGAATCTCCGCCCCTTTCCATGTCTTAGGGATACGGGCACCTCTCGCTATGGTATTAGCTATGCTTGTTAAGTAAGGTACCCAAAGGCCTATATTTGCTTTGAATAGGTCTGCCGGAATTTGATCCAACCCAGGTGCCTTCCCCCTCTTTGTTAACCCTAATGCATACTCCGTTTCTGCTTCAGTAAAAGACAGGGTCGTATTGCCAGGAATTGTTACCGGTAACATAGTCGATCTGGACAAGGTGTCAACGGCTACTGGGCAGAATTGGGTAGAGTAATGTTTAATCCAATCTTCCGGGCATACATGGTTAGACGGAGTACGAAACTCACCATCCTTTCCACATTTAACAATATCCCAGAATTTGGTCTGGTCGTTAGATTTACTGGCGTCCAGAAGGTCAGCCCAAAAATCGTCTTCCCATTCCTTCTTTGCCACCCATTGAACTTTTTTATACCTTTTCCTGGCCTCTTCAACTGCATCAGAATCTCTAGATTTAACTTTCTCAATGAGATAGCTATGGGCCTCTCTACATTCTCTATTGTACCATTTTGCTCTTAGTGGATTCGGGTGCCCAGTGTTAGACTTACATGGCTTTGATAAAATAATTTTAAGTTCAGAGAAACATTTGTCATGTAAGCCCATCATCTTTTGTAGTTCGCCCTGGCCCTGCTCAACAGCAACAGTCCTCATATTATTTAAAGCATTTGTCACCACATTTTCAATATTGGCCTGTATCGTTACATCATTTGAAATTAATGACCACTTCACTCTCCTCCGATCATTTGACATGGTTACAACCCCTTGCCCCCTCGGATCAGGTTCCCCTAATCTTATCTGATCACACATTTTAAATCTCAGGGACAGGGGGTTATGGTCGCTTTCTGGGCGTATTATGATTTCCATATCATCAATTACACTCCAATATTCCATTTTTACAAAGATGTAATCGATACGACTTTTCCTCACACCTTTATCAAAAGTGGGGTTGGCTCCAAAGTCTGATTTGGTGCGACCATTCACAGCCCTTAGACCCCATGTAAGGCAGAAAGCTGTCCAATTCAGAGCGGCCTCCGTTGCTTTGACTGGAATTTTATTGGAAAGTTCAGGAATTTTCCACGTGGCATCTTCTTCAAACCCCCAGTTGTCCTCCGGCAGATACAATGGCTCAATCGTACAGTTGATATCCCCTGCTAACATGATGAATGAGGCTTTATTCCAGCCCGTTAATAGTGTGTCTAAGGCACCTATCAACTTGGGGCATCGACCGCCAGGGAGGCCTCTGGAGTATATGTTGATAATAAGCATATCCTGCCCCCCTGCTTTGCTCAACCTTATAGCCAGAATATCAGGGTTATCTACATACAATTCAGCAGCTGAAAAGCACCAGGCCTGCTTTACCCATATGGTTAATCCCCCAGACGCCCGCCCCTTTATACCTTTTATTGCCGGTTTAGAAAAGTTTATATATCCAGCCATGTAAAACGGAGCTGTAGCCCACATTTCCTGCAGAAGTACAACCTCGTAATTGCCTATAAACCCCAACCAATCCTCAGATACCAGGCGTGACTTGGCACCAGCAACATTCCAAGACATCATATGTGAAGTTAGTGAGTCTATCTCTGCATGGTTGTTACTGACAGAGAGAGGGGATTGGGGACTCAGTAGGCAGTTATCTGTTGGTCCAATTTCTTTTGTGTTAGAAGAGGTAGCATTGATCCCCACAAGCCCCCTCTGCGTCCTGATATTATGGGGCATGAACAGTTGCTCCTTTGCTAGTTTTGGGTTTAGGGTGAATGGGGTATACACTCCTTCAACTTCCACTGATACTAGGGTAGATATCTGGGTCGGTGCACATAGTCAACCCATTCTAGGTCTGACAGTGCCTCAAAATGGTTATAGAGGGGAGGGTAATATTGGGGGTAGTGTATTGCAGGCTCTCGAGGTCTTCCCCCTTTAACTTTCCATGGATTGTGGCCCGTATGATTAGTTTGGTGTGTATGGGGGTAGAAGTAGCCAAGGTGTAAGGTCTGGACATCACCCAGACGGGCGAATCTGGCTTTCCTTTGGATTCTATCCACTACCCAGGGGTCTCTGAATGAAACTAAAATACAGTCCCCTTCCAGGTCTTTTTCACCCTTTCCTACCCATTCTACTCTCCTTACATAGAGGATTTCGGTAGGGGACGACGGGGAAAGTGGGCGATGTTTATTCAACCAGAATGTGACCTTGTTCCGCAAATCCAATTGGGATTCTTTAATACCCTCTCTAAGGGGGGCCACTCCTGTTAGTACGATGGTATATTGTGATGCTTCTGGAGGTAGGTTAACCCTCGGTGGATTTCGTGTAGTTCTATTATCTGTCGTCTTGTTCCTATCTGGATATGGGGTTTTATTATCCCTACCCAATGCAGGTGTATGTGCTGGGGTATTTTTTAGTTGATTTGATACTCCATTCGCTTGATGTTTTTTCCCCTGAGCGTTGTTGGCTGCCACTGGATGTTTGGCCTTAGGTGTTTCTTCACTAGCAGATGGTGTTTTTGCCCCCGTTTGTGGTTTCTTATTTAGGTTAATAGTTGATGTCACTGCGGGAATAGTTGTAGTTATCCCCGTATTTAGGGTTGTTCCCCCTGTTGGATTTGGGCCCCTCGGCTTTGTACCAGTAGCTGTTAAATTTTGTAAGAGGTCCATATTAATATTAATAGCTGCTTCTAAGACATCTATTTTAGCGGACATTATCCTGGTACTCTCTAAGACCGGAAGCAATAAAGTTTTAACCATTGTTTCCATTTTTGCCAACAGGACGTCATCACTACTGAGACAGGTTGGGCAGGGGTTAGAAGACCCAGAATGGGCCAATGATGGACAGTACACTATAGGGGGTACTTGAATGGTCTGGGAGTGGGAGGAGCTATTTGCATGATCTATTTTAGGTTGTTTCTGTATCATGACTCCCTGTGGGCTTGAAATATGTTTTCTTTTTCGTGATACCTGATTGGTAATTACTGGTAGCGGGACAGGGGTGCTGGGTAGGGTAGGGACAGTTAATTGTGGGGTTCCTGGCGAACTACGCTTATCATTCTCAATAAGTAGGCTATCCACTTCAGTACTAGTCAAATTATTGTCAGGGTTCAGATCCATATTTTCTTGTGACCTAGGTGTTATAGCTTCGACCCCATCCACATGAACTATTATATTGGCGTCTGATGTAGAAATACAGTTAAACGCTGCGTTGGTTAGTGGGCTTTTAGCACGAGCCAAAACCCCTATTGAGGAGCGTTTCCCAGTGACTAAGTCCAGGGACAATCTGTGCTCAACCAGTTCAATTTCTTTTTCTAATATTCCTGTAGCTCTGGTAATAAAGGCATCTAAGGGGCCAGAAACAACACCCTTTGAAGTTTGAATATGCACTAGTCGTTGTTTACCAGATCTCAGGGCCATATTAAGGAGCAGGTGTTAGAGCCTCTGGGTACAGTTTGACAAAGTATCTAAAAATTAGAACCAGGACTCTAGGCCCAACCCAACCTCGTCCGACCCCGGACGGCCACAGACGGTCCCGCCCTTGTCCCGGGCTCCTCCCGGCGCCCTCCCGCGCAGCGGGGCTGGCCCTTCCCTTTTATTACAATGGGATTGGACGTGAGGGGCGGAGCCGGCAGGGAGAGCAGCCCAGGTGGCCACGGGCGCGCGGGGACTCCTGGAACTTGGAGTCCACCGCTTCTAGCTCGCAGCCCTGCCGGTCAGGTGAGCAAACCAAACCTCAATGCCCTGAAGTCCGCTCCTAGCCGCGAAGCGGCGGAAATAGGCAAACAGGCAACAACAGGCTCCCTCTGCTCCCTCCTCGGTCTCTGGAGCTGTAGGTCCGTCAGTGTCCAGCAAGTTTAGGCGAAGGAATCCGCTGGATGCAATGTAGGACGCCGCTTTGTCCTTCCAGGTGGGGGCGGAGCCGGCAGGGAGAGCAGCCCAGGTGGCCACGGGCGCGCGGGGACTCCTGGAACTTGGAGTCCACCGCTTCTAGCTCGCAGCCCTGCCGGTCAGGAGAGCAAACCAAACCTCAATGCCCTGAAGTCCGCTCCTAGCCGCGAAGTGGGACCCGCGAAGCGGGTCCGGCGAGGCGCAGCGGCGGAAATAGGCAAACAGGCAACAACAGGCTCCCTCTGCTCCCTCTTCGGTCTCTGGAGCTGTAGGTCCGTCAGTGTCCAGCAAGTTTAGGCGAAGGAATCCCTACACACAGTCAGTCACTTGCATAAAGATCGTCTCAATCTGTCCTGCCTGTAGAGTGTGGCAGTCTTTCAAGAACGTGTGCCACCTTGATAAGGGCCACGTTATAGAGCTGTCAGTAAGTCGTCTCCACGAGGTGCCGGGTATCTCCTAGAACACCATTATTCAAAATGTGAATGAAAAAACTAAAATGTGCGAACACCAGATTAACACACATTTCTCTGTTACTGCATCACCCTAATTCAAAGTGGCAATACGATACACAGTAGCAACTCCATTTGTTACCCGGAGGGCAATGGTAGGATACATTCCAGGAGCGAAAGAGACTAGTAGGGCACATCAAGCTATACCTTCCAATTATATACAGTTCTTAAAAGCGCACTAGCTGGGCCATGGTGTTTCTCCCTCCCTAAAACTCATAATCAGCTTCTGAATGCGAGTGTTATATGAATAAACACATCTCATTCAGCTTCCACAGGTGTTCAATGAGTCGGATGAGACCACCGTGAACCACATCAAACAAACACACGTCAATCTGTATTTAACTCTTTCAAAAAAGATGTGCTTAAATAGCAATAGCATCAGATTTAACAAATATGCCAGCAGTAGTCCACAGAAAACGGGGAAATTTTAGGTTGCACAATTTAGGAGAGGGATGTCTGTCTTTTAACAAGAAAAGCGCACTAGCTGGGCCATGGTGTTTCTCCCTCCCTAAAACTCATAATCAGCTTCTGAATGCGAGTGTTATATGAATAAACACATCTCATTCAGCTTCCACAGGTGTTCAATGAGTCGGATGAGACCACCGTGAACCACATCAAACAAACACACTTCAATCTGTATTTAACTCTTTCAAAAAAGATGTGCTTGGATAGCAATAGCATCAGATTTAACAAATATACCAGCAGTAGTCCACAGAAAACGGTGAAATTTTAGGTTGCACAATTTAAGAGAGGGATGTCTGTCTTTTAGCAAGATCGCGGCCAAATTCCTTGCAAATGGGTTCAGACTGAGGCTGACGGAAAACAATTGGATCATGACCGCATTCAGCCCCGCCCACCCTTTAGAACGCCCGCACCATGCAACCATTCAAAAACAACTGGTTCAAATATGCTCTCTCAATGTTTCAAGCTTTATTACAAATGTCACAAAAAGATGTTAATATTTCACTTCTGTTATTCGATTTGCAGCACAATAAAATACACTGAACATAATCTTCACAAAAGTTATTTACAAAAGTTTAAGGTATTGCCATTATAAATTACAATAACTTTTATTAAAGTATTAATTATTAAAAAAAATTAAAAGCCACTGTTATTTGTAATATCAATACATCTAAGTCACATAAATACAACACATATTGCATTACAAATGCTATAAGTGTCACATTTGCGAAAGTTATAACCATTGGCATTGTAAATAACAAAGCTATTAATTTCGCTATTTTCAAAACCAACACATAAATAACAAATTTGTCATTTACAATATCAATAGCTCAAACTTTCCTAATGCAAGACCTATTGCATTGCAAATGCTTGTTTGTAATGTTTTTGTTAGGCCTCGGTCTCAAGTCCTAAGATGGCTGGGCCACTTCCTGGTTTGGGTGATGGCAGCCAGATCTCAGTTTTAGAGCTGTCAACTCTCTGCAGATCCTCCATGGCGTCATATATAAAAAAAAAAGTAAAACCCATTAATTTCTGTAAAACTACTGAACGATTTACACCAAAACACAAAAATCACTCTCTCTAGATCAAGATCCATCTTTCTGCCGAATTTTGTGTAAATCCGTTGAGCAGTTTGGGCTGTAGCTGTGTCTAAAGATCCTCTGCCGCTTTCCTAGGCCCCCGATGATGGATCGCCCAAAACTTTCCATTCGAACCCTAGTAAAACAAGCATTGGAAATGCAATAGGTCTCGCATTGGAAAAGTTGGAGCTATTGGTTTCGTAAATGACAATTTTTTTTTTTTAATGTGTTGGTCTTGAAAATAGCCACATTAATAGCTTTGTCATTTACAGTGCCAATACTTTAAACTTTTTCAAATGTGACACCTATAGCATTTGTAATGCAACATGTTTTGTATGTACGTGACTTGGCTGTATTCATCTAACAAATACAAATGGCTTTTAATTTTTTTAAATAATTAAAACTGAAATAAAAAAAATGTAATTTATAATAGCAATAGCTTAAACTATTGTAAATAACTGAAATCTGACAGCAGGTTCTGTTGACTATTAGTCGTGGGCACTACTGTTAAATTCCCTAGTGGAGAGATAATCATGATTAAAAAGATGGCAATGAAATCAGTTGATGTTCCTGGTCTGTACAACTGTGCAGATTTCTGCATTTGTGTATATGCATTCACGTTTTCTGCCATATATGGGAGTCTATTACATTCATGCTTTCTAATGCCTGCAACATCTGTGTAAACGTGGGGGTCATAAGTTCAAAGTCTGTCAGGACTAAGGTAGCCTTTCATCCCTTTGAAGACGTTAAGATTTCTTGCAAACAGGACACTGTATAATGAAGCAGCCAAGCAATTTGATGTCTTCAGACACAAGACACTCGGAAAGAAGACTGGGAAAGCAGATGGGTGGGGGGAGTGCACGCACGCAAAGTTGTGAAGATGAATTATAAAAAATTAAAAAAAAGACTGCCACGCTCTTGAGATTGCTCTGAAGTATTTTAAACACCACCTCAAACAGAGACAAGCTAACGAGGAGGGAGGGGAAGAAAGGAGGGGGGAGGGGGTAGTGAGAGCAAACAGCAAGAGGGTGGGGCACATGTATTTCCATCGGAGATGGGGGTGTTTGTTTGTGTCCCAATACCCAAGGTAGCAGAAGTAGCATCACACAATTTGACTCCAAATACATTACAGCATACATACATTTTTTTACCACCTTGATTGAAAGCCTTCTACTTGCTGCCACAAGAATTGATAGAAGTGCCTGAAGAAGGAATCACAAAACAAAAGGGTTTTAAAGTACCATTAGCACGCAAAGGGAAACAGCTGCTACACCTTAAATTACGCGATACAAAAGGGGATGATGGACGGAGCGTTTGAACAAATCAAAAACACTCACCCCCAGTCAACTGATCTGGGTTTAATCCATCACCATTCTTTAGTTCACTCAGCCACCCCAGTTCAGACATGGCTATATGCAAATCAGTCTGACCCTGTGCCTCATGGGAACAGTGCAGCCCGAACTGCCAAGCCATGTCTTCCCTGGACCGGAAACAAGCATCCTGGGACTGGTTTCGGATTCATAATCCTCATCAGCTAGGCTATCTTGAATCCAGTGGCCAAGTGACACCTTAAATTACGTTTGGGCATTCTGGTGCACTAAAAAGTTCTGCGCACTCAAACATAGAAGCGGTTACACACCTGCATGCCCGAACCTTTCAGGAACTACCAGGCATACGTTTAGAAAGCATGTATGTTTTATCAAGTTTATGGTATGATTAATACAAATCTTTGCAAAACGTTCCCTAAAATCCATTACCAAAAATAGACCATTATAAAATTCATGGTTAAAATACATTTTGCAGCAACTAGAAGGACACAAGCTGAACTACCACAGTCACTAAAGGGCATTAAATTTAAAAAAGCTCTTGGCATTTCTGTGGGGGGGCGGGAGCGCATTGCAATGCACATTGTTGAAAGGATCGGCAGAGGCGGAAAGGGTTAATGATCTGAAAATGCCGCCGGCGCCGCCAAAGTAAACAGAGGCAGGCAATGTGTGAGTGCTGTAAGGGGAGTGGATTTGCAGTGCGAAGTCTCAGGGTTGGCTCTCCTCTGTGAGAAATCCACAGCTGCTTTTGTGCTTCCAGGGTGGAGAGGGCTCCGAACACGAGGAGGGAGGAGGAAAGCAAAAATAAACAAGACAGAGACGCTAGGAAACATACCCAACGACTAATTTACTTTCATCAGCAATGCTGTTAATCCAAATTAAAACAAATATGAGTTAGGGGGCAATGTGCATAAAGAATTCTCCGTTTTGGATGTTTTTCTACAACGAGACATGTTGATAAAATAATGTGGCTCAGGGCTGCAAAGTTGGGGAGCGCCTTTCTGCAAATAAAAGCCAAGTTAAAACAAGTTAAAAAAAAAAGTTAAACTAAAACGCGAGACACGGCCTAGCGGCCGTGAAAGTACGGCGGGCCGTGAATAATTAGGGGAGGAGGGAGGAGCTGGGGAACAGATGGCTGGCTTTGATGTGCACGCACTTTATGTCAATGCGCTTGCGCATTGAGTTTGCTTTTCACAGGCACTGGATGAAATCGCCAGTTTGGTTAACCTCTGGATAAGCCCCTATATTCTCGCAAGCGCATTGACAGGCGAGACCTAAAAATAGTAGCACTCTTTTAAAATGCTTTGTGGAAATTCATCAAAGGGGGCCAAAGTTATTAGCAACACGAAGAAAAGGATTGAGTGACTTATGTCGGTTCATAATCAGTGCATGGTAGTTAGTTCTGCTAACAATAACTGGTGAATTTCTAAGTTTTGTTTTTAGTTCAAACCCTTGATGTGGTCATTAACTAATTCACACAAATACAACGTTAATCTTTGTTTTTTCAGTGAATTTAAGATTTTTCTTTTTTAAACGAAAACAGATTTTTTCATCACACCTGACTATAGTTTTTTTTCCCAGTGAATCATACATACAGTGAATGTTACGTACCCTGTAAGCATGTTCATAGCATGTAGTTCTGGAGATTCACATGCTTAGAATACTCCTAGCATCTAGAGTTAGACTCGAACATTTCCAAGTTGTTTTTCTTATGAAGTCTTTTGTGTCACGTGGTATAGGGACTCCTCTCTTAGTTCGCAAAGCGCCTGGGCAGCGCTCCATGTTAGATTGCTTTTTTTGCAGCGGGCTATAGTAGTATATGGAGTAGTGACATAGTGTCTTATGATGCATGTGTGTTGCCTACAACATGGGATTATATTGCGAGAAGATGAAGACGTGTGTATACTAAGCCATGCACCTGGAGAGGTGGGCAGGTGCATATGAATCTATATAACTACAAGTGATGAACAGTGAGTGCTTAGAGAAAATAATTTACATTGTTCGTATTATGTGTTGCTGTAGATACACATGCTTAGCATAAACTAAAAAGCCATACTTCCCCATAGTGGTGGCTAGAGTGAAGATGAAACAGATGTCGGTAAAAAAGTCTTAGGATAATTTGGCCAAACAATATTTACTGTCTGGCCAGGACACCCACACATTGTTTGGTGAATATGTGGGGTTGACCATGTAGATGCTTTATAAATATCAGCTAGTGGAATGTTACCTAGGAAAGTCATAGATGCCTTCTGTTTAGACTGAGACATGTGTTCTACAGGAAGATTTCCTTTAGCTTTGCGATAGCTTTAAATGCACTTAACTATCAATTTGGGGATATACACATTGGACAAGACTTCTCCCTTAAGTGGTATTGCAAAGGTTTGGTTCTGTCAGTGTAATACATTAGTGCACGTTTTACATCTAGGGTATAGAGCTCCCTTTCCGAGACTAAATCTGGATGTAAGAATAACACTAGCAGCTCCATGGTCTGGTTAAGGGGGAACATGGAGCCCAATCTAGGGAGAAACTTAGGATGTGTCCTTAGGACTACTGCATCTCTGTGGACTTGTATAAAGGGTTCCTGAAGCACAAGGGCCTGTATTTCACTCAGACGACATAAGGAAGTTTTTGCTACAAAACATCAACTTTTCAAGAGAGTTACTGAAGTTAACATGAGTGCATGGACTCAAAAGGCAGACATAATGTTAAGGTTCTATATAGGAACTGGTGGAGTTCTTGGAGAAATTACTTAAAGCACTCCATGGAAACTTTAATCACAAGAATGCAGAACAGGAAGAGCGTTTCCTGTTTTGCGTATACACTAGAATTGTAGTCAAGTGAATACCTATGGAAGTCTAAGCTAGTCCTGATTTTTGCAGATGAAGCAAATATGTGATGATATCTTGGACAGCCAGTCTGAGTAGCTCAATGTTGTTTGCATCACAGTAGCATAGCAAGAGCGGGTAGTGGTTCTACGAGCTTTTCTCAGGGTGTCCATGCCTTCTTGAGGGAGCCCTGGGCACCCAAATTCTAAGACCTCAGGTGCCATATCGAGAGATTAAGCGGTTTGGTTTATGGGTGTCTGATCTGGCCCTGGTACAGTGCGAGAATGCCCAGCCTGTTGGGGAGCATCTCGTGGGTGCTATTGGTCATTTCTAACAGAGCAGAATACCAAGGCTCTCTTGTCCAGGTTGGAGCGATCAGAATGAGTGTTTGGAAGGTTTGCTGCATCCTCCACACCTTTAGTGGAAGGAGCAGGAGAAGTGGAACAGCATAGTCATATTTCCCACACTAGTGCATCAGTTTTTTTAAATTGCCATGGGGCTGAAAGTGTAGGTACCTGAAAGCACAGTTTGGGCATTTTTAGAGCGATGAACTGATCTACATCGTAGGCTTCCTAGTGGTGGAAATACTGTTGTAAAATATACAGGTTAAAGTTACCACTCATCGACTTGTAGATGCGTCCTGCTTAGAATGCCAGCCAGATTGTTGTCTGCTACTGGAAAGTATTCTGTCATTAAGTGAATGTGATGAGCATCCCAATGCCGGATCAACTAGGTTACGTGACAAGGAAGTAACCAGTATCCCTCCCTGCTTATGAAGGCTTGCGGTGGTCATGCTGTCCGTCTGAATGAGGCTACCTTTCCCTAAATGAGCGGTTGGAATTCCCGCTAGTGAGAAGTCTGTGGTAAAGGTAAATTGCGACATGGGGTCAAGGAAGGCCTGCCCCGCCAACATGTTGCAATTCCACCAGCCATTACCAACACTAGATCTTCCATGTGACGTGCTGCTTGGCTCCATTGTGATGGTAATTACAACAAGGGGTGGTGAGGGACAGAGTCTCTGAATTAAACAGAAAGCTCTCACCCAGTCAAGAGATCAGGGCTAGATCCAACACCGTTTTTTAGCTCACTGCACCATCCCAGTTTCAGAACCTGGCTGTATGCAAATTAGTCTGTTCCTGTCCCAGTGCATGATGGGAACAGGACAAACCAAACTACAAAAGCCAATTCTTACACTGGGAAGGAAACAAGCTCCCGGGGACCGGTTTCTGGCATTACAGCCGTCTTCGGCCCGGTTTGCTTGAATCCTGATGGTGCAATGAGCAAGGGTCTCACATCTGAGAATACCCTTCCACGCTTAGGGTGGACAAAAATAATTACAACAAGGGGTGGTGAGGGACAGAGTCTCTGAATTAAACAGAAAGCTCTCACCCAGTCAAGAGATCAGGGCTAGATCCAACACCGTTTTTTAGCTCACTGCACCATCCCAGTTTCAGAACCTGGCTGTATGCAAATTAGTCTGTTCCTGTCCCAGTGCATGATGGGAACAGGACAAACCAAACTACAAAAGCCAATTCTTACACTGGGAAGGAAACAAGCTCCCGGGGACCGGTTTCTGGCATTACAGCCGTCTTCGGCCCGGTTTGCTTGAATCCCGATGGTGCAATGAGCAAGGGTCTCACATCTGAGAATACCCTTCCACGCTTAGGGTGGACAAAAATAATTACAACAAGGGGTGGTGAGGGACAGAGTCTCTGAATTAAACAGAAAGCTCTCACCCAGTCAAGAGATCAGGGCTAGATCCAACACCGTTTTTTAGCTCACTGCACCATCCCAGTTTCAGAACCTGGCTGTATGCAAATTAGTCTGTTCCTGTCCCAGTGCATGATGGGAACAGGACAAACCAAACTACAAAAGCCAATTCTTACACTGGGAAGGAAACAAGCTCCCGGGGACCGGTTTCTGGCATTACAGCCGTCTTCGGCCCGGTTTGCTTGAATCCTGATGGTGCAATGAGCAAGGGTCTCACATCTGAGAATACCCTTCCACGCTTAGGGTGGACAAAAATAATTACAACAAGGGGTGGTGAGGGACAGAGTCTCTGAATTAAACAGAAAGCTCTCACCCAGTCAAGAGATCAGGGCTAGATCCAACACCGTTTTTTAGCTCACTGCACCATCCCAGTTTCAGAACCTGGCTGTATGCAAATTAGTCTGTTCCTATCCCAGTGCATGATGGGAACAGGACAAACCAAACTACAAAAGCCAATTCTTACACTGGGAAGGAAACAAGCTCCCGGGGACCGGTTTCTGGCATTACAGCCGTCTTCGGCCCGGTTTGCTTGAATCCTGATGGTGCAATGAGCAAGGGTCTCACATCTGAGAATACCCTTCCACGCTTAGGGTGGACAAAAATAATTACAACAAGGGGTGGTGAGGGACAGAGTCTCTGAATTAAACAGAAAGCTCTCACCCAGTCAAGAGATCAGGGCTAGATCCAACACCGTTTTTTAGCTCACTGCACCATCCCAGTTTCAGAACCTGGCTGTATGCAAATTAGTCTGTTCCTGTCCCAGTGCATGATGGGAACAGGACAAACCAAACTACAAAAGCCAATTCTTACACTGGGAAGGAAACAAGCTCCCGGGGACCGGTTTCTGGCATTACAGCCGTCTTCGGCCCGGTTTGCTTGAATCCTGATGGTGCAATGAGCAAGGGTCTCACATCTGAGAATACCCTTCCACGCTTAGGGTGGACAAAAATAATTACAACAAGGGGTGGTGAGGGACAGAGTCTCTGAATTAAACAGAAAGCTGTTCTGAGCTGGGATGGGGCAGTGAGATAAATAACGGTGATGGATCAAGCCCTGATCTTTGGACTGGGTAAGAGTGGTCTGCTCAATTCAGACACTCTGTTCATCACCACCCCCTTTTGTAAATCCATTGTGATGGTAGGCATGGTTGCATGGACACATGTGTAACATGCCAAGGAGAAGGATTGCAACACAAGCCATCATGCCTAAAAGAACCATTAACGTTATGACAATGAGATGACTAGGTGGCTGAAAAAAATGTACAAACTGATCAAAGGCAGCCACACTTTTGGAAATTGGGTATGCTTTTGTTATATTACCGGGCTAGGTCCATGTAGCGAAACAGCTCATTTATTACATTGTCCTCACAAATAAAATGCCCAAGCTGTGACCTTTTGCATACATTTGTATGAGCAACAATGTTGGATTAGTTTCTCTGAAACTAAACTTGTTTTACAGCTAGCTTTGCACAACATTATCACAAAGCCCTGAACATCATGTACAAGGGCTTACTACGTACAAATGCCATCACTATCTTCATCCACGAGCTGACAGGGCTATCTATATATCATCACTAATCTATGCATACATCGCAATGCTGATTTCTATTATAAAAGATAAGCATCCCAATAGATTAGTGGAGGAGGTACTTCCGCTGACACAGAGGGTCCATCCATGCTGAGAAATCACCAAACAGCAACTTGACATTTTGTGAGGGGTGCCCAGTTAGTGATCAAGACGTGGCCCTTCACTCTGTTCCATCAGGTAATGGGGTTGGATCATCCCATTGGAGAATTCTTGGCTCTAAACCTGCACAAACTCTAGGTACGCTTAGTGTAGGGATCGCATAGTAGGAGTATGCTAGATTACTGCACTGATTACATGCCTGCATATATACAATTGTTTAGAACCATGGTACAACTAGATTTACTATTTACACTGTTGGTGCTTGTAATTCTGTGTATCTGCTTCTGTCTACTAATCATTGCAGCACACGTATTTTATGCAATAACTTTGGCTCAATAAATATTTTTGAAAACAACCCACTGTGTATTCTCTGTATATTCCTCTGAAAATAAGTGAGCATGGGTGACTGAGCTAAAGGTTCTGTACTGTTTCCACGATCCCGGAGGAATCAAGGTTGTCATATTCAGTGGTTGCCAGAAACCATTCGCTCCCTGGTGTGTTAGCGGGCTTACAGTGGCACTGTGAGCTATCTGGTCTATAGGCCAACATATCTGGCGAGGTTGTCTGGAGTAAGTCTTGACACCAAGCCCTTAGTTTATGTTGTCCGAACAATGTGTAGGTCTGTTTAACACAACAGTGGAGAGGCAAAGCGTATCAGTATTACTTTATGGCTTCAAATGCCATGCATTTAAATCAACATAGATGACAGGGGTAATGGTTGTCGAGACGGTGACGTGATTTTCAAAAGCCTTTGTGTTCATAAAATCCACAGCAAAAATCCACAGCCTACGTGTTTCGCCCAAACACGGGCTTCTTCAGGGCCCTTGTATGCTGCCAAACTCCTTAATTCAAAGGATGGGAGAAGAACATCAAGCTTGGCCGTATCACTAGCCAATTAAGGCATAGTATAATGTCTCCTATGTCTGAGCCCGTCCCTTTCAAATTCGTTCCAGAAGCGTGTGTAGGTCCTACGGATTGGTAGGAACCACACAACACTTTGCTGTATGTGCATTGAGAATTGTTCCTAGAAAAGGCTTTATATGGAGCGGTTGCAAATTAGTCTTGACTAGATTAATGGCGAATCCTTGATTGTGGAGAAGCAAAATGATCTCTCAAGTGTGCTGCAGGGACAGGTGAGACTTACACTCTTTAGCAGCTTATCATCCCGTTATGAGAACAAAAGGATACCCCCTCCTTATCTCTGCGACGACAACCGCCAGCCACTTGGTGAAGAGACTTCGGATGGTGTAGACATCGAAAGGTAGCACCTTGAATTGATAATGCTGGCTACTTACCACAAATCTCAGGTACCACCGATAGGCAGCATGGATTGATATGTGAAAGTAGGCATGTTTAGGTTTAAATCTTTATTGATTTGAGCGACAAAACATGATAAATCGAGCAATAAAACCTAAGTCGTAGGCCATAAGCAGTCATGGTGCTACAAAGAGATCCCAGTGACCGAAGGCAGCCTGATCGAGGCCAAGGGTGAAGTCCGGATAGTTTGTGATGGGGCGATGGGAATATGGTCCGTCCATTGCGTGTTGACGTGGCGTCCCATGCCTTTAAGTTGGCCTGCACTATTGGTGAAGCATAGAGTCCAGGGGGTCTGGAGTTTCTGCAGAGAAAGGGGATCTTCCACAGGGGTTGGCCAGTTAGTGCTCGCTCCATGCAGAGCCAGCATTTCTCAGATTCTGGTTGAGCCCATTCTAGCAATGATCGTATCTGCGTGGCCTTATAATAATGGTCAAACTTGTGAATTCCCAGGGGGTCTAAAGCTTATCTCCCTACTAATCCGTGGTTTCTTGTCCATCCAGACAAAGGAGGAGAATTTAGCCTGAAGCTGTTTGAGCATGCCTGGGGGGCGGTTCCAGGGGTAAAGTCTGGAAAAGGTATAAGATTTTTGGGAGCATATTCATCTTAAGGGCTGCCATTCGACCCAGCCATGAAAGACCAAACGGTCTCCAGCATCTCAGATCCCGCCGCGTCTGTGCCAATATTGGAGTATAATTTAGGGTAACTGTCTCAGAGGTAGACACTGATAGTGTTATGCCCAGGTACGGGATGGTTTTCTAATCCGAACGGATGGGGCACACCCGGGTAAGAGCAGCGATGGTTGGCTGCAGTATGGAAAAACCCAGAGCCTGTGATTTTTCCATGTTAACTCTAAAGCCCGAGGCCGCTGAAAACTCCTCAAGTCGACAAGGAAAGCGGAGACAGACGTCTCAGGGGTCTCTAGCGTGGCGATGAAATCATCCACGTACAAGCTGATGATATGCTGTTCTCCCCCAAAGAGAACACCTCTGATCTGCTGATTCTCTCGAACCCTCTGTGCTAGTGGCTCCATGTTAAGAGCGAACAGCAGGGGGGAGAATGGGCAGCCGTGTCACGTGCCTCTAGCAATCAGGAAGGGGTCAGACGTAAAGCTGTTCACCCGGATAGTGGCTGAAGGATGACTATACCTACTGAGCACCCACCTAAAAAATCGGCTCCCCACCCTGAACTTCTCCAGAGTGGTCTCTAACAAACGGCCAGTGAACCCTGTTGAACTCGTTTTCGGCATCGACAGAGAACATAACTCGCTCCTCTGTCGGGTGGTGTGCCTTGTCTAGGAGGTGAAGCACTCTCCTGGTGTTGTCACTGCATTGTCTGGTCACTAAAAATCCGGCCTGATCTGGCTCCATCAATCCTAGCATCAGCAGGCCCAGCCTGGCCACTAGTATCCCGGTGAAGATCTTGAAATCTCAATTTAACAGGGAGATAGGCCTGTCCAAGGCACAGTATCTGCCGACCTTTCTAGGCTTGGGTAGGACTGCCACCGACGCCAGGAGCATTATGGGTGGTAGGTCGGAAGTGTCTCCAATTGGTTAAAAAGTCGACTCAGTATCAAGGCCAAGATTGGGCAAAATGTCTTATGGCAATAAACCCATCTGGGCCAGGGGATTTGAGGAGCTTGAGCACAGCTATAGCAGAGATAACCTCTTCGACCCAGATAGGTCTATCCAGGCAAGAGGCCTGGTCTGATGTTAATCAGGAATGCGCTTTGCCCGGATAATACGCTGGGGGGTTCTGTTCTGGTATTTGCAGCACAGAGTAGAGGTCTGCATAGAAATCCCTAAATGTGCGTTCTATATCCACCTCCTGCATGAGTTTGGCATTCCCAGCATCCAAGATCAATGGGACGACCAATGCCTGACGCCGAGCATGTAATTTGTGAGCAAACCGGACTTCAGGGCGGTGGAGGAGTGTAACCCTTAGCCTCCAGGAGTATGATGGCCGACAGGTAGGGGGAATTAATAGAGTTGTGGTCAAGGCTGCATGATCCAATAGTGCTTGCGGCTCGAAAAGGGCCCGGGACCCCAAGAAATAGTCCAACTGGGCATAAGTTTACCGTGCGTGGAAGTATAAAGTGTAGTCTGTGTTAGGAGGGTGGAAGTGGCGCCATACATTGACTAACCTAAGGTCACAGAGCACCAAAAGCCTGCCTTTGATTTCTGATAACTTCGCCCCCACCATCCCGGGGAAATTGTGAGATATGAGGCTAGCGACCCCAGCCCTCTTAGTAGGGAGAGAAGTATTGCTGTGGGAAGGCCTCAGATCGCATTTGACGCCGAGCAACAGGTGGGTCTCCTGCCATAAACAAATATGGGCATTGGAATGTTCCAAGTAGGACAGGATAGCCCTGTGTTTGATAGGGTTGTTCAGCCCTTTCACATTTAAAGTCAAGATGTTAACACTCATCAAGGCAGGCGGCGTGGACGCAATGCACTTCGGGTGCAGAGAGGTGAGTCGCGCCCACCTTGCATTGGCCTTAAGGGATCTGAGACAGGAGGGCCTGGTTAAGCAAAAGGTGCGCACATGCAGGCAAACAAAGGAAGCACAGCGAGGAGGGAGAGAACCTGCCAACTAATATAACATAACACCAACATAGCAAGAACATGAGTATAATAAAGTGTAACAAACAGTCAATGTCCGGAGCATGCAGCCTCCTGGAAAAGAAGTCCGAGGTACCTGCGGCTCCCCACTCTCCAAATGCAAAGCCCATGTAAGTGTCTAGAGCGTTTAAACGACTGGCGTGGGTGCTGGCAACAAACCATCAAATATCAGCCGGGATGATTTCTTCTTCACTCAGAGGATACTCTTGTCCGTGACGCCAGAACTGCCTACCGCTCCCTAGCCATAGTTCCAAGTACGGGCGCGCCGACGGGCTAGGGGGCTTGATAGTGGTCCAGCCCATGGCCACTTCGGCATCTGCGAGAGCGGTCGTGCTGATGTGGCTGGTCTGTTGTGGGTTCCTGAATGCCCAAGAGTTTGTAAGCGACCGAGTGAGCGAATTTGTCTCAGCTCCCCCTTGAAGTGGAATATCAGTCTAAAAGGGTGCCCCCAAGAGTACTTGATGCTAGCTTCTCAGAGATATGATGTAATCAGAAGGAAGGATTTGCGCTTCAGTAAGGTGGAGGTCACCAGGTCCTGGTATAGCGTAGGCTTTTGACCTTTGTAGGTTAAGTCTGTGTGACGCTGGGCCTCGAGGAGGATCCGCTCCTTTAGCTGGTAGTCATAGACACAGGTCAGGATGTCCGCCAGGGGAGCAGGGGCCACCCTGCTTGGGCCTACCCTGTGAGTGCGATCCAGTCTGATGGAAAATTCTGGGGTTTTGCCCAGGATGGAGCGAAAGAGGTCCACCATCAGTGCCTCGATGTCCCCCTCGCCCTGTGCCATGCCGCAGATGCGGATGTTGTTCCGGCAGTACCTGTTCTCCAGGTCCTCCGTGTGAGCCTGGAGCAACTTGTGCTTTATGGTGGCTAGAACTTCACGGAGGGAAGAGAAAAGTGACTCTAGGAAGGATTGCTGACTGGAGCCTCTGGGTCCTCAACACGTTCAGTCTTGTCCAAGTTCTTTGCTCTGGGCCGGCCCTCCGCCTGTTGTGCAGTATTGAGCAATAGGTCCTTTACTGATCTGCCTTTCTTGCTCTTTGAGACCGCCATTTCAACGCTGCATTAGTGACTCTCGAGGCGGATGTGGGCCCAATGGGGGGGGGGGGGGCTCAACAGGCAGGGGGGGCGAGGAGTACAAAAAAATGAGGCGGTATTAAAGCTGTCGCTATTAACCTCTGTTGTGGTGCTGTCATGCCCCTGTCTCACCTCTTAGTAGGGCCCTTCACAGTGATGCTATCCTGCCCCTGTCTCGCCGCTGTTCTCGCCTCTCAATGGAATCTGTGCACGGACACCAGACCCCTCAGGGCCACCCCAGTGGAGTATAAGGCAGTATTAGGCCAATGCTGGCAACAGATCCAGTTTCTGGCAGCCGTTGATGGTGGGCATAAGAAGCCGGGGCCTCGTGTGACTCTCGCAGCCCGGGCCCACTGCTGTCAATGATAATGCAGGAACGCTGCCCGAGAAGTTGCACCACGGCAGCCTACACACAAGTCACAGAGGCCGCCGGAGATCTTAATTGGGTGCTCCCCTTACAGAGGCCTCTGCAGCGGCTCCCAGCCGGTCGGCGTCACACCACAGGCTGCTATGCAGTCACTCAGGAACAGGCTCTGGTTTTGTGATATGTCTCTCTGTGCCCCTCCCACCCCAAAGAATGTTGCACCGTCCTTGGGGAGGTCCACGCTTGCATCCGTGCAACACCCAGTCACGGAAACTACAGATAAAGGCCTGGCAGGAGCAGAGACCGAAAGAACTGCGTCTTAACGAGACACTATCTTGTGAAAGTATGCATGTTTATGAGAACCATGAGATCTACACCCACCATGTGGTCATCTTGCTGGAGGAAAGGTATGACATCCTGCAATGTTACTATATGAAACTATTCTGAGAGGATGTATATGTTGAGTGACTTCAGATCTAGAATAGATCCAAGAGTGCCATCTTTCTTGTGGATGAGGAATATAGGTAGTGGACTCCTCTGCCCTACTGACAGCGTGGAAATTGTTCGATGGTGCACTTATGAAGGACTACTTGAACCTCTTGCAGCAGGTGAAGATGTTCCCCACTGAAGATGTACTTGCATGAGGGGAGTGCTAGGCAGTAGTCCTGCCCCCCCCAAGGTATTAGTTGATTGGGGGGTCAAGCGAGAATCATTGTTTAGTGGTAAAAGCACCTTTAATGGCACCTCCTTTGCACCCCCCATTATTGTTTATATGGAACACTCCCCAAGAGTGCCTGCTGTTGACATTGCTTCTGCTCTCTTTGAAAAGGTGCAGGTGTGTCTGGGGATTAATTTTTGATGTTTGTTTGCACTGTAGTGCTCACTCTTAAAAGACCCAATTTGAGGTGCTGATTGAAGAACGCCCATAGCCTTTGCTGTGTCTGTTCCTTCCTAGCATTTCATTTATTTGAAGCCCAAAGAGGTGTTCCCCGTAGAATGACCACTTCAACAACTGCTGCTGGATCTCTCTTAAACTCCGCCGCTTGCAGCCAGGCATTCCTCCTAATGAGGATGCTGGTGTTAATACCTCATGCTGTGGTGTCTGCAGCATGTAAAGTACATTAACTGACTGCATTGAAGATGGTCTTTCCCTCGGTCACTTGCTCCTTCCCTCTCTGCTTGTATTCATCTGGGAGATGTTTGGGGAGTTCTTGTAACTAAAACTAGAGTGCCCTGTCATAACACAAAAGAAACCCTACAGAATTGCAAATTATGAAATGAGCGGCAGTTTATATTTTTATCTACGGGGGTGATAACTCTAGCTCTCCCAGGGTCTTTTAAAGTGCCATTTGAACATCTGTAAGATTTGCATTGTGCTACGTGTTTTCGATAATGTCTTTATAAGGAAATTATGGTCTTTCTCCAGGACATGCATGGTTACTTTGTGTCGCCCTTTGTATTACCTCATGATAGGAGTTGGAGAGCCTACCTGGGGAAAAATCTGGGTCTGAGTCCCCCTCTGGATCAGCATTGTAGTCCTCCAAAGGGATCCTTGAAGACTCAGGTTAATAAGGCTCTGCAGGTGAAGTGTGGCCTCCCTCTTCCTATGAAGGTTGTGGTGAGCCCCCTGGAGTGTATGGCTGAGGGGACATGTGAACAGATGGTGGTGGTGTGTAGGTTAGTTGGGTTGGTCGCGGAGATTAAGGGGCAGCAGGCTTTGCAAGTCTAGGTGGAGGGCTAGTGCCCTGGCTTTTTAATTATCTGTGCTTTGGTGGTGTAGGCTCAAAGGTAAGCCTCATTTTATGTGGGACGGTAGGTACAACTTGGTTTCACCGGAGCCATGGTGCCGATTTTTCCGGTTTGCAGTTGGATACATAGGCATTTTTGCTGGGCGTCGAGCTTTTCCTGTAGGTGTTTGAGAGTTGGCTCAGACTCCTTATGTGAGGAGACCCTCATTTTACCTCCGTACGCAATCTTGTTGCCTGCGCCAGTTTCGGTAAAGTGCTCGGGATCGGCATCCATGGATTCTCCCACCTCAAAGGTTTCAGTGCATGGCTGGCTTTCGAGGCAGGTGCGGAATGTTCTTGTAGCTTTAATGGTCTATGCGTCTCTTTTGGGATGGCATCTAGAGGCAGTTCAGAGCATGACGCAGCGACTTATCTTGGCTCCGAAGTTTGTGCTCACCACCAAATATGGTCCTGAGGAAGTGGCTGTCCAGCAGCTCAGAGCATGATGCAGCGACTTGTCTTGGGTCCGAAGTTTGTGCTCACTGTCAATGATGGTCCTGGGGCACTGGCTGTCCAGCAGAACCGGTCTTACGGACTGGACTTGTCACGCTATGTGTGCTGCTTGATCTGTTAAGGGCCTTTGGGCTGGATCAAAATGATCCTCAGAGGACATGCTACTTACAGTTGCTGTCTTCCATGCAAGTGGCCTCAAAAACTTGCTACTGTTCCTTTTTTGGATTCCAAGGAGAATACCACTTTAACAAAAGAAGCTTCTGAACGGTCTGTTGAAGTCTCCGGCTTACGCTGTGCCTCACCCACCTTGTCCTGTTCACCAAAGATGTCAGGGATATCGATGCCCTGCAACTGCATTCTCCGATGGACCCATCTGTGTTCCAGTCTATAGCAAAGAGTTTTCTTGTACTGGAACCAGAGGCAGGTCTTGCACCTGCTCTCGTGTTCGGGAGAGAGGCAAAGATTGCAGACCTGGTGGGTAGTCTATCCAGGGATATTTTTCGTGTCATTGTGGGCAGTTTCACAGAGGAGTTCTCTCCCTCACTCCTGTTGGATTTTCATCTATTATATTGTTCAAGTAGTCTGGTTATGCACCGGTTGGCGCCTGGTATGGTGAATAGAGGGTTTTTAAAGTTTATTTGAAACTGTTGGGATCAGTAATTGAGGGTCAGAAAAATGTATTTAACTGCGTTGAACACAGAGTCCCGTTGGTAGATGTCTGAGCCCGATGGTGGGGAAAAAATAATTTAAGATGAGTTGATCCCCAAGAGCCTGGTTACCTAAGAGAGCAGTCACTAACACTGGTGACTTGAAAGACGTCCGAGCCAAACACTAGATGGCACAAATATGTGCATTATTATTATTATTATTATTTATTTTTTGTAGAGCGCGTAGTCACCCGGAGGTATCCCAGCGCTAAAAAAATCCTATCTCCTGAGTACAGTGGACCAGGGGAGGGGGAAAGGAAAGGAAGGGCAAGGAGGAGGACAGGGAGGGCGGAACAGAGGAACAAGATAAGGGCCAGAAGTGATTCACTGTGGGGAAAAGGTGGGTTTTAAGCAGTTTCCTAAACCGGAGGTATTGAGGTTCGAGACGCAGGACTCGGGGGAGGGTGTTCCAAAGTCGTGCAGTCTGGACTGAGAAACGCCTTCCTCCCGATCGGGCTCTCTTGAATTTGGGGGCAACAATGAGGTTTTCGGTGTCGGAACGGAGAGGTCTTGAGGATTTGTAGGGGGCAATAAATTTCTTGAGAGCAGGGGGGCCTTGATTTCGTCGTAGTTTGTAGGCCAGACACAGGGCCTTAAATTTGACCCGCTCTCTTATAGGGAGCCAGTGGAGGAGTTTCAAGGCCGGTTTGGCCGACACTCTGGCAGGAGTATTCGTAAGGATACGGGCCGCGGTATTCTGAATTCTTTGCAGTTTATTCAGAGTCATCTCTGGGGCGCCCAGGTATATCACGTTGCTATAATCAAGCCTCGAGATTATTAGGCCTTGAATAAGCAACTTTTGGGAGTTGGGGGGCAGGATGGGTAGGACTTTCCTCAATGACTTCAAGAGACCAAAGCAGGTCCGGCCACTTTCTTTGCCTGCACATTGAACGAGAGGTCGGTGTCAAGCCACACTCCCAGGCTCTTTACTTCCTCTCTGGGTTCTGGAGGAGGGCCCAAGCATGCTGGCCAAATGTTCAGGGGCAGTGTAAGTCCTTTTGGGCCCAGGAGCAGAACCTCCGTTTTTGATCCATTTAATTTTAGGGCAGAAGTGTTCATCCAATGATGGACCTGCGCAAGACAATTAAATAGATCTGCTGGTTGTTGTTTGGGGTGGGATAGTGACACAACCAGTTGTGTGTCGTCAGCGTAACTGACGACACTCACTCCGAATGGAATGATGACCTCCTCCAATGTGGACATATAGATATTAAATAAAGTGGGGCTCAGGGAGGAGCCCTGAGGCACGCCACATTGGAGGGGAATTTCGGAGGAGCGGGCGTTGTTCTCCCAGACTTGATAAGTCCTTTGAGCCAGAAAAGATGTGAGCCAGGCTAAGGCGGAGCCCTCTACACCGGCTCCCTTGAGTCTTTTGATAAGGAGTCGGTGGTCAACGGTGTCGAAGGCCGCGCTTAGGTCGAGGAGGATCACTGCCACTGATCCTCCTCCGTCCAATAGCGTTCTGGCCTCTTCAACCGCTGCCAGGAGGGCGATGTCTGTGCCCTGCCTTGGTCTGGTCAGCTATAGGATCAATGGGAAGTTTAGGTCCGGGTGCTGGGGGTTTCAGAAGGTCTTTTAGGATAGCAAAGGATTCCTTGCTGGAGCATACTGCTTTCTCTATTCTCTCCTGAAAAAACACTATTTTGGTTTTACGGATGGTGGTTTTGTAATTAAGGAGAGAAGCCGAGTAGATCTTTGTTTGATCCTGTTTTGACTTTCCTCCAGGATCATTCCGTTCTCTTGCACTCTTGACGCAGGGCTTTAAGCTCTGGTGTATACCATGGAGCCGAGGCTACTCTTTTGAGGTGTTATATATATATATTCATAACCTACATTGATGTAGATGTGCATCTACATCAATGTAGGTTATGAATATATATATATATATATATATATATATATATATATATATATATACACATATATATATATATATATACACACACACATTAATAGATACAGTACTGTATACTAATCTGTACATGTTTTTTGCATAGAAGAGTGAAAAATGTTTACAATTGAACTGCACTTTATTTAAAATCTGATTAAGCATAACGTTCTACATTATATTTAATCTCTCTTAATGTCCATATATAGAATGATTCCGAATTAAGAGACATCAATATGGGACTATAGAATATAAAAATAAAATAATAATGGAAACAAACATTAAATAGGGGATATGCATTTGTCTATTAGATCTCAATCCCTACAACTCCCCTTTCTTCTCCCAATTCTAAATTTCTTAACCCCTTACTTTTAACTTACAAACATGAATTCCATTCCGTCTTTACCCATCTTCTTTGGCTATGTAATAAATTAATCTTTCAGTTGCAAATGGGTACTTT
This sequence comes from Lissotriton vulgaris, assembly GCF_964263255.1. NCBI lineage: Eukaryota > Metazoa > Chordata > Amphibia > Caudata > Salamandridae > Lissotriton > Lissotriton vulgaris. The sequence goes on from NC_141693.1 coordinate 427,589,739, forward strand.
ACCAGAAATAGAGAAGAAACATTTAGATAACAGTGGAAAAATGAAAGAAATTAAAAAAAAAAAGATATCCACTCACAATTGCATATGAAAACCGAAAGATCACAATGTTTGTTTTTAGAACTGTAAGAAAAGCAGACGTCTATTCATTACTGTGCTAACGGTGGAGGAGAAATAGGACCTGTCCCTTCAAAAGCACTCTCTGCAAGTGTGAAACTAAAATCCTGTTGAAGGCTATGACTGAAACGCGTTGGTCTTGTGTGTCCGCAACCGATGGTGATTTTTATGTAATAAACTAACAATTTAATAAATCCCCTGCTGTTCTGCTATGTCCGTAGGTCGATTCGAGGAAATTCCAACACAGACAAATGTAGATACACATATATATATATTTTTGTGCTTCAGCTTCTTCTCCCCACGAATCCCGCAGATGAAGACACAGCACAGCAACAGGTAAGTTTTCACTTGATTTATTTACACACCATGTGCAAAATAAAAGTGCATCAAAAAACGGACGGTCTACGCGTTTCGGCTCCTTGCCTTCAACTGGACCATAGAGTCCTCGAGTCTAGACCTGATTTAAATATAGTGCTATGTGTAAGTACCCTCTTCCCATTCCATGGTCATCTAGACCTTCAACCCTGCACAGTACAGTAATTTGAAAATACAAAATGGCCCCGAGTATGAGCCGGCCTAAATGTAAAGTACTCATGTCCAAACAAACCTCTCCAAACCAAAATAAAGTATTTACAATGGTATGATTATCTAATCATAATGCCCATTTCCCCACCCCTTCCTATGTACTGTGCAAATCATACAGTAAAGTTTTTAAACTAAAACCTATTACATTTCACTATTTTCAGTAAAGTACTATTCTCTTCTCAGGGTCAGCTAGTTTCTAAACAATTTCTCAAATCTTTCAAATTCTTTAGCCAAATAAAAAATCCCATAGATATATATACACACTTTTTTCCAGATCATAACCGATATCAAAATCATATATCTACAATTATGTACATACTCAGTTGGTTCTGGATTCTATGGCCAATTATGCTAGACTTGGGAGGTTGGTTATTCATGATATCTGTAAAGTACTATATCAAAAAAATCCATACCCCAATAATTTCTCCTGAGTACTATGTTTGTTGTTGTTTACCTTCCCTGATTATATCCTGTATACAGAAGCAGTGGGGTTAATTGATAAATGGTTTGGGTTCTGGTATGTGCTGTATCCAATATCATCCACATCTATTTACATAATTCATCATACTCATTATGTACATTAATCAACAAACTCCGTAGTGAAGAATTCAGTCTCATGATTCATACCACATCAATTTCTATCTACAGATGTACATGTAGTTCAGCATCCAAATTGTGCCCAAACGGCACCACAGTTCCCATACTCAGTATCATTCTCGATTCGAGTCGTCTTAGTTGTACAGTTTGATCACCGCCTCTTTCTGAAATTTTACTCAACTTGATCCCTGAGTATTTTAATATTGCGGGATTGTTCTGATGATGTTTAGCAAAGTGTGTGACCATCGGGTAGCATGGGTCCTTGTTCTTAATGGCCCTTAAATATTAGTATTTTTAGTTTGTTTGTTTATAGTGCTCCCGATGTAAAACTTGTCACATGGACATTGTAGTCTATAGACCACAACCTTCGAATCACATGTGATATGGTCTTGGATTTTTTCTGTTTTGCCGTTTTGCAACTTATAGTCTTTGATGTTTACTCCGTGCTCACAGGCCTTGCACTTATAGCATCTCCAGAATCCTGGTGTAGTTAACCAAGTGTGTTTGCTCCCTTCCCTTTGTTCCAGATGACTTTGTGTCAAGATGTCCCTTAGGGAAGAGGTCTTTCGGTATGTGATGCTAGGGTGCACCGTCAGGGTCTTTTTTAAAGTATCATCCAAAAGTAGAACTTGCCAATGTTTTCGAAGGGCTTTTTTCATGTTGGTGCTCTGGATGTCAAAATCCATAATGAGTCTAGTTACTTCATTCTCATGATTGGTTTCAGGATCCATGATGTTATCTGGCCTTTTGTTCTTTGGAACCAGTAGATCAGTTCTGTTCTTCATATACATTCTGGTTCTTGCAGAGGATATTACTTCTTCAGGGTATCCCCTTTCAAGAAACCTTGTACTCATTTTGTTGATTTCTTCTACCAGATCTTCCTGTTCAGAGCAGTTTCTTTTTGCTCGTAACATTTGGCCATATGGAATGCTCCATTTCAATCTTACAGGATGTCCACTATTCACGTGTAAGATGCTATTACATGCAGTCGGTTTCCTGTGGATCTTGGAGCACAATTTGTTGTCCTTCACTGATATTTCCATATCTAGGAAGATCAAAGTCCTAGAACTGATTGTTGAGGTGAAGTGTAGGTTATAATCATTATTTTCTAGAGACCCAATGAAAGTTTTGTGAGTTCGCATTTCCGTCCCATATGACAAACAAGTAGTTTATAAAACACCAAAGTTTTATTCTAGGCCCTTCCAGATTCTCTTGGTCTTTCCTCACTACCTCGCTTTCCCATGCTCCCATCAGGAGATTCACGTAAGTGGGCGCAAATGATGTCCCCATTGCAGTCCCTTGTTTTTGGAGGTACACCCCCCCAGAAACAGGAAAGCATTATGTGTCAGGCAGTAAAGAAGCATGTCTAGTAACATTGTCGTATGTTCCAGCAGGTTCACGGATCGTGTTTTTAATACATTCCTGACCACCCTTACGCCATCCTCGTGGCGAATTGAGGTGTAGAGCGAGGCAACATCAATGGTTGCCATTAAGTAAGTTGGTCTCCATTCACTTTCAGAGATTTTGTGTAAGAAATCCATTGTAGCCCTCAGAAAAGATGGTAAGGCTGTTACGTAGTTCATAAGGAAAATGTCTATGAATCTTGATGTGGATTCCAGTAGTGATCCTATTGAACTCACAATCGGTCTTCCTGGAGGGCATTTGAGGGATTTGTGAACCTTTGGTAAAAAGTATATGGTTGCCATGATTGGATTGTCAGTTTTTAGGTAGCAATATTCCTCGAATGTGATATGAAAACCGAAAGATCACAATGTTTGTTTTTAGAACTGTAAGAAAAGCAGACGTCTATTCATTACTGTGCTAACGGTGAAGGAGAAATAGGACCTGTCCCTTCAAAAGCACTCTCTGCAAGTGTGAAACTAAAAACCTGTTGAAGGTTATGACTGAAACGCGTTGGTCTTGTGTGTCCGCAACCGATGGTGATGTTTATGTAATAAACTAACAATTTAATAAATCCCCTGCTGTTCTGCTATGTCCGTAGGTCGATTCGAGGAGATTCCAAAACAGACAAATGTTGAGATATGTGTATATATATATATATATATATATATATATATATATATATATATACATATACACACACACACACACATATACACACACATCTTCGTAAAATCAAAAGTTATAGGCTACTGACGGACTAAAAAAAGTGAGAAGTTGTGAACAGTAATTCATTCTTAAGCAAGCGAAAAACAGGTTTCAATCCACACACAAACAGGTGGAAAAAACATAACTGACAGAAATGTGCATCCGTATAGAGGAAGGAATCAGGTCTATGTAATGCAATGTGAGTAATACTTTGGCTAAACGTCTATCAGAAGTCTTCCCAGGTCCCGTCACTAGGAGGCGAGATACCCACAAAGGCTGAGTGGGAGAGGCCCTGGTCAGAGAGGTAACAAGCTTTTAAATCTCCCTTGACCACCCTAAAAGGTCAGGCACAGGATCAATATAGTAGCTCATTTGTACACTCAAGTATGATAACTGTACAAATACCTTGGGCGTAGCCTCCTACAAAAGAAGGCAATTCATAACTGTGCGGCTCCTGGGTCGGGCCACATAACCCACTGAATTGCATTGTTTAAGCACCCATCCACCAAAATACTGGCAAACAACTATGCCGCAGACACGGTGGCAACCTGGCGGTGTGCTCTGCCGTTGCTGAGGGCTGGCTTCCAGCCTGCGCAGAATCCGATCGGAGCTGTGTCTGCCAGAAAGGGGAAGCAACAGCCTCTTGATGCTGCAGAGAGGGGCCAGGCATACATTGGAGAAACACTAATTAGCAGAAGAGCTACTGACCGGTTGTTTTTGTGGAGAAACGCTGACTCCAGACTGTGGTCGTTGCGGGCTGAGTGATGGTGAGAGCCCCGCAGTGAGTGTGCCGTAGGTGAGGCCTGAAGCGTGATTCCCGTGGTGGTGCACGACGGGGCTGGCTGATGTGATTTCCGTGAGCTGAGCAAATGCCGGACTGGAAGCGACTCGTGCTGTACTGAAGTGGGAGTGCAGACACAGATGTCCCATTTCCTGTGGCTGTGCGGCAATGAGGACAATCGGCCGGAGGCCTGCATGCTGTGAGAGCTACACGTAGATTGGTTGCCTGCGGGCGCCTGGCCTGGGGGCTGATAGGGTTGAATAGAAAACCAGGTTGGTGAGGACTCCCCGGCTCAGTGAGCCTGAGTTACACCACAGCTGCCGCTTCTGGCCTCGGCGGCTGCTGACAAAAAACACGATACACTAGGCGAGTCTGAATGTGGTGGGACCCCTCCAGGACTGGATAGGTGGGACTACTGGTGGTTGGCCTCAGCTAGTCATAATACTAGCAGGGGGTCCCCTGGATTAAAACGACAGAAGAAGGGATAGAAATATTGGCCTCACCCCAGCAGAGACGGAGGGGAAGGGAGAAACCATAGCAAAAAACACCCCCAGCCATCCACCATCAGCCACACTACTGGACCCCCTGGCGACCACAATAAGATCCTGGGGAAGACTGGTAGCTCTGAGCACTTGAGGCTGAAACCCTCAATTTTTTCTTTAGGGGAGGGCGCTAAGTCAGCAGAAAAGACGCTGTATGTAGCCTAATAGCGGACATAATTGTCCAAACGCAAAAAGGCATTGCACATGGTTATCCATGCGAGAGGCACACCATAACCCAGCAGTCAAACTCCTACATACAAGACTATAGCAGTAGACAGTTCATAAGTAGAAACCCACTGATTCCACTGAACGGCTGCAGAGGAAAGATTATTCAGACCACAGCACTTGGCTGAGGAGCTGGCGAGTACCACAGATCTCACCCCCCCATCCCCCACCCCCCACCCCATCCCATCCCCAACGTCAACACAGATAGCCTCAGTAGAGAAAAACAGGGGACGGATCACAACACTCCCATAGAATCTGAGCCAACAGTCCCTACAGGGGGTTCCACAGCCACAAAATGAGCCAGATCAAAGGAAAACAAGTAGACCAAGGCCATTCAGGAGTGGTGTCTACAAATAATACAAACGACTCCTCTATCTTATTGGAAGATTAACATGACACCCCATCACTGGATTTACAACCCCCTCATAAAGTAGACATCATCCTCAAGGCAATTAGGGAGTAAAGGGTGGTACTGGAGCAAATACTGGGCACCCTTACTACCAATGTCAATTTGCGGAGGGCTGACTAAAAGAAACTGTCAGAGAAAGTACAGCTGCACTCCAAGATGCTGTCTGACACCCCGCACTGGCGTAAAGAGCAAAAAGAGGCGGTCACTAAGCTCCCAAGAGCAAGTGGAAGAATTGCAAAACCGGGTAGAAGCAGAAAGACGCGCACAAAGAAATAATCTACGAATAAGAGGCATATTCGAGAATAGCTAAGGAAATAACTCCACACACTTCATCTAACCCATGGTTACGCAATACCGCGGCCACAGAGGGTCTGACTGGTATGTTCAGGGTCGAAAGGGCACACAGGGTTCCCACAGTGAGCCGTACGCCGGGAGCACCACCAACCGAGATAGTTGTCAAGATTTTAAATTACAAAGACTGATATATGCTGCTGTGTAAGGCCGAGAAAATACACCCATACTGTACAAGAAAACCAGAATTTCTTTATTCCCAGCCTACACCATACAAGTACATCAAAGGGCATCCATCATACATCGGAGTTAAAAAACACCGGCAGCAACTCAACTTGAAATATGCTCTACTCTTCCCGGCCCGTCTCAAGATTACACACAAAAGTGATAGTTATTTCTGTGACGATGTGGAGGCAGCATGGTCCTGGATCGAGACCACGTTTCTGGATCTCGCAAATATGGAAGAACATAGGCAACCGCTGGCGCCCAACCCCCGCTGTTAAAGTAAACACCACGCAACCCGCACAAGTCCGGAACAGAAAATGGCGAGCAGACGAGCGGTGCACCAGCTGGCAATTAAACTGAGAAACTCTGCAGACCACAACAGAGGGGACACATCTTCAGATGGGGCAACACTCACTGACTCTGGCAGTGGCCTAACTTTGTTCCCATCGGTAACATCCAAACGGCACCAGAGATACTATCAATCAATCACAACACTTGTATAGCGCGCTACTCACCCGGAAGGGTCTCAAGGCGCTTGGGGGAAGGGGTCCGCTACTGCTCGAACAGCAAGGTCTTGAGTTGTGTCCTGAAGGTGTGGAGGTCCCGGGTCAGCCGAAGGTGGATGGGGAGGGAGTTCCATGTCTTGGCCGCCAGGTAGGAGAAGGATCTGCCTCCGGCGGTGGCTCTTCGGATGCGTGGTACGGCGGCGAGGGCGAGGCTAGTAGACCGTAGCTAGTGGGTGGGCGTGTAGAAGGTCAGGCGGTCATTGAGGTACTTGGGGCCCAGGTCGTGGAGAGACTTGTGTGCGTGGGTGAGGAGCCTGAACGTGATCCTCTTGTTGACGGGGAGCCAGTGCAGGTCCCTCAGGTGGCCGGAGATGTGGCTGCGTCGGAGGATGTCCAGGATGAGTCGGGCAGAGGCGTTCTGGATGCGTTGGAGTCTTTTCTGTAGCTTGGCTGTGGTTATAGCGTAGAGGGTGTTTCCGTAGTCCAGTCTAGGATGACAAACATATCTTAACTCGAACTTAATAGTGCAGGCCTCCCGAACCAGCACTTAATGGTGTGTGTTGCCGACACTGCAAGCCAAAGAATGGCCAAACTGCCAACTACAATTACATTGTGTAGATGGACTGTCTCTACTAGTACACAGTGATATTCTAATATGGGGTTGATGAGCTGGTCCTGGACCTGGGTGAGCCCTCCTCCCCCATATCCAAGGCATGACTGCACAGCAGGCAAGGAAACAAAGATGATCGCGGCAAGTCTAGTAACCCCCCCCCCCAGCAAATGCATGTACGGTTTTAAATTGGTTGCCATTGAAGGTGTATGTTTGGTCGATCACATTTCTTAGGTTGGACTTGTATTGGGATGTTCGTTACATATGTTATTAAGAGTCCTAGTGGGTGCACACTAACCACAGATAACCTTTAACAAGCGCCCATACTAGATATCCGTACCCCACTGCATGCTTCTGTCACTACTCAACTGGAAATAAATTAGACCTTCCGAGAATTATTATGAAAACTTATACAAAGTTCCCCAGGTAGCAAACTCTTGAGCAATACACAACTTCATCCAGGCAGTACAGCTGCCCACTCTAACTGCAACGGAACAGGAGGCGCTTAGATCACAGACCACGATGCAGAAATTCAGGAAGCGATTGAAGACCTCCCACGAATTAAAACCTCGGGATTAGATGGCATTCCCATAGAATTTTATGCAGCATATGTCAAACAATTGGTGCTCCAACTCGAAAAGCGGCACTGGAAGGCGGAGCCCTGACCCCGACTACACTCCAAGCCCTCATCACTTCCCTGCCAAAACCAGGAAGAGACCGCACTGACATAACAGCATACAGGCCCACATCCCTTTTAAATACTGAATACAAGATACTGAGTAAGGTCCTAGCAGGCCGCCTTCTCCGTCTCCTCACGAAACTGATACACACAGACCAATGTGGGTTCATACCTGGCCGGAGCACATCCCTCAATATCCCAGAGCATCTTCCTAATGCAGGATGCCTTTCCCTAGATTTACGCCAATATTGACACCCTATGCTGGACATATATGCTGGCAGCTCTCCAAAAATGTAAGATCCCAGATCAGTTTCTGAAGTGGGTGTAGCTATTATACACCTCTCAGACAGCACGAGTCCGTACAGGGACAAACATTTTAAGCCCATACATGATACAAAGGGGTACACAACAGGTATGCCATTGTCTCCCATACAATTCGTGCTTGCCTTATAACCTTTAGCGCAAAAACTACACAATGATGCAGGGGAGTGGGGTATACCAATTGGGTAGACGACACATGTCCTATTCCCTGTACACGACTATATTTTACTATATGTTAGAGATCTGCAATGCGGGTTCCATATGGTCACCCAAATCTTCACTTAATTCTACAAGCTTGCTGGCCTAGCCATATATTTTGATAAATCCCTCGCCTTCCCCTTTCGGAAAAACACGCCACTCAGAACAGTCCACTTTGGAGGATAGGAGTTGAAGGTATCCTCAGATGCCTTCAAATACCTAGGAGTATGAATATAAAGAACACAAGACACCCTAGATGGAAATATACAGAAAGTAATTGCTTCCCTGCGATCCCAGAGAGCGTTCTTATGATCACTCCCGTTATCGGTATAAGGACGCATGGCTATAGCGAAAATGGTCGTGTTTCCACGGGTTCGCTATTTTACTACTCTCCCAGTAGTGAATTCTGCCCCGACAGTTTTTAAACTCTTGTATTCCATATTACGAACTAATATGGGGTGCATGGAGGCGCAGAGTCAGCTTAAGAAAGCTCCAACTTCCAGCAGACTCTGGCGGACCCAGATTTCAGGGCCTATTGTATGGACAGTCAACTACAATGGCTTGCATGCTGGTTAGCAGGGCGCAATTTGCAGGAGATTGCATGCACACCTGCAAGGATTGCGTGAGGTGCACTACACACCCCTTTGTTGTCCCAGGAGGTCCACTCTAGCCACAACCCCCCATTGCTTAAGGTGGCACTATATTACTGGAAACTGGCATTAAAATATAGAGCACCTACATTACCCAATGTGCCTAATATTCCACTGCTGGGACTTCCTACCCCTACAGGAGTGATAACGCGGCAACAGCGTACTAAATAGGAAAGAGAGGGAGTGACTACTGTTGAAGCATTACTCAGTGAGGGTTCTCTACTGAGTCATGCCAATTTCATTCATGAACAGGGTCTCACTAATGCACTGTTTCTACTAAATGCCAGTATAATATGATACGTCAAGCAGCTATAGGGGGAAGTCCTCACAGATCAAGACTGGGCGCCTATCCTTGCCTACCTCAAGGTTGTCTCCTGCGATTCACGTTTTAAATTCATACAATACATAACCCAAAGAGCTTACCTTACACCGTACCAACTGCATGCAATGTTCCTTGCAGCGGCGGCAAACTGCCCTAGATGCATGGAACAAAATGCTGACTTCATCCATATGATGTGGTCTTGCCCCGCATTATCTTCATATTGGGCCCAAATAGCATGCTCGGTACGTGAGGTGGTGGGTGGGCACACAAGGACTATGGTAGGAGTGTCTACTAGGACTTTACCCACGCCCTAAGGGGTACAAAGTGCAGGCAAGGCTTTCAGATCTAGCGCTCATATCAGCAAAACGTCTCATCACGCGCCGATGTAAATCAGCAAGACCACCAACCTTGACTGCTTGAAGCGAGGATCTAGAACTCTGGGGCCTGGCAGAAAGCGGACAATACGAATGGACGAAAAGCGAGGGTTACGCAAAGTACCAATTGCCATATCCTGGAATGCATTACTGGAATCCTTCAAAGCTCTGGACTAGGATGAACCCCACAAACGTGCAGACACTACACACACGGCAACACCCGTAAATTAGCTACATCCTGTGACACACAGCGAAGAGAAAAGTAACCAAGATGGGAGAAGATGAAGGCAAGGCTTATATAATGTACCTGACCACCTTACAACATTACAATGCCACAAAGTGGATGCTTACAAAATGTGCATACTCAATGCCAGAGACAGGCGAGGGCCCGCCTGCGGTCCCTTACACAAAGGGTTAGTAGAGAGGCTGCCCCGATAGTTATTTCCAAGGGAGGGATGAGGGTTGTTTGGTTGAGAAGGGTGTACAATAACAGAGCTATAACCTCAGATGTGGGTCCTTCGGGCATGTTCAAAGATAGTCCTCGAGGAGTTCTTACCAACTGCAGAAATTATGCCTGTAATAAGCTCACAAACGCACATTACTTGTAGCATAAAATGCAGAATAACACTGTATAATATACTGTGCTTAAAAAATTAACATAAATGTACTACGACTGCTTGTATATGCTCAATACTGTATTTGCAAAAAACGCAATTAAATCTGTTTTTAAAAAAAACTGTACAAATCCCTCGACACGTCTACAGAATCAATGTTGCGGTGTACTGTAATGGGAATAGCATTCACGATTTGTGCAATGATAAAATAGATTACACATTTGTTAAACACTAAAATACATTTCCAGCATACTCTTCTGGCAGACTTGTTTTTGCAGTCAGCACATTTGTAAACATTGCAGGAAAAATCAGCAATTTTCAAGCAGCAACGTGCAACTCCAAATGTAATTGTTTTAAGCCAGCTCTGGTCCAGTTGATATTGCTTCATCTGGTGTCTGGAACAAAAGGGTGCCAAGGGGGTAGTCTACATCATAACACAAGAAAGTATGACAACTTATTTTCTTTTATTTGTCAGTATCAAATTACACAGTAAAGTCATGAATTCGTTTGCTACAGAAATTGAGTTTCTGGTTCAAAAACAGCAATAAAAAAAAACACAGAAGGCATGTTTTCCCAATTACCTCAAAGTACACGATAAGTGTATGAAATTGTGCGTTTATGATCCTGTTTGGCATTTCCTGGCAAAAGTAGCCTGCATAAATAATTCTGTACCTCATTTTCAGCTTTATGCACTGTAAATTTGTCCTTTAATAGGTAAACTGTAGACTGAGTTAATGTAAATCCGGTTTACATCAATGGGGAGTAAACGGGACTAGGACACAAAAGCACCAAATACATTTATCTCATTGACCATGCTTGAAGGAGAACAATGACTTGGAACAAAAGAACGAACGAACACAGACCAACACTTTACTGGAGAGTTTCGTACAATGCATCACCTATAAGGGTGATGGGAGCAGTGATCCTTTGTCGTCAGAGAGGTGATGGCGGGGAGGGATCAATTCATCCCACCTGGCCCTGCCATCTCGAGAAAGACAAGTAAGAGGTGTTTGGGCTCAGTGCATAGATCAGGTGAGAAAGGAAGGCAGTGTGAGACACAGGAGCAGTACAGAAGTTTCAATGCAGGTATGATGGGCTTGGTAAGAATAGGGGAGGTCATCAACTCAGCAGGGCCTATGGTATCATTTGAAGTCTGGTTTCTCTGGGAGCGTGCAACCTGATCGGCGAATGACCACATTTGCAGCATAATGTGCGGCTCGAATGCACTCCTCAAGGGGGCGGTTGTACACCAACTGTGATAAGAAGCCTGCAAGAGCACAAAGAAATGATAGTTAGGCAACAAGATACACAATCCTCCTTAATATAAAAAACAAGCAGTTGCAGAGGTAAGGCTCAAGCCTATACCATGAAAGTAAGACCAGACAAAGTCTGAACGACTCTCCAGCATAACTTATCAAAACAAGGCTTTTTTCTTTCAAACCATTTACCACAAATCCAGAGCCAATCAACAAAAGTGAATAAAAAAATAAAAATAAAGTTTCATCTAGGTGGCATGTTTTCCTGCCCACTAATAATTACACCACAAGATCGCTAGAATCTCCCTTGATCATTCAGTACTGTTGCACGCCCGAGCCTATGCAATCATATATGGATACATTTTCTGTTTCAGGGCCCTTTCCACCACGGTGTGATATTAAACTCTCCCTCGTACTCAGTTTCTCTTTCTTCTCTTGGGAAGAGAGTGGCGGTGCTCAATTCAATTGGGTCCTCTCTGACCAGCTTCCCAGCAGGATGTGGAGACCGCATTGTCCAAGGCAGCCCAAGCCCATTCAGGTGCAAGGAAATCTCCTCCCACTACTCTGAATGCTTGCCCAGGTCTATTCTGCCCAGCCCAGAATCATTCAGGAAAGGCAGAGCATACCTTAAATCCCCTTACCAGTGGCTGTCTGAAGAGAATGATTTATAAAAGTGGTATTTTCAAACACGGAACATAAAAATCATCTTTAATAAAAGATGCATTTCTACATTCGGAGTTCAAGCATACTAAACTCCATTTCTTCATCTTGACCCAATAAGATATACTTGTAAAATGTTACCAAGGATTCCCCATTCTATCCTATTCAATAGCAAAAAATTAATTACACCGCAATTCACTCTCAGGTCATGTTACACACACCACTACATGTCCTACCTTCCAAGTACACCACACCCTGCCCATGGGGGTACCTTCGGCCTACCTTAGGGATGACTCACATGTAATAAAAAGGGAAGGGTAGGGCCTGGCAAGTGGGTGCACTTGCCAAGTTGACATGGCAGTAAAAACTGCACGCAGAACTACAGTGGCAGGTCTGAGCACCATTTGAAAGGCTGTTTGTGTGGATGGCACAATCAGTGCTGCAGGCCCACTAGCAGCATTTGATTTACAGGCCCTGGCACTCTCAGCGCACTTTATTAGGGAATTACCAGTAAATCAAATATGCCCATCATGGAAACACCAATCCATAATACAATTTACAATAGGAGCACTTGCACTTTAACACTGAACAGCATTGAGAAGGTGCGCAGAGACACTCAACCAGCAGAAACAGAGTCAAAACAAGGAGGTCAGCAAGCAAAAAGACAGGGGAAACAAAAAGCTGTAAGGTCTAACAACGGTCTTTTGAATTGTCTATTTGTATCAGGTTACACGTTTACAAGGTAAATACCAAAAAAGTGCGGAGCACACAAAGCCACACTTCTTTAATTTCGGTCGCATTACAGAATGGCAATTAAATCTTGATGCAAACTTGTTAAAATTTCTTTCTGCCAGTTGAAGGCACCAGGGATGTACTACACTACATGCACCCAGAGAACACTGGGCATGTGTCTCTGCTTTTTGTACCACCAGGTTAGTTTGGTATTATAGAAGGAGTTGCATATACTTGTGTGGCCACTTCTGTACTACATCTAATGCTGAAGCTACATGTGCGCTGAGCCCAATGGAAATTAGGTAATCCTCTTACAGAAGCAGTCAGAGAGGCAAAGGCTTAGGAAGTGCACTGTGTGCCATGTAAATGTGGTGCACAGTCCATTAGCACCTTGGAAGGAGAAAAAGAGCGTCGGTCACAAGGAGTACCCACAAATCCGCTTTGTGGAAGACTCACCCACTTACTGCACTTGCCTTCAAGGAAGATCTCTGCCCCCTTTCAGATGCAGGCCATGTTGCAGCCTGCACAGTGAAATGTGTACTGGTGGCTTCAAACATTCGGCCAGTCTTTCACTAATGAACTGCTCCCAAGGTGTCTTGGGAGCAGTGTCAAGAAGTCGTGACTTTGCTGTCGGATAGTGTATTTACCTTAATAGCCGAGTAAATGTGCACCTCTGCTGCAAATCTGGACATCGTTTGGAATGACAGCTTTAAGAGTCAAATGCTTGTGCTCACTGAACACTTTAAATGTGTATAAATTCATCTACAGTAATTTTCACACATTGGGTTATCCACACCGTAGTGGTACTTTTTGCCCCAATTGTGATTTTTTATTCACCTGGATATCTATGTAATGGTGCTTTGTGAACGTGTTGCTAAATGACCAGGTATCTCTAATATATGTATCACTTAATAGGACAATTGCTTGGAAGGTTATGGTGGCTCCTTTCTTCATTGTGATGTGTTCTGGGATTTGATTTCAGTTGTATGTGGACTTTTTAGTGACACATTTGTATTGTCTAAGCTATCTATCTTGCAGTGGTATCCTTAGTTACTGGTACTCCCTTGTTTTAGCCTGAGAAGGGTGCAAAGAACTGGCTTCCTTTTCGGATTGGCTTTGCTCTCTTGGTCAGGGGTCTCCAAACCGGTCCTGGAGGGCCGGATCCATGCCAGATTTTTTAAATTACTACATGTATCTCAATGGGGATATCCGAAAAATCTGGCATGGATCCGGCCCTCCAGGACCTGCTCTAGGTAGTACATCACCGTCCCATGTACATCCAACGTGTGCAAGACCCTTTCAGCTCGTGTCATTGGTTCTTGGAAGAAACTTGGCATTTGGTTAGTTTGTTTCATATGAAACTGTGATCGGACATTTGGTAGCAAATGTGGATTGGTTCTCATGACTAACCTGTTCTTCTGTATTTGCAAGTATGGCTCCGGAGTGGTAAGTGCTTGCAACTCACTTACCCTGCATAGTGCTGAATTTGCAATTAGGAAGGCTGTTTTTAGTGTGCAGAATATAGGTTTTGCCCTATGGAGTTGTTCAAAAGTGTCTCTAATCAGATGTATTAGCATCACATACAGTTTCCACATGGGTACTGGGCGCAAATTGGTGGTGCTATTGTCTTAGATGAACTGTTTGACTGGTGTATGCCACTGCCGTTGCCAGCTGAACCTAAGCGAGACATACGTCAGTTTAATAATCTGTAGATGAATTATATATCCACAGTCATCATTTAACAGGCAGACCTTTGGCACCAAGTCACAGACCTTTCCCATTTGGCCACGTAAAATTATCTTCTATGTCCTCAGAATCAATGCTGCCAAGCTCAGGGTGTTGGGTACTAGGTTTAGAACTTTTCCCTTCTGCAGGGATAGCAGGTGGTGTGAAATTGGCAGTCTTTGCTTGCTATCCTATTGGATCAGAAAGCCATGTTTGCCTCATCCTTTGCGAGGCAATTAGGAATAGTGTACTGTGGAACTGATTGCATTTGTTTATTACTAACGTTACAAGTGGGATTGAAGGATAAGTGCATGCACATTTTTTGACAAGTCAATCAACAGGGTATTCACCAGGGTATATTGGTGTGGGTGCCTGGATGTTGTGTTCTGTGGAATTGCGAACCGGTCCACCTCACACCTGCAACACTTTCGATCACTCTCAGGTTTAGCTCCCATTCATGAACGATGGTTGCTTGTCCGCTGCCACATTGTCTACTCCTGGCAGGTGTACTAGTGTTATTGTTTTATTTTTTATTGCCCGCCTCCAGGTTGCTTGTGCCAGTTTCGATAGTGCAAAATACTTCTTATCTCCTTGTCTATTGAGGTAAAACATTGTTATGTTGTCAGTCTGTATTTGTATGGACAGTCTTTAGTTACAGTATATGTAAATGTGGAGTCTATTCTTCTGGTTTCCTGACCTCTGATGCCACGTCTACCCATGTGTGCTTCCCATCCCGTTTGCGAGGCATCCATGGTGATGAAGGAGTAGTTTGTCCTGTAACTCCAGTTCTGTAGTAGGGGTATCTCTGTTATAGTCATAATCTAGTGAATAGTCCCGCCCATGTGCGTGGACCCCGGCAATCAAAAATAATCTCTTAAGTTGTCAAATCATGCAGGAACTGCAAAGACACTTAAGAGAGAATTTAAAGACAAATAATGCAGCCTATATCCACAGGCTACACTGTCCAGTACTTCAACTAGAAATTCCACCAAACAAAACCACACACAACACAGCCTGCCCAGTTTCCTCCATAGTGAAACTTGCCTCTACCAGTAAAAGACTCTGGAATGATAGAGAGAAAGGCATGGACAGACAAGCCCCATAGGCTGCCATTATGTGGCTTAAATAGGATACTGTGCCTTTAAGAGAACTCTCCAGAACTTTCTTCCAGTATCCCAGAATGCACAGCAGGTCCCTTTTACTTTCAGTTCTTTTTGAAGGCGTAGCACGCCAGACCTGTAGCATTCCTTACATGAATATCTTTCTCCACCGGGGAGGAGGGCGGGCGCTCATGACTATAACAGAGATACCCCTACTACAGAACTGAGTTACAGGACAGAAACTACTCCTTCTGTAGTAGGGGATCTTATAGTCATAATCTAGTGAATAGAATGGCAAGCCCAACCCCACACTAAAGCGGCGGTGGAGAGAAGAAAATTAACACCACTATTGTGCGAACAAATTCCGCAGCGAAGCCTGCCCAACCTGAGCATCTGCCCTGGCATCAGTGTCTAGACAGTAATGCTTAGCGAAGGTATGAACCGACTTCCAAGTGGCCGCCTTGCAGATCTCTGCAATCGGAACATTACGGAGTAAAGCTGTCGTGGCAGCTTCTCCCCTGGTGGAATGAGCCTTAGGTTTACCCCCTATGGTCTTATTAGCTTTTTGGTAACACAACTGTATGCAGGACACAATCCACCTAGATGTAAATGTAAATGTAAATGTGGCGTATTTGTATAGCGCGAACAGTGACCCGGAGGCATCCCGGCGCTTGTACTCCTACCACAAGGGAACCCCTCCTGGCTTTTCCTTGTGGGGTGTCCACTCCTGGGAATCCCATGGTGAAACCAGGCATCCCTTGTGTATCAGGGGGCCTTTGTGGAGACTAAGCAAGCTATTGCCCAGAGTTGCAGCGTGGGACCCATGCTTAGAATCGGCACTGAGGCGAGAATACCAGGTCAGAGGAATTTAAGCCCGAAACCCGCCGAGCCAGGAATCGAACCCTGGTCCCTGGCCAGCGTTCTGCATCAAGGTCTGCCGCTCTAAGCATTGAGCCACACTTCTCCACTGCTGGACTGCTTAGAGGTAGCAAGACCCGTCCTGACCGATCCATAATTGGTCTGACCTACGAATATCTTTGGTTTTATCCAGATAAAATTTCAACACCCTCCTAACATCCAGGGAATGAAGAGACCTTTCCGCTGGAGATGAAGGATTCTGAAAAAACGTAGGCAACGTTATGGTCTGGTTGACATGAATATCAGAAATAACCTTGGGAAGAAATTTAGGGCGAGTACGCATAACAACCTTAGCAGCATGAAATACAGTATAAGGTTCTTGGCAACACAATGCCTGAATTTCACTCACCCTGCGGGCCGATGTAGTGGCCACGAGGAACGCCGCCTTCCAGGATAGGTGCTGCAACAAAGCCTTATAAATAGGTTCAAAAGGCTCCTTCATCAATCTGGACAGCACCACATTCAATTCCCATGAAGGCGAAGGAAGCCTGACAGGAGGGAACACTTTCTTCAAGCCTTCCAAAAAGTCTTTGATCGCAGGGATCTGGAAGAAGGAAGTCTGTGAAGGGCATTTCCTGTAGGCAGTAAAAGCAGCAAGATGAACCTTAAGGGAATGAACATTAAGTCCAGACTGCGCCAAATGTAGAAGGTAAGGAAGGATGACGTCTTCCTTGCACGACGTCAGGTCATAGTTCTTGGACTGGCACCAGATATAGAACCTCTTCCACTTGTAAGCATAGGAGGTCCGAGTGGAAGGTCTCTTGGACTCCTTCAGTATGTCCATACAATCTTCAGGCAGATTCAAATGGCCATATTGCACTATCTCAGGAGCATGCCGCCAAACTCAAAGACGAGAGGTTGGGGTGCAACATCTGCCCCCCGAACTTCGTGAGAAGGTCCGGCCTGCACGGCAGCCGTATGTGAGAAAGTAGAGACCGGTGAAGCAGGTCCGTGAACCACCACTGTCTGGGCCATTCCGGTGCAATGAGTATCACCCGAGCCCTGGACCGGGCCAGCTTGATGAATACCGCTGGAATCAGGGTAATTGGTGGGAAAGCGTACAGAAAGCTGTTTGACCAGTTGATCCATAACGCAGTCCCCAGCGTCCCCCGCTGGTAGTACCTGGAGGCGAAGTCTCAGCATTTTCTGTTTTCGGCGGTGGCGAACAGATCGACATCTGGAGTCCCCCACCTTGCGAGGACTTCTCCTAGTACTTCGTCGTTTATGACCCATTCGTGGTTTTCCTGAATCAGTCTGCTCAGTGCGTCCGCCTGAACATTCTGAACACCTGGCAGATGGGTAGCCGGTATCGTCAGTCCTCTGGCCAGAAGCCAGTGCCACATCGCCTGCGCCTCCTGTGACAGAGTGCGTGATCTGCTTGTTGAGGTAATACATCGTGGTCGTATTGTCCGCCTGTACAAGCAGAGAGTTGGTCTGAAAGGACGGAAGAAAGGCCTTCAGTGCCAAGTGAACAGCTCTGAGTTCCAGGAAATTGATGTGATACGTGGCCACCATCGGGGATCATGTTCCTTGAATCTGTAGGTCTCCGGAGTGCGCCCCCCAACCGTGGAGAGAAGCATCCGTCACGACAGTCTGCGTGGGAATGCTCTTGTGGAAGGGAACCCCTCTGAGGAGATTCTCCGCTGAACACCACCACTTCAGCGACTGAAGGGCATGCAGAGACAGTCCTATCTTGTCGTCCCAAGATGCTTTCCTCTGATCCCACTGGCCCTCCAAGCACTCTTGCATCGGTCTCATGTGCAGTCGTGCATGTGGAGTCAGGAAGATACAAGAGGCCATCGATCCCAGTAGAGAAGACACCGTCCTGACTGTTGTAGATGGAGTGGTCATAAGAGCCTGAGCCTTCCGAAGGAGTGATAATCGTCGCTCCTCCGAAGGAGACACGCTTGCTGACAGCGTATTGATGGAGGCTCCCAAGTACTGTATGCATTGGACCGGAGTCAGGACATACTTGGACATGGTGATGTGTAACCCCAGCTTTTTCAATAGAACGCACGCCTTTTGGAAGTGTGCTCGCGCTTCCGAGAAGGAGGCCTTGATCAACCAATCGTCCAGGTACGGGTAGACAAACACCTTGTTCTTCCTCAGGTGTGCTGCTACCACCGCCATGCACTTCGAGAATGTTCTCGGCGTAGACTTTAGTCCGAATGGGAGTATTGTGTATTGATAATGATTGGCGCTGACTTGGAATCGCAGGAACTGCCTGTGTTTGTGTGCAATGGGCACATGGAAGTACGCATCCTGTAGGTCTATAGCACATAGCCAGTCTCCCTGTTGCAACTGAGGATAAATCTGATGCGACAGCATGCCAAACTGCTCTCTGCGAATCAACTTGTTTGCTTGTCGCAAGTCCAGGATGGGCCTGAACTCGTTCTTGTCCTTCTTGCAAACTAGAAAGAACCGTGAGTACAGACCTCTTCCTCTCTGAGACAGAGGTACGTCTTCTATCGCCCTTTTCCTTAACAGGATATCGGCCTCCGCCTGGAGCTCGCGCAGCTGAAACTGCGAGCTGACCGGTGGAATCGCTGGAGGCGGGCTGGTGAACCGAAGACTGTATCCATTGCAAACAATATTCAGCACCCACTTGTCCTGAGTAATTTTTCTCCACTCTGCCAGAAAAAATGTAATGCTTCCCCCTACCGGAGTAGGTAACGGATCCGGGGGAAGTAAGCGCTCAGGGCCTAGACCCGGCCGGGCCTTTGGTCGCTGGTGCCGACTGTTGGCCGCCTCTGCCCTTCGGGCGTTCCTGGAACGGCTTACGGAACTGCTGTTGTTGCTATGACTGTCCCGAAGCTTGACCACGTCCTCTGCCCTGTCCACCGAACCGCCGTTGGAACGGGTGGTACGATTGCTTAGTCTCTTTTGGCTTTTCTAGACCCACAGTCGTGAGTGTTTCGGCCTCCGCCTTCATGCGGGCCATTTCATCATCCGCATGCTTCCCAAATAAGGTATCGCCAGAGAATGGGAGATTGGCAACCCTTTGCTGTGCGTCAGGTTTCAATAATGTAAGGCGGAGCCAGGCATGTCGTTGTTGGTTAATCCCATGGCAAAAGCCATGCGCCGCCAAGAGGGACGAATCTGCTGCAGCGCTGATAATCTGATTCGCTACCAGTATCCCTTCATTTAACACTTCCTGGATATCTTCCCTCTTCTCCCGAGGTAAGTGTTCCGCAAACTGCTGGAGGGAGTCGCAGAGGGCACGGTCGTAGTGTCCCAACAAAGCCGTGGCACTCGCAGCCTTCATAGAGGTCGCCGATGTTCCACACACTTTCCTTCCAGCTGAATTAATCCATCTAGACTCTGTCTGGTGGGACTGTGGATGACTGGGTGGTAGCATGCTGTTTGCGGGCCGCCGTCACTATCACAGAATCCGGAGGGGGTTCCACTCTCAGAAAAGCCGGATCTGAATTGGGGGCCCGGTATTTTTTCTGTAATCTCGAGGGGGCCGGCTTAGTCAAAGCCGGGGTGAGAAAAAGGTCCATGGCCGGTTCCTCCAGGCCCGGCACCAGAGGCAGTAGAGGACGAGACAGGTGTTTCTGGTGCAGTGTCTCGAAAATTACCGATGTCTTGGGCATGGGCACCGTCAAGGAGATGCCCAATTTGGCTGCGCCTCTTAATAGGACATCATGAAACGCCACCAGATCATCAACCGGCGACACCCTAGTGCCCGGCGATCCCGACAATGTCGGAGAGTAGTCCCTGGTCCCTGAGGACCTTGAGCGAGAGCTGTGCCTCCTATGGCAGCGGCTCGACCTCGTGGATGACCTGTTGCGTGATAGCTCTCTCCTTCTGGAGCGAGAGCGCGACCTCCTGGTCCGAGGGCGCTCCGCAGGTTTCCGTGGAGGCGTCTTCCGTGGCCTATCCTGGGGTCTTGGTTTAGGAGTCCCCTTAGGTGGTGTAGGAAGAGGAGGTAGTGACACCGATCTTGGTGGAGGAACAGGAGGTATCTTCGGCCTAGGGGCAGGCCCATGCGGCGGGAGCGGTGGTGGTGGCTGTCCTGAGGGAGGAAGTGGTGGGAGAGGAGGGTTGACGTGAGGATCCTCCTTAGGTACAGGGGGAGGCAGCGTCTTCGGCCGAGGTGGTGTATATACCACCGAGCCAGGTGACTTCTTCGGAGGAGGGGACTGCGAACCAGCCCCTCCAGCAGGTGATCACCATCTCCGGCGCCCTCCACCAGACTCAGCGTGACTTCTGGCGACAGAACTCCTTCTGCACCGCTTCGGGGAGTGGGAACGACTCCGACCTCTTTCTCCTCGACTCCGAACGTTGTTCCGGTGTCGAATGTCGCCTCCGCGACGTCGACCTCTCCTTCCTAGACGCCGAACGCTACCTCCGCGACGTCGACCGTTCCACTCGACGACTAGCGTAGACTCCTCCTCGACGCCGTCCGCTTTCTCGAGGTCCTCGACGCCTACCGTCTTCTCGACGGCGACGAGCGCCAACGCCTGTGGCTTCTCCTCAGACGCCGATAGCTCGACGCTGACGTCGACGACGAAGACTCCGTAGACAGTAGTTTCGACGGAGGCCTCACCAGGCCCTTCGACGTCGAATGTTCACGCCGTCTCGACCCGGAGCCCCGGGGAGATGGGGAACACACCGTCGTCATCCCTCTCGACGTCGTCTATGCAATCAACGCCGACGGAGACCGGGACCGTTTGCTGGTCTTCCTGCCTCTGGGGAGCCCCCCAGAGGCCTCAGCAGAGGGAGAGGGAACCTTCCCAGCCTGCCCAGACCCACCTGCAGCCTTCTCTCTTCTAGGCCTTGAAGCCTAATCTTCAGCCTTTCCCTCAGGGTCCTTGCAGAGAGGTTCTGGCAGATGTCACAGACTTCAAGGACATGTGCTTCAGGGAGACAAATAATGCAGACGTCGTGTGGATCAGTCTTGGCCTTCTTCCTTCCACATGCTGGGCATTTGTGAGCCCTAAAAAGCTTGAACAAACATACAGGAGAGAAGGGAAACACCAAGAATATAAATTGCAAACACATTTCATCAAAAAGTGAACTTAAATCCAATATAAACCCTTGAAAAGGGGAGAGCTCAATGCCAGGGTCCTGCTAGCAGGAGCCGGAAAAAAGAACTGAAAGGAAAAGGGACCTGCTGTGCATTCTGGGATACTGGGAGAAAGTTCTGGAGAGTTCTCTTAAAGGTACAGTATCCTATTTAAGCCACATAATGGCAGCCTATGGGGCTTGTCTGTCCATGCCTTTCTGTCTATCATTCCAGAGTCTTTTACTGGTGGAGGCAAGTTTCCCTATGGAGGAAACTGGGCAGGCTGTGTTGTGTGTGGTTTAGTGGAATTTCTAGTTGAAGTACTGGACAGTGTAGCCTGTGGATATAGGCTGCATTATTTGTCTTTAAATTCTCTCTTAAGTGTCTTTGCAGTTCCTGCATGATTTGACAACTTAAGAGATTATTTTTGATTGCCGGGGTCCACGCACATGGGCGGGACTATTCACTAGATTATGACTATACACAGAGATCCCCTACTACAGAAGTTGGTAGTGTAAAATATCTACCTACTATTATGTTCTTTTTGCTCAATCATGCCATTTACTCTTGCACATTTTGTCTAACAACCACTAGATCCTCCCAACTCCCCGTTGCTGGTGACCATTGGCTCTGAATCTATTCCTGGATTGCTTTCAGGAGTAGCCCCTCACATATGGAATTCATGGGCAGCAAGACGCCATCATGCCTAACATTTCTTACCACTGTCCTCACTGTCAGACTGACCCCTGTGGTAGTGGTATCTTGTCGTTGGGGAATGCTTCAGCTTCCACTGTATTTATCCTTGCTCCTAAAAAGTTTTGCCTCCTCTGTGTTACCGGCTTGCATGTTGCCGGTACCGTGAATGCCTCCCTTACCAGATACAAAATGCTGGGTAGAATTGGCAGGTATTGGCACTCGCCTTATGAAGGTTTCAAGTAATAAACAGGTTGGTGATTTATTTTTCTAGCTGGATCCCATGTTCGTCTTCAGCTCTCTTTAACCCTATGTTATACATTGCAATGCCGTCCAGTGACAAAGGCCTCAATGGATATGTGTCAACTCCCTCTTCCGGCAAGGTGGCGTTGAGATCCTACTACTGATCTTCCATGTCCAACACCGTCATAAAATAGCCCATGGACTCGTGGTAGTCTTCGTTGTATACGTTTTATGTTATTTCTCTTGGGTCTCTGATGTCATTAGTGGTTCCTGTAAGGCTGTCTTCAAAATCTTTTTTTCTTTTGAAGAATAGCTGCCATCTTGACCTCGAGCCACCACTTATTCCGCTCAACCTCAAGTACCCCCGTTTCTGCGTCAAGCTCCCTCGGCAGCCTTTTCTTTGTCAATGGTCGGCGCAGATGGTTTTCCAGAAGTCACCCTCCTATGGTGGGCTTGCTATGGGACCAGAAGAGTTCTTTGTTTTTTTACTTGCCTTCGGTTGACGAGTGCTTAGGCGCCAAGATCGTTTGAGGGTTCAGAGTCAAAAGGTCTTGGCTCGGTTAATCTGTTTTTAACATATTATGTCTCTGCATTTCGGTTTGTGCTTTTTCGGAGTCTGCTCTGAGTCAATATCAATGGTCTCCACCTGGTCATAGGAGCCTTATCCTTTAGCCCTTTTGGTGACATTATCCTCTTTCTCACCTAACAGACCGAGATCCCTCAGTGACAAGCTGCTCTTCTGGGCCTGTATGCCATAGTGTGTCTATTTGGCTTCCTCCTTGCTATAACCGTCTTCAGTTTTAATTCAGTGCACAATTCGTATCCCTTGGTGTTGTGGTCCCGCAGCAAGCACAGATAGCAAACCAGTTTGTTGTCTCTCAGGACAAACTTGTGGTGGCAATATGGGCAAAAAGTAAAGGTTGTATTCTCCATAGATCCCAATGAATGTGGGCCCTTGGTTGCACATTCTTCGAAGTCCCCCATCAGTCGCCTATGAGCCCCACCTTCTTCGGTGTTCTTGATGGATATTGGCTTTCCTCTTTGCTCTACAATCTTGATTGTAGGTTACAATATTTAAAAATGTTTGATGATCCTCTGCTTCATCCCCTCTTCTTTCGGCGTTCAAAGGCCCTCTGCCATAGCTTCCAGACCCAATGGTGGAAAAAACAATGTGAAGATGGCGACCACGCACATGGGCTTCCGGGCAGGCGTCTGATGTCAGAAGAGGGGTGGGCAAGTCACTAAATGGTCATAGAAAACACCCCCCCCCAAAAAAAGGACTTCAAGAGGAGAGTTCCGGACCCAACCACGAGATGACGGAATAATGCACAGCATGTGGATCAAGAAAATATTTAAGCTGCCGAAAGGAGGTTATGATAGGCTGCTGTAAACTGCTCATTAAATAATTGGCAGGGCTTCAAGCCAGAGAACAGCGGCATAAGAAAGTGAAACAGGAAGAAACATTTGTGACACCTTCCTATTGTGCTGGATGAGATCTAAATGAGTACAAGGTGCATAATGAGATCGGATTGGTGGGCAAAGAGGAGGCCTTGCTTGAATAAGACTGCAAAGGAGCAATAGGCAAATGGGTGTTAGCTTTTAGTGTTGGTGACTGAAGAGTGGCATAATATAATGGAGTTCGATTTAATTGGTACGAGAAATATCCATGAGGTAAGCAAAACAGAGTATTTGAGAAGTATTAACCCCTTCCATGCTCATGACGAGCTCAGCTCGTCATGAGGCACGCTGGAGCTGTGCTCACGACGAGCTGAGCTCGTCATGAATAAAGCCAAATAGCAATTTCCAGCACAGGAGGGGAATTGCCTTAGCAGCCAAGGTGTTAAAGTGGAGCAAATTGTATCCACCAGCAGTTACTGGAGAACAGATCATTAGGTTGCCTCATTAAAGGGACATGGGCCACAGTCTGATCAAGAGAAGAGCGAGACAATCACTGTGGTGGCCTCAGGTGGACTGCTATATTCAACTTAGTGAGGGGGAACTAAGAGAAGACCTTAAGAAAACATGTTTTTTACAGCGTTACTAACGTAGGACTGGGGTGTGTGAAACTTGAAATTGTGCTGCTGAATTGTTGATTGTAAGCAACCAAAGTAGTTCTGTGTATCTGAGGCTCCAGGCCCGAAGGAAGGTAGGCGAGTACAGGTGCAGTGTTTTGAAAAACAGACTTTTTTTCTATTTAAAAAAATGGAAAAAAAGAAAAACAGTCATGTGGAGCTTTAGTAGCATGTGTAACTGTACTTCAAATGGAATGGACTGTGATAGTGAATGGCTGGATTCAATTAGTCTAGGTAATGTCCATGTTGGGTTTTATAGAGGCTTCCTTTTTTTTTATCTAGTATGGCACGTACAAGTGTGATTAGGAGTGTTTAAAGAGTGCATTGTGTCCATGCATGCAATAGCTTTTTATTGTGTAGCCGGAAGATGTATTGTAATGTTGCTAACCCTACACATGACAAATCTACTGTTAGTAGCTTTTAAAATATAGTTTTCTAAAAAAGAAAAAAGGTGGCTAAAACCTTTGACTCGTGGTCGTCTGAAAAAGAAGGAAAAAAACCTGCTAACATCTTTGACTCATTAAGTGTTCTTCTGAAACTAGGCAAACTAATTTAGGAATGCACAATATTTAATTTGATCTTAATTGTAACACAAGGAATGGCCCACCAAAATTGTAACACAAGGAATGGCCCACCAAAAGTTAATTTGAGCTACATGGTTCCCATCGACTTGGAGTCGATGGTAATAGCATTTCCTAAATGTCCAGTTTGCATTTAAGAAATGCTTGGTACATGTGCTTAGGGAATCGCAAATTGCTATTACAGATTTGTTGTCACAATTTTAGGTAATCACATTTTTTTGTGATTACCTAAAATTGCGACTACAATCCCTTTCCATAAATCTTGAAAGACTGTTTCACAAACGGCCGAATTTAGCGATATGCATCATTTGCAAATGGAAAATGTTTTCATGCATGTGGCCGTAAATTGTTGCATTTTTAAAAAATACTTACCCCATGTGCCCCAATTGTGTATTGAGACTTTGTTTCACTTTGCAAAAATAGTTTTGAATGCCTATCTGGAAGTGGACTCATTTGCCTCCTTGCTTTTCCTGACCATGCCAATGTAACATTATGGGTAGGAACCCCAAGCTTAGTTATGCATTCCATAAGGTGCAATATTGTGTGCCAAAAATCAAGACTGAGCAACAGCGCAATAATTTTTTCCTTGAATCGGGCAAGACTAACCTTAAACCATAGTAACAAGTCAAAGGCATGGTTCGTTAAGTTTATTAAATAACCTACGTTTAGCTATGAGTTTGCATATTAAACATCTTTGACGGAGACTCACCCTTGAACGTGTCTAGAATAGTGACAAAATCAAGAATGGCAGAACTCACTTCCTGTTTAGCAGGCACTACCTTTAGTTGTATTAAGTTTTAAAATTCCACGCTGTTTACCTTCAGTCTTCCTGACAATAGTGCAAAATCGAAGAGAACAAACTTAGAACGGTTTCCTAAAACTAATCCCAGACGTTTTTTCAATCTTTCCATATTGATAATGTACTTCCATTCTTAATTTTCACACTACCCCGCATAATCACATATTTCGATATACCGATATTACTGTATATATATATTTTCATTCATCTATATTTCAGCATTGAGGTTCTTTGCTTTTCTAATCTATGGTGTGGGTGTGTTTTTCGCAGTGGTCTTTGGCCAAGAGACTACAGATAGGACAGTGGATGTCCATTTGGGGAACCACATGATGGCTGTCCAAAACGGAGGCTTCTCTACAGACTGCCCTTTGTCCTAGTGGATGTCAGTGCTTTCATCCTAGAAATTGGCGTTACCAGTGGGGAGTAATCCCCATCCCTTCGATTGCAAAGATTTGCCTTAGTCCACTAAAAATCATCCATCAACCTTTTTTCTGTGGCTACGGCTGCCATCTGTCAATGGAAGATCTGGGGCATTACCAGTTCAAGTAAACAAGACGACATTGACCAGCTTTGTCTTGTCCGACCTTTTGCTTCTGTTGCAAAAATACCATCAGGTTAAAGATAAATGCAACATGAACTCTCTCCATATCAGGGAAACATATAGTGCTTTAAATAAAGATGCCTTTGAATGGCCGATGCTTCTTGCCTGTGCTCATAAAGTGAGATTAATGACGCACATCCTGGAGTCAGGTATTCCACATACTTTCCTCCGAACTTCATGGAGACTTTTCACACTAGTGTAAAGAAAAAGATTTGCCAGGGACAGGGCTATTTGTTGCGGCTGATTAGGTCTGAGGATATGCCTTGACCTGTGGAAAGGGGTAGACAAAGTAAACTGCAGTAGCATTAGTGACTGGGTTAGTCTAAGATTTGAGAGCCTGGAACAATCTATCTGGCCAGTGTTATTGCATACTCCCTGTTCAAGGTTACACGTTACAAAAGGTTAGTCAGTATGCCAAAGATCTCCAAAGTGGGAGGAAAAGAGCCTGGTAAAGTTAGACTCTACTTCCCTTACTTTGAGGTTTAGTTATTCCCGCATTTTTCCTTCCTTATTGAAATGAGGGACCTTGTGGTCTCTGCTGGCTTCAGTGGCAGCTGATCCCTTTTCAAAGTTGGCGGGCGATCAAGCCAGTACTCCAGAAAGCCCTTAGGTACAATCCCTAAGCTCACAATTGAGGTCCGCTATAAACAGAATTTATAATGGGCCACGATTAAGAGCTCTGGAGTTGAGGCTGAAGGCAGCGCAAGTGCCTCACTCTGACTGGCAGTGTGTGAAAATAAATGAAATTTCAATAAATTGAAAGGAAAAAAAACAAGCATTGGAAATGCAATAGGTCTCGCAGTAGTAAAGTTTGAGCTATAGGTGTTATTTATTTTTTTGTTTTTTATTTATGTGTTGTTTTTTCTAAATGGCTAAATTAATAGCTTTCTTCTTTACAAAGCCAATAGTTATAATTTTTGTAAATGTGACACCTCTAGCATTTGTAAAGCAACATGTTTTGTATTAACGGGACTTATATGTATTGATATTAAAAAACTCAATGGCTTTAAAAAACAATTAATAATTAATACGTAAATAAAATGGATTTTATTTTTTATTGCCAATAGCTTAAAGTTTATTAAATATATTTAGTGAAGATGCTGTGGTTGCGCTGAGTGAGGGTGAGTGAGGGTGAGTGAGGGGTTGAGGGTGAGTGAGGGTGAGGGGTTGAGGGTGAGTGAGGGTGGGTGAGGGGTTGAGGGTGAGTAAGGGTGAGTGAGGGTGAGTGAGGGTGAGGGTGAGTGAGGGTGAGTGAGGGGTTGAGGGTGAGTGAGGGTGAGGGTGAGGGGTTGAGGGTGAGTGAGGGTGAGGGGTTGAGGGTGAGTGAGGGTGAGGGGTTGAGGGTGAGGGGTTGAGGGTGAGGGGTTGAGGGTGAGGGGTTGAGGGTGAGTGAGGGTGAGGGAGGGTGAGGGTGAGTGAGGGTGGGTGAGGGTGAGTGAGGATGAGGTGTTGAGGGTGAGTGAGGGTGAGGGTGAGTGAGGGTGAGTGTGAGTGAGGGTGAGTGAGGGTGAGGGGTTGAGGGTGATTGAGGGTGAGGGGTTGAGGGTGAGTGAGGGTGAGTGAGGGTGAGGGTGAGTGAGGGTGAGGGGTTGAGGGTGGGTGAGGGTGGGTGAGTGAGGAAGAGTGAGAGTGAGGGGTTGAGGGTGAGGGGTTGAGGGTGAGTGAGGGTGAGGGGTTGAGGGTGGGTGAGGGGTTGAGGGTGAGTGAGGGTGAGGATGAGTGAGAGTGAGGGGTTGAGGGTGAGGGGTTGAGGGTGAGGGGTTGAGGGTGAGTGAGGGTGAGGGGTTGAGGGTGAGTGAGGGGTTGAGGGTGAGTGAGGGTGAGGGTGAGTGAGGGTGAGTGAGGGTGAGGGGTTGAGGGTGAGTGAGGGTGAGGGGTTGAGGGTGAGTGAGGGTGAGTGAGGGTGAGGGTGAGTGAGGGTGAGGGTGAGTGAGGGTGAGGGTGAGTGAGGGTGAGTGAGGGTTTGAGGGTGAGTGAGGGTTTGAGGGTGAGGGGTTGAGGGTGAGTGAGGGTGAGGGGTTGAGGGTGAGTGAGGGTGAGGGCATTCACATGTACTGCGCGTGGGTGTCCTTCCTTTCCTGGAAATGCTAACTTTACTGTCTTAAAAGAAAGTGAAAGCAAAGCAGACTAAAGATCGAACAGAGATCGTCGGGGACTTTCCACTTCGACGCAAGTGTGGCTTTGTTCAGCTGTTAGGCAGAGGGTGTTTGTGGAGTGTGGGCGGGGCTACCTGTATTTGATGGGTGACATCACCTTTTGTAGGAGTTTGGAGCTTAACATTGGCCACAGGCTAAGCCAATAGGCCCTAGAGCCCTAGTCTTCAAACTTTTTAAGCCCCCGCGTCAATACATTTCATTAGGGCTCCCAGGCGAGCGTGGGAAAGGAGAGGAGGGGAGAGCAGCAGAAGAAGCCGAATGAGAGAGATCGAATGAGGAGAGAGGCGGGGCAGGAGCCCGCTTGTTAATAAATAATCCCCGGAGGTGGTGATATTTCCCGTGATTGTGACAGAACATTTCTCGCTGCACCAACACAAACAGAGGCAGCGAGAGACATGTCACCGGGGGAGGGGGCGGGTGTCTGCGCGCTGCTCCGGGGACAGCGGGGGAGGGGCGTGTGTGCGGTGCTGCTGGGGAAGGCATGCGGGGCTGCTGAGCAGGGACAAAGGCAGAACAAAAACAGAGGTTGGATGGGCAAAGGAAGAAAGAGGTGACACACGAACTGGAATAAATAAAACTAAAAAGTAGAAAATTGGGGATATTAAATAGAAAGGGGTGAAAGAGGGGGAGGCAGGAAAGTAAACGGAGAGCGGTGAGACAAAACGAAGACGACTTTCAGGAGGCGAGCGCGGGAAAGGAGAGGAGGGGAGAGCACGGCGGGCAGGGGTGGGGCGGAGAGGGGAGAGGTGCGACACGGCAGGCAGACAGGGGAGGAGAGTAGGAGGAGGAGGGGGGAGGAGAGTAGGGGAGGCACAGAAAGGTCTTCTGCTCGATGTTAATGATAGCCAAATGGCATATATATAACCCAGACGGGGCTTATTTACAAAGCCAGCGGGGATCTTCAAAGGGTGGCACAGCTCTTGCCCCGGTGGAGCAACAATGGGCAATGCAGCCGTCCAGGACTGTGTAGCTATGGAGAGCACAATATTATACCATTAGTTGCCCGAGGCTATGCCATGTTAGCTACAACTGTAGGGTGTTTGTAACACGAGCTCCAGACATTTGTTTCCACGCTCTAGGCATTGACAGTTATAGCCGCTCAGCAAAGCTTCGTGGTGCCTTTTTCTGGTGGAGCGCGGAGCGTAGATGATTTAAAAGGCAGCTGAGACATGCAGGATGAAAGAGGAGTGTCACTGTAGAATGCTGGAGATGAGAGGGACTGCCAGCCTAAGATCCAGGAGGCGAGAAAGACAGTCAGTGTGGAGTGCAGGATTCGAGAGAGACTGTCAGTGTGGAGTATAGGAATGAGAGAGAGCGTCAGTGTGGCGTGCAGTATTCAAGAGAGACTGTCAGTGTGGAGTATAGGAATGAGAGAGCGTCAGTGTGGCGTGCAGTATTCGAGAGAGACTGTCAGTGTGGAGTATAGGAATGAGAGAGAGCGTCAGTGTGGCGTGCAGGATTCGAGAGAGACTTGTCAGTGTGGAGTGCAGGAGGCGAGAGAGACCGTCAGTGTGGCGTGCAGGAAGAGAGAGAGACTTGTCAGTATGGAGTGCAGGAGGCGAGAGAGACCGTCGGTGTGGCGTGCAGGGGACGTAAGATATTGTAATTGCTGGGTGTACGAGGCGTGGGAGACTGTCATGTAGGGTGCAGCAAATGAGAGAGATTGTCAGTGTGGCGTGCAGGATACGAGAGAGACTGTCAGTGTGGGATGCAGGAGATAGAGACACTGGAAACGAGAGACTGTCAATGAGGCGGGAGAAACGGTCATTGTGGGAAGCCGGAGTTGAAATACTCAGCGTGGGACGCCTGGGATAGGAGAGACTGTCGCTGTGGGATGCAGAAGATGAGAGGCAGTGTGAGTGCAGGTGTGTGGGTAGGAAAGGACGGCGTGTACGTCATGAGTGCGGGCACGGTTTCTGTGGGGTGAAAGGGAGAGGAGGGCTGCTGGTCTGGGAGGGTGGTCTGTTGGAAGAGGGGGTCGCCGTGGGAGGCACTGATGATGCAGTACTGAGGGAGAGAGTCCGTATTTGCACCGAGTGGTCGTCGGAGGTGTGAGGGCACAGGCCGCGGTGCCCGTGACATTGTGAGTGAGGATACGAAGCCGGATTTGACGGACGGGATTGTGACAGAACATTTCTCGCTGCACCAACACAAACAGAGGCAGCGAGACACATGTCACCGGTGGAGGGGGCGGGTGTCTGCGCGCTGCTCCGGGGACAGCGGGGGAGGGGCGTGTGTGCGGTGCTGCTGGGGAAGGCATGCGGGGCTGCTGAGCAGGGACAAAGGAAGAACAAA
This sequence comes from Lissotriton vulgaris, assembly GCF_964263255.1. NCBI lineage: Eukaryota > Metazoa > Chordata > Amphibia > Caudata > Salamandridae > Lissotriton > Lissotriton vulgaris. The sequence continues at coordinate 427,620,733 of NC_141693.1, forward strand.
AACGGAGGTTGGATGGGCAAAGGAAGAAAGAGGCGACACACGAACTGGAAGAATAAAAACTAAAAAGGAGAAAATTGGGGATATTAAATAGAAAGGGGTGAAAGAGGGGGAGGCAGGAAAGTAAACGGAGAGCGGTGAGACAAAACGAAGACGACTTTCAGGAGGCGAGCGTGGGAAAGGAGAGGAGGGGAGAGCACGGCGGGCAGGGGAGGGGGCGGAGAGGGGAGAGGTGCGACACGGCAGGCAGACAGGGGAGGAGAGTAGGAGGAGGAGGGGGGAGGAGAGTAGGGGAGGCACGGCCTAGCGGCCGTGCAATCAAGAAGTGAGGGGGCGGGAGAGTAGGCAAGGCAGGCGGCTGGGGGCATGTGCACGCGCTTTTAAGCTCAATGCGCATTGAGCTTAAAAGTCACGGGCTCTGCAAGGAATCGCCACGATTCCTTGCAAGTTGGACAAAGAGTGGATAAGCCCCCATAGTCTCGCTTGCTCGATGCGCATGCGCATCGACAGGCGAGACCTAAACAACGTATTTACCGAATCAAGTCCTCTCTAGGCCCACAGTTCGGCAGCAAGGGACCCCCTATGCAACCCAGACGCTGCTCTCATGCTCTTGACCAGCATGAAAGCAGCACCAGGATTGGCTGGGGTGCACTAGCTCAGCGCTCCTACAGGCATTGGAGGCCTGTGCCTGCTCTCCACCCAGCTGTGTAAGACAGCTCGGGTGAAGAGGTTTAAAGTGCACATGTCAGGCTGGCCGTCGCAAGGCAGCCGGCCAAAGGGACATGCGCACTTTTAACTTTAGATGTGCACCATTCCTCTACCAGACTGGCAGTCAGCAGTCCTGGCCCTGCCCGAGCACTTGCCTAGGCTGGATGGCTGCACTGAAAAATAAAACCGTAATAAATGATTACAGTTTATTTTTCATGTTTGCTGCACTGGCAGTATGGAAAGCGATGCTCCTGCGCCCTGGTGGACGCACAGCCACTGGCTGGCTTGAGAGTGTAATGTGATCCTTTCTGTCCGTATTGCTTGCACTGACAAAAATGGATCCCTGCTGGAATGGCCCTTAATTTTGGCAGTTCTTGTCCTTGAATGGTTAACCATTCTGCAGCGACTGTAAAAAGCTTGATGTGTCAGCATTGACCGATTGCAGCGTCTCATCCACATTCTTACTGAAGACATCCTGCCTGTCAAAGGGAATGTCCAAAATCTTTGACGTCATCATGTCGAAATATCGTACTTGAGCCCTCCATAGCATCTATTCACTGCTGCATTTCCAATATGACTAAAGCAGCAAACCGAGGAATCTATAAGAGCGTTGATTAGAGATGGTAGAGCTTTGTTGTCCTCTCAGCATTACCTTTGCCTGAATTGTCTTCCTGCGACAACTCAACAATGAAAGGGACTATGCGACTACACCGATGGCCATTACTGTCAAGGCGCTGGCAGTTTCAGCAGTATCTGCTGCCAAAACAATGAAACGCTTACCCACTGAGTCTCATTTAAACACATCTCTATCTGCGGGAGTAATACATGGTGTTGCAGGGCTGAGTGATCTGGTTTAGGTGGCACAGAAACCATGGAATCAGTTTTAATTTGATTCAAGATGCGGTAGTAGCAGACTCCGTCGCCTTGTATTTCTTTTTGCTACACAAGAAGTTTAATGCTGGAATACCTGGATGTTTTTTCTTCACTAAAAGTCCTTCATCTCAAATGTGAGCCATGGCAGCCCAATTTTGTGAAATTTTCCATTAACAGGGGAAAAAATCAGTCTTTTCCACATTGGACAAAAGCGGATTAAACCTCTGAGATGCATGTTCTATCAGAGCATCGAATTTGTCAATCTTATAAGTGGGTGAATCTCTTTGAACAGGATCTGGACATGTGTTACACTGAACGACAGAAAACGGTCTTTAAAAAGGTACATTTAAGCTGAGATCAGTATCTCCTGCATTATCTTTCTCGTCATAACCCTAAATTGAACCCTCAACCCCTTCATGTTGCTGCTTATTGAAATTGGAGAAGGTATGCCATTATCACTATGGACAGGAGAAGCCTAAAGAGGCGCCGTCTGGACAGGTCTGCCAGTCAGCTTGTTCAGCTGGAGGCATCAGAGGGATAGGGAGCAGGATAGGAGGCTTCAGAGTGCACACTAACTCCTGCTGAAGATGCTGCTGAAACAGAGCTGGCAAAATCTGGTAAATATTCTGTACCATGCTTTGCAGAGTAATAAAAAGTGCAAAAGGTAGTGCACACGCAGCATAAACAGCAAAAAGGGTTGTTGATCCTACCGGGGTCTTAATTTAACAGGAGGCCAGATGGTCGGAGTCTACAATTCTGGGAATAGAGCGGAAGAGGGGGAGAGTTAGGGGTAACTGTTTCCTATTCTTTGTGGATTTGTATAACAATGGGTCGAGTACCCTCAATCTGGTAGTCATCCTCACTGAAAAAGGCTTCATATTTTAGTTAAGTTCATGTGAAGACACTACCTATACAGTAGCAGACGTAATGGCAAAAGCTGAATGAGATTGCTGGAAAGCAGTCATTGGTTGGCCGGGTGACTACCAAACTATCTACTGCTGTAAATCTAGCAGGGTAAATATATGGTATGGATGATAGCTCTGTTAATAAGAGTTCCATCGACCATGGTGCTGCAATCATCAATGGTTGTGGTCCAGCTTACAAAGTCATTAACTATGATGTTGTCGATGGTAACTTCTACACTGTTATTTGAGCTCAAATATGGTGCGTAGAAACACTCACATAAGCCGCTGTTGAGACTTCTGTGACAGACAACATGTTATCTGAAGAAGACAACAATATCGAAGGTAAAGTAGCTGACAATTTTAACACCGTGAAAGCCGTTCGAGGCAAATGTTGAATTTTTTTTTTAGGCACATCTAACTAGCGCAAGCCTCTGATTTCTGAGAATGATTCATGAGAGCTCAGATCCTTTGTCTTCCAAAGACGAGGACGATGGCGGGCGATCAGAAAACAGTCTTAAGCACAGACCCAGACGGTATTTGCATCAGAGCAGAAGTTTTTGATTTACACTTTTGTGGCAAGCTTAAAGGTCAACGCTTACTTAATGGAGGTGGAAGACTCCGCCTTTTCTTGAGGGTCTCTAACGTCAAGCTTTTTCTTTCTGTCCTTCAGATTCGACCTTAAAGGCTCCTTGCAGATGTCACATTTGGTTCGTAACTAGGATGAAGGCAAAATCTGGGGGGCGGTCTATGGAAGTTATTCTCTTGCCAGACGTGGGTCCCTTGCTCAATGTGCCACTGGATTCAAGCTAGCGTGGCTGAAAGGGGGGGTGGGGGGGTGGGGAGGTAATACCCCAAAAACGGTCCCAGGATGCTAGTTTCTGGTCCAGGGAGGACCTGGCTTGGCAGTTCAGGCTACTGTTACCATGAGGCGCAGGGTCAAGACTGATTTGCAAATGGCTGGGTCTAAACTGGGATGGCATGGTGAGCAAAAGAACGATGGATTTAAACCAGATCTCTTGAATGAGCATTCCGACCATCATTTGCTTGCGTTGCACAGGGCTTAAGCCATTGAGAGTTTTTCCTCTGAAAATTGACATCTTTAGAAAATTCCTAACAATATCTGTCAATAAATAGGCAATGCTCTGGAAAACAGTGCTGCAGTTATTAAGAACAAAGGAGAAGAACGCTCTTGGAACAGTCAAATGGAGACACAGAAGCAAAGCGTTCCCGTTCACTTATCGCTGGGTAGAGAATTTGGCTTTTGGAAGTCTACCAGGGGTAGGGCGGGCGGTGCTGTCGTCCGATCAGCTGAAATTTAGGTCACATTAAGAGATGCACTGGTTGTGTGTAGCCTATGACCTTTTTTTCAGTGTTAGGTAATGCACGCTGCTTTGAAAAAAAATGATTTCCAAGGGTACGCAGCCTGACAACTGGGAATTTGTACGCAGCCTGACCACTGGGAATTATTCAAGATTGTGTATATATAAAAGAACCAAAGTGGGCGAATTCACCAAAGTTTGCTGTTCATAGGGGTGTTCTATTGTGTTCTAACCCACTGCTACAACGACTCCCATTGAAAGAAAATGGAAAGGCTAGGAAACCAACTGGGCCCATACCGGATGTGCATTTGGACTGTTACTCGACTAGACTGTATTGCAAGTGCCATAGGGAAATGCACATTTAGACACTTGGCACAATGATTTCCATATTTTTAACTTGGTTGGGTCCTTTGAGTTGTAGATTGGGGAGGCATTAAAGCGCTTTATGGTGAGCAGCACACAACTCCGGAACGAAAGATTATTGGTTACCCCAATGGATATTTATTATTGTTAGTTAGTGGGACTAGTCTTGTGCTCCCAATGAAAACATTTAATGCATTTAGAGGAGTTACATGCAATAATTAGCAAGGGCTATGCGAGTTCCAGCGAATGGTTGGAGAAATGAATAAATGAGAAAAAAGTTACGTTTTGTAAGGTTGCATGAGCATGGTTAAAACAATGGGAAGATTTGCTCAAGAAAATTAGATGTTCACAATTTTTAGAAATACAATAAACAACATTATGAGAGACAGGCAAGTGATTTAGAGTGAGCTACAGCCAGAGGGAAGGGGCATGCAGAGGATGGAGGTAAGGAGGGCCACTCAAAAGAAATAGGAGAGATCACTTAAAACTTCCAAATTTACATGCAGGGTTTTAGAATGTAGTGGGAGGGGACATTTTGGTATGTCATGCAACCTGAAGGTGTAAAGCTGTAGAAAGAAATACATGTCCACGTCAGATAGTGCTATAAGAAGTACAAGGATTGGCTGTAGAATGCGGTTAAACAATCTTTCTGATGCTAGGACTGAACTCTGTTGTGTCTAGAAAGTCCCTTTCAAGGTATACCAGTGTAAACCCTTATCCTGAGTACCTGACTGCATACGTAGCTGGTAAAATGCCATATTATTTTGGCCATAGCATCACACTAATCACATGTGTGAAAACCTAGGCCTAGTCCTAACTATGTGTGGTCCAGAACATGTCCTGAGACCAGGTGGGGACACAAAAGGTAAACTCAGAGTGGACCGAGGACTACGGTCCTGGTCTTGGGTTTAGCACATACGGTAGATGTGACAGAACTTTAGATCAGTGTTTGTGCCAATCTGGAGTACTGGCCCCTAACGTAAAGACTGTGAAAACTCTGCAGCTGTGTATTTGTGGAGATTGTGAGAGTGTGTAGTACGCATGGAGCAAAGGTGTAGTAGTCCGTGTATAAACGTCTCACTATTGAAGCCAGTGGGATCCATTTTGCATGACCATGGTTTCATATGGCACAAGATGGAGGACCTAAAACATATGGAGAGTAAGGAATTGCGTCCGTAGATCTTGGACGGGGAATACTCCTGATCCCCTGGTCAAGAATTATAAAGAACAAATGAAGGAGTATTACCCGATGAGAGATGAAGGCTTTCCAAACGTGGAAACAGTGTTCCTTGTTAATAAACCCCTCACTCACCACCTAGTGGTGACTTGCTTCATCATCGGGGCCCACCCAAGTGGCCTAGCGTCACTTGGGTGTGCTGCGACACCTGAGTTACAGTGGAGCAGGTCGTGAAGTGTGGATGCAAACAAAAAAAGGGTGAGTGTTAAAAATTGTCCTGGTTTATGACTTTATATTACAATTTTATTAAAAAAGCAACTGGACAATGTTAAAATATAGGTGAGATACTGGAAGGGGAGTTACGACCTACGTATCTCAATTATGTGTTGGTCAACATGTTTCAACCATTTGGGGTGATCCCCGGTATTCATCAGGACCAATGAAGGAAGTGGGAGGTGTGGGTCCCCTAAAAGACGCACCCTGTCCTAAATCCTTAGTCATCCAGAGGAAAGAATGTTCCACTGGGAAGACACTCCTAAGAATGTAGGGTGCCAGAAAAAAACCTGTGGAAAAAAGGGAGAAAGGAAAAGGAAGTGATTACTATCCTGTAACGTAGTGCAGATTCTTAGTGCATTTTACGTGCAGTCGTACTTGCATTCCACGTTGGTGTTTTGGAAATAGTGCCTTCTGGAGTTGAGGATGTGCCTTCTTAGCTAGTAGAAGCGTGCTCTTATCGTGAGAGTGTACGCTTCATTTGGAGGATATTTAAGGCTATGCAGAATTTATTGATGTTGTTCTCAGTGCGTGCCTGAAAAAGCATGCATTAACGCTATATTCAGTTAACAAGGGATTTGTGCTCATTACTCAAATGGCGAAGAGTTTGTGAACTAAGCCAGATGGCTACTATTTGGAGCAAGTGAGCTAAAAGATGTCCTAATTGGGACTTGTGGTGCTTTAAGAAAAAGAGACAAACCAAACTCACAAAAACATATAACACGAAGGATGTCACAGAACGTGACATGTCAGAGAGCAGGCTTACTAGAGGGATTCTCTTGTTTGGCTTCAACTAGCAGGGGGTAGGTGCTTCACGCGTTACAACATATTCTAAGTGAAAAGAGGTATATCACAGATAGGTCTACGGAAGCAGGCCTTGGGTGGCGACTCGTGAATTAAGGCAATGGGAGATCCTGTTTGGAAGGAAGGTTACTTACAGTTGGCTGTCATGAAGAGAGGCTAATCACCTACGTCTACCGTCCACCGCTCGGCTATGAGAAATGGGTGAGCGTGGAGATTATTTAACTACTGGCTGGCTTCCGGGTGTGGTCATGTGACTACTATGGAGGCCCAAAGGGAAGTGAGTTGTCATGGAGAAAATGAAATGCTACGCATGCGCGGTAGATGGATTAATCAAAAGGTTTCAGGAGAGTATGCCGCGCATGCTTGTTAGGTGGGTTTACACAAAGAAAGTGGATGTTACAACAGTAGTGCTATTTCAGTACAGAGCCCCATGGGATATTATCATTAAGACCCCTTTTATGTGTGGAAAGTCTATATATCCATCTCTGTTCTTTCTCGAACAAGCGGGCTTGGATGTTGGGACCTGGTTGTAGCTGTTCAATGACTGTCCACCTCATGCCATTGGTAGTATGGTTGACCGTAAGGAAGTGATCCGTGAGTTTTGTTATATTTTTTTTGCATCTTATGGTACTTCTGTGTTCGCAAATGCGCTGTTTGATTTTGCGAGTCGTCATGCCCACGTAGGGCTTTCCACAGGTACAGGTGATTAGATAGATCACATTGCTGCTGTTGCAGTTAGTGTGGGACCTCTGCTCCCACACTTTTCCGGGTTCCAGGCTGAGTGTCTTAGTGTTTTCTGTAAGGTGGCAGACACTGCAGTCTCCACACCGCGAATGTCCCGTTACTGGGGGGAGGCCCCATATTTGTGTCAAGGTCGGGTCGCTGGTGTTTGTGCTGCTTTTAGGTCTTGTGTTGACCAAAGTATTTTTCAGACTGGGGGCTTTCTTGTAAGAGAACAGAGGTTTTTCCCAGTTGAAGCTTCCAGAGTTTATTATGGACCAGTGTTTCCTGATGCTTTTGCTGACTTGGTTGGAAATCGCATTATATGTAGTCACACATGTTAGGGGTGTATTGTCATTGTTTTTAGTGGTTTCTTCCAAAAGAGCTTGGCGCGGCTGATTTCTGGCTCGTTTTTGGCATTTATTTGTGATCTTTTTTGGGTAGCCACGTTGTGCTAATTTCACCGTGAGGTCTTCAGCCTGTTCTTTATAATCCGTGAGTTTGCTGCAATTCCTACGTAATCGTAAGTATTGGCCATAGGGAAGATTTTCCCTCAGCGGTCGTGGGTGAAAACTCTCGAATCTTAAAAGGTTGTTTTTTGCTGTAGGCTTGAAGTGTGTTTTGGTGGTCAGGACTTCTTGTTCTCTTTTGATCTGGATGTCTAAGAAGACCATTTCGTTCTTATCCATATTGTGGGTGAAGTGAAGGTGTTGATCACAAGTGTTGAGCCAAGTTATAAATGTTGTTAGAGTTTCTTGTGGGCCCTTCCAGATGGCTAGCACGTCATCAATATATCTGCGCCAGAATTTGATGTTATCTAGGTATGGGTTGTTAGGTGACAGGATGTATTTTTTCTCAAAATCATACACATACAAACCCGCTACGCTTGCCGCAAAAACACTGCCCATTGAAGTGCCCCCTATTTGCAGGTAGAGGGACCCTTCGAACTCATAGAAATTTCTTTTGAGGGCTAGTGTCGCGCATCTGATGATGAATTCTTTTGGTGTTCGGTATTCCCATGTGGTTTGTTCCAGAGTGTCTTTAAGAACATTAATGGTGGCATCCTGAGGGATGTTAGTGTAGATGGAGGACAACAGATTCACCAGACATAGGTAGTGTTGTCTGCATTCTTGTTGCTGGAGAGTGGCGTACCCGACACTGAAGTGAAGAACATGGAGACAGGGCCACCTTTAGTAATTCCATGAACAGGTTTTTAGCCAGGGGCTGGTGATTAGTTCTTTCTGAACACTGCAATTTGTTAGGTGGTAGGGGTGAAAGGCTAGGGCTACATTTTTGTTTTGCAAGAAGAGGAAGTTTGTAGGTCAGGCGTGCCCGCTGACTGTCCCGATTACTACTTCAGAGATTGATGAGACTGGTACAAAACCATGCACAGCATGTGCCCTTTCTGTGAAAAGACTTTACATAAAGGTTGTCTGAATAGCATTCTGAGAAGGACACTGGAACGGAGCAACTAAAAATATACACAAAGTAAACTAAGAATATACACAAAGTAAATATTTTTGGAACTGAGTGCACAAAAAGACTGAAGAAATGAAGAGATAGGCACAGACCGCACTGCTAGACAATTTTGAAGGAACAGTATATTACAGACATATCTGTACAGGGAAGTGTTACCGGGGCGCTCTCTTAATGACAGTAAAACTGACAGACAAATAAAGGTTTCATTAGCAGGCTCATTAACCAACAAGATTTTACCAGTAGCACATGCATTGCTCAAACCAAGTGGTAAAATGTATTTCTTATAATTCTGTTTAGGCCATTGGATCACATGAAGAGTAGGATGTAAAAAAAAAATATATATATATATAAAAATAAAAAAAATTAATAACAAATATATTTTTTTTTTGCCCCGCTGCCAGCAGCCCCTAAACGCTGAATAAACCAAAGGCGTGAAAGGGACGACGTGACCTATTTGGTGAGGTAGAACCGAGGCACAAGAAAGCATAGAAACAAACGTGGAAAACGCAAAAAGGGGGCAGGGTAGAAATACCCTGACCCCCTAGGCATGCTCAGGGGTCCCACAAGGAACCCCAAAAATATATATTTTTTTAAAATTGCGGGGTCCGCGTACGGTACGCGAACTCCGCGAAAAAAACCCGGGTCTGCATTTTTATGAATTAGCGCCCAGGGGGACCATATCCCGGGGGCAAAATGATTTAAAAAGTGTGGGGGCTCCCAATCCCCCCCCCCCACTGCCCCGGGGACCACCACCCCCCGGGGCTTCGTTAAAAAAAAAACCAAATAAACCTGTGTGTGGGGCTCAAGCCCCCCCACACGCCCCGGGGACCGCCACCTCCCCAGGGCACTAATATGCAAAATAGGGGGGGGGGCGGTGACGGGGACCAACACCCCACGGATGTTGGGAGGGGTGCCAGCGGCCCCCCTCCTGGAGCCCTCTATGGCCTTGGGGACCACCACCCCGAGGGCCGGCTCCTGCAGTGTCCCGGGGTGCCCACCCCCGGGACACTGCCGTTTGCTGTGGTAGGGCGGGACCTTCGCGGCTCCCACCCTACCACAGTAAACTGCTTTGATTTTTGAAAGAGAGCACTTTCAAAAATCAAAGCAGATTGCTTTTCTGTATGGGGAGCAGCATGTTAGCTGCTTCCCATACAGAAAAGCGATGCGTGGAGCCGGCAGGGACAGTGGGGGGCTTGGGGACCCCCCCACGGCCCCCAACGAGAAAGGGCAGGCCCCGGGGGATGGGGTCCCCGGGACCGAAATAGGCCACAGGAGGGGGGCCATGCGGCCCCTTTCCAGATTAAAAAAAAAAAAAAAAATTATAAAAATTGGGGGAAGGCCCTGGGGGATGGGGTCCCCAGGCGCACACTGGAGGTTCCTGGTGTGCTAGTTGGCCCCCAGGGACAGCAGTATGCAAGGGGACTTAATCCCCCAACTTAAAACGCGTTACGGGTCATGTTTGCACAGTGCTGAAGGTGGGGGCTTGAGGTGACATCTGTGCAAACACGCCCTGTGGTGCATTTTAGGTTGGGGAATATATTCCTCTTCAATCCAACCCTAGGGGCCAACTAGTCCAACGGGTACCTCTAGTAAGTGCCACGGAGCTGCGTTGCTGAGTGTTGTAAAAAGGGGGCGTGCCCTCTGAACACCTCTCTACAACGCAGCTCCCTGGCGCAAACTGGAGGTACCTGATGGGCTAGTTGGCTCACAGGTGACCTCAGGATTGAAGAGTAATATTTCTCAACCTAAAATGCGCCACAGGGCGTGTTTGCACACGTGTCCTCAGGCCCCGCTAGCTTCCTTCACTATTGAGCGAAATAGTCCTCTAAAATTAGTCAAAGTACGAATTCAGATTTACTCACCTGTTATCACAAGAGACATCCGTGCTGCATCTTTGAGCCCAGGACGGACCCTGAAAAGTAAATGTAACCATACATACAGTAACTTGAATTTCCTTCCATAGGCTAACATTTACATCTTTGACTTGGAAATTCTAAGTGTGGAGTTTTGGAACTTTAAAATATTCTTCTAAAATCAGTTGAACTACGTATTGCAATTTACTCGCCTTTTATCAGGAGAGACCTCAGTGCTGTATCTTTGTGGATGGAGAATCCTAGGTTCATCAGTGTGCTGGTCACTCTCTGTGCCTGCTGCTTGCACGTTTTGTATGAGCTTGCTTTGATCAGCCAGTCGTCCAGGTAAGGGTACACGTGTATCCCTTCTCTTTGTAGGTGTGCTGCGACTGTTGCGAGGCACTTTGTGAAAACCCTTGGTGCCGATTTGAGTCCGAACGCCAGGGTTGTGAACTGGTAGTGGTCTTCTCTGATGATGAATCTGAGGAGGTGTTTGTGGCCCCTGTTCATTGGGATGTGCAGGTAGGCATCTTTTAGGTCTATGGTGACCATGAAGTCCCCGCCTTCCAATTGAGGAAGTACCTCTTGTAAGGAAGTCATCTTGAACCTTTGCGTTCTTACGAACTTGTTTAAGAATCTTAAGTCCAGGATGGGTCTCATAGTTTCGTCCACCTTTGGTACCAGGAGTTATGTGTAGTATACGCCCTTGTTCCTTTCCCTGTAAGGTACTGATTTTATGGCTTGTTTCTGCAGGAGCTCATTTGCTTCCTCCCGAAGGAGCTCTTGGTCTTTACTTGCAATGGCCTTTTTGGTTTCCTGTCCGTTGGCTTTCCTTCCAACTCTATGCAGTACCCAAACTGTAAGATGTTGAGTACCCATTTGTCTGATGTTATACTCTTCCACTCCCTGAAGAAGTGTTTCAGTCTTCCTCCCACTGGTCTTACATGTACGGAGGTGTCTAGTTCGCGTAACTCCTGTCCGATGTGTTTGTGCTCCACCCTGGGAGTTTATGCTCGGATGGGCACATGGAGTTTTATAGAGTCACTTGGAGGCGGGCTGCTGTCCCCCTCTCTTATGTCCACGTCCATTCCCTCTCCCGCGAAAGGACTGGCCTCCTGGTTGGTACTGCCAGGACTGTTTTTGCTGCCCCTGCTGTGACTGGGTGTCTGCTTGGTGGGCTTGTTGGAACGCATGGTGTGATGTTCCTGGCTGGTTTCCTCCCCTCCCGTTAGGTCTTTGTGACGGGGTGCCCCTTTTAGCACCTCTGAACTGCAATGCCCCCATGGATCTTGCAATCTCGTTACCCTTCTTCAGTTGGCTGAGTTTCTCATCAACTGGGGCCCCGAACAGCGTTTCTTCATTGAACGGTGTGTTGAGGATGCTGTCCTGCACTTCTGGCTTGATGCCCGAAATTCTGAGCCAGGCTTGTCTTCTCTCCGTGATGCATATCATCATGAGCCTGCTGGAGGTGTCTGCTCTGTCCAGGGCAGTCTTGAGGCAAGAATGGGCTGCATTCCTCCCCTCTTAGACAAGGTTTTCAGCTCTTTGCTTGAATTCCTGTGGCATGTTCTTTACTAACTCGCCCAGCTCTTCCAGGATCTGGTATTGGTGCCTGTTGAGCAGTGCATTGGAATTCCCCATGCGCCAGTGCATTGCGGCATTCCGTTCAATTCATCTCCCCACCAGGTCCATCCTCTTGCTTGCTTTGTCTGGAGGTGGTCCAGAAGTGGTAGGCACATTGGTCCTCTTTCTTGCCGTGGCTGCGATGATGGAGTCTGCTGAGACCGATCCCGGAATATAGTGTGGGTCCTTGGAGGAATGTTTATACTTTTTCTCCGTCCTGGGAGGGACGGCTTTGCATGTAGCTGGTTCTTTGAAAGCCTCTTTTCCCTGTGCCATGACACTGTCGTGCATGGGCAGGAACTGGCTCCTTGTTTGTGTAGGGAGCAGTGTCTCGAGAAGGAAGTCTGCTTTCTGCTTTTCTTCGTCGAGTTTTATTTTGAAAACTGCAGCTGCATTCCTGATGACTGTTGTAGACCCCGATGTCATCTGGCAGCGAGGGCTTCGAGGGATACGTGTCGACTGCTTCCTCTGGGCTCTCGGTGTCGACGTCCTTCCAATCTATTTCCTGAGTCTCCGAGGATGCAGACCCGAGGAGTGTCCTGCGGTCGTGGTCTCCTTCATCCTCGTAGGAGGTCTCCTCCTCTTCTTGGTCATCGAAGGTCTCGACGCCCACCGACTGTCCTTCGACGTCGTAGTCCTCCTCAGTTTCCTCGACCACCGGTAGCCTAGGTTTCGTGGGGATTGTGTATTCCTTCATCCTGGAGTCAAAATCTTTTTTCCGCTGCAGGATGTTTTCCATCTCGGCCTCGAGGCGTCTTTTCTTTCTCCATTTGGTCTGCGTTGAATGGATCGGCTGCTCTTTTCGGCGCCGAGCAGACTTTCGTCGTCGAAGGTTTCAGTGCCGAGCTGGCTCTCGGGTCCTTCGTTGGCGCCGAAGCGCCCTTCGGGTCCTTTTCCCTCAGCGTCGAACGCTCCTTTTCGGGTGCGGTTTGACGTCTTTTGCTGTTCTCCAGTTCTCGGCACCTGGGAGTCATTCTCAGAGGATCCGCTGTGCTTGGTGTATCCACGGACGCCGAAGCTTTCGGCGTCTTCGAGGTTTTGCCATCAATTTTTCGAGACTCGGGGTCTCTGTGCCTTAGGGGCCGTAGAGTCTCCTACCTTCTTTGGAGTCTTCGTAATATCGGTCTCTACGACCGTGTAGCCGTTGTGTTCTGCGGCGGCGTGGTCCTCCTCGTCTGATGATAGCCCCAGGTCTCGAAGGGACGGTGGCTGTCCATTGCCCTGCATGGTGGCGTTGGCTATCCTCTGTCTCTCTCTCTCGTAGAGTCTTCGGTGTGAAGGCGGAGTAGGCGTTGCAGTCCTCGCTATCGTGGTCGACCGGTAGGCAAAGGTTGCAGACCGGGTGCTGGTCCTTCTGCACGTACTTGTGGTGGCAGTTACGGCAGAATTTGAAAGGAGTGTTGTCCATCTCATGCGTTCAGGGGGCCCCTTGAGCTTGCATTCTCCGATGGACGTTGAAGTTCTTGAAGTTCTTCTTCTCCTTCGTCGTCCTCTTCGATGTAGTCTCCTGTAGTCTTCTCAATCTCTTTTCTTTCTCCAAAAATGTCTGGAGCCCTTTTGGGAACGATCCAGACCCAACCACGGAAAAAAGAATCTGAAGATGGCACCCAGGAGTGGGAGCTTCCGCGGGAAGCGTGCCGACGTCACCGGAAATACACCAAAGGTGGGACGTCGACGCCCACCTGGGCTACGGAAAAAAAAAAAGAAGAAAGAAAAGACTAGGAATCCGGACCCAACAACAAGACCGCCGAATAATGCACAGCATAGTGAATCCAGAAAGATTCACGCTGCAAAACTTGAATTTTCTTCCATAGGATATCATTGCCTGCTATATAATATATATATATATATATATATATATATATATATATATATATATATATATATATATATATATATATATATATATATATATCAATTTCAATATTTTTAAAAACATTTATTTTTCAATTTATATAAAAAAAATATGTAATGTAAACAATAAGATCTAAAAATGTATTTAAAATAATGTAGTAAACCAGTATAAAAAAAATATAACAATTAATACATTTAAAAATTATCATTTACAAAACCTTTGAAATTCACAGAAAAATCCATAGGTTTCACATACATTCTAGTTAGCTGCACATTTCACTCATACTAAACCATTGAAATTCCCCCGTTATAGTTCACTATAACTTGCGAGCCCGCAATGCACTGCTGGTGACGTCACATATTACATCACTCATGACATGGTCAGTGACATCACTGATGATTTCTCAAATGACATCACTGATGACATCATCCTTGTGAAAGAGTGACAGACCTCCTCAGCGCAATATAACCCTTGATACACACATTAAATAGAAACAAAAATTTTCAAAAAAAATGGAAAAACCAATTCCAGTTAGAACCTATTCAGTAATTCTAAAATCTACATACACATCCAGTCATTCACTAACAGTTCCATATAGGCACTCATACATGTACTCACTCATCATGTGTACTCATACACCTATACATCTTATTACACACCGACACCATCTATAGAGTTACTCACACACACTCACACATGCAAATAAACTAACATCCATTTACTTGCAAATACAGCTATACACCCACCACTGCACTTTCTTCTACATAATCGTACACATACTTACTCTCTTAAACAATCACTTATAGAAACACATACTTATTTATACAGGAACTCTTACAATCTCTCGCTCTCACATATACTCACTTATATACAACAATACTCACATATACTAGTTTAAAACATATGTAATTACTCAAAGATACTATTGAGACATTGATTCACTCACTAACACCCCCATACACACACTCATCCACACATACAGTCCTGTACACATGTTGTCTTCAAACACACAGACAGTGAGTCGCACATTCACGCATCTATGCTGTAAGTAATACCCCCCCACCAAACCATACAGACACTCCTACTGATACTCTAAAAAACAACTAATAACCCATATCGACACTCATGTAGCTAGTCACCAACCCATGCAGCCACTTATACACAAAGTGAGACACCGATACAGATATTTACATATTTAAACATTACTCGCTAATACATGTATTCACTAAGATACACTTAAGTCAGTTATACAATCATTTTTACAAAAAAAAAACACGTCCATTTAGACACTTATTTACACATTTATTCTTCCATCGACCTTTAGATATACATATATAAAACATTTATTTTTTAGAAAGACACACATTCAATAAATGATGTCATCAGTGATGTCATTTGAGATGTCAGTGATGTCATGAGTAATGTCACTGACCATGTCATGAGTGATGTAATATGTGACATCATCAGCAGTGCATTGCAGGCGCGCGAGTTATAGTGGACTATAACGGGGGAATTTCAATGGTTTTGTATGAGTGAAATGTCCAGCTAACTATAACGTGTGTGAAACTTATGGTTTTTTCAGTGCATTTCTAAGGTTTTTTAAATGCTAATTATTAACTATAACGTGGCTGAACCCTATGGTTTTTTCAGTGAATATATTATATATATATATATATATATATATATATATATATATTCGTTGCTTGGCTCAGTCTGGTTAAATAAATGGAGGAGAAAGAAAAGAGTAAGCGCACGTTTCTAACATGTTTAATTTCACAATGCTTGTGGGTATACAATATGTTTTTGTGACTATTGTCTCTATGCGTCCCTTGTAGTTTATTTATTTATTTATTTATTTAAAGTTTTATATAGCGCGAACAAGATCTTTGCAGATATCAGAGCGCTTTACAGAAACAGTAGGTAGGGTAAACAAAACTCTTGAAACAATATAAAATTCAGTAGTCAGTGAGTTGCAAAATAGGGTGACAATCACACAAGAGTATGCAGACTAATAACAATCAGGAAACATTAATATTGAAGCAGTACAAGGTCTAATCGGGTACGATTATAGCACCCCAGAGGGTGAGTAAACGCAGTGTAAAAGCAGAGTAGTAGTCAGTAATGGGTGCGTTGCAAGTTAGTGAGGCACTCAAATCATAGTGTACAACCCAATAGCCAAGTTGGCAACCAATAATATAGCATCCGTGCGATGATTTAGATCGGAGATCAGTCAAAAAGAGATTCGCATAGGTAAGCAATCAGAAGGCCGATAATGTAGGAGCCAAGTATTGTCATAGTTCCAGTATCAATAGTATTCAGGTGAATTTAGCCTGAAGGATGGCCTTCACCTCTTTCTTGAAGAGTGCAGTGGAAGGGATAAGCCTAGTTTCTGGCGGGAGTGCATTCCAGATCCTGGGCGCCATTCCTGAGAAGGAGCGTTTGTATGTTTTTTCCTTCCGGAATCTCCGTGGTTTCAGGAGGAGCGTTTTTGTGCTTCTGTTGGATCTTGAGCCTCCTGAAATGGTCAGCTTTTGAGAGAGGTAGTTGGGTGACTTGTGGTGTATGGCCGAGTGCGCCATACAGGCAATTTTCAGCTGAATTCTGGCTTCAATAGGCAGCCAGTTTAGGGATTTTAAATCAGGGGATATATGCGAGTGTTTTCTTGAGCCAGTGATGAGTCTCGCGGTCGCGTTCAGGGAGGCTCTTAGGGGAGCCGTTGTTGTAAGGGGGAGCCCGCTGAGAGCCGCAATACCGTAGTCTATCCGAGGAATGACTAAGGCTTGAACAACAGTTTGGAAGTCCTTGGGTGGAAGAAAGGGTTTGAGTTTTCTCAGCGTGTTGATTTGGAAGTTGGCTCCTTTAGTTGCTTTGCTAATATGCTGCTGCAGGTCGAGATTGCAGTCCAGTGTGATGCCAAGGGATTTCGCGGAGTCCACGATGGAGGGCTGGACATTGAGTGCGGTTAGATGATTGAGCCATGTTTGGGTGATGGCTTTTTTCGTGGGAGGAGAGATCAGAAGGAACTCAGTTTTCAGAGCATTTAGTTTGAGGTGATTGTCGGCCAGCCAAGCTTGGGTCTTTCTTAGTGTGGTATTCAACAGTTTGATGTCTTCAGGGGATTGAAGCTTGAGGTAGAGCTGAGTGTCATCGGCGTACATATGGAAGTGTACCTTTGAAGATTGAAGCAAGGTGGTGAGTGGTTCCATGACGAGGTTGAACAGTGTGGGGGATAGGGAGGAACCTTGTGGGACGCCTAGTGTTACTGGCACAGGCGTGGACAGAGCGTTGTTGTTCTTGAACTTCTGAGATCGTTGTTGTTGAGCAGCAAGCAAATCAATAGGGTCTGTCCGGCCTTTCGCTTAAAAACGCGCGTATTGGACACGCGCGTATTCAAATCCAACGTTGTGCATATATAAAAACGCTCTAAAGTTGCAACGTGAACCAACTCCTTCCCCCTCCCTCCCTCCATCCACTTCCCGGTCTGCCATCCTGACACCAACTGTCCATCCTAATATATGTAGACTATTTTCCCTATGCGTCCCTAGTAGTTTTGTTGCGCAGCAACCAAATCGGTAGGGTCTGTTCATCCTTTCGATTAAAAACGCGACCATTGGACACGCGCGTATTCAAATCCTACGTTGTGTATATATAAACACACACTTAATCAAACCCAACATTGTGTCAAAATTTCAAAGCAATCGATGAAGAAGTTTTGGAGATTTAAGATTTTGAACAAACGAACATTGACATTTTTATGTGCCTGTTCGGGCTTTCGATTAAAAACACGCACGTATATGACACTCGCGTATCCGAATCCAACATTGTGTATATAAAAACACGCGAGAATTCGAATCCAACGTCGTGTCAAAATTTCAAAGCAATCTGTTAAAAACTTTCGGAGATTTAAGATTTTGAACAAATGAACTTTTACATTTTTATTATATAGATATATATTTTATGAAATTGTAGGGCTATAAATCACATTGGAATAAACATAGCACCACTGGAAATTGGAAATAACTAAGATATCGATCCCATGTGGTAAGGGGAAGCCTTAAACCCCTTCTTAAGCAGAGGCAGCAGCATTTACGTATCCTGGTCAAGTGCAGCACTGAGGGGGCTCCTTACCGGATAGGAGCCTTTCAGTTTGTCAGTAAATATTGTTTGATTATTAACTGTCTTAGAGTGGCAGCGCGCTGTGCACTGGAAGTGACTGGAGTCCCCTATAAGGTGGGCATTTAGAGCATGTCGGTCCTGAGGAAAAAAGGAACAGAGGGCCATTGGTCTCCACAGTGGCTTAAGTACAGCAAGGGGTTCTTTATCCCATACATAAATTGTCCTGTGTGAGGCATAGAAACGTACTCTTCTGCCCCGGTGGCCCTCACGAGGCCCAAAGTTTCTGGAATCCCACCATAAGAGAAGCCCACATGATCCATTCTCCAGAGGCAGCAGGCCTAGATCTTTGTCCCACCCACACAACATTTCAGTCTCAATGTGTTTTGATTGGTGGACTTGTCTCCTTCTAGTGGTTATGTCAGAATCATTTGAGGTCTAGCCTTAGCTCTCCATTCGCAACAGATCAATTTTATCAAATATAAGCATTGTAGGCTTTGGGCTCTTGACTTAAGTTTTTTTTTTTCTGCTGGTAAGTTGAGGCTTTCCTCCCTATTGTAGTGTTTATCCCACCCAAGCAACATTTCACACTGACTATCGATTGGTCGAGTTGTCGCCCTCTAGTGGTGATGGCAGAACCTTGCACTCCGAGGAGGACTATTTTCTCTCTCTTTGTTCTACCTTCTCCCTCCTTTCTCACCCACAGCCCCCCTCCCCCCAAGGTCTGCTTGCTCCATCATGCTGTTTGCTGCTCACCACTTATACAGAAGCGTGTAAACTTCTTTGAATTCATCTAACCATTCCTAGATGGCTGCCTGTGCATGCATGCAGGGAAGTTTTTAAAATGTTTATGGTATTTCACTACATGTTATTTTATGAAGCAAGTAGTGAATGATATCTTCACTACAACACAAATGTTTTTCATTATTTTAAATGTTATACTATGTTCCTTATTAAAGCTCTCGACAGGCAGCAGTGGACAATATGGCCTTTGGACACTATCACTTAAGGTTAGCTGTACAACTATACTTCTTCCTCCAATGGACTGCTCAAGGACCTGCTCTCCCAAGAGCCTGCTGTTCATGACTAAAGGTTATTTACAGTTGATTCTGGAGGATAAGGTTTAAGAAGTGGGTGGAGGCCACAAAGTGGACCTAATTGCTACTGGAGACATACTAGGAGGTGCAGCTTAAGTTCCCATGGACAGAGCATACACAGTTCTTTGGGACAAAACCTACACAAAGAGCCCACTGCAATGTAATTAGATATATAGAAAAATAAAACAAAAAACAGAAATCACCTTTAAAACGTCAGATGAATGGATAATATTGTTCCGATACAAAACCTAAAAATGTGTTACTCAGGGTGAGCTATGCAATTGTACATCTCCCAATGCACTGCTTATGAGCTGAAGTCACAGATGGATCACAATTTTTTTTATCATCTATGTCATCACTATCTGCCATCAAATCTCACCACTGATCTCACTAAAGGTCCATGTGGGCACTGTTTCCAAGAATCCACTAGGTTTAACCTTTCTTTACATCCAGGCGCTGAGCACTGGGACAGGCATTTGGCCAAACCATGTGCTGAAGAGGAAAAACACAAAGCCAGAGGCCACGTACGACGAGGACAGAGGCCACTTTCGAGGAGGCCAGTAGGCTCAGTGTGGCCATGGATTCCACCCTAAAAGCCCACAGGACCGGCCTTTGGACCTGCAGTCTACTTGATATGTAGGGCTGCCAATGATCACCCCCTAATGCTCATAGGACAACTGTACCTAGCGAGCTGTGTGTGCAAGGCCAGGCCTTCACTAGGCCTCAAGTGTCCGGAATCCCATCTTAAGAGAAACCCATTTAATCCATTCTCCAGAAGCAGCAGATCTAGGAATCAGTGGTCCCATTTGACAACCAACAACTTCTGGTGATCCCCAGTGACATTATGTAACAGGAGGGGCTGACAAGACAGACCTCCGTTACAACTGTACTTTGGTTCTATGTATGCCACCTACAGGCAACAACTCATAACAATGCACTCAGGAGCTATTTGGTATTCATCAATATGAGGGCATCATCTCAACATTAAAACACAGACACTAGTGCAAACCCTGTAAGGTAACATGTGAAAACTGCCAATTGACACCTACCTCCAACAAAGGCATCTCCAGCACCATTTGTATCCACAATCAATGCTTGATCGATTTCCAGGACTGGGAAGGCAACCACTTTGTCCGCTGTGGAAAGAAGAGAATTTCTTTAAGTATGAGAACATCATCTATTTACAGACATCAGGGACCAGCATGGGAAGCATTTTCGCGCCCAGTCTGGCGAACCTTTATGTTCATACCTTTGAACAGGAACATGTTTTGACCACCACAAACCCATTCTTTTCACATATCCAATGGTGGAAGCGATATATAGATGATATCCTCGTGGTGTGGCGAGGTGATACTGAATCTATTTGACCGTTTCATCAATGGTTAAACACCCGTAACCAGTTCCTGAGATTTACTGTGGAGAGCAGTAAAGAGAGAATATCTTTTCTAGATCGATCCATTTATGTGACCCCAATGGGTCTGCAGACCTAGCTTTTTAGAAAATCTATGGCCAGGAATTCGCTGTTCCTGTACGAGATCCAACATCCCAAAGCTCTGAGGGACAATCTGCCATATGGGCAGTTCCTACGTGTGCAGAGGAATTGTTCCACACTGAAAACCTTCAATAAACATGCTGAGTGCTTGTCTGGCCAGTTACAAGCCAGAAACTACCCGAAAAGGTTGATCAAACGCTCCTGGAAGAGAGCAGCTAACAATCACCGTGAGGCACTGTTGGAGGTCGCCCCACCGAAGGCCCCTCTTGAACGTCTAACATTTGTTAGCACATTCAATATGAAATCAAACCAAGTTCAAAGTATGAAGCAATGACAAAATTGAACCACCTTTTTTTGCTTTCAAACGGTCCAGCAATTTGAGAGACCGTCTAATACACACCCGCCTTAAAGAAACTCCTAGGCGAGCTATAGGCACACTATGGGATCTAGCTGCGGTGACCGGACATAATCCGTGCGGAAACTGCTCTGTTTGTCCTCAGACCTCCAAAGTTACTCAGATAGACATAGGCACTGACCGCCCTTGGATTTTGAAAGACTTTTCGAACTGCAATAGTTCGCACGTTATCAACTCACATGTCCTCGCTCCGAGAAATACATAGGCATGACAACCAGGAAGGTTCGGACCAGGATGTAGGAGCACAAAAGTGCTTTTAGATGCAAGAAAAGTGTTTCTAAGCTTACTAAACACTTTATAGAGCGAAACCATAACGAAACTGACTTCACATGGACGGTTTTAGAGAAATCTTTTATACCCTCATACATTGAGGACATATCCAAATATCTTTTTGCCAAAGAGCAGAAATGGATACATAAATTATCGACAGATACCCGAGGGTTAAAGGATGAGATACCTTGGACCACACTCTGAGAGAATTACTAACCTAGGTTTAGACGTAGATTCAGCCCTATATGATGAATTAAATCTCTATACCCTGTTGCTGGCTATAGTCTCCTTTTAGACTACTATTTGGGATAAGATGAGGACATATATAGTCCCTTACATCATGTGAAATCTTCTTTCGTGTTCAGTCTAAGATTGGCGTTGCACTCCTTTAGGGTAGGAATCCATATTCTTTAATCTTATAGGTACACTGGGCTCAGAAACATATAAACAATAAAATGTGAGTTGGACTAACTTATTCTGGAACAAATTAACCGCCCGTTATCATGGGCTCAATTGACAGCCCATGACAACTTACATAGGCAACTGGCAGCCCCTAGAACTACAATTTTGTTCGTAATGACGTCAGATTGTAGTTCGATACATCTCTCGAGATCCAATTTTGACCTTGGATCTCACCGCGAGACTACCTCATGCCAACGCTAGTTTTTCCCGTTATTGAAAGCTATCCCTGCTCTTATCAACAAACATGCAGTAAGTTTGTCTATTGTTTAATAACTCTATTCCAATCCCCTGCAAATGAAAAAGGATTGTGCTTACAAATAGTACATTTTACGCATTACTGAGCAAGAAGCGTTCCGATAGGCTGACGCTTTGGTACACTCGGTTTACAAATAAGTCCAGCCTTCCTCCTCACGTTGCCTCCCCCAGACTTCGGTCCAGTCTGAGGTAACGACAGAGAGGTAAGGAGGTCTATGGCTTGGCTTCTTTAAGGAAGAAAGATAGTGATTTTCAACCACGAGAGCACTTCGAGAAATGCTACCTTGCGTAGGTGCACTCTTGATATTTTAAAAGAAAGCTATTGAGTAACTGTTTACCCAGAGGGTTCGTGGGTGAGCCTGATAGTGAGTTACAGTAGTAGGGGAGTGTAAGCCAAATTAAGAGAGGGGTGGATGATTGATAGAGTAAGGAGTAGAACTAGTTGTCCTGCTCCTATATCAGGCACCCATTTCCTTACTTTCACAGTGCGTGGCCTCCTCTATCCTGAGCCTGGCCCAGGTGAGTTGAGGTCCTATCCCCTGTCACTATGGGTGAGTAAAGAAATCTGAATGTTAATTCGTATTTTTGAATATTGATATATCCGATGCACTGACACCATTCTTGTTTAATGTAGGTGAATACACCCTTTTACATGGAGGAATAGTAATACATATCCTTTATAGTTTGATTTAGTCACAATTTAATATATGGTTTATTTATACGTAGTACGCACATGCAGTGGCAAAAATGGTTTAGAACAGAGGCCCTGAAGAAAGCCTTGGGAGTTTGTTCCCTGTTTGGCAGAAACAGGTCGGCCTCTAAGCAGCTATTTGGTGAAACTGCTTCTTTGCGCTGTTCTTGGTTTTAATCAGAAAGAGACTAATAGCTATTAATGTGTTTTCACTATTTGTCCTCGATTCTACTTTTAATCACTAATATTCACACTTATATTTGTTTTCACTGCACCTGTTCCCATTTGATGGTCATACACATGGTCTACGAGTAATTGCGGGTAGAAACCCTGTCTTTTATAGTGGGCATGGAAACTGTCTCAATGTTCTAGAGACGCACCATCCTAAACTTTGGATGACCAAATGATAATATTGATCATTAACAAGACTTTGATGGGAATCCATCTCTGGACATTGGGTTTCACCTACTGTTGCTGGTCGTTATGTGTGTTGGATTATGAGCATTTCTCATAAGACTGGAAGGTAGTTTACCTTGCACCAAATATTTGGGTGTAAGTCTTATTGTTTTAGAGTGTACCTTTCACTCAATAGCACACCCCCAGGTTTATTTGTTTTTTCATGTCAGATATTAGGGGATTGTAACCTGGGCAGGTTTTAAAAAACTTCCCTTAGACCCTCCTATTCCCGTTATGTTGTATCCTCAATTCTGCTCTCAGAAACGAGATCCACCAAGGGAGAGATGCTCTACCACATCTGGTGGTCTAACAACTGAAAGCCTAGGCATATGCAGCTTAATGGAATGCAGCTGCACTAAAACTAACTGCGCCCCAAGTTGTTAATTCATTTTCTGTCTAGAAAGAATAAGATGACATTCTAAATCAAATGACCTTTAGGACAATTAGACTGATGGGGGTTCTTAGAGCGTCTTTGAGCTGCAGCATTTATGATCAAGAACAATTTGGGTGGCCAGTCAGGGAAGCTGGATCTGCGTCTTGTGACCTGCATTTATTCTCAAAGAAGAGTACAACTATCCAAACTAAAGCAGGATTGGTCCTAAGCATCAATCCTTTCTTCCAGATATATTCCCTGACAGGGACGGACTTTGTGGTCTTCCTCCTCGGCTCCATACAGTTATTTAGGAAGCACTGATGCTCCACCTGGTCGCCCGCTCTAATAAACTATGGAAGGGGGCAATGAAGTCAGCGGGGAAATCACACCAAGTGCTGCTTTCTCCCCTTCTTTTGAAAGGATAAAGCCCCTCAATTATGCCTCATGCTAGTGGTCATTAAGAAAAATGGGGTATGACCCAGATAAAGTCAAAGGACCTGGGTATCATGATATAAAAACAAAGTGGTCCTAGATACAATTTTTCAAACACATATAGATGAATTATTCATTTTTTACTCTTTGTAGGACTTAATCCTGGAAAGGAAGGGGACAGAAACAACAAGCCAAATGCGTTTGCAGTATTATCCTAAACACCCAAAACAAATTGTATGACACTAAGTTTGTATATAGCAATATAAGCTCGCAATTTTAAATATACATATTTACAAAAACCCCAAAAAGTTGGGGGAATTCTGCCAGGCGCAATAGAAAGTACAAAGGATTGTGCAGCAATGTCCTTACATGCTTACTGGATGAGAATGAATCTCTCAAAATGAATGGAGACAAAAAAAAAGCAATTTCGTTTCTGGCAGGGTCTCTTATTTGGTTTCCCCTCTGCAAAGTGTGATGCTCCTTCTCGAAAACATTTTGCAAATAATCTCATTCTTGAGGGTCCTTTGTGTTTCACAAACTAAGTTAATGCCCTCACTTCATCTGCTCTTATTATCTTTGTATTCTTTGTAAGATAGTCCCACATCTTCCTGTGGATTCCCATCGTTTAGTAGTCCAAGAGACTGTCATATCGACTATTGTAGCTTGATCTTTTTTACTTAAAAGAATAATACAACATTAACTCAAAATTTGTTACGTTTGCTCTTGTTAAGCCTACCCTCAAACCAATGCATTTCCCCGCACCACAGGCCCTTACTGGTTACTAGTGAAACAGCACATGACTTTTAAGGCTTTATACATTCATCACAGAGCCCATCATAATCAGGGCCCAGCCTTTACTCAATCTAGAATTAAAAGCTACACTCCCAAGCACAAATTGTGCTCTGCTGAGGCATCCTTAATAGTCCTACGTATTGCTCAATCTCGACTAGGCAAGAGAGGTCTTCCCACTTGGTCCTTTATTGATAGAATACTCTTTCTAACAATCTTCAATCAGAATACGATTATCTTCGGTTCCATAAGGCCCAGAAACGTTAGCTACTGTTTTGAAACTTCACTGAGTGTCTCCATCTTAGCATCAGAACATTCAATCTGTGGGTTGTTGTTCACACTGTATAAATACTATACAGCATCATCTTGGTGGAAAGTAATGCTCCGCTGGTTGGGAACGTCGAGACCCTCTTAATACTGCAGATAAGCATCCTGCATGTAAAGACTGATTCAAATGTTTTCAGAAGTATGACAAACACACGGACCCTAAAGTACTTGATTTGATGCTACTACATGCCCACAACTTTCAGAGCAAGCTAGATTATCTACATGGCACTCAACTCCCACAACTCTACAGGCCTGACAACTAAGACCAAGACTTCCGGAGAAACATGCAAGACACAAAAGTAGCATTGCCATACTGGGAATCTGGAAATTTAGGAGAACAAGCCATCAAGCCTTCTTCTAAAAATTTCAAAGGGTGAAGAACTCAATCCAAGTCCAGATCCGCCAAGCCAAATTTCAGTCCAGATCTGGCAAACACAATCCTTTTTTGAATTTCTAAAAGAAATTCGGAATTTAGACAAATTACTTTTTCACACTTTCAGTTAACAAGCGTTCAGGCACTGGAATACTTAATAATAAATACGATAAAAGAGCAACACAAACAGTCAGAAGGAACTCTGGACCAGATAAAAACAGAATGAATCAGTCAAAAATATCCAAAAGTGAAAGTGTGAGGTGCATGAAAGCAAACTTTGCTAGATTAGCACATGGTACGCAAGACTACATCTTTGCAAGAAAAATACCTAATAAAGCTGTTCCTTTGCTCTTGAGCATTCGTAGAGCAAATTAAACATAAGCCTAACACGGTAAAGAAGATGGGGCTTGGGGTACTGCTGGGGAAAGAGAAAATAAAGTTTCAGCTGGTCAATGAAAACTTATTGTTTTCTGTCTCTTCTTAGCATCTCTCCACACTCAAAAAAATAGGGGAGGTTACAAAACACCAATTTCAACAGTACATTTACTTATAAGCTAACTATAAAAGTTTAAGACTGGCAGAATGTGTCTTTTCTGTCATACTTCTTCCAAAATACTTGGTCATTACTTTATACACTGATAGTGGCAGAGGCTGTGCACAATTGATTATTTCTTTATATCATCCACTTTGGAGGAATTACTGCTGCATGGCAAAGTTGTTTCATCAAATTATGGGGGTCATAACCCTATCGAAGGTTGCATGAATGGTGTCCCCCAAGCCTAATTAAAGAGGGGGATGAGCAGCGAGAAATTTTGAACAGGCTGATAGCTCAAGACTAAAATGGAGAGCAGTTGCTTCTGCCATCTTATTTCACATAGTGATCAAGGAAAATGTAGACCTGGTCATGGTTTGTCTAACTGAGAACAATATTGCTTATCCAGCGGCTGTGGCATACACTCCGCTCTTCTCCCGTATTAAAAAAAGAGTTCAAAAGAGAGCCTCACATCCAACTGTAAACAGACCTAGATGGTTTAGTCATGAATGCTCTACTACCAACAGCCAACTACACATTGGCCTTTGCAGCCAACCATAGGAGCCCCGTGAAGGTGGCACGTTTATGATAGAAATAGAAAAGGGTCACATTAACAAGGAAGCACTGAACCAACAGTAAGGCTCATTCGTTTGGGTGGCAAATAACAGGAACAGTAAACGCTTTTAGACGGCTGTCAAAGACATGCAAAAATAAATCCGGCATCAACTATTAGCTGCAATATCACTAGTGAGGCTTGGAAGGCACACTTCACTAACAGCTATGCTGCCAACTCAGCCGAAAGCGAACTCCCTGTGGCCTCTGCCCATAATATTGTGTACCTGACCATGGGTGAGGCTGTGGACGCTATAAGCCAGAGTGGCAACAAATGCAGGATCACACTGCTTCACCTCCCATCTGGTTCGCCCCGAAGCATTATGATGGATGCAGTTCATTTGTACTTGCACAAAAGTTCTTTCGAGTGTTTCACCAGGTTGGTGCAGATCAATGCTGGCCATCTTGTTTCCCGCTATAAGCCAGAGTATTGAGGGCACGCCCCCTGGCCTGGACAGGGTGCCAATAAATCTTAAGCTTAACCCTGAATTCTGGGCTCGGTTATTACTCAACGTTGTCAACAGTCTGGCCCATTCCCCTTTACCTAGCACATGACCAACCTCTGTTACAGTTCCTATTTTTCAAAAAAGGGGACAGCTTGCAACTGGTCTGCTATAGGCCCATTTCCTTAATGGGATACTACACTGAAAATTAAGGAAAGGGTCCTATATAATAGGATAGAGGACTGGGTCGACGAGAGATCCATACTATAACAGTGTCAATATGGATTTAGGAACAAGGTCAACACTGTTGAGAAGTGCCTTAATCTCAATATTGGGAAATACATTGCAGCCCAGCAGTTCCCGCTTTATTTTGAGTTCATGGATTTGACCTCAGCTTTTGACTGAGTCAATTGCTCAAAGCTGTGGTCAAACCTTTTAGCATGTAGCATGGATGAAGCACTGGTGCACTTTTTAGCATATTTACACAGGGCCTTAAAGGCCGGGATTAGAATAAATAATCAGGGGGAGGTTTCTAAAGATATTGGCATTTTTCGGGCTGAGAGACAAGGGTGCATTTTAGCTCGCCTTTTATTTATTCTATATATTAACAACCTCCACCCTTTATTAACCATAACCCCTGATATTCCTAAAGTAAAAGGCTCAGTGCTGTATGTGGATGATGCTGTGAGGATAGCTCGCACACCTAAGGCTCTGCGTCTTTTAGTTCAAGGATTTGCAGATTTTATGGCCACGCTCGACCTACAAACTATTTTTGGGAAATCTGATATTATGGCTTGTGGCCCAGGAAGCATCATTTGTCCTGGTTTACTGTTGGCGACCATTGTTGAAAATCCAAAAGCACTTTCTCTTACCTGGGTCTAGTTTTTGCTGCCAACAGATCTTGGACGGCGCATATTACTCATTGTAGAAATACATTTTCCAAGGTAATCAGCTCATTGTTTAGCCTACCGCAGCCCAGGAAGGGGGAGCCCTCATACCCCTCTTGCAAATTTTCACAATGCAATATCTTCCGATGGCTACATTCGGAGCCGAGGTATGGGGCATTACCAAATGCCATACTATTCAGGCAGAAGAAAATAGATTTTGCCATAGGGTTTTGGCGGCTCCCATTTCCTTGCCCCATTTTATCTGCCACAATGAACTGAATTTATCCTTCATAGACTAATACATTAGTGCCTGTCCTCCCCTGCTATGGTTAGCAGTATGGAAAAACAAAAAGGCAAGCCTAACAAGAGATTATTACAGATTGCCTTAGATGGGATAAAGGCATGAATATCTCATGACTAGCCAGGGTGAACTCTTGTTTGTGTAACACTGGTTACCAATATCCGAGTACCCAGAGGGCAATCGTGCTACCAGTAAAAAGCAGTTACAACTATCTCTGAACAAATGTTTTTGAGATGGAAGATTGGCTACAGAATTAAAAATAATGGTGATATTATATTGGAACCTTAGAACAGCCAGTTTCATTGCAGGGTACCAGACTATCTTTGGACCACTCGGAGCGCTCTATACAGTTCTGCTGTTATGCATCCCCCTCAGGCTTTCAAGCAAACCATGACTCCTTGTCCTGCCCACTGGCGTAACAAAACTTTAAGGGGCCCCATGCATGGCTCATGGAGGGGCCCCTCCAGACTAAATTTAAAGCTCTCCGGCCAGAGTTCTGTGCTGAGGGGGCCTCCTGGAGCTCCCCCCCACCCCCCAGAGGTTACGGGAGCCTGTATTATGCCACTGGCCATGCCCATGTAATGGGAGATCAGGTCAAACCACATTGCTCTATTCTTTTAGTGGTTTTTTATTCTATGTACACAAATATCATTTTGCTCCCCTTGATAAAGAGGTGCGATATCATATTACAGACTTTAGGGCAGCATTTAGCATACTGCTACAACTCAATAATGAGGAGTCACTCACTCATACGGGTGCTTTTTTGAAAACTATTGTCTGAGCCCGTATTTCAATGTAAAGTGACTAAATCTGAATACATAATCAAGCAGAATTATTTTATGTATGGTTGATATGACATGGTAATTAATTACGTGTTTTAAAAACTGTTTTAATTATTTATGTCTTATTGCATACTTTAAGTACTTTTATTGCGTATGTCTGAACTTTTGTGGATACTTTTTGTACCCAAATAAAGATGAATTGATTGATACCAGGTCATTACTGATGTGATGTGGGAATCAATATCGCACATCTGTCAAAATGGCAGCAGGGTCTTAACCAGTCTCATTTACCTAACGGGTCTGTGTGACAGGCAAAAACAAAGTCTCCACACCACACACCACAATCGGATTAGTTCTGATTTGACAATGTATTTCCCAGCTAAAGTCTTTCTGCCCTAACCAGGAAAAAAGGTACTTTTCTTGTTGCTGACTGGGGTCTGCTTGGTAAATTTTTCTTTATTAAATGTGACACAATAAAAACCAATACAATTATCAACAACAAAAAAAGTGACACGCATAAGGCAGTAGATTGTCAAATACAGTACTTTCAAGGTATGTCTCACTTTCGATCAAAGCTAAAAACAGGAGCTCAAAAACGGTTGTGGAAAACATAACATTTCTTTATTCAGTAGCATTAATTATAACGAGCATATCAATGGCAAAGTCAATAGGTCATGGGTTGGAATCCAGCCTGGCTTTGCCAACGCTTATTTTGTTTTGTCCTAGTTTATTTTCAAAGCTTTATTGTGGGGAAGCTGCAGTGCATCTTTAAGATGGCTAAAAGCAAAAACATGTTTCTGGTATCAAAAAGAACACATTACCATAGCAGTAGCCAACAATGGTGAGAGCTACTTTGTTTGTAGATGTGCTCCTTGTGAAAGGGAAGAATGCCACTACTCGCAGTGATGTTAGCCAGTGGAAGAAGTGGGCATACCCAATGCCCCATGCTATATGTTGTGTTGGGTGGGACAACACGTGAATGTCACAATAACAGACCAATGGATATTAAGAGCTGGATGAAAGAACCTAGTAGCAAACCTATTCTATACATAATTTGAGTAAAATCAAAACGTCTTGGCGAATGTCAGGCCTAAAAAATGTTGCCATGTAACAGGGTGGGTTAAGGATCTTCTTGCCAGGTTTTCACATAAAAATCACAATTTCTGCTAAGACCGGTTTTACCCTTTTGTTAGCAGTCGCAGATTTCTGAAGGTCGTCATAAGATGTGTCCACTTATTCATTGACAAATGTCAAGTTGAAGAATTTACATGTTCTTTGGTTCCTCCTATTCCGGGCAATTTTAGTTTTCTTTGCATTTATTTTCAGGGTATCTTTCTTGCAATGGGCTTCTACAGCAGCCAATAGGGCTATCTCTGAACGCCTTAGGTGTGTTAATGTTAGGATTTTCGCATCATCGGCGTATAACAGAAATTGAACCTTAGGGGCAGATTTATGTTAACTGGCGCATCCCGAGGGATGCGCCAGTTAACATGCGCCACAGTGCGCCACAGCTACGCCGCCCATGGTGCCCGGCATTTATGATGCGGCGCACCATGGGGCAAAAACGGCACAGATGCGTCACGCATCTGTGCCGTAAAAGTAACGCATTGCTGGAGTTGCGTCGCAAGCGCGACGCAGCTCCAGCAATGCTCTGGGGGGGCCTATTCTTTCAATGCTGCCTCAAGCCTTACGCCTGCTTCAAGCAGGCGCAGGGTTTTGACGCAGCATTGCCCTGAAAGTGACTGAGTGAAATCTCATAGATTTCACTCAGCCACTTTCAGGAGGCGTTCCTGCGCAGGAACGCCCCCCCCTGCGCAGGAACGCCTCCTCATGGCGCAGTGCTATACTACATGACGCATCTCCTAGATGCGTCCCGTTGTAAATAGGGCGCAGGGATGCGCCACGTTTCCGTCACGCAACAGCGGCGTAAACGTGGCGCAAGCCCTTCATAAATCTGCCCCTTAGTTTTTAGGCCTCACAGGCAGTGGCGGTTTCTACATAGGGGCGTTTGGGCGCCGCCCCCCTGCTTTCTCGCCGTGCAAGAAGGCAGAAACAAATGGTAGTTATTGCCGTAATATAACTACCATTTGTGATTTGTTTCTGCCTTCTCGCACGGCGAGAAGGCAGAACTTCTGTGGTTTAGAGTCAGAGTGGGCGGTGTGTTACGCGAGGGCAGGGGGGAGTGTCTTTCTCACTGTAGTTAATACTGTCTGTTCGAGCGGCCTCAGGCTGCCCGAACAGACAGTATTAACTACAGTGAGAAAGCCACTCCCCCAAGCCACTCCCCCCTGCCCTCGTGTAACACCACACACTCACTCTCCCTTTTCTCTCTGTATGCTGCTGCAGCAGCATACAGAGAGAAAATGGCGTAGCCTGGGGCAGCCGGCCGCACCAATGAAAAACGCGGCGGTGGAGGGGAGGGAGGCTGCCTGCCGCCTTCCTGTGATGACGTGCTGCAGGACTTCAAAAGTAGGAAGGCGGGAGTCGGAGTCTCCGGATGGTGAGTTTATTTTTTTTTTTTTTGATATATATTTTTGTGGCCTGTTTCTATGTATTTCCTTCTTTAAAACTCTTTGTGTTGAACGTGCATGCTGCGCAGCTGAGAAGGTATGCGTCCAGTAATGTTGCCACTTTGCTTTAAACAATATGCTAAGAATTCTCACACTCGTTAAAATAATGCGCACATGTTCAGGTCGGATTGAGTGGAGCGGTGGACCTCTGGAAAACGTTGTCGCTTTAAAAAATGGGAAGAATATCAGTGGTAAGGATGGTCTTCCTGCCTTAGCTGCGAACTTCTTTGTACCCTATCCCTAACCAGTGCAGTTCTGTTCCTGCTGAGACCGCTTGTTGAGCTTCCGTTCGGACAAAATAAAGGTCTTCGTAAAAGAAGAGAGTTCGCAAAGGTATATAAGTGTGTTGTGCGTTTCTGAAGTGCATTGGTACAGCTCGAGATGCATCAACTAAAGAGAGACAGGGCAGAGAGAGACAGGGTTGGTTTTTCTGGGTTTCAGGAAGTACTCGGGTGTAGTTTGTCAGCCACAGAAGATACGATGTTTTGTTTGAAGACATGGCCTAAAGCCACATTCTTTCGATTGAAATGTGCGTGCTGCTTTGTGCGTGGCTGTGAAGCCTGGTCAAATGGGATACACTAAAACTTTAGTGGGTCAATGCTTTAACTAGGTATGTACTGTCCGGTACAGAGTGCCTTCAATTGAATTTGAAAGGGAAACTACCTGCACTTCGCAGCACTGTTGCTGTCTGTCTGTCTCCTAGCAGTTTGAGTAATCTGTAGGGTCTGTGGAAGAAACAACATGCGGGTGACGGGTCTCTAAAAGTGGGCAATTCCCTTCCATGCAGACACCTGTGGTCAGTGGTATTAGATTTTCTGTATCTTCACTTTCCCTTCTTTTAACCCCCTTCTTCTATTACTTCTTCCTTTTCCCTGTCCTTGGCCTGTCGAAAGTTTAAAATATAACGGAAAGGGCATACAGTCCTAGCATGAATGCAGCTGGTAGAGAGAAAAGTGCAGAGTGCGTTAAAAAAGTATGCAATCAATACTACTTATAATAAATAAGCTGCTCTGGCTTACATTTAAATATTTGAATAGCGAAAGTGCGAGGGTCCTTAAGAGCCAGGACGGTTGATTCCAATAGTTTAATAAATGCTGAAACAACTGAGGTGTAAATAGTCAATGATGCAATGCTTTCCGTGAAGAGTCATCTTGCTATATTTTCACTTTTTGGTTTAATGCAATGTTTCATCCTGGCGGCATCCAGTTGTGTTACCACTGTGCTCTGTATTTACTCTAAGCATGCAGCAAACAGATCATTCATAGTAATAGGTCAGCCGCATGACTAATAAAGCAAAAACTGCCGGAATAAGCTTCCATTGAAAGCATATTCTCTAATCTCTAGTAGTTACGCTTGGCACTTACTCCTGGTCAGTTATAGGGCACTCAGCTTTGTGCAGTGGTTGTTTATCATTTCAAAGATTTGTTTTTTCCAGCTACGAGATTAGTTATCCAATAGTTACAGAATATTTTGTATTGTTTTGATTTTTAGCCACACCTTTTGAAAAACTGATATTCTGAACTCACATATTTAAAAGTACTTTTATACATGATAAGGAAGAAAATTGAGTTTTGGTGAAATAAAATATTTGCCTAAGTGTGGTAGCCATGATTTATACATATTTTTTGGTTTCACTTTGTACAAATTAACCACTAAATTGGTATCCATTTGTCTTTCACTATGTTAAGGCTTTGTTTTTAACCTCTTCGTTCAGTTTTTGTACAGTGCAAACTTGACCTAAAGTAATTTAGTGCTCTCATGGGTACTAATTACATTACACAAGGTCACATTAATTTTTTTATAGGCACATGTGAGATTAAGTGATTTCCCCAGAAACACAGGATAGTCATCCTGAGTATTAAACCTAGTTCCCCAGTTCCTAAGATGGCAACTCTGACCATAACACTACATCCTGGGTAGAGGAAGGAGGACAGGCTGAATCTAGTATAAGAGCTCTATTTTTTCTGTCCATTTATGACAGTAATATTGCTGAAAGTAGCACCAAAATACACCTATTTTCAAGATTTTTCTCAGGGTGAGCCCCCGAACCCTACCCTCATAAACATTGGCCTCACTCGCACAATAAATAATTCACTGGTTTTACGCCCCCCCCACTTTCAAATTCCACCAGCCGCCACTGCTCACAGGATGTACCGTGTCGAAACTGAGTTGCATATCATTCAAAGTACAATGAAAACAGAGTTTGTCTCCACAGGCAGTCTTGTTTTACTTAACGTAGGGTCATGAAACAGGAGCTTAAATTCATGCTAATGTTCTCTCACCAGGGCTGAAAACTCCTCTGTTCATGAGACAGCTTATCACAGTATGCAGGACAATGCCGGACAGCAGACCCCCGAAGATAGCAGCTTTTCCACCATTTATAGCCCTGCAGTTCCCCACTCTGTTTCTTTTTCCGCTTCACTCACACCCCAACTTCTCTGCAACCTCCCTCGCCTTCAGCTACAGAACTTTCAATAACGCCTGCATCCTAACTAACCCAGGAACCTCTCGACGAATGGCAACCCCGCCGCACACACCCACGCCATTACCATTCTTAA
Source organism: Lissotriton vulgaris (assembly GCF_964263255.1). Lineage (NCBI taxonomy): Eukaryota > Metazoa > Chordata > Amphibia > Caudata > Salamandridae > Lissotriton > Lissotriton vulgaris. Next base: position 427,654,912 of record NC_141693.1, read on the forward strand.
CCCCTACGTCCATCGAGCTGTGCGCCCTGCTCCCGCCTCGTTCTGTAATCCCTTCTCTTGAACCGGGCCCTGCTGCGTTGTAGTTAGGTGTACCTGCGATGTATAAAACGCACAATAGCACGTACAAGAAGGATTCATTAAGACGCATTAAACATTGGTGTGAATACGGTGTTGCTCTTGAATGGTCCTGCTTTGCCAGATATAATGTGAAACTAATTTTCGAAGTTACATCAGAAGAGACCAAAGGAAGAAATATAAGTACACTTGGGTGTGCACCATTGTTTCATCAGGAAACCGGTCACTAAGGCGGTGTTTAGCTCAATCACAGAAAATCTTGGACGGGGTAGGCTTATGAGGGTAAGGCAACCACATAAATGCAGTGCGCCCCCCAGGGGCAAAGGGGCATCTATCACGGACCCGCATCACGTTAACTGTCATGCAGGAAGCTGTGCGCCTCCTGCCTCCTCTGGCATGGAGACAGCATTACAGATGTTGGCGGACTTGGCACTGCTGCGTGCCATCGCGTGAGCGGCGAGCGCCATTGTGAGAGACCCGGCAAGGCCTCAATTGATGTGATAATTAGGGATCATTTGCATACGCTTTAAAATTAACTGAATTTGATGGCCAACTGCTCCTAAAAATTCCAGTCCTGTCGTCCCAGACAACCATACAATGAAGAGGAGAGCGAGGGTGAAGGGTCGTTAGATCCCGGGCCTAACTGAAGCTGTCTGGGCGTTCATTATCCTAAAAAGTGAACGAGTGCAGCAGCATTTCCCTCACGAGTCCCTCGTCTGAAGCCCGGCCTCCCTCCCTTTTGCAGCACCAACAGTGAAGGCCCACGAGGAATCATTCAGCAGGACCAGACCCGATTTCCCCACACACCAAAGGCTAGCTCCACCTACAAACACCTGCTTCTGTTTCCTCTCAAACAGAGTGTCTAGCTCTAGAGTGCAAACCACGCCCCTATCCACCCATAGAGGCCTAACCCGAAACTCCCAGGCGCAAGGACTCTGGCAGAGGAACCCAACCACCCAATCCACTTGCCCATCAGAAAACTAACCCCAGCCCCTTTCCATCGGAGGTTTTAATCCTTCCAAAAAATACCCAAACCCAAGAGAGCCCAAACACATGTTCTATCTCCTTATAGGACCACTCTCTTTGAGCGTAGCCAGCATTTACAAAGCAGTCTTTACCACGTGATGCCATTACCACACTGGTAGTTTTTTTGTACCTTTACCATGTATGCCTCTACCAAGCAAGTACGTTTTTTGTTCATAACTATCACGCAATTAAGTAATTTTTTCACAATAACATGATTATGATATTATTTAAAGTAAAAAAAAAAAAAGGGTTGGGTGTCAGTTGAAGTAAAGGGAGGCAAGAGTAAATTTAGGGTTTACAGGTGGGTATTGGTAAAGAGGTAAGGAGTACATTTAAAAACTAGAGGCTTGGGGTGCCCCCCTTCATAGATATTCAGTGAAAAAACACAAAGGTTAAAGTAGAGTTATAGGTGAAGGTAGTAGAATTTTAACTTTGATATAAAAAAATCATACAAGTTCACGGAAATAGCAGTACTGTTTAAAAAACCGAAAATTCACCAGTAATACGTAACTGTCAAGCATAATTTATAACCTATAACCCTGAGCATGGGGCAGGGTTGATAAAAGGGCCGGGCCTAGGGCAAGGCACTGCACTCAATCCCCCGTCCTGCGCAGAGGGATGGGAGGGAGTAGAGCCTTTGAGAGGACTGCAAGTCCCTTAATGCAGAGCCGGCTGACGAGTAAAAAAATATATAAAAAAAAACAACTGTGGCAATAAGTTCGCTCTAATTTTTAATTTGTGTCCCACGGAAGTCCTGCATACCAAACTGTCAATATGTAGAAAATGTGTTAACCTTAATTTACCAAAACTACGAAACCGATTTACACAAAATCCCCAAAAACACTTTTTGGGTAAAGAGCTAGCTTTCTGCCAAATTTGGATAAATTCTATTCAGCCATTTTAGTTGTATCATTGTCTAATTTTTCCTATAGAAAATGCATGGAGAAAAAAGTGTTTTGCCACCCCCCCCCCCCTTTTCTCGCGGCCCCATTCACTTGGAGGATCACCCTGAAACTTTCCAGTAAGAAGCGGAGGTGGATGAATTTGAAGTTTCTTCAAGGTTTGTTAAACGGCACCAAAGTTATTAACAAAACAAATAAAGCTCTTCCTATGGTAACTTTGACTCATGAAGAGTGCTTAATTTGAGCCAGTGCTTTCTGGTGCTAAGTACTGGCCCTTAATTGGTTTCTGGTGCTCGGCAACTAATTGTCAACACCATACGCAGAACAGTCTACCACATGGTGGCGCTGCTCATCTAATTTAGAGATGAGCAGAGCAACGGTTATTTAGGAATCTAATATACATTAAAATTGCTAATTACCTTCCTCCCCAGCGATTCCCAGTTTTGGGGACTTGGAATAATCTGAACTGTCGCATTTACATGTGAGAGAGGCAGTTAGTAGTTGTTGGCAGCTATGACAAGGGTGATGGGTAGTATAATCTGCAGTGGTCTCCTGGTCAGAGCCCTGGCACTTAATATTTTACAAATTGAGCACTGCTCATGAATAGTTAGTTGAAAATGTAACCTAAAACATACCATTTTAAACTAAAAAAACATTTTGATACATACCAGTTATAGTTAACTTAAAAGACTATACCTTGCCATGCACAAGGTTGTCAATATTTCAGTTGCCATCAATGATGTCATAAAACCTGCATGCACGCGGTAATATGCGAGGTCATAAGCAGTGCTTGGCGAGGGTAAAAGTTATAATTACTTGAATTATCTGAAAATTGTAAATTTCAGTATTTTTTTGCTTGAAATTGTATGTTTTAAGTGACATTTTCGCCTAACTATAGCATCACATTAACCGTTGCTTTTTTCAGTAAATTACATTTTTTTGTAAAGTAAAATATTAACAGTATATACTATAGCCTCACTTTGACCTCTTTTTTTGTGAAAACCTTTATTTAACGTTAGCAATCAAATACAGACAAGGGCCTACAACCCCCCAGGGCTGGCCGCTAGCGTTTCAGTACGTTATTATAATCCAACTTCGAACACGCCTCCCTGGGGAGCATAGGAACCCCATCCACTAAGTGCATCAGTTGCAAAAGCAGTTCAATTCAAAAACAGGATAGGAGGTTTACATTTTACAATACTAAGTAGAAAGGATCAGGTAGCATACAGTGTCTCGGATCACAAAAGGGGGCGAGCAAAAGAACGTGTCCAAAATAATCTCGCTATAATGTAATGTAACCGCGTTAAGACATACGGCCTCAGGATAAGTTAGCACATTATTGTTCGTCTACGCCATCATTATCGTCCGCCCCATAGCACCAAAACCTCAAAAAGGGCAAGGTACAGATGTAGAAACAAGGATATAAGAAAGCAGAACCCACTACACTAACCCGGAAAAGGAAAAAAGAAGAAAAGACAAGGGAAGAGAAGGAAAAAGAGGCCATAGAACAAAAACAATAACGAACACCCATCCCCCCACCCCTGCTGATGACTACGGCCACCCCCCACGCAGCGTGCCTGTCGCCCAGTAACCAGAACCCGAAATATAGAAGAAAGGGAAAGAAAAGAAAGGGCAAAGAACCCCACTCGATGAGGGAAAGCGGAGGAGGGCATATTTCTGCAGACTCCCGGTCTCCTTCCCCCGTCATAGCCAGCCCCGCCCGGACTCCGTTAGGTCAATAAAAACAATCCCGTTAAACATAGTGTCACAATGAGTCCCCAGATAAAAATCTCAACCCTGGCCCCGTCGATCAAATTCACTGAAGTCGTTAATGAAAGAAAGCCCTTTCCACAAAATACTGCAAAAGTCTACAAAACAGGAATACACAGATGAGAAAAGAACGGCATGTCTCGATGCAGATGGCTGATACCAATGTTGCCCCTCCCTGCCTTCGAAGCCAAGCTTTACCCCATCCGCCATCTTGAAGGACCGACAGGGGAGGGGAGTCGACACGGTCCAAAACAGCAAAAGATAGAAAGTGGAAAGTTCCAAAATGGGGACGACATGTAAATGTTCCAAGGGATACACAGTCGGGAGTTCCAACTGTTCCATTGGGTGACCAGGCACAGTACATTCAGGTAGATCCAACACAATAGGGGCAAACTCTGCTTCCAGCGCTGGGTCGAGATACGTCTCCGAAACGTCTATTAAAAAGCGGGCTGGCTGCTGTGTCGCGGGTTTCGAGTCAGGATCCGGTCTCGGGCTTGTGAGTCCATCCGTCTCAGACAACAACCTGCAAGTCTGGACTTCAATAGTCCCCTTAAGTGCCATGAGTGCCTCCAGCACCGTTCGCAGAGACGGGCCAGTTCGAGCCTGTTCCGCTAGATGCCTTCCATCCTCCGACATGGTGGTCCCCACGGAGAGGCGCCTTCTCTGGGGCAAAATTAGGTGGAGCAGGAGTAAGCCATGAGGTTAGCGAGCAGTAGTACGCAGCGAGGCACCGATCCGGGGAATCGGCGATGTGAATGCCGAGCCCCCGGTCAGGGACCCCCCCACACAGCACCGTGCGTTACTCGTCACCTCACCTACTGTAGGGCACCAGGCAGCTGATGGTAGAGAAACAATCAAAAAAGTTTGAGTGCTCCAGGGACCGGACCCAACCACATTCAGCAGTCCGTTGTTATTCAACTCGGACCCGGCGGAGCCAGCACTCGAGACCCCGGCTTCCCTGCTGGATTAGGCCTCGATGCGACACTCGACGTAGCTCCGTTCCACAACGGCGGAAAAACTCCGGGATTGCACCCCTGGAATGCGGGTCTGATCACACACACGGATCCGGTGCAGGTAAACAGGATAAGCAACAGGATAATAGAGCGTAGGACGGAGGTCAGCGGAGCCGGGAGACTATGTGGCCATCTTGGTTGGTGTCGTAGCTCCTCCCCTCGACCTCTGTTTTTTTTTAAAGTTAATTTCGGTTTTATTAAATTGTGAAGTAAGATTTTAAACCATATCCAAATATGCCACCTCTCTGATGCACACGGGCTTCAGGGCAAATGTTTGATTTACTTGAGATAACCTTAATTGGTGAATTTCATCGGTTTTGTCAGTTAAAACGGCATGTTTTAGCAGACTTTTTCCCCCAACTATAAAGTCCCTTTAACTTTTGTATTTTTTCAGTAAATTCGAAAGGTTCTGAGCCCCTTTTTTTATTAAATGCAAAGTTTAATATCACAATACCCAACTAAAACGTCACTTTAATCTTTCCTTTTTCAGTGACTTTCTAGCAAATTCTTTATTTTTTTTTACATAAAGCAAGATGACCATTACTTTGCGTAGCGCTGGACGCAGAGCCTGGACGCTGGCACTACTCCTTTTCGCAATGGGGGGGGGGGGGGGGGGGGGGGGGATTTTAAGGCTCTATACTCAACCCTGTGCGCGGTGCATATGTGTAACAATATAAAGACTGCCATTTTAAGGAAATCATACTTGCTTTGTCAAATAGACTTAAAGAAAAATAGGGGCATTAGAGGGAAATACAAGCAAAAAGGGGCACCCTCAACTCAACTATGCCTTGTACAAAACATTCCCATATTGCGCATTACACATCACGGAAATATTTAATGGGTCCCACTACTTCTATACGGATTGGGAAGATAAGTAAACAAGCATTTACAATGCAATTGTCTCGCCTTTGCAAAAGTTAGAGCTATTGGCATTGTAAATGACAATATTTTCATTTGTGTTTGTTTTGAAAACCGATACATAAATGGCATTGTCATTTACAATGCCAATAGCTTAACCTCTCGCAAATGCAGGAGCTATTGCATTTGCAATGCAATAGGTCACGTATTTACGCGAGTTTGAGCTATTGACATTGCAAATAACAATGCCTTTTATTTGTGTTTCAAAAACCAAAATATAAATAAAAGGTGGCACATACATATATATAAATGCATAGGCATATATATATATATACACACATATATATGTGCATGTGTGTGCGTAGAGGTAGTGAGAGGTAGAATAATAGTAAAGAGGTAGAGAGTAGAGTGAGTAGTAGCGAGTGTAGTAGAGGTAGTAGAGAGTGTAGCAGAGTGTGTAGCAGAGTGTGTAGCAGAGTGTGTAGCAGAGTGTGTAGTAGAGAATAGCAGAGTGAGTAGTAGAGAGTGAGTGTGCAGTAGAGTGTGTAGTAGAGAGTGCAGTAGAGAATAGTAGAGTAGCAGAGAGTGAGTAGCAGAGTGAGTAGTACAGTGAGTAGTAGAAAGTGCGAAGTAGAGTGTGTAGTAGAGTATGTGTAGTTGAGTGTGTAGTAGAGTGTAGTAGAGTATGTGTAGTTGAGTGTGTAGTAGAGTGTGTAGTAGAGTGTGTAGTAGAGTGTGTAGTAGAGTGTGTGTAGTAGAGTGTGTGTAGTAGAGTGTGTGTAGTAGAGTGTGTGTAGTAGAGTGTGTGTAGTAGAGTGTGTGTAGTAGAGTGTGTGTAGTAGAGTGTGTGTAGTAGAGTGTGTGTAGTAGAGTGTGTGTCGTAGAGAGTGTGTAGTAGAGAGTGTGTAGTAGAGAGTGTGTAGTAGAGAGTGTGTAGTAGAGAGTGTGTAGTAGAGAGTGTGTAGTAGAGAGTGAGTAGTAGAGTCTGTGGTAGTGTGTGTAGTAGAGAGTGCCTCTCTTATCTTGAAAAAATAGACTAAATGTGCATTGAAAATATGTCCGAGTGGGGGGCGTGGCTTGGACGGCAGTGGTAATGGCCGCCTAACCGAGAGCTCCGTAGCCCAGGAGAGAGACTGCAGGATCTTTCCCAGTGATTCCCCGCGGTAACACGATCGGAAGCCATGGAATCCGACATCTAATGCCATGAGGTGCCCTCCGGTAACCTGAGCTTCGACCGTGGGCGCCTATCCACAGACATTCCTCCAGTTTCTGGCAGACCACGCTCTGGCATCGGGAAGTCTACAAAATGGCAGCCCTGGTCACAGTGCCCTTGCCTGACTTCGAGTGCTGGAAACGATGCCCACAGCCAGCAAACACCCTTCACTCGACCAGATGAAGGAGAAGAACACCTAAACAGCACCACAGTTCTCCCTCGAGGTGAGAAGATCACAAAGCCGCCGCAGCCCAAAATCAGCCTGACGTGCCTGACCTCAAAATGGCGGCGGCCTCACCGCTACGATATACTTGGAGACCCTGCTACTAGCAAATTGCCTCGCATTCACCACCCTATGGAGAATCCCCTCTACCAGCACAAGGCCCCCTCGATCTGCCCAGCATGAGGAGAGATGCCCCATGAGCGGCGCTGACGGGCTTACATGCTTCAAGACCTGCCCCGCACCTCGCGCTTTCTTCACACAGGCAGAGTCGCTGATCACCAAGAGCCCCTCACTACCTCCACAATGCGGAGAGAGATGCCTCCTTTCCTGCGCCTGCAGACACCCGAGAACTGAGGATCTGCCCTGTACCTCGCGCTCACCGCCCTACAGTATGTGCCTCTGACCACCACAAGACCATCTTAGGTGTAAAGTAGCCCTCTGTCCTGCGCTCTTGGAGAGCTGTGCGTGGTTCTTCACTTCGACCTGCGATACAGTGATTTGCTCGCTACTAATCTACGATCAACCTTAGCCACCCAACCCTGTCCACTCGCTAGATACTAACCTCTAGACACAGCCCAATAAGCACCAACCTCCAGCTGGGTCCACCTGCCAGGTCTGTGCACAGCTGACCTTCACCCTCATGCGAACAACTTCACTCAGACGCCAAACAGTGATCCAATAACGGGTCGGGGTCTCGCCCGCCAATTACAATACTGCCCGAATCATACTCAAACACACTTTGGTGTAACCTCTACCGCCACTCTATTTTACCACAATGGGAAGGGAAGGGAAGAAAGAAACTCTACCAAGAAGGTGAAACCAGACCCGGTGATTTCGTACTCCCCCATTAAGAATAAAACGGACATGGCAGCCACGATGGAAATGATCCTTAAGAAACTGGCAGATCTCCATGATCTCTCTAAATCTACCAAGGCTAACACTGACTCCATGCAGCTCGAACTCACAGCGATCAGAGCCGACATGAGCGCATTGAATACAGGACTGGGGGCGGCCGAACAACGCATTAGCGACGTGGAAGACCTATCACGACAATGAGCGACTAAAATCCAACGCCTAGAGAATATCACCGACGCTCTCAGACGTCACAATGCTGAGTTGGAGGATCGGAACAGAAGGGGGAACATTAGAATCTTTGGCGTACCGGAGAACTCTGAAAAGGACGCAGATTCATGCGTGGCCTTCCTGGAATCATGGATCCCCATGATCACCAAAATAGACTTTCCGCACGGTCTCGGGCTGGACAGAGCACACAGGATCCCTACCTTCGCTAGTAAAAACACTAAGGGCCCCAGGCCTTTGATATGCAAACCGCTCAGGTTCCAGCACGTCGAGATGATCCTCCAATATGCAAGGAAAAATCACTCCATTCTATAGGAAGGCCAAAGAATCATTTTCACACAGGACTTTTCCAAAGACACGGTGGAAGTCCGTAAAGGTTTTCTTGATCTCCGTGCCAAACTCATATCCAAAATCACCACCTTCTCCTTTGTAGGCCCCGCTAAATTCAAGATCATGATAAATGGCCGCCCAAGATTCTTCACGGACCCCAGAGATCTAGCGGGTCTCCTCGAAGATCACCATGAACAAGAAATGGATCAATCAATCAGTCTCTCCAGTAAGAGGAAAACAACAACTCTAACCCCTCATGATGCAGCACATTCGACTGACTTCCTGCTCTAGCCGGATTGTGGTTTGCCGTCTGCGGGCTCGGGTTGTGTCCGACACCAAGAAACTCTACCCGGTTGTCAACCCTCCAAACACGAAGCCCAGCATCCTGCCTGAGTGTTCTCCTGTACCGTGAGTTTATAAACTAAGACGGACGTGCAACTTCAGTGACTTTAGGAATCGAGGTTTGATTTAAAGTCATTCTAATGTTCTACTTATGCTGTCTTGGTTTCAGCTATTGTATTCTTGTTATACATAGTGAGTCTACCGCAAACCAAACGGGCCTCTGTCTATCTAGCCCTATAGTTCATTCACCACCATATCAACGCCTAGATCTGGGGAGCCTAATAGACTCATCACTTTGCATAGATACTAATAGAGCCAATGTGCTCACTCGATATGAACCAATCTTAACCCTACCAGCCGATCTTGTTATTGGTTCAGATGACTTAATATATATTACTCCAGTTCTTGCAGCGGGACTTAATCAAGCCCAATTGCCTCCAATACTGGGACTGTTAATATGTTATTGTTACTGTTACTACTGTTCTACTTAGCAAGGTACTGTCGTCTTACTCCCTACGTACGTATTTGGGGGGGGGGGGGGGGGGGGGGGACATTGGGTGAAATTGGGACGGAGGGAGGAACAGGGGGTTAAGAAATTTCAGAGATCGAGGGATTTTACCTACATTTTGTACTGCCTTTTGCTTATGTTTGTTTCTTGCAGGTACAGCGTTCACTTTTTTCTGCGCACTCACCTTTTGCTTACTTGCTGTACCCTCCACCCTTTACTTAAAGTTACATCTCCTTACACTGAATTATGCAGGCTATCCACACTAAATACTACAATTCAAGATTTGCATCCACCGCACAACCAGAGCGGGCAACCCACGACACCCCGCACACCAAGCGTTTTTTCACAAGCTCACTACTTAGCGATTATGGCTCACACCGATGTCTAGCGCCAAGTCACTAGCAGACGACCTTAATATAATCTCCTTGAATGTCAAGGGACTTAACCACCCGGTAAAAAGACGGAAAATATTTGACTACCTCTCTAAAACAAAAGAGGACATCATCTTACTTCAGGAAACCAAGCTGTCAGAGGAAGACTCGCGCTTCCTGAACATACACTGGTCGTCACACGTACTGAGCTCCCCTGCGACACACAAAAAAGGCGGAGTAATGACTTTATTAGCGAAAACATCCAACCTGACACTCGTCTCACACACTCATGACACGGAGGGAAGACTATCAGTGACCCACCTACTATGGGAAGATGATCCCATACACGTGATAAACATCTACGGCCCCAACTCTGATGACCCTGAATTCTGGGACTCGGTCTCTCGCTCAATAGAACACATTCCACAAGACGACCTACTGATAGTGGGGGGCGACTTCAACCTACCCCAGGACCCAATATTGGACAGACAATTTAAATGCACATTCCACTCTTCCCGTTCACATGAAGCCCTATTACGCCTTTGCGAGCAATACTGCCTAAAAGATTCCTGGCGCCTCCAAAACCCTGATGGGAGGGACTATACCTTCTATTCCGCCCCACACAAATCATATTCGCGCATTGATTTTATCCTAATTTCAAGCTCCTTCACACACCTGATAGAGGAAACTGAAATAGCCCCTAAATTAGTATCTGATCACGCCTGTATCCCCACCAAACTTGCTGCAGGCTAATCCGTCCACCAAACGACACTCAGCAGAATGATGAGCCAGCCAGTGCCCAATAGTCACCTGCTCTGTGGAGCAGTGAAACAACCCTGGAGGTGGAGAACCCTCTGGGGTCACATTCTCTACCAACAGAGGAACAGCCGGGGACAGAACGGACGTCGACGACCCCCGAAGAGGACTCGTCCGCCCGGCGTCGACTCGACCTCTACCAAGATGGTAATCTGCGGGTCGGAACGTATTGCTCTGGGCTACACTCGCATCCAGAGACTACACAGGGAGCCTCACAGGGCTGTGCAATGACGTCTGGCCCTCCTGCAGCATCTGAGTCCCAACAACTCCATAACTGGAGTCAAGGCACTCGGTCGGCGCCAAGGGCAAACCAGCCGGTGAACCCCGACCTGAGTCCTTACCCCCACTGTGAGGCCCGAAGGCACGGCAGGGAGATGGGGTGACCCAAAATTGGCCTGCAGGGCCTGGAATACGCCTCCATCTGTGTCCGAGTCGCTCCCTCACCAGGCAATGGTGTCTGGTGAGGACCGGGAACAGCGGGCCCAGACATCACACTTCCGAGAGGTGGACTACCTTTGTGACTTCTTCCGGTGCTTACCTGAGTCAGGAGAGCAGTGTCTGTCCCTCAGCATGTGTTTTAGAACTGCGCCGCGTGGACCCCTCTGCTGGAGACGGAGGTAGGCGCAGCGAGGATTCGGACCGGGACAACCAGGCGGAGATCAACTTTATCTGTCGTTCCTGCAGGGACTTCTGCTTCAGTTGCCGGCAAGCGTCGCACTCCGTGAAATCGTGGTGCTCGCCCAAGCACCACATATAGATCTCGCGTGGATCCGTTGCAGACATCAGCCGTGCACAGGTCTCACACGACTTGAAGCCCTCACACATCAGCACACTGTTTCGGATGTGAAAGGTATCGAGAAGACCTGAAAAACACAACAGGCCAGAGGATCCGCTTCTCCCGCATCTGTGTTGGGACGCGGAAAAGAAGAAAACTGACGTGTGGACGCTGGGGGCGGGCGGCCTCATATGGCTCCATTGACGTCATTTCCGTGGACGACATCAGGATGGAGCCGGGCAACACCATCCCCCGGCACGCAGAGGTACTGGTGGGGAAAAAGTTTTCCGTATCCAGTCTGACCCTTGAGGATATTCTAAGTTAAAGAATCTGTGGCTAGATGTCTCTTGTAGGAAGGTGGAGATCTGACTATATGGTTACCCCAACTTTTTGCCTAGTGTTTAGCTGGTTTTTGACTTAGTTGGCCTGGGATCCTGCTATTCAGGGCCCCAGGCTATCTGCTCTCTGTAAAAAAGGACTCCATGTACTTTAGATACATACTTGATTGGGTATTGGGTCACCTTGGTGAGCCCCTGTATAGTGTACCATAGGTACCCAGGGCATAGGTGCATCCAAGGCCTACCAGGGGCTGCAGCATGTATTATGCCACCCCTGTCTGGCCATCCAAAATGACAACTGGCTGATCACTCAGCTTGGGTAAGGTGGTGTAATCACCCCTTACTTAGATATAGTATACCTATATCTACCCTTATATATAGACACATATATACCTATAAGTCACTCCTACTGCAGGCCTTGTCAATCCTGAAGGCAGAGCGCTTGGTTTTATGTGAGAGGGTGCTCTAGCATGAGCTGAGCCCTTCTGCAGCTTTTGGAACCATCTCCTTATAGCTGTTCTATGATATAGCCATACCATATACTCTAAAGTGCATTATAATCATTGCGGTTAATGCTAACTTTGGTTTGGCTTAATCAAAACAGGTCTTGTAAGGTTTCGAACACTTTGGAATACCCCCCCCCCCGTTCTGGCACCAGGGGTAGCAATCCTCCCTTCTAGAGGGAAAAGACATGTAGTTACTGCTTTACCTGGTTAAAGTTAAATAGCCTCAGCATCACAAAATGGATGCTGCTGCCACAGACACGAGTCTGACCTCCTGCTGCTGTACGAAACTCCGGCAAGGGAGGCCTGGACAACCGGTTTCCTGTCAGGGGAGGTGCTAGCACCTCCCCAGACAGCCTGTAGTGTATTGGGGCAGGGTGGGTTGAATGGAAAGATGCTTTTCCAGACACTGCCTGGGGCACACAAGGTGCTCCATGCATAGCCCGGTTCAAACCAGCTGCTGGGGCACTAGAGCCCTGCTCTGGCGCGAAACTGGACAAAGGGAAAGGGGTGTAACCACCCTCTGTAGGAGAGTGGGGTCTGCAATCCTATGGTCACCCCCGATTTTTGCTTTTTGCTTCACTGGTTTACAACTTTCCCTGGCTGTGGGCCTGCTAATCAGACCCACAGCCTAGCTGCTCTCTCTCTAAATTGACACACATGTATCTTAGGTGCATTTACCAATTGGTACTGGGCCACCTTATCAGTCCCTGTACAGCATACCTTAGGTATCCAGGGCATAGGTGTACCCAGGACCTACCAGGGGCTGCAGCATGTATTATGCCACCCCTGGCTGGCCACCCAAATCTGACAACTGGCTGCACGGAAGCTGGGGCAAGGTGGTGTAATCACCCTTGGCTTTAGTTATAGTATTTCTATATCTAACCCTAAAATGGACACATACCTTTCTGTCAGCCACTCCTATGGCAGGCCTTAACAATCCTGAAGGCAGAGTGCTTGGAATTATGTGAGATGGTGCTCTGGCATGAGCTGAGCCCGTTTGCAGCTTGCGGAACCAAGTCCTAATACCTGTTCCATGATAATGCGTACCATATACTCTTAAGTGCATTATAATCCTCGCGGTTATTTGCTAACTTTGGTATCGCATTATCAAAACATGTCGAGTAAGGTGTCATACGAATTGGAATACTAACCCCTCGCCGATTCTGGCGACGGGGTTAGCATTCCACCCTTCTAGAGGGACACGACATGTATGTAACTGTGAACCCTGGTTAAAGTTAACTCAAGCCTCAGCATCACAAAATGGATGCTGCCACCACAGACACAAGTCTGACCTCCTGCTGCTGGGAGTCCTTCCAGCGAGGGAGGCTTGGACAAAGGGTTTCCTGCCTTGGGAGGTGCTAGCACCACCCCAGACAGGATTTTGTGTATTAGGTAGGACAGGGCTCAAAGGAATGAGACATGCCTGGGGCACACAAGGTGCCCTGTGCATACACCGGTCAGAAACAGTTCCTGGGACACTCCAGCCCCAGAGCTGGCGACAGACCGGACAAAGGAAAGGGGGTGTAACCACCCCCCTTCCTGGTCCCACCCAGGGGAGGGACCTAGTCGTAGTACAGCCCCCCTTTAGCCGGATAAAGGTAGGAGCTGGTCCCATTCCAAATCAGATTAATCTTGACTACTTCCACGAAGAAACTCTTGACCTTCCAACTCCTGATTCCAGAAGACTGAAGAAATCTCCCCTATGGTCAGGGAGTGACCATCCTGCTTCGCAGGCACCATCAAGCTCCTGTGCCGTTTGCTGTAAGTCCTTCCATCCCGGAATCCGACGACCCAGCTCAACAAGACCCGGACCTCCAGACCTCTTTGACCTCTACCCACATCCACAGCACAGCTGGGACCCGTGGGTGCGACGAGCAACGTGGAGACAGCCATCTTGGGAAAACCTGCACAGCGCTTCCAGCACGACCGCCGAGGGATCCTCGAGTGAGTGCACTCGGGTTTGAGAAGCCCTACACCAACGCAGCTCCTGCACCAAAGACCAGCCCCCCAGCATCCACGAGATCTGCGTGGTGCCCTTTTGCCTGGTTGCTGCTCTTCCTGTTGTCTGGTCACTCGCCGGCTGGCCTGTGACCTCTGAGACGACGACCCGAAGAATCCAACACTGCTAGTCTGGTCCCCCAGACTGGCCCTTGCTTCCTTGTGAACGAGAAGCACCCCGGACCCTCCTGGTCCGCACCAGACACCATCTTTGCTCCACTGCGTGGCTTGCATTTGCCAAGGCCTACTGTCCAGATCGACGATCCGACACCGCCAACAGCAGCAGACTACGTGGGACAGCTCGTGCCTCCAGCCTAGTCATGAAGAACAGCTCCTGGTCCACTCAGCTGCAGAGAGAAGCGACCCTTCCATCACCCAACTGCGGCGACAGCATCTGGTTCCCTCCTGGTTCCAGCACCGTAACTGGCTAGTGACCGAGACTCTGTCCCCTTCCCTTTCAGGACTTCTTCCTAGTTCCATCCTTGGAACCACCGGACTCCTCCATCTCGTTGCCTGCCAGCAATTTCTTGTTTCAGGCATCACGGGGATCAACGCAGCAAACCCGACGCAACTTCAGCCCTATGCACCCGCAGCCTGTGGGTTAGGTAACTAAAGCTTCTAGGTGCTGAAGTCTGTGTACACTATCCTAGTGTCCAGGTCCACTGTTTTCCCTCCATCCAGCCGGGTTCGTCCGGAATCCGTAACTTTCTAAACTGTACGATCCATAGACGTTGGTACGCATCCCGCGTGAGAGTTTCCACTCTGCACGTAAGTCCTGTGGGCCTCCTGCTCCTTACTTACCCAGTTTGTAGCGTAGTCCCAGGGATCCTCCAGCCTCTGGATCTCCTTACAGTACTTTCCTTCCTCGCATTCCCTTGTTTTGAGTATATGGTTTGCCGTGCCCCTAGGGCGCTCTTGTAAATATTGTGCGAACTCGTATTTCTTATTGAGTATTGTCATGTGCTTAGCCCTCTGATCTCAAAGAGCTCAGAGGTGTATGTTAGTTAATAAATATATGTTTATTTTCATAACAACCTGTGTGGTGTCCTTTCATGTGGTATTCAAGGGGTTATATGTGGTAAAACAGCTGGCTTCACATGCCATTCAGAGTTTAGCCTAAAGTCTGCTTTTGTCCACGCTACTTGGATAGCTGGTCTATAAGGTTGACTTACAACCAATCACCATAAGGGTTGTTTGGAGTGATACAAGGTGGTCACTAGAACTAGTGAGCATCATATATCAGGCCAACTTCTCACACCCTCTTCTCAGGGACCACCCATAGGAGGGACCTAGCAGGTAGTCCAGCCCCTAAAATCAGTATAAAGATAGGAGCTGAGTCTAGAGACTTTAGATTAATCCTGGAAGAAACTTAGACACAAACTCTTGGAACTTCGGCGTTCTATATCTAGTAGAAGACTGAAGACATCTCCCTTGTGGTCAAGGGGTGACCACCCTGCGCAAACAGGCACCACCAGTAACTTGCCGGTCTGCTTTGTCGAGGCTCCTGCCGGAACCCGAAGACTCAGCTACTCAGGAACTGGACTCCCAGACTTCTCCGACTCAGATCCACATCCACATCAAAGCTGAGACCCGGGGCGGACACGAGAGACGTGGGACCGGACAACCTAGACATCCTGCATTTTGCTAACAATGCAACTACTGAGGCACCTTCAAAGTTGTTCTTGGGGTTTGAGAAGCCCCAGACCGGAGTGCCATTTGCTCCAAAGCTCAGCCCTCTACACTCCACGAGTGCCGCGTGGGGCCTGCTCCTGCATTTCAGCTTGACAAGTCTTCCCGGTTGCTAGCCCGTTGCCTAGTGAGCCCTCCGAAGACGAACCTTTGAAACTACACCGCTTTCCTGGTTGCTCCAGGCTTGCTCCAGCTTCCCTCTAAAGGAGAAGCTCCCCAGACCTTGCTAGTCTGACTCGAAGCCCATCTTCACTTCCTGCGTGGATTGCGGTTACCAAGGCTTGTTGGGTTTTTGTCCGGAAACCGACACCGCAGTCAACTAGATCCTTTGTGGGACAGCTCGAATCCAGCTCCTGGTCGTCGTCGGCGCCTCCTGGTCCTCGTGGCTGCAGAGAAAAGCTTCACCTCTTCACCTGAATCAACTCGACATAGCCTGGTTCCTTCCTGGTCACTGGCTAGTGACCCAGACTGTCCCCCCTGCTTTCAGGTTCTTCTCCTCTCCGATCCACCCTTGGATCCACCCGGACACTTTTCTTCTGGTCGCCTGCAGCACTTCTTTGCAGATCGCCATTAGAAACATCGACGAAACCAGACACGAAAAGACACCTAGGCACCCGGCTTCCCTGGGTGAGGTAACTAGTACTTCAGTGCTCCCCTGGGTGCTGACTCGCGAAGTGTCCTAGCTTAAAGGGGTTTTACTGTAGTCCATCCGGAAGTGTCCTTTTTCAGTAACTTTGTAACTTCTACGTTCTCCATTATAAGTCAATGGTAACTCGCAACTGTTTAGACACTGCAAGTGTCTCCCGCGTGTCTCCTACTTCCTAACCTTTGGTTGTCTAGTTTAGCCCCAGCAATTCCCTAGGCCCATTCCCTATTCCTGAAGTGGTTCTTATACCACTTACATAGTATATGGTTTGTGAGGCCCCTAGGGTAGAACTGCATTTGTGCAACTTATAGTATGCTTAATGAGTAACTTGTGATGTATTTCGATCTCTGACCTCAAAGAGTTCAGAGGGGTTGTGTTAGAAATAAATACATATATATTTGATATACCTTGTGTGGTGTCCTTTCATTTGGTACTCAAGGGATTATAATTGGTAAAACAGCTTGTTTCACATGCTCTCTGAGGTTTTAGCCTAAGACTGCTGGTCCATGCTACCACTAGGATAGCTTGTCCATAAGGTTGACTTTACAACCACCATCAATAAGGGTCGTTTAGACTGGTGCAGGGTGCCCACTAGAATAGTGGACATCACATGCCAGGCTAACTTCTCACATCTCTATCAGAAAAAAGCTCTAGGGCATTATAGGGCGCTCCTTGCTAGGAAAAGTGAATAATAAGCAGCTCTTCTTTCTCAAATATTATTCATTGTTACTGTTTTTTTAAAAATTGTTTACTATTATCTGGGTGTTATGGGCCCACCGGGGACCAATAGTGCCTTTTTTCTTTTTTTAGGGGCTGCGAGGGGAACCCCAGAGGCCTGGCAGCCAGCATCTATCTTGGGCGCCGAAGGGAGCCGGCAATTCTTTTGATTATCTACCCAAACCATTGCTGCCCCGGGACCCCACCGACTGCATACTTCAGTTCTTCACTTATTCCCATTTTACAGATGGTCATTGTGTACTCATCATCTGCGCTGTGGAATGGGAGTAGGCACTTTGTAAAATCAATCAATCAGGAAATTTGTAGAGCGCACTACTCACCCGTGAGGGTCTCACGGCGCTGGAGGGGAAGGGGGTGGGGTGCGGCTACTGCTCAAACAGCCAGGTCTTGAGTAGTCTCCTGAAGGTTAGTAGGTCTTGGTTCTGCCGTAGGAGGATGAGATGAGGAGGGTGTTCCAGGTCTTGGCGTCGAGGTAGGAGAACGACCTGCCATAGGAGGTCACTCTTCGGATGCGAGGGACGGTGGCCTAGGCGCAGTCGGCGGAGCGGAGCTGGCAGTTTGGGGTGTAGAAGGTGAGTCGTCTGTTGAGGTATGCTGGTCCGGAGTCGTGGAGTGCCTTGTGTGTGTGGGTGGGTGAGGAGCTTGAACGTGATCCTCTTGTTCATCAGCCGCCAGTGCAGGTCTTTCAAGTGGGGTGTGATGTGGCTGTGTCGGGCGATGCAGAGGATCATGCGGGCAGAGGCGTTCTGTATGCGTTTTAGTAGTTTCAGCAGTTTGGCCGGGGATCCTGCGTAAAGGGCATTTCCTTAGTACAGCCTGCTGCTTACGAGGGCCTGGGTGACCGTTCGTCTTGTGTTGGTGGGGATTCACCTGTAGATCTTGCAGAGCATGCGTAGGGTATTGAAGCAGGAGGATGAGATGGAGTTGACTTGCTTGGTCATGGAGAGAGTGTTGAGTCGAGGATGAACCCCAGGTTGCATGCGTGGTCCGTGGGCGTCAGTGCTGCTCCCAGGGCGGTCGGCCACCAGGAGTCGTCCCAGGCTGAGGGGGTGGAGCAGAGGATGAGGACCTCAGTCTTGTCCGAGTTCAGTTTCAGATGGCTGTTCTTCATCCATTTGGCGACGGCTTTCATTCCTTCGTGGAGGTTGGTTTTGGCGGTGAGATGGTCCTTGGTGAGGGAGAGGATCAGCTGTGTGTCATCAGTGTAGGAGATGTTGAGGGCGTGTAGGCTGGCGACGTGGGTGAGCGGGGCCATATAGATGTTGAACAATGTCTGGCTAAGGGATGATCATTGGGGTACGCCGCAGATGACCTTGGAGGCTTCAGATCGGAAGGGGGGGGGGGGGGGGGGGGGGGGGGAGGGAGGCGGATGCTCTGGGTTTTGCCAGAGAGGAAGGAGGTGGTTCAGTCCACTGCCTTGCCTTGGATTGATAGGTCCAGGAGGATGAGGGCAGCGGTCTCGCCGTTGTCCAGCAGAGCCCTGATGACATCGGTGGCGGCGATGAGGGCAAGTTCGGTGTTGTAGTTGCTGCGGAACCCGGACTGGGATGGGTCCAGGATGTTGTTCTGTTTGAGGTAGTGGGTCAGCTGTTTGTTGATGGTTTTCTCAATGACTTTTGCCGGGAGCAGGGCCGGACGTTCTTGAGGTCTCTCGGTCTGCCTTGGGTTTCTTGAGCAAGGCATTGATCTCGGCATGCTTCCAGCTCTCCAGGAAGGTCGCGGTCTCAAAGGAGATGTTGATGGCCTTGCAGAGTTGAGGTGAGATGGCGGCGCTGGCTTTGTTGAAGATGTGGTGTGGGCACGGGTCTGGCGGGGAGCCGGAGTGAATGGTGTTCATGATTTTGATGGTGTTGTCGTCGTTTATGTTAGACAAGGTGAGCAGGGGGTCTCTGTGGGTGGTGGCTGTGGGGCTTGAGGTGTTGTTGGCTGTCGTGGTGGTCTGGTTGTCGAAGCAGTCATGGATGTCTGTGATTTTGTGATGGAAGAAGGAGGCAAGGGAGTTGCATAGGTCTTGCGATGGTGGGATGTCATTGGTGATGGAGAGTTCCTTCACTAAGTTGAAGAGTTATTTGCAGTTGTGTGCGCTGTTGTCGAGGCGGTCCTTGAAGGAGGTCTTTTTGGCGGATTTGATGAGGTGATGGTGTTCGTGCATAGCGTTTGTGGGCTGCTTGGTTCTCAGTTGTCTGTTCGTGGTGCCATTTCTTCTCTAGTTTTCGGCAAGTTTGTTTGGAGGACTGGAGGTCTGTGGAGGACCAGCTGGCACTCTTGCTGGGGTGTCTGTTGGAGGGATTATTGATCGGGGCGAGGGTGTTGGCGCAGTCGTCGATCCAACGCCTGAGGTTGCTGGCGGCGTCGGGGTCAGTGGAGTCTGTGGGTTGGCTTCGGACGAGGGCGGTGTTTAGCTGGTCTTTGGTGATTTTGCTCCAGCTGTGGCGGAGGATCTGTTGGGTTTGGTGGCGCGTGGTGGGTTTCCGGAAGGTGAAGTGGATGCAGCGATGGTTGGTCCAGTGGAGTTTGGTGGTGTGGATGAAGGGGACATGGGAGCTTGCGGAGAAGATGGGGTTAAGTGTGTGGCTGGTGGAGTGGGTGGGCGTTGTGACAAGCTGTCTGAGCCCGAGGTTGGCGAGTTTGTCAATCAGGGTGGTAGAGTTGGTATTGTTGTTCGAGGTGGAAGTTCAGGTCTCCGAGGAGGATGTAGTCCGTGGAGGCAAGGGTGTGCGTGCGGACTAAGTCGGCGATGGAGTCGCTGAACTGAGGCCGGGATCCGGGGGGTCTGTAGATCAGAGTTCCTCCGAGAGTGGTGTTCAGCATGGATCTGTAAGTGCAGGTGTTCGGTGGTGCTGAGGGCGTCGTCAGAGTTGGTCGAGACCTTGAGGGTGGACTTGTGGATGATGGCGATGGCGGGTGCCGAGGAGTCGTTCATCCAGGTCTGTCAGGAAGGCGACGTCCGGGGAGGATGTGTCGAGCAGGTCCCAGATTTCGACGGTGTGTTTGCCTGCGGAGCGGGTGTTCAGTAGTATGCATCGGAGGTGGTTGGGTCTTGTCCTGGGGGGTGGATTGGCGGGTTGGATGCTGGTGAAGCTGCAGTTCCGGCAGGAGAAGGGTCATTGGGTGCGCTTCGGGTGGCCCCGAAGGTGTGAGATCGTTGAGAGCGTGGAGGGTGCTGGCATTGTAGCGGAGACTGGCGTCGTGGCGTTAGAGGGGGGCCAGGGGTTCTGGCGCTGGGCGCGGTCCAGGTGCGGACGGTCTTGCCTTCGGTGCGCCCGCTGCGGGCAGCCATGCAGCGGCCTCCATATAAGGGGAGGTGGGAGGGAGGAGCAGCTGGGAGGCGGGAGAGGGGCTGCAAATGGGCGAGCAGAGGGGCGGGGCCACAGGGACGCAGCGGCGGAAAAGAAAACAAGTTACTTACCTGTAACTACAGTTATCCAGTATTGGTATCTTTCATAGATTCACATGCCTGAATCATTCCCCGTCGTCGAGGCGGGAGTCCCACGGTAAATTATATATATATAGCAGTGCCTAAAAACCATTAGTAGTAGGCTAGAAAAGGATATAGGCCCAACTAGGCCCAAAACTTAACAGCCTATCTACCTCATTATGTAAAAAGAACTGAAAATGTAGCCTCAGCCAATCAGCTAACCTCACCCTCTAGAACCTTCCCAGCCCAGGCAGTTCTCCTCAGATTTTCCCAGCACAAGTGAGAAGTAGTATCCATAATAAGAACTGCCCAGCCGGGGAGGAGGGTGGGTGCATGTGAATCTATGAAAGATACCAATACTGGATAACTGTAGTTACAGGTAAGTAACTTGTTTTCTTATCCAGTATTGGGGTATCTTTCATAGATTCACATGCCTGAATCAGAATAGCAAGCAGTAATAACCATAACTGTCGGTAGAGGAAGGTGGGAGACAAACCAAACCATATATCCCCACACAACCTGGAAGGTACTAGAGCAATAACATATTTCAGTACATATGCATAATCATGACAATACCTTCATATAATATATATCTATATATAGAGCATTAAAACAGTATATTAGCACAAATGTAGCAATAGAAACAAGAAAACCATAAAAGGCTGACCTCAGTGAAGAAGATGCTGCAACACTGCTTCTCCCACTGACGTATCTTCATGTAGCACCGGCTGCAGGCAATAGTGCTTGGTAAAAGTATGCACACTTTTCCATGTAGCAGCACGGCAGATGTTTTCCAGGGTCACCCCTGCAAATAGGGCTGTAGACGCTGACATCATCCTGGTGGAATGCGCCTTAACCGTTCTTGTCAGGGGCTTGTTCGCTTTCTCATGACAGAAGACAATGACAGAGGAAAGCCATCTGGCTATAGTTGCCTTCGTCACCGCCTGACCACGTGTAGCTTGGCCATAAGCTACAAACAGTTGGGTAGATTTGCGCAAATCTTTTGTCTTTTGAAAATAGAATTTGAGGCATCTTTGGACATCCAAGGAATGCAGCATCCTTTCAGCTGGAGTCTTGGGGTCTGGAAAGAAAGTTTTGAGTTTCACCGGTTGATTGATGTGAAACTGGGTCGGAACTTTGGGAATAAACTTAGGATGAGTTCTAAGAGTCACACAATCTTTTGAAAAATGTAGGAAAGGTTCCGATATAGTGAACGCTTGTATCTCACTTACTCTCCGGGCTGAAGTGAGGGCCAACAAAATAGCCACTTTCCAAGTCAAGAATTTAAGTTCTGATTTATGAATTGGTTCAAAAGGCCTTTTCAGCAATTGAGATAACACAATAGTGAGATCCCACTCAGGAGGAGGAGGCCGCACTGGGGGAAAAACTCGAAATAATCCTTTAAGGAACTGTTTAATTAAAGAGGAAGAGCACAAAGATGGTTTGTTGTAACTCTTTCTGAATCAGGATATGGCAGCAAGGTGAACTTTGATAGAAGAAAAAGCGAGACCTGATCTGGCTAGAGACAGCAGATAAGGCAGAATCTTCTCTGGAGGAGCCTGTAGTGGATGGACGTCATGCTCTCCGCACCATAAACAGAATCTCTTCCATTTGAAGCGATAGGTTCTGATGGTAGACTGTGCACGAGCCTGAGATAGAACAGCTCTACAGTCTGGAGAAATCTCCAGGTCCTTAAACTCTAAGAAGTCAGGAGCCAGGCGTGCAAGTGCAGCGACTGAGGATCTGGATGAAGTATTTGTCCTTCCTCCCTTGTCAGCATTGAAAGTGTCGGCTTGAGGCGCAGTGGAGGTTGATGGGAGAGTATCAGAAGCTCCTGGAACCAATACTGTCTCGGCCAGCGAGGAGCAATTAGGATTAGAGAGCAACGCTCTCTCTTCATTTTCTGTAGAACCTTTGGGATGAGAGGAATCGGTGGGAAGGCATACGCAAAGATTCCGGTCCACCTCATCAACAGGGCATTTCCTCTCGATCCTTGCTGGTGGAACCTGCTGACAAAGTATATGCATTTGCTGTTCTGTTGCGTGGCAAACAGGTCCAGAGTTGGTGTGCCCCAGAGCTGGAAAATTGTTTCCACTTGGCGTTGTTCGAGTTCCCACTCGTGACATCCTGTGAACGATCTGCTGAGATCGTCGGCCAGAGAATTCTGAATTCCCTGAACATGCTCCGCTCTGAGGGAAATTTTGTGATGGAGTAACCATTCCCACATTTCCTGCGCTTGAAGAGACAGGGCTAGAGATTTTGTGCCCCCTTGCTTGTTTACGTAAAACATGCTGGTGGTGTTGTCCGTGCGCACCAGCACTGCAGAGCCTGCAATTCTTGGCAGGAAGGCTCGCAAGGACAGAAAAATGGCCCTCAACTCGAGGCAGTTGATGTGTTTGTGCTTGTACTGATGGGACCACCGTCCCTGCACTTGAAGGTCTTGGAGATGGCCTCCCCAACCCTCCATGGAGGCATCTGTCGTCAGAGTAAATTCCGGTAGGGTCTGAAGAAAAGTGAGTCCCGGAGACAAATTGTTCTTTGCCGCCCACCATAGAAGAGCTTGTTTCATCTTGGGCGTGACCTTGATTCGGTCCTCGAAAGATCCGTCTATCTGCCGCCACTGTCGATGCAATTCCTCTTGGAGACCTCATTCTGAGTCGAGCCAGTGGAACTAGATGGAGTGCAGAGGAACACATCCCTAGCAGGGAAACAAACTGTCGGACCGAAAGAGACTTTTTTGACCGTATTTGACTTGCCAGCTTTGTGATCTTGTCCTGACGAATTTGGGTCAAGAAGGCCTTGCACTGAGAAGTGTCCAGTACTGCTCCTAGGAACGTCAGAATTTGTTTGGGTTGCAGTTGAGATTTTTTGACGTTGAGGGTCAGGCCCAGATTCGAGAACATTGATAGAGCATTTTTGACCGATTGCCTTGTTGAAGTCTTTGTTGGACTCTTTATTAACCAATCGTCGAGGTACGGGAATACTTGGATTCCCTGTGACCTCAACGCAGCTGCAACCGGAATTAGAGTCTTGGTAAAGATTCTCGGTGCAGATTTCAGGCCGAAAGGGAGCACCTTGAATTGAAAGTGGACACCAGCCACTGTGAATCTCAGATACTTGCGGTGGTTTGGATGAATGGGAATGTGGAAGTAAGCGTCTTCCATATCCAGGGAAGCCATGAAATCGCCTTCCATGAGGCAATTGAGGACATCCGTGAGCGTCACCATGCGGAAACTCTGCTTTTTCAGATATTTGTTTAAGTTTCGTAGATCCAAAATTGGACGCCACTCTCCTGAAACCTTTTCCACAAGGAAGAAGCGAGAGTAAAACCCCTGATTCTTCTGGGATGTTGGAACTTTTTCTATCGCATTTTTGTGTAGCATTTTCATGGCTTCCATGTATAACAAATGAAGACGAGGAGGGGAGGGACCCCTGGGCGGTGACGTTGGAGGTTTCTGCAAGAACTCCAGAGTGTGTCCGTGTTTGACTATGTCCAGAACCCACTGATCTGAAGTTATCTTCCGCCACTGTTGATAAAAGGCGGAGATCTTGGCGCCCACGGGGAGGGAAGGAAGGGAGGATGGTGTCCGGCAAAACTCACTGGCGTTTATTTGAATCGCGTCCCTGGTAGTTAGAACGTCGTTTCCCTCCTTGACGAGAGAAACCCGCTGACGATGACTGCCGATAGGACTGTTGGTAGTACGGCTTATTCTGAGGTTGATACTGGCGGTTTTGCTGATTTTGATAATGTCCTCTGGAAGAAAAACCACGGCCTCTTGCTCCTCTGAAAAAACCTCGCTTATACTGTAGTGTACCAAGCGATTTGGCCGTATCAGTATCCGTTTTGATCGCAAGCAATGCTTCATCTATGTGCTTGCCAAACAATAACTCGCCATCATAGGCCATGTCAAGTATTTTGGTCTGGACTTCAGGTCTGAAAGAAGTCGCTTTGAGCCATCCCTGCCGTCTGAGAACTGCCGCTCCGGCCAATTGTCTAAAGGCTGTATTAGATACATCGAGGGCGCAATCGATAATCTCAGAAGCTGCCCGCTCGCCTTCCATGACAACCTTCCTGACCTCTTCAACACGGTCATCGGGAACCAAGTTGATGAATTCCGACAGATCTGACCACATTTGTCTGTCATAACGTGCTAAAATTGCCAAAGAATTAGCAATCTTAACAGTAGCAGCGGCATTAGCTGAGAATTTCTTCCCAATCGCATCCAATCTCCTGCCCTCTTTGTCTGGAGGTGTTGAAATTGGTGCAGCCGGATTCTTGGATCGTTGTTGAGCCGCTTGTAAAATCACCGAGTCAGGACGTGGATGACCAATCAAACATGAAGGAGTATCCGGTGGTGCTCGGTACTTCTTGTCGACTCTTGGAAGAACCACCGGGATGGAAGCTGGCGTCTTCATTATATTAATCCCTTCTTTCCAAATATATTCAATGATAGGGATAGATCTGGATACCCTTCTATACCCTTCTTTGAAATCATGAAGAAAACAGTCAGTCTGCTCAACCGAAACTGTAATTGCAAATCGAGCAGCTGCCCGTTGCATGATGTTATGAAAACCTCCTATGTCCTCTGGCGGAGAATCTGAAGGTTGTGGCAAATTAGGAGAGGGCATAGGAATGATGTAATCATTCCATGGTTCCGTAGGCGTGGAATCCGGAAGTTCCCCATCCTCTTTCATCCTCATCTGGAGAGGAGACGTCAAAATCATGACCTCCAGTCCCGGGGTCAACATCCTGCCTTGGAGAATGCGAAGGATGTGGCGGGGGATTTATCGGCATGTCTACTGGCACAGGATTCGGAGCAGGCAGAGTTGATGGAAACCTCTGACGATAATCAGCCAGCATGGCCTGTAAATCATGAACTAGAAAAGACGGAAGATGAGTCGTGTCTTCTGTGTGTTGTTGCTCCTGATAAGGAGTAGCTAAATTTTCCTGATAGTAATGAACCTCATCATCATCTTCATCCTCTTGATATTTTATGTGTAACTGGGAAGGGTGATGGGCCACTCCAAAAGTCTCATCATCATCCCCTTCATCATCAGAATCTGCCTCCACGTAGTTTTCCAAAATATGCGAAGGCAAGAGGGGAGACAAATGAGAGTAACTCTGTCTCTGAAATGATTTCATCTGGAAATGGGTATACTGTACTGTGGAAAATTAATATAGTTTAGTGAACATTATCTACGCCATCTTGCCTTTTTCTGATGCCACACTTTTCGTCATGCACATCCGCCATATTTTAGCCGTTACGATCAGAATCACCCTCACGAAAGACCCCCACGCACCGGTCATTCCCACTCTCACATGCCTTGCGCGTAAGCAGCAGCCATTTTAAACACCATGGCCTCCCTGCCCCTCGCTGATAGCCAGCGCGTCTCTCTCTCTCTCTCTCCTAACCTCGCAAGCATCCCCCGCACGCTGACAACCCCCCCCCCACTCTCTCATGCCTTGGGTCATAGACCCCTCTTCAGCGCAGCTCCGCCACAGAATCCCATCCTGTTCCCAGCGCGACACCTCCCTTCATTCCTTTCATGGTCTCAGATCCTTTTGATGCAAACCCCCTTTTCCTGCGTCCCCGTTTGTCTTCCTTATTCCCAGGCCACCACCTGGCCCTGCGGATACTGTTTATTACCCCGTACAGTAGAAAGCTTCCCCTCCCCATCAAAAGACCCTCGAGCCGATCAAAGCCCCCACCCTATGAGATCCGATCAACCCCATGCATTCCGTGAATCGGCGGAATGCCCTGCTGCGTGACAATCATCACCTGTTGTGACCGGGGTGGGGAATTCAACTGTAAATGTATATGGGAACGGGCCTGTAGGGGAGATTCCGAGGATGTTCTTTCAAATATCAAAATGTGGCGAGAATGTGTTACGTGCAATAAAGGTCATAAACCCTAGTATAAGAGGCCAGGCCTCAGAAATGTGGTTAGAGCACCTCGTGATGATACTTGCTGTCTGAACTGATGTGTTCTCCTCCGGAGAAAATAAAATCCTAGTTTCCTGCCTTCCAGTCTCCAGCGCCTGCTTCTTCGTTGATTAATATTGGTGGGTCATAGAGGCGACACCGCCGGGCAACATAAAAGGGTCTTTAGTTACTGGTTGTCTTTGAACCCCTTTTTACAATTGGCGCCCAACGTGGGGCCCATCAGCGACTCGTGGATCCAGTGGGAGAGGTCCTGACGACAGAGTGAACGACTGCAACGATCGGAAGGTACCCTGTCCGATAGACCCTCGTCTGACAGCCGATCATCCGAACTTCACTGGTTCCGAACAGACCTCTCCCGAGTGATCTGCGGTCCTGACTGGGAACCATCAGGAGTGCCACGTGGATTACGAAGAGAAGAGGACGATCGGGCGCTGGATTCGGAAGACAAGAAACTGTCCATGCGGTCCGGGTAAGGTCGTGTAAACACGACGAATTGCGAAAGTGATTGATAATTGAAAGTGATTGATAATTGATGAGAAAATACTAGTATTACTTTTTGTTAATTTATTTGGAGATTCGCTGTCTGCAAACGGAGAAACAACAGGCTCTCCCTTTATAAACCGCGAAGGATAGGTACGCATCCGTCGGACCTATCTTTCTCCCCCACTGAACAATTGCCCCTCCCCCATTGATTAACTTATAGATTGTTTTCTGGAGATTCTCTGTCTGCAAACAGGGAAGATTAGGTCCCCTCTTTGCAGATAGTGAAAGGGTAGGTGACGCGGACCTTTGCGAGCCTACTTATTCTCCCCATTGACCATATTGATTTTTTATTTTTGACCTAACATTGATTGCTCAAGATTGGTTCATGAGGTATTCACTACCTGCAAACAACGTAGAATAGAAATATTCTGTCTAGTCTTTGCAAGCAGTGATAAGATAGGTAGTGCTGACTATTATCCCATTGTGATCCGTCATGCCTGTCTTCTCCCCCCTGGTTAGTAGCCTGTTTTGCCCGGACCGCTTATTAGAGGTGAACCATCCGGCTCCGCTGGAAGGCACCCCTAATAAGGACATGTTCATGAAGCATGGATTGATCGCTATAGCCTATAGTGAGCTGTGGCATAAATATACGAAAAGGGATCGAGAAAGTCAGTGGCCACTGAGAGGATCCTTCGATCTTGACAAAATAGAAACGGTAGAAATAGCCCTTCGTAGGAATGAAACAACACCTATTATGCTCGATAGTCTCGGTATGTGGCGCAAAGAAGCCACACGACGAAGGGAAAGCGACGAATCCAGAAAAGGTGGAGGGACACGGCGGACGACCCTCCAAACGTCTAGTAGGCAAATGGAAGGGCCAGCGATGGCACAGCTCCGAGGAGTAGACATGAAAAGGGAACGGTATAAAGAGATGTGTCGACAGGACAAACCCGGGACGCGACGACCCGAAAGTAATCCCCCGACACTATGCACAGGACGAACAGATTTAAAACAAAACCAATGTGCTTTCTGTAGACGTCTCGGGCACTGGAAAGCCCAATGCCCGACTCTACAGAGCATAGGTAAGAACGAAGGGTCGACAGAAAGAACAGGCCGGCAGAAAGGGAAAAGGCGCGAGATAAAAACCAATCAGACTAGTGCAGACGGAACAGATAGGACCACCCCATTTGATTATGCTCGATGGCATAGGTTTCGTCAGACCAATTTTAACGACATGTTAGAGTTCTGGGACTGATTGCTCTTTGTTGCTCCCCCCCACTCTGAAAAACAAACACAATTACAGGCCAGTGTAAACAACCCCCGGTAGAGAAAGGACTCAAGGAAGCCAAAAACGTCTATTATATAACTTAGGATTTAATTACGGTAAAGAAAACACACAACCAACGGTAAATAGAATAACTAGTAGAACTCACTCTAAAACAAACTGTACTAATAGGAAAAATACAAAACATATTATGCTCACTCCGGAAGTCCTCGAAATGTAACAGTTCGATGGTCCCGCCCACCTGAAACACATAGCACGTGTGGGGCGGGGCCTGCCAGCAGCCATGGACCAAAGGAGATCACCGGCGGGAAGGTACCGGAGGCTCCACAAAGCAGGCAATGAAATGGTCTCCCCATACTGCCCTTCCAGGGATGGCGTCCCCCGGGCCGCGAGTAGGGAGGGGGCGGATGCAAATGGCCCTCTCCCTCGTATCTCCTGGTCCGGCCATCACGAATTCCTCCATCGAACGGATGCAGGGTGGGCGGGGAGGGAGAGGCGACACGGACGAGCCCTCTCCCGCCTCCCCAGGTAGGAGGCCTCCCTGCCCTGGTCCGGCGCCGATGTCCTCCAGCCGGACGACGGCCATATACCTGCGCTGCCCAGAACATTACAATGTCCGGTTGGTATATTTTCGCAGCACAGGACATACAATGTCCGACGGGCATACCTGAATAACACCGGACGTCCAATGATCCCCCAAGAGTCGGAATCAGGGGTGTAGGGTGGTCATCATGTGCACCCCTGATTCAAAGGGACGGCGTAGGATGCGCCGGGAGAGGGAGGCGGCACGGACGAGCCTCCCTCACCTCCCCAGATGAAGGCTCCACTGCTGCATCCTGGCGCCCCGAACCAAAATGTCCTGCTCCAGCAGCATGATGCTCTGTCATTTTCGCCACAAGAAGTTTCTTCCACTCCTGAAAGATACGACGGAGGGCGGCTGCCGCAGGATCTCAAAATGGCGTCTGGGCCCTCGGAAGGCGGGTCTAGGCCTCTGGAGTAACTTTGTCCGAAATTGCAACTCGGGCGCTTGCCCACCTGGGCGTAAGCCCCCACCATCGACAACCATCCCCTCGACTTTGAAGATTCTACCAAAGTCCCAAGAGCCCTCAGCCCCTTCAGGCTTCCAGTGGGGAACAGCTGCATTGATCACTAATGAAATAACCGCGGCACAGCAACAAGATGGCGGTGCTCTCGTGTCTGCATCAGCTTCCGTCTGAACCACCCAGGAACATTATGGGCTAACGAACTCGAGTAAGTTCCGGCTGAACATCAACATGACCCGGTAAGAAAGACTCTATCCCCCTCCCTCTCTTGATTGACGGCCCACACCACCAGCCCCTCTGTTAGCACAGTTTTTTTTTTTGAACTGCCGAAAGGGACCCTGGTCCAACCGCCAAATCGTCGGAGACATTTTTTTGCCCCTGATGCTACTTCCGGACTAAACCGGCCTCGCCCAAAATGGCGCCGGTATCAATAGGAACTAACGGATGCCTCGTGGTGTTCCTTAGCTAATGAAACTTGATGTACTAAGATTTATATACGAACCTTTGCGCACTTGAGGAAAAAGGGAGGAGGGTTCGCTTGACGAACATATGAAAGGGGTCCCGTAAAAATGTTGATTTCAATGAACGATTTATTTTGATATTTATTGTAACTGGTACATAACGTCGCTTATGATGCACACCCATGGTATACATCTAGGAAATGTGATTACAATGAGCTTGACTGTGTTTCCATTTATGGACTGAAATGCCCTTGATCCCTCATCACGCAATGAAACGTTTTTAGTTACTTGCAAATAATTAATTGGGCCTTTTTAACATGTTCTTGTGCCGCGAAATAACCTCCCTACTGTATGTACTTCCATCGTCGACATGTCCGACCAGAATATGATTGCACTCTCACATTTTACGTACTGAACGATTATGCAAATAAAGGTTTTCCAAACTATGAATAGGCATCACATGCTTTTGTGAATGTGGGAATTGGTGGGAGGGTTTTCTCTGTGCGCAACCGTTCTGCTCTTTTTTAAGGTTATCTGGAAAATGGTTGTTCGGCCCTGAATTGATGATCGAATCAAAAGGTATGATACGCTGCCTCCAAAATATGCAACTAAGATGTGTGAACTAACGTATGAAGAAGGACCTCGACTTCTGAGAATGGGTAAAGTAATGCGGTATGATTGTTAAAATGTTATAAAGATATGGTGGTCGAAAATACTAAGGGACAGGGTTGACCGAAGAACTGATATGCCTTAGAACATCACAGCTTTGGGAATGATTTAAGGATCCTGATGACCAGATACATCTCCAAAACCGGGTACCTCTCGCTAGGCACCTCTGATTCCTTTTTTGGCGTTTCCCTACACACGATCCATAGTGCCACCCTCGAACCCCCCCCATGAACCACCTATCACACTGCCCGCCCCCTTGACTTCAGAAACCAAGACCCTAAGGATTATATCCCGAGGAGATAAGTACGAGTATGTGGTAAGTAAAGGACTTTCTTGCCCGTACATTTGATGTGCTCGAATGTTGTTCCCCCTTCCTTTTCCTCCCTTTTTTTCCTCTGCAGGTTACATTGGAGTCCCGATTAGGGCATCATAAGGGATCTGGAGCCGCGACACGTCCGATGCATGAAAACGGACTAACGCTGCAAGACGACACAAAAAGACGCCCTACCCAATGCGCGACCTTTTTGTACCTGACCTAATGCTCTTCCGCCCCAAAACTGCATGCTTTCTACATCCTAACACAGACCCGAAACGACTAACGTTGGGTAACGCACTGAATAGCCCAAACAATACACGGTCATTCTCCATGTCACACGTGTACTGTCTGGCCTATTGTTACTCTCTCTCTCTTTCTCCCTCTCTCTTTCCCTCTCTCTCTCTCTCTCTCTCTCTCTCTTTCACCCCTCCACACTTTCCCTCTTCCTAGCGACTGGCACCTAATTGGCGAACCTGGTGCACCTCCTGATTGGCCCCAAATACCACAAGTATTTGCACAAATTCGTCCTAAATAAAACTGTATCGATGCCACGTTACTACCTCTCCTTTTCTGCTAAATATGGATGAAATTTAAATTGGCCAAAAGAAAAGGGACAGGTAAGACGACTACGGTTCCCTGAATTTGACCCACAGTCAGGGAGCTATTTGTCAGTGGCTTCTATGATAAAAATGTGTCTGTAGTAATGCGACCTTCCCATTCCAAATTGTCTCCATACCCCAAGCAGTAAGAAATAATCGAGACGCCCCCGTCTTCCCAAAATGCCCCCAGTTTGGTATCAGCTGCCCTGAACGTGAATCTGAAAAACGCCCCTTGCTCCAATTCACCGTGTTCCTATCGTTTCCCATAAGATCCCACCCGCCCCAAGGATAAGTTTAATAATGATCGCAAGCCCCCCCCCCCCCCGAGTTTCTTTGTAGTGACCAAGTTGCGAGAATTTATATAGAAAGTTAGAAAGATGTGTGCAAGGTTAAAATTAGATCGAAAACCGAAAGAACTTGTTGCAGTAAACCTTGTTGAAGATAGGATGTTTTGATGTAATGGAGAGTCGTTTAGCCTATGTTCATCCCTCAGAAGGATGCCTATCAGACTATGGTGAATAGCACGTTGCACTTTTTTGTAAGGTAACAAAGCCCTGAAGACCGGCCTAGCCTTGCAAGACTCGTACTAGGGAAATGGGTCTCTACCAGAAGAACTGACATCTACTGTAATAGACGAATGCAATGAATGGGTACCAGACCTCGTACCACGACAAATGAATGTAATAACCAACAAAAACACCAAATAATTAGCCACAAAGGGAAGCTGTAGAAAATCCAGCTAATCCATCATCAATTGTTTATATGTTGGCTGCAAATCTCAATGTAGCGGATGTTTACCCCAGTTGCTTGGTGTTGGGAGAGAAATAGGTTTACGTAATTACCTTCTTCTGCAAAATCTCTAAAGACTGTCTTTTCGAACTCATTTAAGGGTACCACTGTCGGAGGAGAAAGAGACCGGATGTGGGAGCACGCGGCCTGACTGCGGATCGTGGAACCTCAGCGACGGAGGCCAAGGCGAGACCACAGCAGTAAGGAGTCGCAGGATGAGGCACTGTGTCAGACAAAGCTAAGGAAAGGGCTGACCTGAAGCCCCTGCTCTATGATCAACGTGTGCCAAAAAGTCCCCGCTCTCTGAACCTGGTTATGGACCCGCCTGTCTCAAATTCTCCGTCCCCCTGATCTGTTCCCAACTTGGCCCTGCTCCATCCCCTCCTCCTCCGACCTACCATAAGGACTGTTCACACACACACCTTTCCACCTGAACTTCCAAGTTCCACCAAAATCCTGCTGAGCTATCCAGAGAAGGGTATTCCCTGCGTCAAAAGGGAGGGAGCTCCGACTAAGTAGACCACGAACTATGTTAATCTCAGAACGGTGACCTAGAACTCCACCAAGGGTCGCCCCTAAAGAGAAGATGAACGAAGTATGTGGTTCTACCCACTGCTGAACGCCTCGATGATGATGGAAGCAACAGGAAATACCCACCACAGAGACTCAAGAAACAAACAGACCCCACAACTCAAAGACTGTCGCACTTTTCATCACAATCCTTCCTCTGCCTCCTAATAACTATGCTCTGGGTCACGGAAGAAAATGCACCTGCTCCAAAACCGTAACGCATTTCTCCTATGAGGTCTGGCGAAACAAAACAAAGTGTACCCCTGCCCGCAGACCTCCAACGGCTCAATCCACATGAACATTCCTGTTGACAGAACGAATTGTAATCCGGGTGCTTAACAGTGCCAACAGAAGACGACGAAGACACTGTGAACTCTGATTTTTATTATATCTCATTTCTCTCCCAACCACCATTGGACTGACTATGCTCTCGCCGAGTACAAAAAGGACTTACTTATATGATAACTTACCAGTTCCTATCCCAAATGACTATAAGTATCTATGATCTGTACCCAACGCCCTCGTTACATAATTCTAGTCTGATATTGCAATACTATGACTTTTTCTGCAACCAACTTAACGATGAACCCGCCTACTAGATGATGAGATTATTCAATGTGATGTTTATAATGTGATGTTTATGTACAGTTCATTTGCCTAAGTCCCCTCTCCTTTACTTATGACCGCTGCAATAGGTATAGATAGGAAATAGGCCAGCAAGATGTCGTGGAAATGTTAAAGGGAGGACTGTGGAAAATTAATATAGTTTAGTGAACATTATCTACGCCATCTTGCCTTTTTCTGATGCCACACTTTTCGTCATGCACATCCGCCATATTTTAGCCGTTACGATCAGAATCACCCTCACGAAAGACCCCCACGCACCGGTCATTCCCACTCTCACATGCCTTGCGCGTAAGCAGCAGCCATTTTAAACACCATGGCCTCCCTGCCCCTCGCTGATAGCCAGCGCGTCTCTCTCTCTCTCTCTCCTAACCTCGCAAGCATCCCCCGCACGCTGACAACCCCCCCCCCCACTCTCTCATGCCTTGGGTCATAGACCCCTCTTCAGCGCAGCTCCGCCACAGAATCCCATCCTGTTCCCAGCGCGACACCTCCCTTCATTCCTTTCATGGTCTCAGATCCTTTTGATGCAAACCCCCTTTTCCTGCGTCCCCGTTTGTCTTCCTTATTCCCAGGCCACCACCTGGCCCTGCGGATACTGTTTATTACCCCGTACAGTAGAAAGCTTCCCCTCCCCATCAAAAGACCCTCGAGCCGATCAAAGCCCCCACCCTATGAGATCCGATCAACCCCATGCATTCCGTGAATCGGCGGAATGCCCTGCTGCGTGACAATCATCACCTGTTGTGACCGGGGTGGGGAATTCAACTGTAAATGTATGTGGGAACGGGCCTGTAGGGGAGATTCCGAGGATGTTCTTTCAAATATCAAAATGTGGCGAGAATGTGTTACGTGCAATAAAGGTCATAAACCCTAGTATAAGAGGCCAGGCCTCAGAAATGTGGTTAGAGCACCTTGTGATGATACTTGCTGTCTGAACTGATGTGTTCTCCTCCGGAGAAAATAAAATCCTAGTTTCCTGCCTTCCAGTCTCCAGCGCCTGCTTCTTCGTTGATTAATATTGGTGGGTCATAGAGGCGACACCGCCGGGCAACATAAAAGGGTCTTTAGTTACTGGTTGTCTTTGAACCCCTTTTTACAGTACCCTTACCGGAGATGTGGGCAATAAATGCGTAGACGGCACATTCAAAGATGCCAGCGCTGCTGTCGACGGTAGAAGTGAAACAGATGTGTGAGTTGCCGGTACTGTCGTCGACGGTATCGTCATTGGTATTGTAATCGTCGACGAGGACTTTTTTGAAGGCGTCCTAGTAGACGGATCCGTCGACGGACTCTTCGCCGTCGAGCTTGTCGTCGATGGAGCTGAAACCTTCGTCGACGGGCTCGTCGTCGACGGGCTTGTCGTCGACGGGGGTCTTCGTCGACGGGGTCTTCGTCGACGGGGTCTTCGTCGACGGAATCTTCGTCGACGGAATCTTCGTCGACGGAATCTTCGTCGACTGGATAGTGGAAGCCTTCGTCGACGGGGGAGCCGTCGACGAGAGCGTCGACGGAAGCGATGACAAACGCTTCGTAGATGGTGATTTGGTCGTCGACGGAAGACTCGTCGACGACGAGCTTTTCTTCGATGATTTTTTCTCAGAAGAAGAAACCATGACGGACATCACAGGAGAAGTAATTGCTGAGGTGGTAACAGTACTTGAAGAAGTAGAGGACGTAGAATAGGTGGTGACAGTGAGAGAGGACACCAAAGAGACAGCTTTAGTGCGGACTGTACTCACAGTAGAAGACTCTGTTGACGCAGCACTCCTTGTGGACTCAGAGGGTTTATGAGAGAATGTAGGTTTTTTCAATCTCTCAGGAGAACACCTCTCTTTGGAACTGGCTCTCTTACTTGAGGTAGAGGCTCTGTCCTCGTCATCTGTGGCAGACGACTTCAGCCACAAAAGAACTCTTGCCTCTCTATCCCTGATGGTCTTAGGAGGGAAGGTTCGACATATTCTGCAATCCTTCACAACATGTGAAGGATGCAAACAATGAATACAATCCGAGTGCTGGTCGTCCACATGTACCCTCTTCTTGAAGCAGGAACCACAAGCCTTGAATAGAGCCTTCTTTTCCGACATCTTGAGAGAATAGAAGAAATTTTGAAGAAAAACTGAGTAGGCACTCAGGGAGACTCCCTTACACACGAAGTGCGGTGAAAATCTGAGGAGAACTGCCTGGGCTGGGAAGGTTCTAGAGGGTGAGGTTAGCTGATTGGCTGAGGCTACATTTTCAGTTCTTTTTACATAATGAGGTAGATAGGCTGCTAAGTTTTGGGCCTAGTTGGGCCTATATCCTTTTCTAGCCTACTACTAATGGTTTTTAGGCACTGCTATATATATATAATTTACCGTGGGACTCCCGCCTCGACGACGGGGAATGATTCAGGCATGTGAATCTATGAAAGATACCCCAATACTGGATAAAAACGGCGGAGGGCACAGAAGGCAAAGCAGGGCACAGAAAAAAAGGAAATTAAAGCAATAACAAATGACAAAAACAATACAAATGCAGAGATAAAACCTAATAATCAAACAGGGGGTGGTGATGGACAGAGTTTCTGAATTAAGCAGAATACTCTCACCCAGTCAAGAGATCAGGGCTTAATCCAACACCGTTTTTTTAGCTCACTGCACCATCCCAGCTCAGAACCTGGCTATATGCAAATTAGTCTGTCCCTGGCCCAGTGCATCATGGGAACAGGGCAAACCAAACTACCAAGCCAATTCTTTCACTGGGAAGGAAACAAGCTTCCGGGGACCAGTTTCTGGCATTTCAGCCGTCTTCGGCCCGGCTTGCTTGAATCCTGATGGTGCAATGAGCAAGGGACTCACGTCTGAGTATACCCTTCCACGCTTATGGTGGACAAAATAATTAAACAGGGGGTGGTGATGGACAGAGTTTCTGAATTAAGCAGAATACTCTCACCCAGTCAAGAGATCAGGGCTTAATCCAACACCGTTTTTTAGCTCACTGCACCATCCCAGCCCTAAGGCCTATCACTGTCCACCAGGGATGAGGCGCAGGTGGTAGCCTACAGGTGGAGGAGGGCCTCGAACTCTCGTCAGGCAGTCGCAGCGAGTTGGGGGGGGCTATCACAACAGGTGGTGCTGTTGCGGCGGGGTGGGGAGCGACCTGCCTGAGAGCAGGGTCAAGGGTCGCGCCAAGCCAGACACATACACGGTAAGCACAGGGGTGGCACTCCATCATCTACTCCCGGACACCGAAAACAAAGACAAAAAAGAAAGAAGAGACTTTGCACCTCTCAACCTTTTGGAAGCGACACCAATGGTGTGCTTAATACTTCTAAAGAGACCACCATCTATGGCTTGCCACATCCTCCACTCAAGTAATTGGGATGTAGTTGAAAAAATGACAAATGGACATGAGCAGGGGTAAATACCTGCATTTATTTTGAGCCAACTGTCCTCGTAACTCCCATTCAATGGCAAAAGGAATTCAGGTAGTGCTCTACACTTGTCTGGCTGGCTACCTCCACCTCCATTTTGTACGTCATGTCTCCAGCAGCAATTTAATGAATTCCACCAGGTCCATATTGACACAGGACCCATATGCCCCCCTTGCTCACGTTTCTGTACACATGTACTAAAAGCACATACACGCTAAATGTAGCACAGGACCCAGTTACATGAGTTCTTTCTATGAAAAACTTTATCATGGGGAGGTTAGTAGATGCCTCGCCCATCACCAGACAAATAAAAACCCCTGTCCAATACTTCTAATTACATGCTGCCAGTACTGTTTGTATTAAGTAATATGGGAAGGGGACTGTAGCCAAACTCGCTAAGGAAAGTATACTTGATATGCCTCTAGGCCATGGGAGGCCTGCTCAGACTTTCCAAGTCACAGCAAACCTACCACAGC
Source organism: Lissotriton vulgaris (assembly GCF_964263255.1). Taxonomy (NCBI): domain Eukaryota; kingdom Metazoa; phylum Chordata; class Amphibia; order Caudata; family Salamandridae; genus Lissotriton; species Lissotriton vulgaris. The sequence goes on from NC_141693.1 coordinate 427,692,221, forward strand.
AGCAAATACATATCTATGTGTATAGGCCATGGCCGAAAAAGTCAAAAATCGACCAGTGATCTATCTGGGTGTAACTCCGGGAAGGAATGTATATTTGCAGGTCATGGGGGAACCTTTGTCGCAACATTATGCATCAATATTCAGAAGATTGTCCTGCGCAAAATTGTGTTATCAGTAGCCAAACTTATGCTTACAAGGTGACCCAGTGCTACTCTGATGGGAGGTAAAGAGTGACAGCTGACTGAGTAATGTCGTGACTGATTAAGTAATGTCACGACTGGTGACACAGCTGCAACTGGAGGTCTAGTCCTACCTTCATTTAGCAGTATTGTTTGGATATAAAAGGGTAGTTACTCAGAATTTTTTGTATGATTTAATTTCCCTGTTGTAATTGTTTAGGTCTTATAATGTATGTTTAGTCAACTAACGGAGCTTTGGAATAAGCTTACTATTCTGTTAGGAAACAGTTAGGTGTTACCTTAGTTCTGTATCAGCGGAATCTTCACAGAAGTCATAACCAAGCCGTCCTCTTTCCGAGTTTGAATTCTAGGACAGGAAGAAATACGACAGTATGCCATTCATCTATAGATATCCTTACTATGTACTCTTTTTGGGTTACCCTAAACAAGTGAGCCTCCACAGCAAATGTGAGTGCAAGGCACTGCAGAATATAGTCAAGGCGCCTTAAGAAACCAGTACTCCGTTTTCAGCTTTCTATGGCATCTGTCTGGCCGCTATTCTCTCAATTTCTTCCATGTTTTTAAATGTTGCTTAACCTGGAACGACCTCCCATAACACAGACCCTCCTCACCCCTTCTTGAATGCCACAAGAAGCTGAAGACTTGGCTCTTTGAGTAAGTTCTTCCAAGGCCAGCCTCACATCACTGCCACAGCACCAGGATACTCTCACGGGTGATAGCATGCTATAAAAATATAGGTCTGTCTAAAGTGAAAGAAAAATGCAGCCTGACCGGCTTACCTTAAAATTTGTGAAAATGAGTCCTCTCTTAGGGTTCCAGGAGCTTCCCTTACCCATGATGGAGTGTACTGGTAGTTGCCTCTTAGAGTTGTATGAAGCATTTTGATTCCAATGCCCGACCGTAACCAGCTGGGTTGGCAGGTGGGTTGTTCATGACTTAATGAAGATTCCTCTTGATAGAGAAGCAGGACTACCAATTTTCTTCTACACAGTAGGATCTTCATTGATAGTTCTAAATATTGGAACAGAATAGGAAGCCAATTATGCTCACCTGAAGAAGCTGTTGGGCAGCAGGTAAGAGCCAAGAGAAACAAAAAACCTCTCCAATAGAGAATCTGTAGTACTTTTACAGGTTTCTCAGGGTTTCCTAGCGTATATTTGCATCCGCCTGTGTATCTGAATCTTAACAGTAGGTTGGTGTGAAAGTATGATCAGAGTTCCAAGTTGCTACATTGCAAATGTCTGTTGCTGGTACATTTCTCGGGCAAACTGAAGTTGCTATTTGTAAACAAAAGGCAAGCTACTATCCATCTGGCGACTGAATGTTTAGAAGTTATACTGTGTCGAATATGGCCATAACTTAGAAACATTTGTTTGGATATTCTGGGATACTTTGTTTCATCTTGATAGAAATAAAGGACCCTTCTGACACCTAAGGAATGAAGTGAGGATGCTGCTCGAGTGGCTATATTGAGGAAAATGCAGGTAATTAGTCTGATTAAGGTAGAAATCTGAAACGATGTTAGGAAGGAAAGAAAGATGTGCACTGGGGTCACCCAGTTAACATGAAAAACGAATGCTCTACCTACAAAGCCTGCAACATTCTCTCTCCCCAAGCAGAAGTAATGGCACAAACAGAAAATCTGTATTCTAGGAAAGATGCTGCTACGAAGCCTTGTGAATAGGCTTGAAAGCAGGCTCATTAGTGGTCAGAAATAAGTTCAACTTCCAAGAACGCCTTCCGGTTGGTGGGAACACCTAGAGTCCTTCCATGAATAATCCTTTATAGAGGACTTTTATTGAAGAGAATTGTGGATTAGATTGGGCTGAACGCAGGAGATATGGTATATGATTTTCTCTTGTATGGAGATCGGATGATCAGTTTTCCAGCACAATATGCAAACCTTTTCAATTTCATGGCATGAAAGGTCTTTGTGAAAAAAAGTTTGGCTTCTTTTATGAATTCTATGCAAGATGGTGGAAAATTCAGTTGTCCTTATCGTCCGACTTCAGTAGCCACACTGCTAAATTTAATCATGTCAATTTTGGATACTGAATTTGGCCTTAAGGTTTGATCAGCAGATTCGGCTTGCATGAGGTCTCTTGTGAGGTCTGGCAGACATTACAAAAAGGTCCTACCAGTGTCTCTGCCAGTCTGACAATATTAGTATCATTTTTGTAGGAATGAGTGTGGCTGTTGGAAAAGCGTACAGAAATGTTCGTTCCAATTCATGGAAAGGACACTGCCAATGAGTTTGAAATTGTATCCTGGATGCAAAGTCTCTGCATTGTCTGTTTAGAAAGTCTAACAATAGGGTTCCCGCTTCTTCCAAAATATTTTTTATGATTTTGTCATCCAGGAGCTACAGGGTCTACATCCACTGCCAGATCCTCAATATAGCCCAGTCTTTGAATGACTATGTTCCAAAAAGAATGTACCAAACCAAGTGGAGGAAGGTTGCTTGCCTACTCTGACACCAGGGACATCGTGTAGTAGGACCGGGGTAATATATGTACATTGATTGACTTAAAATGTACTAGCTTGAACCTCGCATTTGAAGTCCCAGTCCCCTGCTTCACCAGTGCACAAATACCTTTCCACAGTGCTTCCTCAGGTGGTGTACTGAGTTCTTCCCCCTGAGCCATTCTAGCTCAAAATGTAGTCCTAGGATTATCAGCAACCATGGCCCTATGCGGGTGGTAAACCAAGTGTCTACAACCGCCAAACACAAGTATTGTCCTGTACATGTCAGAGGAAGTGGGGACTTCCAGGTAAATTGGCAAGATATCCCAAACTATGTCCACGACACTTGCGTACAATAGGAACTGTCCATGACCCACACCGAAGGTCTCCTGAGCTGCTTCAAATATAATGAACATCTCATTGGGGTGTAAGTCCCTCATTGTCAAACTTGGACTGCGGCTTTCCTAGATACAAACTGGCCCCACTAAGGGCCTCCCTTAACGTTGCTGCTTGACTAGTCTCCGGAGCAAAAAGAAATAAATTCCATATCCCGGTCCTAAAAGCACTTTACTGGCTCCATTACGAGGAGAGAATACAACTAAAGATTGCTAGCATGACTCAAAGCCCTACATTTCAAGACCCCCGGATATTTGGCACAAAAGCTAGAATTATTCGGGGATGCTGATATTCACGACCTCCCAACACCATATATTCTTAACGGCAGCACTGCACTTACAGTGCCCATGAATGGACCTGGGTACTGTAAGGGTACAGGGCTCATGCCCCTCTACCCACACCACTGGCCTAGGGCACCCAGCTAGAGGGGTGACTGAGGTATGACAGGGCAGTGTGATGTGGGCATGGCACACAGGGATGTGTGCCATGTCGACTCTTTGTTTTGTTCTGCACCAAGACACTCAGCCTGCAAAGGCAGTATGTGTGTGTCAGGGTACAGGGCCTCCAAGGGTGGCACAATAAGTGCTGCAGCCCTTTGGGGCCTTCTCTGGTCACAGTGCCCTCGGTACCATTTACCAGGGGCGGACATGTGGCCAGAGATGCCAATTGGGTTTAGGTTTCAATACAGTTTTAGGGAAGAACAAAGGTCCTGGGCACCTGATTGACAGGAGCCCAGGGAACACTCAGTCAAAGTAATTCAGCAAAAAGTGGAGGCATACCATGCAAGAAAGATGACACTTTCTCACACGTCCCGGCTCCAGCACTCTCTCCGGAAGCCCATACCAGGAAGTAAACTTTTGCCCCCAATCCAAGCAGCGTCTCTTCAGACAATTTTGTATAAATATCCACTGCCAGTGTCAGGATGATGTATTATGACATTGGAGAGCCGGAGCTCTCTAGATTTGCAACCTGTTGGCCATCTTGCTGGGCTACATCCCCACTTCCAGATAGTTTATGTGAGGAACTGGTTTTGCTCTTCCCTGATCTGAGAGGTAGTCCAGATGGTTTCCCACCCTGTTCGAGATGAATCTTTGACAATAACATCTGCCAAACTTTCATTTTGGAAGGGAACTCCTTTGGGTACATTCTGAATCTTGCACTACCGTGCATGGGGTTGTTTGGCTGAAGTAGTCATGAACTGTTAGCCCCCCGGGGTCCCTCTTTTGAATCCACTGGTGTAACAGGCATTACCGCAGAGGTCTCATTTTCAGCCTTGCATTCATGATAATCAGACACAAGATGCCATAGAAGCTAGAAAGGAGGAGCTTTGCCTGGATGTTGGGTTGGTGGTATTCCAAAGCAGTTTGCATTTGTCCCGGATAGATGATATACCCTCCTCCGAAGGATACATTTTTCTTTCTATGAAGTCTACTGCTGTACAGAAGTAGGACAGTCGCTGCACAGTTTTGGAGACTGATTTTTGCAAATTGACATGGAGTTTTAACTTGTGGAACAGCTTGACAAATTATTCTTAAGTCCTGCTTCACCATCAACTGGTTATGAGCTTTGATTAGCCAGTGGCCTAGGTAAGGGTACATGAGAATCCCCTTATTATGGAGGGGGGATGCTGCTACATTTAGAGAAAGTGGAGGAGCCGTTTACAGGTCAAATGAAACGTCTGCTTTGACAGTGGCTGGATCCTACTACAGAGTTGAGTGGTGATGAGGATTATGCTTTTCCTTACCACTCAATTTCCTCTTTCGATCTCCATCACCACCTTGCAGGTGATGGTTGTTTCAAGGGTGAATGCAATGATGATTTTCAGATCTGTTCTTTTTCTTCCTATCTTCTTTAGCTCTCATGTCTTGGAACATACCTCTGAGAGGTTTTTGTTGCCTCTCCGTCAGTCCTTTACCATATTCCATACCCCTTATCTGAATGTGAAGCTAGGAGGCATGCCACATAGACCTTGCATTTATCCGAGACTGCCTTCTTTCTTCCACAAGAAAAGAGGGCCCCTTCTCAAAGAGAGAAGGGATTTCTGAATGAAAAATCGTGCCCGAAACAGGTAAAAGTTACTTCAAGCAACACTTTTGGTAAAGATGTGAAATAAAAGGGAAAATAGTGGAAACCAGACCAAAATTCTAGTTAAAAAAACAGAGGTATGACATGTTCTCAGATATCCTACTTTCAAGACACCGGAAAAAATAATTGGCTCGGAGAGGCAATGCCAGTACAATGCATGAGGGGGAGGGAAAGCTCCTGGAATCTTAAAGAGCCAGGAGTTGTTTTTACAGTCTTCAAAGTAAGCCTCTCAGGGGGCATCTCTTTCTACATGTTAGAAAGGCTTTATCCCTTTTGCACCTCAGATGCTGCAATGCAGGCTTGAAATTGGTTCTTCGGAGTGTGTCAGTCTATGCCCAGAGATTAATTCTGCTACCGATAGGCTTGTAAACAGTGTTGGTCACCATACATATAAATGGACCCTATGTTTGTAATCCCATTGACAAATATTTTTGAAGTGCTCGAAGGTCAACAAACACAGTAGGGATATATTTTAGCACCTATGAAGATCCTACAATGTAGAGCTAGGTCATACTCCAATACAATGGACACACATTGACAAATCCACTGCTTTTTTATTTTTTCATTGAAATGTTTTACTAAGCTTTGATACAGAGCATACATACATAGACAGCAGTGCAAGCTTCCACAACACAGAAAAACAATAGGCGGCAACAGCAGCGTTATCAATTTTCAATAATCACAAATTACTGCAGAAGTGGGGGACATACAAACATTAACAGCTACAGTATGACCAGAAGCAGAGCACGTGTATGCGGGTAGAGGGACAACAGTACATCATATCAAGAAGCAGTGCGATTGCTCTCATATTCCCAGAAAATGTTTAGCAAAACCAGAAGCACTGCAATATCCACACTTATCAAGCAGCCCTCTTCTGACGTTTAACCCCTCCCCTGCTGGTGACAGAACCACTCCGTCATCAGCCGCGGTTGCGCTGTGCTGATGACGGAGCGGTTTAGTCACGGCCCGTTCGGAAGGCCTGCGCGGATTCCGGGCCTGCGCTGAACGTTCTATTGAGCGGGCAGGGCCGTGACGGAACCGCTCCGTCATGAGCACAGCGCAACCGCAGCTGGTGACGGAGCAGTTCCGTCACCAGCATGCGCCCGCCCCGCCCCCTTAGCAGTGCAACGGAATAGCCGCCGCAGTGAAGGGGTTAATACAGGGTTGCTTCAAAGTGGATAAACAATTTAACAAGGCTGGACTGCAACAAGGCCAAGGCTAATCTTGTGGTTAAGAAGGACAGAGTGAAAAAAAGCAGAAAACAAACTGTACAGTTGACACATCACTGGTAAAAACTCATCTACAGTATGAGCTGAGGGACTTACTCGAAATACAGTGCCAAATGTACTACGTTAGCAGCAGTATCTTGAATTCCAAGACAAGATCTAGAGATCATACCTGGGGTGTTCGTCTAGTACTCAGCCCCTCTTCTGAAGCATTTTGCCCTGCTCTCAATGCTTCACTCAGAGTATGGCGAGGACGTTTAGCTGCCACCTAAAGTACATTGTGTCCCAGTCTGGAGGTTTATGCCTGTAGCAGTCTGATCATGGCTGTCCTTAATTACTTTGTCCTATTAGTACTCTGAGGAAAAGGGTTTTGATAAATGGCTAGAGACTGGGGGAGGCGCTAGAGGGCGCAAAGCAAAATGGCCGCTCCGTAGAGCAGCTCCGCCAGCAGAGACACCGATCCGACCAGTATTCTGCTTATCTGGTGTCATCGACCCCTCAACTGATGGTGCCGAGTGGCGGTGTGTAGGTGCCGCATTTTGACTTGCTGAGTCGTCCTGTAGGCGACGTGTAAGCTGAGAGAGGAGCCAGCAAAATTCTGGGCCTGCAGCAGCACCAACATGACAGTCCCGGGCAGGACCTAGTTGCGGTGAGTGCAGCTCTACTTTGCCGCAGCCTGTGCCCCCCCCAAGGGGGGTGGGCGAACTATCACCGCTTGACCTTTGCCGGGTGGGCTGCGCGGTCGGTGCTGGCGAGAGTGAGGATTCGATAACAGTTGCCTTGGCTGCCGGAACTGCGCCGCTTCGTGCCTGGCCCCAGGTGGCACTCCGGTCAAGGGCCATTTTGGCGGCATTTCCCACCCGCGGCTTGGTGCTTCGCTAGCTGGTCTGCGGCAACGTGCTCATGGCAGGCTGCTGACTGTGGGCGGGTGAACTGGGAGCGCTTTGAGGTGAGAGTCTCCCCTGACTCGCGGCCCTGATCTAGGAGATCTCTGCAGTGCCCTCCCACTTCCGTAATCACCTGGACCCTCACCTCTACGGATCGGACGGCCTCTCACCTGTAGCCTGGCAGTGGGGCCTTCTGCTGTGTCCGGCCCGAGTGCACCTGCAGCGGAGATGTGAATTTGTGAACTCCAGCTAGGGAATTGCGGTGCTGGACTGACTCTGCTGCGTGCCTGGGGACCTCCGTCCTCCCTTTAATTGGAAGGCGACGCAGGCGAGATCCGGCTTGGAGTGTAGCTTCCTCATTCGCTGACACTTGAACTTATTGGCAGCCAGGGACCACTCCTTACACCACCCATTTGCGCACCCCCGACTAGCCATCGCCTCCATCTACTACTCAGTGCCCATATATATTCTAGCCACAGGGTCTACTGTGCAGCGGCACCCGTCTCCCGTGCCCTGCGACAGATCTACTCTTTGCTTCTGTGCGGTCTGGACTTGGTCACTTCTGGCCCTGGGGGCGGGGTCGGATTCAGAGCTGGCACCCTGCTCCTGAATATTGGAAGTCCCCAGTGGTGGCTGCGTAGACTGTGCAATCGATTGTGGGGCATTTCGTGGCTTTATTACCAGTCCTTAGCACCATTACAGTGTGTCTCTCTGTTCATTAAGTTTGCCCTTCCTGCTGCTGTTTGGCCCCAACCACACAGCCTGCCCATCGGATCTGGGCACTTCTTGCACTAGCCTGCTTCCCGCTCTGGGTGCGCCAACATAGGGAAATCTGAGCACAGTCAGCTGAGCCTCACCTTCGAGCACCGGAGGTCCACCAAAACTTCTCAACAAGCCGCCTCGAACTCAGAACTTGATGCACCTGGTGACTATCTGTCCAATATAGATAAGACTCTTGTCGCTGTTCAAACCAGTCTGCAGTCAATCGTTGGGAAGATTAACAATCTGAATCTCCGAATGGATCACATGTCGCAGAAACTGGATAAACACGCATTATGTCTAGAGGTGGCCGATACACGAATATCAGACGCAGAGGATGGCCCCTAACAAGTGACCACGAAGACGACATCCATGGAGCAGGTGCTGACCGCAATACAAGCGTGCAACGAGGGCTTGGAGGCCAGACGAGGCACAACAATGTCCTGCGCCTTACTGGTTTGCCAGAATCCACTAATACAGGCAGCCTCGATACATACATTGAGAATTTACTTCGCAAAAGATTTGTTGCTGAACTTGCTCTAAAGTGTTAATTGTTGAGCAGGCGCGTAGATCTCAGGCTGCATGCCTCCCCTCCTGGTGCGCCGCTATGCCCCATCATCGCCAGTCTATTAAACTGCCGGGACTGTGACACTATCCTTCGTATGGCCCGTGAGAGAGGAGATATCACCCATGAGGGTAACACTCTTGCTTTTTATCCTGACTTCACAGCGGCTGTACAGGAAGATCGAAGAGAATAACTGCCTGTTAAAAAGCTCCTCATGTCCGCAAAGATCTCCTACGCCATGCTCCACCCTGCGCAGCTGCAGGATCTTCAACATCTGCTATGGACTTTACGAAGACTTTGACAAGGTGCAGCCGCTTCCAGACCACGGCGGCAGGAGGTGCTGCTTAATCCACTAGAGAAAAAGCAGTTGAATGAGGACATTGTCGAGTTACGTGAGTTGCAGAGTGGTGTTTATCCCCCCACAGTTCTTTGCTTTATTTAGGGATCACCCCTATTTCTATGCTATGGTGAGACTGGATGACATGCTCTGAGGCGCCTACTGGGCTTTGTCCTGTACCATTGTTCTTGCGCAACAGCTGGGTTGCCTCGCACACTTTCTGATCATAAACCCGTTTCCATGACACTACACCTCCCCTGAACCGCACACTGTGCGTTCACATGGCGCCTCCGCACAGAGGCTCTCCTTTACCCTCTTTATGCCATTACCATTCGCAATGCTATTACGCAATATTTTACGGAAAATAAGGGCTCTGTGGACAATGCCCCGACCCTCTGGGAGGCCTTCAAGGCCACTATCCGAGGCATGTGCATCAGTACTTCTGCTGGTATCCTACAGAACCTGTGAGGACAGCTCAGTAAACTTGAAAATATGTTACATGATCTCGAGCCGGAATATGAGGTTTCACCTTGTGCCCAGACATTAGCGTCCATTAAAGAGGTCACGCTGGAGTACACTGAGCTAGCTGAGAGGGAGATCCAATATATTTGAATTTGAATTTGAAGGGATTTGTATAGCGCTCGTACACCTGGCGGTTTCTTGGCGCTCACTGATAACAGCTACTCAGTCGGTCGGAAAAGGGGGAATGGTGAAGAGATTCAGGATGGGAAGGCTTGGGTAAAGAGGAAAGTCTTGAGATCTCTGCGGAAGAGGGGGTATTGAGTACAGGATCTGAGGGACAGTGGGAGAGAGTTCCAGAAAGCTGGGCCCGTGGTAGCAAATTTGGAACCACCCCATTTCTTCCGTTTGAAACGGGGAACCACGAGAAGGTGGTGGGAGGAGGATCGGAGGTCTCGTGACGGAGTATAGGAATGTATAGCTGAGTTGATGAAGGAAGGGGCGGAGCCTGTCCTGGCTTTAAAGATAGTACAGCCGAGCTTGAATAAGACGCGCTGCCGGACAGGGAGCCAATGGAGGGAAAGAAGAAGAGGAGTAACATGGTGCGATCTAGAAAGGTTAAAAACCAGCCGGGCGGCCTGGTTTTGAACCAGCTGGAGGCGCCTCATGAGGTAGTCAGGCATGCCATGGTATAGGACATTGCCATAATCTAGGCGAGATGTCACCATGGCCAGAAGAATTAGTTTGAGTGCGTCTGGGGCGAAAAATCGTGAGACTCTACGGATAGTCCTGAGCGACAGAAAGGCTGATGACACCACAGCAGAGACTTGGGAATGTAAGGAAAGTTGGTTATTGATTTTGAAGCCAAGGGTTTTGACAGAGGATACTGGAGTGGGTGGGGGACCTAATGATGGGGGCAGGAAGGAGGGGGACCAGGGACTGGAGCAACCACCTGTCAACACCAACTCCGTTTTATCGGGGTTGAGTTTCAGGTGGTTGAGGTTCATCCAGTCCTGGATAAAGGTCATGATGGACTGAACCTTAGACATGGACTCTGGGGCAGAGGACAGGTGGAAGATGAGCTGGAGGTCATCTGCATAGTTGTACACAGAGACCTCCAGCTGCTGTAAAGCAAAAATAAGGGGGGCGATGTAGAGATTAAATAAAAGGGGGGATAGTGAGGAACCCTGGGGGACACCGCATTGGATGGGTAAAGATTCCGCAGAGAACTCTCCCAGACGAACCGCCTGAGTCCGACCGCTCAAGAAGGAGGACAACCATAGTAGGGCTGTTCCTCGAATTCCCGCCGCCTCGACCCGTGAAAGTAAGATGGTATGGTCCACGGTGTCGAATGCGGCGGAAAGATCTAGGAGGATCAGGGCCTGATGTTGATTGGTGTCCATTCCTTGTCGGAGGTTATCCAGAACTGATGTTATGACGGACTCAGTTGAGTGGGCTGGGCGGAAGCCAGCCTGTCTTGGGGCCAAGACCCCATGACTTTCCACGAAGTCACTCAGTATTTTGACCACGTGTCGTTCCAATACCTTTGCCAGGAAAGGCAAGAGGGAGATTGGACGGAAGTTAGCAGGGTCGGAAGGGTCCGCTCCAGGTTTTTTGAGGATCGGTACGATCACTGCTGATTTAAGTGCTGGGGTAACGATGCCCTGAGTCAGTGAGCTATTGAGGAGCGCTAAAGGTGGTGAGGGGCAGAAGGTGTAAATCTGCTTTAAGATGTAAGCAGGGCAGGGATCCAGCGGGGAGCCGGACTTGACCAACGGGAGAATGGAAAGAAATGAGTCGGTCGATAGGGGGGGAATTGAGTCCAGATGAGCGGTGGCTGGGGGACGTCGGTAGTCCGTGAAGGTCGGGGATGGGGGGGGAATTTTAATTTTACTGATTTTATCTAGGAAGAAGTGATTAAGGGAATCGCATAGTGATTGAGAGGGTGATGGTTTGAGTGAAGCTCTGTCGGAGAAGGCGAGGTCTTGGATGATAGAAAAGATTTCTCTCGGCCGGTTCTCCGCTAGTTGAATTTTTGAGGAGAAATAGTCTTTCTTTGTGTCTAATATGGCTTTCTTGTACTGGGTAAGAAGTTCAGTATACCTGGTTTTAGCAATGAGGCAGTAGTTTCGTCTCCATTGTCGTTCGGCTTGGCGGAGAACGAGTTTTAGGTTCTTTAGATCGTCTGAGAACCAACGGTTTGCATCTTTAGAGCGTTTGGTTGCGATGCGTTTTAGAGGGGCGACAGTGTCGCACCCGGCTCGTAGCCAATCGGTGATGGCGTCTACCTGGCCAGAAGAGGGTAGCGCAGTCAGGTCGGGACTGGAAGAAGAGAGGAGGGTCGATAGTGCTTCGATGTCGACACGATTCCATGAGCGCGCCCAGACATTCCTCGCAGGGGTGGGCTTGGCTGGTGGGACGGGAGCTAGGGATAGGGTGATCAGTGAGTGATCCGACCATGGACATGGGGAGATGGAAAGAGAACTGACCGGGCAGTCGCGTTGCCAGATTTGGTCCAAGATATGACCAAATCAAATCGCGTTAATCAAAATGGTAGTACTGTCCCAATTTTTATTTCTTATTACCAACATACTGATTCCGCTCACCAATATTTCTCGGCGGCATGAGGGTGGGCGGCCGGGACGTCATCTGGCTTGCAGGATCAAAGATTGCATGACCCAGCACACTATTACCAAGATCACGGATGCCACTGGCCATGACCACTACACTACCCCGGAGATCTTAGAACAGTTCGGAATCACATATGAATCACTATACACTACGCAGGGGGTGGCTGACACTGACAATATGGATGCATATTTCTACGGCATTGCCAACGCCTGGTTTTCGGATGGACAGAGGGAGTTTCTCAGTCAGCCGATCACTGAGGAGGATGTGTGCACAGCCATTAAGTCTCTCCCAAATAATAAAGCCCTGGGTCCAAATGGCTTCCCCAGCAACTTCTACAAAGAGTACGCGGAGGAGCTCACGCCCCAAATATTAGCAATGTACGCTGATGCCTATGACTCTGGTGAACTGCCACCCACATTACGGGAAGCTCTGATCATTACCCTACTCAAGAAGGACAAACCACCTCACACCTGCGAATCATACCGGCCACTCTCCTAAATACGGACACCAAGATATTGGCCAAAATATTAGCCACTAGACTCCATCCGTTAATGCAGGGCTTGGTCCTCGAGGACCAGACTGGCTCAATTCTCACTCGCTCTACATCTCAGAACTTGCGTGCTCTCTTCACTACATTTCACATACTCTACCCCGGGCTGCAGGCAACAGCTGTCATGCTTGACTCCATCAAAGCATTGGACTCTATTGAGTGGAGTTACTGGTTTCACAAATTGCGTCGTATGGGCTTCCCACCTAGGTTTATTCATTGAATAACACTGCTGTATACTAATCTCACAGAGCTTGTTCGATGGAGGGTAGCACATCGGACCTCTTCTGCATTACCAGGAGAACGTGTCCCCCATCGCCTCTTCTTTTCGCACTGACACTTGAACCTCTTGCCTGCATCATCAGGCAGCGTCATCGCTCCACGGCTCTTCAATTTGCCCACCGCCCAGTCAGCATCTCCTTATATGCAGAATATATGTTGCTATTTATACGAGAACCCCACACTTTCCTTGCATTAGTACTGCAGGAATTTATCCGCTTTGGTTTCTTCTCCGACCTGCAGATAAACTGATCCAAATCGGTGATAGTATCACTCACGGAGTGCACCACGCCTCATGACTTGGAATATCCACTTGAGTGGTATTTGGACCCCGTGAAATACTTGGGGATATGGGTGCACAGAGACCCACGACAAGGTGATATGTGAAAATTACGGCCCTGCGTGTGCCAAACTGGAGTGGCAGGAGGACAACTGGGCGAGACTTCCACTGTCCCTGGCTGACCGTATCGCGTTAATCAAAATGGTAGTACTGTCCCAATTTTTATTTCTTATTACCAACATACTGATTCCGCTCACCAAGCATTTTTTTTAATACTGTGCGTTCTTTGCTCCTTAAGGTTGTCTGGGGGGGAAAACAAGCCTGGGTGTCTAGGAACACGCTTATTTACTACAAACATGAGGGCTTCAGTGTACCAGACTTATATTTGTATTACCTATGCGCACATGCACAATATGCGCACTATTGGATCGGCGCCCATGAATTCATCCCGCACACAGAGATAGAGGACGGAGATGCCCACCCTGTCCCTTTAGGGTCCATGCTGACACTAAGAAACAGCCCCCCGCACACAAATTAACACAGTTGACGCCACTATAAGGGCATGGCAGACATTGGTCCGCATGGCTGGTAAACTGCCATTGTACTCCCTTCTCTTGCCTATTGCATTCCACTCGAATTTGTTGGTGACACATGAGATGGGTGCCATGCGCGCCTTTCACCAGGTAGGAATAGTTAAAATGCAAGACCTGTTTTTGGCGCGCGTGTTTTTTTTATCACATGACAATCTCAGTTACATAAAGAATAAAACATCACTATTTACGTTCCTCTTTAACAGATTAAAGAAAGCACTACAAATTCATTACCACACCTTCCCTGCGGAACCGGTACCACTGCAAACACTCCACGCCCTGCTTACAAGCCCAAAGCGACACAACCTTCTCACTAAGCTTTTTCGCGCTGCTAGGGAAGAGAGGCCACAACCCCACAACCGAAGCTTAGAGTCATGGAATGCTCATCTGGACCCTCCTTTGACACTACCAGACTTGGAATACTGTTGCCAGCTCATGGGGACCTAACCTTGAATGGTAATCTCCGCAGGATACATTTCAAATATCTACATCAAGTGTACTATACTCACAGTAAGTTATTTAAATATGGGGTACGGGACAACGACCTATGTAAGCGATGCAAAGCGGCAGGCGCTGACATTTGGCGCTTGTCCTGGGAGTGTCCCAGAGTTGCACACTCTGGGTGGGAGTGATCCGAATATTATCCAAAATGGTTGATCTAGAGTTGCAATGTTCCCCACATGTTTGTTTGCTGGGATTGGTGTCCTCTGTGAAGGGGGTCGTGGGCAAACTGGTCAAAGTGGCTCTACTAATGGCCAAATGCGAGCAGAAATGACTTGGGAGAGCACAGCTGTTCCAACGACTGCACAATGGCTTCAAGACTTAGCCAGTTGCAGAGAGAGGTTGGTTCTCTGTGCGGAGGAACTCCCTTCCTCATCTCGACCTACGGATATATGGGAACCATTATTACAATACTTACAAACCGTATTAACTGATGAGCCTCCAGATAATTTTAAATACACTTTAAATAAATAAATAATACTATACATTAACTCTATGGTGTATATGATAGCACACATGATAATCTATTGTTCATTGCAGATATAATCACATGACATTTACTTGATATAAATGCCTTTTGCCACGTGTTATTGCATTGTTTTTCTGATTTGTACATGATCATTGATGCTATCCGTGTATGATGTACATGCTCACCTAAAATCTCAATAAACACAATTTCAAAAAAAGTTAAATGGCTGGAGACTAAGAAAATTGAATTGATCCTAAACATGCTTGTTTGGATGATTCTAACTAATCCACTAAAGCCTACTGACCGAAATAAAGCTACATATTTATTACTTTTTTTAACATCAAAAATAGAGATTAGATAGCAAACATTTTAAGGCAAAAGCTGGACCAACAGTTTGAATCTCCAAACATTAACCTGCATCGACACAAGTAGATTAAGCAACAGCAGAGTTTGGGGAATGGTGTTTGGGTGCTATCGGACAGGTGGAGTCGAGCGAGGCAGGGGATTAGTCCGGTAGAACATGTTCACACGCAGCAGATTGGTAGAAATTACGGTGATATATGCCCCAGGGACAGATCTACAGTACTGCTGCACTTCCTTCTCTGGCAAACCCATGAATGTTAAGAAACTGGCTTCAAGTTAATGAGAATGTAGTAGTCTACCTCAAATCTGCGTGTCTTGATATGCATGATGCAAACCAGCAACTCAAGCGTACATCGTGCTATAGTCTCAACTAACCCACCAGCATGTTGCTGTGTCCCAGTGTTTACTCAAATAGCTAGTTCACAAATCAGTCTATTAAAAGCACCTACGTACCCAAAGTAAGAGTACAGCACCAGAAATCTGTGCTATCCAACCAAAATGTAGAATACAGGTTAGCTTTAAAATAAAAAAAATAAAATAAAAAAAATGATGACAAAAGAAAAGAACGTTTGGCAGCTCAAAGACTGAAAATGCAAGCCAATGGATTCCAAGCAAAGGTACTGGCACTGTACTAGTGAAAATAAGATTGATGCGGTTTGATGAATACTACGCAAATCCACATATTTATTCAAATCACAGATGCTTGAATCAGGTTAATCCCGCAGCACCACCACGGATGACAAAGCGTGTTTTAATGTAGTGCTGAATGTTACCTGTAGCCATGATGGTGTCATTCTCACCCTGGGTGAAAATGACAACCCGTGGTCGATTGCTATTCGCCTTGGGCAAGGCCTGCGTCTTCTGGGCAATCTCTTTTATGTCTTCGGTCTGCAAGAAAAACAAAAGAAAATGTAGGTTACCGAAAAAGGAAACCAAATGTAAGTTTACTTTACGTCCTAGAACAATATATGCAATGCACTTCCTAGTAATACCAAAAAATCTTGTAATGGCCAAGAAATGAGCAAATCCCTAATAGATGTCTGTAAATATTGAAAGATGTTTTTACCAGTCAGTATTTATAACTCCTGCCCCTTCCCCAAACTACTTCTGGCTCCATAAAGCATAACAATTTCATTTGTTCCACAAGTGGTTTCCCTAAAGAAGACTTTCTGGGGAGTGGGCATTTAAGGAATTCGCCGACATAGGGGCAATAGAGAATTTCCCTGAAAGCATACACTATTATCCTTACAGGAGATACAGGGCCACTGTACACAAGGACTTCCCCATATGACACTGTATGCTCTCACCAGAGAAAAATAAATTACAAATCTCCTTAAGCACACAAAGGGTGGCTATACAAAAGGCACAGGCAGTAAGGATGTCCCTAAACGCACACTCTATTACCAAGGAAATAGAGATAAGGTATTTCTTTAGGTGACGCATAGATGGAAACTAGGATTATCCAAGATTGCAAATGGTGTCTGCATACAGGGCACAGAAGGACAACATTTTTATAAAATAGAATTTAACTGGGAGAAAGGTTTAAGAACAACTTTTCCCCCTTTAACTCTGGGGTTGAATCACTATGCAATTTGGTGCATCATATTTTAATGTATTTTAAAGATGGTAATCAACCACTGGTACAGTATAAGAGTTTATATTGTCAAATTAGCTCTATCCTGCTTTATGTCAGAAAGGGGAGGGATTCCCTAAGCATGTTTTTCTGACAAGTCCAATAACTGATGTCCAGGCACTAAATTAAGACCTGTTATCATAAAAGCAGGAGTACTACAAATCAAGAGAACAGGTGAGGGAAGAAGTATACAAGTCAATGCCAGCAAAAAAGGCATTGCCAGCACAAGTGACTCTGTATAATACACTGGGCCCAATTTTAGGGATTGGGAATAAACCCACTATGAATCTGACAGAGACAGCATGTCATTGCTATATTCATTCCGACAGGATAAACATGGAATATTTGAAGCCATACTATGGGGCTCACCTTGAGGCACGTTACCTTATGCTTCAATTATGGAATATTAGCTGCTAACCCCAACATAGAAACTTGCATCCAAACACAGAGAGCTCACCTGAAAGCTGTTTAAGGCCTTACTCGAAATGTCAGCTCACTTCAATTAAAAATCTGGTACTGGGCCTGACACCTAACCATGAGTGACAGATCTCAAAGTGCTTCACGGTATTGGACTTTAAATTAAATGGACTTACTTCCAAGATATACACAATATTTTATACTCCATTATAGGGGCTCCCTTGAAGTAATACATAGCACAAAGACTAGCCCCGCACTGCCAATTACAGGGTTTAACCTTGAAATCTTTATGTGAACTTACCTTGAAGCCCTGTCCCTGACCGAATGCAAGGGCTTCCTATAAGAAGAGAAAAAAAGAATGCCATTAGAGAATGCATGAGCCAAACATGTAACATCAGAGGCCAGTGCAGAACCATTCTCATCCACCCCTCAAATTACCAATCCAAGTCCACATCAGTTACTGTACAACCTGGCAGAGGAAGTGGATGGGAAGGGGTTTGGAGTGGGCAGAGGGAGTTTGGAGAGGATGGGGGGGGGGGGGGCGATGGGGGATGGGTGTAGGAGAGAGACGCACGCAGGGGGAATCAAAAGGTGTTATGTGATGAATGCCTACACTCCTTATCAGAAGTGTAAACAGGATAGAAGGGGTCAGGATAGAGGTATTCAGACCCTATGGGAACGATGAGAGGGCCTGTAAGGGACCCTGTCCCCACATCAGGAGCAAGAAATTGCCCCTCAATTTGTTTCGGGGCTGTGCTCAGCGTGCCCCACTATGTGAATCTGTGACAATCCGTGGATCCATATCCCACAGATGCACCCAGTCACAAACCCACTCACACACAACCATTCAGACACCCATAAAGCCACTCACAGACATACTCAGACACCCACACCAGCACTCACACACCAACGCAACCACTCTCACAACCACTCACAGACCCACACAGCCAGTCACAGGCACTCACATCCAAAAAACCACTCACACCCACTCAGACCCAGAAAACACTTGCACACTCTTACAGCCACTCACACACCCTTTAAGGACCCCAGAGAACCACTTGCACCCAGTCACTCGTACACTAACTTATAGACCCACACAGCCACTCAGAGCCACACAGTCAGTCATACACGCACTGACACACCCACCACACACTCACCCACCACACACTCACCCACTTACACACCAAGGTTACAGGGACATTATAGTTCAGAAATAGCATTAAAAACCTAGAAATTCACTGAAAAAAAACAAAGGTTATAGGGACGGTCTAGTTAGGTTCAGATTTTACACACATTTAGCAGTTATAGTTCTCAAGTAACCATAACTCTTGCCCTAAGGTAACAACTCTCACCCTTGCCATGCACTGCTCTTATGAAATCTTCTATGACCTCATTGATATTATCACTGCAACATTTGCTGCATAAATATTTATGAGAAAACTGTGCCGGGGGGGAGGTGCGAATTATAGTTGCTTAGTGCACAGGTCACAGTTCTTTAGAGACTGGCTCAACCCAGAAAACTTGTCTAGAGATATACAGCAATGTCTGCACACACTTTGGTGAATAACTCCAGCTAATTTTGAAGAAAGTTTGAACTGTGTACTGCATTTACCAGGATTCAAAGGGGCGAACTGTGCTGGGACTGTGAGGCAGTGTGCTCCCAAACCCCATTCTTCTTTAGATAGCTGCTGAAATTCTGTGGTTTTGTGTAAAATCTGAACTTAACTATAACGTCCCTGTAACCTTTTCTCACACACACTGTTCCTGACACTTGGTAGAAAGGATCCCACAGCACTCTGGTAGTAGTTTTTCAATATGCTTATTTATTTAAGCAGAGGCACAAACACCAACGAGTTTCGATGCTTACAAAGCACCTTGGTCACGACGTTGACCATGTGGGCTCAAACTTTTTTTTCTTATACAATTGTGTTTCAATCAGGACAATAATTTTAGAAAACATCGTTTGACTTCATGCATGCATTTTACCGTGGCAGTCATCTTAGAGTGTAATATATATTGGTACTTTCAATAGGCTTAAAACAATTTAACAGTTCATATCCCTCTGAGCAAATCTAAATTCCATACATTTTTGTTTCATATGAAACAAAATAAACCCCAATTATATTCTACAATTTATGAAAGTCATATGTATGATTGATGTATAACTATTCTAACAAATCAATGTAATTATAATAGGGTTTCACAGTTCATTGCCATAACAAATTATTAATCTCTTTACGTAAAATTATTTTTATAATCTATGTTACACCCCAGTGGGCCACACAAATACACACACATATACACATACACATACATATACATATACACACACACACACATATATATATATATATATATATATATATATATATACACACACACACACACATTTTTGCGCACAAACACACAATAGTTATAGTTAGGTAGAGAGAGTTTTTTGTTTTGCTAATTTTGGCTCTGGTTGATGAATCGTCACAATATATTCCCCCAGAAAGTTAACTAACCTCTGCTCTAAGAAAAAGGTTGAGACCAAAACAATGATTTCTCATAGGAAACTTTGCTCCCCGATTAAAAATAAAGCACAGCGGAACGGAATTACATCAAATTTGGTAAACAGTAGGAACTTTACTCAAAAAGGGTGCTTTTTTGCTTTGGTATAAATCTGTTCTGCCATGTTTGAGAAATTAGCGTATAAATAGAGATGAGGGTCGGGAACGAAAATTAAAGAGTTGGGTATATTGGATGGTTGGTCGTTTTCAAAAAATGAAGGCTTCTGATTGACCCAGGGCGCCTCTTTTGATTTGCCGGCTGCAACAATTAACATATTGCACCACTCATTACAGTATTTCGGGATTAATTAATAAATATATTTTTTACTGAAAAAAACAAAGGTTAAAGTAACGTTAGAGTTTGGTGAATTTGTGAGTGACAACATTAATGTTTTGAACTAAAAAAACTACAGAAATTCACCAGAATGTGCCCCTGCCATGCAAAGCTTATGACCTCACATTTTACATCACTCATAGCATGTTTCATGACATCACTGATGACCTCATCCAAGCTTCTTTTGCACACATTACTCTATAAACTAGTACGCATTAGAGGACTGAAAGTAAGTACAAAATAGCTCAGAATAATAGTGAAGCATAATTACTACCATCATAAATAAAAAACCCATAGGTTAAGCAAGCTTGTGTTATGTTCAACATTGACCCTATAACATACCCTTAATGGTAGAACAGTTAATGCTGACTATCAACAGATAAAAGGGTAACCTGTAATGCACACGGTGTTCAATATGTATACAGCTGTTCAGGGAAAACAAAGTTCCTCCAGATACTCGAGCCATGTGACATAATTAATGCTCTACTACCGACTGCGTTTACCAGTATCAAACTCCTCACAGTCATTGAACCTACTGTGAGAAATGAAGTGGATAGGAGTAGGTACTATTAACACTGTTCATTCAATGGAGAGAGTTTACTCCGCCCCAATCCGTTTGCCGATAGTGAAACTCTCATGAGGAAAACACCACAGAGTATTAAAGAGTATCTACTATAAACAGTGTAGACTCTTTCAAAATTTGTCCAAAGAGCGACCTTTCACTTTAAGTAACCAAGGTCTGAAGGTGCTAAATACCATCCTACCTGCAGGCTTCATATGGCGGTGAAACCTTTACAGATCACCCATCTTATGAAGCAAAACAAGCACATGTACATAGATTAGTAACTGGTGCACAAAGTCTTATCTTGTGTAGAAATTGTCATGCCGAGACAATTGTCTAATAAGTCAAGGCTACGTACAATATTTACTATGTTTTAAGTTGTCTTTGCCCTGCTGGAAACTTTCTGTAGACCAAGAAACCTGTGTAAAACATGCTGAACAAAAGTCATCAACTGTCATCGGCACACAGAGTTACTCTTTTCCACAAAAATGTATATCGTGCTCAATACCTCTACATACTTATGATACATTAGAAGCACATGAGCTTTGCAAACACTTATAACCATTAGCTGGACACAGGCTGTACAAAATTAGGTAGAAAAGTAATATGGTAGTAACCCACCACTATGTAAACTATAAAACAAACTAACACTCATTTGATGAGGTCATCAATGTGATCCACGAGATGCCATCAGTGATCCCATAAGCAGGGCATGTCAGAGGGCGCAAATTACAGTTAGCTGTGTTAACTTTAACTGACAAATGTCCATGAGGTATTTATTTAGGTCAAAAAATTAATGTTGTCACTGACATTCACCTAACTATAAGGTTACTTTGACCTTGGGGTTTTCAGTGAAAATATCTATATTCATCTATATATATCAATACCACCTGCCCCACTGCAGTTTCACTTATTGACTGAATGGCTAGACAGTAGTGTCTGGCAAAGTTGTAGGCTCAAGACCATGTTGCTGCTCTGTGGATATCTTGCATTGATACTCCTGAAATAAGTGGAGTTGTTGCTGCAATGCTCTTAATTAATCGTCCCCAACCCTGTTTCAAAGGTCTGCCCATCTAACATGGCAGTAAGAGATAAAATGTTATCTATGGAGTTATGCTCCCTTTTGATAGCTAATCACCTTTATTCAAACTTTCATAAGAAATAAATAACTGGTCAATCTTTACGATATCTTATTGAGCTATCAATATAAAATTCTAAACATTATATAATGCGTAAGGAATCCAGCAACTTTTCTGCCACAGTTGAAGGCTGTGGAAAGAAGTCGGCAAATAAATCTTTTCGTTTAAATTAAATGATATTAGTTTCATTGGCAACTAACCCCAAATTCATTCTAAAGTCATACTGCTTTTATAAAATGTAAAAAATGGTGAGTTAACAGAGAAAGCTTGTAATTCTCATACTTTTTTGCGTAAGGTATAGCAATTAAGAAGGCAGTTTTCAGTGAAAGTGTTCGAAGGGATGCCTTATGAATCGGCTGGAAAGGATTTTTTTGGAGTTATTCCAGGGGTGTACTTAAATCCCACGTTAGTGAATTTTGTTTTTAGGCGACAATATATTCATAATAATCCACACATTAATTCTTTGCCAACTCATGCTGAAAATAAAGCTGCCAGTGGGATTCCAGAGTACCTTGATATAGATGTTAGATGGACTCTGTTAGACATCTAAGAACCAACTCAATTTGGCCCAACAGATAACCGTACTTCATGTGGATGCATTGACAGTGAATTTATTTTGTGTCTTTCAGCCCAAATACAGAATATTTTCTACTTTACGAGTACTTTCTACTCGCCTTGTCGTGCCTAGCCGTACCTTGCCAAAGCCACGCCCCGCCAGACCAAGCGCGGCGATCGCTGAAATTCAGAGTGGAGTAAGGAGCGCGGGGACTCTGAGCAAGAGGACACGGAGCAAGCCCTTGTCAGCCGGATTTCAGCGGCAGGCGGGCAAGCGGGCTAAACGAAAAAGATTTCCTCCCCTGCCTCGGAGAACAGCGGAGACCTCGGGGAGAGGCAGGGAGAGACGAGGGGAGCGGGTGCGGGAGTGGGAGCGGCGCGAGCAGGAGGGCTCGCCGAGCCTCTGCACACGCAGCGGAGGCAGAGAACGCCACTGACCGCCAGCCCCAACTTAGCCCCCTTTCAGCCCCCATTCCTGCAGACTCGGACTATTAGCTGGATCAGTGAATCCAGCTGAGTCTGCAAGGCAATACCTTGCGAAACCTCGGAGTTATAAGCTGGCAAGAAAGGGCATGTAATTGAAGCACCAGCCCTCAGAAGACCAAACACCAACGGAGAAGTCGCAGACTTTAAATTCTACAGAAAGTATCAGTGGGGCAAGGCAGCAGGCGGAAGGCAACTAAGGCAGAACAGAGGTAAGTGAACAACTTTTAACAAAAGTAAATTTAATAATTAAGAGTTACCACCCTTAGTATAACATCAGTTTTTGACTAGAAATGGCACCTAAAAGAGGGCAAAAATTACTGGATGAACTAGGAAGGAGTAAATCTTTGGAGGGCTCAAAATCACTGGATGAAAGCCAGGAAAGTCATGCATCATCTATGGAAAATAGTAAGGGGAGACGAAAGAAAAGAAAAGTTAAAAGAGCAACGAAGAATGCCCAGAAGGCAAAAAGAGGGTGCAATCAAACAACCAATAAACAGAAAGAGAACACAGCAGCGTCAAAGTCCATAAAGGAGTTTGTAGGCACACATTATAAATCATTAAACCCCGCAATAACATCGGATATAGATGGAGAAATAGTGGAAACTGGCGGAGAAATTGGTGAAAACTCGGGCTTGCTAGATGAAAATCAAAGACGGTCAAATAAGGGAGAACTCCAGGAACAAGTTAATCTTGATAACGAGGATGATGGGGTGAGCCGCAAATAGTTAAACCAGACACTGCAGAGCCAAAATCACCAAATCTCGGCGCCTCGACTATCATCATCGCCAAAGATGTTCTCACTGTTGTCACCAGGGATTGAAGATCACAGGGGAAACGAAGGCCAGAACCAGAGCGTTATCTGGGGAGGTGCACCAGATCAATTCCAGCAGCACCATCCACTGCCAAAATCCCCAATACATCAAGAGAGCCCAAGGACTAGTTACCCAGCAAACCCAGTCAGAAATACCACACAGGACTCGGTGCTCTCTGAAACTCCAACATCCTCGCTGATGGATTTAATCTTGTTACTGCAGAAGGCACTTCAAGGAATCTTGGAAGTAACCCTCTCAAACAACGGAGTGATGAAAGCTCAGAAACAACATCTAAAGAAAATAGAAGAAGAACTCTGAGAAATAAAGAGCCAACTGCCAAGCAGGGTAAAGCCAACTGATATATCCCGACCAAATGAGGAAAGTGACAGGATAATACCAGAAGAAGAAAGCATGGTAATCCTTGAAAGATCGCCTAAACCCACAGAACAAACAGCAAAGGATGCTGCAGAATCTATGGACAATGTGTACATATCAAAAAGACCTATGCTGATAAAAAGGCGCGGTGGGTATGTCACACTCGGGTCCAGGAACAGGATAGGAAAGCCCAGGCAAATGAAACATGTAGGAATGAGAAAAGGGAAGGAAACAACGAAGGGGGGGGGGGGAGGGTGCAGTCAGGATTAAATGCCTCAGCCCCAACATTTATAACACAGAGACTTACACAGGTAGAGGCAAAAACTTCAATGACCCCAAAGACCCCGAGAGCACCAAGGAAAAAAGCAGACTCACAGGGAGGAAACTGAGAACCCGCCCTCCACCCGTACGACGAGACAAAAAGTAAGGC
Organism: Lissotriton vulgaris; assembly: GCF_964263255.1. Classification (NCBI taxonomy): domain Eukaryota; kingdom Metazoa; phylum Chordata; class Amphibia; order Caudata; family Salamandridae; genus Lissotriton; species Lissotriton vulgaris. The sequence goes on from NC_141693.1 coordinate 427,716,550, forward strand.
TAATGGATGAACGGGGTACTGAACAAAGGTCTGTAAGATCACAGCTACACGAAGAACCCAACATGAGAAATAAAGGTCGGAAAGGAGGGAGAACATTCACCAGCCAACAAGCGCATGAAATAAACACGAACTTATATGAGAGAGATGATAACAAATGGTTATTTCTGGACCTGATACCAGCAGGGAGGAAAGAGAAGCAGACAAGAAAAACTAATCCCCTGAATAGGGCACTGATCTTGGCCGCATTTGCAAAATGCGGCAGTCTGAGGGGGATCGGTACTAAAGACCTCCAGCATGTTGGCTTTGTAGGAAACAGGCATGGAAAGGAAATAACAAAAATCACCCTTTATTCAGACCTGGTAAAAAGGGCAATCCTGAAAGCCTCAAATGAGATAACGCAACAGCGAATAAGGATTATCCCAGAGAGAGATATGAAAACCTCTAAAGATAATTTCTTAAAACAGCATGCCGGGCTACAGAAGAGACATGTGATTCTCTATAAAGAAACAAAAGGAGATCAAAGCTCTCTGAACATTGTAATAGACAACACAGGGAATGATTCCTCATGGGGCAACTGGTCGTTACATAGTTATCGCACGGGAGTATGTAATGAAAGTAATTCGGTGGATACAGACGAAGAAGGTGCTCTGAGTGACGTTGAATAGGATGGAGGGGGTTCGCATGAACTAGGTCTCTTAACCTGGAATGTAAATGGGCTAGGCAACGAGCAAAAATGGGAATATGTAAAGGAATCCATAAATAAATGGGACATTGCCTGCCTGCAAGAGACCTGGTTATGCGACGACACCCCAACCCTTGACGGTTATGCCCAGATACATCAGCCTGCCATAAAGAAAAATCGCGGGAGGCCCTCGGGGGGGCTGATGACATTGGTATCAACAAAAGTAATGAGGGAAATAAAACTGTTGAATACAAAATGTAAATGGGTACAATCAAGCAGAATTGAACTCATGAAGGTGGATCTAAACTATAAAATGTTGATTTTAATGAATGTATACATGCAGTGGGACAATGGGGAGGAGTATGAAAGGGAAATGAGGTGTTTTAAAGAGGATGTAGACAGTACTCTAGAAAATTATCCCGCAGACATAATAATGATAATGGGTGATTTCAATCATAAACTAAACCCAAAAAAGGCTGACCTTTGGAATAGGGAACAGTTAGAGGTATACGGAATAAACCCGGCAAGGTTCCCTGCTGGGGAAACTTCGAAACAAGACCTAGAATTAATACACACCCTAGGAGGCAGGGGTTTTCACTGCGTAAATGGGAGAACAGAGACAGACTCACCGGCAGGAAAAACGTTTATCCAAGGGCAACAGAACTGGCCAATTGACTATATATTCCTGCAGGCCTGGAACTTTCGCCAAATTAGGGACTTTAAGTTAGATCAAAAAGAGGTGAGTGATCACAAACTCCTACACATAGTAATATCGGGGGGAAGGAAATTGCAGAGAGAAACAGTGATTACCCAGGAGGTTGAGTACCCCAAACGCGTGACGACACGTTTAACTGAGGAATATATGGAAAAACTGAAGGCCATGCAAACAAAAATGGCACCTGAAAACTGTGAGAATAAAAATCTGAAATGGTTTATTGGAAAATTAGAAGAAGTTGTGCAATGCCTAAAGATATAATTAAATTGGGATAATCCCATAAGGGTAAAACAAACCGTGGTAAAGGGTTCTCTGTGGCGTGCCAAAATAAGAAAAGGGAGATAAGAGCAGCACAAAGGAAACAAAAAAAGAACTTTACACAAGAGAGACAGGAACAGTTAGTCAAGCAGAAAAAAGAACTCAAGCAAATGGTACTCTCTGCAAAAAGGTTATATAAAGAAAAATGCTGGTTAGAATTATTAGAAGCCATAGAGAACAAAAACCTAAGGCAATTTTGGCAACTAGTAAAGGCTGTAGCTGGAACAACAGATGGTGAACTAAATTGTGTGGTAAGTGAGGCAGCATGGGATGAGTACATAAGGGAATTGTACGGGGCAAGGACTCCCAGAGAGGAGATAGAGATCAAAACATGGTAAGAAATCTCAGAAGACATTTTATTCAAATTTAATGAAGAACAAGTTGAGCTCACAATAAAAGAACTTAAGCTAACCTGGGCAGCAGGCCCAGATAATCTTCCTGCAATAATTCTGAAGACTGAGGTTAAATGGTGGGCAAGATTTCTTGCCAAGATGTTCCAGGTAGTACTAAAAGAAGGGGTGATGCCTCCAACCTGGAAGGGGGCCGTAATTAGGCCAATCCACAAGAAAGGGAGCAAAGAGGCGCCAAAAAATTACCGGCTGATTAATCTCCTAGATATAGGTGAGAAAGTGTTTTCTAAAATTGTATTGAAACAACTGAATGCATGGGCAGACGAGTACCAAATAATTCCCATAGAACAGGGTGGTTTTAGAGCGGGCCACTCCACAATAGACCGCGGATTTGCTCTATGGGCGATGGCGAGGAAGTCGACGGAACAAAATGGCAAGCTATGCTGCTGTTTCGTCGACTTCAAAGCAGCCTTTGATTCTGTGGATCGGGCCTGCCTATGGGAGACCCTAAAGAAGTTAAATATTCCAAAAGACCTACTTACTATAATAAAAGAACTACACAGGGAAAACTGGGGGCAAGTAATTAAAGATACGGTGGGCTCCTTGACCCCAAAAATACCCATTGCTAATGGATTAAGACAGGGCTGTGTGCTGGCCCCCCAGCTTTTCTCGATCTTCCTGTCAGATCTCCCGGCATATCTAGAGGTGGAGGGTAGTGCCAGCCCTAAAATGGATGGAAACAAGATACCCTGCCTATTGTACGCGGATGATCTGGTAATAGTAGATCAGACTGAGAGGGGCCTCCAAAGGAAGCGTAATGCCTTCAAATACATATTGTGCCAGCAAATTTCTAACTATCAACCTGGATAAAACTAAAACCCTATGCTTTGGGAAAAAGTTAAGCAGATTCAGTTGGTACATAGGTGATCTCAAATTGGAGACAGTTAATGAGTACCGATATTTGGGTATATGGTTCGATAGGACTCTAAATTGGAATACCCATTTGGAAACTCAAAAGGCAAAGGCACTCTCTTCCATATGTGGCCTAAAAAGGTTTAATGGGGACTATGGTGAGATGTCACACCGACCACTGCTTAGAGCTTTTGATGCAATGATCCCCCCCCCCCCCCCCCCCCCCCAAGTTTTATATGGCGCAGAGATCCTTTATTTGAGCGGTAAGGGATCTTGGGACGTGATAGAGGGGAATTGCATAAAAAGGCTCCTATCACTCCCCCAATCTGCTATGATACAAGCCATCAGAACTGAAATAGGCACAATGTCCTGGGTGATACTAACCCAGATGGCTGTGATCAGATTCTGGAAGAGACTAGAAGACCCTGAAAGTAAAAAAGTAGCATACTGGTGTTGCAATGAAATTCAGAAAAGCGAGCTAAAATGGGCGAAGGCCAGTAGGGAAAAATTGAAGGGAATCTGTAATTCATTAGAGATCGACTTGGACCTGGGAGCATACCAAATCCCTAGTACCAAAGGTAATCTGAAGCAAAGGGGAAAAGAAGTTTCCAAACTGCTTGATATAGGCTATTTAACAAAGAAAAAATCAGTGGCGCATATGCTAAATGCTTGGTCCCAAGAAAACTGGTTCCCCTACCTTGATAGATTACCCAATCGTGGACTCAGGCAAGAGATCCCGAGGCTTCGAATTGGGATCAACCCATGGCTAATAAACAGACCTTAAAATAAAAATGTTAGATCAGGAAGGTCGCTGCAGGTGTAATTTGGGAACTAAGGGAGACCTGCTGCATATCATGTTAGATTGTCTGACACTCCTAGAACATAGAAAACTTTGGCTGCGCCCAGTTTTTATAAAATATGATGTAAAAACAAGGTCGCAGGCGGTCAGCCTCTTAACAGAAATCCCCTACATCGATATCGCAATTGCCCTCGGGAAATTTATAAAGGTGGCCCTGAGTGCATTGAGAGCCAAAGAATAATATGTAGTACTGTACGGATCTTAGCGGAATGAAATCGTTTGGAGTAGTAAGAAGGTGAATAGGTTTTAATATACAAAAATAAGTTAAGATAATTGTAACTTTTACTGAATTTTGTACTTTTGATAATGGTGTGTATGATCTTTTAATGGACAAGTTTTAAAAAATAAGTATGAATTTATGGTGCATACTCCATTCTGCGTTATGTTCACTGTATTGTTTAAAGACCATGGTCATAATAAACATATATTTTTGACACTTGATTCCAGAGTACCTGGATATAGATGTTAGATGGACTCTGTTAGACATCTAAGAACCAACTCAATTTGGCCCAACAGATAACCGTACTTCATGTGGATGCATTGACAGTGAATTTATTTTGTGTCTTTCAGCCCAAATACAGAATATTTTCTACTTTAATGAGTAGATTTTTTATTAAGGAAGTGGCTCTTACTGCTTTCAGAGCCTTCATGCCAGCAGGCAGTATATTTAAGAAACGAACTTTTAGGTCTATAGCAACAAAGATGTTGGTGCAGTGGCGCTGTAGTGCAAGATCTGACCTTGGTTCTTGGACAGCAGGAATCCGCTTTGACATGGATTGGTGTTTGAATTGAGAGAGTCCCAAATGTTTGTGGACCAGAACTATCTGGTCCAAGCTAGAGCAAGCCAATGAATGCAGCACTTTGGTATGAGTGGCACTGGGAGAAAAGCTAAAGTACATTTTTCTAACTAAGAAATAGAAGACACTTCTCCTTTTGCTTCCAGATATTACCATCTGACTGCAAACCTTCAGTAACTGACGCAGTTCAGTTTCTCAATAGATCCATGTGGGGTTTGTCCAGTTTTTGGCAGGCTATGCCCAGTTCGTTCGAGCCCATCTCACAGTTGTGGCAGCTTACATGTTTCCGCCATCTGGTTTCAGAAGCCTAGAAAATGCTTCACAGTGAGGTTGATGTTGTGACGTAGAGCCCAGTGCGATAATTGCTGTGTTTCTCTCGATAGTCGTTTTGATATTTGTCCTCCTTGCTTGTAGTATACAATGATCATATGGTCCACCCTTATTCTTAGACCATTTTCCTTTATGATGGGCAAGAACGGTTTTAGCTGCAGTACATTTATGTGGAATTGTCGCTCTTGGAGTGTCCATTCTTCCACACTGAAAGGATTTTTAAGTACGCCCTCATTCCGATCGTGGAGGAGTTTGTTGATTTTATTGAGGTCATGACCCATATATAATTGGTTTTGGCATTTCCACTAACCCATTGCCTGTTTCATCTGTTCTGTCACTTGAATGTAGTTGTCTCAGTTCTCAGACTTGTTTTTACTGGTTGTCTAACCCCTCCTGGAGGGTCACTGTGGAATGAGTGTTGCAGGTACTGGTTGTCTAACCCCTCCTGGAGGGTCACTGTGGAATGAGTGGTGCAGGAAGACAACATTTTGAAAAAGTCCTTTTAATTCGGACTTATCAAAGTTTTTGAATTTGTGTTTTTAATGTGAAATAGCAATTTCTCCTGTATTTCATGTGACAGGTAATCTTAGTCTTTCAGACCATATGTCTGCCCCCCAAAACAGCACCCTTGACAGCTTTGAGGTAGATGTCCTGTGACTGAGAGTGAGGCCCAAGCGTCGAAACAGGTGTAGCGTCCGACGCTTGTTATAACGAAAAGGCCTTTATCAGCTAGTTGTAAAGGCAATGCTATAACCTTACCTTACCACCTGATGGGAAAATAATTCACTTACTTGAGCCAGGTATTTTGTGAAAGCACTAAGGGCTAGATGTAGGTAGCTAAATACCGGTCAGTAACTGCCGAAACTCTGTAGTTTTCCAGTTACCGACCGGTATTTAGCTTCTTCTAAAGTAGGAGGCTGGATTTAAGGATTCGGTAATTTACCGATTCGGTAATTTAAGGAATCGATAAATTACCGAATCCTTAAAATACCGAATCAGTAAATTACCGAATACTCAAATCCTATGTAGGGAGCACTCAAGTGAGTGCATTTTTTTAATTTAAGGATTCATTATTTACCACCAACTACAAGTTGGTGGTAAATATCGAATACCTTTAAAAAAGCAATTTTGTGCTTTTTTAAAAGTGCCATGTGGCAGACATACATGCCCTTAGGGCATGTATGTGCGCCACATGTGCACACATGCACGATTGAGGGGTGCAACAGGGTGTCAATGTGACACCCTGCCACCCTTGAATTTGCTGCCCCTATTATCGATTCGTATTTACCGAATCGGTAATAGTGAATGGCTTCCCATTCATTTCTATGGGCCTCCAAGGCCCACAGGAATGAATGGAAAGGTATTCCTTATTACCAATTCGGTAAATACCGAATCGGTAATAACGAATATTACAGAATCAGTAAAAATAACCGATTTTTTTTACCTACATACTATTTACCGATTCTTAATTACCGAATCGGTAAAATTAGGTATTTAGGAATCTGTAAATAGTATTTACCTACATCTGGCCCTAGGTGCTGAATTGAGGCTGAAAGGCAGTATTATAAACTGATAGTGTAGTCAGGCTACCACAATCCGGATGTACTTTGGCAGACGGTAATATGCTTCTTCCAGATCTCTTGATGCCATGTTGTTTTGACTGTTTATGGACTGCTACACAGTATTGTCAACATTCAGAAAGTATGTTTCTATATTTGTTCAGCGCCCTTACATCCAAAACTGGCCTCCAGTCACCATTTTTCCTTTGGGATCAGAAACATATTCAGAGGAGCCCAACTTTACTTTCATTGTGAGGTACTGGCTCTATTGTAGCTTTCATAGTAAGGATCTTTATCTCCTATCTGTTAGTCTCGTGTTGCAGATGTTTTTATCTTTTTTCAGGTAAATTTGTTAGTTGCCCTTGGAGCATTTCGCCACATCATTTGCCACCCTCTGTGCCACTCTGGACAACTCAGTCAAGAGGAAATCCCAGGTGTACACTATATCGGCTACGTATTATGTTGCTGTGTGTGCTGACCACTCATACAAACATTCCTTCTAGGTACATTGAGGCACAAAATTCATATGGCGATGAAACATTAGATAAGGAGTTCCACACTAAAAAGTGAACGTTCACAGTCTCTTTTCATTTTCATAAAAATAAAAACCTCAAATCATATAGCTGGACAACGGCTAGCCTTATACAAACCTCTACTGATCTGGCTCCTTATGATAACAGTCCATCCACCTTGAACTGTCAGACAAGGCCCACTCTGGAAGGGAGCACAAGCACACCCAGACTGGTTTCGGCCTTATATGTGAAGTTTGGATACTACAGCATAGCAATCATGGGGCCTATGTCGGGGGACACCCTTGGCCACTTAGATCATAAACTCAATCATACAAAAGGTGATTGAAGGTAGATCCTCCCAAACGTGCAGTCTGATCGGAGGACCGATGGGTTATGTTCTGAAGTTCTAGCAATGCCCAGAGGCAGAGAGCCTCTTGACAAAGGGTCAGCAGCCCCATCCCACCCTGTTTGTGCAGTACCACATGGCGGTGGTGTTGTCGGTGAACACCTGCACCACTTTCCTCTTGAGAGAGGGAAGGAATGCCTCAGTGCCAGTCTGATCTACCGGAGCTCCATAAGGTTGATAAAGAGGCCGGACTCCGCCAGAGACCAGACATCCCTGATGTCGGCCTCTCCCAGGTGGTAATCCCATCCCAGAAGTGAAGCATCTGTCACCACCGTTAGATCAGGTTGGGAAAGGGAGAGGGATATACCTTTGACCTAATCTTGATTTAATTAGCCACCACTGCAGTTGGTGCGCAGTTCCCTCCGATATATGGACATACTCGGAAAATTTCCACTGATGTTGCGCCAACTGGAACTTCAGATCCCACTGCAAGGCCCACACATGCCATCAAGCACGATCCACCAGCAGGATGAAGGAGGCCATGAGGCCCAGCAGCCACAGAGTCATTCATTCTCAGCGAAACCCGGGATAGAGGCTGAAACATCGGTATAATAACCAGAATATCCCAGACTCGCTGCTCTGAGTATAGGCCGGAAACAGCACTGTGTCCAGAACTGCCCCAATGAAAAGGAGCGTCTGAGAGGGAGTCAGGTGTGATGTTGGCACATTGATAGTAAACATTAGCGAATGTAGGAGGTCGGCGACTACAGCCTGGGGCGAGCCCACCTTCAACAGCTAGTCGTCGAGATGGGGGGGAGACTGGAACCCCTAATCTGCGCAGATGAGCTGTGACCACCGCCATCACCTTTGTGAACACCCAAGGGGCACTGGTAAGGCCGAAAGGGAGCACAGTGAACAGAAAATGCTTGTGGCCCATAATGAATCTAAGTTAATGTCTGTGGGACGACATGATGGGGATATGAAAATAAGCGTCCTGCAAGTCCAATGCCATCATCCAGTCTCCCGGATCGAGGGCAGACAGAACTTGGGCTAGGGTGAGCATTTTGAACTTCTTCCGGAGGAAGAAGTTGAGGGCCCGGAGATCTAGGATAGGATGCAGGATAGTCCTTTTTGGCTACCAGAAAGTATCAGGAGTAACCACCATGACATACTTCTGGCACAGGGACCCTCTCTATAGCTCCCTTGGCCAAGAGAGCGATACTTCCTGGTGGAGAAGTGCAAAAATGATCCTCCGACATGCAATCGTAAAAAGGTGGCATGGAGGGAGGAAGTCGACCCTTCGGACTATTTGCATAACCCACCTGTCCGCTGTGATGGATTGCAAGTGGACGAGGTGATGGCGGATTCTGCCTCCGACAGGCGGGTGAGGAGCCTGGAACGGCAGACTAGGAAGGTTTCGAAGCAGTGACTGGGGGAAAGGGTGGACTGGCCCGCCCGCTGGCTTCCTGACCCACGAGGACGCTGGGTCCACGTGCGCGGCCACGCAGAGGATGGACCGCTTGAGTGACTCGGAGGCTAGGCTGGACAGAATGTGGTGGGGTGACCCTTCCGAAGCCACAAAAAGGTCAATAGGCAGACTGAGGTGGACAAGGTAGCTGCGAGGCTCAAGGATCTGGCCATAGCTCAAGAATCCTTGAAGCGCTCAAACCCAGAGTCTGCCTTGTCGCCGAAAAGAAGAGTGCCATCAAAGGGCATGTCCATATAAAAACTGACATCAAGCCAGAAGTCTCCAATCAGGTGCAGCGTCTAACAGCTATCAACGTGGCAATCATTTTACCAGTGAGTCGGTGGCGTCCAGTCCACATCGTATGTCGAATTTGGCGGTGTCTCTCCAGTCTGCAATGTCTTGCGAGAGAATGGCCTAGGCCTCCTGTGGGCACTGAGGCAGTACCCGCCCAACTGTATCCCAGATAGTATGGGAGTATCGGTCCAAGAGGCATGAGGTAGTCACTGACCGCAATGCCAAGCTAGAGGAAGAGAACATCACCTTCCCAAGGTGGTACAATTTCTTGTATTCCCTGGGAAAGCAGAAGGGAATGTACCTTTTAATGATGAGGCTTGGACTACCAAGCTCTCAGGAAAGGGGTGTTGGGTTAAGAATGCTGGGCCGCCCGGAGCAAGGCGGTGGCAGCAAACAATCTGCATATCCACAGGAGGCCCTGTGCGGGGCATGGACCAAGTGCTCAGAACATCATCCGTGAGGGCTTCATTCAATGGCAAAATGGATTCAGAATAGGAAGCCGCAGGCTAAAGTACTTCTGTCAGGGGGTTAGTCCTGACTGCCACCATAGGGAGATGAGGCAAAGGACCTCTGCTGCCCTCCTCACCACCACAGCTTAGGAAACTCCCTCCTCCGTAGCCATGGTAGGGGGAAAAAGCAAACCACTGTTAAATGATGTATTCAGACCACTGGCATCACCCAGGTCCATTCAACAGTCTGTTCCTCAAGCTGGTCAGTTAAATGGTCTAGTGGCCCCTACCAGTCCTCAACATCACCTTGTGGCCCAAAAGAAACGCCAGAAATGAACATCGTGATTTAAGTCCCTTCTGGCGTTGGAATCAACGTCAGTCTGGCTCTTGCTCACTCCAGGGATGGGGTTGGCGCGGCCTCTGTTCCTTGAAGGTATAAAGACATGATCAGCCTAAAATAGCAACCCAAAATAGCAACCCACTTATTATTATTTATAATTTCTAAAGCACACTGTCACCTTGCAGGCATCCTGGCGCTAACTAACTCATGGGCAAGAACATGTGTCGGACAGAGCAAGGACCACACAACTAGTTACTCCGGAAACAACCAGGTTTTAATCTTTCTCCTAAATGGGAAAAGCTCCGCGGTTTGTCATCTCGAGTGGGAGCAAATTCCATAGTTTAGCAGCTGCCACCTCGAAGGATCTGCCTCCTGCTGTAGCCTTCTTAAATCTGGGTACTTTCACCAGCCTAGGAAGACCGAAGGGGCCTGGTCGGTGTGTACCAGGTAAATTTCGATTGCAGGGAGGCAGGGCAGATTCCGTGAAGAGCCCTGAACACCAGACAGAGGGCTTTAAATTGTATCCTCTGTCGCAAAGGTAGCCAGTGCAGCTTCGCAAGGGCGGCCGGTCCATGTGCTCTTCTGGGAAGTCCCAGAGCCAATCTGGCAGCTGCTGATTGCACCCTTTGGAGCCTATCCAAGAGAAACTCAGGGGAGCCCAGTAAAAGAGCATTGCAATAATTCAATCTACTGAGGATTGTACACCTTGCCACTTGAGCATGTGCGTGAAATGGTAAAAGTGGTAGGATTTTCCACAGAGATCGAAGAATAGCAAAACAGCAGGCAGTCTTTTTTTTTTTACATGAGTCTCCATACTAAGTTTTTGATCAAGCATTACCCCTAAATTGCGAACTGAAGCCACAGGTCGTACTTTAGTTACTGTTTCAGGAGGCCAAACGTTTTCTGGAAATGGGCGGGAGATCTTATTCCCAGCGCTAAAAAGCACCTCCGTTTTGCCAGCATTGAACAGGAGAGAATTATCCTTTAGCCACCGTGACGTATCCCGCAGACAATTGTGGAAAGCTTCCACCGATGTTGAATCCTCTCCCTCAAAGGAGAGGATCATCTGCGTATCGTCAGCATAATTCACAGCCTGGATGTTGTGGGTTTTAATAAGCGAGATCAAAGGTTTTAGGTAGAGGTTAAAAAGTATGGGACTAATTGCCGAGCCTTGTGGGACTCCATAAGGCACCTGATTGAACACAGATTGAAAGGGGGCAGAGACACTGCCTGCTGCCTATCCTGCAAGAAAGATCGAAACCATGTCCGAGCGTTACCTCTCACCCCAGCATCAAATAAAAGGTTCAGCAAGATCTTGTGGTTAACCGTATCAAAGGCGGCAGACATATCTAACAGAATCAGGAACGCTGTCTGTCCCTTGTCTGCACGCCTCTGAAGCTCGTCCACGGCAGTCACCAGGGCCGTTTCGGTCCCGTGAGCTGGTCGAAAACCAAATTGATCATTCTCTAGTAAATTACGCTGTTCTAGAGGTTTAGAGAGGGTTGCACTGACCAATCGCTCAACCACCTTAGCTGGAAAAGGCAACAGGGAGATAGGCCTGTAATTTTTGTAACTGACGAAAATGGCTTGCAGCTGGCACTATGACTTTGACAAAGACATGGGGTAGTGGTCAATATTGGGGAACTATAACCGGACACCTTCTACCATGAAAGGATAAAGGGCAAACGTCCCTCAGCTACCACAAATGTCCAGTGAAAGACATTCACCAAGATTTGGAAAGAAACTTCGGGTCCACAGCTCACAATCAGTCTTCCATAAGGAGTGCACACAGCATTAATCTCCAAGTCACTATTCGAAGAAGAGGACACTCCAGAATGGTAGAAAGATCTTGTGGAAAGAAATCGAATATTCTACTTACTAGTATGCATCTGTTCTTGGCATGTAGGGCTGCTGACATTCATATCTGTGCATAGATCACCGCCTAGTGTTGGGTCCGGATGATTGCACATTGTTGTCCTGGAAGAGTCTTCGAAGTATCACGAGATAGGTGGCTCCTCCCCTGGACTACAGTGCGCATGGGCATCAACTCCATCCCCAGATTGTTTTTAGCCATTGTGGCCAAGATGGAGTGAAACTCAGTGAATGATGACCATGCTATGAGTATATATGTGAATACTGCAGCTGCTACAGGCGCCGGGGAGGAGGACGGGCGATATGAATGTCAGCAGCCCTACATGCCAAGAACAGATGCATACTAGTAAGTAGCATATTCGGTTCGAGGCATGTGGGCTGCTGAATTCATATCTGTGCATAGAATACATAGCAGTCCTTCCATTAGCGGCGGCCGCCCGTGCCAGCTGCAGCAGTTTGGAAAAGTGTCTTGAGAACAGCCTGCCCTACAGCTGCCTGCTGTTTGGAGTGCACATCAACACAGTAATGCTTAGTGAATGTGTGCGTGGTAGACCATGTGGCTGCTCTATATATGTCCTCTAAGGGAATGTTTCCAAGGAAAGCCATAGAGGCCCCCAACTTTCTGGTGGAGTGGGCTCTTGGTGGAATGGTAAGAGTGCGTTTTGCTTTTGCATAGCAGATCTGGATACATTTAACGATCACCTAGCAATACCAGCCTTGGAAATAGGGTTACTTTTGTGGTGTGGCGCAAAGGCGACAAAGAGTTGCTTAGTTTTTCTAAAATCCTTGGTCCTATCAATGTAATACATTAGGGCCCGTTTAACGTCAAGGGTGTGGAGCATCCGCTCCACCAGTGACTCAGGATTTTGAAAGAAAACAGGTAATTCGATTGTTTGGTTGATGTGGAACTGAGACACAACCTGGGCAGAAACTTAGGGTTAGTGCGGAGCACCACCCGGTTGGAATGAATTTGGATAAATGGCTCTTGGATTGTGAGGGCTTGCAATTCACTAACCCTCCGTAGCGATGTAATTGCTACGAGGAAAGCCACTTTCCATGTCAAGAACTGAATCTCGCAGGAATGCAGTCGTTCAAAGGGAGGACCCATCAGTCTGGTAAGAACCACATTGAGGTTCCACTCAGGAGCTGGTGGAGTCCGTGGCGGAATGACTCGTTTGAGGCCTTCCAAAAAAGCTTTGATGGCGGGCACCTTGAAGAGTGAAAGGTGTTGTCTATTTTGGAGATACGCAGCCATTGCAGACAGATGAATGCGAATGGAAGTATAGGCCAGATTATACTTGTACAGATGGAACAGGTAACAGATGATGTTCTGAATAGAAGCATCCAGCGGGTTAATGTTGTGGTTCGCACAATAAATGACAAAACGCTTCCATTTTGCCCCGTAGCAGGCTCTAGTAGTGGGCTTCCTTGCCTCCCGAATGATGTCCATGCAATTGGGAGGTAAGGTAAGTTCAGGTAGCCAAACTCTAGGACTTCAGGAGCCAGATTGCCAGGTTGAGCTGTTGCGGATCTGGGTGCTGAATGTCACCATGGCTCTGCGTCAGAAGGCTGGGTGTGAGATGTAGCCTTTGATGCGGTACCACAGTTCCAGAAACGTGGTGTACCATGGTTGACGAGCCCATGTTGGAGCAACTAGGATGAGTCATCGAGTGTTGCCTGAGTTTGCGTGCCACCAGCGGTATCAGAGGTGCTGGGGGAAAAGCGTACGCAAATTTGCCTGACCAGTTCATCCAGATCGCATTGCCCTGCGACAGTGGGTGTGGGAACCTGGCGACGAAGCTTTGCCATTTTGCGTTCTCCTTTGTGGCGAACAGGTCTATCTCTGGATGACCCCACCTTTGGAAGTACGGCTGGAGTACTGATGGATGTATCTCCCACTCGTGCATTTGGTGGCTGTGCCTGCTGAGCAGGTCCGCCATCTGATTGTCCTTGCCTGGGAGATGCTCTGCCATGAGGAAGATGTTCCTCTGAATGGCCCACTTCCACATGCTCTGAGCCAGATGAGACAGCTGCGGAGAATGTGTGCCTCCCTGCTTCTGAATGTAGTACATCGCCGTCATGTTGCCCGTCCGAATCAACACGACCTTGTTGCATAGATGTACTTTGAAGGCCTTTAGTGCCATGAAGATCGCCATCAGTTCCAGAACATTGATGTGCATCTGCCCCTGTTGCTGCGTCCATAGTCCCTGCACAGTGTATTGGAGTACATGCGCTCCCCATTCCTGGAGAGAAGCGTCCGTTGTCAGGATAATCTGTGGCACAGGCTCCTGAAACGGTTGGCCCTTGCAAAGGTTTTGTGGATTCCACCAATGCAGAGAGTTGTATGCCCGACCGCTCACCAACACTAGGTCTTTCAACTGGTTGTGAGCCTGAGTCCACTGACGTGCCAAGCACTCCTGAAGCGGACGCATATGTAGTCTCGCGTGCGGGACAATGGAGATGCAGGAGGCCATCATGCCTATCAACTGCATGAACACTCTTGCTGGAAGCGAGTGTTGAGGTCTGAATTTTTGGATCAGCGATTGAATGCTGTCGACTCTCACTGAATTTGGCTGTGCTGTGGCCGCCAGAGTGTTTATGGTCGCACCCAGATACTGCCGTATGTGGGCGGGCTGGAGATGGGATTTTGGGTAATTCAGTGAGAACCCCAGATCGTGCAGAAAGTGAATGGTGTGGGACACGTGGTGGGCGCACTGCTGGGCCGACTTCGCCTGAATGAGCCAGTCGTCCAGATAGGGGTAGACGTGGATGTTTTGACGTCTCAGATGCACCGCCACCGTCGCCAGGCACTTTGTGAAAACCCTGGGTGCCGTGGTGACCCCAAAAGGCAAAACCTTGAATTGGTAGTGCTGGTTTTGGATGGTGAACCGGAGGTATTTTCTGTGTGAAGGATGTAGCGGAATGTAGAAGTACGCATCCTTCAGGTCCAGAGTTGCTAGGAAGTCCCCCTGTTGAAGCAGGGGGAGAACTTGCTGCAGTGTGAGCATGTGGAAATGCTCTGATAGGATGTAAAAGTTGAGGGGCCTGAGATCCAGGATGGGCCTGAGGGATCCGTCCTTCTTTGGAATCAGAAAGTACAGGGAGTAAACTCCCGCACCTCTTTCCTGCAAGGGCACGAGCTCTATTGCCCCTTTTTGCAGCATGACTGACTTCCTGCTGCAATAAGTGCAAGTGCTCGCCGGACATAGGACGGTGCCTTGGGGGTATGTTGGGTGGAGTGGATGTGAGCTCCAGACAATAACCGAATTGGACAAGTGTTCTGACCCACCTGTCCGTGGTGATGGACTTCCACACGGGCAGGAACTGCTGGAGTCTCCCCCCGACCGGTGTTGCGTGGTCGGGGGGCAGTGACAAGGCGTCACTGTTTGTTGGCGGTGGAGGACCTGGAGCTGTTGTTGTCACGCCCTCTGCCCTTGGCGTTGTTGCCGCAGTAGCCACCTCGACCCTTGTTGGTATAAACAGCCTGGGTGTTGCTCTTGTAGAACTGCTCTGACTGCGAAAGTTGCCCCCTTGAGGTGCCTCTAGCATTGGAGCGACGAAAGGACCCACTCCGAAACTTCTGGGACTGCAAAGCACCCATAGATTTTGCATTGTGTGTCCCCATTTTCATCTTCTCAAGGGTGGTGTCAACCTCAGGGCCAAACAGGTGATCTGGGTTGACTGTTTGGTTCAAGATGGTGGTTTGAATGTCCGGCTTGAACCCAGATATCCTTAGCCATGCATGTCTACGAAGCATAACGCTAGTGTTAATTGCGCGTGCGGCAGTGTCAGCCACGTCCAGAGAGCACTTTATGGAAGCATTGGAGACAAGCTTCCCCTCTTGTATTAACATTTCAGCCGCTTCTTTATATTGATCGGGCAAATGCTGTAAAAGGGTCTCTAGAGTATCATAGTGTGCCCTGTCATAACGTGCCAGGAGCGCCTGCGTGTTGGAGATGCGCCATATGTTGGCTGCCTGCGCTGCCACCCTCTTCCCGGAAGCCTCAAAGACTTTTGATTCCTTGTCTGGGGGAGGAGCATCACCAGTAGTCTGCGAGTTGGCTCTTTTCCGGGCATTGGAGACAACTAGGGAGTCAAGAGGCAACTGTCCCTTAATATAAGTTGGATCAGTGGGCGCCGCCTTGTACTTTTTGTCGATTCGTGGGTTGATGACTCTCGCCCTGGTGGGTTCTTTGAACACTTCAGTCGCGTGCTTTAACACCTTCGCTGCTAGGTGTTTTCCCCTCCTGTGCTGAAGAATGCAGGATGTCAGTGTTTCATGATGAGCTCAGCTCGTCATCAGCACAGCTCAACCGTGCATCATGACGAGCTGAGCTCGTCATGAGCATGGAAAGGGTTAAAACTCCCTTCAGCATTGGCAGAGTTTTCACAGTCTTTTCAGAGACAGAAAAGGTGTCAAATAGGAAGTCGACGTCCACCGGGTCAGCATGCAGCTCGACGTTGTGATTGCAGCTTTCAATGCCCTCATTGAGAGGGCAGCGGCCAGAGTCCTCAGTGGGGGAAGTTTTGGCTGAGAAAAGCTGAGGGTCCTGTCCAGAATGCGGGTCCCCAGGATCGCCACCAGCAGACCAGGGTTCAGTCACATCCTCTGGGTCTGTGTAGACGGGATAGCTGTACTCCTCTTAGTCGTCACCTTCACCAGCGTCGACATTGGAATGAGTGGGCGATAGTTCGTGGGCCTGTGGTGAAATGGATTCACCAAGGCAGGAGTACCACTAGAGTCCATCTTTCGTTTGAGTGGGATCTTGTACGACTCCATTTGGGGCTCAGGGGTGATTTTCCTCTTCAGGAGGGAAAGTCTGCCCGTTTCGGCGTCGATGAAATTCTCCTGACGCTCCTCCTCTGCAAGTGGTCGATGATGTGGGCCGAGGACCACCAACGACGACTTCGGCGTCGAAGACACCTTTCCGGGCACGCAAGCACCCGGTTTAGGAGCGAAAGCCTTCGGCGCCGTCTTAGGCGGTGAGGTGAAAAAGATCGGCGTGGGCTTGGCTGGCGCATGGTCCTTCGGCTCGACTGCTGCGGCGCCGTCCCTAATTCGCTGTAGGGACTCCGTAACCTTTTTTTGTGAACGCGGCGGATGGACGCGCCGGTTCGACAGTCTTTAGCGGCTGGTTTCGGAGCGGAGACCGACGATGTTCCCTTCGGAGTCGACGCACTCGGCGCAGCTCCCTTGGCCTTGTCCTGTGGAAGCGAGGCAGAGAGGGACTTCGGGTCGTCTGGCCGCTTCTTCGGGTCGGCAATAGACTTCTTGGGGTCGTCAACCGTTTTTTTGTGATCGAGTCGACCCTTGCTGACATTGACCGTCTTCGGCGCCGATGCGGCTGCGTCCGACCCCTTAACCTTCGGCTTCGATGTAGTAACCTTCGGGTCAGCCATTTTGACGTGGCTCTTCGGCTCGACGGCCATCTTAGATTTCTTCGGCGCCGAGGCCTCCGATCCGACCAGCGCGATGCGCACTTTCGGTTTCGATGTCTCTGGCGTCGAGACCGTAGGTTTCACTTTCGGTTTCTGTGGTACCAGGAGTGAATCGGTATCAATGTCCGTGGCCGGGCCAGGAGGCGGAGCCGACGAACTTTTAACAAGGTCTCAGGTAAGGCCCGAAGGCGATCCCTCGACCTGGGCCTTACGAATATGGACGGCCCCGGAGTCAGTTTGAGGAAGCTCCTCGTCCGAGCTATCCTCCACGGTGGCAAGGGCCCCGTCGTCGTCCCCTACCTCCGACGACTTCACCGAAATCCTCGGTCTCTGCGTAGTAGTCGTCCTCGACCTCCGACGCGGGGTTAGATTCCGTGATGTCCTGGATATCGTCGTCCTCGACATCCCCAGCATCGAAAATGTCCTTAGGCGGTGGTGCAGATTGCTGGGCCTCCAGGCGCGCAGCTCGACGGAGCTGGAGTGTTTTTTTGGACCGGAACCTGGAACAGGCCATACACTTGGCCTCGTCGTGGTCCGGCGACAAGCACTTGTTGCACACCGGGTGGACGTCGATGTGTGGGTATTTGGAGTTACACACCGGACATCGTTTGAATGGACTTCGTTCCATGATGGGTGGTTGAAGAGTCTGGAGCGTCGATTAGGCCCTTCCGCGACGAAAGCACGCGGAAGAACAATGTCGGTTCGGAGCCGATGAAAGTTGCAAAGCCGAACGGAAGACAATACACACGCAAGTCCTAAAGACCTTTTGGTCTCGAGCAAAGTAAAGTTAAGTTCTATCGATTCCGACAGGAGGGAACCAAAGACATCCGAACCCAATGGCGGAAAAAAACAATCTGGGGATGGAGTTGATGCCCATGCGCACTGTAGTCCAGGGGAGGAGCCACCTATCTCGTGATACTTCGAAGACTCTTCCAGGACAACAATGTGCAATCATCCGGACCCAAAACTAGGCGGCGATCTATGCACAGATATGAATTCAGCAGCCCACATGCCTCGAACCATCAGTTCCTCTGCTCCACGGAGACAATACCAAGGCACCCTCCACACCTTGCCAGAGTGACGCCTTAACTAACACTGCCAGATTTGCACCTTAACCATGATAAGGGCCTCCAACACCACAAAGGGCTCAGAAGGTGGAAATGATGCAAAGCAGCCAGTCTTCTTCTGCTGACCTCTGATTGATAGAAATTGTTTTGCTCACAATTCGAGACGAGTGAGGCTTTTTACACTTTCCGTTAGTTGCTTTTCAAACAGTCACCAAAAGGGAAAGTTCTGAGCATTTTCAGCATGTAATTCTAGGGCACAACTAGACAGAGAACTTCATTTTTGGTTATGAGTAATTGCCGGGGGGGCACAGATATACCTCTGCCCTTCAGACCCTTACTGAATACTCTAAAGGAACTTGACCCTCTAGTTGAACTCCTTGCTGGGGCCCTCAATTAGCAGAAGCCAGAACAGCACCTTCCCAAAGCTCAATGTCTCAGGAAGAGGGTAATTAAAGTAAGGTATAGTAAGGGAATAGTAATCTAACCGAGCCAGACTGCATCAGTGTAGGAATCTGTACAAGTAAGACTACAAGTTGAACATGTAAACAGTGGCCTGTCCAATATTCACAACTGCAAATGGTAAGGTTTACATTAGAGTGACTTCAAATAGATCTAGGCCTATTTTCGTTTTTTTACAACTCTGGCAGGTTGGTTTCTGTGCGCAACTCGGTGCTAACAAGTGCAAGCACTGGTAAACTTAGTGGGTACCTTTGTATTCAGACTGGTACAGTTATGTCCCTTAGGTACCTCCAATCATGCTCAGGTGGTTGGTGTGTAACTAGCAGTAGCAGCTCGTGCGTCAGATGAGAGATCCTTTACTAATTGTCAATTAAGCATCTGCAAAGTATAGTGATAACGTCATAAATTAAGCACTACCATATCCCTGGGGAATTCTGTGATAAAACGTTTCAACCTTAAGCATGATGGGAAATATGTAAACAGGCAGCAGTCTGGGAAGCGGATTGTGAAATCAACAGTGGGAAAAGGAAATTATAAGAATACAATGAGGCCAAAGTCCATTCATCTTAAAACAAATTAATTTCGTCAATCTGCCCTCAAAAGCATGAAGAGTGAAGCAGAAGGTGGAGCTCGCCATCTTAAATGGAAGAAAAAAACATTGTATAGTAATATGAGAAGGTTAAAGGTGGAGGCGATTTTCCATTGCTTTGCCTGAGTGGATCATCTTATTAGCCTGTACCAGTAAAGTGCTTTTTTAGTTTACATTTTTTTTATTACATTTTAACACTTTAAATACAGTGAAGCATGGAGATTATTTTATTCTCGAGTTACATGCATAGGTAGACAAAGACTATTTAGGCACTTGATAGGACATTGGTGATTGCCGTCTTTCTTAGCTGCCACAGTATATCATCATGGTCCGGTTATTACTCGCATGTTGAGGCTATCTATGGTATTTGTATGTGTCCTGGGATATGCCTATAGGTCAATAGTGTGGTTGTGGAGCCACGTCTACTCATGGTGCTTGTGGGAGTCTTAGTATTCTGCCAGAGTGAGTAAGTAACGGTCCCTGTCCCCTACTGGTGTTATCTAAGCTGCTGGTTTGTATCCTTAACTTAGAACCTGGGTGTTGAACTGGGGTACTGGTTTGGGCTCAGCTGGAGGTCTACTGCGTAGATGGGTGGGGCTACCCTGGAGGAACAATTGTTACTTACCTGTAAACAGGTGGTTCTCCAGTATTGGTGTCTTTCATAGATTCACATGCTTGAATATTCCCCGTCGTCGGAGTGGGAGTCCCACGGTAAATAAAATAGCAATAAATACTAAATATATAATAATACATAATAAATATATATATATACATAATAAGGAAAAACCCAAAAAATGCATACAAGAAGCATCTGGTACCTAACCAGAAATTTCCACATAGGAATACATGGGGAAAAAGAAGTTCCAATGCAGCCTATCCTTGTCATTATGTTAGTCCAAACTGCAGCCAATCAGGCGTCAGCAGCCCTCTAGAACCTTCTCCTCAGAGCTCAAGCCCTCAGATTTTCGTAGCACAAGAGTGACCACAGAGTCTATGAGGAGAAGCGAGCCTCTGAGGGGAGGATGGGAGGGTCGCATGTGAATCTATGAAAGACACCAATACTGGAGAACCATCTGTTTACAGGTAAGTAACAATTGTTCTTCTCCAGTATTGGGGTGTTTTTCATAGATTCACATGCTTGAATATAGAATAGTAAGCAGTCCGTATCCGAACCCAAAGTTTCCAGGATGCAATGTATACACAAAAAGGTTGGAATTAACAGGTGTAAACCCATGCCATAGAAGTTATACAACTATATGTATACATAGAGAAAACATGCATAAGACTGGAAACCATAGGAGGAGGGTAGAACAGAGGCTCACCTTATTGAAAAAGATTACGGAGCACAGCTTGTCCCACTGCGGTATCTCCTTCAGCCATGGCACCCAGATTGTAGTGCTTTGTGAACGTGTGCCTGCTGGACCACGTGGCTGCTCTGCAAATCTGATGCAATGGAACTCCGGCAAAGAGTGCAGTCGAAGAGGCCACGGACCTGGTAGAGTGGGCTCTTACTGTAGACTGTAAAGGCTTTCCCGCTTTCTGGTGGCAGAAAGCAATCGCCAAAGCCACCCAGCGGGCTACTGTAGGTTTGGTGACTGGACGCCCTTTTTGAAAACGGCCATAGGCCACGAAGAGTTGATCCGATTTTCGGAACTGGGCTGTTCTGCTGATGTAGAACTTTAAACATCTTTTAATGTCCAAGGAGTGCAAGCGTTGTTCCGCAGGTGATTGCGGGCTGGCAAAGAAAGACTTCAGTATGACAGGCTCATTAATGTGGAAGTCTGACGGCACTTTTGGAAGGAAAGTAGGGTTAGTGCGTAAAAGCACAGAATCCGGTTTGAACTGCAGAAATGGTTGTTTAATCGTGAAAGCATGTATATCACTTACTCGACGTGAGGACGTCAAAGCAAGTAAAAGCGCAACCTTCCAGGTGACATACTTGAGGTCTGCTTTATGGATTGGTTCAAACGGAGCAGTCATTAATTGTGATAGGACAATGTTGAGGCGCCACTCTGGAGGAGGACGCCGAACTGGAGGAAAAGTCCGAAGAAGCCCTTTGAAGAATTGACGTATCAATCTGGATGAGCATAAGGAGGCGGAGCCATCATGGCGGAAGCGTGATATTGCCGCCAGAAAAACTCTTAAAGTAGCATGTGACAAACCCGACTGAGCCAGATGGAGAAAGAAAGGGAGGAGCTCAGCGGGCGTGGCACGCAAAGGATGCACTCCGGCGTCTGCACACCAGTGGCAAAAACGTTTCCATTTCAACTTATAAGTCTTTATAGTTGATGGAGCCCTGGCCTGAGCGAGGATGTTACGACACTCCTGAGGGATGCTTAGATGTGCAAATTCACAGTGCTCAGGTTCCAGGCTGACAAGCTCAGGGAAGAGGGGTCCGGATGGTAGATTTGACCCCTGTTCATGGAGAGAAGATCCATTCGAGGATGAAGAAGAATGGGTTTGCATTGAGACAGGAGTAGCAGCTCTGAGAACCACGCCTGTCGTGGCCACCTGGGAGCAATCAGAAGGATGTGGCAGGGTTCTCTCCGCATCTTCCAAAGTACTCGAGGCACTAGAGGGATCGGAGGAAAAGCGTAGGCGAAGAGATTCGACCAATCCATCAAAAGGGCATTGCCTTGGGATCCTTTGTGGGGATGCCAGCTTGCGTAAGCGGGGCATTTGCGGTTCTCTGGAGTCGCAAAGAGGTCGATTGCCGGGAATCCCCAACGGTGAAAGACCATATCGAGTGTTGGCTGGTGGAGTTCCCACTCGTGGTTGGATGATCGGGACCTGCTTAGGGAATCCGCCAGGAGGTTGGACAACCCCGGAAGATGAACTGCGGTGATTTGGATTTGGTGATTGATGGACCAGTCCAAAATCGCCTCTGCCAGGCGGGATAACACCGGAGACTTCGTTCCGCCCTGCTTGTTTATATAATGCATGCAGGTCGTGTTGTCCGTCTGTATGAGAACTGACTCTCCCTGCAGCACTGGTTGAAATGATTTCAGGGCCAAAAAGATAGCCATAAGCTCCAACTTGTTGATGTGCCAGGTCTTTTGATGCAAAGTCCATTTCCCTTTCACGGACAGGTCTTGGAGGTGAGCTCCCCAGCCCTCCAGGGAGGCATCCGTCGTCAGTGTCAGATCTGGGGTGTTGGACAGAAAAGACGTGCCTGCCGCTAGCTGGTGTGGTTGTGCCCACCATTTGAGCGCCTTCTTCATGGGAATGGTGATGGAAACTTGATCGTTGAAGGAACCGGTGACTTGACGCCACTGCTTGTCCAGAGCCTGTTGGATAGGTCGTGCTCGTAGTCGGCAATGAGGGACAAGTGCGATGCACGACGAAGCCATCCCTAGAAAGGACTTCAACAAACGGACTGAAACGCACTTCTTTGCGAGAAGTAGCGAAACTAGTCGGAGAATCCTTTGCTGACGTTCCCGGGAGACAAATGCCTTGGCTAGCTTGGTATCCAGCGTTGCTCCTAGGAAATCCTTGCAAGTTGTTGGCTGCAATTGAGATTTCTCTAGATTGATGGACAGACCCAAGGAACGGAATACTGTCTGACAGACTGCAGTATGGTGTAGACGTGGTGCACGGGATTGTGATTTCAGGAGGCAGTCGTCGAGATATGGGAATATCTGTATGCCTTGGAGACGAAGAAAAGCCATGACCGGAGCCAACATTTTTGTAAAGACTCGGGGGGCCGAACGGAGGCCAAATGGAAGGACCCTGAATTGGAAATGAAGGTGCCCCACCTTGAAGCGCAGGAACTTGCGATGAGCTGCTAGAATCGGGACATGGAAGTAGGCGTCTCGGAGATCGATGGTAGTCATGAAATCTCCGACTGAGAGCAGACGCAAGATCTCTGCAAGCGTGAGCATACGGAAGGTCTGATCCTTGAGATAATGATTGAGTGCTCTCAAGTCCAGTATTGGTCTCCATTCTCCGTTCTTTTTGATGACAAGGAAAAACGGGAATAAAACCCCTTCCCTCTCTGCGACTTTGGCACAACTTCCACCGCACCTTTTTGAAGGAGAAGGCGAACCTGATGAAATAGTTCTTTGAGGTGCGGAGGTGGCGGTCCGGAAGGTGGCGTTGGAGGAGGTACCTCGACAAATTCCTATGCATGGCCTCTCTTCACAATGTCGAGTGCCCAACGGTCCGTAGTAATGGAGGACCATTGAGAACCAAACAGAGAGATTTGACCTCCAATTCTCCGTCCGATAGACAAGTCATTGACGTTTGTTGGATTGTCCTCTGAAATTAGACTTCCCTCTGTAAGTTCTGGCAGGTTGCTGACGGGAAGACTGCTGGCGGTTTCCGGTGAAACGCTGGTTACCTTGGTTGAAGGACCGATATTGACTGCTTCCTCCACGAAAAGTGGATGTAGTGCCACGTTCGAGCACCCCGAAAGGGCTGCTTCTTAAACTGAAGGGTACCCAAAGCACGTGCAGTGTCCGTGTCCTTTTTAATGGATTGTAGCGCTTCATCAATATGCGCTCCAAATAATGACTCGCCGTCATATGGCATATCTGGGATTCTTGCCTGAACTTCCTGACGAAACGAAGTTGAGCGTAACCAACCCTGGCGACGCAGGACGGCCGCTCCAGCGAGCTGGCGAAAACCAGTGCAGGCTACATCCACTGCGCAATCTATTAGTTCTTCTGCCGTTCTTTCTCCTTCTTGCAGAATTTTCTGTGCTTCTGCCTTGGAAGCATCTGGGATTAACGCTACATAAGCGGACATGTCGGCCCAAGCCTGACGGTCATAACCACCTAATATGGCCATTGCGTTAGCTACTCGAACCGTTGTAGAGGACATGGAGGAAAATTTTCGCCCAATAGCATCTAGGCGACGGCCCTCACGGTCCGGAGGAGCAGTGATTGTAGACGCCGGATTCTTTGAACCTCGTTGAGCTGCCTGCGTGACGACAGAGTCGGGCTTAGGTTGACCTGTAAGGCATGCTGGAGATCCTACAGGAGCTTTGTATTTCTTCTCTAACCTCGGCAGTTGTGCTGGTAGAGAGTTTGGCGTCTTCATTATTTTCTCCCCTTCAGACCAGATGAAGTCTATAATCGGGACTGTGTGGATCTGTTTCAAGGGCTGATTCTTGAAATCGTATAGGAAGCAATCTTCCTCTTGGTGTGCTCGTGGCAATTTGAATCGCTGCGCCGCCCTGTCCATTAACTGGTTGAAGCCCGCGATGTCTACTGGAGGAGAATCCGCTGTTGGCACCTGAGAAGGAGATGGTGTTTGAGCACGATAATCATCCCACTCCGCCAAATGTTCTTCACCATCCTCATCTACTTCAGAAACTTCACCATCCTCACGCTCTGGAGGATTCTCGTCATCATCCTCCGGATAAATGGTAGTGTGAACACGAACTGAAGTAGTTCGGTGAACAGTTACAGGCGACGCCGGTTGAGGAGGAGCCAGAACCGGTTCAGAAACTGGATTTAGCACCGATGTAACAGTTGTAACTTGTGGCGTTGGTGGGAAACGCCGATTGTAATCTTCCAACATACTTTGGAGATTCGATATCATTGATATAGGCAACATCGCAGTTGGAACTTGAGGGTGAGTTGCTTGATGTTGGCCATACTGATCTTCCTCGTCGTTACTGAATTCTTGGCACTTAATATTCAGATCCGAAAGACTGTGCGCTTGGTCATCAGACTCTTGATCAGAATCAGTAGCAAATAGAGGAGATGGAGGATTAATCATCTCTTGCTCTGTAAGAGTCTCGAACTGTGGTTTGTTGGACTGTAAAGGCAATAGAGGCATTGTAGCAAATGAAGAGGCTGGCGTCGAAATTGTGTCCTGCGTACGCGTCGACGGCATGACATCAATTGACTTCTGCAATGGAATCGACTTGGATGCCATCGTCGACGAGGAGACCGTCGACGGAACATTCTTCATTGGTATCGTCGGAGCCATCGTCGACGGAGCCTTCACTTTCAATGTCTTCGTCAACGGAGTCATCGTCGACGGAGTCGTCGTCGACGGAGCGGTCGTCGACGGAGCGGTCGTCGACGGGGGCAGATGGCACAGGCCCCCTCGTCGACGGGACAGACGTCGACGGTGCGCTCATCGACGAGGGCGTCGACGGAGTCAAAGTCTTCAAACTTCTAGTCGACGACGACCGGGCCGTCGACGAGTGAACTTTCTTCGTCGAAGACGAAATAGGAATCACAGAAGACACGGTCTTAGAACTGAGAACCACTCTCATCGACGACGAAGACGTCGACGCTAAAGCTGACGACGATCCAGAGGGCAGCGTCGTCGTGACTGTCGTCGTCGATTTCGATCCAGAGACAGCCATTCTCGTCGACGGAGCTGACACTACCGTCGTCGACAGGAAATCCGTTTTCCTCACAGAAAAACTGGACTTTGAAGCAGAAGGAGCCTGAGAGCTTTGTCTCGTGGGCCCAGACGTGGTAGGTAAAGGTGAAGACACCGCAGGGGTCAAAGTGAGGGAAACTTTCCTCTTTTTAAGAAATGGTGAAGGCACCTCCTGCACACTACCACGTTTAGAAGCTGCTTTAGAACGGCCTGACCCAAGACTTTCAGCGTCAGAAAGTACATTGTCTTTGTCCTTAAGCCTCTGAAGCCAGACAAGTAAGCGGCCTTCTCTGTCCTTTTGAGTTTTCTCTGAGAATTTTCTACAGAGTTTACAGGTGCCCACTTCATGGTCCGGGTAAAGGCAGTAAATACACTTACTGTGTGGGTCATCATGAAATAATCTCAGCTTTCCACAGGAGGAACAAGCTCTGAAGAGAGACTTCTTACTTGAAGACATTTTGGAGAAAACTGGAACACTTGAAGAAGAAAAACTGAGCAGAGCTCAGGGAGACTCCCTTACACACGACGTGCGGTAGAAAATCTGAGGGCTTGAGCTCTGAGGAGAAGGTTCTAGAGGGCTGCTGACGCCTGATTGGCTGCAGTTTGGACTAACATAATGACAAGGATAGGCTGCATTGGAACTTCTTTTTCCCCATGCATTCCTATGTGGAAATTTCTGGTTAGGTACCAGATGCTTCTTGTATGCATTTTTTGGGTTTTTCCTTATTATGTATATATATATTTATTATGTATTATTATATATTTAGTATTTATTGCTATTTTATTTACCGTGGGACTCCCACTCCGACGACGGGGAATATTCAAGCATGTGAATCTATGAAAGACACCCCAATACTGGAGAAGCTATGTACCAGTAATGCAAATGCTACTTACCAGTATGGATCTGTTCTTGGCATGTAGGGCTGCTGACATTCATATCTGTGCATAGATCGCCGCCTAGTGTTGGGTCCGGATGATTGCACATTGTTGTCCTGGAAGAGTCTTCGAAGTATCACGAGATAGGTGGCTCCTCCCCTGGACTACAGTGCGCATGGGCATCGCCTCCATCCCCAGATTGTTTTTAGCCATTGGCAGAGATGGAGTGAAGTATGTGAGTGATGCCCATGCTAAGAGCATATAAATATATGTAAATGAATACTGCAGCTGCTACAGGCGCCGGGGAGGAGGGTGGGCGATATGAATGTCAGCAGCCCTACATGCCAAGAACAGATGCATACTGGTAAGTAGCATTTGCAGTTCGAGGCATGTGGGCTGCTGAATTCATATCTGTGCATAGAATACATAGCAGTCCCTCCATTAGCGGCGGCCGCCCGTGCCAGCTGCAGCAGTTTGAAAAAGTGTTTTGAGAACAGCCTGTCCAACAGCTGCCTGCTGTTTAGAGTGCACGTCTACACAGTAATGTTTAGTGAAAGTATGTGTGGTAGACCATGTGGCTGCTCTACATATGTCCTCTAAGGGAATGTTACCTAGGAAAGCCATAGAGCCCCCCAACTTTCTGGTGGAGTGGGCTCTTGGTGGAATTGTGAGAGTGCGTTTAGCTTTAGCGTAACCGATCTGAATGCATTTCACGATCCACCTAGCGATCCCTGCTTTGGAGATAGTGTTTCCCTTGTGGTGTGAGGCAAATGCAACGAAAAGTTGCTTGCTCTTACGAAAATCTTTTGTCCTGTCAATGTAGTACATCAAGGCTCTTTTAACATCAAGGGTGTGGAGCATCCGCTCCGCCAGTGACTCTGGGTTTTGAAAAAACACTGGCAACTCAATTGTCTGGTTCATGTGGAATTGAGATACAACCTTGGGTAAGAATTTAGGGTTAGTGCGGAGCACCACCCTGTTAGCGTGTACTTGGAAGAAAGGTTCTTGGATGGTGAGCGCCTTCAACTCGCTAACCCTCCGTAGCGATGTAATTGCTACTAAGAAAGCCACCTTCCAAGTCAGAAACTGAAGCTCACAAGAGTGCAGTGGCTCAAAGGGAGGACCCATCAGCCTTGTAAGAACCACATTGAGGTTCCATTCCGGAGCTGGTGGTGTCCGTGGTGGAATGACTCTTTTGAGTCCTTCCAGAAAAGCCTTGATAGCAGGGACCTTAAAAAGTGATAGGTGTTGCCTATTCTGGAGGTATGCTGCCATTGCAGACAAGTGAATGCGGATGGAAGAATATGCCAAATTGCATTGGTACAGGTGGAACAGGTAACAAATGATGTTCTGAATGGAAGCATCTAGCGGGTCAATATCGTGGTTCACACAGTAAATGACAAACCGCTTCCATTTAGCCGCATAACAAGCTCGAGTAGTGGGCTTCCTTGCTTCCCGAATGATGTCCATGCAATAGGGGGGGAAGATTGAGGTAGCCAAACTCTAGGACTTCAGGAGCCAGATCGCCAGGTTGAGCTGTTGCGGATCTGGGTGCTGAATGTCGCCATGGCTCTGCGTCAGAAGGCTGGGAGTGAGATGAAGCCTTTGATTCGGTACCACGGAGAGTTCCAGAAACGTGGTGTACCATGGTTGGCGAGCCCACGTTGGAGCAACCAGGATGAGAGTCATCGAGTGCTGCCTGAGTTTGCGTGCCACCAGCGGTATCAGAGGTGCTGGGGGAAAAGCGTACGCAAATCTGCCTGACCAGTTCATCCACATCGCATTGCCTTGCGATTGCGGGTGTGGGAACCTGGCGGCGAAGCTTTGGCATTTTGCGTTCTCCTTTGTGGCGAACAGGTCTATCTCTGGATGACCCCACTTTTGGAAGTACGGTTGGAGTACTGATGGATGTATCTCCCACTCGTGCATTTGGTGGCTGTGCCTGCTGAGCAGGTCAGCCATCTGGTTGTCTTTGCCCGGGAGATGCTCCGCCATGAGGAAGATGTTCCTCTGAATGGCCCACTTCCACATGCTCCGAGCCAGATGAGACAGCTGCGGAGAGTGTGTGCCCCCCTGTTTCTGAATGTAGTACATGGCCGTCATGTAGTCCTTCCGGATCAACACGACCTTGTTGCACAGATGTACTTTGAATGCCTTCAAGGCCATGAAGATTGCCATCAGTTCCAAAACGTTGATGTGCATCTTCCTCTGCTGTAGTATCCATAGTCCCTGCACAGTGTAATGGAGTACATGCGCTCCCCATCCCTGGAGAGAAGCGTCCGTTGTCAGGATAATCTGTGGCACAGGCTCCTGGAACGGTCGGCCCTTGCAAAGGTTTTGTGGATTCCACCAATGCAGAGAGTTGTACGCCCGACCGCTCACCAACACTAGGTCTGTCAGTTGCCCATGAGCCGGAGTCCACTGACGTGCCAGGCACTCCTGAAGCGGACGCATATGTAGTCTCACGTGCGGGACGATGGAGATGCAGGAGGCCATCATGCCTATCAACTGCATGAACACCTTCGCTGGAAGCGAGTGCTGAGGTCTGAATCGTTGGATCAGCGTTTGGATACTGGCGATTCTCACTGAGTTTGGCTGCGCAGTGGCTGCCAGAGTGTTTATTGTCGCGCCCAGATACTGCCGTATATGGGCGGGTTGGAGATGGGATTTTGGATAGTTCAGCGAGAATCCCAGATCGTGAAGGAGATGAATGGTGCGGGACACGTGGTTGGCGCACTGCTGTTCTGACTTTGCCTGAATGAGCCAGTCGTCCAGATAGGGGTAGACGTGGACGTTCTGGCGTCGTAGATGTGCTGCCACAGTCGCTAGACACTTTGTAAAGACTCTTGGCGCTGTGGTGACCCCGAAAGGCAGAACCCTGAATTGTTAGTGCTGTTCTTGAATCGTGAATCTGAGATACTTCCTGTGGGAAGGATGCAGGGGGATATGAAAGTATGCATCCTTGAGATCCAGCGTAGCCAGGAAGTCCCCCTGTTGAAGCAGAGGCAGGACCTGCTGTAACGTGAGCATATGGAAGTGCTCCGATAGAATGTACCAGTTGAGGGGCCTGAGGTCCAGGATGGGCCTGAGGGATCCGTCCTTTTTGAGGATCAGAAAGTAAAGAGAGTAAACTCCTGTTCCCCTTTCCGGCAGTGGAACGAGCTCTATTGCCCCTTTTTGCAGCATGACTTGAACTTCCTGCTGCAACAAGTGCAAGTGCTCGCCGGACATAGGACGGTTTCTTGGAGGTATGTTTGGTGGAGTGGAAGTAAGTTCTAGACAGTAACCGTACTGGATAAGAGATTTGACCCACCTGTCCGTGGTGATGGATTTCCACGCGGGCAGGAACTGCTGGAGTCTCCCCCCGACCGGTGTTGTGTGGTCGGGGGGCAGTGACAAGGTGTCACTGTTTGTTGGTGGAGGAGGACCTGGAGCTGTTGTTTCCACGTCCCCTGCCTTTAACGTTGTTGCCCCTGTAACCACCTCTACCTTTGTTGGTGTATGAGGTTTGGGTGTTGCTCTTATAGTACTGTGTGGATGCCTGACCCCTTGAGGTGCCTCTGTTATTGGAGCGGCGAAAGGAACCACCCCGAAACTGCTGAGACTGGAGGGCCCCCATAGACTTAGCAGTGTCCGTGTCTTTCTTCATTTTTTCAAGTGTCGCATCCACCTCGGGGCCAAACAGGTGGTCAGGATTGACTGTCTGGTTTAAGATGGTTGTCTGTATATCAGGTTTGAAGCCCGATATTCTCAGCCAAGCATGCCTCCTCAGCAACACGCTAGTATTGATTGCCCTGGAGGCGGTATCAGCCACGTCCAGCGCACATTTGATGGAAGCGTTGGTGATTAGCTTCCCCTCCTGAATGAGCATTTCACCTGCCTCCTTGTACTGATCAGGCAAGTGCTGCAGAAGTGTTTCTAGGGCGTCGTAATGTGCCCTATCGTAGCGTGCAAGTAGGGCTTGCGTGTTTGAAATGCGCCAAATATTAGCTGCCTGCGCAGCAATTCGTTTCCCTGAGGCTTCAAATATTTTTGACTCTTTGTCTGGGGGAGGAGCGTCACCCGTGGTTTGCGAGTTCGCCCGCTTATGTGCGTTGGATACCACCAAAGAGTCCAGCGGCAAGTGTCCCTTGATGTAGGTTGGATCCGAGGGCGCTGCCTTGTATTTTTTGTCAATGCGAGGATTGATGACTCGCGCCCGAGTGGGCTCTCTGAAAACCTCAGGCGCGTGCTTCAGCACTCCCTTAAGCATAGGCAATGTCTTGACTGACTTTTCAGCCACTGAGAAAGTGTCAAACAAAAAATCGACATCCACAGGATCTGAATGTAGGTCGACATCATGATTAGCTGCAGCTCTCTCAATCAAAGCGTTGAAGGCTGCAGAGTCCTCTGTTGGAGAAGTTTTTGCTGCAAAAAGCTGCCGTTCATGACCCGACTGGGGGTCCTCAGGGTCGCCCCCGGCAGACCAGGGTTCATGTACCTCCTCTGGATCAGAGTAGGCTGGGGAGTTGTACTCGTCCTCTTCATCTCCGTCACCTTCGCCAGCGTTAGAATGCGTCGGTGAAAGTTCCAAATTATGTGGAGATGCAGGCTCTATAGGGGCAGAAGTACCAGCAGAGTCCTTCTTGTTTTTGAGTGGAATACGATAATGCTCCAACACCGGCTCCGTGGTGATCTTTCTTTTGAGGAGAGAGAGCTTCCCGGTGTTGGCGTCGATAACCACCTCTCGACGCTCCTCATCATCGGCCCCCCCGATGACGCCTTGGGCGTCGACACCACCTTCAAAGGCACCCCGGCCCCGTGCTTCGGAGCGAAAGCCTTCGGCGTCGTCTTCGGCGGCAGCGTGAAGCGGATAGGCATTTGCACCGTTGCCGGCTTCGGAGTATGCTTCGGCACCACATCCTTCGGTTCGGGAGCCACAGCGTCCTTCCGAATCCGCTGCAGGGACTCCAAGACCTTCTTTGTTAAGGCCGGTGACGGCTGGACCGGCTCGAGCGATTTCCCCGAGTCCGGTGTTGGGTCGGCGGAAGGCACGGTCTTCGGAGCCGACACATCAGCATCCTTGGCCTTGACGGCCGGAGTCGACGCAGCCTGAGCTTCGGCGCCGTCCTGACGCTTCTTTGGAGCCTTCTTCGGGTCATCGACCTAGACCACCTTCGGCGCCGACGCGGCCGCGTCGGTCGTCTTCGTCTTCAGCTTCGACACCGGGTTCTTCGGGTCGGCCATCTTGGCGCGGCTCTTGCTGTCGGCCATTTTGAATTTCTTGGACGCTGAGGCCTCTGGGGCCTTCTGTCCCACCAGTGCTACTTTCACTTTCGGTGTCGAAACCGTTGGTGTGGACCCCGATGGTTTCACTTTCGTTTTCTTCAACGGGAGTGGCACATCTGAAATGTCCGTGGCCGGGCCCGTAGGCGAGGCCGTGGGACGATTAGCAAGGTCTTGGGTAAGGCCCGAAGGCGATCCCTCGACCTGGGCCGTATAGTTAGGGTTGACCCCTGAGTCAGTTTGAGGATGCTCCTCTTCGGCGCTATCCTCCACGGTGGCAATGGCCCCATCGTCGTCCCCTACCTCACCGACGACTTCATCAAACTCCTCGTCTCCCGCGTCGTAGTTTTCTTCCTCCGACGCCGGGCTAGAGTCCGAATCTTGAAAGACATTGTCGTCTCCAACGTCTTCTTCGAAGATGTTGTCTGGCGGGGGCGCTGATAACTGGGCCTGGAGTCTAGCGGCCCGACGAAGCTTGAGAGTCTTCTTACACCGGAACTTCGAGCAGGCCATACACCTGGCCTCATCATGGTCCGGCGACAGACATTTGTTGCACACTGGGTGCACGTCGAGGTGTGAATACTTGGAGGTGCACACTGGGCACCTCTTAAACTGAGTTCGTTCCATGTCTGGAGCGTCGTGTAGGCCCGTCCGTGCCGACAGCACGCGGAAGGGCAGCAAGAGTTCGGAGCTGAAAAAAAAAGTTAAACCCGAACGAAGAACGATACCGACGCCCAGCCTAAAGACCTTCTGGTCTCAAGTTAGAAAAGTTAACAACTATCGATTCCGACCGAGGGAACCGAAACACATCCGAACCCAATGGAGGAAAAAAACAATCTGGGGATGGAGGCGAAGCCCATGCGCACTGTAGTCCAGGGGAGGAGCCACCTATCTTGTGATACTTCGAAGACTCTTCCAGGACAACAATGTGCAATCATCCGGACCCAACACTAGGCGGCGATCTATGCACAGATATGAATTCAGCAGCCCACATGCCTCGAACACTGCAAACCAATCACCATTTCACATTCACTCCAGCCCTGTATTTTTATTTTCACACCGCATGGAGCCAGAGTCAGGAATCTGGGAACAAACGCTCAAACACACAAGTCTCCCACAGAAAGAGACTTAGGTTGCAGGTTAACTGGAGCTTCCTTGGGCACACAGTTTTAATAAAACTCACTAAATTGCTGATAGAAGATTAGTAGATCAACTTCGGACGGCTGTAAATTTGGTATAATTGCAGGAGCCCATCTCAGTTAAGCATACAGCATAATTCTTGGTCTTATTCTAGAAGAAAACAAGTTACTTACCTGTAACTTTAGTTCTCCAGTATTGGAAACTTTCATAGGCTCCCATGTTTGAATCATTCCCCGTCGTCGAGATGGGAGCCCCTGGTATATATAAAAATAGTAGTACAAATCATTACAAATCAGAAACTAGGCCTAGGCCATGACTAGTTTTGTAACAGATCCACCTCTTTTTGTAAGAAATTAAATAAAATTAACAACCAATCAGATAAGCCTCACCCTGTAGAACCTTACTGAGAGAACCTCAGACCCTCAGCTTTTCATTGCTGTAGTGCCACAGTAGAACCATAAAATGCAGAAGGTCGAGCTTTCCCAGGGGAGGAGGGTGGGTCGCATGTGAATCCATGAAAGTTTCCAATAATTGAGAACTAAAGTTAAAGGTAAGTAACTCCTTACTCCAGTATTGTAACTTTCTAGATTCCCATGCTTGAATCAGAGAAGCGGTTTAAAAAATTGGGTTCACGTCCATTATGGGGGCCTGGTAGGACGTAATAGATTCAGAGTAGCTAGCAGTCATGAGAACATTTCTTTGTGTGTATCAAATCAAAATGGTATCAACAATGCATCAATAATATTAAGGAAAACAATAAATATCATAAATCGCAGTTTAGACTTTAAAGATTATTTCTCTCTTTTTTTTAAAAGAGAACAATTCAAATGTAAACAATATATCCCTGCATGCACTCAAACAAGCACCCATATTGAAATCTATCGAAGAATGTGCGAAGAAGGTATAAGGGAAAAGAAAGGAGGGATGAGAGGGAAAGCTCACCGCTTATTGATAGATGTTCCTCAGGACTGCTTGACCCACTGCAGTGTCGCTGCGCATTGAAGAATCCAAGCAGTAGTGTATTGTGAAGCTAGGAGTGCTCTTCCAGGTTGCTGCTCTGCATATGTCCTGGATAGGCACCTAAGCAAAGAGGGCCGTGGAAGAAGAGATCGCCCTTGTGGAGTGAGCATGGACCTTTACCTTAAGGGGCTTCCATGCTGCTTGATGACATTATTTGATAGAGCTTGTAATCCAACGTGCAATACCCTGTTTGGAAAGGGGAAAACCCTTACGAAGGGTGCTGTAAGCCACAAAGAGTTGGGGTGACTTTCTAAAATCCTTAGTTCTCTGAAGATATTACTCAGGCAACGTTGAATGTCCAATGAATGAAGGTACCTCCCAGCCGTAGTCGTAGGCTGAGGGAAAAAAGACTTAAGTATCACTGGTTCATTTTAATGAAAGTCCGAAGGTACCTTTGGGATGAAGTTGGGGTTGGTACGGAGTAGAACTGTTTGATTTTCAAATTCTGAATGGTGAGTGCCTGTAACTCGCTGACCCTCCTAGCTGAAGTCAAGGCTAAAAGAAGAGCCACCTTCCAAGAGAGAAATTTCAAGTCCACTTTATGTATGGGCTCGGAGGTATGCTTCATGAACTGAGACAAAACCAGATTATGGCGCCACAGTGGTGGAAGAGGCTTCACTGGAGGGAAGGCTCGAAAAAGGCCTTTCATAAACGGCTTAATAATCCTTGCCGACCAGAGCAAAGGGCCTAAGGATGTTCTTCTGAAGTGAGATATGGCTGCGAGATTAACTTTAATAGACGACTGAGGCAGGCCCGCTTTCGCCAAGGAAAGAATGTAAGGAAGGATTTCATGAGCAGAGGAAGAGAAAGGATGAACTCCAGAGTCACGGCATCAGTGGCAAAACCTCTTCCACTTCAACCGGTAGGTTTTGTTTATAATTTGAGCACGAGCTTGAGAGAGAATGTCTCTACATTCCGCAGAGAGTCTTACATCGAGAAATTCTCTGTGCTCAGGAGCAACGTCGATAATTGCAGGGATCTGGATGCAATACTTGGTCCCAGGACATTGTCAGCAAAGATAGGATTGGTTCCAAGGCACCGGATGCTCCAGGGATAGGAGAAGAAGATCAGTGAACGAGTACTGGCGAAGCCAAGATGGTGCTATTAGAATCATTTTGCATGGCTCCGTCTTTATCTCCATGAGAAGTTTGGGGATCAGAGGAATAGGGAGAAAAGCGTAAACAAAGGCGTCTTACCGTGCCATCAAAAACGCATACCCCAAGGACCCCTGATGGTGATGCCAGCTTGCGTGAAACGGGCATTTCTTGTTCGCCGGTGTAGAAAAGAGTTCTATGGACGGTCTCCCACATAGTCGAAAAATCTTCTATAGAGTCGGTCGATCCAGCTCCCATTCATGGCTGGCTGACTTCAGTCTGCTCAGTGTGTCTGCGGTCTCATTAAGCGTCCCTGGGAGATGCTCTGCCTCTAGTGAGACTCCATGCAAGATCGCCCACTCCCAGACAGCCTGAACTTCCGCTGATAGCAGGCAAGATCTTGTGCCGCCCTGCTTGTTTATATAATGCATGGCCGTAGTATTGTCTGTCCTTAATAAAAACAGACTAATTCTGTATCCTTGGGAGGAAAGCCTGCAAGGCTAGGCAAATTGCTCTGAGTTCCAGCAGACTGATGTGTAACAGACGATGGTGGTGCAGCCACCAACCACTTATCTGGAGGTCCTGCAAAACTGCGCCCCAGCCTTCCAGCGATGCAGCTGTTGTGATTATTTGAGGAGCTGGGGTCTCCATGAAGGAGAAACCTTGGGAAATGTTCTCCTCGCAAGATAACCATGAGGCAGCTTCCTTCATTGGTGCCGTTATTGTGATCATGACTTCGAAAGATCCTTCCAACTGGCGCCACTGCAAGTCCAACTCCAATTGTTCTTGAAGGGGGCGCATTCGTAACCTGAAGTGAGGAATGGAGGACTAAACGGATCCCAGAATGGACTTGTAGAGGGGAGCTGAAAGTGACCTTTTTCAAAGTAGGTGGGCCATTGACCTTAGCTTTGCTGGTCTTTCCACTGTAGGAAAAGCCTTGATCTGGGACGTGTCCAATACGGCTCCCAGGAATTTGGCGCTCTGAAGGGCACAAATCTGATTTTTCTGCGTTGAGGGTAAGACCCAGACTCCTGCACAGTTTTGTACAAGCTGCCACCGACCTCTCGGCTGCCGTATTGGTTGGAGCCTTTAGCAAACCAGTCATCCTGGTATGGGAAAACCTGGTGCGGTTTCCTTAGACAAGCTGCCACTGGAGCTAGTATTTTCGTTAAGACTCTTGGTGCTGATCTGAGGCCGAAGGGGAGGTCCCTGAATTGAAAGAAAACAAGTTACTTACCTGTAACTACGGTTATCCAGTATTGGTATCTTTCATAGATTCACATGCCTGAATCATCCACTGTAAAAATATATACAATAGCAGTGCCTAAAAAATTCTTGTAGTAGGCTGGAAAAGCCTAAAGGCCTAGCTAGGCCCAAATCTTAGCCTATCTACCTCATTATGTAAAAAGACCTGAAATAGTAGCCTCAGCCAATCAGCTGTCCTCGCCCTCTAGAACCTTCCTAGCTCAGGCAGTTCTCCTCAGATTTTCCCAGCACAAGTGAGAATAAGTATCCATAAAACAGAACTGCCCTGCTGGGGAGGAGGGTGGGTGCATGTGAATCTATGGAAGATACCAATACTGGATAAGCGTAGTTACAGGTAAGTAACTTGTTTTCTTATCCAGTATTGGGGTATCTTTCATAGATTCACATGCCTGAATCAGAGTAGCAAGCAGTGACATCATGTCTGTCGTTAGAGGAAGTTGGGAGACAAAATAAAATCGTATACACCCCCACACAACCTGGAAGGTTATAGAGCACAAACTTGTTTACATAACATATGCATCAAAAACCTTCATAAAGTACATCACAGATTAGGACAGCGTTTGAAAAGAATAAAACATCATAATGAAATACATATGCTTAAAACAGTCAAATGAAGAATAAAAGACTATAAAGAGTCTAACCTTAGTGAAGAAGATGCTGCAGCACCGCTTCCCCATCTGCTGTATCATCATGAGTTGCCGACTACAGACAGTAGTGCTTCGTAAAAGTGTGCACACTTTTCCACTTAGCAGCTCGGCAAATGTTCTCCAGCTTCACTCCAGCGAAAAGGGCCATCTACGCTAACATTGTTCTGGTGGAATGCGCTTTAACCTTTCTTGTTAAAGGTTTATTAGCTTTGTCATGACAGAAGAGAATTGTAGATGACAACCATCTAGCTATAGTTGCCTTTGTTACAGCCTGACCCAAGGTGGCTTGACCATAAGCAACAAAAAGCTGATTAGATTTGCGTATGTCCTTTTCACATCTAGGGAATGTAAAACCTTCTCTGCCGGAGTTTTAGGGTCCGGAAAAAAGTCTTGAGCTTGACAGGTTGATTGATGTGGAATTGGGTCGGCACCTTTGGGATGAATCTTGGGTTGGTTCTAAGCGTCACAAAGTCTCTAGAGAATTGCAAGAAAGGCTGTGCAATCGTGAAGGCCTGTATCTCACTGACTCTGCGGGCTGAAGTGAGAGCCAGTAAGATAGCCACTTTCCAAGTTAGAAACTTCAGCTCTGCCTTGTGAATAGGTTCAAAAGGCCTTTTTAGAAGTTGGGACAGAACAATATTGAGATCTCACTCAGGAGGAGGAGGCCGAACTGGAGGAAAAGCTCGGAATAGCCCTTTAAGGAATTGTTTGATCAAAGATGAACATAATGATGGTTTGCTGGAACTCTTTCTGAATCTGGATATTGCCGCCAGATGTACCTTAATGGACGAGAAAACCAGTCCTGCCCTAGCTAAGGACAGCAGATAAGGAAGGATGTCTTCAGGTGGAGCTTGAATTGGATGAACATTATTTTCTCAACACCAGGAACAGAATCGCTTCCACTTAAAACGATATGTCTTGATGGTACTTTACGCACGGGCCTGTGATAAAATCGCCCTGCAGTCTGAGGAGATGTTAAGATCCTTGAACTCTAAGAAGTCAGGAGCCACGCGTGCAAGTGCAGTGATTGAGGATCCGGGTGTCTTGTTAACATTGACACTGTCGGCTTGAGACAAAGTGGAGGCTGCTGGGAGAGTAGAAGGTGCTCCTGAAACCAATACTATCTTGGCCAACGGGGAGCAATGAGGATGAGAGTGCAATGTTCCTTCATCTTTTGCAGTACTTTCGGAATGAGCGGGATCGGAGTATAAGCGTATGCAAATATTCCAGACCATCTCATCAAAAGGGCATTTCCCCTTGACCACTGTTGAGGAAACCTGCTGGCATAAAATAAGCATTTCCTGTTCTGCTGCGTGGCAAACAGATCCAGTGTTGGAGTTCCCCATGTTTGAAAGATCCTCTCCACTTGATGTTGCTCGAGTTCCCATTCATGACAGCCCTGCTGAGGTTGTCGGCTAGAGAGTTCTGGACACCTTGCACATGCTCTGCTCTGAGGAATATGCCGTGGTGTATGACCCATTCCCACATTTCCTGAGCTTCCAGCGACAGGGTGAGAGATTTTGTTCCTCCTTGTTTGTTTATATAATACATGCTGGTGGTATTGTCCATGCGCACCAGCACTGACGAATTCGCAATCCTTGGAAGGAAGGCTTGTAGGGACAGAAAAATGGCTCTCAGCTCCAGGCTGTTGATGTGCTTCTGCCGGTACTGATGAGACCACTGCCCTTGAATCTGAAGGTCCTGGAGGTGACCTCCCCAACCTTCCATGTAAGCATCCGTTGTCAGGGTGAACTCTGGTATGTCGTGAAGAAATGTGAGGCCCGATGACAAATTGTGCGCCTTCGACCACCAAAGAAGGGCTTGCTTCATCTTGGATGTTACTTTGATGAGGTTGTCGAACGATCCGTCGACTTGCTTCCACTGTCAAAGTAATTTCTCCTGCAGTGGCCTCATTCCGAGTCTCGCCATAGGGATGAGGCTGATTGTAGACGAGCACATCCCTAGAAGGGAAGCAAATGTTCGAACCGAAAGTGACCTTGCAAATATTTGTTTTGCCAGCTTTAGCAGTTTGTTCTGCCGCTCCTGAGTCAAGAACGCTTTCCACTGGCATGTGTCCAACACCGCTCCCAGAAAGGTCAACTCCTGGTGAGGTTGAAGCTGAGATTTGTTTGAATTGAGGGTCAGTCCCAGATTTGAGAATAGGGAGATGGAACTCTTGACCACTTCCATCGTGGAGTTTCTTGATGGTAATTTTAATAGTCAGTCGTCGAGGTATGGGAAAACTTGTATTCCCTGTGACCTCAGCATGGCCGCCACCAGGGCTAAGCATTTGGTAAATATTCTTGGCGCCGATTTTAGGACGAATGGAAGCACTTTGAATTGAAAGTGGACGCCAGCCACTGTAAATCTTCGGTATTTGCGGTGTTTTGGGTGAATAGGGATGTGGAAGTAGGCGTCTTCCAGATCCAAAGAAGCCATAAAGTCCCCTTTGTTGAGACAATTCAGAATGTCTGATAGCGTTACCATGCGAAAACTCTGTTTCTTTAGATATTTGTTGAGCTTGCGCAGATCTAATATTGGACGCCACTCTCCTGAATTTTTCTCTATGAGGAAGAAACGAGAATAAAATCCTTTCCCTTTCTAAGAGGCAGGAACTTGTTCTATCACATTCTTGTGTAGCATCTTTAAGGCCTCTTTGAATAGTAAGTGAAGACGAGGGGGAGGGGGACCCCTGGGCGGCGCTGTTGGTGGTTTCTGCAAAAACTCCAGAGTGTGTCCATTGCTAACAAGATCCAGGACCCACTGATCCGAAGTTATTTTCCGCCACTGTTAAAAAAAGGCAGAAATTTTGGTGCCCACGGGAAGGGGAGGATGAAGGACTAACGTCCGGCAAAGCTCATTGGCGCTTGTTGGAATCGCGCCTTTGATTGTTTGAGCGCCGTTTCCCTCCCTGACCAGAGAAACTACCAGAGGAAGGTTGTCTGTAGGATGATTGATAGTACGGTTGTTTGTACTGAGACTGGTACGGTCGATTTTGCTGGTTGGAATAATTTCCTCTGGAGGAGTAACCACGGCCTCTTGCTCCTCTTAAGGACCCTCTCTTGTATTGTAGGGTACCTAGTGATTTTGCAGTGTCCGTATCAGTTTTTATTGCCAGCAAAGCGTCATCGATGTGTTTCCCAAAAAGTGAATCTCCATCGTACGCCATGTCCAAGATCTTCGTTTGGACCTCCGGTCTGAAGGTGGTAGCCCTGAGCCAACCTTGACGTCTGAGGACTGGTGCTCCCGCCAATTGTCTAAAGTTGGTGTTCGAAATATCAAGGGCGCAATCAATGATTTCCGATGCCGCCCTTTCTCTCTCAAGCACGATCCTGCGTACCTCCTGTTGACGATCCTCAGGGATCAGATCAAGGAACTCAGACAGATCTGACCACATTTGTCTATCATAACGGGCCAAAATTGCTAATGAATTAGCTGCCTTAATGGAGGCTGCTGCATTTGCAGAGAATTTCTTCCCTATTGCATCTAGTCTCCTGCCTTCCTTGTCAGGTGGCGTTGAAATAGGAGCTGAAGGGTTCTTGGACCTCTTGTGCTGCCTGAGATATGACCGAGTCCAGTCGAGGGTGTCCTAATAAGCAAGATGGAGTATCAGGTGGCGCTCGATACTTCTTCTCAATTCTTGGAAGGACTGCCGGAATGGAAGCGGGCGTTTTCATTATGTTGAGGCCCTCTTTCCATATGTAATCAATAATAGGGATAGCTCTGGTAATTCTGCGATACCCCTCCTTAAAGTCATGCAAGAAGCAGTCAGATTGCTCAATTGTGACAGACAATTCAAATCTATTAGCCGCACGTTGCATAATATTATGAAATCCGCCAATATCCTCAGGCGGAGAATCTGACGGACGTGGCACAGGCGGTGAAGGCATGGGAATGACACTCATCGCACGGATCCGTAGGTGTATGATCTGGCAACTCGCCCTCTTCCCTGCCATCCTCATCATGAGAAGAGGTATCCGTGTCACCTTTGGGTGTAGGGCCAGTATCCTGCCTTGGTGACAATGAAGCTCGCGGCAAAGGAGGCCTTGGCATGTCAACTGGGACAGGCGACACAAAAGGTGTAACTGGAGTTGGAGGAAATCTCTGGCGATAGTCTGCCAACATAGCTTGTAAGTCGTGAGTTAAAGTAGATGGCAGATGACTTGTGTCCTCTGAACGAGGAGGTCTGGTATGGGGCAAATTATATGGCGTTGACAAGGCTTCATTCGCATAATGCTCTTGGTCATCGTCCTCCTCTTCCTCCTGATAATTGATGTTCAATTGTGAAGGGTGACGGGCATCCCCAAAAGGTCCCTCATCGTCCTCGCCGTCATCCGAATCATCCTCCACATATGTATCCAAAAGGTGCTATGGTAAGAGTGGAGAAATGTGAGAGTAGTCTCTCTGATAAGTTTTCATTTGGAAACTGGTATATTGCACCCTATTTGGAGGTGTACTGTGCAGCAGATGAGTTGATGCCATTGCTTTCGTAGAAGTCGATGACGACAAACCTGTTGTCATTGGAATTGTCGTCGACGGGACCGTCAATGGCATTTCTGTCGACGGAGATGTCGTTGACGGTATTGATGTTGCCGTCGACGAAGCCGTCGATAGTATCCTCGTCGACGAGGCAGTCGATGGTGCCTTCGTCGACTAATCCATTGTCGACGAGGACGTCGATGAGGTGTTAAGTCGACGGAACTGGCGTCGATGGGCCTGTCGTTTGTCGACGGGGCCTTAGTCGACATGGCTGAAGGGATCTTAGTCGACGGGACAGACGACAATGATTTCGACGGCAACTGGCTCTTAGTCGAGTAAGGCTTCACAGGCGACGACAACATTTCAGCAGACACCAGAGGAGAAGTAATAGCCGAAGTGGTGACCATAGCAGAAGAAGTTGAAGAGGTAGAAGTCAAAGTAGTAGTGTGAATAGACACCAGAGAAACAGTTTTAGTCTGGGCTGTACTCACAGTGGACGGTCTTGAAGGAGATGATGCACTCTTTGAGGGTTCTGAGACTATGAGAGGGTTTAAGTTTCTTCTTCCTCTCAGGTAAAGAGCTCTCTCTGGATCTGGCTCTCTTGCTGGAGGTAGAGGCCTTGTCCTCATCATCTGTGGAAGATTATTTAAACCACAAAAGAACCCTTGCCTCTCTATCCCTGATAGTTTTTGAAGGGAAGGTACGGCAAATTCTACAATCCTTCACAACATGTGAGGGGTGCAGACAATAGATGCAGTCAGAGTGCTTGTTGTCCACATGGACCCTCTTTTTGCAGGTTCCACAAGCCTTGAAAAGAGCCTTCTTTTCCGACATTTTGAAGAAAAAGAGACAAAAAAACTGAGTAGGCACTCAGGGAGACTCCCTTACACACGAAGTGCGGTGAAAATCTGAGGAGAATTGCCTGAGCTAGGAAGGTTCTAAAGGGTGAGGACAGCTGATTGGCTGAGGCTACTATTTCAGGTCTTTTTACATAATGAGGTAGATAGGCTGCTAGGTTTTGGGCCTAGCTAGGACTTTAGACTTTTCCAGCCTACTACAAGAAAATTTTAGGCACTGCTATTGTATATCTTTTTACTGTGGGACTCCCGCCTCGACGACGGGGAATGATTCAGGCATGTGAATCTATGAAAGATACCCCAATACTGGATAAGTGGCTCTTCGCCACTGTCAAGCAAAAGAACTTCCTGTGCGATGGATGAATGGGAACATGAAAATATGCATCCTCTAGATCTAGAGTGGCCATGAAATCTCGTGAATTTAAAAAGACAAAGAATGTCCTATAAGGAGACCATCCGAAAAGACCGTTTGATGAGATAGGTGTTCAGCTCCCTCGGATCTAGAATAGGGCGCCACTTTTCCACAGTCTTCTGAACTAGAAAGAACCAGGAGTAGAAACCCTCTCCCCTCAGTTCTATTTCCTCTTTCGGCAGCATCTGTTGGACCTCTAAACGCAGGAGACTAATATGTTTTGTTGCTATGGCACGAGGGGGCTTGGTTGGCGGAGTATGGACAAACTTTTTGTGGCCGAATTGGATGATATTGAGAACACAACGATGCGATGTTATTCGTTGCCAATATTGGAAGTATTGCGATATCCTCCCACCACAGGTGTTACATGAGGAGGAGGGACCGAGCCAGGCAGCCACTACTGGCACCTAGAGGACTCCTTGCCCTGGCGTCCTGCTCTTCTTCGATTCGTAGATATTGAATAAGATGAGGACTGTCCTTGCTGCTGGTCATACTGCAGATGGTAAGACTGAGAGGCAGGCGTATACAAGGAGTAACGTTATTGCTGGTACCCTCCTCTGTATGAGGGAAGACCTCCGTCTCTTGCACCCCAAAAGGGGACCTTGCAGTACTACAGCTTCCCTAATGAACAAGCAGGGTCTGTCTTTTTTAATGTGGTGGAGTGCATCGTCTATATGTTTATTAAAGAGCGCTTCTCCATCAAAGGGAAAATCTAAAAACTTGTTTTGAACCTCCGGTCTGAACGAGGTAGCACAAAGCCATCCTTGGAGTCTAAGGAATGCTGCTCCAGCAAGGAGCAGTTGTTGCAATGTCCTTTGCGCAGTCAATTAACTCCGATGAGGACCTCTCTCCTTCCTGGAGAATCTTTTTTGCTTCAGCCCTGCTGTCCTGAGGCAGTTGGTGGGGAGAGAGGTCACATCACATCTGGGGGTCGTAGCACCCTAAGATGGCTAAAGCATTAGCCGCTTTGATGAGCAGGCTGGACATTGATGAAAACCTTTTGCCAGCATTGGCCAAGCGTCTGCCTTCTCTATCTGGAGGCGTTGTTAGAGCAGCTGGATTTTTAGATTTCCTATGCGCTGCCTAGGAAGTAACAGAGTCCGGCTTCGGTTGGCACAACAGGCAAGCCGGGCTGTTCTCAAGGGCCTTGTTTTTTTTCTCTAAACGAGGAAGCATCGGGACCACTGTAGCTGGGGTCTTCATAACCTGGAGTCCCTCTTCCCAAACGTGACCAACAATAGGGATTGCCCTCAGCGACCTTTTAAAAGGCTCTTTAAAGTCATACAAGAAACATTACAACTGCACCAATGGCATAGGCAGATCGAATCTTTTAGCTGCCCTCTAACAAATAATGGAAACCACTTAAGTCCCCCGGGGGAGAATCCACTGGCATAGGAGAAGGGGAAGCAGGAGTAGGGATAATGTAATCCCATTCCCTGTCCGGATCTGGGAGATCATCCGAGGTATCATCCTGGACAAGAGGCACTGTAGGTGGTGGATCCACTATCAATTGCAGTGGAGGTGGTGGCAGACGAGGCGTGGAAGGCCCTGCAGAAGGAAGAGAGGGAATGGAAACGTGTTCCTGCGTTGGAGATGGCATTGGAAATCTCTTTTTATAGTCAGAGAACATGAACTGTAAGTCCGAAATCAAGGAGGATGGCATACAGACCATCTCCTCATGATAACCTCTGTGATAGTCCTGGGGAGGATCATACTCCTGTTCATCCCCATACCCATCTTCAGAATCCAACTCTTGGCACTTAACCTACAGTTCAGTAGGGCTATGTGCATAGCCATATTGACTTTCTTCCTCCAAATCCTCCTCCTCTAGGAGGTGAGTAGGTAGCAGAGGTGTCACTTTGCTGGGGGAAGTGATCTCTGGAGTAATGTGACGTTTCCTGATGATTACAGCAGAAATTGTATCTGTCGTCGACGACGATGTAGATGTTGTCATCGTCACCGATACCGTTGTCAACACTGTCGAAGCAGTCGTTTTAGTCAACGTCTTAACCGCGGCCGTCATCCTAGTCGACGAAATCTTCGTCATCAC
Organism: Lissotriton vulgaris; assembly: GCF_964263255.1. NCBI lineage: Eukaryota > Metazoa > Chordata > Amphibia > Caudata > Salamandridae > Lissotriton > Lissotriton vulgaris. The sequence goes on from NC_141693.1 coordinate 427,761,355, forward strand.
TAACAACCCCGCATCAGACATCACCGCCTTCGACGATGAAAGCTGCACCGTCGGTGAAGGCAAGGAGACTCTTGTCGACGATCCTGTCGTTGGAGTCACAGAAGACGGAGGAAATGTTACCTTTCCGCAACGCGTCGACGAAGACCATGATGATGAGGAGGAGGATTTCTTAGTCAACGGTGTCATCAGCAGAGTCATCGACGGCGGAATTTTCTTTACAAGTTTTCCCTCAGAGGGAACAGAAGAAGGCTTTTTGAATTCCTTTTTTCTGTCAGGAGAAGATGGAGGAACAGAGCTCAACTTCCTCACTGCAGTCTCTATAGTAGAAAGTCCTTCCCTCTTCTTTACACCTTGGTGAGGAGATTTGTTTGGACTTTGCCTGTCAGACCCATGAGAGGTCTTTTTAGAGACTTTCCCAGGACGGTCTTCAAAAGAAGGGTCAGATCTCACCCTTTTTAGAGATCTCCTAGAAGGCACAGCTGATGAGGCCCCCTCACTGTCGACACTGGAGATAGGCTCCCTCCTGGACTTTAACTTCTAGAGCCAGGCCAGGAGACGTCCTTCACGGTCCCTCAAGGTTTTGGTGGAAAAAGTATGGCATACCTTGCAATCTATGGCCTTGTAAATCGGATACAGGCAATAGATGCAATCCACATAAAGCCTCTTATTAGAGCAGGTGGCACAAGCTCTAAAAAGTCATTTTTTCTCCTTCTCAGACACGTTGAACGAAGCTGAATAATAAAGTTGAAGAAAAGCTCTTGAAAAAACCCTAGGAATAGATGTATCAAGGTAAAACTGAGCACCGCTCAGTTTAGACTCCCTAGCACCACGTGCAGTAGAGAATCGGAGGTTCTCTCAGTAAGGTTATACAGGGTGAAGCTAATCGGATTGGTTGTTGATTTTATTTGGTCTCTTTTACAAAAAGGAGGTGGATATGTTACCAAACTAGAATGGGCCTAAGCCTAGTTTTTGATTTGTACTGCTATTTTTATATATACACACACCAGGGACTCCCATATCGACGACGGAGAATGATTCATGCATGGGAATCTATGAAAGTTCCAATACTGGAGTAATCGTTTTTTTCCCTTTGGAGATGCACTTCAAAATATCTCAAACTCCATGCCCAGCCAGGTGCAATATCCTATCACAAAAGTAAGGAAAATATTACGACCCCAAAGATGAGTAGGGGTGAGGTTAGTAGCTCGTAACCAAGATTAGTTCAATAACACAGTATTCATCAACGCTGTTACTGGAGACCTCAGCATATTCTCTTGCCTCACAAAATCTGTGACCCATCTCCACTAGAAGTAAACATCTGTCATAGAACACCAAGCCTGTACTCAAACAAGACTAGGGATCTGCACGACCAACATGCTGTGCAGAGTTTAGGAGGATGGGCTCCTGTATGCGGAAGAGAGAAGGCCTGTGACTCACATGCTGTGAGACTGAAAACGGCACAGGGGTGAGATACGGGTGTTGGGTCGTTACCCCCCGCAGCTGTACGGTGCTGTGCTTTCAGGAATTGCAGCAGGGCAGTGTGCAGCCAGCGCTGTTAAATTTAAAACCAAAATAGAACTCTAATGTATTTAGTATTAAAGCCTAAATGTTCACAAGGAAAAACACCATACATATCAGAAGCCATAGGAGGATAATAGAGTATTTTACATCTTTTTCCTCAAATGAAGCCCATATACCTAGGAAGATTAGAATGATGCCATTAAATTCAAGCATCGTACATGAAATATATAAAATGAATTCAGAAATTATTGGTTAACATTTTTACACAATATTAAAGTATTTCTTTGAGCTACATTTACTAATTATTATAGAAATCTCACTTTTTGCCAGTTAGTTATCACTTTCAGTTCAGAGTATCACAATCTGCTCTGTTCTAAGATTGCGGCCGCCTTGTCTCGGTCACTCAGCCGTTCCTTCCTCATGGCTCCCTGGTAGGCAGAAGTGAATGGCACAGCAAGGACTTGGGAGGTCTGTCTTGAAGTTTGCATCCACGGGGGGTGTCAGGGCGCCGTGCTACTAATTTACAAGTCCAGTCGATGCTCTAAGTCTCTTCCTGGTGTCGAGGGATTTGTGGTACCGTGCACAGAGCGTGCCTCCCCGGTAGTGGTTGGCAAATGTGGCCCCTGGCGCTCTTCCCACTTTGCTTCGTGGGAAGAAGGGGTCCAGACCTGGCCAGGTCAGTGTGACGTGTGCTATAAATTGCCTGGTGTTAGTGTGTCACCTGGAATAACAATCCCTCCAAGATGCATCTGCAGAGGTTTAGGGTTTATCGTTTCATATTGTCAGCCCAGTAGTATTCTGGAACTTGTAGTCCTGATTGCAGTCATGGTGAAGGCTTGTCATGGCTCAAATACCAATATGCAAAGAAAAAAACGTGCCCCTGATGCGTTACTCAGCTCATGGAATAGGTACTCTTGAGAGCTCTGCAGTAGTTCCAGAAATGTAAGCAAGTGAGGGCAAGATTGCCTCGACGATTTAAAAGATTGTTTATTGACATTTTCAAGTAGAGTAGCCATGTTATGGGCTCGTTCTTAAAACTGAAGGAGTAGTTTCTGTCCTGTAACTCCAGTTCTGTACAGTTCTGTAGTAGGGGTATCTCTGTTATAGTCATAATCTAGTGAATAGTCCCGCCCATGTGCGTGGACCCCGGCAATCAAAAATAATCTCTTAAGTTGTCAAAATAATGCAGAAACTGCAAAGACACTTAAGAGAATTTAAAGACAAATAATGCAGCCTATATCCACAGGCGACACTGTCCAGTACTTCAACTAGAAATTCCACCAAAAAAAAACACCACACACAGTACAGCCTGCTAGTTTCTACCATAGAGAAACCTGCCTCCCCCAGTCAAAGACTCAGGAATGATAGAGAGAAAGGTAGGGACAGACAAGCCCCATAGGCTGCCATTATGTGGCTTAAATAGGATACTGTGCCTTTAAGAGAACTTTCCAGAACTTCTCCCAGTATCCCAAAATGCATAGCAGGTCCCTCTACTTTCAGTTCTTTTTGAAGGCGAAGCACGCCAGACCTGTCGCATTCCTTACATGATGAGAAATCTCCACTGGGGAGGAGGGCGGGCGCTTATGACTATAACAGAGATACCCCTACTACAGAACTGGAGTTACAGGACAGAAACTACTCCTTCTGTAGTAGGGGATCTCTGTGTATAGTCATAATCTAGTGAATAGAATGGCAAGCCCATCCCCACAACAAAGCGGCGGTGGAGAATAAATACATAATGCCACTATTGTGCGAACAAATTCCGCAGCGAAGCCTGTCCAACCTGAGCGTCTGCCCTGGCGTCAGTGTCCAGGCAGTAATGCTTAGCAAAGGTATGAACCGACTTCCAAGTGGCTGCCTTGCAGATTTCAGCAATCGGCACGTTACGGAGCAGAGCCGTCGTGGCAGCTTTGCCCCTGGTGGAATGAGCCTTAGGCTTACCTCCTAAGGTCTTATTAGCCTTCTGATAACACAATTGTATGCAGGACACAATCCACCTAGAGATGGACTGCTTAGAGGTCGCAAGACCCGTCCTGACCGATCCATAATTGATAAACAACTGGTCAGACCTACGAATATCTTTGGTTTTATCCAGATAAAATTTCAACACCCTCCTAACATCCAGAGAATGGATAGACCTCTCCGCTGGGGATGAAGGGTTCTGAAAAAACGTAGGCAAAGTTATAGTCTGGTTGACATGAAAATCAGGAATAACCTTGGGAAGAAATTTAGGGTGAGTACGCATAACAACCTTAGCAGCATGAAATACAGTATAAGGTTCATTACAACACAACGCCTGAATTTCACGCACCCTGCGGGCCGATGTAATGGCCACGAGGAACGCCGCCTTCCAGGACAGGTGCTGCAACGAAGCCTTATGAATAGGTTCAAAAGGTTCCTTCATCAATCTGGACAGCACCACATTCAATTCCCATGAAGGCGAGGGAAGCCTGACAGGAGGGAATACTTTCTTCAATCCTTCCAGAAAATCTTTGATCACGGGGATCTGGAAAAAGGAAGTCTGTGTAGGGCATTTCCTGTAGGCAGTCAATGCAGCCAGATGAACCTTAATGGAATGCACATTAAGGCCAGACTGCGCCAAATGTAAAAGGTAAGGAAGGATGACATCTTCCTTACAGGTCGTAGGATCATGGTTCTTAGACTGGCACCAGATACAAAACCTCTTCCACTTGTAAGCATATGAAGTCCGAGTGGAAGGTCTCTTGGACTCCTTCAGTATGTCCATGCAATCGTCGGGCAGATTCAGATGGCCATATTGCACTATCTCAGGAGCCATGCCGCCAAACTCAAAGACGAGAGGTTGGGGTGTAACATCCGTCCCCCCGAACTTCGTGAGAAGGTCCGGCCTGCACAGCAACCGAATGTGAGGAAGGAGAGACCGGTGAAGTAGGTCCGTGAACCACCACTGCCTGGGCCACTCCGGTGCGATTAGTATCATCCGAGCCCTGGACCGGGCCAGCTTGATGAGCACCGACGGAATCAGGGGAATGGGAGGAAAGGCGTACAGAAAGCTGTTCGTCCAGTCGATCCATAACGCATTCCCCAGCGTCCCTTGCTGGAAGTACCTGGAGGCGAAGTCTCTGCACTTGCTGTTTTCGGCGGTGGCGAACAAATCTACGTCTGGAGTTCCCCACCTTGCGAAGACTTCTCCTAGTACTTTGTCGTTTATGACCCATTCGTGGTTTTCCTGAACTAGTCTGCTCAGTGCGTCTGCCTGAACATTCTGCACACCTGGCAGATGGGTGGCCGTTATCGTCAGTCCTCTGGCCAGGAGCCAGTGCCAGATCGTCTGCGCCTCCTGTGACAGAGTGCGCGATCTCGAGCCCCCCTGCTTGTTGAGGTAATACATCGTGGTGGTATTGTCCGTCTGTACAAGCAGAGAGTTGGTCTGGAAGGACGGAAGAAAGGCCTTCAGCGCCAAGTTAACAGCCCTGAGTTCCAGGAAATTGATGTGATACGTGGCCTCCATCGGGGACCACGTGCCTTGAATCCGTAGAGTCCCGGAGTGCGCTCCCCATCCCAGAAGAGACGCATCCGTCACGACAGTCTGCGTGGGAATGTCCTTGTGAAATGGAACCCCTTTGAGGAGATTCTCCGCCGAACACCACCATTTCCGAGACTGAAGAGCATGCAGTGACAGGCGAATCTTGTCGTCCCAAGATCCTCTCCTCTGATCCCACTGGTCCTCCAAGCACTCCTGCAGCGGTCTCATGTGCAGCCGTGCTTGTGGCGTCAGGAAGATACAAGAGGCCATCGATCCCAGTAGAGAAGACACCGTCCTCACTGTTGTAGATTGAGTCGTCATAAGAGCCTGAGCCTTCCGAAGGAGTGATAATCGTCGCTCTTCCGAAGGAGACACGCTTGCTGACAGCGTATTGATGGAGGCTCCCAAGTACTGTATGCATTGGAGTCGGAACAGACTTGGCCATGTTGATGTGCAGCCCCAGCTTGTTCAAGAGAACGCACGTCTTCTGGAAGTGTGCTCGCGCTTCCGAGAAGGAGGATGCCTTGATCAACCAATCGTCCAAGTACGCGTAGACGAACACCTTGTTCTTCCTCAGGTGTGCTGCTACCACCGCCATGCATTTCGAGAATGTTCTCGGCGCAGACTTCAGTCCGAATGGGAGTACTGTGTATTGATAGTGATCGGTGCCGACTTGGAACCGCAGGAACTTCCTGTGTTTGTGTGCAATGGGCACATGGAAGTAAGCATCCTGTAGGTCTATAGCGCATAGCCAATCTCCCTGTTGCAACTGAGGGTAAATCTGATGCAACGACAGCATGCGAAACTTTTCTCTGCGAATCCATTTGTTTGCCTGTCGTAAGTCCAGAATGGGCCTGAACTCGTTCTTGTCCTTCTTGCGAACCAGAAAGAACCGGGAGTACAGACCTCTTCCTCTCTGAGACCGAGGTACGTCTTCTATCGCCCTTTTCCTCAACAGGATATCCGCTTCCGCCTGAAGCTCGCGCAGCTGAAACTGCGAGCTGACCGGGGGAATAGCTGGAGGAGGGCTGGTGAACCGAAGACTGTATCCATTGCAAACAATATTCAGCACCCACTTGTCCTGAGTAATTTTTCTCCACTCTGCCAGAAAAAATTGAATGCTTCCCCCTACCGGAGTGGGTAACAGATCCGGGGGAAGTAGGTTCCTAGGGCCTAGACCCCGCCTGGCCCTTGGGCGCTGGGGCCGACTGCTGGCCTCCCCTGCCCTTCTGGCGCTTCTGGAACGGCTTACGGAACTGGTGTTGCTGTTGCGATTGTCCCGAAGCCTGTCCCCGTCCTCGGCCTTGCCCGCCGAACCGCCGTTGGAATGGGCGGTACTGCTTCTTGGTCTCCTTAGGCTTCTCCAGGCCTACAGCCGTCAGCGTCTCGGCCTCCGCCTTTATGCGGGCCATCTCGTCGTCCGCATGCTTCCCGAAGAGGGTCTCACCGGAGAACGGTAGATTGGCTACCCTCTGCTGAGCATCCGGCTTCAGGGACGTAAGCCGGAGCCATGCGTGGCGCCGTTGGTTGACTCCGTGGCAAAATCCGTGAGCGGCCAACAGGGAAGAGTCCACTGCCGCGCTGATGATCTGGTTTGCCACCAGCATCCCCTCACTCAGTACTTCCACGAAGTCTTCCCGCTGCTCCCGAGGTAAATGCTCCGCAAAGCGCTCGAGGGAGTCCCAGAGGGCACGGTCGTATCGGCCCAACAGTGCCGTGGCACTCGCCGCTTTCATGGAGGTAGCGGAAGTGCCACAGACTTTCCTCCCCGCCGAATCCATCCACCTGGACTCCTTATCCGGGGGAACCGTGGAGGACGGAGTGGTGGCATGCTGCTTGTGGGCCGCCGTCACAATGACCGAGTCAGGAGGAGGTTCCGTTCTTAAAAAGGCCGGATCCGAATCGGGGGCCCGGTACTTCTTCAGTAATCTTGAAGGGGCCGCCTTCGTCACCGCAGGGGTGAGAAACAGGGCCATCGCCGGTTCTTCCAGGCCCGGCACCAGGGGCAGGAGAGGACGAGACAGATGTTTCTGATGTAAAGTCTCAAAAATGACTGATGTCTTCGGAGTGGGCACCGTTCGGGATATGCCCAACTTCGCCGCGCCCCGTAAAAGGATGTCATGGAACGCCACCAGGTCATCTATCGGGGACACTCTCGTGTCCGGTGACCCCGATAGGGTGGGAGAATAGTCCCTGGTCCCCGAGGACCTCGTGTGTGAGCGAGACTCGCGCCTCCTACGGCGGTGTCTCGACCTCGTGGATGATCTGCGTCGCGATCTTTCCTTCCTCCCAGAGCGAGAACGAGATCTGCCTGCACGTGGACGCTCCTTCGGTTTACGTGGAGGGGTCTTCCTCGGTTCCTCACTGGGTTTCGTCTGTTCCTCACGGGGTTTCGGTTTCGGGGTCCCCTTAGGAGGAACAGGTAGGGACGGCAGGGAAGTGGACCTCGGAGGAGGAACCTTCGGCTGCGGGGTGGGCCCATGTGGAGGGACCGGAGGCGGAGGAGGGTCTCCTGAAGGCAGTGGTGGTTTGGGCGGAGGATCCTCCTTAGGAACAGGAGGAGGAGGCGGAGTCCTGGGCTGAGAAGGTGTGTATACCTCCGAGTACACCGAGCCCGGTGACCCTTTCGGCGAAGGGTGCGGAGAGCCAATCCCATCAGCAGGCGACCGCTTCCTCTTGCTTCCTCCGCTCGAAGCAGCGTGACTCCTGGGACTAGAATCCCTCTTGCGTTGTTTCGGAGAGGCTGACCGACTCCTAGACGCTGACCGCTGTCTGCTGTGCGCAGAGCGACGCTTCTCCGGCGTCGAACGACGCTTCCTTGACTCCGGCGTCGATCGCCGTCTCCTCGGCGTCGACCCTCTCGTCGTCGGCGTCGACCGTCGACGTCTTCCGTGACGTCGTACGCCGTCTTCTCGACGTCGAGCGTTCCGTCTTGGACGACGAACGTCGCCGTCTTCTCGATGCTCTCGACGTCGAGGAGCTCCTCGACGTCGACCGGTGCCTTGACTTCGATCGACGGTGTCGCCTCGACGGCGAGCGTCGGTGCCGCTTTGACGGCGAGCGTCGGTGCCGCTTCGACGGCGAGCGCCGATGCCTGTCACTTTGCCTTCGACGTCGGTATGAAGACCTCGACGTCGACGAAGACTATGACGTCGGCGGCTTCTCCTTCGACGTCGAGTCATCACGTCGTCTCGACCCGCAGCCCCGGGGAGAAGGGGAGCACACCGCCGTCATCCCTCTCGACGTCGTCGTCGATGCAATCGACGTCGACGGAGACAGGGACCGTTTGCCGGACTTCCTGCCCCTGGGGAGCCCCCCAGGGGCCTCGGCAGAGGCAGAGGGAACCTTCCCAGCCTGCCCAGACCCACCTGCAGCCTGCAGACGCCTCTCCTCCAGGCCAGCCAGCCTGATCTTCAATCTGTCCCTCAGAGTCCGAGCAGAAAGCTGCTTGCAGATGACGCAATCCTCAGGGACATGATCTTCTGGGAGGCACACGATGCAGACATCATGGGGGTCAGTCTTGGCCTTCTTCCTCTCACATGCTGGGCACTTAACAAAAAGGCCAGGCATTAAAACGCCTAAAAACAGCACAAAACAGGAGAAGAGAACACCAAGAAGTAAACTGCAACACTTTTAGAAGTCAAAAGTGCCAAAAAAAAAGCCCAATAAACCCTTGAAAAAGGGAGAGCTCAATGCCAGGGTCCTGTAAGCAGGAGCCGGAAAAAAGAACTGAAAGTAGAGGGACCTGCTATGCATTCTGGGATACTGGGAGAAGTTCTGGAAAGTTCTCTTAAAGGCACAGTATCCTATTTAAGCCACATAATGGCAGCCTATGGGGCTTGTCTGTCCCTACCTTCCTCTCTATCATTCCTGAGTCTTTGACTGGGGGAGGCAGGTTTCTCTATGGTAGAAACTAGCAGGATGTACTGTGTGTGGTGTTTTTTTTTGGTGGAATTTCTAGTTGAAGTACTGGACAGTGTAGCCTGTGGATATAGGCTGCATTATTTGTCTTTAAATTCTCTCTTAAGTGTCTTTGCAGTTTCTGCATTATTTTGACAATTTAAGAGATTATTTTTGATTGCTGGGGTCCACGCACATGGGCGGGACTATTCACTAGATTATGACTATAACAGAGATACCCCTACTACAGAACTGTACAGAACTGGAGTTACAGGACAGAAACTACTCCTTCAGTTTTAAGAACGAGCCCATAACATGGCTACTCTACTTGAAAATGTCAATAAACAATCTTTTAAATCGTCGAGGCAATCTTGCCCTCACTTGCTTACATTTCTGGAACTACTGCAGAGCTCTCAAGAGTACCTATTCCATGAGCTGAGTAACGCATCAGGGGCACGTTTTTTTCTTTGCATATTGGTATTTGAGCCATGACAAGCCTTCACCATGACTGCAATCAGGACTACAAGTTCCAGAATACTACTGGGCTGACAATATGAAACGATAAACCCTAAACCTCTGCAGGGCGGGACTATTCACTAGATTATGACTATACACAGAGATCACCTACTACAGAAAGGAAAATACCCTAAAATGTTGTCAGATTTAGTGCCCAAATACTGGACCACCACCTGATACTTTTTGTATCTTTCTGAACAGTATTCTAATGTCAAGGGCAGTAAATACCGCGTCTGGAAAAACAAGAGACAGTATAAAGGGAGTGGTGCATGTGCGGCCGTTGCGCAACGCGAAAGTGAACGCGATCAAGCGCCCATATGGCGCCTCTGCTCAAGCACGCGCCCGAAGGAGGCGCTTAATTACCCATGACAACAAAGGAAAGGCAGATGGCCGCGCGTGAACGCGCACTCAAGCTTGTAGCCAGCCTGCAAATCCTGGGTAGCACTTTCAAATTCCCCTTTTCTAAAAGTCGAGCAACATCGCATGCACTGTTCTAGGCGCGACCTAAAAAGCAGCTTGCAGAAATGCTGGTGTCACAAAACATTTAACATTCTCTCACCACGTAAGACAATAAGTTGATATTTTCAAAAGCACTACAATGTCCCCAATTGACCGTTACGTGGTATTCGGCCACGGGTAAAGTGCCTAATATTTTGCTATTACTATCGATGAAACACCCTCTGTAGCGTGCAATTATGAGCAAGAACCACGTGAAATGGAGACATTCTGTATGGGACTGATTTTTCTGTTCGCGAAACCACACCCGGTCTGACTGCTTACATTTGTAATTAGCTCTTAGCAAAAAGGGGGCTACCGTATGTGAGTAGTAGACTAGAGGATGCATTTCTTGTTCGCAAGGAGAATCACCGTGGAATGTGCTGCAGCAGCCAAATCCTTATGTGAAATCTTGCTTGGTTCTTCCACACTTGATAAAACCGGGGGGAGGAAAAACCAAACATCTTAATATGTGGAACAGAATTAATACATAAAAGCTTGTGCTGATATTGTTCAGAATACCTTGCAATCAGGTTTGGGAAAGCACAGGGGAAAAACAATTCAAGGCAGAGGCGCAAGTCTAAGTTCCTCAAAACAACATTGCAGCAATAAAATGTAATCTTGTAACAATGGAGATGCATGCTGACCATGCAGGACATAGCTAAGTTATTAGCAAAAAAATGCACACATTTGAAGGCTTGTGCATTAGAGGTCGGCGAAGAGCTGGCATTCCTCACTCTGGGATTGTCCTAGCACATTGTACCCTAGGAGTACCTTGCTGCAGCATCTACATGGAGTTCCTTTAGAAGGAGTGAGGTGTTTAACAGAGGGCATGGTGGGTCTGTCTCCTCCCAAGTGCTCATCCCCAAACTCAACTCACCGTCTCATTTCCGAACAGGATGTCGACGTATGGCATGACTTGCATTAAAGGCTCCTTGAAAAACTGGCTGATAAAGGGCGCCGACAAATTCAACCCAAAAAGCTTGTTCTTCTCAGAGGCTTGGGAGGCAACTTTTAGGACGGAAGGAGGGGATACAGTGAGGAAGAAACCCTGTAGAAGAGAGTGGGAGGAAAAGTTTGTTTATTGGTGCCCAATTAACAACTAAACACAATTCATCAAACTTGAAAAAATTTGCTGCGATGAAGTTAATTTTGAAGGTTAGGATTAGCTAAATCGAAACGAAGACGCACAAAGATTACATACACATGATATATATTATAAATCTTGCCATTCTTTGAGACAACATGGCTAAAATATGCTCAGGATAGAAGGAAGCCAGGCATCATCATCCTCCAGGAAGATGTCTTCAAACTGAAAGAAGAGACTATGGTAAATTGGCCTTGTGTTGTTGAGGAGGGCCTTCCAATGCAGAATATGGGGGATGGGGGGGGGGGGGGGGGGGGGGGGCGGCTGAGGATCAGTATCTGGATGCAGCAGATGGTGGTTTTGCTGTTGATAAAAACGTATTTTGTTGCCTTGGTTTTTTTTTCCTAAAGGGTGAAGTGAGACAGCTTTTCAACAGAGTATGTGGGCGGCAATGGGTAGATCTGAATACTATGGTAAGCAATTTGGCATCCTGATAAATACTAAGTTACAAAAAATGACCTGCTACTGCTCGCAAACAGAAGGCGTCTGTGGAAGAGATGCATGTCTGTGGAGATTGAACAGGGAAGGGATGGCAAGCGGATGACCTTGCAAGGGAAGAACCCATACTGGCTTACATTAGCCAGGAGCCTACGGAAGTTTTCAATTTTACTCCTGACTAGTGTTGGCAATGAAAGATGGGGGGGAATTGATTGGGGAATTGCACCACAATACGGAGTAGAATCAGTCAGATAGTCAAGTCAAATCAACTTTGTTCAGTCGTACTGAAATAGACCACTAAAGTAAAATACAAAAATACATAAGATATAACACTGCAAAATAAAGCAGGGCCCACAATGGCAAAATCAAGGTGCAGACAAGGTACAGCCACCGAGTTTAAGCAGGTCGCCAGAATGGATTACCTAGGTACAACAGTGGAGGAAGTATGAGGGGAGAGAGTGTGGGTGCAACGTGGCAGCTAGTGTGCAGGGGGAATATAGATGCAGGAGGAAATGCCACTTCAAGCTGAAGTGAGTGAGTTTCTGGTGCCAGGTCTGTACAGTAGCTCGACGGTACTACAGCCCGTGGTATTCACCAACAACCTTCAATCTGTCAATCAAAAGGTACATACCATCTTTTATAAACCTGGATGAATATATTATTGTACTTTTGAACACAGGTATTTCCGTTTGATCATTTTTATCTAAAATAAACTAACTTTTGTTTTTCGTATTTGGCAGTGTATACAATGAGATTCTGTTCCGACACTGCTTAACTTTAGTTTGCCTTTCTTTACCATGGAAGGAAGTTGATGAATCAGCAGGGAAGCAGTCTGGTAAAAAGTTAAATACACGCCATTAAAGGCTGGTACCTCAGAAGGGCCTGAGACCTACTCAGCCACATGTCATTTTCTATCTCACACGTGATGGGACTTTGCCTGCAATCTATCAACTTTGAGAGTTATCGGCATTTCCCTATGGGTAAGCCTCTCCTGTCCTTGACTCGTATAAAATCTGTTCACTATAAATGGGTACATTGAGGGGAAAACTACCAAACACACAGTTCTAAAACACCATAACATGTCAGGAATATACTCCCTACAATAAAAAAAGAAAACCGCAATGGTGACAGATATCAATTTTCCGTGTATGTTTTTTGGGCCTAGATAGTGACCTAGGCCTGGTTATGCACACTTTTCTCGAACAAACGCCATTTCTGGTAGTTAATTAATAAAGGTAAGCTGCTAATGTTAGTAAAGTAAGGATACTTTGAAAATTAACTTATATCACAACTCATTTAATTTATGCTGATGATCACTTGGCGATTTTAAAACACAATGCTGGCATTTCATCATCGACTTCATGGAGGAGGATCCCTAACAATTCAGATGTGGCTTCCCTAAATCTCATAACAATAACCTTCTCGGTTTTCTTGGTTCGTTTACACCAGCACTGGAGAAGTCTGCCACATATATAGATTCCATTCCCTATTACTCCATGCTGCTTCCAAATGTATGCATGTCAATTATGATTGTAAGGATATTTAGAAAGAAAAACCATGGAGCGCAAAATCCATCCCTGAAAGACTTTAAGTAGTCATGCTTGTCTACTGTAGGGTCAAACTTCTCAGACCCCTTGAGCTTTTGAAAGTCCTTCAGTATCCTTCATCAAATTTTCTGGCACACCATCTTTTTAATTAGATCTTCAGAGTCCATAATCAAACTCCTACAAAATAGCAACCACTCTGCATACCGTATCGCAGATAACTATAACCTGAAGAACAGTCCTGATAAACAGGTGGACAGGTTCATAGGGAGTTGATATGCAATGGGTATAACAAACGTGAGGAGGACTTTGAAATATCCAACTATCCAATTATTACATATAATATCCTCCATACGTCAAAGGTACTTTATAATCCCCGCTTAATTTATTTGATCAATTATTCAGGTTTAAAAATTATATAAATGAATAGAAGGCCATGCAGCTCCGGTGTCCATATTTTGCCAGCCAGGTGGCATAAAGATCTACCCCTGAAATTCTATTCTTCTGTACAGTATATTATTAATACTTCCCTATTATGGCTGAGTACATGGTGAACTGAAGAAAGTATGCATTGTTCTAGTACTTAAAAGACAATGCAGGACCGTAAAAGCACTGACAACTATAGGCGAATCTCTTAGCTACTGTATCTGTAAAAAATGTTGGAGCGTGCAGTTTAAAAAAAAAAAATCAATTATCCCAATTTGTTAAGTCAGTAAGCCTGCTCCATTCTCTATAGGCTGGATTTTGCACATCACGCAACACACAGTGTAATAACAATTGAATCTAATGACCTGTGCAAAGCGTTGACCAGGATGCACTCGCCACATTAATTTTATTAGATATTTCTGCGGCTTTGGATACCGCCAACTGCTGTTAAACTGGGTTCGCTTGGCATGTTTAATTCAATCCTTTGCACTACCACCACTCATTTATACTGAAAACACTCACATTCATCAAGAACTATTGTAACCCTAGAGTGAAGGCTGTGAATTTGTACAAATGCCTCTTAAGTCCTGAGTTATAGATGTCATAAAATAAACTAGTATTCAATATCAAAAAGAGAGGGAGGATTAGAGAACTAGTCCTTATCCCCAGAGGTAATATGTCTAATCAAAGAGAACTAGTCTAACTGGACGTGATAGAAGGCTCAAAACTGTACGGTTGATGATGAAAGGAAAAGAAAAATCCTATTTCTTTTTAAAGTCCTCACCCACCAACCTAGTTGGTGGCATGCTTCATCATCGGGCCCACCCGGTGACACCAAATGTGTCCCAGGTGTGCTACAACTCCTGTATTGCAGCCGAGCAGGTATATTACTGAGTGTGCAGTGATGGTATTGTGAGAGTGATATCAAGGCATTCCTAAACACATACAGGACAAAGACATACAGATTGGATATTAGCATGATCACGTCAATGAGTAATAGCCCTGGTGTCCTTGAGGGTAATGGGAATTAACGGCGAGGTGAAACAGAATGGTCGTTACAGGTATATGCGCTACTGTGTGTGGTAGTAATATCGGTAAAGCATAAGCATACGCATGGGCACCCAAGGACTGTTTCCCATTTAGAACGCACACATCTCTGTCCCACATGCTCTGTTTTTATTCACTTTTGGGTCTTAAAATTATTCCCAAGATCAATATGGGCATCACGGGGACTTCTAAATTTAGTCACCATGACGACCGGCATTACCAGTCCCACGTCATCAGTACAAGCCCCCTACACACCCTACACACCCTAGGGCTGTTGTCTATGCCCTTTTATCCCCCCCCCCCCGTCCCGCTGTCTGTGTAACTCTTTTAACCCTGATTTGGCTCCGTGGACAGATGTTTTCTCAGTCTGGATTTGTGCTGTCTCTGTTCACGGCTAGTGAATCAACAAACCCGAGGTCTGAACACACTTCACTGCTGCTTCATGGCTACCATACGTCTCACTCGTTTGAAGTGGTGTCATCAGGGCAGGGCGAGAGTAGCAACGTACTACAGGGATCGCCTACAAGCCATTTCCTCCCACTGAAAGATGTGCAAATAGTTAATATTGGTTTAGATGCACTATTAATAAGTTATGTTGCCTACGTTTCTCGCGTTTGATACCCTGTACAGCACTTCCCCACACCTTTGCACATGCGATGTGTAGAAACACACAATTGAGTATAGTGACATACATCGTCTGAGCATCCTTGGGAAGCTTATGAGACTGGGAGCAGATACATGTCTCTTACAAGAGACTCATCAGCTAAGACAAGGACCAACTACTCTCCAAGTGCTTCCCTACATAATATCATGCAACTGCGCCTACCAAGAAAGCCAGAGGTGGCATACTATTGCATTACAAACACAAATTTGGGGAAAAGATGGTCAAATAGACAAAGTCGCAGGTGACCTGATCGTGGTGGGAGAATGGGCAGGCCAGCCTATGACTATAGCGACAATTTACACCCAAACATGGGGCAAGAGTAGTTCCCCATCCCAACAGTCCACGAGACAGTTCAGATTTCAGACAACCCAGTTATAATTGTCAGGGACCTCAACGGTGTGATGCACCCTACACAGAACAAATCGGAACAGCAGGTAGGGGGGACAGCAGATCTAGCAACACCTAGCAAAACGTGGCGCTAGGACACGAGCTTAGTTAACTTGTAGCGTTACAGACATCTACTCACGATGGATTACTCCCACCACACTTATACATTCAACATACACATTTTGGTAGATCAAAGGTTAACCAATTTATCTCAGGCTAGTCCATAATGATAAGACAAGCTGATTGAAAGACGATTCCACACTCGCAACTGTATCCACATGAAGAATGTGCACCCTGAGCGGTTACTGTAATACTTTTGAGAGCAGAACTAACATCTGTGGCTGTATGAATAATACCTGAAAACTATTTATGGAGAAGGTTAGATTGCACAACGTACACCTGTCATATTTCTTTGTATTGATAATGTGTATCGCTTTCTGCTGCCCTGATACACACCAAGGAAAGTTTACAGTACTGGGATAACTGTATCCATTGTCAACAGTTTGTTTGACCTTAAATGGTAAAGTTATGATGAAGGCTCCCGATTTTATTTTTTTAACATTTCTGTCTCTATGTATTCAAATATATTTTTGGGCCATTTTATCAGTATTTATCTGTAGAGAGTTTATTCAAAGTTGGAAGGGGGCGCGTGGTATGAACAGGGCCCCCACCATGCACATTTCCAAGCTGTGTGAATAACTTTTCTTCCAAGGCGAGCTTGCTAGTAAAATGTGAGCCTCTGTTGCCTGCTTGCGACCCGGTTTTGTGTGTGCCTCTGTTGCCTGCTTGTGACACGGTTTTGTGTGTGCCTCTGTTCCCTTCTTGTGATCCAGTTTTGTGTGTGTGTGTCTGGGTCAAATGCAATAGGTGTCGCATTTGCGAGAGATTAGGCTACTGGCTTTGTAAATAACAATGCCATTTATTTAGGTTTTCAAAGCCAACACATAAATAAAAATGTTGTCATTTACAATGCCAATAGCTCTAACTTTTCCAAAGGCGAAACCGTTGCATTGTAAATGCTTGTTCTTTCTCTTAAGAGCCAGCACCCCTGCCGGAAACTCATGGGGCACTCGCTTATGTGAGAACAAAGTTTTTTTATTTATTATCTCTTCTCACCAATGTATGCTTTACCGATATTACTACCACACACAGTAGCCCATATACCGGTAACCACCATTATGTTTCACCTCGCATTAATTCCCGTTATCCTCACGGACACCACGGCTATTACTCATTGACGTGATCATGCAAAGCATGCTAATATCCAATCTGTATGTTTGTTTAGGAATGCCTTTAGAGGGAACCCGCCCCTCTCACACACAGTGCACCTTAGCGAGTGCAACACATTTTCTGGTCTAACACAAAAGCTAGTACTGATCTCACAATTCACATATCGCTAAGGTCCTGAGGAAAGTCAGTTTATACCAAAAGGCCTGGCTGAAACATGTAGACCACCCACTGAATGCAGGAGTACCCTAATACTACTCCACCTACATCAACCGCCTTGTTTTTACTACTGCCAGGGGATCAAACATTAAAGATAACTCCTTTGGGTAATGGGACCACTGGACAGTTTTTAAACTATCACTCTCACGACACCATCACTGCACACTCAGTAATCTATCTGCTCCGCTGCAATACAGGCTGGGACATTCGGCATAACCATGTGGGCCCGATGATGAAGCATGCCACCAACTAGGTTGGTGGGTGAGGGCTTTATAAAAATAAAAGATTTCTTTTCCTTTCATCATCAACCATACAGTTCTCTTTGATTAGACATACAATAAACTAGAACTTAACAGCAGGAAAAAACGAAATTGTGCCTCCTTTTCGTGCTTTTTTTGTCTGTTATGTTTAGGTTGCTCCCTTTTTGCAAGAAACCTATCCTGGTACAATGTGCCAGGAATCTGAGAATCAAGCTGGATATGCATCTTATCTTGGAAGATAAGATGAAGTCTATAGTGACGGTATGGCCTTTCCAACCACGCTCTCTGAAACGGTTCAGCCACCTATTCCTCTTACTTAAAACAGTTCAGACATTAAATGCCTTCATTACTGCAAGGCAGATACTGATTCTTAAAAAAATTTGACTTGATATCACCCTTCATCGCCAAACTGCAATGGCTCTCAGTTAAACAGATTTATATTCAGCTCTCTGCTTTAGTTCTCAAATCACTTTATGAGCCTCCCCATAATCCAGGGGCATCACTCTTTTCTTTTGCATGAGATGGTGGGCATGGCACTAAACAGTTTGAAGACCTGTGCTCTAAATCTTTCGGTCTCATGTTTTCAAACTATATACCAAAACGTTGCCTCAAATCTAGAAATAGTTATTGGCTGACCATGTCCACCTTTTGCCGAACCATTTGGGGGGGGGGGGAGGGGGGGGGGGGAGAGATTCTGTTTCAGAGCATTTTCTGTGGCGAGACTCTGGACCACACTGCCTATTAAAGGGCGAGCTAAAACTGCTATGTTGAACTTCAGAAAACTTTGGAGGACCTGCTTTTTTCCAGCTCGGCAGCATCCTTCTTGACTAAGTTATACAGCAGTATCCTTTTTATGCCTCGTTTGATAATTTCGGACACAGTGCCTGTGTGTGGATGTACTCATGGCCACTGGAATTATGCAATTCAGAGGCCAGAGCTTTTATTTGCATGATAATAAATTTGCCGCAATTGACACAATCCATCATCAGTTCCATAATGTGCAGATTACAAAAAAAAGTTTGTAGCTCAAACGAATCAAAAGTTACTAAAAACATGTTGACGTGTTTGTGCGCAGTGGAAGGCCCTTCGGAAAGATTGACTATTCAGCTTTCAGTTGCTTATTTCTGTTTTTGGTTGTTAAACCGGTACAAATGAGGTAAATATTTGCCCAGACAGTATTACCATGTGTAAATATAACTAAGTGATACTAAGAGGAAAAACCCTGGTGTAGCTCTAAACGAATACACTGTAGTGTAGATACTTTTGAGTATTTTAACTTTGATATTTATTGCGTACTATAAAAATATCGACAGTTTCATTCAAGATGCCGGCACCCCTGTAGTCTAACTAGCAGCACTAACATAGTGCAGACCTCCGTACTGAGTCTCTTGGCGTTGGGCTTCGAGTAATGGCAAACCTAACATAACAATCTTCAGTTGTCCTGAAGGCAGTCAGACCTGGGTGCTGCTAGAATGGGGTTGGAGAGGCAGCACCCCAGAAAAAGATTTTTTAAATCCCCACTAGGGTAAATATTGAACAAGGACCTTTGACAGCCCTGCACTCTATGGGTTCTGCATTCCATCTGCCTGGTGCCAAACTCGCTAATTAATATGCCTGAAAGGGAAGAAATAACTTCACCTATTTAACTCTTTAGCCCCACTGTTCAAAGGAGGACACGGTTTACCTTTTACGCTTCAAAGAGATGCCACAAACCCACACACCCTTTAAAATGGCAGGAAGTCTCAACGTTCCAGAGAAAGATGCTTAGGACTAGATCTGCATTTAGAGCGCGCGCCATAGCCCTATCGAGGTGCCGAAATGCATTTACGGACGGCTGGCACGCCGCTGTGGATGATAACTGCTGTGGATGACGACTGCTGCCTAGCAACCAAGGCTTCCAGTCTTAATACGCTCTTGCTGCAATCGTACAACACCGTGGACAGTTTTATACAACCATCCCCACACTGCCAGCCACGGTAAAGCTAAAAGTCGAGATAAAAATAAGAACAGAGCTGCCTTTCCTTATGACTAGTTACGATTTCAAACTTTACACTAGCCCTGGTCCGGTTTTTTTGTCACAGGTCTACCGCTTGTGCACCAAAGTAGGATAAATAAGACCCACTCGAGACAGTAAAATGTAATTTGGAAATGTATTTTCAGATCTGGGGTGTGAAAGGACATCTCTATACTTGGCAGAGGCAAGCCTATCCTTGTGGCGGTCTTGTATGAGAGGACGATAAGCAGAGTACTCTGGACAATATTGATGATGCGACCTGAACTGAAGAAACAGCTGAGCGGAGGACCTGAACCATAATCGGTGCTGAAAAAATAATAATCTTTAAGTACCAGCGAACTTCTCAGGAGGCCCCTGCAACTTACACCACCCACTGATGCTACCAGTTCTGTCAATGCTAGCACCAATATAACCACTAAAAATCACAATCCTACAAGTATAAAGATTCAGATTATTTCAGGTCACCAAAAGCTAAAAGAATGGCTTGGGTGTCAGGTATGTTAATGTATATTGCATTAAACACTCTGGGGTGTGCTCACATCAAAATTAGATAAACATCACTGCCAAACGCCGGCTCAAATTAAGCACTACCCATAATTACCAGGAAGATGTGCACAACTAAGAGCTAATTGATGGATCACCTAACTGACCAAGTCACTTATGATTCACAAGAATTAGAAAAACCTAGGGACGTAGTGGATACTACCACTAAAAAAACTGAAGAAGCCAAATGAGGAGAAACAACAACAAAGAATGATGAGATCTTAAAATTATTGGCTGAAAACTAGCTAAAACAGCCACAAATGTAAGACTTATTTTGACTTCGTCTGAAATCCGACAAAATAAGGATAAATAAACTAACAATTAAGAACACGATTTAAGATTAGCATTAAACTGAATGAATTGTTTTTTATTTACAAACCCATATGTCATTGATATCTTCAGATGAAATACAGTAACTACTTGGAAGTTACATTGATTTTGTTTAGGCATTTGTATTCACAATTGGATGAGTTGTTGGCCCGATCCCTAAATTAGTGGTTAAAATCCATCCAGACCCAATTTCAGAAGCATACAATATTGGGAATTAAGCGTCAAGCCAAGAACGAGGACGGCCTGTAACTGTTTGAATACACACACTCCAAACTAGACCAGGTAATCTCCTGGTACTGTGAAAGCAGATTATCTGGCAACTCATAGGGTTTTCCTGCTCTTTAAACTCCTCCTCCAATCTCCACATCAAAAACCCTACACCAGGCTACTATATTTATTAACAGAGAAGATGGGAAAACACATTACAGATTGCCTACACAATGCCAATCTTAAATTAGTAACAGCTCTAGACTCTCACGTTCAATTCAATATCACTTCTTTGGTCTGGCATGCGGTTTGACTTATTTTAGGAACTAGGTGCTCCGGATTTTCGTCTGAGATCTCAGCTTTTTTTGGGAAAGTTGGAACTGCCAAACTAATTAAATCCACGCTTTTTTGTTGTCCAGACGAGAAAGCCGAAACATATAGCTTAGCTTTGTGCAAGCTGTTCTCAGTGGTAGATGCTGGCATGGTACCAGAGCCCCAGCTGTGTGGAAGGTGGGGGCGGGAAGGCATTAAAGTGGCTAATCTTGTAACAATGTAAGCAAAAGGATTGACTCTTTCAGCAACGCACCTGAAATGAGAAGGTCTTCAGGCTAGTACGGAGGCGTCTTCATGGACTTGAATTGGTCTCTGTACTACAAAAGTAGGTAGTCTTTCAAGCAAGGGATAAAGGTACCTTAAACCCTGTGTACTGTGTAGAGCAATAAGAGTATCAGATTAGGAAGCAGTGGTGGAGCTGTTGCACTTGAATCAGACTGCTAAGACAACAGGGCACTTGCAAGTCATCACAAAGGTACACTGGCAGTGTTGAGTGTGTATCTCAGCCCTGGAAAAGATAGGAAACTTGCACGTCAGGATGGAGATGCCCAGCCGAACTAGGAGTGGATGTAAATTAAAGAATAGCAAGAGTCCAGAACGTCAGTACTGAGGTTCTCTGACGGAGCTGTGTGCGGATCTTGGTACCAGAATTGAAAGGAGCATGGCAGTAGTAAGGTGCACTGGACAACTGTACGCATATGAGGGCAAAAGTCCAAAGCTGCATGTGGGGCAGTTAGTTAATATTAACGTTGTAGCCTGCTGCAGGCGGCTACAATGATTGTTAAATGCACTGACTGTGTGCGGATTGAGACTATAATGATGAAAGGGCCTTTAACAATTAGTGTGACAAAAGGGAGAAGGTCTCTCGTATATATTTTTTAATAATTCATCCAAGCACTCCTCTCCATCTCTTTCCATCAACAAAAAATACAGAACTAGGCTTCTGTGAACTATTGTGCTTCCTATGGTTGTCCAAAAGACTGGAGACTGAGGAGTCTTTCTGGTTGATGTCAGAGTTTTATGGATACTCTATTGATAATCACAAGTGAATTCTAATGTCCTTTCTTTTCAAACCACTAGTGCTCAGTTTCCGGGACACACACTTGTATATTGTATGGAAAAGCCTGTAACAAACATGTGAAATAAATACTAGATGGACGTGTGCAAGGCATTACCTCATTACTACAAAACTAGCTCTTGGGTTGATGCTAAAAACATCTGTGGTTTTATACTGGGGTTTGTCTCAATAGCTGACTGGAATACAGAAGGCTTCTCACCAAGCGGATATTCTCCAAATAAGCGTAAGAATGCTTAGGAAGAACAATTGTTACTTACCTGTTAACAGGTGGTTCTCCAGTGTTGGTGTCTTTCATAGATTCACATGCTTGAATATTCCCCGTAGTCGAAGTGGGAGTCCCACGGTAAATAAAAATAGCAATAATGCTAAATATATATAGTATATATAATATATAAGTACACATAATACATGATAAAGAATAGGAAACATAATAGAAACCTCAAAAAACTATTCCTACATAGGAAAGCATGGTAAAGAGAAAAAACTACTTGTAACACATTAGTGTCATTATGTTAGTCCAAATTACAGCCAATCAGGCGTCAGCACCCTCTAGAACCTTCTCCTCAGAAGCACAAGCCCTCAGATTTTCGTAGCACAAGTAACAAAGAGCGTATGAGGAGAAGAGAGCCTCTGAGGGGAGGAGGGTGGGTCGCATGTGTATCTATGAAAGACACTAACACTGGAGAACCACCTGTTTACAGGTAAGTAACAATTGTTCTCCAGTATTAGGGGTGTCTTTCATAGATTCACATGCTTGAATAGAATAGAAAGCAGTAACCTCCGATAACTGAGATTGCTAGGTAAATATATGGAAGAAAACCAAGACAGTACCAGGATAATACAGTCATGTTACACATCATAGCATACACAGTAAAACATGAAGGAGGGGGGAACAGAGGCTCACCTTAATGAAACAGATGGCAAAGCACTGCATGTCCCACTGCGGTATCCGCTTCATTGATGGCATCTAAACAGTAATGCTTGGTGAAAGTGTGCCTGCTGGACCATGTCGCTGCACGGCAAATCTGATGAAGAGGCACACCAGCAAACAAGGCGGTGGATGAAGACATCGCCCTCGCTGAAGACTGTAATGGTTTACCAGCTTGTTGGTGGCAGAAGGCAATGGCTGAGGAAAGCCATCGAGCAATAGTTGGCTTGGAAACTGGATGTCCCTTACGCAAACGTCCGTAGGCGATGAACAGCTGGTCGGACTTGCGGAAGGAGGCAGTTCTGGTAATGTAAAATTTAAGGCATCGTTTGATGTCCAAAGAATGCAAGCGCTGCTCCGCCGGAGACTTTGGGTCCGGAAAGAAAGTTCTCAGGAACACAGGCTCATTCAAATGAAAGTCTGTCGGTACTTTAGGTAGGAAAGAGAGGTTGGTGCGGAGCGCCACTCCGTTAGGCCTGAACTGAAGGTAAGGAGGCTTGATAGTGAAAGCGTGCAGGTCGCTCACGCGACGAGATGAGGTCAAAGCCAAAAGAAGCGCCACCTTCCAGGTGAGGAATTTGATATCCGTTTTATGGATCGGTTCAAATGGTGACTTCATAAGTTGGGATAGTACAACATTGAGGTGCCAAGATGGAGGAGGGAGCCGGACAGGTGGGAACTTGCGAAAAAGTCCTTTGAAGAATTGTCGTATGATTCAGGACGAGCAGAGGGAAAAAGAGCCATCGTGTCTGAAGCGAGATATAGCAGCTAAGAAAACTCTCAGGGTAGAATGAGAGAGTCCTGACTGAGCAAGGCTTAAGAAGAATGGAAGAAGCTGCTCTGGAGTGGAATGGATGGGATGGATATTGGCTGAAACACACCAATGGCAGAATCTCTTCCACTTGAGTTTATAAGTCCTGATGGTAGACGGAGCCCTAGCTTGAGCCAGGATGTCTCTGCATTCCTGAGATAAGTTCAAATCTGCGAATTCAAGGTACTCAGGTTCCCTGCCCACAATTGTAGCGCGGAGGGGTCCGGATGGCACACTAGGCTTCGGTCCATGGATAGTAGGTCTGGACGAGTGCGCAGATGAATGGGCTCGCATTGGGACATCAGAAGCAGTTCTGAAAACCATGCCTGCCTGGGCCAACGAGGTGCGATCAACAGGATGTGGCAAGGCTGTCTCCGCATCTTCCACAACACCCGCGGGATTAATGGAATCGGCGGAAAAGCGTAAGCGAATAGATCGCACCAGTCCATCAAAAGGGCATTCCCGCACGACCCGGGGTGGGGATGCCAACTTGCATAAGACTGGCATTTCCGATTCTCCGGTGTTGCAAAGAGGTCTAGATCTGGGTGACCCCACTGGTGAAAGACAAGATCTAGAGTCGGCTGTTGCAGTTGACATTCGTGCGTTGAGGAAGTGGACTTGCTCAGAGAGTCCGCCAAAATGTTGGACACGCCTGGAAGGTGGACGGCTGTCAAGGTGATCTGGTGGCAGAGAGCCCAATCCCAGATCGACTGGGCCAAGTAAGACAGATGAGGAGACTTGGTTCCTCCCTGTTTGTTCACGTAGTGCATACTGGTGGTATTGTACGTTTGGATCAGCACTGACTCCCCGTGAACTACTGGGAGGAATGACTTGAGCGCTAGGAAGATCGCCATCAACTCCAGCCTGTTGATATGCCACTTGCGCTGGGGCGGAGTCCATTTGCCCTTGATGGATAGGCCCTGGAGATGAGCGCCCCACCCCCAAGGGAGGCGTCTGTCATCAGCGTGAGATCTGGTGCGTGAACGAGAATGGACGTTCCCATTTCCAGATTTGCAGGTTGTGCCCACCAAAGCAAGCTCTGTCTCACGCGGGTTGTCACTGCGACAAGGTTGTTGAAGGACCCGGAGACCTTACGCCACTGTAAGTCCAGTTCTTCCTGAATGGGACGGGCGTGCAACCTGCAATTTGGGATCAGTGCGATGCAAGATGAAGCCATTCCCAAGAATGACTTTAACGTTCGAACAGAAACGGACTGTTTTCTTCGAACGAGGGAGACCAGACTAAGGATTTTGTGACGTCGCTCGTTGGAGACAAACGCTTTTGAGAGCTTCGTATCTAGGATCGCTCCCAGGAAGGATCTGGTCTGCAGAGGTGCAAACTGACTTCTCGACGTTGACCCCAGGGACTGAAACACCTGCTGGCAAAGGCGAGTGTCCTGATGTAGCTGATGGTGGGATTGAGATTTTAGAAGGCAATCGTTCAAATATGGAAAGATTTGAACGTTTTGGAGACGCAGGTGAGCCACCACAGGGGCCATTACCTTCGTGAACACACCAGGAGCTGATAGCAGCCCGACAGGCAGAACTTTGAACTGAAAGTGCATTGGTCCCACCTTGAAACGCAGGTACTGGCGATGTTGTTGGATAATAGGGACATGAAAGTATGCGTCTTGAAGGTCTATGGTGGTCATGTAATTTCCGCTGGATAGAAGACAACGGATTTCCTGTAACGTCAGCATGCGGAACGATTGGGACTTTAGGAACTGATTGAGAGCCCTCAGATCCAGAATGGGTCGCCAATCTACGGTCTTCTTGAGTATGAGGAAGAATCGAGAGTAAAACCCCTCTCCTCTGATGTTTCAGAACCACTTCGACTGCACCTTTTAACACAAGAAGACGAACCTGATGGAAAAGCTCCGAGGTGTGGAGGAGGCGGGCCACGAGGTGGTGTACACGGAGGAATCTCTACAAACTCTAGGGTATGACCCCGTCGTACAATGTCCAAAACCCAGCGGTCGGAGGTGATCGAGGACCACTGAGAATAAAACGGAGGTTCGACCTCCAACATTTTGATGGGAAAAGTCATTGGCGCTTAGAGTTGGATCCCCGGTAAGAGGTCTTTCCTCTGTAAGGCCTGGAGGACTGCTGGCGAGATTGCTGATTGGGCGTGTAACGTTGGCCGTTCCGATTGTATGAGCGGTATTGCTGCCCACCTCGAACGTTGGAAGAAGTGCCGCGTCCGCGCGCACCTCGAAAGGACTGCTTCCGAAATTGTAACGTGCCCAAAGACTTTGCCGTATCGGTGTCTTTCTTAATGGACTCCAGGGCCTCATCAATATGGGATCCTATTACGGATTCCCCATCATAGGGCATGTCCGGTATTCTGGATTGGACTTCCTGCCGGAAGAATGTGGACTTTAGCCAACCTTGTCGTCGGAGTGCATCCGCACTTGCAAGAAGACGGAATCCTGTGTTAGCCACATCGACTGCACAGTCGATCATTTCTTCGGACGTTCTCTGTCCATCTCGAAGGATCTGTAGAGCGCCAGCCTTGGAAGCCTCAGGTATAAGTTCTATGAGATCTGAAATGTCTGACCACATTTGTCTGTCATAGCGTCCCAAGATGGCTAAGGCATTGGCTGCCCGGACAGATGTGGAAGCCATCGTTGAAAACTTGCGGCCAATAGTATGCAGACGTTGAGTCGCTGGGTTCCGGGCTCAACGCTGTGCGGCCTGAGTCACTACAGAGTCCGGTTTGGGGTGAGAAAGCAGGCAAGCCAGAGACCCAATCGGGGCCTTGTAATTTTTCTCAAGGCGCGGTATTTGTGCAGGTAAGGAGTTTGGAGCAGTCATGAGCTTAATTCCTTCCTTCCCAAAAAAATAGATCGGAATCGTGTGGGTTTGTTTATAAGGTTTGTCTTTAAAATCATAAAGGAAAGAGTCCTCCTCATGTTGTGATCCTGGTAATTTAAAGCGCAGAGCTGCTTTATCCATTAAAAGATGGAAACTGGCAATAACCACAGGAGGTGAATCTCCAGAGTTCCCTGGCTGAGGTGAGGGCGTCTTTGCCCGATAATCATCCCAGTCTACCATATCCAGGTTAGCTGCCTCATCCGAATTGTCAGGGACTTCCCCGTCCTCACGCTCCGGGACCGCCTCATCATCCGCATCCTGTGGATAAACTGTTGTATGGATTCTAATAGACGTCTGAACCGGAGACGAAGTTGTAGGTGGTAACACAGGCGGCCGAGAAGGTGGTGGCAGTGCCACGGTAGCCGGAGATGGTGCCGGTGTACTCTGTGGCGTAGCTGGGAAACGGCGGTTATAATCATCCAGCATATGTTGGAGATTGGAGATCAGAGTTAAAGGAATGGTAGCCATAGGGACTTGGACTAGCTGTTCCTCAGATTGAGACTGTTGATCACCATCACCTTCGTCAGAATCCGAATCCTGACAATTATTAAGTCAGATGGACTTTGTGCTGCTCCAAAGGTATCCCCTTCTTGTTCCGAGTCAGTGTCAGGCTCAGATGTAGTGGCAAACATTGGAGAAGGTGGTTGCAGCTCTGGATCAGAGAGCTGGTGACACGGAACCTTGTCGCGACGATGAGAAGATTCACAAGTCTTCGAAGGCACTAACGGCAACGAGGCAAAGGAAAGTGGTGCCGCCGTCGATAACGCCGACGATACTGGCTTGCTAGTCAACGAAGATAGTTTTGGAGAAATCATCGTCGACGGTATGGCCGTCGACGGAATAGTCGTCGGGGCCACTGTCGACCGTCGTTCTGCTGTAGAGGAGGCCATCGACGAAGCAATCGTCGACGGAACGGTCATCGACGCCAGTGTAGCCTCCGTAGACGGAGTCTTCGTCGACGGTGTCTTAGTCGACGAGTCTTTGGTCGTCGGTATCTTCGACGACGAGATCTTGGTCGAGGGAGTCGCCGTCTACTACGACTTCTTGGAGACTTTCGTCGACGAGGATTCTCTTCTTCGTCGACGAGGAAATGGGAATCGTCAACGGAACTGGCTTGGACGGCAAGGCAACCCTCGTCGACGTGGATGTTGTCGACGAGACAGTCGTCGACGAAGAAAAAGCGGAGGTAGTAGTCAGCGTCGTCGTCGAGGATGTAGCAAATGCAGTTCTCGTCGGAGCGCTCGTCGACGCTCCAGTCGACGGCAGAACTTTGAGAGGCGTGGAAACACCTCGAGAAGCAGCAGAAGACGCCTGAGAGCCAGGTCTTGTGGGCGTAAAGGTGGTAGGGGTGGCTGAAGACGCCACAGAAGCTAGAGGCAAGGCCAACTTCATCTTCTTGAGGAAAGGAGATGGAACATCCTGTAAACTACCACGATTGGATGCTGCTGAAGAAAGTCCAGAATGAAAACTTTCTGCGTCTGACAGGGCTGAATTCTTGTCTTTTAGACGTTGAAGCCAAAGGAGAAGGCGGCCTTCCCTATCCTTTAGAGTCTTTGTAGAAAAAGTTCTACAGAACTTGCAGCTGCTAGCCTCATGATCAGGGTATAAACAGTATATACACTTCAGGTGGGGGTCCTTTTCAAAAAGGCGCAGCTTCCTAGAAGGGCAAGGTCTAAATAAAGACTTCTTACTTGACATGTTGTGAAAAACACTGGAAATAGAGGAGAGGAGGTGAAAACTGAGCAGAGCTCAGGGAGACTCCCTTCACACGACGTGCGGTAGAAAATCTGAGGGCTTGAGCTTCTAAGGAGAAGGTTGTAGAGGGTGCTGACGCCTGATTGGCTGTAATTTGGACTAACAATGACACTGTGTTACAAGTAGTTTTTTCTCTTTACCATGCTTTCCTATGTAGGAATAGTTTTTTGAGGTTTCTATTATGTTTCCTATTCTTTATCATGTATTATATGTACTTGTATATATTATATATATTTAGCATTATTGCTATTTTTATTCATCGTGGGACTCCCACTTCGACGACGTGGAATATTCAAGCATGTGAATCTATGAAATACACCCCTAATACTGGAGAAATTTAAATAAAAAAGTCTACCTTTTCCATCACGGAAACTAGAGGTTGAGGCACTAATTCTCTCGCGGTTAGATTATGGGATCTCATCACCTTGAAAGTCCACAATATGTGGTAAAAATGCTGCTAAAGAGCCCAAAACACACACCAGAATTCAGCTCGTTGGCCTCTCTACACTGCCTACCTGTTAAACAAAGAATTACGTTCAAAGTACTCTGCATGTCCCACCGAGCCTTTTATAAAAAAGATCCTCGACTTAGTATTTGATACAACCATATATTCCTAACAGATCTCTGATCAACTAACTCATACCAACAGATTAGCTCCAAGACTCAGTAGGCAGAAGTGCGGGTTGGTCTTTTGCATATCTTGCCCCAAGACCTTGGAAAGCTGTAACTGAGAAGATGCATAAAACTACCTAGGAATGAAGCTTCAGACAGCATTTCACTTTCTTATTCATTTAATCTAGCAAAATATGATCTGGATAATAGCTACTTAGCGCTGCAAGGCTCTTACCAGACTCTCAGAAGATTGTGGTATGCATTAGCAAATTTTCCGGCACAATTATGGAAATTTAGCGTCATTTTTGCAGCACTTTATTTTGAGATTCTACATAAAAAATTACCCCTGACCCCACAGCGTGCCACATGGCTGGCGGGACCAAGATTTCATTTTAAATATTGCCCTCCTGGATCCATCAAGTGACCCATGGGCTCGAAACATAATAAAAAATTGAAAAAAAAAACGTGGGCCCACCATCTGCCGCATGGGTCTCAAGCACAAAACTGCATAAAACAAAAAGCCTACTGACCTGGGTCCATTGCATACTTGAGTGGCAGGCCCGAAACTTCATTAAAAAATGCCCCCCTTGGGACAACCACCTGCCCCGTGGGCCCTACATTTAATTTTTTTAAATCGCCCCCTGCTCGCCACCTGCCCTGTGCAACAGAAACTGCATTATAAAAAATGTATTTATTTATTTATTTTTTGCATTTGTAATGCGCACAGATACCCACAAAGGGTTTCCCGGCGCCAGGGCTAAGAGGTCAAAACATAGAGGGCAGTAACTGTCAAGGACCACAATTATTTACTAAAAAGCCAAGTTTTAACATTTTTCTTAAAACTGGCAAAATTCTCCTCCTTCCGTAAGGCTAAGGGGAGGGAGTTCCAAAGAACTGGTCCCAGATGGGAGAAAGATTTCCCCACCACTCGGGCCAGTTTGAACCTGGGAACCACGAAATTTGCTCCATTTAAAGAATGGAGATTGCGTGCGGGAACATGGGGCCTAACCAATTTTTGCAGGTATTTTGGTGCAGTTCCTGCCCTGATCTTGAACATGTATGTCAAGGCTTTGAACCGAACTCGGTTCTCTACCCTCAGCCAATGCAGGTCCCTCAGATGCTTCGAGATCCTTGCTGTCTTAGGAATCTTGCACAGCAACCTGGCTGCAGAGTTCTGGACCAGCTGCAGTCTCCTGGTCACGGCTAGATTGGAACCCAGGTATAAGATGTTACCGTAGTCAAGCCTAGATGTAATTAATGCATTGACTACGGTCTTCTGGGTATCCACAGGCAGCATCCAGATAATCTTCTGCAGCCATTTAAGGATCGTGAAGCAGATACCAGCCACTTTGTTAGCCTGCTGTTTCATTGATAATGAATCATCGATGCACACCCCCAAATTTCTAGCCGGGGTGGGGAAGGCACCCAAAGATGGCGGCCAATGGATGTCCTGCCACAGATCTCTATTTTTCCCCAGGAGAAGAATCTCAGTCTTCTCCCCATTGAGCTTCAGCTGGTTCGTGGACATCCAGCTGAAGATTTCCTGAAGGCCTAGTTTCAGCACAGAGGGGGATGAAGACTCTGAGTTGGTAAGGGAAAAAATAATCTGCGAATCATCCGCATAGGTCATAAGTTCTAGACCTACCCGCTCTGCCAAATCGGCGAGGGGGCGGAGATACAGGTTAAAAAATAGCGGGCTCAAAATTGAGCCCTGAGGCACGCCGTGGGGTGACAGAAAAATGTCCGACTGGGCATGTGAGGACGAGATCTGAAACGTCCTGTTGCTCAAGTAAGATCTAATCCAGTCCAGCGCTGTCCCTCCGACACCATCCTCACTCAGCCTGACAAGCAGTCTGTTGTGTGAGATGGTGTCGAAGGCTGCGCTTAGATCAAGCAGAACAAGAGCAACCGTTTGCCCGTCGTCCAAAAGTCCCCTGATCTTCTCCGTGACTCCCAGGAGGGCAGATTCGGTAGAGTGGCCTGCCCTAAAACCCGACTGGGAAAAATGGAGTAGGTTGTTATTCTCCGTGTATGTTGAAAGTACACCATGAATGTGCTTTTCCAGGATTTTTGAGAATGCTGGCAGCAGGGAAATCGGACGATAGTTGGCTAGTACCTCTGGATCAGCTGACTGCTTTTTCAACAGAGGGCTGACCATGGCGTGCTTCCAAAAAATGCCCTACTGGGCCCAACACGTGCCCCCAAGGGCAGAGGACCCTACATTCAACTAATAAATATTGTTGCCTGGGCCTTCCACGTGCCCCATGGGTGGCAGGCCCTAGATTTAATAAAAAAATAAAAGCCCCCTGTATGCCTTGTGGTCCCTTCCCGAACAACCGTCTCCGGCCCAGCCGCCATTTTGGACCCTCCACGACCAGGCCTCGTGTCGACCTCGGCCGCAGGCCCAGCCAAGCCCCGACATCGAGGCACCACCATCCACCCAGGGGGTAAAGAGATCACTTGGCAGGTCAATGGGAGAAGGAGTGTCGATGGCTCCCCTCCGCCAGGTTTCGATCGCCCCCAGCCTCCCTGGGCGCTGGCTCCACCCCCCTGCTGGGTGTCTGGACTCCCTCATCCCGGACCTCCCGCCCTCAAAGTGCGAGGGTCCGGACATCAAAGGGCGCCAGACCTATAACTGGGGGAGCTCCAGAGCAGGAAGGCAGTTGTATCCTGAAGTCGAGAGACACCGAGACGAACTCATCCTTGGAGGCCTGCTGGCGCTGCCGCGGCTCCTCTTCGTGAACTATCTTTGAAGGCCTGCAGGCGCTGCCGCTGCTCATCCTCGTCGTGAACCATCTTGAAGGCCTGCTGGCGCTGCCGCGGCTCATCCTCGTAAACCATCTTGAAGGCCTGCTGGCGCTGCCGCGGCTCATCCTCTTTGTGAACCATCTTGAAGGCCTGCTGGCGCGGCCGCGGCTCATCCTCTTCGTGAACCATCTTGAAGGCCTGCTGGCGCTGCCGCGGCCCCTCCTTGCGAACCCTCCAGCTCGAGGATTGTGAGCTCCACACCTGCTACCCCCGTACCGGACTGGTACTAAGACTGTCCCGCTACCCCCTTCCCCAAAGAGACTAGAATTGATGGGATCCTCGTATCCTGGTCCCCGCTGTATCGTCAAGTTAACCTGATTAAGAATACCTATAAACGTGTACGTAACCTATCTTGGTGTGGTGTCCATCTGTGGGGGGCAAGTTGCTCGTCCGTACGATTACCGGAGAGGGCCCTCGCCAGGAGACCTCTCCTCCTTGCTCGGCCGATCTCCGGGTCCCCGTCTAACAGTCTGGACTGGAATAATTATGAAAACGTGGCACATAGAATGTGCCTAAAAGCTTTTAATTACCCGAGTGCTATTCTTTTCTTACTAAGTAAGCACCAAGGTTTGGAAGATGAGCCAAAAATGTATGACCGTTTTGTATAGAAAAGCTCCAAGTGTCCTATTAAAAGTGTGGTAGTCATGCAGAGGTGCTGTAATTGTTGCATAAGATTTATGTATTTGTTTTTATTCATAAAATGCACAGCTATCGTTTTCTATACACTCGGACTGACACTGCCCCAATAAATGCATTGCCGCGCAGAATAGACATTATAGTACTGTCTAAGACACATAGAGCAAAGCCTATGCAGAAATTAAGGTATTGTCCTCTACTATTAAAGCAGTTCTGCTGAGAAGTGCTGGCTCTGTCTATCACGAGTAAACAGACTGTTGTGCTATCCACACTACGAGAATAATTTACCCTGCTCAAAAGAGTTGATTCTTTCTCAATAGAATTACAACCGTCTTGCTTAGAGTAGTACTGGTCAGTCCCACATCATGCACTGCCCTCTGCTGAGAAATGCCGGTACTGTGACTTTGCAGCAGTGGCCGAAACTTGTGCAATCTTGGTCACTGCATGTACTGTCAAATAGCCTTGTGAGCACAGAGGACTGGGGGGACTGGGGGGGGGGGGGGGGGGTCTCCGGAGGTTATGATGATCAACAAGGTGGTTTCAAGAAGCACCACTCCCTTCAAATACCGCACAATCTGCACCCTTCTCTTGGAGATTCTACCCCTTCAAAGCAAGTGTCAAGTGGCAATTATCTCTTCCCCTAAAGATGTCACGCGGCTCGAGACGCAGAGGCCGACGCCGGTGGCAGCACTTTGTGTCACCTCAGACAGCCTAATCGATAGTTTTCATATCTCGTTGTTCGTGTCTCTTTACTGCAGAGTAGAAGCGGCCCCTTCCGTCCTCCCGCGGGACAGCTTCACACAGAAATAGAAATCGCTTACATCGACAATAAATGCTAACACGGAGGGGAGGGAAAGCCCTCTTCAGCGCGCTGTCAACCACACCAGCCTGGACCTTGTTCACACCGAGCACGCAGCCTCTCGTTACACAGGGTCTGAAACATTCAGTTACGCCTTGCCTGCAGCCTCTCGTTACACAGGGGCTGAAACATTCCTTTAGGCTTAGCCTGCAGCTTCTGTTTAAACAGGGTATTCTGCAACCTTCCTCTTAATCTAACCGCTGCCTCTAGTCACATGGAGTTTGAAACATCCCCTTATTTGGAGACCGCGGTCTCTTTGTATCCTGGGTGTGAAACATTCCTTACACCTACTTTGCAGCTTCGCGTTACAGAGGGTCTGAAACATTTAAGCTAGGTTTCAAGTGCGGCATACATGTGGCCCGGGGCCCGCTCCCTTTCAGTTGGATAAGGCCAGCAGTTTTTCACAACAGCCCACAAACCTCTGGTTACATTTTACGGGGAGGAAAAGGACCCGGGGACACCGTAAACTATAAGCCTGCACTGTTTTTTATAAGGTGCGCGCGAAGGTCCCAAATAAAATTTTACTCTACCGAAAATAATCCTGGGGACAGGTACTTAATATGGGTAAATTGTGTCCGCCAGTAATGACTAATTTGTAAAGAAAAAAATTATCTAGGGCCGATGCCACCCACTTCTTTCACTGGAGTGGCCAACTTCCACCACTCTCGCTGCAACAACTAGAGGCCTTCGCAGCAACAAATGGCCAGGTCTGGCCAGTGCCGAAAGTGCCGCACTTCAAACGGAGCTTCAAGTGGCCCCGAGGACTGAAAGGGCGGTCCCTCATTTTAAAAACCTGTCGAGAAATAAACGGTTGAGCCAGGTGAGATACAGCCCATCGGTCTCAAGGGCGTTCGCAGGGAAAAGGGGGTCTCCACTCTAGAACTTTTCATACAAAAACTAAAAGGGTCAAATGGCGCACATGAAAGCCGATTTTTCACATTAATTTTCTAAACAAGCACTGTCAAAGCCAATAGGTCTGGCAATGCAAAGGGTGACCAGGCGTCCGGGGTTTGTCGGGGCAGTCCCGAATTTTTCACAATCTGTCACGCAGATTTTGGGAAATATAACCCCTGGGCCTGGTATTAAAGAGGGTTAACTGAAAACGGTGGGCGGTGACTATGTTTTCGAAATAAGTATAATTAGCAGCTGTTATATGAAAGCAATTTAATTAAAAAGGCATGCTACTGGCTTTAAAAATTGCCTTCCATTTATGTTCTTACTGCCTCTTCTCTAATTCTCTGGTGAGGAGCACGGCCATTCTCTACAGTCGGTTGAAGCAAAATTGTACTCTTATTTTTGTGCAATGTCCTGTTTTTGTACTTTAAAATTCTGGTCACCCTACAATTCGAGAGCTATTGTCTATGTCAATGTTAATGTTTTTTAACCGCCTTTGATCGGGAAGGGGGTGGGTGGCATCGCCAGCAGCCGTGGGGGTAGTGGTGATAGCAGGGGCAGTCTGAACTGGGAGCATGATTCGCAGCCGGTGACAGGGTGGGTGGGGGCAGCCGGCATATAGAATTAGATATACACTTCTATATAGACACCTTTACAAAAACACGTAAAGCCAACTTACCAAAAAACGCACCCATGCACAGATAGAGGCAGTGTTGCGCAGTATCAGAATTAAGAGTGTTTATTTTATTGACCGTAGAAGGCTAAAGGGCCGAGTCGGCCCTGAGACGAGCATGTCTCATTGGTATCATACCAGAGTGTGGTTTTTAGCGACGACTCAATGCGCTGTAACTCTCTAACACCACCCATGTTTTGCTGGAAATGTCTTCTTGATCTGACATTTTTCTATTCCAAAGTGCAGTTATAGGACGGAGAGGGGAAAAAAGGTTGAAAATACAAAAAATAACTAACTAAATAAAGCAAGACAGAGTGGTCGCAAAGTGGCCAGATTGGTCTTATTCACACCGAAACACCTTAGTTCCACTTTACAGAGTTTGCCAGTGAAGTACTACCTTTTTCTCGTCTTTCTTTGAACAGCATTGTTTTCCCCAGTGCACCATTCCTAGTGGTACTGCAATACTTGGTTGATGCCTGGGTTGGAAAACATTTAATATGATCCTTATCAACTGTTTTCCTTATGTTGGTTTATAAAATATGTACTACAGCTCTGTGTTCAGGGATGAGGTCTTTTAAAATCATACTTCTTACGTTTTGTAAGGATCTAAGCAATAGAAATTGAAACGGGTCCCTTCTGGGCCCTGCAGTCATGTCCTTCGCTTTTCAGGCGAAAACGCGCATTGATTTCTAAATAATTAGTGTGAAAGCATTAAGGTAACCATGTTACTGTTTACATTTCACACGTTTTACTTAAACTTGCATTCCCTAGGAGTATAGTTTTTCCAGGACGTTACTTTTTTTTCAGGCAGTAGATTACTCTTGCCTAGTGCATAATTTGAATTGAGTCGCACCCAGGGGTTTATAGCGGGTCACAATTGGGCTGTAGAGGAAGGCAGTGCAAGTTTCTGGCAGTAGGGCACTATGTTGTTCAGTGGGGGAAAGGACGTGGCA
This sequence comes from Lissotriton vulgaris, assembly GCF_964263255.1. Lineage (NCBI taxonomy): Eukaryota > Metazoa > Chordata > Amphibia > Caudata > Salamandridae > Lissotriton > Lissotriton vulgaris. The sequence goes on from NC_141693.1 coordinate 427,796,958, forward strand.
CTATTGCCAGAGCTGCCGAATCTGGAACTGGGGAACCAAGTTTAGCCTTCAAGACCAGTCCACCAGACCACTCTCCTGAGGGAGCACGTTCACATGCTAGACCTTCGAAGGCCCCGCTAGATCTTAGAATCACTGGTGTCTTAACAGCAGGGGCACCTAGCGGTGGCAAGTGTGGGATAACCTTGAAGCCAATCCAACGTAATCTATTCTGAAGTTAACCTCCAGTCTTGTGGGTAGGCCTAAGAAGCAGCACACCCTAGAGCAACAGTGACTCTGTCACTGATGTCACAGGACCCTTGAGGCCAGCCCATCTCAACCACTGGTACCTCCATCGGCCTTGTTTCAGCAGTAGTAGTGCAAATCACTAGGGGTTGGCAATGCAGGATTTCCACACATTACAAAGGAAGTTTGAAAACTTGTGTCTCTCTGCTTCATGCACAAGCACTTTTAAGATGCGCTGCCTGCTTTGGGGCCACTGAAATGATGCAGCAATCAGCTACGGTAAGAGCAGTGGGGCTAGGGGTGGAGGGGATTCCGACAGGCCACGAGAAAAAATTATTTTATTTAATTTTCCCTTGTGGTCAACTGTCGAATCCCTGCCCAACCCGGCCCACTGCTCTTATCTGCAGGGGCTGCGGCTTGCAGCACTGGAAGACAACATTATGTCACAGTGTTGACTAAATTATACAGTAAACAAAAAAAGGCCGCAATGCGGTATGTTTTCTGATACTTTATTATCAACATTTTTACACTAGTAGTCTGCAAAGATTTTGCCTCATTAGTACCAGTGTAACATAAATGCAGCAGTGAGAAAGGTGACCAGTGGACCTTTGCAAAGGGCTCTCCACTTTGCAGCAACACAAGTCAGACTTTTTAGTAACTTTTGATCCATTTGAGCTTCAAACAATTTTTTTGTTAAAATCGTCAGATTATGCAGCAGATGATATGTTATGGGGCAAATAATGCGGAGGCATAATTATGTGAAAAACATTGGCAAACTAGGATATTTTGCCATTCATGTTTGAACTGCTCTTATGGCAAAAGGAATGAAAAGTGCTGATGACAGACCTGCATGGCTCGGAAACAAATGGCATTGGATACCACTTTTAGGTGCACTTGGGACATTTTATGATTGACTTTGTGGATGTATGATAATGTCAGTAACTCATATTAACCCTTACATAAACATGTATATCCATTGTTAGAATTAAATAACGTAATAAGCTGTAAATGGTCAGTGAAATGCCAAACAATACTAAAAATTGGGATGTTTTGCTCTTTCTGGCCACACCGAACTCCACCCACCCACTGACCCAATCCTCTGGTTATTCCCGCCCTCTGATTCTCCGTCCACAGTTACCATACCATTTCACCCCATTTCGACCACTGGCTAGAGAGAATAGCTGTTCAAAGGTAATGTAAACCAAGGTTTTCTTTAGTTTCATCTGAGATACAGCCTGAGTGGCGAAAACTGCCTTCTGGATGCTTAGACTCCTCTCAGCATGGATTCAGGAAAGAATTTAGCACTGAGTCAGCCCTCACCATCGTACTTGACAAGATCCGTACATCAGTAGATGAGGGCCAGACATCTCTCCTGGTCCTGCTAGACCTAACGGCGGCTTTCGATACCCTCTCCCCCTCGGTACTTACATCTCGGCTGAGGGAGGTGGGGGTTAAGAACGCAGCTCTTGATCTCTTGTCCTCCTTTCTTACAGGGAGGGAACAAAGAGTCAAGCTTGGGGAGTTTCTATCTCCATCCCGTCCTGTGCTATGTGGGGTTCCTCAGGGGTCGGCCCTTAGTCCGACCCTTTTTAATATCTATGTTACCCCACTGGCCAAACTCATAAGATCTTTCGGGATGGAGGTAGTCTCGTACGCCGACGACACTCAAATCCTCGTTTCTCTACCCCATTCAGATGAACTAATCGCCTCCAAATTTAGATCCTGCATGGAGGCGGTCGGTAAATGGATGGTTTTGAATTCTTTGAAACTGAATGGGGAGAAAACAGAGGTGATGGTGTTTGGGGGAAAAGAAAACATCTGGTCAGCCAACTGGTGGCCTGACTCCCTTGGTACCTGTCCCTCCCCCACATCCTCTGCTAAAAATCTCGGGGTGATAGTAGACCCTGCCCTTGACCTAGGCAGCCAGGTGAGCAGAACTGTCTCCACTTGCTGGGGCCTGATTCATACTCTCCGTAGGGTCAGGAAATTTCTTTCTCTTCAGGCAAGAAAACAAATAGCGGTCGCTCTCATCGGCTCGCGTTTGGACTATTGCAATGCGCTGTATGCAGGACTCAATAAAGGACAGCTGCAGCGCTTGCAGGTGGTCCAAAACGCCGTAGCCAGATTTGTCCTGGATATCCCCAGACGCTCTTCAGCCACTGCAGCCAGGAAAACACTGCACTGGCTGCCGATAGAACAGCGTATTCGGTTCAAGGTCTTGTGTATGACCTATAGAGCCATCGCTAAGAAGAGCGACACGGGAATTGGTTCCATCATCTCCCACTATGTTCCCCTCAGAAACCTGCGCTCCTCTGGGAAACTGCTCCTTGCAGCTCCCCGTGTACGGAAAGCCAGGTGGGGTGGCAGAGCCTTTTCCACTCTGGCTCCTAAATGGTGGAATGAACTTCCCCTGGATCTGAGATCCCTTCCATCCCTACAGATTTTTCGCACTGCCTTAAAGACCTTTCTCTTTAAGCAAGCTTACGTTTGAGATTCTAATGTTTCCTCTCTTGGTCCTTCTTGACCTTTGGCTAGGCGCCTTGATACCTTCGGGTTATTGTTCTGCGCAATACAAATTATTTTTCAATTCAATTCAATTCGTATATATGCACTGGGCTGAATCGGAGAGACGTCCACATAAAGCATAATTTGTGATTTTCTTATAGTTATTTTACGGGAAGAGTGAAACCGAGATGAGTATAGTATATCATGGTGCTGATCTCCGTTTACTTAAAGCAGAAGGTGTGGCTGAAATGCTGAGCGGTTTAATTGGCGCTGCTCTGCTTACAGCTGCTCTGTAACTGGAGCACAGGGTTCCTGTCCATGCAATGCCCCCACCCCCTCCCTCCGTCCGTCCGTCCACTTCGAACCGAAAACACCAGTCCGCCTGGTGGGAAAATGACCAAAATATTGAAGTGCAGAGGTAATTGGTGTGGTTGTCAGGGCGAAGTGAAGGCGGTTGTCACGGTGATCGGATACACGGAGCGAGGGCGACAGATGCTTATCTTTGTTTTGGACTTGAAGGAATCAGCAGGTGCACAGCCTGGGCCCGAGGGCCGCGGGAAAGATTCCAACTGGCAGTGGGAAGGCCGTCTGACCAAGGTATCAAAGCAGACCAACGGGGCGGTCCTCGCGGCCCCCCTTCCTAGGGGAACCAGTGTAGTCCAACATCAGGAGGGGACACACAGCCATGACTCTAGTAAAACAAAACAACGAGAGTCAGGTGACATTGTCTCAAGCCGCAGACACTACAAACAGCCAAACGTCATAAGGAATAGCTAACCAACCGAAAGGGACCTAACAAGTCCAACAATTAGGGGTCGAAAACCAAACTCCGTGGGGTCGACCTTTGTGGCCCACCGTCCTCCTCAACGTCACCGGGCGAGCACAACGCCAAATAAGGGGTGGGAGGGGGGAGGGGAGGATTGGTCGCAGCCTGCAATCTGGTACACTAAAGAACCACACAAAAAGCAGGTCATGTCTGCAGCCCATAGACTATAAAGAGCCAAATACTATCAGGGTGGGGAGCTATCAACGCGTCATCCCAAGAGTCCAACACAAACACAGGGCCTTCCCCAAAGTACTGGAAGAATCCAGTGCAAAGGGGCAGAGTCTAGTCTACAGCCACGGACACTTTAAACAGTCCATCATGACCACTCATACCAGCTCTCCCGTCCCCCCAGCATTGGCTGAATCAAACACCAAAACAGTGGCCAGGCCCACGATATGGAGAAGAGGCACTTTCCAGCCAACGATACCAGAATATTAAAACACCAACAGGGTGGCAACTATGTCCACTTAACACCCTCTCTAAATTCGCACTGGAAATATTCATAACAAAAAGGCCACTCTCTCTATCCTCGGGCACTTGATTTCCAAATGTCCACGTCGCAGGCACTGAAATAGCACATGAGAGCCACCATGGTGGGCCCCCAGGCCCTCGAATAACACAAATAGGGTATCCACTATCCTCCTATACATCCCAGCTTCGTGGCATGGTCTTAACCGTGATTTCCGAATGACTAATGCAATTTGGGGAGTGCCAGCACTATCCGATCTTTACACCAATCAAGGCCTCAAGTGAGCACTGCAGTTTCACGAGTTACTACCTAACTGGCTTAGACCAAGGTAGTAGCAAGTAGCGCTTCAACGGACCACCGTGGTTAGTACCGTTATGTGAGTGGTGACTCCTTTGGGCTACTACCGCTATGCGAGTAGCGCCCCCTGAAGTCTGTATCGTGCCAGGCTCGAACACAATAGCTCTGGTAAGCACCCCTGTGAGAACATGGTTCTGGTAATCACCGCTGTGTAAAGTGTCATTAAAAGTGCACTTGCGGGGTTCGGATAACCATAAACGGCTGCAGCGCGCTGAATTTATATGCTGTGGCAGCACAAGTAAATCGTGTCATGCTATGACATAACAGCCCGGGTGAACGTTCTGTGAGCAGTGCTCATGCTCCTACACTATGCTTCTGGTAGGTACCGCTGTGTGAGCAGAGGTAGCAAAAGTGCACACTGTCCCAAGCGCAGAAAACGTCCCTGGCCTGGGAAACGCCGCTGTATGAACTGGAGTAGGAATGGAGCATCGTGCAATGCGCGAGCGCACTTGTGTTCGTGTCACGCACATGCACCATGGTCTTGAGCAAGCACCACGCGTGTTCCCACAGGCGATCCTTCTGCCCTGTAGTGCCAGTTCCTTAGGACATGAATGCACTGAGCGATCACACCTGGTCGATGCCTATATGTACTCCGGGATTTCTCAGAGCGCGTCGAGACAGATCTTTAAGAAGAAAGATTAGAAAGTAGAAATATCGCTATCACGCGGCAGGAAAAGCCAGGAGGGAGCCTCGTGTAAAAGGGGACGCGGGGGTCAGATAACCACGCAGCTTCAGCCCAGAGAACCTTTATCTTCTTGATAGCCCAGAGCCCAGAGGGAGCTCCAGGCTTTTCATCTCCTATGCGCAGAGTCAGTCTTTGCTAAGATAGCGGCGTGGGCAGAGAGACATTTGGCGCCATTGCTGATGGTAGTAAATTAAATGAGGCAGCAGGGTTCCTTTTGTACTCGCTAGTCAGTACCTGGATGAGTAGGGGCTGGCCCCTGGGCACAAACATCCCCAAGTTCACCTAAATCATCCGATAGCTTGGCTGCCTCATGCAGATGATGGTTTTGTTGACGTGTGCAAGAGGGTGAATGGAGGGCAAGGAAGGGGAGTAAGGGGATGTTAAAAACATCGCCTACCTTATAATAATGGACTAAAACTACTTTAAACTTGCAAATCAGTCAGAAAGTAACAGGCAGGGACAAGTCTGGAGAAACAAGAGCGCTGGTGGGGGGGGGGGGGGCTGAAACTTTTAAGCAATAGTCAGAGTGGAGCTGCAGGGGCTCTTGGAAGGGGTGAAACAACAACAAAGCCTCATTAACAAGCACATGGTCTTTTAAAGACCCGTGAAGTGCTCGAGTGCGGCTGTGTGTGTGCCCCGGAGCTGTCTGAGCCCGGGCTGCCACACACGAAGGGGGTGGGGGGACGCCTTTTGATTCCAATGTGTGTTGCGCGTCTGTTGCAAATGTCTAAGGTATGTTGTAGAGCAGAGTGACTGCTGTGCAGCATGTTGAAAAGTGTTATATGCACTTCTGTTACCTTGTATATAACAAAGAATATATTACGTACAACTGAACGACCTTATTAAACAAGCATTTGCAATGCACTAGGTCTCACAATTGCAAGATTTTGATCTATTGGCATTGTGAATGACAAAGCCTTTCTTTTGGGTTTAAAAAATCAGGATTAATAAAAGGCATTGTCCTTTACAATACCAATAGGTCAACGTTTCTGAAATGCAAAACCTATTTCATTGCAAATACTTGTTACTCTGGGGTATTGGCGAAATTGTCCATGCTTAAACAGTACAGTTAGTGTAAGGTAAAAGTCTAGTCCATGAAGGAGGAAGAAGGAGGAAGGAGGAGAAAGAAGGAGGAAGGAGGAGAAAGAAGGAGGAAGGAGGAGAAAGAAGGAGGAAGGAGGAGAAAGAAGGAAGAAGGAAGGAGGAGAAAGAAGGAAGAAGGAAGAAGGAGAAAGAAGGAAGAAGGAAGGAGAAGGAGAAGGAGAAGGAGAAGGAGAAGGAGAAGGAGAAGAAGGAGTAGGAGAAGGAGAAGAAGGAGGAGGAGAAGGAGAAGGAGAAGAAGGAGAAGGAGAAGGAGAAGGAGAAGAAGGAGGAGGAGAAGGAGAAGGAGAAGGAGGAGAATGAGAAGAATGAGGAGGAGAATGAGGAGGAGAAGGAGAAGGAGAAGGAGAAGGAGGAGGAGGAGGAGGAGAAGGAGGAGGAGGAGAAGAAGAAGGAGGAGGAGGAGAAGAAGGAGGAGGAGGAGAAGAAGGAGAAGGAGGAGAAGAAGGAGAAGAAGGAGAAGGAGGAGAAGGAGGAGAAGGAGAAGAAGGAGAAGAAGGAGGAGAAGGAGGAGAAGGAAGAGGAGGAGGAGGAGGAGGAGGAGGTGGTGGTGGTGACTGGTGAATTCTAGTTACAGTAAGAACCTGGTATTTTGTTTTTTTCCTTACTTTCCATATAAAATATGGTTAAAAAAAATATGGTTGAAATATTTATTGGAGGATTGTAAAATGCACATGTAGTGTTAGTCTTTTTCATATTAATAGCCGTAGCTCTAGTGTGAAGAGAATCATGCTGCAGCTGTTTCCCTTAGTCACTGTGTTAAGTTTTGTAGAATGCCAAATCTCCCGCAGCGGAAAAAAACAGTAACTTTTCTGGCACAAGGGGACACTCCGATCCTGTGACGAATGGATGCTACTGGATGAGGAGGAAATGAGACTTAAGCTGTGGAGATATAGTCTGAGGCTTTCATGACTGATTGGTCTGGGAGATGGAGTCCCTGATCCTTTGTTAAAAACAGGAACTGGTTGAGACAAAATACCGATCTGGTTTTAAATGATTGAAAGAGTTAAAGTGAGAAACCCGAATTGGTATGCTTGGAGGCACATGGAAAAAAATATTGACGAAAATGTACCACGGAAAACAGACAGGAAGCCTATTAAACTAGAACGCAAGGGGTGCGCACACACGTGCCACATCAAGACATCTGTTTGAAGAAGTAAACAGGTGGGGGGAGTACAGGAGCGCTAAGCAGCAGCTGTTTGCTCTTTTTCAAAGCACACACTCGTACTTATGGCACGCTGCCGCGCATTCCCGCAGGCGGTATGCCACCACAAGCAAGAGTATGTGCTTGGAAAAACATCTGTACGACGGCTAAAGGTCTCCTATGAAGTGCATGTGCGCTGCGTAGGCAAGACCTAAAAATTAATTAACAAAAAGTCTTCCAGTTTTTTTGTCCTTTAATGCTGGCAGCTTCTTCCTGCCTGCTCTAATGCTAGTCTGTTATAGATTTTTTTGTTATGGGGAGGAGGGGCATAAACAATGGGAGGGTGGAGGTTGGGAAATAGCACTGGAATTCTAACACGAGCAGTGGATGGACACTAGGAAAGAATCAACAGATGCCAGATTCCGAGCGCAGACTCCACTTATGGCAATGAGGCATATTAAAAGCTGCGTGGGGAGAGTCTGAACTCAGTATAATATATAAAGCAGCATTGAGGTCAGGGAGTGAGTGAGTGAGTGAGTGAGTGTGTGTGTGTGTGTGTGTGTGTGTGTGTGTGTGTTTGTGTGTGTGTGTGTGTGTGTGTGTGTGTGTGTTAAAACATGTGAGAAAAACAGACAGTTAGTTTGAGAGGAGAGCAATAGTATAGAAAAAATGATACCCAAAGGAAGGACAAAATGTGACCAGAAAGAGAAACAAGAGAGCTAGGATGAGTAAGAAATTGTGTTTGTGTATTGGCTTGAGAGAAAGACAAAGTAAGAGATAGAAGAGTGAAACTGAGAGGGGGAACACAGTGCGTGTCAGAATGAGAGTGACCACAGGAGAGATTACAAGAAATCAAGGAGGAGTGCCTTGGTGATGGCCAGAAACAGAGAAGGAAGAAGACTAGAGACAGAGGGGGAAAAAGAGCAGCAAAGAGGAAAAGAAAAAGAGGAAAGGCTGAGAGGAAGAGTAGAAAGAGGACAGAAAGCAGAAGAAGAGAAAGTACTAATTGTAGAAAAAACCTAGTCAGAAAATGACTACGGGGAAGCTCTTCCCAGATCTGCGCTGGCTGGTAAAAAACAGAAAAGAACTCACAGCAGCGCATCTTGGTGGCGCCTACACAGGCATTGTGAAAGTTACTTCTGGCACAAATAAGGCCACGTAGAGCTGAATGACGGCATGGCACCCAAGGGGTACGGTTTACAAAAACATTCTGATCCAGTCCTATGTCTGGGGATAAGCCAAAGGTAAGGAATCTGCAGTTTATCAGAGAAACTCCTTACACATTTCTTGGGTTGGTAGAGGGATCCAATGTCCAGCAGAATGTATGTGTTTGAAGATATGTCGGTAGCCACTGCTATCGGATGCCTCAATAGCCAGTTAATTCTATATATGGCTGTTACGAATGGTCAACAGAGTTCGGCCTTAGTCTCTGCTGTTGTATGAAGGTGTGTTGGTGTTTAGTGCTTTTGTGAGCATGTATGATCCTCGGCAGGTCTGTGCAGAGTTCGGTCTACAGTGTGCTGTCGGAGACTGCGTCATTGTGAAATGCTGTTCGGGCCCAAAGACCGCTGTATAAGGCCCATCTGGGCTGTGCTGGTTTCGTACTCATGATTTCAAGATTATTCTTGAACTTACCTCTGAAAATTAAGAAAGCATATCATTAGTCCTGAGAAAGTAAAACAGTAAATAGTGGTCATCACATTAAAACATAGCTTTTAATATTAAATGAGGCGGGGAAAACCTGCACATTGCACAACCAACCTAACTTGCTCTCACACCCTAAACTGCCTCAAATTTAGGATTTACCCCTGCTGGCCACAGCAGGTCAGGTGGTTAATTTCCATTTTAAGTCCCTGCCCTCTTTAGCACAGAACAGTTGCGAAAAGTGTACACATCTACAAAGACGAGTCTCAATCAACAGAAGCACAAGAATCAACAGAGGAAATTATGACCACTTCAAATGGGGTAGAGAAGCATCACAACCTCTCCTCCTGCTCTGCAATCTAGCAATACCTAAACTTCACCAACCCATTTATCAGTCTCACTACCATTTGCTCGGGCCCACATAGTCCCCTCTAATAATAACATAATAACATCCAACTGTATTCATTTTAATCTGCCCAAAAAAATCTGGAGAAAATGCATGGAATATTTTTTTTTACTCGAAAACAAATTTCTAGTCGCAATAACCCACAACACACCTGGATTAACCATTAACCTTGGGTTACAGATTAGCGTGTGGGAGGAATAAGGTTATTGATTGAGGAGGGTGAAACCCTTCTCAAACAATCCTCCGCGGGGTGAACCAAAAAAATTCACTAAATCAACCTGCGCGTAACCCTCTGGTAGCAAGGCACAAAAAGCAGTCCAGCTTAATTTAGAGGCACTGTACTGTGTAAAGTATTTATGCAACACGTAAACCATAATAATTAGAAAACATAAGAAAAATCGCACACCAACCTAGAAACAGTACATTTTAATAAATACAATTACACCAAAACAACAATATTCCAATCAGTATAACTATAGATATTTAAAAGTCTTAGAGTCTATTTCGATGAGGCTGCTGATTGCACGCTGTGAGGTGCTATGATGCATAGTCCTGGAAAGCTGGGTCAGACAAGATGTTATTCTGCCATTTTAACAATCCGGGTACAAGGAAGGGACCTCCATCATCAATAACACTGCGGCACAGGCATATCTGGTGGAGTAGGTAAACCAGCCCAATAATCCCAGCTATTCGCTTGCTTCGTCAACTACATCATTGCAGTCAACGGCATGGATTGGCATATGCTCTGAAATAAACTATATAGATGGGGGAATACCAAAAAGACTGCTTTATGTAGTGATCGCTTTCTACTCCAAAACCTGGGTGAGAATCAAGCTCACCTTTACGGGCACCAGAAAAGTTTACACAGATCAAGGCTCAAAACAAGGCTGCGTCCTTGCACTTATGCTTTTTAACTTGAATGCCGCAGACCTTGATAAATGTTTATAAGCAGCCATCTATGAAATAACTAAAGAAACGTGGGTAAAGATATGGACAAGAGCTGCAAAATCACCCATACGTGTGGAGCATACAGAAAAACACAAACTATTAACAAGGTGTTACTTTACACCTGTCAGGGGAAAATTAATCATGGGCAGACCAAATCTCTGCTGGCGGGGATGTGGGGCAAGAGGGGACTAGATACATATGTGGTGGTCATGCCATCTAGTTTGCAATCTTTGGGAGCAGATCCTACAAGAAGTAGAAGCAACTACGAAGACAAAACTTCCAAAGGATCCCCTTATCCTATTACTGGGGTCACCAGGAGACACGTTTGTATATACATTGACCACCCTACCTGCAAACTCATCTGCTCTTAGCAGCTTGTCTAACCCTAGCTCAATTCTGAAAACAGGGCCTAATTACCCCTATTCATTTTTGGTAGTCCAAAATATGGTCAATCTATGCAAACGAAAAACTAACGGCACGAAGAACAAGTTATTTACCTTCGGTAACGCTTTTTCTGGTGGATACAGTATCTGCCTTGTGAATATCCCCTGCGCCAGCAGCATTCGGAAACTTTTGTAGTTCTTCACGTCGACGAGGAAGCGGACGACGTCACAGGGGCACAGCTTCGCTCGCGACCTCGCCGACGTCAGCGGATCCATAAGAACTTAGTCGGTGTGATGATGTCCGTTCCGCTCTTTTTTCCGTGCCCCCGAGGCACACGGACGGACCAACATAAATAGGTCCAGTATACACAGTACATAGTATTCAAATCAACACAGTGTGAAATCAATGCAAAAAGCAAGAAGAAATAAACATTTCCATTAAAAGATATAACCATAAAAATAATTATGCAGGCATGGAAGAGTGGACAACGGGGAGGCGGGTGGGTCAGTGAGGAATCCACAGGCAGATACTGTATCCACCAGAAAAAGCGTTACCGAAGGTAAGTAACTTGTTCTTCTGATGGATACATCTGCCAGTGGATTCCTCACCTTGTGAATAGAATCCCACAGCAGTCCCCACTCCTGGAGGAGGGTGTCCACTCTTCTATACCAAGAAATCCTGTAGGACAGAGCGCGCAAAGTGGCCATCCCTCCTCACTTCGGAATCTAAGCAGTAATGCTTCGCGAAAATGTGGAGGAAGGCCCAAGTTGCCGCTCTACAAATGTCTTTAACAGGAACACCAGATGTAGAAGACTTTGCCCTGGTAGAATGAGCTCTTAAACCCTCTGGAGGTTCCTTATCGGCCAAACAGTAACAAATATTGATGCACAAGACAATCCATCTGGAAAGTGTGCGCTTGTGCACCGCTCTGCCTTTTTTGCAGCCAGAAAAACCCAAACCCACGAAGAGCTGGTCATCCAGACAATAGTCTTGAGTTCTAGCAAGGTAGAACTAAACGGGTCCAAACAGTGAAGTCGCTCCTCCTCCCTAGAAGGGTGAGAGGGAGAATAGAAAGAAGGAAGGGTAATGGACTGCCCCAGATGGAAGGGAGTTACCACCTTAGGCAGAAAAGCAGCCCTAGTTCTAAGAACCAATCTTTCAGCATGAATGGTCAAGAATGGGGGTTTTGAACTCAGAGCTTGAAGCTCACTTGCCCTCCTTACCGAGGAAATAGCAACTAGAAAGACAATTTTAAAAGACAACAGTCTCAAGGGACACTTGTGCGAGGGCTCAAAGGGAGAACCCATCAAGTAGGTTAAGACAAGATCTAAGTCCCATTGAGGCACAATAAACGGAGGTGGCGGAAATTTGTTGGTAAGGCTCTTAATAAAACGTAACACAATAGGAGATTTAAACAAGGACGGCTGATCCGGCAAACAAAGGAATGCCGATAAATAGCCCTTCAGAGAAGCCACTGCAAAGCCCTGCTGGGCTAAAGAAAGAGCAAACTGAAGGATGTTTGATAAACAGGCCCTTAAGGGGTCAATAGACTTCTCTCCACCCCATGAGACAAATTTGGACCACCTATAGGAATAAATAGACTTGGCGGAGTGCCGCCTGGCCGAAAGAATCACATCCACCACGTTAGGCAGGAGAGAGAAAGAATTCAGATTGCCCCGTTCAATCTCCAGGCATGAAGGTGTAAGCTCTGGAGGTGGGGGTGTAGAACCTGCCCCCACAACTGCGAGGGGAGATCTGCCCTGAGAGGGAGACAGAGCGGAGGGCACGAGGAGAGGTGGAGAAGATCTGTGTACCACACCCTTCTTGGCCAATCCGGGGCGATCAATATGACTTGGGCCCGGTCTTGGCGAATCTTCCTCACAATCCGAGGAATCAAGGGTATGGGAGGAAACGCATAAAGGAGTTGTGAGCCCCAACTCAACTGAAACGCGTCTCCCAGCGCTCCCTGCATCGGATACTGGAAACTGCAGAATGACCGGCAGTGAGAGTTCTCGTGAGTGGCAAACCGGTCCACCCGAGGAGTTCCCCACGTCCGGAAGATGCGATGAACCACCTCCGGATGAAGCCTCCACACGTGATCGGCTAAAAAATGCAGACAAACTGTCTGCACGTACGTTCAGAACTCCGGCTAGATGATTTGCCATCAGACAAATCTGATGGTCCCGAACCCAGGACCAGAGACAATGCGACCCCACTCCTTCGTTTGTTGACATACCACATCGCGGTAGTGTTGTCAGTTAGGACCTGAACCGACTGACCGCGGAGGGAAGGGAGGAAGGCCTTGAGCGCCAAACATATCACCCGCAACACTAGAAGGTTGATGTGAAGCAACCTTTCCTCTGGAGACCAATGACGTTTGATCTCCAGGTCCCCCAGATGAGCACCCCACCCTAGAGTGGATGCATCCGTTATTAATGTGGCCACCGATGGAGGGAGATGGAAGGGCTTTCCCTGAGTCAGATTGCCCTCCACGCTCCACCAACACAGATCCGCTGCAGCTTCTCTGGAGATCCTCACAGACTCCCTGAGATCTCGTTTGTGCTGATACCACTACCTGCGGAGGCACCACTGGAGTGCCCTCATGTGCCATCGTGCATGGTTGACCAACAGAATGCAGGAAGCAAACCGACCGAGCAGGTGAAGGGCCTTCAGGACTGGAACAACTGCTCCATTGTAAAACAAAGGAATCATTTCCTAAATGTCGAGAATCCTTTGCGGAGGAGGGAATGCTCGACAGACAGTCGTGTCCAGTACCACCCCTATAAACAGGTTGCGCTGAGAGGACACCAGGTGAGACTTGGGCACATTGATCGAAAAACCCCAATTTGTACAACAGCTGCGTCCTGCAAGTAGATCGACACCATCCAGTCCTCTTGCTACAGCGCTTGAATAACCTGCGCTAGGGTGAGCATCTTGAACTTTTCTTGTTTCAGAAAAAGATACAAGATCCTGAGATCCAGGATTGGACGTAACCTGCCATCCTTCTTGGATATCAGAAAGTACCGGGAGTAGCATCCCTGACCACTTTCCTGCTCTGGCACCATCTCCATCGCACCTTTTTTAATAAAGCTAGAAATTCCTCTTGTAGAAGAAGAAGATTGTCCTCCGAGCAAACCCCTTGACAAGGAGGGTAATTTGGAGGGAATTCCCCACAAGATTGAGAACCCAAAGGTCTGTAGTGACCGATTCCCAATCTTGTAAAAAACATGAGCAAGCCGACCCCCCACAGGACCAACATGATCCAGAATGGTGGATCTAGGGCTGCTTTGCTGTGGTAAGAGGGGGAGAGGTAGAGGAGGAGGGCTGACTACCTCGTGGGCGACCTCTGTTCCTGCCCCTATATGACATATAGGGTGTGCTGCTGCTGAGGCGGTCTGTATGTCCGAAAGGACGACCTTCCAAAGCCCCTGAACATCCTATAAGAAGAACCCCTAGGCTGTGTCTGCAGACCCAGAGACTTGGCTGTAGCCTTGCTTTCTTTAAATCTTTCCAAAGCTGCATCTGCCTTTTCCCCAAGAAGTCCAGGACCATTAAATGGGAGGTCCAAAAGAGTTTCCTGGACATCCTGAGAGAATTCCGAAGACTTAAGACAGGCACTCCTCCTAGATGCAACCGAAGACCCCATTATCCTGGGTACAGAGTCCGCTGCACCAAGGCCACTCTGGATCGCCTGTCTTGCAGCCGCCTCTGTCAGACAAGACCTCATCAAAGTTCTTTCTGTCCTCCTCCGATAACTTTGGGGTCAGCTGTTTAGCAGAATCCATTAAGGCATGGATGTACCTGCCCAAAAGGCAAGTAGCATTGGTGGACTTAAAGCCATAGAAGTTGATGAAAACACTTTCAGCAGCCTGATCCAGTCTCTTAGGCTCGTACACCCGGAGTCTGTGGAAAAGCACCAGCCTCAATGGGGCGCGACAACCGGTATAAATTGTCCTAGGTGCATGAGTGCAGATGCAGATGCTATTCATATGTTTGCAACATGTCCATGTTTAGTTACAGTACTTAAGGAGATAGAAATGTTTTTACAAAGGGCACTAAAACTAGCTGCTAATTTAACACCTGCGATTATTTTGTTAGGTGTAGATGGAAATAATGATGTTGTGACAGGGAATTACTTTATTTTTGTTGCCATGGCAGTGTATAGACTGTGCGTTGCCACTGCATGGTTAGACCGAATGGCGCCATCATTCCAACAATGGTTAGCTAGGTTGTTGGGTATATATAATTTAGAAAGAGCAATCTACTCAAGAAGAGGGAAAAACTCGAGGAAACTAGGCTTGGTAATATGGGAGGTAATAACGAAATGGAAGGAAGAAGGATGATCTGTATAGGAAATGTATATAATGTGTATATAATGTGTATATAATGTGTAAATAATGTATAATGCATATAGAGTGCATAATTGACATCAATATGTATGTATAAGGAGAGCGATTCCATCCTATCCCAATAAGGAGTGATGTAATATTTTGGTATTAAGAAGAAGTTCTTGGGTGAGGGCAGATGAAACAAATGGCGGAAATTTCATATGATTATGCATTATTGTTTTTCTATATCATTTGCTCCATGCCCCCTCTGTGCTCCAGAGGGTGAAAAATTTATAAAAATCTGCGAATAAAAAGATTTAAAAAAAAAAAAAAAAGGAAAAGCACCAGCCGATTTCTTTGAGCAGGCGGCTTGAATAACTAAGTTCTCAAGTGTAGGATGTGAGGATAAAAACTCCGGATCTCCTGGAGCCGACCTATATCTTCTGGCAACTGATCTTGAGACTGCCGGAGCCGAAAAGGGTTTTTGCCAAACCTCCATAATTGGCTCAGTGATGGCATCATTGAATGGAAGTAAAGGTTCAATTACTGCAGAAGGAGAATGAAGTACCTCTGTCAGAATGTTGGATTTAAATTCTGTTGTCGGGAGATGTAAGTGCAAAAGATCAGCAGCCTTACGAATCATGGTGTGGTAAGGAACCACATCTTTAGAGGGAACCTCAAGGAGGAGAGAGTTTCCATTCAGGTGATAATTCCAAACCACTTGCAACTCCAAGTTTCAAAAAAGTCCTGACTCCCGAAGTTCACCTTCCTCTATCTCATCCTCCCTATATTGTTGCTCCTCCAGTAATCTTTGTGCATCCCATCTGGACCTTTTCTTCGGGGCCAACGGAGTCGTACACAGATCCAACGGATTTGGAACCAGCATCAAACCCGGATCGAGGGGCACATTCGAAGTCGACCGAAGTTGAGCTGACGACGCCGGTGATGGTGGAATCGACTTTGGCGTCTACTTCCTCGGCGCCGGGAAATTCCAGGACGGAGCCGCAGGAAGAAAAAGGCATATAGGGAGCTGGTGCATATACTTGAGGAACTCCAAAATTGAATGCCATGGGACCCAAAGGCGCACCAGAGGGGTATATTGCCCTCGCAAAGACACCATACAAGGCATTAAGATAATGCAATAGGTCTTGCCCTGGACCTGGAAAAGGAGGGTACTCGCCTGGAATACGCTCGGGTATAGGCATCAACGGACTCGGCCTGCCGGCGTCAACGGTGGAACCACTGGTACCTCTTCTACCGGAGCCGGAGAATGCTCTGGAGATGGAATCGGCGCCAGGGACTGCGCCGGGGAAGCCACAGGAGACGTCGCTTTCTCTGGAGAAGGAGATACATTGTCCTCACAATGTCGATGGGCTTTCTAGGACGTCTGAGCTTCTTCCTTTTCTGAACAGCGTCGAGAGCCGTGCCTCCTCTTCTTTTTAAGCTTCTGGGATTTTGAAGCATGACCCAACGTCGACTTTGAATCCGACCTCGATCTCCTCCGGCCTCTTTTCCTTATGCATCTTCGCCATAAACAGCTTGGCTTCCCTTTCTTTAAGAGCCTTCGGGTTCATTTTCCTGCAGGAAACACAATGCTCGACGTCAAGGTCCGATGATAAACACCATACGCAGTCATCGTGTGGATCCGTTATGGACATGTATCCACCGCACTCCTTGCAGGGCTTGAATCCTGATTTTCTAGATTACATCTTCGAAAAGAGAAAACAAGAGATAACAGGATACAATCTAGAAAACAGAGTCCCAAGAAACAGTTAGCGTTGACGGCGCAGAAAAAAAGGGAACGGACGTCATCACGCCGATGAGGCTCTTATGGATCCCGCTGATGTCAGCGAGGTCGCGAGCGAAGCCGTGCCTCTGTGACGTCGTCCGCGTCGGCGTGTAGAGCTACAAAAGTTTCCGAATGCTGCAGGCGCAGGGGAAATTCACAAGGTGAGGAATCCACTGGCAGATGTATCCATCAAAATATGTGATACTCCGTCTAAATTCTTGAAGACATGGGCTTCAGCCCGCTACTACATGAAGATGGGCCAGTGATCTAGGTAGGACCCTACGGGTAGACATCCTGGCCTCAACATTTGTGATTGGATGGAATGTCCACGTATTCCAAGATTGTCACACCCGCTAAGAAAATGTAGCAGATGCCTGATCCCTTCTCGCAGCATTCCATGTTGGCCAGTAACACACAGATTCTACCCTAACTACACAGGCTCAGGGATACTCCTACCCATTTCTTATACCTTCCACCTAATCACTAATGCGGACATTGACCAATTGTAACAATGCCACTTTAAGCTTCTGAACTGTTTTTTGTCAAACCCAGATGTTTATTGTGCGTCAATGGTACTGTGCAAAATATAAACCTGTGGAAACCAAATCAGGTTTGGAGAAAAAAAAAAAGTTATCTGCTAATTCCCAAAATTTGTCAGGTGCACCTATTTTCAACGGAATCATATCAAGGTGCGGATGCAGAAAGCCCTGGATACATTAAACTCATACAACATTAAGGACAAACTGGTGGCGAACTGTTCTAAGACAAAGGTGGTCATATTCTGGAAATATACTAACCAAAATAAGTATCAATGGAGATTAGGGAACTTGACAATACAGAGTACCCTTAAGTACAACTATTTGGGCGTATGGTTTGCAGCTAATGGAAGCCAAAATCGCATTCAGTCTGAAAAAAATAAATGTGGAAAACATGGCTGCTTGCTATCGTCAAGTACTATCACAGAACACTTACTCGGGCCACAAACATAATGAAAGAGGTACTAAAGGGTCTGTTTACAGCCAGAAAGAATCCTTGGTCAGACTACTTGACTGAAGCGTGCCCAAAACTGAACCTAGCTAGGGAAAAATGGAAACGCACCCCAGTTCAGCTTGTAACCCTGAAAAAACAAATAATGCTTTTATTAATGCTAAAGAAGATGAATGTAAACATTAAGCACATATTAAAACAGCACAGGAAAAATCCAATTCAGCGACACATTAATAGTGCCCTTGGAAAGACAGCACTCAAGCATATCCTCTATGAAAGACTCATGGTGCTCCCAATTAGATAACTAAATTGAAGATGGAAGTCTCTTGCCAGTACTGGTGCAGACTATGTCACACAAGAGAGGAAACTCCCGAGTATCACACAAATAATAAGGAATAATAACTCCAGGGAAGAAACATTGATCAAAGCTGCCCGGTCCCTGCACTAATACGCCGTTCGTTTCTTATTAAAGCACAATGCACTTTCCTGATGAGGTGCCAATCTTGTAAAGAGACTTTTCATGATCACTTCCAGGGCTAAAACGTTTAGCAAGCAGCCGTTCTGAGGGACTGCCCACGACTATCTACAATTTAAGGGATGCCCACAAGAAGACAGAGCATTATAAACGAACGAAAAGGGAAAAAGAGCAGCTGATTCAAGATATGTTTTTAAGTTATGTCTGTCATCCTGTCTGAACCTAGACTAGACTAAAAATACTAGTAACATTTTATTAATACACTGTCCAAATATTTGAACAAAAACAGTGCGCATACGAATGATTTTAATTGTGCGCTTCTGTAATATACCTTTTTTTTTGTTAATTTAAATGAAATTAACCAAATAAATTATTTACTTACAGATTCTTGTATTTTGCCCTAGTCAGTGCAAGAAATCCTACCAGTTACAGTGTTCGGATCACAGAAATCACTCAAAAACAGTTAATTTAACTATCGATGATGATAAACCGCTACAGCAAAGAATAGCGGACCGATACTTGATCGAGGCATGTTCTGCGATACAGTATCATTCCTTTTTAAACAAACGTCAGATATATTCACTTGAACACTAAAACAAGTGAAATTCTTGTTAAATACTCTTCTTGCAGTTTGTTATCTTCTCTTAAGGACCCTAAATAACAAAATAACTGGAGGCGCTGGCTCTTTCACAAACTCGTTCTGCCTTGGGTTTCTAGTGGTTTTGGTAAAATAGGCTTTAGATTATTCATCTAGCTGACTTATGCCTAGAGTTAGCATAAACTGCACCATTCGTCTGCACTAGCGCATCCTTCATTAAAATAAAAACATTAAAAAAGGTATTTCTGCCTATTTATCTCTCTTGTGGGCATCGTCTGGTCTATTCCTGAAACATGTAGTTTAATAGTTTAAGTTCAAAGCTATACATATGCGCTACATTTATCAATACTTAGATGCCAGGTTAACTTGAAGTTACCAAAAAGTATTAAAGGTGCATTAATGAGGTTCACATTATATTCCTCTTTATCACTTACTTTAGTGCGACACTTTACCTTTTCTGCAGTGGTGTCCCTCAATTCAACAACTGCTTATTTCAATAAAGTCAGCTCAATCATACACACCTCCTACAAACACCCATTTCTTTTTGGTTACACCAGGCTCCTCAGGTGAGATAGTATCAAAAATGTTCACCAGTTTGAGGCTACTGGAGAGACAGACAATGGCAGTTTTTAAGTGACACTGAAATGATACTGGCCCACTAAGCTTAAACAGCATGATCATTGGACTTCAATGTAATCAATCTAAATCAAGTTCAAGGCAAGGGTTTCAAATATCAGATGACCTGTCACAGCAGTAGCAGGACCAGGTTCCTACATGAAAAGATTGAAGATCATTTTCATATTTGGCACTACATACTCAAAAAAAAAAAAAAAAAAAAAATGTCAATCGCACATGTTTGATGAAAGAAGCCTGCACCCAAGATGTTGCTTCCTGCCCTCTGAAAGATGTATCCGTTGTACATCTTTCAGAGCAATGTGATTAACTACTACATCTAAGTATTAATGATTTGATGTTTACACGATGGCAGCTTCTACCCATTAGGGAGAATTTGTGAATTTTGTTCACAAACTTTTTGCTGTATGTAAATTTTGCAGTTAATAAAAGGTGTTCTGAATGACTGAACAACGAGTGGTGTATTAAAAGGTTTATTTTACCTACAAGTTATTTACGGTTGCTAAGGCATGCACAAGGCACTGTTTATGTTATTAATTGTTTGATGAGCGTATGCATCTTTCTGTAAAGGCTTGCAAAGGAGTGATCTGAATAAAAATTGGCAATTAGCAAAAATAACTCTGGGTAAAATATAAATCGCATACTTGACAATCTAAAAGCCATCAGACTCATTTCTTATTATAAATGAGAAATGCAGGTAGGTAAATTAAGGAACCTATGAGACAACTAAACAATCCTAAATCCAGTCACTTGATAGGTAACAAATCCAGAAAAGGGCGCAGGCAGGAACTAGGATTCTTTATCACACACAAAATGAAGGTAACAAGAGTGGCAAAGAGAGATAATGGTCGTTATTGGCGACTGCTGAAGTGCTTCTTGGAGAGGCGTCCTTGGTTCCTGTATAAAGTGTAGGAATTAAGTGGCAAGCACAATTAGTGCTTGTATATTTTCCATATTCTCAGAGCCTGTAATTTTAGCATCTTCGAAGGTCTTCAGATGACAAGTTTTGGGGCTTGATCTTGGCTACTGTCAGCCTCTAGCTCAGCCCAATACATGCACTGCTGAGCGACCAGCCTGACCTGCTGCATTTCTCACCCGCAAGCGAACAGGTGGCAGTCATGTGTTCCCGTAGCCCGCCTAAGGGCGGAGAGACTGCCACAGCGTTGGACTCCTGAGACCGTGACTTGTGTATGCAGGACTCCAGCGACGAGCCTGCCCTGCTGCAAATTCCACCTTGGGGCGGCCAGGCAGAAGTCACCTGATCCTGTAGCCCTCCAAAGGGCAGATAGACTCCTGCAGTGTGGGACGGGTGCGGGTGCGCCTGGGAGAAGTCTGGCCGGGGACGGTGGGGTGGCATCTGCACCTGTACGAACCAGATGAGGATTGAACACCCCCTAACAACGTCTCCCTTTTAGGGTAAGACTATTCTAGCCCCTCCAATGTTGCTATAAGACGCACTGGTGTCGGTTTCTACTGTATTGTCTTTTATTAACACCATCATTGCTGCAGCAATTCCCCTGCTGTGCTGAAGAACTCCGAAAACAATGCAATCATGACGAGCTCAGCTCGTCATGAGCGTACAAGAGGTGTACCTCATGACGAGCTCGAAGGGGTTAATACCTTGCCTCGCATCTTAGTATAAGCAATACTGCTGGGAGAGAACTGCTCTACGCTGAGAAATGGTCAAAAGGAAACATCCTGGGGGAGGTTTACACAGAGCCCCTTGACAGAGTATACTGCCATAGATCGAATGCTGGAATGAGCTATAGGGATAGTAAAAGCAGAAATTGGACTTTTAGGAAGAAGACTGTCACTAAATCTTGTCTCTGTGTGCCAGTTCGACTGTCAGATCAAGAAATAGATCATGAACCCATACAACTTACAAACCCTAGTCCCAACGCTTATTATACTGCGCAAGACACGTACCCCTTGCCTACCTTGAACACCCCCATGACCGAACTAAACTGTGCATCTTCCACGAGAGACACCACAAAACATATGTCCCAGTACATGCCCAAAATTGCTTAGGAAAGCCAAGGGGTCAACATGAAAGAAGCCCATAGACGGAAGCCAGAGAATACTAAAATTGGTCCCTAAAAGACACTTCGTTGAAACCCTGGGGCAACATGCAAACTTATCTGTAGTGCGCGATAGGGACAGGGAATCTTTGCCAATGGATCATGCCATCATGGACTCTTTCCTTGACAAATGTCTGGAGCACATTTACTAAAACAGGAACTTTCCCTATAATTTGCACGCCTCAATGCCACAGACACACATCTAATGGCCTTAAAAACACACAGACAAGTAATTTAGGGGCTTGATTGAAGACTGGAACGGATTACCTCCGGGTTGTGACGAGTTAGATACAGCAGCCAGAGGTGCCCAGTATCGCCTAGCCTCCAAATGTTTGGGACCGGTGACAGAAACTCACTCAATATGCACCCCCTGTACCCTGTGTATCCAATACACCCTTAGCTCAAACAAACCAATTATGTGGAGTAATCCTAGATAATACTGAACCACAAAAAATGGATCCTGGGAAGGCCCAATTCCACACCAGTAAACCACTCTCTAATGTCAGGCATAAGGCATCATGCTACCCACAATTACTGCCTGTGTGCACCCTATACAATATTATCCTGACAAATGTGCCTAAACCACCAGCAGACGCCAAAGAAGACTACAGGACCTTAAAAAATAAGTCATAAGATTGATTGAAAATGAATTTGGGTTGGGCGGGAGATCTGACTCGGGAGGTTTTGCATTTGAGAAGGGTGGCTTGGCTTGGTATACACAAAAAGGAGATAGCAGGGGATTTCACACTTATTAATTTTAGGAGTCCTGGACTTGAGGAACTGCTGTTACACGGTCTTGCTCAGATGATACCCTTAACGAGTTAAGATAACGGCTTTCCCGGTAGGGTTTTTCCACATACCAAGAATTCCCTCTAGAAAGTTACCTCCAATGTCCTGACCCTTCAAAGAGCCAATCCATCGACCACTAGATAGTGGACATGTTGCTTCCCCTTTATTCCACCTTGAGGAACTGGATTGATGGGAGGAGTTTATAGAGTGAGGCACCAGTGGCCAGGCTTGAGTGCAACAGGACACCGAATGAGATCCAAGGGATATTCCAGAAGTGATAACAAATAGTTTACCTGTCGGTGTAGTTTTGCAGCTTGAAGATCTTTCTGGATTCACTATGCTGTGCATTATTCCGCGGTCTAGTGGTTGGGTCCGGAATCGTAGTCTTTTTTTTTCGTCGCCCAGGTGGGCGTCGACTTACCACCTTTAGGTGCACTTCCTGTGAAGTCGGCACGCTTTCTACGGAAGCTCCCCTCTTTGGGCGCCATCTTCGGATTCTTTTTTCTTGTTTTGTGTTCTTGTTTGCGAATCCTTTGGCAATGTTCAGTATTTCTTTTCAAGTAAGAGATGTATCCGTTTTGTCCTTCAAGGTGTCTGTTTCTGTATTGTCCTTTTATTACCACCTGCTTCTGAAGCCTCATCTTTCTGGCGGAGGTGGGTGGGTTCGCTAGTGAATCCAGAAAGATCTTCAAGCTGCAAAACTACACCGACAGGTAAGAAACTATTCGTTTTGCAGCGTGAATCTTTCTGGATTCACTATGCTGTGCATAGACTTTGTAGCGGTTTGTTAGGTTTGTAGCGGCTGGGTGGAAGATGAGTGTTGGTTGTTGAATATATGTTGAAGCACTTTCTGTCCTACTTGTGTTTCCTTGTTCATTTGTATATCCACACAGTAGTGCTTAATGAACGTGTGCACTGAAGCCCACGTTGACGCCAGGCATATGTCTTGAATGGGTGTGTTAGCCAGGAAGACTATCGTTGACCTATTTTTCCTGGTAGAGTGGGCCCGTGGCCCCTCTGCTAGTTCTTGGTCTGCCTGTCTGTGGCAGAATTGTATAGTTTGTGCGATCCATCGTTCCCTTTGTTACTGGTCTACCCATGAAACTGCTTGCGAAGGACACAAAGAACTGTTTTGTCTTCCTGTGTTCTTTGGTTCCTTCTATGTAGTGCATTACTGCCCTTCTAGCGTCCAGTGTGTGCAGTGCCCTCTCTGCGCTTGTGGTCGGTTTCTGAAAGAAGCTTGGTATTTGTACTGTCTGGTTGATGTGGAACCTTGACACCACCTTTGGCATAAAGTGTGGGTCAGTTCTCATTAACACCCCATCATTGTGTATTTGGATGTAGGGTTCTTGTAGCTTTAGCGCCTGTAGTTCGCTCACCCGTTGCAGCGAGGTGATTGCCACCAAGAAGGCTGTTTTCATGGTTAGCATTTGTAGGGTGGCCTTATAAATGGGTTCAAAGGGCGCTTTCATGAGCGCTGTTAGGACTAAAGTGAGGTTCCATGCCGGTGGTGGCATCCTCTTTGGTGGTGCAATCCTCTTTGCCCCTTCCAGGAATCTTTTTACTATCTGTGAAGTAAAGAAGCTTTTCCCTGGTTCTCCTCTTGTGTAGGCTACTATCGCAGCTAGGTGTACTCTTAGCGAGGATGAACTTAGTTTTGCCATCAGTAGGTGATTGAGATATCTTGGCACTGTTGATTCCTTTGTCATCTTCTTGTGTAGCTTTTTCTTGCTGTACCATTGTGTAAACGTCTTCCATTGTGCCAGGTCTCCTTGCCTCTCGTAGTACCCGCAGGGTGCTTTCAGGTAACTTCAGGTGTGCAAACTATGTCTTCAGGAGCCATGCTGCTAGGCTGAGGCTCTTTGGCTCTGGGTGTAGTACTTCTCCGTTTTGCATGGAGAGTAACTCTTTCCTTTTAACGAACTTGTGGGGTGCACCCTGTGCCATTTCCATTATCTGTGAGCACCAGGTCTGCCTGGCCCACTGGGGTGCCACCAGGATCAGAGTCATGTTGCTGGTTCTGCACTTGTTAAGTACTCTGTGTATCAGCGGTATCGGGGTGAAAAGCGTAAGCAAATGTTTTTGACCAGTTTATCCATAGGGCATTCCCCAGGGTCCCTTCCCCTGGTTGCCTAGATGCGAAGTTTCAGCATTTTGCATTCTGGAATGTTGCAAATAGGTCTATTGTCGGTGTTCCCCCACCTTCTGAATAGCCTTTGCGTTTCCGGTGTATTGAGCTCCCACTCGTGGGAGGCAGATGTCTGTCTGCTGAGCCAGTCTGCTTCCACATTGTCCTTCCCTGGTAGGTGTATGGCTAGCAGGTCTAATTTTAGTGGGATGGCCCATCTCATAGCTCCTGTGCTAGGTTCGATAGCGGGGCTGATTGTGTTCCTCTCTGCTTGTTGATGTAGAACATCGTTGTCGTGTTGTCAGTCTGGATCAACACTCTCTTGCTGTACAATTTTGTCTGGAAGGCCTTCAGGGCGAGGAACACTGTCTTTAGTTCCAGGTAGTTGATGTGTTTGACCGCATCCGCTGGAGTCCACAGACCCGTCACCCTGAGCTTGCTCATGTGAGCTCCCCATCCCTTCTGGGGTGAGTCTGTGGTGATGGTCACCGTTGGGGTCGGTGGTGTTAAAGGCTTCCCTTCCGCTATGTTCTCCTTGTTCCACCACAACATCTCCTCCTGCACTGCGTGCGTTACAACCACTAGATCTTCCCAACTTCCTGTAGCTTGTGACCATTTTTCTTGCAACCATTCCTGGAATGGTCTCATGTGGAGCCGTACATTTGGGACCAGATGTATGCAGGAGGCCATCATGCCCATGATCTTGCTCGCTGTCCTCACTGTCAGAACTCGCCCCTTCTGGTTGAGGCACGTCTCCTTCAGCAGGGCCATTGTTCTCTTGTCGCTGGGGAACACCCTGCTCTGTATGGTGTTGATCTGTACTCCTAGGAAGATTTTTACTTGATCTGGTTCCATTGAGGATTTCCCCCAGTAAATGGAGAATCCCAGGTCCAGTGTACTTGTCACCACTGTGCGTGTTCTTTGCATGTCCTGTGTGAACTTGCCTTTATTAGCTAGTTGTCCAGGTAAGGGTATAGATGTATCCCTTCCCTCCTTCGGTGCGCTGCCACTGCTGCGAGGCACTTTGTAAAGACCCTTGGTGCGGATTTTAGTCCGAATGCTAGGGCTGTGAGCTGGTAGTTATCTTTGTTGATGGTAAATCTCAATAGATGCTTGTGCTGCCTGTTCATTGGGATGAGCAAGTAGGCATCTTTGAGGTCTGTGGTGGCCATGAAGTCTCCGTCTACTATCTGAGGAATGACCTCTTGTAGGGACGTCATCTTGAACTTTTGTGTCTTTATGTACTTGTTTAGGAACCTAAGGTCCAGGATGGGTCTCAGTGTTTCGTCCACCTTTGGTACCAGGAAGTAGGTTGAGTACACTCTCTTGTTCCTTTCTATGATTGATACTGGTTCGATGGCCTCCTTTTGGAGGAGTTCCCTCGCTTCCTTTTGAAGTAGCTCTAGCTCTTTTCCTGACAGCGCTCTTCTTTTTGGTTTCCTGTTTGGCGGTGTCTTTTCCAGTTCTATGCAGTATACGAACTGTATGATGTTAAGTATCCATTTGTCTGTGGTTATCTTCTTCCACTCCTGAAAGAAATGACTTAGCCTGCCTCCTACTGGTGTTACATGTTAGTCGATGTTCTGGTCGTGTAACCCTGTGTTGGTCTTGTTGTGCTCCACCCTGGGAGGAGTTTTGTGGGTGGGCACGTATTGCATGACAGTCACTTAGAGGTGGATTGTTGGCCCCCTCTTATTTTGTCCACGTCTGTTCGCCCTCCCGCGAAAGGACTGGCCCCTTTGCTGGTAGTGCAGGTTTGTTTTTGATGTCCTGGTTGTGTTTGGCTGTCTCCCTGGTGGGACTGTTGGAAAGTCTGGTGTGACGTTCCTGGCTGTTTTCCTCCTCTTCCGTTCGGTCTTCGCGACGGAGTACCCCTTTTCGTCCCCCTGAATTGTAATGCCCCCATGGACCTTGCAGTTTAGTTTTCTTTTTTGAGCTGGGTGAGTTTTTATCCACCGGCGCCCCAAACAGTGACTCCCCATTGAACGGGGTGTTTGGAATGTTGTGCTGCACCTCTGGTTTGAAGCCTGAGATCCTGAGCCAGGCCTGCCTCCTCTTCGTGATTCCCAACATTATCAGCCTGCTGGACGTGTCCACTCCGTCCAGGGATGTTTTGAGGAAAGAATTTGCCACATTTTTCCCTTCTTCCACAAGATGTGAAGTTTTGTTGATACTCGTCTGGGAGGTGCTTGAGCAGCTGTCCAATCTCGTCAAGAATTTGGTACTGGTGCCTTTTCAGCAGGGCGTTAGTGTGTGCCATGCGCCAGTGCATGGCTGCATTTCTTTCTATCTTCCTCCCCGTTAGGTCCATCCTCCTGCTTTCCTTGTCTGGTGGTGGCCCTGATGTTGTTGGCACATTTGACCTTTTCCTGGGAGGTCGCCGCAATAATGGAATCCGCCATAACTGATCCTCGGATGTACGGAGGATCCTTAGAGGAGTGTTTATACTTCTTCTCCGTCCTCTGCGTCACTGACCTGCATGTTGCCGGTTCCTTGAACGCCTCTTACCCCTGGGCCATGACACTCAAGCATGGGGAGGTACTGGCTCCTAGTTTTTGTGGGGAGCAGGGTCTCCAAGAGGAAGTCTGCTTACGGTTTTTCCTCATCTAGCTTGACTCCAAAAGTTGTTGCCGCGTTCTTGATGACCATATTGTAGGCCCCATTGTCATCTGGCGCCGAAGGCCTCGAAGGGTACGTGTCCTCGGCCTCTTCGGGGCTTTCGGTATTGTGGTCCTGCCACTCCAGGTCCTGTGTCCCCGAGGATGTTGAGCAGAGGATCGGCCGCTGATAGTAGTCGCCCTCCTCCTCGTAGTAGAAGGCTTCTTCCTCTGGATAGTCCTGGGTCTCGGGACTTTTTGGCGGCTCTTCGGCCTCGAAGTCCTCCTTCTCTTCTACTTCGACGATCACAGTCTTTGGCTTAGACGGAATTGCGAACCTCTTCTCTTTGTCGAACTTCTTTCTTTGTAGGATGTTATCTATTTCGGCCTCGAGCTGTCTTTTCTTTCTTTCCATTTCGGCGGCCTGTTAGGCGTCGAGAGGTTCAGCTGATCTCCTAAACGCATACCTCGAAATGGGTTTCGGGTCCTTAATCGACGCTGAAGCGACCTTCGGGTCCTTTTCTTTCGAAGTCGAACGTTCCTTTTCGGGGACGTGCTTAGACGACCGTGGCTTTTCGCCGGTCTTCGCCGCCTGGGAGTCCTTTTCGAAGGATCCGCTGGGCTGTTTGTCCCTGGAGGCAGCTGCGGTCGTCAAGATTTTTGGTGCCAGTGCTCCCTTCCAGGACTTGGACTCTGTTTTTGGAGAGACTGACTCGGGCTTTAGAGTCTGTCGGGGGCTTAGGGCCTACGACTGTGTAGTAGTCTTCTCCGGCGACGTTGTCCTCCTCATCGCTAGAGAGTCCCAGGTCTCGAAGGGACGGTGGTTGTCCCTTGCCTTGCATGTTGTAATTGGCTCTTCTTTGTCGCTCTCTAACCCGGAGAGTCTTCGGTGTGAAGGCGGAGCAGACGTTGTAGTCCTTGCTCTCGTGGTCGACACTTAGGCAGAGGTTACAAACCGGATGCTGGTCCTTCTGCAGGTATTTGTGGTGGCAGTTACGGCAGAATTTAAAAGGTGTCTTGTCCATTTCTTGCGCTCAGGGGGCCCCCTGTGTGCGCATTCTCCGTTGGACGTCGAAGTTCTCCTTCATCGTCCCGGCTCGATGGTGTTGTTCATCGTCATCTTCTCAGTCTTTTCCGTGCAAAAATCGACTTTTCTGCGTCTTCTTTCCTCAAAAACTCCGGAGCCCCTCGGGAACGATCCAGACCCAACGGCAGAAAAAATAATCTGAAGATGGCGCCCAAAGGTGGGAGCTTCAGCAGGAAGCGTGCCGACGTCACAGGAAGTACACCAAAAGGTGGGACGTCGACATCCACCTGGTCGCCAAAAAAAGAAAAGAAAAATACTACAATTCTGGACCAAACCACTAGACCGCGGAATAATGCACAGCATAGTGAATCCAGAAAGATTCACGCTGCAAAAATAATATCACTGATTATATGGTATGCAAATCCTGGAATGTCGGAGGTAAAATGCAAAATGGGAAATCCAGACTGGCTGAACATCGACTCAGCCCAATTTATCTGTATGTATGCAGAAAATCTGGCTTCATGTAAATGGTTATGCATCCATTCTTACCCGAGCTTTTCCATCTGACAGCAGGAGAGCTAAAGGTGGGCTGGCAACGCTTATTTCAACTTTAGCTCCCATCGTCATTAGAAAGCATTTTATTATTAGCTGATGTATCTGACGCTAGTACACAATGAGGTCATTTTTATCAATTTTTTAATATAATGTTTTTAATGGCACACAGAATATAGTCATTGTAGAACAGGGTAAGGAAATTAAGTTTGTCACTAAAAAAAGGAATTGATTAAATGTATGTTTGGCCAGGGGATTTTAATATAAGTGCCCATGTCCCAACAGTCTAGCATGTGGATAGTTAGACTATTACGGGATAGAACAATCTAATTTCACTCATGACACATACGGGTAGTCCATAAATGAAACCCTGTATAGATTAAATATGGAGTAGTTCGAGCAAGAGGTAGAGCCAAATGGAGTTTGTCTACCCACATTCCATGGAAACAGACTTTGTTCCACTATCGATCACAAATATTTTGGTTACTGAACAAAATCTGGTCAGGTCCAATAAGACAGAACGCTCAGTACTTAGCAATCATTTGGTGCTTAAGCTCAAACTTACTATTAGCCGTAAGACGTAGGGCCCAAATCAAGCAATACCTATTTAATAGTGGGAAAATGGGGCCAGCCTAAAATAGGTAGGTATGAACGGAAATAGGCTATTAAAGTCTGTAGCTAAGAAGAACCCCGAAGCCCTTGACATCTGTACTGAGTGGGGAGTGAATCATTAAAGGCTTCTAACAGCATTCCAGAATATTGCAAATGCAGTTGCAGATACATTGAGAGTCCCAATAAAGGGCCAAAGCAAAAATAGTAAGGCCCACGGCTGGTTTAATAAACACTGTACTAAAGCCAGCATGAAATCAAGGAGCGTGCTTCAGAAACACCAAATAAATAGGGGGCATATTCAAGATCTTAGAAAGAACTATAAATTAGCCCTAACAACTATTAACAAGCATTTATAATGCAATGGTCTCGGCATTATTAAAGGTAGAGCTATCGGCATTGCTCATGACTTTTTTTTAAAATCATAAATAAATGGCATTGTCATACACCTTTTTCAACGGTCCCACAGTGACGCCAGCAGCTATCGTACGCAGCGTCTGTGTTCACACGTTTCATGTAGAAGAGAGCCCGGAAAGATAAGCCAGTGAGCAATACATCTCCAAGAAGAGACGAATAGCTCAGAACTTTTATCAACGGCTCCGAGACGCTAGCAGTTTTTAAACGCAGCGATCTGTCGAACATGTAACTCGTTAAAAGGAACCCGGAAATATAAAGTGTGATCGTGCAATGATATTTTAAAACATACGGTATTCAAGAAAGGAATAATTTCTATACTTGACCATGAACTTCAAGGGAAAGTGAGAAGCCTTGAGAAAACTATACCCAATAATTTTATTCACTGAAGGCCGTCGCAACAAACAACCCAGAATAATCTGCATTCGGCCTTATCTTTTACAACGTAGAGGTATACTTTGTGGCTCCTGAAGAAGGCGTTTCTTTGAACGCCGAAACGCGCGTCGAATATTAATTGCCACCTTTTCTTTGAATTTTTAAATGACTGTACAATATATTGTTGTTTAAAATTGTTTTTTATGTGATGAATTTATTATGAAATGGAAATATGTTTAAGTGTCAGATGGATTTAATTTTTTGTATATTTTTGTCGATTTTAACTTGTTATACTAATTAAAAGTGATATATAATTTTTTAATATATTAGTTAGAATTTCTTCTTTTTTGCAACTACCCTCCTGTTGTCCTTCTGATTTTATGCACACGTTTGTTTTTTCCCTGAAGTACAAATTATCATATCTAATCAGGGGGTCCTTGTTACTTACATTATATTATCATTTACATTGCCAATATCTTAATCGTTAAATACATGGTATTGTCATTTATAATGCCAATAGCTTAATCGCTTGCAAATACATGACCTATTGCATTTACACCCACAGAGCCACACACACACACAGCCACACACACACAGAGCCAGACACACATACAGAGCTACTCACACAGAGCCGCCCACACAGAGCCGCCCACACGAAAAGCTATCCACACAGAGCTACACACACACAGAGCCACCCACACACACACAGAGCCACACACACACACACACACAGAGCCACCCACCCACACACACAGAGCCACCCACACACACAGAGCCACCCACACACACACACAGAGCCACCCACACACACACACACACAGAGCCACCCACACACACAGAGCCACCCACACACACAGAGCCACCCACACACACAGAGCCACCCACACACACAGAGCCACCCACACACACAGAGCCACCCACACACACAGAGCCACCCACACACACAGAGCCACCCACACACAGAGCCACCCACACACACAGAGCCACCCACCCACACAGAGCCACCCACACACACAGAGCCACCCACACACAGAGCCACACACACACAGAGCCACCCACCCACACACACACAGAGCCACCCACCCACACACACACAGAGCCACCCACCCACACACACACACAGAGCCACCCACCCACACACACACAGAGCCACCCACCCACACACACACAGAGCCACCCACCCACACACACACAGAGCCACCCACACACACACACACAGAGCCACCCACACACACACAGAGCCACCCACACACACAGAGCCACCCACACACACAGAGCCACCCACACACACACACACACAGCCACCCACACACACACACAGAGCCACCCACACACACACAGAGCCACCCACACACACAGAGCCACCCACACACACACACACACAGCCACCCACACACACACACAGAGCCACCCACACACACAGAGCCACCGACACACACAGAGCCACCCACACACACAGAGCCACCCACACACACAGAGCCGCCCACACACACAGAGCCGCCCACACCCACACACACACAGAGAGCCACCCACACACACACACACACAGAGAGCCACCCACACACACACAGAGAGCCACCCACACACACACACAGAGAGCCACCCACACACACACAGAGAGCCACCCACACACACACACAGAGAGCCACCCACACACACACACAGAGAGCCACCCACACACACACACACACACACAGAGAGCCACCCACACAGACACACAGAGCCACACCCACAGAGCCACCCACACAGAGCCACCCACACAGAGCCACCCACACACACACACAGAGCCACCTACACACACACAGAGCCACCTACACACACACACAGAGCCACCCCCACACACACACATAGCCACCCCCACACACACACAGAGCCACACCCACACACACACAGAGCCACACCCACACACACACAGAGCCACACCCACACACACACAGAGCCACACCCACACACACAGAGCCACACCCACACACACAGAGCCACACCCACACACACAGAGCCACACCCACACACACAGAGCCACACCCACACACACAGAGCCACACCCACACCCACAGAGCCACCCACACACACAGAGCCACCCACACACACAGAGCCACCCACACACACAGAGCCACCCACACACACAGAGCCACCCACACACACAGAGCCACCCACACACACAGAGCCACCCACACACACAGAGCCACCCACACACACAGAGCCACCCACACACACAGAGCCACCCACACACAGAGCCACCCACACACAGAGCCACCCACACACAGAGCCACCCACCCACACACACACAGAGCCACCCACACACACAGAGCCACCCACACACACAGAGCCACCCACACATACAGAGCCACCCACACACACAGAGCCACCCACACACACAGAGCCACCCACACACACAGCCACCCACACACACACAGCCACACACAGAGCCACCCACACACACAGAGCCACCCACACACACAGAGCCGCCCACACCCACACACACACACAGAGCCACCCACACACACACACAGAGAGCCACCCACACACACACAGAGAGAGCCACCCACACACACACAGAGAGAGCCACCCACACACACACAGAGAGCCACCCACACACACACGCACACAGAGAGCCACCCACACACACACGCACACAGAGAGCCACCCACACACACACACAGAGAGCCACCCACACACACACACACACACACAGAGAGCCACCCACACAGACACACAGAGAGCCACCCACACAGACACACAGCCACCCACACACAGAGCCACCCACACACAGAGCCACCCACCCACACACACACAGAGCCACCCACCCACACACACACAGAGCCACCCACACACACAGAGCCACCCACACACACAGAGCCACCCACACACACAGAGCCACCCACACACACACACACAGAGAGCCACCCACACACACACACACACACACAGAGAGCCACCCCCACACACAGAGAGCCACCTACACACACACACACAGAGCCACCTACACACACACACAGAGCCACCTACACACACACACAGAGCCACCTACACACACACAGAGCCACACCCACACACACACAGAGCCACACACACACACAGAGCCACACCCACACACACAGAGCCACACCCACAGAGCCACCCACACAGAGCCACCCACACACACACACACACACACACAGAGCCACCCACACACACAGAGCCACCCACACACACAGAGCCACCCACACACAGAGCCACCCACCCACACACACACAGAGCCACCCACACACACAGAGCCACCCACACACACAGAGCCACCCCCACACACAGAGCCACCC
This sequence comes from Lissotriton vulgaris, assembly GCF_964263255.1. NCBI lineage: Eukaryota > Metazoa > Chordata > Amphibia > Caudata > Salamandridae > Lissotriton > Lissotriton vulgaris. The sequence continues at coordinate 427,830,327 of NC_141693.1, forward strand.
ACACACACACACACAGAGCCACCCACACACACAGAGCCACCCACACACACAGAGCCACCCACACACACAGAGCCACCCACACACACAGAGAGCCACCCACACACACACACAGAGAGCCACCCACACACACACACACAGAGAGCCACCCACACACACACACACAGAGAGCCACCCACACACACACACACACACAGAGAGCCACCCACACACACACACACACACACACACACACACAGAGAGCCACCCACACACACACACAGAGAGCCACCCACACACACACAGAGAGCCACCCACACAGACACACACAGAGAGCCACCCACACACACAGAGCCACCCACACACAGAGCCACCCACACACAGAGCCACCCACACACAGAGCCACCCACACACAGAGCCACCCACCCACACACACACAGAGCCACACACACACACAGCCACCCACACACACAGAGCCACACACACACACACACACAGAGCCACCCACACACACAGAGCCGCCCACACCCACACACACACAGAGAGCCACCCACACACACACACAGAGAGCCACCCACACACACACACACAGAGAGCCACCCACACACACACACACACACACAGAGAGCCACCCACACACACAGAGAGCCACCCACACACACACACACAGAGAGCCACCCACACAGACACACACAGAGAGCCACCCACACACACACACACAGAGAGCCACACACACAGAGAGCCACCTACACACACACACAGAGCCACCTACACACACACACAGAGCCACCTACACACACACAGAGCCACACCCACACACACACAGAGCCACACACACACAGAGCCACACACACACAGAGCCACACACACACACAGAGCCACACCCACACACACAGAGCCACACCCACAGAGCCACCCACACAGAGCCACCCACACACACACACACACAGCCACACACACAGAGCCACCCACACACACAGAGCCACCCACACACACAGAGACACACACACACAGAGCCACCCACACACACACACACACACAGAGCCACCCACACACACACAGAGCCACCCACACCCACACACACAGAGCCGCCCACACCCACACACAGAGCCACCCACACCCACACACACAGAGCCACCCACACACACACACACAGAGCCACCCACACACACACACACAGAGCCACCCACACACACAGAGCCGCCCACACACACAGAGCCGCCCACACACACAGAGCCACCCACACACACAGAGCCGCCCACACCCACACACACACACACACACACACACAGAGAGCCACCCACACACACACACACACACACAGAGAGCCACCCACACACACACAGAGAGCCACCCACACACACACACAGAGAGCCACACACACACACACACAGAGAGCCACACACACACACACACACACAGAGAGCCACACACACACACACACACACACACACACACACACAGAGCCACCCACACACACACACACAGAGAGCCACCCACACACACACACACACAGAGAGCCACCCACACACACACACACACACACACAGAGAGCCACACACACACACACACACACACACACACACACAGAGCCACCCACACACACACAGAGCCACCTACACACACACACAGAGCCACCTACACACACACAGAGCCACCTACACACACACACATAGCCACACACACACACACACACAGAGCCACACCCACACACACACAGAGCCACACCCACACACACACAGAGCCACACCCACACACACAGAGCCACACCCACACACACACAGAGCCACACACACACACACACAGAGCCACACACACACACAGAGCCACACACACACACACACACACAGAGCCACACACACACACACACACACACACAGAGAGCCACACACACACACACACACAGAGAGCCACACACACACACACAGAGAGCCACACACACACACAGAGCCACACACACACACAGAGCCACACACACACACAGAGCCACACACACACACAGAGCCACACACACACACACAGAGCCACCCCCACACACACACACAGAGCCACACCCACACACACACAGAGCCACACACACACACACACACAGAGCCACACACACACACAGAGCCACACACACACACACACACAGAGCCACACACACACACAGAGCCACACACACACACAGAGCCACACACACACACACACACAGAGAGCCACACACACACACACACACACACACAGAGCCACACACACACAGAGAGCCACACACACACACACACACAGAGAGCCACACACACACACACACACACACACAGAGCCACACACACACACACACACACACACACACACACAGAGAGCCACACACACACACAGAGCCACACACACACACACACACAGAGCCACACACACACACAGAGCCACACACACACACACAGAGCCACACACACACACACAGAGCCACACACACACACACAGAGCCACACACACACACACAGAGCCACCCCCACACAGAGCCACACACACACACAGAGCCACACACACACAGAGCCACACACACACAGAGCCACACACACACACACACACAGAGCCACCCCCACACAGAGCCACCCCCACACAGAGCCACCCCCACACAGAGCCACCCCCACACAGAGCCACCCACACATAGAGTCTCACCTATAACTGAGTCTGCTTCTTGGCAAGCGAGGAAGAGGTGACCCGTTGATACAGACTCCAGCAGTTGGTGTCCGTAAGGGGCAGATCCCGCATTCCTTTCCATGCACTCACACTTCTAACTGCTCCTAAATGTCTGTGGAGGGCATGCCTGGTGGAAGGGAGAGGCGGGTTCGAGCCCCTGTACATTGAGCATATTGTCTATTTTGTAACCTCTCTGCATTTTATTGACAGTATGTGTGCTGAATGGTCTGATATTTAGATAAAGGGTGATATTAGATGTTAATATCACTCAGCTCAACAGCACTCATTTCAGCGGGTACAGCAGGGTCTTGCGATAAAATCAGTACCAGTGAGTTGGGTAATAATAAACATCTGTTATTCAGCGCAAAGATACCCCTGAGTGAGCGTGCGCTTTATACATACACGTTAGGTCATCAAAGGCTGCCTAAATAGTGGTCGGAAGATTATGGACAGTGGTACCTACCACAATAAGCTATTTTACCAGAGAATTTGCGGACATTCTGGAACAGCATTCGAGAAGGGAGACAATGCATGGGATGGTTTGAGACAATTTTTTAAAACGTCGATCACCTTCCACTGAGCAAACAGCATGCCATGTGCAGAAAAAATGAGGAAAATAGAAAAGCAATGACAGCGACTCCCCCAAAGCTCCGAGATCCCGGTTTCATGTCCTATGTGGGCAACGGTGGGGTGTGGAAATTGAAGGCTATTTCCTGCTGCACAGCCAGCTGTCCTCACACACAGCCTGTGCCAGCTCGGCTGTGCTTGTGCAGAAACTGGGACAGGGCGTGAAGGCTCCCGGATCTGGTGGGGGAGCAAGGAAGGAGATCGGACACCCTGGCTGCTGCACCCGGGGACCCCTCTCCCCAGACCCCCGTCCTCCAGCTGGCTCAGACAGGAGCAGCCTGTCGTTCCCTGGTGAAAATGGCTGCTGCAGGGGAGGGGTGAGAGGGAGTGACCGCACTTTGGGAAGGGGCTGCCGCTACCCCCCTCGCGGCCGCCTCCCGCTGCGGTGACCGCGCCCACTGCCCCCATCGCAGGCTGGAGAGAGCGCCCTGTCCTGCCCCCCCCTCTCGCCGCCCCTCATTGCTACCCCGAGAGGCCATTGGCAGCTCAGATGTGGCGCTGAAGAAATTACTGTAAATGAAGACAGCTCGGTGGGAAAGAGGTGTAGCGAGACAGCCTCGGAAGCACGCCAGTCTGCACGTGCGGAGAGACATCTGCCCTCCCCAGCCGGGCCGAGAAGCCTCACCCAGGGCCTGGGAACTGAGCTGTGAGGAGTGAGGGCCCCGCATATGTGCCAGGGGTGAGGTGCGCACACCGGGTGCAAGGGTACAGTGAGACCACGCCTCCCTCTGCCCGTGCTTCTCAAACCAGGCTAGGAGGGGGTGGGGGTAGAGTTCACTAGAGGCCGCCCATGTCCTAAGGCTAGCATAGAGGGGGTGTGTAGTTCGGTGAATGGCCGCCTCCCTGCCCCTAGGGTCCTGCGTCCAGGAGGTGGGACTTTAGGTAACAGCCGCATACCCGGCCTTTTACAGCAGAATGACACCTCCCGGTCTGGGGAACGGACAGCCGGAGGGGGCGGGAACAAAGACACGAACAGCGGGAGGGGGCGGGAAAGAGGAAGGCAAACGTTCAAAAATGTCGGATTCCGGTTTTTTTTTGGCGTTCTGAGTGACTGATGACGTCACAGTCGAAAGAACGCAAAAAAACACGCCCTCGAATCCGAAAGAGATGGGGCTTGAACTGAGTGATGCCCCTCTTATCCAATGGCTGGCCTCCGTTTAGGGAGCCAGCCAATGGAAGAGAGAGGAGAGTTCAAGCTCCATACTCCAAATCATTAAATCTCCCACCGGAGACTGCACAAGCGCAGCCTTCGGTCCTCGACCCAATAAGAAACTTACCTTAGGAGAGCTTATTATGAGCAGCAGATACTGGTGGCTAGATCTTGGTTTAGAAGACTGTCGAATCCGAAAGAGACTGGGCTTGAACTGAGTGATGCCCCTCTTATCCAATGGCTGGCCTTAGTTTAGGGAGCCAGCCAATGGAAGAGAGAGGCGAGTTCAAGCCCCATACTCCAAATCATTAAATCTCCCACCGGAGACTGCACAAGCGCAGCCTTCGGTCCTCGACCTAATAAGAAACTTACCTTAGGAGAGGTTATTATGAGCAGCAGATACTGGTGGCTATATCTTGGTTTGGAAGACTGTCAATTTCCCCTTTCTTATCAATAATTCAATGCCAACCTTTGAGGACTCAGTTGCCCCTGAAGCATGGTTGAACCACTTTGGAGGGATTTTTAATGTAGATGTTGGTCTACTTCAGGCCCCAGCCAAGTTGGTAATCTTCGAACCCCTTAAGCCAATTAGCATTGAAGAGGTCACCATAGCACTATAAAACAGAGCCCTTGGAAAAGCTATAGGGCCAGATGGAGTGCCAGTCAATACTTTTAAAGCCGTTAATTCATTATGGGTATGGTCACCCATACTAACTCAAGTATGTTAGTACTTGAGTTACTCAAGTACTAACAAGACAGCACATGGCCACTTCACTAAAACATGGAGTAATAGCACCATCGTACCCATTTTTAAACCACTATTTTCAATGCAATAGGTCTCGCATTTGTGAGCATTTAATCTATTGGCATTGTAAATGACAATGCCTTTTATTTATGTGTTTTTAAAAGCAACACATATATAAAAGGCATTGTTATTTCAATAGCCAATAGCTCTATTTCTCGCAAATGCAAGACCACTTTAATGGTGGCCGCGTCCCTTTCTTTAGAAGCTGTTCGCCTTATTCAGGTTACAGTGAGCAGCGTCTAAAGAGAGGGGCGCAGCCAACAGTAACGTGAAAGCACGTGAGAAGCGCTTTACCAAAGCAAAAAATATAAAACATTTATAAAGCTTCTGTAGCGCGGCCCCTGAAGTGAAAGCGGCCCTCACTGTTAATTAAATAAATAGGCGCATCACTAAAGTGAAAGGGGCCTGCGCTGTAAATGAAATAATTAAATAAGTGCTGCCGCTATAGTTAAAGCGGGCTGCCCTGTAACTTAAATAATTACATTACCAATAATATAAAAGCGTGCTGCAATGTTATGGGTGGAATAGGGGATAATGATTAAAGAAAATAGTGTTCACCAACTAAATAAAGCAGACCCTATAACACAAGTAAAAAGTCCAGTTGTTATGGGAGGTTACAAATGCAGACAAGGCGGTATCAGGGAGGGACTAGTAAGCACATTCAACAAGCATTTACAATGCAATGGTTTCGCCTTTGGAAAAGTTAGAGCTATTGGCATTGCTCACACACAGAGCCCCACACACAAATACACACACACACACAGAGCCAGACACACACACACACAGAGCCAGACACACACACACAGAGCCAGACACACACACACACACAGAGCCAGACACACACACACACACACAGAGCCAGACACACACACACACAGAGCCAGACACCCAGTCCTAAATATAATATTTCTACCATGAATAGTTTGCAGGTTTTGCTCTGAAGCATCTGGACGCGACATACCATATTTTTCGTCAAATTCTAAAATAAAGGTTGATCGGGTTGTGATGCGAGTTCTTTCCATTAATAGTGCTACCCGTTCACAGCAGTCTAGCGGAGGAACAGGCGACCTTCACTGAAATATCAAGCTTTGGCTCCTGGCTAGGGTTGACATCTTTCTTAAAAAAAATACTAGTCATTTATTACTTTTTGCTATTCTGGAACAGCCAATGGAGTTGGTGGGTGAAAAAACGATTTAGTGTTAAATTATCAGAATTCTTTTATAACGTGGCATTTATCCTTCTGTTTCCTCTAATAATTCTGAAGCTATGAAGACAGCGCTCGATTTTATTTAAAACAGATTTCTTTGTGATTTGCTGTTTACGTTTGTGCATGAGAAGGGGAAACAATATCGGATTTTTGTGCATTTCCAACATTTTTTACCGGCCTGTATTCTAATGCATTCAACACAAAACAAGCACCCCACACCGCAGCACTCAAGGAGGCAGTGTGAAGTGCTGGCTAAGGAGGCAGTGACAGAGGAGAGCTGCGGGCGGAGGGAGGTGGGGGGAGCGGGACGGAGGAGAGCTGCGGGCCCTAGCACAAACGCGTGGATGGTGTTTGCATACACTGTACATCGAAATACGTGTCACAATATAGAACCTTGTTAATAAAAAGTTGTTAGAAAACATTTGTCTGGCATGTATTATAGTGATTTAAAATTGGAAACTTGTGGTCCGAGTTGCAATGATTATTGAAATGCGCAATATAAACATCTGTACCCACGTTATCTGTTCATAAGCCATAACTCACGAGTCCCACAAAAGTGCGAAATATGACATAGCACATCCATTGAATGTATATTCTGGTCTCAGCTTAAAATGACTAGATATACTGCCTCTTGAGAGTAGGCATCTCAGCATTTTAAACATAACCCCAAAGTAAATAGCGTCTTGAACATAACCACCAAATAAATAATGTATCCCCCAGATATCCTACAATATTCTACATAGCACATGTGTGCCTCTGAGAGGATGTGTGTACGTACAGCATTTCTCTTAGCAAAGCGAAGTGCGCTTTAATGAGATGTATGGTGGGTTATGGTAAAGTGACACAACGAAAATTAAAACGGACGTGCCGGTTATTGTGGTTCGCCTTTACAAAAGGATCGGTTACAGGCTGAGGGACTCCTTTATATTGAGTCTGTTTAGTTGTAGGCACACCTTTGAGCGAATTGAGCGCTACCTACCTTTCCGACGGTGGGCTGGGTGTGACATGGAGGCAACGCTTCTTGGGGCTCCCACTTTGCCCAATGTCCATGAATATCTTTGAGAGTTGGGAGACTCCGGAGCCCGTCACATTCTGTAGGGGCCCCGTGATTTTTGGTGGCTATACTCCGGATGAGGGGAACTGTACACCCTGCGGCCAGCTTCACACTTCTCCCTCTGCACCGGGCACGGGTTGCTCTGCTGCTGAGACCAGAGGGTCAGAGAGCACCTCTTCTCAGTTATAAGACGGAAACATGTTGTGCTGCCCGGTGTGTTTAAGAGCACAGACTATCTGCACCCCTGCTTTTGTCACACAGGGAATAAATCTGGCCCGGAGTCAGAGTTCAGCCACGCCAGTTTGTTGCATTTTAATAGTTTAGTGATTTGTTCACTTGTTAAAAACATGAGGCACTAAACAGCAAGCACCACATTTAAAAACCGGTCTGTACTGGGCTACCTGCCCACTTGCCACGTTCCAGAGTACCGGAAACAAGCCTAGTACTGCGCCGCAGTCTGAATTGCTTCATCTAGCCTCGGTTTTCTGTTCCTTTTAAATGCATGTACATATATAATGAATGCCTGTTTGTAGAAGCCCATATTTGTCTTCCTTAACAAGTGTTACTGTAACAAACACGCCCTAATTAGATGATTGCTGTACACGCATTTAATTTGTTCTTTTTTGTGAACCAGGAAATGGAGACCTTGTTCTCATTCGGATAACAGCTACAAAGGCCTGGAAGCATAATACGATGCAAATACAAAAGCAACTACTGTAAAGTGCGGCATCTGAGAAAGCCAAAAGTGGAGCATTTGCCACTGTTAAATATTGGCTAAGCCCAGAGGACGCTATAATCTAACTGGGTGAGTAGCCAAAAGTCAAAGGGAGCTAATGAACTCGGGGAACACGCCTCTCTAGTGCACGTTTCCAAACTGCCTCGCCGGGTCCAACCTCTTCACCTGTCTCCTTGTTCGTGGGCCAGGCTAGTGTCTTGCACACACAGGCAACAACGGGGCAGTAAACATACACAGAACGGCCACAGTAAATACTTGATACTTGTTTGCTGAGTGGAAGGGCGTTGTTGGCTTGGCGGTGGTTAGGCATCTGAAACCATGCAACCCTGGCATTCTTATTAACACCTTAGAGTTAACAGGTCGCCTGGAAGCTTCTGCATATGTATGGATTAAGATCTGGGTGCGTGCAGACGCTTTACGAGGCCGCTCGAATGATGTGACCACGATCCCACAACATGCCTGAAATGCTCTCACGTAAAAGCCGATCATAAATCGATACACGTCTTTACCACGTTCCGATGTTTAGATTTAAAACTCGGGGGCTAAAAAGTATCATTCTGCACTTGTTCGAGACCTGCGTGTCCCCCCTTAGACATGAGCAGTCATTACAATTCTGCCGTAACCCTTCTACGGAGGAGAGCTGCGGGCGGTAAACGGACACCGGGAGGGGGGCGGGAACACGAACAGCGGGACGGGGGGCACCCCGTGAAAGTAAAAAACACTAAACAGCAAGCACTCACCTGGACTTCCTCCGGCGCTCCAGCCGACTCCTGCAAAAGCCAATTCCAAATGTGAAAAACATGGCGAAAAAAAAAAAAAAGGAAACTCCCACCGCCGCAATGACGACATCGCAGAGGCAGAGAGGGAAAAAAAAAAAAATCGCAGGAATGCCCACGAATCTGGTCCGGCCTTGACGGACAGATCCGGCTTCCAATGGCTAGCCTCCATTTATGGAGCTAGCCAATGGGAGCCGGAGGACGTTCCTATAGCCAATATTGTAAACATTAGATTTCGCCTGCGCGAACTGCTTGCGCAGATCGCCAGGTGGAAACCTAAAAATGAAAAGCAACGATTTAGCAAGGACAGTAACAGGAGCAATTGAAAAGATAGGCGGGAAATGGGCAGAGCTTCTATGCCATACCTCAAAACAGCATATCTCGCAGAGCACAGGCTAGACCTTAAAAAGGAGGCAGGGGAGACCCAAGGTGTTAATAGGGATATATCAGCCAATAAGACTCCTCCGTGAAAATAATGGTTAGGGTGTTCCTGGCCAGATTAAAAGTGTGGGCCAAAGAAAAGCATATATTCACTGAATGCCCATATGGGTTCAGGAAAGAAAATGGCAAGGTGAAGCAAGGTATTCATTTAAATCTGATAATTAGTAAATACACATTAACACGTCAGGGCTCGCCCACCTTCGCTCTGACGACTTTAGTAGCACATTCGATTTAGTGAACCACTTAAAATTGTGGCAGATTAGCTGAACTGGGTGCCCCAGTCGACATATGCCATCTTTCACAGCTGTACGCCTCAATGACAGCCTGCATATGCTTTGGGAAAAATGGGTAATTTACAAATATGTTCAGGGTGATAAAAGGCAGTAGGCAGGACTGCTTCTTGGCCCCTTTCTCATGTATATTATATATCAATAGATTAGACGCTATGCTCCAAATCTTAAACGCAGATGCACTTAAAATAGTTTCACATGCCACCCTGATTTTATGATATGCAGACGATGCAGTTCTGTTATCTAGGACAGCAAATGGCCTCCAGCTTTTAATTGATTACTTGGTATTTTTATGGAGGGAAGAAGTCTAAAACTTAACCAATACGTACACCATGGTCTGTGGTAAGAGGAGGAAGAAGAAAAAGAATTCGCAACAGGCCAAAAGCCAGAACAGGTAAAGACCTTTAGCTATTTGGGCATTTTATTCTTACAGGACAGATACCGGGGACCCAACCTTAAGACAGCAAATTTCGAATTTGAGCGTTTGATGGTCTGTTTAGATTTGCAAACAAATTCAGTTTGAAACCCATTAGAGAAAAGGTGAAATTTGTATAAGAGCAATTGTCTTCCAGTTGCTTTATATGGGCATAATAAACAGAAAACAGATGCAGATTCAGGAGCCTACCTTTTTATGTAGACTTTTAGCAGTCTTTTTTTATCAACCAGAGCTTATTTAACACACAAAGAACTTGATATCCCACAAATAGAACCTATTAATCTCAGTAGTGAAATCAAATGAATGAAGAATATTGTTGATTAATAAAAATCAATACAATCTTACGAGTATTAGAAATGGCACAGTATCTGGGGCAAAGTACTAAATTTACTAGCGACAGTACAGGGGACTGTTTAGAACGTGACCAGTATGATACAGTCCCCTGGTTTTGATACATGAATGGTTTATTGAAAGAACTGGAGAAAATTGTAATATCTGGGCGCTTGACAGTATTTTGGAATTTAACAAGCAATAACCAAGTACCATTCTTCTAGGAAAAAGGGAGGCCTATAGAGAACGAAGTGAAAGAACTAAGGCCACAGTGGAGAGTTACTGCAAGGGCCAGATACAACAAGGGATACATGGTTGTATGATAAGTGGGATTAATAACCAGAATAGATTTTACTTGACCCGATTACGCTTCCAGTTACTTCATCACACCGTTGCATTTCCCATTTCAAAAGCATGACCTTCAAACTTACCTACGTGCCCATGTGATGGAAAAACTAGGCAATCAACAATGCACTTTATGTTGTTCCACAAATTTAACCCCTCCCCTGCTGATGACGGAACCGCTCCGTCATCAGCTACAGTTGAGCTGTGCCGATGACGGAGCGGTTCCGTCATGGCCCAGCCGCCGCGCCTGCGCGGGCGTTCTAATGAGCGGGTCATGACTGAACCGCTCCGTCACCAGCATAGCTCAACCGCGGCTGGTGACGGAGCGGTTCTGTCACCAGCATGCGGCCGCCGCGCGGCCGCCCCGCCCCTTTAGCGCTGCGGCGGAATAGCCGCCGCAGCGAAGGGGTTAAAAAAGATGTTAAGACTTAGGGCCTGACTACGAGTTTGGCGGTCTTCGAGTGGGCCGCCACGCCAGCACCCCGCTCCAAGACCTCCAAACCTGTAGTCATTCGGCTCACCAGATTATGAGTTGTAATCCTGACGGGTGGGCCTGCAGGTCGTTCCTGCACAGACAGAAAAATAACTATTTTGTGCATTTCTGTACGTGCAGAAACAGAGGGTGAAAAACATACAGGGGCATCACATGTGTCCCCTTGCACGCACCCCCATGCACAGAGGCAACAGGGGGCCCTGTAGGGTCCTCTTAGTTTTCGCACTGCCACCCTATTTATGGCAGGTTCACGCCATGAAAAGGGCTGCAGTAAGAAAAATGGTCTAATGCTTGGCGGTGCGGCAGCGCCAGCATCATTACAGCCTCACCGCGAGATCAAGGGTCCCTGGCAGTTACAGCAGCTCCACTGCCGTAGTTGTAATACAGCGGGTAAGTTAAGTACTTGAGCTTCTACCTTCTTTATATACAGATTGCCCAATTTGAAGAGGTGTGGAATAAGAAGTGTCATTCATCAGGACAGTGGCAACTCTGTGCCTAGAAGGAAGAATTCTTAGAACATTTAGTCTGCTTGGGTCAACTTTTATTACCCGTAAGGAAAAAGTACTTGAAGCCCAAATTTATAAAAACTGGTAGAACCAATTCATGAAGCAATTAGACATTGTTTCTCTACTAATAGGCAATTTATTGTGAAGTTTGACATTTTTACACTAGGCGTGTCATTTTAGATAACCTATGTTTTTTTTTTTAACTTTCTAGTATTTATCCAGATTCTGCAGTTTTTTTATTTGTAATTGGTATTTTATTATATCCATGCAACACATTTTGTATTCATTCAAGGAAGGTGAGTAAAAGATGTGACAGGTGAGCCTAACAGTATCCTAACTAGGACTGGACAACATTTAAATGACTGAAATCTGCAAAATTCCTACATTTCGTGTTATGCGCTGCTTTTCATCACAACATTTTGCAAAATGTTGGTTTACAAGAGACTCTTGCGTAGAAAAAAGTGTCACCAACAGCCATTTGGTGATCGAGCCACTCAACTTCCGTTACCTTGAGACTTTTTTTAACGTCAATTGTGAAATTTACGACAATGTGCCATTCATTTAGCTCAGAAAGTCTAACTTTGTCACATTAAACTTCAAAAAGTTACACTACAAAAAGCAATTCACCCCCCCCCCCACAAAAAAACACGTTAGTACCCCCAGACACTAGGCGATCTGAAGCTTGGTGTGTATGTTGGCGCTAGTTAGCGGGGGTGACCTGGTGAGGATGGCAGAGACACGGGACATGCTAGATAAAGGGAAACACCTGAACGGGTGCACAGACTGGTCTGACGAAGACCTCATTAAGTCGCGGGGAGGACCGCTTACTGGTAGTGAGCAAGAAGCACAAGTGAGTACATTAGTGAGATGCACCCGTCAGCGGCGAGGGACCTGATTAGGCAAACCCATGAGTCGAGTGCATTGCCGGTGAGCACAACAGTCACGCAGCCCTGTTGGCGGTAAACAGACATGGCGATGTTAGAGTGAAGACACATGCCAGCCGGTATCGGCAGTGAGGACCCGATTGGGTGAGTTGTCTTAGACGACCCGATTAGGCTTGCCGAGAGCGAGGTGTACCTCAGCAGGAGAAAGCGCTATGAACGGTGGTGAGGTAGCCCCGTCGGCGGGGTGTACCCGAATGTGAGGTGTATCTCAGCAGGGTGTACGGAGTGGAAGGTTCACCTATTCCCAGCGAAGACCGGAGAGGCACGCGCAGCAGTCAGGCGCACCTGTTGGCGGCATGGAGGACATCGGAGCACTGAGACGCACCTGGCAGTGGGGGAGGGTTCTTCAGAGCTCCACTCATCCCAGGCCTGGCGCGGAGGGAAACAAGCTTCTGCGCTGAACGACAGCCAATTAAAGTCAATCAGAAAAAACAGCCAGCTTAATGAGTGTGGGTAACTAAGGATAATTATAACACAGCAGCCCCTCCCCCACACACGCTGCCTCCTGAGACGACATAAGCTTTTGTCACTTGGCGCCCCGGGACATCCATTTCCTAGCAACGGAGGCGTGCGACCCTGGCTGCGGCTGAGAGCTCCGGCACGGAGGGGCGGGGAGAAGGGAATGATCCGCAGTGCAGACAACCACCGTCGATGCCTCTGGTCTCGTCTACAGGGCACGGTGTAAGGCGGCGGCGGCGTCTCTGGGAGGCTGGAATGAACGGACTCATCGAGCAGCTCAGCTCAGTAAATAGACTGACTACAAGGCACACACATACTCCATCACAATCTCTCTTCACCCAGATCGGGAAATGGAAGACTGGGCAACACACGACGCGTTTTTCCATGCCGCGATTGAAGAAGCCATTTGGACGAAAGAGCTTAAGTCAACATTGTTGAGGGGGTTGACGGCAGAAGGGCGGGGGTAGGGGTGTGTGTGTGTGAAAAAGATGGCTTTTCGAAGCGTGATGCACTCCAGTTTCGGAGTTGATATCTAGTGGATGAGGACGAGTGGTTTGCCCTCCGTAGTGTATGTTCCTAATCTTCCGTATGACCTGCAGCTTCGCGATTTAGAGGTAGGCCCGTTGCTGGAAGGCTTTGAGAAATGCAAAAGAACGTTTACGTAAGACCAGGAGGCAAGGTGCGGCAAGTGCATATATTCTTTGACCTGGAGCCAGTGAAGGGCGTTCATGGTTGCAAAGATGTCATTTGAGCTCCGCAAGTCAATGCAAGGAACTCTGTATTCAGTGCTTTAAATGGGCCGGCACTGCCCGGTACGGAGTTCCGGCACTTTTTTATTTTGAGAGGGAGAGTACCGGCAGTTCTTAAGAGTGATGTAATACTTTTAACTGTAGAGTACCAGCACTTCTCAGCAACAAGCAGGTATAGAGTACCAGCACTTCTCAGCAACAAGCAGGTATAGAGTACCAGCACTTCTCAGCAACAAGCAGGTATAGAGTACCAGCACTTCTCAGCAACAAGCAGGTATAGAGTACCTGCACTTCTATTTTTCTATTTCAAGCACTGTCTGTATTCAAGATCTGCAGCATCCCAGAGAGCAGACATTGGTGGCAAATCGCATGCTTCCTGCCAGTGTTGACTGGGCTCCTCAGTTGTGTACTGTGAGCACACTTGCGTAAAGAGGCCAAAGAGGAACGAGATGAATGTATACAACACCTTTGAGTTTTATGAATATAGACAAAGTCAGTAAGCAGGCAACTCGCTCTGAGTGAGGTTAATGTAGGCAATTACTTGCGTATGCTCCCCACCTTCCTGAATTATATCAAAAATCGTCGCAGCTCCTCCGCTATAGCGGAGGAGCGTCACACCACTGCTTTCAAGCAGCGCGAGAAGAGGAAACATAACATGATAATAACTTAGTTATTATCATGTTATGTTTCGGTTGCGGGCGGGGCTGCTCTGCTCACGGAGAAGGGCCGGGGCAGAGTGGTTTGCTCATCCAAGTGCACAATGACTGGTTGGCCCTCTCGGGCCACCCAAAACAGTCATGAGCACACTTCCCCGTTCCCATACAGGCTGCATTACAGCCTGCATGGAGAACATGCCCACTCCTACAGCCCCTGGCTGGTCATGGCGCTCAGACCAACAACAACGCTGTACTGCAGCATTGTGATAGGCTTTGGGGAGAGAGCCTGGCTGCCTACTTACTGTTCCTGGCAGCAGACTCAGGAGAGCAGAAGCACAGAAGACGTGGGACTCTGCCTCGAGGTAAGTATTTTTTTTGTGTGTAAATTTCTAACCCCCGCAAACACCCCCATGACCAGCACCGCCACCCGCGAGCTTGCTGGCCGCCACTGATCACAAGTGCCACCTATGTATGTCGATAGCAGTCGGGTAACATGACAGATTCCCTGGGGATCCCACTGCTAGGATAATGGTTGCAGACGAGACAATGGACACCAGCTTTAACTACTGCAGACAATCAGTTAGGAGGGATTTGAAACACTACATCATCCCACTACTATGTGGAGTCACTGAAGGAGAAGGTCAACAACCGAGAAAAAGCAGCAGCAAGGTAGCGTAGGAACAAGATAAACGCAGAGTTCTAGTGGTTAGTGGATCTTTTCTTATATTAGAGATGGAATTGGCGCTTTACAAGCAGAATGGGTGAAGCAACCAGAGTAGTAGTGAAGATCAAACCACTACACTTGCTTGGTGACTATTACAAAATGATCTTTTTGGGAGGTCACCTTCAGTTTTTATTTTTGGGACTCACCTGCTGGTAATATTAAACTCCAACACTGGGACACTGCTATCCAGTGCACAGTGTGTGCTCTGACCCTTAAAACCTGTGGAAATTTCAAAACTTGATTGGCATATTTTATTTTCCTATAAGCCATTGTATATATTGCATAAAAACAGCTGTGGCACGGGACGTTCTAGGCCACTTGTGGACTCAGCACTTTGTGCCATCTACTACAGTGGCAGTGAAAACATACCTTCAGGCATAGCCTTCTATGGCGTGACAGCAGTAACTTGAACCCTACTACGTAGACCTGTCAAAATCACTTCTTTGACCGGCATGAAAACCAAATTTTAAATAAACAAGTCACCTCTAAGCGCACCTTGCTACCCACAAGGTAGGTTGCATAAGACACAAGAGTAAACATGTGTGACATTGGAAGTGAAATGTTCCCCAAGGGACTAGACCCAAAATGATATGGTCACTGGTAAGATCAGACTGTAGCTCGCACACAGGTGAAGTCAAAGTATATATAGATCTATACTTTAACTATAACTTTTGACTTGTACCAGTTGCAGACTACATTCAAAGACCTACTTTTATATTTAACCCAAATTCAAACGAATGGTAATGTAAGATTTGTATTAAATATCCGGGAAATGTAACTGTTGGAAAGCATTCTTTCCACTGCCTGAAGCTGCTGTAGGCCAATTTGCATTAGCTCTGCAGCACTGGCCCAGCCTTATACGTGGTCCGAATGCGGTGTGAAGGACATGTGAAATTCCTTCGATTAGCTACAAAATTGGTTGTCCTGAATAGGCAAAGAGGGCTCATTGGAGCGCAGCAGAATATGTAGAGTGAGGCCTTTGGGCATCCTCTTGACACCACAGTATCGAATACAATCGGACAGGTCTGTTTGAGCCACATAAAACCCTTTGGTGCAATTGAAAGGAGGAGAAAAGGATGCCAGAAAAATGCTTAGGTATCCCATGTCTGGGTGCAGCAGGACGATGCCATTGTCCTACCAGACCTCGGTCACTGTTGTGGGTACAGAGCCTGCTTCAAACTGGATTTTAGTGTCTGAAGTGGGACGACACTGGGGATCACAAGAGTGCACTACACACTCACAACCATCAGAACCCAGTTTAGTGTGCCCGAATGCTTTCGCTATCTTGTAAATGCCCTGGCACATTGCATTTCGGCCTACTGATTAAGTGGGCCGGGTTCCCCTGAGGAACGTTCACTCCAGTGGTTAGAGAGTGCCCAGAAGCACCCGACCCCCTAGCTGATGCCAGGAAGAAATAAGACATTGGCATGTACGCTCTTCAGAACAATTTGTGGACCTGGAGTAGAACATAAGAGGACTGGACCTGCTGTCTGATCTGAGGGAGCACTAAAGGACCTAACCTGCACCCCCTTGTACCCAAGTAAAGAAGTAGACTCCAAGGGTCAGTTGGCCGACTTCCTGTGTGGGAATAAGGACACCAAGTTGCGAGAGGCCTTTTTCCTACAACTCCCAGCTGACCAGTGACAACTGGAACTTGAGCTGGACTTTGCTATGACCGATGTCTGGCACCATGTGAACCTCTAGGAGCCCCCCTACCCCAAGGTAATGGGGGACTTAGACTTGCGCTACTGTGTTTGCTTGGGCACCAGGAAAAACTTTGGAAACCTTTTCTCAAGAGCCCCAGAGCCAAGGGGACCCGCCACAAAAGTAACAGACGTCAGACTGAGTCTCTGCTACGAGACATTATTCAGTATCTTTCAGAAAAAAGACTAAGTCCATTTCTGTTTTGGGAGTTTGAGGTTTTTGCTTGAAAAAGTTGGAGCCTTATCAGAAACAACCTGGGTAGGTATCCGACCAGCAGTTCCAAAACGACAGCTTCAATTTCACATTTGTTCTTCTGGAAGAGAACTTTTTTTCAAAATAAAGAGCAAGTTACTTCTTGGATAAGGATTTTCCATATTTTTTTCTTCCAGACTTTCACTGGAAGCAATCCACATGTTGTATACGATCAGGGCTAGCAGTAAGTCTTAAATGGCACCTAGGTCCCAGTCAACGATTTCCACAGACCATTATCGGCGCTCTGTTTTTTTTGTCACGATTTTCATTTATATCTATAAAAATTCACACATCTGGTTCCCCTTATTAAAGAAGTTTGTCATTTTGTTGTTCTTATACAATAACTTTATTTTAAAATTGCTTTAGGAATTTTAATGTGCAACCTTTTCTAATATGTATGCACTGCTTAAATACTTTACACATTGCCTTTGATTTAAGCCTGACTGCTGTCTTCCACGCTGCCAGGGGTTGAGAACTGGTTTATTTTATTTGTGTGACATGTAGCCTCATCTTTCGAGGTGGACCCCAGCCACTTTCCTACAGGGACCACTTTGTCAATGGTCTTAGCTATGCATAGGAGCCTGGAACCAGGTCAGTTGCCTGCAGGACATTCCAGGACAGCATTTTTATTTTTCAAGATGGCATGATTGACCTTCTTTGGAGACTACCACTTCACTGAGGAGACAACAGGTTTCTTTGGTAATTTGGGAAGGCAGGAAGATTTACTTTTGCATGAGAAATGTACATAGCAGTAGGAACTGGTGAAGCTTTTAAGGATAATTTTATTTTGGTAGCAGAAGTGAACGATGCCGGCTGAGCTCATAGAAAGTGACCATTAGAAGTGTGTTCTTGACGGAGTCACCCAGAGGCCACCAGGTTGCTGTAACCAAGATCTTCAGGTGTTGAAAGGAAGGAAAGCACTGTTCCTTCACACTACTGCTTGTGAGGCATTTAGAGAGGTTGATGGCCTGGTGAGTTTCCACAAGATTTAAGCGTGTGGGAGATACGATTTTAAAGCTTTTAATATTTCGCTATTCACATAAAACTTCCACTTTTCAGCATTACCAAGTGGTCTGATTACAGAAGCCATCCAGTAGTCTGTTTTGAAGTTCAAATCTGCATGGCCATAGTGCACCAGAAGCACTCAATTTAATAAGCAGTGAGTTGCTTCCGTGGCGTGGAGCGACTTCCTGGTTAGCAACAGTTTGTAGTGGAGGCACAGTATTTTTTTTACTGCACTCATGGGTGAGGTCTGGCTGCTTCGACCAATTCCCTTGGTAAAATTCCTAGTTGCAAATAAGAGGACCTTCTACTCAACAAAAGCCAACAGAAAAGTTTAGAATGCTAGCCATCAACCACTACGGTCTCAATAGCGCCACAATGCCCAGCAATGGGCAAATATAGCAATTTTAAAGTTACACACAGATCCGCACCAGAGCCAAGTGGGCCGAGAAATTCTTCGATTCTCACTACCTGCTCCCCCACTTTAGAACTTCAAGCCTGCCCCCCTTTATGCATTTCTCCAGATGTATAATGCAGTCTGTAACCTCCTCAATATCGTAAAAAAAGTTTGAAGCCAATCTAACAAAAACAATTTAGGCCTATAAAAGTACAGGCTGGCACATTGCAGTAGAAAAGCCCAATTCTAGGGCACATTTCTCACCAATACAAACAAATATTAGTTCATGGCTTAGGACGATTCAGCAAATGTCTTCATGCCACCATCAGACAACCAGTCCTATGTAAGTTTGTCACACTCCGCACCACTATAAGCATATCATACCAAACCGGATAACACTATTAAATAAAGATTCCACAAATTGAAATTTAACCGCTCATTTCTTCCACGATTTGGGACTATTTGTCTTTTTAATTAAAAGCAAAGCATCCCATTTCTCTGGATTACACCTCATCAGGGTTTGTGTAACACTGAATTACAGACTGTCACGGCAGCGGCGACACAGTAAACAGCAATTAGGGTCTCGGCCAATAAGCTCTTTATAGCGGCCAATTATAGAATGCCATCTAGAGCGGCCTCCTGCACAATGCCGGAAGGGGAAGAGCACCCTCCGTCGCAGATGCTTTTCAGACATCAACTTCAAAGCATGTGCCACAAAAGAACATGGACTGGATGAGACCTCCTCTCCAGCACAACAGCTGGATGACCATACCAACAGGATGTCATAAATTAGAAGATGAGCAGGACATTCCAAGCCAGTAAGTGCCCGCCTTACCGCAGCCTCAAAGGAAGAATGCTCAATTTTAGAAACCAAGCTTGCCAATGAGGCACAAACAAAGTTAGGCCTTCCACTGTTTTTATTTTAAATTAGTTAGGGATGATGTACCAGTAAAACCAATAGGAGAGGGGCAAATTAGGGCATAAAACACACCCACCAATGCCATGCAAATGCAGCAAAAATGATGCAACCAACATTGTTAAAGTAGTTCAAAGGAAGCCTCATTTTAAGCAATCCAGCATTACAGTTATTAACAATTCCTACATCACCATTGTTCAATGGTAGCTATGTTTAAATGGCAAAGTGAAGTGAGCTGGGAGGTGGTTTGAAGCGAGGAGTGTTAAGAGTCATAGCAGTAAGACAATAAAATGTCTGAAAATAAATATTCACCTAAAAGTAGTCCTATAATTAACACTACAAAAATTTCACAAGATGGCCAACTACGTTGAAGCAAACCCAACTCCCTTTGAAATCTGACACAAACAAATAGGCTAAAGTAAATGGAAAAAAAAGATCCCATAAGATGAAATGGGAGCAGGTGTAGGCTATGCTTCGAAATTAGAGTTAGCTCTTTTCTTGAGCAGAATCCCACAGTTATAGCAATGCGACTGAAATATATTTTTGGCAAAAGTCTGAAAGGTTACTGGTGTAACCTTTACCTCCCAAATGGTACCTCCCGTCCACCCCTCCCCTCTGTCCCAGTTGGTATCCCCCGCCCTGAAGCTTGCAATAAAATGTTGGTGCGCTCTCCAGTGAGGAGAGTGGATGGTTAATAAACAGGACTTACTTCCACTGGTGTCCTTGTCATAATATTTGTAATTCTAACACTGGCGACGGAACTGCGCAGGGGCAGTAGTTAACCATCTCCCCTTTGACTGCTCTCTCCACACACACACACACACACACACACAAACACACACACACACACACGAGAAATCGGAGCAAGCTTGTGAGGGAAGAATAAGAAGAAAAGAAGAATTTTGCGTAGAAGGAAAGCCACCGATGACTGCTGTCTGCTCAGCTAAAGGATAACATCGAGTTGACAAACAGTGGATTGAAGGGACTACCACTGAAGACACAAGGTTAGAAGTGAGTGGTAGCTATTCCGCTATTGTCAGGCATGCTGCGAGGCTGTGGGGGCGCATATGGAACAATTATAAGTCCACCGCACCCCTGTGGACATAGCTCATAGAGTGTCGACTGCGGCTGTCGTGTTACAATGCAAGCAGCGTAGTGGGTTCTACCAGTTAAGCCACTATCAAGTGGGAAGAGGCGTCTAGCATTATCGAGTTACTGAACCCTCACCGGAACTATAGGAAGTATCCTTGCATTGGAACCGGGAGAGCTTGTGGTGTCCTGTGGTGCCAGTTGTCTAGGCTTGCCGCGGTGTAGAGCTGCGCTGTATTCCGGTGTTCCGTGTGACCGAAACTGAGGGGGCGAGTGCATGAGGAGCCGAGGAGTGTGTTGTGGGCGTCCGGTGCGAACGACAGCATGAGAGGAGCTGGGCAAAACTGTCCCACTTGAGGAGTGTGGCTCGTTCGGAGCCTGAAGTTGGAAGGGAAAAATTCCTGTCAGGACGCCCCGCGTCACCTGACATAATCCGGATATCCAGGACGCACCCGGCGCACCAGCAGCTAAGGGCCGGGTGTTTTGTGGAACAGTTAACCCTTAATGGAGAAGTAAATCGTGGGGCCAGCTGTTCATCGAGGCTGTTTTGCAGGCCGTTTCTATAGTACTTCCCCACCCCAGCTAAGGAGAATAGTGGAATTCGAGGGGAACAAGCTTCCAGGTTGAGGTGGTGAGTGAAATCGATATACAGAGTGGAACTGGAAGGACATTCAGCTGTTCCTCACATTTCACTGGAACTGTGACTTTTAAGTGAATGTACAGGGCTCCATTGTAAAACTGTGCTAGGAAAGGATATTCTGTTGGTGCTGAGTTCTTGTATAAGTCAGGTAGTGGTGGCGCAGTACCTAGGTATTCATTGTCCTCTCCACAGGTGTAATTTAGTGTAACAATATGACAGCAGCAAGCATGAGTCAACCCCCACCCTTCTTGAACGAGATAGGCGAACCTGAAATCAGTTGGAAGGAGTGGGTGAAATTATTCGAGTCATACTTGATAGCTGTTGGAGGCGAAAAATATAAGGCAGAAAGGAAAAAACCTATATTGTTACACAATTTGGGTAGACAAGGGCACAAGGTTTATGAGTCTTTACCTATGCTAGAACAGGAGGGGGAGGATCAAACTGATGTTGATGTGTATGAGCAAACTATGGGAAAGTTAGAGAGAAACATTTTGGGGACAAAATAAATGTGGTGTTGGAACGCCATAAGTTTTTCATAAGGTGTCAGGGTAAACAAGAATCTGTGCAAAATTTCATTGCTGCATTGTGGGGTCTGACACAGCTATGTGAGTTTGGTAATTTAACTGATTCCCTCATAAGGGACCAACTTGTGAGATGCACCAATAACCCACGTATCCAGGAGAAGTTACTAGCAAAAAATCCAGGGTTAAGAGAGGCAATTGAAATAGCCAAGTCAGTAGAACATACCGCAAGATGCATTAAAGAAATGAAACCTAAGTGGGAGGAAGTAGCTTCTGTAAAGGATGAGGAGGACTGCAACGAAGTGTGTAAAGTTAAGTCAAAAGAAAATTACAGTGTGAGAGGAGAGCCTAAGGAGAAGAGACCTAAATGCTACAGGTGTGGCAGCAACAACCATTTTGCAACGTTTTACCAGTGCCCAGCAAGGTTTGTCACGTGTAAAAAATGTAATAGGAGAGGGCATTTTGCGAGAGTATGTAGAGATGGTGAACTGCACACTAGAAATGAGGGGAGGAATATGGAGAAAAGTGTGGCCAGGGAGGTAAAGTGTATAGAGCAAAGAGGTGGGAAGATAATCTTGCAAGTAAAAGATATAAATAGTACTGTTAACTCTATTTACCCCAAATGTGATGTTTTCCTTGATGGCCAATGTGTAGAAATGTGCGCAGACTCATGCTCTCCATACACCTTACTGAACAAAGTTGATTTTGTGTTTATGGAAAATTGTAATGTGAATCAATTGAAAATGCCTGATATTTCTCCCACAGGATACAACAAAGGGAAAATACCCTTGGTAGGCATGAAAAATGTGCAGCTACGTTTTAAGGACAGGGAAACATACGGGACAGTGTATGTAGTGGAATCAGGGTCAAATTTACTGGGATGGGTTCACCAAAAAGCGCTGGGTATCTTCCTAGATCCCAATAGTGCCGAACAAGTTTTGCTCACCGACAGGTCCCTGAGAAGCTATAACATCCGCGAAGAGTTTGGGCAGCTATTTAAAGAGGAGCTTGGCTGTCTACACAAGTTCCAACACAGAAATAAGTTAAAGTATAATGCTAGGCCAGTTGTACATAAACTACGTCCAGTGCCACACAAGTTGAAAATACCCCTAGAAGAAGAATTGCTTAAGCTATCTGAGTTAGACATAATCCAACTAATAAACTGCTCAGAATGGTTGACTCAGATTGTTATTGAGGCCAAAGCCAGCGGAGAAGGAATTCGCCTCTGTGTGGACTTGCACAGTTTAAATGACAATATATGGGTGGAAAGACAGCCCTTGCCCATAATCAACGAGATGTGGAGCACCATGGGCCCTGCTAGATACTTCAGTGTGATAGACCTGTCCATGGCATATCACCAAATTGAACTCCATTCAGTCTCGAGACCCCTCACGGCGTTCATCACCCCATTTGGAGCATTCATGTTCAAACGGATGCCATTTGGGCTGGCGTCTGCAGCTGCCATATTCCAGAAAGCAATGCAGAAGATATTGGAAGGAGTGGAACGTACCATGTGTTTCCAGGATGACATACTTGTCTATGGACAAACGGAGGAAGAACATGATGGGGTCATAAGACAGGTGTTCAGCAGACTCATGGAGGCCGGTCTGACTGAAGAAAGAAAAATGCAAAAGAAAAGTGAAGGAAGTTGAGTACTTGGGCCACAAAATAACTGAAGATGGTTTCAGACCGAAGAACAGTTTAATCAAAAGTGAAAGACGCACCCAGCCCCAAGAGCAAAGAAGAACTCAAGTCCTTCCTGGGGCTTTTAGAGTATATGTCCAAGTATGTGGACAATTTTGCTGCCAAGTGCGAACCAAGTAGAGAGCTTATGAAGAAAAACAAAGATTTCTTATGGAACAAGGAGCTTGATGCAGTGGTGAACTCATTAGCCCCTTAAGTGCTGCTGACGGCCAACGGTCGTCACCAGCGCTACCTCCCCAGTGCTGCGCACGACCATTGGACGTCCATTCAGCACTGGTTCCAATGGACAGCGCAGCACTGGGGAGGGATGTTTACACGCAGCTAAGGTGTTAAAGGAGGAATTGATAAACTCCCCGGCATTAGGTAAATTTGACGCATCAAAAAAAACTATCCTGGCTACAGATGCGTCCAACAAAGGCCTGGGCGCGACCTTGATACAAAAATATGGAAAAGAGGAGAAGATTATTGCATTTGCATTCCGGAGCCTTACAAACCCTGAACGGAATTATTCCGTAATTGAAAGGGAGGCCTTGGCCTGTTTCTGGGCCGTCAGACATTTCAAGTTTTTCTTGTGGGGTTTGAGGTTCACCATCCGGACCGATCATAAACTCCTCACCTTCATATTCTCTGTGAAGGGGTTGGAAAATTGTACACCTC
The DNA here is from genome assembly GCF_964263255.1 of Lissotriton vulgaris. Taxonomy (NCBI): domain Eukaryota; kingdom Metazoa; phylum Chordata; class Amphibia; order Caudata; family Salamandridae; genus Lissotriton; species Lissotriton vulgaris. The sequence goes on from NC_141693.1 coordinate 427,854,592, forward strand.
GCATCAGCAGATGGATCCTGGGACTGGATCATGGGACTGGAACACTACAACTTCAACGCGGAGTATGTACCAGGGAAGGAGAATAAAATTGCGGATTTCCTGTCAAGGTCCCCGTTACCAGAAGTGGGGAATACAGAAGAAGCCCTGGACAGTCCTATACTAATGACGGAGATGCCTGCGATCACGGAAAGAGAATGGGAGGAAGAGATGAAAGAGGACAGCAAACAAAAATCCTTAAAAATATATATGGAAAAAGGATGGCCAAACAAGAAGAATGAACTGGATGCCGGCATAGAGGAGTTTTGGGAAGTGAGAAACGAATTAAGTTTCATAGGAGGCAGAATCTATCGCAATCATAGAGTAGTTCCACCCAAGGGCCTCAGGAAGAAGGTCATTGACTTAGCACATGAAGGCCACCTTGGGCGCAGCCTTACAAAAGCCAGAGTCAGATCCAGTTTCTGGTTCCCAAGGATGGACGCAATGACTGAACAAGCTGTAAAGGATTGTGGAGCGTACGCCAAAAGCGACAAATCTAAGGCGGTGCAGAAGGCACCAATATCTCCAGTAATGGTACCAACCAAACCGTGGAGCAAGTTGGCCATGGACATTATCGGACCTATGCAGGAATTAGGTGAAAGGAAGAGATTCATGCTGGTCTTAATAGATTACACAACCCATTGGATCAAACAGAAGTTTGTGCACAGTGTCACCATAAAGGTGGTGATTGAGTTCCTGAATGGAGTGTTTGTTGAAGAAGGCATTCCAGCGGCTTTGGTGACAGATAACTGAGTGCAGTTTATTTCGGAAGAAATGCGAGCATTCCTCATGGGATTGGACATTAAACACAAGACCACAGCTCTGTATTGCCCAAAAGCCAATGGGTTGGTCGAGTGGGCAAACAAAATCATAAAGGAACATATCCAGTTAGCTGCCACCAATGGACATGATATAGAGGGTACCCTTAGGAAGTGCCTGTGGGCATACCACACCTCCCCGAATAAAGTCACAGGTATTTCACCCTTTGTAGCATTGCGTGGAAGAGAACCCTGCACCAAGTTGAATCCCAGATGGTTGCGTGGTGGTGAGGCCAGGGAAGTGGATCATGAGACCACAGCAGAAAAGATTCAACTCCACCAAGACAATTACAAGAAGTGGTATGATACGAAACATGGGGTGAAGGATTCCCAGTGGGAGGTAGGTGACGGGGTACAAGCCAGGAGGAACAATAAAGTGGGAGTCACCCAAAGCAAATACTACACACCCTGTAAAATTGTGAAGGTGCTTAGGAATGTGGTTCAACTTGAAAATGGTCAATGGTGGAGCTTTGATAAAATTGTAAAAGAGCATGATTAATGTTCTGGTAGTTTATATTTCAAATGACGATAAAGGTTTTCTGTCCCACCTCCGTGGGTCCTATCTTCTGTTCCTTGTCACCCCTATGGAAGGGAGATGTGTTGTAACTTTTACCTCCCAAATGGTACCTCCCGTCCACCCGTCCCCTTTGTCCCAGTTGGTATCCCCCGCCCTGAAGCTTGCAATAGAATGTTGGTGCACTTTCCAGTGAGGATAGTGGATGGTTAATAAACATGACTTACTTCCACTGGTGTCCTTGTCATAATATTTGTAATTCTAACAGTTACACGACTGAGCAATCTCGAGATACAAGTGTTTGATATGGGAGCATCAAGACACTGCCGAAAACAGCAGTCAGTGTATTAACCGAGCCCTAGGACGGCAGCATTCTCAAAAGACTCTGTGCTTGTTCACAGGACTTATTATACAGTTTTAGTGTAGAAGGGTCTGGCGACACTTGGAGCAGGCTGAAAGAGCAGGTCAAAGTCCCACCTTGTGTAAACCAGAGGGAGTGTTCATAAGGGTTGAGCAGCAGGGTTTTATAAATGTTCTAAATCTGGGACGACGGCAGCCTATAATGTCAAAAGGAATTGCCCCCCTCGCGGATCTCCATGATGAATCATCACCTTTCTCTAGCTGCATGGACACACCTTGATGTTGTCTTGCCGTCTGAAGAGCAGCAGTGTGGGCTGTGATCCACAGACAGTTTCCCTGGATTTAAGAATAATCACCACTTTAAAAAGAATTCCGCCAGGCAGTCATCTCATAAAGCCTAATAATAATCACCCTATTGTATGTCCTGGATTTGGGCCTACAGATGTGTATGAAGTAATGCCAAATGCAGCATAGATTGCAAATAAGAAGTAGGCAATGGCACAAGGAGAGGTTTTCGACTGCAACTTCGGAGAAAAACCTCAGGTGTAGAGACTTTCAGTGCCTTGTGTGAAACCATCCGAGTTTCCGATGCCTCACGGCAGAGGGTTGGCTTCCTGCTTCAACTGTGAATTAGGACGATTTTGGGGATTCAAACTGCAATTATAAGTATGGGATGTCATCTACATTAAATGCTTTGGTGCGCAACTGTCTGTGGGACGTCCAAGGAGGACTTCAAGAACTTGGGACATGCCTGACCTTCAAGGGACGAGAGCTAGCCAGCTTTACTGCAGCCAACTTTGTCTGGGGTTCTAGTTATTGTCTGGATGAGAGGTTAAGGCAGCACCACAAGTGTTTCACTAAGGGGACACCCTCATACAAGGCAGACCTACAACTGGTGCTTTTTCAGACCGAAGGCCCAACAAATAGTGGGGTACTTTGTGTCAGGCCACGATACCAGTAGATTAAACAATCACCTTGGAGAAAACCTCTAGAAAGGAACATACTAATTTTCTTTTTTTCTGAATTTTCCCACAATGTTCTAAAAACTTCTAAGAACACTGCCAACAGTTTGTCCTAAATGGATTGGATCAAATATTATCCTGGAAAGGGAAGCGCACAAACTACATAACTTAACTGACATGAGCAACAGCAGCTACAAGGTACAGTCAGTAAATAGACGAATGTAGACCCACCACATACAAAATCACTGTATATACTGTGGAACAAACAAAAAAGTGGAACATCCACTAAGATACAAGGCCAAAGGAAAGAGAACGACTTGCTTCAAAGACCTTCTCCAGACAACATATGGCACACAACCACTCTGCAAGGTAAATAAAAGACAAATTATGTGCTGGAGGCAGAATGCGGTGGGTGTAATGCCTCATGACAGAATTGCAGGTACTTCACCATAGGACATGCCGACGTACTCTAGGTGCAGGTGTTTTTCCCCCCATAGTGATTACATCATTTCCTCTTTCTCCATGCACCTTTGTTTTTTTTCCGTCTCTTACATTTTCCCGTAGAAGAGCGTCTGACACTTTTTTGTAATCTTCTTTACATGAGATGTCCAACTGTACCCCCTACTTCCTCTTGCCACCCTGCATATGCTTTTTGCAGACCTGCTTCTCCCACATCGTTTTTTTTAATGCAGCGCACTGAAAGTGTTGAAATATCAACTACAGGCAGATCGCAGCATGAAGGCTGCAAACACCCATGATAGGACTCTCAAAGTACTAATACTCCTGCATCTGAACTGCTCAATGTCATTGAACAATTCGGTCACAGGACTGAAGAGGCTAGAGCAGAGATACAGTTTCACAGAATTTATATAGCACTTAACCCAGAGAAGCGCTTTGAGGCATTGGGTTCTTGGGAGGTCTTTTGGAACGGATGATTGATAGGGTGTTGGGTTTTACTCTAGGTTATTTGTACGGCATTGGAATTGGTGTGTGAGGGTATAAAACCTACGTCAAAGACCATGAGGGTAACTTGGACCTGAACTTAAGCACGTGGTGTTGCAGAAAGAATCGAGAACTGACAGTTACACATTTCAGTACCTAGAAGTGGTCTGCAAAACAGAATAGATAGGTTTTTAAGGCCCTCTGATATTCAAGCAGGTTGCCAATTCTTATAGGAAACCATTTCCAGAGCTTGGCTGCGTGGACTTCAACAAAGCTCCTGCCACTGCAAGACTTTTTCCAAGGATTATATGTTTGAAAAATAGAGTCATGCAGCGACCTAGTTTGGATGTATTGATTATAATCCCTTTGACACTGCACGAATCTCGGCGGCGGGGGGCGGGGGTCGGGGGTCGGCTTCTGTTGCTTATGACGGTGTGGTTCCGTCACGGCCCCGCCCGCTCATTAATTCGCCCGCACAGGCGGGGAATTAATGCTGTGTGGGCGGAGCAGCAGCCGCATGACAGAACCACACCGTCATGAGCCCACACAGCCTGTGGCTCATGACAGCGTGGTTCCGTCATGAGCACGGAAGAGGTTAATATCAAATGTAACCAATTTACCATTCTGGAGAGAAGGGAACATTAGAAGCAAACAAATCAACGAAAGTTCCTATTACCGATAAGAAACAAGTTACTTGCCTGTAACTATAGTTCTCCAGTATTCTTATATTTCCTAGATTCACATGCTTGAATCGTTCCTGTCGTTGACATGTGAGTACCCGGTATTATAAAATAATTGTCCTATAGACATGAACCTTAAAATCTTTTATAACATAACACTGTCCTTTAGTAAAAAAAGGACCAAACTTAAAACTTAACCAATCATAAGAGACCACCCTGTAGAACCTTCATGAGAGAAGCCCTGGTTCCTCAGATTTTCCAAGCACAAGTGCGCATAAATAGAAAAAACGGAGATAAGTAAATGAGCCTTCGCCAGGGGAGGTGGGCAGGTCGCATATGAATCTATGAAAGATTCCAATACTGGAGAACTATGGTGACAGATAAGTAACTTGTTTCTTACTCCAGTATTGGAACTTTCATAGACTCGCATGCTTGAATCAGAGTAGCTAGCAGTGAGTAACATTTTCATGCCATCTATCATTACAAGAAGGGCATGCACGACAGTCTTATCCGAATAAATTATTATACTCACATAAATAAACAAAACCATCCAAAGTATTACTTTTTGCCATAAACCAATGAAAATGTGAGACAGTAGAGGATGATGGGAAGGAACCAAAGAAGGCTCACCCTATTGAAAGATTTCTCAGAACCGCTTGCCCCACTGCCGCGTCTCGCTTATTCACAGGATCCAAGCAGTAATGCCTGGTGAATGTGTGCGGTGTCCTCCAAGTTGCTGCTCTACAAAAGGTCAGGCAGGGATACGCCTGCAAACAGTGCTGTCCATGTAGACATCGCCCTTGTAGAGTGGGCACGGACTCTTGACGTCAGAGGATGGCCCGCTTGTTGATGACCGCATACAATTGCACTTGAAGTCCATCTGGAAATACTATGTAGTAATAGGTAAACCTTTTCTAGGTGCACTGTACGCAATCAGGAGTGGATTTGACTTGCAAAATGATTTTGTCCTGTCCAAGTAAAATTTTAGACACCTTTTAACATGTAGAGAGTGCAGAGCACGCTCCGCTGCCGTCTGCGGACTTGGGAAGAATGTTTTCAGAACAATTGGTTTGTTAAGATGGAAATCTGAAGGAAACTGCGAGATGAATTTAGGGTTTTTTCTTAGAATAACGGTCTTGTTTAAATTGGAAGAAAGGCTGATGTGAGAGCTAGGAGTAGAGCCACTTTCCAGGATAGGGTCTTCATGTCAGTCTTGTGTATAGACTCAAACGGGTGTTTTATTAGTTGACTGAGCACCGTATTTAGTTGCTATGTAGGAGGAAATGCCTTTACTGGAGGAAACATCCTAAAAAGACAGGAGGCTGATAAGAACATGGCCCAGGCCCTAGTGCTACTTGATCTCTCGGCCGCCTTTGACACGGTCGACCATGACATCCTGGTCGACCGTGTCAGAAATGCTGGGATCTCAGGCCTGGCCCTGTCTTGGATTGTGTCCTTCCTCCAACTCCGGACCCAATCTGTACACTTATCTTCCTTTTCTGCCCCCTGCACTTCACTTTCCTGCAGTGTCCCCCAGGGTTCTGCTCTATCTCCCCTTCTGTTTAATCTTTATATGCAGCCTCTCCTGGTTTCTCTCCGCCACTTTTCTGTTACCACTTTTAATTATGCAGATGATCTGCAACTTATCTTTCCTATCGACTCTTCCCCTCTCTCCTGCTCTAATTTCCAAACCACTATGCTCTCCATCTATGGGAAACATCATTTACCACGAAGGCATTACCACTACTCACGTTTACCACGTGACACTTACCACGCAGGGTGCCTTCCACGCAGGGTACCTTCCACGATGTCTTTACCACAGGCTAGGGGGGAGACGTGGTATTCCTTGAAGTCGATCTGCGTGGGCATGAGGGAGCAGAGGGAGGGGGGGGGGGGCTCAGAGGGGGGCTGGGGGGGTCTCCCCCCCAAAAAAATAACAAGCAGGTTACTTTAACAAAAAAACGAACATCAATTTAAAAGAAAGAGGAAAGAGCCTCCCCCAAAGACGTGCCGTGTACGTCAAAAAAGCAGTCCTTTTTTTATTTTGGTATACGTGTTTTGACGCTTGTTTCAAAGGAGGATGGAAGTACGGGCTCGTGGAGAAAGACGTGCAGGTAAGACGTTTCTACTCGTAGTAAAATGCTACGTTGTAAATACCAGCGTGGTAAAGCCACTTGCGAGGTAAAATTCGCGTGGTAAAGCCATGCGTGGTAACTGAAATCGTGGTATAATCATATAATCTCCATCTATGAGTGGATGAACTTCAGCCAGCTGAAGCTCAATCCTAGCAAGACAGAGCTGGTCCTGATTGGTGGGCCCCCACATCCTTGGACTCCCAACTTCTGGCCCCCTGCCCTCGGCCCCCCTCCCTGCCCAGTTGACTCCGTGAAGAGCCTAGGTGTTACCATCTCTAGTGACCTCTCGATGCGGCCGCATATTAATGCTGTTACCTCGGCCTGCTTCTTCCACCTTCGCAGGATCGGGAAGATCCGAAGGTTCCTATCTCCAGAGGCTCTCATTCTTGTCATCTTGGCCCTGGTTACCAAACGTTTAGACTATGCCAACTGTCTATACGTGGGGATCCCAGCATACCATCTTCAACGGCTCCAACTGGTGCAAAACCAGGCAGCCAGATTAATCTTCCAGCAACCCAAACATGTCACCCCGTTGCTAAAAACCCTGCACTGGCTCCCGGTTGCGCAACGTTGCATTTTTAAACTTGGCTGCACTATCTTTAAATCTCTTTTTGCTTCTGCCCCTGCTTTCATTTCTCACTGCTTACACCCTTATGTTCCCTCACGACACCTTAGATCCTCTGCCCACAATCTGCTGGTCATTCCCAGGTTCAGACGCAAGAAACATGGTGGTGCCGGCTTCTCTTTCCTTGCCCCATCCACTTGGAATTCCCTTCCCCCCCCCAATTCGACTCACTTCTGATTACCCCACTTTCCGCAAATCTCTGAAAACTCATTTGTTCCGTCTTGCTCACGGTTAGCTGCCTACACTCCCTGTGTCCTCCTCCATGGTCCTCGAGCGCCAAGAAACCAATTGGTGTATGTGCGCGGTATTTAACACTTTTAACATAACATAACAAAAAGCCCCATAAGAAACCGTTTAACTAGTCTGCAGGACCACAAAGATGGAGCATCAGCTGATCTGCGGAAGCTAGAAATGGCAGCTAAATGAACTTTAATCGACGCGTGGGCCAAACCTGAGTGAGCCAAGAGAAGTAAATAGGGTAAAACTTCTTTAGGAGGTGAATGGAGAGGATTGACTTTAGACGATGCCCACCATGAGGAGAATCTTTTCCATTTAAGCGAGCAAGTCCTGTTGGTGCTGTCTGCTCTTGCTTTAGCCAACACCTGTCTGCACTCCTGTGGGATCTCTAGGTGCTGAAATTCTCTGAACTCAGGCTAACAATTTCAGAGAACTGGGGTTCGGGGGATACACTTGTCCCTGGTTCATTGTCCAGAGGGATGGAAATTATTGGAGGAGGATCGGAGACTTGATTGAAAGTAGGCGAAGTTCTGTGTACCAGTGCTGGAAAGGCCAGACTGGAGCTATCAGAATGATAGCCATGTCTGTGTCTTATTTGATAGATTGTGTAAGGCTTCGTCAACGTGGCTGCAAAATAAATCTTCACCGTTATAAGGAAGGTCATGATTCTTTGTCTGTACCTGGAATGTGGTGGCTTGGAGCCAGCCTTGACACCTCAAGACAGCAGCTCCTTCTAGCTGCCTGAAACCAGTGGACGCTACATCCATCGAGCAGTCTATCACTTCAGAGGCAGATCATTCACCCTCAAGAAGAATCCTCTTAGCCTCCTCCTGGTCATCTGGTGGAAGTTTGTCCAAGAATGGTGCCAAGTCTGACCACATCTGCCTATTATAATGGCTCGTCAAAGAGAAGGGTTAACCCAAAGAGTCACTGGGACCTGGGTATTCTAAGTGCTAAGGAGAGGGGTCCCAGCAATCATACGAAAGTAATTTACAATAAATATGCAATCAAATACATAGAAACTTTATGGGCCTGCATTGTTGTTTATTTACAATGTAGGTATGAGTTAATTATTATTCATTTGCAATACAAAATCACACAATAATTCATAGTGCCCCAGAGCTGACATAGCTGAAAAACGCTTTCCAAGGTTATCAAGATTTCATCCTTTATCAAGAGGAGCAGTCAGCGGAGCAGAAGGATTTTTAGAGCGTCGCTGCGAGATCACGGAATCTGCTTTTGTGTGACCTATTAAGCAAGCTGGCATCATACAGAGCTTTATATTTTTTGTCCAGTCTCGGCAACACTGGTGGAAAAGTTGCTGGATTCTGCATTCTCAGCCCCTCCTTCAATATGTAATCAGTAATGGGCAAATATCTTACAGATTTCCGGTACAGCTCTTTAAAGTCATGCAGAAAACAGTCCTGCTGATGCATAGGCATTGGTAAATTAGAGCGCTTAGCCGGTCTCTCCAGAAGGTCTGTGGAAACCCCGTATATCTTCCGGAGGTGAATCCACTTGTGGGGGCTATGGAGAAGCCGGAGTGGGGATGATGTAGGAATCCCTGTCATCCTGTTGAATCTCTCCTCTCTCCACTTCCTCATCAGAAGAGAACAACTGATGGGCATGAGTAACTTGGGTAGTAGGCTGAAACCTAGGAGACTGTTGAAGAAGAGAGGAGTGAACCTGTGTTTGTGGGTAAACAGGCGGGGGAGGCAGAGCCTGTTGGATGTTCTGCTCTGGCAGAAATCTCATAGTCCGCCAGCATAAATTGCAGGTCTGTCATGTGACTTGAGGGGAGATACATCATTTCCTGCTGATGATATTGTTGCTCCTGTTGGGGATATTGCTGCTGCGGATAGTAATATTGCAAAAACAACAGTTGATGGACGGAATGCAGAACAATGTCATACCTTCACCCCAGTACAGCGATCTGGGCCTAAATCCATCGTTTTTTTGCTCACCATTCCATTCCAGTTTGAACCCAGCCATATGCTAATCAGTCTTGACCCTGTGCCCCATGGGAACAGTCCAGCCCGAACTGCCAAGCCAGCTCCTCTCTGGACTGTAAACAAGCATCCTAGGACCGGTTTCGGGCTTTCAGCCCTCATCAGCCAGGATAGCTTGATTCCAGTGGCATGGAGAGCACGGGACTCAGGTCTGAGCATACCCATCCCACTCAGGGTGACAAATGCAAAAACAGTTGTGTGTTTTGCTATTTGCCATATGTGGGAAGGGTATGCCCAGACATGGGTCCCGTGCTCACTACGCCACTGGAGTCAAGCTATCCTGGCTGATGACGGCTGATAGCCAGAAACCGGTCCTAGGATGCTTGATTCAGGTACAGGGAAGACCTGGCTTGGCAGTTGGGTCTGGACTGTTCCCATGAGGCACAGGGTCAAGACTGATTTGCATATGGCCATGTCAGAACTGGGGTGGTGTGGTGAGCAAAATAAAGATGTATTAAACCCAGATCTGTGACTGGGGGTGAATGTTTTGCCAATGTGCAACATTCCGTCCATCATCTTGGGTGTTTTGCGGATAGTAATATTGGCGTCCATAACCACCATCTTCATCAGAATCCTCCTGATATTTAACATGAAGGTCCGATGGGCTCAAGGATGCCCCAGAAAGTCTATCATCTTCAGATCCCTCGTCCTCCTCATCTTCGAGGAACTAAGATAGCAACAGAGCCTGCACCGGACTAGACGAAGTTACAGCTGGAGTTAACTGTAATTGTGAAATTTTATGTTTCTCCCTCCTTGTCGACTGTCAGACTATTGTATTACTGTCTGAATCGCCTTCATCAACGAAGGCTGCTTTTCTTGGCCCGTCAACGGAATTATCGCCGGGGACAGCACACTGCCGGAGACAGGGACTTTCGTCGACGGTGACGCCAATGACACTTCTGCCGTCAACTCGTACAAGGTCTCCAACGGGATGTGTGTCGACTGGTGGGCAGTCGTCGAAGTTGACCTCTCGCCGATGAGGAAGCCTTCGAAGATACCATTTACCTAGTCAACGATAAAGGTACGTTACCCATCGACGAGGTAGTCGACGAGGACATTGACTCTGCAGATACAGTCATCGTGTTGACTGAAAATGCCGTTGTAGTTACCAGAATCACCTCAGAAGAGGATTTTCTCGTCTATGGTGGTGTCATAGATGAGCTGCTGAACCGCGGAGCTGAAGTAGGTTTTTTGAAGGTATGCTTCAGTTTCATAGGTGGTGTTGGAGGTTCTGAAGCTGGTTTCTTGATACTTAAAGCCTTCCTTTCTTCATGGGAAGCTTTGCTGGTAGATCCAGTCTGTTTCTGAGTGGGCTCAACAGACTTTGACACTTTTTTAGGTGGCTTTGAAGATGAGCCAGCAGGGTCATCCAAAGGTCGTTTCGGAGGCATTTTTAAGGAAGATTTAGAAAATGTATCGCTCTCCTCCTCAGAGACCGCAGTGTCCCTGTTTTTAAGCCTTTGAAGCCACAAGAGAAGCCTTCCTTCTCGGTCTCTAAGAGTTTTTGTAGAAAAGATGCAACATACCTTTCACTCCTTAGGTTTGTGGTCAGGGTACAGGGAGTAGAAGCAACCCTTGTGCTTATCAGCAATATGCAGCCTTTTCTTCCTGCAAGTTCCACAGGCTCTGAATTGACCTTATTTAGGTCTCTGCCATGGTGGACGTCAGTTTGGATCACCTTAAACAAACACTGAGTTGGTAGTAAGCGGAAAGGGTGAAAACCCTTCAAATCTTGAGAAAAAGAAGAACTGAGCAAAGCTCAGTGGAGACTCCCTTAGCACAATGTGCAGTAGAACATCTGAGGGACTGGAGCTTCTCTCTGGAATGTTCTATAGCATGGGTACTCACAAACTTTCTCTCGGGGGCCAAATTTACAGTGTGGTTTGTGTCAGAGGGCCACACCGGTGGATGCGGGGTCAGTGGGGGAGAGGGCGGGGCTAGAGCAACCCAAAAAAAATAAAACTGACCATGAGGGTTATCATAGGTCCCTTCAGCGGATGCCTTCGTCCACTGAGCCATCAGACCCGGCATACACACATCTCTCTCTCTGTGTCTCTCTCTGTCTCCCTCCCTCCCTCTCCGTCTCCATCTTTCTCACTCACACGGACTGTCTCACTCCCTCTCACTCCCGCTCTCCCTCTGTCTCGCTTACTCTGACTGTCTCACTCCTTCTCTGTTTCCCTCTCCCTCATTCTGTTTCCCTCTCCCTCATTCTGTTTCTCTCTCTCCTTTCGTCCCTCTTTCATTCCCTCTCCCACACTCTGAGGTCTCCCTCCCTCTGTCTCCTTTCCTCTGTCTCCCTCTATTTCCCACTGTCTCCCTCACTCTGAGGTCTCCCTCACTCTGAGGTCTCCCTCACTCTGAGGTCTCCCTCACTCGGAGGTCTCCTTCTGTCTCCCTTTCCCTGTCTCCTTTTCTTCCTCTACCTCCCTCCCTCTCCCTCCCTCCCTTTCTGTCTCCCTCCCTCTGTCTCCCTTTCCCTCCCTCTCCATCTGTCTACCTCCCTTTCCCTATCCCCCTCTCCCTCCGTCTTTCCCTCCCTCCCTCTCTCTCTCTCTGTCTCCCTCCATTTCTCTACCTCCCTCTGTCATCTCACCCTACCTGTGTGTGCCCGGGCTGAGACAGCTTCCAGGCACACTGATTCCTGCATATAGTATCAAGAGCTCCCATACTGTCTTGATCGAGTCCAACCCAAAATGATCATTGATGGGATGAAGACGGACCGATGATGAAGCATGCACAAACTGTTGGTGAAAGCTGTTTTATCTTAACAGATGGACATACACCTTATGTAACCACAGAACTGGTTGCTTTGGGTTTGCTACACCTTTTGTGTGATAAAGCTGGATGACTATTCCATCAATTGTTCTTAAACACTTCGTTGCCCTTGGTGCAAAGCTGCCTATTGGCAGCTGCCAGGCACTTCGATACAAAGCCATATATCAGTAGTATTATTCATCTATAGAGGACACTGTTAGATTATCTTGCTTAAAGAATAGCTACACGGAAGCGTCGTCCAGTCTAGAATTCACTGAAACTGCTCTTATTTGATGGAGGTTGGAAACACATCTAGTCAGTTTATCTTGATTCTGCCATCCATGCCATTGCATTTTGTGATTTATATATAGCATATGTTACATAGTTTTGAATATAAAACAGCATCTCCATTCACATCAGATGTTCTATTCTTACAGATTAGTCCTGCATTGCTCTCACCATCCTATCTTTAATACTGACGACCTTAGTAGTCTTCTGGGGTATCTCACAGTCATTTACATTTTTTAGGATTATTATATTCTAGTTTTTAGGGATGACTGAAGAGAGCGTTTTCAATAAAGCAAAATTAATTAAGTTGAGTGGAAAAGAGCTGACGTATACTAAGTCAGTGACATCAGTTGTGTAAGCGACGCAGTAAGAATTTAGCAGTCCTTTCCCCAGGTTATGGTCCACTCCTCTCCAACATATTCACGCATTTGCCTTTTTCCTCCTTGGTCAGATCAACATTATCATGAGGAGAGCTGCAGAACCTGTACTGTGACAACACCCTTTACTTTGTATAAGTACTTTGAAAAGAGGGTCTCCTTCACTCCGTCGTCAGGGGTGCGGGAAGAACTGCAGTTGCTTGTTTATTCTGCCTGCAGTTTCTCTACTCCAAAGAGAGTTGATCTAGAAAGGAGGGGGCTGCTATAGAATATTTAGCCGTACAACCCTCGGTTTCAACCCATGTGTGGAGTAAATACAAACTAAAAGGTTGAGTAACTTTTAGTTTATTGCTACATGAATGCAGGAGGTAAACAGAACACTCCCAATAGATCGGCTAGCATTGTTCAACTGCCACAAGCTTAACCATCCTGGTGTTAACAATCTAATGTAGAACAGTAAACCGAGTCAGGCAGAGGTCTCACAACCTATTTTAATAACATGGTCAATATATAAAACTTTACTTACATACACAACTCCTTTTTCTCCCCTATATAAGCGAAAATAAAGTGGAATGAACCCGAAATCAAAACGCTTATCAAAATAATCCTTAACCACACTCTTCAGCAACACACGTAGTCATGCAACTATCGGGGGACGTTTCAGAGTACTTCACAGGTCTTTAAACGACCATTTGCATGCTAATGAGGCTTTGTTAACCTCTTAGCGCCCCTGCAGCCCCACTGACTATAGCGGGAATCGCCCAGCCCCCACAGAGCAGCAGAGTCTGAGTCGCGCTGCCACAGGGGTGTTTGCTGACATGGTAAAAACAAAGAAAAACTTAGAACACGGGTACATGTCTTCAAGGTCCGCGGGCCGCCAGGGAAGGCTTGCCAGGCCGCTGACGGCCCGCGGGCCGTACTATGAGTACCCGTGTTCTATAGGGTGGTCTCTTCTGATTAGTAAAATAGGACCAAACTTAAAACGTTACCAAAGGACAGTGATATGTTATAAACGATTTTACGGCCTTGAGCCTTACGTTCATGTCTATAGGACAATTATTTTATAATACCGGGGACTCCCATCTCGACGACATGAATGATTCAAGCATATGAATCTATGAAAGTTCCAATACTGGAGTAATTACATTTCCCCCAAATGGGTTTGGGTTTGTAATATTTAAGACACCAGGTTGACACTACTCACATTTTTTTCTTTTAACAAAACAAAAAATAAATACCCCAACTCTCTACACCCACTTCCATCCCAAATCAAGGTCCAAACATGTGAATGGCAGAAATCCAAATAAGGTTAAGTAAAGCGTGGACGTTACAAGGCACTTAAGGCAGGGAAAGGATGTACGATATTGTAGGATTAGGCATGATGGTGGACATGAACTGGGGGCAGAGTTTCAGCCTGAGAATCTAGCAATTTTAACAATGGGACAAAACATGTGAGCTTCTCGGATATAACCAGAATGACTGACTAAATATTAAGATGATGATTTCCGAAAGGATGAATGTAAAAATCTTGTATCAGATAATGACTGCATTTAGTTTAAGTTCTGCAGTATTAAAAACAATGACTTTTTCTCCAGAAAATACTTTTTTTGTACAAATGTTGGTAACAAAAAGAACAGCCCTCTGTCCTTTTAACCTGAGAACCCAGTGAACCACCTTGGTTTCGCCATGCCACGCTCCCGCCTCCCATGTACAAATGACTAAGCAGGATTTACTTCTGGATCATTCTGATGCAGTGGAGACTAAAAGCGAAACACTTGTTTTGCACCTTAGCACCTGCCCCAAACATGTAAATAATTTGGCCGGGAGAAAGATCCTTGCCTGGCCTGGCCTGGCCCAACCCAGCACACTCCCGCAAGCTTGCTTGTCTTCATCTCCTTGTTGGACAGCTGGAAATGGAAGCAATAGATGCGAGCAGGCGGGAGCATGTATCAATTCATAATGTACTGCAAGCACAATTGTTTTCTATGATATTTTTCACTTTAGTAGTTTTATTAGAATATTATCACAACACATTCTATCAACCAATTTGCCTTTTTGGCCTTTAGTTGTGCCATTTCCCTTTTGGGAGGGAGGTTGAGAAAGAACAGTAATTAGCTGCTTACTGGAGACTGCTTGGCCTTCTCCACCAGGACAGGAAGGGAATTTTAACACCAAACTAGGAATCAATTTTACGGTGATATGTCGGAACTCTGATAGCAAAAACATTTAAAAGAGCACAGAGTCGATTCTATGGATTGGCAGGAAGCAACATGCTGTATTTACTAGGGTACAAGCCTTCCTGCCACTAAACATACAGCTTGCAAAGGTCAAATATTACTAATCCTCTTTTGCGGAGTTTTTTTAAAAGTAATTTACACATTTGTCTATTCAGAAAAAACATACTTCTACACGCAAAGAAAATAAAATTAATTTCTAATTGTGCCTAGAATCCTAGTACAAGGTTTGCCTAAAGTGAGCTGCTGAGAGTCCAAAAGAGTAAGCAACAAGCACAATGTGCTAGACTCTTGAAAAACCCAGTTCAGATTTAGAACTTTGCATTGGAACCCCCTTACACAGCTGACCCCTGTAGATATACTGTACCCACACACAAACAATGTGAGGTCTTAAATGGGGTGGACTGACTCCCTGACCCTGCAGTCTCTATGGCCTCTTTGATCTCCCATCAAGACCCCCCCCAACAGATTAGGTTGTTTGGAGTGCCCGGTGTCCAAGGCAGGGTGTGCCATCAAAGTGGGGCTGATTTGACCGTAACTAAGAATACAACCCAGCTGGGATGCACAGAGGGCAGAGCTGGACTTAATGGTAGTTTAAGTTGCACCATAGCCTTTGAGCTACTTTGTCCTGAGAATGAGGGTGCTCCCAATACAGAGCAGGGAGATAGGGATAGGGGTGTGGTTCCAAGGGCTGGAGTAAAACAGGTGCCTGCAAATATGAGCTATGCTACTAGTATTATTAACACAGGATGTCTGCCCAGGGTGGGCAGCAGAGTCGAAAGTAGGTGGTGCTCTGCTAGATATTAAAACTTTGACAAACACAATCAAAGTTATATCCTGGAATGTGGCCAGCTTTAGAAATAAGCTAGACTGCATTGAATGGGGGGAGGGGTGGGGGGGGGGGGGGGGGGGGGAATACATAGACAAATATGATATGGTACTATTCCAGGAATCGTGGGCTAAAGAAAAGCCAAGGTGTCCTGGTTATGTGGCTTTTTCCAAACCTGCTTTGTCTGGAGGGAGAGGTAGAGAGTCTGTGGGGCTGACAAGCTGGATTGCCACCTATTTCGGCAGTTTGACAAGGGAGATGGAGTTCTCTAACCCTCTGTGTGTATTGCTGGAATTTACCTCTGCTAGAATTCTAATGTTGGTCAACGTATACTCAAAAACTGTCAGTAGGGGCCAAGAATCTTCAGTAGTGGATCAATCATCAATGCTCCTATCTTCCCTTTCAAGGTATGACTTTAGGATTATATGGGGTGACTTCAATTGCCAATTTGAGCCACTGGGCATTAGACCGAGTGGTGCCCTGGACGAAGAAGACAGGCAGTCGGCTATACTTGCCACAACCATACCCCCTGCCCCTTAAAAAAGTAGTCCTCTATAGCTCCACAGATCTTGGTTCTTACACTGAACCAGTCAATTAGGGACTGCAACAGGCTGAACACATCTGATAAATATGGGCGCCCTACATTTAATAGAGCTGGGTCTATAATTGATTATGCCTTTGTGGATACTAAAATGTGGGCCTCTGTTCTAGATTGTTATTTTATCACAACACGATAGTGATCATAATTAGATATGCTATTGCAAGACTGGAACATGCAGGGGAAGCGCAGGGACCCACTTGATTCTAGACTGTGCCTGTCGACATCAAGGAGACACATCCATTGGGGTAAAATACAGGAGTCCCTTAATTTCATTTCCACCATTTATAAAATAATGGGGACTGCTATGAAAAATTTGAGTGCTTATATGGAGGCATCAAACATTGTAAATAGGTTTAAGAAAGTGGCCGAGATTCAATCCATCTGTGAAGCTGCACGGAGGGATCTCTTCTATGTGGAAGCAAGGTCCAGAGAGATCAAACATTTTCCCAACCTGGTATAATGAGCACTGTAGAAAAGCTAAATCTAATTTAATAGTAGCAATAAAATCTAAGGATGAAGTCTGGATCTCACGTGCTAGAACCATGTATAAGGATGCCATCCAACAGACCAAGACTGACTGGAACAAGCCGAATGACAGTCTCTACTACAGGACCTCAAAAATAAACACACAAAACCATTTTGGGATATATTTACTCTGACAGTCGAGAAGGGAGAAATAATCTTGAGACAAACATTACAGTTGAAGCCTGGAAAGATCATTTTCACTCAATTTATGATGTTCTGGATTCCGATGAGAGAGTGTTGGCTAAGAAAGTTGACCAAACACATGACTTGACCCAGACTGCTAAAAAGGCTAATGAGGATATCCCAATAGTTAACCTGGAGGAAGCATGTAGTTATCTCAAACATGGCCCCTCACAAGGCCCTCGGAATCAATTCCTGGCGACTTGTATCTTTCAGAACGTGATGTTTGGGGCCCCTATTTGTTAGTCATCTTTAATGCTGTATTGGGTGCTATGCCCATCCCGGGGACTTGGGCCGGTGCTGAAATAATCCCTGTGCATAAGAAAGGTTCACCCTTCTACCGGGTAATTACATTAGCCTCATAGATGTGATACAGGTTATTTCAAGGGTCATTCTAGAACGGCTCCAAGAGAGGATAGAGAACCATGATGCTCTTAGAACTCTACAAGCAGGGTTTAGACATCACGTTTCTACCATTAATTATGTATTCCGCCTCAAACTCCTCTATGAAAAGAGGTGGTGCTGTAAGGTTGGTAGCTTGTATCTAATCTTCGTAAATCAAAAATCTGCCTTTGACCTAGTTCCTAAGCCTAAACTCTGGTCTGTTCTGTTCTGTCTAACATGGGGGTCCCCACTTACTTCTGCAATATCATCAGGAGGCTGAAAAGAAATTTGCACAGGTTCGAGAAGGGAAATTGGGGGGCTTTCTGAACTTTTCCCAGTAACGTGGGGCATACAACAGGGCTGTGTGTTGGCTCAGTCCCTATTTTGCTTGTACATCAATGGGCTAGTGGATACCTAAAATGGGGTCAGTGACAACAATGCTCCCAAGATTTGTTCCACCAGCCCTGATGTTCACCGATGATACCCTCTTATCAAAATCTCCCCTGGGGATCCAAAGAATACTCAATGGGTTTAACTCGTTTTGCATCGAGCAGCGCGGTCCTAAGGTTAATGTCGCCAAGACAAAATTCAGGGTTTTTAATTCAGTGCATTCCACCAGAACCAACCCAGTGTTGAATGGAACTCCGCTGGAGATAGTCGCCATGTTTGAGTATTTGGGGATCACCCTCAACGAGCAAATGGACTCTGCCATTCACATACGGGAATAGAGGTTGAAATGAGCTCAGAGTACACTGGTGGGATGGCCGAGGTTTATGGGTCTTCTTTTTCTAAGCCGCTTAGCCCTTTGGTGGAAATATACAATACTCAATCTCTGGGAGCCATTACCTATGGGGCTGAGTTATGGGGACATTAGTCTGTTAAAGATATTGTATTGGCAGAAAATACATTTATTAGGGACCTAGTGGTTCTTCCTCTTAGCACCTGCCTGATTCTACTCTGATTAGATCTAGGGTTGAGCCCCATTTTTGGAGGTTATTGCTTTAAGAACTCTATTTTGGAGGAGAATTTGGTTGACCCAGAGCTGACCCCATATAGACAATTATTAGAGAAACTTCTAGGGTGCCACGGGCTAAAAGCCTACCTTGGTTTTCTCATTTCATGGTTTTCTTATTTCAGGGACACTGACTAGATAGTATATGACTCACATCTCCATGGGAAGACCCTCTAACAACCTCTTTGACAAATTCCAAGAAAAAACGTGTTAATTGCTATAGGGCCTCTAGATTTTCCTCTCTTATGAAGGGTCCAACTGTGGGCAACTCAACTAGGAATGTTATACAGATCAAAGACGTTTATAGATATGATACTTTCCTAGACGAGATCCAACGCGATATTAGCTAATAAGTTGTATCTGCATTACTCTGCCTGTACACTTTTACGAGTGCCTGGTTGAGGGAAATAGATCAGAAATGACCCTCCTGTGCAACAGCAAAAGAAACCAAGGCACATGTACTTTTCTCTTGTCCAGCATATACAAGAGCAAGACAAATGTGGATAGTACAAATCTGTTGGCAGATAGGGATCCCTAACCACCGTGAGGCCCTTTGAATACTGAAACACAAACTCCACCACGCAATAGTATTTAGATTTATTTTTTCTATATGGTGTGTTAGTAAAGAGAGTTTCACTGGCGATTAAAACTAGGGCTTATAACGTCTTAATTTAATATGGACCTTAATGTATACTTATTTGACTCATGTGTTTTTAATAGATTGATGAACTTTTATGATTTTTAAAAGCCGAATTAAAGACTAAATGTATGAATTAATGTAAATAATACATTCAAACCAGGTGACATAGCGGGTCCTTTAGGAGTACTTTTTCAGGTTTCGTTTTTTTAGATTTTGGTCTAAATTAAGGGCAGCATCGGCCAATTCCTGTCTTAGGACTGGTCTTTTCTAATGTGTACACTGGTATTTGAATACAATGCTTTTATGATCTTTTTTGTGCATGTATGTTTCTTGCATTGTGTACATTTATGGTCCTTCGAACTGAAATAAAGTTAATGATGAAAATTAGTTTTGAATTGTACCTAGGATCTAGTACACGGTTTGTCTAAAGTGAGACTCGAGCGTTTAAAAGAGTAAGTAACAACCACAATGTGTTTGACTCTTGAAAAGTACAGTTCAGATTTAGAACTGTGCTTTAAAACCCAAAAGTAGCATGGAAGAGCTGGAGGCAGGTTCACACAAGTGATTTGGCATCTGTGGTATGGCGCTTGTTCATAATAAGGAGAAGCAAGCAAAGTTACAAGTATGTGCACCACGACGGCATGAGATTGGTACAAGAGAAACATATGCCTAAAACAGACATTGTACAACATCGCATAAGAACGGTGAAAAAGTTTCACAACTGGTTATAATGGAGTTCCCACAAGTTAAACCAACCAGCCAATACAATTCTAACACATTTTGGAGATAAAAATCAACTCATGTTTCAAACGCTGTATTACTAACCAGAACCAGAGTACAAGCAGCAAGACTGGACAATATAACTGAGCAGGCCATATTGATCCCTTCCTCAAGCTAGACAGTGTCACGTCATCTTACCGCAATGTAGTACACTTGAGCCTTTTCCACTAGCTTCCAGTTCTCCTCCAGGTCCAGGTGTTTCTCCTTGCTATAGCAGTTGGCTGCAGCTAAGTTAGCCACCAGCGACCTGAAAAGACCAGAGGAAGGCCTCAAATACATGCTTCAATAATGTTCATTCTATGGACATTCTTAACGGTCAGTCACTGCCTGCCAATGGAAAGGATCCACATAAAATAAAAGCACCCCTGTAAATATAAAGGGAATATGTAAGTACTATGCAACTCAAAGTGTCACATCCCTCAAACTGCAGGACATAACTCAAACTTTCAAGCTCCCATTTATTACAACTAGATAGGACCACTAATACCCACAGTGCCGAAGTGCAGACCGTTGAGAAAAGCCCAACATAAAAATAATTCACATGCTAAGAGAAGTGAGAAAAGAAAAAAAAACTAAAACTAAAACCACAGATGTTTTGAATCAGTATGAAAAAATGAGAGCACCAAACTGGTGGTGAAAAGTTGTGAAAATGGCATTCCTAACAAAGTTACAAAACAGAAAGAAAGTTACCCAAGGTAGTGATTCTTGTGACAGCAGCTACTAGTGCCTCCTTCCTCGAGACTTATGATGGTCTAAGATGCAAACCACAATCATAATCTAAAAGGATAGTACCCACTGCCTAAGTGCCACGACACGTTGAAACCTTTCCAAGTAACACGATTGTTGTTATGATTAACTGGATTTGGATCTCAGAGAGATACCATAGCTGAATTAAGCTTGTGACAGGAGTAACTGAAAAGCGTATTACCTAGCAACTTTTTTCCAAAACCATGGCGCTTCTGGTGATGCAGGACAGGAAGTGGAAGAAGCATTGATGCGAGCACACACATGGTTAGCCCTGAGGGGAAACAATATGTGGCAGAATAGATAGTATAACTGAGAGACTGCTGGCCCACAACGTTTTAAGCCTTAAAGGACATGGTCAACTTGGATGTGGAACCTACACTCTCCAAAGGTCCAACGGCAAAAAGAAAAATCAGGGCAAACTTTTGTTGTGAGGCAGACAGGTTCAGAATTTTGCTGGCAAAATCCAAGGACGATGAGCTGATATCCTTCTGGTGAAACGTGTTGGCAAGGAGATGAGCCAGAGTACGGAATGTTACATATGATTACATCTGGATTTTCAAGTTCTGTGCAAATTGCTAGCTCATATGATAAAGGGAGACTTACATTCAGTCGAAGCACAGGCAACCCCATTATAAGACTAGAATGCATTTGGCCTTGTACAGGAAACGTGCGTCATGATGTCCAAGACTTCACAAAAACCCAACCAAAGGCCCCATCTGTGCCAGTTATGCAGGACACATCTCTGTAACTTTACAGAGACCCGAAAGGGTGAGGATGGATGTGTTGGTATTTGTAGAGTGCAAACCTAGCTCGAGAGAAGGAGCACTGAACAGGAGGCATGGACACCAGCAACATAGCAGAATACTGACCCACAGTACACTTACCTCAACTCCACTACTGCAGAGTTGAGGACACAGAATGACCAAAGGGTGGGACTGGAGGTGAGTAAAGGTGCAACATTTCCCAAGAAGCTCTGTGAGCAAGCCTACCTTCTCTGCAAACGACGCTGGCCAGCAGATCTGTTGGGAAAGATCAAAGAAGGACAAGATATCTAAATCAGACTGCACTAGTCTGCTCAATACTTTTAACTATAATCTAGAGCCAGTGCCAGAATCGAGCCCAATGCAAAATAAACTCCCATCTTCACATGCAGAATTAAAGGGAATATTTGTGTCGCTGTCTTGTTTTGGGAAGGTGTGGGGATTTAAGGTGAAGAGAAGGTCTTATTGGTGTGTCCCCATTTGTTGTATCTACTCAAAGTTTAGACTGGTTTTCTCTGGATTCTCGCACAGGTGGCTTTTATCAACAGCTGTCTCCTCATCCTAGATAAGCATGAAGCAACCAACCCTACCTAAAAGTAAGCACTGATGCAAGAGTCCTCTTTCAAACCAAGCCATGTATGCTCTCACCACTCAGGCCCGATTATCACAGAGCCTTACCAACATCCAACCACCAAGGTCATGCAAGAATAAGTTGAAGAATCAAGCACAGTATATCCTGCCTCTTTATCATGGGCTGGATATGGATTCTTTCAGCTGTGCTTTTAAATCCTTTCAAAAGCAAAGCCTTGGATGCTTTAGTCTTGGTCATTCCTCATTATTAAACAAGTTACCTAACCTGTACACTGTGGTTTTCTAGTATTGATATCTTTCATGCTTGAATCGTCTGTCGTCATGGTGGGAGTCCCACAGCAATTATAACCAGCAGTGCTATACATCGCATTAACAGCTATAGAGAATTCAATTGACATGGTTAACCAATTCACATTGTTTTAATAGAACCAAACTTCAGCCAATCAGAGATCACACCCTGAAGTACTCTTCCCCTGCAGGGCCACCATAACTCAGATTTCAAGCACTAGTGTAAGTAAGTAATTTTATTTAGCATAGTTACTTAAAACCATTACAGTACACATCAGATTAAAAGAAACATTAAAAACTACGTGTTTGGTAAAATCGGTATATCACAGTCACATTTCCTCAGTTCACTTTTAGACAGGATATCTTCCTGAGCGATTACTTTTTAAAAAGTTTAATTTAGTTGTGTTATAAAATAATTTTTTTTGCTTTCCCGGTATCCTCATGAAGTCAGCAATGACAGTGGATGGTGTAATGTTTAGTCAGCTATATCGAAACCCTTAAAGATTAGTTTTTTTGCATCTTCTTTACCACGGCCTTCATAGATTTTACAAAACTGCAGTTCAGCTGAGGATCATGGGATGAAAAACATGCAAGAACTGCATTCCTTCGTGTGTGTATCTCGCGTTGATTAAAGTGGTGTTTCAACAAGTATTTCCGTTCGTCCAGCAGTTTCTCTCAGGAGCAAATCAAGTGCAGCATGTCCTCTTGCGCAGAGCCGCATAACCGACAAAGGGAGCCAGCTTTGGTTTTTATCCAGCGTGGCAAATTTTGAATGCAGGATAGCAAGTCTAACCTATACTTTAAGAAGCACATTTTGACGCATTTGGCGTAACCCACACCAAAATAACTCTGTGGTGCTTTCGTTGAGTAAGAGTTCAGGGTCATCCAGCCGTGCGTTCTTTTTGAAAGGGCTGCCTTATCAAGCACTAGTGAAAGTATAAGAGGTATACAGAGTGATGAACCCAAGAAGGAGTAGGAGGGCTGCATGTGAATCTATGACAGATATTAATACTGGAGAACCACAGTGTACAGGTAACTTGTTTCTCCAGTTTTCTTGCCCCTGCGATTAATCACAGGCAAGTGACACCGTGCATACACGCACAGATGCGTCCTGAATTTCAAGCCGGACTAATGTAGTTTTCCTGACAGTAAGCCTTTGCTATTTACAGGGATGCGGAATGGAATTGTGTTCACGGATCCCAGAGAGGCAGTATCTACAAGATCACAGCGACACCTAGGCAGCCCTTAAGGTACTAAACGGCCCAATTTTCAAACACTTCAGAATTCAATCTTCGTACACTGTGTCTCACTAAAACATAACATACCTGACCTTGCTTTTTAAGAACTCTGTGACCAAAGAGGTATGAGCAATTATCACAGAGAATCTGCCTAAACTCAAGCAGCCGCAGGGTAAGAATATTTACTCTAGGCTCTGTCTACGTACTGGTTTAGTCCCACCACCAGAACAAACCTAAGTGTTTTTTTCTAATTGGTTTGACCCGCTGTAGTTCTCTACACCTAGTGAATCTATCCAACGCTGCATTTAGGTACATATACCCAGCGGTTCTATCCAACGCTTCATTCAGGTACATATGCAGACTAACTGGCATTAAACGTTCTCTGTAAACTGCATACAGGGTTAGGACAGACATTACATTATTTTTTGTTTCTTTATTGTAGAGTCCACTCCACAACCAGGTCCAAGTCCTGAGGAGAACCCTGAAACAATTACGGGTTACAAACGCATAAACTCCAGATAATGGGGCATTTTTTAGTTTTGTATGACGTCACTCCATTTAAGTGTTGTCCACTCTATGACATGAACAATTGAGTCTGATTGTTTTTGTACAAATGTCATAATATAAGTTGAATAAAGCTTTGCCACCTTTGAATTGATGGTCTAAGGTGTCCACCAAACTTATGGTGAATAGTCTTCCTGGACATATTTGTTTTTTATCAGTACAGTAGTCTAGTCCAGGCAGTCGAGGACCCAAGCCTTGCTTGTTTCTACCTGTACAGGCGCAAAGTGTAGACTGCACCTAGAAGACCCTTTAATCACCAGGGTGCTTGCTGAGGTCCCGGCTGCGTTCACCAATAAGGCGCTATAGTTGGTCGCGCTCCGGTGCTGCTGGGCCGGGCCTCCCTCGAACCGAGCAGCAAGCGGGATGGGACTAGTAGTCCCCTACTCTGCATACCCCGAGTAGTAAGTTCCCTCCCCCCCTTAGTCATCTGTATATCCACGCAGTAATGTTTGGTGAAGGTGTGGGGGGATGCCCATGTTGCTGCAGCATATAGTGACCATGAAGGTAATGGTAACCCTTTTTTCCTTGATGAGTGGGCGTTTGGCTGTGTTTAGAGTTTTTCCTGCCGAGGCATAGCATACTTGAATTACCGCTACAATCCAGCGTCCCATTGTCCCCTTTGTCACGGGTGCTCCCTTGTTGGACTTTAAGTGAGAGAAGAACAATTGATTGCCTTTACGGAATTGTTTTCACTCTTGTAGATAGTATAGTAAAGCCCTTCTTAAGTCCAGGGTATGAAGGCTTCTTTCTAGTCGTGTTTGTGGGTTTTTGAAGAAGACTGCTAGCGGTATGCTTTGGTTCATGAGGAATTGGTTTACAACCTTGGGTAGGAATTGAGGGTTTGACCTTAGGATAACCTTGTCCTTGTGTATTTGCATGTATGGTTCCTTATAGCTATTAGGAAGGTGATCTTTATAGTGATGTATCCAAGTTATGCTTTTCACACGGGCTCGAATGGTTCCGTCATTAGCTGTGTTAGGACTGTGTTTAAGCTCCACATTAGGCCTGGAGCTTTTCTTGGGGGTGCAATCCTTTTTGGCCCTTCCAGGAATCTCTTGATGACTGGTGATGTGGAGAAACGTTTACATGAATCTCCCCTGGTGTAGGCTATAATTGCTGCCAGGTGCACCTTAGTCTTGAGTGGTTGATGTTACTGTCAAGCAAGTGTGTAAGATATATGAGCACAGTTTCCTGTGAGGAAATTAAATTAAAGGTATTAGTTTCTGTACATTATATGGTGTACCGGTTCCACTTGGCTGCGTAGCATTGTTCTGTAGTTTGTTTTCATGCCTCCTTTAATATTTCCATTTTTCTTTGCGGTAAGTTAAAACGTCCGAACTCTATGTATTCAGGCGCTAAGCTGAGTGTTGGAGGTTCTAGGTAAAACATTTGACCCCATTGCATTGTGAGAAAGTCCTAGCCTGCCTTGAATTTGATCATCTGTCCCCTAGACAGTTCGAGTAGGCTAGAGTACCAGGTTTGTCTTGTCCACTGAGCGGCTCCGAGTATCTGATATTACCAGTTGTCTAACTTTCCCCAGTACCCTTTGTAGTAGGGGAATCAGAGGAAAAGCTCATGTCTCTGACCAGTTTAGTGACAGTGCATTCTTTTTTGACAGGTGGTGTTGAAACCAGGAGGAAAAGGATTGGCATTTTATGTTCTGCATTGGTGCGCATAGGTCTATTTCTGGAGTCCCCCAGAGGTCGAAGGCCTGTTGCAGGCTCATTATCTTTATCTCCAATTCGGGCGAGCTGCTGTTCTGTCTGCGGAGCCGATCCACTTGGGAGTTGTCCTTTCCTGGCAGGTGGATTGTTTGTAGGCTGATCTTTCTTAAACTGGCCCATTTCCATATTTCTTGAGTTAGCTTGCTTAGGGTGAAGGATTTCGTTCCTCCCAGTTTTTTGAGGTAAAACATTGTTGTAGTATTCTCGGTCTGGATCAATAATGTCTTCCCTCTTATGTGGCGTTGCAATCCCTTTAGAGCCAGGAACACTGTCTTCCTCTTGAGGAAGTTGATGTGCTTTACAGTGTCTGAATAGTTCCATTGACCCCTTACCCTCAGGTTTCCTGAATGTGCTCCCCAACCCTTGTGGGACGCATCTGTTGTGATGGTCACTGAGGGAGGTGGAGTTTTGAAAGGTCTGCCTAGTGTTATGTTATTGGATGCCCACCATTGTATCTCCATCTGCACCTTTTCTGTTACAACCACAAGATACTCCCAACTCCCTGTAGTTTGTGACCAACTGTTGCATAGCCACTACTGCAGAAGGTGCATGTGGAGGTGTGCATGTGTGATGAGGGGAATGTATGATGCGATCATGCCCATGAGTTTCATAACAGTCCTCACTGCCAGA
Organism: Lissotriton vulgaris; assembly: GCF_964263255.1. Classification (NCBI taxonomy): domain Eukaryota; kingdom Metazoa; phylum Chordata; class Amphibia; order Caudata; family Salamandridae; genus Lissotriton; species Lissotriton vulgaris. Next base: position 427,881,060 of record NC_141693.1, read on the forward strand.
GACTGGCCCTTACGGTAGAGGCGAGTTTTTTGTCTGATAGCCTGTATTCTCCTTTGGGTCAGGTATGCCTGTGCAACTTTGGAGCTTAATCTTGCTCCTTGGAAGGTCTTTTCTTGTTCAGGCCTTGTTGATGACTTTTGGTGATGTATTGAAAAAACTAATTTTTGCAGTGTAGTTATCACCTGAAGAACGTGTTTGCAACATCTTTGCTTTGAATTTGCCTTCACCAGCCAGTCGTCTAGGTAGGGATAGAAGTGGATTCCTCTCTTTCTTAGGGATGCAGCAATGGCTGCTAGGCACTTCTCAAAGACTCTTGGTGCCAATTTTCTCCAGAAGGGAAGGACTTTAATTGCTGGTGATTGTTCTTGTGGAAGAACCTGAGGTATGTCTTGTGAGCTTGGTTCATGGGGATGTACAGGTACACTTCTTTTAGACGTATTGATGCCATGAAATCCCACATTTGTAGTTGTGGGATTACTTCCTGTAGTGTTGACATTTTGAAATGCTGTGTGGAAATGAATTTGTTTATGAACCTGAAGTCTAAGATAGGTCTTAGTGTGAGATCTTGCTTTAGTACACGGAAGTAAGTAAGGTTTCCTTTGTAGTGTTCCCTCCGTGGTACCTTCTCTATGGCTTTTTTCTGAAGGAGTTTTTAATTCCTGCCTGAATTGTAAGAGTTCTGTTCATTGGAACCTCTTTTCCTTTGGTGGGTTTGTTAGTTCTACACAACAGCTGTAACGCATCATGGTGCTGGTTTCCCATTTCAGTAGGTTGCGCAATATTCTGCCTCCCACTGGTGTTGTGTGGGAGTCTTCTGTCGTGGGTAAGTCACTTTGAGCTTGCTCCTCCCCCTCTCAAAGGTTGTCCCCAGGCTCTTCTTCTGCCCCGAAAGGGCTGCCTTGGTTGTTGTTGCCAGGCTTCGTATCCAGACTGCTGGTTTGATTTCTGTCCACTGCCCTGTGTTTGCTGTTGATCTGTTGAGAAGACCCTTTCGCTACGTCTTGAGGTTAAACCCTCCTCTCATGAACGTGCCTCTCTGTTGCAGGGCTCCCATAGCCCTTGCCATCTCATTGTCCTTCATTCGTTGTAGGGATTCATCTACTTCGCTTCCAAACGGCGTCTCCTGTGAAGAGTTCATTTATTGAGGTTTGGACCTCTTGCTTGAAGCCTGAGCTTCGTAGCCAGGCATGGCTTCTTAATGTTGCGCCTGTGCACATTTGTCTGCTGGCTGGATCTGCTGCAACTAGGGCTGATTTCAGGCAGGTGTTTGCTATGTTCTAACCCTCCTATATTATGGATTTTGCCCTCTTCTAGTCCTCTTCTGGGAGCTTGTTCAGTAGTTCCTCGATGCCATTCCATTGTTGGTGGCCAAACCTGTTGCAGGGCATGGCAGTTTGCAATGTGCCATTGCGTTGCTGTCTCCTTTGCCATCTGTCTCCCCACCATGTCCATTTCCTTGCTTACTCTCTCTGGAGGTGGGCTAGTGGAAGAGTGAGCGTTGCTCCTTCTTGCCGTGGTGACATTGATGGAGCCTGGCACGGTATTTCCCTGGATGTATTTAGGGTCTTTTGTGGAACGTTCACATTTTCTCTCCACCCTTGGAGTTACCCCTTTTTCTGAGGTAGGCTCCTTGAATGCCCCCTTGCTCTTGCCAGAATGCTTAGTAGCATTGGGGGGTATGGAGTCTCTTTGGTGGTTTGTGTGAATGTCTCTAGGAGGAAGCAAGAGTCTCCTTTCGCCTCCTCTAAGGAAACTCCAAAGGTATCAGCTGCTCTCTTGATGAGGTGGTTGTAAAAGGCTATGTTGTCTGGGGTTTCGAGCTCCTCTACGACGTACTCTTCCTGAGGTTTGGGGGTTGCCGGAGCTTCGAGGGTATCTTACTCCTCTTCCGCTTTTTCAGGGGTGGGAACCCTGAATTCCATCTGCACCTCGAACTCCTTTTTACGTTGAAGGCGTGCCACCATTTCCACTTCCAGGCGTCTCTGATTTACCACCTCGAGGGCCCTTTCGGCGTCGGAGGCAGAGGAGATCCTCTTCTTGGGGTTCGTGGATTCTCCTTTCAATGGTGTGGTCTTTATCTTCGTGGCCTCTCATTCGACACCTGCCTTCGTAGATTGACGATCTTCCCTCGTCGATATCCCTGGAGTGGGATCCGTGGGTCTCTTATCCGTGGCTGACCCTCAGCCGCCGTTTTTTTTCGACGCTTGGTTTGCCTTTTGCGCCTTTTTGTTGCCCTTGGTTTCCAATGGTTGAGGGTCCTTTACCTTGTCTGCCTTCTCAGCGTCCTTCATCACCTTCGCAGTATGCCTTTTATCGGCATCTCCTTCGAGGATATCGACGTCTGACCCTCCGTGTGTTGAATCTGCAGCCACTCTTGGTCGTCCTGGTCACTTGAGAGGCCCAAGTCCCTCAACAATGGTTGTTTCTGGTTTGGAGCATTGCTGCGTAATGGTACTCCCTCTGCTTTCGGCGTGCATTGAGCGCCTACGACACAAGCAGTGCAGGCTTTGCAGTCTTTATCCTTGTGATCCCTCGGTAGGCAGAGGCTACAAACATGTGGGTCATGCTGTGCAAACTTGTGGGAGCAATTTTGGCAAAATGTAAAAAGGGTATTTCCCACGGTCCTTACCTTGCCCTCTTTCGATCCATCAGATTCGTTGCCCTGTCAGAAAAAAGGTGTTCCAAATGGTGGTAGACGACGCCCCAGAGAGAAAAAAACAAAACCGACAATTCCAGGCCCAACCACTAGATGGCGAATAATGCACCGCATGCGAATCCAGAAAAGGATGCATGCTGCAAAACATATGTACTCCCCAACCAATACGCCTGAAAGCTTCTGACCTTAACCGTATTTATTTATTATTTATTGAAAAGTTTTATATAGCGCGAACAAGACCCGTGGGTATCAGAGCGCTTCACATAAAAGTATGATAAAAATATTAATAAGATGATAACCATTGAATAACAGATATGAGGTAGATAATTATATAGCTTTGGAGAGTGCTTAGGTAACTAGCTTCCATTCGAGGTATTCTTTTACACTACGCAGTAACTATAAAGCATGCAACACTAACATCTGTCGATTTCGACAAATAAATGAGGTAGGAGGTTATATGGTTTCGGGATGAGAGATAACTATATACATTCACTTTGCCATGAGGTAGCAGTTGGTATACAGTTTAATCACCAGGAAAGTCTGTCCGTTTCGATCCATAGTTTATCTTTCATCTAATTCATGTCGATCCTTCTCTTTCTGATGACGTGAGTGTTTTGTTTGAGGACAGAATTAGATCCCAAAGTGATCCATTAACTTCTCTAGGTGAGGTATTTACTCATTAGGAAGCTCTTCGCTTCTCGCTTGAAAGTTAAGGTATTAGGGTTCTTCCTGATGCTTGGAGGGAGTGAGTTCCAGATTCTAGGGGCAGCTCCTGAGAACGCTCAGTCATAAGTTTTTTTCTTTCTAAAGATGGCTGGACGCAGCAACAACTCCTTGGCACTCCTAGCTGGTCTGTTGCCTCCTGACAGCTCAATTTTCTTGGATAGGTATCCAGGAGTATTGTGGTGAAGCGCTCTATGGGTGATACATGCTATCTTTAGTTGAATTCTCGCCTCATAGGGTAGCCAGTTCAATGCTTTCAAGTGCGGGAATATGCGGTCAAATTTTCTTAATCCAGAGATGAGTCTCGCTGCAGCGTTGAGGCAAGCTTTTAGTGGTGCTGTGGAAGTTTTTGGTAAACCCGCTAAGGTGGTGCAACCGTATTCAATCCTAGAGATGACGAAGGATTGGATTGCCAGTTTCAAATCTGCTTCAGAGATAAATGGTTTTAGTTTTCTCAGGTAGTTCAGGTGGAAGCAGGCGCTTTTAGCCATTGAATTAATGTGAGCTTTCATGTCAAGATTCTCGTCTAGAGTAATTCCTAGCGACTTAGCTGAGTTTACTGGAGTCGGAGTGCAGTTAAGGAGCAGTCACCAACTTGGTCCATTCCTTTATTTCTGTAACGCACCTTGGTGGAGAAATTAGTAAGAACTCTGTTTTTTGAGCATTTAGCTTCAAATGGTTGGTAGTTAACCATTGCAATGCCATTTTTAAAGTTTGATTCATTAGCTCAATGTCTTCAAGAGAGGCAATCTTTATGTAAATTTGCGTATCATCCGCATACATATGGTAGGATATCTGAGTTTGAGAATTGCTGTGAGAGGTTCGACATACAAGTTAAACAAATCAGGAGATAGTGTCGATCCTTGTGGGACTCCGATTGAGTTGGGGCATGGTGGAGAAATTGATTGGTTGACCAGGAATCGTTGGTTTCTGTTCTGTAGGAAAGAGTCGAACCATTTCAGCACATTTCCAGATACTCCCATCCTGTCTTGTAGCCTGGCCAGTAATGCTTCGTGGTTTACTGTGTCAAATGCCGATGACAGGTCCAGGAGAATTAGTAAGCATGCTTGATTTTGATTGAGCGCCTGTAGCGCGTCATCAACAATGTGGAGGATCACTGTTTCCGTGCTATGCCCTGTTATGAATCCTGATTGGCATTCATCTAGTAAGGAGAACTTAGTGATGTGTTGGCTCAGTTGGCCCTGCACGCATTTCTCAATAAGTTTGGCCAATACAGGGATATTAGTTGCTGGTCGAAAGTTATTTGGGTCTGTAGCATCCGCCGTTGGTTTTTTGATCAAGGGAACCACTTGACCTGTTTTTAGGCAGTCTGGGAGGATCCCTTGTGACAATGATGCGTTTATTATTTTGGTCCAGATTGGCACCACTATATGGCTGATTCCTCTTAAGCATTTCGCGGGTAGAGGATCTTGGTAGTGGTTGCTGGGTTTGATTTTCGATAGCGTTTTGGCGATCGTGTCCTGATCATATAATTCGAATGTGTCCCACTTTGCCTTGTATCTTATCTTGCTACACACTGACGTCGGGTTATGATCGCTTGTAGACCATGGTTGGATGGGGAGGTTACTCGCAGCGCTTAAAAGTTCTGTTTCAAGCGTATTGGCCTTCTTCGTAAAAAATGTTGAAAATTCCTCGCTGCTTAGAGATATTTTAGAGTTTATGTGCTGTTTTGGCTAGTTTGATTGTTGCTTCAGGATTTCAAAGAGTTTCCATGGTCTGTTTTTGGCATTATCCAATTCAGATCTTATAAATTCCTTTTTGGAATTGATGATCTTTTTGTTATATTGGTTTCTAATTTTTCTGAGGGCTTTCAGCTCAGGGGATGATGGGTGTTGTCTCCATTTTCTTTCGGCCATTCTCAGTTTGCGCCTGTCTTCGTTCAGTGATCCATCAAACCATGGATTTTTCATCTTCTCCGTGGTTCTTTTTAGTTTTAAAGGCAAGGTGTTGTTGACGATATTCCCGACTGAGGTTAGGTAGTGATCTGTCAGCTCATTTGCATTCTGCAGGTAGCTAGGTGGCTTTAAGTCTCACAACTTTCTACTAGTAGCTCAATATTAGCCTCTCTTGTGTCTCGGATCCATTTTTTGCAGTTGGCAGCTTGAACGGTCTTACCCTTTCTCAATATGGGTATCAGGAACGTTATTGCATAGTGGTCCGACCAGTCACATGGGGCTATTGAGAGGATTGATGAATTTTTGTTGCCCGAGATAATCCAGTCCAGTGTTGCTCCTTTAGAATGTGTGGGTTGTGTGCATGCTTGGTTGAGGTTTAGCTCGGCAAGGAAATCCTTAAGTGTGTTAACTAGTTTGTTGTTGCAGTCATCCCAATGTAAGATGAAGTCTCCTAAGAAAATGTTGTTGGCATCCGTGTTAGAGTTGGTCGTAATGATCTCCATTAACTGCTCTATGAACTTAGCGCTCTCTCCTGGTGGGTGGTAAAACGCATGTAAATTGCATCTTTGGTTGGTTGTCGATCTTATATTGAGACCTAAGTATTCGCAGGATTCTAGAGGGTCGGCTTGAATTTGGTTGACCTAGATATCTGATTGGTGAATGCAGGCAATTCCTCCTCCAGACTTTTTTGGTCTATCTAGTCTCACAATGTTATATTGAGGTGGTACTAAGAGATTCATGGTTGGAGATGATGCTTCCGAAAGCCACGTTTCTGTAAGGATTGCCAGATCGATTTCCTTGTTAATGATGAGGTCTGCTATGTCGGACGCATGTTTGGTAGCCGATCGACAGTTGAGTAGGAGGCAAGTCAATTGTTTTCTAGCGTTACTATTCATATTCTCATATTCAGAATTAAGCTGGACTTGTTTTAAATTGTTGTGGTTGGGTTTCCTATCCTTCTTTCTTGCTGTTCTATTAGAGTCGATCGGAACTGTTTTGATGTTCTCCTCTTTTTCACGGTCTGGTGATTCATAGGTTCGGAGTAAGGCAAGGGCTTCCTCCTTCGACAGGGCCTTCGTCCTATTTGGTCGGTTGATCCTATTCGCTAATGACATGTCCATCTCGTTGCTCTTTCTATGTAAGGAATGTACGAGATTTTGAATATTCGTGATCTTGGAGTGGGTGCTTGCCGTCACTTCCAGTATTTCTTCAATCGCTTGTAGGGTATTCATTGTGACTTGTGTCATGTTGCAGACTAGTTTCTGAAGATCTTTAATAACCTTCTGATTCCTGGGTGAATTCTTAGGGATGGTTAACCTGTGTGTCCGAGGGTTGTATATTGCTCTTCTATGTTTTTGATCTTTTTATAGGCAAGTACATGTCAAAAGAGCCATAACACGCAGAAAGGCCACACTGCAACAGTGTAGATTAATGTGCGTCCTTTAAATTTGTAATTACAGTATTTAACTACTTCGATGCTCATGATTAGCTCAGCTCGTCATGAGGTACACTGCTCGTGTGCTCATGATGAGCTGAGCTCGTCATGAACAATGGGAGTAAAGGATCTGCAGCACAGAGGGGGAATTGCTGCAGCACTGATGGTGTTAACCAGGTCGGCAACTAGTGTTGATACAGTTGACTAACCATCATACTTTTCAATGCATTCAACTAGGAGTTCTACAAGGATCATAACTTCACGTTTTCTACTGAAAAGTTATTGCTCCACTTGTTGAGGTCATAAGGATTCCAAGCTCTTTGTATGCTGTGCCAGCAGATAATTTCATCAAAGGCTAAAACAAACTCACTTCAAAGTACAATAATCGCAAGCTTCCTTTAGGAAGAAACAACTCTACATTAATCAATGTAGCTTTGTCCGGAAAAGCTTTTTAAATAAGAATATAAAAAAAAGTTAAAGCACAGAAATTCTACCAATGTGACTTCATTAGAATCCCAGCCTTCCATTTGAGCAGCTGATCAACATATCGTAACTGTAAATTGTACTTATGTAGCGCGTGCTTCGCCTGACAAGATGTTGAAGAGCTTTGCAGCAAGCAGCATGCTACTCCTGTAGCCAAGATTAGTTTGCTGTTTCGAGGTGTTGAAAGTTTGTGTAGTTAAAGAAATTAACTTTCAAATGCTTGCCTACTAGTATTTATAAATTATGGAAGAACCTGCACACTGTAAAAACGAAGTGGCTACCATTCACCATAAGTCTTGTTGAGCCTCTTTCTTGTGGTGAAAGACAAAATTTCTGCTGCAAACCTTTCACTACAAAGCAGTATGAGTGAGCTGGTTTAACCTGAATTCAGGTCTTGCTTACTCTCGCATTTGGTAGGACAAACATTTTGGAGGGGGGCGGGTTGGGATAGGCTTGGAGATGCTATGTGCAGAAACCATAACAAGCTAAACACATATGCATTTAGGGAAGCTCACTAACTCTGGCCAGGACCTCCAAAAAATTAAAACCGGCACACATCTGCCTCCGTGAGAGGGGAGTGAACCGTATACACACACCACAAGCAACTGACTTAGTTAATTCAAAGCTGGTTATGCACAAGTATACGTTGTAGATTATAGTGTGAATATAGTCAGAAAGAGGAAAAGCTGGTGAAGTTTTTCTTTAAACCAAAACATCCATCTGGTCTTCTGCTTCCTACATTGCGGTAATGGAAACTGCAGAAATCAATCACCTGAGCAACCCCTTTCAGAGAAACTGCACATACACTGCATGTGAGGGAAAAATGGTGATACTCAGCTCAGAGATTAGTTAGTGCAGATAGAAAATGGCTCAATAGTCAACTGGGTGAGAAATCTCTCAATCTCCAACTAGACAGTTATAATAGGTTATCAGTTTACAAGTTAGGGATTGGCACTCTTCTGCCTGCCTTTAATGGTAAGGTTTTCACAGGCATATTGCAAGTATCTAAATAAAGACCTCGGCATGTAGGAATCAAAGTAATCTAGAGATTAAGATGAACTAGAATGAGAAGAATAAAGTGCAATGGGCTGGTGCTGAAAGCATCGTTAGTGACAGCATCTTAAAAAGAACAAGTTATTTACCTTCAATAAAGTTTTATCTGGTAGAAACTATCTAGCCGCAGATTTCTTACCTTAATATTATCTCCAAGCATCAGACTGGATCTGGATAATTTTTTGTGCGCATTACTTGCGAGTGCAGAAGATCCACCGTAGTATGGAGGTGGGAGACTACTCGCCTGGGGACCAGCCCGCATTTAAAGCTTTCGAGGCAGGGAAAGACTGGTACCCCCTGTTTTGCAGCGTGAATCTTTCTGGATTCACTATGCTGTGCATATTCCGCGGTCTTGTGGTTGGGTCCGGATTCGTAGTCTTTTTTTTGGTTTTTTTTGTGTAGCCCTTGTGGGCGTCGGCGTCACACCTCCTCGGTGCATTTCCGGTGACGTCGGCATGCTTCCTGCGGAAGCTCCCACTCTTGGGCGCCATCTTCAGATTCTTTTTTCCGCGGTCGGGTCTGGATCGTTCCCGTTTGGGCTCCAGACATTTTTGGAGAAAGTACTGAAAAGACTGGAAGTTGGAGAAGATATTGGAAGAAGAAGACCAGAGAAGACTTCGCAGGACACTGACGAAGAGGAGAGAAGGTGAAAACCTCGGGAACTTCGACGATCGTCGACGTCCACGCGCTCAGTGAGGCCTGAACGCACGAGGATGGACAACACGCCGTTCAAGTTCTGCCCGAACTGCAGACACAAGTACGCACAGAAAGACCAGCACCCGGTTTGCAACCTCTGCCTACAGGTAGAACACAGAAGCGAGGACTGCAACGCCTGCGCCGTCTTCGCCCAGAAGACCCTCCGAGTGAGGAAGAGACAGAGGGTAGCACACGCCGCCCTCGGAGGAAAATCCCAGACACCATCGCTGTACGAGCTGGGGATGTCCTCGGAGGAGGACAACGCTGCCGCAGAACACGACGGCTACACGGTCGTAGAGACCGATTACAAGAAGACACCTGATAAGGTAGGAGACTCGACGTCCCATAAGAACACCAGAGACCCTGAGTCTCGAAAGCTCGAGGCCAAGAGCCCGAAGGCGCCGACGCAGCGACATCTGTCGTCCGCGACCACAAGCAGGCCCGGCGGATCCTCAGAGAAGGAGTCCCTGGCGCCGAAGGCTGTTGAACAGCAGAAAGCGTCAAAGATCGTCGCCGAAAAGGACCGATCGACGTCGAGGGAGAAAGACCCTAAAACCTCGGCAACGTCCAATGACCCGAAGCCCAGTTCGGCGTCCAAGCCGTCGACGCCGAAGAGAGGAGCCGAACGTTCCGAAGCCGAGAACGCGGCAGAGGTAGAAAGGAAGAGACGCCGGCTGGAAGCCGAGATGGCGAGCCTCTTGCAGCGAAGGAAGGAGGTCGCCGCCGAGATGAGTGCGTTCACGATTCCACACAAGACCAAGCACGACGTGCTGGATCTGGTCGAGGAGGAAGAGGAACATGTCGACGACCATGTGCCTAGCGACGAGATGGTCGACGACCGGGAAGCTGAAGAGAATCCCTACGAGGATTACAGCTACGAGGGCGAAGAGAGCAGTAGAGTGGACGACGAGTCGGTCACCTCTGATCCACGCGAGGAGGACTACCTGGACGTCGACACCGAGAGCCCGGAGGAGGCGGTCGACTCGTACCCCTCGAGACCCTCGCCGCCCGACGACATCGGGGCATACAACTCGGCGATACAATCTGCCGCGACTGCATTCAGGTTGAAACTCGACGAGGAAAAGCAGAAAGCAGACTTCCTGCTAGAAACTTTGCTCCCAACGCAAACAAGAAGCCAGTTACTCCCAATGCTCGAGAGCGTCTTGGCGCAGGGAAAGGAAGCGTTCAAGGAGCCCGCTACATGCAAGGCAGTAACTCCAAGAACAGAAAAAAAATACAAGCACTCCTCGAAGGACCCGGCCTACATTCGAGGCGAGGTCTCCGCTGACTCCATTATCACGGCCACAGCTAGGAAGAGGGCGAGCGTATCTACTACCTCGGGCCCACCGCCGGATAAGGAGAGCAAGAGGATGGATCTGGTGGGAAGAAGGATCGAGCGAAATGCCGCGACCCACTGGCGCATGGCTAATTCCAACGCCCTGCTAAACAGGCACGTGTACCAAATCATGGAGGGACTGGGGCACTTGGTGAAGGACCTACCCCAAGAGGCCAGGCAGAAGGCCGAAAAATTGGTAGAAGAGGGGAAGAACGCGGCAAATTCTTGCCTTAAGACGGCCCTGGACGGAGCAGACACCGCCAGCAGGCTAATGATGATGGGTGTCACGGAGAGGAGACACGCCTGGCTCAGGATCTCAGGGTTCAAACCCGAGGTGCAACACAGTATCCTGAACACACCGTTCAACGGCGAAACACTTTTCGGAGCAACGGTTGACGACAAACTATGCCAACTCAAAAAGGATAACGAGACTGCTAGATCCATGGGGGCCTTGCAGTTCAGAGGCAACAGAAGAGGCACCCCGGCGCGGAGGCCCGGCGGAAGAGGTGGAATCCAGCCAGGTACATCGCACCAGGCCTTCCAGCAGACGCACCAGGCAGACTCGCAGGCTCAGCAAGGTCACCACAAGCAGTCCTGGCAATACCAACCAAGGGGTCAGTCCTTTCGAGGGAGAAATGGACGTGGCCAGAATAGAAGAGGAGGCCAGCAGCCCGCCTCGAAGTGACTTCACACTCCCCCGGGTGCCCGACCACAGAAAAGATCCCAGGGGGCACCGCGTAGAAAGGGGTCTGGACAATCTAATGACCTACGACCACATGACACCAGTGGGAGGAAGACTAAAGTTCTATCTCCAGGAATGGAGAGAAATAACAGACAAATGGATCCTAAACATCATTCAATTCGGATACTGCTTGGAGTTGGATAAAAAGCCAACAAACAGAAAACCAAGGGGGAAGCCACCAGCAAAAGAACAGCTGGCGAGACTTCAGGAAGAAGTGCAAGAACTTCTACAAAAAAAGGCCATAGAAAGAGTTCCCTTCAGGGAGAGGAACAAGGGAATATACTCAACGTACTTCCTAGTACCAAAGGTCGACGACAAAATGAGACCCATCCTAGACCTGAGGTTCCTCAACAAATTCATAAAAACACAAAAGTTCAAAATGACCTCCTTGCAGGAGGTGCTGCCACAGTTGCAGGTCGGAGACTTCATGGTCACAATAGACCTCAAGGACGCCTACTTACACATACCGATGAACGACAAACACAAGCATATGCTCAGGTTCACTATCGGAGGAGGCCACTACCAGTTCACAACCCTGGCCTTCGGACTAAAATCAGCACCGAGGGTATTCACAAAGTGCCTCGCGGCAGTCGCAGCGCACTTACGAAGACAGGGGATACACGTATACCCTTACCTCGACGACTGGCTAGTAAAAGCAAGCTCGTACCACAAGTGCAAGCAGCATGCGCATACAGTGACAAGGACACTCACACACTTGGGGTTCTCCGTGCATTGGAAGAAATCATCAATGGAGCCGGAGCAAGTGAAGATCTTCCTGGGGGCACAGATCAACACCGTACAGGGCAAGGTCTTCCCCAGCGAAAAGAGGGCGAGGGCACTGGTCAAGGAGACTCGCCTATACCGGAAGGGGCAAGCTCGGACAGTGAGGACTGCGAGCAAGATCATGGGAATGATGGCATCATGCATCCACCTAGTGCCGAATGTGCGGCTCCACATGAGACCCATGCAAGAATGGCTGCAGGAACAATGGTCACAGGCTTCGGGCAGTTGGGAGGATCTTGTGGTAGTGACGCAGGCAGTGCAGAAGGAGATGGCATGGTGGATCCTGGAGAACATAACAAGGGGGCAGCCACTTACACTCCCAACTCCGACAGTGACCATCACCACGGACGCATCCCTGAAGGGATGGGGCGCTCACATGGAGGAACTCAAAGTGAGGGGCCTGTGGACGCCAGCAGATGCAACAAAGTACATCAATTACCTAGAATTAAAGACAATCTTCCTGGCACTGAAAGCCTTCCAGACAAGACTGTACAGGTAGAGGGTGTTGCTACAGACAGACAACACCACGGCGATGTTCTACGTCAACAAACAGGGTGGAACACAGTCGTCGACGCTTTCGACGCTGGCACAGGAGATATGGAGGTGGGCCATCCCTCTCCAGATAGACCTGATAGCCATACACCTACCAGGCAAGGAGAACATTCAAGCAGACTGGCTGAGCAGACGGACCTCGGCATCCCACGAGTGGGAACTCAATGCTCAGGAGACGAGGAGGCTGTTCAACAGGTGGGGGACACCATCAGTGGACCTGTTTGCAACACGCCAGAATGCGAAATGCCGAAACTTCGCATCCAGACAACACGAAGAAGGGTCCCTTGGGAATGCCCTATGGATAGATTGGTCCGGGAAATTTGCATACGCTTTTCCCCCGATACCGCTGATTCACAGAGTGCTGAGCAAGTGCAGGGCGAGCACCATGACCCTGATACTGGTCGCGCCGCAGTGGGCGAGGCAGACTTGGTACTCGCAGATCATGGAGATGGCGCAGTGTGCGCCCCACAGATTCAGCAGGAGAAAGGACCTGCTCTCCATGCAGAACGGAGAGGTGCTGCACCCAGAACCGGAGAGCATGAGCCTAGTAGCATGGCTCCTGAGGACATCGAATTTGCACACTTGAAACTGCCAGAGAGCACCCTCAGGGTTCTTCGGGAGGCACGGAGGCCCAGCACAAGGAAGTGCTATGTCGCAAAGTGGAAAAGGTTCACGATGTGGTGCAGGAGGGAGAGACTTCACAATAAAATGAAGAGGGACTCCACGGTACTGAAATACCTGACACACTTGCTGGACAAAAAGCTCAGCTCGTCCTCCTTGAGAGTTCACCTAGCGGCTATAGTGGCATACACTAGGGGTGAGATGGGCAGAAGCTTCTTCACATCACAGGTGGTAAAGAGGTTCCTCGAAGGAGATAAAAGGATTGCACCACCCAAGCGGGTGCCACCACCGGCATGGAACTTAAACGTGGTCCTGACGGAACTCATGAAGGAGCCCTTCGAGCCACTTCACAAGGCCTCTTTGAAGATGCTAACTATGAAAACTGCTTTCCTGGTTGCAATTACATCCTTACGCAGAGTGAGCGAACTGCAAGCGTTAACGCTACAGGAGCCCTACTTACAAATACACAATGACAGGGTGGTGATGAGGACCGACCCACATTTCATGCCGAAGGTGGCGTCCAGGTTCCACATGAACCAGTCCATTCAGATACCGAGTTTTTTCCAAAAACCAACCACTAGCGCAGAACGGGCTCTGCATACCCTGGACGCCAGAAGGGCGGTCATGCATTACATCGAAAGGACAAAAGGACACAGGAAAACGAAACAGTTCTTTGTGTCGTTCGCCAACAGTCACATGGGCAAAGCAGTCACTAAAAACACTATTGCGCGATGGGTCGCGCAAACAATCCAGCTCTGCCACAAAAGGGCAGGAGAAGAACTGGCAGAGGGGGCACGCGCCCACTCCACTAGGAAGAAGGGGGCTACAATAGCCTTCCTGGCCAATACACCCATACAAGACATATGCCTAGCGGCAACATGGGCTTGGGTGCACACATTCACGAAGCACTATTGCGTGGATGTTCAGATGAACAAGGAAGCAGAAGTCAGACAAAGGGTGCTCCAGCATATATTCAGAAACCAGAGCTCATCTTCCACCCAGCCACCACGGAAGTGAGAAACCGCTACGAAATCTATGCACAGCATAGTGAATCCAGAAAGATTCACGCTGCAAAACGAATAGTTTACCTGTCGGTGTAGTTTTGCAGCTTGAAGATCTTTCTGGATTCACTAGCGAACCCACCCACCTCCGCCAGAAAGATGAGGCTGGAGAGAGAAGAGGTGGTCAAAAAAAAAAAAAAAAAAGAGAAAGAAGGGAGAGAAGTAAGAGACTTTTAATGACAAAGCGGTAAAAAATTCTCACCTTAAATAGAACATTGCCATTGCTTCGGAAACGAGAGAAACACGGGAAAAAAGAATCCGAAGATGGCGCCCAAGAGTGGGAGCTTCCGAGGAGGTGTGACGCCGACGCCCACAAGGGCTACAAAAAAAAAACAAAAAACAAAGAAAAGACTACGAATCCGGACCCAACCACAAGACCGCGGAATATGCACAGCATAGTGAATCCAGAAAGATCTTCAAGCTGCAAAACTACACCGACAGGTAAGAAACTATTCGATATCCGCAAATGAGCTGCAACAAAGGCCATCACCTTGGTGAACTACAGAGGGGAGCTGGTATGGCCAAAATGGAGCACGGTGAACTGAAAATGCTTGTGGCCCACAGCGAGCCACTGGTAGCGTCTGTAGGCAGGCAGGACATGCATGTGGAAATATGTACCCTGCAAGTCCATTGCCACCATCTAGTCTCCGGCGTCCAGGGCGGAAAGGACTTGAGCATGAGCATTTTGAATTCATCCTTTTTGCAGAAGAAGTTGAGGACGCAGGTCTAGAATAGGATAGGACAAGGATAGGATGAAGGCCTCCATCCTTTTTGGGTACCAGAAAGTAGCGGGAATAGCAACCACAACCTACTTTAGGCATCAGCACCCTCTCTATGGGGTCCCTTGGCCAAGCGAGCCGCTACTTCTTGGCGGAGCAAGGAGAGATGATCCTTTGTCCACCTGTCACAAGTGGGTGGCAGGGAAGGATGGATGGGAGTTACAAGGGGGAGGGAGTAGCCCCTTTAGGCTATCCGGAGATCCCGCCAGCCTGATGTTATCAACCATTGCGGCGTTGAGTGGGAAGGAGCTTGTGGGTCCCTCCCTCAAGGCATTGGAGTGCATGGTGAGGCAGTCGACGAAGGTCTTCGAAATGTGGTCGCACTCAAGGCTCCAGAGGCAAACAAGATGTGGGTCAGTCACAGACATTTGTCGGTGACAGGCTCCGTAAGGCTTGAAGCCGGCTTTTTTAATGGACATCACTGCCTCACAATATCTAAAAAATAGTCGATAAGAGTCGAAAAAAGGTCAGACTAAAAGTAACTTGGGGGTATTCTCTCTAGATCTGCAATGACTGGTGTGGAAATAAAAGTAGTGACATCAGCGTGCTGGGTTGGCGCCTCAATAGGCACCACACATCACTTCAAACAGACGACGCCAGGCAGAGCTGAACGATGCCACCAACCAGCATGTAGTGGTACTACTCACAAAAAAATTCCCGAATCGAGTCTGACACCTGGGGATATTTCTAATAAAGGGAATCTTTGGCTAGAAGTCTCTATCAGATTAGTTTTCCAAAACGATTATGGGTTCTATTGAGTAACTAAAAATCTTATTTAATTATATTTACCTTCGAGGCTCAAATAAAAGTAAAAGGATTAACAAATTAAATTGGCACATTATTGAAGGAATGCTGGCAGAAGTTAAAAATTCAAATGTGTTCAATACTATTCCTTTATCCAGCACATATCATCGCAAATTGCATCACTCATATTTACAGTTTTCATCACCCCATAGGGGCATTCTAAGTTTAAAATAATCAATTTGACAGAGCCCGGGTCACAGCTCCATTTCCGTGACTTATATAAGTGTTGGTTAAAGGCATAATAAGGTTCAGATATTTTGCAAATAGCAATTCATTAATCAAAGCAATGAAAGGGGAGCTTAATCAAGATTCAGGAGGGCGCTGGAGATTCTAAAGCAAAAAAGCCTCACTGTACAATTTCCTAATCACGGGACCGAGGTTCCAATAATCAAAAACTTGAGTTGAGAAGTAAAATCTAAATGTTATAGCAAAGACGTTAATGAGAGCCCCAAGGAGGGGAACCATGGATTGAAGCAGATTTTGTGGACTTTAATGCAAAATATGTTCAGAAATCTGTATCCAAGGATCTATCCAATAAATTTAAAAAAGGTTAATGGAAAATTGGGCACACTTAAACTGGCACTCTATCTTCCTAATCTTTTTATCCAAGCCGATAAAGCATTCCAATACTCATCACCCAAGAGAAGAACAGGAAAAGATGACTGTTTTAGTTTTCAATCATTTCTATACACTTTGACAGCCCCTTCTCATTGCAGCCAATCGCTGACAATCCTGAATGACTAACAGTAAATCATTTGTTTTGATTTTAACAGATAACTGGCCTACAGTCTGTAAGCTTCAAGAGGTCAGCAATCTACCTGGACTATGGTTACTAGATTTCCCTATAAGGCTAAAGGAGCAAACTTCTACAACTCCAAGAGTTCAATGAAGAGAGCATCACTGTATCCACAGAAACTGAGTCATCAGCCAATTGTCTGGCACCACACTGGCAACCAGCATTCCTAAGTGACATAGGCACAGGTTTCCCTGAAAGTTATTCCACATAGTTATATCCTAGACAAGTGCAAGGACTGCTACAAAGTCAAATTCTGATTTAGAGAGAAAGAAGGAGTTCATGGCTATTACACGGGGCACCTTCATTACAGGCTCTGACACTTTCAACAGAACTATCCCTCAGGTCAGGACCTTGTGAACTAAAAAGAAGATAATAAAAACAAAATTAAATCAAGATGGTGGTTTGTTGGCAAGCAAAGTTAGCAAAGCAAAAATAAATCTGCAACATCAAAAGCCAAACAGAACCCATTATTTAATTAGTTTAAGATTACTGGGATCGGAATGTTATAATAACTAGTACAAACCTCGAAGGGCTCCTTCACTGAACCATTTGGGAGTGATAAACTGATAAATGACAGCGCTTGATAAAGCACTCAAGTTCCATGACTGCAAAACGTAAGGAATCAAAACCAGCCATGTGGATGCCAAATTGGCTTTTGACACAAAGGATTTTTTTTTTTACATCGCAAACTTTCACAGCAGCAATTCCATTGAATTAGCTAGACGATTATTTATGTGTGCTAATTTATCTGCCCAACACTACAAAACTATATGTATCTTACACCAAGCAAAATCGCTAAATGGGCTGGAGGACAGGAGGGGAAATTTTTTCGTTGCGGCAACCCAGATGCAGATGTGGTGCATATCTTCTGTACATGTCCGCAATTAAAGAAACTACTGGAGCATGTAGATACATTTTTAACAGTGATTATGGGAGTTCCTATAGACTGATCACCTATGCAGATTTTGTTGGGTGTAGAGATGGGTGGAAATGCAGACAATGTACCGAGGAACGCTATATATTTAATCTTTTTAGCCTCAGCGGTGCTAAGGCTGTGTATCGCTTCATATTGGTTATAAAAGGATGCCCCATCCTTCGATGTGTGGAGGGCTAGGTTTTTGGCAAAGTTCAATATAGAGTATAGTCTATATGCTCTTAAAGGTAGGCGGAAACGGAAATTGGGCCGGCAGATCTGGGGTCCAGTTATATCGTCTTTGGATATGAATATGTAATGCCCTTTGATAAATATACCTGCTACATGTTTAAAGTTACTTTATCTCTGTAGAATTATTGCAATGTGTAATGTGATGATTTTGATTTGTCCGCTGGATATAGGATTATGACGTATGAACTTACTTTCTTTCTTATGGTGTGTACTCATGTATTGTCAACAAAAATAAATAAAAAAAAGCAATTTAAAAACTATGACTCTCTCCTTCCAGTGTTAACTCCGCTATCATGGGAGGAGCATGATAGCTAGATTCTCACTCGATGGTTCCCCTTCTGGATCTTCCCATAGTATTTCATTCCAAAGGCGATGTGGGAATAGAGGTACAACCTTTTAACTGTTGCCTGCGATGGAACAGTGCAACATCTCACCTGTTGTCCACAGTAATACAGGCAGCGCAAGTTCCTGTGGGCTGTTCACACTGTTCATAATAGTGTGCATCCACATGAGCTTCTTCTGCTTTCTTCTTCAGAATTTTCCCAAAACTATCCACACCTATGCAGCCGAAGAAGGTGGTAACTCGGTGTGGTGTCTGGATCATCCACTGCAGGGGAAAGAGAATGAAGGGTGAGGAAGTTGTGAGGAACTCAGACGATCAACAATAAGAGAATAAAGCAGAAATAACCAACTGGGCAAAACCAAGAGACCATGTTACTCAAGGACTCCAGTACAGATATCACATTGAAAACCACAATCAAATGCCCTTGAAACACTTAACTGCCAGTTCACAAGCAATGGATCGTCTTAAGGTAGTTCCAAGTATGCCAGATCTACGACATGTTTAGGATCTATAGGTACAAAATTGATATACAATGAATCAAATCTTAATGTATTTACAAATTCACTGGTTATCCTGAAAATCCGGCATGGATCCAGCCCCTTTTAGGCCTGTGACCGACAACCTGGCAGTAGTATCTGGAGAGCCTAGAATTGATTTATCGCACTCTAAATTTTTAAGGAACTTGGCAGTCTAGAAGGCTTTGCCTGCAGTTTAATTTCCCTTTCACAAGCGGGAAATAAAGTAGTAACTGTTTACAAAGTCTTAAGACACTGGTTGCCTTGTAGCAAGATACAGACTGCACAGGATCAGCCAACAAAGTATAAAAAAACTATAATTTTAAGAGCTTGCAATATAATTTAGGTAGAATAGATACAAATAGAGGAGAATAATTCTTACTTGTAACGGTTACATTTTAGTATCTCCTACAGATTTGTATGCTTTGCCTACACGCTTAGGAGTTATCGTGCAAAAGTCAAAGGTCACACAGAGACCAGCAGTACACAAGTAAAGGGAAAATGTGTATGACAAATAAGCAAGAAGTAATGGTGTGCTTCACTTTCTAATTCATTCTTGCTAGTACGGGTCTGAAACGTAATGTTTTGTGTAGCAGCACCCATACTACCTAATCCCAGTCACGGAAACAATAATTGTGGCCAGACATCTAGACTCCAGAATGTTTCTATATCTCTTATTTACTCTTTACTCCAGTACACTTTTCATAAAGTCTAGGCACGGAAATACATCGTCTGTCTCATAGGTCTTTCCAACAAATGGTGGAAACAAATCTACAATACGGCTGCCCCATGTGCACTGTGGATTTCTGATCGACATCACATGGGCTAATTTTAAGGCCAAACACTACATGGAGGCAAACGTATATGCTATGAATCTACAACAGATTCAAGCTGTAAATCTATATTTATTATTATTTTTTTTTAAAGTAGTGTAAGCAAAACATTAATCTTTCTGAAATTTAGAATAGAATTCTGGAAAGCTTCACAATGCCACAACAACTACAAAATGAGGCGGCAGCTGATTGTTAACATGGACACTTCTTTCAATTAGCTGCATAACCATATCTGCTCCTGTAATAGAAGACTTTGATATCCCTCTTGGCACAGAGGGAAAGAAGGGGTTTTGCGGGTGGCATTAGCTAAAGTCCTTTTATTTGAGAGAGATCCACATCTAAAGGCAAATTCAACCTGGGTAATCAGAGCCTTTTCTTCTGATAAAGTGTTGATGAGGCAATCTCTTAAAGATAGATACACTTGGTGCACTTGTCTGCGTAAAAAGGCAGGGACAGGCACTTTCTGAATATCTTAGGAGCTGATCTGAGTCATAAAGAAAATGCTTTGAATTGGTAGCGCTGACCCACTAAGTAAACTGATAGCTTTTTTCCTGCCATTTGGGTACACTGGGACATTAAGTAAGCATCCTGATGATCCAGGGATGTAAGGAAATGCCCTTCCTGAAGCACCAGAACTAATTTCCTGCAGAGCAGAAATCCAAAAGGATTGCTTCTTCAGAAAATATCTTCAGAACCAGGAGCAGATCCCTTTAAGATTTTGGCACATTCGATTCCTCATTTTAGAAACAGAATAATCATGTAGGAGAGTAGGGTCTGCAATCCTATGATCACCCAGATTTTTTTGCTTTTGTTTCACTGGTTTACGACTTTCTCTGGCTGTGGGCCTGCCAATCAGACCCACAGCCTGGCTGTTCTCTTTCTAAATTACCTCATGTACCCTAGGTGCATCTACCAATTGGTACTGGGCCACCTTATCAGACCCTGTAACTCAGGGCATAGGTGTACCCAGGGCTGCCAGGGGCTGCAGCACGTATTGTGCCACCCCTGGCTGGCCTCCTAAATTTGACACAACTGGCTGCATGACAGCTGGGGCAAAGTCGTGTAATCACCCTTTGCTGTAGGTGTAGTATACCTATACCTAACCCTAAAATGGACACACAGATTCCTATCAGTCACTCCTATGGCAGGCCTTGACAATCCTGAAGGCAGAGTGCTTGGAATCGTGTGAGATGGTGCTCTGGCATGAGCTGAGCCTGTCTGCAGCTTGCGGAATCAAGTCCTAATAGCTGTTCCATGATATCGCATACCATATACTCTTAAGTGCATTATAATCCTCGCGGTTAAATGCTATCTTTGGTATTGCTTTATCAAAACATGTCGAGTAAGGTGTCATACGAATTGGAATACTAACCCCTCGCCAATTCTGGCGACGGGGTTAGCATTCCACCCTTCTAGAGGGACACGACATGTATGTAACTGTGAACCCCGGTTAAAGTTAACTGAAGCCTCAGCTCCACAAAATGGATGCTGCCACCACAGACACGAGTCTGACCCCCTACAGCTGGGAGTCCTTCCAGCGAGGGGAGCCTGGACAAAGGGTTTCCTGTCAGGGGCGGTGCTAGCACCGTCCCAGACATGGTTTTGTGTATCCTGGGTAGGCAGGGCTTTACAGGAAGGTGACTGCTGAGTGGCACCCCGGTGCTCACTACGCATAGGCCGGTCTGAACCAGTTCCAGGGGCACACCAGCCCCTGGCCTGGGGAAGTCCGGCATGGCTGAGGGGTGTAACCACCCCCCACCTAGTCCCACCCATAGGCAGGACCTAGTCACCGGGCCAGCCCCCTTTTTTAGTATAAAGATGGGAGCGGGCCCCCTGTTAAAATTAGATCATCTTTGGAATCAAGATACCACTTTCTTCGAAAGGACTTCACGATTTCTTCTTCAAGATTCTCCCTTGTGGCTAAGGAGTAGTCACCCTGCATCCGCAGGCACCATCCTAAAGAACACTGCGGTCTGCTGCAAGTCCTTCATCACGAATCCGACGACCCAGCTCGACGAGACCCGGCTTCCCTGGCCCCTCTGACCTCTACTCACCTCTACAGCCCAGCTGAGAACCGTGAGTGCGACGAGACCTCAAGGGACCGACGATCGCCAAGACTGCACGACATCTTTACTGCAAGCCCACCGTGTCCTCCACTGGTGAGTGCTTTGGGGTCCGAGAAGCCCCGACCCTGCGCAGCTCCAGCACCCAAGATCAGCCCCCCTGCATCTCCACGATCTGCGTGGGGCCCTTCTGCTGTTTGCTGTGCACCGCGTTGTTTGGCTACTAGCCGGCTGGCTTGTGGCCCTCTGAACGACGCCCAACGACTTCACGACTGCTGGTCTGGTTGCTCCAGGCTGGCCTTTGCTTCCTTCTTCAAGAGAGGCACCCCGGACCCTCCTGGTCCACTCCAGACGCCATTTTAGGTCCACCGCGTGGGCTTGAATTTGCCAAGGCTTTGTTGCCCAATCCTGGGTCCAGCGACGCCGACAGCTTCTATCTTCGTGGGACAGCTCGATCCTCCATCCTGGTCGCCGACAACGCCTCCTGGTCCGTGAGATCTTCGAGTCAAGCGTCACCCACTCACCTAGTCGAGGTGGCTACCATCCGGTGCCCTCCTGGTGCCCACTGACTACTGGCTAGTAGTCTCGAACTTGGTCCCCTCTGCTTTCAGGTGTCATCTATCTTCAAGATCCAGGCTTGGATCCGACTGAACTTTCTTCACTGGTCACCGGCCAGCATCTTTTCTTCCGGCTCCTGGTCCGTCTACGAGGATTCCCGACGTCTTTTCAGACCTATGCAGCTGCAGCCCCTGGGCTAGGTAACTTCGGCATTTCGGTGCCCCAGCATAGCCTCACTATCCAAGGGTCAGAATCTACTTTCGTTTTCTCCCTACCAGGTCGGGTTCGCCCGAGAACACTAACTTTCTAATTCCTAGCTACCATAGACTTTTGTCCCGCATCTCGCGTGAGAGTGCACACACTGCACCCGAGTCCCCTAGGCCTCCTAGACATAATCTAACGATTCCCTAGTCAAGTCCTAGCGATTCCAAAAGCTATTAGTACTGTACTTACCTGCTAGGAATTTCGCATTCCACTTTCAGAGTATATGGTTTTCCGTGCCCCTCGGGCATTTGTATATACTGTGCTAACTTAAGTATTTTTGTAAGAGTTTTGGTTTGTGCTTAGTACCCTGTCCTCATAAAGAGTACAGGGCTGTTGTGATCTTTAAATAAATAACTGTTTATTTTCATAACACTTGTGTGGTGTCCTTTCACTTGGTATTCAAGGGGTATATGTGTGGTAAACAGCTGGCTTAATGCGCCCTCTCGAGTCTTTAGCCTTAGACTGCTCGTATCCACGCTACTAGGATAGCTGGTCTATAAGGTTGACTCACAACCAATCATCAATAAGGGTTGCTGGACTGATACATAGTGTTCACTAGAATAGTGAGCACTGCATATCAGGCCACCTTCTCACATTGGTGAGCAGCGGGTGGGATTTGAGCTTGCTGTTGTTTTACCACACGTATCCTAAGAATATCTTGTTGGAAGATCACATAAGTACTGTTAGGTACACATAACTAAAGCTTAGAATACTCTGAGTTCTACTGAACCAGCTGTTGTAGCTCCTCAAGGCTTAGCACACCTTGGCTGCAACTCTTAGCAAGGGATCAGTAGGTAAACACATAGTGTAGGTAGGTGCATCACTTACACCACACTAGAAACAGTATGTCGGACAAAGGAGGAAACACTGAGGTTCCCCTTGTGTCAGTTGACCCTCCACAGGTCATCCCTTCAAGATATACTGCGCTTAGCTTCCATGAGTTACGACAAGTGTGTACCTCTAGGAAGATTAAGCAGGGGTCTAACCCCACAACTGCCTTTCTGATTGGTCTCTTAGAGACTCATGATGCAAGGAGGGCTGGTAACCCAGACCCTTCTAATTCAGATGGCAACATGCCCTCCTTACAGGGTCCCTTTGATGCCCAGGACCATCCTCTTCAGGAAGCAGATGATGCTGATGATGAGGATGATGATTTGGTATCAGGGGATGAGGCAGAAAAGGAACAGGTAGAAGTCAGCAGACTAACCAGGTCCAACTTAAGCAGACATGAGATGGGCACTAGGGGACCCTTGGGGCCACTCTCAGGTCAGCTTAACATTGGGAATGGACGAGATAGATCTCTATCAAGAGGCTCTATCAGATCCCTTCATACCAATGGCTCTCAACGTTCCTCTCAAAGGGGAATGACATCTCCCCAGAGGAGAATGTATGAAGCTAAGGAAAAGGCAGCCAATCTGAGGATTGAAAGGGAAGAACTTGCCCTGGCCAAAGAGAGGCTTGCCTTTGCTAGAGAGCAACAATTGAGTGGGACAGTCCCCACTGGTGGCAGCATTGTACCTAGCAATAGGGAAAGGAGTTTTGATACAAAACACCTTGGTAAGATAGTGCCCCCCTTTAAACAAGGGGATGACATCCACAAATGGATTACTGCTTTGGAGAGGGCCTGCACTGTGCAAGGTGTTCCCCCAAGTCAGTGGGCAGCTATCTTGTGGCTCTCCTTTGAGGGTAAAGGAAGAGACAAGCTCCTCACCACAAGGGTGGAGGATGCTAATGATTACCAAGTCTTGAAAAATGCACTGGTTGATGGGTTTGGCCTAACCACTGAGCAGTACAGGGTGCTGTTCAGGGATACCCAGAAAACTCAGTCTCAAGATTGGGCTGACTTTGTAGATTGTGCCACTAAGGCTTTTGAGGGCTGGTTGCTGGGCAGTAAGGTTACTGATTATAAAGGATTGTACAATTTGATGATGAGAGAGCAAATTTTAAACAATTGTCAGAACCAGTTGTTGCATCAGCATCTTGTTGACTCAGATCTGACCTCTCCCCAAGAATTGGGAAAGAAGGCAGACAGATGGGTTAGAACAAGAGTTAAACAGAACCAGGGCCAGAATCAAGGTGGTCAGAAGAAAGCAGACCAGAAGGGTAAGGATTCGAAAGGGGAACAAAATGACCAGAAGTCTTCGACAGGTCCCCAACAACCCAAAGAGGGTGGGGGTCAGGCTCCCCAAAAGAAGAAAGAAGGCCAATCTAAAAGGTGGTGCCAATACTGCAAAAGTAAAACTCACTGGTTTAGTGAGTGCACCAAGAAAGGAGGAGGGCAGACTCCTGCCACTGCAGCCCCTAAGGCACCTGTGCCCCCTAGTACAGCCAGCAGTGGTAGTGCACCTCCCAAGGGTTTAGTAGGGTTAACCCTGGGTTCTGAGGGGAGTGACAACTTAGTTGGCACCCTCACTCAGGCTGTCCTTGTCAGTACAGGGGATATGGATATGTCCCCTGACATAAGTCCCAATACTTTGGGCAAATACAGACAGACACCTTTTATTAATGGAAAAATGGCTCAGGCCTATAGGGACACTTGTGCCAGTGTCACAATGGTGACACCTAGCTTTGTGGACCCTGGACAGATCATGCCAGGTACAGAATTCCTGGTGACCAATGCAAGCAATGTCACTACCAATCATAGTATGGCAATTGTAGCTTTCTCCTGGGGAGGGGTAACTGGCCACAAGAAGGTTGTAGTTAGTTCAGACCTCCCAGTGGATTGTTTGTTGGGCAATGATTTGGAGTCATCACAATGGTCAGAAGTGGAGCAGAGGACTCATCTGGAAATGTTAGGTTTGCCAGCACATGTGTTTGCTGTGACTAGGTCACAGGCCAGAAGATGCCCCACTGAACAGGTGCTGGATCCTGGAACAATGGACCAGACACCTTCCAAGAAAAAGAGCAGTAGGGTTAAGGCTGTGCCTTCCCCCTTGCCCCAGGTTGTGGATCAAGTCTCAGAGGAGGCTGACCTGCAGGAATTGAGGGAAACTGAGCCTAGAGAGTTTGAACTTGATCAAGTTGAATTCTTGGGTTCAGGGGGACCCTCAAGGGAAGACCTGGGGAAGGACCAGTTAGGCTGCCCTTCTCTTGAACCCCTCAGACAGCAGGCTGCTGCTGAGGCTGCTGGGAACGCCACAGGTACCCACAAGGTATACTGGGAAGATGGACTCCTGTACACTGAGTCAAGAGACCCCAAGCCTGGCATGACCAGGAGGCTGGTTGTACCCTTGTCTCAGAGAGGTTTCCTACTTACCTTGGCCCATGAGATTCCCTTAGCAGGACACTTAGGCCAGACAAAGACTTGGGACAGGCTTGTCTCACACTTTCACTGGCCTCACATGAATGAGGATACCAAGGAGTTTTGTCGCTCCTGTGTCACTTGCCAAGCCAGTGGTAAGTCAGGTGGCACAACAAAGGCCCCCCTTATACCAATGCCTGTGGTGGGGGTGCCCTTTGAAAGAGTGGGGATTGACATTGTTGGTCCAATGGAACCCCAGACAGCATCAGGGCACAAGTTTATACTGGTGGTAGTGGATCATGCCACCAGGTATCCTGAAGCTATTCCACTTAGGACCACCACAGCCCCTGTGGTGGCAAGGGCCCTAGTTGGAGTGTTCTCCAGAGTGGGCTTCCCTAAGGAGGTTGTCTCTGACAGAGGTGCAAACTTCATGTCAAGCTATTTAACTGCTATGTGGAAGGAGTGTGGTGTCAATTACAAATTCACTACACCCTATCACCCACAATGCAATGGGCTTGTTGAAAGGTTCAACAGGACCCTAAAAGGGATGATTCATGGACTACCTGAAACACTCAGGCGTAGATGGGATGTCCTGATGCCCTGCCTTCTGTTTGCTTACAGAGAGGTCCCACAAAAGGGGGTTGGCTACAGCCCTTTTGAACTTTTGTATGGGCATCCTGTGAGAGGCCCCTTGTGTTTGGTGAAGGAAGGATGGGAGAGACCTCTCAAAAAGCCTGCAACCAACATAATGGACTATGTACTTGGTCTCCGCTCCAGGATGGCTGAGTATATGGAGAAGGCATCAGAAAACCTTAAGGCCAGTCAAGAACTTCAAAAAGCTTGGCATGACCAAAAGGCTGTCCTGACTGTTTATCAGCCTGGACAGAAGGTGTGGGTGCTGGAGCCAGTGGCCCCAGCAGCACTCAAAGACAAATGGTCTGGGCCCCACACAATCCTTGAGCAAAAGGGAGAGGTCACCTACCTGGTGGACCTTGGAACTCCCAGGAGTCCCCATAGGGTACTCCATGTCAACAGGCTCAAAGCATATGTCGACAGGAAGGACATGAGCTTGCTCATGGCCATAGATGAGGGACAGGAGGAAGAGAGTGACCCTCTCCCAGACCTGCTCACTCAGAATCCTGATGATGGGTCAGTAGATGGTGTTGTCTTTTGTGGCAGCCTCTCTGAACATCAGCAGAAAGACTGTAAACAGGTTCTTCAGTCTTTCAGACGTATGTTCTCTCTGACACCCAGTCAGACCAATTGGTGCACCCATGAGGTTGACACTGGTGACAGCCTGCCAGTCAAGAGTAAAATCTACAGGCAGCCTGATCATGTTAGAGACTGCATAAAAACTGAAGTGCAGAAAATGTTGGAATTGGGAGTCATTGAACCCTCAGATAGCCCTTGGGCTAGTCCAGTAGTTCTAGTGCCAAAGCCTCACACCCAAGATGGTAAGAGAGAGATGAGGTTTTGCGTAGACTACAGGGGTCTCAATGCAGTCACTAAGACTGATGCCCATCCAATACCAAGGGCAGATGAACTTATAGATAGATTGGCTTCTGCCAACTACTTAAGTACATTTGACTTAACAGCTGGGTATTGGCAAATCAGGTTAGCTGAGGATGCCAAGCCCAAAACAGCATTTTCAACCCCTGGTGGGCATTATCAATTTGTGGTAATGCCCTTTGGTCTGAAAAATGCACCTGCCACCTTCCAAAGGTTGGTGAATCAAGTCCTTACTGGGCTGGATGACTTCTGTGCAGCATATCTAGATGATATTGCTGTCTTTAGCTCCACCTGGGAGGATCACCTGGTCCACCTGAGGAAAGTGTTAGAGGCTCTGCAAGCAGCAGGCCTCACTATCAAGGCCACCAAGTGCCAGATAGGGCAGACACAGGTTGTATACCTGGGCCACCTTGTAGGTGGAGGCCAGGTTCAGCCACTGGAGAGCAAAATACAGTCAATCAGGGACTGGGCTCCTCCAACCACCCAGACTCAGGTTCGAGCTTTCTTGGGCCTGACTGGATACTACAGAAAATTTGTCAGGAACTATGGTTCCATTGTGACACCATTAAATGAACTGACAAGTAAAAAAATGCCAAAAAAGGTTCAGTGGACAGCAGGCTGTCAAAAAGCATTCGATGACCTAAAGCAGGCCATGTGCACAGCACCTATCCTTAAGAGTCCAGACTACTCCAAACCATTCATTGTCCAAACAGATGCTTCTGAGTTGGGTGTGGGAGCTGTTCTTTCTCAACTGAATTTTGATGGTCAGGATCAGCCCATTGCTTTTATAAGCAGAAGGCTGACCCCCAGAGAGAAGAATTGGTCAGCTATTGAGAGGGAGGCCTTTGCTGTGGTTTGGGCCCTGAAGAAGCTGAGGCCATACTTGTTTGGCACTCACTTCAAGATTCAGACCGACCATAAGCCCCTCTTGTGGCTAAATCAGATGAAGGGTGAAAACCCCAAACTGCTTAGGTGGTCCATTTCCCTACAGGGGATGGACTTTACAGTGGAACATAGACCTGGTACTGATCATGGCAATGCCGATGGGCTCTCCAGATATTTCCACTTAGAACAAGAAGACTCACCTGGTCAAGGTTAGCTTATTGTCCCAAAGTTTGGGGGGGGGTCATGTAGGAGAGTAGGGTCTGCAATCCTATGATCACCCAGATTTTTTTGCTTTTGTTTCACTGGTTTACGACTTTCTCTGGCTGTGGGCCTGCCAATCAGACCCACAGCCTGGCTGTTCTCTTTCTAAATTACCTCATGTACCCTAGGTGCATCTACCAATTGGTACTGGGCCACCTTATCAGACCCTGTAACTCAGGGCATAGGTGTACCCAGGGCTGCCAGGGGCTGCAGCACGTATTGTGCCACCCCTGGCTGGCCTCCTAAATTTGACACAACTGGCTGCATGACAGCTGGGGCAAAGTCGTGTAATCACCCTTTGCTGTAGGTGTAGTATACCTATACCTAACCCTAAAATGGACACACAGATTCCTATCAGTCACTCCTATGGCAGGCCTTGACAATCCTGAAGGCAGAGTGCTTGGAATCGTGTGAGATGGTGCTCTGGCATGAGCTGAGCCTGTCTGCAGCTTGCGGAATCAAGTCCTAATAGCTGTTCCATGATATCGCATACCATATACTCTTAAGTGCATTATAATCCTCGCGGTTAAATGCTATCTTTGGTATTGCTTTATCAAAACATGTCGAGTAAGGTGTCATACGAATTGGAATACTAACCCCTCGCCAATTCTGGCGACGGGGTTAGCATTCCACCCTTCTAGAGGGACACGACATGTATGTAACTGTGAACCCCGGTTAAAGTTAACTGAAGCCTCAGCTCCACAAAATGGATGCTGCCACCACAGACACGAGTCTGACCCCCTACAGCTGGGAGTCCTTCCAGCGAGGGGAGCCTGGACAAAGGGTTTCCTGTCAGGGGCGGTGCTAGCACCGTCCCAGACATGGTTTTGTGTATCCTGGGTAGGCAGGGCTTTACAGGAAGGTGACTGCTGAGTGGCACCCCGGTGCTCACTACGCATAGGCCGGTCTGAACCAGTTCCAGGGGCACACCAGCCCCTGGCCTGGGGAAGTCCGGCATGGCTGAGGGGTGTAACCACCCCCCACCTAGTCCCACCCATAGGCAGGACCTAGTCACCGGGCCAGCCCCCTTTTTTAGTATAAAGATGGGAGCGGGCCCCCTGTTAAAATTAGATCATCTTTGGAATCAAGATACCACTTTCTTCGAAAGGACTTCACGATTTCTTCTTCAAGATTCTCCCTTGTGGCTAAGGAGTAGTCACCCTGCATCCGCAGGCACCATCCTAAAGAACACTGCGGTCTGCTGCAAGTCCTTCATCACGAATCCGACGACCCAGCTCGACGAGACCCGGCTTCCCTGGCCCCTCTGACCTCTACTCACCTCTACAGCCCAGCTGAGAACCGTGAGTGCGACGAGACCTCAAGGGACCGACGATCGCCAAGACTGCACGACATCTTTACTGCAAGCCCACCGTGTCCTCCACTGGTGAGTGCTTTGGGGTCCGAGAAGCCCCGACCCTGCGCAGCTCCAGCACCCAAGATCAGCCCCCCTGCATCTCCACGATCTGCGTGGGGCCCTTCTGCTGTTTGCTGTGCACCGCGTTGTTTGGCTACTAGCCGGCTGGCTTGTGGCCCTCTGAACGACGCCCAACGACTTCACGACTGCTGGTCTGGTTGCTCCAGGCTGGCCTTTGCTTCCTTCTTCAAGAGAGGCACCCCGGACCCTCCTGGTCCACTCCAGACGCCATTTTAGGTCCACCGCGTGGGCTTGAATTTGCCAAGGCTTTGTTGCCCAATCCTGGGTCCAGCGACGCCGACAGCTTCTATCTTCGTGGGACAGCTCGATCCTCCATCCTGGTCGCCGACAACGCCTCCTGGTCCGTGAGATCTTCGAGTCAAGCGTCACCCACTCACCTAGTCGAGGTGGCTACCATCCGGTGCCCTCCTGGTGCCCACTGACTACTGGCTAGTAGTCTCGAACTTGGTCCCCTCTGCTTTCAGGTGTCATCTATCTTCAAGATCCAGGCTTGGATCCGACTGAACTTTCTTCACTGGTCACCGGCCAGCATCTTTTCTTCCGGCTCCTGGTCCGTCTACGAGGATTCCCGACGTCTTTTCAGACCTATGCAGCTGCAGCCCCTGGGCTAGGTAACTTCGGCATTTCGGTGCCCCAGCATAGCCTCACTATCCAAGGGTCAGAATCTACTTTCGTTTTCTCCCTACCAGGTCGGGTTCGCCCGAGAACACTAACTTTCTAATTCCTAGCTACCATAGACTTTTGTCCCGCATCTCGCGTGAGAGTGCACACACTGCACCCGAGTCCCCTAGGCCTCCTAGACATAATCTAACGATTCCCTAGTCAAGTCCTAGCGATTCCAAAAGCTATTAGTACTGTACTTACCTGCTAGGAATTTCGCATTCCACTTTCAGAGTATATGGTTTTCCGTGCCCCTCGGGCATTTGTATATACTGTGCTAACTTAAGTATTTTTGTAAGAGTTTTGGTTTGTGCTTAGTACCCTGTCCTCATAAAGAGTACAGGGCTGTTGTGATCTTTAAATAAATAACTGTTTATTTTCATAACACTTGTGTGGTGTCCTTTCACTTGGTATTCAAGGGGTATATGTGTGGTAAACAGCTGGCTTAATGCGCCCTCTCGAGTCTTTAGCCTTAGACTGCTCGTATCCACGCTACTAGGATAGCTGGTCTATAAGGTTGACTCACAACCAATCATCAATAAGGGTTGCTGGACTGATACATAGTGTTCACTAGAATAGTGAGCACTGCATATCAGGCCACCTTCTCACAGTGCAGTTCACACAAGTGTAGATGTTGCCCCGTGATTTTTCTAGGGTGAAGGATTTGGAGGAGTCTCTAGAAATTTCATTGTGTGCTTGATCATTGGAGTACTCCGCAGTCTACGTCCATGGTAGATCAAAATAGGAAATTTTGCAGCATATCCCTCCACTAATCGTTTCAATCAAAATTAACAGACTAACATGTTCACTTCTCAAATTCCAAATTCAACTATACTAATTCACCACTAATCCTTTATGGGTTCCGGAGTGGCGTGCTTCAACACCCCATCAGGGGTAACAAGCGCTATATGAATGCAAACCTTTCTTCCCCTTTTATCCCTCCGCTGTCCTTTTCACTCCAAATAACGGACTAATATCCACCACTGAGATTACTTTCATATTTCACCATACTAATTCACCTCTAATCCTTTATGGGCTTATGCAGTAGCGTGCTTTAACACCCCATCAGGGGTAACAAGCAATATAGAAATACAAACCTTTTTTTCTCCTCTATCCTTCTGCTATAATTCCAAATCCAAATAACTGACTAACCTATCCACCACAAAAAATGTACTTGCATGTTTCACTATACTAATTCAACACTAATCCTCTATGGGTCCCGGAGTAGGGTGCTACTTGCCGAAAAAGCGCTTTGACGCCTCGTCAGGGGTAGTAAGCGCTATATAAATGCAATTACAATACAGGAGTCAGTTGGGGGCAGTAAAAAAAAAAAAAAAGTCAGGCTGAGTTTTGATTACACTAGGAGCATGATTAGCAGTGCCCCTCTTTGTCCCTTTTGATTTTCAACACTTTGGATATTAGCTTCTAGAGGTACATTTTCTCATATTCCAGCATGTGGAATGGGAAGGGAAAGAAGGTGGTATATTATTGTTGTCCTTGTAGTGGTTATAACCTCATCTGTAGCCCCGAGAATGCCTGGAGCCATGAAAGGATGCCCTAGGCACAAGCTTGTACTGCAGGGCTCCCTGTAAGTGTGGTGTATCAGTATCTGTGCAGTGCCTTGTCCACATGCTTGCCAAACCGGTTTTGCACATCAAACAGCTTGTCAAGCAGTTTTGCTGGCACCTCAGGCCAAAAGGTTGACCTGAGCCAATTTAGTCTTTTCAGTATCAGTGACGAGGACTTTGATGAAAATAAACATTCGAGATATCTACTGCTGAATTCACAATGGGTGCCGATGAGGTGGTGCAGTGACAGGCGCTAGAGGGTTCCTCGATCTTCGTTGGGCAGCCTGTGAGATAACGGAATCAGGCTTAGGATGACTTATTAGACATGCTGGAGCATCGTCCGAAGCCTTGTACTTCTTGTCAATTTT
Organism: Lissotriton vulgaris; assembly: GCF_964263255.1. Lineage (NCBI taxonomy): Eukaryota > Metazoa > Chordata > Amphibia > Caudata > Salamandridae > Lissotriton > Lissotriton vulgaris. The sequence goes on from NC_141693.1 coordinate 427,913,164, forward strand.
GGGCAAGACAGGGATAACTGTGGCTGGTGTCCTCATTACTTTTAATCATTCTTCCCCATATGTGGTCAACAATAGGAATAGACCAAACAGATTTTCTAGATAGGTCTTTAAAATCCTAAAGAAATCAGTCTGATTGCTTTACTGTCTGGAATAGTTGAAAACTTTATGCTACTCTGTCCATTAAGTTTTAATAACAAAAGGAATACAGCCACCGTTTTGTTTGCTGCTGTTTATTGAAGCAGACTTGAGACCAATGTATAAAGTCAAAGGTCTTGGCTTTTTTATTTCGCCCTCATTTAAACTTTCTTTTGAGTAATTTTTCTCTTAATTAAAGCATACAAGCTGCCTATGTCCTCTGGCAGAGATTCTATCATCTGAGGAGAAGGAGACGCTGGGGTTGATAGTCATCCCATTCATCTCCTGTTTGACCTTCTTTCTGAGGCGGATTATCTTCAACTTCTCCATCAGAGGTACCTGAATGTTGAATCCCACTAGTATCTCCCACTGGGGAAGATGCAGACACAAGTACAGATGTAGGAGGTGGTGAAACAGGGGCTGGTGGCTGCGGAGGTGGAGGAAGAGGTGCTGAAGGAAAAAGTGTATGATAGTCTCGTAATAAATCCTGAAGGTCTTGAACCATTGCGACGGGAAGGTAAACTATAGGTTCAGAAACTGGCTCCATATATTGCATTTTAGCATGAAGAGGGCGGTTTCCATGTTGATAATCTCCTCCGTAATCCTTGTCCTCATCTTTCTGATATTTTACATGCAATTGGGAAGGACTATCAGCAGGTTCAAACTTCCCATCATCATGAAATTCCTCCAAGAATGTTGAAGGAGGTAAAGGAGAAACAATTGCAGGATTTTGCAAAAGGTGCCTCGTCAACGGTATTGTTGATGAGAACGTCGTCGACGGTTACATTCCATCGTCAGCTTTGTTTACGGTAAAGGCGTCTGCGTCGTCGACGAGGACATTACAGTTGAAGCAGTCTCTCTCGTTGACGAAATTGTTGTTGACTGGGTCGTAGACAAAGTAGTTGATGGAACCACCGTTGTTGAAGAGGATGCAGACGAAAAGGTTGTAGTCGTGGTCAGTGTTCCAGTCGACGAAAAGGTAGATGGCGGTATAGCAATCGTCGTCACCCGAAGCGTCAGACGGGACTCTCGTCAGCGATGGATATTTTTTCGACGATGAGGAAGGAGAAACTGGTTTGGAATTTTTTTTTTCGTCGATGGAGATTCTGAAATTAACACCGTCGGTGGTTCTTTGAGACAGATATTTACATGGAATAAATTGAAGAATATTTGTCTTTATCTTTTTTATGGCTTTTCTCCTCAGTTGGAAATGAAAGCTTTCCTTTTTGTGAGTTACCTTCCTCCTCATTAAGAGACCTTGTTGATGTCTTTTTCTTGGAAACTTCAGATGATTCAAGAGATCTCTCTCTCTCCTTTTAAGTGTTTCCTTTGAGGCTAGTGAGTTAGAGCTCTCCTCATACTCTGAAAGAACATCACATTTTGACTTTAGTTTTTGTAGCCAAATCAATAATCTACCGTCCCTGTCCTGATGGTTTTTGTAGACTGTTCTACAGATTCTTCAGTCTTTTACCTTGTGTTGAGGGTAAAGGCAGTAGAGGAAGCTTTTATGCGGATCCTCAGCATGCAGCCTTTTTTCCACATGATGCACACAACCTGAAGAGACCTTTCTTTGAAGATTAAGACCTTTTTGATGAGAAAAATGTTAGAAAACTGGAAAACCAGAGAAAAAGTGAGCAGAGCTCAGGGAGACTCCCTTTCACACGACGTGCGGTAGAAAATGAGGGACCTAGCCTCTTTTGGGATTGTTCTAGAGAGTGCCATCGCCCTATTGGCTATTGGTTGGATTTGGTTCTTTTTTTACAAAAGAAAGTAGATACGCTATTGTACCGACTGTTCATCGCATGGTAGCCTATGGTCATTTTATTACCTGCTTTTATATGAATACCATGGACTCCCACTACGATGACAGATGATTAAAGCATGTGAATCTATGAAAGATCCAACACTGGAGAATAGAGGAGTCACACAAATTGTGACTCAAAGCTTCTTTGAAGAAAAACAAGCTGTAATGGAGTACACCATAGATGGCAGGAGTATGGAAAGCAGGTTTCTACAGCCACACACTACAGACACATTTTTATGTTTAGCATAAAGTAAGAATAATGAGGACTTAATTTCAGCGTAAGATGCTGTTGGGCTTCCGAGTCCACTTTTACACAAGCCGGAACTAAGAAGAGATCACTGAGAATGTATGTATTATTGAAATGGAGCAAACCTAGCCAAAGGCAGCAGAACACTATACAGAGTGAAAAACAAGGATGCAGTCAACAGGAGATTTGAGAGTAGCTCGATTTTGGACTGGTGTTGCTGCATTATGATGTAGTGTTCTTTAAAGAGATGCAACTTCAACGCTTTACTGAATTTAAGCAGGGTTGGGGTACGACCTTGTGGTTAAGGGGATATTGTTGCATTTCTAGTTGCAGATGGAATTAGGTATGTTGCCATGTTTTTTTTTGGGGCACTTCCTTGTCTCCAGGCTGATGGCGATAAGGAATCTAGACGCAATAAGAATGCATCTAACCATCAAAGAGAACAGATACCTCCTAAATATTTTACCAATAAGAGAATGATGTAATGGTCCCGTCACTCTACATAATACTAGTTTAATATATGACAGATACTACAGAGTACTTTTCATTTAAATTATTGAACAAACATTGGCTTAAACAGAAGTGAGAAAGATCATAAACCTAAAGTAAAACATAACCACCCATTGATTGTGTTGAAAATATAATGAATAGGATGAGACAAGACATTTTCATTTAAGTGGTATCATAACAGATAACCATCTAATGTTGTACATGTAATGCTTATTATAGATATTACAACCAACGGTTTAGCTTTGGAAGTCAAATTCAATATTAACTTGAAAAAAAATGAATGCATGATGATATTTATGTAACTACATCTAATTGTTTTTCTTTTTCTAATATTTGTTTTTACTTTTCTGCTCTTGTACCCTTCTCTGATTCCTAAGGATTATCACTTTGAGATAAGGAAAATGTTACTTACCAGTATGCATCTGTTTTTGGCATGTAGAGCTGCTGAGTTACACACTGTGCATAGATCGCCACCTAGTATTGGACCCGGATGTTTGCAGTTTGTTTTTGTCCTGAAAAGTTCTTTGGAAGTCACTCTGCACCATATTGCGCATGGACATCAGCTTCATCCTCAGATTGTTTTTCGCCATTAGGGAAATAATGGAGCTTTGCAAGAAAAGGATGTCCGTGTAAATTGTCTCTAATTAAGATATTACTAGAACAGACCAGGGTAGCCGGGTGGGCGTGTGCAACTCTGCAGCTCTACATGTCAAGAACAGATGCAAACTGGTAAGTAGCATTTTCCGTTTGAGGCATATGAGCTGCCGATTGCACACTGTGCATAGATTGTATAGCAGTACCCACCGTTAGCGGCGACCACCCCTATCTGTTGCAGTAATTTGAAATAATGTTTTGAGAACAGCCTGGCCCACATTACCTTGTTGCTTGGTTTGCACATCTACACAATAGTGTTTTGTGAATGTGTGCAGTGTAGACAATGTAGCTACTCTGCAGATGTCATCTAGGGGAATGTTACCTAGAAATGCCATTGAAGCCCCTATTTTTCTTGTAGAATGGGCTTTAGGAGGAACAGATAATGTTTGTTTAGCTTTGTGGTAGCAAATTTGTATGCATTTGACAATCCATCTAGATATCCCAGATTTTGATATGGGATTACCCTTGAGTGGTGGTGAGAAAGACAAAAAGTTGTGTGGTTTTGCGAAAAGGTTGTGTTCTCTCAATGTAGTATAGCAATGCTATTTTGACATCAAGGGTATGAAGAGCTCTTTCTGCTACTGTTTGTGGCTGCGAGAAGACTGGCAGTTCCACAGATTGATTGAGGTGGAAGGGAGAAATGACCTTGGTATGCGTCCGCTGTCAAGATTAATTGGGGAACTGGCTCTAGGAACGGTCGTCCCTTGGAAAAGTTTTTGGTGTTCCACCACTGCAGAGAGCGATGAGTCAGACCGTCTACCAACACTAGGTCTGTTAATTGACCTTGAGCCTGGTTCTATTGACGTGATAAGCACTCTTGGAGAGGATGCATTTGAACTCTTGCATGGGGCACTATGAAAATGCAAGAGGCCATCATCCCTATAAGCTGCATAAACACTCGTGCTGGAAGGGAGTGTTGTGGCTGAAACTTTGAGAAGAGTTTGCATGCTGGCTATCCTTATTGGAGTGGGATAAGCTAGTGCTGTTGAAGTGTTTATTGTAGCACCGAGGTACTGTTGTACTTTGGATGGTTGCAGATGAGACTTGGTGTGGTTTATTGTGAACTCCAAGTTGTAGAGCAGTAGGATTGTGGCATGGGTGTGTTCTACACACTGGTTGTATGAGCTGGCTTTTATGAGCCAGTCGTCGAGATACGGGAAGACGTGGATGCGCTGTCTACGTAAATGTGCTGTTACAACTGCTAGGCACTTTGTGAATACTCTGGGTACTGCAGTGACTCCGAGTGGGAGTACTTTGAATTGATAGTGCTGCCCGTCTATTACAAATCTGAGATACTGCCTGTGAGCTTTGTGAATGGGAAGTGGAAGTATGCGTCCTTGAGATCTAGAGTAGCAAGGAAGTCGTTTTTTAGTAGGAGAGGAAGGGCTTGTTGAAGTGTGACCATGTGAAAATGGTCTGACTGGATGTATATGTTTAGCGGCCTTAGGGAGCAGTCCTTCTTTGGGATAAGTAAATATAGGGAGTAAACCCCCTTGTTTTGTTGGTGGAAAGGAACTGGTTCTATTGCACTTTTTTCTAGCAAAGATATTACTTCTTGCTTTAACAGTGATAGATGTTCTTGTGACATTGGGCGTGGTTTGGGTGGTATGTTTGGGGGGGGTAGAGGTCAGTTCTAGATAGTAACCTGACTGAATAATTTGTCACACCCACCTGCCTGATGTGATGTTGATCCAGGCAGGAAGGAATTGTTGCGGTCTCCCCACCACAGGAGTGGAATGTTGGTAGGGAAGTCATTGGGTAGGGGTGGAGGCAGAGTGGGAGTTGTTGGCTTTGCCCCCGGCTTTTGATGTAACCCCCTCTCTGGTAGCCCTTAGTGAATGTGGATTGGCTAGGGGTCTTGTAAGAAGTGGAGGAGCTTTCAGAGGAGTAGCCTCTTGTGTTGCCTCTGTATGATGAGCGACGAAAAGAGCATCAGGGAGCTTTCAGCTGCAAGGCTCCCATAGATTTTGTGGTGTCTGTCTTTTTTCATTTTCTCTAAAGACACATCGACATTAGGGCCAAATAAATGTGACTCAAATGGCTAATGAAGGATGGAATTTTGTACCTCCGGTTTAAAACCTGAAATACGTAGCCAGGCATGTCTACGCAAGAGTGTGCTGGTATTGATTGCCCTTGAGATAGTGTCTGCAGCATCTAGGGCACAACAAACACAAGTATTAGTAATATTTTTACCTTTTTGTAGGAGTTTATTAGCCCTGTTTTTATACTTGTCTGGTAGATGCTGCATTATGGACTCTCGTTCATCATAATGTGCCCGGTAGTATCTTGACAACAACGCTTGAGTATTGGCAATGCGCCATAGGTTAGCTGCCTGTGACGCCGTGCGCTTACCAGAGGCGTCAAGGAGTTTAGATGCCTTATCTGGTGGTGAGGCCTCACCTGATGTCTGTGAATTGGCATGTTTACGTGCATTGGATACTACTAAAGAATCTAATGGTGCTGGACCTCTAATGTAAACTGGGTGTGTAGGGGCAGCTTTGTGCATTTTCTCAATTCGAGGGTTGAGGACCCGAGCCCTGACAGGATCTTCAAATATTTCTGTTGCATGCTTAATGACCCCTTTAAGCATTGGCAAAATGGCAGTGGACCTTTGTGTATCATCAAAAGTGTCCAATAGGAAATCTACCTCCACAGTATCGGTGTGTAAGTCAAACCCATGGTACTGGGCAGCTCTTTGGACAAGTAGGTTAAAACCTATAGTGTCCTCTGGAGGGGGAAGGCCTGGAAGGATATACATTGTCTTGGGGGACGTTAGGCACATAAGGGGTGTTATAATCATCCCATGGGTTAGGTGACTGAGGGGGACTATTGGTCCCTGCTGGGTCATGTGCACCCCCACCTGTTCATCAAAGTCTGTATGTACATCATCTGGATTAGTGGATGGTGTAGGCGAATGATGTGGTGGAGGAAGTGTAGAAGGAGGAACAGTATGGGGAGGTGGAGGAGAAGGGACCCTTAATAGAGAGGTTGGAATATCTTTTCTTTGGGGGAGGAGGTGGTGCAGGCGCCTCTAGTGGTCTCTTCTTGGAGCTAAGAGCTAGTTGGCAGTCTTAGGATCCTTTACAAGAGGCTTTTGATTAGGAACTGGTTTAAAAGGCTCTTCTGTGTCTGGCAGATCCTTCGGCGTCGAAGTTTTCGGACGTTTCTTAGGCACCGACTCGGTGGCTGGTCTAGAGTCTTTTGTCTTAGAAGTATGACTTTTTGAAATGTCTTTTATTGGAACGTGTTTTTTCAGTTCCAGCTGTTTTTTCGGCTCCGAAGCGTGAGAGTCGGGACCTTTAGGTGTTTTTTTACTCGGCTCCGAGTGCGGTTTCGGTATCGATGAGCCCGTGCCAGTCTTCGGCGCAGAGTGCTTAGGTGTCGGAGCAGTGGTTGGCGTGGTTGAGGAAGATGGCTTCTTTTTCGGTGTTGTTATGGGATCGGCACCGGGAATAGGCTGACTCCAGGCCGAGCCGCCTGAAGGCTTAATAGGCTTCTTTGCCAAGCCTGAAGGCAGGGCGTGGGAAGCAGTCGCTCAGTGTGCATCCAGGCCTGAAGGGGAGGGTGTGACCGAAGCCTTTTTAGTGGGTGTCTAGGAACGGTCGGAGGTCTTACGACCCGTTGAGCTGGAGTGAAGTCCTCGACTTCAGAGTCTTCGGCATCAGAGGAGCTGGCACTTTCTTCGGCCTGCTGGTGTTCTGGCACGTCAACGCCTTCTTCGAAGATGTCGTCGGGAATCAACGCTGACGAGCGAGCCATTGTTCTTCGAGCTAGACGGTACCGAATAGTTTTCTTGGAGCGGAAAGAGGCACAAGCAAAACAGTCTCTGGCCTCGTGCTGCGGTGAGGCAAAGGTTGCACACCTCATGTAGATCGGTTTGGGGAAACTTCGATCTACATCAAGGACACCTCTTGAATGGCGTCCTTTCCATGAGCCAGAAAGTAAGGCCTAGTTAGGCCCGAAGGCCTTAGTTGACGGCCGGAATCGAAGACTTCGAAGTTAAGAGTCGCGTCGATGGGGATCACGATCAGAACAATACCGTCGAACTGGGTGAGGATTGCGCGCCGAAGGAAAATCGGTTCAAAACTGGAGCGCTGGAAACACATCCGAGCCTGATGGCGGAAAAAAACAATCTGAGGATGGAGCCGATGTCCATGCGTAATATGGTCCAGAGGAGGAGTCACCCATCTCGTGTCTTCCAAAGAACTTTTCAGGACAAAAACAAACTGCAAACATCCGGGCCGAACACTAGGTGGCGATCTATGAACAGTGTGCAATCTGCAGCTCATATGGCTCAAACTGTTATTTACTGTAAAACAAAATAAATAAACGCATAATAGTACTACTGGAGAGTAATTTATAAACTACCTCTGAAAAATAAAAGACTGCCCCGAGGATATGATTACAAACACGAAAAGTCCAATCCATGTGTTAGCATATGTTAACAAGTATTGTCAAAGCCAATAGGTCTAAGCAATCCAAGAGCTATAGGCATCGTCAATGTAAAGCTCTACAAGCATTGTCAATGCTTATGGCACATCAGCATATCTATACGCACTCTGTGCCAGGTGAGGTCTGCCCTCCATGCAGCATCACCAGCAGAGCTGGTAAGGTGCCTTCGACCCTTTGGGCGCTGGAGCACTAAAAGCAGGGCAGCAGACTGCATTGACAGAAGCAACATCTTCACAGACGCTCTCTGCCTACAAATGGCATCCTGGAACAACAATGTTATTTACATTAGTTGCCATAATGGTCTCCCTGCGTGCATGGAATAAATATGTTCCGACTGAGCAGGTTTGTTTCTACTATAGATTTCTTACACCATCACATGAAAGAATAATAAAAGGTATATAAAGGAAATGTATGTTGGTATATATAACTTAGTCACTGTTTCGATGGGATGCTCAGGCTTTATTCTGATGGATTTGACAACTGAAAATCAAGAGCACAGGCATGATAAAGTACTACGTCAAAGGGAGATCTAAATCTAAACTTGTACTTTTACGCATTTCATACGGGCTTTATATGAGTGCATGCGTGAAACTTGTGTAAAGCTTTTTTTAAGCAAGTATTTTGAAAGTAAATCAGAATTAAAATTAATGTTGCACTGGCAAATGGTTGCATTTATTTGTGCCCCGATTTGCTGGTGAAACATTTTTAATTGTGATTGTAAATACATACCTAATTAAACTCTTTACATTGCAGTGATAGAAGGTAATTTAAGTGTGTGTGCATTTTGGGTACAAAGAAAATCATCTGATTAACCACATAAGGTATCCACGCCAAATTTACGTTCTTTTCTTCCAACTCACAGGGATTCTAAAGGTGCCAAAAACCCAGGTGACCCCCTTGCATAACCAGGTTGTTTTGTGATAGGTAAGGTGAGTGAATCCCTCCTGGGGTGATCCCCAAGCAGGGATCTAATAGGGAAGGGTACCATTGGAAAGGGGAGATTCTCCCCTTTCCAATGATACCTCTCCCATCTGTTTCGGTGCTCGGGAGGTGGGGGTTTGAGATGCCCCACAAGCACCGAAACTGTGAAACTGAAACTAAGCTTCAGTTTTGTTTTCGTTGCAATGACAGTGCGCCATGCCTGCAATCGTCATTGCAAGGACATCGAAAGAAAAAAAAAAAAGGCGTGAGGAGTTTAGGGAAGCTCTTTCCAACCTCCGCAGGCAAAAGAAAAAAAAAAAAGGAAGTCACTCTGCTGTCCGCAGCCGAAGTCTTTTCTGAGCATGTGCTCATAACGGAACCATTCCGTCATGAGCACCCAACGGGTTAGAAGTCTTTAAGTATGTTTTGCAATTAAATCAGATGTACTCTGAATTAAAAGTAAAGTTGCACCAGCAAATCAAAATAAAATATAAATGCAGTATGTTGAAAGTATTTAATTTTGATGTCAGTGCAACAGTACATTTAATTATGAATATGTGTGAATTTCTTTCACAACATGTGCTTAAACAAAGGCTTTCCATAGCTTGAATTTGTTTGTAAACGCACTCAGTCTTTAAATTGTTGTGATAGATGTGTTATTTAGCCACGTGTTTGGAAAGTCATTCACAGGCATGGAATTACAAGTATATTGTACCGATGTCAGACCGGAATGCTGACATACACCAATAGTGTAAAATAGCTAAACGGATACATCGGAAAACAGCGTCAGGCATTTGACCTTGGTCTTTGAATCCACAGCAAATGTGACGAGATATGAACAAAATCCACAGGCCTGTTTACAGAGAAGCTTAGAGCAGTGAGTAAAAATATAAGTGCTTGTGTTAAGGGTTCTTTAACAAAGAAAAAAATAGTTCCTGAAACGGATCCTAAAAATGGAAACAGTGGAGGGATGGCCTAAGGTCCATGCTCTCAGAGAGGGCTAAACACAGGAAGAGGAAGAACAAATGCATGCCATGGACATATAGCAAGAAAGAATATGAGAGCGACCATGGAGCCCACAAAGTATAAACATATCTGTTCGAGACCCCCCCATGTCTAGCTTAGACCTAAAAAAAACCAATGAGTTATCATAAGACACATATGACGCAATAAATGAATCCTTCATTAAACGTAAAACATCTCTTGCAGTACTTTTTGCAAACTTTAGTAAAAGGAGTGAAGAGGCAGGATAGTTCCAGTATAGAGGCCGTCTTAAGCCTGTCTAACTTTTGAATATCTGCTCAGAGACTAAATCGGATCTCTAGGAGGAAAAAGGTTGAGATGTTCTTTTCAACTTCAATGGAAAGGTAGGGACAAGTTCTCGGATGGTCAAGTGACTTCCCTTCGGTAACCCTTTTTCTTATTAGACCTTATTTAGTAGCAAAGTCCTCACCGTTTGAATATCCCAGGAATCAGAATGGATCCGGAAACTTTTCAGCCATACTGCTGTGCACTGTAAGTGGTGCCTTACAGCTCTGCACTGACACAGTTGCTTTAAAGTCTGTCCGCGCCTCTAAACGCAGAACCCCAAAGCAAATTGGCAGTGGGCAGATTCTTAAATTTGGGATCTTATTAATGGATAGAGTTCAATCACAGAAAGGGGCGGACGAGAGGGTAAGTAGAAATCTGTGGCTAGTGTTTCTACCAGAAAAAGCATTACCAACGTAACTAGCTTATTCTTCTGATATTTATTTATTTATTTATGCAATTTATAGAGCGCGAACAAATACCAATGGGCGTCTCGGCGCTAGAAGATTCCCTAGTTTTCTCTGAAGGCTCATAGTGATATGGGCTGAGATTATTGATCAAAAAGCCAAGTCTTCAATCCTTTGCGGAACTGCAAAAGTGAAGAGGACATCTTAATGTACTGTGGCAATGTGTTCCATAATTTAGATGCCTCAACTATAAAGCGACGATCTCCCCACGATACTGTTTTAGATCGAGGGACCACCAGTTGGTGCAGACTGGCCGACCGAAGCTGTCTGACTGGTTTGTAACGGATCAATTGATCCTTAACCTCTTGGCTGCTAATGACAAGGGTAACTCGTTATGGACTTTCCATTGATTTCAATGGAAATTATATGAGATTAATAATAATGCCTTAGCAGTAAAGGGGTTAAAAAAGTATGGGCTTTGGTCATGCAATGCTTTGTATATTATGCATAATGATTTAAATTTGATCCTATTCCGGATCGTTAGCAAGTGATATCTCTTGATGGTATGTGATATCGGGGAAAACTTTGGTGTTCCAGAAAGCAGCCGTGCTGCTGCATTCTGTACAGACTGAAGCTTATTTGTTGTCCTGACTTGGGCATTTAAAAACAGACCATTGCAGTAATCAAGAGATGACAACACTAGGGAAGAAATCAGCATTTTGGCAGCGGTGTCCGGTAGATACGGAATGATTTTCCTGATCAGCCTTAGTTTGTGATGGGCTGTTGCCACTACCTTAGTTGCATGTGCTACAAAGTTTAGCTCCACATCAAAAATTACTCCTAGATTCCTGACCTTACAAGCTGGACTAGGGGGGGGATCACCCATAGCGGGTGGCCACCAGATTGTTGACCACTCTGGTCGCAGGGGTCCAAAGAGAAGCACTTCCGTCTTATCGGAATTAAGCTTAAGGCAGTTAGATGCCATCCACTCTCCGATTGCAATCATGCCGTGTTGGAAACGGTCTGCCACCTCAATTACATTGTCTTTGATAGACAGAATCAATTGAGTGTCATCAGCGTAAGAGGTTACGCTCATCCCATATGCTTTGATGACATTAGCAAGGTCCGACACATAGATATTAAATAGTGTCGGACTTAGGGATGAGCCTTGAGGAACCCCACACGGTAATGAGTTTGGCAGATTGATATGGACCCAGGGTGACTGCATCTTTTCTGGTCGATAGATCCCAGGCAATCAAATTTCTCGCTAGATGGTGAATGCCCATCTTTTCGACACGGTCGACCAAGATCTTATGGTCAACTGTGCCGAAGGCTGCCGATAGGTCTAGCAGTACAAGTACTGCTGTCCCTCCTTGGTCCCGAATTGTCCTAATGTCATCTGCCGCCTTGATTAAGGCGGTTTCAGTGCCATGATATCTTCGAAAGCCAAATTGGGATTCGTCCAGTAGATGATGTGTCTCTACAAAATCAACCAACTGTTGATTCATGGCCTTTTCGATCACCTTGGCTAGGAATGGTAAACTCGCGATAGGCCTATAGTTCTTTAATTCGGCCTTATTTAAAGTTGATTTCTTCAGCAAGGGCTTCACCAGCGTGTTTTTTAAGGAATCAGGGAACATTCCAGAGCCTAATATAGAATTACAAACGGAGGTAATCACCGGGATGAGGGTATCCATCACTGGAGGGAGGACTGAAAATGGGCAGGGATTTAAGGTTGATCCAGTGTTGATAGAGGATACGATCACTTTAGTCTGATCTTTAGTAATCACCTTAAAACTACTCATGACCTTGTCAGAGACCAGCTCAGTAGGAGCTGATGTTGTAGTATTCGGAGAAAAGGCCTGATAGATATCATTAACTTTTGTAAAAAAGAATTTTCACAGTGCATCACAAAATGATTGAGATACAGGCGGGGTCAGATCAGGAGCACTACCTGACAATGTTCGAGTAATATCATAATTGTCTGCAAGAGTTTTTTGCTTTTTCTATTTTGTCCGAAAAGAATGACTTTTTAGCTTCAGTGATCATCGATTTATAGATAGTTAGTGACTCTTTATATTTGGTCTTATCCTCAGGAGCATAATTTTTTCGCCACTGCCTTTCCCTATTTCTATTCAGCTGTTTTTGCCTCCTTAGTTCCTCTGTATACCAAGGGGCAGATGGTGTAATTCTATTCCTAGATAGTGTTTTAGTTGGTACTAACATATTAGTGGCGTGGCCTAGCCAGTCATAAAATTGTTGGGTAGCAATAATGGGATCCATGGACAACAAAGGACGCGTGCTGTCCAATAGACTAGTTAGATCAGCCTGGTTTAGATTTTTCCAAACTTTGATAGATGCTGGGGTCGGAGGAATTAACTTTTTGTTTGAAATTTCCCTTATTGTCAATTTACTAAATATGGCATAATGGTCAGTCCAGGGCATGGGTAAGATATTTAGGATCTGTAAACCTTCCACATTTGAGAAAAAAAACATCTAAAATGTGTCCGGCTTGGTGGGTCGGGGAGGTGATCATTTGTCTAAGCCCAAGCATATCCAGGTCCATAATAAGGGCCTGTGTATCCTTGTCATCCTTTCGATCCAGATGAAACTTCTAGAAACTTCTATCCCGGTAATCCTAACCTTTTGTACAGATACCAAAGCAATACCCGCTCGGTGGACTCCAGCCAAAAAGTACTGTAGGACAGAGTAGGCAAAATGTCCCTCTAAGCAAACCTGACAGTTCGAAACCCCTCAGGAGCTGCAAGATTAAGGGTGTCAGTTCTTTATGATTAGCTAATTTGTTTAATTGCACCTATATGAGATCTTGTTGCTTTTCCACAAACAGCACAACTACTTGTAGATTGAGATGGTTTTAGGAAAGCTTATTGCCAGAATTTTAGCAACTTTTAAGTATTAGAATATATGGAATGCTTTTGCCAGCAGAACGTTTTGCTGACATCACTCCTACCAATAGAGCTATCCTTGTAACAAACTTTTGATACTATGCGTCTAGACTACAGCATCCACAGACTCTTTTCCACAGACATCGCACACATACTCTAATATCACAATACGTTACTATTAAACAATGTGACAAGTGCAAGTTTGAAGGCTAAGTGCAGACAAGCGAAGAGGATATGCTTTGTAGCCCTGAGGATGCTCCTTGTGTTTGGAGTGAATGATGTTGACTGTATTGTTTTTAAAATGTGTTCAGTAAAGAAAACATTTGAAGATCAAACCATCGTCCCTGTTTGGAAATTGATGTCAATGACTATATTCGAGTATCTACTTATGATACAATACTGTTATTCTGCCTCAGCAGCATCACTAACAGAGTGGTGCTATTAGGTGTGTGCAATAACACACTGTTTGATTCGGACTTGGGTGTGCTTTTCCAAATGCCTTAGCTGCTATGAAATTTGCCTGGTAGTCCATGAAATTAGTGCACATATATCTACTGCAGAGTCCCATCTTTGCCAGAACAACCTATGTTGCCCCTCATACACATTCACAGTTAAAGCCAATATCACAGTGTTACGAGATTAAATTAAATTTACTATAGTAAAAGCAATTCCAACTAAACCAGCAGTAACTGACATTTTAAATGTCACTACTGATATTGGCTCCACTGGCAGCTAAAGTAATGCAAAAAACTCCTTGCTTATTGATCATAATTTACAAAAATGTCAGTGAAAACATTGTTCGAGCTGCCGTGTATCACAAGAGAAAATAAATTAGATGGTGCACCAAAAGGAGGAAGTCTAAAACATCCAGATTTAAAAATCTTCTTTAATGTTCTTCTTTTAATCCAGGTTTATAAAAGCAGCCTTCAGTTCGCTAAAGGGTGTTTTTACAAACGTGGATGATTGAAAGAAGAAAATACATAAATCTGGATGTTTTGGACTTCCTCCTTTAGGTGCACCATCTCATTTGATTTGCTTTCATTCATCTGCCCTGCATAACGGCTGGTACTAGGAAATGAGTGCACCAGAACCTATTATGTGGAACATTGTAGGAGGGGCAATACAGATTTGCCTGCGGTTGGTTTTGGTTTGCCGCAGTGAATCAAGGCGTTTTCATAAGTGGTACTTTGGCTAATAAGATGGTCTTTCGGAGACTGTGCTGGGGATGGTCATTTTCACTCATGTGCTTCTTTCCCACGTATCCGTCTAGTTGTGTCACTTACGAAAATCTTTTCTGTACTGGGATTCACCATAATTCAATTTCTAATTGTTTCACTAACTCACTCTGACCAGCCCTTCTTCCCAATTAACCCCCATGATAAATGGTGGTTTATCTATTCTAATGGCACAGAAAACAAGTGTGTGTGCACACTAGCCTCTAAACGCAGGAGAAAGAAACGCTGGCAAAGCCAGCAGGTACAGCCTTTATACTGTGATCGCCAAGCCACTGTCTTTGCTAATGCTGGTTTGTAAAGCATTGTTTACAAGGTAGGTGACTCCTTTCTGTGATATTCCGCATGGGCATTAACTATCGTTAGATTGTTTTCCCACAGAGGGTGAGAATGAAGTTAGTAAAGGTAGAATAGAGATGTCCATGCATATGTATATAAGTTAAGAAAGAACTGCAACAGGTATGGGTACCCATGCAATGAGGTGGGTGCATGTGAATCTACAGCTCTATATGCCAAGAGATGCTTACTGGGTAAGTAACATTTTCCGTTCGAGGCATTTGAGCTGTAGATCACATGCTTTGTATAGTCTATACAGCAGTATTCTCCCAAAGCGGTGGCTAACCTGTAGCTGGTGCAGTTGTTTGATAAAGTGATTTAAGTACTGCCTGGCCTACATTAGCTTGTAGCCTCGCTAACATCTACACAATAGGGTTTGTTGAATGTGTGCGGTGTAGGTTGCTTCCTTATAGATGTCAACTAAGGGAATGTTCCCTAAGAAGGCAATAGTAGCCCCTATTTTGTGTGAGGAATGCGCTCTAAGGGGTATTGTAAAGGTTCTTTTCGCTTTCACATAACATGTTTGGATACATTTCATGATCCATCTTGCAATGTCGGATTTAGAGATGGGATTGCCTTTGTGTGGTGGCAAAAAAGCAACAAAAAGCCGTTTAGTTTACAAAAATCTTTTGTTCTTTCTACTTATTTAGTAGAGATCTTCTAACATTTAGTGTTTGTAGAGCTCGTTCTGCTACAGAATCAGGTTGAGGAAAGAAAGCAGGTAGCTCAATAGATTGATTGATGGGAAAAGCAGAAACCACTTTAGGTAGAAATTTGGGGTTGGTTCAAAGAACCATGTTGTCTTTGTGAAGTTGAAAGAAAGGCTCTTAGTTAGTGCCTGGAGTTCGCCAACTCTCCTTAGGGAAGTGATTGCAATAAGAAAAGCAACCTTCCATGAGCGGAATTGTAATTAACACCTATGCATCGGTTCAAAAGGTGGACCCATTAACCTTGTAAGGACTATGTTCAAGTTCCATTGTTCCGAGTTGATCTGGCGGCCCATTTTGAGTTCGGACTCTAGGATGATTCCCAGGTTGCGTGCGTGGTCCGTATAGGTTGGCGGGTTTCAGAGGGTGGGGCGGCCACCAGGTGTCGCTCCAGGGGGTCGGGGTTTGGGCCCATGATGAGTACTTCTGTTTTGTTGGGGTTTAGTTGTAGGCAGCTGTTTTTCACCTATTTGCCGACGGCTTCCATGCCTTCTCGAAAGTTGTGTCTGGTGGCGTTGGATTCGTTGGATAGGGAGAGGACGAGTTGGGTGTTGTCTGCGTATGACACAATGTTGAGTCCGTAGGTTTTGACGATGGGGGCGAGTGAAGCCATTGGATGTTGAATAGTTTCGGGCTGAGGGAGGACCCCTGGGGGACTCCGCGGGTGGTAGGTGTAGGGTCTGAGAGGAAAGAGGGGAGTCTGACCCGCTGCGTTCTGCCGGAGAGGAAGGAGAGGAAGGAGCG
Source organism: Lissotriton vulgaris (assembly GCF_964263255.1). Classification (NCBI taxonomy): domain Eukaryota; kingdom Metazoa; phylum Chordata; class Amphibia; order Caudata; family Salamandridae; genus Lissotriton; species Lissotriton vulgaris. The sequence continues at coordinate 427,929,527 of NC_141693.1, forward strand.
GATCTAGTCGAGGGCCTTGTCCTGGATTCCTGCATCGTAGAGTCTGCGTATTAGGGTATAGTGAGAGACTGTGTCGAATGCCACTGAGAGGTCGAGGAGGATGAGGGCTACTGTTTCTCCTTTGTCCAGTAGGGTGCGTATGTAGTCTGATGCAGCAAGGAGGGCGGTTTCCGTACTGTGGTTTCTTCTGAAGCCGGATTGGGAGGAGTCGACGATGCTGTGTTCTTCAATGAAAGTGGAAGAGTTGGCTGTTGATGGCTTTCTCAATGACTTTCGCTGGCAACAGGAGATGGGTCTGAAGTTTTTTAGGTCGGTGTGGTCCCTGAGTGTTTCTTTAGGAGGGGGTTGACCTTGGCGTGTTTCTAGTCGTCTGGGAACGAGGTGGCTGCCAGGGAGCGGATGGTGTGGCGGCTCTGTTGAAGATGTGGTGGGGGCAGTGGTGTTTGGGGGCCCCTGAGTAGACTGACTTCATGGTCTTCAGTGGTGCGCCCTGTCCAGTTGTCAATCGCTGGTTTCCAGGTGTCGGGGTGGTTGGTGAGGGTTCAGTGTGTTGGTGGTCTTCGAAGTTGTCGTAGATGCTCTTGATTTTGTGGTGGAAAAAGGTGCGGAGTTTGTCACAGAGGTCTTGTGGGGGAGGGATGTCAGTAGACTCGCTGGTGCGGTGGGCAAGCTCCTTGATGATGCTGAAGAGTTCTTTGTTGTGTGCCTGTGTGGATATTCTGACTTCAATTGCTTTTTTCCTCGTTTCTCTGATAAGTTGGTCGTGGGCGTTGGTGGCGGCTCTGAAGTTGTTGTGGGCTTTGTGTGGATTTGGTGTTCCTCTAGGCCTTCTCAAGGCAGCCATTATAGAAATGGGGTAACCCAATTGGTTGTGGACCTGGCTGTAACTCTATATGGAAAACAATGGTCCTAGACCTTAAATCATAAGCTGAAACAATCAGTACATAGTCAATCAAAGAACATTTAGAGCATGTTACAGTAAATCATCAGCTCATTGTAATAAATACTCAAGAGAAAGAGAAAGCAACAGACCAAATAATAATATTACCAAGCAATTTAATTCATTGCATATCAAAGGATTATTATTTGTTATTCATAATGATACATTTATACATTAGAGAGTGAGTTTGCCCCAAGGAGGGAACGTGCAAAATAGAAGTGATTAGACCACATTAAAGTTGGGCTCTGGGGGTGCATGTGGGGAGGGCACTATGGTACTCTGTGTCCTCCCACATTTGACATTAAAATTCAGTTTGCGATAGCCACAATAGCTACAATAAAGACGGAAGCCTGTTCGAACAAAAGAAAGGCTTTTACAGCAACTAGACCGCAGATACACAAGAACTGTTTTGGCATCCCGTTTCATTTCCTTTCAAGTGTGACCTAAAATGTTATATGTACACCCAGTATACCAGTCAAGTAGTATGGGACATTCAAGCAGGATTTAACAGTACGATAAACTAACTATTAGCATTTTCTTTTGAATTTTTATCGGGGCTTAGTTTTGAGGTATTTACTTTTTCTACATATCTATCTGCATTTATCCTTTTTTTTGGCCATCTTGTTCGTATTCATTCATATTTATTCGGTATTTTGGGACTAAATGAAGTCTGCCCTCGTACATTTCCACATGTATTTAATCTATAAATATGCACTCTTACCTTACCACATGTTGGATGGTAGCCAATTAACCAAATATAATAAAAACAGTACAACCATATGAAAATATTGGTATTATAACAAGCATATGATGAGATATGCAGTTATTTAAGCAAAGCTAATCTTGTTTTTTTTTATCTCCCAATGCTGTCAATGTGCCCATCTACTGTCCTGGATTTCATGAATGACGACAGGGACAGTCACTTAATAGAAGCCCAATTTTTAGTATTTTTCGGCTTTTAAAATTAAATACAGACAAAAAAACATTGCTTTCTGTCTGTTTTGATCTGTAAAAACAGAAAAATGGGAGCTTTCATTTTAATACATTAAAGTAGTTCTGGCAGAGCGGCAATTGCAATATTTTAAGCCTTGCGGCAATTGTGTTCAGACATGTTTAATACTAATTTCCGACAAGTGAATGCACAATTGTTAGGATGCCACAATGTTGACTGCTTGTCGTACAAGTAGAAAGAAAAACAGAGGGACAAAATAGAAAGGGAGGTACATTGGCCATAAGCAAAGTGGGTGTCCAGGAGCTGGGGAGAGGGGGGGGGGGGGGGGGGGTTGGGGAGGCTCACCCATGTTAGTACTAATTGGTCACAGCAAGTTCACTATAAGATTCTATTATGATCTGATGTTTGAGACAAAGCAATTTGGGATGGTACCATCCAAGACATGCTTTACGGAAGGGTGTGTAATTACTAAGTTGGCATACCTATAGAGAAAGATTTTTGCACTCTCAATGATCCCAAGTTGCGGCTTTGGAGTATTTTTGAAGGCCTCTAGCTTCCTCCCTATGTAGGGCTTTGCTATCAACTTCCAGCAATTGTAAAAGGGCCTTGATACAAGCCATCAAGGCGGGTGGGGCCGCAGCCTTCCAGTTGATCGTGATGGTACACTTAGCTATGAGAAGTGGCAGATTGGCAAGAAGAGATGCTACTTTATTATTTTTAGATTGCTTGTACATACCAAATTAACTAATCTCAAATGCGGATTCCTCTGTGCTGTTGACTCCACGCCAGGACGGGCGCGGCTTCTGAGTCCTGATCTGCACCTTTGGGAGACTGCTTGCGGAACCCGCTGCGCGGGTCCCGCTTCGCTTGAGGCTTCCTGCTCTACCGTGGCTGTTGGGTGCTTGATTCCGGGTGCTGTGACCTGCAGGGCTGCGAGCGTTGTGGGCGCAGGACTTCAAGTCCCAGGAGCGCCCACAACTCCCAATTGCTGTCACCTGGGACGCTCTCCCTGCAGGCTCCTCCTCTTCCTCCCAAAACAGTATTTTATTAACTGGATATCCCCGCTGCGCGGGAGCGCGCGGGAGGGCGCCGGGAGAAGCCCGGGACAAGGGCGGGACCGTCTGTGGCCGTCAAGGGCCGAAGGAGGCCGGGCTGGGCCATTCCCCTGATATTTGTCTACCGGTGCACTCCATAATAAGTGACATCTAACTATTGTACTTTGCTGGCGCATAACAGTGCAATGTCTGCCTCCACAAGTAGTGTCAGTCCGCCAACCCCACCGGTTGAGACTGGCCCATTGGCAATTGGTCCACTGGATAAATTCTTTTTCAATCGTTCATCTCTATCCATTGACAAAGATATCACTGGCTGAGAAGCGCGCTGAGCGCAGACTATCGATTGAACTACTTAAAAACATTACGGACAGGCACTCTACTCAAACATATCCCACCTTGGTAACATCATTATCCTCGGTAAATCTCCCAGTCGTAAACGAGCAATTTGAGGTACCCACAAATGTTGTGGATAAAGACAATGCTACTGAACTGATCTTATCCAGTGGGAGTGATATTAATCCTACGCTGCTTCTTGGTCCAGGTGCCCAGGCTGCCTTGGTTCAACCCAAGCACGGATCTAAAAGGAAAAGAACTACCGTACCGAGAAAATGTAAATTTGTTGTGAAACCCCCACAAAAGCATAGGAAGTTACATAAAACTATCTGTACTAGAGAGGTTGCCATTGAAGCAAGTTGTAGCACAGAAAGTGTATTGAATGGGAATGTTGTTTTATTGGATAGTCCTGTCCCTGCTAAGAATATTGCTTCTGAGTCTGGCCCCCCAACTGATGATAAGCTTCCATTGCTTACAAACCTGATCCCTGAGCTAGAAAAGCTGCTCAGATCAATTCTTTCCCCGATTGAGGATAGAATTGTTAAGCTCTCTGATCGCCTAGACCACTTTGAGCAGGCAACGCTAGACAACTTCTTTTCCACAAAATCATTGATTAAAACAAACGCTAGGATGGACGTAAGTGTCAAGCACCAGGGCAATACCAACCAGACAACCCAAGACAAGGGAAAAAGGCCACAAACTAATCCCCTATTACCATCTAAGTCAAGTAGTGCATCTGTAAACAGAAGTTCCAATCCTACTGAATTAGTACATCTAGGCTCTGCTCCAAATCCCCCTAATACTGTGAATCCAGTCCAGTCTGTGGTGCTCCAACCAACAATAATACCAGTTCCTTCTTCTGTAGTTGGGTCAGGGGTTAATGTATGTTCCACAGTGGGTAAAGCTAATGCACCTACCCGACCAACCAACAACCAGATGGTGTCAAACAAACCTGTAGTAGGGCTAGGGGTTAATGCATGTTCCTTAGCGGGTAAAGATACAGCACCTACCCAACCTACTAACAACCAGTTGCTACTAAACAAACCTGTACCCCGCCCTGTTTTTACAGTTCCCAAACCGATCCCACCACCCTTGATAAAGCCACCACATAGGAAACCCCCAGTGAACCTTACTCCAGACTCTTTCCCCTACGTAGCCGTTCTCATAAATGTTCCACCTCTATCTGTAGGACAGAGAGAAACCTTCCAGATGCTTAAAAATAAGATCATGCACTGGTTAAGGGAGAATCGTCCTCTCCCTGGAGACGTCGATGGGTTAATCTTAGGGGTTAGGAAAATAGATTGGATAGGGTACACAACTAAAAGTCTGGGTGGGGATTGTATTGTGGTTAACTTCCAAGATCCACAGGTGGCTGGATGGATAACTAGACAGGGATGGGGTACAAATAAGGGAGGTATTGGAATTGTCGATCTCACCTTTTTTTACCCCCGCCCAACCAGTGTATTGACTAGCCTGCTTAATGAACCCATAAATCATCCCACCCTACCTTTGCCAATTATTCCTACATCAGCTCCACCTCCACTGTTCCAAAACTATACTACATGTATGAATTATAACCCTCCTGTCGGATGGCAGGATCAGAGTTAGGGTTGTTGACAAACTGTGCACGATTCGCGCAGTAGTATCGGAGGGTGTATCAACGAATCTAAAGGGAGCTGTGATGATCATGATGATATTGCGGGTACAACCACAACTGTTGAGAAAACTGGAAATGGGAGTTTCACTGTGGCGGGAGGCGATGAGATAGCAAATATAAATGCTAGTGTTGGGGAATTATCCATACCAACAGCAAACGCCATCGGTTGTTTGAAGGTCGCCAATACTGCTGAAAACCCAATGGCTCTCCAACCATGTTCCAAAACTAGCAATTCCGGTGGGATCGAGCTCAGCTCTGGTATGTTTTTATCCTGGAATATTGCCGGGTTGGGTAGTAAGCTAGTCTCCCAATCTTGGGTAGAATTCATCAATGGGTTCGATGTATGTTGTTTCCAAGAAACTTGGGCTTGTGACCCAGTCTTTCTCTGTGGCTATTTAAACTTTTTTATACCAGCCACCAAAGGTGGAAGAGGTCGACCAATGGGAGGTCTTACTGTCTGGATAAGGCAGAATTTGGGCATCTCTATTAAAATGCTGGATTTGGGAATTAGCGATCTGCAACTGCTAAGAATCTCATCAGAAAAGGGGGTTTTAATGGACTTGTATAATGTTTATGCAAGAGGGAGTAACTCAGCTAACTCTTCCACTCTAGAGGCGCTGTCTGCTGCCTTAGAAACAAAGTCGCAAGATAGCAGGGTAATAGTAGCTGGGGATCTTAATAGGACTTTTGAACCCCTTGACTGTACAAATGACCCCCTAGGGAAGGAGGAGGATAATCTTTGGGGAGTACCACCTTTAACTCTAAATCCCATCATAAGGTGGACAAAGGATATCCTGTTACTAAATGCTATATGTATGGAGCACGGTTTAAGAGCCCTGAATGGGAGAACCCCAGGGGACAAAGAGGGTAGTTGTACTTTTGACAACGGCAACAGTAGGAGCAGAATCGATTACGTAATATGTAGTCTCCAGCTGTGGCAGGGGGTTATTGATATGGCAATTAATCCTAGAATTGAAAGTGATCACAACCCCCTTTGTGTGACCCATAGGTGGTGGAATGTTGGACCTGGAAACTTGCATTTAATGAATGACCAGATCCCAGTTATGACTAATGATGGACGTAGGCTAAAATGGCCACGGGTACTGGCAAATGATGAAACAATGACCTACATTAACCTTGTGGTGGATAATGCAATTTCTGCCATGGAGGTGGTAGATTCCACAACTCCAGGGGCTAGGGACATCACTGATATCCATAATAAGCTATTTTCCCTCCTAAAACCATGTTTTCTGACTAAGACCAATAAAGGGAGGAAAAACCCGGATGTTGGTAGATGGTACAATTGCCAGTGTAGATCCGCACGATTAGAATTGGGCCAAGCCATTAGAAATAGGGATAATGTTGCAATTAGAGTGGCAAGGAAAGCGTATAAATTAGCCATTTCTCGGGCAAAGAGGAAATGGGACGAAGATCATTGGGCTGAGTTAAAAGGGGCTTCTAGTGGCAAGGATTCCAGGCTCTTTTGGAAAATCATCAAGTGGGGTAGAGGAGGTAGCCCCGCAAGACCCGATAACAACGTAGCCGAAGAAGCCTGGGTTGAGTACTTCAGACCACAATATGCTGAAGTCATGCAACCCGGGGTAGGGGAGGGCATACTGCCAGTCTTTGCAGCTGACAATTTGTTCACCCACAAAGAAGTTGAGAATGCTATTAGTTCGGTAAAATGCGGGAGAGCACCAGGGTTAGACGGGATTCCCCCGGATATTTTTAAACATGACATGAGGAGGTGGGTGAAATATATTTTTCTGCTAGGAAATGCCTTAGCCAAGGGGGGGGGTTCCCGAGTTATGGAAAGGAGCAATTATTATCCCCATTTATAAAAAGGGAGATCGTTCACTCCCCGCCAACTACAGGCCCATAAGTTTGATAGCAACCGTGCAAAAAGTAATGGGGAGAATGGTTACAAATCAACTTATGGACTGGGTGGATGACAATAACGCTCTCTCGCCATTCCAGGCAGGATTCAGGCGAGCGACCAGCACTATTGACCAGGTCTTCCGCTTTACTATACTGCGGTGGAAGACGGTCTTACTTGGTAGGGGCTGCCTGTATGTCGCATTTGTCGACCTACGGGGGGCGTTTGACTTGGTCCCCAGGTTCAAGTTATGGCTGGTCCTGCAAAAACTGGGGATTCCTGCTGAACTGCTCACCCTGATCATGCGTCTGCATGAATCTAACTTTGCAAGAGTACAGTGGGGTGGGAATGGCGAGTCAACTCCGGACTTCCCGGTGGAAAGGGGGGTCCGACAAGGCTGTGCCATGGCACCCTTACTATTCTCATTATTTATTAATGGGATTGTTGAGCGAATGTTGGAAGCAAACGTAGATGCTCCATCGTTAGCGGACGTCAGGGTCCCGATCCTGATGTTCGCTGACGACACCCTGATCATGTCAAAAACCCCTGTGGGGCTACAACGTGCATTAAATATATTCGATGCTTTCTGCAAAGAGCACGGCCTAGAAGTAAATGTGGGGAAGACGAAACTAATGGCCTTCTCCCCACGCCGTAAAACTTATCCTAAGGTAACCCTGAATAATAGCAAGCTAGAGACTGTCAAAGAGTTTGTATATTTAGGGGTACAGATAGCAGAGGGCCCTGGTTGGGCACATCACTTGGAAAAAACGGCCCTAAAACATTAACAATTATCAGGAGCATTGCGGGGGGAACATCGAAAATCTAAGACGAAACCGATCAAACCTGCTCTTATGGTTTATGACGCCAAGGTCTTAGGCGCGACCTTATACGGTGCAGAGTTATGGGCCTGGGACAATCTCTCGACTTTACAGACATCTGAGAACAAGTTTCTCAGAGGGATTACAGGCCTCCCACATAGTACCCCCCTATTGCCACTGTTTCTGGAGCTGGGTAGACGTCCCATTAGTGATAGAGCGCAATTGCGCCCTGTCCTCTATTGGAGACGTCTATGGACAACCCCTGAGATTAGGCAATATGCTGAGGGTTTCCTTTCAATAATCAAGGAAGATAACTTCCACAAGATAAAGTGGCTAAAAAACTTAAGGTCCATGTTATTTAACATTGGGTTCTCCAACCTTTGGACCAATCCACTTGGGGAGGTCTTCCCTAGTAAGGAAGCCCTCAAATTACAATACTGGGACTGGGTGGGCAGTAATTTGTTGAGGTGTTAGGTCTGACTCTATGGCGGGTCGCTTCCTGGAGACTAAAATCTATCCTATTTTAGAAAATTATTGGGATACTATTACGGTCCCAATGGATAGGAAGCTAGTCTTTCAGGTTAGATCTGGTTCTATTCCCCTAAAAAAACTAACTGCAGGTTGGCAGAGGTCGACCAACACGTTATGCCCAGTATGCGAAACAGCTGAGGAAAGCCTAGGCCACTTTCTATTTGCCTGCAAAGCCTATTCTTCACCTAGGAAGGTATGGCTTACACCTGTATGTAAGAACCTCGGGACGCGAGATAGTGCTGTGGCACTGAGAATTTTGTGCACTTCAACTCAGGAGTCGATAGTTATTGGGGTAGCCAAATATTTGGGGTGGGCCTGGGCAATCAGGCGGCGATTTCTGGGAGGGTCCAGTTAATCATGCTTTTAGATTGTTTTATAAAATCCAAATTTATTGTGTCATATATGTAATTTTTTTCTTATATAGGTATTGTATGAGCTTGCACAAATGTTTACACGAATTTGTATTTGTCAAATGATATGTTTTTATTTTGTCATGTTCAATTTTATGCTGTGCTTTTATGAGAATTTATCTTGAATAAAGCTTGTACAAACTAATCTCAAATCAATGGGCATGGATGTAGTGGTAATGGCGGAAGTTAGTTCCAATATCTTGATCCACTAATTTCCCAGAGCATGTGGAAAAGGTCTGCATGAACGAGGCCAAATTGTGTTGACCTATGGGAAGGACGGGTTTATCCCCGAGCAGATGAGGTAAGCAATGTGTAATATATATTAGATGAGCTTGAACTTGGCGTTGTTGGACACCGTGTGTGGATAAGCCAGGGCTCTCAGGCATTCTTTATTATGGAACACCCTGCCTGCTTCGGTTTTCCATTTGCCAGCAGGGATGAAAGCAATAGTGTGGGGAGTACAAAAAAGGCTTTATCGAACTAAGTTGTGTCTACGCACCAGCCCCATGGTGTAAAGGGCCTGAATAAAAAGCGTGTGTGTCTGGTTCAGTGACTGTTACGAACCAAATGAGACAACATTTTGGATTTGATAATGAGTTACGAATTGGCACTCTTGCAGGGCAAGGTACTTTGCCTGGTAATCAAATTGTAGAAGTCACCTTTTCCAAATAGATCCCCTAATGTTACGAGGTTTGAATTGTACCCATGCATCAAATCCCTCCATGTTAGAGGGCCTGGCGGTCTAGAAAGCCCAAGCAGTGGGATAGGCGGGAAGAATGACGTTGTCTGCTTGGTAAGCTGCTTAACTCAGGCATATGATTTAAGAGTTACCCAGAGGAGGTGGGAATGAGTACCAATCTGATGGGGGAATGTCACCAAAAGCCCATTGAGTTCCTCAAAGAGGAGTGGATGCCACACTGTACACATCTCCTTAAGGGAAAGTCTGGCTAGCCAGTGACTTAACCAATGCAGCTGGGCTGCGAGGAAGTAGAGCTCATAATCTGGAGCCCCCAAATCGCCCGCCTTAACCAGAAGACATAGCTTAGCAAGGGCCACTCTGTGTCAGCTTGTGCACCAAATGAATTCACTTAGGAGCTTACCTAGGTCACAGAAAAATTTCTTGAAGTATTATGGGCAGGCTGGTAAAATAAAATAGTATGCAAGGTGTCATCACGGTCTTTGAAAGGACAATGAACAGAAGAAGGGTTTTCCAGAATACCGGGTGAGAAGAGAGGGACAATACCACTTGTCTACTTTTTAGATTGCCATCAAGCAAGTCCTGATTAGTGTGATATATTCTGATCCCCAAGTAACATAAGGTAGTACCATCCCAGAGAAGGGTTGGGTTCACCCAAGTTCCACCTTTCCCCCCTCAGGCATTCTGTACAAATGGGAAGAATGGATTTTAGCCGGTAGACTTTGGGTCAGAGGCTGCAGCACAATCCTCTTGGATCTGGGTATTTAATATCAAAGTTTTTCCAGGAGGTCCCTAAGATAGATATAGATAGATAGATAACAAATCATCAGCATATCTGGACATGAATGTGTCCCATTGGTCAACAGGATCCTGTGTTACCCCTCACACAAACCCCTGCTCTTAACTGCATTGTAAGTGGCTCCATGGCTAAAGCAACAAAAAACAGGAGGGACAAGGGGCATCCCTGTCTAGTCCCCCTGCTAACAGAGGGAGGGGGAAAGAGTGTACCAATGCAACTCTAATGTATGGTGTGCTTACAGTATTCTGATGAGATGGATGGTATGGGCCCCAAAGCTAAGGCACTTTAAGAGACCTTAAAAAGGTAGTCCCATCGAAGGCGGTTTCACTTTCTCAAGATTCACGCTGAGGGATGCTGACCAAGGCGATGTTTGGGTGGACTGTTTCTAGGAGCGTACAGAGGCGCCAAAAATTCCGAGAGGTATTCATGCTCAGAATTAACCCATTTTGATGCGGGTGAATCAAGTGGGATAATGCCTGCAAGATATGAGAAGCCAAAACTTTCCCCAAGGATCTGCGTTAAGAATGGCAGGATTTGACAAATGCCAAAACTGGATGCTTCCAGCCCCACCCTGCATATTCGGTCAGGTTCAAAAGCGACATCTATGCCCATTCAGGTCAGCCTATTGTTTGCCTAGTCAAATGCTAAATACAGGCTGGCAAAATGGGAGAGCAAATGTAAAATTTGCTTCCCGGAACTTCAGACAAGGAAAAGGTACCTTTCCTTAATGTTTTAAAAATCTGACTTCATAGTTGAATTGGATGTTTAGTCTCAGCGGAAGGAGGGGGTGCCAGATGGTAAAGCTGCCAACTGCCTTATAAAATTATTCTCAATGATCTGGAGTTTCTTGGCAGTAGCATGGCCCCACATTTCTCCGCCGTAACAGCCCCTCTTGCCTGCATTTTGTAAATGTGGATAAGGGGACCAAATGGTTTAAGAGTAGACCCGCTTGCCAACCTAGAGATCCCACCCGTTAGTTGTGTTAATTTCATGGTGGCCCTGGTGCAATGAGAATCCCAGGTCAAATTTTGGTTAATGGTTAGGCCCAGATATTCAAAGGTGAGCACCCTCACTAATCTTAACGACCCTATGGTAGGGCTTGGACGAGTTGTGGGAGGAGGGCTGAAGATCATAAATTTTGTTTTCATGGCATTGATCTCCAGCCCGCGCTCCGCACAAAATGTCGAGAAGCCGTCCAAGACCCGTTGTATGCCCATGGGAGATTTAGATAGCAGCAGGGTGTTGTACGCTAACATAATCGCGGGGACCCTGCTGCCATTGAACTTGGGAGCGTCCATATCTACCAGCCTGTTCAAATGGTCAATAACCCCATTGACAAAGAGGCAGATCAGGGTCTCGATTGAGAGTACACGTGAAGGGTCACTAACCAACCTGTTTACCAGGTCTAAGGACCTATATTTCCCCGAGCCGGTCCTCGATGGAATTAGTCACGTCCTGACGAGGAATCTTTATGCAGTGGCGTTATGGCACACTGCCTCTTGGGGCCTTCACGGATCGCTGGGACAGGTCCAAGACTCCCACACAGTGCCCAGCTTGTCGACATCCTTGCGAGAATGATCTTCACATTTTGTTTTTTTGCAAAGCCTATCAAAGCCCAAGAAAATATTGGCTTCTCCCACTCATGAAAAACCTTGGGGTTAGATCATATCTTCCCGCCTACAGAATACTAAAGACTGAACTATCCCCCCCCCCCATTGTGTTTGCTGTCGCGAAGTTTAACAGTTGTCTGGCACATTCGTAATCGCTGTTTTAAGTTAAATAAGGTTAAAAGCATTGCTTGATATTTTTTAACTGTTACATTCTCTAATTGTCCATTTTTATAATACTCTTTTGAATGTTTATTAACTGCTAACTTATGGTTCCTTTATTTCTTAAAATTACAATCTGATTCCTTTTAACTGTTTCAAACTTTTATTGTAACCTTATAATCCATAGTGATCGAAATAAAGATTGTAAATGAAAATGAAATGATTTTTAAATTACTATTAAAAACATGTATTTAATTATTTTTGTAGCTTGTCCCATTCAGGAGTAACAGCATGAGGATTTTAATCTCTATTGTGATTTTCTACATAGGACAGCTAGGCCTGCCACCGTGAAAAAATGATTTTTGGGGTTTAGTCACTGTAAGGATATGTTGACAAATTTGTACATAATCCTACTTTTAAATAACCATGCACCCTGCCTTGCAAGCAACAAGGCCTTCATAGTGGTGACGTATTCATAAAGGGAGTTTTTGACCTGTCAAAAGAGTTTCACAGGTTTATTTGCAGGTTTTTTTACTGCTACAGCCAGACTACAGTGGGAGGCCTGAAGAAAAAGTTACACACCTTCAACATACTTTAGTTCTAGATTCCTCTCCTTAGAATTACCCCCAGGTGTCAGACTGTACCTGGAGATTTTTTCCTTAGCAGTACCCCTTAGCGTCGGTAGGTGGCGTCGGTCTACTCCATGTTAGTCATTGGCGTCACGATCACCAGAATGACGTTGCGGTACCTACTTAGATGCCGCCACTGCTTGCTGACGTCAGTTCTTTACATGACATTCCACGCCAGAGCCATGCAAGACAGACTACTGGTGCACAAAAAACTAGGGCCCTAAAAGGGTGTCCCTTACCCTAGAAGTCAGTTCGCAGAACAGGGAGGATGGGTGGGGCGGTGAGGAATCCATAACTAATATAAGTCTTACAGATTTATCGATATATCATTACCGAAGGTAAGTAACTTTTTAATCTGCAGGAGACTATTCGTTATGGATTCCTCACCTTAGAATAGATACCCCTGCAATACCAAGTACTAAGTTCACATCAGAAAGTCCTGGAGAACTGAACGGCCAAAGAAGCTGGCCCTCCCGATTTGGCTGTCCAGGCAGTAGTGTTTAGTAAATGTGTGAAATGTAGCCCACGTGGCTGCCCTGCAGATGTCATGAAGAGGGACTCCACGTCCCAAAGCAGTAGTGGCTGCCGTCGCCCTGGTGGAACGGGCACGCAGCCCCACCGGAGATTCCTTCTTTGCCAAGGAATTACAGATTTTAATGCAAAAGACGACCCATTGAGAGATGGTCTGCTTTGGCTTGGCCCGACCTTTCTTTGCGCACACATAGCCAACAAAGAGCTGGTCATCCACCCAGAATTGTGCGATGCAGATCAAATGAAAGCGCATGTTTTGGATCAAGAAGGTGGAGCCTCTCCTCCTCTTTAGAAGGATGTGGGGTGGGAAGAAGGTGGGCAAATTGTTGGTCTGTCCTATGTGGAAAGAGGTAACCGCTTTGGGAAGGAAAGAAGGCGAAGTGCGAAGGACAACTTTGTCCGGATGAACAGCTAGGAAAGAAGGTTTTGAAGAAAGAGCCTGAAGCTCACTCACCCTGCAAGCAGAGATGATGGCAACCAAAAAGCCAGTTTTAAGAGTCAAAAGTTTGAGAGGACAGTTATGCAGCAGCTCTAAAGTAGCGCACATAAGGTAGGTGAGAACCAGGTTCAAGTCCCATTCAGCCATAGTTGATAAGCAGAGTAAAAGTGACACCAGGTCCTTAGAGAACTTAAACCAATGTGCCCCTAAAAACCCAGAAGCTTGCTTCAGGAAATCACCTGGAGAAGGTTTTGGAGGCATGATAAATATGTGGTAACCAGAAGACGCCCAGCCAGTACCAAGATAGAAAATACTACAACGCTCTCTTCGTGCACTCGCTGCCCACAAAATACACAGGACTCTTTGAAATTCTGTACATCTGCTAAGCAATGCTTGCAACATAAGCCCCATAACTACGTAACATTCAAACTGAAAAATCCCACCCTATAAACAACTTAAAACTTCTCCACTCATCCATCCAAAAGAGAAGCTTGAACTCTTTCCATTCTAGAAGAAGAATACTATAGCACCTTAACTGGAGTTTATAACAGAAAGAGTAATCATCACTTAGTCATTAGGCTACATTACACTTTTGTATTCACACAAAAAAACAGCGGCAACATCTCACGGTCAATTCCATTGATTACAATTGTGTCAAGGAGTCCAAAATCAAAGCAACAAACGTCTTTAGAATGGGGTTATAGAATTAGTTGCCTTATTGTTCTTACTTCATAAAATACAACCTAGTAGCAATAACATAAGAGCTTCATCAGGGCTGCAATTCACAAAATTACATATTAAAATCATAATTGAAAAAAAAGACATTAAGAAACAGAATATAACCTACAAATATACCAATCAACCCTAACTTGAAGGTTTGAAAAGGAACCGGCTAGCAAGCCAGAGATACAGAAATGCTCAAATCATGAGTTACACAGCGAAGAGAAAAAAGTCTTCCATTCGTTAATAAATCTTGTGAATTCCTTAATTTTTTACTGACTTTATAGAATGCTTAGAGATGTTTGGTGTTTCTTTATTGATTTGATGAAGACATCTTTGGGATCTCGACTTAAAATATATATACTGTTATATGCTCATATCATCTTTGGTTATTTACGCCATCTGTTTAAAAACAGAACGTCCGCATTGAGATGCACATTATGTGTGTTTGGGCACTGGAAGAATGCTGATATTTGTTTGAGACTCACCGAATAGAAGTGTTGGTCATTTGTATGGCCCATTCCAAAATAGTGCCTACAATTGGATTAACGTCATATGCCCCTGGATATCAGATCATTGTCAATCTGTGACTTAGTTCTACTTATTAGAATGGCACAGTTGTCATAAATTAAGGTCATGAACTTGCTATTTGCTTAATATAGACAGCGCTATTATACACCAATGCATCGTTATTTGGGGATAGCTTCTTCAATAACATAGGAATGGTCTATGGTTTACATCATCTCACTATGTGGCAATTACGTCATAGTAGCATGTTAACATATTTGATTTAACAAATGATGTAATAATTGACCACAAGAACATTTGTATTAGTGGTATGCGCTAATCCCTTAAAAATTACACCTGTAATGTGGCTAGGATTATGCGCCTTTTGGTATTGGACTAATGCCTAAATTTGGTTGAGACTCTGCAAAGTCTAATAATATTGAATTTATTAATTGAGATTTAGTATCTTTTATATAACTGAACACATGTTTTGGGACTCCCCTTTTTTAGGAAAACTATATATTGCTATTGGTCTGCTGACATGTACCAACCATTCCAAAACAGCGCCCACTGTGAGGTTAAGATTATGAGTATTTGAATATTGGAACAATGCTGAAATTTAGTTAAGATTTTGTTCCACAGAATGACCGTAGCGTCATTTGATAGTGCAGTAGGGATTCCACCATGAATCAAAGATCCTTTCCAGCATGAGCCAAACTGTAAAATAGGTTCTAGCAGTTTTGGTTGTATGTGTTTGACTCTTAAGATAGGGTTGGCGTTGGAGACTGGAACGTGCGCTTACTTACTGGAGTATTGCTATTATATGACTGGTCAGCATTTTGTTTAAATAATGGCGTGGGACACAAGGCAATTGTTTGGCTGTTGTAAATGGAAATGAGGAACCAGCATGCCGAACACGGGTATGTATGTGCATTTATTTACATTTTGAGTTTTGGTTGATACCTATGCTATGGTATTGTTAATTTGCATATTGTTATGTTTTTTGTGCAGTGGTCTATGTCTAACATGTTACATGTGTTTATGTGTATTTGGTTTGGTTATTATTTTTGAGTTATGTTTAGATGCCGTGAGTATACTAAATATGATGGCAAGCAGCATCAATTGTTTTTCCTAGGTGGGTTGCGGTCTGTTGTGCACGGATGGTGTGAGTTTGAGAACTATAATGTATTTAGTGAATCAATCTTTAGGTTATTACAATGACAAATCTTTTCCGCTTAGATGCATAGTAAGCTCTAGTGGTAGGTTTACATGGTTCCTTAAGAATGGTCATATATTCTGCTGGCAGATTTAGACATCAAAATTCTATGTCTTCGAGAGCCACATTGCCAATTTAGCTCCTTTGAATTTGGGTGTCTGACTTCGCCATGGTTCTGAGTGAGAAGGTTTGGGTTGAGGTGAAGCTTCTTGTGTGGAATTACTAAAAGTTCAAGTAGTGTGATAAACTATGGGTGATGAGCCCATGCAGGAGCTACTTGAATGAGGGCGAGAGACATCCATTTGAGCTTTTAAACCAGAAATGGAAGAAGTGGGAGAGACAGAAAAGTGTAAGCAAATATTCCTGGCCAATTCATCCATAGGGTATTGTCTTTGGATAGGGGGAGTGGGAACCTGGAGGCGAAGTTTGGGCATTTTGAATTCTTTGCTGTAGCAAAGAGGTCTATTTGTGGACAACCCCACTTTTAAAAGTATGGGAGGATGACTTGGCCATGGAGTGTCCACTCATGGACTTGTTGCCACATCCTGCTGAGGAGGTCGGCAAAGTCGTCGTCTGTTCCCAGGAGGCGTTTCGTTAAAAGATGGATCTTGTGCTGTATTGCCCAATGCCAAATGGTCTGAGAGTGGTGTGACAGCTGTGGAGTGTGTGCCCCTCTCCCCATTTTTGTATACAGTTCATGGCTGTCATATTTCCCATCTGGACTAGGATAATCTTGCCAATGAGGCGAGGTAGAAATGCTTTCAACACTAAGTGAACAGCTTGAAGCGAAGCTCTAGGTAGTTGAAATGGAGAGTCTGATGTCTGGGGTCCCAGAGACCCTGAACTGTTAAGATTTTGGAGATGAGCACCCCTATCTGTGAGGGATGCATTGGCTGTTAGCATGACCTGAGGAACAGGTTCAATGAACGTCCATCATGTTAGCAGATATTGTGCGTTCCACCAATGCAGAGTGAAGATTGTGGCTGTCTTCCAACACTAGATCGTCCAGTCGACCCTGTGATTAAGCCCACTGTTGTGCTAAACATTGATGTAGAGAAGGCATGTTTAGTCTTGCATGAGGCACTGTCAATGCATGAGGCCACCATCACTAGAAGACGCATGAAAGTTTTGACTGTTAAGTTTTGATTGGCTTCAAATTGTAGTAGCAGCGTTTGAATTATTTTTATTCCGGCTGTGTTTGGATTGGGTAGACCTACTTGAGTGTTGAGCATAGATCCTAGATATGGTTGCAGCTGTGAAAGCTGAAGATGAGATTTGAGTACCTAAAGTGGATCCCAGCTGATGCACAAAATTTATGGTAATCTGAGAGTGTTGACGACATATGAAGTGAGTATTGGCTTTGATAAGCTAGTCGTCCAGATATGGAAAAACCGGATTGTTTGGTCTTCGCTAGCCAGTTTGTACTCAAACCCTTTAGTTAGGGTTGATGTTCTATATTTTTGTTGGTTATATTTTTTCATGCGTTTTTTAGTTTCAAAATGTGTTTTATTGATTTTACCAGTAAAAAGTAACAGGAGACATTGTGACAAATTGTAGAAAATAGGCATATACAGCTGGCGGGACAGACAAGCATGTCTTCCCTGAGATTGAACGGCGAAGCGAGGTACATATGCCAAGAAGAGAGTACGATATCATGGAGGCAAATGTTAGGCATTGCAAGAAGGCAGGACAATAAAAACAACCAAAACCCCCCGCCCAGCCCCGATCCCCCCTCCCCCTCCACCACCCCAACCAGTGTGCCATATGTCAGCAGAAAATCGACGAGTGGGCCAGTGAAGATTGGTGCGAGTAGCCAAGAAATCACAGAGAGTCATGTGTGGTGTCAGTGAGGCGTAGAACCCGAAGATATTTAGGGAATGTGACTTCATTGAATTCTTTGGACAGGAGGGACAACAATGGAAGCCATGTTGTTTTAAATGCAGTGGTGGAATTTGTAAGTGTAGCCTGTATGCGTTCCATCCCAAGGGTGAACCAGAGCTTGTGTAACCACCCTGTGTGTGGGCTTAGTCGTCGAGCCCCATAGTGATAAGATATGTTGCGTGGCTGCCTGCATGGCGATCCCCATTTGACGACCCCGAGGTGATTTCAAAGGAAAGGTGAGTGCATTGGGGAGTCCCAGTATAGCATAAGCCGGGAATCTTAGTATTTCAGTCGCAAAGGTGGAATCAATGTCGTTTAGTACCGCTTCCCAATAGCTCCGGATTTCTTGACAATCCCAGAGGAGATGGGTTAAAGTGCCTCGCTCACCGCAGCCCCTCCAGCATAACTCGCTGCGCGATGGATTCCCTTTGTGAACCCGGACCGGGGTGAGGTGCCAGTACATTGCCAGCTTTACTGCAGTTTCCCTTGCCGCTGTATTGCGTGTGGTGTGTGAAGCCCTATAATACACGTAGCCCCATTCCCCAACTGTTAACTTCCTACCTAATTCAGCCTCCCAGCGCCTATGGCCTGGTGTTTTATCTTGAGTGTGTGGTGGCGTGAGCATCTTGTAGATATCTGAAATGAGGTGTTTGTCCGTGTCTTTGGTTGGTAACCATTTTTAAAAGGTAGTCATTGGGAGACCCACCATGGTGGCGGTGGCTGGGTCAGCGAGCCAATGTCTAAGTTGGAAATATTGGAAAAGGTGAGGATTCTCTATCTCGTACCCTTGTTTGATTTCTGAGAGGGAAAGGAAGCCTCGTAGGTCAAAAAGGTCACCGGCAGAACGACACGCAGTACCACGCCATTGTGAGAATGCACGTGGATCGTTGACCGGAGGGAATTCTGGGTTATCCAATATGGGGGTGAAAGGGGAGGGGAAAGTTGTCAAACCTCTCTTGAGAGCGACCCTGTCCCAGATCTGTATAGTTGTGCAGGTAATAGGTGATTTTAATAGGTATCGTGGCCGATGTTGCCTGGCGAGGAATGGAATCCTCCAGAGCGGAGTCCGAGCCATGGCCCTATCCTGGAAGAGCCATCTCTTCTCCGACTCCGGCCTATACCATTCCACTAGGTAGTGGAGTTGAGAGGCATGAAAGTATTGCAGCAGATTGGGAACGCCAAGGCCTCCTTCGTCCATGCTCTTATACGCCAGTTGTTTATGGATACGCACACGTTTCCCCTCCCAGATGAAGAGCGGCTTGCAGATCTTTTAAGGTGCCCGCTGGAGGCGTGATCGGAAGGGTCTGGAAGAGATAGAGGATCCGAGGTAGAACTGACATTTTCACCGCCGCAACCCTCCCCAGTAGAGAGAGCGGCTGTTTTGACCAGCACGCTAGATCAGTCCGGATCTGGGTAGCGAGGGATTTGTAATTAGTTACTACCGTCGACTCTGTTGAGGAGGCGAGGGTGATCCCCAGGTATGGGACTTGGGTGGCAAGCTGAAGACCGCTCCCCTGTCTAAATGGTAGAGTCGTTAGACTGCGCATTTTTGCCCAACGGTAATATCCCTCTGTTAATGCGGAATCCCGAGACGGAGCCGAATGAATCAAGTTCCTCCATGAAGGCGGGTATAGAGCGGTCAGGGTGGTCGAGGGCAGCTATTACATCATCTGCATATAGACTGATCGTGTGGGGTTCATGTCCAAAGGTGAGACCTCTAATTTCGGGATTATCCCGGACCTTCTGCGCTAGGGGCTCTATATAAAGGGCGAATAGAAGGGGGGAGAGCGGACACCCCTGTCTCGTGCCGCGCTGGATTTCAAATGGGTCCGAGCGTAAGCCGCCCAGCCGGACCCTAGCCTGGGGGTGATGGTAGCAGCATGCAATCCAAGAACGAAAGCGATCACCTAATCCGAAACGCCTCAGAACCCGTTGTAAATAGGTCCAGTCCACGTGGTCGAACGCTTCCTCAGCGTCTATGGCCAGCAGTGCGGAGTCTGAGGCCTGAAAATGGGCTTTGTCAATCAGATGGAGTACACACATTGACGGTTGGGCACAAAGCCAGATTGGTCTGGTTCAAAATCCCGGGAAGGCAGGGGCCAAGAAGTGCGGCAAGAATGCCAGTAAAGAGTTTTAGGTCGAGGTTCAGTAATGAAATAGGGCAGAAAGCAGAGCAGTGCATAGGTTTTTTACCCGGTTTTGGCAATACCACCACTTCAGCGGCCAGCATGTCTGAGGGGATGGCGCCAGGGCCCTCAAAAGAATTGAAGAGGCGGGTGAGCACCGGAGCTATCAGCTGGCTGAAGGTCTTATAGAAACCCGCCGAAAATCCGTCTGGCCCCGGGGACTTGAGTGGGTGTAAACGGGATATGGCTGCCAGTACCTCGTCCTGGCGGATGGGGGCATCCAGGGCGTCTGCGTTTGCCTTGGATAACTCGGTGACCGCTGTGGAGTTGCCTCCTCTGCCCCGTATAACGAGGCATAGTAAGATCGGAACGCTTCGGCCACCTGAGTATCTTCCGTGAGAACTACTCCGGTGTCTGTGAGACCGGTAATCTTAGAGCGTTGGGTCTTAGCCTTCAGGGCACTGGCTAGTAAACGGCCAGTTCTGTTACCCCCCGACATAATAGGTATGTGAAAAGCGGAGTGCTGCGAATTCCGCCCTGTCAGTATCCAGGCTAGCTAGTTGGGCCCTAGCCGCTTTTAGTTGGCTCCAAACACGTGGGGCGCAGGTGCGACTGTGGACCCTTTCCAATTCCACAACACGCGCTGCAAGGTCATCTCGTTTAGCTTTGCGATCTTTGGCCTCAGCGGCTGCTATGGCAATTAGTTCGCCGCGGGTGACCGATTTCAGAGCCCCCCCAGAGAGCCGTCATGGAAATCCCCGGCGTGTAGTTAGTGGCTAGATAGTCAGTAATGCAGTTGTTGATTCTTTTAGTAACCTCTGGTCGCTGCAATAGGGTTTCGCACAGGCGCCACGAGCCCCGGGGGCGAGGAGACATGTGGAGTCTGAGCAATAGTTCTACCACGTCGTGGTCAGAAATGGATGCAGGTATTATGCTAACCTCCTCAAGAGTTTTGAGCAGCTCTGAGGAGCCTAGGAAATGGTCGAGCCTAGCGTACGTGCAATACACGTGTGAGTAAAAGGTGAACTGCGACGCAGTCAGGTGTTTAGTCCTCCAGAGGTCCACCAAACCTCTATCTCTTAGAAACTCAAGTCCGGTCGCCGATACCGCACTTGTCTCTCCATATCGGTACCCTGACCTATCGGCATGTGTGTCCATAACGATGTTGAAATCCCCACCCAAAAGTAAGGGTGAGTTAGAGGATTGACACGCCTCTGAAATAGCGCCTTTCAGAAAAGCCTCCTGTCCCGTGTTCGGGGCATAGAGAGAACCAACTGTGAGATGTGGGTCTCCCAGCTGAAATGTGTACGCTAACAGGCGGCCCTTACTCTCCCCTACCCGGTTTCCCACCCGTCCCGAAAGTGTTTGGATATTAGGATTGCCACTCCGGCATTCTTCGTGGGGAGGGAGGAAAAGAGTTGCTGTGGGAAGGCGTGGGAGCGCATTCTATGCCAGTCCTTTGGCAAGAGGTGGGTCTCCTGCAATAAACAAATATCGGCCCCAGAATTTTCCAGGTAGAAGATGATCGCTCTTCTCTTAATGGGGTTGTTCAACCCTTTCACATTAAGGGTCAGTACTTTTAATGTGGTGTCAGTCATGGTCAGGTGAGCATGTGGCGTAGCTTCGAATCAGCGTCATGTGTATGTGGTGCATCAGTGCATCAGAACGCAAAGAGCAACCCCCCCTGTAACATTGCAGACTCCACACGGCCTCCCCGTGGGTTATAGTCGTCATGAATCGTAACTGGCAAAGGAAAGACACGTCCAATCTGTCGTTGACAGAACCCTTTTGGCACACTGGTTCCCGCCCTTGAACCCTCCCGCGATCCCCAAACCCCCCCCCAAACAATCCAACTATCAAACTCTATGCTCAAGTTCAGAGTCCATTGTTCCAGAGCTGAAGAACTGCCCCCCCTCCCATCTCTCCCCCTCACCCCCAAACCAAGAAAAAGCATAGTCCCAGTCCTGTTAGTCCGCACAGGGCCGTGGTAGTGTGTCCTGTATGGGTCATTCCCGATGGCGGCCTCTCCGGCCCCCCGCCCGACTCCCCCCCCCCACATGGGCAAAGTATGTGCTATAGGTAACCTCCCAAGCAAATGAATCGATCACTCAGAGGGAGAGGTTTCCTTGGCCACCTCCGCCACCGCTGTTGCACGTTCCTGTGTGATGACAGAGGCGTCTGGTTTGAGGCGGTGCAACGGGGATCGCCTATAACTCACTGTTTGCCAACCCCCCCTGGACGGCCCTTGCGATTCTCTCGCCATAGGCTCATCATCTTCCTGGTCGAGTCCCAGGAGGGTGCAAGTGTCCTTAAGTGACCGCAGTTGATGTAACCGTCCGTTCCATTTGAATATTAGCCGAAACGGGTGGCCCCACAAGTAGGGGACCTAGTGTTGTCGTAGGAAGTCCGTTGCTCTCTTGAATTCTTTTCGTTTTTGCAGAGTGATGGTGGAGAGGTCTTGATATAGGGCTATGGGGTGGCCTTGAAACTGAAGGGGCTGGATTCGCCGGGCCTCTTGGAGAATCCGCTCTTAACGGAAAATCAGGGAGGAAGGCCAAAATGTCTGGTGGCGGGGCTGTTTCATGCGTTTTTTAATTGCGATTTTAATGTTTTCTAATTGTGTGAATTGCAGCACCAATGAAATTAGTGCATGATGAGCGAAACACGCTGGCTGCTTGGCTGTATTTTATGAAGCAAGAATATAGGAATAAATTCTATAATACCATTTTGAAGACGAATGCAGCTTTGATTTTAGACTGACTAACTCAATTAAGATATATAAAATGGACAGTGAGATGATGCCTCCATTATTTGTTTCAATTTAGTAATTTGGGTTTGGGCGACTGACCCATGGAGTAAGGCAACTCTTTTTGGAAACAAGGGAATCAACTGGCAGTGCAGTGAAGAAGAGTGTAGAGAATCCATCAGTGTAATGTTAAAAAGGATTGTGTGGTGAATGAGGTACCTGAGGAACAGGTGATAGAGGTGGGGGTATACGAGATTGAAAAGAATAAACAGGGTGCAGGGGGACTGGTAGCTTTGTCCTTTTTTAAAGGTATTTGGAGATCAATGTCCTGTTAGAAAGAAGTCTGCCTTTTGGTAGAGGGCACTAAATCAGCCATTGTGATATTGTGACCACTCTCTGGGTGTATTTTGGATCCTTTTTTGTTTAGGCGCAAGCCTTTCCTCGATGGTCTCTAAAATTGGCTCTGGGAGTGTAGCCAGAGCGGATTTCTGTTTTGCTGCCGAAAGTTTCAGAACAGAAACTTGTTTCACTTTCAGGACCAGAGTGATTGGAGCTGAAGAGCTATGATCTTGGCTTGGTGCCGAGATGGAAGGCTTCGTATGAGCTTTTGGTCCTGAGCCAGAGGGCGGGACAGCTGAAGCGGATTCTTGGTGTCTACCATGGCCAGATGGCAGTGGGGAACCAAAAGCCTTTTGTTTTAAGGGCTCACCTTTCCTCAGATGTTAATTTTGTGTTCCTTACTTCCTTCCTTAATTAAAAAATTATTTTGCTACAAACCTGTGCCACTTTTACGGAGTTCTGCGTGGAGCCGCCTGCATGGTACTCAACTTTGAACTTTTTCACAAGTTCGTCAAAGCTGTAAAAAGTGGAGAAAAAGATGGTTATTAGAGTTTAACTGGAACATAATCAAGGAAAACATACTTGGTCGGGTGCTGCACACATCACATTACCATCTACCACATTCTCCACACTACATTCTCATATTTCCCCCCACTTTTTTTCCACAGAGTGATTATGAATAACAAACGGACATAAGCCAATCTCTAGTTACCAATGATGACATGCAAAACCCACAAGGGGAAAAACATCCCCATTATTCACTTTTAGTCATTATTTTTTTTTAATCATCTATGGCACAGCTTTCCAAACTTTTCATGTTGGTGACACCTTTTAGTGAAAAAACTTTCAGGGACACGGTAACCTGAGGAAGCACAGCGAGCAAGCCCAAACCACCTATGGTGGGTTCGGGACACACACACACACATACCCCACCCCACAGACACCACCCCACACACACACCACACAATCCCCCCACACACACCCCACCCACACAACCCCCCCACACCACAACCCCACACACCCACAAAACCCCCAGACACACACCCCACCCACACACACCCCACCCAACCCCCCCCACACCCTACCCAACCCCCCCACACACACCCCATGCAACCCCAACACACCACCCCATGCACAACCCAACACACACCACCCCAGACACCACCCCACAAAACCCCCAGACACACACCCCACCCACACCCCACACACACCCCATGCAACCCCCCCACACACACCCCACACATAACCCAACACACACCACCCCACAGACACACAACCAACCAAACACACCCCTCCCCCACACACACCGGGGCCGGTTTGTTACTGGGGGCCGGGTTTGCAGCCCCCCAGGTTACAAAATCAGCATACAAGCATTTCCAGCCTGCCAGGGCAGTGAGTGCATCCCCAGAGGCCAGGCAGCCAGCCAACCCAAAATATGAATTTTTGGGACCTTGATGCTAGTTGACCCTTGCCCACTAGATGGCAGAACAAGCAAATCAGCGTTACGCATTTTGTTGCAAAGGAACTAAACTAGGGCCAGATTTACAAAGCCGTTTTGCCTTTGCCAACTCTGCGACGTACAAAATCAAAGGGTTTGTTTTGCAGAACGGCTTTTAGCCATCATCGTACCCCTTTTTGAGAATCAGTAAAGCCGTTTCTAATTGCACTGTGCGTTTACGGACTCATACCTATACTGCCAATTGCAACAAGGTTTATCAATAGTTTGAGCGCACAATCGCAGTTGCATTCCATTAAAAAGTTACTAACTCCTTGTTGCGTCAAACTTTTTCGCAAAAGTTAAGATTCTGCCTGTCAGGTAGTCCTGTTCATCCCGTTGGAATTTGGTTTGTTTGCGTTTCTTTATGCCATTCTCATAGTCCTTTAGTCTTAATCATTGCTTCACGCAAATCTTCCGCCATCTTAGTATCTTTTTCCTTGCCAATGAGGTCCTCCAGTTTCTGAATTTCGGCGAGGGCTTTTTCCCTATCGCTCCAGGCATATTTTATTAACATTAGCAACATTCCTTTACTCATGTCAGCGGTATAACGCCGCCCAATCTTTCAAAAGTTGCGGGTCTGGATTTTTATAGGAGGGTATCGTAAAAATTCTCAACCCCCTTGGGACCCTGTTGCAATCCACATAATTTTGGAGCGAGGTGGCCTCCCACCACTTTCGAATTTCCCTTTCTTGGGTTCTCTCAAGTTGTTGGAAGAGTGTTTGCAGATTATTCATGAGTGTTTTCACTGCTGTTGCACCCTCCGTTCTTATTATCGCTGTATTTGTGCTTTTGAAAATGTCGGCAGCCTCTTTCTCTCTTTCGGCTGTGCGAGACATTATTGCGGAGCAGGGATATGGCACACTCACTTCGCGCTGTTATCACAGGTATTGCTTGTGGGGGCGCAGCAACAGTTTTAGGGGGTCTGCCTCGGACGACTTAAGAAACGGGACAGAGGTTTCAGATAAATATTCAATACGCCGGGTACTCGTGCATGCAGCACTTACCCTCGCCAGAGTATCGCGTCGGCCAGCCAGCTCTCCGCGTCCTCACAGCTCCGGTCTGCAGGTTTCCCGGTCTGTTGTTGTTTCCGAGCTCCCGCAATACGGATGCTTCGTGATGTCTTTGTAGTCCACCTCGGGGCAAAACGGGCAAATTAACTTTATGAACAGCTCCGCCACCGCCGTTGCTCCTCCTACTCCCGGGTGCTCAGTCGTGCAGTGGTGAGCCGCTTTTAATGTTCGTCACGCTTCGCTTTCCAACGAAAGAATAGACGGCACTCCAAGTTTTCATCCAAGAAAAGAATTTTGTTTGGCAGACCCCCTGCCCCCTCGACAAACGCGTTTCGCCCCTAGGCTTAGTCAGTGTCAACCTGATTGTAGTGAAAAACGCCATTATATCCCCACCTCCTCCCCAACATAGAAAGAGGACTGAATCACGCCAAATCGGCGGCCATCTTATAAAGTGCAACATTTAGTTTGAATATCCTTTATACAAAATATACATGGGGGAATAAATGGTGTATAAAATGTGCTCGTGCAGTTTAAAAACATTGGGTTGTCCAAAATATTATTATAATAGTTCATATTGATCGCATGTACAACATTCTTTGTTTTAGAGGAAACCTAAGAGGAATACAAATTTCACATTAGCATCATAGCCTTTCCCATTGGTATTTGGATGTGCTCATTATTAAAAAAATGCCTTAATTTGCGCAAAATTAATATAAATTACAAGCGTCAAGATTATTTATATGAGCACATTTACTGTCAATGTACACATTTATATCAGTATTGCGGGAACCGAAACATCGGATATTACAATTCTTGATGTTCAAAAATCCTCTTAGTTCCTCAGTCTCTTAGTTATTAGTAGGTGTACATGCGAGCAAATAATATAGCCCTGTATGGGCATATGTGTTTGGACACGCTAATCCCCTATAAAAAAGAAGAAAAAAAAACACATACACATATACACACACATATATATACATATACACACACATACACACACATATACATATACACACATATATACACACATATATATACATATACACACACATATATACACATACATATACACACACATATATATACATACACACACACATATATACATACACACACACATATATACATACACACACACATATATATACATACACACACATACATGCATACACATACATGCATACACATACATATATACATGCATACACACATATATATACATACATACACATACACATACATACACATACGCATACATATTTATATATATACATACATATATATATGCATGCATACATATATGCATACATATATGCATACATATATGCATACATACATACATACATACATACGCGTGAACAAGACACTTTGGTGTCGAAACGCTTAACGTTGATTGAGAAATAAAAAGAACCTTGGGCATCTCTACTACCGAATGCTCGGTTCGTGATCCCTGCGGCAGAACCACGCCGCTTCCAATACGCACACAATTCTCCCTTGACAGGGAGAAGAACGGGACGAACTCGCGTATTTAAGAGTATTTTGCTGTTTTTATTTAATTTTTAGGCCTTCATATAGCGGTATGCAGAAAAAGACACACTGATCAACGCGTTTCGGGAGCACCACTCCCTTGCTCACGATCACCTTATCACAGGAAGTCAGTTCTTTTAAAGCGACATTGTAGATTTTCCTGTTTGGTGTGCACATTGTCTCTAAGCATTCTGGAGGTTGTAGTTTTAATTAAAAAGTGTAGGTCTTTGCCTTTAAACATTGTTTCTTGATGTTTTTGTAAACTTTTCTTACTTTCAACATTGTTACTATTATTTGTCATAGTCCAACAATTCTCTATTTCACTATTCAGTTCCATTTTATTTTTTCAAAATAATTTTTTTGAGTAAATGTTCTCCAATTTTAAATGTTCATTTTCAGCTTATATTTTTCCTTTGGTGGAAAGTGTTGTTTTTCTTCTTACTCTGATGCATCATTCTTATCTTTGTGTTCCATTAATAAGCTGAATATATTTTTCACTCCTTTGGTCTATTTGCTTTACTTCTTTTTGTTCTTTTTTCCTTTTTCCTTGATATTTTATGGAGTTCATTCTTCCGTTATACTTGTTTGTTGGACCAATTTTTTCTTTCCTTGTTTTTATCCATTTTCCTTTATTTGTTTTTTAGTTTGTTGAAACTTTTTTTTAAGGTTTACAATTCTTTCGAAGTTTACTAACTGAGTGCTCAACTTCATAGGTCATTTCTTCTTCAAAGGAGTATATAAAGTTCTTCCGATTGGTTGAGTCCATTCGGGTGCATTGTACTTAGTTTGATGATGTATCCCTATTCTTTTCGGCGAAGTTCTCTTTCTCTGTCACCACCTCTTTCCATTTGTGGAACTGTATCTATTCCATAAAACTTGAGTTGTTTCCAGTCCCCTTGATGGTGGTGTTCCATGTGCTTCGCGACAGCATTGTCACGGTCTTTGTGCACCGTCGCTCCAGAATCTGTTTTTTTAACTCGCAGATCGTACTGCCCAAGTACTGCAGTGGGCACGGGCATTCCACTGTGTATACCACATATTGCGTTTTGCACGTTATTAGTTGTCGGATCTCCCAGGATTTTTCATTTTTCAATTTGAACACTTTAGTTTGTTTTGCTATCTGGCACACCTTGCACATGTGGCATTTCACAAATCCCTTTGTTTTGAGCCAATCACCCTCGGTTTTTTAGGTTTGAAGTGGCTGTGGATTAGGTGATCCTTCAGGTTCCTTGACCTTCGGTATGTTACTACCGGATGTTTTCCCACCACTTCATTGACTGTACTGTCCAGCTGGAGGATTTTCAAATTTTTTCTCAATATGTTCATGACCCGTTTGCTCTCTACTGAAAAGTATGTTATTAAACGTATTGGTTCCTTCTCCATCACATTATCTCTTTGCTTTGGCATTAGGCATTCCTTCGTCCCGTTCTTCTCCCTGTCAAGGGAAAATACATACATACACACAATTCTCCCTTGACAGGGAGAACAGGACGAAGGAATGCCAGACGCGTAGCTAGAGCTTGGGGCGCCCGGGGCTATCCCTCAGATTGCAGCCCTTTACCTCAATCATTCAAGTTACATGCACATACATGACACGGTCAAAGGCTACACAGTTGAATACACCGGGTGAACTCTTTTTTGCTAAACACTTAGCGCCCTTGACGCCGGCTGTGGGTGGCAGTTATGAATTGTCTCACCATATAGTAGTGAGTAGTACGGTGAACAGTATGGGGCAGGTTACATGTAGCGTGAATAAGTGGACTAGACTTCCCATGGTCAGAAACAATTTCCAAAGGGGAATTCCTCCTCTGCACCAGGCTATTCTGAGTCCTAAGACCCCTAGTGTGCACAATCATGCATAGATCAGAACTATCAGTAAGCTTTCAGCATGTGGATTCCTGCTTCCTGGTCTGTTTCTACACAGTACTACAACTTCCTCCCATTTCCAGGTGAAGTAATTTCTCTACAGAAGCAGAGGTGGAGGCAGAGTTTGGGCGTCTGCACTGGGAGCCCAATCATGATGGGATCCGCAGACGTGGTGCTTAGCTGAGCACTTGTATCTCTGTGCCTGCAGTGTATAAAGTGAATTTATTTAACCCGAGACTACTATGAGTGACACTTTCTTTCAAGCAAAATCAAGCAATGTAGACGAAGGAAACAAATATCAGCTTTTACACCCATTTGAGCAACAAGAAACTCTAAGAAGATTTTAGAACTGCTGCAAAGCACCAGAAATGGCCTCTCTGTCCACGTGGGGCACAGCCCAACAGGAAGGATATGCGAGGGCCCAATATTAACATGTTACACACAGAGGCATCTGAGCTAAGTGTCACACAGTCTAAGCTGACTAGCAGAAGACAGGCTGTCAAACAGCATTTTGCATTATCCTCACAGGCTGAGGCTGGCACAGTAATTTCTCATACAACATAGCAAACAACTTAGGACTGTCATAAACATGTTTTGAATTAACCCCGGCGGTATTGAGAAATAAACCGCAAACGTAAAGGTGGGGACAGAAATACACACTTGGTCTCTATGAAGCAAAGCCCTTGCTCATTCACGCAAGCCTCTTCAATCACGTCGAGCCGTGGTCAATGTGTGGAGTGAATCTCCGTTTCTAAGATTCAGGAGCATCTTCCCCAGGGGAGAGTGGAAATGCCCGAGGGCCCAAGGAAGAAACGGAGTCCCGATGCACTGGAGCGCCAAGCTCATAGTCAGGGGCAACACTCATAGGAGCGCATCTGGGACCCTGGTTACTCTCTGCAGCAGGGTCCGGTCAGAGACGGGGGGGGGATCTTAAGATTACAATGCGGGCCACATCCCTGGCATATAGAGAGAACGATCCACTGCCCCTCTTTAGAATCCAGCCAGCAGACCACCATCCCTCCAGAGACCAGGGCGCAGAGCGGCACCTCAGGCGCTCGTACTTAATCAAATTCAGGAATCCTACTGGCCCGCAAGGAAAATAAAGTGTCAATTAAAATATATATATTATAATGAGAGTGCACTCACTTTGCGTGTAACAAGAGGGAGAGAGAGGACTACTTAGCTAGTCGAGTCCCCGAGGGTTTATATGTGATTAAACAAAGAGGACTAGCTTAAGTTGACCAAAGTGTTACAGTACTCAAATTAGTTCTGTCACGGGCACCTTGTTGGTGTATTCATGAAGCCCTCACCCGCCAACCTAGTTGATTGCATGCTTCATCATCGGGCCCACCCAGTGACACCTAGTATGTCACGGGTGTGCTACGACGCCTGATTACAGCGGAGCTGGTATATTGCCGAGAGTGCAGTGAGGTTGGGTGAGTTGTGATTTAAAACGGCTTGGTGGTGGTCCCAGTACCCAAGGGTAAATTAAATTTTAATAACTGGGCCGTCACCAGCGGTTAAAAGTAAGGCTACAGGATGCGTGAGGGTGGCGAGTTACTGCCCCCTGCGTCCTTCAGATTGCCCTCCTCCATTCCTATCCTGTGCATTCATGGTCTCCACTCAGTGCAGTAAATTCTGAAGTGGTCTCAGAGTGAAAAGCATGGCATAACTCCACACATATTGAATGGTATATTGAAACGCAGCTCTGCGCACAGATGAGGCACCTTTTAAATATCAGTAAATTAGTTCGAGGGGAGAACGATTATTTGTAAACCGAACAAAAAGTTGAACCAGCAGTGCTAAACATACAAGCCTCACTCCCCTTAGAATGGAGGAGAAAGAATACATTGAAGGAAGCTGGGATTTGGTTGGAAAGCAACTCCAATGGACATTCGGCTAGACATGGTACATTCAGTGACTGGCTCAGAATACAGCCAGCACCCAAGTCACAGCTTAGATATTTAGATGTAATAGTTAGGTCTAGTAAGGAATATGCTACTTACCAGTATGCATCTGTTCTTGGCATAGAGGGCTGCAGAGTGGTACATTATGAATAGATCGCCATCTGGTGTTGGGCTCGGATGATTGCACTTTGTTTTTCTCTTGGAGAGTCTTTGTCTTTTGGTGACTCCTCCCTTGGTTGGTAGTGCGCATGGGCATCGGCTCCATCCTTAGATTGTTTTGCCATAGTAGGGTTAGATGGAGTAGTATAGTAGAATACAGATAAGAATGCCCATGTAAGTGTATCTAAATAAGATAATGTTGGAACAGACACAGGTTCCCGGGGAGGCTGGGAGGGCATGTACCACTCTGCAGCCCTCTATGCCAAGAACAGATGCATACTGGTAAGTAGCATATTCCGTTCGAGGCATATGGGCTGCAGATGGTACATTATGAATAGACTATACAGCAGTTCTCTCCCTAGCGGTGGTCGCCCGTGTCTGTTGCAACTGTCTGAAACAATGTTTTTAGTACTGCTTGACCCACTCTAGCTTGTTGTGTTATATGCACATCTACACAATAGTGCTTTGTGAAGGTGTGCGGTGTAACCCAGGTAGCTGCTTTGCATATGTCATCTAGTGGAATGTTTCCCAAAAATGCCATAGATGCTCCTAGTTTACGTGTAGAGTGAGCTCTAGGAGGAACAGTTAATGTTCTCTTTGCCTTTAAGTAGCATATTTGAATGCATTTTACAATCCATCTGGCAATGCCCGCTTTGGAGATGGGATTGCCTTTATGTGCAGGAGAAAACGCAACAAATAGCTGTTTTGTCTTTCTGAACGTTTGTGTTCTCTCTATATAGTACAATATGGCCCTTCTAACGTCTAGTGTATGTAGGGCTCTTTCAGCTACTGTTTGTGGTTTTGGAAAGAAAACCGGTAATTCCACTGACTGATTGATGTGGAATGCTGAAATAACCTTCGGTAAGAATTTTGGGTTTGTTCTAAGAACCACTTTATTTTGGTGTAGCTGCATAAATGGTTCCTGAATCGTGAAAGCTTGCAGTTCGCTTACTCTTCTAAGTGACGTAATAGCTAGGAGGAAGGCCACCTTCCATGTGAGGAATTGTATTTCACACCTATGCATAGGTTCAAATGGTGGTCCCATTAGCCTGGTAAGCACTATGTTGAGATTCCAGACTGGGGAAGGTGGTCTTCTTGGTGGAATGACTCTTTTGAGTCCTTCCATGAAAGCTTTAATTGCTGGCACTTTAAACAGTGACAGATGCTGCCTGTTTTGTAGGTACGCCGCTATAGCTGCGAGATGAACTCGGATAGAGGTATATGCTAGATTACATTGCTGTAAGTGTAATAAATAGCAAATGATTTGTTTAGTGGATGCGTCCAGAGGGTTGATGTTCTTACTGTTACAGTGTATAGCAAACCTCTTCCATTTCGCTGCATAACATGCTCTGGTGGTAGGACGTCTTGCTTGCTTAATGATATCCATGCATTCTGGTGGTAAATCTAAATACCCAAACTCTATGACCTCAGGAGCCAGATCGCTAGGTTCAGTTGTTTGGGATCTGGGTGCATTATTTCTCCATGGTTCTGTGTAAGATGCATGGGTAGTAACCTTAGCTTTTGATGTGGTACTTGTGAGAGTTGTAGCAGCGTGGTGAACCACGGCTGTCTTGCCCATGTAGGTGCCACTAGTATCATTAGGAAAAAACATGAAAGGGTGTTCCCTAATAAACAAAGTACAGAAATTCAACCCACATCAGCGGCTAACCCACACATAATAATACAAAAGATTATATTCAAAAGAGTTTTTAATTTTCATTTTTTTCACATGTAAACATCAAAATATTTCTTTTAGATAAATTCATTTAAACATTAGAAAATTTAATCAAGGAACAAATGACAGTTTAAAAAAGCTAGGACACGCAAGATCAGTTTAAAGAAAGGCACCAAATTCATCCACTCGTACATACAAGCATCACTTTTATACCATCACTTCCACACACATGTATTCACATCCATATCAATCCACACAAAGACAAGAAAAGCGCCGACGCGCGTTTCGGACAAGTGCCATAAGAGGCTTCCTTCATCAGGGCGCACTTGGTAAAAACATGGACAGACACAGAATTAATGTCTGTGGCAAGGTCTTGAGAGGCGGTCCTAGGTAACAGCAAGGCTGAGGGAGGGTAATCTAGAAAGCTAAGGTTAAACGAGGCCAGTCGAGATATCCAGGGGCGGTCTATAGATAAATGAGAGACCTTATCCACACGATAAATAAACTCCAGTTTCCACAGGTCAGGAGGTTAAAATTTAAGGATGGCCCCACATAAGATCCAGGCGTTCACAGGGAGCAAGAATGCAGAGACAACAATTCCGCAGACAGCATAAAATATCTCAAAGTGATTGGCAAAAACTGTAGTTAATGCAGGAAATAACAAGGATGCCTTTTAAGCAGAAGGGAACGACCTTAAAGGAATGTACTCGGAGATGTTTGGTCGGAGGTAAAAAGGGGACAAGGAATATCCCGCAAGTACAGGAAGTCAATTCCAAAGGAAAATTGGGGGCCTGAATAGACCCGAAGGTCCGGATAGAAAGCGGCGTCCTCGCGGATGACAGACGCGGAGCTCCTTCTCCATGCAACGTGAAGGTTTTCGTCGGCCACTAGTATCATTGTCATTGAATGTTGCTGTAGTTTCCGAACCAGTAATGGAATTAGTGGTAGAGGAGGGAACGCGTAAGCAAATTTGTTGGACCAATTTATCCACAGTGCATTGCCCTGGGACCTTTGGTGTGGGTACCTGGATGCGAATTCTTTGCATTTTGCGTTCTGATGATTGGCAAACAGATCTATCTCTGGTTGCCCCCATCTTTGGAAGAATGGCTGTAGTATTTGGTCGTGCAGCTCCCATTCGTGTACTTGTTCTGACTGTCTGCTTAGGATGTCTGCTATTTGATTTTGAATTCCTGGTAGGTGTTCCACTAACAGGTAGATCTTTTGAGGAATGGCCCATCTCCATATGTCCTGTGCTAGTCTGGACAGTTGGAGAGAGTGCGTCCCCCCCTGTTTTTGAATATAATACATTGCAGTCATGTTGTCTGTTCTGATCAGGACTGCTTTTCCTGCTATTTGCATTTGGAAAGCTTTTAGTGCTAGAAATATTGCTAATAGTTCTAGGTAGTTGATGTGCTGTTTCCTTTGCTGCACACTCCACTTCCCCTGTACTGTGTATCTGTCCATATGCGCTCCCCATCCGGAGAGCGATGCGTCCGCTGTTATTATCATTTGTGGAATTGGCTCTAGGAACGACCTTCCCTTGGAAATGTTTTCTGTGTTCCACCACTTCAGAGAGCGATACGTCCGGTCGTTTACCAACACCAGATCTGTAATCTGACCTTGAGCCTGATTCCACTGTGTCGCTAGACACTCTTGTAGTGGGCGCATTTGTAGTCTGGCATGTGGTATTAGCAGTATGCAGGAGGACATCATGCCTAATAGTTGCATAAACACTCGTGCTGGTAGTGAGTGTTGTGGTTGAAATCTTTGTATTAGCCCGACCATTGTCTGTACTCTGATTGGGTTGGGGTATGCTATTGCCTTTTCTGTGTCTACTGTAGCCCCCAGGTATTGCTGAATCTGGTTTGGTTGCAGGTGTGGTTTTTTGTAGTTCACCGTGAACCCTAGGTGGTGCAGCAATTGAATTGTCTTCTGTGTGTTGTGAAGACATTCTTCCTTTGACTTGACCTTTATTAGCCAATCGTCCAAGTATGGGAAGACATGTATTTGTTGTCTTCTTAGGTGTGCTGCCACCACAGCTAG
This sequence comes from Lissotriton vulgaris, assembly GCF_964263255.1. NCBI lineage: Eukaryota > Metazoa > Chordata > Amphibia > Caudata > Salamandridae > Lissotriton > Lissotriton vulgaris. The sequence continues at coordinate 427,964,183 of NC_141693.1, forward strand.
ACATTTTGTGAAAACTCTTGGTGCTGTTGTGACACCGAACGGAAGGACTTTGAACTGATAGTGTTGTCCTTCTAACACAAACCTTAGGTATTTCCTGTGGGCTTTGTGAATTGGGATATGAAAGTAAGCGTCTTTTAGATCCAGTGTAGAAAGAAAGTCCCCTTTCTTCAGTAAAGGGAGTACTTGTTGGAGCGTGACCATGTGGAAATGCTCCGAATTTATGTACGCATTGAGAGGTCTGAGGTCTAATATCGGTCTTAGGGACCCGTCCTTTTTGGGGATCAGGAAGTATAGAGAGTATACTCCCGTTCCTTGTTGATCTTTTGGGACCTTCTCTATTGCATGCTTTTGTAGAAGTGCTAGAACTTCTTCTCTTAACAATGTTAGATGATCTTGACTCATTGGACGCTGTTTGGGGGGGATGTTTGGTGGGGTAGCTGTGAGTTCTAGGCAATAACCATGTTGGATGATTTGTCTCACCCACTTGTCTGACGTGATGTTTTCCCAGACAGGTAGGAACTGTGATAGACGTCCCCCGACCGGTGTTATGTGGTCTGGGGGGAGTTCTATGAAGTCACTGTTTTGGTGTTGAGGCGTTGCGGTTGTTATTATTTCCGCGGCCTCTACCCTTATTGTTGTTACCTCTGTAACTGCCTCTTGAATTACCTCTGGGTGATGTTGGTGTGAAAGATGTGGATTGCTGATTTGTTCCTGTGTTCTTTGAGCCCCCTCTATAGGTGGATCTACGAAAGGAACCTCTGTGTGTTGGCTGTTGCAATGCTCCCATTGACTTAGCCGTTTCCGTATCTTTCTTCATTTTTTCTAATGCCTCGTCTGTGCTTGAACCAAACAATGTTTTCTGATCAAATGGTTTGTTCAATAGGGCTGTTTGCACTTCTTGTTTGAATCCAGAGATTCTAAGCCATGCATGCCTTCTTAGCATGACACTGGTATTAATAGACCTTGCTGCAGTGTCTGCTGCGTCTAATGCACACTTAATGGAAGTATTGGTTATTATTTTACCCTCCTGTATTAATTGATCTGCCTTTTTCTGGTGTTCCTTTGGGAGATGTATGAGAAGTTTTTCTAACTCATCATAATGTGCCCTGTCGTAACGTGCGAGTAGTGCTTGTGTATTTGCTATACGCCAGCTATTCGCTGCCTGTGATGCTACTCTTTTGCCTGATGCATCTATTAACTTCGACTCTTTATCTGGTGGAGGTGCCTCTCCTGTAGATAGTGAGTTTGCTCTTTTGCGAGCGTTTGAGACCACCAGCGAGTCTAGGGGTACATGTCCTCTAATAAAAATTGGGTCCTTTGGAGCCGCTTTGTATTTTTTATCAATTCTGGGGTTTAACACCCTGGCTCTCACTGGGTTTTCGAAAATTTCCTCTGTGTGACTAAGAAGACCCTTTAACATAGGAAGAGTACCTGATGTTATCTGTGCATTAGGTAGAGTCTCTAACAAGAAATCTTCTATTTGAGGTTCTGTGTGCATATCTAGCTTGTGATATTTTGCTGCCCTATTAATGAGCTGCACAAATCCTGTGTTATCATCAGGTGGTGAAGGCTTTGAGGGATATAACTGTGGGTCGTTGTCCTCATCTGACCCTACATCATAGTTTTCCCATGGGTCCTCCTCATCTGGGATAGTTTCGTCATCCCCTTGAGGTTCTCCCTCCCCTAGATCACTGTCTACATCTGACTGAGGTGTAGCTGGTCTTGGTGTGGAAGGTGTAGGAACATTTGGCTTATTGTGAGGAATAGGAGAAGAGGGTGTGACTCTTGGACGAGGAGAAGCAGGAGGAGTTATATTTGTCCCCATTGTTCTCTTTTTTGGAGGAAGAGGTTTATCTTCTGACTGTTCACTCTCTCTTCTTTGTGACCACTTTCCCAGTTTGTGGATCAATAAACAAGATCTTTTGTTTGGGATCTGTCTGTTGCTCCTGAATCGGTACCGAAGGTCCTGGTTCCGAGAGGTGCTTTTGTTTTCGATCTTCAGATCTTGTTGTTTTCGGCACCGAATGTTTGCTCGATTCCGACTTTCTCGGTATCGAGTGTCTCTTGGGCGATAAGTCGTATTTGTGTTTCGACATGGAATGTCTCGATACCGAGCTTTCCTTTGCATGTAGCCTCGGTGTCGAAGTCGATGTCGCCCTTTTGTCGGATCCGACATGGTGGGAGTCCGAGTGTTTCGGTTTCAGTTTCGGTTTCGTTGCCGGGCCCGAAGGCGGGGCGTCGGAAACTTTTTTCAGCGGTTTGACCGGGCCCGAGGGCGGGGTCGTTACCGCACGGGGTCGGTTTTTCGGTAAGGGGACGTCTTCACTCACGGTTTGTTGATCGATGAGTTCCTCGGTCTCCGACTGGTCCCCTTCCGACCCCGACTGTTGTTCTTCTTCCTCGATTTGGTCGTCTCCGAACAACTCCGGGATCGCTTCCGCCTGCATTCTGGAAACCTCGTGTCTTCTAGCTCGACGATTCCTAATCGTTAGCTTGGAGGAGAATGCTGCGCAGGCTTCGCAGTCCCTGGATTCGTGTTCAGGCGATAGACAGAGGTTGCACACCTCGTGTAGGTCCTTGTGTGGGAACTTAGCACCACACTTTGGACATTTTTTGAATGGAGTCCTTTCCATGGACCCCGGGCTTGACTGCGTCGAAAAAGGCCACCTGTTCTTCGACGTAGATTCAAGTCTTTCTCTTCGATTTTTTATTTGCAACGCGTCAAAATGGAAAATGAACGCGTTCGATAACAATACCGTCGAATTGGAAAGGGAATACGCGTCGATAAATCACTTTCTTCTGAAGTTGATCTGGAGCGTCTCGATCCTCATCCGAACCCGATGGCGGAAAAAAACAATCTAAGGATGGAGCCGATGCCCATGCGCACTACCAACCAAGGGAGGAGTCACCAAAAGACAAAGACTCTCCAAGAGAAAAACAAAGTGCAATCATCCGAGCCCAACACCAGATGGCGATCTATTCATAATGTACCATCTGCAGCCCATATGCCTCGAACATTAAAATATCCACATCTTCAATTAATCCTGTATCACAGTATTAGATGCGAGAGACTGGGCAGAAAGTGACAGTTAAAAAAACAAAACTGGAATGCAGATGTTAAGAATCACCACTGTGATTGTAAAATTCATTTATACAGTGCTTACTACCCATAGCGGGGTGTTGAAGTACTTGGTTTAGTATGTTTAGTAGAATTTAGAGTAGGGATAGAATGATGGAAATTGAAATGAAAGGGGAAGTTGTAAGTTATTTTTGTAAGTAGTTAATGTGTGTGCCTGTTAGTTGGGAGAGTTTGAGAAGGAGGTTTGGGAGTTCATCATAGAAACCTTTTGGATGAGTCAGAGAGGAGGGATGAGATAGATTTATTTTAAACAAATCCGAAAACAAACGTATACATATATATTCAACATCCGCTAAAGATTTAGGGCCATTTGTAGGTAATTTGTGTTTTGCGATTCTCAAATACACCTCTCCGGCGCAGATCCGCCTTGAACTTGGGTTGGTTAAAGAAGAGCTTTCACGCAAGGGAACATACCTCAAGACCTGGTATAAAATAAGCAGAGGGGATGCAAACACCCTTAATGCACTCCTCTGGAAAGAACTACAAAGTAAAAACGACAGCCCAGCAAGACTCTTTTTGGAGAACGCCATCAACCAACTGGGGGCAAGGCAGCTATGGGAACTGCAGGAGAACCTAGCAAGCTTCAAAAAAACTAAATAAAATCGTTAAGAAAGAATCCCTTCAAGACAAAGCTTCATTAGCTAAGCGAGCACATGGCTGGCTGACTTTACAAACTTATAACAAACTTACTCCACAGGCGTATTTGTCGACTAGTTTTTCTAAAACAACAAAAGAATCATTTCTAAAACTACGACTGGGAGTACTACCATCAGCGGACCACATGGCCCCGTGGCTGCTCCCCCCAAAACCAGCAATATGCCGCCTGTGCGGAACGCACGAGGAAATCATCACCCAACTCATCACCATCTGCAAAGAGCTGCTGAAAGTGCGGTTGAACTTATTGGGACCCTTATTTATAAAAAAAGGTAACAGGACCTGCAGAGAAGCAACATTGGCCTGCTTGAGTGGCGATGACGTGCAAATGACCTGTCGATTGGTAAAATACCTCTGAGTGTCAGAATCCAGGTTCAAATCATCGAAAGACCAAACACACACCGACACAACCCCCTCAACATTGTCAGCCTCTAAACATCAGGACGGCCTAAAGACTTAAACTGACCCGGAACACTGAAGCATCACCTCAATGAGGTACGATATAGGGAGAGGGCCAGCCCGTCCCCCATAGTAAAATATAGGGGAAAGGAATTGATAGATCGTACTGTTTTTAACTTGTCTTTTTTATAATCTGTTTATAATCTTTTTTTTTTTTTTACTGCCGACGGCTATTTGTAATGGTTTTTATTAACTGTACAATAAAGCACTGACTGACTGATTATCAAATTGCGATTTTTAGGGAATCGCAATTTGAGAATCGCTAAACGCAATGTAGGTAGGATTAGCAAATTTTTTTGCGAATCCAGCTTATTCCTTATTTGCGAATCGCAAATTGAGATTCACAAATAAGGAATACCTTCTCATTCATTCCTATGGGCCAGAAGGCCCATAGGAATGAATCGGAAGACATTCTCAATTTGCGATTCTCAATTACAGAATCGCAAATTGAGAATGCAATTTCAGGGTTGCAAGGGTGTCAATAGGACACCCTTTTGCACCCCTGAAATTAACTTGTGTGCACATGTGGCCCACATACATGCCCTAAGGGAATGTATGTGACCCACATGGCACTTTAAAAAATGCCAAAAAGTGCATTTTTCAAAGAAATCGCAAATTACCACCAACCTGAAGTTGGTGGTATTTTGCAATTCCTTAAGCCAAAATTCGCACAAATTGGGTGCTTTCTACATTGCATTTAAGGAATCGCAATTTGCGATTCCTTAAATACAATTGCAAAATAAGGAATCACAAATTTCGCGATTCTTTATTTTGCATGTGGGTTTTTGGGTGCTACATAGCACACTGCCCTAATTGCGATCGCAAATGCTGAAATTCTGGGAATTTCATTATTTGCGAGCGCAATTAGGCTTCCTACATATGGCCCTTAGTGGCTTGAGTAAAACCCTCTCTATAAATACCCACATATACATACAAGCAGGAGTACTTACATGGTCGGACATGCGCATTTATATTGTGATGAAATGCCAATGTTTCCCCCCATAAATGTAATTAACATATATTTATACATTTGCTAAAGTTTAAGTAGCAGGTCTAAATCTCTATACATAAACCTATATGTACATCGAAGCAACAATTATGACAGTCTGATATATACATGTATCTTGCTGTGATATAAATTTTTCCAGTCCTTATTCAAATGTATCAACCTATTATCAAGATGCATAGTTCAATGCACAACGAACATGAATAACAGCCTCATCTCCATATCAATAGAAGCATAGTTTGTCATGCGAGTATTCTGTTGTCGCACACAGTTTCATTTTGAGTATAGTTGTTGTGTGGGAAGAGCCAGCTCTTGACTAATATTCTGAGGTCAAGTTGGTCGTCAGTGGATCTTATGTTTGTGGGCAGCGAAATCCATAGTTTGGCTGCTTGAACAGAGTAAGATGTTCCACCCAACTTTTTAGGTCGAGCCTAGCGGCAACGCGAATGCACTACTTGCTCTGCAAGGCATGCTGTATTAGGGTATGCACTAGAAACCCCGCCCACTCTCCGCTTATATTTCTCATTGGCTTTGTGTGATTGTCCTTCTTAAATGATGGCTCCCGATTGGTACATAGGTTTGTTAGTCCCTCCTTGGTACTGCCTTGTCTCCATTTGTTACCGCCCATAAGGACTGGATCTTTTACTCATGTTACGAGGTCTGCTTTACCTTGGCTGTGTAGGTTTAATATACAAGGGAACCCAAAATGATGGCCAAGGACCATGGGTTAAGCTTCTAATTTTATATTACAAAGGTCCTAGGTTTATAGTAATATCTAGAGGATTAGTTTTCACAGGCTAAAAATAAAGACTGTGTTTTTTTGCTTTAGTGTCCAGCCGGACCTAAACGTATTTATTTTCAAAATAAGGAGGATAGACAGCATCAAGCGAAACCATTTCGCACATTAATAACTGGGCACAAGCCTGTACCAAGTCAGAGGGAGACAAATACAAGGAAAAAAGACAAAGAGTTCACAGGCAAACGAGGAGAACTGGGTGGCTTAAATTACAATGCAAGAAATTCTTGAATAAGCACAAACCCACAGTAACTGCCGGGAAATTAAAAAACATACAACAGGCAGTACTGCACAACAGTCGACGAACGTTTCGATCCCTATCTCCAATGATGTACTGGGATCATCTTCAGGACTAGAATTAATTTTGCCTGAGTTATCAAGTGAGCCTGTAGGGTATAAACAGGAGGGAAAAAGAAAGGAAAAAAGGTTTTTTCTGTATCCATTAATTACAGTGTACGTGCTGAAAGACTAATGTGCTAGTCAACAACCATTTTCCATGCAAGGTGCAGTCGGGTGTTCCCAAAGGGCACGGAACTCATTGTGCTCGTGTTTGGGATGCATAATAAGAACGGGCGAGCAAGGCATACCGCGTAATTTTATGGCAGTGGTGCTAGGTGGCGGGGAATATGTAATACTCATGGTGGGGTATCGTGGTGATGGGGGTGAAAGAACGGCGAATAATTACCACGAACTGGGCCGGGTGGGCCAGTAGTGGGGGAACCAGTTTCCAATCAGTTCCAATTAATGTTGATACCTGAAAGGATTAAATGTGGTTAATATTCATATGTGGCAGGTAATTCAAGGTACTGCCTGTTCCAAAAAAATATAAAACCACAATTACCAGGTGACGATTTCAAAAGTACCAAAAGGAGGGTAAGAGACCGGTCAGCATCAATCGATTTTATTCGTGACCTAAAACGGGTGAATTACAATCCGGAGTTAGGGGTGCTGCAATTATGCCAGAGTGACAATTTTGGTGCACTGTAGGTAAAGAGACACATTACCGGGAGAGCCTAGCGTGTAGCATGGGCTCGGTACAGGACTTCGGTGATGGGCGAGGATAATCTGTGAACAAAGACGCATGGTGTAAGATTAAGACTGGGGGCAATACGCGAGTGAGTAGTGATAAGTGAGGATAAGAAGTTTACCGTAACCGGGATTCGGTTTACGAGTAAGGCGTTAGATGGAGCCTTCCGTGCGAGCCTGCAATAAAAAACGCACATGAGTCATGTCGCGGGTATCTAACAGACTCGTTTGGGTCCATGGGGAGGCAAAGTTCTGACGAGAGCTTACCTTGAATCGCTCGTAGAGGGGCCTCAATGGGGTCCCGTCAGTGCAGCACGATGGCCGAATGGTGAGCGTCTACATGCGAAGACGTCCATATGTTGTATTACAACAAGGGTAGAAAGCGAGGAAGGGCTACAAGCGGAGTGCTGGTGTCGGTCGCCATCTTGGAATGGTGAACCATTAGAGTCAAAAGTTAAGATTTTAAATTTATTACAGGGTGACCAATGTGGAGGCCTTTGCAGTGTGTGCCAACGGGGAAAGGGACAGTTTGCATGCATTATGTACGGGCTTGGCTACCCGGCATAACCCGTGATAGTGATGGACAATAACCTGTGGGAAGTGAAGGCGCCATTTCGGAGTGGTGGAGCGGAGTTGAAGTGAATACAAGGAGGAGTGAGGTTGCCATCAAATGATACGCAGTGCCCACGATCTAAAGCTAGTTCTATTGAAAATCAGACACTTGTCGAACAGACTGACATTTCAAAGATTATTACATTCTCATAGACAGACAATTATTTCGTATGCTCATATTCCGAGAGGATCAAGTGGCAAGATTATATAAGGCTTGTCCAGTCCTCAGTCCTGTTGAGGCCATCCTGGATTGAGTTGAACTGTATGATGGACTTCAGTTCTTCCTTATTCAGTAATTGTCCCATATTTCCACCTCTTGGAGGGAGTTTCAATACTTTCAGCACTGTCCATTTCAGTTCATTATCAGCGTGTTTCTGAGCTGCAAAATGTTCCACCAATGGTGCATTCGGGGTGCCGCACCTGATGCGGCTCCTGTGTTGTCCAATGCGAACTTTTACCTTTTGGCTGGTCTGCCCTATATACACTTTCTGACAAGGGCACAAGATTAGGTAAATAACATTGCAAGTGTTGCAATTAGAGAAGGAACGACATTGTATAGTGATGTTATTAAAAGTAAAACTTTTTCCTTCTATCGTGGTGTCACAGCAATTACACCCGCCACATTTCGCATGCCCAACAATGGGGGACAGACCCCATACATTTTCAAGTGTAGATGATGGTGTAGATGGTGTAGATTCGCCGTTCTTTCACCCCCATCACCACGATACCCCACCATGAGTATTACATATTCCCCGCCACCTAGCACCACTGCCATAAAATTACGCGGTATGCCTTGCTCGCCCGTTCTTATTATGCATCCCAAACACGAGCACAATGAGTTCCGTGCCCTTTGGGAACACCCGACTGCACCTTGCATGGAAAATGGTTGTTGACTAGCACATTAGTCTTTCAGCACGTACACTGTAATTAATGGATACAGAAAAAACCTTTTTTCCTTTCTTTTTCCCTCCTGTTTATACCCTACAGGCTCACTTGATAACTCAGGCAAAATTAATTCTAGTCCTGAAGATGATCCCAGTACATCATTGGAGATAGGGATCGAAACGTTCGTCGACTGTTGTGCAGTACTGCCTGTTGTAGGTTTTTTAATTTCCCGGCAGTTACTGTGGGTTTGTGCTTATTCAAGAATTTCTTGCATTGTAATTTAAGCCACCCAGTTCTCCTCGTTTGCCTGTGAACTCTTTGTCTTTTTTCCTTGTATTTGTCTCCCTCTGACTTGGTACAGGCTTGTGCCCAGTTATTAATGTGCGAAATGGTTTCGCTTGATGCTGTCTATCCTCCTTATTTTGAAAATAAATACGTTTAGGTCCGGCTGGACACTAAAGCAAAAAAACAGTCTTTATTTTTTACCTTGGCTGTGAGCACTATTTTGTTTAATGGGGGTTTTTTTTTTGCCGCGCGGTCCGCTTTCACTTTAGCGCGACCGTGCTTCTTTATGTAATTAATTTGCAGCCCCCCATATGTGCCATTGTGCCCATGGGTGTCTGCAGGGGGGCGGGGGGGGGGGGGGGGCAAGGAGGGTTGCTTGCCCCCCCTGGAGCTACCCTCCTTGCCCCCCCCCTGCAGACGCCCATGAAAACCGTGACTTCAAGACAGGGTTCTCACTCTCTCTCCTCTCCTTTCTTTTATTTGCTTCCCTGTGAAATGGATCCAAAAAATAAAGACGCTTTTGCTGGAAATGTCATATTTTTCTGACATTTTAATTCCAAAGTGCAGCATTGGGAATAAAAGGATAAAAATATGAAAAATAGATAAATAACTAAATAAATGTAAGACCGAGTGGTAGCAAACTGGCCAAACTGATTTTATTCACACTGAAACACATTAGAGCCACTTTTACAGAGTTTGCCAGTGAAGCGCTATTTTTGTTTCCTTGTCGTTGTTTTCCCTGGACTTGAAACTAGTGCACCAATCCTGGAGGTACTGCAATGTGTGGATTGGAAAACAAAATGTGTACTGCGGCTCTGCGTCCAGGTATGTGGTCTTTTTACCATACTGCTTACCTTTTTTAAGGGTATAACTAATGGACATTAAAATGGGTCCATTCAAGGCCCTGTAGTTGTGTCCTTAACTTTTCAGGCAAAAGCACTCACTGATTTCTGAATAGTGAGTGTAAAAGCCTTAAGGTAACCATGTTGTTCCTGCTTACATTTCCCATGGTTTGCTAAATTTTGCATTCCCTATAAGTGTATGCTTTTTCCAGGATGTGGTTACTTTTTTTTTTGTAGGCCACTTATTGCTCTTGTCTAGTGCGTAATTTAAATTGAGCCTCATCCAGGTGTTTATAGCGGGCAACAATTGGGTTGTAGTTGAAGACAGTGGAAGTTTTTCTCAGTGGGGCAGTACGGTGTTCAGTGGGGGAGAGGATGTGGCACTATGGTCAGAGCTGCTGAATTTGGAACTGGGAACCAGGTTCAGCCTTACTAACCAGTCCACCAGACCACTCTCCTGTGAAAGCACAATCACATGCTAGACCTTAGAAGGCTTAGCAAAACCTTAGAAGGTGACAAGTGTAGGTTAACCTTCAAGGCTTGTCCACCACTATCCATACTGAAATTCACCTCCAGTCTTGAGGGCAGGCCTATGAAGCAGCACGCCCTAGAACAACAGTCACTGAGGTCACAGCACCCTTGAGAAGGGCCAGCAAGAGGGCGGTGCAACCAGTGTGACTGCACGGGGTGCTGACTTTAGGTGGAGGCATGTTTGCAAGTATATTGTGGTTTTAAAAATGCTTGCTGCCTCCTTCCTAGCCTCCAGCAATTTTCGGTAACAATAAAAATGTCAGGATGATTAATGTTCTTCCTGGAGAGAGATCCGAATTTTGTCTAGTGGAAGTTTTGACTCATGAAAGGTAGCTCAGAGGGTTAATGTACCGGCTGCAAAGAACATGCCCCATGCAGATCACAAAGTGCACATAATGTAAATAGTTCAGTGGGCTACTGCTTTGTGAGAGAGATCCTTTTGTTACTTGCAGTTTATAAGTTAAAATCCTAACTTAGAACAGTGAGCTATTAACTGTCATCTAAGAGCTGCATACAAACTGCAAGGTATAAATTAGAGCGTTATGTTCCCTGGACCTGTGATGTGCCGCTGCTGCAGGCGCCGCATGTCCCACACATTTAGGGGCCGGGCTTCCGCATAAGGGAGCGTTAACGGCCATTATTGTACCCCTAAACGTGGGCACGTTGTCAGTTTGACATTCACTACACGTAGAGGGACTCTAAGTTTCTTTTAAAAAATAGTTAACATTTGGACCTGTACATTTTATTTTGTATAAATTGATTGAACATGTGTAAAATTTAGCAATGCCCAGGGAATTCTAGTAAAGGGAGCACCCATTGGCGAACAACTAGCGTTTGTGATTGCTGCATTATTTATTACTAACTTTGTGCTTTACCTTTGGATAAAATGTATCATGAATTCTAGCACCAAGAAGCCAATATTGGTAAATGGGTGCTACAAATAATCCCCAACATACACTATTCATACAGTAAATTCAATCTGGTGCTTTAATCATAGGGTGTTTTAAAGTATTCTGATAAAAATCAAATCGTGCTGAAGACAGCCTTGATTGGTGTTGGAACGAGGACCCAGAAGTCTGCACACCTAGGAGACCGAGATAAAGAACCTTGTCGGAAAGTTTCGCGTTTTCCCTACAGGTGGTGTTTGTTGGCCTGTGGCAGGGTCAGTCACATGTCCTGGATTCCTGACATTTAATTGAGTCTATCCCAGTTCTGCGCCCCAGTGTTTGTGCCCCACCTGGCACACATGTCAGAGAATGGTGATGTAAAAATTTTGCCCATCCCTGGAAAAATTTCTGCGGACGCCCATGCTTGTGCCTCCCACTGCCCCTGAATTAGGTTCACTCGGTGTCCCGAACAGCACACTGCACAAGCTCTGCCTCGGCAGCTCCATGGCCTTGTATATAGGAATTTTGAGGTGGGGGAGCCATTCTCAAGCGCAGGTTCTGTTGCTGTATGTATTTGTTGATTTCCTAGCTGATTAACCCCTTCCATGCTCACGACGAAATGGTTCCGTCAGGAGCACACATTCCAAAAATCCCTTTGCTGTAAACAGCAGAAGGATTTCCCATTTTATTTGTTGCTTTGGGAGGTGGGGAAGAGCTTCCCCGACCTTCCAAAGTATGGTCAGGGTTTTCATTGCAATGACGATCGAGCGCATGGCGCGCCTTCGTCATTACACTGAAAACGAAACAAACTTAGTTTCAGTTTCAGTGCTTGTGGGGTTAACTCAGCCCCCCCAAGCACCAGAAAACATATGAGATGTTGTGTTGGAAGGAAAGGGGAGAATCTCCCCTTTCCAATGGTACCCTTCCTCAGAGGATCCCTGCTTGGGGACAGCCCCGGGAGGACGATCTCCAGCAGGGATCCACCCACAAGGGAGGGGGGGAACTGCCCCTTGGGCAAGGATCTTTGCTCTTCCATACAATTTTGCCAGACAGCCAAGCACCCTAGACACAAGGTATCGTGGAATCACTGTGCCTGCACAAATGTCCTATCCCACAGCGTTCCCCGTCAGTCTCCAGAGTAAAATGATACCTCACTTGTGTGGGTGGGGAAAGGGCCTGTGACTGGGAAGAGCCAAAAACATAGGGAGTAAGGGTATAGCACCGAGAATTTTAAGTGCTACATTTTTTAAAAAATAAGTTTCTGCCAATTCTGCATTGGACACCCACACAAGTGAGGTATTATTTTACTCAGGAGACTAATGGGAACGCTGTGGGGTGCCAGCCCAGTGATTCCACACAAAAATATGTGGTAAAAGTGGTTTTTTTTTCCCAGCTAAATTTGAGGTTTGCAGGGGGTTCTGGGTAGGAAAACGTTGGGTGTTCACGCAAGCCACACATCTCTGGACTCCCCCGGGTGATTAGTTTTCAGAAATGTGTGGGTTTGGTAGTTTCCAAAGATGGCCACCGAGTCCAGGGTCAAAAACCCAGGAGATCCCCCTTGCAAAACCAGGTTGTTTTGTGATAAGTAATTTTGATGTCTCCTTAATACGCTTCGGGCCCTTACCTGTCGCAGGGACTAGGCCTACCCCCACGAGTAAGGTACCCTGTTTCTCAGAAGACTTTGGGGAATGCGGGGTGGGTGGAATTTTGTGGATCCACACTGATTCCAGAACTTTCTACCACAGAAATGGGAGGAAAAATTTAACAAAGTTTGAGGTCTGCAAGCAATGTTCCCTCTAATTTTTTTCCTCTGTGTGCGGCAATGGAGGGTCTCTGTGCGCTGCAACCATGGCTATATGCGCCAGGAACTAAACCGCTAGGGTCTGCGGCGCCAAATGGCACTCAAAACGTTTACTTTAAAAAGTGAAAAGATGGTGCATTTTCACACATACAGCGCCACAATAAGGGTCTTAAGGGCAGTTTGCAAATTTATTGTATTGCCTGTATTTTCATTTTTGTGTGACTGCTGTTTCATGTCTTCCCCGCTGCCTGTACGTGGTCCGTGCCCCTTATTCTTCCCTCTGTTCATCTCACTGTCCCAGTGCTCTCTGCCCGGTCTTTCCTTCTGTACCCCTCACTGCCCGTGTTTCTGCCCAGTTTTCCCTTCTGTTCCCCTCGCTGCCCCCGTGCCTCTGCCCGTTCTGCCTTCTTTTCTTAGCTGCCCCTATATTTCTGTATTCTGCTTCTGTGCCATTAGTTTTTTGTGCCCGTCTGCCCTCTGTGCCACTCGTTTTTCCCGCATTTTTATGCCTTTCTGCCCTCTGTTCCAATCGTTCTGTGCCTTTCTGCCCTGTGTTCCACTCATTTTTCCCTTCATTTTTTGTGCCTTTCTGCCCTCTGTTCCACTCGTTTTTTGTGCCTTTCTACCCTCTGTTCCACTTAGTTTTCTCCTTATTTTTTGTGCCCTTCTGTCCTATGTTCCACTCGTTTTTTGTGCCTTTCTGCCCTCTGTCCCACTCGTTTTTGTGCCTTTCTGCCCTCTGTTCTGAAGAACCGGGTTTTAGAACCCAGGGGCACGCTTAATGTCTTCGGGTTCACCGGTCTTAGAATACAGAGACACGGGATACTTCTCGGTGACGTCAAAGATCAAATTTATTGGCTGTAACCAGGAACAGAAGTCTACGAAGCACAACACGGGTGGTTCGCGAGAGACTGCACAATTTCGTATTGCGAGACATCGTCTTTTATGCCAAAAATCACATTCCTGATTAGCAACAATTATTTACGAACTGTCCAATCACAAGTGACATTTTAAAAAGTATCGTATAACGACAAGCCCACTTTCAGTTGTCCAGCCCATCATGAATTACACCAGAAAACCCAGCATTCTTGCTCGGACAGGCCGGACGAACCCATAATAAAAGGACCTCAACCCAAACCATAAATAGGCCATAAAATAAGGAACAGAAACAGATGAAAAGCAAGATAGACGGGTGTGTGCATGTACCATAAACTCAGCAATGTCCTGCTCTTTGATCTCTATCTTGACCAGCTGCCGAACAAGGAACTGGCTCAACAAGGTTAGCTTCGGGAAATGGAGTCATTTCGCTCAGGTCACACAGAAGTCAGCTAAAGGTGTACGTGTCCCAAAAACTCGCTCGGCAGTAGTCATCGGCCTATGTGAGGCCAACCACAAAATGGCTGCTGAACACAAAATGAAACTCGAAGGTTCGAACGAAATCCCTGAATACACAGTGAATCCATCAATCGAACATGACGAAAACACTTGTACATGCCGCACTCGTCATTTGCGGTTCGCGGATACCAAAATCGTCCCGATACGACGACCTTTATTGAACGGGTTCAGAATCACGAAACCTCAGTTCCACTTGTGTTTTTTGTGCTTTTATACCCTCTGTCCCCCTCGTTTTTTCTGCCTTTCTGCCCTCTGTCCCACTTGTTTTTTCTGCCTTTCTGCCCTCTTGCTTTCAGTTCAGCTCGTTTCCCCAGCAGCTGTGGCCTTTGGTTTAAGTATTGCTGTTAATCAGAGCCCCTTCACGGGCTCCGATTAACAGCAATACTTAAACAAAAGGCCACAGTCTGCCCCGCGCTTTACTAACAAAAGCATAGAGACAGTTTCCAAACACAGCGTGTACTAAAGTACAAGCTGTGTTTGGAAACGGAGCACGCTTTTGTTAGTAAAGCGAGGGGCAGACTGTGGCCCCTTGCTTTTTTAAGCGGCTGGCAGCGCGACTCTCTCTAGCGATGTCCTGTGTCTATAAGGGATTCTGAGTAACAGAACCAGGTGAGAGCCAGACAAGTCACCCCATGCTGGTATCCCCTGAGAGTCTAGTTTTTGCAGAAATGTAGAGGTTTGCTAGGTGCCGGCAGAGCTAGGGCTCAAAATCTACAGCTAGGCAGAAAGAGGGGTAATTTTGACTGCAAAAATAAAGTGAGGTACAGTTTTTTTATCAGGAGCCTTAGGGTAACACAGAATTGCAGAGCAACTGTTATTACCTATTGGCTTTGATGCATTTCTGCCTTCCAAATGAAAGACTATGTGTAAAAAAAAGGAGTCTAGTGGTACTGGGCCTTTAATATATGAAGGGGCAGCTTTATATTTTTTCTCTGAGGGTTAATGACCAGAGTTCTGACTGGGTCTTTGAAGACTTCAGGGGCATGCTTGATCACTCCTTTAAGCATGGTTAAAATGGATGAAGACCTTTGTGCATTATCAAATATATCCATCAGGAAGTCTTCAACACGGTCTGTATAAATGTCTACCTCATGATATTGTGCAGCCCTGTGAATTAATTCATTAAACCCTATAGTGTCTTCTGGTGGGGAAGGCCTTGAGGGGTATATGTCATCCTGAGGGACATTTGGAACATCCGGGGTGGTATAGTTGTCCCACGGGTCTGGGGATCCTGTGGGAGTGGTTGGATCAGGTATGTTACCCCCCCCCATATCATAAGAGCGATCATCCCTGTGTGGTGTGATAGGGGATGCTGGAGAATACTGTGGTACAAGAGGTGGTGGTGATGGTACAGGTGAAAGAGAAGCGGAAGGCAGACTTAAGGGAGAGGTAGCCATGTCCTTCTTTGAATGCGGAGCTGGAGCGGATGTGTCCAGTGGTCGCTTTTTTGGAGCCAAAACTAGGTGTCCAGTGATTGGGTCATTGGCCAGAGTATTTTGAGCGGGGTCTGGATAGGGTAAATCCACTGCCTGGGATTGATCTTTTGGTGCAGAGGAAGTTTTGTGCACCGCGATGGCTTGTTTTGGTTTCT
The DNA here is from genome assembly GCF_964263255.1 of Lissotriton vulgaris. NCBI lineage: Eukaryota > Metazoa > Chordata > Amphibia > Caudata > Salamandridae > Lissotriton > Lissotriton vulgaris. The sequence goes on from NC_141693.1 coordinate 427,980,092, forward strand.
TGGCTATGTCTTTTACCTGGGAGGCAGCAGTCTTTTTCGGCTCTGAAGCTTTTTTCGGTTCAGAGTGTTTTTTCGGTTCCGGTATGGTTTTTGATCAGACAACTTTTTCGTATCTGATGATTTTTTCGGTTCCGGTGGTGTTTTGGAATCCGAAGCGGGTTTGCTTGGATCCTGGATGGGTTTCGGTGCCGAAGGAGTAGTAGTGGGCTTCGGTGCCGATGTTTTGGATGTCGGGCCGTTGTCTTTTTCGGTGCCAGTATGTGTGCGCCAGTATGTGTGCGCCTGCACCGTGTGACGGTCGATTTGAACTAGAGTCGCCTGAAGGCTTGGTTAGCTTCTTAGCCGGGCCCGAAGGTGGGGCAGTAGAAGCAGTTTGACAGTGTGCACCTGAGCTGGAGGGCGAGGGTGTGACCGGGGCCTTCTGTGTCGAGGAGGGGTCGGGGTCGACTGTCTTACTTACGACCCGCTGCGCTGGAGTGATTTCCTCGACTTCAGAATCTTCTGCTTCGTAGCTGCTGTCGACGTCTTGCTGTTCTGGGACGTTGACACCTTCCTCGAAGATGTCGTCCGGAATCGGAGCTGAAGATCTTTGATCCATTGATCTTTGAGCCATTCTTCTCCTCGCTCTTCGGTCCCGGATAGTCTTTTTGGAGCGGAAAGAGGCACAAGCTGAGCAGTCTTCCGCCTCGTGCACCGGAGAGAGACAGAGGTTACACACCTCATGAAGGTCAGTGTGGGGAAACTTCGACCCACATTGAGGACACTTTTTAAATGGCTTCCTTTCCATGAGCTGGAGTCGAGGCCTAGGTAGGCCCGAAGGCAGTCGACGATGACCGGAATAGAGATCCTCGATGTTTGAAGAATCGCGTCGACTTGAAAAGCGATCAAAACTAAGTTTTGTAGTTTGGTGAGGATTGCGCACCGAAGGAAATCGGTTCCAACATGGAGCGCTGGAAAAACATCCAAGGCCGGTGGTGGAAAAAAATAATCTGGGGATGGAGCTGATGCCCATGCGCAGTATCATCCAAAGGAGGAGTCACATATCCCGTGACTCTTAAAGACTTTTCTACAACAAAACAAACTGCAAACATCCGGGCCCAACACTAGGTGGCCATCTATGCATAGTGTGTAATCTGCAGCTCATATGCCTCGATCATGATTTTTTATGACAGCATTTACGCACAACAGGGACATGTGGTGGTGCCATATTTAAAGTGGATGTTGATCAGTGAAGCAAGGAATAACAAGAAATATCAAACAGTGAGATTGCGACCAGTTATTGCATCTGCATGTGTTCGAAGCTGACACACCCGGATGCTTCAGTGCCACCACCACGCGCCATGCCCCAGACGGAAGCGCGTTGCTTCCGGATGGCCATGTCACAGGAAAGCTCCTGTAAGCACGAGCCACTCTAAATGTTTACAAGATCCGATACCTAATGCGGCCATAGGGCTGAAGCAGATCAAAAGGGAGCAGTGCCCTAGTCAGGGGGCCCGCCGGGATTTTTTGCATGTGTGCTGGTGTGTGGCCCGCTGCAAGTCGGCAGCCCTTCCACTCGCCTGGACGTCCCTCTATTCAGACTGTGGTCTGCCGCTGCCTCTGAGAAAATAAACCTCTGCAGACGCCAAATGGAGGTTGCGCACTGACAGGAAAGAAATGTGCCAGCCTTTAAACGTGTAATCAAACGCAGGGCTCACGTGGCCATCTTCCTGGTGAAGCAGGGAAATATGTCAGTGTGTAAGTGGCTGCTAAAACCTCTACCGTTTCATGCCTCACACTCCAGGTATAACAATGCTTCAGAACAAATTACTCTCAGAGAGCGGAGGACGGGCAATGGTGTAACTGGCTCCATCTGCCCCAGGAAAAACACCAACCCAGTATGTTCCAGAAGAACTCAAGATGGAAAACAAGCACTGAAACACAGTTAATTGAGAGTGGTGCGCGCGTGCTGGGGAGAGCAGTCTGCTCTATTGGGAAGCAAATACTAGTGCTTGTGGCGCCCCTGTGCGCTCCAACAGGGCGTTTGCCACCAGAAGCAAGAGTATATGCTTCGAAAAAGAGCTGCACAACGGCAAAAGGTCTCCTATGCAGCGCATACGGACTGCATAGGTGAGACCTAAAAAAGGCTGTTCAAAGCAGAGGGGGAACGAGAAGAATATAAAACTATGAGATCACTCAGCTAGAGCCAGAAGATATTTTTTCTATTAAAAAAAAAAGGGAAGGATACCAAACACCGAGATCTCTGCCTGCGGCCCATTTCATGAGCTGCCAAGTACAGAGATTCCTGACCCACCCAATACTCTCAAACATACTTAGGCCACGCGAGTTCAGGGAATCTGGTATGAGGCATTTAAAAGGCCATAAACCAGGGAAATGTTGCCAACATCCCTCTTCCCAGATTCACAGCTCAGAACATCTTAAGTCAGAAGTAAGTAACCTCAACAAAAATATACTTAAATGTCCAATTAATGGAAGCATTAGGGAAGCTTTCTAACATGTGTTCACAGTTAGCGAATATTAAAACAGGATGGCGGAGCAGGAACAAAAGAAGAAAGGGGAGGGAGAAAAATCAGAACTGCAAGGTCAGCACAGGGACCTTAAACATTTTGGTGTTAGTTTTCTTTTGTTTGGTTGAGCACTTCTACTCCACAACTTCTCTCCAAAGTGGCCACTCCCCTTGCTCAGGAAATTCCTAACGCCTACTTACCAGACAAGCATCAGCATTCTTGATTTGGAGTTCTCTATTAACATATGTTCAGATGAATTTGAGTGTTTGGTCCTCCGAAGCACCCAAACACTACCTGGGTGGCTCTTTACAGAACTTCAGATCCTCTATGTAACAACTGCCAACCATCAGGAACTAAGAAGGCAGAAGCAGCGAGAGAAGAGTGCTGTGGAGGGGCGCAGAATGGAGGGCAGTGGGGGGGGGGGGCTGTGGGGGGGTAGGGGAGGGCTGTTGGGGTGGGAGGGTGGGGGGGGGGTTGGGCGGGTGGAGGCGGTGCCAAGCAGAGCGCAGCGCCGTGGAGGGGGCGCCAAGCAGAGCGCAGCGCCGTGGAGGGGGCGCCAAGCAGAGCGCAGCGCCGTGGAGGGGGCGCCAAGCAGAGCGCAGCGCTGTGGAGGGGGCGCCAAGCAGATCGCAGCGCTGTGGAGGGGGCGCCAAGCAGAGCGCAGCGCTGTGGAGGGGCGCGGAGCGCTGTGGAGAGGCACAGAGGGTATGAAGGTGGTATAGAGGGTACGACAACGGAGTGGTGTAGTGTTTCAGAGTGGACTGTAGTAGAGTGGAATGGCAGGTCGCAGAGTGGTGTGGCATACAGAGGAGTAGAGTGGAGTATCGTGGAGTAGAGTGGTGCAGAGTGGAGTGGAACAGAGTGAAGTAATGTCAGTGTGTCGAAGAACAGAGTGTTATAGACTGGACTGGCATACAGTAGAGTTGCGTAGAGAGGAGTATGCATGGTGTAGATTAGCGATCTGCCATTACAGATAGCCCATGTTCAATTGTAATGACTATTACATTTGCACAGACATACAATTTTACTGATAAAACTAAGCATCGCAAAAACAATAATGTGGAGAAATTGCATCACCAAGTGTACTGTTTTGTTCGTAATTAAATATTTGTTTCCAACACACTTCAGAACAAGAAAATGTGCTTCATTTGTCATTTCTCAATCCTGATCTAATCTGAAATATGTGCACTGTTAATTTACTGACAATTCAATTTTGTTATGTGCTAGAAAAAAGAACATCCTACAGCCTCTCCTCTCACATGGGTAGGAAGCAGGATTGTCACAAATTCTCTCACTTTGAAGTCTGAGAAAGAAAAGTAAACACCAAGCTCCTTTGGAAGACACAGCCTGATTTGACCTCCGTCTTTGAGTGAACATGAAAGGAGACAAGATTAGAACAAAATGTAAAGGCCTGTTTAAAATAAGTGAGCACTGGTGGAAAAATACAAAGAGCGATGGGAAACAGGCGATGCTCCACCAACGGAACAAAGACATCCTGGACAGCCTAAAACAAATTAAGCCAGAGAATAGGAAGCAAGCCACTGTGAGCTACCAAACCAAAAAACCCAATGAGTGAATACATTCCTAGAAAAGCTTTCAGAATGTTCTCAAGAAGTCTTTGCAAACTTAGACTTCGACGTGAAAAAGGGGTCTTGGTGGTTGGGGCATCCCACTTAGGGATCAAGTCCTGCCTCCACGCCAGAACAGGCCCAGAGTCTTTCAGACTCCCTGGTTGGGTCATACATGGTGAGGAGTATTTACCCCACCCCCCTCCTCCACCCCCATTCGGCCGAAGGAAGTTCTGGACATAGAAAAAGAGTGCACTCGAAAACAGGGCGATAGATTTCTTTTTCTTTTTTAGAAAGAAAACATGGGATAGGGAGGCCAACCCAAGCACCTGGCTTACCCCCCCCCCCCACCCCTAAGCCCCAACAGTCTTTCTGCTTAGATCATCCACACACCAATGGCAAGTGAGTGGAAATTTTGATACTTTTGGGTGTAATTTCGACACATGGTCTGGTAGAGAGAGGGTCAATCCTTAATTTCTTTTTTTTCGTTTTTCTTTTCCATGGAAAAGGGCCTCACTATTCAGTCTCTGGGAATTCTACAACCCTTGGGCACTTTAGAAACCTAGGGACACAGACAAATCTTGGGTGCTGTGACTTGCATGCATCCCTATATGTTTTCTTGTAAACAATGCACTACAAAGGTCAGACTGACTAAAATCACTCTTCTCACAAATCTGTGTGGGAAAGTTCGAGAATCTGCAGAAATACACTAAATTCTTACCACACCCTTACCAGTCACGATAAAAAGTTAGTTCCTATTGTGGGCAATTGGCCCATCTACTTGTCTGGATAGAGCTATTGCACATGACAGACACGGACCATACCAGAGAATGTGAAGATCATATTGAATACATATCATAATTGTAATCGGTTACAGTCAAGGGTGCTCAGTTTTTGGCTGTAGGTATTGCTTGTTTTTGAAAAACCAACACGATATAGCTCAGCAAACAGCAATCAGCATATAGCTCAGCAAAAAGAACCGAGCTTTACTATTCAATATATACCTGGCCCCTTTGGTGCCCCTGATTGAGACATGGGGTGTGAGAGTAGTCTTCTATGCGGAGGACACTCAGCAGGTGTTCTCTTTCAAAGAACACTCTGAGGCTGCCTTTCTCAACTTTAAGCATTGCCTGAAAAACATCTCAGCCTGTGTGATTGAGAATTGCTTAAAGCTTAATGCCGAGAAAACAAAAGTCTTACTCTTCAGTCAGGCGGCACCACCACCCTCCTAATCTGTGGTGGCGCTTAGAGCTTAGCCCACCACCAAACCCGGTTGATTTCGCCAGAAATGTGGGGTTTAAATTTGACAAGACCCAGGTGCACCATGTCTCCTCTATATGCTTCTGGAAGTTAGGAGCTTTGAGAAAATTCTCCCAGTTCCTGCCCGAGGACTGCAGGAAGACTACGGTCCATGTTCCGGTGACCTCTCAGCTGGACTAGTTTAACAGTATCTGGGGTTGCCAGCTTATCTGGTCCGCAAGCTGCAGATAATTCAAAACGCAGGAGGTTCAAGTTTAAGGCGCTTACTCTGGCCTACAGAGCCACCAGAGATCAGGGCCCGGGTTATCTGAGGGAGAGATTGCACATATACCAGCAGAACCAGTCAGAACAGGCCTTTAGGAAGGCATTAATTAGGAAGGCTCTTTAACCTACCTTAGATTGACCCGCTTACTACACCTCACTGCGAACCTGCACTCTAGCGCCGGGACACCTGTTGAGGTAGCCGTGCGCTTTACAAATACATTATTAGAAGGGTCTGAAGGACATGATCGTAGATTACCTTGTAGTCTGTCATCAGGAGGGGGGTGGTGGTGGTGGTGGTGGTGGTGGTGTTGGGGGGGGGGGGGGGTATTTTTTCTAAAACTTTTTATTGTTTTCTTTTTTTATTTCAACAAATGGTTTAGTTGAAAACACCATTAGGGATATAAACAAATGACCCCTTGCTGAAATCTGATTATTTCTAGTTTTCAGATATGCATGGCTTTCTGGTTTAACGACTGGATCCCACATCAGTATCCAAGTGTCAAATTCACATGATGACAAACAATACTAAATTATGTTACATTTTAACAGGTCCCACAAAACATTTTAAATATGTCTCACGCGAATTGCCAAAAAACGTTGTCACTGGTGATGAGAAAAATGTTAAAGGTACAGGTATGCAGAGAGGTTCAAATGGAGTAGTAGATACACCGGTCAAATAGAGAGAGAAAGATCTTTCACTGGGAGCTCCTCTGAATGTGGAAGCCTTGGGCGATTTGCCAACGCCTTAAAGCGTCTCTGTTTCCACAACAAACAGCAAGTTGGCTCAAACCACAATGAACAGTAAAAATGAACTAGCACTAAGAGAAAAGCAAAAACTGAGGCAAAATGGTTTTTTGGTCGCAACTTTGGTTGAACTTTAAAGTTAGGAAGATATTGATCTTAGCATAGCAAAACTCGTTGATCTTACTCGTAGTCTAAAAAGCCTTTTTGCACAGCCTTTTTGCCTATTTTTATTTAATAGAATTTAAGGGGAAAAAAAAAAGAGTTTGCTAGATTTTCTCAATCTTTTTGGTTGGATCCCTCCATGGGAACCTGCAAAGCATGTGCGCCGTTAGCATCCACAAAAAGTGAGGGGAAAATGGATGCTAATTTGCGCTGGGTATCATTTGTGGAAAAGAAAAACGCCTAAGCGCCAAGTACCCAACACACCGAAAAGGACTCCGCACTACTAGGGTGGAAAAAGCCTCAGTACCTAACAGGTGAAAATACATATACACACAGTAGACTACTGCTCCGCCATGAGGTGTACATCACTTTCACATCATACTACTGACTGGGTGAAGCATCAGTCCACATTCTGAGGCGTTCTTAACTCAAATAGATGAACTATTTCACACCTCGAAAATACACTGAATAGTCACACATTAAGTTCTTAATCTCATCGATGCATTATATACAGAGCACAATTTCGGTTTGGGTTTTTTCTCTGTTGCAACCTTTTTCACATTTTTGTGCGGACTAAAAATGTAAGACAGAACTACTGGTTTTTGCCAACTGCTGTGTGGGCCCTGCTCAGCTGCATGAACACAGGTTGCAAACGTCCCCCCACGTGAAGCCTTCTTCCCGGTGCCCACCTCGGTGTGCAGACCCTGCCTCCCTCGCTGTGCCTTCTGATGGCTCAGCCCTTAACCTGTTAGCGCCTTTGTGAAGGCGAACGAAGGAGCGTGTGTGTTCTTCTGCTAGTGAGTCATCATGAGCGGTAGGATGAAGTGTTACAGCTTTAACTACCTTCGGCTAAAAATAACCTATCCACATACACACACCCCACCCCCCCCAACTTCCCCCGGCTTGTGTGCAGAACCCGTGCGCTCGAGTATCCAGAGTATAGCTCCCAACTACTTCCACGCAGTCTACTGCTTGAAACCACTTCCCTACCCTTTCTCCGGCTCTTGCACCCAAGCCAATTCACCCCACTTTTCCTCACCTTGACGCCCTAACCTGACTACAGCTCCCTTCGCCCTGATCATGTCCACTGCTCCCCAACTATTCTAGATCGCCTCATGTCAACCTCGAGTCTACAGCGGCAGTCCTGCAGCAGTTTATCACTCCCTACTGTCCCCAGCCACTTTGAACCTGCCTAATGTTTGGTCGTAGATTAACGCTCCCGCCTTCTCCTCACCCGATCTATAACTCCCAACTGTATCCATCCACTAAGTCTAAAAAAGCCTCAGTCTACAGCTCCTTAAAGCGTTCCTACAGTCTTTAGCTTCCAACTGCCCCCAGTAGTGCTTAATGTGTAAAATAATAGGAGTTGGTGCCCAATGTTTTCCTCAGAAGCCCACAACCGGCCCTACGAATTTCAGTTGTGCCAAATACCAAGGCCACATAGTCTTGATGCCATCTCCAAACTCAGTATTCTACTCCCAGACTCTCCCTGACTAGCTCACTCTTGCTTGTTCCTTTTCTTCTCAGGTTTCGCCCTTTCGCCCTCTTTTTCGGTCTTTATCTTACTACCTCCTTTCCCCTTTAGAGTTTATTCTCTCTTGCTCAGGGTGAAAGTCTCATGAGAAAAAATAAGTGCTGGTCCCAAAAAATGAGTTCCTGTCAGCCCTACCTTCAATCCCTGGCTCAAATTAAGCCCTGGAGATCATGGCTCAGGCCCAGTCTACAGCTCCACAACATTACAATCATAATCGGTCTTCCGACTACATCCATAGCTACCCATTTCCCTGACCAGGTCTGCAGCTCCCTATTCTGACTCACTACGGCGTCCTCCCTAGCACGTTGCAGCTCCTTACTGCTCTCCTACTCAGTCTACAGATCCATTTGCATTCTCCACCAGTCAATCTACGCCTTGACCTAGACTACTGCCCGAACCAGTCAGCAGAGCAAAACTGTTTCTACCAATTCATCAGCTCCCTACTGCCCACCACCTGGTCCCTGACTTGAGCTCTTTGAAGCCCTCAGCCATTTTGACGCTTCTTATTTTAACCTCATCTTTCTGCTCACCTCCAGTAACCGTAAATGTTGCCTCCTCGTGACCAGAACCCGACATGGACAGGCGAAGATCTGCGTCACATCCGACTCACGCAGCAATCCCGGGCCTCGTGAGAACAAGGGCTCACTATAGGGAAGCCGCCAAGTGAAACTAGACTTTAGTAACTAAATGACTAATTAAAATGAGGGGAAGCACAATTTTCTGTACAGACTGGCGTATGGAAACACATACAGGTACACAAGGCATTTCACGTGTTTTTAGGTCGAGCTAGGAGAAAGCATGCGAAGCATGCTGGAGTCCAGCTCGACAACTATAGCCGCCCGTCTCCTGGGAATCTGAGACAGGGGCAGGGCACAAGCGTCAACTTCACCTCGTGGGCGTGTACGCCCAGCCCCTGCCTCAGATTCACAGCAAGACAGGCTCTCACCCGCGCGCACACACACACACACACAGCCACTCACGCATGCGCGCACACATACACCCACGCAGGCACACAGACCCTGTACACACGCACAGCTAACAGACCGAGTCACACATACATTCACACACACGCACAGCTACACACGCGCACACAGCTACACCCCCCCTCCCCCTCTAACCTTACCAGGCTTCCCGATGTTCTTCACCGGGGCCCCCTCCTGGGACCCGGGATTTCAGCTGCCGGACTTGGGAGGGCGGGGGCTGCTCGCGCATGCGCGGCATTTTTAACTGGGGCTCTTCAAAATAAAAGTTAATAATGCAGCGCATGCGCGGGCAGCCCCCGTCCTCCTCATAGCCAGGATACAAGACATAGTTTCAGTTTTGACATGAGCAAATCAAGGAGTAGTGCAAGGAATTGCAGTGAAACAAACAGTAAATGACACAGGTACTCGTCGGATTATGTGGTCTAGCGCAGAATAGAGCTCAGGTTTTGAGACGGTGAGCTCGCTCTAGGACTCCTAGTGGACTCCCAGAAGCCTTTGCAGTCTCTTGCGGGCATTTTTTTTCTTTTACAATAGCGATCGCTTGAAGTGCCGCTTGTTTTCATAAGGAGCGTAAGTGGCGTTCGTTTTTGGATACTTCAACCTTTGCACGTAAGCGCAATAAGTTATTGCAGCTGTCGATAAAATGAATATATTATTCACATGTCTTTACGCACTTTACATAGGTACTTCCATCTCGCCTATCATTTGTTAATATTTGTATTTTTGTTACAAAATTATAATTGATCTGGATATTGTCTCGTTTTGCATCAGTTGTGGGAGACATACAGTCCTGAAATGCCGCGCTTGACAGCCAGTTTTACAACTGGCAGCACAAGGGCTGACCGCACCGCAACGAAAGCTTGAGGAATAAAGTGGTCTCTGTCTGTTTATCTTGGTGCGGAAAGGGAGATTGGCACACCTGAGTGAGTATTGTTCACCCTGAATCCTGTCCATCCCCCCACCGGCTGCCCCCCCCCATCGCACACTCCCCCATCTGCCCTCTTCGTCCGGGACCCATCACATGTTCCTTGGTGTTTATAGTGGGACCCTTGACCTCCGGGGCTGGTGAGGCAGGGTGGGGGGGGGGGGGGGGGGGGGAACTGTTTCATTTGTGCCTCCTCCCCCTCCGGGTTAATATGTTAAGCAAAGCCTAGGCTGTTCCACAGAGAGGGGAAGTTGTCCTCTGTGGGGAAAGCTTGTAAACCCCACCTTCGGTGTGCGGACAACGTATATTGCACGGCCCATTAGTGGAAGTGAAGAGAGCCGCCACCGGGGGACACGGCCAGGTCAGGGAGGGTGGAGAGTGCAGATGACTGCTCGGCGGCACGGCCTGGAGCACAGCGCCTGTGTGTGTGTGTGGGTGTGGGTGTGTGTGTGTTTGTGACGGTGGAAATGTGTGTCTGTAAGATCGCGCCTGTGTGTGCGTGCCTGCACTCTTTGTGAGTGCTGTGTGTGTGACCGAGGGAATGTGAGTCGCTAAGAATGCACCTGTGTGTTTGCATGCGCGCCTGCACTCCTTGTGAGTGCTGTGTGTGTGACCGTGGATAGGTGCGTCTCTAAGAATTCGCCTGTGTTCCTATTTGCTACACCGCCGTACGCTTTGCTTTATTCTATTAATATGGCAGCAGCTCCTTGCTTTTGTTTTACATAACCTCTGCCACACAGTCACGCTGTCATTTTATTAACAGCAGGTATCCCACCAGCGTCCTGCTGCTGCCATTCATGAAAAGCAGTGAGCCTGCCAGTGTCCTGCAAGTCTTTGCTGCCAGGGTGACTCTGCATGCAGTCCTCCCGTCTGCATTTCATATACTCTATGTAGCAGAAACAAATAGTTTACCTGTCGGTGTAGTTTTGCAGCTTGAAGATCTTTCTGGATTCACTATGCTGTGCATTATTCCGCGATCTGGTGGTTGGGTCCGGATTCGTAGTCTTTTTTCTCTTTTTTTTTTGTAGCCCAGGTGGGCGTCGACGTCCCACCATTTGGTGCACCTTCGTGATGTCGGCACGCTTCCTGCGGAAGCTCCCACCCTTGGGCGCCATCTTCGGATTCTTTTTTTCTCTGTCTCTGTGGTGAATCCAAGGCTATGTGTATTAAACTTTCCTTCAACGTAAACTTCTTCACTTATATTGTCTTGTTAAACGTTCCTATCTTACTCTATGTCCTTCCACCTTCTCCAGCCTCATCTTTCTGGCGGAGGTGGGTGGGTTCGCTAGTGAATCCAGAAAGATCTTCAAGCTGCAAAACTACACCGACAGGTAAGAAACTATTCGTTTTGCAGCGTGAATCTTTCTGGATTCACTAGGCTGTGCATAGATTTCGTAGCGGTTTTGTCACTCATGTGGCGGCTGGGTGGAAGATGAGCGTTGGTTGTTAAAGATATGTTGAAGCAGCCCACTTGTGCTTCCTTGTTCATCTGCACATCTACGCAATAGTGTTTAGTGAAGGTGTGCACTGAAGCCCATGTTACCGCCAGGCATATGTCTTGGATGGGCGTGTTTGCCAGGAAGGCGACCGTTGCCCCTTTCTTTCTGGTTGAGTGGGCTCGTGGCCCCTCCGTGAGCTCTTCACCAGCTTGCATGTGGCAGAGCTGTATTGTCTTGGCAATCCATCTTGCTATGGTGTTCTTAGTCACTGGTCTACCCAGGAAACTCATTGCGAAGGACACAAAGAATTGTTTAGTCTTCCTGTGCTCTTTCGTCCTTTCTATATAGTGCATTACTGCCCGCCTTGCGTCCAGAGTGTGGAGCGCCCTCTCCGCGCTTGACGTGGGCTTCTGGAAGAAGCTAGGTATCTGGATACTCTGGTTCATGTGGAATTTAGACACTACCTTGGGCATGAAATGCGGGTCTGTCCTCATCACGACCCTGTCACTGTGTATTTGTATGTACGGTTCTTGCAGCGTCAAAGCCTGTAGCTCGCTTACTCTGCGTAGCGATGTTATTGCTACTAGAAAGGCTGTCTTCATTGTCATCATTTGTAGTGATGCTTTATGGATGGGTTCAAACGGTGGCTTCCTGAGTTCTGTCAGTACCACGTTTAAGTTCCATGCCGGCGGCAGCATCCTCTTGGGTGGCGCTATTCTCTTCGCTCCTTCCAAGAACATTTTAACTACTCTGGAAGTGAAGAAACTTTTCCCTGTTTCTCCTCTTGTGTATGCCACAATCGCTGCCAGGTGAACCCTCCGCGAGGATGAGCTTAGTTTAGCTTTGATCAGGTGCGTGAGGTATCCAAGTACTGTAGACTCCCTCGTCAGTTTTCTCTGCAGGTTTTTCCTATGGCACCACTGCGTGAACCTCTTCCATTTTTCCCCATAGCACTCTTGCGTGCTGGGTCTCCTTGCTTCTCTCAGCACCCGAAGTGTGCTCTCTGGTAGTTTTAGATGTGCGAACTCTAAGTCCTCAGGAGCCACGCTGACAGGCTGAGGCTTTCTGGTTCTGGGTGTAGAACTTGTCCCCCTTCCATGGAGAGAAGGTCTCTTCTTTTTGGGAACTTGTGTGCTTTGCCCTGCGACATCTCCATAATCTGAGAGTACCATGTCTGCCTCGCCCATTGGGGAGCCACCAGGATGAGAGTCATGTTGCTCGACCTGCACTTGTTCAGGACTCTGGGGATCAGTGGCGTCGGTGGAAAAGCGTAGGCAAATTTCTTTGACCAGCTTATCCATAGGGCATTCCCATGGGACATCGGTTCCTGTTCCCTCGATGCAAAGTGTTGGTATTTTGCATTCTGGCGTGTTGCAAACAGGTCTATTGTTGTGTGCCCCACCTCCTGAACAGTTTCTCTGTCTCCTGGCTGTTCAGCTCCCATTCGTGGGACACCGACGCTTGCCTGCTGAGCCAATCCGCCTCCACATTGTCCTTCCCTGGCAGGTGTATGGCAAGCAGGTCTATCCTGAGTGGGATCGCCCATCTCCATATTTCTTGAGCCAAGCTCGACAGGGGGAATGACGGAGTCCCTCCTTGCTTGTTGATGTAAAACATTGTTGTCGTGTTGTCTGTCTGTATCACCCTTTTGTTGTAAAGGTGTTTTTGGAAGGCCTTGAGGGCCAGCAACACTGTTTTCAGTTCCAGGTAGTTGATGTGCTTGACTGCATCTCCTGGTTCCACAGACCCCTCACTCTGAGCCTGTCCATGTGTGCACCCCATTCTTTCTGGGATGCGTCTGTGGTGATGGTCACAGTTGGGTCCGGTGGCGTTAGAGGTTTCCCCATCGTTATATTCTCCTTCATCCACCATTTCATCTCCTCCTGCACATTGTGCGTAACAACCACTAGATCTTCCCAACTCCCTTCTGCTTGTGACCATTGCTGTTGCAGCCACTCCTGTAGTGGTCTCATCTTTTGACGAACATTGGGGACCAGGTGGATGCACGACGCCATCATCCCCAAGATCTTGCTCACCGTCCTCACTGTCAGAACTTGCCCCCTCTGGTAGTGACGTTTCTCCCTCAGCAGGCTGAGTGTTCTCTTCTCGCTGGGTGTTACTCTACATTCGACCGTGTTGATCAGGGCTCCCAGGAAGATTTTCACTTGTTCTGGGTCCATGGAGCACTTTCTCCAGTGGATGGAGAAGCCCAGGTTCGTGAGCGTTCTTGTGACTTGTTCTGCGTGAACTTTGCACCTCGTGTAAGAGCTTGCTTTCACGAGCCAGTCGTCCAGGTAGGGGTACACATGTATACCCTCCCTTCGTAGGTGTGCAGCCACCGCCGCGAGGCATTTGATAAAGACCCTTGGCGCTGACTTGAGTCCGAAAGCCAGGGTTGTGAACTGGTAGTGGTCTTCGTTCACCTTGGATCTTAACATGTGTTTGTGTTTCCTGTTCATGGGGATGTGCAGGTATGCGTCTTTTAGGTCTATGGTGGACAAGTAGTCCCCGGCCCTTATTTGTGGGATGACCTCTTGCAGGGAAGTCATCTTGAACTTTTGAGTTTTTACGTAGGTGTTCAGGAACCGTAGGTCCAGGATGGGTCTTAGGCTTTCGTCCACCTTTGGTACTAGGAAGTAGTTTGAGTACACCCTCTTGTTCCGTTCTCTGTGCGGGACTGGTTCTATGGCCTCTTTGAGGAGCAGTTCTTGAGCTTCCTCTTGGAGCAACTGCAGTTCGTTGCCCTTGTGACCCCTTCTCTTTGGCTTTCTGCTTGGTGGATATCTTTCCAACTCTATGCAGTATCCGTGCTGTATAATGTTTAGTATCCACTGGTCTGGTTATTTTTCTCCACTCGTGTAGAAAAAATCTCAACCTTCCCCCTACTGGTGTTGTCTGTTCTCTTGAGCCGTGTCCGTGTGAGATTCTCTCCTTAGTTGTTGGTGCTCTCCCCCCGGAGGGTTTGGGTGGGTGAGCGCCTCCTTCCTCATGGAGTCATTTTTGGGGGGGGGTTGATCACCACCTCTCAGTCTCTGGCCCCATCCGTTTTTTCTCCCTCGAAAGGACTGGCCCCTATTCTGGGAGTTCCAATTCTGCCTCTGTTGACCCTGGTGCCATTGGTTGTCACTCTGTTGACCATGGTGGTGCGACTGTTGCGAATGCGATTGCTGGTTTCCACCTCTACCATTTGGTCTCCTTGTGGGGGTGCCTCTCCGCATACCCCTGAATTGTAGGGCTCCCATCGATTTGGCTGTCTCATTGTCCTTCAGCTGAGCCAGTTTGTCATCCACTGATGCTCCGAACAGCGTCTCCCCGTTGAAGGGGGTGTTCAGGATGTTGTTCTGCACTTCTGCCTTGAAGCCTGATATTCTGAGCCAGGCCTGCCTTCTCTCAGTGATACCTATGGCCATCAGCCTGCTTGCTGTTTCTGCCCTATCTAGGGCTGTCTTCAGGCATGCGTTCGCTATGTCCTTTCCCCCCCTCCACGAGGTGGGCTGCCCTCTGCCTGTACTCCTCAGGCATGTGTTTCAGCAACTGGCTCATCTCATCCCAGTGCGGATATTGGTGTCTATTCAGGAGTGCATTGGAGTTCGCCATCCTCCAATGCATAGCAGCATTTCTTTCAATTTTTCTTCCAGTTAGGTCCATCCTCCTGCTTTCCTTATCAGGTGGTGGCCCAGATGTGGTTGGCACGTTGGCCCTTCTCCTGGCCGTTGCCGCGATTATAGAGTCAGCTGCCACGGTGCCCTGGATATAAGGGGGGGTCCTCGGAGGAGAACTTGTATTTATTCTCCGTCCTCGGGGTCACTGACCTGCATGTAGCCGGTTCCTTGAAGGCTTCAGTCCCTTGGGCTGTGACGCTCTTCAGCAAGGGCAGGAAACTGCTTTTCGTCTGCGAGGGGAGCAAAGTTTCTAGCAGGAAGTCTGCCTTTGTCTGTTCCTCCTCCAACTTCACATTGTAGACTGTTGCAGCCCTCTTGACGACCTCATAGTAAGCCCCGATGTCGTCTGGCGGCGAAGGCCTCGAAGGGTATGTCTCCACAGGTTCCTCGGGGTTATCGGCCTCGAGATCCTGCCATTCTTCCTCTAGCGACGCCGAGGATTCTGAGTAGTAGCTCTCGCGGAGGTAATCTCCTTCCAAGCGGTAGAAGTCCTCCTCTTCCCCCTCATCTGTGGGGTTTGGAGTTTTCGGCGGCCCCTCGGCCTCGAAATCCTCCTGCACCTCTACCTCTTCGGCGGCCGCAGCGGTCTTCGAGGGAATCAAGTAGTTCTTCATTTTCTCGTTGAAGTCGCTCTTCCTCTGAAGCATACTCTCCATTTCGGCCTCGAGCCTTCTTCTCTTTTTCTCCATCTCTGCCGCTTGCTCGGCGTCGAGCTTTTCGGCTGGTCTTTGACAGAACCTTCGACGTCAAGGCCATTCTGAGCGTCTTCTCGCTCGAGGGTCCCTTCTCGAGGGTCTGCTTCGACGACCTTTGCTTTTCGCTGGTCTTTGCCATCTGGGAGTCCTTTTCGAAGGATCCGCTGGGCCTTTCGGAGGATGCAGCTTCGGACGTCGAAACTTTCGTCACCGGCGCTCCTTTCGAGGACTTAGCCTCTGTTTTTCGGGGTTCTCCCTCAGGCTTTCTAGGCCCTATCTGGGTTTTCGGGGTCGTAGACTCTCCTACCTTTTTTGAAGGTCTCACATCGGTCTCTGCGACCGTGAAGTCATCTGGTCCCTCTGCGATGTTCTCCTCTTCGTCGGAGGAGGCACCCAGCTGGTAGAGGGTCGGTGTGGTCCCTTTCCCTTGCATCGTGTGGTGGGCCACCCTCTGTCTCTCTCGAACTCTCAAAGTCTTTGGCGTGAAGATTGAACAGGCGCTGCAATCCTCGCTGGAGTGGTCGATCGGCAGGCAGAGGTTGCAGACCGGATGCTGGTCCTTCTGCGCGTACTTGTGGTGGCAATTACGGCAGAACTTGAATGGGGTGCTGTCCATGTGCTCGCTCAGGGGGCCCCCTGCGTGCGCTTTCTCCTTGGCCGTCGAATATCACGAGGCTTTCTCCTCTTTCTTCGTTCTGGCTCTAGGAGGTCTTCTTCGACTTTCCTTGGTCCTTTTCCCTCAAAAACTTGGTGTATTTCCTTCTTTTCTCCTGAAACTTCTCCGGAGCTTCATGCAACGATCCAGACCCAAACGGCGGGAAAAAGAATCTGAAGATGGCGTCCAAGGGTGGGAGCTTCCGCAGGAAGCGTGCCGACGTCACGAAGGTGCACCAAATGGTGGGACGTCGACGCCCACCTGGGGTACAAAAAAAAAAAAGAAAAAAAGACTACGAATCCGGACCCAACCACCAGATCGCGGAATAATGCACAGCATAGTGAATCCAGAAAGATTCACGCTGCAAAAACAGTTTTTCATTTTATGTACTCATTCAGAGCATTTGCCGTATGTTCTTTGTAACTATTTTACATGTGTCAATACCTCACTCTTTATATTCTTTTGTGCACGAAATTACCACAAGTTGAAACCGGTTGGTAACTTCCGGTCAAAACAGAAGCGAATATAAATTATGCTGTGCTAGAGCAAAATCTGTCACAGACAAAGTTGCAAATGTATTTCCCTTTTTTTTTTTTTTTTTTTTTTTTTCTATTGGAGATCTGAAGTGTAAGATTGGCCCTGTAGTTTACAAAAGTAAGAGCCAGCGTCAAACCCACTCTGCTTCAACAGGAAATGGTTCCCAATGCTTAGAGGAACTCTCAAGTCTGTTCACTTCGTGCTCAGATTCTGGAAGGGAACAAGGCAGCAGTAGGGACTTTCAAAATCAGGCATGATTAACACAATCTGATTATAAGGCCTTGGTGCCTGCCTCCTCTGTATGTATCTAAGGCTGGTAGGTTGACTCAGGCACTGCTTAATTTGATCCGGTGGTTGCCGGTGTGAGGAACTGTCACTCATTTTTGGGGAATGGCACTTATTTTCCCACATACACAAATCCGAACGCAGAGGAAGAGCAGGGCAAAACAGTCATTAAGGGAGAAAGCAGGAACCTGCAATGGTGAATGAAGGGGAAGGGAGTGTCTGGAAGTGCATTAAAGGGTGTTAAGGTGGATTTCAGAGCACACAGCCTTGACATTCACTGCTTAAAAACACTGGTCGCAGGCTTCTTGGAAGAGCTTTTGGCACAAACACGCATTCTTTCACAAATTAAGCACCGCTCTCAAGTATTTAGCAGTTGAGGGAGTGCTCTGGGGGAATACTTGACTGTGCAAGTGTGAGAGCACAACTCTGCACTTTAAGGGTAATTGTGCCATCTTTCTTCATTTTTGCAGTTGTGGTTGTGCTTGGCTCTAAAAGACCCTGAAAAACACCAGCCTTCGGGAATGTACAAAGGAAATTAGCAGTATTGTACAATATACAGCGTTTTCATCCACAGGCATGTTATTATTCTGTCATCTGTTCATTCTTTTATCCATCATTCAATCTTTCACCATCCACCTATTCAAGCATTCATTATCTATGCATGCATGAATGCATCCATCCACTTACCCATCCATCAGTAAATTTCATCCATCATTTCAGATTTCCATTTACTCTGCCAACCTTTCACCTGTCCGTCCACCTATTCATTCTCTCATCCCTACCCACTCAAGCATCCATCCCCCAACTCATCGCCTAAGTCCTTTTATTTCAAATTAGTTCTTTCCTAATGTGCAATGTGCACTGTGTGCTTTGCTTTGAGTGGGGTGAGAAAATTACAGGGTCTTTCAATCCGGAATTGCTGTGGCCAATGAGCGAGAGTGGTAAGCAAAAAAAAAGCACTAGCAAAGACAGTAAGTAGATAGTGCCTTAGAAACACGCTGGCGCTACCAATGTTTTTGTTCATGTTGTACAGCATGAACAGCAGAGGAAACAAGCATGTGCAATGCAATAGGTCTCGCATTTGCAAGAGTTTGAGCTATTGGCATTGTAAATGATAATGTCTTTTATTAATTTGTTTTTAAAACCTGCAATCGGTGCATAAACCCGCACTTTGAGTGTTTAGTCCTTGCTTACGATGAGAAAGGCTGGCAGTAAAAGAGACTGCCAGTCTTGCTTCTCATAAGCATGGACTATAAGTACAAAGTGCTTGTTTATGCACCGATGCAAATGAATAAAAGGCATTGTCATTTACAATGCCAATAGCTCAAACTTTAATAATAAAAGACCTATTGCATTGTAAATGCTTGTTCTCCATGTAAAGCGTCGCCGTGTGTATTGTTCTGGGGGCTATGGAAGAGAACACGTCCGTTCCTACCGCTAAAGAATCAACACAGGGGATTCGTGGCGGCCTCGGCGGTACCAGTAAAATGCATATTTCATTAGGATCCGAGAAAGATGTCGGCGCACCTCCCCTCAGCAGGCGGGCCAGCGCGGAGGGAGCCACTAATGATTAATTGGGGAAATACCCACTGGAGTCAGCCGCGCAAGGGATCCCCGTGCATGTCGACAGCTTAATTCTTAATTAAGGGTATAAGTGCTCTGCACCCATGCCTAAAGGAGTGATTAGAAACGGTTTGTGCAATAAGGTTCACCTTACAGACTGAGCATCGCGTGCCGACGGCTGTCTACGCTCACCAGCACCTATTTCCGGCATGGTTATGACGCAGTTTACTTTTCATTTCTCACAGGGGGACATTCCCCGTACCTCCTGAGCGATCTGGGTTTAATTTCTGTTTCTTCCCAGACGACGCGCGCAAGGGTCATTAAAACGAGCTCTTCAGTTTAAAGTCACACTGCGCGTCAGAGGACAGCCGGGAAGAGGTGTGTGCATTCCACTGTGAAGAACATCAGTGACACTGGCGAGTACAAGTGGGCTGGGTGCACTGAGGATTCTGGGCATAAAGCGTGCCTGGTTAGTTGCATGCCCAGACCATCCCGTGCCTGTGGTCATCGGGGATTACAAACCTACGTTTGTCTTCTGCGGTTTATTGGGGGGGCATTGGGGGTGGACGTGTTTGGCCTTTGAAGGATTTCTCCATAACAGAAGCACATGATTTTTACCTGGATCTTGAGGTGGCCCAAAAAAAGATGCGGTTGAAAGTCTTGCAAACTATGCCAGGTTAGGCTGTACTTTCTCTTCTACTTCTCGATCTGCGCTCGATTGACCATGGGATTAAAAAAAAAAAAAAAATGCACGCAGGTCTTCAATTCCAAACTCCACTGACTCTAGGCCATGCAGAACGAGTTAGTGGGCCTCGCTGTCAGAAGAAATTTCTGGGGTCAACAATCCAACAGACTGACTGCGTTGCTGGTGCTCCACTTTCCGAGGGAGGGACAAGGCTGCATTGAGTTAACTAGCTCGGATGCATTCTTCAGCATTGGTATCCCTTAGATTCCATGCCCAGACATTAAACCAAGACATTACTTCCGACAATTTGTAATTAAAAAAAGGTGCTAAGTTTGAAAATGAATATCTTATCACAAGTTTACTACAAAGGTAGAGGGAACGTGCAGGAGATTCATTCTAAGTGGGAGTAACAGATGTAAAGTTCCAACCACCAATCCAGAGTTAAGTAAAACTGTCTGGTGTTGGACTACTGCCTATTCTAAATCAGATATCAAGCACCGGTATGGAGGATTAGACAAACAGAGCTCTTACTGCCTCTAGGCACTGGGACACGTCACAAGAGTGTAACCCTCCCCCAGGAAATCCATATTGAGAAAGCGGTTTAGCTTCAACATTTACCTTCGATATCCTATGGGAAATTGATTCTCCCTACATCGGAGCAAAGAGGTGAAAATATCATAAGTGGTACTAGTAACAAATCAAGTGACTTGATAGCGTTTTATAGTAGTATAAAAGATTCTAAAACTCACATTGGGGGTAAATAGCGACTAATTGAAAGGTTTTATATTTTGCTATCCGCGTATGGAGATTTGTTTAAGTTGGGTTTAATTTTGCAGGTTCAACAATCAGAGTGCTCCTCGCCTGATTTTTTTTAGATAGTGATATTCTTAGGAGGGGAATATCTGTTGTCATGAAGGCAGTCTTATATTTTATAACCCACCACAACGCGTCAACGCATAAAATGTGTTAAATTTGAGGAACAATTGATCACATAAGAAAATACATTGGTTTCTGCTATGTGGTGTTCGTTATGGATTCCGACAAATTAACTTGAACTAATGACAGATGCGAGTTTCTTGTATGCTTTCTCTCCGTGACATTATTGCATTTGTGTGGCCTTTATGTATATATTTTTATGTCCTGTTTTTATGAAACCATTGTACCAAAATTTGATATATTGATGAAAAAAGTTTTTATTACATTTGGAGACAACAAAAAAAATTGGATGATTGAGCAGATTCTACTCATTCACTACTGGTGTTATAAATGCGAGGTGATAGTTTGCATGTTCAATTGACTGATAGGTAGTGGTTTCCAGAGAGTTATTTATGACTGAAAAAGTCTATTACGGAGCTCTGTCCCTTTGGATTGTGGGGCCCCTCTCTCTGTATTTGTAGGTTGAACTATTTTCCGCATTAGTGGAGTCAGGTTAGAGGCACAATTCATAAGAAAACCTTACCCTGTGCACATTTGCTTTGACATCTGGCTGAGGATTTCCAACCAGGCCAAATCACCAAATGTGCAAGATGCTCACTTGTCACTGGGGATCTGTAGCGCTGTACAGATGAACCCAAAGCTCTGCTGAAGGTTTCCTGTGCTCCATGGTCTAACCCTGCAGTCTTGGTGTGGCTCTAAGTATTCTTGCACATTTAGAATTGCCCTACTTGTATGTCAAGCCTGGCGGATGGAACACTAATACCTGGAAAACTGCTACTGGTGTCATAGAAGGGCACTTTCCATGCTCCTCTCAGCCGTTCAGGAGCTCTGTAGGAACAGGTCTATGCCCAACCTGGGCAGGCACTCTCCATCCTCTGAAAACAAATCAGACGTCCTTCGATTATTTTGCCTGTGCCTTCATCTGACCCTTCAGTTGGCAGGGCCACCTGGAGAAAAAACTGGACTGGAGATGGAGGTAGGGTCTACATTGAGTGGTGGGCCAACCGAATATATGATTATACCACGATTTCATTTACCACGCATGGCTTTTCCACGCGAATTTTACCTCGCAAGTGGCTTTACCACGCTGGTATTTACAACGTAGCATTTTACTACGCGTTGCAACGTCTTACCTTCACGTCTTTCTCCACGAGCCCTTACTTCCATCCTCCTTTGAAACAAGCGTCAAAACACGTATACCAAAATAAAAAAAGGACTGCTTTTTTGACGTACACGGCACGTCTTTGGGGGAGGCTCTTTCCTCTTTCTTTTAAATTTATGTTCGTTTTTTTGTTAAAGTAACCTGCTTGTTATTTTTGGGGGGGGGAGACCCCCCCCCAGCCCCCCTCCGAGCCCCCCTCCCCTCCCTCTGCCCCCGTGGTAAAGACGTCGTGGAAGGTACCCTGCGTGGAAGGCACCCTGCGTGGTAAGTGTCACGTGGTAAACGTGAGTAGTGGTAATGCCTTCGTGGTAAATGATGTTTCCCGGGCCAACCACAAAGCGTCATCCACCAATATGTGATAGACAACTCTACATAAACAATCAAAAATTCTCACCCTTTGTTCCTGTCGGAAGAAAATCCAGCTCCATACTAAATCCTTAAACAACTGTGTTTATTCTCATCACATCAATGTTCAAAAACACACTTGCTCCCTCTCTCCTGACCAAAACGAATCCAGGTAGTTTTTGACCCACCACTTACATAGTAAAATCTTTGCTTTCACCATTGATAACAAATTATCATTGACGTTTTTTCTTTATTCAGTGAAAAACACCCTTTGACCTCTGACCAACAGAAGTCTGCTGCTCACACACTCATACCATATAACTCATGGTAATACAATTTTATCTGCTCTTCACCAGATCTTGCTTACCCCCTTAAAGGTAATTCGTCCTGGCACAGGCCACCGCATCCCACTACCAATTTCAGCCAAAATTGTATTTAAAGTCTGCTCATACAAGGCATCTTGGTAATCTATATTATACAAAATTCTTACCCATTTCGGATAGAAAACGAAGCCTCAGGAAAAAAAAGACTCTGAAGTTGGAAACTATTAAAAAACAAAAAACATCTTGCTTTGACTTCATCCAGCACTGGTGCTACAACCAGCCTCGAACTTTCTTCCTTATAGACTAAGAATCCAGCCAAACGTTTTCCTCCAAGAAATCGCTGAAAGCACTTCTGTTCTAAATTCACCCGAGCTATGCAACACCTTTATCATACACATTATGCAATTATACGTTAATCCTACATTTTACTGATTTGTTACACCGGAATTGTTCTACTTCCCTTTTCTATCCAATTACAACAGAGGGCTCGAAGTGTACTGTACGTTCACCACAGTCTGTATGGTCTATTTAACCAATTGTGTACCTTACTTCAAAGCCCTTCACTCTGACGTGTGTGCTCCAGTGTCAACATCTCCAGCTGTGACAGACTCCCAGCAAAATAAGATTTAAGCTGAAAGCGCGTTTATCTCCCGTGGTGCATAAAAATCAGAGGGTTATGGCACTCCTTATGAGCACAATTATTTACAAAGCACTTAAAGCGAATCACGTAACTGAAAAGTATAGAAGGTCTACTCAAAACCAAGCAAACGAAGACGAGCGTTTTTTTTCCTTTTTTACAGGGCCTAATAAAAGTAAGATCTGAATCCTCCAGCAAGGTTAATAGGACAAGACGAGCTGACAGGTTTGCAGCAAAATGTTCCAGCACAGATCTTCTGTGGTAACTTGTACTCAGTTTTGCAGAGTTTGACAGTGAATCACAAGTGTCACTATGATAAGTAACACATACTCAAATTGTATGACCAATTACAGTTCCTTCAGACACACTGGAGATTTTAAAAGATGATAATTATTAAGGGTTGAGGTAACCAAAGTACACCAAAGTCACACAATGACGTCCTCTTGAAGGCCCTGACATGTGTGCATTATTTGCACCTTTACTCCTGCTGCTGCTATCTGCGGTCATTGCTTCTGCAGCTCCATGCCTCCCGCTACAGCTCCCTGCCTTGCATACTTTCAGTTCCGTGGGCAACACTGCTCAAACCACTCCCTACCTTCAGAGCACCTGCTGCTCAAAGTCCCCCAACCCCCCTCCCCATAGGATCCTGCCATTCCATCTTTCCGATGGAAAAACTTTAAGCGAGAGCTTGCAGCTGCACTTGTTTTCTCTTTTCCAGCCTTCTGCTCTTTTTCACCGTACATGCATGCTTCAATGTCCATGTTTGTTTACATTGCCTCCAAGCACATTTATATCCTTTGTTAACACTTAAGCTCAGTTTATGTAGCCCGCTAATCCAGTCTTCCAGTTTCCTATATCTGGCCCTCATGCTTTATCTTTCTGTACTGCAGCTCTTATATTCCTGGTCTATACCCATGATTCATCTGTTGCAGTCCCCTCCATTTGTGCTACCTTTCATTCTTTTCCTAAATAACAGTTTGTCCTTCAATCCTTCATATCGCCTCTACTCGATCTTCATCGTGCAATGACCATAGCCATTTATGTTTTCATGGTATTTCCTGTATGCGTTCATTTATATCTAGTCGCTTGAGTAGTATTCAAGGCATGTTATTCCACGGTTGGCTGCCATTTTACCTAGTAGGCACGCTGCCACTTTCTTTATTTCATCCCAGTGTGGTCTCCTGTGTCCTTGCACCTAACAGTGTGTACTGGTAGACTTTTTCTGAAAGCTTCCGCTCTTATGACTTGACCCCGCAAGACCCACTGCTGACTTATGTCCCTGCATCTCAGAAGAACAATAGTTACTTACCTGTAATCTGTGGTTCTCCAGTAATGCCTGGTGAACGTATGCCTGCTGGACCAAGTTGCCGCTCTGCAGATCTGATGGAGGCACACCAGCAAAAAGAGCTGTAGAAGAGGAGACAGCTCTTGTAGAATGTGCCCTTGGCAAAGATTGTAGAGGTCTTCCCGCTTGTCGATAACACAGACTGATTGCTGAGGACATCCCCGCTTGTCGATAACACAGACTGATTGCTGAGGACATCCAGCGGGCTATGGTCTTCTTGGATACAGCATATCCTTGACGTAGCCTTCTGTATGCTACAAATAATTGATCTGTCTTTCGCAATGTTGCAGTTCGTTGGAGATAGAATTCGAGACATCTCCTGATGTCTAGGGAATGCAAGGCTCTTTCCGCCGCTGTTTGCGGATTAGGAAAAAATGCCTTTAGAATCACTGGCTCATTAAGATGAAAGTCAGAGGGAACTTTAGGCATGTAACTTGGATTGGTACGAAGCACAACTGAATTTGAAGTGAATTGTAAAAAAAAAGGAGACTTTATGGTGAACGGCTGAATGTCGCTGACCCTACGTGCAGACGTCAGTGCCAAAAGTAGAGAAACCTTCCATGAAAGGAACTTGTGATCCACTTTATGAATAGGTTCAAAGGGGTGACGCATGAGCTGGGCGAGCACCACATTTAAATACCAGGATGGAGGTGGACGTCGAATAGGAGGAAACATTCGGAATAGACCTTTAAAGAATTGTTGGATTATTCTAGCAGAATAAAGAGAGTTAGAGCCATCTTGACAGAATCTGGAAATGGCTGCCAAAAACACCTTCAGTGTGGAATGAGATAAGCCTGATCTAGCCTAATGAAGAAAGAACCGCAAGATCTGTTCTGGTTTAGCATGAATTGGATGTAAATTGGCAGAGTGACACCAGGTACAGAACCTTTTCCATTTAAGTTTGTATGTTTTAATAGTGGCAGGTGCTCTAGCATTGGCTAAAACCTCTTGACAATCCTCAGGTATTTCTAAATGGGCGAATTAAAGGAGTTGAGGAGCCAAGCGGCTAATTTGAAGGAAGCTGGGCCCGGGTGACAAATTTGACCCCCTTGCATGGTCAGAAGATTCAGTATTGATGGAAGCTGAATGGGATCGCACTCCGAGAGGAGGAGAAGCTTGGTGAACCAATATTGGCGAGGCCACCTGGACGCAATAAGAATGAGGCGACACAGCTGTCTCTTCATTTTCCGGATGACTCTGGGAACCAAAGGAATCAGAGGAAAGGCGTATGAATATATCTGAGACCAGTACATCGAAAGAGCACCCCCGCATGAGTCCTTGGGGGGAATCCAGCTTGCTAAGTGAGGGCATTTTCAGTTCTGAATTGTTGCAAACAAGTCCAGGTCGGGGTGACCCTACTCTCGAAAGACTCGGTCCAGAGTTGGTTGATTGATCTCCCATTCGTGATTTGATATTGCAGATCTGCTGGGAGAATCTGCCTGTACATTGGACATCCCTGGAACGTGAACTGCTGAAAGATTTATCTTGTGATCCAGAGTCCAATCCCAAATCTCCTGGGCTTGCTGAGAAAGAAGAGCCGATTTTGTACCCCCTTGCTTGTTTAAGTAATGCATACTTGTTGTATTGTTTGTCCTGATTAGAACTGTGGACTCCTTGATTACTGCTCGAAAGGACTTAAGGCCAGAAAATAGCTCTTAGCTCTAGCAGATTTATGTGCCATTTCTTTTGTTGCGTATTCCACTTTGAGTTGATAGTCATTCCCTGAAGGTGTGCCCCCCATCCTTCGAGGGAAACATCCGGGGTGATGGTATAACTTGGCACTTACGTCAGGAATGTTCATCCTTCTTGCAAATTTTTCTTTTGAATCCACCAGTGAAAGGCCTCTTTCATACGGTAAGTTATACTGATCCGGTCGTCGAACGATCCCGAAACCTGCACACATTGGAGGCTGAGTTCCTCTTGTAAAGGTCTCATTCGGAGACGACAGTTGGGTATCAGAGGGATGCAGGATGAGATCATCCCTAGAAAGGATTTGAACATCCAAACTGAAACGTACTCTTTTTGTTGAAAGAGGAGAGCCATCTTCCAAATCTCGAGCTGCCTTTCTTTTGAGACGAAAGCCTGAGTGAGCTGAGTGTCTAGTGTGGCTCCCAGAAACTACTTTATTTGTGACGGAGTTAGATGGGATTTTTCGAGATTGATTGAGAGACCCAGAGACTGGAATAGTGGCAGGCATCTTTGAACATGCACTCTTGCTGTTCCTAAAGAATTGGCACTGATAAGGCAATCGTCAAAGTATGGAAAAATTTGAATGCCTTCCAAGCGAAGATGCGCCGCCACTGGAGCTAACATTATCGTGAACATACGAGGCACTGAAAGAAGTCTGAATGGAGGAACCTTGAATTGAAAATCCCTGCCAGCCACTCTGAATCTTAAGAACTTTCTGTGCCTGGGAAGGATTGGCAAATGAAAATAAGCATCCTGAAGGTAGAGGGTGGCCATGTGATATCCTTTCGAAAGAAGCTGGAGGATTTCTTTAAGTGTTAACATTCGGAAGGATAATTTTTTGAGGTATTTGTTGAGGGCACGCAGGTCGAAGATAGGGCACCATTCTCCTGACTTCTTGCATAGGAGGAAGAACCTCAAATAGAACCCTCTTCCTTTTTGCAATGGAGGAACTTTTTCGATTGCTCCTTTCTGAATCATTACATTTATTTGGGAGAACAGCTCCTTGAGGTGAGCTGGTGGTGGACCTTTTGAAGGAGAATTTGGAGGGGTTTTGACGAATTCTAAAATGTGGCCCCTGGCCACTACATCCAGGACCCACCTGTCAGTAGTAATTTTGGACTAATTCGAAAAGAAATGGGATATTCTTCCCCCAACTTTCGACCTTGGGATGGGCAGAGGTGGTGGCAGGTGGTACATCTCATTGCTTTCTGGAGGAATCTTGTCCCCGGTAAGAAGGTTTCCTTTTTCCTTGCGAGTAATTGTTACCCCGCTGTCTGTATGTTTGCTGTTTATACAGTTGATACCGCTGGTTACCTTGCGAGGACTGGTAAGAGCATTGCTAAGAATAGCCCCCTCTACTGGAAAAAGATCCACCTCCTTTGACACCACGAAAGGACAATTTACGAAACTGCAGGCTTCCCAGCGACCTTGCAGTTTCTGTATCCTTCTTTATGGCCTGCAGGGCCACATCAATATGCTGGCCCAAGGCATACGATGATCTTAGCCTGGACCTCCTGGCGAAAGGATGTAGACTTCAGCCAACCTTGCCTTCTCAGCACTGCTGGCCCCGCCAATTGCCGGTAGCCTGTAGATGCCACATCTACTGCTGCGTCAATCATCTCTGCAGAAGTGCACTCTCCTTCATGCAATATTTTTCTAGCTTCTGATCTTTCAGGCTCTGGAAGCTTTTCAATATATGGTGAGATATTCAACCACATTTGTCTATCGTATCTCCCCAATATTGCTAGGGAGTTTGCAGCATGGACAGTAGTTGCAGCTAACGTTGAAACTTTTTTGCCAATGGAGTCCAGACATTTGCCATCCCGGTCAGGTGGAGCGGTTACTTGTGAAGATGGGTTTCTGGCCTGTCTCTGGGCCGCTTGGGTGACGACTGACTCAGTCTTTGATTGTCCTATAAGGCATGCAGGTGAGGTGAGAGGTGCCTTATATTTTGTGTCTACATGAGGCAAGACTGCAGGTAAAGAATTTGGAGTTGACATGATTTTAAGTCCCTCCTTCCAGATAAAATCTATTACTGGGATAGTCTTCACAGGTCTTTGCGGTTGATCTTTAAAATCATATAAGAAACAGTCATCCTTTTTCATTTCCATGGAAATTAAGAACCTTTTCTTTGCTCTTCATTATGAAATGGAATCCTCCAATATTTACAGGCGAAGAGTCCGCGGTATGAGAAGCAGAAGGTGATGGGGTTTGCGTTTGGTAGTCATCCCACTCCGACAGTACAGATTAATCATCCACTTCTTCCCCGTCGTCATCAGTGGTTACAGCCTCCTGAGTATGGTGGGATTACGCCGGAGAAGGTGGAACTGTGGATCATATTTTGGGTGCTGATATTGGAGAAAACTGTCTTGGGGGTCTAAATTGATGCAGGTGCTCAAGGCGTGGGCATCGAAGGGAGCGACTCTGCAGATTCAGATGAAGGGAACCGGCGAAAGTAGTCCAACATATACTGCAAGTTGTTGAGGAGAGCTAACGGCATTTATGCTGTAGACACTGGCAGGAGCCTGACCTGTAGGTTCAGGAAACTGCTCTTCATGATCCTCCTCTTGAAACTTTATAAGCAGCTCAGATGGACTTCTGGCTGCGCGGAACCTTATCCACATCAGATTGTTCTTCATCCTCTTCTGAGTCCAAAAGTTGTTCAGGCAACTTCAATGGGGAGAGAGCCGCTAAGAGCCCCGTCTTTCCAATAAAGAAGTCGCCGTAGACGGCGAGGCAAAGGAGGCTGCAGACTGTGCAACAGACCAAACCTGCAGTTCTTTACACGATGAAAGAAAAGGCATCGACGGATGAGCCCTCGACTGTGCAGTCGACGGAGATGGTGTATGGACTGTGGCCACCAACGACACAGTGAACTTCGTTGAGTAGGCAATCTTAGACGACAAGGCAGTCTTCGTCGACGATGTGGCAGTCGACGACGATGGAAATCTCGTTGACGGCAAGGTAATCTTAGTCGACGAGGAATCAGTTGACGGGTTGACTTTCGTCGACGGGATAGGTGCAGTCTAGGTGTTCTTGAGCGGCTATGCGCTCGTCAACGGGACCTTCTTACTCTTCGATGAGGGAGTGTCGACGATTGAAGGCATTTTCTTCGTCGAGATGGGCTGAATTGAAACTGAGACCAGCGTCGACGGGGAAGAAGCCAAAGACATTATCATTTTAGGCCTCGGCGACGAAAAGGAGACAGTCGACGTTGAGGAAGCTTAAGAGGCGGTGATCGTCGACGGAGGAGCCGTCGACGACGCGGTCGTCGACTAGGTCGTTTTCTGAGGTAAAACTTTCTGTGGCAGTCTTTTTGATGGCAAAGACTTTCCAGGCTTTCTCGGGGGCGTACTAAGTCCAGATCTTGAAGGCGGAGAAGCCTTTTTGCGGCAAAAGGAGGAAGACAAGCTAGAATCCTTGGTGGATTGAGCTTTTCTCGGCACCTTAGCCCCAGGAGAAGATACCTCTTCCTCAATCTTCCTCTTTCTAGAGGACATAGAGGACCCAGAAGCCACACTTCCTACCTCAGATAAGGGATTGTCCTGGTCCTTAATCTTCTGCAGCCACAGGAGAAGACGTCTGAGGGTCTTCTGAGGAAGGGTTCTGCAGATCTTACAATCCTCTACCTCATGATCTGGTACAGGCAATACATGCATTTCTTGTGGGGATCTTCCTTAAAAAGCCTAAGCTTCCCACAAGATTCACAAGGCCTGAAGAGAGATTTAGAAGATGACATCTTTAAAGTAGGTAAAAAAAAACAGACAAGTTGAGAAGTACTGAGCAGAGCTCAGGGAGACTCCCTTCACACGTCGTGCGGTAGAAAATCTGAGAGCCTGAGCCTCTGGGGAGAACATTCTACTGGGTGCTGTTGCCCGATTGGCTGCAGTTTGGTCTATACAAAATTACTAGTAGTCATAAGTGTGGACATTTTTGCTCTGGTAGCTTAGGGCTAGTTTACTTCCTGGTTGGTTATTACCAAGGTTTTTTGGTTATTATGTGCATATTATTGCTTTTTTATGTACTGTGGGACCCCCACTCCGACGACGGGAAATGATTCAGCATGTGAATCTATGAAAGACACCCCAACACTGGAGAAATGCTGTGCTTTGCCGTTTGGATGCAAAGGTCAGGCTCCTTTTCAATGATCTAGCAGTGAGCCACTAATAGGAAGTTGATCAGGATACACAATTTCCCATGTAGACATGAGGCATCAGGAGACCATTCTACCTAAGATTATAGAGGGACTCCAGCATTTTATGCTAGAAAGCCAAGACCTTTTCTTTTCACGGATTAGATTGCCCTTATATAGTTCCCATTATCTGGTGGTTCGTCACAATACAATATTTCAATACAGGGTAGGAGCACCTGCGACCTGATTCCATGACTTAGGCTACCCAAGATGTTCATGTCCTCAAGAAACAGGATGAGGAGCACATCGGCTGAGGAACAGAGTGTAACTGCTGCTCCAGGTGAGAATTTGGTTGAAGGGAATGCCACTCCACCGGATCAAAACAGGTTGGAGATCCATAAGTGACTGGCCCTGAAAAAATACATCCATTACAATCGTATTCAACATGGTCCTGGGGATAAAGTAGAGGAGTTGGAAGATTTTAACTTCAATAAGGTGGAGAATACATCCCAAGATGTAAAGGATTTCTGCACCTCCACAAACAAAACAACCACAGTTTAATCAAATGCACACTGATCTATACTTGGCTTGCCACTGCTGCCAAGGGCTGCATTGCTCAGCCTGTGGAAATCGCTTGAGTATTGGAAAGCTAGCGGGATGGAGGAGTTGCCAGTATTCAGATACTAAATGTAAGGGCTAAGCACCCTACTGTTTGAAAAAATGAGACGGATAGATTTAGAATTACTTGAAGCCAGTCATTAAACAGAAGCAGATGAGGGGACTCGTACTTGGACATCTGAGGTCCACAAAGAATAGAAGCCTGCAAAAAAAAGTACTTCGCAGAAAATTCAAATGCACGGGAAACATCCAATGCATTCTGTGTGAAAATATTAATTCGAGAAAAGTAATGTGGTATGGGAGACTTAATGCGCACAAGGGATGGTGCAGGACGTCCATGAAAATATTCTCTTTTGATGTGCTTCCGCCCTCTGTCCTGTAGCAGACACCTTGTTGGCTTGTTGGCCTCCCGAAGTTTGTTTCGGCTCGTCGGACTATTCAAGATCTCCATTGGTTGCCGGTGGGGCAGAGAATTAAGTTTAAAGCTCTTTGCTTAACTTTAAAAATTCTCAAATCAGCCTCCCCTCCTATTCTTGCACAGACTATTCAGCACTATGTCCCTGCCAGAGCTCTTCGCTCCGCCGGATCCAATCTTGCCATTGTGCCACGTTTCAAAAAATCTAGGATGGTCGGACGCTCTTTCTCAGTGTTGGCAGCAGCCCTTTGGAACTCTCTGCCAGCTTCTCTTCGCTCCATCCCTGACTTGCTCCCTTTCAGGAAGGCACTTAAAACTTTTCTTTTTTCCACAATTTAGGCCTTCGTCTTTTTATCTCCTCTGATGTGTTGTGTTATCAACTTTCCAAAGCGCCGGGACGCCACTTCGCTGTGGCATCCGTGCGCTATATAAAAATTAAATAACATAACATAACATAACATGAGTACACAGGAAGCATGACTGAAAATACTATATTTATTTGCAAATATATTGCACCTCAAACCCCGGACAAGGCACAGAAGCAAACTAGCAGATGGGTAGTGACCTAAACAGCAGGGTAGGTAGAAATATTGGTTGGAAGTGTACTAAATTGCAGCGTGGAAAGCGTTTCGATGCTTTAAGTGAAAATGGTGCTCTTATCTTACTTTGTTGTGCCTAGGCATGTAATGGCAGGGAAACAAATGGGACACATGCACTTAACATATTTATTGTACCAATATAAAGAATCAGAATGGGATACACAATCTTTCCAGAAGTAACAGAGAAGCAGCCCACATCATGTCCTGGATACAAGTTGTCAAACATATGGTCTATAAAATCCCAAAAACCAGAGGTGAGCAACCCTCAGGCTACACTGTATGCATCCAGCCATGGTAGGTGGTCTCAAGACTGGAGTTCCTGCAGAAGCAGGGAAGAGTAATCCACAGGTCAGCACAGAGAAGGGACAGCCACATGATATGCTTCTCAGTCACTTGCCCTGCAACAGAGGAGCAATTCAAAGAGGCACATTGATTAAGAGCAGCCAATGTAACGCTCTGGAGGGACCACGCAGGAGGGAGGTGCGAGTAAACCCCAAGGTAAGCACTAGTTAATGGCACCATGCACAAATGCCATAGTGAGTCCACCCAGGAACAGTAGTGGAACTACCCCAGAGCACGCACTGGACCCTGGCAGACACCATAAATTATCTAGTCTATTTAAAGTTGCAAAGTGAACCTTTAGGCAGACACCGGAGACAACAGCAACAGTAAACTACTATAGAGTCCAACCTGGAGTGACAGAAGGTATTTGTAAACCTGCACTATTTACAGGCAGCCAGGGTAACCAGGTCAAAACTGGAAGAGCAGGCCCTCAAACAGACTAGAGATAATAAGACTAATACGTGTGGAAAACCAAGTTCGCGTACGAGACTGGAACTTTGTGAAACTTTAATCAAAGCTAATTTTGTGAATGTCCAGAATACTTAATAACTACCCTTACGTACCGTGTAAATTAAAAAAAAAAAAATTTGGTTTTAGCCTAAAAATACATGTCAAAATTGCGCAGTGAGCAAGGAACCTCTGGCAGCGTTGCAACAGACAGGCGTTCCTGCAGTTCTTAAGCTAGTGTGTAGTGTGTGTGTTCTCAAACACCGTGCAGATGGTACAGTGTGCTCGATCTCCAAGTGTAATGAAGACGCCAACAAAATACAGACATCAACCAGTAGGTTGTCCACTAGGAGAACTAGGCGAATACAAGGAGATGGACTGAGCACTGAAACTTTTCAGACACTCACCCCCAGTGACAGATCTGGGTTGAATCCATCATCGTTCTTTAGCTCACTTTGCCACCCCAGTTCAGACACAGCTATATGCATATCAGTCTTGACCCTGTGCCTCATGGGAACAGTCCAGCCCGAACTGCCAAGCCATGTCATGTCTTTCCCTGGACCGGAAACAAGCATCCTGGGACCTGTTTCGGGCTAACAGCCCTTATCAGCCAGGCTAGCTTGAATCCAGTGGCAAAGTGAGCAAGGGACCCACGTCTGGGCATACCCTGTCAACTTAGGGCGAACAAAGCAAACACAATGATGGATTCAACCCAGATCTGTGACTGGGGGAGAGTCTGAAAAGTTCCAAGGAGAGGAAAGGAAATGTTAGGCCTGCCTCGACTATTTACAAGGCTGTAAAGAAGAGGGTCACGCAAGCCACCAAATGGCAACAGGTGGGTTTCCAAACCCTTTCTCAAAACAAAAGTGTGTTGCAAGCAAGAGGCAGGCTCGACCCTTAAAAAAAGATGCTTAGAAAAAGAAAATATACCACGAATAACCTTAAAACATTAAGAAGCTGCCTGTACTGTAGAAGGAGAACGTGGCAGTATTGTCTTTTACCAAGGCTAACACTACAATATAAGAATCGATATGGTGAATGCCACCTCCCGGTTCCCAACTTTTCCCACATGCTATGCTAACGAGGGCTTTCCGGGAGGTTTCCAGGTCTCAAATAATCAGTCTGCTCCTGCACTAAAGAGAAGAGCTAGTCCATCTCTAAATGAGGAAATGTAGATCAATTTTCTGCCACTGTGCATTGATGTAACTAATGGGCCAATTTAGAATCAATTTCAGGCTTGTAACCAGCGCAGTGCTGGAGGAGGGCACAGCGACCCTCTGCTGCCACCTCGGAACGATTTTGTGCCGAATTAAAGATTATACAGCTGGAAAAGAATGGATACACAGGGAGGTTTCCGGGTACCCCTTACCTGCAGAACAGGTGCAAACCAAGGCCACTGATCGGCAGCACAGCTCCCCTGCCCCTTCTCCAAAAACACAAGCAGTCAGCTCCTTCGCTCGACTCTGAAGGTGGTCACAGCCTCCTGCTTAGTAATGGCAGACTGTCCCAGCCCATGCCTAGAGACAGCCGTGGGTAGTCAGCACCACCCTGGATGCCGCAGGAGGTCACAATGCCCCCCTCCCCTTCCCTTGCCGCTGCTCCATAGAAGCCACAGGCTGCCAAAACCTCCACTCTCAAGACCACTGACAGTCAAAGCCCCCGCCCACAATATCGCAGGCAGTGAGAGCCCCCTCCCTCGACGCTGCAGGCAGTCAGTTCCTACTCTTAAAGCCGCAGGCAGTGACAGCCGCTACCGCGACACTGAGGGTACTTGCAGCCACCACCCTGGACTACACAGAATAACTGCCATCCATTATGGGAGCAGTGACTGGCTAAGGGAGTCCCAGCTGCCACCTAGCCACCTGCCCGGACGGCTCATATCGCCAGGTCCCACAATCCTGAGTGCCCTCAGGAGTGACAGCCCAAATACCCAGAACCCATGCTGTGCCCCACTGGGAGACGCAGCAGGCGTTTCTAACTCAATGGCAGGATAATTTAGACTGCCACTGTGCCCTCCCTTGAGCAAGGCAGTCAGTACCCCCAGGACACAAACACTAAAGCACTCGTTCAGTCCCTCCCCCAAATCAGCAGCCCTAGGATATGACCGGTATTGTTCCCACTGATGACAATACAGACTACATTTCCATTAAGAGAATCATCAGATGGTCACACTTGGGATATGGGCCCTTAATACCCTACCCCAGCCACAACACTACAATTACAGTCCCCTTGACACCAAAATAAGCTCAATCCCGTAGGAAATTCCATCTGCCTGCTGTGCTTTTTTTTGCACCTTAATGGTTGACTGTCACTGTATGAATGTCTCAAACCTCAAGTGGCTCTTTTAAAATAGTACGCCTCTCCATCATTGAACCTGGACTGCTGATATCAAAATGTGGGCTCCGTCAGGCAAACCTAAGGCAGAGTATAACACGTATATTTTATGAAACAATAACACATTGCTATGTGATACACTGGCCAACAAGTTATCTAAAGTAACATCTTATATTTATATAAAAGTCAGATGTCCCAAGCGATAGCACTTAGTTTCATGAACACTAAAGCACATCTGCAATTTAAACCGAAACAATTTTGATATGCAGTTGTTAGTAAAAGGTTTACAAATCTACTTCATAAGAAGTTATGAGTTGCCATTACAATGTACTAATAGAGCCTACATGGGGAACCCAGAGCACCTCACTGCTTTCGATTTTATCCTAGTGCCAATTTTATGGTAAGTATGCAGCAGAGGACTCTTTTTACCCTCAATGGAGTAGGCCAGGCTTCCTGGCTTTGCAGCCTGTAAGGGGCTCTCCCTTCGCTCACTCATCCCTTGATAGTTCCCTGGAGTAATATTATATCAAAAAGACAGACGTTCGCCAGCAAATTCGAAAGACGTGAGATTAGTGGCCAGAAAGCAAATTCCCTAGTTGTCAGTAAGGTCATATTGCGCAAAAGCACGTTTGATTGAGGACATATAATTATTGGAGTAATTAGGCTTAGAAAATGCACAAACAGAAAGGAATATGCTACTTACCAGTATGCATCTGTTCTTGGCATGTAGGGCTGCTGACATTCATATCTGTGCATAGATCGCCGCATAGTGTTGGGTCCGGATGATTGCACATTGTTGTCCTGGAAGAGTCTTCGAAGTATCACGAGATAGGTGGCTCCTCCCCTGGACTATAGTGCGCATGGGCATCCTCTCCATCCGTAGATTGTTTTTCGCCATTGTGGCAGAGATGGAGTGTTATACAGTAAGAGATGTCCATGCAAGAAAGTGT
The DNA here is from genome assembly GCF_964263255.1 of Lissotriton vulgaris. Taxonomy (NCBI): domain Eukaryota; kingdom Metazoa; phylum Chordata; class Amphibia; order Caudata; family Salamandridae; genus Lissotriton; species Lissotriton vulgaris. The sequence goes on from NC_141693.1 coordinate 428,015,834, forward strand.
GAGTTAGAATGAATGCTACAGCTGCGACAGGCAACGGGGAGGAGGGTGAGCGATATGAATGTCAGCAGCCCTACATGCCAAGAACAGATGCATACTGGTAAGTAGCATATTCCGTTCGAGGCATGTGGGCTGCTGAATTCATATCTGCATAGAATGTATAGCAGTCTCTCCCTTAGCGGTGGCTACCTGTGCCAGCTGCAGCAGTCTGAAACAGTTTTTATAACAGCCTGTCCTACAGCAGATTGCTGTTTGGAATGTACATCAACACAATAGTGTATCGTGAAAGTATGTATGGTTGTCCATGTGGCTGCTTTACATATTTCTTCTAGAGGAATGTTTCCTAGGAAAGTCATGGATGCCCCCATTTTGCGTGTAGAATGCGCTCTTGGGGGAACTGTTAAAGTGCGTTTAGCCTTAAGATAACATATTTGGATGCACTTAACTATCCATCTGGCTAGTCCAGATTTAGAAATGGGGTTTCCTTTGTGTTGTGGTGAAAAAGCAAAAAACAACTGTTTTGTCTTCCTAAAATCTTTTGTCCTGTCTATGTAATATAGGAGAGCCCTCTTAACATCTAGTGTGTGTAGAGCCCTTTCAGGAACTGAATGTGGGTTTGGGAAAAACACTGGAAGTTCTATTGTTTGATTGATGTGGAAGTGGGATACCACTTTTGGCATGAATTTAGGGTTTGTCCTAAGTACGACCCTATTTGGGTGAATTTGGAAGAACGGTTCTTGAATAGTTGGGGCTTCCAGCTCTCTAACTCTAAGCGAAGTAATCGGTACGAGAAAAGCCACCTTCCATGTTAAAAATTGTATTTAACACTAGTGTAAAGGTTCAAAAGGTGGTCCCATTAGTCTGGTTAAAACAACGTTTAGGTTCCAGACAGGTGAAGGTGGGTGTCTTGGGGGAAGGGGGGGGGGGGGGGGGGGGATCACTCGTTTGAGCCCCTCCATGAATGCTTTAATTGCAAGCACTCTGAATAGCGAAAGGTGTTGCCTGTTCTGAAGGTAAGCTGCTATGGCAGCTAAGTGTATCCTAATGGATGTATAGGCTAGATTGCAGCGGTGTAGGTGCAAAAGATAGCATATGATATTTTGAGTTGATGCGTCTAGTGGGTTTATGTCATTGTTGTTAAAGTAAATGACTAAACGTTTCCACTTTGCCTCATAGCATGCTCTTGTGGTAGGTCTTCTTGCCTCTTTTATAATGTTCATGCAGTCAGGAGGTAAGTTTAGGTAGCCAAACTTTATGACTTCAGGAGCCAGATTGCAAGGTTCAGCTGCTGGGGATCTGGGTGCTGAATGTCTCCACGGCTCTGCGTTAAGAGACTGGGTGTTAGTTTTAGTCTTTGATGAGGCACCACGGAAAGTTCTAGGAACGTGGTGTACCACGGTTGCCTCGCCCATGTTGGAGCAACCAGGATTAGCGTCATGGAGTGCTGGCGCAGTTTGCGTGCCACTAGCGGTATCAACGGTGCTGGTGGAAAAGCGTAGGCAAATTTGCCTGACCAGTTCATCCATATCGCATTGCCCTGAGACTGCGGGTATGGGAACCTTGCAGCGAAGTACTGGCATTTTGCGTTTTCTTTTGTGGCAAACAGGTCTATCTCTGGTTGTCCCCACTGTTGGAAGTATGGTTGGAGCACTGTGGGATGGATCTCCCACTCGTGCATCTGTTGGCTGTGTCTGCTGAGCAGATCCGCTAATTGATTGTCCTTGCCTGGGAGGTGTTCTGCCATGAGAAAAAAGTTTCTTTGAATGGCCCACTTCCACATGCTCTGAGCTAGATGTGACAGCTGTGGAGAGTCTGTTCCTCCCTGTTTCTGTATGTAGTACATCGCAGTCATGTTGTCCGTCCGGATCAACACGGTCTTGTTGCAGAGATGTACTTTGAAAGCTTTTAGTGCCATAAAAATTGCCATCAACTCCAGTAGGTTGATGTGCATTTTCTTTTGCTGCGTGGTCCATAAGCCCTGCACTGTGTGGTGGAGGACATGGGCTCCCCACCCTATCAGGGAGACGTCCGTCGTTAAGACTATTTGTGGTACAGGCTCTTGGAACAGTCGTCCCTTGCAAAGGTTTTGTGGATTCCACCAATGCAGAGAGTTGTACGCACGACTGGTCACCAACCCTAGGTCGCCTAATTGTCCTTGAGCCTGGTTCCACTGACGTGCTAGGCACTCCAGCAGCGGACGCATGTGTAGTCTTGCGTGAGGGACTATGAAAATGCATAATAATAATACAGAATTTTGTAGAGCGCGAACAGCTACCTCACGAGGAGGTGTCCCGGCGCTAGAAGAACATAGTTGACCATGAGGTAAGAAGAGAGGGAGTTTAGCAGGGTTGAGTAAAGAGCCATGTCTTTAGCAACTTCTTGAAGCAGAGTTCAGAGGGCGCTTGCTGAATTGCTGGGGGCAGGGCGTTCCATAACGTTGCAACATTTGTCGTAAAGGTTCAACCCCCTAGTCGAGCCCTTTTTGTTCGTGGGACAGCCAGCTGAACGCGGCAGTTGGACCGAAGCTCGCGGTCCTGAGATTATTTCTGGAGCCTGTTTTTCAAGTACTCCAGGCAAGTGCCAAACCGAGATTTATAGGCCAGCGTAAGTGCCTTAAATTTGATTCTGCTGGCAACTGGTAGCCAATGCAGTGATCGCAGATGCGGAGAGACTGACTGCTTGAAAGGGATTCGCAGCAGCAGTCTCGCAGCCGCATTCTGGACCCCCTGAAGTTTATGAGTCAGCTATTTAGGTAGGCCCAGATAGGAGTCTGTTAGCGTAGTCCAGCCTAGATGTAACTGTGGCATGGATTACAGTTTTCCAGCAGCTCTCCGGGAGAAGTCTCAAGATCTTCCGGAGGTTCCTCAGCTTACTCAAACAACAACCAGCTACTTATTAAATATGCGAGGAAAAAAGACCGAATGTCATCCCACCTTACTCCGAGATTTTTTGCCGTACAACTAGGAACAGGAGCTTGGCCCATCTCCGGTGGCCACCATAGTTCTGAGGGAGGAGGGGGACCCTTGCCAAAAAAGATTACTTCAGTCTTATTGGCGTTTAGTTTTAATTTGTTCGTATTCATCCATCTGGCTATATCTTGGAGACAGCCCTTGAAGTTCGCGAAAGACTCCCGAGATACCTCTGAGTACGGGAATACCAACTGGGTGTCATCGGCATAGGAGATTGCCTTGACACCCCAGTTGGCAATCAACGTAAAGAGGGGGGCGAGGTAGATGTTGAACAAGAGGGGGCTGAGTGCCGACCCTTGCGGGACTCCACAACTGAGGACTTTAGGTGATGAGGAGACTGTCCATAGTGCCACCTTCTGAGTTCTCTGGGACAGATATGAATGTAGCCACCCCAATACTTTGTCATGGATGCCAATCTAAGCCAGTCGCATCAGGAGTCTGGCATGGTCAACCGTGTCGAAGGCGGCTGACAGATCCAGGAGTACCAGCATCGCTGAGTCTCCTGCATCCATCGACCACCTCACTGACTCTGCCACCTCAATTAGTGCTGTCACAAAGTCAGCTATGGTGCCCCATAGTTTGGCTGGACATGGGTCGTCCGGTGAGCTGGACTTGCATCGGGTAAGTTCTTGCCTCACCGCACACAGGGGTGTGGCCTGGAATTGAGTGAGGGTTACACCAGTCTCATCTTTAATCGCTAGATCCGATTTCACCTTATTAGTTTCTGACCTAAAGGACTCTTAAGCTTTTTTAATTTTTTGGTCGAAAAACTCAGATGTTTTCACATAGAGTCTGTGTCGGGGGGACCTCCCTCTTGATACATTTTGGTTTAAAAAAAAAAGGACTGTACCACCTGAAAAAATCTGTCTGCTTGACTGCTCTGCCTGTAAGATAGTCAGCGTAAAATAGTTTTTTTGTTTTCCTAATAGCTTTCTGTAATTTTTTAGTTGCTTCCTTGTATTTGGCTTTTTCTGTCATCCCATAGTTAGCTCTCCATAGTCTCTCCAACTTTTTACAGGCTGCTTTCTCCTTTCTAAGGTCCTGGAGAACCAGGGTGCGGAGGGGGAGTCTCTCTTTGATAGAGCTCGCGAGGCCGGAGCAATGGAAGAAACCATATTTCCGACCCAATCATTAAGGAGTTTAGCATCTATATTCGCGTTAGCAGTAAGAGATGGGGTAGTTTGCGCCAGAATAGGGCCCATAATCTCGGGGACAAGTTTTTTCTAATGTCTCATCAAAAAAGAGCTTTTGCTAGAAGCCGGACTAACACATACTATATTGAGTTTGAATGGGATCAAGAGTGATCTGACCAGGTCAGTGGTAGTGGTGCCTCTGTCTGAACGTCCTAATAGGCCATCATGCCTATTAGTTGCATAAACACTCGGGCAGGGAGCGAGTGTTGGGGCCTAAACCTTTGGATTAGCGTCTGAATGCTGTTTATTCTGACAGAATTTGGTTGTGCCTTCCCTGCCAAAGTGTCTATAGTCGCTCCCAGGTATTGTTGTACGTGGGCCGGCTGAAGATGGGACTTTGGATAGTTCCGTGAGAAACCTAAACTGTGCAGGAGGTGAATAGTGCGTGACATGTGGCTGGCACATTGCTGGGCTGACTGTGCTTGTATCCCTAGTGTAAGAATTCTATCTGATCAGCCATACAAGTGGGCGCCAAGATGCTCCTTGGAGCGATAGTTGCGCGGTATAAATAACCCCTTACATTACATATCAGCCAGTCGTCCAGATACGGATAGACATGAATATGCGGTCTTCTCAGATGTGCAGCTACTGTCGCTAAGCACTTGGTGAAAACTCTTGGGGCTGTTGTCACCCCGAAAGGAAGGACTTTGAATTGGTAGTGCTGATTTTGTATTGTAGACCTGATATATTTCCTGTGTGCTGGGTGTACTGGTATATGGAAATATGCGTCCTTGAGGTCTAGTGTTGCGAGGAAGTCTCCTTGACGCAACTGTGGTAGCACCTGCTGTAGAGTGAGCATGTGGAAATGTTCTGATAAAATGTATTGGTTTAGGGGCCTGAGGTCTAAAATTGGTCTGAGGGACCCGTCCTTTTTGGGGATTAGGAAGTACAGTGAGTACACCCCTGTACCCTGGTGTTCTAAGGGTACTAGTTCTATGGCCCCTTTTTGTAGCATGCTGATGACTTCCTGCTGCAAGAAGTGTAGGTGTTTTGCGGACATAGGACGGTGTCTTGGGGGAATGTTGGGTGGTGTGGAGGTCAATTCTAGGCAATAGCCATGCTGGACAATTTGCCTCACCCACTTGACTGTGGTTATGTTTTCCCAGACTTGCAGGAACTGCTGTAATCTTCCCCCGACCGGTGTTACATGGTCTGGGGGTAGTGACAAAAAGTCACTGTTTGGTATTGGTAGAGGATCTGGTGGTGTTATTCCCTCGTCCTTAACCCTTGCTGTTATTGCCACTGTATCCACCTCTACTGTTCTTGTTGTAGGTGTTTTGCGTGTTCCCCTTGTTGTATGAGGTTTGCTGTGTTGAGCCTGCTCTTGCAGCTCCTCTGTTGCCGGAGCGATGAAAGGAGCCACCTCTGTATTGTTGTGACTGCAAGGCTCCCATAGACTTGGCCGTCTCGGTATCCTTCATTTTGTCTAGTATTGTGTCCACATTAGGGCCAAACAAATAATCAGGGTTCACAGGTTGATTGAGTAAAGTGCTCTGAACCTCATTTTTAAACCCAGATATGCGTAGCCACGCATGTCGTCTAAGCAGGACACTGGTATTGATAGCCCTGGCTGCAGTGTCTGCCGCATCTAGCGCACACTTGATGGAGGCGTTAGATATGAGCTTTCCCTCTTGTATTAGGTATTCTGCCTGTTCTTTATAAAGGTCAGGCAGATGCTGGCGAATCTGCTCTAGTGTGTCATAATGGGCCTAGCTAGCAGGGCTTGTGTGTTTGAAATTCTCCATATGTTAGCTGCTTGAGCAGCTACCCTTTTGCCCGAGGCCTCCAGAATCTTCGATTCCTTGTCTGGAGGTGGAGCCTCGCCAGTAGTCTGTGAATTTGCACGTTTACGTGCATTGGATACTACCAAAGAGTCTAAAGGTAGCTGTCCTCTAATGTAGGTAGGGTCCACTGGAGCTAGCCTATATTTCTTCTCTATCCTGGGGTTAATGACTCGTGCCCTGGTAGTTTCCTTATATATGTCCCCTGCGTATTTAAGCACCCCCTTTACATTCGTTATGTTTTCACTGATCTTTCAGAGGTGTTGAAAGTATCAAAAAGGAAGTGTTCCTCAATGGGGTCTGCATGCATTTCCACGTGGTGGTTGTATGCTGCTCTTTCTAGCAATGCATTGAAAGCAGCTGTGTCCTCTGTAGGCAAAGTTTTAACAGGGTATGCAGTATTGTCTTGCATGGGCTGAGAGTCTACAGGATCTGCAGGGTCAGACCATTGTTGAGTTTGGTTGTCCTGGTCATTGTCCACAGGATAATTATAAAAAAAAATCCTCATATTCCACATCCTCATATGTGTATGTGGGAGAATATGTAAAAGTCTCTTGCACATGTGGTCTGATAGGCTCAAAGAGAGTAGGAGATGTAGAAGAGTCTCTTGTCTTCTTCAGTGGTATCTTATAGGTTTCAACGTAAGGGTCTTGTCTGATTTTCCTCTTTAATAGGGTAACTCTGCCAGTATCGGGGTTGACGTACAGTTTGGATTGTTCTTGTCGAGGGCTCTTGCTCTTCATGTGCTTGAGCTTTTCTCCCGGTTATCGCCTTCTTAGCTTGCGCCGGGTCGATTTCTGTTATCGGTTCGACCGTTTTTTGCCTCATGTACGTTGGAAGTCCAAATTTTATCGATCCGAGGGACTTTTGTGCATCAGTCTTTTTTGGCTCGATGAACTTCTTCGGTGCCGAAATGGTTATCGATCCGACAATTTTCTTTGTTTCAATAACTACTTTTTGTTTTTTTGTCGTCTTCGAAGCCTGCTGCTTCGGAGCGATGATTTGTTGCCTCGGCTCAACGGACCCCTTCGCCTTGATCCTTGCCTTCGGGTCCAGTGTCTTTGTTTGCACCGTCGACTTTCTGCTTCGGTTCGACAACCATCTTCTGCGAGAGTCATTTGTTTATGTTGCCTGGCGTCGAAATCGATCTTGTTGGTTCCGCGGCCTTTAGCTTAGGCATGTCTCTGGGTGTACTGCTCTCTGCTCGACAACCCTCTTATGCGGCCCAGCCGGGTCGAGGGCCATTTTGTTTTTGCTCTGCGCCGATGGTTCCGCACCTCTCGGTCCGAAGACTGTAAAGTCTATCAGTTTCGGTTTCTGTTTTGCTTCTTTCACTTTCGGGTTCGATATTACCAAGGAATGGTAATGTTGCAGTGATGGCTCTTGTCTTATATTCTTAGCCGGGCTGAATTGCGGGGCTATAGAATCAATGTTAGGATCTTGGCTAAGGCCTTCTGGCGATGCCTCGACCTGAGCCTCTGGAAGCGTATCAGTAACAGTACTGGGCTCCGTAATCACGGTTGGCCCCGTGTCCTCGCCGGCTCCTATGCCTGGATCGTCGTCCCCTACCTCGACGATGTCGTCTTCGACGTAGTAGTTGGAGTCATGTTCCGACCCCTGCTCCGACTGTTGGTCTGAGTCCTCAGCTTCGACGACCTCTTTGTCGTCTTCAAAGATGTTCTCCGGCTCAGGCGCTGGCTTCTGCATCGTCTGCCTCGCTGCTCTTCGAAGCCGAAGTGTCATCTTCGATCAAAACTGCGCACAAGCTAAGCAGTCGGCTTCATTGTGTTCCGGAGATAAACACTAGTTACACACAGGGTGTTCATCTATGTGTGGTAATTTCGAGTTACAGTTGGGGCATCTTTTGAATGGGCTTCGTTCCATCGACGATTGGTCATTTGGTGTCGAAAAGGCCACGCGGCGCGATTCGATGTTCTGAGTAGAAACTACAGAAAGAGTGGTCGATACCGATCGCAACAACAATACCGACGCCCCCGAAGGCCTTTTGGGCTTTTAGAAACTTTTTTTTTTTTTTTCTTTTTTTTTTTTTTTTTTAAATCGATTCCGAACTCAGAGTTGGAAATCACATCCGAACCCAATGGCGGAAAAAAACAATCTAAAGATGGAGAGGATGCCCATGCGCACTGTAGTCCAGGGGAGGAGCCACCTATCTCGTGATACTTCTAGGACTCTTCCAGGACAACAATGTGCAACCATCCGGACCCAACACTAGGCGGCGATCTATGCACAGATATGAATGTCAGCAGCCCTACATGCCTCGAACAATTGCTTGAGCGTCATTGAGCTTTGCAGCAGTTCAGAAACCCGAAGACCTCCAATTCCTAGAAGAAATAAGTTCTCCTAGGAGCTACCGGAATGGAAGAATCTGGCTTAGCTGTGTGTAGATGACAATCCACCCGCTTGAATCTCATCACCAGAAGCTCCCAAGATGGCTGAATACTTCCTTGTTCTTCTCGGTTTATGGATCCTAGGTCACTCACTACCTTCCTTCCAGTCTGGAGACTTAGTGGTTTCACGTTGCATACAGATCCTTTTGTGCCGAAACCACTCTTAACACTCCCTCGATTACACTCGCTTCCATCCACCTCAACACTAGGAAGGAGGCATCCCGAGGCCAGAACTGACAAACAGCATATTAAAATGATCTTTCAGAGACTTGACATCTCTTGATCCCTTGAGGTCAGTCGTACCCCAATCACATGAGAGGATAACAGACTGTAGAGGCATGTACGGGCCTTGCCCTTACGAAGATAACACCTACAACCATGGTAAATGCACACCAAACCACAAGAACAATTGAACTGTCACTAAAAAGATCAGTTCAGTTTCAGAAGCCCCATACAACCAGTACACGATTCAGTGTCTTCCGAGTACCAGCAAAGCAGAAAGTCATAGAATGAGATGCCGGAGGGGTGCCGGAGAGGTTAACACCCCTGCAACATTCATGGTGTATTTTAAGATGGACAACTGAATCCTTATCTGCAGAATATATGTGCACTGGATTACATGGACTCCTTGTCGTACCCCGTGAGAGTGGGGCACAGAGTGGTTTTTAGGGGAGTCTATGGCTACTGGACCACAAATCTGGTGGTTGGGATTCTTTGCTTCTAGTGTCATGGTGTCCGTTCTGCTATGGCTCTGCAAACTGGGCTAACCTCTGCACTTCTCAAGTTAGCGAGGGTGAGCAGTCAAAGGCCCGTCGGGGAGGTAGAGAAGGGGCAAGAAATTAGAAATCAACAGTCTGCTAACCGATACAAGCAAGCACTGGGTCGACCAGCATTTGAGTGTAACTAGAAAAGTATGGTAATACCACAACAAAACATAACACGCCACAAAGGAACGTAGTACAGTTACAAGGCACTTCCAACAAAACTGGTTTCAACCAATGGTAAGACTCCCAAACCCCAACTGGGTGCTAATTACCATCTAATATAGTGATCACTTATTACAGCTGTAGCTCCAAACCACCTAAGGGGTTGTATTACTGTGTGGATATTCAGGCAAGAATCTGCTCATGTGAGAGTACACATTGGTAATATGGATTATCACTCAATGCAAGGTGCCCGTGGGCCAGTTCAATTTGTGTCTGGCTAAAGAGTTTTTTGCGGCACTCATGATGGATTTCAGTACACAGTTCTAGGGCAAGACAGTCTCACTCAGTATTTTAAACATGGCCTTGTGCTACCTGTCCATGTATTACACTGATGAGCATTGCAGTGGTCTGGTTGAGCCCTACCCAGATGCAGTACTGCGGTAGCAGGGTAGCAACAGATATGCCTCTCAGGTCAGGTTGGATTTTGTGCATGGAAGGCCAAGAGTCTGCTTTTGCTCTGCTTCGTCATGTTATGCATATTTGTAGAGCGTGCAATAACCTTCATGGGTATCCCTGCGCTGAGCCCTATAGTCCAGCCTGCTGGTGATGGATACTATTTTTTTGGTGTTGGTCAGGGGCCATTTGAAGTTCTTCCTCAGGGTGTGGAAGCAGGAAACTTTCAGCATTGATGTGTGTGGTCATGTCGAGCCTGTTGAGTTGCTGGTCAGTGTATGATAGGATGCTGATGTGGTGGGTGCAGATTAGGTTGGCTAGTGGAGTCATATGTGTTGAAGAGGGTAGGGTTGAAACTTAAGGCACTCCGCAGATAGGTTTACGGGCTTACGAGCTTACGAGGTGCACTGTGTTGAGCTGATGTTTGAATCCCTTCAGTCAAAAAGGAGCCGATCCAGCAGAGAGCAGGTCCTTGAATGCTGATCTTGTGTGGGCATCTGATGAGTGGTTTTTGACACCATCCCGAATGCCACTGAGAGGTCTAGAAGGATCAGGGCCTCTGTCTAGGATCATATGGATGTTGTCCGTAGTGGCAATGAGTGCTGTGGTTGGGTGTGGTTCAAGACTGTGGCGTCTAGGAGCAGGTGGTGTGGCGTCGGTGTGGCATCTGATGTGGACTTTCTCTACAACCTTGGGTTGGTAGGAGGGAAATCAGTCCGTAGATGTTGAGTTTGGCTAGATGCTGAGGGTTTCTTGAGAAGGGCAAAGACTGCAACATGTTTCCAAGAGTCTGGGAATGTGGGTGAGTAAATGGAGACTTTGAGAATCAGAGTTATTCTCCTTGGCAGTTACATCATGGAAGTCCTTGGCAGGAGTGACAATTCAGTCTGGATGTGCAGCTAATTAACAGTGGCATTCAGGCCCCAAAGGTTCAGACATGCAGGCGTGTTGCTTCATGCAGTTTGCCAAATGAACTACAAAGGTAGGCCAGATAACCCTTCCTAGCTTGGGTCAGCATCGGGCACACTCCCGAATACAGCTCTGCCTCTTCTGGGCGTTCCATGCACCACGGTGGGCTTCGTCATCTATATAGACACCAGTCTCCTCCTTCAGGGCCAAGGACTCTGCTTTCTTCTATGAGAAGGTAGGAAGGCTTCTAAGATCTAGTATGACCCACAGATTTTCTAGCAAGTTGCAGACTTCAGTTGATGGCCCTTTCCCTCCCCTCTGGGCACAATGAAGTCTGAAGCCCCCACACTTGGCTGTCATCCTACCTGAAATAACAATCGGGACAGACAAAAAGACAGGGCTTCCTAGATACTTTCTACACCTTTAAAAGGTTTGCCGACTCACTCCTCTCCCCTAGCATCCACCAAACTGAAGTGCTCATTAAGGCCTAATCTGCAAACCCATGCTAAAAGGACCTCTTTTTTTATTATTTTTAAAAAAAATTTATTGAAAGTTCATAACAATATAGTGTACATTAGAAACAGCAGAATGTAATAAATAAATATATACAAATATATGGATACGCATGACATAAAAGTGGAGACAGCTGATATCATAAAGCAGTATTTACAGGGAAAAAGAAATTAATAGGGCGAGATAGAATAGAAAAATTGAGGTCATAAACAAATCCGGCCATCAGCATGATCTATAAGACCCCACTCCTGGCCATCCTCCACGTAGCCACGGGTGCCCATATCCTTAGCCCCATTTCCCTAGATTTAATTCCCTTTAGGGCATACAGTTCTGACTCGATGTTATGGATCCCTAACATCCTACAAATCCACATTTGAAAAGTTGGGGGCTTGACATCCTTCCATGCAGCAGCAATTAATATCCTAAAAACAGCTGTCGATATAAAAACCAGCGCCTCAGACTCTGTACTCAAACCCAACTTTGCATCACAACCAAGTATTAAAAGAGTAGGGGATAGGTATATTCTGACAACTAGTAGCCCCTCTAAAAACTTTTCAATTTCCTTTTTAATGGGGCCCAACTTTTCACAACTACAGAACATGTGCAATACATCTGCTGGACCGTTACCACACCTAAAAGGACCTCATAGAATTCTTAAAGGTAGCCCTTTCTCCATTCTCCCTCACTTCAGCCACTGAGGGAGGAGACCCAGGCACTTCATTGTCTGGGCGTCATACATCCAGTCACAAGAATGCAGACAATACATTTACCTTGTCTGAGGAAGCAGCATTCGCCCTCCAGCTTGTGCCATGTTAAACCAGGGGCAATGCAAAATGGATGCCACTGCTCCCAGCACTGCTACTCACACCCAGTCTATACATGCAACAAAGATCCACCGTACATACATACAGCTAGCAAGCACACAGAATATCAGAGCAAGAGCCTGAGCATTGCATCTCAGCAGAACATGACACAAATGGATGCAGTAAGTTGCGCTTACACTGAAATAAAAAAAAAAAAAAGAAAAGATTTGCTCAGGTCTATAAATCCCCAAAAAACGATATGCGGCTACCCCTGCTGTTTGTCAACAACCTAGAACATGGATGGCAGTCCAATGCCGTTAGAGGGTACACTCGGTGGGCCCTCTAGATCACAGATAAAGTTCTGGATCTTGGCTTGATCATGGACATGTCTAGGCTTCAGCACACATTGGATTAGCGTGCTAGCTGGGCCAAAAATGAATCAGGGCATCAGTTTCACGTATAGCTGGCACACTCAGAGCATAAGTACACACATGTATACAATGTAGGGGACATTCCCATGCCAACAGTCCATATCTTCAGACTAAATCAGCATGGAGATCTTTGGATATATGCAGGGGCTCTGGAATTATGTGGCAAGGGATGGGGTGCAAATTATGTGCCAATGTTTGCTAAATATGCGGCAAGACAATGTAAATTATGCAGCATGATGCAGCATATTTTGTGATATTATCATCATTACTTTGTCCAGACAGTGTTCCAATGTGTAAAAATGACAAAGTTTTCATCTCATTAATACTAGGGTAACAACAAAATACACCATTACGCAACTGAAAGGACAACAGTCAATCTTTGCGAAGTTTCGCCTTCCGCAGAGTAGTATCACGTTTTGCAACACTTTTTTAAATCCTCAAATTATCTAGAAAATTGATTATGTGGCAAACCCATAATTATGCATAAAATGATGCAGCAGCAGAATCTTATATTTCCAGTGGCCCGGGATATTGAGAAAGGCCGTATGGGTGGCTGTGATCATATTGAAGCCTCGTTTTTATACTTTATAATTTCCAGTCTATCATTTAACTGAACAAGTAAGTGCCATCAAAAAGCATACCTACTATTTAATTTTCTAAGGCCACAGCCTGAACACTTTCCAGACGTGACATCAAAGTTCCAATTTATTATTTAAATTCCCTAATGGCTGTCGCTACTGAAACCGGTGATGCTTTTATGCACATATTCAAAATAAGTTTTGCTCTCCTGGTCAATAGCATCTGTCTTTGATGGCACTACTCAGCCAAAAAATATAACTAAATCATACATACCACCACCACCCATATTCCCTAGGATTAACTTACCACAGTAAAACAGTGGCAGTTCATAACATGAGTTGCTACTGATTCAATCTTTTTCCCCCTCATGCATCAATTTCTCTCTTTCCCGGTCCAGCAGTAGAAAAATAATACAGTCTGGACTGACTTGTATATTTTGGACAATGGAGATGACGGAATCTGTTTCAGTGTGGCCTTTTAAATCGACTTGGGATCTCTGAATATCTTGAATTTAAGCTCTTACTTGGGTAAATTTATTGTCTAGGCCATGCTTTTTTCCATACAGAAAATTGCTCTAAAGTGGATAGGGTACTATGACGCCCTGAAAAGACATTATTTGGTACGACTTAAAAATGAATTAATGTTAAGTATGCTTCAAAACCTGAAAGCAGGTGGGCATGAGGAGCCAGATGCAACACTCAACTGCCCACGCCTCCCATGAAGGGACTGGTAACTGCTGATTGTACCTACTTACATTGAACTGTAAGCCACCACTCGTAAAATTTACAAAGTACACATGCTTAAATCTATCCATATACATGTAACCAACTACACGCAGTCATAACGCCAAGATTTCTGTGACAGCGAACAAATACCCTTGGTGAGTTTAGTGTAGCACTATACAAGAAAACGACCTGGGGATTATGAATTATGATGAATAAACAATAAAAAGCAGGTGAGTGGAATGATACCCAGTGCGTGATAATCACTTGAAAGAACTCTTGAAAAAACTGAAAAGTAATGAATAGTTCTATTAATTTAGGGGATACCCAGTTTTCTTTCTAGCAACCTTTAGTTATGTCAGAGCTCTGCTTCTTTGAAAGAAAATGCATTTATTTGCATTTTAATACTTTTCGAGGTTTATTAAAAGGCCTTCAAGGAAATAAAATGGAATTAGGATATACTTCTAATACTACACTATTAGGCCATGGTAGAATTCTCCTGTTTAGCCTCACCTTCCAAAATATCACTTGTTACGATGTCTCAGTTGCTGGAGTGTCTGAAACAGATCATACATAGGTCCAAGCCAGGCCGGGCAACGCAGCACTCAAACATGAGTCAAGACCGTTATACAGAGTATTTAGGTGCCTAAAAACAACTCCGTACAGGGCAGACACCGTTGTACGCACGTCCCTTTAGCCCTTTGCCAATGGCATCCCTACTATCCAAGCAACCAAAATCTCGTAACAGGTTTCCTTTTTTCCTCCCATCATGACCTTTTACCCTTACCCATCCTCCCTTCCTCTTGTTCCATGAAGTGCTTTGAGTAAGTGGGGGACACGCAGAGGCAAGATCTTGCCAGACTGCACCTTGCCTTAATCTTGCTGGGGTGGGACTTCATCCCCCTGCAGTATGGTCTCCTCCCACTAACGAGGCACACCGCAACACGCTACAAAAGCGTCTCTGGGCTAACGCAGCACAGGACGTGCGTCAGGCGCATCCGGGCAAAAAGCAGGCCTGTCTGTGCCCATCAGAGCCCGGAGGAGGCTGAGCCACACCGCTTGGCTTGGTCATCCAAGGTACTGCTTTTTATCCACCTGTTGCCATTGGAAAATGTATAGGCGACAGGGTAGCTCTATCACGAATGCGTGCAATGAGCGCCGAGCAGCAGGATCAATTATGAACTACCTGAATACCTCTAGGAGCATCATTAACTTGGAAATCATTCATGACAAAGAATGCTAGCACTTATAGCAGATGCAGGCAGACAATTCTGCCACAGCTGCATCCTCGAATACCCATCTTGGGGAAATCCCTGGAGGGCCTACTATTCAGGACCCCGAGGTGAATAACCTGTGTAGATTTCTGAGGAACTTGCATGTTAACAGTTGCCTCCATCCCTCCATCGGGTGTGAACCCCGCAACAGCAGCACCCTGGGTAAGGATGTCACCACCTCTCCATATACGGAAAGGAAACTTGCGCCTTACTAGAGTAGAACTTAAAAAAATAAGGTGGTAAATCTCCATCGACTCAGATAAGGCTGTTAGAGCAATATAGGACTAGACCGCTTAAGGACAGTCCTGATGCTTATTCCTTTTTGGGTTTCGCCTGCCGAAGGCTGCGCTCTGCGCAGCTTTTCGGCGCAGACGAAATACATTGATTACAATAAGGACTTCAGGAACGTCCCCCGGCTCCCATTGGCTAGCTCCATAAATGGAGGCTAGTCATTGGGTGCAGGATCTGTCCGTCAAGGCCGGACCAGATTCGGGGGCGTTCCCGAGTATTTTTCTCTTTTGGCCAACGTTATGCGGCGGTGGGGGGGCTTTTTTTTGGCTCGTCGAGGTTGGTTTGGGCCATTTGGCGGCTGACCGCAGGCCGAGGAAGTCCAGGTGAGTGGTTCCTTTCCTGTCCCCCCTCCCGCTGTCCGTTCCTTTCCCGCCCCCCCCCCACGTTCCTGCCCGCCCCCCCTCCCGTCCGTATGCCCGTTCCCATTTGTAAATGCTTGTTTATTTAAAAAAAATGTAGTTTCTTATATAGCGCACGTATCACCACAAAGGGTATCTCGGCGCTTGCTTTGGGAACCCGTCCTGGTTTTTCCCTGGGGGATAGCCCAGCTGGGCACCCCCAAGGTGAAAGCCAGGCATCCCGCCGCGGGGGCCATAGTGGAGATTTCTTTCTGAATAGTGCTGGTGATACGTAGGGTAAGGTCGTGTTTTTTAACCCCTTAAGTGCTGCTGACGGCCAATGGTCGTCAGCAGCGCTACCTCCCCAGTGCTGCGCACGACCATTGAACGTCCATTCAGCACTAGTTCTAATGGACAGCGCAGCACTGGGGAGAAATGTTTACACGCAGCAAAGGTGTTAAATGACTTTCTGAAGGGTGTTGTTTCGTATGGAGGGTTGAGCCAGTGCCTTTTCTGTTACGTTCTGAAGGGGGCTGGTGGTTACAGAGGGTAGCGGAGGTGTTTTTCAGTTTCTTTCGGAGGAGCACTGATGATACACAGGGTAGAGACATTGTTTTTGTACTTGGATTAAATCCGTGTCTTTTGGTTGAAATGTCATTTCACGTGAAACACTGATAATTCTCAGAGAAGTCACTGCATCGTCTCAATTTAAATAAGACATATGCACTTCGCCGTCAGCACCATGAATTAGGTCTGTTCCCCATTGCACCACAACAACTGGGTATTTCTGCCTTTTGGAAAGGCAGACGGGTTTAGCCATTACGTTCCTATGAGCCCCACAGACCACGCACGCAAACCTGGAATTAATCCGGGACTCCGAGCTCAAAATGGACCGCCAGATCAACTCCGTCTCATCTTCCTGCTTCCACACCCTCCGCCTCCTTCGTAAGACCTTCAAATGGATCCCCCTCGAACAACGAAAGACAGTCACTCACGCCCTGGTCACCAGCAGTCTCGACTACGGCAACGCACTCTACGCCGGAATAAACAAAAACCTCATCCGCAAGCTACAGAACATCCAGAACGCCGCCGCAAGACTGGTACTCAACCTGCCAAAACACTGCCACATCTCCCAGCACCTGCGCACACTCCACTGGCTCCCCGTCGAGGCGAGAATCTCCTTTAAGATGCTCACCCACGCACACAAGGCCCTCCACGGCACCGGACCAGCATACCTGGACAGCCGACTCAAATTCCACGCACCCCAAAGGACCCTATGATCAGCCCAGCTTTCCTACGCCGTGGTCCCCCGCACCAGAAAGACCAGATCGGGAGGCCGCTCCTTCTCCTTCCTCGCGGCCAAAGCATGGAACGCCCTTCCGCTCCACCTCAGACAGACAACATCGCTCCCCATCTTCGCAAGAAACCTCAAAACCTGGCTCTTCGACAGACCCCCTCGATGGAATGGAACCTGCAACCCCCCCCCCCCCCTCGCGCCTTGAGACCCTTACGGGTGAGTAGTCGCGCTTTAACAAACTCCTGATTGATTGAGACACCGTGGCGCGGGGCTTAGCAGTTCAGATTACTATTGAGGCTCATGAGGGTTCGAATACGGCCTAGGACCCATCTCAAAATATAAATAATTAGACCGCTGTGCTTTAAAATATTTTCTTAGTGTGTGTTTTAAATATTGATCACATGAATTTAGCTATAATATTGTTGCGGTGAGGCTTGTTACTGTTCACGCTACCACATTCAGTGTTACATGCGCAGTCACGATTGGTTAATGTTTTTGTAACACAGGCTGGGAAACCTCTCCTGGTCATACAAGAAATCGAAGATAGCACTGCTATCCTTACAGGCTCGGATCCCACAGCAGCCCCATTGCTACAGATCTTACAGGCTCTCTCCGTGAACAGCAGTGATATTCCTCCCGATCCCAGACAGCACACATCTCTCTAGATCTCATGGGCTCTCGCAGTTAATGGCTTTGGTGTGCTCACAGGGTCTCATCACAGCCAGCAACCTCACACCAACAGATCTTACAGGCTCCTAACAGTAGTAGATCCATCTTTCCTGCTCTTACAGGCTATAACTAAATACAACCGTGATATCCCTCCGGGTCTCACAGGCTCTTGAAATAGCAGTGAAATCACTCCAGTCCTTACAGGATCTCACTACACAGACAGCAGAGCTACCGTCTCTACTCTTACAGGCTCTCTCACTGTGGAGAACAAACACTTCCCTCCAGATCATACAGCAGTCAAAGCTCACCGACTCTTACAGGCTTCCACCATCGCTAATAGCGCTGTCCTTTCTGCTCATACAGGCTCTCTCACTGTAGGCAACAGTGCTACCTCTCCCGATCATACAGGCTATCTGTGTGTGTGGGGGGGTTCTGTGTGTGTGGGGCTCTGAGGTTTGTTTGGGTCATTCCCAGGCCGACCCGCCGCAGGAAGAAGTCCAGGTGAGTGCTTTTTTCTTGCCTTCTGCCTTTTTATGCCCGTTCCCGCCCCTCTCCCGCTGTCCGTGTCCCCGTTCCTTCCCGCCCCCCGTCCCCCTCCCTGCTATCCGTGTGCCAGTTCCCATTTGTAAATGCTTGTTTATTTACTTTCTGAATAGCGCTGGTGATACGTAGGGTAAGGTCGTGCTTTTTTAATGACTTTCTGAAGGGTGTTGTTTCGTATGGAGGGTTGTGCCAGTGCCTTTTCTGTTACGTTCTGAAGGGGGCTGGTGGTTACAAAGGGTAGAGGAGGTGTTTTTCAGTTACTTTCTGAGGAGCACTGATGATACACATGGTAAAGACATTGTTTTTGTACTTGGATTAAATCCGTGTCTTTTGGTTGAAATGTCATTTCACGTGAAACACTGATAATTCTCAGAGAAGTCACTGCATCGTCTCAATTTAAATAAGACATTTGCACTTCGCCGTCAGCACCATGAATTATGTCTGTTCCCCATTGCACCACAACAACTGGGTATTTCTGCCTTTTGGAAAGGCAGACGGGTTTAGCCATTACGTTCCTATGAGACACCGTGGCGCGGGGCTTAGCAGTTCAGATTACTATTGAGGCTCATGAGGGTTCGAATACGGCCTAGGACCCATCTCAAAATATAAATTATTAGACCGCTGTTTTTTAAAATATTTTCTTAGTGTGTGTTCTAAATATTGATCACATGAATTTAGCTATAATATTGTTGCGGTGAGGCTTGTCACTGTTCACGCTACCACATTCCGTGTTACATGCGCGGTCACGATTGGTTACCAGCCTGGGAAACCTCTCCCGGTCGTACAAGAAATCGAAGATAGCACTGCTATCCTTACAGGCTCGGATCCCACATCAGCCCCATAGCTGCAGATCTTACAGGCTCTCCGTGAACAGCAGTGATATTCCTCCTGATCCCAGGCAGCACACATCTCTCTAGATCTCATGGGCTCTCGCAGTTAATAGCATTGGTGTGCTCACAGGGTCTCATCACAGCCAGCAACCTCACACCAACAGATCTTACAGGCTCCTAACAGTAGTAGATCCATCTTTCCTGCTCTTACAGGCTATAACCAAATACAACCGTGATATCCCTCCGGGTCTCACAGGCTCTTGAAATAGCAGTGAAATCACTCCAGTCCTTACAGGCTCTCACTACAGACAGCAGAGCTACCGTCTTTGCTCTTACAGGCTCTCTCACTGTGGAGAACAAACACTATCCCTCCAGATCATACAGCAGTCAAAGCGCACCGACTCTTACAGGCTTCCACCATCGCTAATAGCGCTGTCCTTTCTGCTCGTACAGGCTATCTCACTGTAGGCAACAGTGCTAGCTCTCCCGATCTTACAGGCTATCTGTGTGTGTGTGTGTGTGGGGGGGGGGGCTCTGTGTGTGTGGGGGGGGGGTCTGTGTGTGAGGGGCTCTGTGTGTGTGGGGGGGCTCTGTGTGTGTCTCTCTATGGGTGTGTGTGCAAATGCAATAGGTCTCGCATTTGCTAGAGATTAAGCTATTGACATTGTAAATGGCAATGCCATTTATTTATCTGTTTTCAAAACCAACACATAAATACACATTTTGTCATTTACAGTGCCAATAGCTCTAACTTCGGCAAAGGCGAAACCGTTGCATTGTAAATGCTTGTTCCAGGTTGCACCTGTACACGTTATTAGTGTCACTGATCACTCAACTTATAGGGTACTCATCGATGAGGGTAGAACTCTGCAGGATACAGGCTTGGCATCTGTAGGTTCTGCAAGATTCTTGCAACCATGTAATCAGGTATAGGTGTGCCCATCCAAAGTGGAATATAGCCCCCCCCACCCCCCCAAATGCTATGTCAGTATACTTTCTAGGAACATCGCAGGGATTAATAGTAAAATGACTGACCATTATTGGGTACAGCTGGTGTCCAAGCAACGCATGGTCTTCAGGAGACATGGTCCCGCAGAAACACACACATTAATGGCTTTTATTCAATCTTTACTCCAGCAAGGCAAGTCCTTGTCAGGCCGTGATAGTGGTGGCTTCTAACCTTAGTAAACACTAAGCTGCTGGTTAAGATTAGGAAGGTTTTTACAGATTCAGGCTTTTTTCCAAGTATTGAACATGACGATCACAGGGATACCATCGAAAGCCCACTGATTGTTTTCGTAAAAATTGTTGCGATAAAAATGAATGCATCTGTTATTGATTCACTGAGAACTGCCCTAGATAATATGCTCACAGGGTTGACCACAGACTATCATATGTGGAGGAGGTTTTAACCATAGATTATGTTCTGTCTCAACTGATAGGCTTTGCGGAATGAGGAATCCTGTCACTTTTCACATTTTGAGCAGCATCGCGGAGGCGATAGTCTGAATAAGACGTTTATTACCCAGGACCTCCTCTTGGCTGTAGATCGGACCCCCTCAGAGATCCTCAAGCATGTAACCTTTACAGGCAGAGCAAACGGTCCTCTGATTTATTTTACTGCATTATCTAAACGATGTTCTAGGAAAGAGCGCAAGTTCTCCATCGTTGAATGTCCCATCAGTGACCTTTGTCCACTGGCAATAAATGGAAGGATTGTAACCCAGAGGCGTTTCTAGCACTCCTGTTAGGGAGTCACAAGGAGCATTTTGAGTCCTGCCTGAGCAATGACCCAGATCCCACAAGCGTAATGGGGACCTGCTCCGAAATTTGTAAAAAGGCAATGGCCTCGGCAGCAACGAGTATTCAGCTGTAAAAAGTGATGTATTAAGGCATGCTCCCAAGAACAGGAGCTTGCTGTCAGCTCCCTAACATCCCCACAGGGATATGGTGACTATTAGGGCGCCGAGAAAGCACTATAAAGAAACTGTGGAGACAAGGAAAGAAGGTTAGAGGGGAGGCCTGGGGGCACCTAACTGTTGCCTGTGGAGGACTGACGCAACCAAATTCTGGGAGATAGTGAATGCCCCTTTTTTTAAAATAAATAACCCCTCTACTAAAATAGGTGCGACCGTAACTTAACATGTTTGGGTGAAGCACTTTTCTACTGATTCCCAAAATTAAGACACCAGCGTTCATTGTACACACTGATCTGTAGAAATAAGGGCAATGAGTGGCGAACATTTTTTCTTAAGGACATTATTTCTGCTGTTGATAGGCGCCCATGCAAAAGAGCACCAGGACCAGACGGTGTCCTCATCCATCTATTTAAAAGCAATCTGGCACTTTAGGCCCGAATTTTGGTGAATGTTCTACAAAGCACAATTACCATTGGCACTCTAAAATCCTGAGCTAAAGCAATAAGTGTACTGATCTTTAAAAAGGGTGATAGGGGTGACCCCCTCGCCCCCAAGCTACCTACCAATATGCTTATTAGAATCCACTGCTAAGGAATTGGCAAGGTTACTATTGGACCATCTGCAGAAATGGGCAACTGAGGAGGGCATTTTAGCAACGGCGCAAAATTGCTTCAGAAAGGGTCTCGGTACAATTGATCAGTGCCTGAACCTTCATCTATTAGTTCATAAATATGTGCTCGTCAAAGAAGGATGTCAGTTACTAGCCTTCATGGACCTCAGCGCAGCCTTCAATAGTGTCGTACGGGAGAGCCTCCTGGACATGCTAGTAAAGAAAGGGGCTGACCTGCAGATTGTGCGTCTGCTTGCGCAGCTTCATCAGGGCGGGGAGTCTAGTATAAGGTTTGGATCTAATTTAGAGTGTACAGCCCCTGTTCAAATTAGAAAAAAAAATGACAAACATGGCTGTGCACCCTTTTGTTTTTAGTTATTACATTAATGGGCTTATGGAGTATTTGGGTGAGGTGGAAGTAGATTTCCCACGGGCAGGCTCAAATCCCAGGCCTGTTTTAATGTATGCTGGTGATAGTTTTAATAGCCAGGACAGGCCTGTGGCTTCGAAAGCTTTTAGGGATGTTTGTTGCTTTTATGTCGAATCCGGGGCTCTATACTAATGAAGACAAATCTTAAGCTATGGTCTGCGATTGACCTCGAAGCAAGATTCCGCTCTTTAATAATAATGGCACTGCACTTCAGTGTGTACCCGGTTTCACTTATCTTGGTGTTCCCTTTGATAGGGTTGGCTCCTGGAAACACCTGAATGAGTGTAAGGGCAGTACAATTGGAGAAACCAATAGCCTCCTCGTTTAAATTCGCTACCAAAGCAGGGTCAATGCCACTTGATGCGGCTATTGCCATTTACCAAGCCAAATCTGTATCAGAAGTTTGCTATGGTGTAGGGATATTCTGACAGTTCTCGCCTTCATGTTACTGAGAACAGTTTTTGGCAGACAAGTACTCCATCACTAATAGTGCTAGAGGAGCTAGGCTTAGATAGTTGGAAGATACTGCAAGTATAGCCCTGCGTTGTTATGTCTGTTGGTTTGGACCAGGGCCGAGGCCGCATTAAGTCGAAAGATCATTGCAGATTGTCTAAAATTGGGACGGGACAAGACATTCAGATGGCTCAGTCATGTAAAGTATGATCTACAAAAAATAGGCAGAGCGGATCTTTATAACAACCGCAGACCATTGAGCAGCCAATCAAGGCTGTAATAAAACACGTATTATTAAACTTTTACGCCACAAAGAGAACAAGGTTGGAATCCAACAAAAAGTATGTGGAGGCATATCTTCTATTGTGCACTACCCTGGCATTCAACCCTACTTGACCAAAGTGCCAGGTTATCAGAGATTCTACCTCGTTCAATTCAGACTCGGTATAATTCATCATTTGGTATCCAACCCTTCAAAAGTGTTTAATAGTCAAGATGTAATACCTTGTCCATGTGATAAAATTTCATCTCAATCCCAATTACACTTGCTCTTTTTTGGCGATTTTCATAAGGAGCCAAGGCTACGCATTTTAAGGTCTCTTCTGCGAAACCTGGGTGTAAAGCAGATTTATTTTATTCACAACAGCTCCAGACGGAGGCAATTTGCCTCACTATCTATAGATGTGTTGCATGAGTAGTAGGACCGCAGAAGGCAGTTGAAGTGACCACAGTTTTACTCTTTTCACCAGAATTGCCTTTGAAGGGGGGATGGTCTCTTACTGACCTACAGCACCGATTACATGCACTTCAAGCCCATTTTTGGGGCATTTTAATTTATTTGTATGAAGTTTGTTTCGCACTTTTTAACCTTATTGAATTTTTAGCTTTGTTTTATTGTATGAAATTGTTGAAATTGTTGTTCTCTCTTTTTTTCAAAGGCTGCGTTTTAAAGCACACGTTGGATCTTTTATTTATGTGATTTGGTCTATTGTGTACTTTTATGATTTGTCCAAAACCGAAATAAAGTTCACTTAAAAAGTGGTGTGAAGCATAAAGCACCGTACGTGACACTAAAGTTCCCTTGCAATTAATAATGAGTTCCCTTGGCTTTAAGTGGACCTCTGGGTCTCACCCGGCAGTAATGACAGAGGGCATTGAAGCCTGTCCTTATGAGGCCCAAAAATGATGTCCTTATCTTTACAACCAAGAAACATTGATCAGGTGAACAATGACTGTAAAAACTGATAAGGTAATCCATGTCAACACTGAAGTTTCTGTTTACATTTCACTTTATCTTCAATTCTGCTGTGTTTGCTTTTTCAGCTATGTATTTTTTGTGTGCAGCATATTAATCTTGTATAGTGCTTAATGTAAAAGGAGTCGTCTGAGGTGTCTATGCGAGTTAAGGTTGTAGACAACGGGTCACAAGTGAGAGCTTAAGTTGTGGCTGAAAGCACAGTTTCTGCCAGTTGGTCAGAATACATGTTCACCCAATCTTTGGCCTCTCTGCAGATCACACAGAGAAATGGTCATGTGTGTCCACTGCAACAGGCTACGCGAAAGTGTGTGAAGGAGGTACACAGCTGTCGAAAGAATGACAGTGTGAGGAAAAGAATGCAGCGTTCACATGTGCATTGTGTGTCATGAAGTGAAGGAGATGCGAGGAAGTACAAGCATGAGATAGTAAAAAAAAAAAAAAAAGGAGCTGAAGAGGGAAGAAAGGAGGTGTGAGATGTGCAAATGTAGGATTTCAGAAAGATTTGGAAGAAAAGGGGTATCGGTGCCTAACTGAACTACAGAGGAAAGTGGCGTGACTGGAAAAACGAGAGTGCTTGAGACACTTTGAGACTGCCGCCCTTCCAGACATTGTAATGTTTAATCTACTAGTTTTCAAATTTGAAAAATGTTTCAATTCTAATTATTCACAACAAAACCGTTGTTATTCAATGATCTGGTACTGGTAATAAAGCATTGTCAAAGCAAGTTTGTTTTTGTTGCATGTTCGTTACTATGTATTATGCATGTGATGAAAGCTCACAGAAGGCATCAGAATGCGAATCAGGTAGTACTATGTGAAGGGGCCGGCCCCTTGGAAAGGAAAAGATCCCGAATTACGTATCTAAGGCCACGCCTCTTTTAGAGCGCACTACTTTGTTCATTCCACTTAAAGTTTTGCTTCTTCCATTTCTTTTCTGCTACTATGCTGTACTCTACAGCGCTTAGAAATATGTTCGGGATAGAGTTAGGCTTTACTAAATGGCACTAATTCGCCGATACACTAACTGGCTATCTCGGATTTGTCCATTTGTAACTCCAAGTGAAGGCCATTGGTTATCCATTTCACACTCAATTTGGAGGGACATCGGCGCCGCGGTTCAATTATGTTGAACGACTTAACAAGCAGACTTCAGCAAGTAGGGTCACCCTCTTTGTAAACCAGTATTACGGGTCCCTCTGTTGCAAGTCTGTGCAACGAGCGCCACCTCGCGGATATTGCAAGTAGTGCACACTCAGACTCTAGGGCTGGACATTATAGAACCAACAAATGATACATCTGCATTATAAAGGCTCCAAAAGAAGCGGGGGATCTGCAGAATATCGCCGAGAAGCGATGACTCCGTAAACTTCCGGAATATAACAAATACACATCTAAATGCGAAGGCAAGCAGTACTTTAAAAACGCAAGTTTGGGAACCTTCTTTAAGAGTTGCATATACGATTTGTCGAATTAGGCGCCTATTGTCGCCATGCTTGTTAGGAGCCAGAGACAGCATGGCGCCCTCACGCCATTAAACAACATATCCCCCCAGAGGAGGGGCTTCCACCCAGCATCTCAGAAGTACAGCACGACCCTGCCGCCCCGGGTCGCGGCATCTTGGATAGTTTTCAGGGCTCACTGGCAGGCACCGGGGCAGCTCTTGCTTGGCACGGGCGCTTGCTTCACACTTTTGTGCAGAGACAGCACACAGTCCAAAAGAACTTCAAGTACCAAAGGCTAAACACGGGTAGACTTTAGTCTCTTAGCGTATCCTGTTGCCCGGGCCATCAAGCCGCCCCCATAATCCTTTCCACCTCCACAATAGAAATCCAGACACCGCAACCTACAATTAGCAGACTTGTAGAACTTTGATGTGCGCTGTTGAACTTCCATCTCTTCCTCTGCTTTACTCGAGGTCTTTGTTATAATTGGAACCAGACCCTCCCGCCTTCAAAGCCTTTCATTCGACTCAAAGCAAGGCATTACTTTCATGTGTCATTTTCATGAAGCATTGAATATCTGTTTTGTTCTTTTACTGCACTGAGTTATTGTGAAGCGGTCTCCCGGGTTTAGAGGTCATGCTACATACAAAATAGCAGACCCAGAGACCCTACCTACTGCAGGGGTTACTTCCCGTCTAACCACAAGACGTCAACTGTGTATTGGGTGGGAAATGTTGGCTTATTGCCAAAGTGTGAGATCACCTGACGGCTTACTGCCTCTGTATGGCCAGTAGACCCGAAGAGGCTCTCGCATGTTAGACAGGATCTGACTTGGGTGAGACTCTGACTGCAACTATAAGGTAGCCTACGGAAGTACAGGAAGGCTATGCGAGATTCCTTTACCTTTTCACAGCTCTTGGTTCACGCGCAGTATCACTTCGTACTGATTCTTTCTCTGTTGTGCTACAGAACAGGAGTACTTCAAGGTCTTGGGTTTCATAGGACTGTCACTCTCTCTGGTCCATCCTCTCTAGCAGTCGTGAAGAGAGGAACCCTCGCCATATGGTCATCCCAGTCGGTTTCTACCCCTCCTTAAAGACCAACCCCAGGACCTACAGTGCCACCCTTCTACTGGAATAGCACATTTCTGGGAAAAGAAAGAGGAACCATCAACATCAGGTCATCCCGTATTGTTTCTCCATTAATGTCCCGCCCTCACTTTTCATACTTTTCCATAACAAACTTCTTTTTGAGAAACATCACCAAAGAGGCTGCTGGTGGGGTTGATTCTCATTTGGTACAGGTTTATGGGTAGGTTTCTCCAGTACCCCACTTTGGAGTTCACTTCTGCACCCTTCTCACGTACAGTAAACGTGGTAGCCCCAGCAAGATTTTTCCTTTCTGGGCCTCACTGTGTTGCAACCCCAGCTCTAGTCCTATCATCACCCTCCCTTAGAGGGGAAGGGGCGGACGAAAGCATGAACTCCCTCGTGGGCTCCTCTCCCGAGGTTTGGCTTCAGTCCATGAGCTCATTTGACTGCATCTGCTATAAACACTGGCACACTCGGAAGACTGGAGAATCTTGTGTGCTGAGGAGACCCAGTGTTTCCTGATCTCTGCAGCGGTCAGCACAAAGCAAACCACGGCACTCTCAAAAGGACTCACATTCTACTCTCCCTTCCTTCTGCCAGACCCCTCCAGCGCAAGTGGGTTTTTTTTGGACGAGTTTAGAGCCTTCAAAAGCAACTGCCCTGTGGCTGGTCAGGAGATGTCCTGCATGATGAGAACAGTTCGAAACTAGGGGCATGGCTGATAAGATCACATGCTGTACACAGGACAAAACAAGCATTTGCAATAGGTCTCGCATTAGGAAAGTTAGAGCTATTGGTCTTGTAAATGACACATTTTTTATTTATGTGTTCTGTTTTGAAAATAGCGAAATTAATAGCTTTGTCATTTACAATGCCAATACTTTTATCTTTTAAAAATGTTACACCTATAGCATTTGTAATGCAACATGTTTTGTATTTACGTGACTTAGATGTATTGATATTACAAATAACAATAGCTACATTTTTTAAAATAATTAATACTTAAATAAAAGTGATTGTAATTTATAATGGCAATAGCTTAAACTTTTGTGAATAACTTTTGTGAAGATTATGTTAAGTGTATTTTATTGCGACGAAAATCCAAGAACAGAAGTGAAATATTAACATCTTTTTGTGACATTTGTAATAAAGCTGGTGTGTGGCTGGGTGTGTGGCTGGGTGTGTGGCTGGGTGTGGTTGTGGGTATGTGTGGTTAGGTGTATTGTTGTGGTTGGGTGTGTGGTTGTGTGTGTGGTTGTGTGTGTTTGTGGGGTTGTGGGGTTGTGTGTGTGGTTGTATGTGTGTGGTTGTATGTATGTGTGTGTCCGGTTACAGAAGGATGTACGCAGAAGAGATCAGCACAGGAGAAGAGAACAGGGAGTTGGAGAAGGGGGCGGGTGGAAGAAAGCAGCAGATCAGCATAGGAGAACAGAACAGGGAGTTAAAGAAAGAGGCGGTGGAAGAGAGCAGCAGATCAGCACAGGAGAAGAGAACAGGGAGTTGGAGAAGGGGGCGGGTGGAAGAAAGCAGCAGATCAGCATAGGAGAACAGAACAGAGAGTTAAAGAAGGAGGCGGGTGGAAGAGAGCAGCAGATCAGCACAGGAGAAGAGCAGAGAACAGGGAGTTAAAGAAGGTGGTGGGGTGGAAGAGAGCAGCAGATCAGCACAGGAGAAGAGAACAGGGAGTTAAAGAAGGAGGCGGGTGGAAGAGAGCAGCAAATCAGCACAGGAGAAGAGAATAGAACAGGGAGTTAAAGAAGGATAGTCTGTGCACTGGCTGAGCTGCAATGACTGAAATGGTCTGAGCCATGATCAGGAGGCGCTGTACACTGGTTGAGATCCTCAGTGCAACAGTTGAGAAGTCTTGTGCAAATGTGAGATTTGTGCAGTTGTGAAGATGCTCTATGCACTGGCTGAGAAACTAAGCGCAGTGATTTAAATATGATATATGATGATCAGGAAGATCTGTGCAATGGTTGAACCCCTCTGTGCAACGATTAAGAAGCTCTGTGCACATGTTGAGGTGATCAGTACAACGTGCAACTGCATATGTGCAGTGGTCAAATGTCCTGTGTAATAGTTCAGATGCTACGTAAAGTTTGGAGTGCTCCATGAATGGTGGTTATGCTATGTGTACTGCTTGTGTTACGTGCAAAGGCTGACGCGCTATGTGCAATGATTTAAATACTCTATGCCATTATCAGAAGACACTGTACAAGGGTTAAGATTCTCAGTGCAATGGTTGAGGAGTCTTGTGCAAATGTCAGATCTGTGCAGTTGTCAAGATGTTCTGTGCACTGGCTGAGAAACTATGCACTGTGCTTTAACTACTCTGTGTGATGATCAGGAAGATCCATGCAACAGTGAGAAGCCTTGTGCACATGTGATCAGTGCAACGTGCATTTACAATTGTGCAATGGTGAAATGTCCTGTGTAACAGTTCAGATGCTATTTTTAAAGGTTAGAGTACTCAATGGAATTGTGGTGGTGCAATGTGCACTGCTTGTGGCGCAATGTGCACTGCTTGTGGCGCAATGTGCACTGCTTGTGGCGCAATGTGCACTGCTTGTGGCGCAATGTGCACTGCTTGTGGCGCAATGTGCACTGCTTGTGGGGCAATGTGCACTGCTTGTGGCGCAATGTGCACTGCTTGTGGCGCAATGTGCACTGCTTGTGGCGCAATGTGCGGTGGTTGAGTTGCTGTATTGAATGAGAGGCCCCTTGTGCTGGCTCAGATGCTTCATGCACTGCTTGAGATGTGAGCGCTAATTAAGAGGTCAAGTGCTTGGTTCAGAGGCTCTTGCAGTGGCAGCGACACTATGTTCAGTGTTTGAAATATGTGGTGCAATATTTGAGACCCTCTCTGCTCTGACTGCGCTCATTAGTGCTCCACTCGGATGTTCTTCGCACTAATTGAGGTTATGCAGACATTGCAGAGATTAACGGTTTAGTGGCTTTTGCGTCGGTTGAGGAGCCCTGAAGAATAGTCGTGATATGGCTCGCACAGGCTATAAAGCCACCTAAAATGACTGAGATGTTCTGTGCAGTAGCAGAGAGGTCACGTGCACGGAGGTTGTGATTCCGTAGCTTGGTATGCTCTGTGCTCTCGCCGAGATGATGCTCTGATCCGGATTTTATGTGTTGTTTTTGAGGCTCAATGTGAATGAGCAACACTTAAGATGGTTTGTTGACGACTCGTGAGTCCGGACTAGCCGTTGTTTCTTTCAGTACGTTTGCTGTGTGATAAGGATCAAGTGATGGATTATTCTGAAAGCATACAGGCGGCTCTCCCCTCTTCCACGAAGCGCGCGCAGCAGGAAGACGCACGAGCCTGGAACGGCGCTGACGCGCACCAGCCTCAAACTTCGATCCACTCCATCATCCCTGCTGACGCGCCGCTTCCACATATAGAATCACTGCACACCAGGGGGTGGGGGAGGCCTCAAGCTCACAGGCACGTCCGGATTCCCGAAGCGCGTCACAAGGCTGCGTCTGCAGCCCGTGCACCTGGGTCAAGAATGTGTGTCAGGAACACTAGTCTAAGGCACTGTAATTCAGACGCGTGTGGGAGGAAAGGGACGGGTAACAGTAACACCAAGTAACTTAAACACCAACGGGCTAATGGAAGCTTTTCACAAGCGATCCTAGCATCCACTTATCAACAAGAGCGCCTACTGTATGCCCCACAGTAAGATTACTCTGACACCGTGGAACATCGCAAGAGCAGGCAAGATTGCATTAGATCCTGAATCAGAAACCCACTTAAGATCATTTGATATAAGACGTCTCCAGGAGACCTGGAGCTGTGGAGAAACACCACTCATGGGTTACTCAAAATTCTATAACCCTACTGTAAAAATTGGAGCGGAAGGCAGGCAAAAGGCGGGCTGAGCACCTACGTGACTCAATAAAGCAATAACGTTTTTAATATAACAGTTGAAAACAGATTCCTCATTTATGCAAGCAGCACAGGGGAACAAATGCAAGAAGAGATCAAAAGCTTTCTGAGAGCATACAAATGGCAACGGTTGTTTTTAACAGCGTTTGGCCAAAAATAAGTGGTTCAATAGCGCACTTAAATACCAGAAATGTGTATTAAAAGCAGCGAAGATAAAGCAACACGCACAAGCATCCAGATTTCATTTGCTCATATTCATAGAATCAAGGCTAGAGCACAACAAGCTCTCGGCATTGCTGTGGGGAGGGGGAAGGAGTAATGCGCGTCACGGCCGCCAGGCCGTGAAGTGTGAAGCAGTGGGCGGGGAAGCAGATCCCTTTGAAGCTGCTGCCTGCTTGTGGGGACTGGGAGGAAGGGTGACGAGACGCAGGCCCTGCAGTGAATAATTATGGGAGGAGAGATGCTGGCCTGAGGCAGAGCGTACCATATGGAGAGGGAGGGGGGTGGGCAGAGTGCAGGAGAAATGCTGCTGGCAGGGGGAAGGCTGGGGCAAGCTCGTGCATGAGGAGCTTGTCACGTGATTCTATTCTTGTGAACTGTTTGAAATCCGCCTGTTAGGAATTTTCTGGTTTAGCAGTAATAGGTTCGAGTAAACTCGACCTAAAAAGGGGGACTCTTCTCCACTAGCTGTCTTGGCTGCGAAGTTAGTAAAGGCAAAGGCTATTGCACATCGCAATGAGAGGGACGTCTGACCTTCACATGCCCACTATCCTGCTCAATCCAAATAACATATCCACCACTCAAATTACTTTCACAGTTTCATTATATTAGTTCACCAATAATCCTTAGTGAGTTCCTGAGTAGCGTGCTACTCACCGAAAAAGCATTTAGACGCCTCATCAGGGGTAGTAAGCGCTATATAAATACAATTACAATAAAATACATCAAAGCAGAGAGTGAAGGCAACACTTGATGCATTCACAGCAGCACTGCACTGTACTGGTGGTGTGAATACTCTGCTCGTTTCAGGGGGAACGGCAAAGAAGAGTTTGGCCTGGGTATAATTTATGTGTGGGCAACGCCCCCAAACACGGAAATAGGACCTTAAACTTGTGGACAAGATAAAGGGTGTACACTGGAAGTATCTTTGAGAGTTTCAAAAACACTCTCCCTTACTCGATTAGCAGGGTAAACCCCTAGCAGCAGCTCGTATGCCACCTAAGCAGAACAATCCCAAATCTAAGAAATTCTCCCAGAGGACCACTTGTGGGGAAAAAAAGTGTGGCCTGAAAATAGCTAATGTAATTCAAAGCAAATACTTTCTTAGAGACCTGCAGAAATGTCACCGCAATCAAGTGTTGCTTGATGTAATATAAACCAGAGTAAAAATTAAAAAGCTCTGCACTGAAAAGTGATTAAAGTTACTGCAACGGACAGAAAGGTCCGTGGGCATAAAATGTAGGACGTTCAAAATTGTGTGATTACAAGATTAAT
Organism: Lissotriton vulgaris; assembly: GCF_964263255.1. Taxonomy (NCBI): domain Eukaryota; kingdom Metazoa; phylum Chordata; class Amphibia; order Caudata; family Salamandridae; genus Lissotriton; species Lissotriton vulgaris. The sequence goes on from NC_141693.1 coordinate 428,047,355, forward strand.
CAATTCAGGGATAAAATTAATAGTCTAGACAGTCAGAAAAACTCATTAGGATCAATTAATTGTTCCTAAGACTTTAGTTTTACAATATGTCAAGGAGTTCAAAGCTTCCTGCAACAATAGGCCATTTGGACAGCTTCTTATGGGGGCTGAAAAGCATACTTCTGACTGATCACAAACTGTTCGGAGTAAGATCAACACATGGGAGAAACTACAACCCCTCTCTCAGTAGTGCTGGTTAACGCTCTTGTTGCGTTAAACCTAAAATGTCCGCCAACAGCTGTGCTGTTGAGCCAGACCCAATAGGTTACGGAGACAGGTCTGTTCCCAGCCAAAATACCTGGCGCCAAATATGTAAAGACACACTGTGCAAGGCCATGGAATAAATCAACAGATAGAGACAACGCTAAGAAATGGATTAGTCGCCACGGAGAGAAGCATCCCCCTGCAGAGTTTACCGTAAATAAGGTGTATTGTCACAGAGGGACAAGAGCTTCCTGCAGAATTCACAGCAGTATTAAGAGAGACACAGGAGGCAGGCAATCCTCAGCAAACTATCTGCTCTAGCTATAATGGCCAAAATCTTTTGGTGATCTGAGGTACGCCAAACTCTAACTTATGTAGAGAATATGTTTTCATCTTCCATCACTAGCCTTACTTTCATTTTGACTGCTGGCATGGAACCATGAAGGCCGGAGTCGCAAGTGTTAGAGCAGCAACTGCTCACTGAGGCGGTTTTAACAAGGAAATTTGCCGAGTTCGTGTCAAAAGGAACGGGCAACAACAGTTACAACCCAGTCTCCAGCTTCCCCGTTCCATTTTTAAAGCACAAACCAAAAACGGAACTTAAACCGAGAACTAGTCCCTACCTAAACAGTGGTGTTCAATCCACTAACTGTAAATGCATTAGGTGTCAAAACTCAAAAACCGCTGTCATAGCAACTTCCGTTTTTCTTCTGTGTGCCTTATTTTCATTCCACACCATTTGTTTAACGTGCTAAAAAAACTGAGGGGCCTAATTTACTGGCCTAAACCTACTATGCTTCAAATAATGAACAGTCTGAGAAATTAGAGACTTTAAATCTTTTTGCGCCTTTCTTCCTTTTCATGGAACTCCTTTTCAATTAAATCTTCCGCCCCCTTTTTTCCTCTTCCCCACTGACTGAAAATGAGAGCCTGGTACATTTTTGTCAATCTCAATCCATTTATAAGCAACCTCCTTCAAGATGCAAACCTCTCCATTGCAGTATTATGTACTCCTCCATTAGCAGTATCATAATGTGAATTGAGGGCAGTGAAGCAGAAATTAGGATGGCAATGTCAGGACTGACATGGTGATTCTGTTTATCTGAAGGGCTACCTGGGGGAGCAGAGCTGTTAAATACTACTTTGGGTTTGCAAACCCTAGACTGCAAAGCTGCTGGATGAGGTAAAAAGGTAGAGATTCAACAGCCTTGATTTCAGCCTTCGCCACTTCTTTTCATGAGAGCCTTCTCTGGAAGCATATTAGACACATTTTAAAAACATTTGTGTAGAGTTCTCCTCCGCCTCGAAAATGATTTTCCATAAAAAGGTTGCTTTACCTTCCCACACTGACTACAAATCTGTAAAATCTCAAATTTGAAGCCAGTGATCTATGGAGACGTAGAATCATTCAAATATCACCTAGAGCTTCAACACATCCAGCAAAAACAAATAAGGCAGACGAGGCTTACTAAAAAGACTAGTCGCAAATTATTGAAGCACAAATCAGGCGGGATGAATGCAAGTCATACAGACAACGGAGGGAGAGGGCGAGAGAGTGGCTGGCACAGAGCATCAAATCACAAGTTTTCGGCTAAAACAGTAGATCTATTGAAGGGGATAAAGGTCACATCTGGAGATTACATATTTAAACATTTTTCTCAAAGTATCCCTTCTGTGTAATATTGTCCAATGTATAATATTATGATCACGGTCCTAAATCCATTAGTTTCTAGAGCTTTTGTCTGTGCTGAGGTTTATAAATCATACAGGGGAAGGTTCATCCGTCAGGGCTTTAAATATAGATGTGTCATGGGGGAGTTACCGGTACATTTTAGGTCGAGAAGCAGATCCAAACATTCATATATAGGATGTAAACCTACAAGCACAAAGCATTGTTCTCCATGGAACAAATAACCAATCAAGAAGCCCCAAATGCCATAAAGCTCAGAACTCCTAAAAACAATAAGCATTCATGTGAAACATACTGAAGCCCAATAGGAAACATGCTTAATTTCTCTTCTCCTGAAGATGGGACGCTACTATGAGAATGTCATTGTCGAAGGACCAACTCAAACCTGAACCACAGTGTGCAAAACGAAGGAGACACAGCTCCCTCTTGCTAGTAAAGGTAAAGCAACCAATTGTATTATCCTAAAGGCTTGAATGACTTACCCCTGTAAGAAAGAACTTAAAACAAAAAAGATGGCCTTAAATTCTAGGTTTGGGAGGAAAAACTACTGTGATACTGGAAATTCTGTCATAAGAGTAACTGCAGGAGAAAGTGGATCAAAATGACCTTTCATGAGGCAGGAGTGTATGGGCCACAAATTTTAAAACACAGGGAATTACATTTTTGTTTTTGATCTGCAAATTGAAAAAAAAATTATCCCAATTCTGGGCTAGTTGGACCCGCAGGGTTCTGGAACTGGCTATGTGAACAGGCCCTCAAGAATCCAACAAGAAATTAGATTCAACAGTCTCTGGAATCACCTAGCCCAACTCATGGGGTGGCTAAAAAATACTGTCTTTCTTCAAAGAACTCATGTACCCCAAAGATGGAATGACCAAACCCACAGAAAAGGCCATCAACGTTCATATGTACTGATGACTCTGTAAATGAATAAGCTAGGAAATTTAGTACCATGTAGGAATATGGCTAAGAGGACGACAAGCAATTTGATGAATCAGACAGACAGAAGACTGTGCCTCAACTAGTCAGCACACTATGTACTGGAATGAATATATTCTGTACTGTCAAAGATGGGTAGCGGATACCCTGGTAGAGGCAACGTTTATTTCTGAAGGCAACATTGCTCCTTGCACCAATCCCATGCCCTCTATGTTCTCAAACAGTAACTCAATTGTTTAAGAAGACATTTTTGATTTTCTTCAATACGATCCGCAGAGAATATCTGTGATCTTTAATGACAAAGGAGGTACTGAATGTTTAAAGAGTATTGATGCTCAAAATGTAGCGCCACCTGCACCCATGTTACCAGGCGTGAACCGTAAAAGGGCAACAACCTAACTTCTACCAAAGCAGTATGCTTCAAGAGTTTAATTTTAGCTCTATGCATACAAACAGAAGTGAACTTCGATTTTTGGAAGAGTCTGCCTCGGTTACAAAGGAAAATGGCACTGATTTTGGCTTAAAACAAAACCTGCTTCGTAATTCTAAAAAAGAAGAAAAATGCTTTGTGTGTTTTTTGTCCGTTTAGTATTAAAAGGTTTAAAGGTGTAGGAAGGTTCAAAGGAAAATGTTACTTAACCTGTAAGCATCTGCGTGTGGTGCTGTAGATTTACATGCTGTGCATACTCCTGCCATCTAGAATTGGGCATGTACAACTTATTTTTGTTCAAAGATGTCTTTGCGAGTCAAGAAGTATAGTGACTACACCCATCTCTGGCAAGGAGCATGGGCATAGCCTCTCCCGTTAGATTGATTATTTCCGCATGGCAGGGAAGCCTGTAGATGGAGCATTGAGGTAGAGCAGAAATGACCATGCAAAGTAAAGGTAAAAATATAATGTCATCTGCAATAACAAAACAGCATGTTCCTAGCAGAACTTTACGTTCCTCTAACCAGGGCTTAGTTTACATCCCTAAGATACACAAGGAGAGCCTGAGGGAGGAGGACGCTCTTGTTTGAGAGCAAAAAACTGGAACTTGCTTCCAAAAGCACTCAGAGGTTTGGATACTGAAACGGCCTGTAAAGCTTTGTTACAAACGATTCTGTTTAGTGAACTCTAATTATCTTTCCCACTTACAAGCCTTGAGCACTGGGACACTTCTGGAGAAGCAGCTGCACACTACATAAATGATATATTAATTATTTTTTTCTTTCAATAACCCAGGCAACAAGGGAGGGGTTGGGCGCATATGAATCTAGAGCACTACATGCCACAAACCGATGCTTACAGGTTAAGTTACATTTTCAGTTTGTGGCATGTTGAGCCGTAGATACACATCGTGTGCACAGACTGTAAAGCAGTCCTCCATAAGCGGTGGCTTAGCAGGAGTTTGCTGCAAAAGATAGAGAAATGTATGCAGTACAGCCAGGCCAAAGTTAGCTTGCTGGGAGGCAAAGAAATCCATACAGAAATGTTTGCTAAATGTTTCCAGGTTATACCATGTAACTGCTTTGCAGATTTCAGCTAAAGAAATTACCCAGGAAAGCCATCTAGGCCCCTTTCTTATGAGTGGTGTAGGGTCTGGGAAGGGAGAAAGCACGGGTCTTTTGGCTTTTGCATAACAGGTCTGTAAGAACCTAACAATCTAGCTTGCAAATCCTTGTTTTAAAAGGGCATACTCTTCTGTAGTTTGGAGAAAGACACAAACAGTTGTTGTGTCTTACGCAAGGGTTTTGTTTTGCCAATGTAGAACAGAAGTGCTCTTCTGTGTGGGTGCCCCAAAGCAGAACAGTCCGAAAATGAATTTTGAAAAGGTAGTATTTGAGCTTTACAAATTAAGCCCCCTGCCTTAGACACAGGCCTTTGGCCCACCCACACAAGTGAGGTATCCTTTTACTCGGGAGAACAAGGGGAACGCTGGGTGGTAGGACATTTTTGCCGGCACAGAGATCCCACGCAAAAAAGTTTGGAAAAGTGATATTTTTACCTAATTTTAAGGTTTGCAAAGAGTTCTGGGTAGGAAAACATTGGGGGACCTACGCATGCCATACCTCCCTGGACTCCCCCGGGTGTCTACTTTTCAGAATACCACCGAGCCCCGGGGCAAAGACTCAGGTGCCTCCCCCCCCAAAAATCAAGGTTGTTTTGCAATTGGGTATTGTAAATTCACCACCATACGATTTGAACCGTTTCCTGTTGCAGCCACTATGCCTACCCACGCAAGTGAGGTACCATTTTTTCCGGGAGACCTGGGGGAACGCTGGGTGGGTGGAAATTTGTTGATCCACGCAGATTCCAGAACTTTCCACCACACAAATGTTAGGAAAATGTGTTTTTTTATCAAAATCTTAGCTTTGCAAGGGATTCTGGGTAACAAAACCTGAGGGTAGGCAGAGGAGTCACCCCATCCTGAATTCCCCTGGGTGTCTACTTTTCAAAAAGGTATAGGTTTGCTAGGTTTCCTTAGGTGCTGGCAGAGCTAGGGCGCAAAAACAAAAGGTAGTCTTTTTGTCCAAAAAGTGAAAAATTTTACTGGGAAATTGAGGTGCAACCATGTTGCGTTTTGCGCTGTTTCATGTCGCAGCCACTATGTCTACCCACGCAAGTGAGGTACCATTTTTTTCGGGAGACCTGGGGGAACGCTGGGTGGGTGGAAATTTGTTGATCCACTCAGATTCCAGAACCTTCCACCACAGAAATGTTAGGGAAATGTGTTTCTTTTGTCAAAATCTTAGCTTTGCTAGGGATTCTGGGTAACAAAACCTGAGGGTAGGCAGAGGAGTCACCCCATCATGAATTCCCCTGTGTGTCTAGTTTTCAAAATGTATAGGTTTGCTAGGTTTCCCTAGGTGCTGGCAGAGCTAGGGCACAAAAACAAAAGGTAGTCTCTTTGTCCAAAGAGCGCAAGATTTCACTGGGAAATTGAGGTGCAACCACGTTGCGTTTTGCGCTGTTTCGTGTCGCAGCCACTATGCCTACCTAGGCAAGTGAGGTACCATTTTTTTCGGGAGACCTGGGGAAACACTGGGTGGGTGGAAATTTGTTGATCCACGCAGATTCCAGAACTTTCCTCCACAGAAGTGTGAGGAACATGTGTTTTTTTTGTCAAAATCTTAGCTTTGCAAGGGATTCTGGGTAACAAGACCTGGTGGTAGGCAGTCGAGTCACCCCATCCTGAATTCCCCTGGGTGTCTACTTTTCAAAAATGTATAGGTTTGCTAGGTTTCCCTAGGTGCCGGCAGAGCTAGGGTGCAAAAACTACAGGTAGGCACTTTGCTAAAAAAGGGTCAATTTGTAACTGCAAAATTTAGGTGTCACCACGTTGCAGTTTGCGCCGTGTCCTGTCGCAGGCACAAGGCCGACCCACACAAGTGAGGTACCGTTTTTATTGGGAGACTTGGGGTAATTCAGATTTGTAAATCAACTGTTATTACCAATTGAGCTTTCGCGCATTTCTCCCTTTCACTGAAAGACATTGTGTAAAAAAAAAAAATTTGAAAAATGACTAATAATTCTCATGCTAGTATGAGTATTCCCAATTTTGAAAATTAGCAATTATATACTGTTTCTGAACTCTATAATTTGTACCCAATTCAGAAATACATAGGTGTCTTTCATACAGATTTTTCCATGTATACATTTTCCAAGACAAAGTGCTCTATACCCAGTAAATGAAAAAATACCATTGCAAGTTGCTGCTCAGTTTTTGGATCTGGGTTCGTCGGGTTCTTGGTAAAACTACAAGTCCTATATATCCCCACAACCAGGAAGGTCTAACGGATGTAACGGTATATTGCTTTCCAAGAGCTGTCAAAATTAGAAAAAGTTATAGGTGAAAACGTTGAGACAAAAGGCTATTTTTTTCAACAAATTTTCAATTATTCCAATATTTAACTGTTAGTTTCTATAAAGAAACCTTCATGGATTTAGACAAATGACCCCTTTCTAAATTCAGAATTTTGTCTACTTTTCGAAAATGTACAGCTTTCTAGGATCCATTATTGCTTTCAAACTCATTTCTACCATTAACTGGAAGGAGGTGGAAAGCTCTAAAAATAGCAAAAATAGGCTATGTCCCAGAAAAATGCCAAAACTGTGAAAAATGTCGGTTCTCTGACAAAAGACTCATTTCCTAAAAGCTGAGAAAATGGAGATTTCAGCCCCACAAACCCTTTTTTGATAACATTTTCAGGGAAAAACCCAGAGGCTTTCATTTGCAGCCCGTTTTCCCCATTTTTCTGAAAAAAACAAAAAAAACACTATATTTTGGTTAATTTCCGGGACCCCTCCAAGGGAATCCACAAACCCTGGGCGCCTTTAGAATCCACATGATGTTGGAAGAAAAGGACGCAAATTTGGCGTGGATACCTTATGTGGTCAAAAAGTTACAAGGGCCAAAGCGCGCACTACCCCAAATCGCCAAAAAAGGGCTTAGCACAGGAGGGGAAAAGGCCTAGCAGCGAAGGGGTTAAGTGAAGAAGGTAAAGTTCTGTGCAGAGGCTGAGAGATGATCAATAGGTCTAGGGACACAGAAGTGTTCAAACTGTCAACTTGGCTGCATAGCAGGATTTAGTTGTGGGCTGGTATGCTTCTTTCAGAATGGTCATGCACTCTGCATGGAGGTAACTAAATTCTAAACCCTCAGGAGCCAAATCGCAAGAGAGGCGGTCCAGCCATTTGGGGAGCTTCTTGTGAGGAACTGTGGGTAGTTTGTGCAGAGTGGTGAGCCAGGGAAGGTGCGAGTGAGGGAGGTCTGCCTCAGTATTCGACCCACAAATGGGATGAGTGGGAGAGGCAGAAAAGCGCGACTATATATTCCTGACCAATTCATCCATACTGCATTGTCCATGGACTGTGGGAGCCTTGAGGTGAACTTGAGTATTTTGCATTTTTGGCGGTGGCGAACAGGTCTATCTACGGGTACCCTCCAGCAAGGGAAGTATGGTATAGTCATTGTCTACTCAGAGAATGTACTGAATGTGCAGATGTACACTGATATTTTGCCCTCGCCAAATGCTCTGGGCTAAAGCAGACAACTGGGGTGAGTGCGTGTCCCCTCTGCTTTTGCAGGGAAAACATGGAAGTTTTATTGTCATTACAGGCCAAGAATACCTTCTGCTGGATATGGGGGAAGGAATGCCCTGAGGGCCAGCTGTATAGCCAACAGCTCTAGGAGGTCGATGTATAGACCCTACTGGGAAGGTGTCCACACCCCTTGGATGGTGTGCTGCTGTAGGTGCGCCTCGCAGCTATTGAGTGCGGCATCCATGGTGACCATCTCCTGCGGAACAGGGTCAAGAAAAGGCTGTCCTGCAACAGGCTGTTTACATTCCACCACTACAATACGAGAGTAGTCTGGACCTAAATTAACACTAGATTGTCCCAATGACCCTTTGTCTGAAACCACTGGGCTGCTAGACACTGCTGTAATGGTTGCATGTGTAACCTAGTGTGACGAACTATGGCAATGCAGGATGCCATGATGCTAAATAAGCGCATAACAGTCCTGACAGTTACTGGACGATTTGGCTATAAAAGTGGTTGCAATGTTTGGAGCACTTCTATCCTTGCTTGGATCAGCTTTACCTACTTGGGAGACGAGAATCTTCTCAAAGGGTTGCACTTCTAAGGGCTGGAGGGGAGATATTGTCAAATTGATCGTGAAGCCTATGCTGTGAAGGAGATCTATGGTGGTCCATGGATGCACTAAGCATTGCTGCTACGTGGCGTTCCTGATCAGACAAATAGTCTAGGTAAAGGAAGACGTGGATGAAGGTCCTTCTGAGGTGAGCAGCTACCACGGCCAAGCACTTGGTAAACACTCTTGTGGCTGTGGTGACCCCGAAGGCTAGCAATTTGAACTGATAATGCGGACCACTCACAACGAACCATAGGTATCTTTGATGTGCAGGGTGGATGGATATCCAGAAGGAAAATGCTACTTACCAGTATGCATCTGTTCTTGGCATGTAGAGCTGCTGACATTCATATCTTGCAAAAAACACAGTTGATGGACTGAATGTAGAACAATGTCATACATTCACCCCAGTACAAGGATCTGGGCCTAAATCCATCGTTTTTTTGCACTCCACACCACCCTGGGTTAGACACTGGCTATATGCAAATCAGCTCTGACCCTGTGCCTCATGGGAACAGTCCAGTCCGAACTGCATATAGCCATTGTCTGACCTAGGGTGGTGTGGAGTGCAAAAAAAACGATGGATTTAGGCCCAGATCTTTGTACTGGGGTGAATGTAAGACATTGTTCTACATTCTGTCCATCAACTGTGGTTTTTGAGACATTCATATCTTAGCATAGATCGCCGCTTAGTGTTGGGTCCGGATGTTTGCACCTTGTTGTTTTGGGAGAGCAACTGTGACAGGCACCGGGGAGGAGGGTGGGCGATATGAATGTCAGCAGCCCTACATGCCAAGAACAGATGCATACTGGTAAGTAGCATTTTCCTTTCGAGACATGCGGGCTGCTGAATTCATATCTTCGCATAAACTGTATAGCAGTTCCTCTAGCGGTGGTCGCTTGTACCAGCTGCAGTGTCTGAAAAAGTCTTAAGGACAGCCTGGCCTACAGCAGCTTGTTGCTTAGCTTGCACGTCAACACAGTAGTGTTTAGTGAAAGTGTGTATGGTAGACCATGTAGCTGCTTTACATATGTCTTCTAGGGGAATATTTCCTAGGAAAACCATGGATGCCCCCATTTTGCGCGTTGAGTGGGCTTTTGGGGGAACTGTTTAAGTGTGCTTTGCCTTTTGATAGCATATTTGAATGCACTTAACTATCCATATGGCTATTCCAGTTTTAGAAATTGGATTACCATTATGCTGTGGTGAGAAGGCAACAAATAGTTGCTTTGTCTTTCTGAATGATTTTGTTCTGTCAACGTAATATAGAAGAGCTCTTTTATCGTCTAGTGTGTGTAGAGCACTTTCAGCTACTGATTGCAGGTTTTGAAAGAAACCGGCAACTCTATGGACTGATTGATGTGTAAAGTGGAGATAACTTTTGGCATAAACTTAGGGTTTGTACGAAGCACTACCTTATTGTGGTGTATTTGCATGAAGGGTTCCTGAATGGTTAGTGCCTGTAGCTCACTCACTCGCCTGAGGGAGGTAATGGCAATTAAAAATGCCACCTTCCATGTTAAGAATTGTAGTTCACATGAATGAAGTGGTTTGAAGGGTGGTCCCTTGAGTCTGGTAATTGCTACGTTCAAGTTCCAGACTGGCGGAGGTTGATGTTTTGGAGGGATAACTCTTTTAAGTCCTTCCATAAAAGCTTTGATAGGTGGTATTCTGAACAGGGACACATGCTGTCTGTTTTGAAGATATGCTGCTATAGCAGCCAGGTGTAGCCTTATGGATGAGTATGCTAGATTACATCTTTGAAGATGTAGCAGGTAACAGATTATGTTTTGTATAGAGGCATCTAATGGATTGATTTGGTTATTACAATAAATTACAAATATTTTCCATTTAGCTACGTAGCATGCTCTGGTAGTGGGGCGCCTTGCTTCTTTGATAATGTTCATGCAGTCTGGAGGCAAGTTAAGATATCCGAACTTTAAGACCTAATGAGCCAGACCGCTAGGTTCATCCGATTGAGATCTGGGTGCCCGATTTCTCCATGGTACTGTGTTAGCAATTGTGGCGAAAGGCACAGCCTTTGTTGAGGAACTACTGAGAGTTCTAGGAGCATCGTGTACCATGGCTGTCTTGCCCAAGCGGGAGCAACCAGGATCATTGTGAGTGACTGTTGCCTTAGTTTGCGTGCCACTTACTGAATCAGTGGGGTTGATGGAAAAGCGTACGCAAATCTGCCTGACCAGTTCATTCATATCGCATTGCCTTGTGACAATGGGTGTGGGAACCTGGCGGCAAAGGACGGGCATTTTGAGTTTTTGTTTGTGGCAAACAGATCTATTTCTGGATGTCCCCACTTTTGGAAGAATGGTTGGAGAACTTGAGGGTGAATCTCCTATTCGTGTATCTGTTGGCTGTGTCGGCTTAGTAGATCTGCTATCTGATCGTCTATTCCTGGGAGATGTTCTGCCAGGAGAAGTGTTTTTTTTGGATCGCCCATTTCCATATGCTCTGTGCTAGGTGAGATAGCTGCAGAGAGCGTGTCCCTCCCTGTTTTTGGCTGTAGTACATGGCTGTCATGTTGTCCATCCGGATTAAAACAGCTTTGTTGCTCAAGTATTTCTGAAAGGCTTTCATTGCTAGAAATACTGCTAGTAACTCGAAGTGGTTTATATGCAGTGTCTTTTGCTTGACTGTCCAAGGCCTTGGACTGTATATTGAAGGAGATGGGCTCCCCAACCTGTGAGTGATGCGTCCGCTGTTAATACTACTTGTGGAACTGGCTCTTGGAACAGTCGCCCCTTGGAAAGGTTTTGTGGGTTCCACTACTGCAGAGAGTTGTAAGTGCGACGGTCTACCAACACTAGGTCTTTTAGTTACCCTTGAGCTTGGTTCCACTGCTGTGCTAGGCATTCCTGTAAGGGGCGCATGTGAAGCAGAGTATGAGGGACAATGAATATGCAGGAGGCCATCATGCCTATAAGCTGCAAGAACACTCAAGCTGGCAGGGAGTGTTGGATTTGAAATCTTTGAATGAGATACTGTATGTTGGCTATCCTGGCTGGGTTTGGATATGCCTTCGCCACGGAGGTATCTATTGGTGCTCCCAGATATTGTTGTATGTGGGAGGGTTGCAGATGTGATTTTGGGTAGTTTATGGAAAATCCTAGACTGTGCAGTAGCTGGATTGTTTGAGACGTATGGCTTGCACACTGTCCGTATGAGTTGGCTTTTATGAGCCAACCGTCTAGGTAGGGAAACACATGGATGTGTTGCCTTCTGAGGTGTGCTGCTACTACTGCTAGGCATTTTGTAAAAACCCTTGGTGCTGTAGTTACCCCGAAGGGGAGAACTTTGAATTGATAGTGGCGACCTTCTATTGTGAACCTGAGGTATTTCCTGTGAGCTGGATGTATAGGGATGTGAAAGTAATCATCTTTGAGGTCTAGTGTAGCAAGGAAGTCGCCTTGCTGGAGTAGTGGGAGTACTTGTTGTAGAGTGATCATATGGAAATGCTCAGAGTGGATATATTGGTTCAGAGGTCTGAGGTCCAATATTGGTCAGAGATCCGTCGTTTTTGGGAATGAGGAAGTATAGAGAGTATACTCCTGTCCCTTGATGTTGGAATGGGACTGGCTCTATGGCACCCTTTTCCAGCATAGATAGCACCTCTTGCTGTAACAGCGTGATGTGTTCTTTGGACATTGGACGGTGTTTGGGTGGTATGGTGGGTAGAGTAGAAGTGAGTTCCAGGCAATAACCATACTGGATAATTTGTCTCACCCACCTGTCTGTGGTAATGGCGTTCCAGACTGGTAGGAATTGTGTTATTCTGCCTCCGACTGGTGTTAAGTGGTCTGGAGGGAGTGTGAACAAGTCACCGTTTGTTGGCGGGGGAGGCTCTGGTGTCATTACCACCGCGTCCTCTGCCCTGGTTATAGTTTCCTCTATAACCCCCTATATTGGAACCTCTCTTAAAGGTGCCTTGTGTGGTACTTTTAAATGATGAAGAGGGTTGGGATGTGTTGCCTCTGCCTGAGCCTCGAAAAGAGGAGCTCCTGGACTGTTGGATTTGAAGTGCACCCATGGACTTAGCGGTGTTAGTATCTTTTTCATCTTTTCTAAGATAGTATCAACAGCAGGGCCAAACAAGAAATCCTGGTTAATTGGTTGATTGAGTATAGTATATTAGACCTAATTTTTAAAACCAGAGATGCAGAGCCAGGCATGCCGGCGTAGCAACACACTAGTGTTGAAAGACCTAGCGGCTGTATCAGCTGCATCAAAGGCGCATTTTATAGAAACGTTCGTGATTAATTTCCCTTCCTGTATTAGGTCATTTGCTTTTGCCTTAAAGGGTTCTGGTAGGTGTTTTAACAATCCCTTCAGTTCATCATAGTGTGCTCTATCATAGCGTGCCAGGAGAGCTTCTGTATTTGCAATTCTCCAGGTATTTGCTGCCTGAGAAGCCACTCTGTTCCCCGAGGCTTCTAACATTTTTGATTCCTTGTCAGGAGGGGGGGAGGGGGCATCACCTGTTTGCGAATTTGCCCTTTTCCTGGCATTAGCTACAACTAGGGAGTCTAGTGGTAGCCGAGACTTGATATAAGAGGGGTCTGTAAGGGCTGGTTTATATTTCTTTTCAATTCTAGGATTGAGGACACTCGCCCTAGGTGGGTCTTTAAAGATGTCTGGTGCATGTTTTAGTACTCTCTTCAGCATAGGGAGTATACGTACACTCTTCTCTGATGTTGGAAAGGTGTTAAATAGGAAATCCTCCTCTACAGGGTCAGTGTGCATTTCTACACTATGATACTGAGCTGCTCTGTCAAGTAGCTGGTTAAAAGCGTGTCGTCAGTAGGAGATGGCTTTGTGGGATATGTCGAGGGATCGGGTATGGGTTGTGTATCATATGGGTCATCAGGGTCATTCTGATCGTCCCATGTGTGCTCTTGGTTTCTTTGATTATCAGGGTCTATAAAATCCTGTTGAGGATCTACACCCATGTCTTCTCCCTCATCATAATGTGGTGGGGTAGGAGAATATGGAACATAAGGCATGTCAGGAGTGAAAGGAGGAGGTGTGAAAGGTCTTGAAGGGGATGTCCTAAAGTCCTTTTTCTTTGGACATTTAAGCTCCTTCTCCTGTTCCTCCTGTCTTCTCTTGTTTTTATTATAAACTGATGTGTCCTGTATCAGGGTCTATATACAGTCTATTTTGTTCTGGGCTCACGGGATCAGGATGAAGAAGTTCTTCTTCGGTCCGTGGCTTTGGTGCCGATGGTTTTGGATCGGGCGCTTGTTTGTTTTTATTTTTCTGTTGAGCTTTCTTCGGGTCGACGGCAGTCTTTGGCTCGGCAACCTTCTTCAGCTCGGCAACCTTCTTCGGCTCGGCAACCTTCTTCGGCTCGGCAACCTTCTTCGGCTCGGCAACCTTCTTCGGCTCGGCAACCTTCTTCGGCTCGACGACTTTTTTAGTGTCGGCGCCCTGTCTCCGCTCTGAGGCCTTTTTTGAGTTGACAGCCTTCTTGGGAAGTGTTTTGCTCGATCCCGGGGTACCGGAAGGCTTGGGTATGGTCTTCGGAGCCGGGCAAGAAGGCAAGGCTTCTAAATCGGTATTTCGGTTGGCGGCTAAGGCTTTTGGGCGATGCTTTGACCAGAGCCTTGTCTGGAGGTGGAGGCAGGGTTGGGGCTTTGGCACTCACGGTTTGCCCCTGTGGGATGTCATCGGAGTCCAACTGGTCTTCGACTGTGTCGAGCTCTAGGTCAGAGTCCCCTGCCTCTAGGAGCTCATGATCGTCATAGAAAATGTTTTCCGGTTCAGGTGCCTGTCGCTGCATCTCTTGTCGAGCAGCTCTTCGGTTCCGGATGTTTTCTTCGACCGGAACTGAGCACAAGCTGGACAGTCTTCTTCGTTGTGCTCTGGAGGTAGGCCCTGTTGCATACCATATGCTTATCGCTATGTGGAAACTTGGATCGACATTGTGGGCATCTTTTGAACGGGGTCCTTTCCATCAGCAGGACGCCCACGTGGCGTCGAAAAGGCCCAACGGCCCGCGTCGAGTACCAGATATAGATGGAAAGTTGTCGAGTCGAGGGGTACCGAGCGGAAACAATACCATTGAAAGTGTGAAGATCTTGGCCTTGGAAAGTTGGAAAACTTCGGTCTCGAAGTTGGAGTTGTCGAAGTGCATCCAAACCCAATGGCGGAGAAAAACAATCTGAAGATGAAGATGCCCATGCGCACTGTAGTCCAGGGGAGGAGTCACCTATCTTGTGATACTTCGAAGACTCTTCCAAGACAACAAGGTGCAAACATCCCGACCCAACACTAGGCGGCGATCTATGCTAAGATATGAATTCAGCAGCCCACATGCCTTGAACATAGGCATCCTTCAGATGGGGAGAAGTTAAGTCGCCTTCCTGTAGAAGAGGGATGACACCCTAGAGAGTCACCATGTGATCCTGCTTTGACTGAATGAACTTGCTAAGGGCCAGAGGTCGAGGATGTGCCCGAGAGAGCAGTCTTTTTTAGGGCTTAGAAAGTAAAGGGAGTACACCCCCTTGCTGGTATTGTGTCAGACTGATTCAATGGCCCATTTGGCTTGTACTGCGTGTATCTCTTATAGGAGCAGATGCTGGTGTTCTGGGGAGAATGTGTTTGCAGGAGGCAAGCTTTGATGTCGTTTGTGTGAATTCTTAGCAATACCCTCCTGTATGATGTCTAGAACCCAATAGTTAAAGAAGATTTTTGCTCAGCAAGACGGGAACCCCTGCAACCTTCCCGTAACATGCATTAGAAGGTCAGGAAGGGGGTAGAAGGACAAGCGTGTTACCTATTTTGGAAAGGTGGTGGCCTTGGGGGCTGTGCCCTTTCACCTACCCCTTCCATTATTCCCCTTATACGCTACCTTGTAGTAACCCTGGGAGGATGCCTGCTGCTATTGGCAGGAGAGGTTTGTTTCTCGTCTTGTGACGTGACTTGTTGCGATACGGAGCGAGACGAAGAAAAGATCTGCAGGCAGTTGGTGTTAGGAGGGTACCATAGCTTTAGCGGTATCAGTGTCCTCCTTAATTTTCTCCATTATCAAATCGACCTGGGGGCCCAGAAGAGATGCCTTTCCATCAAAGGGTACTTTAAGTAGGTGCGGTTGTATCTCCGGTTTAAAACCAGAAACGCACAGCCATGCATGGCAGTGGTAAAGGGAAATAGTGTTAAGGCCCCTGACAGCGTCTAAAGTGCAGCAGATGCTAGTATTAGAAATGGTTTTGCCTTCCGCCACTAACCCCTGGACCTCATTTTCGGTCTCGCCTAGGCAGGGCTTGCGCGGTCTCTTTGAGACACGCCGTATTTGGGATGTGGGCTGGAAAAATCGCCCATCTTTTTCACTGGTTCCTGTGGCTGTCCCTTGAAATGCTGGCTTTTCATTGGTGAATACATTTAGTGGTCTTTCCTTTTGGAATTTTGCATCCTCCCATGAAGACTGGCCCTACTACATGTACTGTTAAGCTTTCATGTTATTTACCATACCTTGTGGGCACTTTTTTTGGTTTGCCTTTCCCCTTTTGGAGCTAACACTCTTTTGCTCATCAGACCCAAATGGCGCCTGTTCCGTGCACGTCTCTCTCCCATCAGCATGTTTTTTGTAGAGCCGGAATTCACCTGATCCTGTAACTATAATTATATTAGTCTTGTACGGCATTTGCATGTCTTTGATTTTGCTCATCAGACGCCGATCCATTTCTTGTCTATTTATTGACTTTTGTGGCAAAGGCGGCATCCTGCCCTTTATCTTTAAACATCTAAAGCTTAAGAGTGTCATGCAGCCATTGCTACAAAAGTCAATAAATAAAAAAAACAAAGTCAGGTGGTGACGTTGCAGTTCTTTTCCATTTGCAAAGCAAATAGCTCTGCATTCAACTAATGAACGACCTATTGCTTTGCAAATGCTTGTTTACATTTGTCTGGGAGATGTTGAATGAGTTTCTCAATTTGATCATAGTCGGCTCAGTAGTAAGGGTAAAGAAGGCCTATGAAATTGGCAATATGCCTATGGATGTCAGACTGGCCACTAGCATCAATCTTCGTACTCTTGGGGAGGGGGGGTAAGGATTTGAGTTATACAACATCTCCTGTACCCAGGAAGTTGGCTCACTTCCCAGCGGTGTGAACTACTAAGGAATAGGGGAGAGAACTGGACCCGGGTATAGGGTGAGTCGGACAGGGGGAGTTGGAGGAGGACGGGAAAGGGCAGTAGGCAGTGGAGAGGTGCTTTTGTCATGAAGCAGAGGTTTCTATGACGTTGGCTCACAGGTGGGTTGAAGGCCTCTGCAAAAATAGATTTCCTGTGAGGAACAGAGTCCTTGGATGCTGGGGGAGGTTTGGCCAGGATTTCACTAGTGCTAGGCTTCATGCTGATGCGTTGTTGCCTAGAGTCAAGGTGCTCTTAGGGCAATTGAGGATTGGCTGATCTAGATCCTCAAGCATCAAAGGATGTGGCTGTGGACAGCGGTCCTGAGGGAGCCGAGGAGTGCCTCTGGTCGGTGGTCTCAGCGCCAAGTGCTGCCAGTCAGTAAGTCTCTGCTCGAAGGCTTTGGTTCAGTGAGTCTCGGCTCAGAAAGTTTGACTCCAAGGAAGGCCGAGGAGGTGTCTTCTGAACTGGTGCCGAAGCAGTAGTCAGCATTGACCCAGGACGCTTCAAGGAGGACTTACTGATCAAATGGGAGGAGAGCGTCAGATGCAGCTATGACTTACGGTGCTGACCATGACGGAGGCAGTGGTGGACTGGAGGCCTCTGATAAATTAACAGGAGCTCGAAGCCGTTGCCTACCTGGGGTGAGCCGGCACTAAGCCAGCTGGCCCATGAGCTTTGTCATTTGAATCGGCATTTTCGCGCGAGAACCCCTCCATCTTGACACTGGAAACACCCGGTAGAGACAGATCTTCTCATTCTCTGAAGTCAGGAGTATCTTCCGCTTGCCGACAATGCACCACAGAACCCGAAATGATGTGCCGCTTTCCTCAAAACCGAAGCATCATTTTGCTGCATAACAAGAGGCTTGACGCACAAGAGTACTCTCATTGATTGGGAACAGAGTCCTTTCCATCACATAGACTCTCTCTGGATGAAAGTGATGGTGGTCGGAGCCCTGAATTGTGTTGTATTGTATTAAAACGTCGACTGTGGGATGGAGTCGGAGTACACAGCAGTGGGGACCTACATGTAGGCAGGATTGTAAATTCAACAGGCAAAGAACAGATCCAAGGGCCTGGCGAAAAGAAGAGTCATCGAACCGGAGCTCAAACAGACATCTGAACACAACAGCAGAGAAAAAAAAAACAATCTAATAATGGAGCCCATGTGCATTACCAGAGATAAGTAGAGTCACTATAACTCGTGACTCAAAAAGACATCTTTGAGCAAAAACAAGTTGTACATGTCTGAGCCCAATACAAGATGGCAGGAGCATGCAAAGCAAATCTGTCTACAGCTATACATCCCACGAACATTTCCCTTTGAGGAGTGAAAAATACATCACTAAAATATTTTGAAGTTAGCATTCTAAATTTGTTCTTTTTCTTCTCTTTACCTACTGATTGAAAAAGCAGGGTTTTGAATTCCGTTAACAGATTCGAACCTTTTTTGAGCATGTCCAACTACATATAAAAGCTAAGAGGGTCAAATTGGAAGGGCCATGGGAAGTACTTACTGTCCTTCACTGCAATTCCAGTGTTCTGGGGTGTATATGCTGGTGCTGTCCTGAACGAGAATGATGGTATTTTAAGGTCTTTAATCTGTAGGAAAGCCCTATTTTACCTCTGGCTGTGGGCATCCTATGAGTATTATATAGTGGTCAGACTTGGAGAGAAATACGTGGTGTCATCACAATTCCGCTCTGATGGCACCATCAGCCACCTCTCGTGAAAAAACATTCTTTTGAGGCTTGTTGGACTAAACATTTACCACCTTACAAGTTATCCACTAGTATGCATATATAGTGAATAAATGACTTATTGAAGAAAATAAATACACTTACAGTTCCTTGTGCTTCTCCTCAGCCAAGATCTGGTCATTGGCTTTCAGTCCATACCTGGAACAGACAAGAAGTTAATCAGGTAGAGAACTCAAACACATAACATGTACAAGAAGAAAATGGCCACAAGAGAATGCGTTACTCACCTTTAATAAAGGCTTGGTGGTTTGATATCTAGCCTAAATATCATGTGCTTAGTAACACCCTTCCTTGTTGTGGTTTGGTCTTGCTAAATTAAGATTTTCTAAAAAATAAAAAATAAAAAAAATCAATCCTACGTTGGGCTGGTGGTCATTAACCATTTATTTACAGGCCGTTTTCTGTTAACGAGTTACATGATGTTCATGAACTGCCGTCTAGCAATGGACTCTGAATACATTTTTGGGATTCAAGTTCTCTTTCAGGTCTTGTTAGTAGGCATGGCTAGTACTACTAATCTGCAAGTCAGCCCCATAATAAACTCTAAAAAAAATAGAGAATCCACGATCGATATATGTTTTTTATGACGCGCCTCGGATTTCCAGTGTTAATCGAACAAAAAAAACCAAAGACTACCACTTCCATCAACCGTGGCAATAAACAGAGGTACAATTTAGATTCTTTTTTCCATTAAAAAAAATGTGGGCCTGCCGATGGCGAAGACCAGAGAAAGAGAACTCCATTCAAAGAAGACTATTGGGTTGCTTGCTTCTCTTAAAGTGTAAACAAATGTTCAAACACAAGGGTTAAAAGGAGCTACACTTAAAATAGCACCAGATAACCTGGCCATTAATTTCAGTGGTGGTACCTTCAACATTCTTTTATGTGGTAAAGAGAATACCGTGTCTGTCTTGCCCACGTGGGCATCAAGAGTATTGCTGCAATTAAAGATTATTGCATCGTACTTAATTCACGATTTTGACAGTGATATTGGTAGTAAGGTATAAACAAGTAATTTATGAACCAAAATCACTAATTAGAACACACTATTTTTATTCTGTTGAATTTAAGGCCTGTTGCTACCCCACTCACAAAATAGTCGCGCCTTACCATTAGGTTTGCTTTTGGTTTGTGCCAACATTGCTTCTTGCAACCTAGTGTCTCTGCATGGTAGTTTACTGTTCCCTTCACATTTTCACAGTTCGACTTACACCATGGTAACTGATCACGTCTATATTTTGTACCTACTATTGACGTGTGGGGACAGTTTTTCCCTTTATTTTTAAGAGTGCAATACACAAACACCATGTGCCATGTTTTATGTTAGTACCATAGTCATTCCAACTCCCATGCTCTCTAATGTCCAATACGTAGGCTCCCTACCCTGGGAGTGGTAAACTAGTAAGGTCAGCAAGTGCTCTAGATATGGGAACATCTTGGCCTCCAATGCAAGATAGTCATACCCGTTTGGCATCACAACCACTAGATCATCCCCATTTACTTGTTCATGTGACCATTGGCTGGTTAGAAACTCACAAGGCGGTCTCATTTTTAATATATACCTTTGGGTGAGACATGCAAGCATGGTTCTATCAAGCATATTAGTTGGATTGCTTTCCTCGCTGTCTTCTGGTATCAGGAATAATCCTGTGAAATAACTGAAATTGTTTTAACAATGTGCAATCCACTGTCTTCTTGGGATTCATTTTTGCTCTACAACTGCCAGACAATTAATGTAGATGTATGTAAGAAAGCGGTTTGTGTACCAGCAGACATCATTTTAACAATGAATGGTCTAGTTTGCATTCTTCTGACCATTCCTTAGAAAATTTTAATTCCTCTGCTAGTTGTCCAAATACTGCTACACAAGAACGCCACCCCCACAGCCCATGTTTCTGTTGAGCCATACATTTCAGGTACTTACGCACGAAGTACAAAATAAACATCCCTGAAGCCACATCCTTGTTGTATTTATCGGACATTCTGCAAGTTTCTTCATAAACCTCTGAGTTCTGGCTCACAACAGCCAGAACAGGTCACAAGAGCAAGAAACACGGTCAGAGAAACTACATTCTAAAAGACCGTTAACGATTCCCCTGAAAACTAGCATTACCTCTGAAATGGAATGCATAATGCACACAGTACTGCATGCCTCATCACTCATCTACATGAACGTAAACTAGTTAACTACAAGAGGAATCATTTAAAAAAAGATAAATCTTGATGCTGCCTAGAAGTCCCCCAAACTAGAAAAGTTCAATGCGTTGCAATAGCATCCATGCAGGTTCCAACAAAAGCGTCCTGCATAAATTGCAGATGGTGCAGAATACCGCAGCCCGCCTAGTACTAAGGCTGCCCAGGAGGTCATCTGCCTCAGCAGCACTTAGAACCCTACACTGGCTGCCCATTCATAAGAGAGTACTATTTAAAATCCTGCTTATCACTTTCAGAGCCTACCACCAGTCGGGTCCCTCCTATCTGTCCCAAAGGTTTGGAAAATACACCCCCTCTCGATCACTCAGGTCTTCCAACCTGAACCTACTGGTGGTCCCTAGATTCAGGCTCGCAACCAAAGGTGGCAAATCGCTAGGTTTTTTGGGAGCTAGAGCCTGGAACAAACTCCCCTCCCAGATGCGTCAGATCCCCTCTGAAATCCTATTTCGCAAGGCCCTCAAAACCTGGATTTTTAATGCGCCTGACACGTTAGTTCTAAAACTAATCTAACCTAACTCTCTTTAGTTTCAGCACTCCCCCCCCCCCCCTTTTTTGCCAGCACTTTCCCTCCTTCTTTTCCGATGACACTCTCACCACTAGCGCCAAGATGCTCCTTGGAGTGTAAGCCGCGCTTTATAAAAACTATATCATATCATATCATTAAGCAAGCCTTCTCCTGTCTTGAGCCACAACATTGGAAAGGCCTACCAGATAACACTCGATCCTAACCTCATCTTTCAGAAAACTTTAAAGACTCGCCTCTTAAGAGTTATCTTATACTAATGTGTTTCTCTATTCCACTCTTAATTTGTTAAGTGTAAAGCACTTCATTGTCATTGTAGACAAGTCCACACTACACCAATACATTTAGTAAATAAGTAAATATCACAAACACATTGGTATAGTAGTTCGAGGACTAAACTGTCTCTTGGAGGAAAAGGTATTTTAAAAACACTCTGTCCTCATTCCTGCATCAAAGCATTTTACTATTACCTTTTCCTTTACCATTTTTCATCAATATTTTTGGAAGACTTGGTAAACTGGATGCATTATATGCATGCATTATATGCAAGACACAGTTTCCAGCATACACTCACATGTCGTGGTGGTATGTCAATGGTGTGGGAAGGCCCATAATCTTCCAATAATTGTGAAAAGGCCCGTTAGTACAGGGCTTTTACCATCCCTAGTCCAGATGACCTCCCACTCATCAAAGCTTTATTACAATATACATAATATCATAAAAGTGCATTTACAATTAAAACACAATTCATTAACAGTACATTTAAAAGAGATTACAGATAAAAGCCTTTTATGTTACAATAAATAGTTAAAAATGCATTAAACTATAGCAGCTTTGTGGATATATAGATATATAAAAAGATATTTTGCTTGTGCCATTTTCATTGAATGGCCTTCAGACTAATCAGCCAAGCCCAACTTAAAAATTTGGCCACCCCACACACTAAGGTTGTACTAGCATCAGCCTTAAGTATTCAGAGTGCGACAGAGTGGTCCCTGGTTCCAAGCAACAGACACAGGTTTGAGCCATTTCGGTCTAGGTTTTGTGTAGGCTGGGCAAACAAAAAACACATGAGCAATATTTTCAATAACACCTTTGCAGGTTGGACAGTCAGCGGGAGTTTGATGCGGTGGCTTCCACTTGCTAGTACGATCGCGAAGCGGAAGAGTGCCCACCCTGAACTGCATAAAAAGAGATCTGTCCCTAGGATTCATAATAAAATATAAATAGGGCTCCAGGCGAGGCTTAGGCTTGTGCTGGCGGAATGCCTCAGTTATCCTACCTTGGTTTGGGTCCCACTCATCAAGATGTTGAAACAATGGTGACTTTTATACATATAGAATCTGACCGCCCCCCTCCCCGTGTGATACGCCTACTTGAGTCATCTGAGATTTCTTGTCTATTTACAGGGATTCCATAGTTGCTCAACAGATTGTTCATAAAACCCAAAAAGACTGCCACTGTATCTGTCCATGGCTTCAACCACATGCTAGTTTGGTCCATCAGCAGAAGGTTACACACATATGTTATCCACAGCTTGAAAGTAGAACCATCCACAATCCTATTGAAATAACCTATGAGAAGGATTACCAGATTGCCTTCATGGGGACAAAGAGTCAGAGCAGGTCCACACTATGTCTGACCTCTCAATAATGCTATATATAAGAAACTCCAATCAAACTAAACGAAAAAATGTCCACCAAGTAGGAATTGTGTCATTTGTTTTGTTGTTTTTCTTCCCCTTGTCCCAGACCTAAAACACACACTTCTAGGTGGTACCTTTTCTGCTTTGTTAAGAAACTTCAATCTTCACTGGAGCTGCAGGTCAACAGTAGTAGATCTGAAAGTATTGGTCTCTGTATGTAAACAACTGCAACTGAATGATGTTGAATAAACATGCCATAGTGACTGGTTGAACGGAATGAACTATTTGTAGCCTACACAGACTTCACACAGAGCAAGACTGATTCCCTAACCTTTAATGCAAATTGTCAGTTTAAGTTGTGAACCGCAACTCCAATGAAGTCTTCATAGTGGTACCACGGATGAGCGACAGGAGTGTGGCTGGGTTCAGCAGTCTTTTCTTCCTTGCTTACCTACACTACCTAGGAATGCTTGCTCACCCCCACCTTGCATTATACATGGCTGCATATTTCGCTCTGGGTCAGATAGGACCAACTTGGGAGAATCTGGGCTCCATTGCTTGCGAGCTTTTCTAGCTCAATTGCTAAAATAGAATTAGCAAATGGTAGTCAGAGGAGTTTCAACCGGTTTCATAAACCACAGGCCTCAGTGATATTCTTCCTTTGAAATCTTGTGACGGAACATCCACAGCAAGAATTGTTAGAAGATTCAGCCCATATAAGCACCAATGGTTTGGCAAAACCTGAAACAGCAACGGTAACTGAAGTACAGTGTCTAGAATCACCAAGCATCTGAAAGCAGACTGCAAGAGATCTATATGGATATATGGCCATTTCTACTGACTGAAGTTGTAGCAGAGGCTTGTGTCGCAGAAGTTCCCCATTACGGTGAGGTCCCCTGACCTGCAGATTAGTTTAATTCAAACCATCTCGACATCCAGCCCCTCGTTTGGGTCAAGACTCAAGAAGCACTGACTTTACTATGATCCATACCACAATAGTGACAGTAGTAAAATGAGCTCAGGACCTACTGCCCCTGACAGCAGACACCACACTCATACTCATGGACCCCAAACTTGTGGTTGAGACAAGATAGAAACAAATAAGACATCAACTTCCTTCTGTAGTCAATACTCCCTTGATCAAACTTGGCCAGGACCACTTTCTGTATACTAGAAAAGACTGGGTTTGTATATAGCCCTCAGCGGCACCCCTTTCTATACTACAAGTCTACTATGCTTCCAATCAACTATCAACAATTATTACCTAATCTATTAAATTTAGTAGGCTCTGAATTGAAAAAAAGTAGAATGTGACTCTTCTGGCAGGTAATTTCACTTCTTAATGCAAAAAAAAAAATATATATATATATATATATATATATATATATATATATATATATATAATAATTAAAATCCTTGGATTATTCTACAAACCCCTCCATTTGATAAGGGGTCATTTCTATTGGCCCCTCAAACCTTCTTTTCGCTGTCATTGGCTATTAGATAATTCTATGCAACAAGAGTACCGTTTTAAAGTAATAAAAACTCAATAAGGAGAATTACAAAAAACTAAATCACAATGGTAGCTTTTTAGGTAGAAAGTCAGTCCTAGATAGGGGTGGTCTAGTCAATCCTTAGGGTATTTTTTTTCTCCACATATCCAGGTTGTACAACTCCATGCTGCAAAATAGAAACTTCAGGACAAGGTTGCCACCAAGTCCATAAATCCCTAATCCCAACTTTCAGGCATTCAAAAAACCAGACTCGTGTAAATGTAATACTTTCGGCTGCATCCAGAATCCAACTAAAAGAATGACCCAAGAAAAAGAACCCCTCCAAAACACGGCTCAGTATCGGAGCAGAAATACTGCTGAATGACATGTGCTTCCTTGCTATTTATTGCATTCTAAATTGCAGCCCAAATTGCAGCCCGACTCCAAAATGGCATCTAATCTAACAGGAGTGGTCGCATGACACTATGCCTATCCACTTCATTCTGGAGGACATGACTGGAACAGCAGACTCCACATAGCACGAGTCCCTGCTCATCCCTTCTGTCGTTGCGAGTGCTTGCCCTTGGCAACTGATCGAAGGTTTCCTCCGGGTAGAAAATAAGGAAACTTCCTGTGACCGGGTACAATTTACAAAGCAATCCACACTTGTGTGCTTAGATGAATTACAATACACCGGGAGAAAGCCTTTCAAAAGGGATGTCTGCGGACTGGCTGCTTTTCTAAAAGCTCATTTCAAAATCCTTTAAGTCCAACTTCTAAGCTGCATCCTATGAGATTTGGATACTTCTCCATTTAGCAAAAGCAGCATTTGTATCACTGACTTTATCAACAATTTTCCTGTAAATTTTTATTTTCATCTCCTGGTTTTGCTCCTAAACCCTCAATAACACTTGAGCGATTGTGAGGATCACATCTGCTAACCTGTACAGCATTTCACTGCACTAATTTTAAACAAAACTATCTAGTTGTAACCTTTACAAATTCGACTAAACATTCATCAACCATACACTGAGGAGAACGTGATGTGAACTTAGCCACTACAGAAGAGACAACTTGCTTACATTATTCTTAGTGTGTGAACAGTCACAGTTCAGCACGCCACTTAAGTATAATACAGGTAGGGCTCTGTGAAAAAGAGAATACCTCGGAACCTGTTTGGCTAGCCTTCAGTAGCCTCGTTAATGTGTTTTGAGAATTGCCTTCCTTTAGGTGCTACATTCCTAGTTTAATTTAATTTTATTCTTAGCAGAGTTTTTCACCCAATACCTAGTCTTCTCATTCAATGACATACGAAGGATGAGCCAGAGACGTCAGCTGAAGTTCCAAGATATCAAGGGACGTAAATCAGGAGTGCAATGCCTTTCGCAGTCTGCCTCGATCACCCAAGTTAACACAGCCTTAAAACAATTGCTTATGTTAAGTTTTAGTACAAAAAGTAGAGAGTAACCCTTTAACCACATGGGATTGTGAGGGAGATCGCTCAGTTGATAGTCTTGAGCATTAGAAGAATTACGCCAAGGGAACATTTTCTGTTTAACTTATGTTAAGTTTTGCCTTGCACACGATTCCTCTTTTCACCTTTTGAACGGATGCCTGAACACGGCTGGTCACCTTCTCCCAATGATAGGTCTTACCAGGAACGCTGCATACATTTTGATGTGAGCAATATCTAGGAAGATGTGTAGCACATCTCATGTGGCAGATCTTACTATCGGAGTTGGAGGAAAAAACTGACGGGTCAGGGTTTGCCGACCTTCATTACAATCGTCAATTCTGCTGCCGGATGACCTGTTACATATTATGGACCCCTCAGGCTAGTCTAAGCTGGCTATTAGGCCTAAGTGCCAAGCACTTCACTGTTTTGTTCATTAGCAAAAGAACCTCAGTTCAGTTAGTTCTGTGAAATCCGGTTGCAGTGGTGGCAAGGATTGAACTTTCTTTGAAGACGCCAAGGTCCCTACCATGGTATTCTATAATGTGATTGTATAGGTCTGTTCTGCTCTTTGGACTCAATTGCTGAAAGCCACCAGACCACCCTGTGGAAACTGTCTAGAGGTTGGGAAGACTGTCTTCTTACTATGGGACTCAGAAAATGAATGGTTTTGGCACTTACAAACTCTAGGACTCTGTAAATAAGAGGATTGGTGAACGCTTAAACCCTTGTTCCTTTGTTCTAAATACATATAGCAATTCGAAAAAGTGTTTCTGAAACACTACACGTATTTAGAAATGGATATATATTCACAATTTGATAAGGGCTAGCTCTGAGCGTGCCTTCCTAATGCCAAATATTTATGCCATGCATCAATATTTTGCAACCAAAATCCGGTAACAAAACATTGAAGCTGCTGACACCTCAAAGTTGGTGGATACCCATTTGGAACAAGCACTGGCATAGCCAATAGGTCTCGCTTTTGGGACCTTATAAGTATTTAGTTATGCAGCACACTATGCTTGGTGCAACAACATCAACTGTTGCATGGTTAAACACTTATAAGGTCCGAAAGGCGAGACCTATTGGCTATGCCAATGCTGGTTTGTTATTACTGGCATCCAGTTATAATTCAACACACTCCTGTTTAAGCCTTCATGCCAATCAAAAGAGGTTTTTTCCAGTCGATCCTAGATTTACACAGAAAATTCCACCAAGCTGTGACTGGTGGTAAATAAATACCAATACTAACTCCAGCGTGCATTTTAATACTGAGTGAACAAAATCGTACAACTCAATAACACCTGCAGACTGTGAGAAGGAGAGAGAGTGTAAACAGGACATTGAGTGGGCCAGGTCCTGCCTGTGCTCAGCACCGGCAGTTCTTAAAAGGTGCTGAGACGGCTCCCTCTCGGGCTGTCCATTTTTGTCTTCAGGGTAAGAAAAATATAACTGCAGTAGTTCACTGCTTGTATGCAACTTCAAATATACCTTTTGGTATGTTTTATATTGCGCTAAGTCGGCTGAAGGTATTGGAGCGCTTTACCTGGGCAACAGTTACATTACACAAGGGCATTTATTTTTTGAATCACAGAATGTTGAGCTCAGGTCAGGCTCTACCCTGCTTTCTTAGCTCGAAAGTCTAGCCTTACACCTCAAACCTGCCCACAAGAACCACAGCATTTTCATCATCGTATACAAGGAAGTCATAGTTTCTCTTACGCACCTAACAACCATTGACAAAGCCAATAGTCATTGCTTGTAGGTGTAATGTTACTTGTTGTGTTATATATTTAAATGTATGGACAGAAGCAGCAAAATACCAGTGAGGCAGCACACTTTGATAAGTACAGATTTTTAACAAATGTTTTAAGCCACGACCTTAATCGCATGAGTTACACCGCTATGATGGACCCCCAGTTTTTTCATCCCACTTAAAGCCCAGAGTATAAACATTATTTAAACTCTAGTTAATCGTTCACTTTGCACATACGTGCAAATAGCTCGTATGTGTGCTGAGACACACGCATGTTGTGCAGGGGCGCCTCTAAAACAAAGCAAGAAAGAATTCCCCAGTGTGGTTTCCCCCAGTGTCATCCTCCCACCGTTTCAAAGTGCTCAGGGATAGAAGGTGGGTGTGCTGTATGAGCACAGTACACAGTCAGCCAAGGCATTTTATTTACTTGCTATGCAAAGTTCATAGCGCTGTATTCCGCATATCTGGCAGCGCCGCTCACTTTCAACTAGGCCGCCTGCCCTTGGTTAATGAGCGTAGTTGATACTTACACTGTCACGCATGAATCACGCCAAAAGCGTGAGTCTGGCCTTACTTGAGCCCATAACAGCCAACCTCCAACATTTTAAAAATCTGGCACCTAGTAACTGACGAAATATGACAATTTCTCGCTCCGCGCGCAAGGGGCTTGTTGGCTTGCTGTAAGCAGTGGGTAATTTTAAGCCCTATGCACCTTTTAAAATACGGGCCATTATTTCTGGCAAATTGGTCAGTCCCTGTGCTAAACACTGTTTCAAGATTATTCGCTGCGGCGGGGATTGGATGGAAGTGTGGCCTTAAAGTGGCGGACCTTCAGTGCCCTAGAGATCAAACTTTCCAGTACTTAATTGGTACCGGTGGTTGCTTGTGGTGGCACTGACTTTGTGTTGAGAATCAGATCTTAATGTTTTTCTACAGGCTTTTTCCAAGAGCAATCTGCATGCAGGAAGCTATGTGGCAGCAACAGCTAGACTGTGCTGCCATAGGCTGGTGGAGTGCACGCGCCCTCAAAGCTACGGCTTCTCTCCCCTTTTTACGGAGCGTGAAATGCCAGGTTTCCGAAGCGGAGGCCAATTGAGTATACAAGAAAGCAAACACGTGCCAGATGACATGAAGTAACATAGTATACACGCATGCTGACACTCGCACGCAGATTATATATATATATATATATATATATATATATATATATATATATATATATATATATTACAAGCTCAAAACCTCGACAAACCATTTGAAGAGGAGACAAACAGCGTGGTGAAAAACCTTTTTATTCTTTAGTCGCTATCAACGCATTTCGTCTGACCCAGCAGGCTTGGTCACGATTAAAGTAAAAAAAAACATACAAACATTTAAAGTGCACAAGCGTCACGTGATGCATCACGTGGCAAATGAAATCATAGAACTGAAAAAAAGATTCACGTTGGTTTCTGTAGTTTGTGTTTCCGTGAGAAGAAGTTTGTATATACATTAATTTCATTACAGGGTTACTTGGTACATACAATTTCATCAAATGTCATTGAAAAAAAAACTAAAATAAGTAGTTATTATTTTTAACGGGGTATTAGCAACAAAACAGCACTAAGGATTTGCGCTCATTGTTCAGATCCTGATTATGATTCAGAGATAACTTTGCGGTTATTACACAAAGTGCAGCCCAATTGGGCTTATAATCCTCTGCCAAGACTACAAAAAGCGGTTTATATTCAATAATTACATTCGTGTCCAATAACCCCCAAAGTTTTTCACGGACACACTTATGAAACCAAGACCACAAGATTTTTCCAAATAGAGCCCGAGTGGGCAAATTTCATCAGTTCTATTCTTTGAATGTGAAAACAAAAAATGTCTAAAACCATTAATGACACAAAATTTTGTAAACTCTAAACCAGAAAAAATGACTTTTGCTGTTCAAGAAGCTAGATATACCACAGAACAATATCCATATTACAGTTTAGTCAAAGTTCATAGGTGTGTGTACAGATCCTCTTTAATATTTAATCCGTACGGGCTTTTTGTATTAAATTCAACTATGTACCATGATTCTAGTTTGCGCAGATTTTTAACCCTATCCCCCCCCCCTCTTTCATTCAAGGGTACGGAATCAATCAAAAATATGACAGACTGCTTGGATTCTTTCCATGGAACTTTTCGAAATGTCGGGCGACTGGATAGGATCTATCCGCATTCCTAATCGCCCTTAAATGTTGTAACACCCGTTGATGAACGGGTTTGATTGTACTACCTACGTACAATAGGTTACATCCACAACATAAAACATAAATCGCAAAGTCCGTCTTGCAGTCCGTCTTGCAGTCAAATTGTCCTTGGATCTTTTTTATTCTGTTAGAAAGGCCTGGTTGGTATGTACTCGCATTTTTCCCATGTTCACAAGCCTTACATTTGCTACATTTTAGGAACCCATCCTTCCTGGACAACCAATTACTCTTTATTTTTTGACTTTTTCTTTGCCTTAGTCAATGTGGTTTTCACTAGCATTTGTTTAAAGGATCTTGCCTTTCGAAAGGTTATAAGTGGTCTGTTAGTGAGTAAAGGACCTAGAATTGGGTCATTTTTAATGACATGCCAATGTCGAGTCAAAATTTTCCTCACTGATCCATGCAATTTGTTGTAATTAGTGATCAACCTACATTCATTCACTGCTTGCATATATATATATATATATATATATATATATATATATATATATATATATATAGCCACCGGGAAGACCGATAATCTCAGCAATAGGAAGCCTCTTCGAGAATACCAGCATTAGACACAAGGATGGACTTAATGCCATAAAACATTTTTTGGGAAAAAGACCAATTGACCAGTATAAACACACCAAAATGATTTTGGAGATGACTGAGTGGTGCCTCACAAATAACACCTTTATTTTTGATAAACTGTTTTATAAACAGATACAAGGTTCAGCAATGGGCACTTGCTTCTCCCCCAGCTATGCGAATCTGCATATGGGCTGGTGGGAGGAGCAGGTACTGATGAACCAACACCAGGAGATAATGGAAAATAATGTAATTGTTTATAAGCGGTTTATTGATGACATTTTTATTTTGTGGGAGGGTAGTGTGGAAAGTGCTAACAGCTTCACAGAACAGTTGAATGAGAATTCACTAAATTTAAAATTTACATGTAATGCTAGCAGAGAAAGTATTCAATTTCTGGATGTGGAGCTATTTGTAGAAAATGGTAAAATACAAACACGCACGTATCGAAAGCCCACTGCGGGCAACACAATCCTCCACGCAAACAGCTTCCACCCAACACCACTAAAACAGTCCATCCCATACGCAGAATGCCTTAGGATGACCCGCAATTGCAATACAAAAGATGGGTTATCAAATGCCAAGACAAATCTCTTTTCGAGATTGAAAAATAGAGGGTACTCTGATAAGAAATGCAAGGCTGCAGAGATAAAATGTAACTCTAAAACCCGCCAGGAATTACTATTCCCAAAAGAAGCGGAATCTGGGGCTGCCGCACCAGAGAGACAACCACCTAGGTTAATCACAGGCTTTAATCGTCACCAAGCCAACCTTCGCAAAATACTCAGAAGGCACTGGCCATTGGTTAAAAATGACTCAACCATAGGTAGAGTAGTGGGTGAAAGGCCACTAGTGTCCTTCAGGAAAGCCAAATCCATGCGACAACAATTAGTCTGCAATGCCCCAGAAATACCAAAACAAAAAGTCTGGTTTCAATCTCAAAAAGGCTTTAGAAAATGCACGAAATGCAAAGCCTGCATCCATGGCAAAAATACTACCAGTATCACAGTACCCTTCCGAAAGCAACCCTACACTCTGAGGGATCACTACACATGCAAAACAGACCATGCTGTATACATGTTAACATGCGTATGTGGCAAAATATATGTAGGGTCGACCATTCACCCAGTGCATGTCAGAGTGTTGCAACACCTAAGGGCGATAACTAACAAGGACCCAGCTTACCCTGTAGCGAGACACATCCACGAAGTACATGGTGGAGATGCCAAAGGCTTAACATACTGCGTACTAGACAATATCCCAAAAAACGTTAGGGGAGGCAATCGCAAACTTGCATTGCGTCGTCTGGAATCCAGATACATAATTTTACTGAATTCCAAAATTCCCATAGGGCTTAATGCCGATGAAGCCCTAAGTGTGCACATCTAGAGCAGCTTACTTTTCTTTCCCGAGTACCCTATAACATTGCACAACAGTATACGCGATAATTTGTAACCAATCACTTATTCCTGTCACATAGTTATACAGAACCCTGATTAGATGGTAAAACACCCCTAAGGTTATTTTGGCACACCTTGGTCTCTAAACATAAGAGATATCATCCGTAAGTAGGAGAAATAACGCGCACTAGCGCAAAACGGCTTTTCTCCTCATGGTTCGAAAAACAACAGGCTCGCTCTAATAAACAGAGAGTCACTCACCGACTGCGCGAGGGCGCTTTAGACAACTGCAAACTTGTTCTGCCTCTGCCACTAGGCTAGCAAACCGATGTCCAATACAGCAGAGCCCATTTGTGAGAACCGAGGTCTATGGTAACCAATCACGGACAGTGGGGGAACACACCTCCCTTCTGATACGCCCGATTTTCTATGACGCCGATGACATGCAAGGTGTCACGTAACACAGAGGTTTCTCCCGCCAATGTTAAAATACACCAATCATGTATATGAGCGAATGATATGATTTATAAAATGTACTAATTATGATTTTAAGTATATTACAAATGTGTGCCTATTAAATGCTACGTAAGGGAACACAGAAATATATTACAAAATGCCAGAGCAACGAAGGAACTGGGATAAACACGTAATTGTTTGGGTGTAACTTGCAGTCACCATGGTAACAAATCAATGCCAATCAGGGATGACCATTATGACTCATGTGAAAGTTTGAACATGTATAAAAAGCGTTATTTTGTTTAGTCAGATGTTAGTGAGCAAGGCGGAGGTTGCCGCCGAAACGCGTCTGAGCAGAAGTTGATGTAAAATAAACACCCTTGAACTAAGATACACGGAGTCAGCGCCTTCTTGGATGGTGAAGTTTGGTGTGGTATATATATATATATATATATATATATATATATATATATATATATATATATATATATATATATATATTACCTACTGGCGGTCGCCAGTAGGTATATATAGTTAGGATTTTTTCTCTATGGGATTTTTGAAAATTCTATGTCTAATAACTTTGGCGTTTGTGGACGGAATTGGCTGAAAGGTTTGTGAGTCAGTTCCAAACGTGAACTGACCCGTGAAAACGTTCTGCCAAATGTATATAGGACATTGTGGATAGAACAGTGGAGAGACAAGAAACAATAAGAAAAACCAAGCAAAAGAAATCGAACTGTGACACAAAATAAACGGATAAAAAGCGCAACCACAAATCCCACAAGCCATTGCAAAAACGGAAATGACTCCATGAAGGAATGCCATTGGGGCAAATGAAATGACTTTTAAAAAACCGGATGCTGGTTGTGCTCAGAGCTAGGCTTACCTCTGAGGAAGTTCCATGTTGGAACGAAACATGTTAGGAATATGCCACAAGCCGCTGTTCTTTCATCATTAAAGGAGCAGAAATCCAGTTTTCAGGTGTGACCATTTGTTTTTTTTCCCTCGGGGACTTAAACACTGTTGGAATATATATATATATATATATATATATATATATATATATATATATATATATATATATATATATATACACACACACACACACATATATACACACACACCACACATACAAATGCGCGGCAAAAGTGAAAGAAAACCTAGATTCAAACAAGCAAATGGTGCACGCAAAAGTGATCGCGAGCAAGACTGGCGGCCGCAACGGGGAGTTGTGTGCGCACGTACAAAAAGGAAATTAAAAAAAAACAAGCAGGCTGGCGAGTGGTGTGCGCGCACCATGACAAGACAGAAAAGCCATATGGCGCCTCTGCTCGTCTTTGAGCGCGTAACCGCACGCTCTATGCTAGCCAAAGCGTGTGGTAGGACTTTTAACACGCTTAGCTAACCACAAACGGGGGTTAACCACAGCCAACCTCCCTGCAACTTACATCCATGATAAAGGGTTGTCCAAGACGCCACTCCATGATGTATTTATGTTGGGGTACCTTCCCAAAAGCGCGTGAAGCTCCACATTTGTTTATATTAACATCCAATTTGGGAAATCAACCATCTAAACAGCGAACAACATATATTGGCAACTAGGCTCACTAAGCCATTCGACCCCCCAAATACATGCAGTGTCTCATGTCCATAGCCAGCCACTACCTCCTCATTCTCACACCGGCAGGCGAGTGTTTAATAAAGATAAATGATTCATTTAGCCTGCAATGTTGCTTGTTCCCTATATAGCCTTAAACCCCTAGCGTTCTCCCCCTTGATGTCAAACCTACCGGGTACTGTTGACACCTATACACCTTGACCTTTAGGTGAGTAAACATGTTACCCTTACTATAGGTTTTTGACATAAGACTTTGAAGAAAGTGCTGCTGTTTTTAACTTTTACTTTGGTTTTAAATCTATGGATGTTGTGTTTTGCTGAATTGTGATTTAAGTCATTTCATACTGGTCACCACCTTTCACTAGTATGTCACTGCTAATGTGTCACTTTATCCACAAAAACACGGCGTGTTCACGGTCACAAAAGGCACTTGTCACTGAACTATGGTAACGTTCTCCTTTGTCCCCTTAGGCAAGAGCTGTCCCATACAGGTAGTACAACTATATAATAATTAATTAAAAGATTGTAACTGACACTGAATCGGGTCATGTTTTGCTAGAGATAGATGTAACTAACTAGGTCCTGAAGAATCGCAGCCAAGTGTGCAAAGGCGAGAAACATGTTGACCTCACAATATTCATAGTAGTCCTAGATCGTGACGTGGAATCCTAATTTCCTACGATCATAGGCTACCCACTGTTTTTACTTGTGGCAGGGGACCACCAGAATAAATTGATCTCCGGTACCTTGTGCCATATTTTAATCCACGTATCTACACTATCCTTTCCTTCCTGGCCCCTCACTCACACTTCACCCATAGGCAGTTGGTAAAAAGATCTCCGCCAAAGAGCCCCTCTTTGAGGTGAGCCCATTGGGCATTGCACCGCCTGCCCGACGAGGAGCAAACGCCAATGATGAAGCATGACACTCGCAAGGGGGTGTGTGAGGCCATTAAATCCAACAAATTGGATACCCAGAACAAAGAAGCAAGTTGGATGGTGGAACCTTTCTTAACGAAGCACCTGACCACAATAGCCAAATTAATATTTCCCCTCTAAATATCACTGAGGGAGTAGTGTGCACACTGACAACCACCCACCATCACAATGGCAGTTCTATATAGAACTTTGAGATACAAAGCGTAATTTTAAGCAAAGGGGCACCACAACCAGGACATGTGTAAACTAAGGTCTTCTAGTTTGCACACAAGATATATTCAAAAGAAATTTTTCATATGAAACAGGACAATTTTTTTCTCAAAAAGATTTTTCTTTATTCATTCCAAATGTTAAAGGACACAGACCTTAGTTTACACATGTCCTGGTTGTGGTGCACCTTTGCTTAAAATTACAAATTGGATACCCAGGGTAGCACTCCACTGAGCACTACCTTTACCTTGGAGAAGTGTGGCTCACTGGTTAGAGGAAGCAGACCTGGAAGCAGAGGTCAGCCCGGGACCAGGGTTCAATTCCCGGCTCGGCGGGGTCTTGAGTCCTAAAATGTCCATGGACTCGACAATTCTCGCTCCGGTGCCTACTCGATTCACGGATTCACACTCTGCGACTCTGGGCAATAGCTTGCTTAATCTCCACAACGGCCCCTCGTGGCGGGATGCCTGACTTTCACCTTGCGGATACCCTGCCGGGGTTATCTCACAGGGGAATACCAGGACGGGTTCCCTAAGCAAGCGCTTAGAAACCGCTTGGTGATTTGCGCTATATAAATTCCTGTACATTTACATTTACCTTCCCTGTGACCGTACTTCTCCCTCCTTCTATCCTTTAGGAACAGCCGAGTCTGTCTTTGCTTGTCACGGTCCCTTAGGGCTCTGACTGTGGCTGGACATTCCATTCTCTAATTTCCATGAATGGTAATCTGAGCCCTTGGGTCTTCATTTGATCCACCTACCCCCCCCCCCCTTTTGACATGGGACTTTTAAAAGCCCACACACTAAATGTCTCGCACAGCAGCACATGCAATGGCTCAGCGAGACCTAAAAAGGGAAAGGGTCCCCACCGGAACCCATTACCCTTTGTACATGTTGAAAAAACCATTGCTGAGAAGTAGACAGTAGTATACAGGACCACTGCTAACTCTCAAACATACAGAAAAAAAAGTAAACTTGCTTTTTAAAATGCATCAACGTTTCCTTTAGGCAAAGCAGGATAAAAAAAATGTTTAAAGTTTGCTTTATTTAAAAGCAATCACGGAGCCTGCTTATGCTAGCACAACACCATCTGTGCGATACCTCTAAACTGAGTGACTCGCCATTTGCAAACTGCCTCTGTTATTTTTATGAAGTAGACTGGATTGCAGCTCACTCCCATTCCTTATTTTGTGAACCGATGTATTCAGAGAGGATGATTGGCAAACTAATTTAGTGGTCTAAAAAGTAAATAAGCAAATTGTGAGTGTTTTCTGCGACTGCATCAATAGTACATGAAGCCCTAAATGACTGAAATCTTACAATACACTCATGATGATCCCCTAGGATAAAGTATTATTGTGATAAGAAATGTACTTTTTCAAGAGAAAGTCCAGATCACTTCTGCAAACAGGATGGTTTGAGAGGTCCTTATCCTTCGACCAAAGACACTAGCTTATATTGGTTTTCGCTGCGAGCGGCTCGTGGCGTGGGCATTTGGCCCACGCCACGAGCAAGTTCTCGAAAGCCACCAATTCTATTTTGAGCTTGCCCCGCCCGAATAAAATAGGTGCTACTAGAGCCATTTTAAAAATATTTAGATTACAGAGCTCACCAGTAGCCTCTTATGGAGCAGAGGTTTGGGGTTTGGGAGATAGCGCACCCATTCAGCGGGAAGAAAGTCGCTTCTGCAGAAAGTATTGGGCGCCCCAATCTCATCGTCTGATTTTATTTGCCATAATGAATTAAACCTCCCATATGTTTGTGATTTTATCAGAACTAGACCTGCATTATTCTGGGTTAAGGTCTGGAGGAACAACTCAGCCACCCTCACACAAAATATTATAAAAGACTGCTTAAATTGTGATCGGGGCATGAAGATCGCATGGCTATCAGGAGTTTTTAAAACACTAAGTGCAGTGGGTAAAGGTGATCTCTTCTCTGACCCCCTCCAAGATGGAGCTCAAGGATAAAGCAGAGGTTAAACATGCACTGTATGCACTTTTTAAATCGGAAAGGATGGGAAGAGAATCAATAAAATCAACTATTGCAAAATATATGGGAAACGAACTGTGCAGATACCCACTCCCGCTCTACCTTACTCTACCCTTGACCAACTGGGAGAGATCTCTTTTGTTTCGTTTAAGAGCGGGTTCAGTGAAATTTTTGTTGTCCTTTCCCCTGGGATATCGACATAGCACTGACTTTAACCCATGTCCGTGTGATGGTGTTAGCACACAGAATGATTTACACTTCCTATTCTTCTGTAAATGTTATCTAAAATATATTAATTGGCTTTTAACTCCATATTTTAGGAAACATCGACCCCTTTCACTGGAAAAGTCTTACTTAATGTTGGTTTCGTTGGACTCAGACGAACTAATTTTTTGCACTAGCACTTTACTGAGACTGTTAACGCGAGTGCGTAAAACAATGGAAAATCCTTGAAATTTGCCTCACCAGAATTGTATTGTATCATATATATTTTTAAACAATTATGTAATAATATGTAATGTAAATGAAATGAACTGGTGTTTTGTCTGGTACTTTTATGAATTTTATGAAATTCGAATAAAGGTCTTTTGAAACTTGAACACTAGCTTATCTTTGATTTTTCGCTATAAATGTTAAAGCATAAATCTGACTGAAGGGCATTAGCCCACTTTACAGAAGTACTAGACTGCATTACACATGTGTTTTACTTCTTTAAAGGCACCTGAAGGTTAAGCAATTTGCCCCAAATCGCAGGATCAACAGCTGAGGCTGGGACTTTCATCTGGTACCCGATGTTCCAAAGTCAGAAGCTCTAGCCACTAATAACATATCTCCTTCCTGCTAGAAAGATCCTCTGTTGTATTAAACAACAAAATAAATTTTCCCCGATTCTAGTCTGGGATGAGTTTTCAGTGGACAGTGTTTGACACTTAACAGTGTCTTTAACGCTGTATATTTTTGGGCAACTCTGGTGCTAGAAATAGATACTGTCGGTATCTAGGGGTATACGGTCTTAAGTTGGGCGTTTGCTTAGCACTCGCAAGATATAACAAGTACACAGTCTTGGATGCAGTGTGCACTGTTCACATTGCACTGAAATTCTTAACCAAATTAATCATAATCTGAACAACAAACTGATTACTGCATTTCTTAAGCATTTATTTCTTTGTTTATGATATATAATAAGTTGATTACATTGGTACCGTACTGATAATGCCAGGTGCTTGTTCCTTACAACAAAAAGTTATTTACATCAAATAGTTGTTTTGACACCGAATATTACAGAAACGTGAAAACCTGTTATTTTATTCTTTATTTATTTTTTAACTTTAACATTTAGCGCGGTACCCGCTTCAAGCACACCGCGCTCAGTCTTAAAAGTTAAAAATAAAAAAAAGAAACCAAGCGCGGTGTCCTGGAGCGGCGAGCACAGTTTTAAAGTTAAACATTTGCAATGCAATCGGTCTCGCATTTACGCGAGTTTAAGCTATTGGCATTGGCATTTACAATGCCAATAGCTTAAACTCGCGTAAATGCAAGA
The DNA here is from genome assembly GCF_964263255.1 of Lissotriton vulgaris. NCBI lineage: Eukaryota > Metazoa > Chordata > Amphibia > Caudata > Salamandridae > Lissotriton > Lissotriton vulgaris. The sequence goes on from NC_141693.1 coordinate 428,085,828, forward strand.
CCTGTTGCATTGCAAATGCTTGTTCCAACATGCCCTCAAACCAAAACGCACCGGGGCTGTTCGTAGAAAGAAGATGCTCGAGTGCAGTAACCGATTTAACCACTAGATGGGGGCATGAGGCAAATCATGTGGATGTATTACCCTAGCACACGTACAACCCCTCGCACCAAACAACACAGAAATACCCGCTAATTCGGAGAACCGTTTGCCTCAAATACCATTATGTTGAGCTGCGCTGCCTGTACAGCATATTTACTTGTATAAACGGCTTTGTGCGCTGTAGGTTCCCATCTGCAAGAGTTTGTCCAAACAAGCATCAAGCAGGGGAGCGCTGCAGGCAAACGATGTATCCTGGTCTTCACTTGCAGTTAACCGGGATATTACTTGTCAAGTGACAAGACCACAGCAGCCTGCAGGGACAGCAGCCAGCACGGGCCCTGCGAGGCACCAGTCACAAGGGCAAAATCAATACGGACATAGAAGACGGGTTTGTTCTCAAACAGAGCTTGGATGCTGTGCAAACAGGACATGGGCCTTCTCCCAGCCAGCGTGACGGCGCTGGTTAGGCAAGGAAGCCACAAACCGCCTGCAGAATGCTAGAAAAGTGGGGTCAAATACAAATTGATTATCAGCCTCTCCCCACAGTGAAGAAGAAGCTTACCGAGTTTGCAACTGCAACACAAGGGTTGGCAAAGCCAACAGGTCTGGTTTAATGGGGGTAATCGTTAGCACATGAGTGTAAGGCAGGCACACAAGGCGGCCAGCAGGAGCAGACAGAGGTCCTCAGTTGTTAAGTAGTGTCTCATGTAGCTAAACACAAGCACTCGAAAGGAGGCGGCAGACCGCACTCGAAAGGAGGCGGAAGGAGGCACCTAAACAGCCAATAAATAGCATGATCTACTCGCAGTGGCGGCTCTAGGAGTGAGTGGGCCACTAATAAAACTGGTGGGGCCACCTGCCTAGGTCAGTTGTAAAGAGTGCGAGTATGTTTAAAATGTTTTAATCTGCCTGTGTATCTATATATTCATATATAATGATCCATCCACATCCACACATATACATAAAAAACTCCGACTTTAAACATTTTTAAGCAACCATGTAGGCTTATGTATTGCCTCAACCGAAAAACTGTTTTGTAGTGAAAGATAGATGGGCAAAAATATGTGCATCGTAAGGTGCAGTATTTTTTTTCATGTTGCCTCTTTGTAGATTTATCAACTTCTGTGGTGGGCAGAAGGGGGAGGGGAGGCAATGATGACAAAGGTGGGGCACCCCCATATGGCCCTCCTCTGGAAAAGCCACTGTTGCCCCTCAGTTAAGCAACAATACAACTGAAGTCTCAAACTAATGGCTGAAAGCGTATAGCTGGGCTACTTGCCGAGCCACCTGAGATGTAATTCAAACTTTGGTGCTTCGGAGGCAGAACAATGGAAACTCTTCTGGCTGGTTTTTATATATTCCCGCCTCCCTGCACTCTCACACCCAACCCAAGTGTAACTTCATGAAGTTGCAGGATTACCCATAGGATCAAGGACATTTTATTACATAGCTCTGGTTTTAATTTCTATCAACTGTCTAACAATGAAGGCACTTAGTACCTTTAACACCTTCGCTGCTAAGGCAATTCCCCTCCTGTGCTGGAAATTGCTATTTTTCATTGTTTTATGACGAGCTGGGCTCGTCATCAGCACACGACTACTGTGCACCATGACGAGCCCAGCTCGTCATCAGCATCGAAAGGGTTAAACTTGACCTAATCACCAACAAGGCACTACACGTAAGCTCACTAGCTTATTTTTAATAGAAACTTTACTAGCTCTGCACAGCGCGGACTCCTTCAATCTTAAATTTTTTTTTTTTTTTGAAACCGAGAATGCTTAAGCAGTCTTTCAGGTGAATCCCTGAGAGCTGGAACCGGTTTTCCCCGAACATTAGAACAATCCCTTAATATGAAATCTTCAAGAAAGAAATGAAAAATCTGCTTTGAGAAAGGCGGACTGGGGTGGTGCGTCCGTTTGGGGCGTTGCCCTACTAATGCCACCGTTAACTTCACCATCTATCACCGTCCTGACTCGAAATACGGCCGGTCGGAGTCAGTCAGGACGCTGAAGGGGGTGAGGCAGCACTGAGGATTGGGTTTGTTCGCTGTTTGTTTGACTGACATCAGCAGGCTGAGCAGCCAGGGCAGGGCCAGTGCTCATGTCCGGGTTGATCATTTTTCTGACCAGCCCGAACATGCGCACTAGTACTAGCCTGCAGTGCCCTGCATTAGGAGAGCGGGCGAGGGAGAGGGCTGCTACTAGCCCGCAGCCCCGGTCTCCTATGGGCAGGGACAGTCCCTGCTCATACCAATCCTGGCGCTGCCTGGGCAGCGTCTGGATTGGCTGAGAGGGGTTGCCACTAGCCACTCATGATGAAGGTGCCAACGCGGACCCCGACCGACGAGCACACAGCAGAGGCGGCGCGGACGGCGGACCCGGTCAGGTACGTTTTCGTAACTTTATTTTTAATTTTAAACCCGGTCCCCTTCCCTCCCGCAATCCTCCCCTGCCCTGACCCAGAGTATTGCAAGCGACGACTGCTGGAAGGTGCAGGCGTGCAGCACGGTGGCCTCCAGGTAGGCGTAGGATTGAGGTAGAGTTGCAAATGGACGAAATACTCAGAGGACAGCGCTGAGCGGCGCAGCAGGAGCATGCTAGGAGGTACAGCGGGAGAAGCAGGGCCAGGCAGTTGTCCTGTGAGGTACGTAAGTGGAGCAGCTTGTGGCGCACACAGAGCGTGTAAAGCGAATAGCACCGGTCCGGTCCATGGCGTGAGGTAGAGACGACAAGCAACCTCAGGTGAGGTCAGTGTATGATAGAGGCAGAGGTGTGTATGGACGAATTACGCAGAAGATAGAGCAGAGAAGCGCAGCAGTAGCACGCTGTGAGGTACAGCGGGAACACGGGTGCGAGGTATATGCAATAGTACTGTGGAGTGGGTAGAGGAAGCCTGCGATACACATGGGGCAGCGCTGATAAGTACGGGGGTAACACTGGAAGGATAGCGCTGAGAGGCAGGCAGGAGCAGCGCAGTGAACAGTAGGGTCGTGTACAGGCCAGGGACAGCACTCTGAGGTACCTAGGGAATAGCTGGTGAGGTACAAGTACACTGTGCAGCGAGGTACACAGTGGTGTCTGACACGCAGCCAATAGCATCTCTCTGGGGTCTGTGAAATCCGAGTATATTCCCATCTCTGTGTTCTCGTGTTAAACTTCCCATACAAACGAGCATAAAGTAAAATAAAATGTGTCATGGTTATACGATTATTACAGGCTTTGAAACAGTAGAGCTTCCACGCCTTTCCTTCGATGATGCGCAGCATCAATTTAACGCGACATATGTTTGGAGTTCCATGCCTCAATTCCACAGGAGTGTATTAACACGGTAGCGTGTGAACAATGGAATCCCAGTCGAAAACGGCCCATCAATTTGTAGAGGTTGTTCCCAGTGCAGGTTCATTTTCAATTAACTCAGGTGTTCACTCACCATGCCAACTGAAATGTAGTGCCTTTCCATTAGAGCAACGAGTGTAGCAGAAAATAAAAGAAATGCTCTAAACAGCCACGCGTGGCGCCGTGCCCGGGAACAGAGTGCTCTTCTAGAGGCATGTCCTCGAGACTCAAGTCAAACGCCACAGCTTAGAACTGGGAAACAGCAAGACAGGAGGAAAAAGTTACACCCTGTGGCACAATAGTAGTGTGGGTGCGCGGGCCACGGTGAGTCCCCGGTGTGAATGCTGTTGGACAAGAGTGAGGTTAATGCTGTGTGGGGGACACGCAGGACGTTTAGGCACACGTGGCTGTGAGATAAGAGGCACGAGCTGTGGCAGAGCTTTGGGCCATCAGGCAGCCACGGTGCATAGTAGCAGTGATCTGTGCAGCCATGTAGGTAACCAATGTGCAATGTAGCAGTGCTCTTTGTGTCCATGCGGATAGCCAATACGCACTGCAGAAGTGCTCTGGGTATGTAAATGTACAGGAATTTATATAGCGCAAATCACCGAGCGGTTTCTAAGCGCTTGCTTAGGGAACCCGTCCTGGTATTCCCCTGTGAGATAACCCCGGCAGGGTATCCGCAAGGTGAAAGCCAGCCAGCGAGGGGCCATTGGAGATTAAGCAAGCTATTGCCCAGAGTCGCAGAGTGTGAACCCGTGAATCGAGTAGGCACCGGAGCGGGAATTGTCGAGTCCATGGACATTTTAGGACTCAAGACCCCGCACAGCCAGGAATTGAACCCTGGTCCCGGGCTGACCTCTGCTTCCAGGTCTGCCTCCTCTAACCAGTGAGCCACACTTCTCCACTACAGATCTATGTATCTAACGAACGTGCACCAAGACAGTGTTCTTTGTGGACACGCAGGTATCCCATGTGCAGTGTAGCAGTGCTCTGTGTGGCCACGCAGTAATCCTGTGTGCAGTGTTCTGCGTGGACACGCAGGTATCCCATGTGCAGTGTTCTGTATGAACACAGGTATCCTGTGTTATGATTAGCTATTTTAAACTGTATTGGTTCGTAAAAGTGGTGGTATGCCGTGCTGCACTGTTGAGTGCCTAGCTGCATTATGCCACCCTGCTTTGACATCTCTATGGTATGTTACGTTGTATTATGCGATGCTTTGCAAGCCGTGTGCAGTGCGCGCCTTTCTCCTCGCCCTGTTTGTTTTTGTATGGAATCATTACCTTGAACTGGAAAGGGGCAGCGTCCAGTGTAATAGTATTCAGTTAATTAATGCCTTCCATCAAAAGAACAATACTTTCAGTTTAACAAAAATGAAATTGTAGGTCACTTACAACCACTTCAGCAAGCATTGTGCAGATTTTGGTGTAAAAATGCACACATGGAGTATAAAGAGAATTCCTAAAGTAGTTGCTGTATCCATGTGTGATGCCTGCTTCTGGTTCTAATAGATTCATTAACCAGTGTGACGGCACGTGGGTGGCTTTAAAATAAATTAATGTGCTGACGCACGCGACCCTGTTAATAGAAATGCACCCAGGGCACTGGTGTGGTGCTTATCAGACCGTAGTTCTTTAGCCACTGCTCCGCGTACTGTAGCAATGCACACAGGCACACCACATGAAGTGTAACGTTTCCTTCTGCTTTAGAAAATGATTTTCAATACAACTAGACGAAGAAAACTGCTTGGACTTGCCAACTGGAGGGGCTGCCCATGAACCACCTGGATGAGGCCGGGTTACTTGAGCAACTGTTCGAGACCCTAAGCGTCAGTACAGGCTCTTAACCACTTCGACGCTATTGACGGAACCGTTCCGCCACGCCCCTCGGGTGGGCTGTGCTCATGACGGAACAGTTCCGTCACGGCCCGCTCGCTGCGCGGCGCTGATTTCGCGCCTGCGTGGCACGTTTCATTAAGCGGGCGGGGCCGTGGCGGAACCGTTCCGTCACAAGCACAGCTCACCCGCGAGCCGTGACGGAACGGTTCTGTCACCCGCGCAGGTGAGCCGCGCCCCCCCCCGCAACCGTTAGCGCTGCGGCGGAATAGCCACCGCAGCGAAGGTGTTAATACAACCTTTAAATCTACATAAAACAAAACCCACAATGTGGAGTTGAGCATGGTGGCCAGGATTCAAATCTAGATCCCCGGTTGCCAAGTCGCCAATCTAGCCATTAGAGCACACCTCGCCCTTCTCTGGTTTGTACATAGGAACCCCCACATTGGAACCATCCAGTTGCCCATCATATGTGGCATGATAGCTCAGCAGGAAAGCCACAATCTGCAAACAGTTTAGGTATATTCAGAAACGGGGTGAGTGAGAGGCAGCCCCTTCCACCCCCAAACAGGACTGTGACCCTCCCAGTCACGCAGAAGAGGCCATGGACAATGCTCCTCGAGTGCTTTGTCCAGGTTGATGGCCGAACAAGATTGTTTTTTTCTCAGTTTGTTTACTTTAATTTTCAGTCAGGGTTCCTTGGAGAACCTCTACAACACCTTTAAAGCCCCCTTTTTAAAAAAAAAATGATTGTTTTTAGTATGTAACTATAAAAAGGAAAAATACTGGAATTAGGCGATTTTCCCATCTGTGTACAGGGTCAGACATTAAAATAATGACCAATTGGGAGCGGTGACTTCGAAAAAACGTGAAGAGATCGTAATTGTTTAGCAAATCTAAGAGTATTTATGATATGCCTGTGTGTTTGGTGGTGGTTTTGGTTTAATAATGTAAAGGGACAATTTGACACCTTCTCCTCCACTCGCTAAACTCCAATAAACCGAAGGAAGCCATCGACCTAATCTTGTAATCTCCTCGAGTGGGGAAGGGGGTGGGTTTCAGGTTGACTTTCGTTGTAAGCACGGTTCTTTACTTTTCCCTTTGACCGTGGTTGTGTCAGAAATAATTGCTGGAAAATGCACCATTTCCCCACTCTTTTTTCAAATGTTTTTCACCCCTGTAGGTTGTTTGAGCTACGCTCACTCGCCAAAGTGCAGTATGACAATTTTATGCCTTACCACTTTTAAATGCCACCAGCCGCCATTGATGGCAGATCTATGAATGAGGCCCATTCACACATGATCTATATAGCAAACAGGCTAGGATTAAGAATCGTATGCAATCTTTAGCCACGAATACTCTGTTGTACACCTTCTTCCGTCCCTTTGATGATCTGAAGATAGGAATTTCTTCAGCAGTTGTACATTTGGATTCTAGGGTTCTGGACACTTGTTTCAGTTGTGCATTTAACTTGCATTGTGTGATTACATGCATTGTGAAGCACCTGTTGCCACCAGGGGTCTAGTTCAGGTTATATAAAACTGCTTGATAAAATAAACAAACCACTAGCAAAAAATCATAGGTCTGAGCCATGGGCAGGGGTCAGGTCATCAGGTGATGCATAACAGGACAATCGTTAAAGCCACCCAGTTCTGGAGTGCAGCCGTGAAACCCAGGAATCATTTACTTGGTCACTGAACTCATGTACCTCAAATGACTTTCCATGAAAGATTGGAGCATTTTTGTGTTCGCTTTAATTATCTTCAAAGCCATAAATATGAATAAGTCTATTTAATCCCAACAAACTCGAAACCTTAGGCAACGACAGCCTCTCCGCCTGCGGAATATTTGTCACATTCAACACTTTCTGAATTTTCTGGAGAAACGTTCTTCACCTTAAAAGGATCTGAACAACGTATGCATTTTTTTTTAATTAGAGCACAAGTTAAACAGTCACATGGTCCATGATTTTTGCCTCAAAATATGGAGCATTACATGAGCACTTCTCAAAAAATCTATTCTCGTACATCACAGAAGGCCACTGCAACCATACATATCTAGCAACAAAAATTCACCTCTAGTTGACAACTAACATTGAAAACAGAACACTGCCAGTTTAAAAGCCGAAAACTGGAACGCAATGAGACTGAGAAGACAAGCTATCACCAATTGCGATGCGAAAATCAGAAACATCCTGCTAAACATAACTGCCCCAATTCTTCTGCAATCCAGGAAAGATCAAGAGTTGTCCCTTTAGAAAACAATAGGAACAACACGGCCCATAAAGCCGCATCACTGCATAAGGATTAACTTGGAACCTTGTATGAGAAGAGATTAAACTGACAAATACGAAGCTAGAGTCCAACAAACCAGGCCACAAAATGGTAGAGCCGTTCACTACTAAGGCAGAGATCAGTGGATCAAAGTAAATTAAAGAGGCAGATAGCTCTCAGTAGGGCATCATACACAACACGAAAAAAATATTTTTGTGTGAAGGGATGGGGAATTACTAACTCAGGGCCTGACTGTCTGGGGCAGTGGGTGAAAAAGAATGGCAATTGCATTTTGTTCACTTCACAGTATTTTACTATTTGGGAACTGTTCAGGACAAAATTAGAGAGCTCAAACTAGGCCTAAAATAGGACCGCTAAGAGTACCTCATTGGAATAAACGACTGCCTGTCTAAAAATGATGTTTATTGTCAATACATACACAGATGAAGCACAACACTTCGTCTGGTCTGGCCTTTGGAAAAGGGTACCTTTGCAGAAAATTACGACATTCCGGCTTTGTAGTGCAGTTTTTGTTTAACTGCTTGCCAATTCGGGGTCGAAGTGTTAGATTGGAAACCAGATTGACCATCTTGTTTTATGGCGGCCTCGTTTCAACCACCTTCCGCCCAATAGTCTGACAGAGGATAACCAGGGTTCAAAAGGAGTTTGAAGGCGAGAAGCATTCTTACAACTGGTTATCCAGTAAGTCCGGGTCATTGTCAGGTAAGTACTAATTAGCCTGAAAGGAATGAACCGGTTTTGTGCCAAATGTCAGAGTCCCGTCCCTCATAGGGGGCCCCGGCAGGTCAGCGAGTTGCTGCAGTTCAAATTCCTGTAAACACTCATAGCTGGAGACGTCCCCTTCCTTGGAGCACCTTAAACTCCTGTGTAACGTGAAAGCATTTTAACGAGTCTCAGTCCAGATAAACAGTAAAATGGAGGTTTACTGTGTCCAGAGGCCGTCTTCCTGTTCCTTCCGCAGCCGAAGACCAGGGAGGCTTGCGCAAGTCACTCCGCCGCCACAGGCCAGAGACAAACGCATCAGCAAAGCAACTCTTGACACCGTTTCTGTTGCCCCAAAGCACGCCTGCTTTGGGGCAACAGAAATTGTAGGGTGGAGCGAGTGAATTCGACGTGCTTGCGTAATTTGTTAAAAGACAAATTCCTTCGCGTGTTTCGCAACTAGTTACCCGAGAGATCTACCCTAGAGGGCACATTTCAGATTGCAGAAAGTGAAGGGTTAAGTAAGGGCTCGAACGACTACAAAGCTGCGATCTTAAAGCCCCCAGATGCACTGTATCAGACCCCTCCTAGCAGCAATGGTCAACCTTAGAAAAATAAAGGGATGGTGAGAAGTACTGGCACATGCTAACGAGGCTCATAGAAGCTTAGTTTCAGCTTCAGTTGGTCCGCATTTTTCAAAAAGTAACTACCCATTCAAGCTCTGAAGTAGGACTTTTAAAGAGGACAGCAGTCCTGGTGCCCACACTTTTATGACAAAGGACATTCTTGATGCCACCCTCTTTTAGGAGCCTTCTAAATCCCCAAAAAAATTCTACAGTACCTATGAAAGTTAGGAGAGCTTGGAAGTGGACTGCCTATCGAAACCACTTTGAATGGTCAGGTACCCAGCCAAGCCCCCTTTTCACTCACCAAACCGGCATGAAGTAGGGCTTGGGACACAAAGGCCGGACATAGCAGGAGGACAACTCCCAATAGTGCTTAAAATTGGTCCTAAACATTACCAGCCTTAAGAGATCCGTTCAGGCCAACATCCCCACCTGTTAAGCACCCACTTAGTAGGCTAGCCCCTGTAGAAACACCTAACTGGCACTTAGCATTCCAAGCGATACCATAAGTAAATAACTATTTTGGCCTCTCAGCCACACATGGTTTTCATTCAGGGCCACAAGCCTCTTCCTTCTTTGCCTCTTTTGTAGTCACTGCACATTGGCTTTCTTCAGTCAAACTTCTTTGACTGGTTGGTCTCCAGCTTTATTTTATCTTTCCCCGAATCATTAAGGGCATGGACACCGCATAAAACTCTACAGAACATATTAGGGAGAACACTGCTACACATCTGGCACAGATGTAACATAAAACTTGGCATTGCCATGCTCACAATAACTCGCAACACCAGAACACTTGACTCACTATCATACAACGCAACAAATCAGAACTCATAACATGCATTCTACACAGTCCCAACAGGACTTTAAATGGGTTTTCCAACACTCCGCAGAACTTTGTACCACCATCTTACAGTCTTCCTTCCATTTGTATTTGTAGGGGTACTTGTAGAGCGCGACGTTCGCTCCGGAGGGAGCATCTTGGCGCTAAGAATCCTAGATGACCGGTCCGGAAACAGAGGGGGGTTAGATGGCTGCCTTAGCGAAGTCATCTACCAGACATTAGGAATGCTACACAACGTTGTGATGTGAGGCACAAGCAATTTACAATCCTCTGATCTCAACCAATTACACCAAGAACATTCATCTGCAGTTTGGTGAAGTAGACCGCCACTCAAAATAGAAACAGCCATTCATAGTGCTTATAGCACACCTTCATGAGCCGAACCAGACAAACTGCAATACGAATCTCTGAACCATTTGGAATGTCACCCGACCTACCAAAAGGTCTGCTGGGTCAAACAAATTGCAGAATGTGAGCTATGTAAGTGGCAATAAAATACAATTACAAAATAGTTAAGGGTGCACATTCCTGCTACTCTTTCATGTTCCCCGCCACTGTGCATGTTCCAGTCATTTCTTTGTAGCTTGGACATTACACCCTTCATAAACATTTAGCAGAAGCCTACACAGCAGGTCATTTAGGCTCAGAAGGAGGACTCAGAATTCAAGATAAAACCGCTGGAACAGTACCAACCAGGTGCTCAGAATCATACACCATAGAAAGAACCCTCAGGTGTAGTTTGTGTACAAGCAATGAGCAGCACACACAAAAGCCTCCTTGCTTTTTCATTTATGATTTGGAGCGTATTTCTCGAACATCTGATATTTCACTACGCTGCCCCATACTTTTTTTACGACGTCTTTCCACCAGTGAAGCATTTGGCCTTCCACTCCTCTAGGCACGGAAGTCTTTTTAAAGACTATTTTCTTATTGCATTTGAATACCGAAGGTAAACTCAATGCAATCTTCCTACCTAGCAGAAAGGCAAGTTTGGTAGCCCAGCAGAAAGGCAAGTTTGGTAGCCCAGCAGAAACTGCTTTGTATGCCTTGTTGAATGGCCCGTCATTTTAGTGTGTCATGAGTAGTTTCCTTTCATGTTCTTACCTTATTTACAAGCAATTTCTGTAAATTTTTACTCAGTCAATAATGGTGGTGTTGCTTATTTTTCAACCTGTTCTCCATTGTCTCAATGGATAGAGAGTTTGTATAGCCTAAAGGGCGTACTGTTTTAGACACTTTGTTGTCTGATACATTTTCAGCCATGAGTAAGTTCACTTTAATCTTCTCATCTTGTTTATGGGCGCGTACTGTGTCTTTTACTTGTCCGAGTCAGTAAGCGTTTGCCTGTGTCAATTTTTTTTAACAAGTTTTCCAGGAACTGAAAAAAATTACAAATGGCTGCATAAATTCTATCCTCGGAGTTTAACTCATTCTTTTGGTAAGCTTGAACTTTAAAATAAAAAAAGCATGGATCCATTTCTTAGCGGTCATGCCATGACTCGTTTTTGGTTCTATCTGTTTGAAAGAATATATTTAACTAAGACTAAATTACGTGCTTTAGACGCTCTTTTTTTGACGGGGGTACCATGTCAGTAACCATGTTGTCACGCTCCCTTAGACGGTTTCTAATTTTAGTTGTTTCATACGTCTGTAGATTATGCTTTGTCCTCATGATAACTGTACGATTCCTGCAACTTGGGTTGAAATGTCAACTCTCAATAAGAGGCCTAGAAAATACTTTAGGTAAGAGTTAATTTCAGGGTCATGTGCTTGGCATAAACAACTTACCGATTTTCTACGTATGAGGCCAAGATACCTTGTGAGTAGTACAATTTGACATATTTACAAGTTAAAAAAAATGACTACTAGTTTAGTTTTTCCAAACACGCCTGTTCCTAGCTGCTCCATAATTCATGGGTCCTTCTACAGTACTTTTTCCTGTTCTTTTCCTAGGTCTACAGCTGTAACCTTCCTAGCACCCCATTCTGATCTTCCACGTCTTGTTTAGTGTGTGGTAAATCTCAATAGTAATTAATAATTGTCGTTGGCCCTACTCTCCTCCATCACCTACGTACTACCCCACGAGTTCTTAAGCTTTGTCTTCCCAATTCTTATCAGTTAAGCTCTCAAAAGAACTGTTAGACTGCTAATCCTTGGCCTGATTCGACAAGCGAAGTCTAGATAAATCTAGATGCAGACCACCCAGAATTAGACTCCGCCTGAAAGTGAAAATAAAATGAAAATTCTACTTAATGGCCCCGGCGTGTCCAAGGGATCCTCTCACTTAGCCATGCTCCATAGGCAGACCTACAAGTATAAGAGTTTTCTTCACCCAAGTGCTAACAGACTAATTGATTTAGGGACATGTGCTCCGCAAAGAGCGTGTTACCCGGCAGAGGGAGCAGTTCTATGGAAAGCAAGCTGGTTTCAAAGGCATTAGATAAACACCACAATTCCCCCAAAATCCACTGAGCTGGAATTTAAGATGGCCAACAGCTTTCTTCCAAGCACTTAAATTAGGCGTGCTGTACGTGTGCAAACACCTGTCTCAATTAAACCCCATCTCCCTCTATAGCCAACAGCCTGGGTTAACGTCAAGGGCTCCCATTGCTGGGGGTGCTCAAATTCAGGTCTTGAGTGTAGACATTTCTGCAAGTCAGCAAAGCAGACTGTAATTAACCAAGCACCTCTGATGGAGTGGATGTGTACCGCACTTCTTATGGTGTACCTGGGTGGGGAGGGAGTGCTGGGTGCGAAAATAATTATTGATGTCTAAAGTCAGTGCTGTGAAACTTCTTGATCCTCTGTCAAATTCACTGCTGTCCGTTAAATCAATGGTATTTTCCATTGTGTGACCGCACATATGCCACACGCATACTGGAACTGTCTGCTTTCAACTGTTGTCTTTTTAGAGCATTGCTTTCATGGGTCAAAATTAATGAAGGAGTGAATGAATGCATTTAGATAACGCACGCACAGCTGCCTAGAGGGCGTTGTGGTGCTGCAAGCACAAAGAGACCTGGGAAAATTCGCTGGAATGGAAAATATGCTTCAGCTGATATTTGAGTCGCCGTTCTGTAACGGCTGTCTGCTCGGGTGCATCACACTTTGGGGCATTGTAAGAGAAGCGGATTAGAGGATTTGAAAGGTGACGGGAGGGAGGGACGGTAGGTAATATTTCGTTCCAGGGCTTTAAGTTGGATGAAAAACTGGGAGGTCCCCTTAAAGGGGCGTGGCCAATGTAATTAATGGCGTGGCTTAAAAACAAATTAGAAATCTGTGCTTAGCATAGTGTGCCGCCCAACTTGTATTTTGCGGTTTCTGTCATTGTATCCAGATATACGATACAACAAATAACAAACCTACAACAAGTTAGGACTATTGGCTTTGTCAATGGCTGTTAGTTGAATAAGATAAATAAGCAGCAACTCTGGCTTGTTGTATTTAATATTGAAAAAGTTTCCACTTCAAGCCCTGGTGGCACCACGACAATGTCGCTGCTCCTGAGTTTCAAAAAGAGAAGGGAAATCCAGAAAGAAAATGACTCTTTAAAGGATTACCCTTCCCCTACAACGCTCGCCTGGCATGACATCATACCGTAACATCTTCCCTAGTGAGAAGTGAGCAGTGTGAGCACACGCACATAGATATGCCTGCTGTCACTTCATTCCGGAAAAAAACGGACGACCTGTGCCACAAAACAGAGCCCAATAGAGACCCCTTTCGCGCCCCTTTTTAAAAAACGGCCGTGCTCAGACTCGCTGAGACCCGGCCCACTAAAAGTCCAGTTTATTAGGTTTCGCTGGGGGACGGAGCCGTTAGGCTCCTCCTCCAGAGAAATCTATTGAGTACAGTAAGGCACTCTGAAACACGCCCCCCGTCCCATTGGCTAGCTCCATAAATGGAGCCTAGCCATTGGACGAGGGGCCTGTCCATCAATGCCGGACCAGACACGGGGGCGTTCCCGAGATTCTTTGGCTTTTGCCGACGTCACGCGACGCCGGGAACGCCCCCGAGTCTCCTCCGGCCGGGCCGTGCTTGCTGCTGTCCTGGGCATCGTGAGTGTTTTTCCCCGGCACGTTTCCCGCCTCCCTCCCGCCGTTCGTGTTCTCTCCCGCCCCCCTCCCGCCCCCTGTGTCCTCTCCCGCCCCCTCCCGCCGTCCGTTCCTCTCCCGCCCCCCCCCCGTGTCCTCGTAGGTGCTGCCGCCATTTTTTTAAAATTTTTTTTTAATCCGCGGCTGCCCACGCCGCACTTGTGCCAATTTTCGTGCCTCACGCCCCCTGTGTCCTCTCCCGCCCCCTCCCGCCGTCCGTTCCTCTCCCGCCCCCCCGTGTCCTCGTAGGTGCTGCCGCCATTTTTTTTTATCCGCCCGGGGGTCAACCGGCAGCTGCTCGGCACCTTGGCCGAGGCACGAAGGGGCTGCGACCGCATTGGTGGCTTTTAAGAGGCTCGTCGGCAGAGGCGCGCTCTGATTGGCCGCTGCAGTGGGCCTGTCCCCGTGAGCTGCGCCGCCGTTGGTTGGAGCCTCGCCGCGTCATCAGGATCTGCCCCGGGAGCCGCGCTGTGAGTGGCTGACTCCGGGGGAACCCTCGACGTCAGCGGAGGCCAGTGGGAGCTGCGACGGGGGCCGTGCCTGCGAGGGTGAGTCTTCGGCCCAGCCGCGTAGCTAGGGGGGGGGGGCGGTCCGCCCCAGGCGGCACCATTTTTGAGGCGGCCGCTACGGGCCTACAATGCCGTGGTGCGCGTGCGCCTATTCGCTCGCCGTGGTCTAAGTTACTCGTATTTGTTGCCACTCTAGCAAGGATACTGAAAGTCAGTGAATCTGTCCCCTGCCTCCCACAGTTGCATTGCATTATGCCCATGTCACCCTGACGGTCGGCAACGGTCCGTAATTTAAGGCTTCCCTCTCCCCCCTCCTGTCCCCGTCCCAGCCTCTAACAGTCCAGCCAATGCCAGGGCCGTCCCTGCCTGCCTAAGGAGAAGGGCCGCTGCGCTGCCCGCAGCGACCCGGAAGTGGTTGACAGTGCGGAATTGCGTCAGGAATTAGTGCCCAATGAGAATCTGCCGCCTGCAGCACGAGTCCTCATCGGCGGAATTGGAATCTGTTCATTTTCGCTGCCGCGTAAATGGTGATGAGATTAGAGCCCACCATCGCAGGTGGCTGATTTGAATTTCCAGTGAGTTCTTTTATACTACACAATCATGGCAGCTGCACAGAGCTTCTGTGCTCGCACTGCAGTAATGTGGTTCCGCGCCCGGACCCGACCGGTACCTCAACAGCCTAGAGGCAGCATGTACAGCTGAGCCAGAATGCTGCCTGGCATTGCTGCGGAAGTGCACGAATCGTTGCGGCCACGGCCCGCCAATTGCCATCGGCTCGGGCTCACCACTGTGAGGTAATCTCTTAGGTCTAAATTGCTAATCCTGCTTTTAAGGCTTGTAAACCGAGGTAAAGAAGGCGTTAGAGCAGACCCCGTCAGCAGTGATCACTTTATATGTTTGATATTATTCTATATAATGTGTCGGGCCCCCAGCCCCCACATGGCCTTCATGTTTGTGGATGTTGTCTTTCACACATCTGCCGTGGTCACCAGCGCCTCTGTATATTCTGATGGACTACACCGGTTACTTGTGTTTAAAGTTTTATTACATTTTCACTGTAAAGCGCGGCGTTCGCTTCCTAACATGAAGGTGCGGTGTTACCCATCCTGCTAATAAAAATTTGCTCTGCCGGCATGTACGGCGACAGTCTTAATCACCGTTTGAGCTGCCGCCTGCCCTGTTATAGCTGGGAACTCTGTTTACTGACACTATTAAACTGTGTTAGCAGTCCCTTCCACTAAGACTTTCAGGGTCGGGTGACTGTTAGAGCCACTGTGGTGCCTTTCAACTTCTCAGCGTGCCGAGTGTCACCAAGTCAGCACAGCCTGTAGTGACAGGCTGCAGCTGATGTGATGGTGACTGCTGCAAGCAGGGTTCGGCAGGTAGTGTGCAGCACGCTGGACCAGGGAAAACTGCTCAGTCAGCTATTGATTTCTTTTGATGGGCATATTTCCTTTTGAAATAATACACCCTGTGGCCTATGATACGGCGACTCTTCGAGTTTCTCATTGCTCAAATGGGTGTAATTGCTAATATTGACATGTTTCCCTCGTCTGTATCGCTTGATTTTGCTCAGCCGAAAGTATAACTCATAGTCTTTGAAATGTCACCGATATGAACACTGAAGTTATGAAAATGTCACTCTTAGCAATCTGAAACCCTGGCAGCTATGGTGTTGTCATTTGGTTCTTTCTTTGAAAGTGTTTGTTTAGTATCATTATACATTATATTGGTACTGTCACTGTTAGAAATGGGGGTCTCTAGTTGGCAAAGGTAGGTACCTTCTTCCTCGTCAGGATAAGGGAGTTATACCTCTAAAATAACCCCTGCTCACCCCCTTGGTTGCTGGGCACTAGCAGTCGGGCTTATCTCAGAAGCAGCGTGTAAAGCATTTGCACATAACCAACATTAATACAGAAACAATTTTATTTATAATTTGTGCCACATAGGTTCACCCATTTACTGATTGTTCACTTGGAACCTTGCTTTCTGTTATCTAAATATTTTTTTTACACTGGTCTAGTTTTTCCTTCAGGTATTTAATGAGTTACATTTTATTACGTATGTTAAATCTAGGGCAGATACTGTTTGCCATGTCAAATTATTTTACACTTTGCCCTACCGATTTTCAATACCACATGCCTGCCATGGAGTCAACATTTATCAGGTTTCTGCTTTACCCATGTTTCTATCCTTAGCGTTATTGCTTCTTTAAAAAATGTTCTCTTCTTCAGACAGCTTCTCTGATTTCGTAGCCTTT
The DNA here is from genome assembly GCF_964263255.1 of Lissotriton vulgaris. NCBI lineage: Eukaryota > Metazoa > Chordata > Amphibia > Caudata > Salamandridae > Lissotriton > Lissotriton vulgaris. The sequence continues at coordinate 428,102,429 of NC_141693.1, forward strand.
CTTAGACTGTATATACAGGGCGTTAGTATAACCGTAGGTCACGGGGAAGAAGTCTTGCATGCCTCCTTAGGTTTACATATGAAAGTAATTGTTTCTATCTCGTTTAAAAAAAAAAATATATATATCTATCTATCCGTACTTCCACTCTTAATTGTAAATGGCCAGGATGTTTGATCAATTTACTGTACTAAAAAAGGTACTGCAGCTATCTAAGCATGCATGCTTGGCTTCAGTGACATTGTTTTGCGGCTTTTTGCGGCGATGTCGGCATAATTGTTGGCAGGTATAAAGCCTCTAAATTAATGTTAGCTTTACGACTAATGCATGTGCCCAGTAGCTGCAACCAACACGGTGCTGAATCTCAACATCGTACTTCTGTCGCTACCAGTTTTGTACAAAATGAATCATTTTAACTCTGCATTCTGTGAAAGGTGGTTTCTACTAGGATAAGTTTTGGTACTGTCACATGACTGATAAAGCCAATGTTTTACATTTGCCAGTAATTACGCTTAGCATATTGACTTGTAGATTGCAGTACCCTAGTGTATACAAATCCCAGATGAAAATTCCCCAGTTTGTTTACGAACTTTGCCACACAACAGTAATCTATCTATTAGAAACGAAACACTTTGCCACTCTTATTTTCTCCACTCTGATTCTTAGGTCGAGCCTAGACAGCTTGCAAGCAGCGTGTAGCTCTAGGTGTATGTGTGTCTCTAGGTGTGTGTGTGTGTGGAGCTCTGTGTGTGTGGATCTGAGTGTGTGTGGCTCAGGATGTGTGTGTGTGTGTGGCTCTGTGTGTGTATGTCTTTGTGTGGCTCTGGGTGTGTGTATGTGGCTCTAGGTGTGTATGTGTGTGTGGCTCTGTATGTGTGTGTATATGTGTGTGCATCTCTGGGTGTATGTATAACTCTATATGTGTGTAACTCTATATGTGTGTGACTCTGGGTATGTATGTGTAGCTCTGTGTGTGCATCTGGGTGTGGCTCTGGGTGTGTTTGTAATCAGTGTGTATGTGTGTGGCTCTGGCTATATATGTGTAGCTCAAAGTGTGTATGTGTGTGTGGCTCTGGGGTGGTGTGTGTGTGGCTCTGGGGTGGTGTGTGTGTGGCTCTGGGGTGGTGTGTGTGTGGCTCTGGGGTGGTGTGTGTGTGGCTCTGGGGTGGTGTGTGTGTGGCTCTGGGGGGAGGTGTGTGTGGCTCTGGGGGGAGGTGTGTGTGGCTCTGGGGGGAGGTGTGTGTAGCTCTGGGAGGAGTGTGTGGCTTTGGGGGGGTGTGGCTCTAAGTGTGCATGTGTGACTAGGGAGTGCAGAGTGACTAGGGAGTGCAGAGTGACTAGGGAGTGCAGAGTGACTAGGGAGTGACTAAGGAGTGCTAGGAAATGACTAGAGAGTGCTAGGGAGTGCACAATGCTAAGAGGTGCGGAGGGACTAGGGAAGCTAGGGAGTGCACAATGCTAAGAGGTGCGGAGGGACTAGGGAAGCTAGGAAGTGCACAGTGCTAGGGAGTGCTATGGAGTTCTAGAGACTCCAGAGATTAAGCTAATAACAATGTAAGTGACAATGCCATTTATTTATCTGTTTTCAAAACCAACACATAAATAAAAATGTTGTCATTAACAATGCCAATAGCTCAAACTTTTCCAAAGGCGAAACCATTGCATTGAAAATGCTTGTTTCCTTTATCTGTTTAGGGTCTCTCTCGCGCAAGTCTCTGAAAGTAAAAGAAGCATTGGCATAGCCAATAGGTCTCGCCTTCGGGACCTTATAAGTGTTAACCATGCAACAGTTGATGTTGCACCAAGGATATTGTGCTGCATAACTAAATTCTTATAAGGTCCCAAAAGCGAGACCTATTGGCTATGCCAATGCTTGTTAATATTTATTGAACCAACGCGATTGTCTAAAATATATGTGCTGCAATGATCAACAGACAGAAGCAAATGAAAGTTATCAGAAGTATTAGGAGTGTGAACAGAATGAGAAGTTCCACCATTGTGCTATCTGCCCCCTAATCTTGGCGTCGGAGTGTGTGTGTGTGTGTGTGTGTGTGTGTGTGTGTGTGTGTGTGTGTGTGTGTGTGCGCGCTATGCCAAGAATTCCCATACTAGATGATCCTGAAGGGAAAGAACGTAGGTTTCCGTTGAGGCCACAAGCTGGACATCTCTCGCAGAGATATCAGCAGGCGACGCGACCGAAGCATCAGCATCTAGAGACCTCGCCAATGACAGTAAAGCGCTCCTTTGTCAACACCCGGAAACAGATGTTTATAACAAAAGGAATCCTTTCCTTGAGTCGAGATCTTGGTCAGGTCATCATTGCTTGTGTGTTACAGATAGCTCTGTCGCCATATGTACGAAACAATCACATTAGCAAAATGTATGTATGTATTAACCTTGTACTTGATGTGTCAAGGTATCATGATAGTATTCTTACGAAGTTGCTTTGTATAGTTTCTGAGAAACTGATATGTATTGTCACAGTTGCAAATGTGTGGCAAAAGTCATTGTGTGAGAGCAGAGGCAACTTTAGGAAGAAACTCGTGTATATGTAGAAAAAAAAACAAAAAAAATCTGTATTTCCCTGTAGGCCTAATTGGGAAGCATGACAGTGCAATTTTTGGTTGCTAGGAGGGGACCCAGCAAGATTTCCCCGCTGGCGGTCGCAACCAAACGCAGTGAGAAAGCTGTTGCTAAAGCAGAAAATCTATTCAAGTTGCAGCAAAATCAGCTTGAGAAGCAGTGCCCTCTGGGCCCTATGGTCAAGATCCCTAAAGGTTAGTAATTTTTATGTACTATACCGGAAGATTAGAAACTATAGGGCCAAAAGTGTCCGGTTATTAATACTAATTACCAACGAACTAAGGATGAGAATAGACCATTATAATATTAGGGACTAAAGGGTTCCCCACACACCAAATCCACTAATACCATTGATCAAAGTATTGCGTAAATTTGGATACCCACAAAGGGATGGCCGTTCGTAAGATTGCATGCATTTGTAAACATGCTGTAGAGTGGGAAGGCCTACACAAAAGTGGATGGTACCTCCGTGATTCTTTTCTCCTCGAGTGGTGAGATCTAGATAAGAAATGTGGAGAGCAGAAGGATCTATGCAAAATGTGAAATAGACACTTGTGATACCCATAGAGATTTGAAATCGTATATATATATATATATATATATATATATATATATATATATATATATATATATATATATATATATATATATATATATATATATATATATATATATATATATATATATATATATATATATATCCAGTCATACCAAACTTGTAAATTTTGAAGAAAGCGCTGACACCATGAATCTGAATCCAAACTCGATTTATTCGATCAGTATCTGCTTAGACGCGTTTCGGCGTTGCCGCCTTGTTCACTACTATATATATAACAGTTCTCTTGTGACATGTAAAGAGTAAATGCGTGTCAGTACGGAAATGCAGATGTAAATGCTATCATCGTATAAAATATGTAAACTCTCCAGGTGAACAATAATGATAGATATCTCTTTAATACAGGGAAACAAACTTTTACTTTATGAAACCTTGGACCCCAATACTAATTGTCCTGAGAAAGGTGTAACCGTATCAAGGGTACTAACACCGAAACGTGTCGACGCCCGGAAAATATTGAGAATCCAAGAAAGCCTAGAAGATACCAACTGTATACAAAATCTAACAACTGAGGTATAACTTTGCAAATTTAGTAAGGCTATTGGATCCCATAGATCAGTTGACACCAGTATTCGAGCTAGTGTTACTAGTGGGGTTGTTGTTCCTTTGTTCTGTATATTCTGTGTTATTGCTATTTCTGTATTGTAATGTATATGGTTCATGTCTAGATCCCTATATGTTCTTTTTAAATCCAGAATATGTTATGTATGTGTGGTTTTTTTTAACAAAAACTTTTTAGTATGAAATGTAATCTACTTTGTTGACACTATTTTTCTTAAATGGATTGTATGTTTTCAGAAGAATTGATTGATTTCCTTCTGAAATTTTAATATTAGATTTTCATTTTTTAATAAAAGATTGTAAATGCTATACTTTGATATTTGGTGTGTCCCTTTACAATAGACCTACGGGTCCTGTGGACGTAGAAAGTACATCTGTCCCTTATTCGCTGCAATCTCTAATACTATTCCAGGGATTATCTCTAGACTTACTTGGTCAGATAGTACCCTGTTCCCTGGAACACGAGGGGTCTTCTCTCCTATTTTTTCCCTCTGGCACACTGCCTGGTGCCGTTTGTGATGACTTTTTAGCACGGAATGAGCACCCGGCAGCACGACAGCCTCACAAGGAAGCAGCGATGGTGACAGGCGGACTCGCAGCGGCCACAGCTCCCTGCTGTAGCAGTCCGCAGCGTGCACCCTGGATAATCCTGGGACGGGGCTTAAAGGCGGGCACCCAGCGGCACAGATAGGTGGTAACAAGATACTTGAAGTGGGGACTAGTGCGGGCACTCAGCGGCACAGCTCCTCAGCTGCAGCGGCCCGCAATAGTGATGATTCTCGCAGGACGGCAAATGCAGGCACTCAGTGGCCCTGCTCCTCAGCTGCAGCGGCCCACAATAGCGATAGCGATGATTCTCATAGGACGGCAAATGCGGGCACTCAGCGGCACAGCTCCTCAGCTGCAGCGGCCCACAATAGCGATAGCGATGATTCTCATAGGACGGCAAATGCGGGCACTCAGCGGCACAGCTCCTCAGCTGCGGCGGCCCATAATAGCTATGCGAGGACTTTCAGCCTGCGTTCCCTGCAGTAGAACCAGAGGCTCTGGAATTCTCAAAAGAGGCCTCACCTGGAGGAGAATCCCCCTCAAATAGGAATCCGGACGGCTGATGGGTTAAGTCTAGTGTCCCTGAGACTTCGGCAGGAGGCAAGCTCAAATCAGGCCCTTGGGTAGTTGCTTCAGCAAGAAGGATGAAAGTTTCAGAGTCCGTTGAAGGGCTCGAAAATTCCACTCGACCGCTCGTATAGTCGAGCTAAATTTAACAAGGTCGAGCTGTTTTTAGCTCCTACTCGCCCTTTCTGGCGAGTAAGAAAACAAAAACAACTTTTGTCCTCTGTCTGGAAAGGTAGCAAATGTGACAAGATAAGATGTAAAGGCATTTTTATTGCTCAGAAAGTTAATGAGCAATAAAGATGCCTTTAAATCTTGCTATTGTGTCACATTTGCTCCGCTTTCAGAGACGGAGGTCAAGTAGGACATTTTTTAAGGTACTAGTCCTGCAGGACTAGTACAATTTTTGGGATTTTTCGAGCCCTGCTTTCCCTCTAGTTACACGGACAGAGGTTTGTCTTGACATCTGGAAATAACAGACCATGCAGGGGTTTTAGCACAGATCTTTATACCCCAAAAGTCTTTGTTCTCAAAAAAGTCACAAATCACTGAACCCAGCCAGGTGTTGTCCTGGAGCACTTTGCTTACAAGGCTGCATCCTGCCTTTCAGTAAGAAGGGATCTGCCATGGCAGTGGGAGGTGGAGCCATGCCAGGCACAGCCCTGCTCAGATCAAAGGGTCACCCCTCCCCATACTCAACTGCGGATCTCTCTATTCAATTCAGGTTGGGCTATGTAGTGTTATCCACAGTATAACAATATGAGTGGATGTAACAATCTGTTCCAGGCTGGACAATGCCAATATATGGACTTAAGAATGGGATTAATCAATCAGAATCTTTTAATAAACATATGTAGTAGTGGTCCCCTTTCGTCACAACTGGAGACAGAGAACCTAGTGGTACAGCAATGGTCCGATAGTATAATAATGGAATACCTTTTCCAGGGCTACTATATAAAACTATACTGTAGTCCTATGAATATTGTGACTTTCAAAGTAAACACGCAATTGGTTTATTAGAACGATAGCTTCCGAAAGCAGGATAGTATAACAATGAAATACCTTTTCTATGACTATTATAATAAACTACACTGTAGTTCTAAGAGTATCGCGTTTTTTAAATAACGCGCGATTTGATAATTAGAACTACAGCTTCCTGGCTGGATGAGGATATTCTGTAGTCTCAGCCGTAAGAAATAAATGGCGCCAGAATGTGTCACTAGCTATACAAAAGCCAGAAATGACAGTGCTTTTAAGTAAAGCGCAATTAGTTAATTTGAACTACAGCTTCCGAAAGCGGGAAATTATAACAATAAAATACCTTTCCAGGGCTACTTTAATATACTACACTGTAGTTCTACGTGTATTGCGTTTTTCTAAGTAACATGCGACTTGACAATTAGAACTACAGTATCCTGGCTGGATAACGTCATTCTGTAGTCTAAGCCATAGGAAACAGGTGGCGCTAGACCGCGTCATTAGCTACACCAAAGGCGGAAGAGACTGTGCCATGGGGAATCCCACTGACTCAGGAGAGTCCGAGGCTCCGACACATAGGTGAGTGGCTATGGCACGCGCTGCACTGTATACCGCTTACAACTGATTAGAGCATGGGTACTCACAAACTTTCTCTCAGGGGCCAGATTTACAGTGTGGTGTGTGTCCGAGGGCCGCACCAGTGGGGGCGGGGTCAGTGAGCGAGGAGGCGGGGCTAGAGCAACAAAAAAAACTGAGCATGAGGTTGAACACAGGTCCCTGCAGCGGACGCATTCGTCCACTGAGCCACCAGACCCGAGATTATATATATATATATATATATCTATATACACATACATACATATATATATATATCTGCCTCCCTCCATCTCCCTCTCTCCCTGTCTTCCTCACTCTGACTGTCTCACTCCCTCCCCCTCCATCCACTCCCCTTCCCCCTCTTCCCCCTTCCTCCACTCCCCTTCCCCCTCTTCCCCCTCTTCCCCCTTCCTCCACTCCCCTTCCCCCTCCCTCCGCCTCCCTCCCTCCGCCTCCCTCCCTCCCTCCGCCTCCCTCACTCCCTCCCCCTCCCTCACTCCCTCCCCTTTCCTCACTTCCCTTCCCTCACTCCCTCTCTCCCTCTCTCCCTCCCTCCCCTCACTCCCTCCCCTTCTATCACTCTGCTTCCCTCTCTCCCTCCCTCCACTTTCCTAACTTCCCTCCCTCCCTCCCTTCCCCCCTCCCCTCCCCCCTCACTCCCTCCCCTCACTCACTCCCCTCCCTTCCTCCCTCACTCCCCTTCTCTCACTTCCTCCCTCACTCACCTTCCCTCCCTCCCTCCCTCCCCTCCCTCCCCTCCCTCCCCTCCCTCCCTCCCCTCCCTCACCCCCTCCCCCCCTCACCTCCCTCCCCCCCTCACCTCCCTCCCCCCCTCACCTCCCTCCCCCCCTCACCTCCCTCCCCTCCCCTCCCTCACTCACTCCCTCCCCTCCCTCACTCCCTCCCTCCCCTCCCTCCCTCCCCTCCCTCACTCCCCTCCCTCACTCCCCTCCCCTCACTCCCCTCCCCTCACTCCCTCCCTCCCCTCACTCCCTCCCTCCCCTCCCTCACTCCCTCCCGTCCCTCCCTCACCCCCTCTCTCCCCTTCCTTCCCTCACTCCCCTCCCTCATTCCCTCACTCCCCCTCCCTCCCTCCCCCCTTCCCTCATTCCCTTCCCTCTCACTCCCTCTACTTCCCTCACTCCTTTCCTTCACTCCCCTCCCCCCCTCCCATCCCTTATTCCCTCACTCCACTTCACTCCCTCACTTCCTCACCCCTTCCCTCAATCCCTCCTTCCCTCACTCCCTTCCCTCACCCCCTCCCTCACTCCGTCTACCTCCCTCTGTCGCCCTCCTCCCTCTGTCTCTCTCCCTTTCTCTGTCTCCATGTCTCGGTCTCCCTTTCCCTCCCTCTCCCTCACTCACTCTGTCATCTCACCCTGCCTGTGTGTCACTGGGCTGAGAAAGACAGCTTCCCTAGCACGCACAGACACACAGCCCCACCCGAGCACTTATCAGGTCTTTAAAAAGACCATTTGCATGTGAATGGGACTTTGTTCACCTCTTAGCGCCCCTTCTGCCCCACTCAGGCCTCCTGGAATGAATCGTCAGGCCCCACAGAGCAGCAGTCTCAGAGTGTCTCTGCAACCGGCAGTGTTTGCAGACACTCTTGGATTATTTTTTTTTTTTTAACACAGGAACTATGTCTCATGGTCCGCGGGCCGCCACGGAAGGCTTGGCGGGCCGCTGCCGGCCCGCGGGCCGTACTATGAGTACCCGTGGATTAGAGTTTGTCTAAGTTTCTTTAATGCTCCGATTCGCGGGTACAATTTGAGCACTCAAAATGTTTGTTACAATGACTGCAACTCTGGTCTGCAGCAATGTATGCTCCACCTCGCTGCTGGTAACCGAAGCATGTTAACCCCTTCGATGCTGATGACGAGCTCAGCTCGTCATCACCCACGGGTGTCGTGTGCTGATAACGAGATGAGCTCGTCATGGTGCCACTAAAATGGCAATTTCCAGCACAGGAGGGGGAAAACGCCTAGCAGCCAAGGTGTTAATGTTGATTTTTACTCAATCTCATGGAGGTGATATTAATGGTGCAAATAGAAAGAGTTGACAAGTGCGTGTATGTCCATTAATACTGGGTGCATTTATCTAAACAAACAGCGCATTCAATATACATAGAGCGATCTCTTGCTAGTATGGGCAGGATCAGCACTGGGGCATTGGCATCTAGCAGCATGTCTCTCCGCAAAAACACAATTTTCTTAGAATTGTTATTTAAAATCGTTTTTTAGAAACATGGAAAGGGGCATCCCCGAATAAGAAACACATAGAATCAACCAAAAACCCGAAGAACAGCTATTTTACTTTAGAAAATTAATTTTTATATAATCATTTTTAGTAAGATTCTCATGATAATAAACACAGAAAAATTCATATTAATCCGCTTCTAATACATAAAAATTTCATTAGGTAGTGCAGGAAAAGAAGAACATCAGCCCAAAGGCTAATAGAACAATAAAACCATGCCACACAATTCAGTCAATCAATCACAAACTCACTATCATACAATACATACATTCATATTCAATCGAAGCGTCATTTCATCATACAGTTGAGGGAAAGCGCCGACGCGCGTTTCGGAAAAGAAAGTTATTTAGAAAATTCCTTCATCAGGGAGCATATCATCAATCCATTGATGAGCGGGGTCTTTAGAGATCCAGTTTGTAGTATAAAGTTAATTTATCAAATGATTCATGGTTGCAGTTAGGGCTGACGAATCATATCTGTGGATATGCCCAGACGTGGGTCCCTTGATCACTTTGCCACTGGATTCAAGTTAGCCTGGCTGATGACAGCTGATTAGCCAGAAACCAGTCCCAGGATGCTCGTTTCCGGTCCAGGGAAGACATGGCTTGGCAGTTTGAGTTGGACTGTTCCCATGAGGCACAGGGTCAGACTGATTGCATAAGGCCATATCTGAACTGGGGTGGCTGAGTGAGCTAAAGAATGATGATGGATTAAACCCAGATCAGTTGACTGGGGGTGAGTGCTTGCAATGTTCACCACTCCGTCCATCATCCTCTTTGGTTTTGCTAGATAATTTACCTACAGGAGCTTTCAGTCATCCCTCTTCATCTATTAGTCTGTTGTCATTCATTCTTCCTTACTACAGCATACATCATAGGGCACAGAGTTAGCCCACTTCAGCCATTAGCCAACTTCACTGTGAGTGATAGCATTTTTCTCTTTCACCAAGAGCACACCCAATCTAATGGTAGTTCCTTGCCAGGTACTGCAAGGTCAATGTGCGCTTTGTCTCCAAAAATGTTCCTGCATTTAGGCAATGCTTTTTTTAGGTCTCGTAGGCGTTAGCCGCACGAAGCGCGGTCTCGCCAGAGACCCTATTGTCAGCGAGTCTTCTTTCCAGGAGAGGAAACCGGAGCTGGCCGCGCGCTCGGAATTGAGAGGGCCACGCGCACGTGAACGCGCTAGCTGTGGCCAGCTCCTGTCTCCTCTCCTGGAAAGCTGTACCACACAGCCACACCTCCCCTTGCTTACGATACGCACAAACAGAGACACACACACGAGCGCACCTACACACACGCATGGACCACAGTTCCAGGTCATAATCATGGGCAAGGCAGTGTTCAGTCATGCATACTAAAGCACATAAACTCACATCATTCATCAAGAGCCAAGGAGTTGTATCTATAAGTACCTTATAGCCCTCAGTAAAGAATAGGGATTGAAAAAGGTGTAGGAAGGGGAATACCCTGACAGAGAAAAGAGAAGAAAGTTGGTATACACACCTCGAAGCACAGCGTTGCTATATATTTCTTGAGTGTTTAAAAGGGATACATATCTCCAAAAAGTTCAGCGAGACACGGTTGATGCGGGAGAGACGTTAGACAGACCACACTATTCCGCATATCTATTTATAGAAGAGAACACAGTAAAGGGGTCTATTAGCAACACCTACATGAATGCTATGTGTGTCTACAATAGGTTAACGAGTTTACGAGAAGGGGTAGGGAATCCATGGGAATTTCCGACACCATAGACATTAAAAGGTCTAAGGAATAGGACCGTACCGCACTACCCCAATATGGCAACGCACTGTTTACCTGTCTTTCATGTCGACCAAGATGGAAAGAGAGGATCTCAATCCAGTGTAAAGAACGGTTTGAGTCTTTTCTGAATTAAAGGGTGTATTCAGCAGTAGAATTCCAAGTGCTTCCTCCTTAAATAAAGAACGCACAATTTTATAGAAGAGTCCCCATGCTCGTTCCGGTAATTTGAAAAAATCATGAGGAAAGTGCAGGCCCGTTAATGCGGATGAGATAGGCACACAATAAATAATGAGCACAATCTTAATGGGTGTAACACGTATTGTTTCAAGTCGGGAAAGTTAATCCGACCCTATTTTAAAACAGGCCCGGTATATCCCGGATAGTGGGCAGCACTCAAGAGAAGGCATAGAGTCTGCAGATGTTCCGGTACCGTTAAACAATTGGACGAAGTATGAAATGAAAAGTTTTTCCAACAGACCTGGTAATGTCTAAAGAGACACATGTAGTTTTAAGATATTTGATCCATGCCGGGAAATCACTGCTCCCTGTGGTGAATTCTCCTACAAGATAAAAGAATGTGGCTAAGAGTGGAAACATGAGCATACCGAGAGGAATGAAATGAAAGGAGACTATAAGATGAAGGAGTGAAAAGCCAGTTACCTGTACGGCAAATAAGCGAGTGGATTCAATCTGACATGTAGCGAGAAACCTCCGCATACATTCGGAAGCAGGGTAGCAACTGAAACCGGAGAAATGGCTCTCCCATAAGTTCCATTTGGTTGGAACCTCATGCAGGGAGCACCTGGGGTCTACGATGAGTCAGATGACTAGAGCGCTACTGGCGGGTAAGCAGAAACGAAAAAATGGCGGCCATATGGATAGATCGTCGTGGCTCAAGTGGAGATAAGGGAGAAAATGTGCCCCAGAAATGAAAATCAATTTGCAAAATAAGGGGAAAAGAGAGAGCCGGAATGTTAAATCTACACGTATAAAGGAAAAATCTTCTACTACTAAAAAGGAAACATGGGATCATGGACATAGATGACTGACTAGTTCTAAGGGATGGCAAAAAGAGAGACCTTAGGACTATTTAAATAATCGTGTTTTCCCACTGTAAATTTTCATTTACGCCTGTGACCGCCGTGTTGAGGGTAAAAAGCCAGAACACTTCTCTTTTGCCTCTTAGAGCATCAATATTGCCATCGTGGGGACAATGTATATGCTCCAATATGAGCCATTTGAGATCCTCCAAAGAATGTTTCATGTCTTTCCAGTGGGCCACCAATGGTGCCCCTGCACGTGATTTCCTAATGGATGATTTGTGTTCAGAGAAACGTGTTCTGAACTCTTCCCCAGTCTCGCCCACATATCCTTTGGAACAAGGACAAAGGAGGAGATATATGACATTACTAGTTTGGCAGTTTGTCATTTCTTTGAATTGGATTTTTCTTTTTCGCCACGTAAGTTCATGGGTGGCCGTGACATGGACGCACGTGTGACAGCCGCCACACCTATGGCTTCCAGTGATTGGGTTGGTGCAGGTGATACTTAAAGCTCAAACCCAGTGTCTCAGGGAGAGTCGCCCTAACCAGGGCATTCCTCAGGTTTCTATTCCATCAAAAGGCGAAAAAGGGTTTGTTAAGTTGTTCAGCTGTATTTAGGATGTGCCATTGAGAGTTAATGATGGATCGGAGTTTGGTATTGAAATTGGAATGGATAGTAACAACCACTAATTTGTGTTCCTCCTTGTCTTTAGGGCTCAGGAGGGCTTTGCGGTTGAAATATTTGGCCCTCTTATAGGAATCCCTTATCAATCTGTGAGGGTAGACCCTCTCCAGGAGCTTATTTTTGAGTTGAGATGCATCAATTTCAAAATTTCTGATATCCGTACAATTACGGCGAAGTCTCAAAAACTGACCGAAAGGTATACTATTCCTATGGCTACGCGGGTGAAAGCGGTCGTAGAGGAGGAGAGTATTGCGGGCAGTCTGTTTAGTGTAAAGGGAGACTTCAATCTGCTGGTTGTTGGTGTGAATCCATACATCAAGGAATTCAATTCTAGTGGAGTTGGTGTTAACACTGAATTTCAAGTGTGGGTCACAGGTTAATCCACATGATAAATTCATTGAGCTGTTCCTGTGGACCCTTCCAGATGAAGATGATATCATCTATAAAGCGATTGTAGTTGGTGACATCTTCGAAGAAAGGAGCAATCTCGTTATAGATTAATCTTTCTTCGAAGGCTCCCATGTATGCATTAGCCACATTAGGGGCACAGGCCGCTCCCATACTAATGCCAAGCACTTATCGGTAGATCACTTTATCGAACTCAAAGTAATTTTCTTTGAGAACAATGGCCAGACATTTCAGAATTACGAGTTTTTCTGACTGACAATCTGGGCCATCCAACATAGTCTTGACTGCCTTTAAGGCACCCTCCTGGGGAATGTTTGTATACACCGCCTCGATATCCATAGAGACCAGTATGTCGGTATCAATATTGAAGTCAAGGTCCTCAATCTTGGTGATGAGATGACCAGTATCACGTACATAGGCAGGGAGGCGGCAGATGATGGGTAAGAGGCAAGCGTCCACAAATTTGGACAGGGGTTCCGTAAGGCACCCAATAGTTGACACGATGGGTCGATAGGGGGGAGTTTGTAGATCTTTGTGCATTTTCGGTACCCCATATAAGACCGGAATTTTGAAAAAGGTTTTATTAAAAAAGTCAAATTCCTGGTCACAAAAAGCCTTGTTGTAACGCAGCATGTGTTACATTCAGGATCTCCGTCTTGATTCTTGTGGATGGGTAAGAGGCCACCCACCCTACGATAGTGTTCAGGGCGGTTGAGCATAGAAAGGATTAACTCCTTATAGTCCAGACTGTCAAGGATCGCAATTCCCCCGCCCTGGTCGCTTAAACTGTCTTCCGACCACGCGCTCACTGTTAAAGGGCTTGATACTCATCGTAGTTCAAATTGTAAGTAGGTTTGGGAACGAATTTGGTCATGCTTTGAATTTTAGCATAGACACTTTTCTCAAATATGCCCACCTCGGGACCTACCTGACCCAAAGTAGGTGTAAATACAGAGGTGGGTCGAAAGCCATAAATGTTATTAGGTAGCATTTCTAGGCCAGAGAAAAATTTCCTCAACCTAATTTTCCGAAAGAAGGCCTGTACATCTTTATTCAATTCAAAGGCATTAAAGGGAGAACTAGGGACAAATAAGAATCTGTGTGATAGAAGGTCAATGGTGCTATTATCCAGGTTTTTTTTTTGACAAATTGAAAATGGGGATGAGGTCAGAATTGTTAGGTACTATCATTCCCTCCAATATTGGTTCCTCCTTGTTTCCAGAAAACAAGGCTGATTCTCTGGGTATTGAGGTCTCCCCCGTTCCTGGTTGTCTGGATATTGATCTCGTCCTCTCTGCTGGGGTCTGAACCTGACCTGGGTCGTGCCTCGGTGGTTCCCTAAAAAACGGTTCGATCGTTGGGGGCCATCAAATTGGGCCCGTCTATTAGAGAAATTATCAGTGGAGCTGGATCCCCCTTCATTCTCCGACTCAGATGTGTCGGAGAAGGTACGGATCTTCCTATTTGACCAGTGTCGTTGGTCCCCTTGTTGGTTAGTATCTCTAGTGGAGTAGTATTGGGTATTGAGCTATGGGTATACCGTCTCCCCTGAGAAGTAACAAATGTCTTTTTTCAACTTGTCTGTTTTTCTTCGGATAATAGTCATTGAAGGAATCAAGCTCAAGGTGGACTTCCTCCAATTTTTCTTTAGCATTATCCACCGAATTGTTTTTGAAGAGGGATTCCTTCATTTCAGCAATCTCTTTAGGGAGACCTGACACCACCTCTCTAGCAGTATCAATAATGAGTAGCATCAGGTCCCTTGAGCATCGATTTGCAATAAGAGACCATCTCTCAAGGAACAATCGAATCTCTACAAATAGTCCCGGGATATTCCTAATCCGGAGACCATTGGTATGACTCCTGCTTTAAGATACTGGATCATAAATTCAGCGTGTGACTCAGTCCTTCTTGCCTTTTTCTTTAGATTGAGAAGTTTGAACCACTCATCATTTGTTCCTTTATTAAGTAGAAAAGGGGGTTCAGAAGAAGTAGATGGCCCTAATAATCGAGTGAAGTCCTCCTCACTAAAGCCAAAAGTTTTAATGGCATCCATATCAGCCTGAAGGTGAAAAACGATGCAGAAAATCCACCTAAAAAGCTATTTAAAAGGGAAAAGATAAGAGGGAAAAAGATATCAAAGAAAAATATATAAACAACTCACAGAAAGGTCCCAACGGACCTACAAACATGTATCACTGCCTTGCTCCGGGGACCAAGAGCTGGAAACAACAAAACCCTCATGGCAATGTGCCGGGAATAAATGTAAGCAAGCATTGGAAATGCAATAGGTCTCGCATTAGAAAAGTTGGAGCTATTGGTCTTGTAAATGTAATAATTTTTTAAGTTATGTTTGTTTTTATAATAGCAAATGTATTAATTTTGTTATTGTAAATGCCATTTATAGAATTTGCAAATGTGACCCCTATAGCACTATTAAAGCTAGATGTTTAGTATTCCCCTGTCTTACATGTATTGATGTGACTAATCTTAATGGCTTATACATTTTATTTATTATTAATTACATAAATTTTTGTAATGTATAATGGCACTACATTTAAAAAAAGAAAATTGAGAGAAGATTGTGTTGCGTATGTTATATTTTTTTTAAATCAAGATTAAAAGTGTAATATGTTTTTGTACTTTTGTAATAAAGCTTTAAACATTGATACCTTGCATTTTTGCTGAGAACTGGGTAGAGTGAGGGTGTGAGGGAGGTAGAGTGAGGGTGGTAGAGTGGTATAATGAGGGCGGTAGAGTGAGGTCAATAGATAGAGTGAGGGTGATAGATAGTGTAATTATGTGGAGTGTAGTTATGAGGCACTGAGTGGTATTAGGAGTGTATGTTGCATCGAGTGTAGGGTAATTATGTGGCATGTAATTATGTGACACTGACTGGTATTTGGATTGTATGTTGCATTGAGTGCAGTGTAATTATGTGGTGTGTAACTATGTGGTAGTGAGTGGTATTTTGAGTGTATGTTGCGTTGAGCGCAGTGTAAATACGTAGCATAAAATGTTGCACTGAGTGGTTGTTGTAGTGTATGTTGCATTGAGTGCAGTGTAATTATGTGGCGTGTAATTATGTGGCACAGTGCTATTTGGAGGGTATTTTGCGTTGAGCGCAGTGTAATTATGTAGCATTTAATTATGTATGAGTAATAAAGGGGTAGACCCTTAGAACTCAAGGACCTGGGTCCATATGGCAGTACAAAAAAGTGTTGGTCCGAGTTGCAATAGGACTAATGTACAATATTCAGTCTGTACCATATCAAACTGATACTCACCACATAACCATTTGCCATAGATTTACACACATTTATCAAAAAGAATCAAAAAGAGAAAGATTTTTATGCATTTATTTCTGCATACTCAGTGTTCACGCAATACTGGTATTTGTGTTCATTAATCAGCTTAGTTGTATCAAATATTTCAAAAACAAAAGTACTTGAATGCAATTGTTAAATCATTACATTTCAGGGTGCTCTCAGTGGCGTGGGAAGGGGAAGTGCGAAGGTTCTGAGGGACCGGGTAAAGGTGGTGTGACTATTTAAAGACATCACGTTAAAATCAAAACACGCCTTTACAATCAAAATGTACAAAAGGTTCCAAAATTGCATCACACATAGGTCAAATTAATAGGTTTCTTTGCGTCCTATGGTGTGCTGAGATGGCGTAGTCTACGTTTCGACCCCCGAAGTATGCTAGAAGGGTGATTATAGCCTCATGTTGGGGTCTTCATCAGGACAGTGAGAAAGGAGAGCCTACAAGAATAATGTGGAGGCTGTAGTTACATTGGGAAAGGGTGAGCAAACTCAGTTATATTAAACTCAGTTGTATTTATAATAGTTGGAATGGGATACATACATCAAAGAACGGTTGACATCTGTACCGTCTTGGGGTGGGCCTGAGCTGGCTCCTTGATATTCTGTTAAGACATAATGGGTAGAGACTGGGGCTCAGTATCTAGCTAGACTGGGCTGCCAGATGCAATATACTTGTAAAGAAAGGGGAACTTACTTGGACACTGTTCCTTACTGGAGTCTAGGCATCGTATCAGGGATTAGTCCTGGTATTTCCAAAAGTTCAGCGCGCTGTGTAGGGAAAATTGAAAGACCGCCATTTAGATGCAGTACATGGGGACTGATCTATGCGCGCTACTTAGGCAAGCCATTGTAGGGCGGTGAGCGCGTGGGGCCCGTAGTGCTGGAAGGGAATTGACTCAGTTGGATAAATATTTAAAAATGCCCAGGGGCCTATGAGCTACGAGTGCCTGTGCGCACGTATTCAAGACTGGTCAGAATACAGGCTGGGACAAAATACTCGAGATTCGGAACAATTAACACGGAACAGTTAACGCGCAAGTTGGAAGGACTATTTTAAGAAAAAGCGCCGTAAATGATTAACAAAGTGCTCGAGATTTTGGAACTTTGAACGCGCAAGGTTGGGAGACATTAAAAAAGGCGCCGCATGAGATTAGCATGCAGGACTCGGGATGGTGTTAGAACAGTGTACTAGCCACGTTCCAAATAGTGGGCACGATTACTTACTCAAGCGCGGTGACAGCAGTCAGTCCTCTAGACTTCCTGGATGCATCTGTCGATGCTCGCGGTGCAGCCGCTGAGTACTAGTTGGAAAAGGGGCTCGTCATCGCGAGCCAATCGCGTTAGGTCTCAGGGGACCTCCTCGTTTACCGCGTGAAGCGTGAGCCAGGGAGTGTCTCAAAAGGGGCGGATGGCTAGCTGGAAGTTAAGGGAGTCTGTGCAAACCTCCTTGTGCTTTGTCAGTAGTGGTCTAAAACGCTAGTGGTACGGGGATTCACGAATATGTAAAAGCATATATATGCTTTTACATATTTTTACATATAAGTTAGATATTGGAATATCTAACTCCTGCATGATTACAAGGAGAAAGTATCAGCACAATTTTATCGCTCGTTTGACATACATAACAGTATTTACAAGGGTGCAGTGCACGCATGGTTAGATCTTACATTATTGCCATACATGTCATAACTATAGATGGATATAGTCCTTTGGTAGTACACTTCTGGGTAACATAGTCCATACATGTGTGGTGGCCCAACCTGCAGGTCATAATTGTTTCTAAAAGCAGGCAGCACAGGACGGTGGTTATCTAACAGTGGTAAAGCCCTGCATCAAGCAATAACTTCAATTGTAAAGATACAGAGAATTATCCTATGCTTAGAAGGGTAAGGTAAAGTGTTGAAGAGTTAGCTACTGGACGTTCATTCTGGGTTTATACCAGCCATTTGGGCTAAGTTAGCATCCATTTCATTGAGCCCTAGGCTGATGGTTTTGAATAGGTACATCCATTTGCATTCTCTGAGGTTTAGTATGGTATTCAAATTGCCTCCACGTGGTCCCAATTAAATCTTTTCCAGTACCAACCATCTGACGGACTCTGGGGTGTGGTTATGTTCTTTAAAGTATTCCACTAGGGGGGCTCCCGCTGTGGAGCAGCGGATTCTGCTGCAGTGCTGAAATATTCGATTTTTTACTTTCTGCTTTGTCTGTCCGACATACATCAAGTTGCATGGGCACAGGATAGCGTAGATAACTCCGCTTGTGTTGCAATTGGTGAGGGATTTCAAGTCTATAGTGAGATTGTTGTACACTATTTGTTTGGTTTCCCAGCATGTGGGGCATGCTTTGCATGTCGTGCATTTAAAGTGGCCCACCACTTCAGGTAGGTTCCATAGTCGTTGTATAGTAGGTGCCTGTGGAATGTCCAGCATTGATCGTACCACATGGTCCCTTACACTCTTAGCCTTTTTGAATGCATGCATTGGAGGATCCGGGCTCTGAAGAGTGTCCGCAACCAGACCCCAGTGCTTGTTGACTATTTTCCGTATTTCGTCAACCGTTCTTTGATGTATGTAACCCATTCCAACTATTATGAATACAACTGAGTTTAATATAACTGAGTTTGCTCACCCTTTCCCAATGTAACTACAGCCTCCACATTATTCTTGTAGGTGCTCACCCTTTCCCAATGTAACTACAGCCTCCACATTATTCTTGTAGGCTCTCCTTTCTCACTGTCCTGATGAAGACCCCAACATGCGGCTATAATCACCCTTCTAGCATACTTCAGGGGTCGAAACGTAGACTACGCCATCTCAGCACACCATAGGACGCAAAGAAACATATTAATTTGACCTATGTGTGATGCAATTTTGGAACCTTTTGTACATTTTGATTGTAAAGGCGTGTTTTGATTTTAACGTGATGTCTTTAAATAGTCACACCACCTTTACCCGGTCCCTCACAACCTTCGCACTTTCCCTTCCCATCCCACTGAGAGCACTCTGAAATGTAATGATTTAACAATTGCATTCAAGTACTTTTGTTTTTGAAATATTTGATACAACAAAGCTGATTAATGAACGCAAATACCAGTATTGCGTGAACACGGAGTATGCAGAAATAAATGCATAAAAATCTCTTTTTGATTCTTTTTGATAAATGTGTGTAAATCTACGGCAAATGGTTATGTGGTGAGTATCAGTTTGATATGGTACAGACTGAATATTGTACATTAGTCATATTGCAACTCGGACCAACACTTTTTTGTACTGGCATTTAATTATGTGGCACGGAGTGGTATTATGAGGAGTGTATGTTGTATTCAGTAGAGTAATTGTGGGGCATCTAACTATGTGGCACTGAGTTTTATTGTTTGGAGTGTATGTTGTATTAAGTGCAGTGTAATTATGCAGCATATATTTGTGTGGTATTGTGTGGAGTGTGTGTTGCATTTAGTAGAGTGCAATTATGTGGTGTGTAATTATGTGGCACTGAGTGGTATTCAGAGTGTATGTTGTATTCAGTAGAGTGTAATTGTGTGGCATGTAATTATGTGGCTCTGAGTGGTATTGTTTGGAGTGTATGTTGTATTAAGTGCAGTGTAATTATGTAGCATATAATTATGTGGCTGTGAGGGTGCAGTGTGTGAGGGTGCAGGGTGTGTGAGGGTGCAGGGTGTGTGAGGGTGCAGGGTGTGTGAGGGTGCAGGGTGTGTGGCCTAAAGTAGTGAGAGGGCGCAGGGTGTGTGGCCTAATGTAGTGCGAGGGTGCAGTGTGTGTGGGCTAAAGTAGTGAGAGGGCGCAGGGTGTGTGTGGCCTAAAGTAGTGAGAAGGAGCAGTGTGTGTGGCCTAAAGTAGTGTGTGGGCTCAGTGTGTGTGTCAAAGTAGTGCGAGTACGAGGGAGGACGAGTTCCAAGCCTGGTAGAGGAATGTTGGCTCGGTCATATTCCACAGCAGACGCCCCAGCCAGGCTTGTGGTATGACACCAGCAGATGCAATATTTAGCAATCAGACCGTGTCAGAGTGGAAACGGACAGTCTGGCTGCAAGCAGAAGGCGGCAGAGGTATGGAGTGGGAAATCAACACTGGAGAAGACAGAAGCCCGTGAAGAAAGCACACATGAGATGGAGGGCAGAAAACTGGAGGAAGAAAGCTTGAGAAAGTTGAAGGATAGGGAGAAAGATGCAGATAAAGTCAGTGAGGAAGGAAACGATGGGGAGAACGGAATGGACCTAGAGCAAGAAATATGGAGTTAAAAGCAGAGAGTAGGCTAAGAGCTTGTGGCTAACTGAGAACATCTAAGCGACCGAAAGGGGATAAAGGAGGTGAGAGTGCACGCCAAGGTGAAGGACTGTGCGAGAAGGGAGGGGGAAATGCCAGCAGAAGAGGAGCATGCAAATGCGTCAATTACAACCAGTCCCTAAGCCAGTTACAATAAAATAGCTTTTATACACGCTGTGTCTTCTTTAGCAAACAGCCTGCAATTAAAATATACACGCATTAAAAGGCAAACATACGCATAGGAGGGACAAAACAAGATAGTGCATAAACATGTAGGAAATATAAGTAAGCGGGTGCGGAAACGCGAATTATAAGCAGTTAACCCAAAAAATATGGGCACATTAAACAGCTACAGGGAAGCGGACTGTAACTGTCACGCTTCACCGGGAGAATAACGGTTTTGTAGAAATTAACAGTATAATAAGCAGACGCCGTGAGTCGAACATGGTTGAACAGATGTGTTCATTACGCCACATCCTAGATAAAAACTCTAAAAAAAAATTTTTTAAACACATTAAATATTGTTCTTCACGGTGTCTGCATTTTAAGAATCTCTCTAGATTTTGAAGATATGTATGCTTTGAAGTGTCTCAGTGAGCTCTGCACCAGTCACAAGTTGCACTATATGTACAAAAAACACGTCAACCAGCAGTCAAAATATAGAAGACGCTATATAATGAAACTTTAAGTTACCAGCATTTGTAGATAGCTATTTTTAAGTATTTCAGAAATCGGAATTGAAGCATTTTAGGCGCTTTACTCACCCATTCGACGGGACCTTCATCCCCCCTTACCACAGTGGTCTGTTAACACCACTGAGTCAAGTGCTCTTAAGTAACCAGAAGTGCACACGCAGTGCTTTGTAAAGCTCCTTTATGATGAGTAAATAACAGACGCACTTTGCGTTCAGTTGTACGAATCGCACAGACAGGAGCCACAGTGGTTTGATATCTCTGTGTTTGGTTAATCCACCTGGATGACTAACGGCTCTTAAAGGGCTTCCGCTGCCCACAAGCATTGGCAAAGCCAACAGCGCTTAGTTTAATGTGCTAATAATACACGCCAATAGAAGCACGCACACATTTTATGTATATGTATAAACACATTGTAGCCGTGCGGAGGCAGAGGAGAGACGGAGAATGAAGGGTAGAAAGAGAAGGGAGGGGAGAGACAGCGAGAGAGAATGGAGGAGAGAGAGACAGAAAGAAGGGTTTAAAAGACTGGAGGGAGAGAGATTTGAGGACAGAGTGAAAGAGAATGTAGGGGAAGTGAAAGAACGAGAATGGAGTGCAGAGGGAGGATATCAAGGGTACAACAAGCATCTAGGTTTCTGCAGCTTAGGGGGCGGAGCGAGGAGAGCGGCGATGCGGGAGAGACATGAAGCAGCAGGGGATTTTTAAGTGAAGCTAAGCTTCACTTCAAAGGTGTGGGAGGTGTGAGGAGTTGTAAAAAAAAAAAAATGCGGCTGAAGCAGAGCGCACCCTGGGGAAGCTTGTGGGGCGGAGCGGGAAGAGCTGCTGGGGAACAGATGGCTGGCATTTGATGCTCTGCACGCGCATTTCAGGTCAATGCGCTTGCGCATTGACCTAAAAGCGCACGGGCACAGGACCAAATCGCCAGTTGGGTAAAGTCTGTTTAGGTGCCTATAGTCTCGCTCTGCTCAATGATCATGCGCATTGAGAGGCAAGACCTAAAAACTAAAGAGGGACCCTGAAAACCTAAACAGAGTAAAGGCAAGGGGAGCAACCCACCAGGGAATACACGTATTGCAACATGGAAAGGGGCATCCCCGAATAAGAAACACATAGAATCAACCAAAAACCCATACAACAGCTATACTTTAGAATTTTTTTTTTTATATAATCAGTTTTAGTAAGATTCTCATAATAAACACAGAAAAATTCATATTAATCCGCTTCTAATACATAAAAATTTCATTAGGTAGTGCAGGAAAAGAAGATCAGCCCAAAGGCTAATAGAACAATAAAACCATCCCACACACTTCAGTCATTTAATCAATCAACCACAAACTCATTATCATACAATACATACATTCATATTCAATCGAAGCGTCATTTCATCATACAGTAGAGGAAAAGCGTTGACGCGCGTTTCGGAAAATAAAGTTATTTCGAAAATTCCTTCATCAGGGCGCATATCAATCCATTGATCTGCGCGGTCTTTAGAGATCCAGTTTGTAGTATAAAGTTAATCAAATGATTCATGGTCTCAGTTACGGCTGACGAAGCATATCTGTGGGTGGAAGGGGAGAATACAAAATATAGGTGTGTTTCGTATCCTTCGGGGATTCCCCTTTCCATGTTGTTGCAATACGTTAATCTGAACAAAGCAAGGTCTCACACTTGGGACCATTCAATAGGATTTTGTTTATATTCCTTGACTACATATCGCAAGTTGGATATTTCCCAGAAATTGAACAAGTGAAACTCTAAATATTAATATGTGACAAACACCAAATGAATACGTTTACCATGTCTTTCGGGGTGGTTTCTCATGTGTCTTCCTTCTTGTAAGCAAAGAAGCCCATTATGGAGTATAGCATCAAAGTATATGGCACACCATGAAGGTGCCGAGACAGTGAGTTGAACTGATCCACATGCTCCTCTGAATAGCTTATTTCATTTACTTCCCTACAAGGGGGAGGTCTCCCATACCAGAGTTGTTACCGGGTGAGGTGAGGTTTTTATCTCATACAAAACAGGTAAGTGCACCAGCTTAAGTTTTTTGAACGGCGATGCAAGCAATCAAATCAGCTATCATTTACGTAGCTGTTGAATGATATTTACATATGAGATACCAGTTTGAGAGCATTTACAAATTGGTTTATCATTGATCTTCACACCTGAAAAAGATAAGCACAAACCTCTTCATTGTTCACTCTGCTTTTATTGAGGTATTTTTATAAAGGTTGTATTCTGACGACTTGTCAGCACATTTCACTTTTCTGAAGAATGCAGAAGCAATCTTATTTTGGTCCTAAAGAAAGCCTGGGCTAGGGTCCCTCTAGGCTGAAACTAGTCGACCATATTGTGAAGCAGTCTATTTGTTGAAAATTGCTTTTGCACTATTTTGAACGGACTGGCATAGACATCTCCATTCAAGTAATTTTTTCTCTCCCATATCCATTTTTAATCTCACTCACTAGCACTGCACTGACTATTCCATCACCCAAGCTACCGATAATCACTCCCAAAAGGAGATAATAACTAATCAAGTAGTAATCTTCCTTGTTTGCAATTCCTTCTGCTGTTTGATGTAGCCTGATCGCAATCCGCCCCACAGTAGCTTGCTCAGTGATCTGGAAGAGTTGTGGTAGGAAGGAAGGATATCGAAGTGATGACACGGACCTCTGTTGGTAGTTGATGGACATCCTATCATCTGGCGAAGGCTGCCTATCTTTATACATTCTTCCTGGGTTCATTTAATTTTATTTTGGATCTAGGCTGGGTGTTTTAAATCTTAGTTGTTGTGATAACCTGTTTCTTGCTTCTCTCTCTGAGACCACCAGATTCTATTATAGTTGTAACATCAAAATGGTGACATCCAAGGAAGACCGACCAGGTTTAGTCAATACTTGCTTAAGAAGAGTTTGGGAACTGTGTAAAAGGAACGTGCGCCACCAGTAAGTGGTTCACGTATAGTATTACTCCCTTCCACTGTGGGTAAACCAACAGCTAAAGTCTTCTTAGGTAGAGTTACCGTTTTGTAACGCTGAGGCTTGCACTTAATTACTTGCAAGTCGAATAACAGACATCCGAAACAACTAAGCTGCTTCCCCAACTCAGTGCTGCAAAGATGTGCTTCAGAAATAAGTGAACTGATAAATACATAAGTGTGCCGCAATAATTAGCAACAATACAAGGCCGAACATGTGACAAATGCTTCTGTAACATTCACACGGCTCAGCAACCTGATGCAGAGTAGAAATCAAATGAAAGGCTTCACTTTAGCAAACTACAGTGATTACGATAAGTTAAATGAATGCAGTATAGTTATATAACTGCATGGAGCTTTGGCCCACAAGCCTGAACCATAAATAAACAGTGAAGCAACATCTGGCTATGAATGCAGACACTTCCAGCCAGGAGGCCCACATCTGGGGCAAAAGTCCATAAGCGCACGTACATCTGCATTCGTATTTAGAAATCCATCTCACCCGAGCCCTCATTCACTTGAGTTGAGGCACACCTGGAAGCAGCCTTGGAACCCCCTAAATAAATTATGGCGCCTCCCACACCCCTTACAATGTCAAACGCATCAATCGGAGACAAAGGGACCACAAGAAATTACCTAACACAAATTGGAAGCCCAGACACACGCACAGGACAAAGCACTTCAGCACAAGCACGAGAGGCCTTCCTCCCACATACACCAATCAAAGACAGCTCCTCAGTCAGACCGTCCACCGCCCCTGAGCTTCACAGCAGCAACAAACGAAGTTCAAAGGTTGAATTCCAAGGCCAAAACAGCAGGAAAAATGCACGCGCCATCTGTGGGACACGCGGGATTGAAGCTGAGGCGCAGTAGTTTGGAAAGGTTCAACAGTTCACTCCGATAATAACCTACTTTAAGAGAAACCCGGATTTCCTTTCGAGGATGATCGTCTTCGGAAATCCTCAAAAAATGAAAGGCACTTGGCAAATAACCTTTCACTCTTTATTCCTCAACATCCCAGACGGTCATGACAAGTCAGTCCCGTTTTATCGTGCAGTACTTTAGGACTGTGGACATTCACCAGTTCAGAGCCACGCATTCAACGTCCATTTCATTCTTGTAATCCGCCTACCGGGAGCAAGAAACTCATTTGGGATGTATGTAATACTATTAGAGAGCAATAACAAAATCATAAGAGTTATTGGGAATCGGTCAAATAAGCTGTACAACAGCATTTAGAGATCAATGGTCCTTCAAAGAAGGATTTTTTTGTATTCTAACAGTTGGTTTGCAGAACGGAGCCAGAATGTCCTCGTGTGACTTTTCCAGTAAGAGAAAAGGCGCTGCAGTCCTAGCCTCGTTTCCTAGTACTCCATCCTCACTGAATGAATATGATGTCATAGTCCGGCATCTTCAATGGGAACTTGGCAAGTACTGATGTGGTCCTACAGTTTGAATAGGAGGAGGGCAGGCCCAGAACCGATTTCCAGAGACGATAGGACAACTGAGCTGCTTCGAGCAACACCATTTTCTGCTCCTCCCACTACTGTCTCCTCCAAACATATTGCCATACTTTAGATCCACCCGTCCGTGAGGAGGAGGTTCGAGGATCCCTGACCACTTATGACGAGGCTCAGTTCCAATAACATCAGTGTGCTTGAGCTAATACAGAAAACATCAACTTGAAATCTACAGGTTTGAACCCAAACGTACCACAGACTGGGGCAATGGACAGCAGTAACAGAGGACGGAAGTGCTCGAGTCAATCGTAACCACTGGTATTAATTCGGGGCGCAGTCCATCTCAATGTTATTTGACACAGGCCTAGGTGGAATGGGGATTCAAGTGCTCCCGAAGTTCAGTGTTGACTGGGCTAATTGGCATATTGTTTGTCCCCATCTATAAATCACACAGATTAACCTGAAAATAAAAGAAATTGTCTATGGTAAAATGAATTCAGACAATTTCAATCAAATGTATGCTTTCTACAGCCAAGTCAGTTTGCAGCATGTGATGTGCGATGCTACACAGTAGCTATTCCACGGTATACAAGTGACAGACTACAAAGGAGACTGCATAAATCCTGTGCTACCATGCCATAAGTCATGCACTCACTTGTCCAGGAAGTCCTTGTCCACCACCGCACAGATGTCCAGTAGGGGGTTTCCCATGCCAAACAGGAGATTCTCACTGTAAAGACAAAGCAAAATTGTGTTAACCAATCTTTCAACTTTTAAATAAATCAAACAATCCAATACAAATTTGCAGTCTGGAGCCAGACAGAGACCCTCCCCCAGAGAGGAGGCACTCTCTCTCTAAAATCAACTGATAGACGACCCAATACAATACCCCTTTCAACCCCTCAACTTAACCTGCTTCCCATATAAACGACAAAAACTGCTGCTCCATATTAAAAAAAAACCTCCCATATCAAAAATAGATGGGCAATGACGTAGCCCAAACAGTCAAACAAACTCTCCCCTGCCACACAACAAAGTTCTCATGCTCTGTTTGCGGCTTCTTTTTATAAGCCTCAGACTATACCAGTTGGCTAGAACCTACGTTATATTAAAGTGCACAAGTGTCATGGAGAATCACCTTACTGGAGACTGTTGAATGCCTATCACAAGGAGCAGGCAAATGTTTGAAGGCCCTCACAAGGCAGCAGGCCTCAAGGTCCTCCTCACAAGGCTACGGTGGCCGTGCATTAGAGTCATCATAATATGGCAAGGACACGAGGGTCCTCAAAATACCATGAGTGGCGGGCTTGAATGCACTCACAAGACCATACCCAAAAGCTGGTAAAGCCGTTAAGAAGAAAAACAAAATTTTTTATCGGTGGAATGCTAAAATTAATCCCAGCAACTAGCGATTACTCTAGGCTGTAAGGGCCAAGAGCAGGGACAGGTAATGCTTGACTTGACCATAAGTGCAAGGTCACCAAAACGACCGCATGAGGCTCGTTTTCGTCCAATCTTTAATACATTACTTTCCCCTAGAGGTCAGAGCACCATCAACCAGAGTATGTGTTGTAACAATAGTGATGCCGGTGCTCTATCTGTTGCACACACCAGTCTCCCTATCCATCACTTACAAGCATGGAGCAAAAGAAAAAAAGTTAACCAATCAAAGCTCAGAGCAAAGAGTGTTGCACATTTTTATAATAAGTTACTAGAACAGAATTTATAAAAATAAAAGGACATGTCCTGTTGTGAGGAAACCGTGATCTCGACTGTACAGGCAATTGCGGCACAACATGAGGGGGGGAAGGGGGCAAAGAAAGGCCCCAAGAACAAGCATTTGCAATGCAATAGGTCTCGCATTAGGAAAGTTTGAGCTATTGGTATTGTAAATGACAAATTTTGTATTTAGGTGTTGGTTTTGAAAATCGCTAAATTAATAGCTGTGTCATTTACAATGCCAATAGTTTTAACTTTCGCAAATGTGACACCTATAGCATTTGTAATGCAATATGTGTTGCATTTACGTGACTTGGATGTATTGATATTACAAATAACAATGATTTTTGTTAATTAATACTTAAATAAAAGTTATTGTAATTTATAATGGCAATAGCTTAAACATTTGTAAATTATGTTCAGTGTATTTTATTGTGACGAAAATCCAAGAACAGAAGTGAAATATTAACACCTTTTTGTGACATTTATAATAAAGCTTGAAACATTGAGAGAACATATTTGAACCAGTTGTTGTTGAACGGTTGCACTCATTGATGTTGTGGTGCCCCTGAGTGATGCTGTGGTGGTGTTGAGTGATGCTGTATGCTATCCTATGTTTTGTTTTGCTATGTTTTGCTATCCTATGTGTTGCTATGTTTTGCTATCCTATGTTTTGCTATGTTTTGCTATCCTATGTTTTGCTATGTTTTGCTATCCTATGTTTTGTTTTGCTATCCTATGTTTTGTTTTGCTATGTTTTGCTATCCTATGTTTTGTTTTGCTATGTTTTGCTATCCTATGTTTTGTTTTGCTATGTTTTGCTATCCTATGTTTTGTTTTGCTATGTTTTGCTATCCTATGTTTTGTTTTGCTATCCTATGTTTTGCTATCCTATGTTTTGTTTTGCTATCCTATGTTTTGTTTTGCTATGTTTTGCTATCCTATGTTTTGTTTTGCTATCCTATGTTTTGCTATCCTATGTTTTGTTTTGCTATCCTATGTTTTGTTTTGCTATGTTTTGCTATCCTATGTTTTGTTTTGCTATGTTTTGCTATCCTATGTTTTGTTTTGCTATGTTTTGTTTTGCTATGTTTTGTTTTGCTATGTTTTGTTTTGCTATGTTTTGTTTTGCTATGTTTTGCTATCCTATGTTTTGTTTTGCTATGTTTTGCTATCCTATGTTTTGTTTTGCTATGTTTTGCTATCCTATGTTTTGTTTTGCTATGTTTTGCTATCCTATGTTTTGTTTTGCTATGTTTTGCTATCCTATGTTTTGCTATGTTTTGCTATCCTATGTTTTGCTATCCTATGCTTTGCTATGCTATGCTATGCTATGCTATGCTTTGTTATGCTATGCTTTGCTATGCTATGCTTTGCTATGCTATGCTTTGCTATGCTATGCTTTGCTATGCTTTGTTATGCTATGCTTTGTTATGCTATGCTTTGTTATGCTATGCTTTGTTATGCTATGCTTTGTTATGCTATGCTTTGTTATGCTATGCTTTGTTATGCTATGCTTTCCTATGCTATGCTTTGCTATGCTATGCTATGCTTTGTTATGCTATGCTTTGTTATGCTATGCTTTGTTATGCTTTGTTATGCTATGCTTTGTTATGCTTATGCTATGTTTTGTTGTGCTTTGTTATGCTATGCTTTGTTATGCTACGCTTGGTTATGCTTATGCTATGTTTTGTTGTGCTTTATTATGCTATGCTTTGCTATGCTATGTTTTGTTATGCTTTGCGATGCTATGTTATGTGATGTTATGTTTTGCGAGTGGGCAGTGTGTGAGTGGGGTGGGTGGGGGGGGGGGTGGGTGTGGGGGGGTGGGTGTGGGGGGTGTGTGTGGGGGGTGTGTGTGGGGGGTGTGTGTGGGGGGTGTGTGTGGGGGGTGTGTGTGGGGGTGTGTGTGGGGGTGTGTGTGGGGGTGTGTGTGGGGGTGTGGGGGGGGTATGTGGGGGGGGTATGTGGGGGGGTGGGGGGTGTGTGTGTGGGGGGTGTGTGTGTGGGGTGTGTGTGTGTGTGTGTGTGTGGGGGGGGGGGGTGTGTGGGGGGGGGGTGTATGTGGGGGGGTATATGTGTGGTTTTGTGTGTGTGTGGAGTTGTGTGTGTTTTGCTCCAGACTGAAAGCGCTTCCCCCATAGGAGGTGCCCCCCGGAACAGGAGATTGTGCTCCAAATAAGTACCTCAAGAAGCTCCAGGCTGGGTTTCCAGCCCTCAAGCAATGCTGGCGCGAAGCCATTATTAACGGACATAAGGCATGTGACGAGGATGCCACTCGCGCGCACACGTACCGCCCGGCTAGGTGCAGTTTTCTAATGTATAGCTTTGGCAATCCTTGGACCTTCGGTAATGCCAATAAAGCATTATTGCATTGCATTGTATTGTATTGTTGACTGTTTACATTCCTGGCCTACATACATTATGCAACGTTTCTTTGAAGTTATCAGTCCAGACAGTTGTTTGTAATGGCTGCTTATCACCTTAATAACTCTCCCTGTCTCCACCAGCCCCCTCCCGCCTGCCCCCCCCCCCCCCCCGCAGGTCCCTCTACCCTTGGTGTCAGGGCCCACCGAGCTGCCACATGGCCACTGATAAGCGTGATGGATGGGCTGTGGCTGGCTCCACTGAGTCAGTGCTCGGCTGGGAGCATCTTAGTGCACCAGTGGCCAGGAGTCTGTCAGTGTGAGAGGAGGAGAGTGGGAGGGTAGGTGGGGGATGGAGGGAAGCGATGGAGAGAAGCAGGGCAGGGAGGGTGGTGTAGATCAGGGCAGTCTTAGAGGGAGATGAGAAGTGGGAGGGAGGGAGGGAGGAATCTGGAAAAGAAAGGATTTAAAGGAAGAATAACGGGTGGAAAAGAGGAGAGACCAGTGAAGGGAATGAAGAGGGGAAGGGGAAAAGAGAACACAGCTACAGATGAAATAAATTGGTATATAGATGAGACTTTGGAGGGAAGAGTAGAATGGAAGAGAGAATGGAGGGAAGGAAAAGAGGGTTTAGATTAGGGAGGGGGGGGGGGAAGAGAAGGAGAAGGCGTAGGGAGCACGACACAGATGGAAGGAGGGAGGCAACACGGAGGGAGAGAGGCAACACGGAAGGCAACATCACGCAGGGAAGGGGTGGGAGGCAACGGGTGGAGGGAAGGAGGGACGAAGGGTGTGGGAGTCAACAACACGGACAGCGGGAGGATGACCGGAGTGGGCAAATAACATGCCGCATTCAACGGAAGGAAAAAACTGCCAAAAGGCGAAGTTAAACCGGGAAATATTCCCAAACCTAACAAACCTAAACAAACCTTTGAGCACACACACACATTACACGATGTGGGCGCATGTATATATTATAAGAAGTGCTGGTTAACCGCAGGACGTGCAAAGTCTTTTTTGCAAAGTAGACTTTCAAGCCTGGATAAGCACACATGGGATTACGAGACAAATCAACTCAAATCACATCAAATTGGGAATTATTCAAAACAAATTTTACGAACCTTAAACGTCAGTTTTGCTGCTTCACTCAAACCCACATGGAATATGTAAATCGCACCACCTAGTGGAGCAAGTCGAAAAGTGCAACTTGTTTTTCTCCCAAAAGCAACGTGTTCTTGATCAGCCAGCTCATCAAAAAAGCTACTCTCGCCCAACAGACTCTCGGACTGCATATTATTATAACTACATGGAATGGAGTCAGTCGCGGACACAGACACAAAGCAGATGGAGGAGTGATATGCTAGAGGGATTACAAAATAATTGTATGTTCATGCCATCATATTGTCGCAGCTGACAAAATGCGATGTTCTAGGGGTCAAAGTTCAAATCCCACAGCAAGACAGCCAGCCTTTTTTTTTATCCTTAAGCTGTCGGTCATTTGACTACCATACAACGGATACAAAGTAACATCTGTTATGTTTAGAAACTTTACAAATCCTGATGGAAAAGGCAGAAGTGCTGAATGTAGTACTGTATAACAATGTTGTGTGTGATGCAATACTTTTTGGGGTTATATGACTTACAAGCAATGGTATTAGTTCTAAGTAGAGTGAACCCAGACTTAAAAAAAGCAAAAATTAGCGGCCGTGAAATGAAATTAAAAATGGCCAGGGAAATGCTCTCGGCATTGCGTGGGGCGGGGTGCGCATTCCTTGAAGTGTGAAACAGATCCCTTTGAAGTGAAGCTCTCAGCAGAGCACGGCCTCGCAACTCAAACTGCAGGGATGTAATTAGAGGAGAAGTGAGGCCGGGCACGCGCTGGGTTGAATGCCTGAGGCCGTGCGCACGCTGGGGAAGCTTCAGATGCCTGTGGGAGGGAGGCCGATTGCTTTGATGTGGACGCGCGTTCCGCACGAGTGCACCGCATGAACTGGAAGCAATCCGCAATGGTTTCAGAGCTTGGTTTGGCCTCTATACTTTCGTCTATTTATCCCTTACAGGATAGAATAGTCAAGACCTAAAAATGGGATTGTTAGCTCAGATGAAGCAGAGAAGCCAAGAAAGCAGATAAGGTAGATCCTGAGCTTGAAACTTTGTACATTACTCCATCATCTAATGGTTTAGTCTGGAAATATTCTTCAAAACAAACACGTTTTATTTTGCGAGTATTCCATAGATAGAGCTAGCATGACACCACACAGCCCAGGTTCAAAGTACAGAAACTACAAGGCCATGATTAGTATCCAACAGACTGCAGGCCAGGCCTCAGAGCCCAGAGCCACATAGCAACTAAGGAGTAAGAAAGGTCAAGCAACTCAAGAATAGGGATCTTGGGAAGGAATAAACAAGCTTCAGTTTATAAGTCCAGCACTGTATCTGGGAAATTGAAAATACGCGCTTACGGACCCAGAACTACAGGACGTAAAATATTGAACTAGCAGCATAAGAGCACATCAGAGCCAGGTTTAGCAGCACAGCAAGACCAGAGAAACTGGAAAAAGCTACCAGTTTTGTGAATGTACGGTCGCCACCAAGGAAATGGCTTCTACACCAGCAGCTTTAAGACACTGCGCAGAGGATGACAGAAACCATGGGGGAAATAAAAGAAGGGATCAATTTAGCATTTCTCCAGATGTACAACTTTAAGGAGTCTACAAGGGCTCACTCCATGCCAGAGGAGCATGTACCATTTAGTGATGGATTAAGAGTACAGTTGCCCGCTAGACCTGGTTAGAGATTTCTAGAGCACTAAGTGCAAGGATGAGTAGACTGCAGGACATGGTGGTTAGTTTTTTTCTACTGGTCCGTATGATTGCCCACTGTTCGGGTTTAAGGCATCTTTGTTCATTATGTGACACTGATGCAATTGTAAGTGCAGGTGGATTTGCTAGTTTAAGTTAACTTTCTTAGGATGATTGATAGACATATGATGAAAGGAAATGGATGCAAGATTAGAACTTGAATGGTTGTTCCGTTGAGGTGACAAACTAATAACTAACTAGATAACTTGAAAATGGGTTGCGTACAGGAGTTGAGCATAAGGTGTACTATTATTAATAAGATCTGATTAAGTATAGCTTGAATAGATATGCTACCAAATGTATGTTGTGCACAGAATGGAGTTCACCAAGAACTCTGTTCTTTGAAGTAGAGTTGCACAGCTGATCCCAGACTCGCTTAAAAGTCAACATGGTATCAGCAAACATTCAAGAAAGTTAGTTGCTAAACAGTCAGTATGATGAGCTACCACCATGGAGTATAGTATTAGATCCAGAACCATTTGGAGAACCCAACATTGTCATACTAGGATCGAGAGTGTGGATACTAAGCAATGAACACTAAGAACTGGTAGTCTCAGAAGCCATCCAAGAGCTAAGTTGATGGGCCACAGTCACTGGGCTCTGAAGAGAATGAGCCAGGCAGACTAATGTCTGCAGGATGGGAAAAGTAGAAAGAAATCTTAGGAGGTAGAGAGATGTAGACGTGTAATCCAGCAACAAGGGCTGTAGCAAGGCTGCAGATGTGGGGACTGTAGAGTCTTAGAACCATCAAGAACTAGATGGAGCCCACCTGAATTAATATGGCCTTGTGGCTCCCTTCGAAAAATTTAGGAAAAGGATAACTCTGATCTCCATTTGATCTTTTACACAACTACCCCACTTTCTAAATTTCCTTGAAAAATAACACAATCCATGGGATTTCTGTGAATGATTTAGAGGCATAAGCAGAAAAGAGAATGAATGGTGTTGGCTCACTGCCTACCACAAAACCTGAAGGAACTGCCAACAGCATTACTCACACCCGAGGGGTGGAAGGCAAAATTCTATGCAAGGCAAATGTAACCCATAAAACTTATCAAACAGTCTTTAGGATGTTGAGCAATGTGGTTCACCGAAACCATTTCTTTTCATGGTTTGTCCATATAAAAGGAGGTATGATTAATTTTAGGAGCCTTTGTGGCAGACATGGTCCTCATCAGAGAAGCAATTTGCCCAACTGGTTATTTCTGAATCCATGCTCTATTCGGTTTCAATAAGCTTTCTGTCAATGTCTCATCAAGATCCCCCACAACTTTTGCTTAGGATGGATTAGGTAACGTGATCCAAACTCCATCAAGAGGCATATGAATTAGTGGCACCATGATTATACAAGTAGCAAACGCCTTCGTGCACCTGCACCTTAGGGCAAGTCCCACTCCGCAACTGTAGTTCTGGTTGACAATTATTGGCTAATCTCAATTCTTGGATAAGATCATGAAAAGGGTAGCTGTCCATCTAGCTTAAAAGCGGTTTAGAACAAGCATGCTTCTTTAGTACCATAATGCAAGAGTTCTGCATAGATTATGGTAGTCTCATTTATCAGGGTGGCCGATCAATTTCGAAGGCCCACAATCAGAAATGGATTACTGTTCCATGCAGAGTTAAATCCACCAGTAGAATCCAACAACTATGAGTTTATGATGTATCCCTGGTGCCTTGAGGGAACTTAGGGAGCATTTTTAAGTGGCTCCTCCTATCCCTACACTGGTGCGACTAGCAAGAAATCGTAGATGTCCAGGTGCTATATTGGGAATTCAACCATTCAGGGAGCTCCCTCATTGTTTAACATGTATGAGAGCCACCTATGGATGCTCTCAAAAGGTAAGAGACAACTGTGGCCTATTATCTACCACAAATGCAGCTAACTAGTAGGAGCACTATACACTTATAGAACCCAATTTTGGAGGATGTGTTTAGTCAAATGTAATTTATTATTACCGATCTAGCTTATATGGATAGCACTGAAGGCGAAAAACAGAGAAGTATGCCTCCTATAGGCAGATTAACTATAACCTTAAACATTTTAGAGGTATATTTTTAATAAGATGTTGGAGGATTTCATATATGCAGAGTATAATGGAAGGTCACTGCTTAACCCCTTCGATGCACGTGACAAGGTCAGCTCGTCATGGGCGTTACCTACGCTGCGCGTGTGACGAGCTGACCTGGTCACGTAACGTAGGATTTTCAAAATCGCAGCACACAGCAGGAAAACCGCTAGTGCGCATGCGATTAAAGGTAAAAAAAGAGGGCCAGAACTGTGTTTTGAGCTTTCTCGACCAATATGTGGCCTTTGACAGTTGTGCACCGTACCCTAGCACACAGGAAACCTGTGTGATAAGAGGGCCTGCACTTCAGTTGTTCAGATTCCCTTTATTAATTCGCCTAACAGGTAAAATCTGACCTCCCATTCACTATTCAATTTCAAAGCCTGAATAGTTCCTTTAAGGACCATGCTCCGTAGCCTTGGCATCATTTACCACATGTACATTAAGAGCACTAGATTTTATTTCAGGATACCCAAGCATGAGTTTTCAAAGAGGTGCTCAAGACAGTCAACAATGTTCAAAAAAAGAAAACAAAAATCAAAAGTGGCAGTAATTCAAGAGAGTAGGAAAACACTGCCTATTACATATTTCACACTTGTGTCCTTTTTGTTTCGTTTTGCTTAGGCCTGCTAGCGAGTGGTCCACTCCTGGTATGTACTTTGCTAGGAGGTGGAATGTGCTTTTGTTTGCCCATTGCCATATTAAATGGAGCTAGCGGATATAGTTGTAGTGAATGTGCCCCTCCTTGTTTCTGGATGTAGTACACTGCTGCCCTCTTATATGTTCGTGAAAGGACATTGTTCCTTGATATGTTGGGTAAAACTGAGAGCCATTTGAATGTCTGCACATCAGTATGTTAGAGCTGCTAATGTCTGTTGTTGTGGAGACCAATGTCCCTTTACCACAATTTCCTCCATATGAGCATCTCAACCCATGAATGATGCATTTGTTGTGACTTACTTGGGGGATTGGGTCCCTGAAGGCTCTTCCCAATTGTGTGTATGTTTTTTTTGTTTTACCACCATTGTAGTGCCTGATGGACTTTGGGTGAAACCAACACTAGATCCTCAATGTTGCCCCCGCTTGTGACCACAGCGATGCTAAGCACTCCTGAAGGGATCTTATATGTAGTCTTGCATAAGGAACTATTGCTATGCAAGAGGCCATCATGCCTAGAAGGCGCATCACAGTCTTCACATTCAGGCATCAATGTGGTGGAAAAAGGCAGTTGGTTCTGGAGAGTGAAAACCTCTGGATTGGGGTATGTGTTCGAGTATGGCTCCAAGATACACCTATCTGGAGCAGTTGTAGATGGGATTTGGTGGCATTGATTGTGAATCCAAAGTGTGCAATAGGTTGATTGTGTCTTGAGTGTCCTGCAAACATTTTGGTTTGCTTAAACTCTTGATCAGCTAGTCGTCCAGATAGGGAAACACATGTATGTTTTCCTTTAGTGGTTTTGAAACTACTACAGCTAGACATTTTGTAAATACTCGCGGGGCTGTTACACTGAATAGTAGTACTTTAAATCAATGGTGATGTCCACTTTCCACAAACCAGAGATATCTGCAATGTGCTGGGTGTATTGGGATATGAAATTATGCGTCCTTTAGATTTAATGCAGTCATAAAGTCTCCTTCGTATAGTAATGGAATTGCATTTTGAAGTGCTACCATGTGGAAGTGTTCAGATAAATGTACTGATTGAGAGGGCGCAGGTCCAGTATGGAATGTAGCGAGCCATCCTTTTTGGGTATTAGGAAGTATAGGGGATATACTCCCTAGTTGTGATGTTTGAATGGGACCAGTTCTATGGTCCTCTTTTGTAACAATCCCTTTAATTCTTCCTTTAGCAGATGTAGATGCTGCAGATTTAGTGTGTGTCTTTCGGTGGGATATTTGGTGGTTGCTCTTTCAGTTCCAAGCAACATCCCCAACTGTGTCCAGAAATAAAATAACATCCTATCAATGGATGTCCAGAAATAACATCCTATCAATGGGTGTTAGATACCTGTTAAAACGGTTGTAGCCGCCCCCAACAGGTGATTTATGATCAGGAACAAGTTTTGGGTAGTCACTGTTTGCTGGTAGAGGCTCCCTTTGAGAGTGTGCCTCTACCCTTTCCTCTGGATTTATAGCCACTTCTATAATAACTCCAGCCTCTCTGTTGGTGATATTATTGTTGCAGACGTTGGTAGGTGGGGCTCTCTGTGGTGGCAATTCTGGAGGCCGCTCTTCCTTGGTAGCACCAAAAGAGTTACTGCTTTTGTGGTGTAGATTTCAAAGCTCCCAAAGATTTTCTTTGTGCGGTGTGGGTCAATAGAACTCATGGCCCTTGGTGTCGTCTTTGTTTTTGGTTCCAGCCAAGGTACCAGTCTTCCACGTGGGTTCGTCGATCTGCTCCTCGGACTCTTCCTCACTGAATATGTCAGAGGCGACAAAGTGGGAGCTAACAAGGAAGACCCAACCAGGCATGGTTGTCTTGGGTTCAATCTCACCCTTGCTGTGTGATTGTCTGTGCGAGGAAACTGCATCTGCTGCCATCTTAATGTTATGCGCTAAGCACTGATCTTTTCTGCTTTGCAGAGTTTTCTTATTTTTTAAGAGGTTGCATTCTGCACAGTCTTGTTCCTTGTGCTTTAGTAATCTTTGATCGAGTGGATCATCTTTTTTCATTTGTAAGCCGCATGAGCAAACTGTAGAGCTCAGACGCAGTCCATCAGAAGGAGATGGTTGAAAAAATTATCTAACGAAGGAGCCGCTGAACATGCGCAATACCTTGGAGGAGAAGATACGACGCAGACCATAAAACCTCCTTGAGAAAAACTTGCCAAGTCTAATCTCAACACTAGATGACAATAGTGTGTATAGCATGTGAATCTGCAGGCAACACATGCTACGATTTACTTAATTACCATACGTGAAGCCAATTCACCCTCCGATCCTTCCTAGGTCCTTGGGAGCCCAATCACCAGGGCCTTTTTTATTATGAAAGGGGCGGAGGACACATGGCCCCACCTCCTTGAGCCTTGTATGCCCTGGGGACCCCATCCCTACTACTAAAATGAAAGGGGAGAGGGGTTGAGCTGCCTTACCCCCAGGCTTTTCCAGCCCGCATCACTAAAGGTGGGTGCCCACCATACATTTGTTAGGAGCCATGGGGGAGAGCCCCAAGGTTCCTGTGGCCCTAGCCACCTCCCCAAATGCAGCAGGAACTGGCATTGGTCCCGCCCGCAGGCGGAAGCTATTAATGCTGCTCCCTTTGGGCAGGAGCAATATTTTGATCAGTTTCCCTACCCGAATCACTGTGGCAGTGAAACAGATCAAAAGTGTGCTCCGAGCTGGCAGGATTATTTTCAATGATCCCGCCCGCTGGGAACAGACTGTTTTTGTTCCTGCTTGGCAGGAGACTAAAAAATGCTCCCACAAAGCCCTGCCCAAACCATTGCAGGGAGGGAAACTGCTATGTCCCAGGAATGGGCTCCCTGGGACATAGCTAGTAAGCCAGCCCCAGGGGATGGGGTCCCCGGGACAGGATTTGTTCAGGGAGGGGGGGGGGGGGGGGGGGGTGCATGGCACCTCCTTTTAAATTAGCGGCTCCAGGGATGGGGTCCCCCAGGGCGTGTGATGGCTAGGACAGTGGGACGCACATTCCCACTCTCCTTAAACAATGATTTGTGGGCTCTCCAGGGCCTCTGATGGCGGGGGGGGGCATGGGCCTCCCTCCCTAGATACATTAATTTCAGCCCCAGAGGTGAGCTCCGCACCCCCCTCCAGTTAATAAAACAAAGAAGCTTCAGCCTAGTTTATTCATTTTTTTACAATATCACGGGACTCCCGCAAAATTGCAGCAATTTTTGCAGATTTCTTTTTTGGGCTGGGGGGGGGTTTGTCTCCTTAGAGTCGCCCCATGGGGCATAGGGGGTCACGGTATCACAAACATGCCGCAGAATATTTATATATTTTAAACATGTTCAAGACAAGGCACTAAGTCTAGAGACCTGTAATGGCTGCCAGGAAAATGTTTCTCATGTTGCTGGCAGCCAATCAGAACACTTGTTCCTCTCACAGAAGCTAACTGGCCCCAAGAAGAAGTAAAACCCCCCAAAAATTCCCTGGGCCAATCGGAACGCTCTATTTTTCCAAACTGGGTTCGAAGGGACTTGCGAGAGTCCCTCAAACCATCCAGATATCTATATTTTTTAAAGCATAATCTCTCAAAAACTACTGAACGGATTTACACCAAATCAAAAAAGCACTATCTGCGGACCAAGATCTAGCCAATTTTTGTGCAATTACGCTCAACAGTTTTTGGTGTAGCCTGGTCTAAAGTAGTCTATGGAAAATGCATGGTGATGTTGACTTTTGGGACAACCCCCCCCCCCCCCCCCTTTATGAGAACACGCTTTACTGATCAACCGAAACTTTCCATGCACAAACTAGTCAAAAAATACAATCCTTCTGGAAAGTTTGGTGAAGATTGGCCAAACTGTGAAAAGTTATTAGCAACGAAAAACGTTTTTTGTATGGAACAGCTGATCTAAGTACAACTGACCAGTAACCCAAAATAAATATGAAAAATTACTAAGGAGTTGAGCAAAAGTACTTCTGGACAAATGCGCAGTTTCGATTTATGTATTTTAAGGCCACGAGTCAACTTCAAGCTATAATTAAAAGTAGCAATCATAGTCCACAAGTTTGTGACTGAATCTAGGTCTCAGCAATTGCAAGCTCAGCAGATATGCCTTTCAAATAAGCACTAAGTAGGGGATCCTACAATGGGAGGCAAGATATTCTCAGATGTAGTCTCCACGTAACCAAATACTCAAGTTCCCCAAAAGTCACCCTACTTCTTGCACTTTATTGCATGAAAAGTTTAATTTTTTCAGTGCCTATTGAAGGCCAATATATTCTACTTGGCAATTCCTTAATAGGTTTTACATAAAGTTGTAGTTTTAGGGTGAAATATATAGGTACACCATCCTGCCTCCAAAATGCCCATTACACAGGGGTGCAATTTATCTAACAAGGTATCCACTTCACTGTTTCATCATCATACCGGGCAACCGTAGCATTAACTTCTGGTGGAAACTACTTCTTCAGTAGATCTATCATCTGTGATTTCATGAATAAACATAAACCTAACCGGTACAATACATTCTGCTGCATTGTTAACCAACTTGTGGACTGAAAACACAGGCCAGTTCCTTATGCTGCTAGTCGAGTTAAACTCGGAATTTTCTATAAATCTTCCATCTACATGGAGTTACAGCAATTCACTTTCTTTCGCATCAAAATACACTTCAGAATGCAAAACTTCCACAGCCAACCAACATCTATTGCAGCAATAAAATGTTTCGGAACCTGCCCAGATTCACAACAAGCATTTACAATGCAATGGTTTCGCCTTTGGAAGAGATATTGGCATTGTAAATGACAAAATCTGTATTTATGTGTTGGTTTTGAAAACAGATAAATAAATGGCATTGCCATTTACATTGCCATTAGCTTAATCTCTGCACTCTCTAGCACTCCCTAGCACTTCCTACTCACTCTGCACTCTCTAGCACTCCCTAGAACTCCCTACTCACTCTGCACTCTCTAGCACTCCCTAGAACTCCCTACTCACTCTGCACTCTCTAGCACTGTATGGAACTCCCTACTCACTCTGCACTCTCTAGCACTCCCTACTCACTCTGCACTCTCTAGCACTCCCTACTCACTCTGCACTCTCTAGCACTCCCTAGAACTCCCTACTCACTCTGCACTCCCCAGCACTCCCTACTCACTCTGCACTCTCATACACTCCCTATGCACTCCCTATGCACTCCCTATGCACTCCCTTAAAGTTCCAACAAAATGGAGCGGTCAAATGACCACATCCTAGGAGAGACCTTGGACAAACCTTCCAATCTTAAACAAACTGCAGTGTGATCTGATAAGTGTATAGGAGAATAGTTAATCGATTTTACTACATTCTTCCAAGACTGACTGACCAAAATGAAATCAATCCTTGATTTGTGGTGATATTTATGATTGTTAAATGAAACGCCTAGCTGCTGACCTGACCTAACCCCCCATATGTCCAAAAAAACCATACTGTCTTATACTTTCTACTAGAAAAGACCTAGTTTTAGAGGCTATTTGCGCACATCTGTTAGGAGATTTATCCAAAAAAGGATCTAACACTATAATAAAATCACCTGCAAAAATAATCGGGGCTGAGTAGAGCAGTAAATGTAAAAAAAATCGACGCGCTGTTGAGCTTGACGGTCTCTGCTTTAGTTTGTTTGCTGGCCTCAATGTATTGAACTTTTGTTAGATCTTCAGTACGGTTTGTGTTCCCTGCGTCTTCAGCTAGGATGAAGTGACAGAAACAGCTCAGTTAGAAGAGCGTTTCACTGTAGAATTAAAAATCTCGGGTTAGATCCAGAGTTTCGGCAGAACCTTTATGATGAGTAAGAAATCACCCAGTTTTGCTCAAAAACGTGCCAAGAAAAGGTGGATTTAACAACTTTAATATTTTATAATTGGCTTTCATCTGGCCCCGCAAGTGATGATAGAAGCTTGTAGCCAGTACAGTGGCGTCTTCCATTGTGCAAATTTCCAAGGCACACATTTCGATTGTGTCCGTCCTTTTCGTGTTTCCTTCTGGCGTGGGTTTCATTGCACGAGCGGACATTGCGCACGCATATGATTTGTGATAGGCAAATCCTACAAGTGCGATACGAGAATCCGGGCAGGTTCTGGGTGAGCTTGCATTGTATGTTTGAGCTTGTGAAGGGGGCAGCATGGACATTTCCGGTTCAAGGAATAGAATGGACACTTTGATAGTGCATTGCACATTCTCGTGCACAACACGCAAGCACCTCTAGGATTCTTCGTTATCTGGCCACCAGATTTTACTGGAACCTTCTTTCTCATCAGAGAAAAAGAAAGGTTCATGCCGGCGAGTTTAAAAAATAAATAAATACATTAAAAAAAAGGTATATTTAGAAGGACTGTCTAGTAGGCAGCGCTCCCAACAAGGCGAAATGAAATAAATAAAAGCACTTACGGGCACACGGACAGGGGGGGGCGGGAACGGGCACAGGACAGCGAGGGGGGCGGGGGGGGGGAGAAGGGCAGGAACGGCGCACGGACAGGGGGGGGGGGGGCGGGAACGGACACAGGACAAAATGCACACATTTATAACAAAATGCTCCTTACCTGATCGCCAACCTAGGAAGACGGTAAACAGAGCGCTATCTCGGCGGGAGATGCATTTTGACAATTTACCCAGCAGCTAGTCTTCCCCGTCCGGTTCCGGGCCGGCAGCCAATCACAGCGCGGCCCGGGAATGACGTCACGGGGGTGTCCCGCAGTTCTGCCCCCGGCCTGCCTGGCTTCCTGGTCGCGGGCCGGGCGGCGACTGCAGAAGATTCGGGGGCGTCCCGAGAACAGGCTTTCGGCTGACGTAGCCAAAAGCCAAAAATTCTCGGGAACGCCCCCGAATCTGGTCCGGGATTGACGGACAGAGCCATCTTTCAATGGCTAGCCTCCATTTATGGAGCTAGCCAATGAAAGACTGGGGTGGATTCCCAGCCCCCATACTATACTCATTAGGTTTTTCCTAGCACATGCGTACTTCGTACGCATTGGCTAGGCAAAACCTAACAAGCATTCACAATGCAATGGTTTTGCCTTTGTTAAAGTTAGAGCTATTGGCATTGCTCTTGACATTTTTATTTATGTTTTTTTTTACATAAATAAATGGCATTGTCATTTACAATGCCAATAGCTTTATCTCTCGCAAATGACACACACAAACACACACAGAGCCCCCCCACACACACACACAGCCCCCCACACACACACCCACACCCACACAAAGCTCTCCACACACACACACACACACACACACAGAGCCTTCCACAGACACCCACACAGCACAAGCAGGCAACAGGGGCACACAGAGGAACAAGCAGGCAACAGGGGCACACGGAGGCACAAGCAGGCAACAGGGGCACACGGAGGCACAAGCAGGCAACAGGGGCACACGGAAGCACAAGCAGGCAACAGGGGCACACGGAAGCACAAGCAGGCAATAGGGGCACACGGAGGCACAAGCAGACGACAGGGGCACGAAAACAGAGGCACAAGCAGGCAACAGGGGCACGAAAACTGAGGCACAAGCAGGCAACAGGGGCACGAAAACTGAGGCACAAGCAGGCAACAGGGGCACACGGAGGCACAAGCAGGCAACAGGGGCACACGGAGGCACAAGCAGGCAACAGGGGCACACGGAGGCACAAGCAGGCAACAGGGGCACACGGAGGCACAAGCAGGCAAAAGAGTCACAAGCAGGAATTGTAATTTAGACGGGGCTGTAGTGGAGAACGGTCCGTAGGGAAGTAGTGCGGCTGGTGCAGTGGTACCAGGCCGAAAGGTGAGAGGGGCTGTCTGCACCCCAGTTTGGACAGTTTGCACCCCAGTTTGGACAGTTTCCACTACCTAACAGGGATTGGTGGGAGGGGGGCGAACTTCTTGCTTGCTTTAGGACTGTTACTTCGGGGACGCAGTGCACGCTCTTGCGTGCTGCCACCGGGACACGACAACAGGCAGGGAGAGGACAGGCTGGGAGAGGGCAGGCTGGAAGTGGACAAGCTGAGAGAGGACAGGCTGGGAAAGGTCATGGAGGGGACAGGCTGGGAGAGGGCAGGCTGGAAGAGGACAGGCTGGGAAAGGGCAGGGAGGGGACAGGCTGGGACATTTGGATAAGAATAAAAGATTAGGTCAAGTTGGGGAGTTTTGCTTTGAAGCTAGTTTTTCTGGTTATAAATAGCTCTATTTCTCCAGTGGATTAATATGTCCTTCTCTGGTACTTTAGCATGAAATGAAAAATGCTTAGTGTTCAACTATTTATTGACCCAATTTGGAACATACAGCTCAATAAATGGAAATATCACATGTTAAAACGTATTGTTGAGATCAGTTCCCTTCTGCAGTAGATATTTACCTGTATGTCTGATGTGATTTTTAAGATGTTTCAAAGCCTGGGCAGGATGAGTGGGTTTCTTTTAGCTGGGACTTTTGTTACAGGAAGCTTGTCAGTATGCTGTATTCTCTGCATGCTTCAAGTAGGAGTGCTGGAGGTTCATGTTCTGAGGGTAAAGGAACTCAACAGCCAGCAAAGGGAGTGTCATTCAAAACATCAAGGTGTGTAAAAGCCTACGTTAATTAAATCAATGTCCTCAGAACTGGACTATCGAGACAACAGCTGGTCTTACTTGTCTGACAGGTAGGACAGCTTGGTTGGGTGAAGAGGGGCAGTGGAGTAGCCGGCTGGACACAGAGCACTCCTTACTGTTTTTCAGGACATTTTTGATTTATGAAAGTATTTTTCAAGTCTGACTGGGGTCTAGAGGAAGAGAATTCCCGGGAAGTAAACCAGAATGTTAAAAAAAATCTTAGATCAATAGAATTTGTTCAACAAAACAAGCCTGCCCTGTTTAGAGTTCCACTTCTCCGCTCTCTCTAAAGTTAGGTTAGCAGATGTTAGTTAAGACATTATAGCTGCAATATTGGAATCACGTACAGCAAGGAAAATGAAATGTGCAATTATGTGAAATAAGGAATATGCTACTTACCAGTATGCATCTGTTCTTGGCATAGAGGGCTGCAGAGTGGTACATTATGAATAGATCGCCATCTGGTGTTGGGCTCGGATGATTGCACTTTGTTTTTCTCTTGGAGAGTCTTTTGTATCTTGGTGACTCCTCCCTTGGTTGGTAGTGCGCATGGGCATCGGCTCCATCCTTAGATTGTTTTGCCATAGTAGGGTTAGATGGAGTAGTATAGTAGAATACAGATAAGAGTGCCCATGTAAGTGTATCTAAATAAGATAATGTTGGAACAGACACAGGTTTCCGGGGAGGCTGGGAGGGCATGTACCACTCTGCAGCCCTCTATGCCAAGAACAGATGCATACTGGTAAGTAGCATATTCCGTTCGAGGCATATGGGCTGCAGATGGTACATTATGAATAGACTATACAGCAGTTCTCTCCTTAGCGGTGGTCGCCCGTGTCTGTTGCAACTGTCTGAAACAATGTTTTTAATACTGCTTGTCCCACTCTAGCTTGTTGTGCTGTTTGCACATCTACACAATAGTGTTTTGTGAAGGTGTGCGGTGTAACCCAGGTAGCCGCTTTGCATATGTCATCTAGTGGAATGTTTCCCAGAAATGCCATAGATGCTCCTAGTTTACGTGTAGAGTGAGCTCTAGGAGGAACAGTTAATGTTCTCTTTGCCTTTAAGTAGCATATTTGAATGCATTTTACAATCCATCTGGCAATGCCCGCTTTGGAGATGGGATTGCCTTTATGTGTAGGAGAAAACGCAACAAATAGCTGTTTTGTCTTTCTGAAAGTTTGTGTTCTTTCTATATAGTACAATATGGCCCTTCTAACGTCCAGTGTATGTAGGGCTCTTTCAGCTACTGTTTGTGGTTTTGGAAAGAAAACCGGTAATTCCACTGAATGATTGATGTGGAATGCTGAAATGACCTTCGGTAAGAATTTTGGGTTTGTTCTAAGAACCACTTTATTTTGGTGTAGCTGCATAAATGGTTCTT
The DNA here is from genome assembly GCF_964263255.1 of Lissotriton vulgaris. Classification (NCBI taxonomy): domain Eukaryota; kingdom Metazoa; phylum Chordata; class Amphibia; order Caudata; family Salamandridae; genus Lissotriton; species Lissotriton vulgaris. The sequence continues at coordinate 428,147,401 of NC_141693.1, forward strand.
GAATCGTAAAAGCCTGCAGTTCACTTACTCTTCTAAGTGACGTGATAGCTATGAGGAAGGCCACCTTCCATGTGAGGAATTGTATTTCACACCTATGCATAGGTTCAAAGGGTGGCCCCATTAGTCTGGTAAGCACTATGTTGAGATTCCAGACTGGGGAAGGTGGTCTTCTTGGTGGAATGACTCTTTTGAGTCCTTCCATGAAAGCTTTAATTGCTGGTACCTTAAACAGTGACAGATGTTGCCTGTTTTGTAGATACGCCGCTATAGCTGCGAGATGAACTCTGATAGAGGTATATGCTAGGTTACATTGCTGTAAGTGTAATAAATAGCAAATGATTTGTTTAGTGGATGCGTCCAGAGGGTTGATGTTCTTGCTGTTACAGTGTATAGCAAACCTCTTCCATTTTGCTGCATAGCATGCTCTGGTGGTAGGACGTCTTGCTTGCTTAATGATTTCCATGCATTCTGGTGGTAAATCTAAATACCCAAACTCTATGACCTCAGGAGCCAGATCGCTAGGTTCAGTTGTTTGGGATCTGGGTGCATTATTTCTCCATGGTTCTGTGTAAGATGCATGGGTAATAACCTTAGCTTTTGATGTGGTACTTGTGATAGTTGTAGCAGCGTGGTGAACCACGGCTGTCTTGCCCACGTGGGTGCCACTAGTATCATTGTCATTGAGTGTTGCTGTAGTTTCCGAACCAGTAATGGAATTAGTGGTAGAGGAGGGAACGCGTAAGCAAATTTGTTGGACCAATTTATCCACAGTGCATTGCCCTGGGACCTTTGGTGTGGGTACCTGGATGCGAATTCCTTGCATTTTGCGTTCTGATGATTGGCAAACAGATCTATCTCTGGTTGCCCCCATTTTTGGAAGAATGGCTGTAGTATTTGGTCGTGCAGCTCCCATTCGTGTACTTGTTCTGACTGTCTGCTTAGGATGTCTGCTATTTGATTTTGAACTCCTGGTAGGTGTTCCGCTAACAGGTAGATCCTTTGAGGAATGGCCCATCTCCATATGTCCTGTGCTAGTCTGGACAGTTGGAGAGAGTGTGTCCCCCCCCTGTTTTTGAATAGAATACATTGCAGTCATGTTGTCTGTTCTGATCAGGACTGCTTTTCCTGCTATTTGCATTTGGAAAGCTTTTAGTGCTAGAAATATTGCTAATAGTTCTAGGTAGTTGATGTGCAGTTTCTTTTGCTGCACACTCCACTTCCCCTGTACTGTGTATTTGTCCATATGCGCTCCCCATCCGGAGAGCGATGCGTCCGCTGTTATTATCACGTGTGGAATTGGCTCTAGGAACGACCGTCCCTTGGAAATGTTTTCTGTGTTCCACCACTTCAGAGAGCGATACGTCCGGTCGTTTACCAACACCAGATCTGTAATCTGACCTTGAGCCTGATTCCACTGTGTTGCTAGACACTCTTGTAGTGGGAGCATTTGTAGTCTGGCATGTGGTATTAGCAGTATGCAGGAGGACATCATGCCTAATAGTTGCATAAACACTCGTGCTGGTAGTAAGTGTTGTGGTTGAAATCTTTGTATTAACCCGACCATTGTCTGTACTCTGATTGGGTTGGGGTATGCTATTGCCTTCTCTGTGTCTACTGTAGCCCCCAGGTATTGCTGAATCTGGTTTGGTTGCAGGTGTGATTTTTTGTAGTTCACCGTGAACCCTAGGTGGTGCAGCAATTGGATTGTCTTCTGTGTGTTGTGAAGACATTCTTCCTTTGACTTGGCCTTTATTAGCCAATCGTCCAAGTATGGGAAGACATGTATTTGTTGTCTTCTTAGGTGTGCTGCCACCACAGCTAGACATTTTGTGAAAACTCTTGGTGCTGTTGTGACACCGAACGAAAGGACTTTGAACTGATAGTTTTGTCCTTCTAACACAAACCTTAGGTATTTTCTGTGGGCTTTGTGAATTGGGATATGAAAGTAAGCGTCTTTTAGATCCAGTGTAGAAAGAAAGTCCCCTTTCTTCAGTAAAGGGAGTACTTGTTGGAGCGTGACCATGTGGAAATGCTCCGAATTTATGTAAGCATTGAGAGGTCTGAGGTCTAATATTGGTCTTAGGGACCCGTCCTTTTTGGGGATCAGGAAGTATAGAGAGTATACTCCTGTTCCTTGTTGATCCTTTGGGACCTTCTCTATTGCATGCTTTTGTAGAAGTGCTAGCACTTCTTCTCTTAACAATGTCAGATGATCTTGACTCATTGGACGCTGTTTGGGGGGGGATGTTTGGTGGGGTAGCTGTGAGTTCTAGGCAATAACCATGTTGGATAATTTGTCTCACCCACTTGTCTGACGTGATGTTTTCCCAGACAGGTAGGAACTGTGATAGACGTCCCCCGACCGGTGTTATGTGGTCTGGGGGGAGTTCTATGAAGTCACTGTTTTGGTGTTGAGGCGTTGCGGTTATTATTTCCGCGGCCTCTACCCTTATTGTTGTTACCTCTGTAACTGCCTCTTGAATTACCTCTGGGTGATGTTGGTGTGAAAGATGTGGATTGCTGATTCGTTCCTGTGTTCTTTGAGCCCCCTCTATAGGTGGATCTACGAAAGGAACCTCTGTGTGTTGGCTGTTGCAATGCTCCCATTGACTTAGCCGTTTCCGTATCTTTCTTCATTTTTTCTAATGTCTCGTCTGTGCTTGAACCAAACAATGTTTTCTGATCAAATGGTTTGTTCAATAGGGCTGTTTGTACTTCTTGTTTGAATCCTGAGATTCTAAGCCATGCATGCCTTCTTAGCATGACACTGGTGTTAATAGACCTTGCTGCAGTGTCTGCTGCGTCTAATGCACACTTAATGGAAGTATTGGTTATTATTTTACCTTCCTGTATTAATTGATCTGCCTTTTTCTGGTGTTCTTTTGGGAGATGTATGAGAAGTTTTTCTAACTCATCGTAATGTGCCCTGTCGTAACGTGCGAGTAGTGCTTGTGTATTGGCTATACGCCAGCTATTCGCTGCCTGTGATGCTACTCTTTTGCCTGATGCATCTATTAACTTCGACTCTTTATCTGGTGGAGGAGCCTCTCCTGTACATAATGAGTTTGCTCTTTTACGAGCGTTTGAGACCACCAGCGAGTCTAGAGGTACATGCCCTCTAATAAATATTGGGTCCTTTGGAGCCGCTTTGTATTTTTTATCAATTCTCGGGTTTAACACCCTGGCTCTCACTGGGTTTTCGAATATTTCCTCTGTGTGACTAAGAAGACCCTTTAACATAGGAAGAGTACCTGATGTTCTCTGTGCATTAGGTAGAGTCTCTAACAAGAAATCCTCTATTTGAGGTTCTGTGTGCATATCTAGTTTGTGATACTTTGCTGCCCTATTAATGAGCTGCACAAACCCTGTGTTATCATCAGGTGGTGAAGGCTTTGAGGGATATAGCTCTGGGTCGTTGTCCTCATCTGACCCTACATCGTAATTTTCCCATGGGTCCTCCTCATCTGGGATAGTTTAGTCATCCCCCTGAGGTTCTCCCTCCCCTAGATCACTGTCTACATCTGACTGAGGTGTAGCTGGTCTTGGCGTGGAAGGTGTAGGAATATTTGGCCTATTGTGAGGAATAGGAGAAGAGGGTGTAACTCTAGGACGAGGAGAAGCAGGAGGAGTTATGTTCGTCCCCAATGTTCTCTTTTTTGAAGGAAGAGGTTTATCTTCTGACTGTTCACTCTTTCTCTTCTTTGTGACCACTTTCCCAGTTTGTGGATCAATAAACAAGATCTTTTGTTTGGGATCTGTCTGTTGCTCCTGAATCGGTACCGAAGATCCTGGTTCCGAGGGGTGCTTTTGTTTTCAATCGTCAGATCTTGTTGTTTTCGACACCGAATGCCTGCTCGATTCCGACTTTCTTGGTATCGAGTGTCTCTTGGGCGATAAGTCATATTTATGTTTCGACATGGAATGTTTCGATACCGAGCTCTCTTTTGCATGTAGCCTCGGTGCCGAAGTCGATGTCGCCCTTTTCTCGGATCCGACATGGTGGGAGTCCGAGTGTTTCGGTTTCAGTTTCGGTTTCGTTGCCGGGCCCGAGGGCGGGGCGTCGGAAACTTTTTTCAGCGGTTTGACCGGGCCCGAGGGCGGGGTCGTCACCGCACGGGGTCGGTTTTTCGGTAAGGGGACGTCGTCACTCACGGTTTGTTGATCGATGAGTTCTTCGGTCTCCGACTGGTCCCCTTCCGACCCAGACTGTTCTTCTTCTTCCTCGATTTGCTCGTCTCCGAACAACTCTGGGTTCGCTTCCGCCTGCATTCTGGAAACCTCGTGTCTTCGAGCTCGACGATTTCTAATCGTTAGCTTGGAGGAGAATGCTGCACAGGCTTCGCAGTCCCTGGATTCGTGTTCAGGCGATAGACAGAGGTTGCACACCTCGTGTAGGTCCTTGTGTGGGAACTTAGCACCACACGTTGGACATTTTTTGAATGGAGTCCTTTCCATGGACTCCGGGCTTGACTGCGTCGAGAAAGGCCTCCTGTTCTTCGACGTAGGTCCAAGTTTTTCTCTTCGATTTTTAATTTGCAACGCGTCGGAATGGAAATGACCGCGTTCGATAACAATACCGTCGAATTGGAAAGGGAATACGCACCGATAAATCACTTTCTTCTGAAGTTGATCTGGAGCGTCTCGATCCTCATCCGAACCCGATGGCGGAAAAAAAACAATCTAAGGATGGAGCCGATGCCCATGCGCACTACCAACCAAGGGAGGAGTCACCAAGATACAAAAGACTCTCCAAGAGAAAAACAAAGTGCAATCATCCGAGCCCAACACCAGATGGCGATCTATTCATAATGTACCATCTGCAGCCCATATGTTTCGAACAGATTTAGACATCAAATGGGTCGTTCAAACTCTGGCAATATAGCGAAGAAAAACTGATATTGATGTTTAGGAGCCGAAGCCAAAGTGTGTTCATATTTTTCATTTTTTTGTGTGGGAACTACAAGAATAGGCATGCAAAATGGGGTAATAATGCACACACAACAGACACAGAAATCGTTTGCTATTAATCACTCGGGTTTATATGGGACTTCCAAAACCTGCCTTCAGGACAAATATATTGTTTGAGTATTTTTGAGTCTCAGAAACATCCTGGGCACATTCCAAGGGTGTCAGGGATTGCCTCTGTAGGAGTAGGCGTGCTGAGCAGACTGGCTTCAGTCATGAAAGAAGGTCCCACTAACTGAACATCACTACTCGCTTCCTAACACACACCCTCCTCCCGATGACGTGGCGGAGGCTCGGCCGGCTGGGCCAATCCCAGCGCGGGTGGCCCTGGCTGGAGGCGGACGGCTGCTTCCTTCGGCTGGCCGGCCTGAGGAGAGGGAGGGAGACAGGCTGCCACAGAGCGGGAGGGAGGGGCTATCGAGCGACTTTTGTACAATCGTCCCGAGCAGGAAGGCAGGTGCCGGCAGTGCCGGACCAGATTCAGGGGCGTTCCCGGCTTTCGGCTGACGTAGCGTGACGTCGGCAAAAGCCAAAAATTCTCGGGAACGCCCCCGAATATGGTCCGGGATTGACTGACAGAGCAGTCTTTCAATGGCTAGCCTCCATTTATGGAGCTAGCCAATGAAAGACGGGGGCGGATTCCCAGCCCCCATACTATACTCATTAGGATTTTTCCTAGCACATGCGTACTTCGTACGCATTGGCTAGGCAAAAACCTAATAAAGAGTACAGAAGATATGGCTGGTGTTTTGGGGAGACGGGGCTTTCCTGTGAGTAGAAGCACTGTGGCTTGGGTGGCAAGCATTGAGAGGGAATGCACTTTATAAGGCTTATATAGAGTAAATATCATGCACTACTTGACACATTCCTCAAAACTGTCACCACTTACTTGTGCCAAACTCAGCTGTTAATATCCGAATTGTACTGCCACAATATTATGCAGAGCGTTTGTGGGCGAAAAACTTAATTTACAAATAGATAGAAATCGATGGATGGTTCACTGTATATGTGTGGGCATCGGGGGGGTGATGGTGGGATTAAAAAAAGGACTGGGTTTGGCTGGAAACAGAAAGTGGAAAAGAAGGAGAAGAAAAGGAAAGGTCGGTGAGAGGAAGGTTCGGCAGAATAAGGGGTGAAAGGGTAGGGTGAAAGCAGGACGCTGGAGGAGAGAACCTGCTGTGTTTTTATGTGGCACAGAGGAAGTCTGTGCAGATGTCTGCAGAGGCTCAGTTGGGCCTGCACCTGGTGAGCTTCTTCGTCAGGGTTGTGGGGACTCCTGCAGCAACTCCATTGAGGGTCTTACAGAGTGTCCCTAGATGCTGCAGTTGCTCATTTTAGAGCCTGCAGGAGATCAGCTGAGTTACCATCGGAGCTCACATGTGCTACCTCCAGGAGTTCCGTGGGGTCCTACAGGAGCTCGGTTGCACGGTGCATACCTGTAGAAAGAACTCTGTTCAGTGCCTGCAAGACCCCTGTTGAGTTTATGCAGGACCTCTGCTGGGTTCCAGTGAGATCTCTATTAGGTGCTTGAAGACCTCAGTGGGCTGCTTGCACTGGCTCAGAGTGTACCATGTGCAAGCAGCATTAGGTAGCCACAGAAGCTCTTTGGGGTATCTGTTGACACCTAGTGGGGTTTCATTTGGGGCGCTTGCAGTAGTACAGCATACTTCGTGCAGATGCTCAGTGTCATCTCTACAGTAACCAGCACCTCACTTATTCCATAAAGCAGCGTGTTTATTGTTTTTTGCTGCACCTCGAAAGCAGCATGTCTCGGATGCAGTGTAAAGCTCTTTGGTGACCTTTCTTGCGATGTCCATGCTCTACAAAACCTCCAAATCCATGCACAGTGGCAATGTGTATGCATCTGCATTGTAAGAACAAAGATTACTCGCTGATGTTGATGGTATGTTTATTGTAAAGCGTTCTACTACAACTGTTGGCTCAGGTATGCTCCACAAAATTCAAATAAATACCAAAGACATAAGCTAAATTCATGCATCAAAATAAGTAGATCAGATGGCAGGGCTTCACTGGTCATAGGGACACAGAGACCCTTGGTCCTGGTCTGCTGGGATAGCGGGTTTCTTTAAGGGCTTGTTCAGCTAGGCTCTAGTCTAGTCCATCATCCCTAAAAGACCCCCTGATGGAGCAGCACGCAATTTTCTTATAGAGACAGACCTGAATCATTGCTGGAGTGTAAGAATGTTCCAGGGTACCCAGCTATTTGAATATTTAATGGATTCCTTTGAATCTACTCATAAAATATATGTTGTTCAGCAAATCTATATAGGAAGTTGTGCTGTGCACTTAAGGTTCTGTTCCCTTTTTTTAAAGAATAGATCAAAATAGATTACTGGGATAAGAGGTACTAAGAATAACTTCTGGAGAGAGTGGGACTCGGTGACCATGCTAGCTCTTATTGCAATGTAGCTTGGTAGAAAAGTGTCTGCTTTTAGCTATAGTCCAGGTTGATGGGCACCATAGTGAGAAGGTAGACCGGAAGAGTAAAACTTACTTATGCAAATGCATAAACAAGGACCAGTGGATAGCACAGATGCCCTGGGTTCTAATACAGGCAAGGGAAGGAATCTTGTCCATGGTTTGGTAGTGAAATAAAGCCACAATTGCGGTTGAGGAGACACATAGCGCCGGAAGTTCTGCAGTTCAGATATTTTCCGCGGACATTTTTCGTCAGTAAAAGCCTGATGGAATATATCTGAGGAAAAGTGTACGGAATATGGGAATCCCTATAGAAACTTCTGCACAAACACCGATTCTTAATAATATTCCCCTTTCCGTAGGTGAAAACCCACGGTGCCCAAATACAGAACCTGTTACGTAAGTACAATTTTGTATGGTAATTACCGGTACGGCATTACCAACTCACTCGTCTGCACAACATGTTATGAGGGCCTACGTTTTCACACGAAACCTGTAACCTTACCGGCTCTGTGGACCCTGAAACCCGGGAAGTTAGGGATGGCAAATTCTGGGCGTTCCGCGGGCTGTGTGTATCCGTCCCTAATACACAACCCAACCTCCGTGCGGAGAAAGGAGCACGCTAGCAGGAGAATGGGCGCGAAATCTTTGCCAACCTGTTCTTTTTAATGGCAGAAGCGCCTCGTTAGGGGAAATTAGCGGTGCTGTCCACATATTCATTGCACATGCCTCCGAGCAGCGCAGTAACCTCTCATTAATTTGATTGCTGTGTACAATGGGGGGGGGGGGGGGGGCGGGCTTCTGCGGCAGAAAAAGAGAAATAAAACAGGTGAATTAGCATTGCCGCCAGGCAAACCCCGTCGACCCCCCACTGAGGGCATGCTTCAGACGTGAATTTATTTCCTGACTGGAATTACCTCAGGCGGCCCTCGGCGGAGATTATTAACTTGGCTGGGGCTCCCCGCCACGTTGGTTGCCTCCTAGCCCCCAGCGGTGCTGAGTAAACAGTTTTTTCTTTTCAATCTTGGCAAATGGGGGGTCCCCGGCCTGCTGTGTGTGTCCAATCTGTGGTGAATGAGAGGGGACTCCGTCAGGCATCCATGAAAGGAAAGCCCTTATTGTTTCGGTGACACAACCTGGCTAACAACCCTGTTTGAATATGACACGAGGTAAACGGAGGGGGGGGGCGGAAAGGCACGGAGAGCGGGAGGGGGGGTCGGGAACGGCCACACACTGACAGCGGGAGGGGGAGGGGGAGGGGGGGGCGGGAACAGACACAATCGGACAAAGCAACAAACAAAAAAACAAAGCACTCACCTGGACATCTTCTGGCAGATCTCTTGCTTCCTGCTCTCCACTCCTCCTCCCGATGACGTGGCGGAGGCTCGGCCGGCTTGGCCAATCCCAGCGTGGCCCTGGCTGGAGGCGGACGGCTGCTTCCTTCGGCTGGCCGGCCTGAGGAGAGGGAGGGAGACGGGCTGCCACGGAGCGGGAGGGGCTATCGAGCGACTTTGGTACAATCGTCCCGAGCAGGAAGGCAGGTGCCGGCAATGCCGGACCAGATACAGGGGCGTTCCCGGCTTTCGGCTGACGTAGCATGACGTCGCCAAAAGCCAAAAATTCTCGGGAACGCCCCCGAATCTGGTCCGGGATTGACTGACAGAGCCGTCTTTCAATGGCTAGCCTCCATTTATGGAGCTAGCCAATGAAAGACGGGGGCGGATTCCCAGCCCCCATACTATACTCATTAGGATTTTTCTTACCACATGCGTACTTTCGTACGCATTGGCTAGGCAAAACCTAAAAAGGAGTATACTTTATGGATAATAAAACTAGCATTTTAGTTTGTGGTTGGTTGTTTTTTTGTTTTCCCCCGATGTTTAGTATAGCAAACAGTCTACATTTGTTCTTTCTAGTGCTCAACCACATTTAACCTCCCCAAGCCGATAGGGTTTTTTTAAATACACATTTTTTGTTTTAAATAAAGAACTGCAAATGTTTTGCTTAATTGCTTGATGCAAAGTGTAATGTCCTATTTAGTACCGTGGCTCATTGTGGAGAGAAGGAGCAAATAAGTATGGCAAAGCCTCAAGTGACTCACGATGCCCCTCACCACCATAAACAAATCATGAAATAACTGCACATCTGCATATACTTTTTATGCCATGGTATATTTTCATGAGCACTAGCTTTAGCATAAGATAATTAACCAAAACTAGGATGCAAGGGGTTACATTTGTGCAGAATTTTAAAATCAGATTGATGCGACCCCTTTGCCAGTGTAAAGTAACTGTAATATGAAATTTGTGAGTAGTAAAAAGTATTCGTGTCAATTTTGCTGTACTGGGGCAAAAAAAAAAAATCCCCCCCCCAAAAAAAAAATCAACCTCAACTTTTACCTTTGCACTGTACTAATAAATGCGTGAACACAAGTTTATTAATTCAGTTGCCTTCAAAAATGGGTTACCGGGCAACAATTATTTTCATTGTTGTGGCATAAATGTTCTGTATTTGTCCAAGAAAATGCAGCATCACCATCTTAAGGACAATATTTAGAAGAATGTTGGAGTGACACCCCCAATAGGGAAAAACTTTCTTGCAGATAACATGAATAAAATAAAATGCATGTAGGTGTCATCTGCCTAGAGAATATGAAGGTGGAGGAGGCTAATACAATATGCGGCCATGCACTTGGTTGCCTTAATAGGCCTGTTCTGAAATAAATGTATACACAAACTGGGAGGGTGTACACAAACTGGGAGGGTGTACACTAGAACATCCAGAGGCTCCATTATGGTGCTTATCTAGGTTTGATAACCTGAAATAAGAAGCTGTGGAAACCAGGAGGATACAGAGGAGATGCAAAAACCTGGGCCATCTGTATGGGTGGGCCGATTCATGCACTTTGAAGAGGCACATACAAAGCCCAAGTGTGGCACAGAAAATTATTGGTATATGTGCAAATGGCTCACACGGTTACAGACATGCTGTGGTTTCCTCAGCGGCCATCAACATCCTGGATCCTGTGATAATTACGGACTATGGCAAATGGTAAGCATGCAAGATCACTACTGTATGGAGCATTAAGTGATGACGCCTGAGATTCAGGCAGTGATCAAGGCCAGATGAGAACCTGACACAGATTCAACAGTGGCAATAGGCATCTGGTAGTGTTTATTAGGAATTTCTGATAAAAACTCATACAGAAGCGACGCAAAGTGACAGGCAGATTAATCAACGCACTGGCTGATCTTACCCCATTATGTTTATGGAGGATACAAACGAAAAATAAGATAAAGTGTAAATGTTTATAGTTCCATTGGGTAATAGCCTTAAGATAAAACGCCACACACTTGATACAGTCTATGCAGCACTCCTGGATAAATGGTCAAAGGGAGTACTGGAGCAGGCTGTGGCAGAAAAGATGCATGCTAAAACCAAGAAATGACCAAAAACAGGAAACAAGAGGGCTCTCTTGTGAGCCCTAATTAGCTTGTGAAGCGAACGGATTGGCTCCATGACACTGCATCCAGATTATGTAGTGTTTCATACAAGGCCCACTATAGCTTTCCCTCGGTTAGCCAAATTGATCAAGATGTTGGCTGGCTTTTCCTTTGCACAAGTTACTAAAGAAACAAGCTTGTTTTTGTGCCACGTTGTACTTTACACAGAACCTGCATATGATTGTGTCCTTTCTTTTCCTGGGATTTAGTCTGAACACCACACACAAGGTCAAAATATGCCCCTTGTTCTCTCTGGTCAGGCACTACCACCTAGAGACAACATGAGAACGCAGCTGCTGTTTGTCTGGTCATAACTGGGCACAAGAGTTTAAGCAAACACACCGAGTGAGGGGTCGGAGACAAGACTGCTAGGTCAGCTGAGATGTAGAACATCAATATGTGTATGCTAGAGGTAGGGGTCTGCCACCAATCCCAGAGATATTGGATATATAATCATTAAGTTTCGGTAAAAGGAGGACGGGGGGGGGGTTGGCTACTCTGTCTTATAACATGGCAGGGCTTTTTAAGATTATATGGTTTATGGACCATGATAACAGTATTTTAGATAAGCATTTGTTTTCCAATTGTGGCACGAATACTGCATTTTAGAGCAAGTTAGTATAAATAAATAGTCTAAACTTCCTTTCCGTCTCTTGGTTATCTTAAATTGTGGACAAGTACAAGAGAGAGCGAAAGGGTGTGCCCAGTTACCACGATCCCTGAAAAGGTCTAGAGTGTTGTGTTTTGGGGTGCCAATTCACCTGCTTCTTTGGTAAGGTAAAGAAGGCAAATGAGGCACTATAGCTAGTCGGAATCGGGCTCATAGGTACTGAGGTGGTATGGTGAATCAGTCCCTACATGCCGATGTTCTATGGTCCCAAGCATAGTTCGGTTTCTGAGCAGAATTCCTGCAACAATGACCAAGCCACAGAAATGTGAGAGCACTGAAATACAGACTAGACAAAGATAACTATTGGTAAGATGTGTATGAAAAGGAATTGCATACAGATATATTGGTTGGATTACAGATTTATTTGGGACTCCTAGGGATGCCTCTATAACTGTCCATGATACTATGAAAAAAATGGCTTCATTGTTTGTTTTGGAAAACAAAAATAATTTTCAGATTTTATAGTGAGCCTGGTCTCCACACATCCCCCATAACTAAATGTCCGGTAATTCACAAAATCTTCAGGAAAGTCAGTGGTACACTTTGCCGATCTGAGAGTTCGTTACCCTGCCTCCATCTAGTGCAAAATGGATCCCACTTGCTTCCTAACTACACACTTGCATGCTATAAAGATTCATACTATTAGTCACCTGATATTCTAAGTGTATGGTATGACAACAAGGAGTATCAGCGAATGGCCCTGATATGGCACTTTTGCAGAACTTTGGACAGAGAAGCCTGTAGGTTTTTTTCTCACTACCAGGACAGGAAAAAGTACTGCCTAGAACTAGAGGCTATACACAAAATGTATGCTGCCACCACTAAGTTTCTATAACAACAACATGAACATTAATTCCATGTAAAAAAAGATAACATGTTTGGTGCCCTCCTCAAGTTTGTAGAGCCCTGCTCTGGGTCTTCAAAACTTCAAAACTTTAACACATAAAAGGCCTCACTATCGGGGAGGAGCCAAGCTCGACAACGAGATGGCCGCACATTAGCTCGGCTCCGCCGACCTACCTGCCTGAAATCTAATATCCTGTCGATTATCCTGCCCAAAACGGACAACAACTTGCATGCAGAGTTTTGCAGCAACTTACCATCCATCCCGGCGGGTCCGGTGTTCGGTGGATCCACAGCGGTGCCCTCCCGGAAAGTGCGGCCTTCCCGGGGCTGAGACCGGGGCCTCGCCCTTAGCGAGTTGCCGGCGAGACGGTGTCGGCGGCGGCCTCGGGTGGAGGTCTGGGGCCGGCCGGAAGATGCCGATGTGCGAAGAGCCCGGAGGCAAATGAACGCGCCTGGGACACTCGTCCGGTGCTCCAGAGGTGGTGTGCGGCAAGTTGTGGGTTGGGGGCGCCGTTGTTGGTGGCTCCCCCCTTTGTTGCCGTCCGGCCACTCCGGGCTCCTTCGCTTGGTGGCGAAGAAGGACTTTGGTGGAACGATGTCACCGGCGGGTCCCCCTCCATTGTGACCACTATTTCAGTGCGGTGGGTGCTGCTTGAGCGATTGAGGGGGGTCCCGCCGGGGTTCTGCTGTTGAGCTCACCCTTGGAAACTAATCCGGAAAGACGGCGTAACTATCGCAAAATGGCAGCTGCTGCCATGTTTTGTACAGGGTCCTGGGATGCCGATTTCTTGCCCTTGCATTCCTCCTGGGCTTGTACTGGTGAGCTCGAACCCACGGTGAGAGACGTCCTGCAAGCTTTGAGGTCCTGGAGGTCGACCTTGATCCGGGATTCCTGCGTGCAGAGGGAAGTAATGGCCGCCATTCCTCCCGGGCCAGCTTCGGAGGATGCGGATGGGTCCGGTGCTGTCGTTGATTGTTCCCCGCTTCCTGGCTGGGGAGGCGATGGTCCTACTCATGAACGGTTGGAACCGCTGGAGTTCACTGACATTGGTATACACGGTTGCTGTGAACAGTATCTGCATTGCCCATGTGAGAGGGGATCCTCTAGGCTGCTTCCGTTTATACTCCAGCAACTTTTCCATGACCTCTCTTCATCAATATGTCCTATGCCCACTGGATCTACGTACATAGCGACGATGGCCAAGAAGGGACTAGGATGAACCCGGTTCTTTTCGGAGGACTGATTGGTATTTGGAGTTATGGACTGCCTTACATTATGATACTTTGTTGACTCCTTCATATTGGCGTGTGGCTGAATACTTGCTGGTTTAGTTTTGGGCATCACTCATGGCGTATGCGGGCGGGGGCCGTACCACATGCCAATGGTTCCTCTCCCCAGGCCCCTTCTTTCTCTCTTTCCTTTTCCGTTTCCCTATATTCTCTCTTTCTATATTTCGGGTTCATTATTAGGGCGACAGGCACGCTGCTGGGGGGGTAGGCCGTAGCCTTCTGCAGGGGTGCATGGTGGGATGGGTGGAGTAGGGTCTATTAGGTAGTTCTTTGTTTATATGGCTCTTTTGTATCCTTTCCTTGGGTCTCCACGACTGTTTGTAACCCCTTGGGGTGAGTTACTGTGAGAGGAGGAATAGGTATTTTACGGCACATGATACTCATGGGACTGTTTCCCCCTGATTTATTGCTCCGCCCCCAAGCACGTTCGCTATTTGTATTATTGCTCGCCATTATTCTTGAGGGGCGGGTACAATAACGTGGAGTCCCCCTACTTCTTTTCTTCTTTGGTTTTCTCGTTTTCTTATCTCTGGGGTTGCAATGTATAGTGATTGCAGCCTGTTTCCCTGATGGTTTTTATTACTGCGGAATTGCTGTTCAGTTAGTCTCTGGGTACATGTGGTTGGGCGTAGACACTACCATTGTGGAATTATAAGCAGACCTATGTTTTGCATTCTATGGACCTGTCTGATTATTACTTTTTTGTTGTACTGCAACGACACAGTTGGACTATTCCCCGCCAGTACTCCAGGTTGCTATCTATACGTCCGATCCTTTATTCTTTAAATATATAAAATTAACCTCCTCTAATCCTGTGTCGAGTGGTTCTAGTTGGCCGACAATATTTACTTGCTGCGCTTGATAAATACGTCTAACCACTCTGTGCCTTTAATTCCAGTTTTGCTCCGTGGCCGGCCCCCGGGTTGTAGGCCCGTATTTGTATGCATCCATTTTCTCAAATAAAGGTTTTCAAAAAAATAAAAAATAAAAAAAAAAAAGGCCTCACTATCATGCATTATTGTAGCATGTACTGGGTACTACAAATCAAAAATACTGTGGATGCTGGTTGAATAGTTCAGGGCAAGATTACATGCTGGTCAAACTACGCAAGGGACCTTCCTGTCCAAACGGCTGATTTTCAAAATGGAAGCAATAGTGAACGCATTTAAAATGAAAAACTGAGGAACAGCTAGACTCTTTCTTCAGATTTGGAACTTTCCAGGGGAACATGCAACCTTTCTTTGTGCCTTAGAAACACTAATACTCCATCCACCATATTATGAGATATGTAGCATGTGAGTAGTGAGAATGGAGATCGCAGGTCATTTTATTTTTGAGTTCACAAATTTTTATTGGGAGTTTAAGAGATGATCAGCATGTAAAACAATCGTAAGTGCAAAGTAAATATTACATGAAGGAAATAATAAAGAGTACATGGTGGAGGTGAGATCAAAGAAACTGGTGAAAGTGCACATAATTATACATACATAAATTAAATATAAGAAATCATACAAATAAATAAGATACAATGGCGTTGCAACAGTTCAATGATATGAAGGTAAGTCAGCAAGCAGGCCTACAGGATATATACAAGATCGCAGGTCATTTTAAAGAGGGTTTAATAAACATTACACACAACCCGATTAAACTGTAACATTGACAACCAATATTAATGCTTTTTAAACAATTCCTCATTTCCAATTAGCCACTGTGGTTGATCACCATTGCAAATATGAACAATCAACTGCGAGGGCCATGGGTCCGATAAAAGATTTTAATGTTAAACAGAAGAACTGATCGGCATACTTAAACCCTCCCTTTGCAATGATGCACTGAAAATATTATAATCTGTAAACAGGGCACAACGCAATCACAATTTGCCATAGGGCAAATGGTGAGCACTACATCAGCAATAAACGTCATTCGTTCTGTCTATTAGCAGCAAAGCAAGTTCACTTATGTTTAAAGCTCCTAATTTTCTAATTTTACAGATAAATAAATACAGGAAGAAAAGCATCTGTTTTCCTTTCTGTATTTATTTTTTTAAATGAGGATATAACGGGATTATTATTTTTTTGAGTGATTCTAAATGCAGTCCGCTATGGGTGCCAGGCCAATAGCTTTGTGGACTGATAGTAAGGGAAAGAGGAATAAACAAAATAATAAAATAAAAGTTTCTGAATGAGGCTTTACAGCTGCATGTGTGCGCAAGGTCGATTTTGAAATGTGCATATTTTCTAGTGTATTGACATAATTGAAACCTGTCATGCATTCATGAATATACATTTATTGGTTTTATAAATGTGGAAATAGTTTATCTAGATCTACTTAGAGTTATGTGGATAAGTTAAACAAATGGAATTACCCAAAAATAAATATGTATAAAAATAGTTGGAAATGTCAAAAACCAAATGCCGTAATACTGGAAGCACTACGTCTTCTTGAATCCTTACTATCTATACTAGAAGATTTAAAAGCGTAATCACATGCTAAACTTGGTGTTCCGCAGCATACACATTTCCTGAGGGAGAATCTTACAGGAGTCGCAACATGGACCTCTCATGGTAGGGTGGCCAGATATCGCGAAAGAAAAACAAGGATAGAACAGACCTATATAGTAGGACTAGAACTTTTAGTCTTAGACTTCTATGTCTGGACTGTTCCGGTATTTGTGTGTGTGTGTGTGTGTGTGTGTGTGTGTATATATATATATATATATATATATATATATATATATATATATATATATATATATATATATATATATATATATATATATATATATATATATATCAAGAATTCGTCTGCAGTAAGTCAGCCCAAAAGGATGTATTAAATAACCTGATTTTATTCCATAAAAGAAACGGCTTTCACTCTCAGCACAGGAGCTTCACGTCATCCATCCTGAGTGGCCCGACGCGTTTCATGCCTAACAGCATTTCATCAGGGGCAGCAGGTGAGGAAAGGAATCACAGCTCCACAATGTTCAAAGGCATTTAAATTAAAGTCCCCGCCCAAAAGGGCGTGCCACTCCCGTGGCTTCCTGGATCTTGTAGTGCCTCCGCATTACCTTACAGTTAGGTGTTGCTGTAAATCCCTCAATGTCCAACATTAAAACCCCAGTGGGTTGCGATAGTCATCCTGTGCATCTGCAAAAGCACATGGTACATTTCTTCGTACAGGTACATCCGTCCCATTGTGCGACGTACTTAAACATCACACGGGGTCTTCACTGGTCGTGTAGCAGGGCTGACTTGCGGCTCAGACTGCGCCGCTCAACATCTAACAAGAGTTCGTCTGCAGTAAGTCAGCTCAAAAGGATGTATTAAATAACCTGATTTTATTCCATAAAAGAAACGGCAGTGGGTTGCGATAGTCATCCTGTGCATCTTCAAAAGCTCCTGTGCTGAGAGTGAAAGCAGTTTCTTTTATGGAATAAAATCAGGTTATTTAATACATCCTTTTGGGCTGACTTACTGCAGACGAACTCTTGTTAGATATATATATATATTGTGCAGGAGGTGTGTGTGTATATATATCGCGGGGGTGTACACTGATAAAACCAAAGGTTAAACAGGGACGATACAATAAGGTTCAGATTTTACACACAAAAAAATAGAAATTCAGCAGTTAGTAACTAACTCGTGCCCCATGCACAGCGGTCATCAATTTTACTTCAAATGTTGCAGTGTTATTAACAATGATGTCATAGAAAAGGTCATCAGTAATGTAATATTTTAGGTAATTAGTAGTACATGGCAAGGGTGCGAGTTATAGATACCGTAGTGAATGAGTTCTAGCTAATTGAGATAACTACAACTGCTGAATTTCTATGGTTTTCCTTATGTAAAATCTGAACCAAACTATAATGTACCTTTAACCTTTGTTTTTTTCAGTGAATTGTCCCCAAAAATGTATTCTATTTTCCAACTACAATGTCCCTGTAACACCTGCTTTTGTGAGTGTGAATGGATGTGGGTCTGTAAGTGGCTTGCGGGTGTGCTAATCGGTGTGCGAGTGTGGGAATGGTTGTGCGATTGGCTGTGTGGGTCTGTTAGTTGGTATACGATAGGCTGTTTGGGTGAGTGGTTGTGTGGATGTGAGAGTAGGTGTATAAGTGGCTGTGTAGGTGTATAAGTGGCAGTGTGAGTGGTTTGTGGGTCTTAGTGGGTATGTGAGTGGCTGTATGGGTCTGTGCGAGTGGTAGTGGTTTTGTGGGGCTGTGCAAGTGAATGCTAGCGGATGTGTGAATTTTTGAGTACTTGTGTGGGTGGGTGGGTGTGTTTTGTGGGGGGGTTTGTGAGCTGTTGTCTGGGTGTGCAAGTGAGTGGATGTGCGAGTGACTGTGGGTCTGCACGGGTGTGCCTGCATAAGTGGGTGTTTGAGAGGGTAAATGTGTGTTTTTATAATTGGGGTCTAGACCCACCACAGATTTACCAGGGGCAGCCCTGAGCCCTGAGCCCTGCACACAAAAAACAAAAATACACGTTACCCACATTTTCATCTCCATGAGGATTCCCTCACGGACCCCTCCATCAGTCCCATGGGGTCAAGATAAGTATCCTAACTGCTTATATCTTAGTTCTACTTTACTCCTCCCTCAGCTCAAAGCACAGTATTCTTCAACAACCTAACAAATACCAACCCCTGTGATATCGCTTTCAGGGCCCAAATTCACCATGGCAAGAACCCGGCAATCAGCACTCCCAACAAAGCGTGGCATAGCCTGAGTGGCAGGGAGTGCAGAGAGTGAGCAGGGCTCAACACAATATTTATTTATTTATTAAATTTGTAAAGCGCTACAGCTACCCAAACGGGCTTCCCGGCGCTAATTGTCACAAGTCACCTGACACCCATGAAAAGAAAGAATCTACTGGTTGAAGAGCCAGGTCTTAACAGCTCTTCGAAAGCAAACAGTTGACCTCCGCACGGACAGCCAGCGGGAGAGAATTCCAGTCTGGGTCCCAAGTTGGCGAATGCACCGCCCCCATTCTGGACAACCTATACTTAGGAGCACAGAATAAGGGTTGAGAGGAGGAACGGAGCAAGCGTGAAGGAGAATAGGGCTTAACAAGTGACTGAAGATAGAGGGGAGCCACACCCATCTTAATCTTGTGCATGTAGCATAGCGCCTTGAACTTTATACGGCTTTCCACACGGAGCCAATGAAGTTCCCTCAGGCGTTCTGTAATGTGGTCTGATTTACGACATCCACAAAGGAGTCGCGCGGCCGCATTTTGAACCAATTGGAGACGGCTGGTGACCGCCTTGGCGGACCCCAGATAGAGTACGTTGCCATAGTCCAATCTGGAGGTCACCAAGGCATCAACCACGGATCTCTGAGTGTCCGAGGGGAGCATCCAAACTTTTTTTCCAAGCCACTGTAAGATGGTAAAGCAGGTGGCAGACACTCTGTTGGCTTGGTCCCTCATAGATAGCCCCCTATCAATAATCACTCCAAGATTACGTACAGATGCAGACGGAACTGGCAGTGCTCCCATAGCTGAAGGCCAATGACTCGGACTCCAAAGATCAGGTTTATTGTCCAAGACCAAAACCTCCGTCTTCCCACAATACAGCAAGAGGGAAGCAAAGATAAGGTCATGCCGCCCCCACACCCTTGGGAGAACTGTGAATAGGAGGAAACCAGAGGGGCAGGAGGGGATTTGATGAACAAGACTGGCTGGCAATAAGAAGTGGACCGAATCATCACAGAGGTGAAGCGGGAGACCAAAGTCCGCACCTAGCACACTGGAGGTATCAGCTAGCCTGGGCGGGAAGGGGCAGGAACTATCCCACTTAACCTCACTGGCAGACTGGGACCCTGGATAAAGTGAGTGGAATACGAGCCTGAGCCAATTGCCCTGGGCCCAAACTGGGAGCTTGTGTTGGAGGAGAGGGGAGTGGGTATTGCCTGCAAATAGGGCACAGACAAGCTTGTGAACCAAGATCTCTGTATTTTGCCTGAAGAAGGGAACAGCCAAGGAACCAAGAGAGGAACAGGCGGGCTACAAATTAGGAACAGTCAAAAGGCCAGACTAGTATGCTCCCAAAAAAGCCCAATATGAGTGGGCAGGGGCACTGAAGGACTGATCTGCTGCTTAATAAGAAGGCAACACGTTGAAAGGCAAACATCGTGGGCCAAGGCAACAAACCAGAATTGCAAAAGGGTAAAAAATAACCAAATAAATACATTTTAAAACACTGTGTTCCACCTGAACTCTGATTCTTTGGCCACATTACAGACAGCACTCGTGTTGGTCCCCTTCGGTGAATCAGAAGCAGCGACAGAGGACATACTCCAATGATGAATAAATAGTAAACAAGCACCCTCTTACGGCCCTCTCTTAAAACTCTTCCGATTAAACTGTAGCTCCCTTCCCAAACACTCAGTCGAACTTGCTCTCCTAATAGAAGACCTTAAACTATATGCACTATTTCTCACTGAAACCTGGTTACAGGATGAAGCGGACCCAGCTCGCACTCAGACCCTTCCACCAGAGTACATAATACAAAGAGTGGATCGTAAAACTGGAAAAGGCGGGGGGGTCTAGCGATAATTTCTAAAGACAATTGTTGTTGTCAGCTTTCTACTGAGGGGCTGCCAGACTGTGAAAGTATGAACTTTTCCCAGAAATTCTCCCCTACTAGGACTCTCTGGCCTACTACTCTATCCCCCCCCCCCCCCCATGTAAAGGGTCATCTCCTGGACCCTGTGCACGGAATCTTTCGGTTGGCCCCCTCTCCCCTCCCTTGGACCGGCCATTCATTAATTCCTTTGATCTGGGAAACGGTTGTCGCCATTCCCCCTCAGAGCGTCTCTCCTACGCTAGAAAGGAAATGGTCAAACCTCTCAGTTAGCCAATGGACTAATTTCCTGGCGAATACCACACCATCCTCTGGTTTTGATCCTGAGAGGGTAAATGACAACTTCAAATCTTTGGATCGAAAGCTCTCTGGATACATTACTTCTCAAAAGATCTTTCAATAAGAGATCCAAATTAAAATCAGCTCTGTGGTTTTCCCCCAAACTAAGGGAGCTCAAACAAATCTGCAGGAAGTTTGAAAGGAGTTGGAGACAGAATCCAACAGGAGAGGAAAAATGTTCACGGAAAGGCAATCAGGAAATACAAGACAGAAATTAAAATCGCCCAGTCCTCTTTTTATGAAGATCAGTGCAGCCACTAATGCTCCAAGAGAGGTCATTCAAATTGCTAAATCCCTTGTCACCATACCACAGAAAACTCCCAACTCAGAGGATGCACTAGTTCGATGTAACAACCTAGCCGAATATTTCCACCCAAAAATCCACCTGATTAGCCAATCCTTTCCTCCCCACCAGACTGAGCCCATCACGTCGAGCACCGGGATCGCTTCTCCCGACCTACAATGCAGAGGTTGCAGAGGTTCCCTAATTAAACGAGGTCTCCCTGAATGCACTCATCCTTAGGGTCACCTCGGGTTCTCCCATGGACCCTGCCCCCGCAGCATCTCTCCTTAGTTACCGATGTCATCCGCACAGTAATTCACAACATCTTAATTGCCTCCATCTCCTCTGGTTCGGATGAGGATCGAGACGCTCCAGATCAACTTCAGAAGAAAGTGATTTATCGGCGCGTATTCCCTTTCCAATTCGACGGTATTGTTATCGAACGCGTTCATTTCCATTCCGACGCGTTGCAAATTCAAAATCGAAGAGAAAAACTTGGATCTACGTCGAAGAACAGGAGGCCTTTCGACGCAGTCAAGCCCGGAGTCCATGGAAAGGACTCCATTCAAAAAATGTCCAACGTGTGGTGCTAAGTTCCCACACAAGGACCTACACGAGGTGTGCAACCTCTGTCTATCGCCTGAACACGAATCCAGGGACTGCGAAGCCTGTGCAGCATTCTCCTCCAAGCTAACGATTAGAAATAGTCGAGCTCGAAGACACGAGGTTTCCAGAATGCAGGCGGAAGCGATCCCGGAGTTGTTCGGAGACGAGCAAATCGAGGAAGAAGAACAGTCGGGGTCGGAAGGGGACCAGTCGGAGATTGAAGAACTCATCGAGCAACAAACCGTGAGTGACGACGTCCCCTTACCGAAAAACCGACCCCGTGCGGTAACGACCCCGCCCTCGGGCCCGGTCAAACCGCTGAAAAAAGTTTCCGACGCCCCGCCCTCGGGCCCGGCAACGAAACCGAAACTGAAACCCTCGGACTCCCACCATGTCGGATCCGAGAAAAGGGCGACATCGACTTCAGCACCGAGGCTACATGCAAAGGAGAGCTCGGTATCGAAACATTCCATGTCGAAACATAAATATGACTTATCGCCCAAGAGACACTCGATACCAAGAAAGTCGGAATCGAGCAGGCATTCGGTGTCGAAAACAACAAGATCTGACGATCGAAAACAAAAGCACCTCTCGGAACCAGGACCTTCGGTACCGATTCAGGAGCAACAGACAGATCCCAAACAAAAGATCTTGTTTATTGATCCACAAACTGGGAAAGTGGTCACGAAGAAGAGAAAGAGTGAACAGTCAGAAGATAAACCTCTTCCTTCAAAAAAGAGAACAATGGGGACGAATATAACTCCTCCTGCTTCTCCTCGTCCTAGAGTCACACCCTCTTCTCCTAATCCTCACAATAGGTCAAATATTCCTACACCTTCCACACCAAGACCAGCTACACCTCAGTCAGATGTAGACAGTGATCTAGGGGAGGGAGAACCTCAGGGGGATGACGAAACTATCCCAGATGAGGAGGACCCATGGGAAAATTATGATGTAGGGTCAGATGAGGACAACGACCCAGAGCTATATCCCTCAAAGCCTTCACCACCTGATGATAACACAGGTTTTGTGCAGCTCATTAATAGGGCAGCAAAATATCATAAACTAGATATGCACACAGAACCTCAAATAGAGGATTTCTTGTTAGAGACTCTACCTAATGCACAGAGAACATCAGGTACTCTTCCTATGTTAAAGGGTCTTCTTAGTCACACAGAGGAAATATTCGAAAACCCAGTGAGAGCCAGGGTGTTAAACCCGAGAATTGATAAAAAATACAAAGCGGCTCCAAAGGACCCAATATTTATTAGAGGGCATGTACCTCTAGACTCGCTGGTGGTCTCAAACGCTCGTAAAAGAGCAAACTCATTATCTATAGGAGAGGCTCCTCCACCAGATAAAGAGTCGAAGGTAATAAATGCATCAGGCAAAAGAGTAGCATCACAGGCAGCGAATAGCTGGCGTATAGCCAATACACAAGCACTACTCGCACGTTACGACAGGGCACATTACGATGAGTTAGAAAAACTTCTCATACATCTCCCAAAAGAACACCAGAAAAAGGCAGATCAATTAATACAGGAAGGTAAAATAATAACCAATACTTCCATTAAGTGTGCATTAGACGCAGCAGACACTGCAGCAAGGTCTATTAACACCAGTGTCATGCTAAGAAGGCATGCATGGCTTAGAATCTCAGGATTCAAACAAGAAGTACAAACAGCCCTATTGAACAAACCATTTGATCAGAAGACATTGTTTGGTTCAAGCACAGACGAGACATTAGAAAAAATGAAGAAAGATACGGAAACGGCTAAGTCAATGGGAGCATTGCAACAGCCAACACACAGAGGTTCCTTTCGTAGATCCACCTATAGAGGGGGCTCAAAGAACACAGGAACGAATCAGCAATCCACATCTTTCACACCAACATCACCCAGAGGTAATTCAAGAGGCAGTTACAGAGGTAACAACAATAAGGGTAGAGGCCGCGGAAATAATAACAACCGCAACGCCTCAACACCAAAACAGTGACTTCATAGAACTCCCCCCAGACCACATAACACCGGTCGGGGGACGTCTATCACAGTTCCTACCTGTCTGGGAAAACATCACGTCAGACAAGTGGGTGAGACAAATTATCCAACATGGTTATTGCCTAGAACTCACAGCTACCCCACCAAACATCCCCCCCAAACAGCGTCCAATGAGTCAAGATCATCTGACATTGTTAAGAGAAGAAGTGCTAGCACTTCTACAAAAGCATGCAATAGAGAAGGTCCCAAAAGATCAACAAGGAACAGGAGTATACTCTCTATACTTCCTGATCCCCAAAAAGGACGGGTCCCTAAGACCAATATTAGACCTCAGACCTCTCAATGCTTACATAAATTCGGAGCATTTCCACATGGTCACGCTCAAACAAGTACTCCCTTTACTGAAGAAAGGGGACTTTCTTTCTACACTGGATCTAAAAGACGCTTACTTTCATATCCCAATTCACAAAGCCCACAGAAAATACCTAAGGTTTGTGTTAGAAGGACAACACTATCAGTTCAAAGTCCTTTCGTTCGGTGTCACAACAGCACCAAGAGTTTTCACAAAATGTCTAGCTGTGGTGGCAGCACACCTAAGAAGACAACAAATACATGTCTTCCCATACTTGGACGATTGGCTAATAAAGGCCAAGTCAAAGGAAGAATGTCTTCACAACACACAGAAGACAATCCAATTGCTGCACCAACTAGGGTTCACGGTGAACTACAAAAAATCACACCTGCAACCAAACCAGATTCAGCAATACCTGGGGGCTACAGTAGACACAGAGAAGGCAATAGCATACCCCAACCCAATCAGAGTACAGACAATGGTCAGGTTAATACAAAGATTTCAACCACAACACTTACTACCAGCACGAGTGTTTATGCAACTATTAGGCATGATGTCCTCCTGCATACTGCTAATACCACATGCCAGACTACAAATGCTCCCACTACAAGAGTGTCTAGCGACACAGTGGAATCAGGCTCAAGGTCAGATTACAGATCTGGTGTTGGTAAACGACCGGACGTATCGCTCTCTGAAGTGGTGGAACACAGAAAACATTTCCAAGGGACGGTCGTTCCTAGAGCCAATTCCACAAGTGATAATAACAGCGGACGCATCGCTCTCCGGATGGGGAGCGCATATGGACAGATACACAGTACAGGGGAAGTGGAGTGTGCAGCAAAAGAAACTGCACATCAAATACCTAGAACTATTAGCAATATTTCTAGCACTAAAAGCTTTCCAAATGCAAATAGCAGGAAAAGCAGTCCTGATCAGAACAGACAACATGACTGCAATGTATTATATTCAAAAACAGGGGGGGACACACTCTCTCCAACTGTCCAGACTAGCACAGGACATATGGAGATGGGCCATTCCTCAAAAGATCTACCTGTTAGCGGAACACCTACCAGGAGTTCAAAATCAAATAGCAGACATCCTAAGCAGACAGTCAGAACAAGTACACGAATGGGAGCTGCACGACCAAATACTACAGCCATTCTTCCAAAAATGGGGGCAACCAGAGATAGATCTGTTTGCCAATCATCAGAACGCAAAATGCAAAGAATTCGCATCCAGGTACCCACACCAAAGGTCCCAGGGCAATGCACTGTGGATAAATTGGTCCAACAAATTTGCTTACGCGTTCCCTCCTCTACCACTAATTCCATTACTGGTTCGGAAACTACAGCAACACTCAATGACAATGATACTAGTGGCACCCACGTGGGCAAGACAGCCGTGGTTCACCACGCTGCTACAACTCTCACAAGTACCACATCAAAAGCTAAGGTTATTACCCATGCATCTTACACAGAACCATGGAGAAATAATGCACCCAGATCCCAAACAACTGAACCTAGCGATCTGGCTCCTGAGGTCATAGAGTTTGGGTATTTAGATTTACCACCAGAATGCATGGAAATCATTAAACAAGCAAGACGTCTTACCACCAGAGCATGCTATGCAGCAAAATGGAAGAGGTTTGCTATACACTGTAACAGTAAGAACATCAACCCTCTGGACGCATCCACTAAACAAATCATTTGCTATTTATTACACTTACAGCAATGTAACCTAGCATATACCTCTATCAGAGTTCATCTCGCAGCCATAGCGGCGTACCTACAAAACAGGCAACATCGGTCACTGTTTAAAGTACCAGCAATTAAAGATTTCATGGAAGGACTCAAAAGAGTCATTCCACCAAGAACACCACCTTCCCCAGTCTGGAATCTCAACATAGTGCTTACCAGACTAATGGGGCCACCCTTTGAACCTATGCATAGGTGTGAAATACAATTCCTCACATGGAAGGTGGCCTTCCTCATAGCTATCACGTCACTTAGAAGAGTAAGTGAACTGCAGGCTTTTACGATTCAAGAACCATTTATGCAGCTACACCAAAATAAAGTGGTTCTTAGAACAAACCCAAAATTCTTACCGAAGGTCATTTCAGCATTCCACATCAATCATTCAGTGGAATTACCGGTTTTCTTTCCAAAACCACAAACAGTAGCTGAAAGAGCCCTACATACACTGGACGTTAGAAGGGCCATATTGTACTATATAGAAAGAACACAAACTTTCAGAAAGACAAAACAGCTATTTGTTGCGTTTTCTCCTACACATAAAGGCAATCCCATCTCCAAAGCGGGCATTGCCAGATGGATTGTAAAATGCATTCAAATATGCTACTTAAAGGCAAAGAGAACATTAACTGTTCCTCCTAGAGCTCACTCTACACGTAAACTAGGAGCATCTATGGCATTTCTGGGAAACATTCCACTAGATGACATATGCAAAGCGGCTACCTGGGTTACACCGCACACCTTCACAAAACACTATTGTGTAAATGTGCACACAAATGGTTTTTTTTGCAATTACTAGAGAGAAAACTGAAACAGAGCAGGGAAATGGGCACTGTGAATGTGATTGGTCACCTTCAGCAGTATGTTGCTGCAGCAAAACATTTAAAGAGGTGATAATGCTGCCCAGAAAATGCAAACATCCCTATTTGATGGGGCGGACTTCTGTCTGTATCAGTAAATAAACCCCTTAAAACTCAATGCAATTCAAACAGGGTGGAAAGAATCTTTTTTTTTTCCCCAATACAAAATTTGTGTATATATCACTGGCAGTGTTTCGATTGCAGTATCTTTCAACAAGGCTATTGTAAAATTAAAAATACCACTGACAAGTTGACTTCTCAAGTTCTAATGTTTATATTTCAAAGTACCAGTTAGGCTGCACTGGCAGGTCAATATACAGTATGGTATACTCTGCTGCAGTGCTGCTTTTTAGGTCTCGCCTGCGTTGCAGCGCGTGCGCTACATCGCCTTGGCGAGATCTTTTGTGGTTGCTTTTGTGTCCGGCTTCTCTGGAAGCGGGGTTGGTGTCAGCCCTGTCGCCCTTAGGCCCTG
Source organism: Lissotriton vulgaris (assembly GCF_964263255.1). NCBI lineage: Eukaryota > Metazoa > Chordata > Amphibia > Caudata > Salamandridae > Lissotriton > Lissotriton vulgaris. Next base: position 428,174,362 of record NC_141693.1, read on the forward strand.
CCCACTCTGCGAGGCTGTCTTCCGGCTCACATGGTGACTTTCACTTTGCCGAACGCTGTTGCAGGCAGAACGAAATCACAGTGAGACAGATACAGAGCACTTCAAGCACGGCATTCTTGATGCCACGCTTTAAAATTATTGCTGGTTTAATTATTTTGCAGAGCGCTTGTTGTTGGCGTGGTTGTCCACATACACGAAGCGCGCAATCGAGAGAGACTCGGAACCTAGATGACGCAGCCAACTAAGTCTGAAAGATGACGCAGCGGCTCGGCCACGCGCGACGCAGAGCAGCCGATGCTGGGGGATGTGACAGCTTTGGTTTCGTTTTGCTGGAACCAAACCAGCAGGCTACAAGGGAGGTAGCAACCTATGATACAACAGGACCACGGTTGGGCCAAGCTGCAGGGTGTCGAGGGCTGTGCTGCCTTGGCTTGGTGCGACGGCGCCATGTCCTGCTCCCTGTTGGAGTGTTGTCACTTTCAGGACATTCGCCAGGTGCGGGACTTCTTATGTCGCCATCTACGAGAGCCAGAGTGCAACCAGCGAGAAAGCGGAGAGTGGAGGACTTGCAGGGTACTTCGAGAGCAGGGACCTGGGCCGCAACATAACATTGTCTGTAGCAACATTGACCTTGCACCGAACACCGGGCATGGGCAGCAGCAGTGGAGTGCGATGACTGACCACAGCCATAACCCTAGAGCTGCACTGGTATCCATCTTCCTAGAATACTAGCACCATAACCTCTGTCACTGATATAAATCCTGCTCATAACGACCCCTAGACCATAATAATGCGCACTGCCGAACTAATAGAGTGATTTGTGGCCACAAAAACCTCCTGGCTTAAGCTAAGCATGTGTGTTGACATTGCAAATAATAATGCCTTTTATTATTGTTTTGTTTTTAAAACATAAATAAAAGGCATTGTTATTTACAATGCCAATAGATGAAACTGCGAAACCTTTGCATTGCAAATGCTTTTTAATGGACAGGGGTGCTCCATAGGCCGCTTTTGAGTGAACACATGGTAAGCCTGAATCAGAAATCAGTGTAAGAGATGTGCTAACATATGAACCGCACCTTTCATTACATACGTGTGTACTTTTAGACTTGCTTTCTGTTCAGCGCAATTTTTTAGATGGTGCATCCAACTAAATGTGTTTCTCTCAAAAGGACAGCAATACTAAAGTGGCCTTCCTGTACTTCAGTGCTAGAAAAAAAATATTGACGTGTTGGACAACATTTGGAAGAGGAGCTGGCACATGAATAGAGGTTTAGTCAACTATATTAAAACATCAAAAGCACTAAACCGTTTCACAGAATTAGCAACATTTTCCATCAATCTCATAATATAATGCATCATTTCACTGTTTTGCCACAATTGGCCGACCCTGTTAAATTTTGACCTCCAACTTCCACATAATTGTGGTGGCCCTTATTTTGTGGTACAAAATCTATGCGTTCCAAGCTTCCATTGTATTTCACTTAGCCCGTTTATCTGACTCAAAGGGGACTATTTGAAACTCTGAAAAAGCCAGAACCTCTTAATTTCCAGAAGGATAATCAGTGTTGGACTGCAGCTGTCCACCATATCTAACTTTTTGCTGTAGGCTTTGTTATCCTATACAAAGCTCAGCCCTCCCTTCACAGAGCTCTTTAAATAAACAAGCAGGCAACTTGTGCTAGAAAAACGGGAAATGCATTTTTTTAATCTAGGTTTATTAATTTTATGTAAAAAAACAATGCATTTAATTTATCTTATAAAGGTCCCAAAGGCGAGACCTATTGGATATGCCAATGCTTGTTTTGGGAGGTCATAGCAGCAGTGGGAGGCTTGGGATGAGTGAAAAGGGAAGAGTCAGAGTGAAGAGTTTAGAAAGGCTTTTTTTAGGAAATCAGTATAGTAAAAGGTGTCAGATGGTGCAAGGAGGGGTAGAGTAGGGGAGAGTCTAGAAAGGGCTATTTTGGGGGTCACAATAGTGGTATGGGGTTTAAGATGAATGAGAGAGTGGATGTAGGGGATATATTGATAGAGCTATAGGGTGAGAAAAAGGGTAGTGCATTGGAAAGAGTAGTAGAAAGAGGTTTGAGATGAGTCCAAGAGTTGAGGTAGAAGATCTATTCAGAGAGGTATACGGTGAGAAATAGAGTAGTGCATTGGATATGCTGAATTAGAAGTAAGTAATAAATATATAGATCTAGAAGTACATGGAACGTTTATAGATGCACAAAGGAAGTAAGTAGATGTAGATTCATCATTGTGATAGAGGTATAGGATGAGAAATAATGTAGTGCACTGAATATGCATTTTTTGGGGGAAGAAAAAGTAATAAATACATTGTTCAATGTACATGAAAGGTACATAGAAAGTAGGTAGATGTAGATTCATCATTATGATAGAGGTATAGGATGAGAAATAGGGTAGTGCACTGAATATGCATTTTTGGGGGGAAGAAAAGTAATAAATACATTGTTCAATGTACATGGAAGGTACATAGATGCATAAAGGAAGTAAGTATAAGTAGATTAAAGATGCATTCAATAAACTCTGGTTTTCAAGTGTTCTTGATTTTTTTTTAAACATAAATATTCGTCATTTGTATACAAAGCAATACATATATATAGGTACCTATCTATAGTACAAATAAATGCTTGTATACAGAGGGATATGCTGTATATTTCTGCTAGTGTATGTTGCCTATGTGGGGGAGAGCCAATTCTGGAGTAGTTTTCTAAAGAGAAGGTGGTTGTCGGTGAATCTTATGTTGGGGTGTAAAGAGTTCCATATTTTGGCTACTTGAATGTGCTATCCATGTTTTTTTCTTGTATCTTGGATTTTGAAGCGAGGTGCCACTCTATAGCAGAGGTTCCTATGATGAATGAGTTTGGTGATTTTATTCCTGATGAAGAGCGGTCCCATTCCATGTATCGCTTTGTGGGTGATACAAAGCAGCTTGAACGTAGATCTTCTGGCAACCGGTAACCAATGCAGGGCTTTCAAGGCAGGGGAGATCTGGTCTCGCAGTTTGATATGCTAGATTAGTCTGGCAGCAGAGGTCTGAATCCATTGTAGTCTTTTCATAGTTAAAGGTGATCCGTGGTAGAGTGAGGTAATAGAGTTAAGACAGAACAAGAGATGGTAGCTTGGACCTTGTATGGAAATCCCAAATGGGGGAAGATTTGTAGCAGAGTTTTTATAGTAACAAAGCTTGATCTTGCCAGTTTGTCCACTTGTTCATTCATCAACAGCTTGGAGTCCATGGTCATTCCGAGGTTTTTTACTTCCCTCGATACTTTAGGCGGTGATCACAGTACATCAGGCCAGGCGGGTCATAATGTTTCAAATCGCCACATGTGAGTATTACCGTTTTGGAAGCATTCAATTTGAGATGGCTCCACGTCATCCATTGATCCACGGATCTGAGACAACTGACATTGGCGAGTTTTTGGGGCATATAATCTTTGCGCGTTGTTTTTTTGACCCGATCTGTGAAAGTATTGCTTTGCCGACACATTTTTATTTATGTTTGCGTTGTCCTAGGAATTAGCAATTTTTCCCTGCCTAGAGGAACTTTCTACCAGTAACAGGGGGCCCTTCTTAGGTCGAGCAGACCTACATTCAATGCGTGAGCATTAATTGTATCTGCTTCAGACCTATTGTCACCCGTATTTAGGAATGAAGACACGACTCAGACGCGCGCTTTTGCAGTCTCAGTTTTGACCGCAGGAGCACGCGTCTGAGCCACACTTGCGCAGATGATGAACTCACAGCCCCTGCTTTCGCTTCGCTCGCATGCATTAACGCTGCGCGCACACACAGACACAGCCAGCCCCCACCCCTCTGCGCACACACACACACACACACACGCCTCCCCCCCTTAAACAGAGCCATGCGCACGCACACAGACAGACACCCGCACGTACACCCTCCCCCTCCACTTACCGGGCTCTTTCTGCGTGACCCACAGTCCGGGTGTTCTCTGCACAGCCGGGGTACATAGCTCCCAAAACCCCCCTTCTAACAAAGCGCTATGCACAGCCGCGACCTGTGGACTTCCCCTGGTAATCCAAGGAAGGCATGCCCGGGCCAGCGGACTTCCCCAGCTGGTGCAGGACAGACATGCCATCAGGTGCCAGCGCGCCCGGCTTACCTTCGGCCCGCACTGCTCCGCTGCGCCCTTGCGGGGGCTCGCAGCCGCTGCCTGGGACACCCTGCTGTGCAAACACCATAAACCGAGGAGGACCAGGGAGCAGAGCTTCGGCAAAGGTGCCATGGTGCGCAGCCTTTCAGCAACCGCTGCGATCTGAGCACCTCAGACGCATGCGCGCGGACTGCAACACTTCCAAACTACTCTTGCTTCTCCGCTGGGAGAGGTCGCGCGTGAGCTTCTACCGTAGTGGCAGAATCAGATCACGACGCGCGCCTCGTGAACAGTTCACATGACTTTTACGTTTCTTCTGCAATGACGAGCACGCTTACACTTTCGTGAGCCGCAGACCACTCCGGTATTGCAAGGCTGAAAGACGGAAGCAGCATAGTTCACGGACCTCTGACGGGCTTGTTAAAATGATGGCAGAAACGTGCGGAAAGACAAGCAGGCGCTACAGAGCGCTGGGAATGAACCACACGGGGTGAGTGCCAAGGTCACCGTCTCGGCTCCGGGCCTTCCCGCTGCCATTGTGTCCTGACGCGTGCAGTCACGTTGCATCAGAGCGCGGCTTGTTTTTATGGCATGGGGTGCTCACATCCCAGCGTCGGCTCAGCGTCCTTAACCTAATCTCTCCAAGCCCTAAACACAGAAATTATCCTTTCATGTTAAACATTTGCATCTCATGTCATCTAAAGCGATTTACTGTACTCCAGCCAAGTTCGCGCTATATAAATCTGCAAAAAAGTTCCGGCTATGCCTTGCACATATGTGCCGAACTTGGCTAAAAGCAGCGCACTGCCGCTTTACATGGAAGAAGAAAATGCCGATATCGTTAAATACTTGCCCAGCCACCAGATTCCCAGACATGCCCCTACCAGACCCCCACGACCCACTCTAATCAATTTTTATAAAGCGCGAACTTACCATGAGGTCATTAAAACGCTTTTCATGAGCACCAAAAGTTCTACATGAAAGCATCATTTTCTTTTCTTTTTATGGCACAGGGTGCTTACATTCCCAGCGTGTGCTCAAAGTCCTTCACTTAGTCACCCCACACCGTAACAGAAATTATGCTTTCATGTAAAACATTGCACCTCGTGTAAAGTGCTTTATGTCCGCCGGCCAAGTTCGCGCCATCTTAAGCTGCAAAAATAAGCACTGGCTATGCCTTGCTCATATGAGCCGAACGTGGCCGAAGGCAGCGCACTAGGGCGCTTTATGTGGAAGAAAATGCAGATATAGTTAAATAAATTGTCTCTGAGCCCGGTTCCCAGATACGCCCCTACCAGACCCCCACTCTAATCAATTTGGTAGGTACTGCCGAGAAATCTTTTACTATGTCTTCGTTGTATACAATATCGAAAATGCTTCAGTTCTGAAATAATGAGACTGACAGTACTATAACAAGTCTCTTTGAAGTCACATCACAGGCAGTGCAGGGTGGCAGGCACTGCTCCAAAGTTTGTATTTTTTTTCACCCTGAGGGTGAAGGCATAAATGGAGAGCCCGATAGGGACCCGTCTCAGCACCTGCTTTTTAGAACTGCCGGTGCGGAGTACCGGAAAGCCCTGTCCATTCATAGTAATACCCAAGGCTAGTGCTTCCCAAACTTTTTAGAACTAAGACTAATTTATTTCATGATAAACTTTCACGACCTACCAAGCTTTAATGGACATGAGGAAGGCAATTTGTAACTTCATTAATGCATTGTGTGGTAACGCCCTGTCATCTACGTACATACAGTTTTACTGATAAAACTATATTGCATACAAATGGTAATATGTGGCTATTTAGTGTCAGTAAATAATTATTATTGAACATGTCCAAAAAAGTGGTATTGATTTATTTGGTTTGATCCTATTAAAATTTTTGTTTTAATCACACTTCAGATTTACAAAACATGTGCTTCATAGTTGCTGTCATAACTGCTGAATGTGTACAGTTCATTTACAGGTATTTACTTTTTGTGGTGTGTTACAAAAAATAGCAGCCTACAGCCTTTCACAGTCTCTGTACCCCTGCTAGACTGTCACATAATTCACTTTACTTTTTCTGGCTGCACAGTGAGAGGAGTTTGTAAACACCAATGCAATGAAAACAACACACACCCCACACAATACCACTCAGTGCCACAATTATATGCTACATCACTACACTCAACGCAACATGCACTCCAAACAATACCACTCAGTGCCACATAATTGCACGCCACACAATTACACTCTACTAAATACAACATACACTCCACATAATTATATGCTACATATTTACACTGCGCTCAACGCAACATACACTCCAAATACCACTCTGTGCCACATAATTACACTCTACTGAATGCAACACACTCCACACAATACCACTCATTGCTACATAATTATGCTACATTGTTATTAGTAATATCAATACATCTAAGTCACGTAAATACAACACATCTTGCATTACAAATGCTATAGATGTCACATTTGCGAAAGTTAAAAATATTGGCATTGTAAATGACAAAGCTATTAATTTCGCTATTTTCAAAACCAACAGATAAATATAAAATGTGTCATTTACAATACCAACAGCTCAAACTTTCCTAATGCGAGACCTATTGCATTGCAAATGCTTCTTCCATTTACATTCATTTACCCGCAGCCTGTCTGTCTCTTAGGCTGTAAAGGCAGTCTTTGGTGCTTCGTAATTTGTGCAGCATTTGACTAGTTATACTGCCAATCTTTGGGCTTCCCTTGGTGTTTTTTCTAGACATTGCATGGCAAGCCTTTTTTCCCCTTTATCTTCTTCGGATTTCTTAATTTCCAATCTCCATTTTGGCTGTTATCACTTATCAATCTTCATTATTTTTTATTTACCCATGGAGATGTTACAAACCTTTTGCTTTTCGGATGAACAATTTACATTACTGGTGGGCAATCAATCCAATTTTGACCAGCAAATGACATCTAGTACCAATCCTGCCAAAAATGAGAACATAAGAACAAAAGTTACTTACCTGTAAACTGTGGTTCTCCAGTATTGGGGTCTTTCATAGATTCACATGCTTGAATAATTCCCCGTCGTCGGCGAAGTGGGACGAACGGGTATATATATTATATATATATCAAAGAAAACACCAGACTTGGGAGGCCACGCACTTGGTTGGGCCCTTTACTCTGAATCAGGCAACATAGCATGACCACTGTAAGAGCACAAATGTTCGTCATGCAATGAGTTTATCCTTACGCGTTTCGGGCGTCCCTGCGCCCTTGATCACAGGACTCTGGCGAAAGTGGAGGGCAGAATGCCGTTTTTCCAGCTAACAGTTGTATACCCCGCCCTGGGGCGTGGTTGCAGTTTGCATGCTGGTAGTTGGAGTTCTAGTAATAGTATAATCCTTCCATCAAACGGCTGCAATCAATCCAATTTTGACCAGCAAATGACATCTAGTACCAATCCTGCCAATAATGAGAACATAAGAACAAAAGTTACTTAACTGTAAACTGTGGTTCTCCAGTATTGGGGTCTTTCATAGATTCACATGCTTGAATAATTCCCCGTCGCCGGCGAAGTGGGACGAACGGGTACATAAAATATATATATATATATATATATATATATATATATATATATATATATATACACACATATACATATACACTTACACACTCACACTTGCTTCCTCTTCAGAAAAAAGTAGACGGCACTCCGAGCTTCAGTGCATAAGATGATTTATTGGCAGACCCCCCTGCCCCCAAGATAACAGACTCGTTTCGCCGTAAAGGCTTCCTCAGTGTCAATAGTGCATAACAAGAACCGCCATTTTATCTCCACCTCTCTACCAACATGGAGAGGACTAAGGTACCAGGTTATTTTTGGCAGCCATCTTACAGTGTACCTTCGTACACGTACAGCGTAAAACCCATTACAATTAGTAATTCCAGGAGTATGGCATTTGTAAAGTGCTTGTGCAATTAAAAACAATGTGGGTTCACCCATTAAAATTCATTGTGCATTGCATTGCGTATTAAGACCTTAATTAACTTTCAAGGGCAATTGATAGAAAAATAATAATAGCGGTTGTGAATAAAAAGTGCATCTCTGTAGTTCCAGGAGGCTGATTTTCTATATACATGATTTGATATTTACATACATTGTATCTCTCTACTGGATGTCAGTATTTAAATCAGTGCTATTTCCTTATTGTATACAAACAACATTATATCACACCGTATTTACATATAGCCCTTTGCATTTAATTTTATTCAAAATGTGCAAATACGCATTTGTTGTACCGCCATGTATGGGCAGATGTTTTCTATTCCTCCCGTCTCGCCCTGAATGGGCCTAGATCTCCATAGCCTATAACATGGAAGGTGGGGTGGGAAATCTGCGGATGATGCTATTTAACCTGTAGCTCTACTTTCTGTTTGAGTTCATACTTATGTAGGTTGACTATAAGGCCCTTATGTGACACAGACGGCTGTTTTACGTGTTGTCCCTGATTCAATCATCTACTCTAAGTGCACCCAAAGTTCTTCATCATTGTTCAGCCCAACGGGTTTCATGGTTTGGAGATAGATGATGTATTTAGATTCCATTGCCCTTAATGCTCTTATTTTATCTCCACCCCATTCTTTCCTCTCAAGTTGGTCTATGAGAAAGAAGGATAATAGATCCCTATTACTGTTACAGTGGGTTTCGAAATGGCGTGCCACCGGATAATTCTCTGTTGGTGATGGCACGCATGTGCTCTAAGATACGCTTTTTCGCCGGGTTAATGGTGCTCCCAATGTATCTTTTTGAGCATGGGCAGACCAAACAATATATTACAAACTCTGAATTGCAATTCAGAAATGTGTTAATGGTTCTGATGGGCCGAGGGTCATTGGGTCTACCGTCATATTTGCTTTTTTTCTGACTATACTTGCACGCTTTGCAGTGCATGCAAGGGCAGAAACCCTGAACAAATTTGGTTTTGGATGACTTTGGGGGATCCTCAAAGTGACTCCTCGTTAGATGATCACCGAGGGACTGACAGCGTCTGTACGTTATAGCGGGTTTCAGGGGTAATCTATTTTTCAAGACTATATCTGTTTTAAGGATATGTCAGTTGTTATTGAAAATTTGGACCAATTCATTAGATCTCATATTGTAGGTTGTGATCATTCTCGTCACTCTCTCAGATTCTGTTTTTCTTCTATTTTTGTAGAAGGTCCTTTCTATCTGTGAGCTCTACTCTCCTAGAGGCATCCGTAAGCAATGTTCTTGAATAGCCTCTTTCCAGGAATCTGGAGACAGCTGCATCTTGTGCCTGTAAGAAGTCATTGTGGTCTGAACAGTTTCTCTTCAGGCAAAGCAGTTCCCCAAAAGGAATGTTCCTTATGCTTCTAGGGTGGTAGCTCGCTGCATGAAGCACGGCATTACCTGCCGTTTGCTTTCGGTAGAGGTTTGTTTGTGTGGAGCCCCCTGCTATGAAGACCTCCAAATCGAGATAGTGAACTGATCTGTCACTGATTGTGCTTGTGAATCTTAAATTGAGACTGTTTAGTGTTGCGACATATTCCTCAGCCGAGGATCTGTCGCCCCACCAGACCACAAACAAGTCGTCAATATATCTTTTCCAGATCATATGATCCAATCATTTTTCATTGGTCCCCCCCAGGCCACGTGCTTGTCCCACCAACCCACGAAGAGATTTGCGTAGCTGGGGGCGAAGCACGTGCCCATGGCGGTCCCCCTAATTTGGCGATCCATCACACATGCTAACAGAAAGATATTGTTATAGAGGCAAAACTCAGTCATTTTGAGAAGCATACAATTATGTTGGTGATATTGTATGTTTTTCTTCCCAAGAAACCAATCAATTGCTGCGAGTCACTCTCGGTGTCCAATACAGGTATATAGATTGGCGACATCTAAGGTAATCAGGAGCATATCCGTTTCCCATTTGATGCCGTCAATGAGCCTCAGAAAGTCTTGAGTATCCCTCACAAAGGAAGGTAGATCTTTCACAAAAGGGGAGAAGTAATTGCCAATAAATCTCGAAGTAGCTTCCATGAGACTTCTTATTGAGGAGACAATGGGTCTTCCCGGTGGGTTTTTGATGTCTTTATGCACCTTGGGTAGGTGATAGAAGGTTGGAATTATTATAAGTACTCAAAGTCACTTTGGCTGAGCATCCCTTCATCCATTCACCCCTTCAACAACGTATGATATTCCAAGGTACATTTCTCAAAATCCTTTCTGTTGATTATCACATAACAGTCTCTATCTTGTAGTTGATTCAAAGCTTCTTGTTTGTACTTATCTTTACTGAAAATCACAATGTTCCCCCCTTTGTCAGAGGGTTTAATTTCGATTGTATTGTCCTCTAGTGATTTAATGGCTTGCCATTCCATTCGCGAGATGTATGAATTTGGTCTTGTCAATTCAGTTTTCTTGGTTGTCCTTTTATCCAGATCTTGTAGGATCGCATCATTAAAGACATAGATGGCATCATGTGTGACATGCGGTAGGAATCTTGATTTTCTTGACAGATTACTAGGATCTCTTTTGTGTGATTTCTTCCCTCCTATTTCGATTGAACTTGACACTTCATCCATTCCTGCCAAGGAATGGATGACTGTAAGGAGTGGTAGATTATTATCAGCGAGATCATTTCTGGATTCCTCTATTTCCTCCAGATTGGTTGTCAGTCCTGGTTGTCGGCGGGAAGCAAATATCTTGTCCAATTTTAGTTTACGCACAAACTTGAAGATGTCAATTCTAGTTTGTACTGGGTCAAACTTTGCCGTTGGGCAGAAGGTCATCCCTCTCTTTAGAACTGTCCTTTCATGTTCTGTAAGTTTTCTTTCAGAGAGGTTTATGATGGTATTTTCTTGTTTTACCATCTCCCCCTCCTGCCTCTGCTGCGGGTAACCATAGGTGGTGCACCTTGTATTTTTGTATTTTGTATTTTGTATGGGGTATTTCTAAAGCGCAAAATGTCGCTCCGGAAGGAGTATCCTGGCGCTGATAGACTAGTAGGCAGGCCTAAGGTGAAAATCTAGATGGCTGCCATTACAAAGTCGTCCGGCAAACTGAAGATCCAGGTTTTTAACTGTCTCCTGAAGGCATTTTCCTGTGTGAGTAATCTGAGATTTAGGGGCATGGAGTTCCAGGCCTTAGATGCCAACACTGTAAGAGTCTTTCCTCCTTTGGTTGTAAGCTTGAATCTTGGGATTTTGATTAGGTTACCTCCCGACGACCTCAAGCATCTGAGATGCCGCACCTGGTTATCCTCCTCTTTTTGTTGCCGCTTTCTTTGGTATTTGGGACTGTGGTCGTTGCCGCGTTTTTCAGGACCTGGAATTCGTCTAAAAAAGGAACTGCAGTGATAGGTCCCGTATCTTTTCTCCGGCTTTTGTTGCTCCTAGTAGATATACACAAAGAAATTTCTAAAAAGCTACTATAGAACAACATAGGCCCAAAGGGAGAATTCACTTTAGTAACATATGCATGTAATTATAATAGTCCACATTCCAGCCAATCAGGCTGCAGCACCCTCTAGAACCTTTAACTCAGAAGCTCAAGCCCTCAGATTTTCGTAGCACCAAAGTGACCAAGAATGCATGAGGAGAAGAGAGCCTCTGAGGGGAGGAAGGGTGGGTCGCATGTGAATCTTTGAAAGACACCAATACTGGAGAACCACAGTTTACAGGTAAGTAACTTTTGTTCTTTTCCAGTATTAGGGTGTCTTTCATAGATTCACATGCTTGAATAAGAATAGAAAGAAGTACTCCAACACAAGAGAGTCATAAAAGGCAATAAGAACAAATGCAAGCAAAGAGATGCACATATGAACATTGCATATAAATACAGGAAAACCTTTTATGACAGGAGGCGGGAAGCAACAGAGGCTCACCTTCATCTGAAGAGATTTCGTAGCACCGCTTGACCCACAGCAGTGTCTGCAGCATCAGCTGCCTCCAGACAGTAGTGCCTCGTGAACGTGTGCCTGCTGGACCACGTTGCCGCCCTGCAGATCTGATGTAGAGGCACTCCAGCAAATAGGGCTGTAGAGGATGCAACTGCCCTAGTAGAGTGTGCTTGCACCGGAGCAGAAAGAGGCTTGCCGGCCCGTTGATGGCAGAAAGAGATGGCAGAAGAAATCCATCTAGTAATGGATTGTTTAGTGACTGGATGTTCTTTGCGCATTCGTCCACAGGCCACAAAGAGCTTATCCATTTACGAAAAGCAGCAGTGCGTTGAATATAGAATTTGAGCCAGCGCTTCAAGTCCAAAGAATGAAGAGAGCGCTCAGCAGGAGATTGAGGGTCTGGGAAAAAAGTTCTGAGAATGACAGGTTTGTTAAGGTGGAAGTCTGAAGGAAACTTGGGAATAAATTTAGGATTCGTACGTAGTGTAACAGCGTCCCTGGAGAATTGAAGAAAAGGAGGCTGAATGGTGAAAGCTTGGATGTCGCTCACTCGCCTGGAGGATGTAAGTGCGAGGAGGAGGGCAACATTCCAAGTGAGGAATTTTAATTCCGCTGAATGAATGGGCTCAAAGTAGGTCGGAGGAGCTGTGATCAGACCAGATTCAAGCGCCAAACAGGTGGTGGACGCCGGATGGGCGGAAACATCCGGAACTGGCCTTTAAAGAACTGACTAATGATCCGAGAGGAGTACAGTGACGTGGAACCATCATGTCGAAAGCGGGAAATCGCAGTCAGGAAGACTTTAAGAGTGGAATGCAAAAGTCCTGACTTTGCCAAAAGGAGGAAAAAAGGCAGGATTTGCTCAGGTGTTGCGAGCATAGGATCGATTTTCTCCTTGTGGCACCTGATACAAAACAGTTTCCATTTCAGCTTATAGGTCTTAACTGTGGAAGGAGCGCGTGCATGAGCAAGCACCTCTCTGCACTCGGGAGCAATATTCAAATGTACAACCTCATTGTGCTCAGGTTCCAAGTGTGCAGCAGGAGAGACGCCGGATCTTGATGGCAAATCTGGCCCTGGCTCAAGTGAGCAGATGAGGCAGAGGGCGAAGAAGAATCTGATCGCACTGGGAAAACAGAAGGAGATCCGTGAACCATGAGCGACGCAGCCACCTGGGCGCAATCAGTATGACGTGACACGGCTGAAGTCTCATCTTGTGCAGCAGACGTGGAATCAGAGGGATCGTCGGAAAAGCTTAAACAAATTTGCTCGACCAATCAATAGAAAACGCATTCCCGCTCGACCCTCTGTGGGGATGCAGACTTGCGAAGTGTAGGCATTTGCGGTTGATTGGAGTTGCAAACAGATCCAGCTCCGGCTGGCCCCACAAGCGAAATATATACTCCAGAGTCGGTTGATGGGAGTTCCCACTCGTGATTGTCCATAGCCAATCTGCTGAGAGTCGGCAAGGGCGTTGGAGGAACCCAGTACGTGAACTGCTGTCAGTTGTACACAATGTTGAATTGCTCATCCCCAGATCTGTTGGGCCTGTCTGGACACCAGAAGAGACCTCGTACCTACTTGTTTGCTGAGGTAGTGCATACTGGTGGTGTTGTCCGTACGTACCAGCAGCGATTATCCTTCCTTCCACCAGCATCCGAAAAGATTTTAGGGTGAGAAAGATGGCCAAGAGTTCAAGGCAGTTTATGGGCCATGTGCATTGATCTGGAGTCCATTTGCCTTGACTGACAACCCTTCGAGGTGTGCCCCCCAACACTCCAAGGAGGCGTCCGGCGTGAGGGTAAGCGTGTGTCCTGAAAAGTGTGCCCGGTGGCGATGTTTGGAAGGTGAGCCCACCATTCCAATGCACCCTGAATGTGGGGGGCCAGGCAGACTTTGTCGGTGAACGACCCTGAGACTTGCCGCCATTGTTTGTCCAACTCCTCTTGGAGGACTCGCATATGTAGCCTGCAATTTGGGATCAGATTTTGCAGGAGGATGCCATGCCCAGAAAAGAATTCAACATCCGGACAGAAGCGGACCTTCTTGGGCATAGAAGAGCCACCATCTTGACTATGCGAGCTGGTCGCTCCTGCGAGACAAACACCTTCACCAGACGAGAATCCATCAATACCCCCAGAAAGACTTTGTTGTGCTGGACCGACATGAGATTTCTCGTGATTGATGGAAAGGCCCAAGGCGTAAAAGACAGACAGGCAAGTCTGAGTATGTGGTCTTGCCGCATGAAAAGTTTGCGCTTTTATCAGGCAGTCGTCCAAGTAAGGGTAGAACTGAATGCCCTGTAGGCAAAGAAAAGCTGCAACCGGAGCCATGATTTTCGTGAAGACTCTCGGCGCGGAACGAAGGCCGAAAGGTAAGACCTTGAATTGGAAGTGTTTCGATCCTACAGTGAAGCGAAGATACTTTGTGTCTGTGATGTATTGGCACATGAAAATATGCATCTTGGAGGTCGATGGTGGAGAGGAACTCTCCGGGATTTAGAAACTGTAAAAATTTCTAGTAAGGTCAGTATCCAAAATGTTTGGGATTTGATGAACTTGTTGAGGGCTCGGAGGTCCAAGATCGGGCACCACTCTCCTGATAAGGAAAAAGCAGGAATAAAAGCCCTTGCCTTGTTGTAATCGAGGAACCACTTTGACAGCCCTTTTGTGTATCCTAATTTTGACCTGCGCAAACAGTTCCTTCAAATGTGCTGGGGGAAGGCCAGAGGGCGGGCGGAAATTTGATATCCAAGACCCAACGATCTGAAGTTATTAGTGACCAATTGCAGAAGTGCTGGGAGATTCAACCTCAAATTTTCAGAGCAGGAGAACACTTGATCCTGGGAAAGTCACTGTTTTTTAGAGGTAGCACCTCCTCTGTAGGTGCTCTTCCTCCGCTAAGGCCTGGAATCGGATTGCCTATTCTGATTTTGATAGGAGTATCGCCGTTTGTTTTCACCATAGGAACGGTACTGGAAGGAGCCTCGAAAATTGGAGATAGTACCTCTGCCACGTGCTCCGCGAAAGGGCCGCTTCCGGTACTGGAGGGATCCCAGAGCACGAGCAGTGTCCAAGTCCTTCTTGATGGACTCTAAGGCGTCGTCCACATGCTTGCCAAAGAGGGATTCTCCATCGAAAGGCAAGTCAAGCACCCTCGCCTGTACTTCAGGACGAAAAGCCGTTGCCTTGAGCCAGCCTTGCCTCCTTAAGACAGCAGCACCTGCGAGCTGCCTGAAACCAGTCGAGGAAATGTCAACGGCACAGTCAATAATTTCCGAGGAGATCTTCTCCCACTCCTGCACAATCTTATGGGCTTCAGCCCTGGAGGATTCTGGAAGTAGGTCAACCAAAGCCGCGATCTCCGACCACATCTGACAGCCATATAGTCAGAGGATGGCCAGGGAGTTAGCCGCCCTGACCGTCGTGGCAGCGATAGTGGTGAATTTCTTCCCAAAGGTATCCAGGCAGCGACCATCCTGAACCGGTGGCGAAGTCAACGGGGTCGCCGAGTTACGCGACTTCTTCTGGGCAGCTTGCGTAATGACAGTCAGGCTTAGGTTGTGACACAAGGAATGCCGGTGAATCTGCAGGCGCCTTGTATTTTTTGTCAAGGCGCGGAAGCACGGCCGGGATGGAATTAGGCTGTTCCATAAGTTTAGCCCCTTCTGCCATATAAAGTCAATGATTGGGATGGTATGTATTTGTTTCAAAGGTTGATCCTTGAAGTCATAAAGTAAGCAGCCCTGTTTGATGTCCATAGGCAAGTGAAAACGTTTCGCGGCTCTCACCATCAGGTTGTGGAAACCCCCGATGTCCACTGGTGGAGAAGCCAGGGAAGATGCCGGAGGAGACAGTCTGGGCCCAATAGTTATCCCAATCCATAAGGACAGCGTCGTCGTCCTGGTTCGTATCCTGGCAGACATCATCATCAGTATCAGGATCTGGACTGGTGATCTTGGCTGAGCAACAGGTAATGGCTCTTGTGCTGGAGGAAGCGGAGCGGGAGAATTTTGCGCAGAAGGTGGGAATCTGTGATTAAAGGCATCCAACATGTGTTGAAGGTTCAATATCAAAGACACTGGTATTTGTGCCATAGGAACCTCGTGGTCAACATCCAGCTGGTCATAGTGAACTGGGAAGAGTGAACCCCCGTCATCATTGTCCTCATCCTCATAGTCCTGATATTTTATATTGAGTTCCGAAGGACTTGATGCAGGACGAAAAAGGTTATCAACATAGGAACCATCTGAAGATTGCTCCTCTGCAGATGCAAATAATTGAGCTGGGGGACGAGAATCGCCTTGAAGAGGACTCAAATCCAGCCGAGCGGGACGTTTTACAATGGTAGCCGTCACCAAGATAAAGGAAGTTGTAGTGGCTATAGAATAGGGACCCGTCTATGAGCTCGTGGTCAAAACCGCCTCAGAGGGATTCGACAAAGCAGGACCAGGCGTGGACGATGAAGCGGAAGCAATCGACGGAGTCAGGGATTTTCCCATCGATGGTGCCGCTGTCGTCTAGGTTTTCTTCACCGTCGACGAGGAGGTGGTCGTCGACATAGAACTCAACGTCGACGAGGCTACCGTCGACGAAGGTGGTGCCGTCGACGAAACCTTCGTCGCCGTGTGTTTCTTTGGCAAGGCAGTCGGCGAGACGGATTTCTTAGCCGTCGATCTTCACAATGGATGTTATGGGTCTAACCTCTTGGAGCGTCGACGAAGAGGCGGACGTTGTCGTAGTCATCTTCGTCGACATAGAATATGTCGTCATCGTAGGCACAGCGGCGACGGATCTGGTAGTCAACGACGGGCGCGTCGACGAGGGCACAGCTTGGGACTGCGATGCCAGAGAACCAGGTCCCGTAGGCGTAGAAGCCGGCAGATCCCGTGGGGAGACAGACTGGAGCGTCCACAAACTTCTTCCTTTTTAGGAAAGGAGAAGGCATCTCAGTCTCTGACCCACGCTTAAGAGAGGTCTTACAATGGTAGAAGACACACTCTCCACATCAGACATAGGGTTATCTGTAGTCTTCAACTTCTGTAGCCACAGGAGGAGACGGGCCTCTCTATCCTTTAGAGTCTTAGAAGAAAATGTCCTGCAAAACTTGCAGTTCCTCACCTCATGTTCTGGGTACAGGCAATAAATGCACTTTTTGTGAGGGTCCTCATGGAACAGGCGTAGTTTCCCACATGAAGAACAGGGCCTGAATAAAGATTTTTTTAGTAGAAGACATTTTGAAGAAGTTGAAAGGTTTGAAGTAGAAGAAACTGAGCACGACGTGCGGTAGAAAATCTGAAGGCTTGAGCTTCTGAGGAGAAGGTTCTAGAGGGTGCTGCAGCCTGATTGGCTGGAATGTGGACTATAATAATGACATGGATATGTTACTAAAGTGAATTCTCCCTTAGGGCCTCTATGGGCTTATGTTGTTCTATGGTACCTTTTAAAAATTTCTTTATGACTATATACATTATATTTATATGTATATTTATGATGATATATATATATCCACAAAAAAGTTTACTTCTCCAGTATTAGGGTGTCTTTCATAGATTCACATGCTTGAATAAAAAGGCGCACGTGTGCTCTGAACTAATGCTGGTGAATTTGCCTCACAAGATACTAGAACAAAATGATTATATATTCTTGATCTGCAAAGATCCCAAAATTCCCATTCTATATCTCTTGCCGAAAATACACAAACATGCTACTATACCACCAGGGAGACCTATTGTGTCTTCACGTGGTAGCACATTAGAAAATGTTTCCAAGTACGTGGATTATTTCCTCCAGCCCTTTGTACAAGGGTTACCAGCTTACATAAAAGACACTGCCGATTTTTTTAAAATGATCAAAGACTTGGAATGGAAGGAAGGATATCTTCTCTTGAGCATGGATGTATGCAGTCTATACACCAGCATCCCACAGAATGCTGGTGTTAATGCCTGCAGGCATTTCCTGAAGGGAAGATCCTTATAATTTTTGGTACACACTGAAATGGTACTGGAAATAACAATCTGTTTGAAAAACAAATTTTTTCCTTTCAACAAAGTATTATACAAGCAAACCCAGGGGATGGCAATGGGGACCTGCTTTGCCCCCAGCTTTGCAGGTCTCTTTACCTCGGCTGGTGGGAGGAGCAGGTGGTCCGGAACATCAAACAGTACCAAGACCATGTCGTCCTCTGGGTAAGGTACATTGATGACATTTTCTGCATATGGAACGGTAATGAAAAACAGGCAGAGGAATTTGTCCAGACATTAAACATGAATGAGTGTAATCTACAATTTACTAGTGAGATGAGCAGTGAAAAAATTGTATTCCTTGATTTGGAGCTAGAAATTAAAGATGACAGGATTACTAGTAAATTGCACAGAAAGAAAAACGGACAGCAACAGCTTATTGCTTGCACAGAGCTGTCACCCCAGAAATCAAATCAATAGTATACCTTTCAGGGAACTGCTACGAGCAAAACGAAACTGCAGCTCAGAGGTAGACTATATAAAAGAAAAACAAACCATGATTACTAGATTCGAAAACAGGGGGTACAGTAATAAAAGCATACAAACAGCAGTTGATAAAGTGAGGAATGTGAAAAGGGATGAGATGTTTGACAGAAAAGAACCAGGAGACAAAAACGACAAAGTAAGATTCATAATGACGTACCATAACCAATCTTGGGAGGTACGAAAGAGCTTTGAAAAATTCTGGAAGTCTTGAGAACAGACGAGGATTTAAAAGATGAAGTAGGTATGTTTCCATCCATTACATTCAGACGAAGTAAGTCACTAAAAGACACGTTAATGTCGAGTAACAAAGAAAATAAAAAACTTAATCCCATACAGGGATTCTTCACCTGCACTAAGTGTAAAGCATGTAGGTACAGCCAGAATTGCAAGACAGTTAAACTATGCAAGGATAAACCGGCATTCAAGATTATGAGACATTTCTCCTGCGACACTGAGTTTGCAGTTTATGCACTTAAATGCCCTTGTAACCTCGATTATATAGGGAGTACTACCAAAAAGGCAAAACTGCGGGTCCTTGAACACCTAAGAGCCATAGCCAAAAATGACACAGTACCCGGTGGCACGCCACTTTAGTGAAAAACACAGTCAGAACCAAAATCTTAAATTCATTGTGTTGGATTCAGTACCTTTACGAGAAAGAGGAGGAAGCCGCACAATAGAATTAAGAAAACTGGAATCAAGAATGATTATCAAATTCAACACACTGATACCTTTCGGTTTGAATTTTGATGAGATGTCGATACACCTAAGATAAATGAAGCGTCCATACTGTAAAAGACTCCTGTAACTTGTAATGTATCTTTTTAGAGTTTTTAAACAAGTTTTTTTGTGCTTTGATTAAGAGACAGTTCAAGATTTTCGCAATAGTGAGTATATGTGTTTTTCTTTGTTGCAGTGATATATCATGAAGATTATGATTTGTGGAGGAACGATTGAATAAGAGCTCACTTGAGCATAATAGATGAACTTTAAATATTGAGCACTGGACACTAAAATTGTACGCTTAAAAGCCCACTAGGGCTAGATGTGGAAGACATGAGTATCAAGCGCCATTTTTCTGTCGCCTTATCAAGAGTATAAGTTTGGTTTAACTGTTGCCCACCAGGGCTTGTGTGGAAGACACAAAGTAATAAGCGCTAATTTACTATCGCCTGATTAAGAAGTTAAGTTTGACTGTTGCCCACTTGGGCGTAATAGTTGAAACAATACAATTTAATTTACAGTCAAGAGTACAATGTGGCTCTAATGCAAAATGAATTTATTTTGTTTAAAGAAGAAAACAATAAGTATTTGTTTATCATGCATTTCTCCATAATCGCGATGTAAATGTTTGCAAACAAAGTATTTTCACTGTTTCTATGATGACGAAACGGAACTGCACTCTGCACCTTTAAATATGCACTTCACTTTAAAAATGTCACCCGTGAACAAGTTGTGAGGTTAACAGCGAAACGCGTTGGGCACCCGTTGCTAAATAAACACTTTTTTTTTTATTGAGGCCGCGGCACCAGTGAGTTATTGATTCACGTTACTGGATGTGTTGGTGTGTATATATATATATATATCTCACTACTATTTTATGTACCGTGGGACTCCCACTTCAACGACTGGGAATTATTCAAGCATGTGAATTTATGAAAGACACCCTAATACTGGAGAAGTAAACTATTCCTATTAAAGAAAAAAAAAAATCAAAAGAATAGAATTACATGAACAGTTTATGCTTGAATAGTTAAGGGCAGGTGTTATTCCTCAAAGACTTTGAGTCAGGAACATCCCTGGATTATTTGTCCAAGTCAATTTTTGGAAAAATGGTCACTAATTGCGAATAGTTGCTCAGGTGATTTTATGATCCTCATAGTAGAGACCGCAAAGGAACTTGTTCAGGTTTAAATTACAGAAACATCTCTGGTAGATGAGATCAAACAAAGCAATGCCCTAGATGAGGTAAAAAAAAAATTAGAAGAGATAAATAAAGAAGTAACATCTTACTCAAAAAAGACATAAGGTTCACAACTAAAGAGAGAACACATCCTTACCTAAATGAGCATTTTTATTCCCAAGGGGAAAATCAAGATACAGATACCATAGGTCAACAACAACCTAGAAATAAGATTACCACCTTTTCTGACACATCAGACTGAGATCATGGAAACATGCAAGTCAGTTTAATACAGATAAAGAGAGACCAAGATATCAGCCCAACCCCTCAGCAGGACACACTTTTTCAGGTGGACGGAGGGGGCCCGGGAGACCCAGATATCAACGAGATCGAGACAATTTCAATTGAGGGAATTTTCAACAAAACAACTCCCAATACTTGGTATCGCACAATGCACAGTATTGGAGCACATAGAAGAAATACTTATTTTTTTAATCTATCCCAGAAACCCTTAGAATCATCCATGGTGTCGCTTTTATCTAAAGGCTTGTCCTTTGTACCTCATACTGGTACGAATATCTTTGAATTATTCCAAGATAACATGGCCTTTTTTCGTAAAATACATCTGAAAAGATTCTTTATGGATAACATATGTTCTGGAAGCAACTTGGATAACTGCAACGGTCCTGTTTCTATTTTACATCCCCACTCTCCAATCGGATAGGTCCCAAAGTGAGCATTTTTGAAAGTGCGGTCGTAACTCCACTGAAAGCAGCCATCAACAAAAAATGGCACCCTCCTCACAATTTGCAAAAAAGTGCACATGCATATTTGTCACATATTTCAGTATCAAGGACTACGAAACCACCTCCCTTATCTTAGTTTTTAATGGTTATTTCAGAGATACTGACGAGTTCTCGAAGGGCGAGGCGCGCACTAATGAGCTAGTCATCTGATTGGTGTATATTAGTAAACAAGATTGGTTGACATGTTTCAGCTTATAATTGCAATTTGCAAAGCATTCATAAGGACCTACGATAGTTCATTAACTTTGTCCTGTACATGCCACATAGGATATAGCCATCTATCCCTGTAGGCACTTTTTCTGAATTTTCTCAGTCATAAGGCTCCCAGTATTCTTTTTTTCCCCACCAATCTATATACCTTTAAGTTCTGGTATATTATTCTACCTTCTTTCTCTACAGCCTACATCTCTACCTTCTTTTTAGTATGCATGTATTAGTCAATTTATTTTCAGATGGAATTAAAATGTCTTTCCCTCATTGTCTGCAGGGGTCTTCGGGTCATACAACATCTATTTTGATGATTGTGCGGTCAGTTGTGTTGCACTTTGACTTTTGGTGCACCATTCAGCCAATGCAGCTGTTATTTAGCAGCCTAGGCACAAAAGTTAGTTTTGCTGCAGCTGCATTGTTTATCCACTTTCAGGATAAGTACTTCCGTTTTTGCTTAGTAAGCCTTTTTCTCTCAAAAAATGTGTGGCATGCTCTATTTTCAGGAACGGTCTCCCTTCACCATAGACGTCGTTTTTATTCTGTAGGAGACATCTTACAACTTACCATGTAGTCATGGCCACCGCGTTGTCAGCATCTATGGCTGCACGTTTCTATCCAACACGTGATCCATCACGCGTTCACTGACGCAAGATTTATCACTTTGTTCACGTCGCAGTGGTTTAGATTCTGACTCCAAGGTAGTTGATCCATCTCGTACCACATCTTATAAGTAAGTCGTACCCTTTCTTATTTTTCGTAAGATTGAGCACTACTCTTGAACCTTTTTATTCCATAATAATTTTTGTACGCTGGGGTAGTTTTATGGCCTCGGTTGGACTCTTGCACTCAGTTCATTGTTTTACATGCTTGCGCCCATACCAATTTAATTTTCTACCTTCCAGTGTAGAGCCGGTCCCACAGCTTTATAGTCCTTGCACACATAGTTTGTGCAACAGTATGTGGGACCCACAGGGCTGATGCCTTTGTGTCATGCCACTTGCATTCTCGGAGTCTCTTCGTTTAATAGGTGCTAATCTAAAAACAACGGTCTGATTTTTGATCATGTTACTATTATGTGTTCAGTCTTTCATATTGCGAGATCCCCATACCTTTATCTTAGAAACAAGTATGCATATGTCTTCATAGATACTTGGTTATTTTCGCAGTATACTGGTATACATATTAAATAAATCAAACATAAGGACTTTCTTATTTCAGATATGGGTATCTTCTGAAAGTGCCTGTTTAGGCACCACATAAGTATCTTCACCTGGGCATGCAAAACACACTGGCTGATCAAACCACCATATATTCCAGACTCATGACCGCGTACACTTGATAGGTATTTAAGTTTCTAGCAATCTGGTCAATCTTTCTATTTCTTTGCCACCAGTACAACATCTATAATCGTGTCCGTTTTATTACATAGGCAATTTCTTTCATCCGTGCATGCCAGAGGACCCATTTTCATTGTCATCATTCTGTCCAAGTGACTTACCGCTTTTGGGTATTTATTTTACTCCTGATATTATGCTTTACCATTATTCTACCGTGAGTGGCACTCTGTTGATCTGATGGCAACATAGATTATATGCAGCTGTATTTCAAGCATTGAGGAAGTTATCACCCCTTGAATGTTTTTATCACATAACATTTTAGGCCTTGCAGCATGCTCCAATAGGTCTAATCACGGCTCTTTCTTCCTTTTTTTTGTATCTTTTTTTTACACCCACTGTTTTACTAAGGGACTTGGGTTTTCTACTATTGTTCACATACTTTAACTTACCCACAGCCCAATAATATCAACAGTCAAGCAGCTCTTGCTTACCTATTTTTATCCTCCGTTTCAATTGAGGGACGTATCATTTATACATTGTTTTCCACCCACAGGCATCCCGTTCCTTTTTTCGTGGCTTTTCCTGATGAAGGCACACTGCTGTGTCGAAACGCGTGTAGACACCAGACACTATATGGATTGTGGCCACTGATTGATGTTGGAATTATTTACCAGTTCGATTTCTATTATTAGAGCGTCTTGCCATCTATGAACACATCACATGTCAGAGTACGCATAGATTGAACATCACAAATGAGAATTGGCTCTACATATGTATTTATAACATGTTTGTCTTAATTCTATTCTGGATTGCCAGAGTGAATGCTGATATGATTGGGGTGTGTGGACGATATTATTGTTTTTATCATTCATATTTATTGTATTGTCTTAATAAAAGTAAATTTTTTACTTGTATACAATCTTTGTGCTTTGTTTTTTTTCACCTCTATGTTAAAGTATTGTATTGCTGACACATTTTGTTTTATATGCTTGAATTGCCCTAGGAATTAGCATTTTTCAATTGTTAGCTCTGGTCACTGCAGACAGGCTATCCTGGTCTTCCACTAATACAAGACTCCACTTAAAAAAAAAATTTGACTCCCTGAGTTGGGACTATTTATTGGGCATTCTTGAACACGCCAGTTATGGTCTAAAATTCCAAGCTTGTGTTCACTTCCTCTACCAAAAAATTGTGTGCGCGGATACGAGTAAATGAATGATGTCCCCACCATTCGACACAGTATGGGCTACAAGTCAGGCAGTTCTTTATGCTCTTTTTGCCTGGACTAGCAATCAAAAACTTGCAGTCTGGATCAGGACTGGGACAGGGTTCGGACAATTGCAATGGGAAAGATAGCCACACCTTCTATAAAAGCAAGTTGTTTACTATATTTTGAGATTAACAGCCAATCGACTCATGGACATACTTGAACAGTTAGTGGCGATTTCAGGCCTGCTGGTATGTATGTATGTATTGCACATTTGTATAGCGCGAACTGTCACCCAGAGGGTATCCTGGCGCTTTGGCTCTACTGAACCAGATACACAATCACACCGTTACACTGTTCTAGGGAAGAGGCAGGTTTTTAGGCACCTCTTAAAAGATGGAAAAACCCAAAGACTCCTCAAGGACAAGGGGAGGGAGTTCCAGAGCTTGGCAGCGCATAGCCAAAGGAGCGGCCCCCCATTCGTAACCTATGGATTCTCGGAACCACCACTAAACATGCCGAGGAGGAGTGTAATGGTCTCGCTGCATGGTACCACGAGAAGAGGTTCTGCAGCATGACTGGACCTTGATCATGCAAAGCCTTAAAGACCAGGCAGGATGCTTTACACTGGTATACATCTGTAACATACCCTCTTTAAAGGTGGAAGCCAGTTTGTTGGTTAGCAAAGAAACAGTCATTGGAATAACTAAGCTCAGATAAGATACAAAGAGTCAGGATTGCCTAGGAGGACCACTGGAGGGCAGTGAATGGCATGAGGCAAACGTGGCAGCTGGGAAGGCCCGGTTTATTTCAATTCAAATACGTCCACGGAGTGTATACTTTACAACAGTGCACACATTAAGATGGATAACATCCTGTCTCCACACTATTTTAACTTTCTCCAACCCCAAAGGAGCTCTTCCTCCATGTAACCTGGGGACGCAAGGTCATTCAGCCTTTTGGCATTTAAAAAGCTACCCACCCCGTACCCCTTATCCTCCAGCCCAACTAGACCAGTACATGATACGAACTATTGGGAATTAATAAAGAACAGGGATTCCCACAGGGTGCATTGGCACTCATATTCGTCTGGGTTTCCGAGTAGCCAAGCAAAACATTGTCAGACACTAGAAGTCTCCATCTGCCTCTCCCTGTCAGCAATGAGCCCAACTATCGGACTATGCCGAAAGATGCAAGGACAAATCTGGGAACCAGTGCTGACTCACTTTGGGATCGAAGCACCAACAAGGCTTGGCTAGACGGGAGGAATAGGCTTGGTCCTAATCACACACTATGTAGACAAGATGCATACGTACTTTCAGCTGTCACATTAAGAATGTTCAGTGTGAAGTTGAACCAAACTGTATTGTGCCAATTACTTTTTCTGTTTGTTAAACAAATGCCAGAAA
This sequence comes from Lissotriton vulgaris, assembly GCF_964263255.1. Lineage (NCBI taxonomy): Eukaryota > Metazoa > Chordata > Amphibia > Caudata > Salamandridae > Lissotriton > Lissotriton vulgaris. Next base: position 428,199,789 of record NC_141693.1, read on the forward strand.
AAAGAGGGATTTAAAAAAATAGTAGGTTAACCTCTCACCATTATGCTACAAATAGACTACTGCAAGTATACAACTTACTCCTCTTCAATCAAGGAAGAATAGCTTCTGACCAGAATTACCCCAAATCAGACTAATGTTTAACATTACCATAAGCCAGACTACCTTCCCTACTCAGCCAGAGACCACATACCCACCCCCAACTTCTTAGACTAATGTCCTATCATTCCTCAGAAGGTAAGCTACCTACCCTCAAACCAGACCATGAAAAACTAATTCCTATCAACCCAAGGAAGACTACTTTTGATCAGTCCAATACCACTTTGGCTCAAGGACTACTCCCTATTGGCCCAAGACAAAACTATTATCAGTCAGAAATAAGACTACCTGCCACCCCCCAAAAATCTAAACCAACAATGGTGGCTGGGCCCAATGGGAGAGAGGGTAGGCAGGGCCACACTAACGTGAATAAAAAGGATTTGCCTATGCCTCCAAATTTATGAATTAAACACTGAAGGATTGTGGATAAACAACACGTTTATAAGTTTACCCAGACAATAACTTTTTGTCGTTGAGTCAATACTTGGTTGAACAATTTTCCTTATACAAAAACAGACAATGAATCACCATCAACTTCATTTCTAGCCATACGTGATTCAGAAAACAATTTGTGCATATATACAGTGCAAAGGTTTAAATGAAAAACATATTAAAGAAGAAAATGCATTTAGTCATACATATACAGTTTATGCATGGACACAATAAATCAAAAATAAAGTGAGAAAACCTAATCAACAATTCACAATAGAAAATCACAAATGTGAGGAGAGGGAGGAAATATTTTCCAAAGATAGACTCCCTACTCATGAACTGAATTCATTTTTCTAGTTCTCTAGTATTCAGAAAAAAAGCCCATTTTATACATAACTGACATAGACCACTAATGTCAAGTCAAATGCCGACGCGTTTCGAATCCTGTTACGTTATTTGCAGGATTCTCATCAGGGCGGTGTGATTCTAGTCCATGGGAACTGTTTGTAAAAAGAAATGAGAAATGTTTGTTTAACAAACTTAGTCCTCTAGCCAATTCTACTTATGAGCTATACACGCATCATGGTGCGGCATACCTTTTAGTTAATTGCCCCAAGTGGCTTCTGTTTGAAAATATCGTCTATGGCAGGCGGGTCTGGGCTGCAACAGAGCAAGACTGGTATCAGTAATTCATAGTGCCTGGATTAATACTGACAGGTAGCGAAGGGTTTAAAAGTTACCTTTAGTCTTCACAACCCTAAGGCTGGTGTGCCGGTAACGGAAATTAATTTTCAATGCTGCGCATTATTTTCTTCTAGGAGAAAGATCGGAAAAAAGGGTTGGAATCGATCTCAATTAAAACGACATGCACGGAGGCAAAAGCGCCTCGCAGGGGAAACTTACTTTTAAATGATTCAACACGGGCGGGAAGGTCCTCACCGGTATTCTACAACAATTGAAGGAGACACCTTCACCAACCGTGTCATCAAGTGGAAACACGATGCTTTCACAAATTGCAGGACCCGAAATATCGTCTATGCAGTGGTCTGTCCATGCGACAGAGTATATATTGGTAAAACAAATCAAGCACCATGATGCGTGTATAGCTCATAAGTAGAATTGGCTAGAGGACTAAGTTTGTTAAACAAACATTTCTCATTTCTTTTTACAAACAGTTCCCATGGACTAGAATCACACCGCCCTGATGAGAATCCTGCAAATAACGTAACAGGATTCGAAACGCGTCGGCATTTGACTTGACATTAGTGGTCTATGTCAGTTATGTATAAAATGGGCTTTTTTTCTGAATACTAGAGAACTAGAAAAATGAATTCAGTTCATGAGTAGGGAGTCGATCTTTGGAAAATATTTCCTCCCTCTCCTCCTCACATTTGTGATTTTCTATTGTGAATTGTTGATTAGGTTTTCTCACTTTATTTTTGATTTATTGTGTCCATGCACAAACTGTATATGTATGACTAAATGCATTTTCTTCTTTAATATGTTTTTCATTTAAACCTTTGCACTGTATATATGCACAAATTGTTTTCTGAATCACATATGGCTAGAAATGAAGTTGATGGTGATTCATTGTCTGTTTTTGTATAAGGAAAATTGTTCAACCAAGTATTGACTCAACGACAAAAAGTTATTGTCTGGGTAAACTAATAAACGTGTTGTTTATCCACAATCATTCAGTGTTTAATTCATAAATTTGGAGGCATAGGCAAATCCTTTTTATTCACCCCCCAAAAATCAGCAGAGGAGAGGTAAAAGCAGCTTTACCCAAATCCCTCAACTAGCCTCTAAGGCTCCCTTGTGAGTAAGGGCTACTGGTAGCCACACTTTGTAAGCATAGTCGAAAAATTTCATAAAAGCTGGCTGCTTTAGAGTAAAGTCACAAGATCTTGCAGCTACCAACCACTGAGCAGAACAGGATGACAATCAAGCCCGCTGAAAAGCCCAGGCCACCTGAAGAGAGGGAGTTTTAGTTTGCTCTGTATCTGAAGTTCTGAGTCATAGGACAGCGGAAAGCTTGCGGTTTTCTAAAGAAAAAAAGAGCCGCAAGGGTGAAGGAAAATTTATATTCAGAGAAATTAAATGTAATTGCCATACGGAACAGCCTGGTCAGTTGTAACAGCCAGAGTAGCAGCCGACAAAGGAGAGGAAAAATGTAGATCCATGTTTTAAAAAGGCAAGCATAAGGAGGTGCACATAGAAGAAAAATTAAAAGACGAGGCATGACCAAGGGAACATATGCTAAAAGTGGGAGGAAAATCGTAAGCGGAGGTAAACAAGTCAGAAAAAAAAACTTTTGTAGGAATGTCAGTTTATGAAGGGAAAGACCGGCATGACGTTACTGACTGAAGCCAGCGGAGGAAAGGACATCGAAAAAGTACAGCAAAGGGAATGAGGGTACGAAGAGAACGTCATGGTAAAAATTAGGACAATGACAAACTACAATTTCATACAAAAAGTTTTAATCACTCCAGGTTTCAAATCTGAAATAGGTTTATTTTGTTAAAAATCATGTTATGTTTGATTTTTAACTCGTCACCTTCGAAGCACCAAAGTACGAAAAAAGGTATTGCAGGTAAGCGACAATTGTCTACCTAGATAAAGGAGGACATCTCACCTATCCTAGAGAAAGTATTTACCAAGAAGGTACCACTAGTAGTCATGCTAAGTTGCCCTATGTACTAAGAGTTTGGAGTATTGAGAGCTTGTTGCTGTCAAAGTGACTGACAATAGTATACAACAGGGATACTCAAAGAACGTCCCTCCTGACCTTTACATGGAGCCCCCTGGCCAACAGCAGCACTGGGCTGCTGTTTACTCAACATGGCATGAACATTAAACATATGTTAAATAAACAAGCAAACATATTTAAAAGGTTACTTAAAGTTAAAGAAAGGTGGTCCTGCACCTCTTTAGACACCTTAATTTTTTAAAACATCTTGTAACCCAAGTACAAAAGTATGATCAAGTCTTAAGAATTCTAAAAGTGTATTTCATTAAAATACAGAACGGTTTCACCTTAATACATCGAATTATATCAGTGCATTGCAGATTATGTTTTAAAAGGAATAGTTTTCTAACATGAATTTAGAAATATTTGTTCTTCCACTTCCCCAACTGTGCCAATAGTGAACTTAGAGGTAAATCATTTATGTGTACTGTTTGGGTGGCTTGTGTTCCCATTATATCTAAACAAGATTACAGTTTTATTAATTCAAACACTGGAGAAAACTTTGTACAGCACACATTGTGATGTCATGTATTTCAAGGTTCTCTTGTTGGAATGGGTGAATACAATGTCAATGAATACCTTATGTGCAGGCCAGACAACGGCAACATCAATAAATGCAATATCAATGTATGCCATTATCTGTGCCTGCATGACCTTGCCAATCCCAGTCAATGGAATATCAGCCTGTGACATAACCTGCAGCTGCACAGTAGCGCCAACTCTGTCAAAGAGGATATCAATGTATGTCATAATCCATGCACAAATGACAAATGACAATACTGTTACTAGTAAGTACAAAGTTGATGTACGTTCTCACCCAAGCAAAGCTAATCAAGTCAATACCAGTAAGAACAATGTCAATGTGTGCTAAGACAACTGTATGCACAATGTTAAGGATGTTGATAAAAATTATACGAGTGACTACCATATTATTTTCAGGAGTTCAAATGAACTCGCATCACTGCTGTCAGATTCACCCATGGTGACCTCCCCATCAACCACGAGTCAGATACACCTGGTTAGACAAGTCCTACAAACCACACCCATCAAATTACAGATCACAAGTGGGGTCTCTCCCAACCTAAAGACAAACGCATGCCCTAGGAAAACCCTGATCATAGATAGATTGTTGCACCACAAAAACCGGTCCAAGGAAATTAAAAAAAATAACTCATTTGGCCAAAGGCTCGCGTTCCCCAAAATACCAAAGCTAGATAACACATGTAGATAGAAACACTCAACCAATCAGGACACAGCATGCACAGCAAACGTAGTGATCGTGCACTCAGGCCTGATCTCTTGACATATACACACTGGCCCACACTAGCTCTCCCAGGGGGCCGAGAGCCACCTGGGTCCTTATAAGATGCCTGCACTTTTTGATTTATGACAGATGCTTTTTAGAAAGTAGAAAATTGCTTTATTGTACCTCATGAACTGTATGTAACAAAGGCCAAAACATTATACACCGAGAGATTTGGAGTAGACTCAGTCGAGACTATCTGTAGCGTTTAATTAAACCAACTTGTTTCTGTTTTGCCAAATGCTTCGTCTTTTCATTTCTGTAAGCTAAAATCATATCTGAGCACCACTCTATGTGATTTTGACAAAAAAAGGAAGGAAAGTTAAATAAAACAATTGCCTAGGATCACACAATTTGGTTAATTGGTGAAGCTGGGATTAATCCCAGATTATTTCGTTTCACGTTGTGCAGTTCAACCACCAGATGTATATGCTTCACTTCCCCTACAGCCACCTCACTGCCAACTCCAATTGGGCTCTAACCCATTTAGATAGAGGCCCACTGGAGGCCTGTAGAGCAAGCTTTTACGAACAAAGTTACCACGGTATTAGTTTCAACAAGCCTCTAATTTACTGGGATTACTCGTCCCTGTGCACAGAGGGTTTTCACAATCACACAAATCAAGAATTCACAGGTACTATTCACTGCAGAGACAACGATTCCAAGTTGCTGAAGCAGCAAGCAGCTGCCCCTAGAAACTGCTCTTGCACTTGGTTGGGCTACAGATTAACACCCTCACGAGTCTTGCCCTTTTTAAATCAGTAACAAACCTGACAGGGTGTGTAAACGATGCCATGGGTCAGTAACAGAAAGACTGCATTCCACCATGGGCACGTAAGTGACGCAATGATCAGGGGGTCAACTCACATAAAAACGAGTCCTAGCCAATGAAAAGACTCAAGCAAAAAGATCTGCAACGGTTGCGAAAATCTGAAAATAAAACAGGAAATAAACCCCTGAAACTTGGCATAAACATCAGCCACTTGGCTTGGCAAAATTACACTGCATACTCTGCAAAAAGAACAAGAACTGGCAATACCAATAGGCCTCGTCCGTGGACGAGCTATTGTCTTTAGCAATCGAGTGAGTTTTCTAAAGGGGGCAAGGCAAGGAGCGTGTTGGATAATGGCATGCTTAAAAAAAGCGCTATAAAGCACCCATCACTAAGTGGAAGAGATAATATTGGAATGCATGTTAGTTCCAGGAATTTTAGCCAGTATTGGCACTAATGGTAAAAATTGTGGGACAGCCAGAACAATAATTTCACTGTTTAGGGAATTGGCTAAACAATTCCTCACTCCGCACCACACAGGCTCACTCCTTCAGCCTGCAAATCAGCAACAAAAGAAACTTAAGCGTGCCAAAAACTAATCACAAGCAGCAGGTGGGAGGGACGTGTGCAAAGTAACTAGTGCTCATGTGAAGAAGTCCAATACCTTTGATCAAACGGACACTATATAAAGATGCAAGAAATTAAAATAAAGTCATTGGCAAAACTTTGCCAATGCTTTATCTGGGGAGGTAGAAGGGCTAAAAGCAATGGCTGAGGGTTTTTGGAAATAAAAAGCAATGACTGGAGGGTGAGGGGTGCGGGAACTGAAAGCAGTGAGGGGAGGATGAAAGAGTAATTGAACACAGCGACATGAGGGGGCACGATTGAAAACAAAGACGAAAAGGCGGAAAGGTTAGAAAGCAATAATAAATAATGGCAAAATCAGCCTGATTGAAAACTCACCAAGAGCACTTTAATATCACATGGTGTGGCTCTGTAGGTGTTCCTTATGGTCGCCCTATCAGTACGATTATACGAATGTACGATTATATACCCTGATTGCAGGGCCCATGGAAAGGGGACTAGCCTAAATGAGATGCAGAGTTGTACAACACCGGTCGCCATGTTAGTATGTCAGGAGAAGTATTTTGCCAAATCAAGGAACAATCCCATTCATTTTAGTGTCTTGATCTGTGATGCACGACAGTTTCAAATAACTGTATGCAAAAAAAAATACAATATTAGATATTCCAAATTATGAACAGAGCTCGCTAACAGAAAAACACGAGATGCAAAAACTACCCATTTATTAACCCCTTCCATGCTGATGACGAACCCCAGCCATCATGCACTACGGTGCTCGTGTGCTGATGACGGCTGGGGTTCGTCACGGCCCGCCCCGGTTCGTGCTGTTTACAGCACACCATGGGAATCGCGGCCGCATGGAAAGGGTTAAGTAAGCAAAGGTCTTGCTTATGGGCGAGCTATTACGTTTGGCAATTGGGTGGGAGTGATGAACGGGAGGGCAGGTGGGAGTGATGAACCGGAGAGCTCTAATGTCATAAGAGATGCTAAAACAAAATAAAGTGTGCAAGAAGCAACTCAGAGGGGCAAAGGTTTGCAAACAGATAGTTTTAGCATACTATATCCTTACTTTAGCATACTATATCCTTACTTACACAACTAAGTGTAAACTCTGAAGGGTACCTGCTGAAATATGCCCACAACACTTGTGGATGTACCGAAGTAGGCTGCTTTAGATTAATATTTTGAAAGTACGGATTCTTTAAGAAGAGTACGCCAACATCAAACGTGCTTTGCGAATGCATTTACACGCATGACTAAGAACAATTGAAATGTTTCTATATCTTGTCATGTTCCTTCCACGTGTCCCTAAATGGGAAAGCACTCATGAGACAGCAGAGGCCAGTTCCTGGTCACCGTTCGGACTTCCCCCCCCCCCTCCCTCCAAACGGTGTAGAGATCAGAGGTACCTTCATCTGCGTGGACGGTGAGAAATCGAAGAAAGATCAAAAAAGTAACAATAAATAAAAAACACAACAGCAAGCGCAGAGCAAGGTAGAAGGAAAGATCGAACCCCCACCAAGCCATTAGCTGCACAAAAGGCAATGGTAAAAAGAAGAACTGCATAGTCAGGTAATAGACATAACTGTAGGATTACACATGAATGCACACAAAACAGGAGGGGATGAGGACAGCTGAATCAGCCAAGCAGAAGGGGGTTTTGGAATGGGGATATCCTCTCATTTTGAAATCAGAGTAAGTTTATTAAAGCTGCTCCTCGAAAACTGCATCAACATTCTGTGTGAGGCTATAAAAACAAGAATTATAGCCCTGTTCACAGAACTCTGAGCTACTAAAAACACTGAGCACTTGTGTGAAATGTTCTTAGAAAAAGGAAATGGCAGTCCCTAAAGAGATACTATAAAGGGGACTAGTGCAAGGCTACAAGTAATTAGGTGGTGCTCCATGGGAGGAACGAAACACGAAAAGGAGGGACACGTAAAACAGATTAACCACTAGCAAGAAAGCCTTTTTAAAGGACACTCAACTTACCAAATTAAAAGCAATGAGCAGGATGTAAGCCCACAAAGTATATACAACATGTCTCGAAGACACAGCGCAAACGCTGCCTATGCTCAGCAGAAAAAGGGCATTCGCAAAGGGAAGGACAAATTGTAGCTGGAGTGCTAATCACATGGCACAAATCGTTGAAGAAATAAAGACATTCTATCCCTCCACTATCCTTCTCAATACACATTACTTACTAATATAGCCACCACTCAAATTACTTTCATATTTTCACCATTAATCCTTTGTGTTCCGGAGTCACGTGCTACTCACCGAAAAAGTGTTTCAACAACTCATCGGGGTAGCAAGCACAAAATAAATACAAACCTTTTTCCTCTTCTATCCCTCCACTATCCTTCTCAATCCAAATAACTAACATATCCATCACTCAAATTACTTTTTCCGCATACTAATTCACAACTAATCCTGGGTTCAGGAGAGGCGTGCTACTTGCTGAAAAAGCACTTCAACACCATATCAGGGTTAGTAAGAAGAGCTATATAAATGCAATTACAATGCAACAATACAGGTGAGAGACATGAGACGTGTGGTATAACCACAATCTCGATAACTTTTTTTTAAAAGTTTTATATAGCGCGAACTTGACCCGAAGATATTAAGTGCAGGGATGTTACATTAAAAAAAAGCAAAGCCTATGGTAAAGACCTCATCCAGTACTGCTAGAAAGAAAGTCTGTGGCTCCAGTACACCAGCTGAAGAGGTAACTAAGACTGATGCAAATTACTCACATTTATCAATTTAGAACGTAGCAAACGTTAGAAAAACCAACAACAAAAAACTGAGACATTCAGATAATATTAACAAAAAAATCGTAATGACTAATCTTTTTGATCACAAACCAATGGGCTAAATTATCAGAAGCAATGGACAGCATATATTTAAAAAAACACACACACACACAAATGCTGGTCCTACAGTCTATTGGAGTGGAGTCTGAAGATAAAATCCAAGAATGCATAGCAAAAAACTACAAGAACATTTTTAACTTGAAAAAACAGCAGTGTGACAAACGTTTACAGAAGAAAAAACTGCAGTAACACTTACTTTACCGCATACACATTCTGCAACCAACCCCCCTCTCTTGTAAGTACCGTCCCTTTTGAAATCCCTGACTGAAAAAATATAGTATTAATTTATGAGCTGTAAGAACTTCTAAATTTTGAACGATATCGCCCACAAACCACACGCAATCATCGCAATTTTAAAATTAGTACATTTGAGTATGTACTTGAGGTTTTCATATTTTTGTGCGCAAAAGGGGTTAGGGGAGTAAAACTATAGAGCAGAGAATGCAGTTAGACCAAATCACTACCATCAAGTGCACATACTTAGAACTGAAACAAGTGGGAATGTAGGACTTTCTACAGATGGTTCAAATGCAAAGAGTCAGACTGCAAGCCCAACAGCACAGTCTACAAAATAAAACAAATATACTTCTATATTAACGTCTCTCATTCCCCCGCTGAGTAAACATTTAGCACTCAGAAAAAACGTACAGTGAGAACCCTCTACGTGTGCCAAGTTGCTCAGCTCCTGGCTATTCATTAATATGGGTGATGCAAACACGGCCAGTCTGAATAAAGCCCAGGTGCTTCAAATCCATGGTGCAAGCAAACATATGGCACGAGTTGTGGAGGAGACACTCGACAGACAAGCACTGTCAGTCAAAGCTTCTTTACTCGGCCACTAAAAGCTATAAAAGCATGCAAATCAAACACTTAAAAATACAATAGCTTAACCCCTTCCCTACACTGCGAATTCTGCCAAGGCGCGGGGGGGGGGGGGGGGCTAGGGGGTGAGCACGGCGCTGTGGTGCTCATGACAGAATCACACTTTCATGAGTCACGGGCGGCGTGTGCTCATGACAGTGTGGTTCCGTCATGACCCCGCCCGCTCATTAATTTGCCCGCACAGGCAGGGAATTAGTGCCACGTGGGCGGAGCAGCATGACGGAACCACGCCGGCATGGTTCCGTCATGAGCACGCAAGGGGTTAAAAAAGTTATCATATGTACAAAAAAAATGGCCCGAATGAATTTAACTAGGGCTATGTATACAGACAAAGATAAAACTCATCATTAAAAGCAAATACAGAATGCCACTCTAGATATAAAGTACAACAAATAAAGTGCAAAAGTGAGAGAGCATTAGCGTAGTAAATTAACTACTTGATCAAGCTAGAACGTAAACGAAAATAGGCACGTATATTTCCCAGAGAGCAATTGACGAGTTCAGCCTAACTACTTCAAAAGCATCTTCTGCCAAAGTCTTAAGGCCCCTGTCAAAAAAAAAAAACAGAGACCCCAAAACAGACCATAGGTGAAGAAAGCATTTGTCAATATAATAATGCAGGCCTTACTTGGGCAAATTGGCCGGATCTAAGCAGCAGGAAAATATTTTTTATTTTTACGCGGGGGGGGGGGGGGTCATAAAATTCACAGAAGGTAAAAAGACAAGCACTGACAAAACCAACAGGTCTAGACTTAATGTGCCAATGCATGCACTTGTAGCACATTAGAACAAGCCACAAGGGAGGTAACCAGCACAATGAAAGAGTGCTACATTTGTAAATAAGTCCCTCAGGCAGTTCAAAGCAAACACTAGTGGAGGTAGAAGAATACTCCTTAACAGGTAGGACAGAAATGCTCCTCAGGGCAGAACAAAATACTTGATTGACAAAGTCTCAAGTCAAAGGCAGAAGGAGACTTTGTGATGAAAGCCAATGTTGCACAGGGCAGACCAAAACCTCACGCTGGATATTGCTACCGATTGGTCCGTTTGAAAGTAGTGCTGTCAAAACCCAAACCTATAAAGGAATGAGCTTCTCATCGGTCCACTCAGCAACAGTTTTCACCTGCACATGGCGAACAGGGCCATTCTGAAGAACTTAAGTGGGCAAAGAATCTACCGACAAATAAGAACATAGCTGCACACATGAGACTTTGTCCTGGCCACTTTGAACTTCTGAGTTACCTTACAAGACCACCATTTATTCTTAGCACCCAAAATCACCCCCCAGGCTATGCAAGCCAGATTAGGGTCATCAGCAATGCTGACCGGGGTTAATTGTAGTACGTGCTGAAATCCTTAGATCCCTATGACTGAAGCATCAAACATCTCAAGAGCGAAACAATCATCCAACAACACTCGTTCCAACTAACTGTTATACAAACACACTACAGCATGCAATGGACATGCCCACCACTTTAAGAGGTGCAAGTGATAAAGAACAGCTTTTTTTAATCATCCTTTCAAAAAGAATATTCACAAACAACTTACTCAAGTCGAGACGTTCGCCTGGCAAAGGGACATATATTTTGAACTGACTGCACATCTTCACAAATTTAATCAGTCTCTAGTCCGCAATGGAAACCTCTAAAAGGTTTTAAGGCTCATTAATAGATTAATAAAAGCTCTATGATGCAGTAACAAAGGCAGACAGTGAGCAGTACAGATGGAAAATAATAAATCCATGCATAACAGACAATCCCTCACGCCCATCGTATAAGTCACTGCGGCTTCACCACCAACCCTACCCCCAATAGCATTGAAGGAAAGACCACTCTACCTGACACTGGGGTGCGTAAGACTGAGAAAGTCTTAATCAGATCACCAAACACCCTCCACCGCCATACCAACGAAGCAGGGCCTTGTCAGGACACGACTATCCACTAGACTGAACAACAGACACTTAAAAACAGGTACAGGTTACTGATGGAGCAGTAAAAAAATAAAAATACAAAAATAAGGTCCATCACACCAATAAATGTTGGCCCAATGTTTGATGAGTCTGGCCAGCGTAATGGTCATTCAGAGAATCAGGCAAATAAGGGAATTATTTGAGCCTGTGAGCCTCTAATGGACAATAACTGCACAACATTACCTGTGCCCTAAATTTAAATGAAAGGGCAAGGGGTCAGTCCAGCAGGTAAGAATACAAAACTAAGCTCTAATAAAAATTCTTATTGTTGTCCTTAATCAGAACTGGAACATAAACTAAGAGGACAGAAGTCAGTTCTACGGACTTCTTATATTCAGCCAGGGTGACAAATCTCTGGGCATTTTGTGCACAAGCCACCAACTCACAAGAACAAAAGGTTAAACTTTTGGAAATACGAGAAGCAAAGCAGTTAATGATTTTCAAATGTGAGCCTCCCATACAGCAAAGAAAACAACTAATGTGAGCCTCCCATACAGCAAAGAAAACAACTCATCTGAGCTTCATTAAGAAGGTCTCCAAGTGAACGAGAAGTGATGCACTTGTAGCAGGCTACACCATGTAAGGTGTGTGGTGGAAGCGTGTTGTCTATTTTGATCCTGTGTGGGGAGGATTTCCATGTTGTGCATAATTGCCAGATACCATTTTGGAACAGCTCTTAGCAGGGTGATGAATGAAGAAGTGCGAGAGAGGCGCACAGTTTATGGTTTTCAGTAATCTGGCAGTTATGAACAAATTGAACAAATAGAACTTGATCATTAAAATGAACAAATAGAACTTTATCATTAAATGGATACAGTAAAACTGGCTCTTTAAAGTGGTATGAAACTGCAGAATTGCCCTAATAAGCATTAGATAAAAATACAAGTAATTACTCAAACTGCCTTATGCCCTAAGAATCCTGGGTCCATCCAAATGCGCTCAGCAACCGAAACACGCAGTAATCTTATGCCGAACTACAGAAATATGCAACAACCAGAGGGACCTACCTACTACCCTTGACTGAAGGTACATTAATTTTTACCTGTTCTCTATGGAATCCTGTACAGAAGAGGTGCTTCTTCCTATTTTAACCATTTACCATTTTTTATCCTCACTAGATTGGATTACAGGAGGTTGGCCTAGTGTCCTAAGCCTCACCAATATTTAAAAACCTACAGTGATTCGGAGGAGACCCTATGCCTAAATCGACACCAATCCTTTGGGAACATGGGTGTCTTTGCTGAGGGTAGCAGCTGAAGACTTATGCAGTAGCCTGTATACACTTCGCCACCTTGAAGGGCCTGGGCCCAATGGGTGATTTTTGCTTGCAGGCTTCACAAATATTCAGTACTCTTTATTTCAAAGCTTTCAAGCCTGTGGCCCTTTCACTCTTCTATATATCCAAGTGTGGCCACAGAATGAACAACTGGAAGAAAGAGACGGATTTAAGAAGAAGACATACTGTTCATGATCTCATTTGAGGAGGGCATGAACGCGTGTGGGTAAACAGTCCTAGAAAAATTCATCATTCGATTGCCCTGAACAGGGCGGGTCACTGACTATAAAGTTGCCTTTTCCCATTTCTTATACAGGTTACCAGACATCAATTGAGCAGTCTTTACATCTTGATGAAGAAACCTGGGGAGGGTTTTCCACTCATAACTTCACACAGGTAACAAAAGTGGAGCATAACTGCGCCAATATGATGGTCTTCATGTACCAGAGCATCTTTCCATCAACCTCTCAAAGGTAAACTTGCAAAACATACTTGAGACAATCTTCCATCATTATAAAATAGGAGACAGACTGATGTTAAACATTGGAAGGGGAGAGGGCCCAACTAGTACTCTAGCTTAACAAAGTGAGCATTTAACACAACAAGCCTTACATCATAGGTCTGGGCAAAGCAGATTTTCGCTACTCAACAACTACACACAGTGCTCAGCTCTGTGAAGTCAAATTCCAGATTATAGAGAACAAAAATGAAGTGTTGCTGCATCAAAAGGTTACATTGAAGGATCCACTCCTTCAGAATGCACACCTTTTGCAAAAAAACGGGTAGGCCATGTATTCACTCTGCCTACACTGATGCTGGCTCCTAATTTCTCCCTTTATAAAGTAAACGAAACCGAGATGGTTGTTGGAAAGCTAATCTCAAACCCCTGATTCAGGATTAAGTCAAACCATTGCCTTCATCAGCGAGTTGCACAACTAGAAACTAGACTTCGGGCTAGTGCATCCTTATGTGTAAGCAGACGCTCAAAGAATCCTTTAACAGGTGGGCACCGCTGTAGTAACCTACTGGCATGTATTGCCTCAGAACTCCACATAAAACCGTGACATTCCTCCATGAACCAGACATTGAGGGACCGAATGTTAGAAGAAAACAGGAGCTCTATTCAGAAGCCGGCCTCGTTTGAAGACCATCAAGAAAAAGCTATCGCTAGTTTTACAGTCAAATAAAAGGAAAAACATAAGGATGAAAAGTAATGCTATCGTACATAATGAAAACATTTAGAGAACCTATAGACTTACACAGACCATTTAAGAGCACATGAAATACAAGACTGTCATTTATTACGTGGGAAAGACGCCGGGTGTGGTGCAGGGGCGGCTCTAGGCTCATGGCGGCCCTGGGCAAGGAGTGTAGGTAGGGGGCCCTGGAAGAGGGGGTCCGGACGAGGCAAAGCCCCCCGGAGCTCAGGAAGGGGGTCAAAGTGTTTGGAAGTGGAACAGAGCCGGAGGCCGCCAAATCCCTGCCACTGGGGCCGCCATGCAAATATGTATCCATTCTCAGAGGATTATTATATTAAGAATATATATTGGCGTGGCGGCCCCTTGGGTTTGGTGGCCCTGTGCAGGTGCACAGCTTGCACATGCCTAAAGCCGGCCCTGTGTGGTGGTCTGGAAATGGCAGTCCTGCGTGAGAGGCAGCAGGTGGTGTAGTGCGAGGGGGTGCAAGGGTGAGGACTGGTGATCTCAGCGGCCAGATGCAGCAGCTTTTTTTTTAAAGTTGATTTAAGTTTTGGGAGTCGTAAGAGGCAGGTTTTGGAGAGAGGCAATAGAAACAGTCAGGGAAGAGTGGGGCAGGGAGATAAGAGGCTAGAAGAGGTCTAGGCGTAGGCACTGCAGCTATGGGTGACGTCGACGCGTGAGATCAGCTGCCCTCGAGACCCCTCTGGAAAGAGCACAGCAAATACCGTCCTGATAAGGGCGGGATAGCACGCGCCGTATTTCACCACACAACACATGGAGTGCGGGGGCCTAGCTGGAAGGTCTATGAAGGGGCAGGTTCCAATGTGCAGGTTACACGATTACTCCAGGCTTGCGGGATAAGGTGCACAAGCTCTACAGGGCAGGTGGAGCGCAAAGCACAGGCACCCAGGCCATTAGGGCGATGAGAAAACTGGACTGTAATGCTATTTAAAACCAGTGGTAACGGAATCTTCTAGCAACAAAGAGTTATAATGCAAGACTAACTTACGTAAGCAACAAGAAACCCCTCCATCCAAAAGTGCAACTACACAATACTCAGACAACTAACGGCAAGCTTTCCGTCCACTGAAAGGAGCCATCAATGGACCACGTGCCATGTTAGATTTGGCGTTAACTGCTCCATGGTTCCCACCTGTGCTCCCCAGTTCTTTATCAGTCAGCCCTCTTAAGCCTCTTTCCCTTCTTACTTTTCTGGGCCAATGTCCATCAGTTCTAAAGGATTTCTTGTACTACTTTTGAATTTTTTTTTATAAAACAAAGGGAACGCACTGCAACAGTTGTACAGCCCGTCATTCCTCTGCCAATCAATCAAAGAATGAATGAATGAATGAAATATTAATTATAGTGCGCAACTATGCCCAGTGGGCGTCAAGGCGCCTAAACCAAATAAAAAGCTGTTAGCAGACAGAAACAGAGCCTACTGGTATGCCTTAATAAAGAGCCAAGTTTTCAGTGACTTCCTAAAGAGGTCAAGGGAAGGAAGTAGTTTGATTTCAAGGGGGAGTGAATTCCACATCAGAGGTGCCAATAAGGAGAAAGCTTTGGTCCCCCATCTAGCCTTCTTGGCTCTGGGAATTACCAGTTGGTGTTGCTCGCTGGATCGTAGACATCTGCTCGGAACATATCTGGTGAGTAATGAACCAAGGGCATCATCCGAGCCTGCAGATAAAGCCTTATATGTAAGGCAAAGGAGTTTAAAAGTGATCCTTGAAGGAATGGGGAGCCAATGGAGGTTCTTCCTCGCTAGGGTCATAGATGCCAACCAGGGCAAAGCGAGAGCAAACCGCGCTGCAGCGTTCTGTATGACCTGCAAACGCTGAAGCAGGCCCTTGTTGGCCCCGGCGTACACTGAGTTACAGTAATCAAGCCTTGAGCCAACAAGGGCAATCACCACCTGTTTCCGCGCCTGTGGGGACAGATAGTGCACGATCCTTTTCAGGGTCTTGATGACACCCCAACAGGTCGCCACCGTTCTGTTAACCTGTAGCTCCATGGAGAGCTGGGTGTCAAAGATGACGCCTAGGTTCCTGGCAGATTTGGTAGGTATAGGGCAGCTACCTAAAGAAGGAGGCCACCAGTCACCTGACCATATGTCCTGGTCCTTGCCAAAGACCAGGACCTCTGTCTTGTCCCCGTTCAACTTTAGGGAGTTGGAGACCATCCACTCTGCAACAAGTTGCATGCAGGCCCTAAAGTTAGAAGCAGTTTCACTGACAGAGTGGGTCAGGGATACCATAATCTGCGTGTCGTCAGCATACGACACTACCTCCATCCCCTGAGATCTTACAAGTCTTGCAAGGGGGGGCCACGTAGATGTTGAACAGGGTCGGACTCAATGCCGACCCCTGTGGCACCCCACATTGCAAAGACTTGGCAGGGGAGAGGTATTCACCTAGCATGACACGCTGCTCTCGATGTTGTAAAAAGGAGCTTAGGAGGCTGAGCGCCGGTCCAACTACCCCTGCCTCCCTTAACCTAGATGTTAAAGTCAGGGGAGACAGGGTGTCGAAAGCTGCTGAAAGATCAAGCAGCACCAATACGGTGGTGAGACCCAAATCTACTTTTCTGCGGATGTTGTCCATGACTTTCGTCAAGGCAGACTCCGTACTATGTAGCTTCCTAAAGCCATGTTGGGACCCATCCAAGAAGCCTGAGGTGTCAAGGAAGTTTGAAAGATGGAAATTCAAATGGGTCTCCAACATCTTAGCAGGGGCTGGCAGCAGAGAGATGGGTCTAAAGTTCTTCAGCACTCCAGGGTCTAAGGTGGTCTTTTTCAGAAGCGGCTTTACGATGGCTCTCTTCCAGAGTGATGGAAAGATGCCCTGTTCTAAGGCTCCATTCATTACCTCAAGCATCGGGGGAAGAATAATCTCTCTGCAGTTCTTAAGTACCTTAAGGGGCACTGGATCAAGGGGGGATGAAGATTTAGTTTTATCCAACAGGCTATTGAGATCTTCTAGCGTAAGAGCCGGGAAGTGTTCAAGAGACTGAGGGGAGTTTTCATTCCAGGCTTCCAGTCGTGTAATTTGCGAGGAGTCCTCCGAACTGAGCAAGTTCCTCTGCGACTTTAGGGCTATGTAAATATCGTCAATCTTTTTGTAGAAAAAGTTCGATATGTCATCACATAGCTCCTGGGAAGCAACTACTGGGTCAGGAACCTGAAGAGAGCAAAGGGAGTCTACAATTTTAAAAAGCTCTTTGGAGGATGTTAAAGAACAGGTTAGGTTGGAAAAATAGTCCTGTTTTTCCTTAATGACTCTTTTTATACTCCCGTAGTAGACTCTTATAGCCTTCTCTATCTTTGTGATCCCAAGATTTACGCCAGCCACGTTCCTTCTGTCTACATTTTTGTCTGAGCAACCTCAGATCGGCAGAGAACCAGGGGGCAGATGGCTTCTGTCTAGCTGCAGATTTCAAGGAGGGGGGGGCTAGTTCATCAACGGCTCTAATAATGGCATCAGTGAGATCTTGAGCCGATTCATCCACCTTCTGCTTAGTTGAAATACTGATGTTACGAATAAAAGGGGCAAGAGTCTCCTTGGTGAAATTTTTGAAGCTCCTTTTAGATTGTTTTTTGCCAATGTCCACCGTAACATCAGGACAGGGAATGTCTAAGGACAGCGGGACTGCTAAATGGTCAGACCAGGTAATTGGTACCGGTAAACCGACTTCTAGTCTGGAATCGTTGGAAAAAATCCCGTCAAGGATGTGCCCCTTATAGAGCGCACTACTTACCCGTAGGGTCTCAAGGCGCGGGGGGGGGGTGCCGTTACTGCTCGAACAGCCAGGTCTTGAGCTTCTTCCTGAAGGAGAGGTGGTCTAGGGTCAGGCGCAGGTCGGGAGGGAGGGAGTTCCAGGTCTTGGCGGCCAGGTAGGAGAAGGACCTTCCTCCTGTGGTCGCTCTTCGGATGCGGGGGACAGCGGCGAGGGCATGGCTGGCTGATTGGAGGTGGCGTTTGGGAGCGTAGAAGTTGATTCGGTTGTTGAGGTAGCTCGGGCCTTGATCGTGTAGGGCTTTGTGTGCGTGGGTGAGGAGGCGGAAGGGGATTCTTTTGTTGACGGGGAGCCAATGCAGGTCTCTCAGATGTCCGGAGATGTGGCTGTTTCGTGGGATGTCGAGGAGGAGTCTGGCTGAGGCGTTCTGGATCCGCTGGAGTCTCTTCTGGAGCTTGGCGGTGGTACCGGCGTAGAGGGCGTTGCCGTAGTCCAGTCGGCTGGTGACGAGGGCCTGGGTGACAGTCTTCCTGGTCTCGGTGGGGATCCACCGGAAGATCTTCCGAAGCATGCGCAGGATGTTGAAGCACGACGAGGAGACAGCGTTGACTTGTCTGGTCATGGAGAGGGAGGAGTCCAGGATGAAGCCCAGGTTGCGTGCGTGGTCTGTCGGTTTGGGTGCGGTGCCCAGGGCGGGGGGCCACCAGAAGTCGTCCCAGGCGGAGGGCGAGGAGCCCAGGATGAGGACTTCCGTCTTGTCTGAGTTCTGTTTCAGGCGGCCGGTCGTCATCCACTCTGCTACATCTTTCATCCCTTCGTGCAGGTTGGCTCTGGCGGCGGCGGGGTCGTTGGTCAGGGAGAGGATCAGCTGGGTGTCGTCGGCGTAGGAGATTATGTTGAGGTTGTGTTGGCGTGCGATGGCCGCGAGGGGGCTCATGTAGACGTTGAAGAGGGTGGGGCTCAGCGAGGATCCTTGAGGGACGCCGCAGATGACTTTGGTGGCCTCTGACTTGTACGGTGGTAGGCGGACTCTGTGTTCTTCCGTCGAGGAAGGAGATGATCCATTCCAGTGCCTTCTCCTGGATTCCGACGTTGCTGAGGCGCTGCACTAGGGTGCGGTGGCAGACAGTGTCGAATGCCGCGGAGAGGTCTAGGAGGATGAGGGCCGCTGTTTCTCCGTTGTCCATCAGGGCTCGGATGTCGTCGGTGGCAGCGATGAGGGCGGTCTCGGTGCTGTGGTTGGCTCGGAAGCCAGACTGTGAGGGGTCGAGGGATCCATTTGTCTCGAGGAAGGCGGCCAGCTGTTTGTTGACGGTCTTCTCGATGACTTTGGCTGGAAACGGGAGGAGCGAGATGGGGCGGTAATTCTTGAGTTCGGTGGGGTCCGCGGTAGGTTTCTTGAGTAGAGCGCTGAGTTCGGCGTGCTTCCAGCTCTCAGGGAAGGTGGCGGTGTCGAAGGAGGTGTTGATAATGTCCCGCAGGTGGGGTGCGATGACAGCGTCGGCCTTGTTGAAGACGTGGTGAGGGCAGGGGTCGGTCGGAGATCCGGAGTGGACGGAGTTCATCATGCGGACGGTGTCTTCGGTGCTGATCGGAGTCCAGGCGCGGAGGGTGGTGGTGGGCGGCGTTGCTGCGGTCGTGGCGTGCGTCGGTTGAATGCTGAAGCTGTTGTGTATGTCCGCGATCTTGTTGTGGAAGTAGGAGGCGAGGGAGTTGCAGAGGTCTTGCGATGGGGTGATGTCGTTGTTTCCGGCGTTGGGGTTGGAGAGCTCTTTCACGATGTTGAAGAGTTCCTTGCAGTTGTGTGCGTTGTTGTCCAGCCGGTCCTTGAATGCAGTTTTCTTGGTGGCGCGGATCAGTTGGTGGTGCTTCCGGGTGGCAAGCTTGAGGGTGGTCATGTTGTCCGGTGTTGGTTCCCTTCTCCAGACTTTCGAGGGCTCGGCAGTTCTTCTTGGAGCTCTTGAGTTAGTCGCCGAACCATGGGGCTTTCTTGCTGCCGGGTCTGCTGGGCGGGGTCCTCAGAGGGGCGAGTTCGTCCGCGCAGTTGCTGATCCACTTCGTGAGGTTGTCGGCGGCCTGGCTGGGGTTCGCTGAGCTGGCAGGAGGGTGCTGGCTCAGGGAAGCGGCGAGCTGGTCGGCTGTGATCTTGTTCCAGCTTCTTCGGGCAACCTGTTGCTGGTGGTGGTGGATCGTCATTCTTCTGAAGGTGAAGTGGACGCAGCTGTGGTCCGTCCAGTGGAGTCCTGTGGCGTGGCTGAAGGCGATGTCTTTGCTGGATGAGAAGACGGCGTCGAGTGTGTGTCCAGCGAGGTGGGTGGGGGTGGACACCAGCTGCTTGAGTCCGAGGTTGGCGAGGTTGTCGAGCAGGGTGATGGTGTTGCGGTCGCTGTTCTCCAGGTGGAAGTTGAGGTCCCCCAAGAGGATGTAGTCAGCGGAGGGGAGGGCATGCGGGCTGACGAAGTCGGCGATGTCCTCGCTGAATTGTGTGCGTGGTCCCGGGGGTCGGTAGATCAGAGTGCCTCTGAGGGTGGTCTTCGGGTCGGTGTGGATCTGGAAGTGCAGGTGTTCGGCGGTGGTTAGGGTGTAGTCGGTGTTGGTCGTGATGCGGATGGTGTCCCTGTGGATGACGGCGATGCCTCCTCCCATCTGGTTGGCGGTGCGGTCCATCCGGGTGATCTTGTAGCCCTCTGGGATGGCGATGGCGATGTCGGGCGCTGAAGAGGCGTTCATCCAGGTCTCCGTGAGGAAGGCAACGTCAGGGGCTGTGGTGTCGAGGAGGTTCCAGAGTTCGATGGCGTGTCTGTGGACGGAGCAGGTGTTGAGCAGGATGCACTTGAGGTGGTTGCTGCTGGTGTTCGGATTGGCGGGTGCTGGTGCAGGGCAGGTCCGGATGCAGGTGAACTTGCAGGCGTGGCAGCTGAAGGGTCCGTGGGTGCGTCGTGGGGTGGCTCGGTAGCATCCTGGGATTCGGCCGGTGTTGTGTGTTGAGGGTGGCGGTGGTGTACGTCAGGCGGGTGGGCAGGGGTCCTCGAGGGCCAGGAGTCGTGGCACTGGGCGCGGTCCAGGCGCGGACGGGCGCAGACGGGCATACCTTTGGCACGCCTTAGGCGCACAATCGGCGCGCCCGCTGCGCGTGACCGCTGCGCGTTCGCACGGTCGCCATATATGGCGAAGTGCGAGGGGGGCGGAGCAGCTGGGAGGCGGGAGCGGGGAGGCTACAGAAGGAAAAAAGGGGCGGGGTTAGCGGCGGTGGCAGGAAGCGGGGAGGGAAGAGACGATGGGTAACTGCAGAACAGAAAAACAGGCACTACAGAAAGCAAAAATACAACACTATACAATAACAACAATAAAGACAATAAAAACGGGGGCACATGGCAAGAAGCGGCGCCCAAGAGCCTGCAGGTCAGGCGAGCACGGACCACGCCGCTCGCAGGCAGGGGGCGTGGTCACGCGGCGGCAGCCGGGGCAGCGAGGCAGTCAGGCGGGGAGGCACACGCAGCAGCTGGTGGCCGTGCGGCGCGGGGGTGTCCTAAACTAGGTC
The DNA here is from genome assembly GCF_964263255.1 of Lissotriton vulgaris. Lineage (NCBI taxonomy): Eukaryota > Metazoa > Chordata > Amphibia > Caudata > Salamandridae > Lissotriton > Lissotriton vulgaris. The sequence goes on from NC_141693.1 coordinate 428,221,204, forward strand.
ACACTCACCTGCGTCGCACGGTCGCCATATATGGCCAAGTGTGAGGGGGGCGGAGCAGCTGGGATGCCATGGCCCAAAAGTGTTCACCTGGACGCCTGGGTAAGTGGTAAGTGTGTATGTTAAGCATGGTTGGCATTGTGTGAATTCATGGAGTGACTATGGAGGTAGAGTAGGTGTTGTCTATGAGTTCTGAGAACTGTTCCATCATGATACAGCAAACTTGAAGCTGCAGTCTTACATGAAGACAAGCAGAAAGAGGGTAGGTAGATGAAGTCATTCTTGCCGATACATACCATCTTCTTCTTGTCTGACATCTGCCTCAGCGAGGGTCATGTGTTTGGAAGAATACAGGTCTTTACTACTCTTCAGAACTTGTTGCACAATGAGTTGCAGCACATGGACATCTGTAAATCTTCTGAATGAAGAGGTATTTGGTTCGGGGGAACGATCTGGATCAGAGGGTGCTTCTTTGGCAGAAGGTGCGAAGGCGAAGTCGTAGCAATATTAGTTGAGTGCTATGGAAGCTCCAGTAGATGATTCAGAGAGCCTTGAATGAAATATGTTTTGCCACAGGAAGCCAGAGAAGAGGGCGATGTAAAGGTGCAGCAGTTGATTTAACTGCGATCCAAAGAGGTCTAGGACATTTAGAACTGAGGGCAACAGGGTTGGTAGGGGTTCAAGTTCCAGAGGCCAGAGAGAGTGGACTGGTTGCATTTGGTCGAGGCTCCACATTTGGTTTAAGAATGCTAAAGTATAAGGTGGTTGCACAGAATCCACTGCTTGGAGCGATAGGCCTATGACACAGGAGTCCAGTTCAGATGGGTTTTCAGCTTTAGAGTGGGTAAAATATCAGAGTAGATATGGCAGTTGAGACTGAAAGATCATGTGAGGCTAAGGAGAGGACTGAGGTATGTGTTGAAAAGAAGGATTCTATAAAACTGCACAACTCTGTAGTGGTTTGCTTAATCCTTAGTGCACTAGGTCTTCTGAAGTGTCACACAAAAAGAATGATGAAAATGTGAGTGCTTTTGGTTTGCTTTCACTGTAAATCTGTACAGGACATGAAAGTTTATTATTTTTTATCTAATCATATTAAAGTTTGCTGATTAAGATAAAAAAAGCTGTGAGAATACACCAATAGATCTGCCGTAGACAAAAAAAATTAAGATCTGGGTCTAGTGCCACCACAGCACAGAGACAGCCCTCATTACAGTCACCAATGACGCCAGTAGCATCCTTCACCGAGGAGGATCTGCAGAATTCATCCTCCTCAACCTCTCCACACCTTTCGATACAGTATCCCACAAGTCACTCATCATGAAGCTTGAGCACTTTGGTATTTGCGGATCAGCCCTCAAGCGGATATCCTCTTTCCTCATAGACAGAACTCAAAGAGTTAGACTTTGCTCCTACACCTCAGAAACGCACACTCATCTGCAGAGTCACTCAAGGATTAGCTCAAAGCCAAGCACTCTTCAAAGTCTACATGGGGCCCCTTGCAGACATTGTTAGAGCCCATGGCATCAACATAGTATCCAACACCAACAACACAATTCATCCTCTCCCTTACCAGCACCGCCAAACCAAACTTTGCCAAGTTCATGTGCAATGTTGCTGCTTTGATGACAAACAAATGCCTCTAGCTCAACACAGAAAAAAACGAAGTCCTAGCTTTCGGCAACAAACCACTCCCCATTAGGATGCCTCTTGTGAGCCCTTTGAACTTGAACCCCTACTCACCCCGCAGACCATGCTGAGAACCTCAGGATCATCCTAGACATTAACCTCTCCATGAGCAGATATTTATTTATGATGTTCAATATAGATCAACGCCATCTCTTCATCATGCTTTCACATCCTGCAAACGCTGCACAAGGTTTTCAAGTGGATCCCACTGAACGCCAAACGACCTATCACCCACATGCTCATCACAAGAAGACTCGATTACCAAAATGCCTTATACATCGGAATCCCAGCCCATTACTTATGCAGATTTCAAAGTACCCAGAACGCCGCTGCCAGACTCATCCTGAGCAGCCCATGTAACACCCACATATCTCCACAACTTAATCTCCACTGGCTCCCAGTCCAGGAAGGATGAAAGTTCAAACTACTTACTCACACCTACAAAGCTCTCCACAAGACCGGTACAGCTTACCTCAACCACTGCCTCAACATCTACCAATTCATTAGACACCTTTTATCAGAGTCCCAGGTAAGAGCACACATCCTTTGCATCAAAAAGGCCAGAAACAGAGGATGCTCCTTCTCATACCTCACGGCAAAGACATAGAAAGACCTTCAGAAACACCTCAGAACCTCCCCCTCCCTTATGGGCTTCCAAAGGAACCTCAAGACATGGTTCTTCCAAACGAAACAGGCATGAGCTCCTCCTGCTCCCTAAGGCCTGCCCTACTCAGCACCTGGATACCCTCACAGGTAATGACCGCTCTTTGCAAACATAACAAAACAGCATATGGGACTATGGATCCCCAGAAACGAAGGGCTATACAGAAGTACTGTTAATATTTTTATGAAAGTGAAGTATTATTTGGGGTGGACAGGCATTTATTTCCAGGAATAGCAGGACCTTCTAGCAGTGAATCTCAAATTCACTAAACACACCTGTGCTCAACTTACTGGTAGCTATGGCAAAAAAGCAGAGGGACTAAAAGTAGGAAAATGTGCAAAGTATTTATGTAGTACCAAAACAGGAATAAAAAGGTTAAACCACCACACAATAAAAATACCAAACCGAATTAGAAAATGTAATCAACAATGACAACTAAATAGTGCATGGCAGGCTGGACTGGATTATTTTATGGGACTGGAGAGCCCAGTGTTCGAGGCCAGAGGTTGCCCCCGGAAACATTACAAAATCTGGAAACGGTGGGCAGATTACAGGGGTTTAACTCTGGATCCTCCAGCAGAGCCTGACGACGATCTGGATCCAGGCGATGGACACCAGGCCTAGAGTGGCGCATGGCACCTGGCATACAGACAGCACTTACAGGAGGCTTGATGTGATCGCGTGTACAGGGCTAGGGAGGGATAAGGGGTGGGTAGTGGGGTTGTGTGGCTGTGGGAGGTTGGGGGGCTAGGGCGAAATGTTTCTTTCATTGATTGGGCTATCATGATATATATGTGTTGATAATCTGCAGTGACCTGATTGTGGAGAACTGTATATATGCCTTTACCTGATCAATCAATAAAATTTGTTGTGAAAAAAAAACAATGACAACTAGACAAAACTCCAATGAGGATAACCAGGGTTATGAATTTGAAAATTTTAAGAAAAAAAATAGTGCCAAAATGCAAAAGGCGTCAATGATTATGGAAGAGGTAGACCTAGACGCTATTTCAGGCCAACCGCAATGGAGTCTGTGTCGATAAACAAAGCGTGGCCATCACATTCAAAGATATTACATTCTGACAGTCTTTTTCATGGAGCTCAAGATGTTCCACCAGGGCAATCCTGAAGATGAATTCAAGGAATGTGCAATGAAACTGGAGACCTTTGCCACAAGTTCCCCCTGATAATTTCGAAGATCTTGAAAGTGCAAACATTTTCTACGTCCCAACAATTAAGGGTTACTGGACCAGCTCCTCTGGGTCACATCCAAGGCCCCCACAACCTCAAGGACAGCACTTGGTGCAGGTGCTCACTCCAGCAGAGGCCACCAGCAAGGTCCAGTCCAGGTCCTGTTGGTACTCGTCAACTGGTCACTTTAAGAGAAAATGCCTCTTGCAACTTGTGTTTCTGAAGCCACACAAGAGGTCAACCAGCTGGTCCTTGGAGTCCACTTCTTTTATCCTAGGTACAAGATGAAGCAGGCCCAGTCCTTCATGGCTCCTCTCAGATTATAGCAAGTAGGGTCCACTCGTTCTGAAAATCCAACAAGAGTTCAGAGGATAGTTCCCTGGAGTGCCATATGGATAGGTGGCTTTATCTACTGGAAGGGGGTGACTTCTGACTCCTCCCTGGCCCATGGGGTAAACGTTCCCCTCTGCAACCCTACCCACTTTCGCAGCAGCTCGTTTGTGTCTCCTCAAACAAACACACAATGCACCTACTCCTAAAATTCAAGATGGAGATCTCTTCTCCCTTGTGCAGAGCCAATGAGCCCACCAAGATGTGTGGGCAGGGACATTAGCAGTCACCTTTGTGGTCACTCAAACCCGATTCTGGGGGCCCCTCCCCTCACACTTGGTTTGGTGCCAGCCTGTGTGGAAGGGATAATGGGTTGCCTTCTTTAGGTCTCACCTTACATTAACTTGTGAAAGGACAGTCCCCTTTACAAGTTAATGAAGGCTCTGTGTAAACCAACTAGTAGAAGAGTCACCACACACTCAGGTCTGTGTTCCTGCTCTGGGAGCCTCATTTAAGTCCAGCACTTGGCTGGACAGCTGCTGCTAATGTAAATAGCCTGCAGGAGCTTCAGGGAAAAAGTTACTTTCTAAAAGTTAAACCAAAGGGGATGATGGACGGCATGTTGAACATTGTAAGCACTCACCCCCAGTCAACTGATCTGGGTTTAATCATCATTTTTTAGTTCACTCCGCCACCCCAGTTCAGACATTGCCATATGCAAATCAGTCTGACACTGTGCCTCATGGGAACATTCCAGCCCTAACTGCCACCCCATCTCTTCCCTGGACCGAAAACAATCATCCTGGGACCAGTTTCTGGCTAATCAGCCGTCAGCCAGGCTAGCTTGAATCCAGTGGCAAAGTGAGCAAGGGACCCACGTCTGGGCATACCCTGTCAACTTAGGGCGACCAAAGCAAAACCAAAGGGGATGATAGACGGAGTGTTGAAACATGCAAGCACTCACCCCCAGCCAACGGATCTGGGTTTAATCCATAGTCATTCTTTAGCTCACTCCCCCACCCCAGTTCCGACATGGCAAGAATGATGATGGATTAAACCCAGATCAGTTGACTTGGGGTGAGTGCTTGCAATGTTCAACACTCCGTCCATCATCCCCTTTGCTTTGCTTGCTTTAAATATGAAAACCTGGAAGCCGCAATCTGCATTTTCTTTTTTATAAGGATCTCGGCAGCCAACTAGACAAACTGTAAAGATAAGTGTAAATCTATATATACCACTGTTGAGAGAGAGCGAGAGAAAAAAACAGACTGGCTTATATGGACACGTCAGTACATTCCAAAGTGTCAATTTCAGACTCCGCTATCCACACATGGAAATTCGAAAAATGGTAACACCTCTTTAAGATATGTCACTCTGAAAACAAAATACAGGACAGACTACGTTCTACAATTTCCCATGCATTTTCTGTTTTCTATTCAAGTAAAAGCATACAGAAACGAAAACTGAACCAGTATGTTCACTAGCAGAGTGAGTGAAACTTCTGCTACACACACACACCAAGATATTGAGGATAAGCACAGCTGATGAACTCTAAAGAGAACATCACCGGCATTACACAAAGGGAAATCCTGCATTATTTATTTATTTATAAAACATACCAGGTTATACAATAGGGTGGTAATCACCAACATGCGCAGCCCTGGTGAAAAGGTGGAGCACAGAGTCAAAAAGCGTCTTAGCTACCGGAAGTGCACACCGCTGTAGTATCCCCCCACGGCAGGTGATCCCATTTACCTGTGGGGCCCCCATTTAAACCAACTGACGCAATCCGCTCCTGCAGAGCATTCCACCCCAGGACTGCACTTCTAACAGACATGACAAGGTCTGCAGTACTGCTAGCATAAACAAGTCCGGTGGATCAACAAGCCTAGTGTTCATGGCTATGAATGTTGGCCATGTTGGGCAGTATTTTCTTCCAAGTGGAAGGAAACACTGCCCAAGAAGAGCCTTTTTGTAATGAGACACGAAGTTTCCCTTTCAAAACCATCTGCTGTGTCCAAAACCCTATTTTTTGGCTCCACCTGCCCACTTCAACAGATTTTTGGGCAGATACGTTTGATGTTTCCTCAACAGATGCATTTGGTTAATTAAAAAGTGCACACCTTTAATTCCCCAAACCATACCACTACATTTCTAAAATTGTAGTTAGTCATCATTCATTTATCCACAAACACACAATGACTTATCCGGCGACCTTGTGCAAGAAATGGGTTAAACTGAGACAGTTTTGGAAATCTAGGGCCTTTAGTTCCACAGGCATTCAATAACGTATGAGAAAATATAAATCCGCCCAGTGCTTTGCCACGTCCGTCTTCGCTGCTGTAATAGTAAATGTGGCTGTGGGGGCACCGGAGGAGGCGCACCCAATAATTTCTGGGCACCGATACCGCAGACGCCACTTACTCGGGAGCCTCCTGCTCTTGTGGTCTTCACCACTTCACACACATCCCTTGGCTGCTCACAAGTCACTCCGGAAGCACAGCTCATTAAAGCGGTAGTACTGCAAATACTAAGCCAAACACAAAACAAGACCTGAAAATGTGAGGGGGCGGGGAATAACAACTGCACCCATGTTACTAGGCCATTTAAGTAGAGACCACTTAAAGACAGCTGACAGGGAGTACAGGGTGGGAGTTCAATGTGACCATCAAGAAAGCGCGAACAGGAAAGAGTGCATTATTCTAACACAATACTGAACTAGGCACAGACACACAAACCACACCTAAATGTCGGTCCTTCACTTAATTCTAAATATCTTCGGCAGAAAAAGAAAAAATATCTAAAAGCTTGGAGGAAAATCGGTTTCTTTTTTTATTTAGGTGGGAGGGTTGGAGGAGGAGGGGACCAGGTGCTAAGCTATATGATCCTTTAGCGAGATCTGCCTGCTAACTTCTTAAAGCAATAAAGTGACAAGTAGCCTTTATGATCGGATCTCTAACAAACGGTGATGCTCTTGTACTACTATTTAAGCAAAGCAGATACCCCACAAACCACCTGCAAACTAAATGATATCCTATTACATGACCTGCACAGGGGCTAAACCCAAACAGATTCACACAAGACATACTAGCTAACCATGCTACATATGGGTAAATCTGTAGTAGCCTTGCTTCCATTTGGTCCATCTTCAAGGCATGACAACTTTGACCATTACACCTCCTCCAACAGGAAAATATTAATATATTTAAATTATGTATTTTCTGATAAATATTAAGGGTCTAAAGTTTACCCAATCCTATATAGATGCAAAGGATCTCAAAGAATCAGCAACAAGAATGGAAAATTTGCAATGAACGGGGTTACAACCAGATATATCTCATGGCTATGAATACTTTCAAGAGACATGAAGGATCAAGAAATGATTGCGAAATGCCTTTCGCTCATTTAATTTTTTAAGTGACGAGAGCTACAAGAAGAACTGGTAGGTAATTTAACCTGTTTCCCCACTGGGTTTCCACATACTTCTTTTGATAGATAAAAACAACAAAGATATTGTTATTCTAAAACAACAAAGATAGTTATTCTAGTGTAAGGTAGCTAAACTGCTTTTCAAATCTTTATTCGCTCCTGTGTACACTATAACCAAGTCATCCACCTGGAATATTCACAACCCTAGATGCAGAGATGGTTGCATTGTTAACATTTTTAGAGCAAGGAGCCTCCTTAATGGATCAATTTTCGGTTCAGGGGTAGACCTGGAATTATTCCCACTAACCGTTCCTAGGTCCTCGCGAAGCAGTAGCAGCAAATTTCTCATTAAGTGGTTACACTTGCCATTTTTCTTTTTTTTTAATTTTCAACTTACAACATGGTATGCCGCCAAGTCACAGCTGTTCCTTGGAGATCCCAGCAAAAGTCTAAAGAAGGCATACTGCCTATTGCATTAGTAAACTAAAACAGTTCTATTCTGTTGAAAATGTAACTTGAAAAATATTCTGTAGAAAAAAAAACTGAAATGTATACTATTGTCAAAGATACAATTTTCACAGCTTGCCCTTGGCAGTCGAATGGGCTAGGGCTCCATTTATAGTGGAAAAGTTACTTGATCGAGGTAATCGCAAAAACAAGCTAATTGTCAAAATGTACATTATGGTCAGGTCGAGGCTCATCTCTGATTGGTTTCAGAGAGCAGAATAACTTCTGTTAATATCAGTTGCCTCAACAAACAGAAAAGCTTCCACTTATCTGTAAACCGCATCAAAACAGGTTACCGCAATCATGTGTACTGACAGAATAAAAGAAACGTCCCTCGTCTTTATTTGCATCAGGGAGTAATAAGGGTGCCAATCACCTCTACTGCATTAAAGAACAAAATACCACCCAGTCATTATTACATGGCAACAGGAAACTGGATAGCCTTCACTTATCTCAATATAGTATCAGAGTAATAACATTTCAACTTGCATTAGTGAACAGAATCGATTCTCTTGTCTCTACTGGACGGACATTAAGATACCTTCTACTTATCTATGCTTGGAATCAGACAATAGGGTAGCTCCCATTCATTTTTACAAGGCATCAGAGAATAGATGAACTTCTACCCATCTCTAGTTGGCATCCATGGGCGTTATCATCTCCAGTTATCTCTACTTGCATGTCAGAAGGGCGGCTTCCACTTGTCTCCGTCCTGTATAAGAGAACAGGTTAGCCTTCACTCCTCTCTACTTGAGATCAGAGAGCAGGGCAGCTTCCACTCATCTGTTCTTGTAACAGGAAGAGAAAGATGGCAATTACTGCTCACTCTGTGCCTAAGTGACAGTACAGAGCCTGCTCACCCAACTGACAACAGAAGTATGGCACGCAAGGTACAGATTGTATACTGAAAAGCCATGAATGAACGGGAAACTGGGCTAACACAAGGTCTAGGAAAAAGAGAAGTTCACATTGACCTAGCATGCTCTTCACAGGTGGCTCCCATCCGGAAAAAAAGCATAAACGCTATCTGCCTAGTCAACCAAGGATACTAGCTATCAGCTTATAGTTGTGGATGCCAGTTGTTGCGGTGCCACAATCCAAAAAAAGGCAGCAAGTAGAATGACAAAAATAAAAAGCGAAATATTGTGCATCCGTTTGTGTATGGCAGGTAACTTTAATCAATTTAGGCTTTAACAACTTCAACCAGTACTCAAAGTTACAGAGTTTTTTTTTTACTAATACGCCTATTCACATCAGAGGCCACCTTCCTCGATTATGTAAACATGCAATAGCTTTACCAATCAACCAACTTCGGTTGACCTGTTGATTTACAATCGCCATAAATTAACGGAGCACACAGAAGGGAACAGGAGATCCTGTATACAGCAGAGGTCCCACTGTGGCTACAGAAACACGTTTCACAAACTGGGGAACAATGGATGATGCCACACCCATCTTTTGTGGACACAATAAGGAGTTAACCACTGCAACAACATTTTTTTCGACTGTGCAACAACAGGGATTGCAAGATCTAAGTCTCCAGGAGAGTTTCATTCACAGACGTTGCGGAGAACTGCAGTGGCTGCTGTTCAGATTTTTTTTGGGGGGGGGGGTTAAGGGTGTGATGCCTCAGCGAACCTACGTTATTAGAGCTGGTCTTGGGAAGTTCACTCGTACAAGACAATGGGAACCCCTTCCCCATTATTATTATTAGAGTACCTGAAAATGTGTCGGACCAAGTAAAAAGAAATAAAGTATTCCTTGGAATCAATTCCAATTTATTTCTCTCGTGTTTTGTAGACAAGTGAGAACATTCTATAGCCAACACGTGTTTCGCCCCATGACAACGGCCATGCGGCCTCGGGCTTCCTCAGGGCTATACATGGTGGTACATATATCGTGATAGCCAAGGTGAGAGTTAGGCAAGTCCTTCTGACACTAGGCTCTTCTGTCTCATCATGGTTTCCATTTCTATTCCTTGCTTTGCCCATCCAATTTTTCCTATAACAAACAATCTGGGTTGGACTACCTTACTCACCTCCTATATTGAATGTACACTTTATGTCAAACTCTCACCTTGACTGCTTTTGGTGTGTAGCACTAGCAGCTCTGCAAAGGCAGTGGCTGGGCGTCCAAGGCGCTTCCTCCGTTACAATGGTAAGGTCCTCTGAGCCTTCTCACAGGTAGAGAGGAAAGGGAGAGGGCTGGATTGCTTCTGTTCCGCCCCGAGTCAGGGGTTCAAGACCACACGGGTCACCAGGGCGGCCTCTCCTCTTCCCGGTGGCTGGCACTAGGCAACAGTACTCAACTCCCCGGTTGCCCTTCTATAGCATGCGGGGTCACCGGTTTTACTCCGAATACGGGCGACCTCTTAATCGGCACAACAGTATTTACCTCTTCATTGCAGCACCCCTCTGGCATACGGGGTTGCCCACTTCATTCCGTAAACAGATTACGGCCCAATCAGCACAGCACTAATCCTCAAGGCGCACCCTCTAGCGCACGGGGGGGGGGGGGGGGGGGTCGATGACTTGACTAAGCACATGGGCGATGACATGACTGGTGCAACCACGGGTAACTTTGCGGCAGGCCTATCCGGCATATGGGGTCACCGACTTGAATCTGCAGGCAACAGCCAGATTAGTGCTTCTCACAAATCGCTACAGGCATCCACTTGCCAGGAAACCACAGGAACTTGTACCTTCTAAGCATTCTTCTGATTCACATAGGGCACTCTGCACGCAGGGACTGTTGCTGCAGGCTTCAGGGGCAAATGCTCTTGGATTTCTCTCCCCCACCCAGGAGACTGGCAGGACCAAGCCTGGTCACAGCCAGTAGTCTTTCAGAGCTTCTCTTCCTCACACAGCCTAACTGGCTGCTTCACAGTTAACAGTTTTGGTGGCTAAAACTCCACTTGTTATAGTTCATATAAAGACACTAAAAATGATATAGGGTCTGAGCCTTTGAAGTTTGTGTTGAGGGTCTGCTTCCTTAAGTGCTCATTCCGCTGCCCTTACCTTTCTTCAGAAAGAAGTCTTACAGCAGAAATGACACCAAATCTGACCCCCCCCCCCCCCCAATGCAGGGCATGGCAGTGACTGTGGAGGTTAGCCACAATAATGTGCTTCAAAAGGTTATTCCAGGGCTCCGGCCCTACTCTTTATAATTCTATCAGCCCCATCTCCTTCCTGAGATGTGTCCTTTCCAGCAACCTCTCCCTGAATCAAAGAGCGCCTTCTGAAGTGTACTGAAGAACCTAGTTCCTCCAATGTGTCTCCCACCCAGCTCACATGAATGCAGCAATCCACAAGTCTGCCTTCAGTGATTCCACTACCTCCTCATGCTACTCCAGTCAGCCCAAGGTCTCCCAAAACGGAACCTAGCATCTTCCAGTCATTCTACCATTCACCGGCACACTTACACCCAGCACATGCCAAATCCAAATATTCTTTATTGTTTTAGTTAATTAAAACCATAACAATATGCTGTAGATAATTATACTAAGTTTAAAAGAATTGTATACAAAATTTTAAAACATCAATTGATTCAGAGTGCAGTGGTTACATAGCCCAATTAGATGCAAAAGTGACAACATATGGAAAAAAGTAATCTGTTTTGTGAAACACAGTCTCAGAGTGGACTAACTGCCTCATTACCTCGATTCAATATACTTTATAACATATTGATGTAAAGCCATAATAGAGAATCAGGGCCAAAGGAGAGCCATTGTAAGACCCAGCACATGCCTTCAACACATGCTGCAGTACAACATACTAACTTGATGTAGGCCAAAGGGTAAGTTAAGAACAGAGCAGGGGAACTTTACATGAGTGAGACTGTAGGCCTCACTCCGGTGACAGTTAAAAAGGCCTGTTCACTTCTACTGATCACTAAACCGTATTCTGCCACAAACATCTTGTGATCCTTAACTTCCGGCAAAGGAAGTAGCCTTTCCCAATTAGGAGGGAAGCCCTTCTGGTTAACCCCACCACCCTCCCACCAGTCCAACAAGACTGCAATCCATGAAACAGGCCTATGTCACAGCGCACACACATGATCAGTGTTCGCCCAAGAAAAGAAAGAAGAAAAAAAAAAGACAAAAGGGATCTAGATACCATTGCAGCTGGGGAACACATCGGTCACATTGCCTCTGTTGGGACAGGTAAGTTCCTTGCAATTATGTCGGAGTAAATGCTTAAGTATTTCACAATCCCTTTAAAAAAACATTTTCTACAGAAACAAACCGTACAACACTTTCACAAGACTTTGCATTTCGTCGGAGAACGCAAGCAGAGTTTCTGCATATTGCAGGATGTAAGCGACGTACACATGCATGGGGTTGGTAGGGACTGACACTGTACAGTGAAAAAACCTTTGAAACAGGACTGAGGGGCCAGTCATTTCACAGACCGTATAAGCAGTACATGTCAGTATCACAGCAACTAAGTTCTTCAAGAACCTCATTAAAGCACCTAATCACAATCAATGCAGTTGGCACAGAAAAGAAAACCAACAGGCATCGCCACTGTGCAGCAGGCAATCACATTATTATGGCGCCTTCGAACAAACATGTTTCATTAAGAAAAACTGCACATGGATGGAGTCAAATACTGCCTTACGTTCATATCCCTGTAATCTTCATACATGTGGCACACTAAGTTAGAAGGCAGTTTTTCTGGGGCTTACACTTTCAAGCCGAACCTTCATTACCTGGGACTATTTTCACAAGCATGTGTTCCAGGAACATGTTTTAAATGTCCCACCACCAAGCATATAGCCAGGTTTTGGTGAAACTCCAGGAAAACAACCCCAAACCTCTAGAAATATGAGCCCAAAAATCCAGACTACCATTACACATTGTGTTCAAATAAGGACTAGCAGATCAGAAGCCTCAGAAATACTCAAACTGGAACACATCAAGTTTCTGTTCATTTCTATGTTCTTTTAAAAAATTCCTTGTACCGCAGATTGAGACTATTAAAAACCCAATTTGATGCTCTCCATGAAATGTTGCTCTTAAAATATACGAGTAAGGAATAATCCACGTCCCCTTAGTCTACTCTGAGCGTTTTTCTGCACACTTGGATCCACCTTCTCTGACATACTATGGTGCATGCACAGGCGACTACTCTCCATGGAAAAGGCGATAACTCTCTCAGAAAAGATTGGAATGGGTTTACCCAACCCAGAAATATTATGTGGCCACACACCACATCTGGACAACTAGCGGTTGACTCGGACCTTGAACGACAATATATGAAGCACCTAATGGGCGACAGTGACCTACTGAGCACCCTACACCAAATCACTATGTCCACACTTGCCTGCACAAAGGCCCGCTGGACAATACAGGAGTTGCTGCTCATATTTGCCACACTCAGAGAAAATGGGATTACCAGACGGTCAGTTCCTAACACACAGTGCCCTCAGAGCAGCTCTATAGGCGAACCTATGAAGGACGAGGTATTAACCACCCTACTGATGCATGGAATAAATAGAAAAGTAGTGAGCTACATGCACAGGGCATTGGCCCCTACTTTTTATACCCAGACGACACAGAAACGGGAGCAGAAGTTAAATTGTAAGATTCCAGTTAAAGAAGAGGACTGAATATTGGAAAACACCAAGAAAGGGAGTAGAAATCCCCACTATAAATTAACACAACTCAACTATCTCCACTGTACATCCTTGTCCCCAAGCTCGACTGGCTAAGATTTACCCTGGGCATCGGCCGCTGTATCCGCCATGTCAAGCAGCACATATAAAAAAAATTAATATGGTTTGGGACGGTGTACACATAAGGACCAACTGGAGGACACTACTGGATATTCTGTCGGAAACGACAGGCATAACTGCCTCTGTCAATAGAGGGGTGCTTTTCGGGAACAGTGAAGGCTAAACACAAACAGATTTTTAGATTTGGCACTACTTTTATGCAAAGGAAGTATAGCCATTAACTGGAAGGCTGGTGTGGCCCCTCTGAAGTCCCGAACTCATTTTGAGATCGAAGTGGTGCACAGTAGATATCATTGATCTGGAACGCATGCACCCGAAGATGAGGGGGGACACCCACTACGGACTGGGACTTATTGTTGGCACTGCAGACCAAGTTAGATATAATGCCACCATGAATGACAATAGGATTACCAACCACCAACTTGCCCTTGCATTAAGGTCCAAACGCATGACATACAATATTGGGAAATCAATGGGGCATCCAATAGAGGAAATTTTACAAACTGTACTTAGACCAGTTATTGGAGGCAAAGGACTGCCAATATACTGAGATGCAAGTTGAGGGTACTGTTTGTTATGACCACTTTTATTGCTCCGAAATACAAGATGGGAATGTTTGATGTACCACTACCGCGACACTAACACATGCTGTAATTCACATTGATATCTGCATTTCATTGTAGAAAGTTTTGCAGAATTCTGTAATAAAGCGCAATTTAAAAACAAAAACAAAACATATATATACACACCAACTGACCTCTAAAACGCCAAATGTTTAGGCACCAGCGTAGTTAGACTTTACACAATGTAAAATGACCGCTAAATTTTAAGACCTGGAACTTTAAGGCAAACGCCCAAAAACTTCAAAATGCCCACTGTGGCTATGCATGTTGCTCCCTAATTAAGGACAATAAGCCACTGCATGCATTTATTTTCTAAAACACGCCTGGAGACGAGCATTTTAAAAGAACCAAAGAGCTGCACTTCTTCCTATTCCCGTAGTGAAATGCCCGGCCGGTTAGAGAAATGTTTTTTTATGGCACTCAAGTTTACACCTCTCTGTGAAATACCAGATATGGAAAAAAATAGAAATATAAATAAAGTATTCCATATGTAGCGGCGCGCCTTAGCACGATCTGTGTCTGCTAGACAAGGGCTGTCGAAAAGAACGTTTTCCAGTACAAGCTGCATATCGAAACTCGACAGCACAAGCGTTGCCTCCCTCCCCTCCAAGCCCCCAAACTCCTCAAAGACGTATCTACAAAGAAGGTTTCACATACTGTAGCGATACGCAGCCCCCACGTGCTACTGCGAGGCCACCACGGACATTCTGTGAGGGTCTGATAACACTCAGGGGGCCCCGTGACACGTGCACACCAGCCCCTTCAACAACAGGTGTAGCGGAAGAGATCTGCCCACGGAGCCCATCAAACGACAGGTTGACAGCTTGCACCTAAACAGGTTTAATGGGGTTGGGGGCTCCTGTGTGGGGGGCAAGAGAATATGTTCCAATAAAAGGTTTAAGGGAACTAGAAGGGGCAGGCATTACAAATACCCCCACCCACAAAGCTCTGCAAGGGAAGGGGGAAGCGCTCAGAGCACACAATCCCTCCCACCCCTTTCTAGAAGCAGGCACTGGCAGACACGTGGGGACACAAGGGCTCCAGTTTGTCCCTACCCAGCACAGTCGCCTTCAAAAGCCGTGTATCTGTCCTGCAAGCCGCCGGCCACGCTTCTCCCCTGGAAAATGCCTCCAGCTTCATCTGCGCGCTAAAAGGGCTGGGCTCCAGCGCTTGTAAAACATTAGAACACTGAACTGTCAAAAGAAGCACGTGCTTCGCGGGGAGAGGAATGGGGTGCACCCGAAAGCTACGCTGCCTCCTCAACTTCATATGTTCTCGGGGAATACAACACGACATGCATTTTGGCTCGTTGCTCATTTCCATATTCCTCACCTCACTCCATATCCTCGCACACCAGGTTTCAAGGTCTCACCTTTCAACACACAAACCGCTGCTATCAGCTCCGTTCGTGAAAATAGGTCAATGGAAGCAAACCAACACTACAAAACCCACAATGCAGTATGTTGACAAATTCAAGTCCAGGGCTGGAAACAGTGAACGTGTGACAGAGTGTGGTAGTTATCCTTCGGCTCTTAACACCTTCACGCTACATCATCTCTAGTACCCTGCGTAGACTCAGAGTACTATTAATGTCATGTGGCCCTTGGCCTTTCTCCAATGACCCATGCGTAGAACGCGTAATCTTCACTGCACTAGTACTCGACATAAGCACTGCTCCCCATACAGCGAATCCTTCCTATTCTCTGTCCCATCACACAGACTGACACGAACTGCTGCATGTCATGCAGAGCTGGCCCCTTTTCAGTGCCTCCTCCTTGAACTGCATCCTTCTCTTTGCCCTGGTGTGATCTTATCTGCAGCATGGAAATCGGAGTCCGTGCAGTGACCCTCCCTGCAATGTAGCTAAACTGCCCCCACCCAGGTCTGATTCGGACAGCCACTGCCCATCCCACGGCCCGGGTCTGACCTGAATTGCAGCATGCTGAGTAGTGTAGTGGTAGACAGAGGCTCGCGCTGCTCGTTCTACTGCGCGTGGGGACAGAAGCTGCAGCCCCTCCAATGTAACCACTTACAGCAGCTCCAACCCCGCCCCTCTTTGCACAGGGAACGGCAATTGGCTACTGCCGCGCGCTGCCCAGCACATTGGGCGTGACCAGAGCGGAGACACGCGCCCCGGGCTTGAGGGCGGGTCTCAAGAGATCCTCTAAAAATACTATAAGCAAGCGCAGGACAACGTCACATAGGAGGCCATGGCATGCCCAGGCACCAGGGCGTCTCTGTGTTTGGACGGTGAAGGCGGCGCCACTCATGTCGACGCTTCGCTCTTAATGTTACACTCCCCGGTGGGCTGGAGCCCGTTAAAGCCAGTTTCGAAAGCACAGCGCCACTTCTGGAGCATCTGAATCTTTCCGCAGCTAACTGAGATCAATTTCAGCATACACACGGGCTTCAGGAGAGAGAGAGAGAGGGAGGGTAGGTTAGGGGAAGGTAGAGAGGCCAACAGAAAGGGAGAAGATATAGAGGAGAGAAGAGCTGAGAGAGAATGGATAGATAGAAAAAGAAAGACAACGTGAGCAAACAAAAGGAGATGGGTTGGTTTGAGCATTTTTTGTCAGAGTTGCTGTTGGTTCCCCTGTTCGGCCCTGGTTACACTCCGCCTGACTTGAACGTGGCCGCGGTCGAACCGGTCCTGTTACCACGTGCGTACTGTGTACGACAGCCTATAAGGGTTATAGACAACGAAAGCGGACTACACACAAGGGTTTACGGCCATATCTGATCAGTCGGTTTAATTACCTATGCAGATAAGGCTGGACGACCGCGTAATACTGTACCGCTTGGATTGATTAAATAAACTAATCGCAGACATGCCAACCCTCCCGATTCAGGCGGGAGACTACCGATTTGAAGGCTGGTCTCCCGCCTCGGGCATCCAGAAACCCGATTCCAGATTGACCAGGCAGCTTGACTGGTAAATGTACTCAGTAGAGCTTAACTTGTGAAAAGAAGTGCAGGGGCCCACGGTTTGTCTTGGGAGCCAGCTGCCAGAACTGCACAATGCTGGGGCTGCCAACTGCCTAGACCTGATTCCACATAAAGCAGTTTTCTTCCTCCGCTTGCCGTTTCCTGTCCCTTCATCGCATTCTATGGGTTTGTGCTCGCTCCTGCTTTCTCTGTTTAACACTGTTTTCCAGCTTTTCTCTTTCCCTCTTGTTGCTTGCCTTTTTTTTAAACCTCTTTTCCCAACGAGTGCTGCTGCCCACCACCGGCCCAAATTATCCACAAGGCATTCACAATGTAGCAGGTGGACATAAATATATCACGGCCTAAATTAACTTTGTCTGTAAATCGAGCTATGTAGAAGGACGTTTACTTCACAGGCCTGTCACTAAGATCAGAACATCATTGATATATAACAGCAACGTAATTGTTTGGTTTTCTCTCACTGTTTAATTTGCTAAAATTGATAGATGCATAAATAAGTGAGTGCAGGGACCCACATGTTTCTTAGGGGCCTGTGCAATGCTGGGGTTGCTGAACAGTAAATGTGCCTCATCTTGGTTTCTTCCTTTTAACACCTGATACTCTCTGTATTTCACGTTGTCAGATTCTTGTTCATCCTTCCTTTCTTTCTCCATACCTGTTTTTCTCTCTTTCTGCAGATCCTTCTTTCGCCAGTGCTGTGTCTCTCTCTCTCTATAAAACTCTGATGAAGACATCAATGAGGGTTGCCTATCTCTGGCAACCACAAGAAGGATTGACGACGCAGAGTATCGCAGGCACAGCGGCCACACAGGCCCTGGAGCAGCTACTTCGGGCCTCTGTCCTTCTCCTTACTACGCTTAATTTCAGTGGCAATAAAGGCAGTGACAGGAACAGAAACTAAACAATGTTTATCTTCTGTAGTTTTGCCTTGTCCTTTCCTTGGCCCATTAGCAGCAAAGGGAAGGCTTTTCAGGGTATTAAGTCGAGTCACCAGATGTCCCGGTTTTCCCCGGACGGTCCCGGTTTTTGGAGCAGTGTCCCAACACTTTGCTGCAAATTAAAGAAATGTCCCAGTTTTTGCGTAATGCCCGGGTTAAACAGATAAATCAGACATGCCAACCCTCCTTATTCAGGTGGGAGGCTACTGATTTGAACGCTAGACTCCCGCCTCCCGATTCAAGCATCAAGAAGCACGATTCCACAGGAATTACAGAATGACCTGCTTTGAGTGCTTAAAATAACTCAAAGTTGAGCTAAACTGAGAGCTCAAAATTACGTTGGCTCTCCAGCCTTTGTTTTCCTCTCCACATCCCGTAGTTGTGAATATATTATTGCCTGAGCCAGCCCAAAAGCTATTGGTTTAGAAGTGAGCCTGGGCGGGCCCAAGGTTCAGGACTCTGTAAATAAATGTGTTTTCAGGCCTCCGAGTCCTATGCCCTGAGCAATAATATTTCTGGGCGGACTTCAGCACTGCAGGCATCTCTCCTGAGGCTGAGAGTGAGGCTCGAAGTACTGCACTGTCGGTAACCGGTTCCTGCAGGCCAGTGCAAAATATTGTCAAGTTCCCTCTGCCTGCTATGGCGTGCTTCTGACACAGGTTAAAGAAAGGTAAGGAAAAAAATCATTTAGTGAAAGTGAGAAATATAGCTACAAACATTATAATGTTGATGCCAGTCTTCATTCACACACTCTACAGTCATAGTCTCTATGGCCCAAACGTACATTTTATCATTGACAGTCAGAGGCAATTGGAACATTTGAAGGACAGTCGCACAAAGAAAATGTGTGCCTTCATCCAAAGCAGTTCTGAATTACCTTTAGGTCGTGTTCCCACTCTAAACACTAACACTTTTTTTTAAACAATCGCTTTTATCCTTCTCTCACAATGAAAGAGTCGAACAAACAATGTGCAGTTAATGTTAGGCGGCCTTTTATTTTTCGTTTATTTGTGTGGGTATGAGTTTCATGGGGTGCTCTCACGCTGCAGGTGGGGGGCAATTAGCGCCCATCACCTTCTGCAGTAAGGCGTTCGAAAATAGATGTGCCCCTCCTCCTTCTCCACCCCAGACACCCCCAGCAATTAAGACTTTTACCAGAAAATCAAACGGTGCCGGAGAAGGTTTGTGTCATTTATGGGCCCCACAATTGTTTTATAAAAGCAGGTGTGACTGGCTGCCTTTAATCGCAGTCACTGCCGTCACTTAGTTATATAGCGCCCAAGTTGGAGCAAACCACCTCTTCGCTCAGAGAATTTACTGAGTTTTGAAAAATATTCAAACAGCAGCTGAATGCTAGAAATGGTGTATTAAATATGTTACGCCTATATATCGGTTTCATGTTCATTATAAACTTTTAAATACAATGTATATCTCCATTTCTTTATATTATAAACAGTGTAAAAGTGCTGTGAACCGATTAAATTGCCTTCTTATTCCAGATACTAGCTCAGTGGCACATTCACCTGCTGTAGCTTCTGAATGCGGTTAATAAGTCACAAATGTTCAATCAACTCTTCATCCTCCCGGTGTCGATGAATAGAGTACATCACCTTTTGGAGAACATATATTGATATTTGCTTCACCAATGAGCACCAAACACGGTAGTATGAATGTATGAATGAATTAATAGCGATTTGTAATGTGCAACTTAGCCCAGGGGCATCAAGGTGCAGGAAAAGATGTTATAGCTGTTTCTGATGTGAAAGTGTGCCAAACTACGCATAAGCTTCTACAAAGAGGCAGGTTTTTAGTGCCTTACGAAAAAGCACAATCAATGTTTGCCCTTTTAGCTCAGCAGGAAATGTGTTCCACAGTCTTGGAGCGAGGGAAAAGAAAGCCCTCCCTCCCCATCGGGCTTTACAAACTCGGGGAACAGACAGGGGGTTTTTATTCGAGGAGCGTAGGGCTCTGCTCGGAGCATAGAAGGAAAGAAGGGACCGGATATCTTCTGCACCAGATCCATGAAAGGCACTGTAGGTGAGACATAGAATCTTATTTATTTATTTATTTTTGATATTTGTTAAGCGCAAACAAATGCCCGTGGGCGTCTCGGCGCTAAGACTCAGTGCGTGACTCTCCGATGTTAGGTCTTTAGATGGATTACTGGTTGAACAACCAGGTTTTTAGCCTTTTGCGGAATAGAAAGAGAGAATGACTTGACCTGAACGAAAATGGTGGAGTATTCCAAAGTCTGGCTGCCATAACCATGAACCGACGGTCTCCCCAGGAAACTGCCTTAGTGCGTGGGACCACTAATTGATACATTGTTGTGGATCCGAGTTGTCTGGGGGGACAGTAGAGTGTCAACTGGTCTTTAAAAAACTGTGGACCCTGCTTATGTAAAGCTTTGAATGCTATGCAAAGTGTCTTGAATTTTATCAGATTTTTGATCGTAAGCCAATTGTACTTCCGGATTGTTTCAGCGATCGGCTTGAATTTGGGGGTCTTGGAAAGCAGTCTTGCTGCAGAGTTTTGTATTGTTTGCATTTTGTTGACAACCCGAGATTGTGCATTGCCAAATAAGCCATTGCAATAATCCAGTGAGGATAGCACCCGAGTGCTTACCAAGGTTTTTCCGGCACTGTCTTAAAATTGATCCTAGCCTGAATGGGAAGTCAGTGCAGATTTTTTTCTGATTGAGGAGGCTGAAGAGAGTCTAGGGGCGTCAACAACAAACCCGGCCGCTGCGTTTTGCACTATCTGCAGGCGTTGAACCAGCTTTTTATTAATGCCTGAGTATAGTGCATTGCAGTAGTCCAGTCTTGAGGAGACGAGGGCCACTGTTACCTGCTTCCGGGCTTCGGGGGGGAGATAGTGTGAGATCTTTCTCAAAATTCTAATAGCACCACAGCAAGTTGATACCGTCCTACTGACTTGCCTGTCAAAGGAGAGCGTGGTGTCTAACAGCAGACCCAGGTTACGGGCGGATTGAGAAGGCATGGGGTAGTATGCCCGGCATTGAGCCTGTAGGATACTGTTAGTCAATAATTGATTTAAAAATGTATGTGGGGTGCGCTACGTTTTTCTGTTGCGGTAAATAAGATTTTTTTTAAAAATGAGAAGCACAAATTTAGTTTTGCGCTTTTCATTTTTATTCGAATCCCTTGATGTCACAAAAAAAATTACATTGAAATGCACACAACATGTTTTATCGCTTTACCACCTTTTTTTTTTACAGGGAGCAATCAAACCTTGTTTGCAATTTAAGTTTGTAAGCAATAGTAAAATGCAAACAAAACTATCTGGAGGACAGCATATATTTCTGGCCAAAATCCTGCACTAGTTGTTCCAAGGGGACATTTTTTGAAGCATGCCCCGAATTCTGATGGTGAGACAATTCATGTTATTGTGGGACATGCCGCCAATACCCCCACAAGCAAACCCCCCCACCCTTCCCCCCCAGGAAACGTCTGGGAGGTTATTGTCTGTCTGAGGAATGCCAATGAATGAATTACCTGAATGAAGTCCGGGAGAAAAACTTACTAGCCCAGATGAAATGAAGATGGTCTCGATGTATATCGAAAGCATTAAATGGCGCAGGGCACAGAGTGTGCTTAACACAATTTCACACTCAGCTCACAGTGCCTGTGGGCAGAAGTGCCAGTCAAAGGTTGCGGCCAGTGTCAATCGGCTTACAGAGTTTGGCTACTGGTTTTGGGAGTGAGGATTTATTGACGAAATCAGATTAAGACTGGACAGAAACACTTGTTTAAATGCACTTTCTTTAGTCTTTAATCCCGATTCTTCAAGAAATCCTTGAATTGTGGGCGATAAGCGCCCCCCCCCCAGTTGCTAAAATATTCACAGTGTAACTAGGCCCCTACTTAAACTTTTGCACTGTAGCAAAACAAGTCAAAATACATTTTGCTCCATGTTTTCAACGAAGTAGGGAAGGCGCCTTCAGAGAACAGATCAAAGCTGTAGTTTTGCACCAAGGAGAAAAATAGAGCAACTTATTTACTCTTTTATTCTTGCACGCACTCACATTCGCACCCATACACTTTCTCTCTCACCTCACTTGCTGGCTGTCTGTTTCCTATCAGGGTCTGGGAGGGAGCCGGTTGAGGACGGGAGAGGGAGGGGCTAGCTAAAGGTGACCAATGGCTGAGAACTCACTCCTTTACTACTCCCTACTCACTCTACTACTCATTCTCTACTCCTTTCTACTACTCTCTACTACTGACTCTACTCACTCTCTACTACTCACAATACTCACTACTACTCACTCTAGTACTCTCTACAACTCAATACTACTCGCTAGTACTCCCTCTACTACTCCACTACACACACTCTACTCCTCTACTACACACTCTCTACTCCTCTACTACGCACTCTCTACTACTCACTATTACTCACTTTCTACTACTCTACTCACTCTCTACTACTCACTATTACTCACTTTCTACTACTCTCTACTCACACTCTACTAATCACTCTCTACAACTCTACTAACTGTATATACTCTACTACTCACTCTACTACTCACTCTACTACTCACTCTCTACTACTCTCTACTCGCAAATCATTATACTACTCACTCTCTACTACTAACTCTACTACTCACTCTATACTACTCTACTACTCACTCTATACTACTCGAATACTCTTGATTACTCACTTTCTACTACTCTCTAATACACTTTACTAACTCTTTAGTACTCACTACTACTACTCTCTGCTACTGTGTGAGAGACAGCAGCGTGAGAGACATTTTAATTATATTTTATTGTTTGAAACATAAATAAAACGCATTGTTATTTGCAATGTCAATAGCTCAAACTCGGCGTAAATACGCAACCTATTGCACTGCAAATGCAATAGGTCTCGCATTTGCAAGAGATTAAGCTATTGGCATTGTACATGATTTATCTGTTTTCAAAACCAACACATAAATAAAAAAGTTGTCATGTACAATGCCAATAGCTCTAACTTTTGCAAAGGCGAGACCGTTGCATTGTAAATGCTTGTTTCTCTTTGGGTGGGAGGGCGGGAAGAAACAGGGAAGGAGGACAGGTGGGGGGGGGAGAAAAAACACAACAAGTGGGTGGAGATAAGTAAAAAAAAAAATTATGATGCAGCCACCATGGACTGAGTCATAGCGCACAAATAGTACCTGAATCACGGCATGAGCACGGGAGGGACACTAATCAAACCTAATGAATCTGTACTTGGTCCATGCACCATGGAAAGAACAGTAAGTGACACATAGTAAGCCCTGCCCAATGAGAAAGCAGCACAGAAAATTGACAGGGATGTCAATGAATGGCAATCAATGAGTGGATTCTAAGCCCAGTACTGAACAAAAGAATCTTGCATGAGAGAGGGCATGTGCTTCCGCAGGCTCATGAAGGGGAGACCTTAAAACTAGACCAGCTGATTGATGCACTCAGCTTATTTACCAACTTCTGGTTGTGGCTTTTCTTCCCCTACGTGGGATCTCGTGATGATACAATTTTTGACTGTGGAATGTATACACCAAAATTTCTAATAAAAATATTTTTGACATAAACTAGACCAGCAAATCAACACCCACCGTGAAAAACAAGCTTTGGAAATGCAATAGGGCTCGCATTAGGAAAGTTTGAGCTATTGGTCTTATAAATGATTTTTTTTTATTTATGTGATATTTTTTAAAATAGCTAAATTAATAGCTTCGTCATTTACAATGCCAATAGTTCTAACTTTCGCAAACACCTATAGCATTTGTAATGCAACATGTTTTGTATTTACGTGACTTAGATGTATTGATATTACAAATAACAATGGCTTTTAATTTTTTTAAATAATTAATACTTAAATAATTTATTTAATTTGTAATGGCAATAGCTTAAACTTTTGTAAATAACTTTTGTGAAGATTATGTTCAGTGTTTTTTATTGTGAGGAAAATCCAAGAACAGAAGTGAAATATTAACATCTTTTTGTGATTTGTAATAAAGCAAGAAAGCTTGAAACATTAAAAGAACATATTTGAACCAGTGATGCTGTGGTTGCGCTGAGTGATGCTGTGGTTGCGCTGAGTGATGCTGTGGTGCTGCTGAGTGATGCTGTGGTGGTGCTGAGTGATGCTGTGGTTGCGCTGAGTGATGCTGTGGTTGCGCTGAGTGATGCTGTGGTTGCGCTGAGTGATGCTGTGGTTGCGCTGAGTGGTGTGTGCATCGGTGGAGCTTAGTGGGTGCATTGGTGGAGCTGTGTGGTGGGTGCATTGGTGGAGCTTAGTTAGAGCATCGGTGGAGCTGTGTGGTGGGTGCATCGGTGGAGCTGTGTGGTGGGTGCATCGGTGGAGCTTAGTGGGTGCATCGGTGGAGCTGTGTGGTGGGTGCATCGGTGGAGCTGTGTGGTGGGTGCATCGGTGGAGCTGTGTGGTGGGTGCATCGGTGGAGCTGTGTGGTGGGTGCATCGGTGGAGCTGTGTGGTGGGTGAATCGGTGGAGCTGTGTGGTGGGTGCATCGGCGGAGCTGTGTGGTGGGTGCATCGGTGGAGCCGGGTGGTGGGTGCATCGGTGAAGCTGTGTGGTGGGTGCATCAGTGAAGCTGTGTGGTGGGTGCTTCGGTGGAGCTGTGTGGTGGGTGCATCGGTGGAGCTGTGTGGTGGGTGCATCGGTGGAGCTGTGTGGTGGGTGCATCGGTGGAGCTGTGTGGTGGGTGCATCGGTGGAGCTGTGTGGTGGGTGCCTTGGTGGAGCTGTGTAGTGGGTGCATCGGTGGAGCTGTGTAGTGGGTACATCGGTGGAGCTGTGTGGTGGGTGCATCGGTGAAGCAGTGTGGTGGGTCGTTCGGTGGAGCTGTGTGGTGGGTGCCTCGGTGGAGCTGTGTGGTGGGTGCATCGGTGGAGCTGTGTGGTGGGTGCCTCGGTGGAGCTGTGTGGTGGGTGCCTCGGTGGAGCTGGGTGGTGGGTGCCTTGGTGGAGCTGTATGGTGAGTGCCTCGGTGGAGCTGTGTGGTGAGTGCATCGGTGGAGCTGTGTCGGTGGAGGTGGGTGCGTCGGTGGAGCTGTGTCGGTGGAGCTGTGTGGTGGCTGCATCAGTGGAGCTGTGTGGTGGGTTTATCGGTGGAGCTGTGTGGTGGGTGCATCGGTGGAGCTGTGTGGTGGGTGCATTGGTGGAGCTGTGTGCATCGGTGGAGCTGTGTGGTGGGTGCATCGGTGGAGCTGTGTGGTGGGCTGCATCGGTGGAGCTGTGTGGTGGGTGCATCGGTGGAGCTGTGTGGTGGGTGCATCAGTGGAGCTGTGTGGTGGGTGCATCGGTGGAGCTGTGTGGTGGGTGCATCGGTGGAGCTGTGTGGTGGGTGCATCGGTGGAGCTGTGTGGTGGGTGCATCGGTGGAGCTGTATGGTGAGTGCCTCGGTGGAGCTGTGTGGTGGGTGCATCGGTGGAGCTGTGTCGGTGGAGGTGGGTGCATCGGTGGAGCTGGGTGGTGGGTGCATTGGTGGAGCTGTGTCGGTGGAGCTGTGTGGTGGCTGCATCGGTGGAGCTGTGTTGTGGGTGCCTCGGTGGAGCTCTGTGGTGGGTGCATCGGTAACGCTGTGTGGTGGGTGCATTGGTGGAGTTTAGTGGGTGCATCGGTGGAGCTGTGTGGTGGGTGCATCGGTGGAGCTGTGTGGTGGGTGCATCGGTGGAGCTGTGTGGTGGGTGCATCTGTGGAGCTGTGTGGTGGGTGCATTGGTGGAGCTGTGTGGTGGGTGCTTCGGTGGAGCTGCGTGGTGGGTGCCTCGGTGGAGCTGTGTGGTGGGTGCATCGGTGGAGCTGTGTGGTGGGTGCCTCGGTGGAGCTGTGTGGTGGGTGCATCGGTGGAGCTGGGTGGTGGGTGCATCGGTGGAGCTGGGTGCCTCGGTGGAGCTGTATGGTGAGTGCCTCGGTGGAGCTGTATGGTGAGTGCCTCGGTGGAGCTGTGTGGTGGGTGCATCAGTGGAGCTGTGTCGGTGGAGGTGGGTGCATCGGTGGAGCTGGGTGGTGGGTGCATCGGTGGAGCTGTGTCGGTGGAGCTGTGTGGTGGCTGCATCGGTGGAGCTGTGTGGTGGGTCGTTCGGTGGAGCTGTGTGGTGGGTGCCTCGGTGGAGCTGTGTGGTGGGTGCATCGGTGGAGCTGTGTGGTGGGTGCATACCAACCAACGCTGCAGCCATCAGACATAAGCAAAATGTTTCAACACTGTTGCGGACCCAGCGGCGATACATTTTTAAGACCCATTATTTGTATGGCATCAAGCCCCTCATTGAAGGCCTAAAACAGCCAGCACACTGGAAAAGTTTCAACCCACCCTGGAACACCAGAAATGACAGGCATACTCAGTAGACAGTTCCACTAACCAGCCTTTGACCGACACAAGATTAGTCGGTGCAGGGTGTTGTCTCACGACAGGGAAGCCAGAGAGGTAATTTGTGGGGTGGGTGGGGTCACAAGTGCTTGCATAAGCAGACTGGGGCTACAGGATAACTTTCTTTTCAAAGGTCACTAGGCACCCCGGCCTACCAGTAATCAGCTAGAAGCATAGCGAGGTCCGCGACATGGCGATTGTGTTAGAAGAAGCTCTATGCCTCAGAGTGCTGTGTATTAACCAGGACAGCAGAGAGAAAGAAACAGTGTCCCACGGCTCTCCTTAGCCTGGGGTTAGAGGTGTAGCCCCTTCCAAGACCGAGAATCACCCTCTGCTCACTTTACCATACACACACACCGCTAGAGAGAAAGCTCGGACTGTGTCGACCACTGCTACAGTGTTCCCCAACCACCGAACTAAACGTAGACCACAAAAAAGGCACTGCCCTACTTGCTGACCCATGGCCTTATCCCACCCGCTCCGGATACTGTAAGGAAATAAAAAGGGGAGGATTTCTCTGTACCGATGGTAAGCTATTTGGGATGAACTGCCTACACTTTTTTGCGCAAGAGCAACAATACGATACTGTCCAATATCGCCCTGCGGGAGACATGGCCATCAGCACTGGCAGGCAAAAGCCCATTCCTTTCAGCACAGAAACACCACAAGCTGCTGAAGCTGCAAAGCAAAGGGGAATCGAAAATGAAATGTGACATACCTTGTATGGTAGGGAAGCTGAATCACAAATGGTGGGAGGAGAATTTAATTTTAAAACTCGGACAGAGTACGCCATCTATGCTAAAGTGAGTCGATATTTTGGTTAACAAAACAGTGGTGCCGATAATAGTTTAATGTAAAAGCAATCAGAACCGTGGGCTCATTTTTCACACAAACATTTATTTCAACATTTCAAGCTTAACTCACCTGACCAGAGACAGCAGAAAATGTGAGTCAAGTGATGCATTTACCGAAATTTATCAGGATGGACTTTGAAAGAAACAAGTTAAACAAGTTTTAAAAGGAGACACAGCCTCCGGCCGTGAAACTGAAAGTACGACCGGCCGGCCGTGAATAATTAGGGGGTGAGAAATGCGCTGGGAGGGCTGCCTTTGATGTGCTAATGCGAGGCAGGCAGGCAGGCGGCTGGTGGCATTGTGCACGCGCTTTTTAGGGCTTGCGCTTGCGCAATCACCTAAAAAGCACATGCACTTCATGCAATCGCCAGTGGAATCGCCAGTGGTGGTTAACCTCTGGATAAGCCACATTAGAGCTTCGCCAGCTATGCGCATGCGCACAGCAGGCGAGCCCTAAAAACAATAAATATGTGGCAGAAAGACATGCACACCTTCTACAACTAGATCTCTACTGCAACGGACAAACATACCAGCAAAACACACATCCAGAGTGGACTACAATAAGAACACCCCATACGTTAAAAACAACATCAACAGAGTAAAAGCACAACTGAACATAATACAATGGAAATTGAGAAAATCAGGAGCTGAAACAGACAGAAGCATGTTACGGCACTATAACAAAGCCATAAGAACCACAAAAAGACACCACTACTCCACATGCATAACTGAAGGAGACTGCCCTTACAAAGACCTCGATACAATTATAACATAATTCTGTAGTGCAGAGTGCCTAAACACAGAAGCACCACAAATAGCAAGACTTCTGTGACAAAATATTTATTTAACTAATGTAGAAAAGTATAAAGATTCAAAATTGCCTGAAGAACACAGTTAATATCACAATAAATTACTTCACCATCACAAAGACACCAATAACCACCCTTCAATGTATACCTTCAATACTCCGTCACAAAAAGATTTCCTCAATATTATCATTTCAGCCAGACCATCAGATACATCACCGCCAATAATCTTTAAAGATATCCTTCGCTCAAGCTGTGCAGGAGAGGTAGCCAAATGACTACTCAACAAATCCTTGGAGCTAGGTTCAGTCCCACCTGAGCTCAAAACCTCCTACATGGGACCTCTCATCAAAAAGAAAACCTCAACCCATCTGATCTAGCAAACTGCAGTACCATTTCAAATGGGACATTTTTTTGAAAATGTTTTGAGAAAGCAGTGTTTACTCGTCTCCCTAACTTTACGAAACATTATGGCTTACTTCTAAACCATCAGTCCGGTTTCAGATCAGACAGAGGCACGCACAGATTCAGTTGTCATATCCATCTGGGATGATTTGAACCTCACAGTGGACAAAAACAGAGTAGTTGCCTTATTATTTCTGGATTTATCAGCTGCATTTGACAATGTCTACCACAACACGCTACTGCAAACACTTCACAGTATCATAATCCGGGAAAAATGCTTTACAATGGAATGCTTCTTATCTCACAAACTGTAATCTACTTACCCCGTACACATCACCTCCTCACAAACATTGTGCCATTCCTTAGGGGTCTATAATATCTCTTCTATTTTTCAACATCTACCTTACCCCATACCATATCTGATTAAAGCATACAACCTCACTTGTTGCAACAATACAGCACACTCATATAATTTAAAAATGGAAATCCCCAAAGACCTCTACATTTCAAAACTCAATGACTGCTTTTGTGCCTTAATAAACACATGGATGATGGATAACCATCTAAAGCGCAATACTGCACAGAACGAGATTATGACATGCGGACAATGGCAAAGCCTGCCACCCTTTGGCCTAAGGAACTTAAATCCTCTCCAACAACATCAAGGGAAGAACGTGGTAGAAACCGTGGATTCAGATTTATCCTTGGTACTGCATGCTACCAATAGCATAAAGAGGGACTTCACAATAACACTACGTCACATCTTCCCATACCAACATAAACTGCTAGCCATACTCGTGCTCCTAATCGTCGAGCTTGACTATACCTTATATGTCTTTTGCTTTCTCGCCCAAAATACGGCAGGTATGCCCAGACTTGGGTCCCAGGCTCACTGTGGCACTGGATTCAAGCTATCCTGGCTGATGAGGGGTGAGGGGCGAAACCCGAAACCGGTCTTAGGATGCAATGATGCTTGTTTCCGGTCCAGGGAGGACCTGGCTTGGCAGTTCGGGATGGACCGTTCCCATGAGGCACAGGGTCAAGACCGATTTGCATATGGCTGGCTCTAAACTGGGGGGATGGTAAGCAAAAGAATAATGGATTTAACCCAGATCTACTGACTGAGGGGTGAAAGTTTGATTTGCTCTGCATTCCGTCCATCATCTGTGGGTCTTTTGCTTTCTCGCCCCAAGTGCACCGGGAATGCCCAGACGTGGGTCCCAGGCTCACAGTGGCACTGGATTCAAGCTAAACTGGCTGATGAGGGGAGATGACCTGAAACCAGTCCCAGGATGCTTGTTTCCGGTCCAGGACAGACCAGGCTTGGCAGTTCGGCCTGGACTGTTCCCATGAGGCACAGATTCAAGAATGATTTGCATACGACTGGGTCTAAACTGGGGTGGCATGGAAGAACGATGGATTTAACCCAGATCCATACACTGGGGGTGAATGTTGGATTTGCTCTGCATTCCGGCCATCATCTGTGTGTCAACAGCCTATACCGTGGCGCACCTGCAACCATTACATGCCAAACAAAACTGATTCATAATGCTGCCACGTGTTTTCTTCTCCTCCTTCATATAAGAGAATGCATGACTTCAGTCTCCTGTCCTGCAAACGACTTCAATGGCTACCTACAGCTAGAAGGGCAATGTTCAAGGCACTCTGCACTGGCCACAGAGCCTCCCAAGAAAACGGATTACTATATCTACAAGTTAAATTCAAGCAATATAAACCACTGCACTTCTGGCTTGCACCACTTAGCATATTACCTTACCATAAGAAATCCATAGGAGGGACGGCCTTCTCAATACAAACTGCCAAGCTTTGGAACTCACTACGAGCCAATATTAGAAGTACACAGGACCATATACACTTCCGAAGACAGTTGAAAACCTGGCTATTTATTAAATAACTGCACCAATAGTATCCTGGCAACAAAGCCTAGAAAACAGTCGCTCTCCCAAACACACTACTCAGCTTACAACCCACAAATTTCAAATAGCCCAATTTGCAAACTGATTTTATTATGCAGATAAGCAAAAAAAAGAGCTGCCCTACGGTTCGTCTTGGAATTATATATTTTTGTACTTCCATATGTAAGCGTTATTGCCCACAATAATACTAAACCCATAATACACAGAGGTACGCACAAAATTGTCACTTACACCTATTACATTCATTACATTTGGTATGAGGATTGTCTATCACAAGCACTGTACACCCTAAACATCACCAAATGAACAGGCATGGAATAACTGAAGAGATTGGTCACACGTTACTGGACAATTTGGTAGAACTTGTATTTAGTCCCTTCACTACAGGTCCCAAATATCTAGACAAGCGGACAGCTTCTTTACATTTCACAGACACTCAGATATGGAATAATTAAAAAAATGTCCATATAAACTGACCTCTCCTCTTCTCGTTCCCTTCAACGTTACTAGTTCTGGACTACATCTGTACACAAAATCTCAGCTGGGACAACCCAATGCACTAACCAGATAAGCACACTATCATACGAAATACCATAAAGGAACTTCCAGAGCTGTTAATAGCTTCTAGAATACTGGAAACCAAAAAAAACAGCACATCTGTCTCTTACACTTCCTCACACTTCCTCATCCAACACACTTCTACGTGCTGCATAACACCATAAATGCACTTCAGTGGTCGACACACTACATGGATACACTTCCCACATAG
This sequence comes from Lissotriton vulgaris, assembly GCF_964263255.1. NCBI lineage: Eukaryota > Metazoa > Chordata > Amphibia > Caudata > Salamandridae > Lissotriton > Lissotriton vulgaris. Next base: position 428,252,393 of record NC_141693.1, read on the forward strand.
GAACAACCCCCCCATCCCAAAAGAATTCCAGCCACACACCATTCATGGTGTAGCATGCTACTCGTGTATGCAAGCACTTCAGCCCCCCCTCCCATAGGAGTAGTAAGCAGTAAATAAATGTTGCAATACAATAAGTGGGGCAAAACAGTGCCTTAGTGCAGATTGTGCCTGTAATGTGTAATATCTTGCGAGCACCACAGACAATAAAACTAATATAGAGTAACCATTCAAACGAACAAAGGGAACTGTGTTCAAATAACCAAAATAAACTATCATCCCCCTTGTGAGGATTCAATCAATCTTTTGGAACACCCCTATTGTTCTTCTTTTATCACATTATAAAATTGTTCGATGAAAAACGTTTATGAAATATTTATGTGGAATATTGACATGGAGTCTGTGGCTCTGTAAATAATAATCAATTATTGTGATTCAGTGTTACATGAATATAAAAGGAAACATTTTTAATAAAGGAGGAGACATCTTTTGCAAAAAACGGGTTTTATGTATTTTGAGTATGTATGCCTGAATGTGATAATAGAAGAATAGGGGTGTTCGACAAGATTTATTGAATTAGCACAAGGGGGCCGGTAGTTTTATTGTGCACCACAGACAATGCCAATGTCAATGCCCACTCACAATAGATGGCCTACCCCATATCAGAACTAATGCTTGAAGAGTCGCTTATGTGATAGGCTTCCTGCAGATACCGGGGCTGAGTATGCAAGACTATTATCTTGCACAGCATGCAGTTATGTGTTCATGTGTAACCAGTCCAGTGCCTCGTACCCTAGCTTCACAGAGGAGGCCTTCTCTTAACAAGCACTGGCGTTGCCAATAGGTCTCGTATTAGGAAAGTTGGAGCTATTGGTTTTGTAAATGACAAAGCCCTTTATGTTTTGAAAATGAAAACAAAAATAAAAGGCATTGTTATTTGCAATTGTAATAGCTCCAACTTTCCTCCTGCGAGACCTATTGGCAACGCCAGTGCTTGTTTTGTTTCTTGGAGGGGGAGGCAAGACAGAGGCAAGGAGTGTGGCAAATGGCCGGAGGGAAGCCGGGTGGGGGCGGGAGAGCCTGGTGGGGGGGTGGGAATGCGAGCGAGGGGAGGAGAAGTGTGAATGCAACACAGAGATGCAAGCTGCTCTTTAGTACTGGCAGTCGCAAAAATAATTTAAAAAATGTGAATGAAAAATAAATAAAGCAAGGCGTGTTGGGGTTTGATTAATGTTTTGGAGCAAAAGACCAGTAGGAAGGCCCTGTCGGGAATGTGCAGCTGTCGTTTATTCACAAAAATTAATACATAAAAAATAACAGTGGGAGGAGTGAAGAAAGTAATGCCCTGCCATGGAGTGCTGAAACATAAATTAAACCAGTGCTTACTGCATTAACCGGCAAATCCTGGTGGGACCAGCGCCACTTTTCTTTCAGCAAGAAAAATAATCTGACACGCGGACCACCTCGCTTGCTTTGGGTTGTCCTGCTTCAATGAATGACTTGAGCAAGAAAAAGTAGTACATGGCATGAACTATGGTAAAGCACTCAATATGAATACATTTCCATCTGCTTGGCCAGATGACAGTTAAAACTTGTTAGGTATGTTTCCATAAAGTCTGATCTAAGCACTTTGGCATTTTTAATGGCCTTTGCGGCCATGGCGTCATCACTGCATGGACCATCTGTGGCGAGACGCGTTGGTACTATTTAGAAGTTTACCATAAACTATACCTTGGTAAGAAAAGGAGTCTGCAGGATTCAGATTCTTGCATGTTTTGTCTTATGCTACGCATGAATGCTCTGCAGTCTGAGGTGGTACCGCACTTGGCTGCTGTTAACAAACCCACGCAGTTGTGCGTTTGCTATGCGAACTTTTTACTACAGCTGCAGCCCCGGCCCCTGGGGAGGCCAGCCTGTGGCTGTTTATTTACGGCTCCGCGGTGCATAACAAGGTGTTTCCCCGGGGAGGACGGTGTCTGTTCATGATCATGTTTTCGTGTCTCTATTCCCGTATAGATGTGCCCGTGGGGGGCTCTGAATACGCGGCTGCGTCCCGAGGCATCACGCTGGACAGCTAGCTTGACCTGTGAGGAAGGAAGGGCGCGCGGGGGGCGTCCATTTGCATAGCGTGCAGGCGGCATGCCAATGTCGGCCAAGACTTTACTCCACGCGTGCCCTGATAACGCTGCTCAAATACTTGCAGGAACGGGGCTTGTGAGCAAATTAAATGTTTATTTAGAACATCTGCTGAAGTGAAGGAATGTTATAATACCCTAAGGGCACAGTTCATTAAATATGATTCACTGACTGAAAGTTAAAAAAAAAAAAGGGATTCCGAGTAACACGGTTAAACTCTCTGCACAGTTAACAACACTGGCGTGTTTATTTTGGCCGTGCTCGTTTTTATTAAGCTTTGAATAGTATTGTGTAATTTTGAAGGTGATACAAAAAACGTAATGTTGTTTTTCGCGTCTTTCATTTTAAAGGACGTTGATGACCAGCCTGATGTGCTGACGGAGGGAAGGCAGAGAAGGCAAGAAGCTGGCTGGGGAGGTTTGGCCGGCCTGCGGCCGGCCAAGAATAATTAGGGGAGGAGGAGCCCTTTGATGTGCTGGGCTGGCCATGAATGCGCGGGCTGGGGAGGTATGGCCGGCCTGCGGCCGGCCATGAATAATTAGGGGAGGAGAAGCCCCTCGATGTGCTGGGCTGGCCGTGAATGCGCGTGCTTGTTTGCTCACGTGATTCACGTGAACTTCAAGAAAACCACAGGAACGAAGCCTTTGGTTTGACGATGATTTTGGCCACTTGAATTCTCGCTCCCTCAATGCGCTTGCGCGCATTGTAGGTCACGAGACCTAAAAATAACAAAGGCTCGGAAAAAAAAGTTTATGGCACAAAAGCGCGTGCCTGTGCCCACGTGAACTCGAAGAAAACCGCACGGAAAAAGCGGTAGTTTCACGAGTATTTTGAGCACTTGAATTCTCCCCATTTCCCATTCCTGCGGAATGGAAAAGGCGAGACCTAAAAAGGAGACACTGTTGGCACTCAGTCCAATTACCATGAATTTACCATGAGTATGACTCAGGTAGTGAGACTCTCTCACAGTAGTAGTCTAAAATCCAACAGGGGCTAAAATGGGTGGAAGCGAGTTGTTACATGGACTGTAAGGTTCATTGTAAAGTGGGGAAATATCTAATAGTGGGAGTAATGGTAATTGTGAGATTAGCTGCAATGCTAGTACTTATTTTAGGTTAATGAATTATTAAAGATGCTCAACATTACAGTAGAAGTGCAATAGTTCTCAATATGGAGAGTACAGAACACAAGTGTGTGACATTTTCCCAGTATACTCAGATTCTGAGGTGAACACTTAGAAATATTAACGGTTTCCGGAGCTGTCAGGGTCAGCCATGGCGGCGTCACTCCTGCGTCTGGGAGGCAAGATTCTCCAGCTGGATGTGTGGAGCTTTAGAGCTGTTCATCCCACCATCTCACTCTGCACAAAATCAGGACGCCCCAAGAAGGAGCCGACAAAAAGTGCCGAAGCTGCTGAGAGTGGCCAAGGGGAAGTGTTTGATAATTCCACCTACAGAAATCTGCAGCACCACTCCTTCACCCCCTTCACGTTCATAGACATCGACGTGGAGCTCTACAAGTTTCGCCTTCCTCAGCCATGCTCCGGCAGACCTTCACCACAACACTAAAAGTGGTGGGTATGGTGCCCTGGGATGCTGTACTTGTTGCCCCTTGATGCTGACGACGAGTGCTGTGAAGAACACTCTATGACCGCTCAGCTGCCATCCCTTTAGGTTGTAAATAAATAAGTTTCCAATACAAAAAAAATATATATATTAACTACTCTCTATTGGTCAAAATCCCTAGCAAGAACCATAGAAAGATTCGTTACTCAATTCAAAGGGAGAACAATTACAGTGGTCCTTCAAGATAGGCTACAAAAGACAGATGCACTCAGTTCAAAGGACATACTTTGCTTTAATGGTTCTTTTTTTGTGTACAGAATCCAGATACAAACTGTTGAGCTACACAGAGATGATCACTTCTAAAGAGGACAGTTCAGTTATTAGCAACCCGAAAATAGTATGTTTCTCAGTTCCTTGGAAAGAGATTAATGGTGTCTAACCAATATTTATATGGGAAGTAAAGTTACTAAATTAATAGGAGCAACATTTGTAATTATAGGCACAATGCTGATGTGGTAGCCCATATAAGGACTGCAAAGAGCGCGCAGTGATGCTCGGTTCTCAGGGAATTATTAGTAGGGCACACCCAAATACAATTTTGTAGCAATGCAGAGAATTATTTAATTCTAGAAGAGAACACTAGCAAGGTCCACTATGAAAGTATTTAGAAAGGGAACAATAAGGGTTGGGCATGAGTTGTTGGTAATGTTTCACCAAAGAAGTGAGATACATTAGGTGCAAGTACTTGGTAAATTCATGGGTATAACATATTTGATTTTTTTTTAGGTTCATCCAGGCATGATTTAGAAGACGGTAGGTAGCTACTCCGTTCCTGGAAGGTGTTAGTTGGTTTCACAGGTGTGATACACAGGGTAGTAGCAAGAGACTTAAATTCAGTTAGATGTTTGTGCTGTAGACACAATGTTCTCTCTAGTGTTCTGTTTGACAACTTGTGTGCACTATATACTATGTGGTTTGTGTTTTATAAGACAGCAATAACCATTGTAGTTCCTGGCTGTCTTGGATGTTTGTCTAATTGTATTGTATTGTAATTGCATTTATATAGCGCTTACTACCTCTGACGAGGCGTCGAAGCGCTTTTTCGGCGAGTAACACGCTACTCCGGGACCCATAAAGGATTAGTGTTGAATTAGTATAGTGAAATATGAAAGTAATTTAAATGGTGGATAGGTTAGTCAGTTATTTGGATTCAGAAGGGTATCAGAACGCTAGAAGAGGCAAAAAGATTTGCATTTATATAGCGCTTGTTACCCATGATGGGGTGTTGGAGCGCTTTTTTGGTGAGTAGCACGCTACTCCAGAAACCCATAAAGGATTAGTGGTGAATTAGTATAGTGAAATATGAAAGTAATTTGAGAGGTGGATATTAATCAGTTATTTGGAGTGAGAAGGATAGCAGAGGGATAGAAGTGGAAGAAAGGTTTGCATTCATATATCACCTGTTACCCCTGATGGGTGTTGAAGCGCTTTTCTGGTGAGTAGCACGCTACTCCGCAACCCATAATGGATTAGTGTTGAAAATTAGCATGGTGAAATATGAAGTAATTTGAGTGGTGGATATGTTATTCAGTTATTTGGACAGAGAAGTTTAGGCGGCAGGATAGAAGAGGGAAAGAAGTTTGTATTTATATAGCACTTGCTACCCTTGATGGGGTTTTGAAGCACTTGTTTTGGTGAGTTGCACGCTACTCTGGAAACCATAAGGATTAGTGTTGAATTGGTATAGTGAAATATGAAAGTCATTTGATACCAATACCATTTGGATGATTTGGCCACCGGACACGACCGGTAGCAGGGATAGGACTTGTTGGCAGTCACCAAGTGGGAACGCGATCAGCTGACGCGTGATTCTCCCTGATGATGGTTGCAGGTATGCAGTATAGACGCAACCAAATGGTTTTGATGTGAACCTCCCATGAAGCATTAATTTGGAACCCCAGTAGCCCTGCCGAAGTTACCCGAATTGTTACTTGGCAACGAAACATGTTGGCTCATAATGATTGATCATGGTTTTATGGGAACCATTTTTAATTTGGAAAGCTTACAGCACTGAATAAAAATTCTTTTGAGCCAGATGGGGTTGTGATTTTGTTTACAATAACAAACACAAGTCTTTTCTTTAGAGAGAAGGTATCCAATGATAAGTGGACTTGATGACGAGTACCAGCCAGCGGTCCCCTTGGTGTTGCTACCGTGAGGTGCTTTCTCTCTGCTCCACACCTTTTTGCCTGTGCATAGGTGGGTCTATGATGGTAGATTATTTTAATTAAGATACACCACAACACCGTGACTTAAATAAGTTTGTGAGGGAAGTTTAAAAATGTATGAGATCCCTCAAGTGTTGGAATCACAGATTTGGGTGTAGTTCTGAGTGGACAGGCCCATTGTTGGTTTGCAACGCGTTGAGTGCGGGCGGCCTGCCCTATAGCTCCTAGTGGGTTGATGACCAATACCATTTTGCCTGTTCTGCATGTATTGTGCTAGATATTTGAGTGTCATGTGGAGCAAAACAGCCCCGGCATTTAGAAAGGTGACAGCTGTCTCCTATGAGAAAGCTCGTCATGTTGCCTTTTTGGATAATGTATTTCTTGTGTTTTCAAATATGTGAGATCAGGATTCATTATTTGATTGAAATATGGCATAATTTATGCCAGAAGAAGGCTTCTTGTGTTAGGCAACTCTGCCTTTTGTGCATGGCTGGAAAAGTGTAGAGTGGTCTATGTGGAAAGCCTTGGGTGTCATCTGCGAGAAGAGGGGTGCTCAAGTTATGCTGCCTCAGGCTTGGTTCTTTATATAGGCATGTCTGTGACAAAGAATAGGAAGATTAATAGAGTTGTTTTGATGGAACGTGAAGCTTCAGTTTAAAAATCTTGGTTAGTGCTACAGATTGTTGGCTTATTGGTGGAGCTGGAGGTGTGGTGCAATCCGGGATTGCTAAACTTTTCCACCGGCAAAAAAAAAACAACCAAAAAAACCCTATTTTTAAAAAATAAGGTAGAGACTTGTATGTAGGCTGCTTTCCTAAGAATTATCAATTTGTGATCGGTTTATAGTTTGGAGAGTCAGAAGGGTAAAAATATATGAAGTCCTGAGGTGGTTCCAGACTCCTTAGAGATCTGAGAGAGGCAAATAGGCCTTATAAGGCTAGTGATGTAGAGATAAATGTATCCTTATGTTGAAGGCGCAGCGTATTGCTAAAAAATCAATACACCTACATGAACATGAATTAGTACATTGAATTTTAAAAACTAGTATGAAATAAAAAGGTCAACCTGGCAACTACTCTAACCTAAACCATCCCACACATGGCAGTGTCAGGAGTTTACACAAATATTTACTAATATCGAATTGATGCTTGACAGACAGCTGATATTTGAACCTCCAACCAAAGCACGAGATGTTGAATCAGAGTATTGGAATGGCAGCCAAGTCACTGCTTGCTTCTTTCATTTAAGGAGTGTTTCTTGCAGCTATTCAGTTGCCCCGGGTCTTTTTGACGTGCCTTCTATGACTTTTAAATTAAAAAAAAAAAAAGATTTGATCGGCTCTTTTTAGTTCTGAAATACACGTCATACATTTGGGAGCTAACAGAAAGGGCAACACAACTAGTAATTTTCCTTCAGAGCATTAGTCAAACTCACCAACCCCTTTCTTTCACGTCAGAACCCCACCTTGAAGGTGCAGTCTTCGTTTAACTTCATCAGATTGAAGGCAAACGATTTTGCTACTTCTAGGGTTGTGAGATGGAAAGCAGACTTGCTCAGACTCGGTGCACCACATGCCGCCAAGCACACACCCACAGTGAACGACCTCGGCTCACCCATCCTTCTGTAGGTGTTTACATCCTGCTTCTTCTGCCTGCTGAGCCTCCAGCTGATTGTTCAAGGTCAGCACGCTCTGATTCAACAGTTTACTCATGTGGCAATGTGTGTTCTTCATACTGGGCAAGCGCAAACTGAAATGGCATAACGTTCTCACAGCAGCTGCGCTTTACCTATGCGAAGGAGAGCACGGCATTTGTACTTTTCACTCAAGGTAAAATGTAAATTATCAATGCGGTGTACGCTTCAAATACTAGGACAGTCCTGGGCAGGTAACATCAGTGACGTGAGAGTACCAAATAACCTGCACCTGTCCTACTACGCTGAACAACACCCCTTGAATACGCCACGTACTCCCACTCCCTCCACACAACGAGCAGAACTCGAGCACAAGGAACTGCCCTTGTATATTGGATCATCAGAGTTCATCCAAACACTAAACAAAACTCTGGCATACCTAAAAAAAAACTTCAATACCTAATCGGTATCGAGAAGATCAGATTATTAGAAGCTCAGTTGAATATTTAATAAGAACCATAAAAGATAATGATTTGCATCACAGAATATACAAGAAGTACTCGCCTTTTAAGTGTGCTCTAATGGTTAATGCCTACAATACCTCTACCAAGGAACAAGGTCTATTTTGTCATCCTTTTTTAGGTCGAGCCTAGAGTCAGCACGCATGCGCTGAGCTGCGAGGCATGGTGGATTCGTCTGTGGAGTTGGCCATGCCCACCGTCTTTCATAGGTTCCTTTCTATGCCTTTCAAGGTGTCTTTCTTTCCTGAGGTGTATTGGTGCCATTTGTCCCTCCTTTTGGTATGTTTGCTACACTTATGGCGACTGGCCTTGCTACAAGGGTCATTCGCTTCAGGCCATGTCTCTTACTTCCAGCGCACTTTTTTTTAACATTTGTTTTTGGCTGGAACACGAGAGCTCGTGTTTGGAGTCGCTGTTTTAACTTCATTTTTACATCTCCTCTAAATGCGCCTACTATTTAATGTAGTACATGGAGAGACTGCTCACTAGTACTTAAGGAAGCACTCCCTAAATATAGTTTCCATTAGCAATAAATATACTACGTAAAGGATGCCATAGTAGAAAAGAAAATACAAGATATATTTATCATCCAAGTTTCTTGTAGAAGTTTGGAGCAGAACAGACGTGCAATCTGTGGTGAAGGTAAAATTGTCACCCAAACCGAAGCGCAAATGCAGTCAATATAGTCCACAGTAGCAAATACAGCATTATTGTTTTTTAATGGTAAATATATATGTTATCGTCATTTCCCACAGTAAAGTCAGCCACATCCACCAAATTGGGGGCGGGGTGCAGGTCAGCGAGTGAGAGACTCGCCTAATATTGAGAACACAAATCCTGAGCAATAATAACGATTCTAATGACAAGAACAGCGTGTTGGTTTCCAGAAATTTGAATGCGATTTTTTGGGGTGTGGGTTCCAGAAATTTTAATGGCAACTTGTTCCAACCATTCCGGGTCTTCGCCACGGCACAATTACAAACACTGTGCTCAATCTCCTTTCGAAAAATGTAAATTTTTATGATGAACACAGAGAAAATACTCAAAATAAACGGTGGGAGGAAATGCAGAAATATGCACTACCTTTGTCGGTGATGGCTTACATTTCACATAACGAGCAATTTTCTCTGAATAAATATAAGAAAGGCATATAAATGAACATCACATTAAATCATGATAAATTCTGCAAGTACTTGAAAAGCATGCAGCATCCAGACCCTTAAATCACATAATTGATAACAGCGTGGTGGCTAAAGAAAAAACATATATTAAAAATCAGGATCATGTACATGATAGCATATGATACATTTTGTCAGTGCATACAACGAATCTCATGATTGACATGTTAACCTTCAATAAATACTGCCAGTGCTCAAAAAAAGCATTCAGAAAGCGTCTCTATATAGCTACCGTGATTGGCTCCTACCTGAGCTCCACTAAAAGAAAAGAAAAAACATCTGTGACAAATAGATTCTAGGGTAGCAAGAGGAGGCCATCCATGTTTGGAAATATGTGTCATACTAGATGATAGGTATTTGGAAAGAGCTTCCCCCTGCTAAAAACATGTTTATTGCCCAGTGAAGGGCGGTTATTTAGTTCAGGATAAACGAAGGAGGGGAAGGAGCTGGAGAGATACATAAGTCACTTTATCAGACGAAATCACATAATTTACAAATGGCAATTTACTATATTTAATCATTGTTTGCATATTACAAAGTCAAGAAAGTAAAGCCATCAATATTTTAGACATTCTTTCGATGATCACATACGTAAAAGAATGCACGGTCCCATTAGTTTTGAGGCAGCCCAGTTTATAGGATATGTGTGGTTTTGTATTTCCTGATCAATCAACTTTGAAATATTTTGTACGTTTGCCAGGTGTCTTGCTTAGAGGGAAAGAAAAATTATTTATTTTTCTTTTCATTGATCTCATAAAATGTATGAAAAGAGGGGGCGTTAACTCATTTTTGGTGTTACTACAAAAAGGAAAGCTTGAGTAACTATTCACTGTAAACATGTTTTAACCATTTACCTCACTTGTGTCATGGAAATAATAACCCACATCACTCATCTTGTTCTTTCACCATGCATATGGATTTATTTTTGCTCATGAACAAAAGCCTTGTTTTTCTCCTATGCAAACGTTTGAATCTTTGATGTCAAACAGTTTCTTTGTCAATTTTTTTGCGGACCCGTTTCTGATGAGGCAAATTATGTGGAGGAACAGAAGCACTTGAGTGGCCTTTAGTGCACCAGGAAGTGCAAACGGGATTCTTGTGTGTCGATGGCCGTGTGATTCACTTTTTTCATAATAAGCAGTTTTTCCGCAGCACGATGAGAACAGCTGGGGGTTTGCCATTTAGTTTACAAAAACTCCTTTGCCAAACTTAAGAAGTCGCCGATCTCTTCAATCAAGATTGCAGATATCCATGGCATTGCAGATAAAAAAAAAGTAGACTGAGTGGTTAAAACACATAACTGTTGAATTGGAAACTTCTCTGCAGTGCCACACATTCTAGTTTTCTTGCTGTGATTTTGTCTTATGAAGTTAGAGTGCTTGTTCAGCACTTTAAATTTTCTCCAGGTTATAAGCTAGTCGTTTTATGCCTTCTTTTCGTAACCATTTTTAAGAGTCAATGACTGCTGCAACGAACTTGTACCACGCAGAGCATAACAGTGTATTTTATGTACATAGGTCTGTGGGTTACAGCTTTTGTCACAAAGAGCCTTTTATTACTGTGCAGTTCATAATTTACAATAGTAATCTAGCACAGTGAGCTAAGAACTGCGATCAAAGCGCTGCAGGAAAACACACTCATGCATGCAGTCAATATTTAAACACTTAGGACAGGATTACCAAACATGCAGACAGGTCTTACTCATAGTGATACAGACTTACTCCTGAATTTCAAGAGTAAGCCAGGACTTAGCATGACATGGCTAAACACTTATAAGGCCCCAAGGCGAGACTAATTGGCTATGTCAATGCTTGTTTTTTTAGGGCGGTAGTAAGGGCCAAGAGATAGAGTGCGGAAAACATTCCCAAACACCCTAGAAACAGTCAAACTCGCACTCGGTGCACTCAGAGTCCAGGATAACAAATTTTGAGGGTCTTAGGTTTGCGGTCTTCTGAAACATTTCCCCTGTGGGCCACTGTTACTTGCTCTAGCCTCCAGAAGGATCACAATAAATGTTCGACGGTGGTCTGCAAATGGTCCCCCTACTCGACCAAAAGAGGCATCAAAAAAAGTCACAAGACTAATGAAGTGCCTAGACCACTGAGGTATATCCCTTTAACAGTGAGGTATCCCTAATGACCTCCATGGTGACGCCACATCCCACAAAAATCACTCATGAATTTGCTAATATTACTGAGGAATACCCCGACCAAATAAAACATTTACTAGACAAACAGCAATCGAAAGACCCATGGACCAACAAAGCACTCTCCCCTTCATCAACCCAGGAACACACTGATCACACCCTGGATCAACCAAGTTGCATCTATGGAACCACCCCGGCTTACCACGCCATCTATGGCACATATCTGGAGTTAAAGAGGGGCAACACCAGGCAAACAGAGGCGCATCTATTACCATATGCAGCTCATATCCCACGAGGGTGCTTCCACTGAAACACAGGTGTGTTTCCCAGAACACCATTCAGACATGACCCCAGATGACTAAGTGGCATGTCTGACACACATCTCTGGGCCATTATGACGCATTCCTGGGCGAATGTGGCAAATCCACCAGCATGACTTGTTCCAAAAACTGGTTACACTAGCAGATATCTGGATTTCACCCTAGTCTCCAGCTAAAGTGCTGACACTGACCTATTGGGAACGTGCACAAAACAGACAACTGTAGGGTCTGCTCAGTTTCCCAGCTCTGCTGTACCTCCTGTTGATGAAGCATGAGGACAAGCAAGCATCCTCTGTTAAATGAACTGCAACCAAACGATAATTCACGGAGTCATTGAGTTTTGCCATACTTTGAATTCCTGTCCGTCATCCTGATGAATATATCATACAAGTACCATTGAATTAAAAGCATCTCTTACAGAACTCCAAAGCCAAAAGAAAGTGATCACGGATCCAAATGAAGCACTTTAATTCCTCAGGCTCCGTGTGGGCTCCGCTCAGAGGACCGGGATGTTCAAGACTCAGAAGGAAAGTTCCAAGATAATGCTCCGAATGTATTCAGCTAATGTTCGTTACTACTGCTATTACTTTTGCATGTCACAGTCCTTACGAGCGTGAAGTAGCCCAAGTATCTCAACAGGAGCTTTTACCACCAAAGTAAACACCCTAAAAAGGAAATGTAAGAAATGGGGTTACCCAAATCTCCAAGGGGGTAGCATGGAACCAAGCGGGCAGGCCAAACTTCGGAGGACATGTGAAGCACTCACGCAGTACCCACAGTCAACACACCAGGCACACCACAAAAGAGGCAGGACACCAGTTTGAGTTGGAAAATTAAGAAGTTTAGTATCTCCAACCTGAAAGGCAAAAATGCATCAACAGTGGTATCATAACATGGCGCCAACTGGCACCAGAGCCAATTGTATCAAGGGGGGATTATTTACATGGGAAGTAAGGGCTGAGTCTGTAAGTTCATAGCTGAAAATATAGAAGAATGTTTACATAGTCATAAAACCTGGGGTCACAATGGCGGGGCCAACTCAGGCTCTCATCCTTGGCAGTTTAACGCCAACCCAAACCCTGTAAAGAAAAACTTTGTGGCATCACAGTAAATCCCAACAAACAGGAACACCTGTAATAAAATCAGCAGTGGGATATAACCAGGGGCCTGGAATGACACATCAGGCCAGCACCGGGACAGAACACCTGCAGTAAAAGGGCACCTCAAGGTTTTACTCCACCCTCCACCTACGGGCATAAAACATCAGGTAAGTAGGCTCCTTGCATTCAATAATCTCTTAGGTATACACCCTAGGCATCAAAGGTGATCTGGGAACCCTCGGCAGGACACCACTAATCATGGGCAGGGATACTCAGCCCTCCCCTATTACCCGTTCACTGTGCAGGAATCAACATTTCATTAGGGATTCATACCCATTCCATCAAAGGGAAAAAGGTTCCTTAGTCAGCAGTAGCCTTGCATTTGGCCAGAATAACCAGGGCATCAGGCAGGAATGACTTTATCACTGGGTAGGGGTAAGCCTCTCATTAGGGCAAGAATAACCAGTGCCTACGGTAGAAGGCACCTTCCGTTAAGTGAACATCATCACCAGGCTTCAGGAAGCAACCAGTTCAATAGGCCGCCATAAACAAGAATAACCTTCCCCCTAGTAAGGGGTTAACTTTCCCATGGCCCAGTCATGAGGCCTAAAGGGGGTCCGGGCCCACTTCGGGGGACTTCCAGTCACTCTGGTCTCAGTGGCAGGCTCACCCTCTGGCATTATTGTTATTCCACTAATTGAATCTGAACCCACTCTGTCTGCGTAGCGCTCAGCATAACTCGGCTTGCAGTGTGTTTTGTTCGTGAACTGTGCTTTACTCGCATCGTTTTGCCACATTTGCATATCGCTCTTAGGAAAGCTGGGCATTGCTTTCTTTTAACTGAATCTATTATTGTGCCCGTTTTTCAGCGCCAGCTCGCATTTCCCGGTCCTGTTGCTTATCTCCCCGTCCATATTGTTGTGCCTGCAGCCCGCCCCTCCCCCTACGCTCCCGCCTCCCTGCTCCCCCTCCCACCCACGAGATACCAGGGACATCTCAGCTGTGTTACCTCCGTGACTTGCCTGACTCCGTGTGAGGCGGCCGCTCCACCCTCCCTCCTGGATCCATAGCGCTGCATAGCGCTGCTTTTGGTATCGTAGCGCTGCTCACCTCTGGCATTATTGTTATTCCACTAATTGAATCTGAACCCACTCTGTCTGCGTAGCGCTCAGCATAACTCGGCTTGCAGTGTGTTTTGTTCGTGAACTGTGCTTTACTCGCATCGTTTTGCCACATTTGCATATCGCTCTTAGGAAAGCTGGGCATTGCTTTCTTTTAACTGAATCTATTATTGTGCCCGTTTTTCAGCGCCAGCTCGCATTTCCCGGTCCTGTTGCTTATCTCCCCGTCCATATTGTTGTGCCTGCAGCCCGCCCCTCCCCCTACGCTCCCGCCTCCCTGCTCCCCCTCCCACGCTCCGCCCCCTCCACCATCCATTTAAGGCTGATGAGCCAACGCGCAGCGTCCACGCGCTACGGCCGCGTCGAAGGTGCGCCAAAGGTAAGCCCGTCTACGCCCGTCCGCGCCTGGACCGCGCCCAGCGCCAGAGCCCCTGGTTCTCGTAATGTCCACCCCTCCCGCATTACCTATGATGCCACCACCCTCCTAGCCCTTAACCCCGGCCGTTCCCCCAACTGCGTCCAAGCCGCCCCTGGACACACCCATGGACCCTTTTCCTGCAACTCCTGCAAGTTCGACGGCACCACGAACAACTCCTCATCTACGAACTCACAACAGATATCCGACCCCAACCACCTACAATGCATCCTGCTCAACACCCGCTCGGTCCACAGGCACGCCATTGACCTCTGGAATCTACTAGACACCATCTCTCCGGACGTCGCCTTCCCAACAGAAACATGGATGAACGCCACATCAGCCCCCGACATCACCATTGCCATCCCGGAAGACTATAAGATCATTCGCAAGGACCGTACCGGACACACAGGAGGAGGCATCGCTATCGTCCATAAGAAATGCATCCGCATCTCAACCAACTCAGACGTCAATCTCGCCAACTCTGAACACCTTCACTTCCAGATCCACACCGACCCCAAGACCACACTCAGAGGCACCCTCCTTTACAGGCCACCAGGACCCCGCTCACAATTTAGTGAAGACATCACGGACTTCATCACTCCACACGCGCTCCCCTCCGAGAATTACATCCTTTTGGGAGACCTCAACTTTCACCTTGAAAAGAACAACGACCGCAACACAACCACCCTTTTGGACAACCTCGCCAACCTCGGACTTAAACAACTTGTCACTTCCCCCACCCACATCGCAGGTCACACACTCGACCCTATCTTCACCTCCAGCAAACATGTCTCCTTCAGCCACACCACAGCTCTCCTTTGGACTGACCATAGCTGCGTTCACTTTACCTACAACAAGCCCACATCCAACAACCACCCCCAACCCACTCTGCAAAGAAACTGGAACAAAATCACCATCGACCAGATCTCCTCATCGCTTCTTCAAAACCCCCCAGCCCACTCCTCAAACCCAGACCTAGCAGCCACCAACCTCACCCAATGGTTATCCAACAGCGCCGACATCCTAGCACCACTGAAAAAACGACAAATCAAACTAGGCAGCAAGAAGGGCTCCTGGTTCAACGAGGATCTTAAGAAATCCAAGAAACTCTGTCGCTCCCTTGAGAAGGCCTGGAAAAAAGACCCAACCACCAGCACCAAGGACGCCTTCAAAAACGCCACCCGCATACACCACCAACTGATCCGGACTGCCAAGAAAGCCGCTTTCAAGGACCGACTAGATAACAACGCCCACAACAGCAAGGAATTATTCAACATCGTCAAGGAATTTGCCAACCCCTCAGCCAACTCCAACGACATCACCCCCTCTCAAGCCCTCTGCGACTCCCTAGCCTCATTCTTCCACAACAAAATTGCAGACATCCACAACAGCTTCGAAAACCGACCCAAAGACCAACCCACCCAACCCCCTGTAGGACCCCCACCCCTCCTGAATATCCTCAATGACTGGAAGCCAATCTCCACTGAGGACACCATCCGTCTGATGAACTCTACCCACTCAGGATCCCCCACAGACCCATGCCCTCACCACATCTTCAACAAAGCAGACTCCATCATAGCACCACACCTTCGAGACGTCATCAACTGCTCCCTCAACTCCGCAACCTTCCCGGAAAGCTGGAAACATGCCGAACTAAGCACCCTTCTGAAAAAACCCACAGCGGACCCCACCGAACTCAAAAACTACCGCCCTATCTCACTCCTTCCATTCCCGGCCAAAGTCATCGAGAAAGCGGTCAACAACCAACTCGCCGCATTCCTCGAAACCAACAAATCCCTCGACTCCTCACAATCCGGCTTCCGAGCCAAGCACAGCACTGAAACCACCCTCATCGCAGCAACAGACGACATTCGAACTCTACTGGACAATGGAGACACAGTCGCCCTCATCCTCCTCGACCTCTCCGCAGCCTTTGACACGGTCTGCCATAGCACCCTTTTACAACGCCTCAGAAACGTCGGAATCCAAGGAAAAGCTCTGGAATGGATCACCTCGTTCCTCACCGGAAGAACCCAGAGAGTCCGCCTTCCACCATTCAAGTCAGAGGCCACTAAAGTCATCTGCGGCGTACCACAAGGATCTTCACTCAGCCCCACCCTCTTCAACGTATACATGAGCCCCCTCGCGGTCATCGCACGCCAACACAACCTCAACATCATCTCCTACGCCGACGACACTCAACTGATCCTATCACTCACCAGAGACCCTAACACTGCCAAAACCAACCTGCATGAAGGAATGAAAGAAGTAGCCGAATGGATGAAGCACAGCCGTTTGAAACTGAACTCAGACAAAACAGAAGTCCTCATCCTAGGCACCTCCCCCTCCGCCTGGGATAACTCTTGGTGGCCAGAGGCCCTTGGAAAAGCACCCATCCCGACGGACCACGCACGGAACCTGGGCGTCATCCTGGATTCCTCACTCTCGATGAACAGACAAGTCAACGCCGTTTCTTCATCTTGCTTCAACATTCTTCGCATGCTCAAAAAAACATTTCGCTGGATCCCCACCGAAACTAGAAAAACAGTCACCCACGCTCTGGTCACGAGCCGACTTGACTACGGAAACACCCTCTACGCCGGTTCCACCGCAAAACTCCAGAAAAAACTCCAACGCATCCAGAACGCTTCAGACAGGCTCATATTAGACATCCCGCGCAAAGAACACATCTCCGGTCACCTGAAAAGCCTCCACTGGCTCCCCGTCAATAAGAGGATTACCTTCCGGCTCCTAACCCACGCACACAAAGCACTCTACGAAATCGGACCCGAATGCCTCAACACACGACTATCCTTCTCCTACCTGGCAGCTAAAACCTGGAACTCACTTCCCACTCACCTTCGCCTTACTCAGAACCACCTAGCATTCAGAAAGCAACTTAAAACGTGGATATTTGACAAGTAAGTCCCCACCCTTCATCAAGCGCCTTGAGACCCTCTGGGTATGTAGCGCGCTATATAAATTTATTGACTTGACTTGACTTCATTCCTCCCAGTATCCAAAAGGAGAGGTGGGGGCGGGCACCGACCCTGTGCCCCGACACACGCCCCCTACAAGCAGCTCCACTCACCGGGCTCCTCCGTTCCGTGCGGGTCACACAGGGCTCTCCAGTACTCTCTCAGGCCCCTACAGCACCATCGGGACTCCCTGGTTCTCCACGGGAGCCCCGCAACCACTCAGCATCTCCGGACGGCTTCCTGCTCCACCTGGCTGCCCGACTGGCAGCTCGTGGGGGGGGGCTGTCTCCGCTTTCACCAGCGGCTTCGGGGTGCCGCCTCCACTCCCCTCGGGTCCGGCGGCGGGGCAGACACAGGCAGTGTGCCCCAGCCCTGCCCACCTCGGCAGCACCTCTTCCCGGAACCAGCCCCAGTCCACGGGGCACAGACCGGCGGGGTGGGCTCCCGCTCCGGTCGCTTTCAATCGAGGCTCCCCCTTGACCACGTGGGCCCCGCACCGGTACCTCCACAACTTCACCCGGGCCCCTCCCCTTCCACACGGGGACCCGGGGCTTCCGTCGGCCTCCTCCCGCGGGGGCACTCACCGGCGGGGTGGCCTCCCACTCCGGTTTACAGCCACAATCGGGGCTCCCTCTTCACCATGGGAGCCCCGCAACACCTCCGTCGGCTTCACCCAGGTTCCCTCGGCCTCACAGGAACCCGGGGCTTTTGCGGCAGCTTCCGCTGGCTTCTTCCTGGCTTCTCCCGGCCGGCAGCCAATCGCTGGCCGGCCTTCAGGGGGCGCGGCCGCTGGGCCAATCCGTGCGCGGCGTGGGGCATGGCGGAAGACGTCACCGGCGCCCCAGGCACGTGATACGGGTCAGGCCGGCTTCAGGGCCTAGCGGGCACTCTCCTTGCACCGGGGGCCGCAGCAACGTTCACCACAGCAGTGGGGGGGGGGGGGGGGTCCCCACGACAGCGCTGGGTTGCGGCGGTGATATCGGCGGCACAAGGGGTAGGCTCCCTTTTTAATTAATTATTTATATTGCCGGGTAGACATCCGCCCCAATCACGGGGCCAAAAGCGGGCCAAAAACGCGGGGTAAGCTCCCGGGGCGCTATTCCACTCAGAATAAGGGCGCTATTCACGGAGCACAGCTCCTCCGGCCCACACAGTTCTCAGGGCCACCAGCACCTCGGGGGCCACACCAATCACAGGGCACAGTACTTTAGCATGCCACAGTCCCTCGGGGGTACAATCCTCCCCGGGCAGCTCCACAGGCAGCAACAGTCTTTGGACCCACAGCGCTTAGGGGGCAATATCGCAGTTTATGCCAGTCAGCCGTCCACAGTCCCTCGGGGGCACAATCCTCCCCGGGCAGCTCCTCACGACCCAGCACTTCCACAGGGCCACAGCTTCACAAGAGGGGGTAGACAGTCCCACTCCTCACCTCCTGGGCGCTTCTCCCACGCAGTGCTGGCGTGGTACCTGGTCCAAACAGCGTCAGTGACCTGGATAGGGGCCCTCCTTTGTCAGGGGCCCGGGGGACAGCAGAGGGGGGGTTTTAGGGGTGCAGGGCCCAGCTCACAGGCCCATGTGGCGGTAGCACCTCGCAGCAGGTCCCCTCTCTTTCTTGTCCCAGCTCTGACTGACTCTCTGGTGGCACATCCCCCTTACTTATACCCTCCTCCCAGGCAGTGCCAAAACCTTCTAGAATGTTGGCAAAGCTGGCCTAAACTGGCTCGAGGGGGTGAGCACCCTGGGTGCCAAGCTTTCCCTCCAAAAGCTAGGGGTGGCTGGGTAATAATATCTAGACCGCTGACCTGTGCCGGTCCGGTGGCAAAACCCATGGCCATGGCATCCATTTTAAACACAGTACATTTTAGTCAGGTGCATTTCTAAAATGGGGAAATTTAGAAGTGCTCACACCATTACATAGCATTACAATTTTAACAAGGTGTCTCTCACCACTCATGGCATATACAGGTTTAATCCCATGGGGGAGACATTCCAAATTAGGGGGGCAAAAGCGAAACATTTGGGGGGGAAAGGCCAAGTCCAACAGGAAAGCATTGGCAAAGTTAACAAATCAGAGAGACCCTACATTGAAAGCACTTAGTTGTACTGCAAGGACTTAACAGGAATATAGGTCTGTAATACACAGATTCGGCACATGGTGGTGCCATAATGCCACATATGTGAAATGAATTAGTAGAAAATTACTTAGTAGAAACTATATTTCCATATCAACACCAACATAATGTAAAGTCAATGCTCCAGTATAACCACCTGAATATGTTACGGCCCTGTATATATCTAATTAAGTCTCTGTCAGGGGTACCACTGGGAGGGAGGTGCCTATGGTATAGTACCCACAGGAAATGAGAATCCTTTGGTGTCTGTTTTATTCAGAATAATATAATCAAAACAACAAAAGAGTGCACTTTTCCTTGTGAGAGGAGTAAGTGGGAAGAATCTCAGTATATTCTTTTAGAAAGCCCTCACTCACCAACCTAGTTGGTGACATGCTTCATCATCGCGCCCCACCAGGTAGGTCTAGAACCCCCGGTGTGCTTCGACGCCAGAGTTACCGAGTTAAAAGTGACCAGGTTGTGTCCCCAAAAATATTTATTCGTTGGCCAACACAGCACGGTTAAAAAGTAAAGCGGGCAGTAGGAAAGCTGGATAGATAGTTCAGCTATGCCTCGCTATGTGGACCGCACATAGCGAAGCATAGCTGAACTATCTATCCAGCTTTCATACTGCCTGCTCCACTTTTTAACCGTGCTGGGCTGGCCAACGAATAAATATTTTTGGGGACACAACCTGGTCACTTTTAACTCACTTCACATTTTACTCACACAAAAAGTAACCAGCTCCGCAGTACCTCTAGCGTCGAAGCACACCAGGGAGGTTCTAGACCTTCCTGGTGGGGCCCGATGATGAAGCATGTCACCAACTAGGTTGGTGAGTGAGGGCTTTCTAAAAGAATCTACTGAGATTCTTCCCACTTACTCCTCTCACAAGGAAAAGTGCATTATTTTGTTGTTTTGATTGTATTTTGCAGGGGGACTAAGAGTGTTCCTTGGTATACTACAAAAAAAGCCTCTCTCTTGTTGTTTAAGGGTGTTTTATTCAGAAAACAAAAAGTAAATCTGGCAACAATGGCAGTGTAGTTTCCAGGGGGCGTTCCTGTGTTCACCGAGGCTCAGAGGATACCGCCGGAGTGTGTGGATCTCAGTCGTTGGTCCATGAGACTGAGAAGAAAAACAAAACAAAAACAAAAAGCCACAGGTCAGTGGGGGGACCGAGACACTCTTAAGAGACAGGAAGGGGACTGTGAGGGATCACCGAATACCGCCACCTTGTGCCGCCCGGCTTGAACAGAGAAAACGGTGTCCTCCATTTAGGAACTTCCCTTCCCCACCCAGTGCCCAGAGAATCCCTGTTGTCGGAGCCATACCTGGTCCAGCCACGCTCCTCCTGGAGAGTGGCGGTGCGACGAGTCGTTCCTTTGGCCTCCTGGCGTCTCCTTGCCCTCCGGGACGTTCGCTTCGGCTCCCTTTTCTTCGGATGTCCGACGTCTCGTCCACTCGCTTGACATGGTCTCTGCTGCTCCGTGGTCTCCCGTAGTCTCTCCCTCGTTCTCTCACAGACGTGCATTCTCTTCCTCTTTCTCCTCATCGTCTACAGCTGATAGGGCAGTAGGGGATGACGTCACCCTACAGGATTCCTCCTCCAGGACACATCGTGTTGAGTTAAAGGAGAACTCCGCAGCCTACATATGGAGCATCAGGATGTCAGTTTCTGAATATATCGGGAGCAGGTTGTCAGTTCTCCCAGTCCGCCCCGTCCATCCTTGGTCTCCCGACAGGCTCACAAAAGGCAGCTACATCTGTCTGTACCTAAAAAGACAAGCAGTTGCAATGCAACAGGTCTCGCATTTACGCGAGTTTGAGCTATTGGCATTGTAAATGACAATACCTGTTATTTATATTTCAAAAACCAAAACAAATAAAAGGCATTGTCATTTACAATGCCAATAGCTTAAATTTGCGTAAATGCGAGACCTATTGCATTGCAATTGCTTGTTTCCTTTTGTTGAAGCACTCCACAAAAGTGCATGTGTTTTCTAGCTGTTTTATCTCTGGTATTTCTCTCCAGCCTCCGCCGTGCTCCATGATCCTCCCTCCCTATTGTGCTTCTCCCTTCCAGCTCCCTGTTGCGATCTCTCCTATCACACGTTTGCTTTTCTCCCACCCCCTACCTCCATATTACAGCTGCCACACCTGTGCTCTCCCGTGTCACTTGTGTCCCCTTGACCTCAGTGCTACACCCTAGTCCCATGTTCCCTCCCCGACCTGCACTCTCCATGCTACATTGGCCACCCAAAAACACCTCCATGTTGCTTTCCCCACCGCTTAAAAAAACAAACAAAAAAACACTAAGCATTTCATTCCTTTTTAGTTACCGATCCATCTTGGATGGGAAACTTAAAAAAACATTTTTTAAATGTTTTTTAAAAAGCTGCCAGCTCAAAGGCTTTTCTTTTTATTCTTTAGGCATGCTGCACAGCATCTGGGGTCCCAAAGGCGAGACCTAATGGCTTTGCCAATGAGTGTTGTTATCACGCTATTGCTGCAGCTCTAAGCAAAACTGCAGAGTTAATACCCAGGTTTTAACGAGAGGGTAGTAATGCGGGGCGTTGAAAGCGTGTATTCCTTTCACAAGCAACAACTTCCAAAGCAGGGCCACAATTGGGCCAACAAGAGATCTCTGCAAAGGCACAAGTTTTCAGAGCATGATCATCGCTGTTAACAAAACAAAACAAAAAATACCCCAGCAGATACAGGCTGGCTGGAATAAAGCGCATGCACAGGCATTTCAGTGCCTCCGTCTGATTTTACGACCCCAAGTGAATCTTAGGTACTTTTTGGCACTAGTAATTAGAGTGTGGAACAGTGTTGAAAGTGTTGTGGCCACAAAAATTACCTACGTTGGCAAATTGCTGGGACCGCTTGCTAGGGAGAGGGTTTTGCCCCATGCAAATGTGCTGACTGGGGGGAAACATGCATTGCGACAGGGGCGCCAGCGCCGTATATGGGAGCCATCTGCCAAGCAAGAGCAAGCGTCAGCGACTTCATGATGCCAACCTCAGTGGAGAGAAAAAGTGGCGGTGGCGAACACCGTCAGAAAAACAAGCAAGTAAGCGCGAGTGAAGGTTTTTCGTGAAACAATCATTTAATACTCTGCCTTTCCAATAAACCTTGGGTGGGGTGTATACACACACTGTTCAGCCTCCTTTGAAGGTCGCGCCTAATCCATCCCGTAGTGATGGTGGGCGAGATTATAGTAAGCCTTTCGAAAAGTCTCACCAAACTGCGGATTAGGAAAAGTTCATGTGAGCTGGGCACGTGCACATCCTCGGCATCAGACTTCAATTGGAAGCCGTTCCCCGACCCCCAACATCAGACTTCAAAGGAATGCGCTCCCCCGCTCCCCTCCGCGCAATGCCTGAGCTCGTGGTTTACAAGCAACACTCCGCCTCCCTTCCTGCTGGCATTCGCCCTCTGTTCTCGCCCAGTCCTTGTTTTAAACCTCTTTTTCACCAGCATGTTTTATTCTATTTCATTTTATTCTTCAGAAAAGTACCATAACATCCAAAATACAGAGTACTTGTAACCCATTTCCAGACCGCTGTATTTGTCAACTTTTTTAATACACTCAAATAACACTCTACAAAGATCGGCATCATACAGAGTCCTTCTTTATTTTCACTTGTTCCTTAACGTTCGGGCACGCACAGTGAAGCACGTTTAAACACACAACTTTTGTAGCACGGAACACTTCAAGCTCCGCAACGAAGGAAACTTTTTAGCAAAGACTTAGGTAAGCGAAACTCTTGGGCTACTTAATACCTTACAGTCAAATTCTCTTTAATCTGTTGGGCAACGGCATCAAATGTACCTGCCTGTGTCATGCACAGTCTGAAAGGTAACCTACTGGGGGCTTAGCAGTGCAATTATCCAGTCCATCATACATCTCTCCTTCCCCAGCACTTTTCCTCCCTCGGAGAGGCAAGTTAGCTCACAGGCTCCTTGGACTTCTGAGGTCACTTCCGGGGTGTGGTGGGCGGCGGCATGGTGAGTCTATCTATAATTGAGCTGACTGGGCTTCCTCTTCTTCGGTATGTTGGCTGGTTTGTTTCGTTCTCTGAAATCTGCTGGGCAACAGCGTCAAATGAGGCGCTCACGCCTCAAGCAGTTCCGGCTTCGACAGAGACAAATGTGATTTCGGACAGAGGGGACACACAAGCAGCCAGCTCATTGTTTTAGGTCTTACTGTTTTACCACTGTTTAACAAAAACAGCTTCGCTTTTTATGTGACTCTGCGCAGCAAATAAAATATTGGTTTATATGACATTTCTCCGGTTCAGTACATTTTTCTCCCATAACTGCCAGCTTGGGTTACTTTATCCCCGCAACGAACAACATATTCAAATTTCCGCTGAGTATAACAGAGCGGTTAATTTAATTTTTCTCCTCTAACACGGGGAAGATGCATGTCTGGTTGCGTTAAGCCTTCTTACCTGTGAGTTGAAGGATCACCGAGTCAGCACATTAAATGGCTGCTATTGAATCGCATGCAGGCATATGCAACCATACAGATGAAAGCTACTGAAAGGAAATAAATAACTCGATCCTCGTCTTTGCTGGGTTCATTAAGCGCAACTGTACTGCAATGTTAAATATGCCTAGTGTAGTACATTGATTTAGCCCACTTCAGAAAACTAACTGTGCCGCTTAAAGCGTATAGCAGTCATGGCTCATGAGCTCAGAATAGTATATTACCTAGTTCAAAAAAACAGCTGTTGAGACATGTACCTATTGGGCTCTGCATATTTGTCCTCCCCATCAGGGTGAAAAAAAAATTCTTAACTCTGCAGTAGTGCCACCCTTCACTGTCTTTGATGCATCTCCAAAGAGAATCGTTTTAGTTCTTTCACAGTCTCATCTTTTTTATTTTAGAAGCGCCCTGTTACAGCGCTCATAGTGCTTCCCTGCAAAGAACACCCCTCCCACCTCCCAAACACCATCGAGCAGCAATCGCAGTGGATGTCGTGGCTTGTTTCACTTTCTTTGTTCAAAGTGCCCCATTAGAGCGTCCTTAATGCTTGTCTGCAAAGAACACCCCACCCCTCCCACTTCCACAACAGCATCGAGTAGCAATCGCCGTGGCATTTTATTTAATAGTGCGTCCATAAAAGCGGCTCATTCCGTGCTTTTTTGTCTTGCAGCACATATATATATTGACAACTTATCACCAGGAGAAATTACGTAATTTTCCCAGAATCACAAGATGTTGCGGAGCAGAGATTCGAGTCAGCAGCGCCATAGCCTCTCCACTAATACTTGTTTTATTTGTAATGTTTGCTTGCTCTTTGCCATATGCGCGGTTATAAAAGGACAGGCGGGTGCCTTTGCAGAAAATAAAACGGGAATCCGAGTAGGGCTGCTGAAGTAAACATAATAAAACAACGCCCTTTTGACAAGATTGCAGGGCTAGCTAGTGGTGCGACGTCACCATCACAGCCCACTTTAAACAGCTGAGCAGCATGTCAGAAGCATGTTAGTAGAAACATTGCATTTCGAACAAGAAGGGTAAGTAGAAAATCATATGTTGGCAAAGCAAAAAAATTTCATGTACATTAAGGTGCTTACATATATTGCTGCCGGCAGTTCCGATCATGCTCTCTATATATTCATACATAGGCGGGGCTAGAAAAGGGCAGGGAGGCCCCTTTGCAGAAAAAAACATGACTCCGAGTCGGGCGGTTTACCATGTTCCAAAAAGGTTTCTGAAGTAGACATAATAGAAGGATGCCCTTTTGACAAGATCACAGGGCCAGCCAGTGGTGTGACATCACCAGCGCAGCCCACTTGAAACAGCTATGTTTGTCAGAAACGTTGCATTTTCAACAAGAAGGGTAACTAGAAAAACATATGTGGATAAAGCAAAAAATGATCTTGTGCACATTAAGATGCTTACAAATATTGCTTTGAAGAAATACTGAACTGCAGTAATTTTGACTATTTTCGGAAGTGGGAAAAAACAATAATTGCCATTCATGTATCTATTAACCTCCTTCTACTTTGTAAGAGTATCTTGTGAATCGGTGTTGCTTAACATTTATCATTCTAAAATGGCCACTCACATCCAGTTTTCTGAGGCAGCCCTTCTCCAGGCTAGTCCTATTGTTTGCTTGCTTCAAATGCCTACATACAGTGACAGGCTAATTAATATAGGTGTTGCAACTCGCAACAAGCATTTGCAATGCAATAGGTCTCGCATTTGCGACAGTTTAAGCTATTGGCATTGTAAATTACAATGCCTTTCATTTATGTTTTAAAAATCAACACGCAAATAAAAGGCATTGCCATTTACAATGCCAATAGCTCAAACTCTCACAACTGCGAGACCTATTGCATTGCAAATGCTTGTTGTACGAGTGAAAGTTAGTAACAGCATCCGCAGAGGACTTAGTGTTTCTCTCCTTCCACCACCTACATTTATTTTATCATGCCAGGCTTCGCGCGAGCCTTCGCCTGGTGTCTGTTCTACAGCAGTGGAAATGTCCACAGTGCTGATAACTTGCGGCGGCGGGCGGTAAGGAGGGAATGGATGAGGAAGCGGAGATGCCAGCGCATATCTCGACTAGTGCTTGCTTCTGAAAACGTATGTCACCTTTTCATACCTGCAAACACATGGAACCAGCGGAAAATCGATAATTGGGCACCCTCACATAAAGCTAACGTGTGTCACCTTTTCATATCTGTAAACACACAGAACCAGTGGAAATTCGATAATTGGGCACTGCAGCGCGGGTGGCAGAAAAGGGCAAGAGCCAAGTTTTGGTTAGAGTGGGGTTTATTTGAGAAAACAAGAAGTCCGTACAAGTCTTTCTCGTAGGGACTCTCTGTGGTGAACGGCTTTGTTCTCTCCAGCTCCTCCTCCTACCGCTTTCTTCCTCCCTCTTCAACAATACGGGACTTCTCCGGGGACCAGGCGCTGAGGGCTCCGTGTTGCTGTGGGTGCCGGGCGCGGATGGCTCTGTCGTGTAGTGCAAAGGGCTCGAGGCGTAAGGAGAAAAGACAGAGAGGACACGTGTCAGTCCTTTTATCCAGCACTGTAAATGTGAAGGGGAAAGGGAGTGAGGATGCACCACCAGTGAAGTAATTACGGAGTTGTGAAAGGGGGGGTGGGGGGGGGGGGTGTTGGTGCAGGGAAGGAACCGGCTACCGGAAAAAAGGGGAACCAGGTCACGTCACGGACCCGCCCTTTCTCCCCACCCAGCCCGCTAAACGCCCTCGTACCTGGGTGAGCCGCACACCTCCAGGCGATGGCCTCCTGGCTCCCGCGCCGCCAACGGGTCTTCTCTCTTCCTCCGACTCTCCGTAGATGGTATTCCGGTCTCTGTACATTCTCCAAATCCTACAACTACTGCTTCCTCCGCCAACTCCTCACTCGACTCCACTCTCCTCTCTCCTACACCTCCGGTGAACAAGCACACCTCTTCTGCCTCGTTCGCTGCTTTTGACGTGGCTATCGGCTCCGCCCACTCTCTGAGATCCCCCCAGTTAAAGGGACCGACGTCTTCGTTCTCTTCTGGTGGATAGTATCGCCCTGCTGTGCTCGTCCAGGCGTTATGCTGTGAAGAGAAGAGGGGGGGTCATGGTATGAATCCCCATAAGGGGGTACAGAGTCCTTACTCCGCTGGGGGAGCGGTCTTCCCTTGCTACATGCACCCTCACATAAAGCTACTGTGTGTCACCTTTTCATACCTGCAAACACACGGAACCAGCGGAAATTGTGCTGCAGATTTTATGTTGAATTACCCTTTGTGTCCGACCCCCTCCCCTGTTCTTACACCGGAGCCAGCATAGCGCACCCATAATCTTGAGGACAGATAGACGATTGCTCACTTGACAATCTGTGGCATCTGACACTTTTGTGGGGGGCACACTCGATTACGGACTCCTCTGGACGATTCTAGGGCCATTGACACGGGTCGGCCGAATTGACGGCGGCCATCTTAGGCAGGGCTACCCTCCCACGGCGCTCTAGTCGCCGCTATAAAAACGTTTAGGCATGACTCCGCGCAGCGGACGTGTTCAGCGGGCGCGCCGGAATCAAGCTTGAGTCCTGCCCGTCTGCTCCCGTCCGCGGCCGGACGCGGCCCAGGGCCACCCCTCCTGTACCCAGCGCCCTGGAGATATCGGAGATATCAGGTAACATTACCTATTCGAGCGCCCAACTACGCCATCTCTGCCCCACTATACCAATAGGGTGCAAACACTCTCTCAATCCTGAACAGCTTCCCCTCACATGCGCTGCATGTCTATTTAAATCCCCTCTTGTTAATACCTCACTGAGTGACACCACCGTTAAAATGCTTCTGCTGAACTGCCGCTCACTGCGTAAACATACTACTCAAATTCATGATCTGATCATGGACCATCAGCCTGAGGTTTTCTTTTTAACGGAAACATGGTTAGACAAAACCTCCTCTCCAGAAACACTTGATGCTATCCCGATGGGATATTGCTTACTTAGATTAGATCGTGAGAAACAAAGAGGAGGTGGGATTGCGATTATTTATAGAGGTAAACTCACATGTACCCTCGAACCTGTAAATATTACAAAATGTGAGGCCGGTGTCTTTTCTATCATGATCTCCCCGACACTCACCATAAATGGCTACTTGCTCTATAGACCACCTGGTCCTGCTGGAACTTTTTGCGACAGTTTATTGGACGCAATTACTCAACCAGCAGTTAGATATAACCACTTTCTCCTGATGGGGGACTTAAATATTCATTTTGACAATACAGAGTGCATAGAAGCACAAATTCTTCTAGGGGCACTTAAATCCCTGATGTTAGAACTGCAATTTACTACGCCCACACATCAATCAGGCCATCTACTTTATTTATTTATTTATTTATTTGCTTGTAAAGCGCCCGAGTCAATTCCCGAAGGGATATCTCTGCGCTGTTGCTTGCATTTAGGCAGTTTATTGTATGAATTGAAGCTGAAGAGGGGAGATTAGATAGAATTTATGGCAAGGTAAAGAGGTAAGTTTTCAGTTTTTTCCTAAATGGTTCTAGATTCCTGATCTGTTTCAGTTCGGTGGGTAGGGAGTTCCAGAGGATAGGTCCTTTATAAGACAGGGCTCGGCCTCCCTGTCTGGCTCTTCTTATCTTTGGGACCTGTAGCAGCAGATGGTTGCTAGAACGTAGTGTATGTCCAGGGGTGTATGGTACAAATTTTTCTTTTAGATATTTGGGGCTAGTACCAAACAAGCATCTGTGTATCATGTTACAGATTTTAAATTTGATGCGCTGCTTTACAGGTAGCCAGTGAAGTTGGCGAAGTAAAGGGCGGGAAGGCGTTCTGGGAGGGGCATTGAGGGCCAGTCTAGCTGCCGTATTTTGGACAACCTGAAGTTTATCTAGCTGTTCTTCATTTGCCGATAAGTATAGTCCGTTGCAATAGTCCATTCTGCTTATTACAAGAGTTTGGATAAGAGTTTTTCTGTGATTATCTGGCAGAAATGGAAAGACACGTCGCAGAAGCCCCACCACATGGAGGCAAGCACCTGCCACTTGTGTGGTGTGCTCCTTGAGCAGGAGCGCCTGGTCTAGCTTGACGCCAAGGTTTTTCGCTATTGGTTTAGGGTTAGGGACAGGGCCTAGCTCCAGGGGCCACCATTCTGGGGACCAGAGAAGAGTCGCCACTCCAAACAGCATGACCTCGGTTTTGGACACATTGCATTGAAGAAAATTTTTAGCCATCCAATGTGCTACTGTTCTCATCCCGTTAGCAAATGATGATAGAATTGCTGGTGTGAGAGTTTGAAAAGGAAACAGAAGCTGGGTGTCATCAGCGTATGACACCGGAGTGAATCCGAAAGATCTTATCAGATTTGCTAAGGGGGCCACATAAATGTTAAAAAGCGTGGGGCTAAGGCATGAGCCCTGTGGCACTCCCTTAGTTAGCACTCTTGATGGAGAGGAATGAGAGCCCAGTCTGACTCCTTGAGTTCGGCCAGAAAGAAAGCTTTGCAGCCATGATAGAGCCGTTCCTCCTACCCCCGCATCACTCAGTCTTTCGAGAAGAAGTTCATGTGATACCGTGTCGAAGGCAGCGGATAGATCTAACAGCACTAAAATCACTGATCCCCCCCTGTCCAGTGACATCCTGATGTTGTCGGTCAGGGAGAGGAGGGCTGATTCAGTGCTGTGATTGGGCCTAAAACCAGATTGGGATGGGTCCAGGCCCTCCGCTGCCTCGATGTATTTCGACAGGTGGGTGTTAACATGCTTCTCTGTAAGTTTACTGAGGTAGGATAGGAGGGAGATGGGTCTGAGGTTTGATAGGTCAGACCAGGGTAGTGTGGTATTTTTCCGAATGGGGTTGACTACTACTTGTTTCCACTCAGTTGGTACCTGTCCTTCGCTAAGGGATTGATTTATGATGGTTTGTATAGATGGGCCTAGGAAGGAGTTTAGAGATCCATCATTTTCGCAGGTATGAGGTCATTAGGGGAGCCAGATTTTATATGGTTAGTTAGGAGGGGGAGATCGGTGTTGGACACTGGGGGAAAGGAGAGTAAAGATAAGGTTTTCTGTTGCGATGCAGTGGGGACAGGGTAACCACAGTTGGTACTAGTGGCTTTCAAGATTTTATCATATATGGTGTTGATTTTACTCTCGAAAAAGAGGGATATCTCATTACAGAGTGGCAGTGAGAAGTCATCCGAGCTTACACAAGCTGTAGGTTTTACAAAGGATTCAAGTATCTTATAAAATTCCTTCGAGGAGTTACCAGCCTCTGACAGTTGTTGGGCCAGACTATTTTTGCGAGCTTTTCTGATGTTTTTATAGTATTTCGATTGGGCTTCTAAATAGGCTTTCTTATCCTCTACGAGGTGCGACGTCCTCCATTTTTTTTCTAGTCTTCTACACCCTTGCTTCTCAGTTCTTAGTATGTCTGTGTACCATTTCTCCTTTTTGACCCGCTCTTTGCTAACTGGAATTCCATTCTGACTGCCCCTCCCTTCACAATTCCTTGGTCAGACCATAAACTTATTGTCTTCGAAATCTCTCACGTCCCTAACACTACGAAACTCCCTAAATCCCTGTCCCATAGGCGCAGGAATTGGAAGAGATTTACGCAAGAAGCTTACAGGCAGGCCCTATTGGAAAATCCCCCTCCCTTGAGTGATAACCTGTCCAAAAGTTGGACGGCTTATGAAGAATGGATGGAAAAGGCATTGGATAAAATCGCACCCTGGACTACTAAAATCCCAGTAAGAAGTAATAAAACGGCTCCTTGGTTCACTGACGAATTAAAAAGGGCTAAAGCCACATGCAAAAGATTGGAACGCCTTTGGAGAAGAGATTATAATACAGGGAGTAAACAACTTTACAAAACTGAACTAAGCAAATACTCAAAAATGATCAGAGCAGCAAAGAGTAAATGTTTCAACGATAGAATTTCGAATGCCAACAATCCTGCCAAAGAACTCTTTGCCATATATAAAGAAATAACGGTCCCCAACAGATTATTGGCCCATGACACGCTGTCCAATGAACTATGCAACTCCATAGCAGATCACTTCATAAACAAAGTGGACACAATACACGCTTCATTTACTAAAATACCTGCGATTCCTATGCAGGTGAAGATGACAGACAGCTGCCCGGACAAAACTATGCGCTTAAACAGTTTTGTGATGCCAGACCGTCAGTCAATGCTTTGCATTGTTAAAAGTGTGAAATCAGGCTCACCTAACGATGCTGTTCCACCTAAATGCTTCACTGACATCACAGATGTTTTATTAAATCACATAAGTCAGCTCATCTCCCGCTCTTTCCTTGAAAAGCAGGTACCTGAACCTTGGAAAAGAGCTCAGGTTATGCCATTAAAAAAGAAAGCTAACTTGCACGTGTCTCAACTTCAGAACCTCCGCCCAATCTCTCTGTTGCCCTTCTGTATGAAAGTGGCAGAAAAAATTGTAAATATACAGCTCATGGAACATCTGGAGCAAGGGCGATTCCTTCACCCTACTCAATCTGGCTTCAGAGCTCAATACTCTACTGAATCGGCAGTCCTTTACTCAACAGAACTGCTGAGGCAAATAGCTGATAAAGGCCAGACAGCAGCGCTTGTGTTACTTGACTTAAGCGCAGCTTTTGATACTGTGTCACACTCCACGCTGCTGTCACGTCTATCAGAGATTGGAGTTGAAGGAGATGCATATGAGTGGCTAAAGTCATTTCTGGAAAATATAAGTTTCCAAATTCATTGTCCGCCATTCAAGTCCACTCCCAGACAGCTGTAGCACGGGGTTCCACAGGGCTCAAGTCTGAGCCCTACCTTGTTCAACCTGTATATGGAACCCCTTGCACGTTTAGTTGAGTCCTTCGGTGTTAATATTATAACTTACGCCGATGATACGCAACTAATGATCACACTCAGTCAAGATGGAGAAGAGACAGCTATCAACTTTTCAGCTTGTCTCTCAGCTGTAGCGAGCTGGATGAACAACAACTGTCTGCGTCTGAATGGAGACAAAACTGAGGTGTTGCTCATTGGTAAGGCTCCTTCAGCGTGGTCATCAGACTGGTGGCCAGCAGAACTTGGTCAGACCCCTGTCCCTATGGATTCAGCCAAGAATTTGGGAATGATACTAGATACCAACCTTTCGTATGCGAAGCATATCGAAAAGGTTACTGGCAAATGTTACGCAGTCCTCAAAATCCTGCGTAATGTCCTGGACCTAGTACTGATGAGTACAAGGAAATCCCTTGTCCATGCCTTAGTCACCCCACATCTTGACTATGGCAATGCCCTACTTATAGGGCTGAGCCAAAAAGGTTTGAGACAACTACAAAGACTCCAGAATATGGCTGCCCGCCTAGTTCTCAACCTCCCACGCAGAGCTTCAGGGAAAGATGCATTATCCAAATTGCACTGGCTTCCTATAAAGGAGCGTATACTTTTCAAGGCCATGTGCATTTCCCATCGAATTGCACAAGGGAAAGGACCTCCTTATCTGAACAAGCTCCTCAGCATCCACCGCCCAAAACGTCACTTAAGGTCACTGGGCAGTATGCTGTTTTCAGTTCCTCGCATTTTTAAAGCCAAAATGGGCGGCCGTTCATTTTGTTACTTAGCGGCCTCCTATTGGAATAAACTACCCCTTGAATTGCGGATGGAACCCTCCGAGAGGAGATTCCGTATGAAACTTAAGACGCATCTCTTCCCTATAAACTAGCGGTCTGTGTCTTGTTAGAGATTCTACTGGTTTGGATGGTCTGATGGTCTAATGATGGGGTTCTATAGCGCGGGGACACACTGTTCAGTGTAACCAGGCACTCAATAAATGGTTTTATTATTATTATTATTATTCGATTATTCAGCACCCTCACATAAAGCTTGCACACCGAGGCGAAGCAAAAGATGTGGATGCGATGCTCAACTTAGAAACACCAGTAACGGAAGGCTAATTTTAAAGACGTTTAGATTTTACAATAAATGGGTACAAAAAGACAAAAGGAAAGTAACAAAGATTAAAAGAAAGTGCCCACCAACTAGTTGGTGTCATCCTGCAAGTAAAAAATCCAGTCCAGATGGGCCATATTAAAAGTGGAAAGGGCGGTAACCAAAAAGCCTCATTTTCAATCGGAGGCCAGCGTTTTGCATAAATCAGGACGCAAGCCAATGGGATTGATGGGCGGGGCTTCAAGTCCCCTTCTCAAACCGTATCGATAACAATAAGCCCTCGCAAAGCGAGGGGCGCATGCACGCTCAAGCGCTAGGTCTGCGAGTCCTAAAAAAGCAATCAAAGCACAAACTCCACGAGCTTCTTTATTACCCCCAGTCTGTAAGAACGTGAAATATGCAAAAGAACTGCATCTGCCATGGAACAAACGGCCAGCACAGAGCACAGGAGCAAAGTCATTTATTACATTCAAAAATTCTAAGTGGTAGTGCCAGAAGCATGCACACTCATTTATTATAGGGCTCCAGATTCTACATTATTTACCCATAATGCAGCACAAATATGTGCTGCATTGTTCAGCTCTGAAGAGGCCAACCACAGGATCCCTTTGAGCCATAGCACAAGAAGTCACCATTCCCATGGTAGATATATCCTGAAACCCTGTGAAGCAGGAAATGCTGCCACATAACAGACAGTGTAATTGTGGATCAACACTAGATGAAACGGACAATCAAAGCCTTCTTCCCTTGCACAGGAAGGCCAAAACATTTTATATGAACTGCAGAACATCTTCATATTTCACATTTATGCCAGAAACCCCATTCTTATGCCATATGGTTATACTTTCTCATTTTCCTGGGAAACAGAGAGGACAAAATCTGAACATAAACACTCTTACTTTACTGGAACCCTGAAAATAAGTCTAACTTAAATGATGACCCAGATCCTAACCCCAATGTTTACTCATTAATTACTGAATAAAAGCTTCCCTTCATTACAAAGACCCAAATACCACCCACACTTATCGTTGACCAAGTGGTAACCAAAAGTAATATCTTAAGGGTCAAGATTTCACACCAAGATTATCCAACAGCTCAAAGGTTTAGCCTCAACCATTTGATCAAGAATTAAAGATCAAAGGCTTGACTTGAATCCCTTTTGTGGGGAAGGGGCACTGAAGAAAACCAATTAGAACCTGAGAGAGCAAAGAAACACCTTCAAGTACCCTCCCTGGATTCCCCAAAGGATTGTATTATGGCCACCTGACTATGCAGGGACGAAAATTGTAGAATGACAGGAGGGCAACAAAATACTGGGCCCACTCTGAGGCGACCACAACAACCCAGCCCTGATGCCTTGTGCTCATTAGACTTTTTCAGTCTAAGGGTCTTCAAGATCGCTCGATCACCTTAGATAATTTTGGGGGTGACCTCTTTCTTTGCAAGTCTTCCCACGCAATCCCTTGTGACCCCAATCAGTCAGAAATGGGGACATCTGCCTTGGAGCCGCTGGTATTTGCACCCTAACATTCGGACGCAATACTCACTAGGCCAAAACAGAATTCTAAGAATCAACTGCTTCCTTCTACATTAGCTTGAAGATAACCCACAAAATGTAAGCGTGCATAGAAAAACCGCAAAAAATGTGTTCTCTAGGAGGGGGCTTCTGAATTCTGTAACTCAAGCTACAGGAACCAGGAACATGGTGCACAACAGGGGAACCTGTGCATTCTAGAGAGAAGTGAAAGAGGTCCAGAATGGGTGTTGCGTTTAGGAAAATTTGTCTCCAGTTCCTGGGAGGAACAGGGCTAACACCCAACTGAATGTATCCTATTAGACATTCTGTACGTACTCAAACCACACTGCTTTGAAGACAACGGGTGTTCTTTTACTCTTTTCAATATCCTAAAAGACAAAATGACAGATTATCCTGGACCTGGTTTCTCCCTATTCCTTGAAGAATGCTTCGACTAATGCACTCTGTTCTCTTTACTACAGCCCTGAGCGAACCTCTGAGATAATGCTTGCAGAGCATAAAAAACATAATCAAGTCGCTCTGGTTTGGGTAATTCTCTCGTGTCTTGTGACCGATGACCAGGAGTCTGACAGACAGGATGTCTGATGAGGAGCTGAGCCCATAGCTCTAGTAATGAGCAGTTTGCCAAGTGCCTTTTGATTCTCGAAAACTGAAGCAAGCGGCCAGCCGACCATGCAAGAAAGGGGCAGAAGGAGATCTTTACTCTCACAGGAACTCAAGACCAAGGAGAGTACAGAATCTTGCCCCAGAGAAGGGTATGTCTTATGTCAGAAAACCAAACTGCTCTAATAGCTGATACACTCAGACCACGTTACAGGAGCGGATTCTGGCCAAGTGGCTCTTAATGAGCTAGTTGCCAAGAAAAGGGTATTCACCTGTTACAACGCAATTTTTACAACGCACTACCACTACAACGCAGGCATTACAACGCATACCATTACAACGCATTGCGCTGGGGGGCGCTCTAGGATAAGAGGTAAGTTTAATTTACTATCCAACACCTTCCCTAGGGTCCACGGGGACTGGAGTTAGAATAGTAAATTATACTTACCACTATCCAGCACCCCAAAGCGCTATGCGTTGTAATGGTATGCGTTGTGAATACCGCGTTGTAATGGTGTGCGGAGTAAAAGTATGCGTTGTAACGTCATACATCCCAAGAAAAGAGACTAGAGAAATTCCCTCTTGCTGTACAAATCACTAAATGTGGCAGTAACTTTGTGAATACCCTCAGCACCATCTAGAGCCCAAAAGTGAGAAATGAAAATTGGTAATGGCTGTTCTGATGACATACAGCAGAAACTACTGAAGGGGAGGTCAAATAAACATGCAGTGTGTGTCGTCCATTAGTTCTATGAGGTTAAGAAGCCTTTCCTGACACTCAAGCATTGACATTCTGAAAGATTTGCATCTTAAAGGTGAGACCCATTAAATGTGGCTACCCTTCTTCACATTTAGTACCAGCTCCCTCCTTTGCCGGTTATCTTTGGCAATCAAGAGATAACAGAAAACATTACAAACACCTGCTCTCCAAACAGTACCACACTGATTGCTTGTTTGGCTAGCAGATGCAGAGCCCTCTCATGTTAAGCCGCTATACTGGGACTAATGGCCATCGTTTTGAACTACTATTGTGTCAAACGGGAGGAGGATTTACCTTCTGAACCACTTGCTTGCTACACATGCTGGAAACTCGTAGCAGTCAGGCAGTTGCAGGCTTCACCTGACTTGTGATTTCTGACCCAGTCAGGATTAGTCAGGATAGCTTCTTAACTAGTGAAGATGATGGTCTGTGCTTCGAGCATCACCTCTGGGGGACTGTGCAGGAAATGCGACTTGTTTCCTTGACAAGGACTTTATGCACGTTGCCTGTCTGAAAGAATGAAGCTTGTGGCATACTAGGGTTTTCTCTAAAAGCTGTTGCTTGGCTCTTTTAGTTCAATACTTGATGGATGTTATCCTCCAACTAAAATCCAGACAATGCCACTAACTGAAATGTGATTTTCAATGCTACCGACTTAGCTACTTACATAAATGAAGATGCCACCTAGCAGGCACCAAGACCCTGAAGGGCAAAATCGGCAAAAATGATAAGGAATTTTCTGTGTTCTCCAGTAGAGCCTAGCATTCAGATCCATCCGCAATTACCTGACATGAACATTTAAAATCATTTTGGACTCTCTGTGCAGTATACATAGTATAACTATCAGTCCGTGTGGCTATATGCAATCCAACACACAGCTTTTTGACACAGGATTCCCACCTTCTTGTCCGTGGGGTTTCCCTGATTGAATCCCCTCCCAACAAATGGTTTTCCAGCCAGAACAAACAGAAATACATCAACCTGGATTACTTTAGGCACACTGCCCTCAGTTCTCTGAAGCTGATGGAGGTGGGATGTGAAAACAGGTAGAGAGAATTCTGCATGACTCCCTCAGTTCTCTAAACAGCACCTCTTTTAAACTGCTTCAAGCGACTTGAGAAATTGCTGCAGGACCAGGACCTGAGGAGTGTTCTCGAAATTCAGCATCCAGAAACCACATAGTATTGCTAATGTGCAATAATCAGCGTTACTTCAACCTAAAGAGGTATGTCTTGAATGTGTCTTTCCTCTGTACTCCAGACCTGAAGATGATGAAGAACCACCATAACACTTGCACCTTCCAGACCTTACCCACGGCCTTCTAAAAGCTGAAGGGACCTAGAATGATAGGGTCTGCGCTATCTTTATGAAAGCTTTTGGCTGCAACACAAGGAAGAAGTTGACAAGGCTGAGGACAATGAAGATTTCCTTTACCTTTGCAGAGCCTTTCCTCCATGATAGCCTCTTTCTGTATAGGACACTAAAGTAGTTGCACCAGCAGACATTCCCTTACACTGATTGCAAAATACAAAAAGGTGAGGAATCCCTGTAGCCCACACAACCTCGGTGCACGACTCCTGACCTCGCCTTCCTGGGATCTGCATTGAAACAAAGCTATCAACCCCCAAATCATGCTCCTCATACCAAGCTCTTTCTACCACTAATCCAATGACGGTGGTATTTTCATAGAGTCCTCCTGTGTGTACTCATGAAGTCAGAGGCCACAGAACCGGTCACCTGCCTTTGGCACGTCCCGAAGCCATTTAGACCCAAAAGAATGCACCTCTCGATAAAAGTGTCAGCCACTCTTCGCAGTCATAGTCCCATGCAGTCAGCGTACTGTTTACATTGATAATATATACCCAGAGTTTTAAGTTGAGAATATATATCCCTAACAAGCAGATTGCCAATTTAGCCTCCTGAAAGCGCTCAATCTGCGTAGTAAAGCTCCTTCTTCCTATTCCTTTGCTGCCCAAAGACCAAAGGGTCTCCAGTGCCCTCACAATCCAGCAGGTACCCACCAGTCTTCCATCCTTAGTGGCCAGATCTACCTCTCAAGGATACGGGAAGGAAGTCCCAGGTGGCTAGAACAGAGCTCTGGAGCAAGTTCTCCTCACCCTAAAAAAATTCCAGGTCAACTGCACGGAGAGGCTCAAGGTTAAAAAATAAAATAAAAACAAAAAAATTAAATGTCCTGCTTTAAGTAGGTTTACTTTGCAAGCAAAATTTCCGGTTAGGGACAAAAGGCCGCTTCACGTTTTTAATTAATTGAATAATGCTAGATCAGGATTATATGTTAGTTTTCCAACTGCAAGTTTGAAAGAAATATTCTTCCCCTCTACTAAAGAACGCTTGCGCCTACGACAACACTCGAAGTTGCACTCCAAGCACAAATCTGATGTTATAAAATGTTGTTCTTTACTCTGTGGAAGGCGTGAGGCAGGCTCCGAGTAATAAGTGTACTGCCTTGGCATCAAACCCTTTAAAAGGCTGCTGTAGTTTTTATCTTTCTCGGGTAGCAGGCAGTGTTTGTTTTAATTATCACTTAATCATGTTTGCAGAGCCTGGTCAACAGTCACGCGCTTCAAGGCTATCTCATCTTCCACTCCAGAAAAAGGCGGGCATGTGGGAGTCACTGTAGTCACCAAGCGGCCAAACATAGTTTGCCTGAAAGGTGCTCGCTTACTATATAGTCGAAACGGGACCTTTACCGCCAGCGACCTCCGGTGGTCAAGAGCGCTAACTGCAGTAATCGCCTCGAGACCAATCCATAAGTTTGCAAACATACTGTACATATAAGGCTAAAATGAATTTTCCCTTAGCAATAGAATTGTACAAAATCCATTGAAACCCATACAAGGACCATCGATAGGGATGGAGTGCTACCAGGGTCCGTCCCTGAGAGACAGACAGGGATGTGAGTCGATTTCTAGACTGCAGATAGGGCCCTCCACTCGGAGGTCAATACAGAGACGACAAACGGGGTGAGATAAAGGGGTGGGGGCGACCTTGGCACTCAAATCACTTTATAGCTTTGCATATCGAGACCACCCTCGAAACGATCATACGGACTTCAATTAAGAAATCCACTAGGCTAAATAAACCACAGGTCTGGACACCGTGTTTCCTAGGATGCAAACGTGAATTAAGACGGTCTGTAATTCATACAAAACGTGACCCACTTTCAGAGCCTATATCGAAGCGAGGACAAGTGCTACTACAAAATCATGGGACAAGTACTCGCAAACCGTGCACGATGGGCCTTAAATTCCCACACAGTGCTCGCCAGGGTTTCAAAGCACCGATGGTTTGCCATCGGTAGATACTGCCCTACTCCATTACCAAGTGGTGTCGATGCTTAAGCGAGCTCTAATCCTATTATATCAAACCTGAGAGATTAATGTGCGTGTTTATGTTTCTGATTAGTTCTGTTCAACAGATTATCCGCCTGTGACTTGTGTCTGGCCTTCTCCGTAATACCCAGCCAAGCTGCGTGTGAGAATTGCAGAGCATGGACTCCTGATACCCACGCCAAGGAGGGGTGAGGCGCACTGATTCTGGGCACCCAGGCCTTGGTATAAAAAGGAGCAGAAAAACACACAAAAAGAGTAGAACAGGTCAAAGGGTGGTGTGTGACTATATCAATGACTATGGTACAGCAGGCTGCATATGCGGACCAGTGTTGTCGGGAGTTATTGGAAAACAAAAAGCTATTATCAATCCCATCAGACCACCCTTTCGGTGGATTATACGTCATGTGGGAATTGCTGATCAATCCGTGTCTTGGCCGGCCATAAAGTGCCAGTTTGGAGTTGGATGTCAGAAAACAAGCCATGATGTTTGCCAAAACAGTGGACAAGATGGTGTGCAGTGCTGAAGTGGTGGTGATAGATAAAATTGACTACACTGGCTCTGAAACCATGTGTATACAGAAAACCGTGTGTCAAAAGATAAAAACCGCGCCAGGTAGTATGACTACCTTCTGGCGCTTGTGTATTGCGGTCAACATGTTTCTGCCAAAGGGGATTTTCCCCGGCATTCTTCAGGACCTGTTACTGTGAATAAGCTACTGCAACTGTAACTACAAATGTCACATTAGATGAAAAAATGGCGATAAGTTTACTGGTAGAAGGATACACATCCACCAGGAACCTTAGTGGTTAGACGTCCACTGATGGTGAAGAAGCACTTCTTCTTCCTATCAATAAAACAAAAGGATGTTGGATAACAACACTGAATAACGCAGACACAACCAACTGCACTCAGAGAGACAGTATAGACAGAACACCTGCATGAATAATTGACATTCTGCATGAATAAAATGAGCATAATAGCCACATCACTTAGAGGCATTTCCTCACAGTGATACTCACCCAGCATTGTGTGGGTGAAGACCTCACCTCACCCGGCAACCGCTCGGGAGCATGAGGCCCCGCTCTGTGGTGTAGAAAAAAGACACAATGAGCTCACTACTCTATCGTGTCCAAGCCAATTGCTCTACACACAAACCCAACGAACTTGTGCTCGGTACCCAGCTATTCCACTGAGGTCCACACACAGCTAAATGCCCCACTTGTTAATTAAAGCATAGTATAGATGCCCCACTTAGAGCTACATGCCCCACATGTTAAATAAAACAAAGTGTAGACACTGAAGAGTTCCTCTAGAACATCTTGTGATGGTATTGCAATCTGTATTTCCAATATGTACACTGAATTAACTTGATCAGGTAGCGCTCATTACTATAATGGCGCTAATTAGAGGGGTGGAACCCAGTCCACACTAGCCCCAATGAGGAGCCCCTTTAGTATCAAGGGGTCCGGGAGATCGTGGACCCATTGTATAACACTGCCAAAACGGAGTCTGTCTGAACTTATTCCATCTTCCAAAGTCTAGCCAAAGTGAAGAGAGTCCATGGGGACACTCACCTGTCCGTCGGTACCTCCTTCGTGGAGCCAAGCGGTAGTGGAGGCACTCATCGGGCCGCCATCTGCTCTTAAATAACCGCCAGCCGAAAGGGGCGTACGGGGTATCTTGCAGGACAAAACTGTCAGGAGCCAACAAACGCGAGGCGAGACGCTACTCTGATGCGCATGCGCATGAAATTCTAAACGTGCCGATAAAGATAATTTATTCAAGCACAATACATCATCCTTAAGGGACGAGCGTGTGGTCAGTCCCTACCATGGTATAACACGTATTGTATGTACTCAGAGCCTCGTGTCTCTATTGAATGTTATGCCGCAGCTAAACTGTCAGGCCTAATAACGAAGGAAACACTATTCTATCGCGCATGCGCGTATGATCAGGAAACGTAAAAAACGCTATGTGTGCAGCATCAGTCACTCTGCAGGTAACTATCCCTGATGCATTAGCGCGTAAACAAAGTTATAGCTCTTTAATAGGAATGCAATCTACATGTCAATCTGAAAACCCCTTTGCCACATGCACTTCTGGCCTAAAGGGAAAACAATCTTACCCATAGCTGGCATCGGGCGAGTAACTTTGGACCAGGATTTTAATTAGAAAAAAGCACAGACATGCTTCTGGAAATGAAAGAACCACATGGAACAAAGAATCTTCTTGTTCTGATTGTAAAAATTATATATGAACCGTGCCGGGCGGGTAGCCCTGGACCAGGTTGGTGAATAGTACCAAATGCTCAAACATGTTTTGTGCAAAAAGGGTAACCACATGGAACATAAGATGATATTGTAGTGATTTTAACAAATGTGGAATACATGATGTGTTATCTTCCAGCGTCTTGTGAACGGGGAATGTACGGTGGTGGCTGGGTGGACAGGAGGGTAACGCACACACTTAGGTTAGGTGAGCTATTGAAGATGCATAATTACAGTATTTGCATCTGTCTTCAATTAGACCCGCAACTAAAAAGCTGCTCTGAATTCAAAAAACAACAGGATGTGTGGAGGGTCAAAAGGGAATATTTACCGACCTGTCTGCTCGCTCCCCAGTAATCAGAAAAACACACAAAAAGAGTAGAACAGGTCAAAGGGTGGTGTGTGACTATATCAATGACTATGGTACAGCAGGCTGCATATGCGGACCAGTGTTGTCGGGAGTTATTGGAAAACAAAAAGCTATTATCAATCCCATCAGACCACCCTTTCGGTGGATTATACGTCATGTGGGAATTGCTGATCAATCCGTGTCTTGGCCGGCCATAAAGTGCCAGTTTGGAGTTGGATGTCAGAAAACAAGCCATGATGTTTGCCAAAACAGTGGACAAGATGGTGTGCAGTGCTGAAGTGGTGGTGATAGATAAAATTGACTACACTGGCTCTGAAACCATGTGTATACAGAAAACCGTGTGTCAAAAGATAAAAACCGCGCCAGGTAGTATGACTACCTTCTGGCGCTTGTGTATTGCGGTCAACATGTTTCTGCCAAAGGGGATTTTCCCCGGCATTCTTCAGGACCTGTTACTGTGAATAAGCTACTGCAACTGTAACTACAAATGTCACATTAGATGAAAAAATGGCGATAAGTTTACTGGTAGAAGGATACACATCCACCAGGAACCTTAGTGGTTAGACGTCCACTGATGGTGAAGAAGCACTTCTTCTTCCTATCAATAAAACAAAAGGATGTTGGATAACAACACTGAATAACGCAGACACAACCAACTGCACTCAGAGAGACAGTATAGACAGAACACCTGCATGAATAATTGACATTCTGCATGAATAAAATGAGCATAATAGCCACATCACTTAGAGGCATTTCCTCACAGTGATACTCACCCAGCATTGTGTGGGTGAAGACCTCACCTCACCCGGCAACCGCTCGGGAGCATGAGGCCCCGCTCTGTGGTGTAGAAAAAAGACACAATGAGCTCACTACTCTATCGTGTCCAAGCCAATTGCTCTACACACAAACCCAACGAACTTGTGCTCGGTACCCAGCTATTCCACTGAGGTCCACACACAGCTAAATGCCCCACTTGTTAATTAAAGCATAGTATAGATGCCCCACTTAGAGCTACATGCCCCACATGTTAAATAAAACAAAGTGTAGACACTGAAGAGTTCCTCTAGAACATCTTGTGATGGTATTGCAATCTGTATTTCCAATATGTACACTGAATTAACTTGATCAGGTAGCGCTCATTACTATAATGGCGCTAATTAGAGGGGTGGAACCCAGTCCACACTAGCCCCAATGAGGAGCCCCTTTAGTATCAAGGGGTCCGGGAGATCGTGGACCCATTGTATAACACTGCCAAAACGGAGTCTGTCTGAACTTATT
Source organism: Lissotriton vulgaris (assembly GCF_964263255.1). NCBI lineage: Eukaryota > Metazoa > Chordata > Amphibia > Caudata > Salamandridae > Lissotriton > Lissotriton vulgaris. Next base: position 428,295,451 of record NC_141693.1, read on the forward strand.
CCATCTTCCAAAGTCTAGCCAAAGTGAAGAGAGTCCATGGGGACACTCACCTGTCCGTCGGTACCTCCTTCGTGGAGCCAAGCGGTAGTGGAGGCACTCATCGGGCCGCCATCTGCTCTTAAATAACCGCCAGCCGAAAGGGGCGTACGGGGTATCTTGCAGGACAAAACTGTCAGGAGCCAACAAACGCGAGGCGAGACGCTACTCTGATGCGCATGCGCATGAAATTCTAAACGTGCCGATAAAGATAATTTATTCAAGCACAATACATCATCCTTAAGGGACGAGCGTGTGGTCAGTCCCTACCATGGTATAACACGTATTGTATGTACTCAGAGCCTCGTGTCTCTATTGAATGTTATGCCGCAGCTAAACTGTCAGGCCTAATAACGAAGGAAACACTATTCTATCGCGCATGCGCGTATGATCAGGAAACGTAAAAAACGCTATGTGTGCAGCATCAGTCACTCTGCAGGTAACTATCCCTGATGCATTAGCGCGTAAACAAAGTTATAGCTCTTTAATAGGAATGCAATCTACATGTCAATCTGAAAACCCCTTTGCCACATGCACTTCTGGCCTAAAGGGAAAACAATCTTACCCATAGCTGGCATCGGGCGAGTAACTTTGGACCAGGATTTTAATTAGAAAAAAGCACAGACATGCTTCTGGAAATGAAAGAACCACATGGAACAAAGAATCTTCTTGTTCTGATTGTAAAAATTATATATGAACCGTGCCGGGCGGGTAGCCCTGGACCAGGTTGGTGAATAGTACCAAATGCTCAAACATGTTTTGTGCAAAAAGGGTAACCACATGGAACATAAGATGATATTGTAGTGATTTTAACAAATGTGGAATACATGATGTGTTATCTTCCAGCGTCTTGTGAACGGGGAATGTACGGTGGTGGCTGGGTGGACAGGAGGGTAACGCACACACTTAGGTTAGGTGAGCTATTGAAGATGCATAATTACAGTATTTGCATCTGTCTTCAATTAGACCCGCAACTAAAAAGCTGCTCTGAATTCAAAAAACAACAGGATGTGTGGAGGGTCAAAAGGGAATATTTACCGACCTGTCTGCTCGCTCCCCAGTAATCAGAAAAACACACAAAAAGAGTAGAACAGGTCAAAGGGTGGTGTGTGACTATATCAATGACTATGGTACAGCAGGCTGCATATGCGGACCAGTGTTGTCGGGAGTTATTGGAAAACAAAAAGCTATTATCAATCCCATCAGACCACCCTTTCGGTGGATTATACGTCATGTGGGAATTGCTGATCAATCCGTGTCTTGGCCGGCCATAAAGTGCCAGTTTGGAGTTGGATGTCAGAAAACAAGCCATGATGTTTGCCAAAACAGTGGACAAGATGGTGTGCAGTGCTGAAGTGGTGGTGATAGATAAAATTGACTACACTGGCTCTGAAACCATGTGTATACAGAAAACCGTGTGTCAAAAGATAAAAACCGCGCCAGGTAGTATGACTACCTTCTGGCGCTTGTGTATTGCGGTCAACATGTTTCTGCCAAAGGGGATTTTCCCCGGCATTCTTCAGGACCTGTTACTGTGAATAAGCTACTGCAACTGTAACTACAAATGTCACATTAGATGAAAAAATGGCGATAAGTTTACTGGTAGAAGGATACACATCCACCAGGAACCTTAGTGGTTAGACGTCCACTGATGGTGAAGAAGCACTTCTTCTTCCTATCAATAAAACAAAAGGATGTTGGATAACAACACTGAATAACGCAGACACAACCAACTGCACTCAGAGAGACAGTATAGACAGAACACCTGCATGAATAATTGACATTCTGCATGAATAAAATGAGCATAATAGCCACATCACTTAGAGGCATTTCCTCACAGTGATACTCACCCAGCATTGTGTGGGTGAAGACCTCACCTCACCCGGCAACCGCTCGGGAGCATGAGGCCCCGCTCTGTGGTGTAGAAAAAAGACACAATGAGCTCACTACTCTATCGTGTCCAAGCCAATTGCTCTACACACAAACCCAACGAACTTGTGCTCGGTACCCAGCTATTCCACTGAGGTCCACACACAGCTAAATGCCCCACTTGTTAATTAAAGCATAGTATAGATGCCCCACTTAGAGCTACATGCCCCACATGTTAAATAAAACAAAGTGTAGACACTGAAGAGTTCCTCTAGAACATCTTGTGATGGTATTGCAATCTGTATTTCCAATATGTACACTGAATTAACTTGATCAGGTAGCGCTCATTACTATAATGGCGCTAATTAGAGGGGTGGAACCCAGTCCACACTAGCCCCAATGAGGAGCCCCTTTAGTATCAAGGGGTCCGGGAGATCGTGGACCCATTGTATAACACTGCCAAAACGGAGTCTGTCTGAACTTATTCCATCTTCCAAAGTCTAGCCAAAGTGAAGAGAGTCCATGGGGACACTCACCTTTCCGTCGGTACCTCCTTCGTGGAGCCAAGCGGTAGTGGAGGCACTCATCGGGCCGCCATCTGCTCTTAAATAACCGCCAGCCGAAAGGGGCGTACGGGGTATCTTGCAGGACAAAACTGTCAGGAGCCAACAAACGCGAGGCGAGACGCTACTCTGATGCGCATGCGCATGAAATTCTAAACGTGCCGATAAAGATAATTTATTCAAGCACAATACATCATCCTTAAGGGACGAGCGTGTGGTCAGTCCCTACCATGGTATAACACGTATTGTATGTACTCAGAGCCTCGTGTCTCTATTGAATGTTATGCCGCAGCTAAACTGTCAGGCCTAATAACGAAGGAAACACTATTCTATCGCGCATGCGCGTATGATCAGGAAACGTAAAAAACGCTATGTGTGCAGCATCAGTCACAAAAAGGAGCAGCACAATAATTCCATGTGACCTAGCTGAGAAGTCCAGTTTATAAAGTATTGGGTGTCCATGCCTGGGTATTGTAAATGTATTTATATTGCGCTAACACCTCCTGACGAAGCATTTATCAGCAAGCGCTTAATCAGCGAGTAGCACGCAACTCCAGAACCCAAGATTACTAGTTAGTAGGTTAGTATGATTAAGAAACTGCCATCTTTTGAGTGTACCCCAAGATTTAATATTAACTGATTTTCCTGGCTGTAGACATAAGTACACTTTACCTCCGCTAACCAGTAGTAATAAAACAGTGCTCCCTCTTTCAACATGATGAAATTGGCATATTTATCTTACCTTTAAGTCCCTAGTATATGGTACAAAGTGTACCCAGAGCCTGTAAGTTAAATATTACTACTGGCCTGCAGTACTCATTGGGCCTCCCACTACAGTGACAGCTTAAAACATGGCTTCAGGCCTACCATTTTAGACGGGCTAAGGCACTGTTAAAATTGCAATACGGCCTATTGAAAAACAAACCCTTTGACAGGTCAAAGCGTACCTTCCTTTTAAATATTAAAATGTGGGGGCTCCCCGTTTTATGGTATTTCTTTTTTTAACATTTCCAACTGTTTTCATCCATATTTATTTGTGGCCATCTTATTGGTATTTTTCCACATTTATTTTGTGTTTTAAGATTACACAGAGCGGTAACATGATATGTTTCCACATTTATTTAACTGATAAAAATACGCTCATACTTTGATACCTGTTGCATTTCAGCAAATTAAGGGGCCAATAGATCAAAACACTACATCCACATGTAAATATTATCATTATATATATAATTAAACATGCTCACGAAAGCAAATTGCCGTGGCTCGTCTTTCTCCTTCCGAAGCGTGACTGGTGAATTTTTGGTGCAATATACATATATATATATATATACACGTTAATATATGCCTGTATTTAGGGAGTTTAGGGAGATCTGATCCATGCTGTGTATCTGCTCAGATATTGGCCTGTAATTCATGAAGTACAGCGTCAAAAGTCACTCACAAGAAGCACATATTTCTGTATTTTCTGCTTTTAAAAATAAAAACAGATAGGAAATGTATTGCTTTCTGTTTGTATTTATCTGTAAAAATCAGTAAAAATGGAACACTGGTAGCCTTATTCCTAAGTCACCCCTATGCTGGTGTTACACCCATAAGGCAGGATGCATGTGTGATTCAAGTCTCAATACAGCGATTTTTTTTTCTCCAGGCCTGTGCAGCACGACTCACAATGTACTGATTCATGGTGCACAAGCCAAGGAACTATAAGAGCACAGGCTTCTGATGGTGCCCTGGCAGGATGAGACACATCATAAGGACCTTTGATAGCCCTAGCTCCAGGTGTTGTTGGGCACTGCACACAGACTCTTGGTATATAGACCTCAGTGGTTTACTGCACTAAGAACGGACACTTGGTACCTGGAACTAAAACCCAAATCTCCTGGTGCTGTGGCATAACACCTGAGGTACAGAGCACTGGCCTCTTGTCCAAGCCTCTGGAATGTGATAACTCATTTACTTTTGAGACCTAAATCTAGGTGATGTGAATCCAAGCATCCAGACCATTGCTACCTAGGACTGGGAGATGTGAGGCACAGCTTAAGGACTCCCGACGCTCCAGCCTTGCGCCAGTGACAGGAATGGTAGGTAGGTAATAACTTTATTGTAATCATTATGATGATTACAATAAATAAGGAACAAATAAAACATTTTAAAACAATCTTCTAAAAGCATTAAAACAGTCTTGATTCAATTTAATTTGCTCTAATGGGTAGGTGCATCAATGCATAACCAATTAAAAAATGTAATCAGTTTTCTAATAAAAGCAGAAGGTTGCCTCATAAAACAATGATTAATCACCTCATTAACTGATTCAGGATTCATTGATGGGGGCTCTACGTATTGCTCCCTCAAAGCTAGCAGTTTTGGGTAAAGACAGATAATCTGTTCTTAAGATTGGTCTTTATAACCTCATAAAGTGCATCCACTCTTGCCTTTTAGTTGAGGGTTCCATGTTCCTTCAAACTGATGCAGCAGGATGTAAACATGTTTACATTTCAAGAATCCCCTTTTTTGTGAACCCTCCAAATTTAAGTCTATGTATCTTGTTTAATAGATAAATAAAAATTATATTAATTTAACATTTAATTCTAATCTCAGTTTGCAGTGAGGTGTAGCAGAACAGATCAAAATGTAAGGCAATTACTGGATTGATTGATACTTTATTCGATATTGTCATATCATAAAAGTACATTCATTCATGAAAACATTGAAGCTAAAAATGTACATTTCATGTTAAAAATTGCTAAAAATACTATATACACATTTAAAACATAATGCATAACAAAATTACATGACAATACTAAGTATAACAATATTAAAAATATTATTAAATAATGACTGTATCCAGAGGGTCTAAGCTTTAATAGCATTACACATCCTCATGCGAATGAGCCAAGCACTTGATAAATATTTTGCCACACCACAAACAATAAAGAGGGGGGACGTGTTAGTTGTAATGATGCGGAGGGCAACCCGGAAATCTCTAAACCCAAGCTGCCTACAAACTGGTCTCAGCCATCTAGGTCTTGCCCTCTTACAAGCTTTACAGCCAAACAGAAAGAGTGGAAGGGATTCGGTTTTGCAGGGACAACAAGGGCATGCACAGTTTGGGGCCCTTGAGCCTTTCCAACCTTTGATGAAATTGTTAAGTGGTAAAGTTCCATACCTCATCTTTAAAAAGATCACTCTATCTCTAGGTATTCTGATGAGATCTAGAAAGGGTTCCAACTTCCTAATTGGTTGGTGTTCTATGAACTGCATGGTTAAAGTGCCCCAACTTGGGTTCCTCTGTTCTTCTGCCTCCACCCACTCCCAATAAATTTTCTTTATTGCTTGTTTTGTGGGTGGGGACTGGGCGGTCCAGGATTCAATGAGACCCAACTTCAAAACCATCTGTTTAAGTTTATTTACCCAGTGTATTTTACTCCCGGTGTTCAATGCAATCAGTTCATCCAACACCAGGAAATAGTTTGCTAGCTCTGGGGTCCTCCTTAGGCGCACCCAGAACAGCAACGGGCGCAAATGAACTAAATCTGAGCTAGAGCGTTTGCGCATATCCAGATACAGTGGTTTCAGCGGGGTTGAGGTCAGTAGGGCAACTTAAATTTTGCATCTACATTTTCTCCAAGTTGAGCTATTTTTTAATGTTATGTTGGCGATGCATTAAGAAGCAGAGGGGTGAGCTTCATGTTTAATGTGGTTACCGATTGCCTGATTACCCTTCCTCCGTTCAGCTTCTCAAATCTTCTTACCGATTTGGTTAGTGTTTGATTTCTAATGAGAATATGAACTCACCTATGCAACCTATTGATAACGATTCCCCACATAATCATGGCCGTTTACATAAGTTCTCTCTTTACCAAGTTTCCAGGATGACTGCTTGCATTCCTTACTAAAAATCGTTACTTTAGTTTTAGCAAGGTTTACTGATAATGGATTCTCACGCTTAAATTTGTGGAACTTAGATACCGGATATTGTAAGCCTTTTGCCGGTAATGCGAGGTTTACTAGGTCATCAGCATAAACTAGGAGTAGGATTACTGGACTACCCAACTGAAAATAAATGTTACTAACTAGGTTGGTGGATGAGAGGTCTTTTAAAAAACACAAAAAATCTAAAGGAGGATTTTACACGGCTAGAGTGAGGGACGTCTCTAAGGAACTTAGTAGCATGCTCACCTCCGATCCTTTACTCAGACAGTAGATTCTTAATGAGTATTATAAGGGTTGTCGTAATAGAATAATTTTTTAAGCAGCTAAGTTTCAATAAGGAATATCATATTATAATTAATGATAAGATGCCTCTTTTTTCCTTAAATTATATATAACAACAATAGGTCCTAGGACACTTTAGCCGCGCATCAAGTAAAAAAACATTCATAATTCAAAAACTATTTGCATGTAGAAATATATTCAGCATATAGTAATTAATACATTATGCACCTTGAAAGGGAGAAAGTAGATACCCACTGTATTTTAAGAAAAATGGTCTATTTTATTTATAGTACCAATACTGAAGGTAAAACAATACCAAACATGTAATCGTCAAGAGGTTGCTCCAAGGAAAAGAGAAAAGAGGGTGCTCGTGTGTAGTAAAGCTGAAAGAGGCATAGAATGAGAATAGTTAAAGAAAAATTATAATGATTTTGCATATACGATACCCAGGTCCATGGACAGTGATCGGGTACCCCATTAGTTTGTAATGTTTCTTTTTTGTCCTTTAGGCAGAAGTTTTAACAAAATCAGAGTAAGTGTTAATATCTCCAAGTTTTCCCAAGATAAATTAATCCAGTGGCACAAGTTCAGATAATATTCTAAACAGGGCACTTATTCGCCACCCAACATGTGGGCATTGGTGGTATCCTCAGCCATATCAGTTGGAACACCAAATGTTTCTTCACCCTCGCCAGCCAAAAAAACAATCCAACCACCAACCAGCACAGACAACTGAAAATATCAAATGATAGAACAGCCACCTACCTTCAGGCTCCCCCGAACGCTGGAAGTAAGCTATATACTACCAGAGTCTGTGGAGAAGGGCAGACCAGCTGTCAGCACCCATGCAGACTATCAGCATCAGGGCAATAGCTGAGACGCCAAAACGCTGAGCTGGAGCCGAGATAATTGTGGAAGCAGCAGACTCCAAAGAAGAGAGATGTGTGCACGAAGTATGCACAGTACAGTGCCTAATAACAGGCACAAACGCACAAATAACGCATGTCCACAAGCTCCAGATACAGATGGCCTGAGTTACCAAAAAAAGATGTCTGGTGGCCGTACCTGGACAGCACGAGTTGCATTCATACACTCATGGTTTATAGTCATGGATGTGTGGATTCAAGTGTATCCAAATGTGTACAAAACAAGTCAAATTAATAAAATGTATATGTAGCCATTGATTTAAAGATCACAGATTTAAGATACAGAGGAAGACAATCTAGTCTGTTAATTCCTTGCATATAATGATGTCGGGTCTATCTGCTATGCCAATACACTACAAAAAGGACCTCAGATCCACAGTTTGCAAATTTACAGACAAGAGGGCTACCAGATCTATCTGCTTCTTTCAAACTCTGTTGAAAAGGAACTAACACATCAACCAAACTGTCCTTTCCCAAAGATACGGCATAGTATACCCATCAGCCCATTCAGTATACTCATTGTGTCTTTTCTGTCACACTATTATTAAATCGGCTGTGTTTACCACAAGCGTTCTAAATTGTTACAGTAGTTAAATCATGAGAGGAATCACTCAGGTGTACATGTGACAAACAATATACCTTATCGCTTGGGTGGCATCTCTCAAAAGTAAATGTACAACTACTTTCCCTAGTGGTCTAAAGTAAGCCAATGTGCTCGGCTGGTTGAACATATTTATCAGGAAAGGTTCAACTAAAACCGAATATTGATTTCACTTCGACACTGCAAAACAGGTGCAACGTGCTTCTTTACCAGCTCAAGTCCCTTAGCACATGGAAAATGTATAATCCACCACGGTGGATGACTTATCCACATTCTTATGTTCCATTGAGGCAAATCAAATGGTTATAGTTGGCGGGGACCTTAACTGCCAATTTGAGCCACTTGAGGGCTTGCAATCGGAAAATTTACACGACGAGGTTAAATTCCTGGAAATCCCAGAGACCAGATGCCCAAAAGTTAAAAAATGGACCCCTCTGGTGATACAGCTGAATTGCCTGGTCTTAAAACATTCCCTAAGAGCCTGTAATGGAAGGACAGCTTCCGATACATCAAATGGTTACACGTTCTTTAGTAAGGATCGTGGGTTTTCATTAGATTATATTTTAATTGATTGTAATTCGTGGGACAGGATGACTGATTTTAAAATTATAACACGATTAGATAGTGATCACCATGCCCTATCATTTGATCGAAAAGCACTGAATCCTGATATTGTGTCTCCACCAAATCCAATCGACCCGAGGTTGACTGTCTCGAACTGCAGGAGGAGAGTACGATGGACCGACTTCCTTCAATCACAGGATAGGAAGAGTAGCTTATATCATGCGCTTATTCCTGTGCTTGAAGAGATGTCTGTTCTAAATACGCAATGTAGAGATGTTCTAGATTTGGAGGTTGTGGAGACGAACTACTCTAAGCTAAGAGAAGTCTCATTGAATTTCTTCTCCCCTAAGACGACTATCAGACCGGCTAGGCCGCGTTCCCACCCATGGTATAACAGTCCTTGCCGTAAGGCCAAAAGGGCACTTGTCGCCTCGATTAAAGCTAACAATCGCCCATTAATAAAAACCTCAAGGAAGGCTTACAAAACAGTAGTCCAAGAAGCCAAACAAAAAGGTGGGAAAGGGAAAACTGGGATTCTTTGAAAATTGCTCTCGGGGAGCGAGACATGAGGATGTTCTGGGGTATAGTTAACTGAGGCCAATCTACCCCGAAAAAGGCAGTTGAACCGAACCTGGATGAAGAGGTTTGGCGGGAGCACTTTGAATCCCTCTATGCGGATGAACAGAAGTCTGAGGAAGACCCTTTTGTCAGCTGCCACTTGGGAGTGGACTGTTCTTTAAGCACTGGGGTATCGAACTCTCACCTTGATAGTGGGTCCGGTATATGCAAAAGCACAAGGGAAATTGAGTGTGCACTGGCAAAAATAGCACTGGGTAAAGCTCCAGGCTTGGAGAAGGTTCAGGGGGCCTTTATAGGAGTGAAGTATCTATATGGACTCCGTATTTCTGGGTCCTTTTTAATGCCATATTGCAGGGCATGAAGGCCCCCCCTCTAGCTGGCTGGGAGCAGAGATCATTCCGATTTTTAAAAAAGGATCCACAGTCCCACCAACCAATTACAGACATATTAGCTTAATTGATATATCCCAAAAACTTTTTGCACAAGTCTTGCTCGCCAGGCTACAATCCTGGATGGATGAAAAAGAGGCACTGTCCTGCCTTCAAGCTGGGTTCAGGGAAAAGCTGTTGACCCTGGACCAAGTACTAAGATTGCAGCTATTATATTGGAAAACCGTCTGCTTAGACGTTTATACCTAATATTTGCAGACCTGAGGTCGGCATTCGATCTGGTGCTGCGGGAAAAACTTTGGTCAGTTCTTGGTGAAATGGGGGTCCCGGTGTACTTAGTCCAACTCCTTAAGCGTCTCCACCAAGATAACTTTGCTCAAATAAGACATTGTAGGGAAGGAAAACTTACTGCTCCCATACCTAATAAACGTGGTGTACGCCTGGGCTGAGTGCTTGCACCCACGCTAGTTAGCCATTATATTAAACGGGTTGATTAATGCCCTGCAAACAGCAAAAGACCTAGATGCCCCTAAGTTAGCCGCCTGCAGAATATCAGCAATGATGTTTGCCGATGATACTCTGTTGATTTCAAAATCGCCCATGGGGATCCAAAGGGTTTTAGATAAATGTGAGCTTTTCTGTAAGGACAGTGGTCTAGAAATAAACCTACAGAAAAGCAAATTTATGGCGTTTAATAGTTCAAAAAGCACACGTCCAAACCCCACACTAAATGGCAAACCCTTGGAGAGAGTTACATCGTTTATTTATTTAGGCATCACCATAACTAAAAACATGGTCTGGGGGGCCCATATTAGCAAATCAACATTAAAATTAGCTCAATCCACAGGGGGCATCATGAAGGAATTTAGCAGGTCCAACAAGAGAGCTGTCAGCCCGACATTAGAAATCTATAAGGCCCAAGCGCGGTGGAGCATTATATGGTGCCGAGTTATGGGGCCATTGCAAACTTGAGACACTAGTAAAAGGTGGAAAATCAATACCTCAGACAGTTGTTCAGACTACCAATAGGCACCCCATTAATTCTGCTGCGTTTAGATGCGGGAGTGGTGGCGATTGCAGAAGTGCCAGGTCTTAAACCTCTAATGTATTGGCGACGTTTGTGGACCAATCCTGAACTCTTATCGTACAGGAAAGAATTAATTGAAGTTTTGTCGCTACATGGTGCCGCAAAACTCCCTTGGTTTGCTTATATCAAACTTTCTTTAACTAATATGGGATTGGGTGAATGGTTGACTGAACCTGCTCATGCCTGCCATGTAATCCCGAGGAAACAATTGAAGACCCGTTATGAGGAATTTAGAATGGCCCAACTTTACTCTTGCCCCAAAACAGGTAAACTATCTCTAGCCTTTCTAGAAATAAAAGATAAATCATGCTTTGAGGTAGTCTTAGATCTATAACACCTTTGGAGGCAAGAAAGCTTTTCTTAGAATTCAGGTACGGGGCTTTGCCGCTCCGCTGTTTTACAGCGAAGTAGAGCAATCAGACAGTGATTCATTGCCCTACATGTGAATTCGCTGAAGAAACGGTGTTACATGTTTTCTTCAGTTGCCCTGGTTACCGTAAAGCTAGGAAACGGTGGCTGGTCCAGATTTGTAGGAATATAGGCAGTAGATACTATCTAGAGGTCTTTCGGATATTGATGTCTGATTCTAGTATCCTGATCGTTTTTTCAGTTGCCGGATTTCTGTTCTCTATGTGGAACACTAGAAGGGTTCTATTGAAACTTTCCAGGGAGGCGCAGGATCTTTTAGGGAAATAATGTTATTTTTTAAATGTAGTATATATGCAGCCCGTGACTAAGAGTAGTGTCACTGATCTATGGAATTGTCTTTAATGAATTATTTTTAGCTTAAGTATTTATTTATCGCACTATGCACTTTTCGAAAATTATTATGTAATCACCTCTTAGCAAAATTACCTATGAACTTTATTATGTTTCAATGTAGCAAGGTAGTCCATTTTTCAAATTATGGTGTCTGTGCTTTTTGAAATGTTCCAAAATAACTTTGTATTTTTTTGTGTATTTTAATATATGTTTTATGAGCTGTACTTTTAAGGCCATTTTGGCCGAAATAAAGTTTTATGAACTGATAATCAAAATTAGATATTGGAAGTCGTAGAAGAAAATTGCAAAAAATCTAAAACACATTCTCTGTATTTTGAGGTGTGTGCAAAAGGGGGTCATGTCCAAAGTGTAAGATTCCCTTCCCACCATCAAAAGTCATGCACCTATGGTCATACTTGCTTATTTCACTTGGTGAGCCTCCTGGATCAAGGTGCACTGTCCTTGGTAATTATTAGTAGAGCAGACTCAAACAATGCCAATAGAGCATATGGTGCTAAAGTATATCATGTACTTGCTCTTAAACATCGTAGCTTCCAAGCCACTTGAAAGTCAGGAGTTATCTGTGGCACCAAGGTAACTCTAAAACTCATGATTATGTAACTTGGGGATTGCACTGCGCTGGACTACATTTCAGAAGAATGGTGGGGAGAGCTTTCCACTTTTTTTTTTAAACGCCAAAATGATGCATTTTATAGCTGAATTTTTAAGGAAATTGACTAAAATGTCATAGTCTCTAAAGGGGCACACATTATATGTTCCATGGCCACCCTGCCCTCTCAAATGATGCTGACTGCTTACCTTCCCCAGGAACAACTTTCAGGAACTGTGGCTACATGGGGCATTTTCACCACAACTACCATAAAAATGAACACAAAGAGCAAAACATGTCGGTGTGCAGCTTTGTACTTTTATCAACATTTTAAAAATGTATTCCATTTTCTCTTAATTTTTCCATCTTGCCTATTCCAAATTTTTACATTTATGTTTTGATGGATATAATCTACTTTGAAGGAGCAGAATGAGAAAAAAAAGTTTTACAGATGTCACAAAGTGATGAGTTTGAGAGCAGATCTAAACGCACGAGTCAGAGTTATTACTACTGTATAATTTCTCAAGCAGGGCATACAGGTTATAGCTATCTTCTGGGCTCAGGCTTTAGAAAGAAGTATCACCGAAAGGCCTTCACACAAGTTAAACAATAATAGACACAGTGGCAATTGCCCTTTGGACCCAAGGAAACAATGTCAGCAATACACCTCACTAACTCAGCATGAATTACCATTTCAAACAAAAGCTTCAAATACATACTTGAAATGTACTATTTTGCTTCTGAAGATAAGTATGCCAGTTAATACACACTTTTTGAAATCCCAGACCAGCGTTTCATTTTAGGTAAATACATTTTTCTCCAACAAAAGCTTGTCGATTTCATACAAAGACATTATTTAGTCCCAAAATGCTCTTTTCATTCTCAGTAATTTTTTTTGTGCTTCACAAAAATCATGTATGTTCTACTGTCACACATGCACTTATTATGCCCAGCTTCTCATGTACCACGGACAGCATGTCTTTAAAATAGGGTTATATACCCACCAAGCGCTGGTACTAGGAAAGGACTAATACGTGACCAACTCCTCACCTAACCTCCCACATCTGGTATTATGGTGTTCGAAAGGGAATGGTAGGTATGTGAACATCTGATTAAACTGAATCCACAGGTAAAGAAGCATGGGGAGTCAATGGCTATCAATGCAACAATTCTACGATCCTAGCCAATTCAGAAACCAAATCAAAGATAATACTAAAACAATGGTCTACTCAGTTTGCAATAAACAAAAAATTAGTCTCTGCCATTAGTATCTGAAGATTTGGCCAAAAGTAGGGCGCCAGCATGGTGACCCACATCTTGGGAAAATCAGAAACGGGTTCATTCTTGTATCCAAAAACTAATTCTGTGGTCCACATGAGTAGTCTACATCAATAGGAGTGTACAGAAAAGCTTTTTGCTACTAGATGTTCTTAGAAGCAGACTATGGATGATTTTTGATGGGAGTCAATAGAAACAGACTGAAACAAGCATTGGAAATGCAATAGGTCTCGCAGCATTAGAGTTAGTGCTTTTAGAATTGTTTATGGGTTTTTTTGTAAATCTTTAGCATTTTTGTTTCCTGTAGCCAATGCTAAAGAATTACAAATAAAAAAAGCCATAAACAAATCTAAAAGCTCTAACTCAAATGCTCCGAGACCTATTGCACTGTGTGAGTGAGGGTGAGGGTGAGTGAGAGTGAGGGTGAGTGAGGGTGAGGGTGGGTGAGGGTGGGTGAGGGTGGGTGAGGGTGAGTGAGTGAGGGTGAGTGAGGGGTTGAGGGTGAGTGAGGGTGAGTGAGGGTGAGGGTGAGTGAGGGTGAGTGAGGGTGAGTGAGGGTGAGTGAGGGTGAGGGTGGGTGAGGGTGGGTGAGGGTGAGTGAGTGAGGGTGAGTGAGGGGTTGAGGGTGAGTGAGGGTGAGTGAGGGTGAGGGTGAGTGAGGGTGAGTGAGGGTGAGTGAGGGTGAGTGAGAGTGAGGGTGAGTGAGGGTGAGTGAGGGTGAGTGAGGGTGAGTGAGGGTGAGTGAGGGTGAGGGTGAGGGTGAGGGTGAGGGTGAGTGAGGGTGAGTGAGGGTGAGTGAGGGTGAGTGAGGGTGAGTGTGAGTTAGGTTGAGGGGTTGAGGGTGGGTGAGGGGTTGAGGGTGAGGGTAGGTGAGGGGTTGAGGGTGAGGGTAGGTGAGGGGTTGAGGGTGAGTGAGGGTGAGTGAGGGTGATGCTGAGGGGTTGAGGGTGAGTGAGGGTGAGTGAGAGTGAGGGGTTGAGGGTGAAGTGTTGAGGGTAAGTGAGGGTGAGGGTGAGTGAGGGTGAGTGAGGGTGAGGGGTTGAGGGTGAGTGAGGAAATGCAATAGGTCTTGCAGCATTAGAGTTAGTGCTTTTAGAATTGTTTATGGGTTTTTTTTGTAAATCTTTAGCATTTTTGTTTCCTGTAGCCAATGCTAAAGAATTACAAATAAAAAAAGCCATAAACAATTCTAAAAGCTCTAACTCAAATGCTCCGAGACCTATTGCACTGTGTGAGGGTGAGGGGTTGAGGGTGAGTGAGGGTGAGGGTGGGTGAGGGTGAGTGAGGGTGAGTGAGGGGTTGAGGGTGAGTGAGGGGTTGAGGGTGAGTGAGAGTGAGGGTGAGTGAGAGTGAGGGTGAGTGAGAGTGAGGGTGAGTGAGGGTAAGGGTGAGTTAGGGTAAGGGGTTGAGGGTGGGTGAGGGTGAGGGGTTGAGGGTGAGTGAGGATGAGTGAGGGTGAGTGAGGGGTTGAGGGTGAGAGGGTGAGTGAGGGAGGGTGAGTGAGTGAGGGAGGGTGAGTGAGGGTGAGTGAGGGGTTGAGGGTGAGTGAGTGAGGGTGAGGGGTTGAGGGTGAGGGGTTGAGGGTGAGGGGTTGAGGGTGAGGGGTTGAGGGTGAGTGAGGGGTTGAGGGTGAGTGAGGGGTTGAGGGTGAGTGAGGGTGAGGGGTTGAGGGTGAGGGGTTGAGGGGGAGGGGTTGAGGGGTTGAGGGGTTGCGATTGCGGCCCCTTGAAATATATATGCATGTATTTGTCCTAAATGTGAGGCACACAGCGAGGAATACAAGATGGGGTTATTGAAATCTTACTATAATTTGAAGAAGTTAACGATAAAAGTTTCTTTTTGCATGTTCCTTTGTTTTCTGCAACTAGGCCTTGAAGAAAGAGCCGAGTTTTATGGGCATGGGTGTTTTATCACAGTCGGCGCAGACCCCAGCGCCTCCTGTCTGTGAGCAGTGCTGTGGGCGGAGCCTGCCCCACGGAGGGCGATCGATGACCGCCATGTCAGCAACGTGCCTGTTTTCAGAGCGCAGAGAAAGGCTGGCAGCAGGGCGCCGCGGTGAGCTGCCAAAGCAAGAGTAAACAGAGCAGTGTGAACCCGAACTTAAATACGCCCCGCGGGGACGCTGTCCTGGGGTTGTTAGGGTTCCAGCAGACCCATTTGCATTCTAAAGACCATCAATTCCGAACACACAGAACACAGATTTATACTTCAATTACCAAAGCAATTATTTAAAAAAGTGATGAATGGTGGCACAAAAATAGTACTAATTGACTCCATAAAACTTGGAGTTGTCACTGGTTGATCATGTCAGCGCCAAAATAAAGATTTTTCTGATTAAGACAAAACCACCAAAAACAACAACGACATTCAAATGTTCTTTCCAATGCCTTTGTAGCAAAGTATAGCGAGAAGCTTGCGAAACTTTAGCAGTCCTATCTACCCGGTGGTAACGACCGTTTAAAAGTGCTTCCGCTGCCGCAATCTGAAGCCAATAATTAATAGAACCCTCAGTCTATCACAAAAGGTATCAGGGTGCTTTCATTTTACAGTCCATTTAATGAAAAACGCCCTTTTGTTCTCGTCAGCTCATTAGAAAATAGAGATCCTGGTCACTACTGCCTTTCCATCTTACAGTTTTCCAAAACAGTTTACCGCAACAAAGAAAGAAGTAGAATGAAACGCGGACAGCCCTACACCTAAGAGCGCAAGGCTTGTTCTCCGTAATACAAAACGAGACAATCAAGAGGTGCTGCATACGCAGGCGTAGCTACAAAGTACATGGACCAAAGGCGTGAACACGAGTAGACGTCACAGTTTCCTGTTTTTCTGAGCGTTAGGGACGGGCCTCGCGCCTCTCCAGCCGCGTGCACCGAGCTGCAGCCCCGCGCGCCGCTGCTCACATGTAAACCGAGCTGCAGTTCCCAGCATTGCAGGTGGGAAAGGCGGCAAGAACACGCACGGCCATGTAGTTGTAAGTAAGTAAAAAAAAATGTAGTTGTAGACACTTGCTCATCAAGCTCAAATCTCATGCCAAACCACTCAGCGCTAACTAAACGTCCTCTCACCCAAGTATGTGGATATTTTAGCTCCCTTCAGGTAAACCCACAAAATAAACTAGATGACACGAACACTGCCAAGAACGCCATTCACCTCGCAATTAAAAATGCCCTCATTAAGCAAGTGTAAAGCATATTATTCATCGAGTTAACTACAAATAACATTAACTTGTACGCATAAGACATACAAACATTTTGCTTACTTTGGCTGGGACAACTGGATATTGTGCAAGAACATCACGAAAAACAAAACGGACAATGTGACGAAATGTAAAAATTGCAAAACATGAGAACAGGTTTAATATCGGTGTGCCCCAAGTTTAACGCGTGCTTTTCACAGCATTGGGAGAAAAACAAGACGGAGGGGAGAGGGGAGGAGAAATGCGACACGGCGGGAGGGGGCGGAGCGGGTAAACAAAGACGGCTACAAATAACATTAACTTGTACGCATAAGACATACAAACATTTTGCTTACTTTGGCTGGGACAACTGGATATTGTGCAAGAACATCACGAAAAACAAAACGGACAATGTGACGAAATGTAAAAATTGCAAAACATGAGAACAGGTTTAATATCGGTGTGCCCCAAGTTTAACGCGTGCTTTTCACAGCATTGGGAGAAAAACAAGACGGAGAGGGGAGGAGAAATGCGACACGGCGGGAGGGGGCGGAGCGGGTAAACAAAGACGGCTACAAATAACATTAACTTGTACGCATAAGACATACAAACATTTTGCTTACTTTGGCTGGGACAACTGGATATTGTGCAAGAACATCACGAAAAACAAAACGGACAATGTGACGAAATGTAAAAATTGCAAAACATGAGAACAGGTTTAATATCGGTGTGCCCCAAGTTTAACGCGTGCTTTTCACAGCATTGGGAGAAAAACAAGACGGAGAGGGGAGGAGAAATGCGACACGGCGGGAGGGGGCGGAGCGGGTAAACAAAGACGGACGTGCACGCGCATGCGCTTTTAAGGTCAATGCGCATGCGCATAAGCTCAATGCGCATGCGCATTGACCTTAAAAGTCACGGGCACTGCAAGGAATCGCCACGATTCCTTGCAGTGTGGATAAAGAGTGGATAACTCGCAATACTCTCGCCTTGCTCGATTTGCATGCGCATCGACAGGCGAGACCTAAAAACTGGTTGATCAGTCGGGGAAAGAATGAATGGATAGATGCTTAGATGGAAGAGGCAGAGCAATTCTGGAGAGGATTCCAATGATTTTATTCGCTTGCTTGGTGGCATAGGAGCTTTGGATCAAAGTGGGGAATATTTTAATTTTCTGGTTACTCACCTGGAAAGATCACAGGCACAAATATGGTGACAATCACCTAGAGATGCTGCAACATGCACCTCCAGACAACAAATGGCATAATTTCTCCTGTCTCTACCTGGGGATTATCAGGTAGGCGTGGTGCTGTTTGCCAGCGCGTTCTTACTAGACAGCCAGCATTTGTTCACAAAAGCCGCATTGCCATAGAAATTCCTAGCACTGAACCAAACTACTTTGTAAAAGAGTAAAATGTTGTCACACACAATGAAGCCAGCCGATAGATAGGAAGAGAAAGCATTTTAATAAAAACAAAAAGGTGTTGGTTAACTCAGATTGAATTTGGGACTCAAATGTTAAAGAAAGTCACAAGAGTGCACCCATGATACATGTCCTATATTAATGCAGATTTACTTTTTTCATGAATTCACATGAATTTCCGAAAGTAGGCCAGGAAACCGTAATCTTAGAAAATATTTGTGAATTGCTTTTTAGCATGAGCAAAGATGAATGTGCCCCAGTGGTAATCTGTTGAGTGTTTACAAGTTCACTTTTTCTCCAATCTCATTTTCCCAGCCCTGGGAGAAACTTTACTTCTGCCGTTATCAGGTGTACATTACCAACCTTTCTCAGTATGGAAAAAGATAAGAGAAGAGCTGTTGAAAAACCCCAAAAGTCAAATCCTTCTATAGTATTAGCCGGACATTAACCAGAGAGGCTATTATCAGAGCTGTTCTATAATGAGAATACTGCCATTATTTTATGGCGCACTGCGTGGCCCCAAAGGGACAAGTGGATTTTGTTACAGGACAAGTAGATTTATGAAGCTACTTGTCCCATGGACAAGTACATATTTCATTAAATTCCACACCCCTGATAATAAAGCGTGAATCACAGCTCTGCACAGGTTCCATACTCATCATAATTTTTCACAGACATTTTATTTCACAGTCTTGTTTTAACTATTCGGTCTCCAAGATATACAATCCAAAGGGCATGCCCATCGCATGTCCTTTGTTGTCCAATACATACACAAGCGTACAAGACCGGTTTCATGGTTATCACGCCTCAGTCTGTTATGGTTTGGTTCTCTGGTAGCACTTGTGCATGCGACCCATGTCTAGGTATATCCGTCCCACTTAGGGTGTTGCGATAAAGCACACAAAAACTTGATGGATGGAATGCTTGTATTAATCTCACCTTTGGCAATTACTCTGGGCCACATTCCAGTCCATTGTTAGTTTACGAAGCTTTTAGGGGCGGGGGAGCGGATCCCTTTGAAGCACGGTCTCGCGGCCGCGACAGAAGTGTGAAACAGCAGGGATTAATTAGATGTAATTAGCGCGCGCTAGGGTGAATGCCTGAGGCCGAGCTGCCTGATGCAAGGCGGCTGGGAAGCAAATGGCAAGCTCGTGCATGAGCACATGCACTCTTGGAAATCCGCCCGATGGTTTTACGGCTTATTTTGGCTACTATAATCTCGTCCTATTATCCCTTGCGGGATTAATAGGTCGAGCCCTAAAAATACTTAGCTATGACCAGGTTAGGGTGGAACACCCCGCAGTAACAAAGTGATCATTTCATTCTGTAAGCAACTGCTTCTGCATCTGTGTATCATAGTCCACTGGTAGATGATGTAGGCTGGATATGCTGACTGACACTGGGTCAGCTTCACAAGAACTTTGACCAATGATGTAAGCCTTTGCCCCCCACCCCCAGATGCTCACTAAACCCTTACACTACCTTCCCAACACTGTAAACGAACTGTTCACAGTGCTTCCTGCCCCACCCACCTCAACACACTTCTCCAGCTGCTTCACTACCCACAGATTTCCATCCCAAACTTAATTCAGGTCATCTTAACAACTCAATCCTATCCCTCTTCTTATTATTGGTCACTATCACCCGACCTCCAACCACTTATGTCCCTTTCAGTTAAAGCAGGCATGCTAGCTGATGTGCCTCATGCTAGCCACCTTTTCTCATCACACCAGTCTGTCACTAAACTCTTCACATTGCGACCCTCTCTGTGTCCCTTCAGCTGCTGGTGTTCCTGTTGGATAACCCCATCCTCCTCCTGCTCCTGCTGGTAAAGACTTTCACTTATCACATTACCCAACTTGGTACTGCTATTGGGGTTGAGATGTCTCTCCCTGTGCTCTCCGAATTATGAGTCTATTGACTCCCCAATACAAGCTCATTCGGTTTCCAACAAACCAAAACATCATTTTAATCACCTTCTCCCGTCTCGCCCTGTTGTGATGCCTGCCCCCACTGTCACAGAACACCTCAGGGCTAGAAAATACACTGCACCCCTAGCTACAAGTTGTTTTACCTCATACAGCTCACCGCCCTTTACGCCTTTCCCATTTAGGGGCTTGCCCACTCCCCCAGCTGTGCAAAATCCTTTACACCCTCAGAATCTTCAGTCCCTTGAGACAAATTGCCATAGTCACAACCCTTCAACCTCCTCTCCCTTGCAGCTCATGGTGGTCACCTACCATGCCTCAATGTGTTATCTGGCCTTTGAACCTCACTGATTGATTTAGAGTGCCAAACAACAGTGCTTCTTGCACGCTTGCCTATGCTCCCCTTGGTGCGGCCTATGCTCCGCCTCAGTTATTCATCAACCCACAATATCCTTCATCGATTCACTCTCCGTTCATCAGCACATCCAATTACACATTATCTACTAGCCGAACAATAAATCCAAATATTCACCATTCAATGCAGTGCTGTCCGTCCCCTAACTATTCATCAGTCATTTGTCATCCATTCTGACCATTCTAGATGGGGCTACAACACACCTCTACAGGATTAAACCCATGAATCTGATGAGAGTGCTAGAACTGGTCACAACACTCCAGATGTAGCCTGTAGATTTGGAAAGGACAGCCAAGACATTAAGGCATAGTTATGTTTCCAAAGAGCCTTTCAGAACTACACACAGTACACCAAACATGGCCTTACTTCAGAAGCATACCTTGTACAGTTGTAGCATAATCTCACTTTTCTGCTGGCTTTAATCTCTCTCTCAACCACTGCACACCAACACTCCTTTACTCTTGCCTGTCTCATTGTATTGTTTATTCACTGCTAGGTTATCCTATATACTGATTGGCAAATGCTCAGAAACCAAGAGAGGTTTGATTTGCTGATGCATTTAAGTTAATCGGGACATTGGGTTGGGACGTGGCTTTGAAGTGGGGCGCATATGTTTTACAAAGCTGCTGCCAGTGCAGCAACTGTTCTAAACAAGAAGTCTGCACTGCTGTGGCTCGGGATATCTGTTTTGTATGCGAGGAAAAATGCACTGCTTCTGCGTGTACTTTATCGCTTCACCATGTCTACACATTCAAAGAAACTGTGCACTGCTTTTGTGTCACCTGTGCTATACGTTTCTTTTGTGTTAGGGAAGACTGCACTCATGCAGTTCTTATGTATCAAAATATGGTCAAGAATTTTAACTGTAAAAAAAAAACAAAATCATTGGCTTGGTCACTGCTTGTTGTGATAGCGCATCTTTCATCTAACTAACTAAGGGCCTGATAACGAGTTCAGGGCCCGTGGTGGCGGTACACCCGCCGTATTACAAGAATGGCAAGGTGACCGCTGCTACTGCCGGAATCCTTGATCCGGTTGTGGTGGCGAAGTGGTCAGTGACCATAATATGCAGGCGGTGCAGCTGCTGCACTGCCAAGCATATTATGAGTTTCCTCACCACCACAGTTTTCATGGCAGCGAGCCCACCATGGAAAGGGTGGTGTGCTCAAACTGGTTCCTCAGGCCACTGCGATGCATGCAGGGGGGCACATGGTGTGCAATCCTGTCTGCATGCACGTCCAGTCTCTGATCGGTTATAGCAGTGTGGTGTGGCAGAGGTACTCTGGCATGGCGGCCACACCGCCAAATTCGTAATCAGTCCCTATGTCTTTTGAAGAAAAAAATTTACTAAGCCTTTTAAGCCATCTCATGTCAGTTTCCCTAGCCCCTCAGTGCACAATATCCCATAAGCCTTGAGATTTTAAAGAACAATTACTTTGCAAAAAAATCAGCTGAAAGAATTCTATAGGCCTGCATGTGGAGCAAAGAAGGTGCATGTAGGCTCTTGTAAAAAGAAAGCTCTTCTCTGCTATGACGCAGCTCTGATATAGTCAGGTCATTGTGAGCATGTGGATTAGAGATGGCTTTACAGGTCATCTGCGACTCAGACCAACCAATAATGTCTCCATCTCCTACCTTCCAATACGTTCACAGAGCCAGTTTCACAACAAAGTTCTGCAACTCTGTTTCCGGTCTCAGAGCTAATCTCCGGACTTCGAGCTTAGCAAATTACAACTCATCACTGATTCAAGGTACTACTAGTCAAGTCACACCCTGGATTGATTTTCTTTGTTAACCATGGTGACTTTACTTTCAAACGCTTTCCCCGACTTGGAGCTACCAACCTGCCATTCCATTCAACATCACACTACTGAAATATTGCGAATATATGATTTTTCCACAATTACAAGTTCCACGCATGGCATTACCACGCGAAATTTACATCGCAAGTGGCTTTACCACGCTGGAATTTACAACGAAGGATTATACCACGCGTAGAAACGTCTTACCTGCACGTCTTTCTCCAGCAGCCCTTACTTCCATCCACCATGGAAACAAGCGTCAAAACACGTCTTCCAAAATAAAAAAAGGACTGCTTTTTTGACGTACACTGCACGTCTTTGGGGGAGGCTCTTTCCTTTTACTTCATAAATACTAAAGAGCGTTTTTATTTATTTATGTAACTCGCTCCATAATTGTTATTTTTGGGGGGGGGAGACCCCCCCAACCCCCTCAGCCCCCCCCCCCCCCCCCCCCACCAGCACGACTGGACGGAATACCACGTCTCCCCCAACCCACGTTGAACGTACTTGCGTGGTAAAGACGGTCGTGGAAGGCACCCACGTTGAAAAAACGTTTGCGTGGTAAGTGTACCGTGGTAAACGTTATGCGTAGGGATGCCTTCGTAGTAAATGATGTTTCCCAAATATTGCAATACCTTTCCACCTGAATAGAAGATGTGTGCATGTGTGTGTAAGTACCTAAACCAGGACATTTTGGAAACCATTCTAAATCAAGTCAAGAACAGCACCCGAGACTTTCCGCTGCCTGGTCACGCCCTCGATAACTTTGTTTTGCTTAATAGCAGTCAAATAGGGAATGACAGCTAACCACCAAAACTATTCTCAGACGTGGAAACTAGCCATCTACACAAAAGATCTCACTTTGGCCTGCAGATCTAGTAAAGGCACTCCCCTCAACGGGAAAAGCCTTGGAATCCTGTTAGATGTGGACTTAATGTTGGAACCCCCAAGGAGATTCCCTACAAAAGCCCTCGATTAATATACATAGAATCCTGAAACAGATATTCCGACACCTAGCGTTTTCCCAAAGACCTACAACTACAGCTACCCTTGTATTCTCTCTGATCTCAACTGCACAAACATCTTTTCCTGCAGGCACCAAAATTCATCACAAATTTCAACAGCTTCAAAACTCAACGGTTAGAATCCTCCTGCATCATATGGCCTGAATTCATGGTAGAAAACCACATTGACACTGCAATGGTAACCAATTTCACTTCAGAGATGACAAAAGTTTTTTTCTGCAAAACTTAACCAAATCAATGTCCTCAGTGCAGTTTCCTCTCAGATATTGTCCTACAAAATAAAGTGCCAGTCTTTAAGTAAGTTATAAATGAGTTGTTGTTCTTTCTCAGTTAAAGACAAAAATCTTAGGGACTCTCTGCCACTCCACATAAAAATTAAAAATAAAACACCTAAACTTCCTGGAGGCTAAAAACATGGCATTTGCTTCAGACCACTGTGCTAACCTCAACTCTCTACAAAACACCATTAAGTAATCTTTAACACAACATCCTAGGGTACAAAAAGCCACTCCAGACAACCACAACCACTTGAAACAAAAGATTTTTGCAGCATATTTATACCCCGTGGTAGCCAAGTTATCCATATAATCGCACATAGAGCTTGGATCAAAACAAATGGATAGCACACACCTACCATACATTAATTTGTTGATCATTAACTTATATAATAAGGTGTTGTGAAACGCAATGTATTCCTTCTCAAGTACATTTATAAAACTGGCATAAATATCAGCAGTGACTAGCTAATAATAACATGTACAGACCACATGTCAGATCTCAAACATCACAAGGAAATCTCCAAAATGGGCCACTTTGCAACCACACTCTCTTCTAACAAAATCAACAGGTACTACTGTTATCGTTCTAGAAAGTTTCGTTACTACAGTGCTACACAAGTAGCAATTGAACACTGTAGAGATGCGAGCTAACATACACAATCTTCTGGGAACTATGATTGACAAGTTCCTCCCTCCCCCTGCCCAATCATGGACACAAGATCCCCACCCAACATGTTTTCACTGGGCTTAAAACATTTGGCAAAATCCCTGCAACTATCCAACATTCCTTCAAAACAATCAACAAGGCAGTGATCGCCTGTCAAGATCTGTTTAGTTAATAAACCTTGGGGTATCACTGTGGAGTCCTAACCTTCCCCTCAGTCTCACTGGCATCCACCTCTCATTCAGTAACAATGACTCTGCTACAAACTATCGGAAAAAAGAGATAATCCTCAAAACCAAATGGCGACATAGGAGAAGTAATTATCACTAA
The DNA here is from genome assembly GCF_964263255.1 of Lissotriton vulgaris. Taxonomy (NCBI): domain Eukaryota; kingdom Metazoa; phylum Chordata; class Amphibia; order Caudata; family Salamandridae; genus Lissotriton; species Lissotriton vulgaris. Next base: position 428,319,973 of record NC_141693.1, read on the forward strand.
GCTAGTTTTAAATAGATAAAGGGTAAACAGATCACAAGAAGCCTGAGATACTGCTTGTAGGTCAGAACAACAATATTACTGAAACAACATTCATAACACAAACAACCCAGAGAATGGTAAAGCCCAGAAAATTGTTGTATTAAGGGGGCTAGCTTTACAAACAATCAGCAACTCCTTGGGATAGGGATGGATGCCCTCTTGCCAACTCTATTGTATGGATATGATCATTGATGCTCAAGAGGGTTTAGAATGAGACACCATGCGCTACTCATTGGTTTGAACCAGAGGTCCTCAAACTATGGGGCTCATCCCCTGGTGACCCATGGTTGAATTCCCAGGAAGGCACAAATACATCAGCAAGCACTTGTAAATGAAGAGAGCCTCGAAGTGCGACCTTTGCTTTTCCAGGCTGTCTACCTTTACATGTAGCATTTGAAGAGTGTAAAAAAAAAGTGAGGGAATTGTAATACTGACTGCAATCGGGAAGGGTGTGTGTGGAGATGGGGGGCATCAAAGACGAGGCAAAAAGAACAAAATATTCTATATTTTGTTCTTTTTCACCTTCAGGTAAAGGAATATAGAATAACATGCATCCACCTTAATGAAAAATAAATGTGGGTTAGCCCTCAATCTCTCTCTTTATTTCACAGCACAGGAGTTCCTCCCGCCGTCAGAGACACCTCAAGGTCAGCATTAAATGTTCAGGGCAGGTTATTTTTGTAAGAAGGCGAGACAAGGTGCTGACGGAAGTAGGCCAGTAGGGTTGTATTCGAGATATAGAAATTTGATCCTTTGGACCTCTGGGGCCTCAATGTAATGGCCCAAGAAGAAAAGTAGGAGACACAGTGATAGTATCTAGGAAATGGCACAAAAGAGAGGGCGCTATGTGGGGGCTCATTTTTTTGTTTACGAATGATCAGACCCCTTTTTTCTGAGAGATGCCTCTGGGAAACAGGGCGATATTTAGAGGGGCTACTTTTTTTTAATGTCTATTATAGACATTATTTCAGCAGGTGCTGTGGAACTAGGGTCAAGGGAGTAAGTTTGAATAGTCAAACCACTTTTTGTGAGAGATGCCTCTGGGAAACAGGGCGATATTTAGAGGGGCTACTTTTTTTAATGGCTATTATAGACATTAGTTCAGCAGGTGTTGTGGCACTACGGTCAGGGGAGTAAGTTGCCACTGGGCCCTAGTAATGGCTGCCTTCCTATGGAAAGCGGCATTCATGCACATTTTCCTTGGTAGCATTAGGGCCCAGGTCACTCTTGGTACGCACGGTACAGGTGTTTAGTTACACAAAGCGTCAGAAAGCCTACTTTGAGCAATAGGCCTAGGAGTGATGGTCCTGTGGAGTGCTCAGGGTAAACAGCCTGATTTGCAATGCCTAGTCAACATTGGTGCTGCAGCTGCAGATTGTAGCAGTTTTACTATACTTCCTGGAGAGCATTCGGGAACAGTGCATACTAGGGCTTCGTAGCAATGGTCCACGGGAGAAGAAAATTGAAGCAGACAAGACACCTTGGTTTGAGAATCAGAGAGATGGGAGAAGGATTGTGTAAGATAGGAGCCTATTTTGTTGAAGGACAAAGGAGACAGCTTGCTTTGCAATGCAGTGGCTATCATTAGTTTAACAGGTGCAGCGGCACTGGGGTCTGAGGGGCACCACAATTATGAATGCGTTTCTTTAAAAAGGGAGCTTTGGGGCATATTTTTCTGGCTAGCATTAAGGGCATAGGGTGCCTTTTCTTCAAAACGTGGAAGGGAAGAAATATGCAGGAGCTCGTTTTTTTTTCCAAGAGGGACATAGGGCCTTTTTCAAGATTGAAATGATGGTCAGGCAAGATGAGGATGAGAAATTAAGCCAGTGCTTAATTTGAGCCAGTGGTTTCCGGTGCTCAGCACCGGCACTTCATCGTCATTACCGGCGCTTATAGTGCAAACTCTACCCAAAGGCATTGGAACGCTTTTCATGAGCACCAGTTAAAAACACATTCATTTTTGGTAGGCACTGGGAGATTAAGTGATTTGCCCAGAGTCACAGGATGTGGAGCCACCGAGACTCGAACTTGGTTCCACAGTGCCAAAGTCAGCAGCTCTGGCCGTTACACCACATCCTCTCGCCACTTGTAGTGTTTCATTGTTAGTAGTTGGTTCTGTTATAAGCTGCTCTAATAGGAGCAACGGGTTGGTGCAAGCTGCCTCCTGACGAGAGACCTGGCTCTTACTTTTTCACAAATTAACCACTAAGGGAGAGTCTGCTTCTCAGGGCCACAGCCATTTTTAGGGCACCGTGTGCAGTTGTTTTGGTGCCCAAGAGCGCAGGGGCTCACAGCACCCCGATTATGGAGAGTAGTGTTTTATGGGTTTATCTGACATGTTTACTCTTTTAGAAGTCCCACATGTACTGTCGATTGTGAGCTTCAGAAAAGTACACTTGAAATGACTGCATAATCCCAACATCCTACGATAAACCCTGCCCAAAATCCTTGCATTACATTTTGGAGGGGGCAGAATAAAAAGCGTTTTAAGACCTCTGGTTTACTCTCTCACGCGCTTAAGAGCAGTCCCACTCCTGGACAGCCTCGATATAGCCAAGGACGAAGCATTTCCCACTTAGAAATCAGGTTTGTGATCACATCAGATATTTGGGTCGTGCCCCTAGAAATTTCACACGTGTAGATTCCAATGTCTGTGGAGTACGCCGCAGGGCCTCCCCGCTCCCCAATCCCCTAGATGCATCAACATTTGCATCCCGAGGCCGCCATTAAAGAACTTACCCGTCCCCCTCGGTCTTCTCCTTTTCGTCCAGCTTGATCTTCTTGGCCTGTGGCTCGTCTGCTGCCATCCTCATGGTTATGTGTGAGCAGAAACCGCCCTGAACTCACAGCACTGGATCTGCTCTTCTAGACCCTCCTTTGCCGTATTTTCCTGCCTTCTGGTCTGTCTCTTCTTGCTGCCTTTTCTCCACTGGCACTCTATTTTCGCTCTCCTCGTGCCTGTTGCTGTCTCTGGTACCGCCCCCCTGCAGCCTCTTCCGTGTGTCTCCGCCCCTCACCGTTTCTTTTGCCCTGCTCACGTGTCTGGTTCTTCCTTGGGTCTGTCCCTTTTGCTGGATTTCTGCCTCTCTCGCTGGCTCTCTAGCCCTAGCACAGTATGTTTAGGGAGCGTCCGTTCACTTTGACCTCGTGTCCTCCCTCCAGTCAGCGACCCTTGGGCTCTGCGTCTCTTATCTCACTGTCGGTGAGGCGGTGTACGCCACTTACTCTGTAGTCTTTTAAGTCTGTGTTCTTTTCTTTTATTTGTTTGTCCCTTTACGTTTTAGACTTGTCTTGTATGCCCTTCTCTGGGATGTCTGGGTTAACTCTATCCACAGACTGCTCGCTCACCTATTCGTGCCCTGGTCACTCAGACTAGAGCCTGTTTTCTCGCAAGTCCCAGTTTTCCCCTGTTCCCTAACCTACTGTCCTATCTCCTAAAATCCCAGTCGCTTCACTCCTCTCTGGGTCTCCCCTTTCCCGCCCTCTGCCCTTCTCCCCCTGCCCCATATCAGATCCCCCACAATCCACCGCTCACTTCCCCTCCGCCCCCCCTCTTCTCCCCAGCTAAGGCAGGTCGCCAAGCAACCGGGGTCCTGAGTCGGGCTGCCCGGAGGGCCTGATAGAAATGACTGTATTTTGCCATCAGACAAGCGGCAACGGAGTCTCGGGGGTTTGGCAGGAGACGCGCGCGTGATTTTGTGTTTCCAGCAGTTTATAATTGCGGAGCAAGTCTACCAAGCCTGGTGTTCTTTATTCCATTTAATCAGGAACTTACAAGGAAGAGGGTATGAAAAAAATCATAAGCCCTAATACTGGCATGGGCTATGCCACTCCAGCCCATGGTCGCCGCCGCCTATCTGTCCCTTTGCCAGAGAGGAGGGTTCGGCGTGTACCGCGTTCAGAATGTGCTTCTGCATTTAGCCAAGGGCGCTGGAGCCGCAGGGATATTATTTGCCTTTATTCAAGGACACAGGACCTGCGAGGATATTAAAGGGCGATTCCGGTTCAAGGACGAGCTTGCACCGGCTTCATTTATCGTCGATAGAGTTGTGGGAAAGCTCCAGCAGCAGACGAGCGCCAAGAAGCTGGGGAGAAAATAGGGTATTTAAAATCAGACTTTAAAAAAATGTATTCGTTTTCCAACAACATTGCAGCACCGGTACCTCGCATTCATATGAAACATTATAGCATTTCTCACATCTGGTTCTGATAGATTGTCATACACATCTGATATATGCAAGGAGTGTTGTAGTTCACCTAAAAGCAGACTTTTTTTATTTCGAGAAATCTTACAAGAATGTTCATGTTTAGAGGCAAAGGAACTGTGAAACGCTCTGAAACCCGACGCACCACTATTGCCATAAATTCACAGTGGTGAGACTGACGAGGGTAAAGCTAAAGTTTGTCTCTGAAAGCGGGGAGGTCCAGCTGAGCTTTTTACTCGGCGCTTGTTAGTTTTGTATGTGTGTGCGGGAAACTCCTTATTGGTCTCTGGCGCCACAGCGTGCATTCCTAGTTGTAGCGTACGTGCGTGTAAGCTGGTACGAGACATGTACCAGCGTGGCTTCTTAACCATCCGTGACACAACACCCCCGCAGCAGCTTCAAACAGGTTAATGGGTCTGCTGCTAATGAGGCTGACCAGACTCAGGGAATTATGTGGGTATGTCGCATGGGGTGTCAGATTGCACAGTCTGGGAGTTGTATGAGAATTAAGTTAGCTGTTTATTCGGCCAGCATTTTATACAATGGTTGAATTCAGCATCTTATTTTGCCTGCATTTTATTTGCAGTACTAAAGGGGGTGGTGATGGACGCAGCATTTGAATCAATCAAACACTCACACCCAGTCAAAAGATCTGGGTTTAATCCATCACCGTTCTTTAGCCCACTCTGCCACCCCAGTTCAGACATGGCTATATGCAAATCAGTCTGACCCTGTGCCTCATGGGAACAATCCAGCCCGAACTGCCAAGCCATGTCTTCCCCGGACCGGGAACAAGCTTCCGAGGACCGGTTTCTGGCATTCCAGCCGTCTTCAGCCTGGCTTGCTTGAATCCAGTGGCAAAGTGAGCAAGGGACACGTCTGAGCATACCCTGCCACACTTATGGCGGACAAAAGCGGTACAAAAGGGGGTGGTGATGGACGGAGCATCTGAATCAATCAAACACTCACACCCAGTCAAAAGATCTGGGTTTAATCCATCACTGTTCTTTAGCCCACTCTGCCACCCCAGTTCAGACATGGCTATATGCAAATCAGTCTGACACTGTGCCTCATGGGAACAGTCCAGCCCGAACTGCCAAGCCATGTCTTTCCTGGACCGGAAACAAGTTTCCGAGGACCGGTTTCTGGCATTCCAACTGTCTTCAGCCTGGCTTGCTTGAATCCAGTGGCAAAGTGAGCAAGGGACTCACGTCTGAGCATACCCTGCCACACTTATGGCGGACAAAAGGGGGTGGTGATGGACTGAGCATCTGAATCAATCAAACACTCACACCCAGTCAAAAGATCTGGGTTTAATCCATCACCGTTCTTTAGCCCACTATGCCACCCCAGTTCAGACATGGCTATTTGCAAATCAGTCTGACCCTGTGCCTCATGGGAACAGTCTAGCCCGAACTGCCAAGCCATGTCTTTCCTGGACCGGAAACAAGCTTCCGAGGATCGGTTTCTGGCATTCGGTGATGGATTAAACCCAGATCTTTTGACTGAGTGTGAGTGTTTGATTGATTCAGATGCTCCGTCCATCACCACCCTCTTTGTACCGCTTTTGGTCGCCATAAGTGTGGCGGGGTATGCTCAGACGTGAGTCCCTTGCTCACTTTGCCACTGGATTCAAGCAAGCCGGGCTGAAGACGGCTGGAATGCCAGAAACCGGTCCTCGGAAGCTTGTTTCCGGTCCAGGGAAGACATGGCTTGGCGGTTCGGGCTGGACTGTTCCCATGAGGCACAGGGTCAGACTGATTTGCATATAGCCATGTCTGAACTGGGGTGGCAGAGTGAGCTAAAGAACGGTGATGGATTAAACCCAGATCTTTTGACTGGGTGTGAGTGTTGGATTCAGATGCTCCGTCCATCACCACCCTCTTTTGTATAGCATTTTATTTGCAGGCAACATTTGATATAAAATACAACCATAAATAATTCAGCTAACTCCATTTTGTGGGACTTTGCGTTGCCATACAGCGAATAAATACATTTTCAAATATAACACATACCACTATTACATCTATTAGGATTTAGTCTGACACAAGCAACCTTTCCAACAAAACATGGGACAACTTTGCCACCATCAAAATTCATAGTCATTTTAAGCAATGGAACACACCTTTACAATACCTGTATGTAAATTGTCTGCTCTGATCATAATTTGACCTCAAGGCCATCCCTAAGCAGTTATATTCTAATAAGTAATCCTACTTTTCCTATAGGAAATTCACATTTGATCACAAGTATGTTAAACACAGTACACTCCCCTAAAAGCTCCATAAGGACTTACGCTGAGCTAAGCAACGCTACCACCTCCGTACCCTCTGTGCCAGCTTCAAGCCAATGCATTCCTATGGAGTTATAGACCAATAATTAAACATCCTTTCTCCCATAAAGATCAACTTTGCTCATCAATGTTCATATTGATCCTAACAAAGGGTGCTCCAGTCTATCCTACCTATATGTAAATTGCCTGAGCCAGCAAAATTTGGCACAACAGGTGGCACCAAACAGGTTGCTCTCGCCTCAATGCATTTCTTTCAATTTACATCCGAATACGTAATTTTGGTTCTCTTATTGGAAAAACATATTGGCTCAGAAATAAGTAATTTGTTTTTGAAACACACCACATCCCCTTCTAGGTCCATAAGAATTTAGCCAGAGCCAAGCAACGTTTCCACCAAAACATTGGCCAACTGTGCCACACACCAGCCAATACATTCCTATAGATCAATATGCGACTAAGAAACCATCCTCTCTCCCATGAAGATCAAATGGCTCCCCAATTTTCATATTGATCCTAATAAAGGAATCTTCCCTTATACACTTCTGATATGTAAATTGCCCAAGCAGAGCAAAATTTGTCACAACAGATGGCACCAAGCGGGATGACCTCACCTCAACGTGTTTCTATGCAGGTAAGTCGAAATAGGCAATTGCAGTAACATTATAGGAAAATCACATTGGCTCACACATGTGTATTTTGTTTTTCAAGCACACCACTTCTGCTTATAAGATCTATGAGGATTTAGCCTGAGCCAAGCAATATTTCCACCAAAACATGGATTGATTTGCGCTACTCCCACTGAGGGAGGGTGTCCCCAATTGGACTCCGTTAATTTTCAAAAATGTTCAACTCTTGTTGAATGTTTTTCAAAACCAATTTGATTCCTTCTTATTTCTTTTTCATTTCATTGTATCATCTTACTTCCTTCAGTAATAATGAGGTATGTTTTTTTGGACACATTATTGTTTTATCGTGCCCAATGCATTTCGTTTCCTGCCTTTCATCCTGGGCTTTTATCTGAAAACATAGAGGTGATATTCAGCATAGTACTGTTAAAATACATATAAACATGAGCAATTGTACAATGCATTTTGTTTATGAATATGGTGGATGTTGACAAACAATCATGCTGGTGTATTAGGAATATTGAAACAGTTGTACTGGGTCTGATTCAATACGGTAAGCGTGATTTACAGTCGCATGATGTAAGAGAACAACTTTTTTTTAAAGGAGGGTGCTAAAAAAATTTGTGAAAGCGGTGTAAATAGATCAGTGAATTATCATGATCCGTGACATTGTTTTAAACGAAAAAAAAGTGCTTGTGAGTTATTAAATACCCGTTTAATCACTAGACTGTGCGTGGAGTATGACAAACCTTACAAAACGTCTTCTGGACGACTAATCTTTTATCCAGTTAGTTGTTCTGAAAGAATCATAAAATAAGCGGGTAAACCAACAGAACTAGATGTGAAATCATGTCAAACTCTAAAGTGATTACCGTGGTCTCGTGGTGAGTAGCTAACCTTTGTTCAAAAAGTGACCTGTGGGATTCTCCTCCTATCGCGAAAGTCATGGTTTCGGTCTGCAACCCGGACAGTTTTGAATAACAAAGTCAACGTGTGAACCCATATACGTGGTTGAAACCCGGAGGTTTAAAGTCCTGAGATGACTTGAAGGTGTAAAAATAAAAGATGGACTGAACCGGTCATCTGTTATAATCTGACAGTCATATAATGGCATAAAGACTTCAAGATGTGTAGAACTGAAGAGCAGACTAAGTCAATCGAACGATCAGAACTTGTAATGAATGCGCGTCAATGAAAGAATGGAAATACATGCAGCGAAGTGTATTTACAATTAGGCGACCCTGAGAAATAGGGTCAAGAAATATAATATAAAAAAAAAAAGACACAAATTGAAAAGAGTGTGTAAATTCAGATGGTGTGATGCACAGTGAATATGGGTGTACATCGGTAATACAATTTCATAGACTTCCTTGAATTCAGTACAAATCACTTCTCCCTATAAACTTTCATGATGCATGTTGTATAATGGAAATGTTTTCATTGTGTTCTTGTACATTACTAAAGAATAACAGGTAAAGTCAATATATGTATAATCAATCTGTGATGGTAATAACAATTCTCATGGTGATTACATTTATATGAAACAACTTAAGTCGAGTCACTCATTGAGACCCTTCGGATTAACGGTATTGAGTTGATTTATCCATTCAACTTTTCTCTGTAGTAGACAACACCCAACATGCGAATAAGTAATTGTGGTTCCCTTATTGGAAAAACACATTGGCGCACAAATATATATTTTTTATTTTTCAAACATACTACATCCCTCTACAAGCTCAGTTTTCAACTGTGCCACTTTCAAGCCAATGCGTTCCTATGGAGTTTTAGACGAATAAGTAACCATCCCTTCTCCAGTGAAGATCAACTTGGTTCACCCATTTTTTTTTTTGTAAAACAATTTTTATTGCAGATTCCAATAGTCACATAACAGTGTATATACAATTTTGGTAGCGCGGGACCCTAGTATTCACAGTGTTATTAAGTAGTTTGTACACAGCCTTATAACCCGCATCCCGGAGGCCGGGTGGCGTCGATCTCAAGTAGTTCGTTCTCCTCATTCCTCAGTGTTGGCATTGCCAGTGGTCAACCGCCATCTGCTTTTAACTTTTTCGAACAAAACCCTCCCTTCCAGCATCCCAACAGTGTGCATTGCAATTCCTGATGTCGTTGGGGTGTTACACCTCCCCCCCCCCCCCTCACTCCCCTCCCCCCTCCCCTTCGGTGTTCCGTGGTGTCTGGCGCCTGCGTCCGGTAGCAGTGTATTGAAGTGTGTGGGCAAGCTATGAAGTGTAGAGTAAATCATGGAGTGTGTGTGCCCGTGGTAGGTGCTGGGATCGGCACCGCCGCCCCCTGGACCCCGGAGTCTACTATGTCCTCTTCTTCCTCACTCTCCACTGCATTGTCCCTGAGTGCTTGGACCAAGATTTCCCATGCCAGCGCCGTTTCCTGAGCTTTCTCATCTGACCCCCGACGTGCCAGTTGGTATCTGATTGTGCTTTCCGCTGCCGCCCATTTCTGAAACTCGGTCAGCCACTTCCGGTATGTCGGTGCCGCCTTTGACTTCCATCTCCTGGTAAGTTCCCTCTTTGCGATAAGTAATCCCATGTCTATGAATTTACTCGTCAGTTTAGTTGTGCGTGTGTGTGGAAACCAATGTAAGATCGTAGTCGCACTGTCATATTGTAGGTCCCTGTCTGTGACTTCGTTCAGAGTGTCGCCCACTTCCCTCCAGTAGTCCTGTAGGTGCGGACAGCTCCTCAGCATGTGCAGTAAGTCTGCGCCTAATAGCGCACATCTGGGGCACGCTGCATCCTCGGCACCAAAGTACCGTGAGATTTTCTGCGGGGTAAGGTAGGCCCTATGAAGTATGTAGAGGTGTATTAACTGGAAGCGGGCGTTTCTGGTGCCCTTCCTGGCCCTCTGAACCAGTTGAGCCCACGTCGTGTCCGGGATTTCCTTCTGCAGATCCATCTCCCATTGGGTTTTTAGACGCGTCAGGGGCTGTAAATTAGCCTCGAGTAGTCTAGAGTGCAGACATGTGACTGCCTTGATCGTCCCCACAGCCATCATCGTGTATTGGCATGCAGGCGATGTTGGAGGTTCAAGCAGCCCTTCCCCCCAGTGCGCCTGGATCACGCGCACCACGGCCGCATGCAAAAGATAATCACCCCTCGGAAGGTCGTACTGCTCCTGCAAGGCCTGGTAAGGCATGAGCACCCCATCAGAGTATAGGTCCCCCACCACTTGCAGGCCAGCCTCCTTCCAGCCCTGGAGGTTCGACCAGTCACCGCCGTGCGGAAACGCTGTCAACATACCTAGGGGAATCTCAGGCGCGTACGGATGACCAGGGCCCGTACGCCTCTGCATGCGATTCCAACAGAGCCTCAGCGTCCGCTCCTCCTGGGATAATCCTCGGAGTATGAGTTTCTGTTGCAAGGTAATATACGCCAGTACGTGGCGGGGGGTACCAGCATCCCTCTCCTGTTCCGGGCCCCGGTATACCCTTGCTACCTCCTGCGTGAAAAACTGTAGCTGGGCAGCTAAATAATAGAGTTCAAAATCCGGAACCGCGAGGCCGCCCTCGTTCTTCGGGCGGGTCAGGGTCGCCAAAGCTATCCTCCGCCGACCAGCACCCCACAGAAAGGACACCATCTGCGATTTCAGGCGGCGAAAGACGCTTCCCGGTATCCACACTGGGAGAGTCCTAAAGAAATATAACAAACGCGGTAGGGCTATCATTTTAAGCAGAGATACCCGACCTGTCACGGACAGCGGAAGAGTGGCCCAAAAGGCCATATTTCCTTGTAACGTACGGAGACAGCGGCCAACGTTGCCTTCCAGCAGGTCAGCGGGTTCATGGTAGACGTGTACCCCTAAATAAGGGAGGCAGTCCGGCTCCCAACGGAGCTTGGGGTGGGCCCAGGGACATCGCTCCGCTTTCCGGAGTGGGAAGAGGCATGTCTTTGCCCAATTCACTTTCAGGCCCGAGACCTCCCCGAATCGCGCCAAAAGGCGCTCCGCCCCCTCCACTGCCTCCCCTGCATTGTCCAGGAATAGCAGGAGGTCGTCTGCGTACAATGATATATAGTGGTGGGTCCCGCCATCCTCCAGCCCCTGGTAATAATCCCCTCTCCGGGCCAGCGCTGCCAACGGTTCCATCGCGAGGGCAAATAATAGGGGGGAGAGTGCACAACCCTGCCTAGTACCCTTATGCACTGCATAGGGATTCGATATCAGTGCTCCTATCCGCACCCTAGCTTCAACCGACGCATAGAGCACTTTCGTCCATCGCACATATCCCTCGCCTATACCAAAACTGTGCAGCACCTTATACAGGTAGCACCAATCCAGGCTGTCAAAGGCCTTTTCTATGTAGATCGCCATAACCATAGGGGCTCTGGCGAGCGGTGGGGGGTCCGCCACAAGCCTCAGCAACCTGCGGATATTGTGCGACGTGTTTCTGGTGGGTATAAAGCCCGACTGGTCCTTGTGGATCAGGTCCTGCATGTGGGTCACTAATCTGGCGGCTAGTATAGTACTCAGTATTTTATAGTCTGTCGTCAGCATCGACAAAGGTCGGTACGATGCCGAATCAGTGCCGTCCCTACGCGGTTTCAATAAGGGAACCATAATCGCCTCGCGCATCGAGCGGGGCAACTCCCCTTTCTCATACGCCTCGCGGTATACGAGCTGGAGGCGCGGTGCTAGGATATCTATATATTTACTATAAAATTCCACTGGTAGGCCATCTACACCCGGTGTCTTGTTGCGCGCCATTCTTTTTATGGCCCCTCTAATCTCCGCCAGTTCAATCGGGCCCCCGAGGGCTTCTGCCTGTTCTTGCTCGAGATGTGGCAGTTGGATCTCCGACAACAAGGCGTCAGTCATCTCGGCTCGGTCCACTAGGTCTCTCCCATACAGCCTTTCATAATATGTCGTGAAACAGCGCAATATGTCCGGCTGGGAGTTGGATGAAGTTCCATCCGCATTCACCATGGATAGTATCGGAGCAGAGCCCCTGCTGGGGTTAGCCAGCCAGGCCAGGAGTGTCCCAGTTTTGTCCCCCTCAGCAAGCGCCTTCGTCAGGTACGTTTTGTAATCAAAACTACGGAGGCGCTCCACTTCCGTAGCCACTGCCTCGCGCTGCGCATACCCTGTCCTGCAAATCAGGGCGGTTGGGTCTCAGTTTCTCTACCGCTCGCAGGGTTCGCTCAGCCTTGTCCAGGTCATCCACTAGCGTCCGCCGCGCACCCGCAAATTTTCCTATGCAGTACCCCTCACCACTACCTTTAGTGCGTCCCATTCCACGGCCCTGGATGAGGCAGTTCCCTCGTTCTCCGCAAAGTATTGGGAGATCCTCTCCTCCAGCGCTCCGCTGAACGGTGGGTCATCTAGCGTGTCTGGACGAAGCCGCCATGTCGGGACCGGTGAGACCTCGTCCATCCAGGCCAGCGTGAGGAGCAGGGGGTTGTGGTCCGATATCGTTCGTGCCAGGTATTCCGTCCGGGCAACCGACCGTAATACCGAGGGGGAACACAGGAACGCGTCTATGCGGACATGAAGGTCGTGTATGCCCGAGTAGAAGGAATAATCCCTCTCAGTCGGGTGCTGTGCGCGCCATGCGTCTGTCAGGTCCCACCGTCCCTGCCAAGTAGATCTGTGCTTCGCTAGTCTGTGTACCGGAGATGCCTGCAGTGGTGGATGCGATCTGTCCAAGGTGGTGTCCTCGATTGAGTTGAAGCCCCCCCCCCATCAGTACCGGCCCAGTTAAATAGGATGCCAACAGCCTGGATAGCCTGGTGAAGTATGAGGCCTGCTCTACGTTCAGTGCATAGGTACTACAAAGAACTATCTGGCGACCCCTGAGTAACCCCTCTACCGCCACATATCTCCCATCTGGGTCTACAGTGTGCCTAGTGACCTGGAAGGGAACCCCCGCCCGGATCCAAATCAGTGTCCCTCTGGCAAACGCCGAGTATGTGGTGTGAAACAGGTGACCTCTCCATCTCCGCTGTAAAGCAGTCCCCTCTTTTTTGGTTAAATGGGTCTCCTGCAAAAAGGCGATGTGTACCCCTCTACGAACTAGGTGGGAATGTATCTTATGCCTCCTCGTCATTGAATTCAGTCCCCGCACATTCCAGGACACACATTTCAGCAAACCCATACTAGCCATCGCCCCAACGTAGCCGCTGCAGTCCAACAACAGTTCGCATCCGGACACCAAACACCATCCCGCCCCTACCCATCCCCAACTCCCCCCCCCCGTCCCCCCACCCAAAACCCCACCTCGAGTCTCCCCAACTACTCCAGGCCCTCCCACCCCCAGAATAGGACCCAACTGCAAAGTAGTCACTCCCATCCAAACCTGTGAGCAAACGTGCCCACGAAACTGTTTAGTCCGTAGTAAACACCACGGAGGCCTTATGGGCCCTGTGGTACGTGAACTGGCTACTAACCCTTACCAAACCCATCCCCAAACCCCCCTGCCCAATAGTACTCAATGTGACCCATAAAAGAAAGTCTCACAGTGGTCTGTCCCAGTGTTCTTGGGGGCAACGCCTTCATAGTCATACCTCATCATCGTCGTGGACAGCTATCAGGGTCCGATGATCTCTCCCGAAGTTTGTGGCGTGACCCTCGGGCCCTTGGCGCTCTCCAACCCCGACAATTCAGTGTCCGAGCCCGTAGCCAGGGCCTCCGAGGCCGAGTCCCTTGACGATAGGGCTGGTGCCGGTCCCGACACCTCTTTCACCGCCTGTAGCGCCGCCTTCCGTTCTTCTTCTGTTTGCGAGGTCGTTGGTCTCCTGGGTCCCCTGCCACGGTTACGAAGCCGACGTGATCGCCTGATTGAGTGGCCCTGGCGCCCTTCCTCTGCTCGAAACCGGGCCCCATCCGTTCCCGCCTTGTAGGAGTCCCACCAAGTCCACGCCTCTGCTGAAGTTTCGAAAAACAACGCTTTCTCGTCTACAATCACTCGAAGTTTGGCTGGGAATAGCAGCGAATACTTCAGCCCCTCTGTACGTAGTTCCTTTTTGATAGAGAGGAAGGAGGCACGCTGTCTCTGGGTCTCAAATGTGTAGTCCGGGAATAATGTAACCCTACTGTTGTCCACTTGAAATGGGCCTGCATCCCTGGCCCGCTGTAGGAGCCAGTCTCTGTCTTTATAGTGGAGGAGTTTGATGACCACTGGGCGGGGTGGCAGGCCCTCACGCGGGGGTCGGGAAGGCACGCGGTGCGCCCGCTCCAAGGTGAAGAAGGGAGATAGGCCCTCCGGGGCAACCACAGTTTGTAGCCAGTTGGTCAGGTAACCCACCATGTCCGTGCCCTCCTTTTTTTCCGGAAGGCCCACCAAACGCACATTATTCCGCCGATTGCGGTTTTCAGCGTCCTCCGCCCTCCTTTACAGGGTCTGTATCCGCTCCATCGCGTCCGTGAGCCGTCCCTCCATCGACTTTTGGGCCGGTACAACATCCTTCAGGGCATCTTCTGCTTCCTTGACCCTGTCCGCCAGCTTCGCATGATCTGCTTGGAGAAGCCCCAGCCCCGTCGCCACCTGACCAATATCCTGGTGCAGAGCCTCCTTCGTGGCCGCAATGGCGTCCAGTATCCAGTCCTGCATCTGCTGTAGCTCCGTGGGAGGCCGTGCAGAGTCGTCCGGCGCTTCCGTGGATGGGCCCCCCTCTCCTTTGGGACCTTTAGGCTTCCCCATCGTTTACTCTCTGAGCTGGTCCGGGCCTCCAAAGCCGGTCGGGTAGAGGCGGTGGCCCCGGGAACAGGGCAGGCAGGTTCTGGCAGCCTGTCCCAACCCACAGGACTGGTGCGCCGGTACTCCCCGGCAGGTTCCGCCCGGAGCACGAGGCTGGGCCGCAGTGGTCTCAGGGGGGCTCCTTGGTTCACCCATGTTCATACCGATCCTGCTAAAGAGAGCACACATCTACACTACCTATATGTAAATTCCCTGACCCGAGCAAAATTTCTCACAACAGGTGGCACCAAACGGAGTGCCCTCTCCTCAATGTAGTTCATGCAGTTATATCTGAATAGGCAGAGGCAGTTCCCTTATAGGAAAATCCCATTGGCTCATAATTATGTATTTTGTTTTTCAAACACACCAATCCCCCTACAACCTGCATCAGGATTCAGCCTGAGCCAAACGACGTTGCCACCTGTGCCCACCATGTCACTTTCAAACCAATGTGTTCTTATGGAGTTATAGACGAATAAGTAACCATCCTTTCTCCCATGAAGATCAACATGGCTCACCAATTTTACTACTGATTTTAATAAAGAAAGCACCCTCTACACTACCTATATGTCAATTCCATGAGCCGAGCAAGACTTCTTACAACAGTTGCCAGGAAACGGGGTGCTCTCCCCTCAATGTATTCCTATGCAGTTTTGTCTGAATAGGCAATTGCAGTTACATTATAGGAAAATCACATTGGCTCACAAATGTGTATTTTGGTTGTCAAGCGCACCACTTTTGCCTATAAGTATTTAGCCTGAGCCACAAAAAATTTCTACCAAAACATTGGCCCACTGTGCCACCCATCTGCCAATATATTCCTATAGATCTATTTGCGAATAAGAAACCATCCTTTCTCCCATGAAAATCAACTTAACTCACCAATGTTCATATTGATCCTAATAAAGGAAGCTCCCCTCTACACTTCTGATATGTAAGTTGCCTGAGCCGAGGAAAATTTGTCACATGTGGCACCAAACTGACCCTCACCTCAATGCATTCCTATATATTTGCATGCAACTTAGTAATTGTGGTTCTCTTATAGGAAAACACATTGGCTCACAAATGTATTGTTTTTCAAACATTCCACATTCCCCTACAAGTAATGTTTCCACCTGTGCCACTTTCATACCAATACTTTCATATTGAGTTATAGATGAATTAGTAACCATACCTTCTCTTATGAAGATCAACTTAGCTTACCCATTTTCATACTTATCCTAATAAAGAGAGCACCCCTCTACACTACCTATATGTCAATTCCCTGAGCTGAGTAACATTTCTTACAACAGGTGGCACCAAACGGGGTTCCCTCACCTCAACCTGTTTCAATGCATCAATGTCTGAATAGGCCATTGCAGTTCCCTTATAGGAACATCACATTGGCTCACAAATATGTATTTTGTTTTTCATGCATACCACATCATCCTATAAGGTCCATACTGATTTAACAACAAACAAGGGCGGGAGAGGGTCTGATGGGCACATTTTTAAAGACCAATTCACTCCATACCCCTAACTATACCTTACTAACTACAAGAAGGGAACTGGTCTGTTTAATGTGATAGATAGACCAACAATATTAGAGCAACTGCAGTTCACCAATCATACATAACTCGCACAATCTCAGGCTTGAGTGTGGTTTCCATCAGCCCACCAATTTGGCGAAACTTCGTCATCTGGAAAACCACGAGAGCTGGATCACCTACAGCCAAAGATGGTACTTAGGCGTAGATACTGGGCCTCCTGCTCTCAAACCAGTCTCAGCCTTTTTATTTGTTCAAGGTACGTGAGGACTGATGGAGTGCAGTGCAAGTGAAAAGAACGTGTGTGTAATAAAAATGACTAAGAGGACAAAAAATATGTTTATTAGGAATTGTCCTAATGCCATATGTTAAAAACCGCCTGATAGTCTGGAATAATTGGAACTATCTATTGGCTATAAGTGGGGTCAATTGATTTAGCCTGAACTAAGCAACATTTCCACCAAAACATGGGACCACTGTCCCACCCACCAGCCAAAACATTCCTATGGAACTATAGGCGAATAAAAAAACAACCTTTCTTCCATGAAGATCAACTTGGCTCATCAGTTTTCATCTTCATCCTTGCAAAGGGAGCACCTGTCTACATTACCGATATGTGATTAGACTGAACTAATCAAAATTTGTCACAGCAAGTGGCACCAAACGGATCACCCTCACCTCAATGCATTCCTATATAGTTACATGCGAATAAGTAATTGTGGTTCTCTTATTGGAAAAACACATTGTCTCACAGACATTTATTTTGTTGTTCAAACACACCACACCCTCTATGACCTGCGTAATGATTTAGCCTGAGCCAAGTAAAGTTTCCTCCTGTGCCCACTGTGCCACTTTCAAGCTAAGGAGTTCCTACGGAGTTATAGACAAATAAATAACCATCCTTTCTCCCATGAAGATCAACTTTGCTCACCCATTTGCATACTGATGCATCCATCTACACTACCTACATGTAAATTCCCTGAGTCAAGCAAAGTTTCTCACAACGTGTGGCACCAAACAGGATGCCCTCACCTCAACACAATTATGTCTGAATAGGCAATTGCAGTTCCGTTATAGGAAAATCACATTGGCTCGCAAATGTGTTTTTTGTCTTTCAAGCACACCACATCCCTCTGTAAGATCCATAAGTATTTAGCCTGAGCCAAGTAACATTTCCATCAAAACATGGGTCCACTGTGCCACCCAAGAGCCAATACATTACTATAGAGGTAATGCGAATAAGAAACCATCCTTCCTCCCATGAAGATCAACTGGGCTCACCAATTTTCATACTGATCCTAATAAAGAGCGCAATCTTCTATGCTACCTGCATGTAAATTGCCTAAGCTGAGCAAAAATTGTCACAACAGGTGGAACCAAATGGGGTGCCCTCACCTCAATGTATTATGTCTGAATAGGTAATTGCATTTCCCCTATAGGAAAATCCCATTGCTTACAAATATATATTTTGTTTTTCTAATACACTACACCCCCCTATACGATCCATAAGGATTTAGCCCAAGCCAAGCAACATTTCCACCTGTACCTATCGTGCCACCCTCAAGCCAATGCATTATTATAGAATTAGAGACAAATAAGTAACTATCCTTTTTCCATGAAGATGAACTTCACTCACAAATATTTGTATTGATCTTAATAAATGGAACATTGCAAATTGTTCCCTCTCACTTTAATGCATTGGTATACAGTTATGACCAAACGACTAAAAATGGATTGCACCTTGGCATTTAATTTGTCTTGTCGTCTGTCAATAAGGTACGTGCAAGGGTGAAATAAGGAAAAAGTCTTTATCCAAAAGTAGCAGGACATAGTGTCAAAACATAACAAATTGTTGAAAGAGCTTGTGTGTTAGAAACCTGAAAATAAACTTGACAGTCAGTGCTAATGCTCAAGCTCCATGCTGGAGATGTTTGTATACTGGGAGGCTCATGTTCTTATAAAAAAGCCTTGGATACATTCTAGGCAAGAGGATGTTGATTGGAAATTGTTTCTCTCTGGTTTGCTATATCCATGAAATTAATACACTCCATGAAAGTTTGTCTAGAGGTCATATGCAAAGTATACTTCTGTTGCAGACTCCCACACAGTTAAGATGCAGCAACTGCCTTCTAGACTAATAACTTTACTGTCCTAGAGACAACATACAGTCCAATATGTAGTCAGACAGCTACTGCCTGCACTTTGTATACAAATAGTCTAAGCTCCATTATCACTCTCACCTTCTACACTGCATCATAGTAAAATATGGACCACAACACCTTCATTACAATGTATTTTAAATCCAAGGATTCACTTACCCAGGTTATACAGATATTGATTATACACATGATCTTATTGATGCGAGTTATGCTTACTGATGCTGCATTCATAGGGATTTTGAGGAATTTGTAGATGCTGTCCAAATGACCAATGGATGAAATAATACTTGAAATTTGTCATTTGATTTGTTTGCTATCTGTTGAATTGATGTGGTTAGTTTTTTTTTCTTCAAATAAATGTGGCAATTTTATTTCAGATTTGGAAATTTGAAAGAAATGAAACATGACGGTCATTAAACCATCGTGCTGTGAAACAATAAGAAGGTTAAGGAAACCCAAGATCACATTTTAGTGGACAAATGTTTAAAACTTCAGTCAATTTTGGGTAAATAGATTGACGTGACGGATACCATTATCAAAAATGTACAAGTTGTATAATTAACAAGTACATTTTTCAAATAATGGGTCTGGTCCAAAAATACAATCTCAAATTCCTGTCTAGTTTTTAAGCAGAAGAAAATCACCCCATATTTTGAAAAAGCTAAACAAAAATCACCTATTCCTCTGAACACTCTGTTCTACCTGAATCACAATACAAATCAGAACAGTGGATATCTTACTAAACTAAGAATTCACCTCTTCACTACTCTTGTTTTTAGGTCTCGCTGAATTGATGCGTTAGCATTGTTCGGCGAGATTATAGTAGGCTTCCGAAAAGTCTCCCCAAACTGCGGATTCGGTACAGTTCATGTGAGACAGACCCGTGCACATCAAACACCATCGGCCTCGGCATCAGACTTCAAAGGAATGTGCTCCCCCGCCCCCGCTTCAGACTTCAAAGGAATGCGCTCCCCCGCCACAGCAATGCCGAGAGCTTGTTTCTTTATTGTTCTCACTTGAGGCCTTGTTCTGGCAAGTTTAAAACGTCATTAAGAAAATACAATACATTTACTCCATTTGCGTCCAGTCCATGTTAAACACACAATTTTATTTTACTAATTAAACGTTCTCCGCAGCCATATGCAAATCTGTATTGGTCCTGCTTCAGTATGAACAGCATAACAAGAATGGTCAGGCCATGCCCCGCCCTGAACTAGAAAACACCCATGGAAGGCTGATTTCACCCTCACTAGATACCAAGTGACCTCACTCTTCCGCCCTCACTCCACCACTCTACCACTCTACCCCATCACGCCATCACTCTACCACTCTACCGCCCTCATGCTATTGCCCTCACTCTACCGCCCTCACTACCACTCTACTGCCCTCACTCTTCCGCCCTCACTCTACCGCCCTCACTCTACCGCCCTCACTCTACCGCCCTCACTCTACCACTCTACCGCCCTCACTCTACCACTCTACCGCCTCACTCTACCACTCTACCGCCCTCACTCTACCACCCTCACTCTACCGCCCTCACTCTACCACTCTACCGGCTCACTCTACCACTCTCACTATACCACTCTATTGCCCTCACTCTACCAGAATGTCTAATTTACGCTCTTTTTTCTGCACACTCGTGTCCTTTTGTTTGTTCTCTCTAGCATCACCCTCATCACACTCTCCTAACGAGTCTTCCTTCTCCCGCATGTGACCCTACTTACACCCTCTCGGATCCATCTTCATTCTTTTCTGCTTTTCCCTGTTTCCCCCACACACTCCACTCCTTTATGTCTCATTTCTGGCCTCTTTCCTACTTAACTTTTCATCCTTTCTCCTTTGATCCCATTTCCAACTTCTCACAACCCCTTCAAGCACTGTTATCTTAACATTTGTGTTTCTCTGTCTTATGATGTCTGCCCTGCCACCATTTACTTCGGACCCTCACACCTCCTCACCCGCACACCCTCACCCTCACACACCCTCACTCACCCTCACACCCTCACACATCCTCACCCTCACACACCCTCACTCACCCTCACCCTCTCACACACCCTCTCACCCTCTCAACCTCACAACCCCTCACCCTCACACCCCCTTACCCTTACATCCCCTCACCCTTACATCCCTTCACCCTCCCTCACACCCCCACACACCCTCTCACACCCTTTCACCCGCCCACACCCTTTCACCCTCACACACCCTTTCACCCTCACACACCCTTTCACCCTCACACACCCTTTCACCCTCTCACACCCCTCACCCTCACACCCCCTCTCACCAACCCTCACTCTCACACCCCATCACTCTCACACCCCATCACTCTCACACACCCTCACCCTCTCCACCCTCACACACCCTCACCCTCACTTACTCTCTCACACACACTCACCCACCCTTTCACCCTCACACCCACTCACCCTCACACCCCCTCACCCTCACACACCCTCACTTACCCTCTCACCTTCACACATGCTCTCACCCACCCTCTCACCCACACACACCCTGTCACCCTCACACCCACTCACCCTCACATCCCCACACCCTCACATCCCCTCACCCTCCCTCACACCCACTCACCCTCACACCCCCTCACCCTCATGCACACTCTCACTCACCCTCGAACACCCTTTCACCCTCACACACCCTTTCACCCTCACACACCCTCTCACCCACCCGCATACCCCTCACCCTCAGACACCCCCTCACCCTCAGACACCCTCTCACCCTCAGACACCCCCTCACCCTCACCCCCCTCACACCCCCTCACTCTCACACCCCCTCTCACACTCCCTCACCCTCACACACCCTCTCACCCTAACACACCCTCTCACGCTCACTCACCCTCACACATCCTCACCCTCACACCCCCTCACACACCCTCTCACCATCAAACACCCTCGCCCTCATACCCCCTCACCCCTGTCACCCTCACCCCATCTCCCTCACACCCCTCACCCTCACACCCCCCTCACCCTCACTCACCCTCACACCCCCTCACCCTCACAGCCCCTCACCCTCACACCCCCTCAACCATCCTCACTCACCCTCACAACCCTCTCACCCTCACACACCCTCACTCACACACCCTCACCCTCACACCCGCTCACTCTCACACACCCTCTCACCCACCCTCACCCTCTCACCCACCCTCACCCTCACACCCCCTCACCCACCCTCACACCCCCTCACCCACCCTCACCCTCTCACACCCTCACCCTCACACCCCCTCACCTTCTCACTCACTCACCCTCCCACACCCTCACCAGCATAGCATAACAAAACATAGCATAGCATAACAAAACATAGTATGGCATAACAAAAAAAGCATAGGATAGCAAAACATAGCATAGGATAACAAAACATAGCATATCCAAACACAACATAGCATAGTATAACAAAACACAACAAAACATAGCATAACAAAACATAGCAGAATAAAACATAGCATGACATAACAAAACATAGCAGAACATAACAAAACAAAGCATAGCATAACAAAACCTAGCAAAACACAACACATAGCATTGCATAACAAAACACAACAAAACATAGCATACATAGCAAAACATTGCATAGCAAAGCAGCATAGCATAACAAAACAGCATAGCATAACAAAATACAACATAGCATAGCATAACAAAACAAAGCTTAGCATAACAAAACAGCATAATAAATAGCATAACAAAACATAGCATAACAAAACATAGCATAGCAAAACAGCATAGCATAATAAAAAAAACATAGCATAACAAAATATAGCATAGCATAACAAAGCATAGCATAGCAAAACATAGCATAACAAAACATAGCATAGCATAACAAAGCATAGGATAGAAAAACTAAACATAGCATAACAAAAGAAAGCATTGGATAGCAAAACAAAAACATAGCATAACAAAACATAGCAATACATAGCAACACATAGCGTAACAAAACATAGCAAACCACAACAAAACATAGCATAGCTTAACAAAACACAACAAAGCACAGCAAAACAAAACATATAATAGCATAGCAAAACATAGCATACCAAACACAACAAAGCATAGCAAATCAAAGCATAGCATAATAAAACACAACAAAACATAGCATAGCGTAACAAAACATAGCATAGCATAACAAAGCATAGCATAGCAAAACATAGCATAGCATAACAAAACACAGCATCGCATAGCATAACAAAACACAGCATCGCATAGCATAACAAATCAAAGCATAGGATAGCAAAACATAGCATAACAAAACATAACATAGGATAGCAAAACAAAACATAGCATAGCTCTCTTAACGAGTCTTCCTTCTCCTGCATGTGACCCTACTTGCACCCTCTCGGATCCATCTTCTTTCTTTTCTGCTTTTCCCTGTTTCCCTCACACACTCCACTCCTTTATGTCTCATTTCTGGCCTCTTTCCTACTTAACTTTTCATCCTTTCTCCTTTAATCCCATTTCCAACTTCTCACAACCCCTTCGAGCACTGTTATCTTAACATCTGTGTTTCTCTCTGTCTTATGATGTATGTATGTATGTATGTATGTATTGGAATTTATATAGCGCACTACTTACCCGTAGGGTCCCAAGGCGCTTCGACCGCTGCGAAACCCTTCCTGGCTTCCCTGAGAGATGGTCCCTTAATGGGTATCTCCAGGGTGAGACCAGGCATCCCCGGCAGTCTATTGGGGCCGTTAGTGAAGATGAGGCAACCTAATGCCCAGAGTTGCCGAGTGTGATCGCTGATCAGAGTGGGCACCGAGGCGAGAGAATTATCGAGTCCGCTGACCCTGGTCCAGAAACCTGCCGCGCCGGGAATCGAACCCTGGTCCCGGGCCGTGTTCTGCTCTCGGGTCTGCCGCCTCTAACCAGTGAGCCACACTACTTCACTGCCCTGCCACCATTTACTTCGGACCTCCTCACCCACACGCCCTCACCCTCACAGACCCTCACTCACCCTCACACATCCTCAACCTCACACACCCTCACCCCCTCATCCTCACAACCCTCTCACCCTCATCCTCACATCCCCTCACCCTCCCTCACACACACCCTCACCCTTTCACCCACCCTCACACACCCTTTCACCCTCACACACCCTTTCACCCTCACACAACCCCTCACCCTCTCACACCCCCTCTCACACACCCCTCACCTTTACACACCTCCTTACCTTCACACACCCCATCACTCTCACACCCCATCACTCTCACACCCCCTCACCCTCACATACCCTCACTTACCCTCACCCTCACCACGCTCTCACCCACCCTCTCACCCACCTTATCACCCTCACACCCACTCACCCTCACATCCCCTCACCCTCCCTCACGCCCCTCACCCTCACACCCCCTCACCCTCACACACAGCCTCACTCTCACTCACCCTCGCACACCCTCTCATCCTCCCACAACCTTTCACCCTCACACAACCTCTCACCCACCCGCACACCTTCTCACCCTCAGACACCCCCTCACCCTCAGACACCCCCTCACCCTCAGCCACCCCCTCACCCTCCGACACCCCCTCACCCTCCGACACCCCCTCGCCCCCTCTCACCCTCTCACCCTCACACCCCCTCTCACCCTCACCCACTCACTCTCACACCCCCTCACTCTCACACGCCCTCACCCTCACACTCCCTCACCCACCTTCACACACCCTCACCCTCACACACCCTCACTCACCCTCACACCCCCTCACACACACACCCTTACCCTCACACTCCCTCACCCTCACACTCCCTCACCCTCACACACCCTCACCCTCACACACCCCCTCACACACCCTCTCACCATCACACACCCTCACCCTCACACCCCCTCACCCTCACACACCCTCACCCCTGTCACCCTCACCCCGTCACCCTCACACACCCTCACCCTCACACACCCTCACCCTCACAACCCTACACCCTCACAACCCCACACCCTCCCCCTCACACCCCTCCCCCTCACACCCCTCACCCTCACACACACCCTTAACCACCCTCAGTCACCCTCACACCCCCTCACTCACCCTGACACCCCCTCACCCTCACAGCCCCGCACACCCCCTCACACATCCTCACTCACCCTCACACACCCTCACCCTCCCTCCCACAACCCTCTCACCCTCACACCCCCTCACCCACCCTTACACCCCCTCACTCTCACACACCCTCTCACACACCCTCACACCCCCTCACCCTCACACACCCTCACCTTCACACACCCCTCACCCCCTCACACCCCCTCACTCTCACACCCCCTCACTCTCACACCCCCTCACCCGCACACACCCTCCCTCACCCTCACCCTCACACAACCTCTCCTCACACACCCTCTCACCCTCGCACACCCTCACACCCTCTCACCCTTCACACCCTCTCACCCCTCACACCCCTCACCCTCACACACCCTTACCCTCACACACCCTTACCCTCACACACCCTTACCCTCACACACCCTCACCCTCTCACCATCACACACCCTCCCTCTCACACCCTCGCCCTCACACCCCCTCACCCCTTTCACCCTCACCCCGTCACCCTCACACCCTCTCACCCTCACAACCCTACACCCTCACAACCCCACACCCTCCCCCTCACACCCCCTTACCCTCACACCCCCTCACCCACCGTCACTCACTCTCACACCCCCTCATTCACCCTCACACCCCTCACCCTCACAGCCCCTCACACACCCTCACACATCCTCACTCACCCTCACACACCCTCACCCTCCCTCCCACACCCTCACCCTCCCTCCCACAACCCTCTCACCCTCACACACCCTCACTCACCCTCACACACCCTCACACCCCCTCACTCTCACACACCCTCTCACCCACCCTCACACCCCCTCACCCTCACACCCCCTCACTCTCTCACCCTCACACCCTGTCACCCTGTCACCCTCACACCCCCTCACCCTCTCACCCTCACTCACCCTCACCTTCTCACTCACCCTCACACACCTTCACCAGCATAGCATAACAAAACATAGCATAGCATAACAAAACACAGCTTAACAAAAAAAACATATGATACCAAAACATAGCATAACAAAACAAAGCATAGGATAGCAAAACAAAACATAGCATAACATAACAAAACAAAGCATAGCATAACAAAACAGAGCAAAACACATAGCATGGCATAACAAAACACAACAAAACATAGCATACATAACAAAACATAGCATAGCAAAACAGCATAGCATAACAAAACACGACAACACAGCATGGCATAACAAAACACAACATAGCATAGGATAACAAAAAAAGCTTAGCATAACAAAACATAGCATAACATAGCAAAGCATAACAAAACATAGCATAACAAATATAGCATAACAAAACATAGCATAATAAAACAAAACATAGCATAACAAAACAAAACATAGCATAACAAAGCAAAACATAGCATAGCATAACAAAACATAGCATAGCATAACAAAGCATAGGATAGAAATGCTAAACAGCATAACAAAACAAAGCATAGGATAGCAAAACAAAAACATAGCATAGCATAACAAAACATAGCATAACATAACAACACATAGCAAACAACAAAAAAATAGCATAGCTTAACAAAACACAGCAAAGCATAGCAAAACAAAACATATAATAGCATAGCAAAACATAGCATACCAAACACAACAAAGCATAGCAAAACAAGGCATAGCATAATAAAACACAACAAAACGTAGCATAGCGTAACAAAACATAGCATAACAAAGCATAGCATAGCAAAACATAGCATAGCATAACAAAACATAGCATAGCATAACAAAACAGCATCGCATAGCATAACAAATCAAAGCATAGGATAGCAAAACATAGCATAACAAAACAAAACAGGATAGCAAAACAAAACATAGCATAGCATACAGCATCACTCAGCACCACCACAGCATCACTCAGGGGCACCACAACATCACAATGCGCTACCACAGCATCACTGAATGCCACAGCATCACTCGTTCGCCATCACAACATCACTCAGCGCCACCACAGCATCAATCTGTACAACCATTCAACAACACCTGGTTCAAATAAGTTCTCTCAATGTTTGAAGCTTTATTACAAATGTAACAAAAAGATATTAATATTTAACTTCTGTTCTTAGATTTTCGTGACAATAAAATACACTGAACATAATCTTTGCAAAAGTTATTTGCAAAACTTTAAGCTATTGCCATTATAAATTACAATAACTTATATTTAAGTATTAATTATTAAAAAAACACAACCACACACACACAACCACACACATCTATCTATTGCCCTCACTCTATCTACCTAACTATCGCCCTCACTCTATCTATCTATCGCCCTCACTCTATCTATCGCCCTCACTCTATCTATCGCCCCCACTCTATTGCCCTCACGCTATCTATCTATTGCCCTCACGCTATCTATCTATCGCCCTCACTCTATCGCCCTCAATCTATCGCCCTCACTCTATCTATCGCCCTCACTCTATCTATCGCCCTCACTCTATCTATCGCCCTCACTCTATCTATCGCCCCCACTCTATCGCCCTCACGCTATCTATCTATTGCCCTCACGCTATCTATCTATCGCCCTCACTCTATCTATCTATCGCCCTCACTCTATCTATCTATTGCCCTCACTCTATCTATCGCACCACCACAGCATCACTCAGGGGCACCACAGCATCACTATGCGCTACCACAGCATCACTGAACGCCACAGCATCACTCTTCCCCACCACAACATCACTCAGCGTCACCACAGTATCAATCTGTGCAACCATTCAACAACACCTGGTCCAAATATGTTCACTCAATGTTTCAAGCTTTATTACAAATGTAACAAAAAGATGTTAATATTTCACTTCTGTTCTTGGATTTTCGTCACAATAAAATACACTGGACATAATCTTCACAAAAGTTATTTGCAAAACTTTAAGCTATTGCCATTATAAATGACAATAACTTTTATTTAAGTATTAATTATTAAAAAATATTAAAAGCCATTGTTTTTGTAATATCAATGCATGTAAGTCACGTAAATGCAACACATATTGCATTACAAATGCTATAGGTGTCACATTTGCTAAAGTTATAACTATTGGCATTGTAAATGACAAAGCTATTAATTTCGCTATTTTCAAAAACAAAACATAAATCAAAAATTTGTCATTTACAATACCAATAGCTCAAACTTTCCTAATGCGAGACCTATTGCATTGCAAATGCTTGGTTTTTTTTGTTTACATTTCTTTTATTGAGAGTTTTTCCTTTTCACAGTACAACGTTATACATTTATATTAATGCATTACGACAGGAGTATACAGGTTGTCAGTCCATATCAATGTATTGCAGCTCATACAATCTATCTTATAACACCTAGCTCTAGCAACAGATAACATAATAACATGGATAGTTCATCTCCAGTTGACCAGCATTTATGATAGTGGGCTGAACGATGTCCAGTGTCTGTATGTGTGGGTTTCCGCTAGAGTGCAAAGGGAGAAGTAGTCCCACACTCTATCCCTGTACATCTCTGTAGCAAAAGCCCCTGCTTGAGTTCCCAGTACTTATGAACCAATGCTTAAGGTGTTGGGAGGGAGTAAACGTAGAACAGTTAACTAAGGAAGAGGGGAATGGAAGGGGGTCAAGGGGCCCGCGCGCTGTACTGAGGTAATCATCTAACACCTAGTAGGCTGCATTTCGTTTATGTAGTATCTATGGCATCAGTTGATCAGGGGATGTGTCGTCGTAGGGGGTGCTACCTCCCCATCACGATTCATGGTTCTATTCTGGGGGAATCTTGGTATACGGTCATCCTCCTCCTCCCACAGTTATGATGTGCCGGCATTTTCTTGCGCCATCGGGATCAGGGGTGGAGATTGAGATTGTGTAGCTCCGGGGGAACCATCTAGCATTGTTTATTGTGTGAATTGGAACACGAGTTGTGCCCATTCCATGGAGATGGGGTGTTTACGAACCCCCTTCACTTCCTCATCTCGTATTGTTTCTTCTTCCGCCGCCCCCATTTTTTAACGGCGCCTAGCCAGGCTGCTTCCAGGGGCCCTGACGGTGCCCTCCAATGTATGGCTATGCCCCCTTTTGCCAGGAGTAAGACCAGGGACGCAAATCTGCACTGCACCTTTTCTGTCTTCCGCCTGCGGAAGACCCCCAGGGCACATGCCTCCCATGTGTCCACATTCGTGAGGTGGACCGTCGCCCCAGCACCCGATGGACCCTACCTCAAAAAGATTGGATTATGGGACAATCCCAAAACATGTGTTTGAAGTTCGCCTCAGGTGTTTGGCATTTGGGGCAGGCGAAATGTGTATCCAGGTAAAATCGATGAAGCTGACGCGGCATTAAGTATGCACAGTGGAGAATGTTGAATTGAATGTTTTTGAATTGTGCGTTTCTTGAGACCTTTTTGGGGTATTCTAAAGCCTTTTTCCACTCTTTGTCATTGAGCACTCGTCCTATGTCATCCTCCCATTTCTGATGCAGGGCTTGTAAAGGGGTCGTGATCAGTTCCCTTATCGCCTTGTAATTCCACTTGACCAAGTGCCTGGCCACTCATACACGCAGGATTGTATGCAAAACCGTGTGTCTGTGATTTTCCCTCCGTGAGGTCCCAACATTGATGGGCACTGTCTACTAATCGCCTATGTACCAGGAATTGTCTCAGAGGGAGATCGTAGCTGTCCATCATTTGGACATATGTTTTCAGTTGCCCATCTTCAAACAGGGCTTTCACCTCCGTCACCTCGCGTTCCGTCTATAACCGGAGGGCTCCTGAGCTATAATAGTTCTCCCGCATCGGGAATCCTACTAACGTGAGCAGCGGGGAATACAGGGGCTGTCCCTTTGACATTCGGTGTACACGCATCATACATTTGCGGGCTATCAATACCTGGAGGGGGTGCGTACGTGACTGCTTGGTTCCTGGCATCAACAGTCTCCGGATGGCCGGGAGTGGCATCCGACCCTCATTAGTGTATGTTTCCTCCACGTGCAGTTCTGCTGTCCAATGGGACAACCATTGAAGTGATGCTGCCAAGAAATAGGCCTCAAAAGGAGGGGGCCCCCTTGTGCGGGGGGCAAGTAGAGAGTTTGCAAGGCCACTCTGAGAAGACTTGGGCTCCTGTGAAGAATGTGTTTGCGTCGTAATGGGACTGGCGAACACAATGGGACCGTGAATAAGAAGACGAGTTTAAGATAAGGTTCCTGAGTTACCTTGGTGGCGAGATATACAGATTAACACAGGCTGTGTTCAATGGAAGAATTTTCACTCGTATGTATGTATGTATGTATTGGTAATCTTTTATAGCGCGTGTCTGTCACCCCACGGGTATCCTGGCGCTTTGACTGAAGGATCCTGCTGCGCACCCTACTGATTTAGGAACTAGGAAGATGCAGTCCTATGAAAGAGATGTGTTTTTAAATTTTTCTTGAAAGAGACAAGGTCATTCATACTTCTCAATCCTAGCGGAAGAGTGTTCCATAGCCTGGCTGCCGTAAAGCTGAAAGATCGGCCACCCAGCCGTGATCTCAGAACTTTAAGCACCACAGCAAGGTGGGCGGAAGCCGAACGAAGGGATCTGGACGGAGTGTACCAATGAAACATGTTCTGAAGTGGTACTGGGCCTTGTCCGTGGAGGGCCCTGAATACAATACATAGAGATTTAAAATCGATCCGTTGAAGGATCGGTAACCAATGAAGGTCTCTTAATGCCTGGGATGAGGAGTCGTGGCGGCGGCGAGCAAGCGCTAATTTGGCTGCAAGATTTTGCACCCGTTGCAGTTTTCCTATCAAGGTAGCTGGTGCTCCAAGAAATAGAGCATTGCAGTAGTCCAGGCGGCTTACGATGATACTCCTCACCACCTCTGGCCTACTGTCCATGGGAAGCATCGGGAGGACCTTTCTCAACATACGAAGCAATCCCATGCAAGTACTCACTGTTTTATTGACGGCTGCATCCAGTTGGAGATTGGACCCAACATCACTCCCAAGTTACGGACCGAGGTGGTAGACGCAGTCGTGCTTTGGAAGGAGGGTGGCCAGAGATCCGGCGGAAGAGGTCTAGGGACGCGGTCAGTGGTGCAGTGTAAGACTTCTGTCTTAGAGCTGTTAAACTGCAGCGAATTCTGATTCAGCCAGTCCGCAGTTGCGAGCATACAGCGGTGGAAGGTGTCAAGTGTCACTGCTTCCTTGCCCTCAAGTGAGAAGACAAGTTGAGTGTCGTCTGCGTAATTCGTCAACGCTATGCCAAAAGATCTGATCTGCGCAACTAGGGGCAGCAGGTACAGGTTGAAGAGGATAGGGCTGATGGCCGACCCTTGTGGAACACCTTGCGCCACTCTTTTGATGTTGGATTTAAACGGTGGCAATGCCACTACCTGGTGACGGTTTCCAAGGTAAGATGTCAGCCACTGTAGGGCAAGGCCAGTTACCCCTACTTCCTCTAATCTGTTAATCAGAATTGCGTGACTGACAGTGTCGAAAGCGGCCGACATATCGAGCAGCACTAAAAAGGCTGCTCTTCCATGGTCGGCTCGCGTCCTGAGGTCGTCAAGTACAGTCACCAGGGCTGATTCCGTCCCATGGGCCGGTCTAAACCCGAATTGGACTTCATCCAGACAGGACCCAGACTCCAGGTGTTTAGACAGATGTTTTGTGACCCACTTTTCCAGAATCTTTATTGGAAACGGGAGCAGGGAGATGGGTCGATAGTTTGCAGGATTAGCCGGGTCCAAGGTGGGCTTTTTAAGTAGAGGGGATACCACGGCAAGTTTCCAGCAGTCTGGTACCCGTGCTGAAACCAGAGACTGATCACAAATGGCAAACAGTGGAGGGAAGAGTTCTTCCCGGAAGAGCTTCCAATGTTTATACGGTAGTGGGTCTAAAGGTGATCCCGACGACACACTGTTGGCCAGGGAGCAGAATTCCTCAAAAGTTGGAGAAGGGAAGCAGTCCAACCTGGCAGTGCTGGAGGTGAAGTCTATGGTAGACCCGGAGTGCGTTTCCGTACGACTCTGAGGATTGCCGCCAGGTGTTACGCCAAGATTATTCAGAATGGCTGCGATTTTATCCTCAAAGGCCTGTGCCAGTGAGTCGCACAGAGACTGAGATGCGGTGATGGTATTAATCGCACTAGCAGGGCATGACAGATCCTTCACGATCTTAAATAAGGTCTGTGATTTATTAACTGCCGCCCGCAGAGACTCTTCCAAAAACCTGGCCTTCGCACATTTAATCTGTGCTTTATAGATGGACAGGGCCTGTTTGTAAAGGTCCCGATCTGAGTCCAGGTATTTCTTTCTCCATGTGCGCTCAGCCCGCTTGCATTGGAGTGGGGCACCTTGAGTGATTCGAACCCATAACTGATTTATACCATAGCTGGAATTGGGCTGGAAATTAATGATAGTATGTTGTGGTAAATCGTTATGATTATTTGATGTCCATTGTCCTGATGAGGCCTAAAACTGCTTGACAGGCCGAAACGCGTCGACAGTTATCACCAGTTTCGACACCCTTTTGATTAGGAAATTGCATGGATATAATCCCTAGGAGTACAATTTAATTTGAAGCCATAAAGACATTGATTATTGCTTCCCATGCTCCTTGGATTGTTTGGTGTTCGAAAAAGAATTAAGGCCGTAAAAGACATTGCCAATATTTTCCTTGTATACAACTAATTGGGCTTCTCATATATAACTCATGAATTTAGGGTTAACAAAAAGAAAATTTGATTGTGTTGATTGTTTTCTCACAAGATGAAATATTGTGTGAATAGTTGATTCGTACATATGATGAAAAATGTAAAAGTCTTTTTCAAAGAAAGTTATTAATCATAATTTTTTGCTTGTGTCATTTATTCTAGTTTGTGTTAATAGCCACTAGATGAACGTATTAATATTAGCATAGATTGGTTCTATATAATTCAGAGTGTTCTGAGATAGATAATTTCTAGTATCTGTCTCTGTTAAAAAGTCTTTTGTAAGTAAAATACCTTTGGCATCACTTGTCTATAGTTAATTGCCTCCCCATATCAAAGCTGTTAGCAGTGCTTCTAATTCTCGAAAGAAGGAACGAGGTGGTATCACCGGGAGATTAGCGAAGGAGTACAGCAGCCTGGGAACCATAATCATCTTCGTAAGGGCCACACGTCCTATGGGGGCCAAGAGTAAGGTCTTCCAAAAGGACACTGCAGTTCGCAGCCCAGCTAATGTTTTGCGATGGTTCCCCCTCATACAGGTTCTTAGGTGTATGGTACAATCTCACCCCCAGATATCGAGGTGCCGCTGTGCTCCACCCTAATGCTTGGGGTCCTCTCATTATTTGCGAGGGAGCTAGATGAAAGCTAAGGGGAAAGACAGTTGATTTTTCCCAATTGACTTTAAGTCCAGAGACCTCTGTAAAGCTTTGCAATATTGCCCAGATCGGCGTTAGGTCACTTGTGATATCTCTAACATAGATCAGGAGATCATCAGCGTATAACGATACACTATGCACCGTGTCTGCAATTGGAATGCCCCAGACCTCCCCCCCCCCCCTGTCGCAACCGAATGGCTAAGGGTTCCACTGTCAGTGCGAAGAGGAGGGGGGGCAGGGGGCATCCCTGCCTCGTCCCTCGATCCACCCGAAATGGAGTCGAGAAGTACTTTCCCACTCTCACCCTGGTGGTGAGGCCCCTGTAGAGGAGTTGCTTGTACGCCAATAGGTTCAGGCCAGCGTGCACCTTACGGAAAACCGCGAAGAGATTGGGCCATAGTAATGTATCAAAGGCCTTTTCGAGGTCCAATATAAGGCATGCAGCTTGTGGGAAGTCTTCCCTTGCCCTATCCTGTATATGGAAGAATCAACATATATTCTGCAACACACTACGCCGAGGGAGAAATCCATTCTGGTTTGGGTGAATCAGTTGAGGGAGAACCTGAGTGTATCAATCTGCAAGTATCTTCCCCAGAATTTCACAATCCGCGTTGAGTAACGTTATGGGTCTGTACAAGGCCGGGAGAGTGGGATCCCTGTGTGGTTTGAGAAAGGTTACCAGGGTGGATTTCCTGAGCGAACCAGGGAGCTCGCCCCTCTGTAGCACGTCTTCATACATGGTGACGAGTTGGGGAGTCAGCTGACCCGAGAAAGTGGTATAGTATTCGAGGGGAAAGCCGTCCATTCCCAGCGCCTTTCATCGTGCCAGGGCCGGATCGCGTGGGTGACGTCTGGGGATTTTATCTTTGCCTCCAACGCCTTTCCTTCCGCTGGCGGAATTTCGGGCAGGGGCAGGGAGAGGAAATACTGGTATAGCACCAGTTGTGAGACTGGTGGTGGAGCACAATATGTTCCCGCGTAATCGTCGCGAAAGATGCCCAAGATATCTATTTGTGACTGCTTAAGAGCGCCTGTCGCATCTAACAGTGTTGGGATGGGTTGCATGGCCGTGTCTTGTTTTGCGAGCCAGGCTAAAAGTGTACCCGCCCTGTTCCCTTCCCGGTACACCCGGGCGGCGTATGCTCTGAAATTATATTTGCGATGGCCTCTCACAGTCTCGGCATATGATGTTTTTGCTGCCGCCACTTATTCGGGGGTTGCTTCCCCTCGATCCATGCTCTTCGTGAGGTCCGCCAAACGTGTTTCTATAGCTTGTAAACCCTGCTCTAGCACTTTCCGTACTCCTACTATGTGTTGAATGCAGTGTCCCCTTGCCTCGACTTTGAATGCATCCCATTCGACTAATCGGGACGATGCCGTGCCTACGTTCAGTGTAAAGTGTTCCTGGATATGTTCGCCGTGTATTTGACAAAAAGTCTGATCCGTGAGGCATTCTCGGGGCACTTTCCACGTGGGCATAGGGGCTGGGGCGGTCCCCATCTAAGGATTACAGTGTGAGCGTCATGATCCGACAGGACTCTACCTATGTAGTCAGTAGGCTGTATCTGGGGGAGTAGCGTTGCCAAGCATAGAAATCTGTTCAGTCTCACTCTGAGATTGTGCGGGGCGGAGAAAAATGAGTATACCTTGGTGTTCGGGTTCTTCTCTCGCTAAACATCCAACAGCGCCCTGCGGGTAACTCAGTGTTTAAAGTGTTCTGTCTGTTTCAGTGCGGGTGATTGTACCGGAGGGGGATGCAATCTGTCCAGATCTATGTTTAGGGCGAAATTATAGTCCCTCCCAACAGCCATGGCATTGCCACATATTGTGCTAGTGCTCTAGTGAGGCGGAATCAATACTGTTCCGTGTCTAAATGGGGGCATACAGGCTTGCGATCAGTATTTCCCTACCCTCTAGGTAACCCGTCAGCAGGAAGTATCTCCCCTCCTTATCCACTAACCTGGATTGGTCTCTGAAGGGGATCCCAGGCCTGAATCAAATTACGGTTCCCCTGGCAAAGGCGGAGTATGTTGTGGCACAGACAATACCCCGCCATTTTTTGCGTAGGCGATCTACCTTTGCTCTGAGGTGTGTCTCCTGTAAGGGAACCAGGTGTGCCTGTTGTCGCTTCATATAGGCGTAGACTGCGTACCGTTTGTGTGCTGTGTGCATGCCTCTGACGTTTAATGTAACGACTTTCAGGTCAGTGTTAGGGATATTAGGTGCCATTGCTCCAAGTGTTTGGGCGCTGGTTCTCTTGACTCGATGCCCCTAGTTTCACTCGTGTCACTCTCCCTACCAAATGTCTACCACTGCTAGCCAACCCTACTTTCTGCATGTTGCGCGTGCTCTTCCCTGGGGAAGGTAAGAAACTATGAAATGGGGGGGAGGTAATGAGGATCAACCGGAAACATTCCCAACTAACAGGACCTAACGCTCGAGGCGATACGTCCAAACTGCACATCATGTGCTAACTCTAGTTCGTTACGTAGGGGGAATTGGTTGCCGGCCTCCACCAGCCACCATCTCTGCCGCAGCCTGCTCATTGTCTGCGTGGTGATGGTGCCTAACTATGTTCAGGGTAGTTGTCGCCTTCCATTCTAGTCCAGCAGCCAGTCCGGGTTCAGGGCCTGTCAAGTTCAGGATTGGTCTTCTGAGCACCCCTTTAGCGCAGATCCATTATCTTCTGTTCCATGAGGTGCACGGGGCCCGAAGAGCCCCCCACTCGCGAGCATGCTGTTTCAATTTGGGGGTGCCAGATCAGAATGTCCGCTGTCTGAGGGCTCACTATCGGTGGTGTCATTGAGCCTTCTCCTAAAGTGTTCATGTCGCTGCCCTCCTCTTACGAAGTGAAGAGGTGCGGGCCTCTCTCGCCATCCGAGCTGTCTCCCGGGGGCCCTAACTCTGGGACTGCTTGAAGCGCCCTCCGGCGCTCTACAATGATTTGCGTTAGATCAGGAGAGTTTTTATTGGAGGAGTCTGAACGTGAGCTGAGTTGAGTAAGCATAACTTTTTTCTGTTGGCGGCTCGATGATCTAGAAGTCTGCACCTTCCTGGGGTTGTTCACGCGCGAGAGATGCTGTTCAATCCAGTTGCTAGCTTCTGCAGGGTCGGAGAAAAAATGTGTGTTCCCGTCGTGCATGATCTTGAGGTGAGCCGGAAACAGAAGTACGTATTGGACATTCCTCTGGTGCAGAGTGCGTTTGACCGCCAAGTAGGTGGATCTTTGCTACTAGACAGCCCATGAGTATCCTGGGAATAGCATAACCTGCTTATCCTCCACTCGGATTACTCCATGACGTCTTGCTGCTCGAAGGATGGCATCTCTATCTTGATAATGGGTAGTTGAGGAGGAATGGTCGGTGTGGCGACCCTGGAGGCGGCCTACGGGCCGGCACCCAGTGTGTTCTTTCTATAGAGAAAAATGGGGTCAAGTCTCTAGCCGGTATGAACTTCGCGATCCATGTTGCTATGTAGCTGAGAGGGTCGGTCCCTTCCGCTCCCTCCGAAAGATTGATTATGCGAATATTGCTTCTCCGGGAGCGTCCCTCCAAATCATCTGTTCTGCTCTCCAGGATCTTCACCCGCGCCTGCAGGTCTTTCAGGGTGTCTTGTTGTTGTTGCATTTGTGGTTCTAGAGCGTGTAGTGCTTGTTCACCATGTTTTACTTTGTCTGCCAGCTTCCTGTGGTCATCCTGGAGCAGATGGAGGTCTGTGGCCACCTCCCCAGATTTTTGTTTCGTGGTTACTCTTGATTGCTAAATCGCCGCTAATACTTTATCCAGCTTGCTCGACATTGAGTTCCGGCACATGGGCTCTCTTCCTTGCTCTATCCCCGGCGGGATAGCGGGCTTCCAGGGCTTGAGGCCCACCGCTCTCCGTACAGGCTCCTCTAGAAGTGGGGGTCTGCTGCCCAGTATGATGCAACCCGGCCTCAGCAGTGATCTCCCTTGTAATCCCTCCATCCTTCCCACTGCGCCCACACCCCACCTGGGCTCAATGGGGACTCGGGATATTGCCAGCAAAGCAGTCTGTCTGTAGCTCAGGTGATTTCAATTGGCCGTCGCTATTCCTGCTGCCAGTGTGCGCTCAATTTCCGCCTGTCAATTTGGGGAGGCCATAGTCGCTGAGTGGAAAAAGTCAGTGGTCATGGCTATGTTTTTTCCCCGTCTGGCCCCCCCTCATGGGTCCAACCACCTGCCTGCACACCCACCGCACCTCCCCATGCCCCTCGAGACCTGGCGCCGTGCCGGAGGAGGGGGTATATCAACGCGGTGTAACTCTGTGCTGGCTCGATGTTACTGATGGCCGGTGTCCCCCCGTGTGAAACTCTCAGCGTCAGGTGGCCCGCAGACAGTCACAGCAGCGCCCTCACCTGATGTCCTTTGCTCTCTCTCTGCCCTGGAGCCACCTTACCCTCAGCGTCGCACTCCTCCAAGTCCCAGCAGCCATACTCGGCAGGTTTCCCCCTGCAGTCTCTACTCTATTGCGGGGGTGCTCAGTGCCATCCGGCCGCCCCCTGTTTATATTCGCGTCCGCAACTCCCGCAAAGCCACCAGCCACACCACAATCCCTTCTGCGGCCGCTCCTCACAGCCGCCACCAGGTCCCAGGCCGGGAACTTCACATGGGCCCAGGCGGTCTCACTAGGTAGGCTCCCTCATCGGCTCTGGTTCGCGGGAGCGCTCAGAGCCCGCCAGGCGCCACCGTTTTGTTATGGCGACCCCCGGCCCCACCACACGCCCCTCCGCAGTGGCTACTTCAGGCTGGGCACGGCAGTAGCTTCCTGCGGGTAGTGTTGCTGTTAGGGCATTTTCCTTTCTCTTTGGCGGGCCGCAGAGCGGAGCGTTAAAGAGGTGCTACCACCATCTTGGCCTGCTTGGCCACCCTCTTGATGTGGCTAGTTATTTATACATGTAAACTGTTGGACTTGGCCCTTCTGGCCGGTCCACCCCTGAAGTTTTGTGTTTGTTACATGTGACCTGGGAATGGTGATCCCCCTTCTGAGTGTGTGTGTGTGGTGAGAGAGCCCTGCCTCCCATAGGGATGCATGGGGAATGTATGTGGCTCTGGTAGTTCCTGATGCGTGGGGCGTGTCGGGTCGAGTCTGGTATGTGTGCGCTCGTGAGGTTGAATGCTACAAGATGATGTATGCGGCATATGTGTGACTAGAATGGAAATGTCACTTCTAGATCTTGGTGCGTGTGTGCAGTAGGTGTGCTGGCGTATGATTGGCTGAAGCCGGCTGGGCCTTCCCCCACCAGGCTGGCTCCACCCCCCTGGGGTGCGTCCAGTGTCCCTAGCCTGGCCAGTAACAAGAAATTCCTTATAACCAGTTCTAGCTGGTTCTCTCCCTGCCTGCCCCTTTGGAGACAAAGGAAGCTCATGTATAAAAGGAGGGTGGGCCCTCTTCTCTCTCTCTTCTTCTTCCTGCTTGGAACCCTGCCAGGGGCGTGCTGCTGCTTGGGCTCAGGGAAGGGCTTGCCTCCCTGAGCCCTGCACTGCTCCTGAACTACTGACTTCCTGGACTTCCTATGGACTCTGCTTTCTATGTTCTAGCGCTGGGAGCGCTATCTTCCACCAGCCGGTGCCACCCGGCAATTGGCCGTTCGTGTGAGGGGGCCCGAGCCCCCAGCGAGTGCCTACCTCGCTTGCCCCCGCCCTCGCCATATGATCGAGGGAGCCCAGCCCTCGTTACTTCCCCCGTGATCACCGCCGCAGCCCGGAGTTAGCCGGGGAGGCGCTGCTCCCGCCTTCCTACCCGGGGCCGCGCTACCATTGGCGGCCCCGGAGAGAGCATTGCTGTCCGCTGATTGGTCCTGGCCGCCGGGACTCCCGGGACGTCATCGCAGAGCCGCGCAGGGATTGGCCCGGCTCTGAAGGCGTCCCGGCCTGTCCTGCAGCGAGGCTTCCCCCGAGGAGAGAGGGAGAGCCCCGCCACCGTCCCGCCGAGTGGAAGCCGAGGGAAGCTGATGCCACGAGGAGCCGTCGCACGTTGAGATCGGTGAATGCGGGCGGGCTCCGTGGCGCTCCTCTGCCCCCGGGGGTGCAGTGTGCCCACGAGGCCCCCAAGGGCCCCTCCCTTGGTCCCCGAGTCCGGGAAGGACTCCAACGATGCCCGCCCACAAATGGACTGAGCCCTGAGAGGCTCCACCGTTGGCCCCTGCATTTCTTGAGCCTGGCGAGGCTCTGTCGCACCTCACCCCTGCGAGCCCTGAAAGGCTCCGCCTGTCACCCACACCCCTGAGCCCGAGGGGCTCCTTCATGACCCTTGGGGCCCCAGTGAGATCGGGTCCCCCGAGAGGGACTCCCCCGTTAACCATGAGCCGTGAGAGGCTCCACCGTGTCCCAGTACTCCTGAGCCCCGAGAGGCTCCACATTGGTCCCTGGTCCTATGAGCCTGCAAGGCTCCGCCCACCATTTTGTTCTCGAGCCCCGAGATGGCTCCCACGTGGCCCCGGCCCCTTTGGCGCATTCCCAGCTTCTTTGTCTCCGAGCCTGCGAAGCTCCAACGTGATGCCCCCATCATCTACGGCTGCCCAGCACTTCGTGGGCAGCCGCCACGTTTAGGTTTAGTGTAGGCTACCGGCAGCCTCTCCGGACATCGAGACTTTGGGCGTCCTAGCCCCCGAAGGCCAGTGGGCCTGGCGAAAGTACTAGCTCAATGTTAAACTGTGCTCCTTGAGAGTTATTCTGTGTTTCCTTCCTACAGGTACGTCTGTGGTGTTATGTACCTTGCCATTCCTTCCCTCCTGTATAACCTTGCCTCATGTATGTGATTCCTGGTCAGAGTGGGTTCTACTGCTGGTGCTAGGGAGTTCCCAGTTGATATGTCTACACCTGGCAGGGGCCCCTTGGCCCTGCCCTGTACCTTTTTCCCTTGTAACCCCTGCCGTGCCCCTGGCACATTGTAAAGTGTATGTTCCTATGTGTCCTTCCTAATACAAAGACTATTTGCATATATACTTGGTGTGGAGTTCCTTTTGTGGGAGGCCCTGGCCGTTGTTGTTGGTGGGTGCGTGCGCAAATGCTTCACACATGTCCTCCGAGATAGGCCTGACTGCTCGCGCCGCGTTACCTAGAGGGTGAGCAGGGGTTGACTTTACATAGGAGTGGCGGTCTCTGACTGGCTGTGGCGCAAGTCCTTGCCGGCCGGGTGTCCCATTTCCTACATAAACCCAATAATTTTTTAATTCACACACCGAAATGCCATTAAACAAATCACTTTTGCATTCAAGTGCTTTCTGTCGGGTTTTAGGGTAGCGTATGATTACTTTACAAACAATCAGTTTGCTGCTCCAGAAGTGTTGTTCATAAATACAAACGCGATTATATTTGAAACATTTTCCTCACATATTGCATGCACCCGCCGTTGCTGTTTAAAAAAATCCATATCCGAAATATTATAAAAAGTAAGAACAAATAGCTGTAAATGATCGTTGCTACCAACATAATTGTCAGCAGAGTTTATATTGTCTTCATAATTTGCAAGTGTTTGCTCCACTTCTAATTTTTCCATGTCGAGTATCTTTGGTGCACATATGCCTCAATTCATTTTGTGCATGTTCACTTTAAGCCACTTGTTTGCCGCCTTAGTATTATGGAACAATCTCATACATTTGAAAAACAACAACCTAGGCAACTAATATTTAAAACACAGTAATGATAAAAATGAACAGTTGGCTACAGCTGGCTACAAAACTTGGTATTTTATTAAGCAATTAAAAAATAGACAAATCATTGGCACAACACAACATTAAGGTTAAAATTTCATAAAGTACATTATTGTAAAAAACATTATTCTCAAAGTCAATGAAGAAACACAATTTAAAAAAAAAGGTTTTTTCTATAGTAGATAGGTGGCAAAAATGAGTCTCTACGCGCCTTCTTCCTGGAGCAGCCACGTAATTTCTATAAAAGTGAAAATACATATAGAGTACATAATTATATAATTTCAAAGTCACATATTTATACAGATTAAAAAATCTAACATCAAAAGTTTTTTTGCAGCTGTAGTTTACTAGTTAAAAACAATCTAGTTTACATTATTTGTCTTTATCGTTGTCATTTCCTTGCGGTATTCTAATTTCTAATTTCTAATTTCTAAGTCCTTAAAGACCATATCTTGAATGAGGAATAAGAAGGGATAAGAGGACTTGACAGCGATAGGCATATATATAGCACCTAAAACGATATTTCTTGGATACTATTTTTACAGTTTTAGAAGGTTTAATAACAATAAGAGGACTTGACATTGATATCTCTTGGTCAGGGGTGTGGAATTTAAGAAAATATCTACTTGTCCATGGGGCAGGTTGCTTCATAAATCTACTTGTCCTATAACAAAATCCGCATGTCCCTTTGGTTCCATGTAGTGCAGCGACAAATTATGGCATTATATAAGAACTCTGATATAGTCTCTCTTGATTATGCCAGGGCTCCTACCATAGTAGTGTTTGAATACTTGCAGTCCCCTTATGTTGCCACGTTTCCGCAGATCTACATACTGGGGCTAAAAGGTAGTGGTCAGCAATAGTTCCAGGGTTAGAAAGCCCTTTTGAGTCTGGCAAACCTACTAACATGCATGTTTTAAGGGTTTTCAACAACTCCTCTCTAATCTTTTCCCATACGGACAAATGTTGGAAATTTACTCCTGACAATGACAGATGTAAACCTTCTTCCAGAGTTGGGAAAAAAGTTGTTGGAGGTAAAGTGAACTTCAAACACTTAGATTTTCACATGAGCAAATCTACACATGCATATTTGCTCATGCTAAAATGCAGTTCACAAATATTTTCTAGGATTACTATTTCTTGATCTACTTCTGTAGATTTTTGGGAATTCACGAAAGCCATATAGCTGCACTTAATGCAAGGACAAATACAATGGGTGCCCTTTTGATTCTTTCTTTAATAATTGGGCCCCTAATTTGGTCTGGTGTTGACCATGACCTTCTGTTTTTATTAAAAGTCTGTCTCTCTCTCTGTATTGGCTGGCTTCACTGTTAGTGACAGAATTC
Organism: Lissotriton vulgaris; assembly: GCF_964263255.1. Taxonomy (NCBI): domain Eukaryota; kingdom Metazoa; phylum Chordata; class Amphibia; order Caudata; family Salamandridae; genus Lissotriton; species Lissotriton vulgaris. The sequence goes on from NC_141693.1 coordinate 428,361,886, forward strand.
TGCTTTTTCAGATGGAGCATATCGGCACACAAAGTAATTTTGTTCAGTGCGAGTAACTACTGTGGCAGTGTGTGCTTTTTGAGACCAAAAACAATTTTTGATTTTGCCAATGTTTGTTATAATGGTGAGGGCCCGGCAGCTCCCACACCAATAAAGGTTAACAAAAACCATGCCAAAACAAGTCATACATTGACAAAACTAAAAAGCACCCACCAATTTCAGACCTACTGGCTTTGGCAATGCTTGTTTATTTTTGTTTCCCATAATCTTATTGGAACTGGTTACACCGATTCTCCATTATGAATATTTTTGGGAAATGTTAGCATGCGTCAAAAACATGTTACTAAATGATGCTGCAAAGAAATGGTACCAGACATTTTACAGTAGTTTAGCAAAATGTTTTTTTCCTGCTTTCATTTTTTTAATGAACATTTTATTTTGAAAGCAAAGTATCATCAATCTTGCTTTCAAGTTTCTTCAAATATTTGCATCAAATCAGAGAGAATTCTGGGAGGATTATACATAGCCTAATATTGCTAAACCTTAAAAACTGGAAGCACTGTCAGTAGTGGTTAGTGCTCACAAGATTTACTTTGAAAGCTCACCCTAATAATAAAGGTTTTCAATTAATGAACCATAAATACAAGTTTGAACAGCATAAACATATGAACAAAAATATAACTTTAACTGCAGACTGTGCCCTTCCCTGATCCATAATATGGTACTGCAAACTGGCAGCTAAAGGGTTTCAGCTGCAGGAGTGGGCCTACTTGTCCCAAGGACAAAATACACATGGAAACGTGTTGCCCTTGACCCCAAACAATATGTCCTGGGCGTCGGGCTATAGGAATTCCACATCCCTGTTGGTTTACTATTTTTACAGTTTTTAGAAAGTTTAATAACAATAGGACACTTTATAGCACTTTATAGCAGCCATAGAGTATTTGGGAGCTTGCTATATGCGATGTATGGTCGGGGAACAGATGCATGATTAAAGACAACACTCGTATAAGTTCATTGTTATTATTTCTAAGGTCAACTCGTTTTATTTTGGTTTTTCAATTTTTGTAGTCTGAGTGTTTTCTCTTATCTTAATTTATTAGTCAAAAATACTCACTAGTAGGAATTTTGTTTAAAAAGATGGTCGAATAAGGTTTCTGCTTCTTGTTTGATTCTTTCAACGTCAGGTATTGCCGGAGCTTGGGAGGGAGAGATCATACTCGCTATTAGTTTTTAGAGTGCTCTAGTTATCGTTGCTCTAAATTAGATTTTTAGACAAAACTATTTTCAACCGTTTTTTACCTGATTGGTTAGAAGATAAATAATTATTTCCCGCCAGCCGGAGCCCTTTATATAGAATAGCGCTGGATAATATCCAAAGATGAGTTCCTCCAAGGTTTTTCTGGATATCTATTTTTTAGAGAGTATATAAAAAGAGACAAGGAAGTATATAATTTTCATGTTCTCAGTAATGGTTAGGATGTCAGGACGGAATTCTAATATTCCTTTGTCTATATTCAATCTGGTCTTACCTATTAAGTTTGTGCTATTTATTCAATGTCTTGAGCCCAGGTTACGATCTATGATGTGATCTGTATGCGATGAATTGCTTTAGATGGCTTCCTATCAGTCCAAAAAGAAATAGGGGTGAGAGTTAGGTATATATTTTTTCTATTTTCTGTTAGGAGGATCTCAAACGGGGGTGAAAAAATGCCTATATTGTTAGTAGTCTTACCTAAAAAAGCGGATTCTTATACTCCAAAGGTATGGATGATGTTTTAAAAGATTCGCGAATTTTGTACACGAAGGATTAATGTTAAAAGATCTCCCTGCCTGTGGATATAAAAAAAGGGGGATATTAAGTTCCATTGTAAGGGATCTAACTCTAATGTGTGGCGACTTGTTTGGTCTAAAGTCTTACCTGAAGATAGTCGGCAGGGCTCTCTATGTCCGGCGGCGGGTTAGTCCGTCTGGCAAAACAAACGCGGGAAATGATGAACGATTACACGTTCGCGAGTCCTGTATATATACTCAAGTTAATTGGTGTAGATTATCTACAGCTGTCTTGTGTTTCTGGTTACGTAGTACTACGCAAGGAGTTTTCTGATGTAAACAAGTAATGGCGGAGTTACCGCGTAAGCTCCAATGATTGGAGGTATAACGCTTGCGTAGTTAGCGCTTGCTAGTGAAAAAAGACTTTCATTCTGTAGTTTCAATGATTGGAGGTAAAACGCTTGCGTAGTCAGCGCTTGCAAGTGAAAAAAGACTTTAATTCTGTAGTTTCAGTCGGATATTTCTTTAGTATTAGTTTGTCATTGTATGAATTTGCGGGATGGCGGTTAAACGCTTGCGTGGTCAGTACTTGCAAATAAAGAGGAAAAAAGATTTTGATTCTGTAGTTTTAGTTGGTTTGTTCTTTTCTATTAATCTGTCTTTGTATATAATTGTAGGATAAAAAGGAAACTATAATTATATAGTTTTGTTGGCAAATATTTGAAAGCAAAAAGGATTTATTTTTTACGTGGATTAAAAATATTAAATTAATGACAGCTAATTATTTTGTTGGGGAAAAAAAGGGGGGGGAATAATTTTTATCTTTTAATCTAGTCATATTTGTTTGTAGATATGATAGGTTTTATTATTTTCAAAATAATGCCTTACCCAAGTTATTTTTACACCGATATTTCATTCTAATTCTTAACTTGGAACATAGCATGTATTTATAAGCAAGTTAAGCACACAGATGTATTAGTTTATTAAATACGCATATGTATATGTTTCTATTTAAAGAAATTTTCAGCAGATTGCATGTTCCCACGGAATTTCGTTATTCAAGCCTTGGCGAAAAGTATTAAAAACGAAAATCCAGAAAACTTCCCTTTTCTTTCGGATAGCCGTACCTCCTTTGGAGTCTGGAGTGTGAATTTTTTCTAAAATTCTCCATTTAAAGTCATCAGCACAGTGACCCTTCTCTATTAAGTGCTTTACCATGGGGCAAGCAATTTTTTTAGTTCTTATAGCTGAGCGATGTTCGCTCAAGCGTGTCTGAATCATACGTGAGGTTTCTCCTATATATCCTAAAAGGCAAGGACATTGTATGAAGTAAACCACATTGTTTGATTTGCAATTCCACATTTCCTTTGCTTTGGTTTTGTGTCCATTATGTTCAAATTCCTCGCCTCGCAAAATATTTCCACATGAAATGCATGAGGAATAAGGAAAGGTCCCTTTAACTGGATTATTTGTTAAAATGGATCTTTGACTCAAGTTTTCTTCATTTGCCTTCTTTTTAAAACGGGAGTGAACAATGAATTATTTTATGTTTTTATTTCTTTTGTGTGCAAAGAGGGGCTTCATCAATTTTTGTTCATTCGAGCAGCTGCTATTTAGTATATGCCAGTTCGAATTTATAACTTGTTTTACTTTTTCATTTATAGTTGAGTGCTTTGTTATACAGACTATTTGGTCATTAGGTTTTGGAGGTTTTGTTCTTAGAAGACAGTCTTGGTCATAATACCGTGCTCGTTTGTAAGAATCTCTTACTAAACGGTGGGGGTAACCCCTATCGATAAATTTTGATCTCATTATTGCAGCTTGCCTGTCAAAATCATTCAAGTTTGTACAGTTGCGTCTGACGCGTAGGAACTGAGAAAAGGGAATACTGTTTTTTTGGGTTCTTGGGTGGAAGCTACGATAGTGAAGTAATGTATTCCTTGCGGTGGGTTTTATATGGAGATCTACTTTCAGGTTCCCTGCATCATTTATAATTTCGATGTCCAGAAACTCTACTTTCTCGTTACTAATATGGGAAGTAAAGTGTAGGTTAGGGTTTGCTGCATTTATCCATTGGAGAAATTCCTCTAGAGTTTCTCTCCCATCGGTCCAGACAAAAAAGATGTCGTCAATGTATCTGGACCAATGGGAGATAGACTCATAAAAGGGGGCAATCTCATTCTGGATAAATTCTTTCTCGAAGGCCGCCATAAAAATATTGGCTATCGACGGGGCTACTGAAGCACCCATACTTACGCCTTTGATCTGGCGGTAAATATGGGTGCCAAACTCAAAGACATTTTCTGTTAGTACAATTTCTAGGCAAGCAAGCAAGAAATCTTTGGGGCAAGGAATTTTGTGCAAATCAATGAACCAACTAGTGGTTCTCATGGTGTCGGTCAAAGGGATATTGCTATATAAAGACTCGACGTCCATTGTTACTAGCAGTTCATTATTGGAATTAAAGGCAATTCCTTCTATTTTCTGTATCATATTGCCTGTGTCACGTATGTAAGAATCTATTTTAGGGATAAATGGACGCAGATAATTATCCACATATTTTGAAAGTGGTTCAGTTGCTGTTCCTATGGTGGAAACTATGGTGCGGTAAGGGGGGTTGCTGGCATGTTTATGTATTTTAGGAAGACCATAAATACAGGCGGTTTTCCCCTGATGATGGTTTAGGAAGTCAAATTCTTTGGCATTAATGAATCCATCTTCTAGGGCAGTTTTGTTTAAGGACATAATTCTCTTAGATAAGTTTATCATAGAGTGAGATCTCAAGGGGACATAGAATGTCGGGTCATCTAGCATTTTGAGCATATTGATTTCATATTGAGATGTATCAATGATCACTATGCCACCTCCTTTATCGCACCCTTTAAAAGTGAGATCTTTATTGGTTGAAAGAGATGTTAGGGCTTGATGTTCTTCCTTTTCTAAATTATAAAGGGGTTTAGGGATGAATCTTAAAGCCTGGTCTAATTTTTTGAGAACAACTAACTCAAAGGTCGCTACTTCAGGCCCCAATTGCTCAAGGCCTGGACTGAAGGTAAATGGAAGACAAAGGGGTTTTATGGAGGGATGTTCCTCATCTGGTGTAGTATTTAATGCAAAAAACTTTTTTAAACGAATTTTGCGAAAAAGAATGAGATTATATCACAGTATAACTCAAATAAATTGAGTGTAGAGTGTGGGACATAGGACAATCCTTTGGATAACAGGTTAGTACTGTATTCATCTAGCATTAGTTTTGTTAGATTAAAGATTGGAATCACATTCCTTGCTTCCAATATTGTCTGCTTCGGGTCTCGCGGACAAATTGTGGTTCTTCCTGTTGGTGATGGTGCTACCAACATAATTGTCAGCAGAGTTTATATTGTCTTCATAATTTGCAAGTGTTTGCTCCACTTCTAATTTTTCCATGTCGAGTATCTTTGGTGCACATATGCCTCCATTCATTTTGTGCATGTTCACTTTAAGCCACTTGTTTGCCGCCTTAGTATTATGGAACAATCTCACAAGGAATGAAAGGAAAAATTATATGTAAAAGTTTAAATATCAAGTGACCAAATTTAATGTCTTGCTTCAGTGTCTTTTCATTGCGGATGCGTTTTTAAGAACTATTTACTGCCAGTCTCTGCATAGTAAATTCTATCAGCAAATTTAAGACGAAAGGTGAACAGGACCTCATCTACACTATTAGGGAGGGAAATTACAAGATTTGTTGGATGAATTCTGGGTTCTCATTCCTTTGGCCCATTGTATGTCCATGAAATTCCCCGTAGCTCCAGATTCTAAGATAATCTGGACTTCAATGGACTGCATTTCCCATTTAAGATGAGATTTAACATAAAAATGATGCAAGGAAGGTAGTGAACTATTCTGAGCTGTCAGTTGTGAACCAATTAATCCTGACCTACGAATCACTTGTTCCCACAGGCTTTGGGCTTAAGAGTTTCCAGACTCGCTTCATCTCGTAAGGCTTCACAGGACATTCACGCAAAAAGTGCCCTTGCTTTTCACAATAAAGCAAACCACCTTGTTTTTACTTCTCTATCGCTCTTTATCACTGAGGGGACCCCTAATGCTATTGTTTTGCACAGGTTCTGATTTGTCTGATGGTTTCTCAGGTTCTTCTTTTTATATTTGTACACCACTGTCCTGGTGTCAAAACGTCCTTTCTCTTGCCTTCCTTCATTTAATCAGTGGCCTGATTTTACCAAGTCAATAAGAGCACTACACGATTCAGGTGGATTTACTACCTGTGCCAAGAGGTCTTTTAATTAGTCTCTATCAGCTAGATTCATCAAAGACCCGTTTTGCGAGTCCTTAATAGCGATTATTAAGGAATCGCTATTAAGGACTTGCAAAACGGGATTCATGTAGGAATCGCTAAATAAATTGCGATTCCTACTCATTCCTTATTTGCGATTTCAAGGGTGCCAGGGGTGTCCAAAGGACACCCTGTAGCACCCCTGAAATGCATATTTACACAGGTGTTGCGCACACACATGTCCAAAGGACATGTGTGTGTTACATGCAACAGAGAAAAATGCACTAAAGTGCATTTTTCTATTTTTTCGCTATTTACCACGAAGTCAAACTTCGTGGTAAATAGCGGCCAAATATTGCGAATTCGCAATTTAAAATTGGTTAATGAATTGCATTTAAGGAATCTCTAATAGAGATTCCTTAAATGCAATTCCTCGCAAATATGCGATTTCGAAAATAGCGATTTTTGCATTTGGGATGATGAATCCCAAATGCAAAAATTGCGCTCGCAAAGGGCTCGATTCTCAGAATCTGGCCCTTTGCAAGTGCAATTTCCTTTCATGAATCTAGCTGTATGTCTTGTGTAGATTAGAGCACTATGCTTTGCTTCAGGCCACCCTGCTCTGCCACCAATCTATTCAAACTAGATGTATAGATATTCAGATCCTTTGTGTCTTGTTTCAGATTCTGCAATTCGGTATCAACAGACTACATAAAGGAATACCTATTGAATAACCTCCTTAGCTCTTCTTTGAAACCAGCGTAATCATAAAGTAGAGGATCATTACAATCTACCAATGGAATGGACCGAGTGCCGGCAGTTCCGCCTAAATAGGATCCGACACATGCTACCTTGGGCTGTTCAGTAGGGAAACAGGAGGCTTTACACATGAATTGTAGTTGACAGTGATTTATGAATGTGGCGAACCGTGTGGGATCTCCCAAAAACCATTCAAGTGGGACAACGGTATAGCAGAAAAGAGTAGTGTCGCGAATGACAGGATTACCTGAACTAGCAGAGGAGGAGAATGAGAAAATAAACCACTTGTAGCCCCTGTATTGGATCCAGATGCAATGTCGGGTCTTGAGCCTTACTGTAAAGAGTCTACCGTCAGTGTAAGGGCTTGGGTTTCTTTTTGTAGAATATCTATCATGTAAGCAAAATCAGCAAGGGTAATTTGGTGTGCTTCCATATCACCCAGGTGGAAAATAAACGTGGGCTTTGCGTTCTGTAAACTCTCACCTGTTGTTTCTGCAGGAGCGAAATGCAATTTCAGGAGAAAAGGTCCCAACTTCCCTTACCCACCAAGCATGTCCAACAGAGTCAAAGCAAAACTGGTGTAATGGGGAAGGGGAGAAACAAAGGAAGAGAAATGAAGAAATGTCCCATGGCGTACCCAGTAAAGAAGGGAAGGTTCAATGCATTCATATGTGTTCCCTGTGTGTAAAAAGCAGAAAGGATGATTAGTGTGTGTGCTAGTTTACAATAGTAATTTACACTTCTGTTTAAGTGTGTATGTTTTGTAAAGGCTTTCGCTACCTGATTAACTTCCCTCTTCCAATTAAATCAATCACAGTATATACAGGAACATTTGTGCAATCTATAAGAGAGGAGAACAACAGAGACACCCTTTGTAATCACAGCATGGTAGAGTAACCAGGAGTATATAAATGGTTGGGCCAATGAGACTCCCACCTCTATTAGGATGTAGCAGTGAACTATGTATAGCCCAAGAATCTATGTACTCATAAGAGAACTGGCATGGAGGGATAAACTACATTAATTGTTCCCTTGAAAATAATAAGTGAAATATGCAGGCTATATGATATGTCTCTATATGATATGTTTCCTAAACGTCAGTAGACACTAATTAGCTGTTTCTATTTTACAGCTTAATCAGCTGGCACAGACAGAAAACGGGATCTCCAAAGCCTTGGGACAATAATTAGATAAGTAGCACATATATGTGTATATCTTGTCATTACAGAGTGCTTTTACTGCATTCCTGAAGCTATTGGATACTTTAGAGGTTTTCTTTTTTTTTTCTTTGTGTTTTCTGACGAATTCTGTGATGGTACTGAAGCACCGACGAGGAGGACACAAGCAAGAGTCAGAGAGAAACGCAGCACTACAGCCTGATCATGAACGCCGACCGCAGCATGAACGTGATGACCCGGAATGTACCAGGTTAGTGACCTGGATACGGAAGAGCCGCACGCGATCACTGGAACGCGAAGTGCTCTTCCGCGGCCACAGGACCGCATTATGCCCACACCCCTCCGCCCCTGCTGCAAAATGCAGCAGAGGTGGAGCACTCCTGACACTTGTGGCCAAGATCTCTCCTACAATGGCAATTGATGAACCTGCCTGGTTTATGCAATGTGACCCAGGTTTTGACAGACAGGAAGTCACATGTGGAAGCACATGAGCCCTTATAAAGAGGCAAGGCTGAAACTGTTTCTTAAGTAAACCTGCGGCCTGGCAATGAAGGAATTCCTTAACTGGCAATACCAGGTTTAGGGGCCAAAGCCTATTATGTTGCTTAACTTGTGAATTCACAGCACCGTTTGTTTGTTCTCTCAATGAAGCATTGGTAAGATGCATTGCTATTGGAATTTTTGAATGTGAACGATATATTTTTAGAGAATTAGTATATGAACTCCCACCTCCAAATAAATTGCTTGCCATATTCTTTAACACGATTCTATAGCTGCCTCTGACATGTCTTCTTTATATAATAAACCTTCTGTAAAAGATTAAGTGAGTCTTCTTGAAAAGACTAGCATATGTCCTTATTGGGCGTGAAGAACCCACCATATGTTATTTTGATCAGGACCATTCCCATGCCTAGAGGTTAGCAGGCCTTGGTGTATCAGAGCTGCTGATTAACGGGTTCTCGGTTATATTTACAAAAGATTGAATCCATGCATCATATGCTTTTTAAACAGTGCTGCCATATGCAGGGATTGAACAAATGTTAGTATCTTGACAGCACTTGGGAAGAAGTGTTCGAGTATATCTAAACTGGATGGCTGAGAAGAGCATTTCCCTATAGGAAGGCATTTAAACTATGACTCAGATCGATGCAGGGGTGTCATAAGCCAATAGCCAAAGGCTACTGCTGCTCTAATGAAGATCCAACTTCTGTATTTATATCCGATGATTGCTGCTCCCTGATACCTAATGATATTAATTTAGTTGCTGTAAATGTAACAATAGATACAATTACGGATGAACCGAGATTTTAGTATAATGGTTATTGATTTATTGTGATATATATGTATTGTTGAAATATTTTTCTAAAATGTCTATAAACTTACATTAAAAGAAAGTAGATTAACTCTGTAAAACCTTTTCAAGGTACAAAGGTTAGGGTTTCCATTCTCAAATATTTTTCTCGTGTAGGCACGACTTGCAGGGGTAAAAGGTGGCTTTTTAGACCTAAAAGGATTTATTCACCAGAAGATTTTTGTGTGAGTTAATCTACTCACAGGGGCTGGGAACTGCCGGAAAGTGGAATAGAATGCCTGAATTTATTTTGTACAGACCCACAGGTTTATGGGTAGCCCAATCTTCTGTCCTACCACTCCTTACATTAGAATAGGCTAATTCCTCACAAAGACAGGAGTAAAATGTATTCGAGCCTGGGAAGAGCTTACATTTAAAAAGGTATGGATGCATAAGAATATTTTTTCCAGTGGAGGAAAAAGTACTAAAAATGTTTTGCCAGATTTTCACATGAGCAAATATACATGTGTATGTTTGCTGACGTAGATATTGAATTCACAAGTTTCCTAGCATTATACCAGGAAAAGGCTGCTGTTGCATGTTTCAAGGTGTACTTCTAGAAACTTTGCTTAATTTCTGAAATTCCTATGCTACCTCCATTGCGAGTTCATACACCAGTTGGGGCTTCCTTGTATCACGGGGCAAATGCCTAGCACCATGAGATGCTTAGCTACCATTAGTACAGCAGATGCAGTGGCAGAAACCCCAGAGCATTGGCCCAAATGAACCCAGATAAGTGCTATATTTTACTACCCCAAAAGCAACATTTGAAACACCACAGACTTGCACTCATTTAGAATTTCTCGTTGCTGCCAAGTTAGTACCAGAACCTAGGCATGAATGCAGTGCAACACTCGTTGCTTAGCCTGGAATAAATAAGCACCATGTCTTCATGGTAACCAGCTGTGATGTGAGACAGAAAGAGAAGGCCAGCTGGGTGACACTTCACGTCGAGGAAAAGATGTCTGCGATGCTGGAAATGGAACACGAAAACCACACAGCTGCCAGAGCTCAGCAGTGCCTCCACTGTGAGGCTTGAAAAGGTCACCAAGTAAACAACATGACACCTGCCACAGGGCAGAGATAAGAGCATGATAGCAAAGTCAGAGCTGGAGACTGAACAGAGTAATGTGTTCACTGCCAGAGCCCAAAACATTGACAAAATGTGTAGCCGGGCTCTCCAGAGAGCAACAAAAAAGGCTCGTCACAGAGGAGATATCGAACCATAAGAGCAAATCCCGTTGGAGACTGGTGGTGGAATGCAGTCACTTGTGATTTATATGTATGTGGTATTTGATTTTGAATTTTAAATTCTTTTTTTATTAGGTTTGAAAACATTACGCCCCACAGTGGGGCCTGAGAAAGGGCACATTGATTGCACTCAGCAATGCAGGTATCAACACACATCGAAAGAATGTAAACAAAAATCAAAACAATAATAATATTAACTTACGCGGTACAGTAATTTTGCTACATAATCTCCGTATCCAGATAATTGATGCATTGCTAGGAAAACAGTCTCTTAACCCTTCCCCAGGTCCTGTTCCTCAGTACCGATTCCCTCTCTGCATCCCATATCTCCAGAATGGTACGAAGGGATCCATGGAAGCATATACTCAGAACCCTCACCTGGGGGTATTTGATAGGGCAATCCTGGCCAAGTGGCAGTGGAGTTCTGTACCGTGGGATTTGCTCTTTTTCTTTCTTTCATTGACCCAAGGTTGTCATTTGAGTTTGTCAAAAGTTTTGGAGAGCAAGTTGTGCAGATTGTTGACATTTGTTATTAGGTCGCATGTTGAGAGTTCTGTAAGGGGAAAGTCGAGCTCCAGGAGGTTGGGAGTATTCCATGCTGGAGGTGGATGATGTCAGTGTTGTGGTAGTATTTGGTCTTAAGGTGAGGTTTAGGTTTAAGAACATTGGCTAGTGGTTGCTCCACAAATTAGGGTTGTTCCTTAAGATTATGATGAGTCCAGGCGGGGTGAGGATTGAATTGAAAGTGTGGGCCACTGTGTGTGTGTGGACTCAGCGACTATTAGGTTCAAGCGTGCAATTCCGCTCTGCTCGCTGAGTTTTTCCCACTCCGCGCAGCGTGCGGAGTTCCAAAAAACTACACTCTGCATAGCAGAATTTCTTCCATGCTCGACAACGTCAAGAAGCAGCGCCGTCTTGCGCTGCGAATGGTGCCATTTTTTGCTGATTTTCTAGCGCAAGACAAACAGCCGGCTCTAAAAATTAGTGCGACATAACGCACTCTGTCGCTTCTAGATCTCCACATAGCGTGGCAAAGTTTTTGGGTCGGAACTCCGCCCAGGCCTACTGACTAGCTGAGAGAAGTTCAGAGCTTCCAGTTTAATTCTAAAGGTTCTTTGCTAGAGGAGTGAATGTTTATCAAATGAGATGTTCAGGTCACCGATGGTGAAGAGGTTGGTGTTGTTTAGTGAGAGGTTAAAAATTGCACCCAGGAAGGCCTTTGTTGCCAGCAGTTGTTTATAAAAAAAATTGTAAATCACATGAGAAATTAAGAGGGGATGTGCAGATGCTGCAGACCATCAGAGATTCACAGTCTGTCAAGAGTTTGTCATCAATGTTTGTGGTTTATAGCGATCATTGCCAGCTTTAGGGTGGTGCGACCGCACCAAGGGCTGTGCTCGGAGGTGCTGTGTTTTGAAATATCTTTTTGGTTTAAAAGCACCTGACACAAGTTCCTAGTGATTCCAGCAATTTTCATACAACAGTAAAAATGTCAAGATAACTCGCGATTAATTTACCTACTGGAGAGAGAGCAGAGTTTTTAGGTCGAGGACCTAAAGGCTGCGCTTGCGCAGTCTGGGGTCGGAGAATTAATGCTTCTTAGTAGGGCTGTAGAACTCGCCTCCCTGCCCTGTCTCTCCTCCATTGGCTGGCTTCCTAAACGGAGGCCAGCCATTGGAGGAGAGAGCCGTCACTCCGATTTAGCCTCGTCTCTTTCGGATTCGGGGCGTATGTTTTGCTGTTCTTTAGCTCGTGATGTCGTCCGTCACTCAGGACAGCAAAACACGCCCCCGAATCCGAAATTTGCGGAGCTTTGAGGCAGCCATTTCTGCCCGACCACCGCCGCCGCCGGAAGAAGTCCCGGCGTGGGGATCCCCCCATCGGGTGCTCACCCCGCTGTATATTTAAATTAAAGAGGGAGCCTACCCCTCATCAGCCCCGCATTACCGCTGCAGCCCAGGACACCCGAAAATCGCAGCCGCGACCCGGAAGTACAGTGGGCTAGGCAGGAAGCGGACGGGAGGTCTCCCCGCGCTCCTGCCCGGCAAGGAGAAGAAGCCCATCCCCAGCTGCCGCCGACCGGAGAAGCCCAGCAGCCCTGCCCGCGGCAGAGAGGAGCCGCCTCCTCCCCAAACAGCCGGTGAGTGCCGTTTTTCTTGTTTTGGTTCACTCTAGGGCGCAGCAGCATCGTCAGCAATAATGTGCCACAAAAACAATGATTAAACAAAACACGCATTGACACAGCCCAAAAATTGCCTGCTAACGCCAGAAATTCGCTTTGGCAAAGCTTTAAAAAAAAAAGGCAGTGTATGATAATCCATTGTTTCTCAATCTGGCTGCAGGCAAGGTTCCCCCATCAAGTCGCTCTTCGTGCGCGTTATTACATTCGCCCCCTGAAATATGTGGTGAGTCTTCAAATCTGTTTATCGGGAGGGTGGAGGTACGGGCGATGGCCTTGAGGTGGGTGGAGAGTCCCGGTCAGATATCTGGACGGCCTTATTCTTTGGAATGTAAGTTCGTCAAATACTATTTTTGAGTTCGGTTCTTTTAGCAAAGCGACCAAACTTCCTTCCCATCTTAACCGTGAATATTTTATTTTTGGTAGGGGCTGGAGTTTGGAAGGCAGCCTACACCGACCTCCTAAATATATGTTCCCTGCGTTACTCTGAATTCTACTTTATTGTAACGAGTTTCCTCCTGCCCTATAGCGTTTTTATTGCATTTTTCTTGGTTGCAAGTTTCTTCGTACAAATAAAAAAAAACATGTTTTGTTATTCTTCTGCCACTACTGGGGCAAATGTGTTGTCTTCCGACTTGACCAATCACGGCTCTGTATGTAGAACACGTTATTATTGGAGCATTTATAAAGCTGGGCCACGATCCTCGACTCGTCACCTGATTGCCATAACTATATCTTCTGCTCCCTCTCTGGTATGGAAATCTTAAGCTATCAAAGAGCAACTATTTCGAATGAATCCTCAGTCTGGGAAGATGAGGAAAAGAACTGCAGTTCCCAAAATGCATTTCAACTAGAGGATGGCGAGGTTTAATGAACTAGCTGGTCAGTTGCTTGTTTTTATGACGGAGGCCATGACGTAAGAGCCCAAACAGCAATATTTTTAGCGTCAGAGCAAAGTCTCCGCTTTGATATGGCATGATTTGAAACTAACTTTACCCGAAGTATTTATTTTCGATGTGATCCGGTATTTCCGAATCCTACACCAGCAGATGAACCCAGCACACACCGCAGTTAGTGAATTTCATGCCGACAGCGAACTTTGCGAATTTTGGCTGCACCTGGAAGTGTTAATGCAACTGCAAGAGAAGCCACACTTTCTTTAATCTTAAAATATTGACCTTAATATTAACCTATTGTCTCCACTCATTTGGGGTGCGCCACCTCTTAGACTTTTTTTTCTTTTTTCAGGAGAGTTGTGAGCAATGTCGGGGAGCAGGGGGCCCTGTTCCACTTTGAAAGTGGTGATTTCATTTTCATAGTATCTCTCCACATGTAAATCTCAAAATGTCACGTATAGCGCCTACTAGTTTAATAACTGCAGCGCTGCCATTCACACAATGAATCTTCAAAGCTCAGACAGTTAAATGGTACAACAGGCTTAGGCCGTATACACCCAATGGGTGGCCATAAAAATCTTAGTGAAGGTGGTAGACCAAATAAATGTATGGACAGGGGATATAGCATAACGAGAATTGCAGGAAGTGCCCTCTGTCACCAAAGAAATAACGTCTTCTAAACTTCAGATGAATTCTCACCGAGGTATCAAAAGTATTAGAAAGAATGTTACCTCAGAACAGCAGTTTCTGAAAATGCACGTTTTTCCATGAAAAACTTCATTTTAGGGAAACTAACTTTCCACAAGAAAAAGCTTACCCGTAGTACAAAAACATGTTTCTGAAATAGCTTAGCTTCAGATAAGACATATTTGGCATCTTTTCCTCTAATAATATTGCACAGTATGGTCCTGTAAAGACAGATTCTGCCGGATTTATCAACTTCAGATATGAGACACTCTTATTAGGATTTTTAGCATTGTGCCAACAACGGGCATAATTATGCCTAACACTGTGGTAAAATAAACCCATTGATCCAGAATGCGGTTGCTTTGAGTTAGTCTGGCCGTTCATTGGATCTGCCCACTCTGGTGCACTCCATCTGGTCTGAACACCTCACCCTCAAACCCCGTGTGGTTTCATTGTGTTTTGTTTCCTCCTTCCAGTTTAAGGTGCTGTAGAAGATATGTGTAAACAAAACACCCAGGCAAATTATCAATACCTGCTAGCACATGAAGGGTGGCATATGCCACACACGTAATAATAATAATCAACTACTGTTTTTACACACGGAATACATTTTAATTCCTCATACAAAACATGATATTTGATAAAATCGATACATACTTATAAACAAGTGATAAAATATTCCAGCATTATAGCATATGCATAATTTCATACACACAACATTTATTACATATAAAAACTATTAGATGGTTTCCTGTCAACGCGTTTCGACACTAAGGTGTGTCTTCCTCAGGACTGTACCATCGTAGTGCTATTTTAATCTGTCGATTATATACACATCAGGGTGCCGGGAAGATAATATTTGATATCAGAAAGAGAGTGATCATATTTTTAACTGGCTCCCAAAGATAGTAAGTATGTCTTGTTTGTGTCTTCGGTTTTTATTCGTTGATATGGTTAAAAAAGGTAGATAGATGACATCAACAAGTCGTGTGAATTGGGGCACGTAGATATACTAAAGACGGGAAAGTTGTTTTTCCTATTTAGTGTTCTCCTTGGTGGTAGTTGCTCAGGGGCGCCATATAGCATGAATCCAAATAGACATCAGAGTTTGGTGATCTTTTAACTGTAATCACGCACTTTTAAACCGACCGGCTGCAGTAACTTCCCGGTGGCATCCAGTGTCCACGGCCAAGAGTATTACGCAGTGTAGCGTGGATCCAAATGAACGTCAACGGTTCGGCGTTCTGTTAACTGTGTTCAAGCGCATTTAAACGGACCGGCTGCAGAAGCTTCCCGGTGGCATCTAATGTTTTCGGCATAGATGATGTCTCTAGTTGGCTTCTCTGTGGCTGTGGAGGATGTGGGAAGTGCGGACCTCCAGACCACCTCGGCCACCTCTAGGCACGTCATCACCGGGAAGAAGAGACTGGGCAGGCTGGCACGCTTCCTCCTCTCCATCGCCCCACAGAGGCTCCAGACCGCCCTGGGATACCCGGCGTCCAAAGGCCTTGGGGATGGCGATGTGTCTGATGGTAAGCCTTCCTGTTTATGTCTAGGTGCAGGGCCTGCTTTGGGGTGGATACAGGGTTGTTGCTTGTGTAGTGCATTGCTGCCACTTAAACTAAGTCTGGGCGTACCTGGGTGTCTTTGGATGAAGCGTCGTCTCCAGGTTGTTTCTTAAAGGTAGCTCCGTTGGCTGAAGAGCATCTTGAAGGAATATCTGGAGGCCAGGAGAGCTGACTCTCCATTCTGCTTGACCCTGAGGCTTTGGTCCTGGATCCAATTGGTTGTGACTGACATGGAACTCTGAAAACGTTAACCCTTTGCTTGCTTCAGCACATGTTTCACATTCTCCATAGTCCCTCATTAACATGGTAATTCTGCACAGAAACTAATCATTTTGAAGTTCGCCTGGCAAGCTGCTGACATTGTATGTCATGCATTGCAATGAAAGTTGGGTTCACTCATAATGTGAAGAACATTGGGAGTAGAATTGTGTAGTAATTGATTTATTGATGTTCGTATGCATAGATATTTAGGTTGAGGGTGGAAGAAACAGAGGTGAAGGGTCTGGGTATACCTGGGGAGAAGGGATGGGGGCCCATTTATTTGTACAGTCGAATATGGAAATGAGCCGTGCAGTAGAGTGAGTGTACACAGAACTGGAATAGAAGTGC
This sequence comes from Lissotriton vulgaris, assembly GCF_964263255.1. NCBI lineage: Eukaryota > Metazoa > Chordata > Amphibia > Caudata > Salamandridae > Lissotriton > Lissotriton vulgaris. Next base: position 428,378,413 of record NC_141693.1, read on the forward strand.
AGATATCCTTACTGGAAAAGGTTACACGCGGATGCCTAAAAGAGTTCAACAAGGCTAATGATTCTCCTCTGCTCCCACCCTGATTAGTGCCTTCAGGATTGGTCAGGTTTTGTAAATTAGCCATCTTTCTGAGGATTTACATTTAAGTTTCCATGGAATAAGTTGTATTTAGCCGGAAGTAGTTGTACTGAAGAGGTGTACGTTTCCCGTGCAAGCCATTCCATGCTGCTGAATCCTAAGACTGGCATATTGCCAGCCTCCGAGGGATAAACTCTCATGCTGGTTCTAGAATTACTTGATGTGTAGATTATCTTGGAGGGGTGTGTAATCAGACTCCTGAGATTGAAAATGTTCTCTGTATACACTCTTCGTTGATGGTGGTCCTAATGTACTAGGAAGCCATGACTATGGCCGATACATGCTTTACAGAACCATTAAATATAGCATGTTTTTTACTTTTCCGCCCCTCATCGGAGCGTAGCTGGTCTGTTAAGTCCTACACCTTTCTAGAAAACTAAAGGCATGAGTGCCTTTTTAGGGCTCGCCTGCTGTGCGCATGCGCATAGCTGGCGAAGCTCTATAGGGGCTTAAACAGACTTTACCCAACTTGGCGATTTGGTGCTGTGCCCGTGGCTTTTAGGTCAATGCGCTTGCGCATTGACCTAAAATGCGCGTGCACATCACCAAATCGCCATCTGTTCCCTCAGCCGCACTCCTCCCACACCTTTGAAGTGAAGCTTAGCTTCACTTCAAAGGCCCCTGCTGCTTAACACCCTCTCCCCGCTCCGCCCCTGCCCGCCATGTCGCATTTCTCCTCCCCCCTCCCCACAGCAATGCCCTCCGTCTGGTTTTATTTTGTGATTATAAGTCACGATGACAGGCGCCCTGCCCGGCAGTGCGAGGTGTGATGCATCTGCCTATCACCACGCGAGCATCTTATCTGAAAACATTCAATCGTGTTCTTGAGCTGTGAGTGTAAAGTAAAGCGCCTGGAGGGAGGCTCTGGTCGCTAGTCCTGCTTGAAGGGGGATGGGCGAACAGCTCGTGCTCTTTATGTTGCCCAGCAAGAGCCTGAAATGCTTCCCGTGTGCTCTGAGGAAGGTTTGGTGATTTGCTGCATTTATATAGCACCTTCTACCAGATGGTCTGAACGTATGTAATCCTCGGTTGGAGAGTGGTGTGCCTCCCAGGTGATATCATTTTCTTAATTCTACATAGAGATGCATGTAAAAAAGGCGACGACCAGCCACGTTTACCCACGTCAATTACATACTATTGTCTGTCGATAGCTCGACCCGTTGTCTGTCGTTGCAGTGAAATAAATTTGGTTCCATAATACAAATTTTTTGAAGCAGCGGAACTTAAAACGCACTACCTTCACACATTTATGACTACAGTGTCAAAGTCCATTTTTTTACAACGGTACAGCAGAATTGACATGGGAAAAATAGTTTTCTGTCTCAGATTGCACATTGCAAGGACTGTTACACAGGGAAACGTGTCTCTAAAAGTCACATGGCCTCTGTAATGTGATTGTGCCGTTATATATAAACCTGCAATTAATTAATTAATTAATATATTAATGAAAAATTCAATGGGATGAACCATACATGCAGGTAGAGCAGACTAGAACGTGCTATTTATCACCATTCGCAGCAACATGTTGACCTATATGATGGGAGGTATAGCGCTTCTAGGCACACATCCACCATGACATCCACCGCCACATCCACCACCGCATCCACCACCACATCCACCATCACCACCACATCCATCATCACATCCACCACCACCACATCCACCATCACATCCACCATCACCTCCACATCCACCGCCACATCCACCACCCCATCCACCACCCCATCCACCACCCCATCCACCGCATCCACCACCACCACCACACCCACCACCACTACATCCACCACCACGTCCACTACAACCACCACCCCATCCACCACTCCCACCAATCCACCACCACCACCGCATCCACCATCACCACATCCACTGCATCCACCACCACCACCACATCCACCACCACCTCCACCATGACATCCACCGCCACATCCACCACCACATCCACCACATCCACCACCGCCACATCCACCACCACATCCACCACCACTACCACACCCACCACCACCACCACATCCACCACCACATTCACCGCATCCACCACCACCACCACATCCACCACCACCACATCCACCACCACCTCATCCACCACCACCACATCCACCACCACATCCACCACCACTTCCACCACCACCGCATCCACCACATCCACCACCACATTCACCGCATCCACCACCACCACCACCACCACATCACCACCACCTCATCCACCACCACCACATCCACCACCCCCACCACATCCACCACCTCATCCACCACCGCATCCACCACCACCACATCCACCACACCCATCACTTCCACCACCACATCCACCACCACATCCACCACCACTTTCACCACAACCACCACATCCACCACATCGCCACCACATCCACCACCTCCACATCCACCACCACATCCACCACCACATCCACCCCCTCATCCACCACCATCACCACCACATCCACCATCAACACCACTACCACATCCACCACCACATCCACCACCACCATATCCCCCAGATCCACCACTACCACATCTATATGTGTGTGTGTGTGTGTGTGTGTGGCTCTGTGTGTGTGTAGGTGCACCCACCACCACCACATCCACCACACCCACCACCACTACATCCAGCACCATATCCACCACAGCCACCACCCCATCCACCACCACCACCGCATCCACCATCACCACATCCACCGCATCCACCATCACCACATCCACCATCACCACCACATCCACCATCACATCCACCACCACCACATCCACCATCACATCCACCACCACCTTCACATCCACCATGACATCCACCACCACATCCACCACCACCACATCCACCACCACCACATCCACCACCACCGCATCCACCACCACCGCATCCACCACCACCACACCCACCACCACTACATCCACCACCACTACATCCACCACAACCACCACCCCATCCACCATGACCACCGCATCCACCGCCACCACTGCATCCACCATCACCGCATCCACCACCACCGCATCCACCACCACATCCACCACCACATCCACCATCACCACCACATCCACCATCACCACCACATCCACCATCACCTCCACATCCACCATGACATCCACCGCCACATCCACCACCACCACAACCACCACCACCGCATCCACCACCACGGCATCCACCACCACTGCATCCACCACCACCACCACACCTACCACCACTACATCCACCACCACATCCACTACAACCACCACTACCACCACCACCGCATCCACCATCACCACATCCAACGCATCCACCACCACCACCACATCCACCACCACATCCACCACCACCACATGCACCACCACATCCACCACCACCACCACATTCACCACCACATCCACCACCACATCCACCACAACCACCACCACATCCACCACCGCATCCACCACCACCACATCCACCGCATCCACCACCACCGCATCCACCACCACATCCACCATCACATCCACCGCCACATCCACCACCACCACATCCACCACATACACCACCACCGCATCCACCACCGAATCCACCACCACCACCACACCCACCACCACTACAATCACTACAACCACCACCCCATCCACCACTACCACCACCACCGCATCCACCACCACCACCGCATCCACCATCATCACATCCACCGCATCCACCACCACCACATCCACCACCACATCCACCATCACCACCACATCCACCAAAACCACCACCCCATCCACCACCGCATCCACCACCCCCACCGCATCCACCACCACTGCATCCACCGCATCCACCACCACATCCACCATCACCACCACATCCACCATCACATCCACCATCACATCCACCATCAAATCCACCGCCACATCCACCACATCCACCACATCCACCACCACCACCACACCCACCACCACTACATCCACCACCACATCCACTACAACCACCACCCCATCCACCACCACCACCACATCCACCACCACCACCGCATCCACCATCATCACATCCACCACCACCACTGCATCCACCATCATCACATTCACCACCACCACATCCACCATCACCACCACATCCACCACCACATCCACCATCACCATCACCTCCACATCCACCATGACATCCACCGCCACATCCACCACCACCACCACATCCATAACCGCCACATCCACCACCGCCACATCCACCACCACATCCACCATCACCACCACATCCACCATCACATCCACCACCACCACATCCACCATCACCTCCACATCCACCATGATATCCACCACAACCACCACCCCATCCACCACCACCACCGCATCCACCACCACCGCATCCACCACCACATCCACCATCACCACAACATCCACCATCACATCCACCACCACATCCACCATCTCATCCACCACCGCATCCACCACAACATCCACCATCACATCCACCACCACATCCACCATCTCATCCACCACCGCATCCACCACCACATCCACCACACCCACCACCATCACTTCCACCACCACATCCACCACCACTTTCACCACATCCACAACCACCACATCCACCACCACCACATCCACCACATCACCACCACATCCACCACCTCCACATCCACCACCACCACCACATCCACCACCACATCCACCCCCTCATCCACCACCATCACCACCACATCCACCATCAACACCACTACCACATCCACCACCACATCCACCACCACCATATCCCCCAGATCCACCACTACCACATCTATATGTGTGTGTGTGGCTCTGTGTGTGTGTAGGTGCACCCACCACCACCACATCCACCACACCCACCACCACTACATCCACCACCACAACCACCACCCCATCCACCACCACCACCGCATCCACCACCACCACCGCATCCACCATCACCACATCCACCACCACCACATCCACCATCACCTCTACATCCACCTCCACATCCACCACCACATCCACCATCAGCTCCACATCCACCACCACATCCACCACCACCGCATCCATCACCACCGCATCCACCACCACCACACCCACCACCACTACATCCACCACCACATCCACCACAACCACCACCCCATCCACCACGACCACCGCCACCACCGCATCCACCACCACCGCATCCAGCACCACATCCACCACCGCATCCACCACCACCACCACACCCACCACTACATCCACCACCCCATCCACCACTACCACCACCACGGCATCCACCACCACCACCGCATCCACCACCACCGCCATCACATCCACCGCATCCACCACCACCATATCCACCACCACATCCACCACCACATCCACCATCACCACCACATCCACCATCACCACCACATCCACCACCACCACCACCACATCCACTATCACCTCCACATTCACCATCACCTCCACATCCACCATCACCTCCACATCCACCATCACCTCCACATCCACCATCACCTCCACATCAACCATCACCTCCACATCCAACATGGCATCCACCACCGCCACATCCACCACCGCCACATCCACCACCACATCCATCACCACCACATCCATCACCACCACATCCATCACCACCACATCCACCATCACCTCCACATCCACCATGACATCCACCACAACCACCACCCCATCCACCACCACCACCGCATCCTCCACCGCATCCACCACCACCGCATCCACCACATCCACCATCACCACCACATCCACTATCACATCCACCACCACATCCACCATCACATCCACCATCACCTCCACATCCACCATGACATCCACCGCCACATCCACCACCACCGCATCCACCGCATTCACCACTACCGCCTCCACCACCACTACATCCACATCCACTACAACCACCACCCCATCCACCACTACGACCACTACCACCACCACGGCATCCACCATCACCACATCCACCGCATCCACCACCACCACATCCACCGCATCCAACACCACATCCACCATCACCACCACATCCACCATCACCACCACATCCACCACCACATCCACTATGACCTCCACATCCACCACCACATCCACCACCGCCACATCCACCACCGCCACATCCACCACCACATCCACCACCACATCCACCACCACCACATCCACCACTTCCACCACCACCGCACCCACCACCACCACCACCACATCCACCACCACATCCACCACCACCTCCACCACCTCATCCACCACCACCACATCCACCACCACCACCACATCCACCACCGCATCCACCACCACCACATTCACCACCACATCCACCACCTCATCCACCACCACATCCACTATGACCTCCACATCCACCACCACATCCACCACCGCCACATCCACCACCGCCACATCCACCACCACATCCACCACCACATCCACCACCACCACATCCACCACTTCCACCACCACCGCACCCACCACCACCACCACATCCACCACCACATCCACCACCACCTCCACCACCTCATCCACCACCACCACACCCACCACCATCACTTCCACCACCACATCCACCACCACTTTCACCACATCCACAACCAACACATCCACAACCAACACATCCACAACCACCACATCACCACCACATCCACCACCTCCACCACCACCACATCCACCACCACATTCACCACCACATCCACCCCCTCATCCACCACCATCACCACCACATCCACCATCACCATATCCCCCAGATCCACCACTACCACATCTATATGTGTGTGTGTGTGTGTGTGGCTCTGTGTGTGTGTAGGTGCAAATGCAATGTTCTTGGATTTTCGTCACAATGAAATACACTGAACATAATCTTCACAAAAGTTATTTACAAACGTTTAAGCTATTACCAATATAAATTACAATAACTTTTATTTAAGTATTAATTATATACAAAATTAAAAGCCATTGTTATTTGTAATATCAAGACATCTAAGTCACGTAAATACAACACACATTGCATTACAAATGCTATAGGTGTCACATTTAACACTATTGACATTGTAACTGACAAAGCTATTCATTTTGCTACTTTCAACACCAACACATAAATAAAAAAAAGTGTAATTTACAATACCAATAGCTCAAACTTTCCTAATGCGAGACCTATTGCATTTCCAATGCTTGTTTATTTTAGGTGAGGTGATAAGACCATAGTTAAAAACATTCAGTCTAATACAGAGGGGTGGTTTTTGTCTTTGAGGAAATGCTGAGAAGAAGGTCAATCACCTTGAGGCAGAGCAAGGTTACTTCCGCCCTCGTAGAGCGGTCAGCGCTCTAGCTGCTGCACCTGAGGGTACTTAGGCAGCGAGGAGCAGCGGCGCTTTGCGGAAGGGAGACAGTGAGAGCGTCTCCTCAACCCGCTGACGCCAGGTATAGCAAGACTGATCTGACAGCGAATGTTTTTAACTTTTTAGCATGTGACCTTTACCTGTTGTGAACTATAAATTTTAATAGCGCTGTTATACTAATCTTTAGCCCAGAAAAGCGCCACTCGCTCAGCAGGAGGAAATAATTCTATCACCTTCAATCACCTTGACTCGATTCCTCGTCCTGCCCGCCCCGGTCCGACACGGCAACCAGTGCCGTTGAGCGGAGGGCGGGTCAGGCAGAGCAAGGTTACTTCCGCCCTCGTAGAGCGGTCAGCGCTCTAGCTGCTGCACCTGAGGGTACTTAGCCCTCTCGTCACAGCAAGCGCGCAGCGGTCGCGCGCAGCGAAGCGCCGGAGACGCGCCAGAGAGAAGCCCGTCTGCGCCCGTCCGCGACAGGACGGGACCAGGGGCCCCTCTCCCTACCCTGTTTCCACCATGGCCCCAACCAACGACACTCGCATCAGGTACACCTCGCAGTCCCTGATAGCACTCCAACCACCGAGATCACTGAGATGTGCCAACGACAATTGGCCTTTCCCCGAGGGCCCGTTCTCTTGTCCCCTTTGCAGATTCCAAGCCACCTCCAATGGCATTATCACAGGTTCTGCTAGGGACAATGAGACCACTCTAAGAATAAAAGGTTGGAAAAGTTTTCTCCTGAATGTTCGGTCATTGCCCCGACATCATGTAGAGATTTGGGATACTATCCAAAGTCATAAACCTGAATTATGCTTCCTTACGGAAACTTGGCTGAAGCCTCACACTCTTCCTTCCATAACTTTGGGTATCCCTCAAGGATACAAAATTTTAAGACAAGACCGCCCTATAAAAACTGGCGGAGGTATTGCCATCATTTTTAAAGAAAGTATCCATATTACGGTAATGGAACAAACTATTCTACCGACTATGGAAATCATGATTTTTAAAATTCACACTAAAACTAAAGAACACTGGAAAGGTGCCCTAGTATATCGACCTCCGGGCCCCAATGCTGGCTTTTCTCTCGCCTTAACTGAAATATTAGCCCCATACTTAAAAGCTAAAGAAAATTTTATTGTTCTCGGCGATTTTAATTTCCATGCAGATATTGTGAATGATCCTAATACCAAGCTTCTCCTCGAGGATCTGGCTCTTTTGGGTCTTCACCTAAGAAACTGTGGCCCTACTCACAGGAAAGGCCATACACTGGATTTGATTTTTACTAACCACCCTTCCATACATTGTCATCCCCCTACATCCATCTGCTGGTCTGACCACAGCATGTTGGAATTCTCTTTTCTGAGACTTGACAAACCCTCTGCTCCCCCGACCACTATGAGTATTACTAAAAGAGCATGGCACAAAATTACTTCATCTACTTTTGAACAAACCTGGAAAGAACCTACCATTTCCGATACTGATGACATTGATTTGGCTTTATCCAAATTAAACAGCTCTCTTTTAGAGACCATAAACTCTCTAGCCCCGCAAAAAACTATCAAAAGACCCCGGGCCACCAAAAAAGAAATATGGTATTCCGACTCACTGAAATTAGAGAAACAAAAATGCAGGAAATTGGAAAAGCAATGGAGAAAGGATCACTCTCCCGAGAGTAAAGCACTCTACCAGCAGGCCATATCCACCTACTATAATAACATCAAAAAAGCAAGAAAAACTAGCCTACGCTCCCAGCTAGATGAAGCCGCTAACTCCACCAGAGAACTATACAAAATACTTAAAACTTTTACTAACCCCCTGGCTTGCGAAAGTCCGGATACCTTCTCTCAAGAACTATGCAACAATATTTCCCAGTTCTTTGAGGACAAAATCGATACCATTTACAATAAAATATTGGCCAAGCACCCGAATAACCCGGAAGACACTACTACCTCATGTCAGGAAACCCTTTCAGAGATCTTTAATATCATTCCAGAAGTCACAGAAAATGAAGTTCAAACACTCCTGGGAAACATGAAATCTGGTTCTCCTTGTGATCTTCTTCCGGCTAGGTTAACCAATAATCTGAGCAGATCATTGTGTCCCATTATTACCAAAATTCTTAACCTTTCTTTTAAAGAAGGCAAGCTTCCACAACAATGGAAAGAGGCAACTGTGAACCCGATACGGAAAAATACCACCTCTCCCTGGACTGAGCTTTCCAACCTCCGCCCTATCTCTCTCCTGCCCCTCCTGACGAAACTGGCTGAGAAACATGTTAACACTCAGATCTCTAGCTTTATCGAAGCGACAGGGGGCCTGGACCAATCCCAATCTGGGTTCAGGCCCAACTACAGCACCGAATCTGCACTCCTCTCCGTGACCGATAACATCAAGATGTCACAGGATAGAGGAGGCTCGATGATTCTGGTGCTGTTAGACCTGTCAGCAGCCTTCGATACTGTTTCTCATAAGATCTTGCTGAACCGGGTACAAGGAGTGGGCATCAGAGGTCAGGCACTTGCATGGCTGGAGAGTTTCCTTTCCGGGCGCTCACAATCTGTCAGCCTGGGCCCCTACCATTCCATCTCTAGGGCGCTCACCAAGGGGGTGCCACAGGGCTCATGCCTAAGCCCCACATTATTTAATATATATGTGGCCCCCCTTGCTGAGATTGTGAGGAAGTACGGATTCACTCCTGTGTCGTATGCCGACGACACACAACTCCTCTACCCTTTCCATGCCCCCGACCCTAATGTTAGGGGAAATTTTGTGGAAGGTATGAGGGCCATCTCCAACTGGATGGCTGCCAACTACCTCCAGTGCAACGTCGGGAAGACCGAAGTAATGTGTTTTGGGAAAGCCAGCATGCTTTGGTCTCCTGACTGGTGGCCCCAAGACTTGGGACCTGTACCCTCCCCTAAACCTACCATTAAAAATCTGGGTGTGAAACTAGATCAAAGCCTAACTCTCAAAGAACATGCTAATGTAATTGCTGGTGCTTGTTTTCGCACTATTGGATTACTCAGGCGAGTCTTTCCCCTGCTGCCGGACACCTACAGAAAGACCTTGGTGCAAGCCCTTGTAATAAGTCGCCTTGACTATTGCAACGGGCTTTTGATACAAGCCAATGAGGATGCCATCAATCGTCTGCAGGTGGTCCAGAACACGGCGGCAAGGCTGATTCTGAATGCCCCCCCAGAACATCTTCTGGACCCCTGTTAAAAAAACTACATTGGCTTCCAATACGCCAACGGGTGAAATTTAAAATCTGCTGCACTGTACATAAGTGCTTATTTGGAAACGGCCCCAAATACCTAGCCAAACTATTCCAACCCTACAAACCAGAACGAGAATTACGGTCAAGTAATCTTCTCTTGCTCAAAACACCTTTTGTTAAAAAAACCAGACAAGGCGGCAGAGCCCTCTCAACAGTGGGGCCGGCCCTGTGGAACAACTTGCCCCTCAACTTAAGACAGGTCCCCAAACATCTCACCTTTAGAAAAATGCTGAAGACGAATCTGTTTGAGGAGATATAACTTTAGGATTGCTGCCCCTCAGTTTCTTGCGACCTGCTGATGTCAAAGCGCGGAGATAACCCTTTCGGGCTGGATTCTTGCGCTATACAAGCATATAAATAAATAAATAAAATAAATAAAGGTTACATAGAGATGTTGGACACGAAGTAGGCATTGCAAGGTAGTAGAGGTGGGTCATGATATTAACCTATCAAATGCTATTGTCGCCAGGCTGGTGAATCTGCAAGGCTGTCCAGGTTTGGCCAAAAGTTTGCTGCGCATCAAATTGAGTGGCCTAACTTATCAAACTGTACCGGTTTTGCATGGCACTGCCTTTCGAGGTCTCTTCATTGTCTGATCACATATTTCACAACCCATCTTTGTGAATAGTGCTCTTTCTTGGTTAGTTGCTTTGAGGATTTGTTTCTGTGACCCAGCTGTCTGGAATCAGATAACTGGGTAAATAGCATAAACCCTGATGTTTAGACCTTCCCTTAATTATGGCACTTCGTGAATGTGTAATTGTCACATTTGTATGTAAGTGTTCAGTGTCCCTAATATATAATTATTTTTTTTGGGGAGATCTATTCTATACCATGAGCATGTCCATACAGTTCTATCAGGAATTTACTAGAAATTGATTGTCTGATGGAATCCATATGCATTTGCCACATCTTACAACCTTTTGATACCTGAACTATGCAGCGCTCAACAAAACAATACCAAAAAAAGTAACATTGATCAGTTTGGCAAGTTTCCTACAGTAAATAAGTGGAAAATGCTGGCCTAATTCATGTCTTGATATACCCATATCTTACCTGGAGTTCTGTAGCTACATTTGGTCTCGGTTACAAGTGGTCACTTGAGTACCAACTCCAAATTACTCATGGTTTGAGCATCGAAGGATGCAGAGAAGTCAACAGAATACATACAATTGTTCTGAAATATTATCCTTGTAATCAGATTTCCTTCAGGCTTTGCCAGTGAAACCTGGCAATTGACCACAGTAGTGGTGTGGTTTTCTGGCTCTTTTCTGATTTGAAAATATTCTACGTACAAGCATATAAGGTGTCCAACCCTGAGTAGTGCCTCAGTAACTTCAGCCCTGCCATCTTGTTAATGGTTTTCATTGATGGACACTATCTCAAACCATTGTTAATTTCACAGTGCAGAAGATGACCTCCATGTTGTCCCAGTGGAATTGCCTTCTAGCTGATCAATGTTTCTTGTGGCACTGCTCTTCCTAGGTTTAACTTTCGAATGTATTTACTTGCATCCCTTTTCAAACTGGATTTGAAAAATTCAAGTGTATAACTCCTGCGTGGAACGGTTGCAGAATTAGTTAATTTGTGCAACAAGAGCTCCAGATATGAAGTCTGTCTTGCAATTGAGATATGAATGTTCCCCTGCTGCATAACGTCACCTGACCTGCAAGTGATGTCGACAGTTGTTTATTCAACTCAGTTGGCCAATCGATTGGCACTCGCTGGGGTTGGATAGTCTGGTCACGATCACTGCAGTTTGATCCTGGAGTGATACCTGCTTTGTAAGCACTCTGCCATGATGGGCGCAGGTGTGCAGCTCCAACGTGATCCAAGTAGGTCATCGGGGCACTATCTCTGGAGGTCTCACCCTTCTCTGATGCCTCTTAAGAGCTAGTTTTGAATGCTGTAATGAGTGTGCCATTTACAAGGTCTAATACATCCTTTATCTTGTACATGTCACGATTTTAGAAAGGTCTTTGGCATAACTCTTGTCCTTCTTTTGTCAGAGGTGAGGCAGTCTCCCACCAAGCCCTGTTTCAAGCGGAGCAAGAGGAAAGCGGAAGACGTAGTCTTGGAGTAGCAGCAGTCCTGGATCGAGGCGCTGGCCGAAGACCTGCCGGATGAGAACGATGAGGGCAATGTAAATTACCAGGTATGGGCAGGCCAAGAGTTGATGTGAGCCGCACTGGTCTTACAGCTGTGCTGTACTGTCCAGAGTTTGGCCACAACATGGGCAGCCCTACTGTCCCAGAGGCAGTCAAAGCAGCATGTAAAAGCCACAGGGGGTCCTGGAGATGAAGTAAATTTGTATCCCAAGATTACAGTACCCACACAAATAAACAATTAAGATTAAGTAACTTTCACAAAATATCAACCTACTATACAACCAGAACATTTGTGCTCAACATTACACAAAATGTACAAATGCATTCAAACAATACATTAACAAAACAAATACTGACAGAGGGTCCTCCATTTAGTCCACACAAGATGGAACCTATTACAATGTTCCTTTACATTTTGCCAACCTTGTGATACACATTTACGTTCTAGCCTGGAAGGAAACCTGTGGCTTTTCGATGTACTTTCCACATAGCCGTTGCTGCACAACGGGCGAAAGGCCAGCCATGCCCAGAGGCTGACATTTCTATGCTTTATCAGAATATAAAACTATTATTTCAAATATGAGGACCAGACTAATGAGTTTTCCGTTTTTATGCAGTTATAGCATACTACCTTTAACCTGGATGATTTCTGCTTCTGTAAAAATATTCAGCATACAAGCATTTTGAATCGCTGCCCATCCCAGTGGGTCCCTGATGGCCAATCTCTCCACCCCCCCTTGTGCAGGAAGTTCACTACTGTGTAACTTCTGAGCACGCTTCAGACCATCTAAAATAGATCAACTCGTGAGTAGGGTTGAAATTGACTCCCTATCTGGAGTAGGTGACATTTTGGGCTTTGAGGTACGGAAGGGTGGGACGAACCATGTGCTTTGCCAGTAAAATCTGCCACCAATGTTTAGCCTGAGATTATAAAAGTTAATCTGTTTTTGGCCGTTTTTTTGCAGGGTCTCTCTGTGTGTCTGAGTGTGTGTGTGTGTATATATATATATATATATATATATATATATAATTAGTGACATGATCCCTTGAATAATAGTTTACAGTCTGACTTTCAAGAAATGAGATTTCGAAGTGCAACGTTGAGTCTGAAGTTGGCAAAGAACTTTCATTACTTTCAGTTCACAAAAGCGAATTATTACGTGGGTAGAGTATGCATTTCTAAGGTGGAGAAAGTGTGTTGAAGCCTGTGGACAGTTTAGAAGTCTTGCAAGTGATTTACTGGAATGTAAAGTAGCCAATTTATAATTCAGATTGTGCATGTCATTCACGTTTCTTGAAGTAAGTGATTAAGGAAGTTTGCTCTGCTGGTGTGTGTGGCTCTGTCTGTGTGTGTGTGTGTGTGTGCGGTGGCTCTGTGTGTGTGTGTGTGTGTGCACGTGGCTCTGTCTGTGTGCGCGCGTGGCTCTGTGTGTGTGTGTGCGCGCGTGGCTCTGTGTGTGTGTGTGCGCGCGTGGCTCTGTGTGTGTGTGTGCGCGCGTGGCTCTGTGTGTGTGTGCGCGCGTGGCTCTGTGTGTGTATGCGCGCGTGGCTCTGTGTGTGTATGCGCGCGCGTGGCTCTGTGTGTGTATGCGCGCGCGTGGCTCCGTGTGTGTGTGCGCGCGCGTGGCTCTGTGTGTGTGTGTGCGAGTGGCTCTGTGTGTGTGTGTGCGAGTGGCTCTGTGTGTGTGGCTCTGTCTTTGTGTGTGTGTGTCTGTGTGTGTGCGCGTGTGGCTCTGTGGATAGCTTTTTTGGTAGGTGGCGCTATGTGTGGGTGGCTCTGTCTGTGTGAGGGTGGCTCTGTGTAGGTGGCTCTATGTGAATGACTCTGTGTGGGTGGCTCTGTGTGTGTGTGTGGGTGGCTCTGTGTGTGTGTGTGGGTGGCTTTGTGTGTGTGGTTCTGTGTGGGTGTAAATGCAATAGGTCATGCATATGCGAGCGATTAAAAAATTGGCATTGTAAATGACAATGCCATTTATTTAACGATTAAGCTATTGGCAATGTAAATGACAATACCATTTATTTATGATTAAAAAAAAGAAAATGTCATGAGCAATGCCAATAGCTCTACCTTTAATAATGCAGAGACCATTGCATTGTAAATGCTTGTTTATAGTGGCAGTTTTGAATCCTAATAAAGTAGCACAGAGGGTCAATATGACTACTGCAAAGTACATATGCCATGTCTATCAATGGATTGCATTCTCTATAGATAGCTCAGTGGGTTACTGCTTTTGTCACAGAGATCCTTTTGTTACTTCCAGTACTTAACTTACAATCCTAATATAGTACAATGAGCATCAAAGAGTTGGATGCAAATGCAAAGTATAGGTTAGAACGTTATGTTTCCCCCCAGTCTTTCATTATCCTTATGTTGCTAAAATAGATTTGTTTGGGTAGAAATAAATTCTTATTAGTCATACAACCCCCAACCACTGAGTTTGTTTTTAGGTCTCGCGCCTGCGTTGCAGTGCTTGCGCAGCGCTAGACCTTTAGTACTTGAAATACGGGGTTTTATCACTGACCTAGGAATCGCACACGCTTGTGCCTGTGCTTTTCTTTTTGTGCTACCCCATTGGCTTTTGCGTGCGTCTTTTTATAAAAGGCTCCACGCAATTGGCCAAAAGCGAGCGCATTGCTCTGCCCATGGCCTATTGGTGTCTATTACGCGCTTGGTACGCGTAATAGACACCAAAAGGCCATGTGGTTTCAATTATCGTGCCCAGACACGGGCGCGATAAATGAAAGCAGGCTCACAGTGGCGCGCGTGCGCACCACTTGCGGGCGTGTTTGTTTTTGAAGCGAGCGCTTTCCCTGCCGCTTGTTACCTTGGTCGACGGCATCTTAAAAGTGGCCGATGCCCCCTCAAGCAGGCCGGTCGTGGCGGACTCAGGCACTGCAGACAGACACGTCACCCTCTGGTGCCAGGATACTCACCTGGTGAACACCGAAAGCAAGTATTAATTTCACCCTTGTCTCGCCTCTGGTGACCTCCTGCGGTTAGTTCTGAACACAGGTGAGGCTGTCACCAGCAGCAAGTCTCCCCCGCCCCCGCCCCCGCCTCAATGTGATAGGCTTTAAAGAGCTCTAACATGCCTATCCGGAGGATTGCATTACACCGATAAGAACGGAACCTCCCCGCGCTGCTGCAAGAATCCCTGACTAACGCTTTTATTTCATCAGAATTCACAGAGCCCCGAGGGCGGAGGAAAGTTCTGAAGTATTTAACGTTCTCTTTTCCACTTTCAGGACACGCTGTTTGTTCACACTTTCGCGTTGCATACTATCGCGAAGTGCTTGAAACAGCATGAAGCACTTGGTGTTTACATCAAAAATGTTAAATACAATGTTTTGGCTATGTGAACGCTTTGTGGTGTGTAACTCAAAAAGAAATGCATGCTATGCGTCACAGACCTCAGATGGCCACAGCTTCCTTCGCTGCTGCAGAGTCCTTCACTTCCTGCCCGTTAGGGGCGCCTGCCTGCAGTTTGCCTGTCTTCTCGCCTTACTGCCTCAGCTAGCGGGCCGCTCGTCTAAGGCCTGCAGGACGCTCAACATCCCCTCCACCTCTAACATCAAGGTGCTGGGTTATGCCTACGAAGATGTCTCTCCAGGGGCCTCCAGTTTGCTAAACGGCGAAGCGCTGGGACAGTGGGTGCCTCTGAACCGCGCTGCTCCCCTGCTGGTCTGAGCTCCCATTCATGTCAGCTGCCTTTCTGGCATGGCCACCGCAAAATGGCGACACCTGGTCGTCTCAACTCCAGCCGCCTCCAACACCAGGGGGCTGTTTATATGCCGGCAGAGACTATCTCCAGGAGCCCTGTTTAACCTCCCGCCATCTCTCACGTGCTCCCCCTTAAGGAATGTGATCCCTGAATGCCCGGTACATGAGGCACCTCACTTGCGAGCTCTCACGTTGCCCCCACTTAAGGAGTGTACATACTCCCGGAAGGTCTGATACTTGGAGCACCCCACTAGCCATCTTTCACGTTGCCCCCCGTATGGAAGGTGCTCCCTGAATGTCTTCGGCACTCCATGGCCCACATAAGGTTCTACAGAGGCCTGGACATGCGCTGCCCAGGCTCGACCTAAAAAATCCTATGAGTTGGCCACTGACTCATTTGTTAAATGCTCAGCAACTCACATGCATGCACCTACAAAATGATTTGAACATTTTCTCCTCCCCCGGTCTCCTCCAAACTCCCTCTTTTAAAATCCATTCCTATCTTTCCACCCCTACTCCAAACTCTTCTAAACAGCATGAAATCAATAGCACAAACCTAACATGATTAATGAACAAGAAAAAACATAAACATATATAAATAGAAATTGTACTAACTACTATCCTTAGGTACCGAATTAGTGTAGCAAGCTACATTACAAAAAAGCGCTTCAATACTTCATTAGGGGTCATAAGCGTGACATAAAAATATTTTTATTTACCAGTTTGAGATGGATTGGTAAACAAAAAACAACGCCAAGTGCTTATTAACCATTTTTCTTAAAAGTTTAAAGATAAAAAAAAAACACAATAGCAAGTACGGGTAAGGAACGGACAGGGTATGAAGCAACACAGGAAGAGGCCAGGGTGGGGGAGAAAGAACATGGAATTTAGCTGTGGCAAGAGAAAGACACAGGAGGGAATATATTCTTAGGGAGCAAGTGGTGCTTCTGAGAGCAGATGCTACCAACTTAAGGAACAGTCGAACATACTTCACCTATAAATATTTCACGTGGCACTACTACTAATCTTTTGTGGGGATTTGAAATATATCAGTGTGTCAAAGCCAATAGTACGAGTGCACTTTTAACAAAAAAGGAAACTGGAGCTTGCTGCGGGTGGACAACAGACATGGCGAGTGGGCAATGAGCACAGGGGGTGTTATTTGCGGCTGATTTTATCGGCACCTGAGCTATATTCACACTCCAACTGCTGGCCCCATGGAGAAGTGGAGGACCACCCAAAACAGAGGAGAGAGAGAGCTGAGACAATTGGGGTTGGGGGGTGAACACTGAGGAAGCGGGAGAGGTGCCGCACAGACTCTCCTTTCTAGACTTCGCGCTCTCCGGATCTGGTCTTCTACCCTTGGATGGCTCGCTTCTTCCTAGTCATACATTCCCTCCCTCCTTTTCAATCACCATCCTTTTCTACCTGCTGCAAGGTCCTCAGGGTTCACCATTAAGTCCCATATTATTTAATGTCTATATATCTTCTCTGGCAGATATTGTAAGATCTTTCGGTTCATAATTTTTCTTACGTAAGTGAAAGCCGAATTATAATTTCAGTTACTGATGATTAGGAAACCACCAGAATCACTTTCGTAAAATACATTCACAAAGTGGCAGAATGGATGAGGAAAAACTCCCTCAACACAAGGAGAACAAGCATTTGCAATGTAATAGGCCTCGCATTATTAAAGTTTGAGCTATTGGCATTGCTAATAATAATGCAACACCAATAGCTCAAACTAATAATGCGAGACCTATTGCATTGCAAATGCTTTTTAATCCTGCGTTTGTGCTTCTCCTGATCAAGCGCTCTTAAAATTAAATGATTGCCAGCATGGATGGCATGTGACTCCTATACCTTTTAGTCCTTTTTGTCTTATCGAACATTTTCTAAACACACATTTACATACATATGATTTATTGTCTCTTTATAATGTGCATGTAATGTAAATTGCTCTGACACTACACTGGTATGAGTAGCACTATAAAAAAACGAAAACGCATGAGAGAGGTGCTATGGAAAGATGAGAAGTTCTATTGGAGGGTGGTATTGAGGTACTCAGGGAAGAAGGAGGTCATTGACGGGTGCCAGCAAGGATTATCGGACTGCGTGCCACCAGCACTAAAACCGTACGTGATAGCAATTCTTTGAAGATTGAATGCAGCTAAACGTCTGCCTGGTGGTTATGGGTGTGAACAGTCGCGGTCGGTGCAGGTAAGCGCGGATGGGGGGAGTCGACAGACACAGAATACTTTTTATTTATTTATTTAATTTTACCGATTACGTTGTCTGTCGACTTAATCACCCCCCCACCCCACCGCACTTACCTGTGCCTGCTGCCACTGTGTGTGAATGTGATGTATTGCTTGGGATTACCTTGTGGGCAACAAGTGAGGCATTCTCTCTGATGCTAGCTTCGACATGAATCCCTATATAAATGCAACTTCAAGACTAAATACAAACCTTAGACCTGGTCTGCAGATACACACTCATGCTTGTCGATAAAATGTCCCTACACTTGTATTTTACCATATTTAGGTATTGCCCAAGGGTTTAGCACCGAAGACGGAATGTGGGCCTGATTCTGCCGATAAACTTCCTAATTGGATCCTATCAAAGAGAACGCCAGGGCTTTAAGTTAGACGGCTCCTGAGATGAGTCCCTATCGGGCTCTCTATTTTCACCATCAGGGGGATTTTTTTTTAGCTCTGCAGCAATACTACCTTCACTGCATCTGATGTAACTTCAAAGAGAATCCATTGTTATGATTCTTTCACAGTCTCATCATTTCAGAACTGAAGCATTTTCAATATTATACACAACAAAGCCATTAAATATTGCTTATCTATCTGATGCTACTAACAACCATTGACCAAGCCAATAGTTCTGGTTTGTTGTAGGTGTAATGTTACTTGTATTATATATCTGGGTGAAATGACTGAAGCAGCAAAACACCAGACCGGGGAGCACACTCTGCTAAGCACAGATTTTTAGCTCATGTTTTTTCGTTCCATGTCCTTAATTACAATGGCCACGCCCCTTTGTGAGACTGCCCTCGCCCCCACCTCGTTTTTCATTCCTCTTAAGGCTCTGGAGAA
This sequence comes from Lissotriton vulgaris, assembly GCF_964263255.1. Classification (NCBI taxonomy): domain Eukaryota; kingdom Metazoa; phylum Chordata; class Amphibia; order Caudata; family Salamandridae; genus Lissotriton; species Lissotriton vulgaris. Next base: position 428,397,951 of record NC_141693.1, read on the forward strand.
CCCTACTTCAGGGCCACTGGAATTTTGCAGCAGTGTACAGCTAAATTATGTGGCAGGGTTGAGTAAATTATGCAGCAAGAAAAGGCAAATTCTGCAGCGTATTGCGGCACATTTTGTGGTAGTATTACTCCATTACTTTCTCATTTTTACTTATTAATACTGTCTGGGCTTATGTTGCACCTCACAAGCACCAATTTAACACGCACATATAGCAATAAGCACAAGAAAGGTGACCAGTCTACCTTTGCAAAGGGCCTTCCACTCGGCGGCAACAAGTGTTGCTGCGTTGTTAGTAACTTTTGAAATGTTTTAACTAGAAACACATTTTTTTTGTAATCTGCAGATTATGTAGCCGGTCATGGATTATGTGGTAAATGCGGCACATTTATAATTATGCGAAAAGCGCAGCAGCTGCACAATCTCATAATTCCAGCGGGCCATCCCTATGTCTTGCATTGTGAATTGTCCCCATCCACTGAGCCAGTGCTATTTCAGATGTTCTCATACGCTGTGGGAGTCCCCCATAGCATTAGACAAATCATATAAAGTGTAAAAAAACAGCTTTCCCCATCCCTGCACAAGTGTGTCATGATGTTGTAATGCATTGTGAGAGCACTTTTTTGCCATAATGACACATTAATGCACCTTGAAGGCGCTGTAGAACCTTAGCAACATTGATGTATTCTGGATACAATTGCAAATATCCTTTGTTTCACTGTACACCACCAGTATTCCTTTTAATTTTAACATTTCACTTGTATACATTATTTTTTTTTTTTAAACAATTTTTATTGCAGATACATGTAGTGCATAATCATTCTTATCCACATTCCCGCTTTGACATGAACAAGGCATAGGTCGTTAAATAAAACATCACACAGCCATCAAACCCGTATCCCGGAGGACGGGCGGCGTCATTCGTAAAAGCGTTATAAGTAGAGTATGTGAGAACAAACGCAAATATGCAGCAGGAAGTCCTTGCATCTGCTTTTCTATTTTCACCCCCCCCCCCTCCACCCAGTCCCCAACTCATAAACTATTATGTCCCCCAAAGGCCATCGCACAGTATCAATACAATTTTTCTCTAGAATTGTTGCATCCCTCGCCCCACAAGGCAGTATCTCACCCACGCATGCCCTCATCAGTTAGTGTCCGTAAGCCCCAGATCCCTTATCCCGCCCTCTTCCGTCTAAGTGTACATCATCATTTTACAGTCGAAGAGTTCATCTATCCCAGGTATGTCTGCCCGTCCTATCCACTATCTCAGGTCCCTCCACTTTCCCATGCTCACCGGTCCGCTCACAATCGCTTTGGTCCTCTCAGAGACCCCCATCTAGGCCATGATATCGTCTCCATTTACCCCATACTTTGCGGAATTTCCTCGGACAGCCTCTTGCATTATATGTAACTCTTTCTGCCGCCATGTAGGTATCCAAACCCTTCCTCCATTCCCCCACTCGAGGCGTGTCAGCCACTCCCCACTTCTTGGCTACGTCTCTTTTGGCCACTACCAAGGCCAGTACCAGAAATATTAGTTGTGGGCGGGGCAGATCTATGTCATTGGTCATTCCCAGTAGGCACTTGTATACATTATTGAAATAAAAACTCCTTGAACACCTGTCTTCCGTGAATTCATATGTTTAACTCTCTGAAGCTCACTGGGGCATGGTATTCACCTAATAACACCATAAAATAAAGTAAATATGCTTTTGTTGGGCAAAGGAAAATTGATTTTTTTTGGGGGGGGGAGATTGAGAGACTATTCGATGTTGCTCTACTAGTAAGATGACTTAAGCTCCTACATTAGCAGTACATTAAATTGGTGAGTAATGACATAAACAGTTGGTGTAAAGCACAAACAACTAATCTGTTTTACAGTTGTTTTAAACTTTGAGATTACCCATGGGTGAAAGGAGGGAGGTTGACCGGGAATTAGTTTAATCCATTTCAGTTTAGTAACTCTTTTCCAGTAATTCGCTAACTTTTCTATTTTGGGTTGCAGTCTTCTCAGAAAGTGGTCCCACGTTCTAGTCCTCGCTCCATGGCTATTTACCAGTTATCAAGTTCACAGTTTAACTCCAGTGTCTGTCCTCTTTCTGCTATCTACCCCTAGTTAGTACCAGGCCTCTGTTGAAACAAACTCACGCCCAATATTGCCATAGTCCGAGTAGCTGATAAATTATTCCATTTCATTTGGGACACATTCAGCTAGACCTACCATTTTCACCAGCAACATTTTGCTCAGCAAGACTTTTAGTTTTACTTTTAGCACTGTAAGTATGGCTCATAAAATTCCACCTTCAAGCCGAAGCAGGCTGCTTCATCTCGGGGCTCCCTGCGAAGTCCTCTAAACGGGATTTTCACCGGCACAACCCAAGAGGATTCTCAGGGCTTGGATATGGTATGAAAAGGAAGTGGATAAGGGCTTGTCTGCTCCAAGCGCGACCCAAAATGAGACCCCGGTCTAAAGAGAGGCAGTTCGAAGCAACTGCCCTCAGCCTTTGTGGAGACACATGGTAGACACATGCCTGCTGATAGCGCGACCCAGCCGCCGCTGGGCTGCCCGGATCACCCCCCTGCTGCCACGCTCGGAGTGCCCGCCGCCCAGGATTCCCGCCGCTGCCCCCTGCGGACCCGCCCACCACCAGCCCATTCGCCGCCCAGCTGACATGCCCTCCCAGGCTCCTTACTTATGACGCCTCCAGAGCCACCGCGCAGCGGACGTGCGCAGCGGGAGCACCAAATGAGCGCCAAAGGTAAGCCCGTCTGCGCCCGTCCGCGCCTGGACCGCGCCCAGTGCCAGGACCCCTGGCCCCCGCCGTCACCAGCCCACCCGCCCGACCTACGACGCCACCGAACTCAACGCCCTCAACGCCGGCCGACTCCCGGGCTGTTACCGAGCCAACCCGAGACGCACCCACGGACCCTTCTGCTGCAACGCCTGCAAGTTCACCTGCATCCGGACCTGCACCACTCCAGCAGTGCTCAAGACCTCGACGAGCAACAGCAGCAACTACCTGAAGTGCATCCTGCTCAACACCCGCTCCGTCCACAGACACGCCGTCGAGCTCTGGAACCTGCTCGACACAACGTCACCAGACGTCGCCTTCCTCACGGAAACCTGGATGAACGCCTCTTCAGCGCCCAACATAGCCATCGCCATCCCAGACGGCTACAAGATCATCCGGAGGGACCGCATCAACCACACCGGAGGCGGCATCGCCATCGTCCACAGGAACACCATCCGCATCACGACCAACACCGACGACACCCTCGCTACCGCCGAGCACCTGCACTTTCAGGTCCACATCAACCCCAAGACCACCCTCAGAGGCACCCTCATCTACAGACCCCCGGGACAACGCACACAATTCAGCGAAGACATCGCCGACTTCATCAGCCCGCACGCCCTCTGCTCCGCTGACTACATCCTCCTCGGGGACCTCAACTTCCACATGGAGAACAACAACGACCGCAACACCACCACCCTGCTGGACAACCTCGCCAACCTGGGACTCAAGCAACTGGTGACCACCCCCACCCACTACGCCGGACACACACTCGACCCCGTCTTCTCATCCAGCAAGGACATCACCTTCAGCCACGCCACCGGACTCCACTGGACGGACCACAGCTGCGTCCACTTCAGCTTCGCAAGGACCACGATCCACCACCACCAGCAACAGGCTGCATGCAGGAGCTGGAACAAGATCACAGCCGACCAGCTCGCGTCCTCCCTGAGCATGAACCCTCCCACCAGCACAACGAACCCTAGCCAGGCGGCCACCAACCTCACGAAGTGGATCAGCGACTGCGCAGACGAGCTCGTCCCCCTGAGGACCCCGCCCAGCAGACCCGGTAGCAAGAAAGCCCCATGGTTCACCGACGAACTCAAGAGCTCCAAGAAGAACTGCCGAGCCCTCGAGAGAACCTGGCGCAGAGATCCAACACCGGACAACATGACTGCCCTCAAGCTCGCCACCCGAAAACACCACCAACTCATCCGCGCCACCAAGAAAACTGCATTCAAGGAACGACTGGACAACAACGCACACAACAGCAAAGAACTCTTCAACATCGTCAAAGAGCTCTCCAACCCCAACGCCGGAAACAACGACATCACCCCTTCGCAAGACCTCTGCAACTCCCTCGCCTCCTACTTCCACAACAAGATCGCGGACATACACAACAGCTTCAGCACTCAACCGACGAACACCCCGACCGAACCACCGCCCCCCACCACCACCCTCCGCGCCTGGACTCCGATCAGCACCGAAGACACCGTCCGCACGATGAACTCCATCCACTCCGGATCTCCGACCGACCCCTGCCCTCACCACGTCTTCAACAACTCCGACGCTGTCATCGCACCCCACCTGCGGGACATCATCAACACCTCCTTCGACACCGCTACCTTCCCGGAGAGCTGGAAGCACGCCGAACTCAGCGCGCTACTCAAGAAGCCATCGGCTGACCCCACCGACCTCAAAAACTACTGCCCCATCTCGCTGCTCCCGTTTCCTGCAAAAGTCATCGAGAAGACCGTCAACAAGCAGCTGGCCGCCTTCCTCGAGACGAACAGATCCCTCGACCCCTCGCAGTCTGGCTTCCGGGCCAACCACAGCACCAAGACCGCCCTGATCGCAGTCACCGATGACATCCGAGCGCTGCTCGACAACGGAGAAACAGCGGCCCTCATCCTCCTCGACCTCTCCGCGGCCTTCGACACTGTCTGCCATCGTACCCTAGTACAACGCCTCAGCAACGTCGGAGTACAGGAGAAGGCACTGGAGTGGATCATCTCCTTCCTCGCCGGAAGGACACAGAGAGTCCGCCTCCCTCCGTTCAGATCTGAAGCCACCAAAGTCATCTGCGGCGTCCCTCAAGGCTCCTCGCTCAGTCCAACCCTCTTCAACATCTACATGAGCCCCCTCGCAGACATCGCACGCCAGCACAACCTCAACATCATCTCCTACGCCACCCAGCTGATCCTCTCCCTTACCAACGACCCCGCCACCGCCAGAGCCAACCTTCACGAAGGGATGAAAGAGGTAGCCGAATGGATGGAGAACATCCGCCTGAAACTGAGCCCCTGATAAGACGGAAGTCCTCATCCTGGGATCCTCACCCGCCGCTTGGGACGACTCCTGGTGGCCCCCCGCCCTAGGCAGCGCACCCAAACCAACAGACCACGCACGCAACCTGGGCTTCATCCTGGACTCCTCCCTCTCCATGATCAGATAAGTCAACGCCGTCTCCTCGTCGTGCTTCAACATCCTGCGCATGCTACATAAGATCTTCCGGTGGATCCCCACCGAGACCAGGAAGACGGTCACCCAGGCCCTCGTCACCAGCCGTCTGGACTACGGCAACACCCTCTACGCCGGAACCACCGCCAAACTCCAGAAGAGACTCCAGCAGATCCAGAACACCTCAGCACGACTCATCCTGGACATCCCCCGTCGCAGCCACATCTCCGGACACCTGAGAGACCTGCACTGGCTCCCGGTCAACAAGAGAATCACCTTCCGTCTCCTCACCCACGCACACAAAGCCCTACACAGCCAAGGCCCAGGATACCTCAACAGCCGCCTCAACTTCTACGCTCCCAAACGCCAGCTTCGATCGACCAGCCACGCCCTCGCCGCCGTCCCTCGCATCCGTAGAGCCACCACAGGGGGACGGTCCTTCTCCTACCTCGCCGCCAAGACATGGAACTCCCTCCCCACCCACCTCCGCCTGACCCAGGACCACCTCGCCTTCAGGAGGCAACTCAAGACCTGGTTGTTCGAGCAGTAGCAGATCCCCCTCCCCCAGCGCCTTGAGACCCTCTGGGTAAGTAGTGCGCTATATAAATGCGTTGATTGATTGATTGATTGACCCAGCAGTGATGCACTCAGATGTAGCTGGGAACAGATAAGGAAGGTGACTTCTGGTTATAGTGCTGTGCAGAACGTAGAGTGGCTTGGTACAGCAGCTGCAATGCTGGTGGTGGGGAGGTTTGCCATGGTTAGCCTGACAAGCAGAAAGCAGATTGTGATGCCTATAAAGGCTGGGGTGGCAAGCCTGATCTGAAGAGCAGCTTTCGGCAGAAGGTGAAGGTGAAATCTCCAAGCCACTGGGTGACTGTGCACAAGCTGTTGTTGTTCATTGTTATCTGATATCGCCAAGCCTTTTAGGTCTCGCCTCTCAATGCGCATGCGCATTGAGCAGAGCGAGACTATAGGGCTTTAAACAGACTTTACCCAACTGGCGATTTGGTGCTGTGCCCGTGCGCTTTTAGGTCAATGCGCAAGCGCATTGACCTAAAATGCGCGAGCACAGCATCAAATTGTCAGCCATCTGTTGCCCAGCTTGGTGCCACTCCACCCCCTGCGTCATCAAAGGCTTTCACGGCCGGCCGGCCGTGCTTTCAGATTCACGGCCGGCCGGCCGTGTAAAGTGCACTTCAAAGGCCGCTCTCCCTGCTCCGCCCCCTGCTGCGGCCAAGACGCATTTCTCCTCCCCCCTCCCCACAGCAAAGCCCTCCGCCTTGTTTCTTTTTATTCTGAATGTCTAATTTTACCCCGTGTAGAGCTGTGTTTATTCCACGGGTAAGCAACCTTGGAGACTGCAGCCCATGTCTGCTTGCCTTCAACTGTGTTTTTACTGTAATATATGGACTTCGTGGGCTGTATTTGATTCGTGTTCGGCTCTGACGTCGATGAGCTAGAAGCTAAGGGCATCTTACACAAAGTGATCAAATCGAGACCTAGCATTTGATGATCTTTTGATCATATAACTCTGCTAATTCCCCTGGAGTGGTCGGCGTAGAGGCTGGCGCGGTGCTTCAGCCCCGTCAAGCTTTACTCTCTAGCCACAGACAGCAGATCGATACATGTTCTTCACGTGGTTTAATACTCAAACATTTCCTTTTCTCCTTTTTGTGTCTATCGAGACTAATCTAATCAACGTGGGGTCTTGGACCGTAAATAAACACTTCACTTCAAAGGTCATTCCTCTGATCTATTTCTGACATTTGAGACACTATTACGTAAAGCTTTTCTTGCTTACAAGCGCAAAATAAATCATTATTTTATATTGTATAATCTGCACTTGATTCATGCGGGTTCAATGTAATCCAACACCACATCCACCACCACATCAACCATCACATCCACCATCACATCCACCACCACATCCACCACACCCACCACCACCGCATCCACCACCACCCCATCCACCACCGCATCCACCACCACCACCGCATCCACCATCACCACATCCACCACCACATCCACCACCACCACATCCACCATCAACTCCAAATCCACCACCACATCCACCACCACATCCACCGCCACATCCACATCCACCTCCACATCCACAGCCACATCCACATCCACAGCCACATCCACCACCACACCCACCACCACCACATCCACCACACCCACCACCACTACATCCACCACCCCATCCACCACCACCACTGCATCCACCACCACCACCGCATCCACCACCACCACATCCACTGCATCCACCACCACATCCACCATCACATCCACTATCACCTCCACATCCACCATGACATCCACCGCCACATCCACCGCCACATCCACCGCCACATCCACCACCACATCCACCGCATCCACCACATCCACCACCACCACCACATCCACCACCACACCCACCACCACCACATCCACCACCACATCCACCACCACATCCACCACCACATCCAACTCATCCACCACCACTTCCACCACCACCGCATCCACCACCACCACCACATCCAACACCGCATCCACCACCACCACCGCATCCACCACTGCATCCACCACCACCACATACACCACCACATATACCACCACATCCACCACCACTTTCATCACACCCACCACCACCACATCCACCACACCCACCACCACTGCATCCACCACCACCAACACCCCATCCACCACCACCACTGCATCCACCACCACCACCGCATCCACCACCACCACATCCACTGCATCCACCACCACCACCACCACATCCACCACCACTTCCACATCCACCACCACATCCACCATCACCTCCACATCCACCGCCACATCCACCACCACATCCACCGCATCCACCACCACCACATCCACCACCACATCCACCACCACATCCACCACCACTTTCACCACAACCACCACCACCACATCCACCACCACATCTAACACGTCCACCACCACTTCCACCACCACCACATCCACCACCACCACATCCACCACCGCATCCACCACCACCACATCCACCACCACCACCGCATCCACCAACACCACATCCACCACCGCATCCACCACCACCACATACACCACCACATACACCACCACATCCACCAACACTTTAACCACACCCACCACCACCACATCCACCACACGCACCACCACTACATTCACCACCACCACCACCACCACCACTGCATCCACCAAAACCACCGCATCCACCACCACCACATCCACCGCATCCTCCACCACATCCACCATCACCGCCACATCCACCACCACATCCACCATCACCTCCACATCCACCATGACATCCACCGCCACATCCACCACCACATCCACCACATCCACATCCACCGCATCCACCACCACACCCACCACCTCCACAACCACCGCATCCACCACCACCACATCCACCACCACACCCACCACCACACCCACCACCACCACATCCACCACCACATCCACCACCACCACATCCACCACCACATCCACCACCACTTCCACCACCACCGCATCCACCAACACCACATCCACCACCACCACCGCATCCACCAACACCACATCCACCACCACATCCACCACCGCATCCACCACCACCACATACACCACCACATCCACCACCACATCCACCACCACTTTCACCACACCCACCACCACCACATCCACCACACCCACCACCACTACATCCACCACCCCATCCACCACCACATCCACCACCCCATCCACCACCACCACCCCATCCACCACCACCACTGCATCCACCACCACCACTGCATCCACCACCACCAACACCCCATCCACCACCACCAACACTGCATCCACCACCACTGCATCCACCACCACCGCATCCACCACCACCACCGCATCCACCACCACCACATCCACTGCATCCACCACCACATCCACCATCACCTCCACATCCACCATGACATCCACCGCCACATCCACCACCACATCCACATCCACCGCATCCACCACCACCACATCCACCACCACCACCACATCCACCACCACATCCACCACCACTTTCACCACATCCACCACCACCACATCCACCACCACATCTAACACGTCCACTTCCACCACCACCACATCCACCACCACATCCACCACCGCATCCACCACCACCACATACACCACCACATCCACCAACACTTTAACCACACCCACCACCACCACACCCACCACCACACCCACCACCACCACATCCACCACCCCATCCACCACCACTGCATCCACCACATCCACATCCGCCACATCCACCACCACCACCACATCCACCACCACCACATCCACCGCATCCACCACCTCATACACCATCACCACCACATCCACCACCACATCCACCATCACATCCACTATCACCTCCACATCCACCATGACATCCACCACCACATCCACCACATCCACCGCATCCACCACCACCACATCCACCACCACCACCACATCCACCACCACCACCACATCCACCACCACACCCACCACATCCACCACCACATCCACCACCACATCCACCAACACATCCACCACCACTTCCACCACCACCGCATCCAACACCGCATCCAACACCGCATCCACCACCACCACATCCACCACCACCGCATCCACCACCACCGCATCCACCAACACCACCACATCCACCACCGCATCCACCACCACCACTTTCACCACACCCACCACATCCACCACACCCACCACCACTACATCCACCACCACCACTGCATCCACCACCACCACCGCATCCACCACCACCACTGCATCCACCACCACCACATCCACTGCATCCACCACCACATCCACCACCACATCCACCATCACCTCCACATCCACCATGACATCCACCGCCACATCCACCACCACATCCACATCCACCGCATCCACCACCACCACATCCACCACCACATCTAACACGTCCACCACCACTTCCACCACCACCACATCCACCACCGCATCCACCACCGCAACATCCACCACATCCACCACCACCACCACCACATCCACCACCGCATCCACCACCACCACACCCACCACCACATCCACCATCACCACCACATCCACCATCACCACCACATCCACCACCACATCCACCATCACCTCCACATCCTCCATGACATCCACCGCCACATCCACCACCACATCCACAACATCCACATCCACCACATCCACCACCACCACATCCACCGCATCCACCACCGCATCCACCACCTCATCCACCATCACCACCACATCCACCACCACATCCACCATCACATCCACTATCACCTCCACATCCACCATGACATCCACCGCCACATCCACCACCACATCCACCACATCCACATCCACGGCATCCACCACCACCACATCCACCACATCCACATCCACCGCATCCACCACCACCACATCCACCACCACATCCACCACACCCACCACCACATCCACCACCACATCCACCACCACATCCAACACATCCACCACCACTTCCACCACCACCGCATCCAACACCGCATCCACCACCACCACATCCACCACCACCACCGCATCCACCAACACCACATCCACCACCACATCCACCACCGCATCCACCACCACCACATACACCACCACATCCACCACCACATCCACCACCACCACCCCATCCACCACCACCAACACTGCATCCACCACCACTGCATCCACCACCACCGCATCCACCACCACCACCGCATCCACCACCACCACATCCACCACCACATCCACCACCGCATCCACCACCCCATCCACCACCACCACCCCATCCACCACCACCAACACTGCATCCACCACCACTGCATCCACCACCACCGCATTCACCACCACCACCGCATCCACCACCACCACATCCACTGCATCCACCACCACATCCACCATCACCTCCACATCCACCATGACATCCACCGCCACATCCACCACCACATCCACATCCACCGCATCCACCACCACCACATCCACCACCACCACCACATCCACCACCACCACATCCACCACCACATCTAACACGTCCACTTCCACCACCACATCCACCACCACATCCACCACCGCATCCACCACCACCACATACACCACCACATCCACCAACACTTTAACCACAGCCACCACCACCACATCCACCACACCCACCACCACCACACCCACCACCACTACATCCACCACCCAATCCACCACCACCACCACCACCACCCCATCCACCACCACTGCATCCACCACATCCACATCCGCCACATCCACCACCACCACCACATCCACCGCATCCACCACCGCATCCACCACCTCCACCACCGCATCCACCACCTCATCCACCATCACCACCACATCCACCACCACATCCACCATCACATCCACCATCACTTCCACTATCACCTCCACATCCACCATGACATCCACCGCCACATCCACCACCACATCCACCACATCCACATCCACCGCATCCACCACCACCACATCCACCGCATCCACCACCGCATCCACGACCTCATCCACCATCACCACCACATCCACCACCACATCCACCATCACATCCACCATCACATCCACTATCACCTCCACATCCACCATTTTTTTTTTTTTTTAACATCATTTTTATTGCATCACCAATATAAATGTACAGACAGGATATTCAGCAAAAATAGCACGACATGAACCAATTCAATTGAGGACATCCGAGCTTCATCCGGGGGGATCACCCCGCTCTTGACGCGGGTGGCTTCATATCCGTCTTGGTCTCGCACTTCTTACATTGTCTGACCGCTTCATTTTGCACATAACCCTGGAATGCTTTTGTGATTTACGCCCCTCCCCCTCCCCAAATTTCGGTGCCCCAACATCCCTCCAAACCAGCTTCCTACCCGCCCTCCCCCGTGGTCGCGCTGCGCTTGAGTAACCACGTATTAGTGCCCGGTGTGTTGTAGGAGGAAGCAAACAATCGCTAAGGTGTGTTCTCCTGTATAGTGTTAGGGTCTGCTCCAGCTAGTTCGCTCTCGCCTTCCTGCCCCTCATCGTCCACATCCCTGAGCGCCTGCACCATCACCTCCCATGCAGTCGCCCTTTCCAGTGCTTTCTCGTCATTCGACCTCCAGGCCATCTGGTATCGTAGGGTACTATCATACGCGGCCCATCTCAGACACTCCCCATACCATCTTTTATACGTGGGCCCCACTCTGGACTTCCAATTTCGTGTGATCTCCCGCTTGGCCAAGATAAGCCCTAAAACTATAAATTTACTTGACATCGTATTTCTAGGTGTGTGTGGGAACCAGTGAAGGATGCCAACTGCTTTAGTATATTGGATATCCCTGTCCGTCGCGCCGTTAAGGGCCCGCCCAACTTCCCGCCAATAGTCGCCTAAAGAGGGGCAATCCCACAGCATATGACATAGATCCGCCCCTGCTGTATTACATCTGGGGCAAGCAGCGTCGGTCGCCCCAAAGTACTGTTGGATTTTCCCGGGTGTGAGGTATGCCCTGTGGATAATATAAAAGTGGATCAATTGGAACCTGGCATTCCTCGAGCTCTTCCGCGCCCTCCTCAGCAGTTGGCCCCAGGTCGTGTCTGGTATCTCCACCTGGAGGTCCAGCTCCCACTTGGCCTTCAGGGCTGCCAAAGGTTGCAAGGCCTCCCGCTGCATCCTCGAGTACAGGCACGTGACGGCCTTAAAGGTACCCGCCGCCATCATGGCGTACTGGCAGGCCATCGAGGTGCCTGGTTCCTGCAGCCCTTCCCCCCAGTGGGCTCGCATGGCGCCCGTGACTGCCGCGTGCAGCAGGTAGTCACCCCTCGGTAGGTCAAATCTCTCCTGCAGGTCCCGAAACGGCAGCAACACCCCATCTTCGTAGAGGTCACCCAGCACGTGTACTCCCGCCTCCTCCCATCCTAGCAAGCGTGACCAGTCACCTCCATGTGGGAGGGCAGTGACCATTCCCAGCGGTATTTCGGGGGCATACATAAGGCGGACACCCGCCCGCTTACGGGCCCGGTCCCAACATAGCCGGAAAGTCTGCTCCTCGACCGTTAGGTCTCCCACTCGGAGTTTCTGGTGCAGCGTAATATAAGCCAGAACGTGTCGCGGGGTGCCTTCCACTCTCGCGTCCTCGGGACCTCTATATACTCTCGCCACCTCCTGAGTAAAAGTCTGCAGCTGCGCGGCGAGGTAATATCCTTCGAAGTCCGGCACTGCCATACCTCCCTCATCTTTGGGGCGTAACAGCGTGTCGAGCGCTATGCGTCTCCTACCCGTGCCCCACAGGAACGCTATGATCTGTGACCTCAGGCGTTTGAAAACCGAACTCGGGATCCATACCGGCAGTGTCCTAAAATAATACAAAAGCCTGGGCAGGGCTATCATTTTAAGCAGGGAAATTCTACCAGCCAGGGAGAGCGGTAGAGTCGCCCAGAAGTCCATAGATCCACGCAGGGCATTAATACAGCGAGTTATGTTGCCATCCAGCAGGTCGGACGGGGCGTGGTAAACATAAACCCCTAGATAATGTAGGCAGCGCGGCTCCCACCGGAGTTCCTGAGCAGTGAGTGGGCACGGCTCTCCCGGCCTCAGGGGAAACAGGCAGGATTTAGGCCAGTTGACCCTCAGGCCCGATAACCTACCGAACTGCTCCAGTAGCCTCCGCGCCCCCTGAAGTTCGGCGCCGGCATCGGCCAAAAACATCAACAAGTCATCCGCATATAAGGAGATGAGGTGTGGCCTCCCCCTAAAAGGTAAACCTGCGTAGTGGCGGCCCAGTCTGGCTACCGCAGCGAAGGGTTCCATTGCCAACGCAAACAGTAGCGGGGATAGGGAACAACCCTGTCTAGTGCCACGCCTAATCGGGTATTGTCTTGAGATCAGTGCACCCACTCGGACCCTCGCTACCGCCTCAGTATAGAGGACCTTGGTCCACTGTATATATCCGTCTCCCAACCCGAAGCGACGCATCACCTCATACAGGTAGCCCCATTCGAGGCTGTCAAATGCCTTCTCAATGTCGATGGACAGGACAAATGGGGAGACGGTGTCTGGCCAGTCCGCACCCATCAGTCTCGTGAGTCTACGGATGTTATGAGTGGTATTGCGTGTCGGTATGAAACCGCACTGGTCACCATGAACCAGGCCCGTCATGTGCACTAGCAATCTGTTGGCCAGAATTTTACTGAGGATCTTGTAGTCCGTCGTCAACATAGACAACGGACGATACGAGGACAGCGCCGCACCCTCTCTGCCCGGCTTCAAGAGTGGGATCATAAGGGCCTCGCACATAGAGCCCGGGAGTCGGCCCTTCTCCTGCGCCTCATTGTATACCTCGCGCAGCCGCGGAGCAAGATGCTCTAGGTATTTGCCATAAAATTCGATCGGTAGACCGTCAAGGCCCGGGGTCTTGTTTCTAGCCATCTGTTTTACAGCACAACCTATTTCTCCGAGGGAGATGGGCCGCCCTAACTCTTCTGCCTCCGAGTCCTCCACTCGCGGCAACTCTAGCCCGTCCAAGAACCCCTCGAGCTCCTCCGTCCCTCCCGTATCTCCACTCAGATAGAGCCCTTCATAATAAGCTCGGAACTTGTTCAGGATCCCGGGTTGGGAGTGGCAAGGCTCCTCCCCTGGCTCCTGGATCCTCATGATCGGCCCTCCCCCCCGAATAGGGTGAGCAAGCCAAGCCAACATCGCCCCATCCTTATCACCTTCCGCATGCGCCCTCGTCACGTACGCCTTGTGGTCGAAGCTACGCAGCCGTTCTAGCTCTACCGCCAGCCCCTCCCGCGCCCCGCTAAGCCCCTCCTGCAGTTCAGGGTGATTCGGGCGCCTCTTCTCAAGATCCCTCAGCCGTGTCTCAGCCTTATCTAAGTCATCCAACAGAGTCTTCCGCGCCCCTGCCGTGTGCCCAATACAGTGTCCCCGCACCACCACCTTGAAAGCATCCCATTCAACCGCCCTCGTGGAAGCCGATCCACTGTTCTCCTCAAAATACCTCTCAATACGTTCACTCAGGGCCTCCCTGAACAACAAGTCGTCCAGGGTGTCAGGTTGCAGGCGCCATGTTGGCACGCAATTAACAGTCACCATCCATTCCAGAGACATCAACAAGGGGTTGTGGTCCGATATCGTCCTGGCCAAGTATTCCGCCCCTCCCACCGCGGGGAGCACACATTCCGAACAAAGAAACGCATCCAGCCTCACATGTAAATCATGCAGGTGCGAGTGAAAGGAGTAGTCCCTAGTGGTGGGGTGCAACGCCCTCCATGCATCCGTGAGGGCCCAGCTCTCCTGCCATTCTAATCTACGCTTGGCGACCCTATGTGCTGGGGACGCGCGCAGCGGGGGATGGGACCTATCTAGTAGCACATCCTCAACTGAGTTGAAGTCCCCCCCCCAAGAGGACCGGCCCTGCCAAATAACCCGCCAATTTGCCCGAAATGTTAGACAAGAAAGCGGGCAGGTCTACATTAGGAGCATACACATTACAGAGAGATATCATCCTGCCTCTCAGCCTTCCTTCCACCGCCACATATCTGCCCTCTGGGTCTATCGACGACTTCGAGACTTGGAAGGGGACCCCCGCCCGTATCCAAATCAATGTCCCCCTCGCAAATGCTGAAAATGTCGTGTAGAATAACTGCCCCCTCCAGCGCCTTTGTAGAGCCGCCCCTTCCTGCTTATTTAGGTGCGTCTCCTGCAGAAACGCTATGTGAACCCCCCTACGCTTGAGGTACGCCTGAACCTTATGTCTGCGCGTCATGGACTGCATACCCCGCACATTCCAGGTCACACATTTCAACGCTCCGGTACTAGCCATTCCCCCCTACACAACCGGACCATACAGCAAAGAGCAGTGTTCGCATAAGTCCCGCGACCACGGGCCCCCCCCCCCACCCTCTCCAAACAGGAAGCCAAACCCCTCCAACAACTACAACCCCCTGAGCAACCCCAACTGCTCGCAACGCCCACCCCCCCAGGACAGGCCCCCCCGCAACTGGAAGTACCCCCATCCAAACCAACACTCCCGACCACCCCTCAAGGAAAGGTGGTAATATTCGCAGTCCCCACTGCGATGACCTTAGGGGCCAGTAAGGCGCGGCTCAATGCTATAAGACCTCCAACAAATCAGCCCCGCGCGCTCCTCCCCACAATCCCCACATTACAGCTCCCCAAAACCTCAATCAATATCTTTCCACTGCTGCGGGTCCATCGCCCCGGTGTCCAACCAGCGAGTCCAGTCCGCCAAACCAGTTCAACACGCCTCCAGTATCTCTCCCGAGGTCTGCGGCGTCACAATAGGGCCCCGGGCTCCACCAAATTCCGATTGTCCTGTCTCTGAGCCCGTGCCCGGGGCCTCCGAATCCGTACCCTTCCCAGACTGAGTCCTGGCGGCTCTAGATAAGTCCACCACCGCCTGTAGGGCCGCCTGCCTCTCCGCCTCCGTCTGCGACATCGAGGGTTTCCCGGTCCTCTTGCGGTTCCTTCTGATCCGTTGGGACTGCCTGATCGGCTTTTCCACCTTAGCCTCTTCCTCCCTGGCCTTAGCACCGTCCGTTCCCGCCTTATAAGTGTCCCACCAGTCCCACGCATCCGCGGAAGTCGTGAAGAATAAAGACTTCTCATCCACCACCACTCTTAGCTTGGCAGGAAACAACAGGGAGTACTTGATGCCTTCCTGGCGGAGCTCCCGCTTGAGGGACAGGAAGTTTGCCCGGAGTCGCTGAGTCTCAAACGTGTAGTCCGGGAACATGGTGACTCTGTTGTTTTCCACTTGAAAGGGCCCTGCCTCTCTCGCCCTCTGCAAAAGCCAGTCTCTGTCCCGGTAATGGAGCAACTTGAACACCACCGGGCGAGGAGGAAGGCCCAAGGCTGGCGGACGCGCCGGAACCCTATGTGCCCGCTCCAGGGAGAAGAAGGGGGACAGACCTTCTGGTGCCACCTCCGTCCGCAGCCAGTTATCCAAGTAGCCCACCATGTCGTCGCCTTCAATTTTCTCCGGCAGGCCCACTAGGCGTACGTTGTTGCGCCTGTTCCTGTTTTCTGCATCCTCGGCCCTCCTTTCCAGCACCTTCAGACGGTCCATCACGTCGGCCATCTGGGCCTTCACCGTTGCCTGGGCCGGGGCCAAGTCCTTAACCGTGGTCTCCACGGATTTCACCCTGTCCTTAAGTTTGTCGTGGTCGGCCTTCAGGAGGCCCAAGCCCGTTGCCACCTGAGCTATATCTTGCTGCAGGGCGTCCTTTGTGGTGGCGATGGCTTCCAGGATACGATCCTGCATCCGCTGTAACGCCGCTTGGTCTCTCTCCGCACCTTCCGCCGCCTCAGTGTCGGTCGCGCCATCTCCCTTCCCCTTCGGCTTCCCCATCTGGGCCGGGATGGGCGGTGGTCCTCAAGTGTGTTCTTGGTCGCCCTCCGAGCGTCGCCGGGCACCGTCCTCCGGCCGGGTTCTCAGGCCCAGAAATGTCACCAGAAAGCAGGAAGCACCGAGCGGTCGTGGCCCGGCCAGCGCCAGTTGCGCCAGAGGTCCGGGGTTCTCGTCTCCGGGTCACTGTCGCACCGTTGTCGCCCCAATCAGGAGACGGTCCTCAACCACCGCCCAAGGACGCGCCCAGAGTCCATCCGGCACCTGGGGGAGAGGCGCGACGCGGCCGCCAACACCTCTAGCGTGTCCGGGAGCGGTCTTCAGTGGGTCTCCGGGCAGATGCCTCCGTCACAAGCGATCTCATGCCCTCGCCGCCATTTTGGGGTCCGCGACTTCTCGGCCGAGTTCAGCTTTCAAAGTTAAGATACTGTTGTGGGAAGGCTCGTTGTCGTCCTCCGTGGGTCCCGGACCCTCCGCAGTACCGTCCAGTACCGGATAGTGTCCTTTATCTCAGGGTTCGAATGAATTTTCAGGATATTTTCCGGGATCGGGCACGGAGCTCCGAGCTCACGCTGCCTACCTCCTCGGCATCCAAGCCACGCCCCCCACCTCCACATCCACCATGACATCCACCGCCACATCCACCACCACATCCACCACATCCACATCCACCGCATCCACCACCACCACATCCACCACATCCACATCCACCACCACCACATCCATCACCACCACCACATCCACCACCACCACCACATCCACCACCACACCCACCACCACCACATCCACCACCACATCCACCACCACCACCACATCCACCACATCCACCACCACCGCATCCAACACCGCATCCACCACATCCACCACCACCACCACATCCACCACCGCATCCACCACCACCACATCCACCACCACATCCACCACCACCTCCACCACCACTTTCACCACACCCACCACCACCACCACCACATCTACCACACCCACCACCACTACATCCACCACCACCACTGCATCCACCACCACCACCGCATCCACCACCACCACCGCATCCACCACCACCACATCCACTGCATCCACCACCACATCCACCACCACATCCACCATCACCTCCACATCCACCATGACATCCAGCGCCACATCCACCACCACATCCACATCCACCGCATCCACCACCACCACATCCACCACCACCACCACATCCACCACCACCACATCCACCACCACATCTAACACGTCCACCACCACTTCCACCACCACCACATCCACCACCACCACATCCACCACCGCATCCACCACCACAACATCCACCACATCCACCACCACCACCACCACATCCACCACCGCATCCACCACCACCACACCCACCACCACATCCACCAACACTTTAACCACATCCACCATCACCACCCCATCCACAACCACTGCATCCACCACCACCACTGCATCCACCACATCCACCATCACCACATCCACCACCACATCCACCATCACCTCCACATCCACCATGACATCCACCGCCACATCCACCACCACATCCACATCCACTGCATCCACCACCACCACATCCACCACCACCACCACATCCACCACCACTTTCACCACATCCATCACCACTACATCCAACACATCCACCACCACTTCCACCACCACCGCATCCACCACCTCCACATCCACATCCACCACCTCCACATCCACCACCTCCACATCCACCACCTCCACATCCACCACCGCATCCACCACCACCACATCCACCACCACCGCATCCACCAACACCACATCCACCACATCCACCACCACACCCACCACCACCACATCCACCACCACATCCAACACATCCACCACCACTTCCACCACCACCGCATCCACCACCACCGCATCCACCACCACCACATCCACCACCACCACATCCACCACCACCACCGCATCCACCACCACCGCATCCACCAACACCACATCCACCACCACCACATCCACCACTGCATCCACCACCACATCCACCACCACCATATCCCCCAGATGTGTGTGTGTGTGTGTGTGTGTGTGTGTGTGTGTGTGTGTGTGTGTGTGTGTGTGTGTGTGTGTGTGGCTGTGTGTGTGTGTAGGTGCAAATGTAATGTTCTTGGATTTTTGTCACAATAAAATACACTGAACATAATCTTCACAAAAGTTATTTACAAACGTTTAAGGTATTGCCATTATAAATTACAATAACTTTTATTTAAGTATTCATTATTTACAAAATTAAAATCCATTGTTATTTGTAATATCAATATATCTAAGTCACGTAAATACAACACACATTGCATTACAAATGCTATAGGTGTCACATTTGCGAAAGTTAAAACTATTGGCATTGTAACTGACAAAGCTATTAATTTTGCTATTTTCAAAACCAACACATAAATAAACAAGCACTGGCGTTGCCAATAGGTCTCGCAGTAGGAAAGTTGGAGCTATTGGTATTGTAAATGACAAAGCCCTTTATGTATTTAAAATGATAACCAAAATAAAAGGCATTGTTATTTGCAATTGTAATGGCTCCAACTTTCGTACTGCGAGACCTATTGGCAACGTGAGTGGTGTTTCGTGTGTGAGTGGCGTTGTGTGTGTGAGTGGCGTTGCGTGTGTGAGTGGCGTTGCGTGTGTGAGTGGCATTGCCTGTGTGAGTGGCGTTGCGTGTGTGAGTGGCGTTGGCTGTGTGAGTGGCGTTGCATGTGTGAGTGGCGTTGCGTGTGTGAGTGGCGTTGCGTGTGTGAGTGGCGTTGCGTGTGTGAGTGGCGTTGCGTGTGTGAGTGGCATAGCGTGTGTGAGTGGCGTTGCGTGTGTGTGGCGTTGCGTGTGTGAGTGGCGTTGCGTGTGTGAGTGACGTTGCGTGTGTGAGTGGCGTTGTGTGTGTGAGTGGCGTTGCGTGTGATATTGGCGTTGCCTGTGTGAGTGGCGTTGCGTGTGTGAGTGGCGTTGCGTGTGTGTGTGGCATTGCGTGTGTGAGTGGCGTTGCGTGTGTGAGTGGCGTTGCGTGTGTGAGTGGGGCTGTTGTGTGAGTGGGGCTGTTGTGTGAGTGGGGCTGTTGTGTGAGTGGGGCTGTTGTGTGAGTGGCGTTGCGTGTGTGAGTGGCGTTGCATGTGTGAGTGGCGTTGCATGGTTGAGTGGCGTTGCGTGGTTGAGTGGCGTTGCGTCGTTGAGTGGCCTTGCATGTGTGAGTGGTGTTGCGTGGATGAGTGGCGTTGCCTGTTTGAGTGGCGTTGCGTGTGTGAGTGGCGTTGCGTGTGTGAGTGGCGTTGCGTGTGTGAGTGGCGTTGTGTGGGTGAGTGGCGTTGTGTGGGTGAGTGGCGTTGTGTGGGTGAGTGGCGTTGCATGGCTAAGTGGCGTTGCGTGGCTGAGTGGCGTTGCGTGGCTGAGTGGCGTTGCGTGGCTGAGTGGCGTTGCGTGGGTGAGTGGCGTTGGGTGGTTGAGTGGCGTTGCGTGGGTGAGTGGCGTTGCGTGGGTGAGTGGCGTTGCGTGGGTGAGTGGCGTTGCGTGTGTGAGTTGCGTTGCGTGTGTGAGTGGCGTTGCGTGTGTGAGTGGCGTTGCGTGTGTGAGTGGCGTTGCGTTTGTGAGTGGCGTTGCGTGTGTGAGTGGCGTGTGTGTGAGTGGCGTTGTGTGTGTGAGTGGCGTTGCGTGTGTGAGTGGCGTTGCGTGTGTGACTGGTGTTGCGTGTGTGACTGGTGTTGCGTGTGTGAGTGGCGTTGCGTGTGTGAGTGGCGTTGCGTGTGTGAGTGGTGTTGCGTGGATGAGTGGCGTTGCCTGTGTGAGTGGCGTTGCGTGTGTGAGTGGCGTTGCGTGTGTGAGTGGCGTTGCGTGTGATTGGGGTTGCGTGGGTGAGTGGCGTTGCGTGTGTGAGTGGCGTTGGGTGGTTGAGTGGCGTTGGGTGGTTGAGTGGCGTTGGGTGGGTGAGTGTCGTTGCGTGTGTGAGTGGCGTTGCGTGTGTGAGTGGCGTTGCGTGTGTGAGTGGCGCTGTTGTGTGAGTGGCGTTGCGTGTGTGAGTGGCCTTGCGTGTGTGAGTGCGGTTGCGTGTGTGAGTTTTTTTTTTGTGTTTGGCGTGATGCTGCAGAGTGGTGACATTGATTTAGTGTGTTAATGTGAACAATAATTGAGTATATTGTTCTTTGTGGTGTTATACTTAGTGTGTGATGTTGTGTGTTGTTGATGATATGGTGGTGTGTGTGTGTGTGATTTTTTTGCAAGTGTGTGTGATTTTTTTGCTGTGAACATGTGTATGTGTATGTTTTTTTTAATTTTTTTATTTTGTGTTTGGCGTGAGTGATAGTATGGCTTTGAGTCCCTTTTCCTTGTGCGGATGTCTTTTCCTTAATAAAAATGCCGGTCGCAATGTAGCGCCTATACGCTACCTACGTTTTGGAGGTCAGCGTTCTAATTTTTTTTTGTATTTTCCCTTTGTTTTCCGAATGATGTAATTTCCAGCCAATCGCATTGCTACGTTTTGTGACGTAGCATTGCGATTGACGTGCTTCAACGGGGAAATTCCCAGATCTTCGAGAAGAGTCACGTGTGAAAGGCGCGTTGTGCTTCTTGTGTTGTTGCTGCGTCGTTTGACAGGTAAGTTTGAATTTTACTATTATTATACAAATTTTGGGTATGTTGTATTGATTGTGTTTATACTTTTTTGAGCGTTGATTAATGTTTTGTATTGTTTTATGACGTTTGCGTATTCAGACTGTTTTTGGTTTTGCGTATGTACTTAGTGTATAGTTATGTAACGTTTAAAAATGTTGATGTGCTATGTATAAATGTTGATTTTAATGAATATATTGCAAATGTCTTAATTTTATGGGACGTAGTTCCGACATATTCCAACTGAATTTGACTTTTCGTATGCTGTTTGTGTACAGCTATTGAACGTTTGCAAATTTTGATCTGCTATGTATTAATGTTGTTTGTAATGAATATATGGCAATGTTGGAATTTTTTGTGATGTACGTACGACATATTCCGACTGAATTTGACTTTTCTTTTGCACATCGTGTCTAGCTATTGAACGTTTCAAAATTTTTATGTGCTGGTTTTTAAAAAAAAAAAAAAAAATTTTTATGTGCTATGTATAAATGTTGTTTTTAGTAAATATCTTGCGATGTAGTTATTTTATGTACTGTACTTCTGAAATTTTTTGGGAAATATTCTTTTTGTTGACAATGTGCGATTGTGATTGTACTGTTGTATTGTAATCACAGTGTCTTTCTTTTGCAGTATTATAATTTTGTGTTGTGAATGATTTTGATTAATATTTAAGGCTGAGATGAATTTAGACACTATTGGTATGCAACAACCTTCAACGTTTAAACTAGTGTTACTTGGTGTTTGCAGTAAATATGTTTTTGTATTTGCAGTTTATTTTGATTTAGCTTTGTGAAGTCTTTTGGCTCGGTTTCTTTTCAAATAGTCTATGTTTTTTCCAATATGGCCGAAAATGTTTTCATGTGCATTGGTTTGATTTACAAAGGTGTTTTTAAGACTTATGCATTGCCAGATGAATCTTGAAAGTAATCGGCGGAAGAAACTCCGGAACGATATTTACGTGATCAGCTCGTGGATGATATGTTCACATGTGCTGTCAATGACGTCAATCATTACTTTCCATTCTGTTTTATCACGTCGCAGCCCCACTTTTGAATTTCCCTATTAATAAAGCATATTCTTGTTTTGTGCCAAGTCTCTTTGTTTGTGTTAATGAAGATTTAATAGTTGGAGTCACTTGAGGTTTGCATGTGAGTTGAACCCAAGGACTCCAATTGTAGTATATTTTTTTTTGCGAATAAAGTCCAATTTGTTTTCTATATTGGAAAGCTGCATGCACATATTCGGCTTGTTTACATGTTGGCAGTTAAATGCATGTCACCTGATTTCATATTTGTCACGCTTGTGAGGGGCAAATGGATTTATATTTTACTTCAAGCATGTCAAATGCGGACATAGATCGAGAGTACTGAATTTTCAGGTTTTGGCAGTAGGCCCTGACAGTGTACATGAAATCTAGTGTTAAGGGATAGTCAGTGATTCAGAGAGGCCTGGAAACATGCACTGCATTCTAACCAGCACACAAGGGACAAACCATTTGACGACGAACCTGTCTTTAATTAGAAAGATGCATTGTACCAGAAAGGTGTGTGGTAAACTATCTGTTGCTGGGAGTAAGTCTTACTCCGGTGTAAATTATTTCACCGTCGGCCATAGTTTGTGCAGTAAGATGCGCCTGTTTTCGACAAGTCCCCCTATTCCATGAAGTCCGAGGCTATCCATGTGTTAGCATGCCAGCTGTTACTAGGCATGCACCGTGTTACCCGTTGAAATCTCTATTGTTGCATTCAGAGTAATTATAGTCCAGGAATGAGATTCTCAAAAGCAGCTCCTGTTTCTGACCAATAGTACCAAGAAGTAAATTGTTTTTCTGTTTGGCTAAGAAACAGTTCGAGTCAATCTTCCTATTCCTACCCAGCATTTTTAGGTTTGATTTGCATGGTTTGTTTTCTTTTTTCCCCTTTTCTCTAGCCCTTCCTCTTCATAAGCAGTCATGTACATATCGTGGAACAGGTTTTGGCGACTCTTGTTTTTTTAATTATTAGTCAAGTGCTCCACTTTCGATACTTGTTTTCAGGAGGCAGCTCTCTAAATAGGACTCCTCGGCTCTGTGTCAGTAGCGTTTTTTTTTCCTGCGATGTTTGTCTATAGTAGGCAATTGATTATTCATCTATTTTGTGTACATGAGTGTTTAATACTTATCAGTGACTCTAAATCCCTCAGATAAAGCCACTGTTTTTTTCTTTTTACGTTGGTGTGCACTGCTCGGTTTTATATTGTTGGTCCTCTAAACACTGTTTCTGTTTCCAATGTCTTGCTCATCTCGCACATATTGCAAACGCGCACAATCGGGAATATTTATGCAAATGCATCTGCATACTTTTATATACTAAATGCGTACGACTTGTAGGGAGTGGGGTGTAGGATGGAGTGGGGTGTAGGAGAGAGTGGACGACATATATACATTGATGGACGACATATATACATGGAGGATATGCAGCGTGAGAGAAGGGAGCAGGAGAAAAGGAAAATATAGAGAAAGAATGCGAGGCAAGAAAGGAGACAGCTAGAGAAGGGTAGAAGGGAAAAGTAACAAGAGTAGGGTTGCGAAGGAAAGAGCATGGAGAAGGAAAGTCAGGAGGCAAGCGAGGGAGGGAAATGAAGAAAGAGTGGGAAAAGAAAGCGATGAGGCGCGAGAAAGAGAGGGATAAACGTGGGAGTGCAAGAGATAGCGAGGACAACCAGAGAGAGGTAGTGGTAGGCGATGGAGAAACAGAAAGTGAATGAGCGAGAGAAGTGCAGAATCACCGAGAAAATAGAAAGTGGTAGAGGGCAGACCCAGCTGGACTGGATGAGAAGGGACAGAAAAGAAATCGGCTTTAGATGTAGGAAGAAAAGAAGGGAGAGTTAGAAATACTCTGACAGGCGAGTACATGAGAACAGTACCAGAATGAACAAATGAAGGGAAAGAACAGTGACTGGATGGGGGCGGGAGAGCCTGGTGGGGTGGCGGGAATGCCAGCGAGGGGAGGAGAAGTGTGGCAGGCAGATGCGCGGAGGGAAGCCGGATGGGGGCGGGCTTGGGAAACTGAAAGTAAGGCCGGCCTGTGGCCGGCCATGAATAATTAGGGGGGGAGAAGCCCTTTGATGTGCTCTGCGGCCGGGAATGCACGTGCATGTTTAATCACGTGGTTCACGTGAACTGCATGAAAACTGCGGGGCTGAAAGCCCTTGGTTTGACGATGATTTTCGCCACTTGAATTCTCGCTCCGCTCGATGCGCTTGCGCACATCGATAGGTCGCGAGACCTAAAAAAGTGTCATTTACAATACCAATCGCTCAAACTTTCCTAATGCGAGACCTATTGCATTTCCAATGCTTGTTAGGTTTCGCCTGCACAGCGCTTGCACTGTGCATGTGAAATATCTTGTATTTAATATATCTTAAGAAAGGGCTCTTATCAGTTCCCGGGGTCGAATTACTGTGTCCATCCGCTGTTGTGTGTAACTTTTTTGTTGTTGCTTGCTTTCGCTGGCTGCACACACTGAAACAGCTGTGTTACCTTCCTAATCTTTTCATCGTGATGCCACCGAGGAATATTCATTTGATCTCACTCTACATTTTATGGGGGTTTAAGTTCTTGAACTCGATTTTATGACTTTGTTTTCGTCAGTTACATTACTGTGCCTGCAGTGCACGAGCCCATGTGAAGATCTCACGCCAATCTCTAACCATATTGGAAGAACTGGACAACACTGCCATCTACTGGTTATTTTTGTGATTGGATATAAAAATTGCTCTTGCATGCATTATCTCTTCAGGTTTTATGTTGTGCTGGCACTGAACAGAGTACCTGCAGTCGACTCAGATATCAAGTTGAATATCTTTGTTTTTAGGCTTCGCCTGCACAAACAGCTTATTATTATTCACATAGACGAAACCTAATGCATTTAACAATACTTGTTTGTGGTGGAGTTGAATAAGCAAAGAGAGAAGGAGGTGTTTTTCAAGCAAAGGCAGTGGCCCTTTGAAGGTCGATTCAGGAAAGGCCGCACTGGAGAGAGTCTTGAGAAGAACTGTGAGAGTCTTTAAAAGAGCGAGTTGGCACAGGATGGATGGCCTTAATGAAAAATCTGGAAAAAAATGGAATACTTTTGCTACAGGTCCAATTCGTAAATGGTGACCAGGAAATCGTAGTGATTCCAGATGACTCCTAGAAGTAGTGCTTAATTTGAGCTGGTGGCTGACGGTACGGGCCACCCGCACCCATGTTTGGAGACCGTCACTGCATCAGATATTTACAGAGAGCAAGAGAAGGAAACACACACAAAACAGAAATACAGAAGAAAAAAAGTTTAAAAAAAAGTCACAAAGGGAGAAAGCAAGAACTTGCAAGGGTGAGATAAAGGGGCATGCAGTCTCTGGTAGTGGATTAAAGAAGCATGAGGTGGATTCAAGGCTTTGCACCCTAAGTATTTGGTGCACTGGCATTCAATAGCGTAGCCGCAGGCTTCTAAGCAGAGCTTTAGGCACTGGCACTTATTTTTTCATAAATAAATCACTGCATAGAAGGAAATAGGCCCTCATAAGAACAATGAAGGAAATATTGAATATGGAGTTCACATCATTTGTCCAGCATCTGGAAAAACTGTGAGTATCCTTCAAGGGGAAGCTATGCATGTTCACACAGTATGATGGAGCTCATGTCTGAGGTTGCTCCATCGCCTCTTTCTTAGAGGATCTGAGAAAATTGTGACACTTAGGGGCCTATTATGATGACGGGCGGACCGTCTCTTGTGAGAACTGATCGACCATAGGTCGGCGGTTCCACACCCCCTGTTACGATGAGACCGCACATAGTGTAAGACGCAATTGTAATATCCATTCACCTGGACTGAAGATCTTGATTTCTGCCTGTTTGGCTGATGGCAACAGATCTGGATGCATGAGAAGCTCTGAACAGACTACTGTAGTTGGGGTAGTTTAATGATTTTGTCCATAAGTAGTAGTTTGCAGTCCTTAATTTCTCCCTCTACACCGATGTTACTGGTTAAAATGTGCTGTCCAGTGATTAAACATCTGGCGTATCAGGTTTTGATACAGTGCTAAGGAATATGGCATGGATTAAAATAAAGGAATGAGTATAAATGATGTGAGACACTGTTTGCCATTAAGGATAACCTATGTGGGGTTAACATGCTTGTATGTTAGCTAATACAAATGTTTTGTTTTAAAAAAATCACCATAGAATTACATAAAAAAGAATTCAATATCATCAGTTAAAAACAACTTAATAAAAATTTAAAATATATACAATCAAATAGCAGCATGTATTAGAGGTATAAAACAATACATAATGCTAAGAAAATCTAGATTCACAATTTATTTAATTATTTATTTTATTTTTAGAGTTTTCTATAGCGCGAACCAGACCTAAGATAGGGTATCAGAGTACTTTACATAAAGAGAGCAGGGTGTACACATTTAATGGAGAACATTGTATACAACAACAAAAAACAGTGAATTGCAGCATTGAGAATTGTTCTGAACAAGAAAGTAAGATCAAGTTTGTGCTGGTCTTAACTACGCAGTCTCAGTGACCCGAGAGTAGAGGTAATTAGGAGGCTGTAGAGCTGGTGTCGTGATTGTGCAGAGTTAAGGAAGAATTTGCTCATCAAGAATAATTTTGCTACTTTTTTGAAGAGAAGAGTAGAGGAGATTTTTCTGATGTATGGTGGAAGCGAGTTCCAAATTCTTGGCGCTGCTCCGGAGAATGCTCTGTTGGAAGTTTTAGTCTTCTTGAAGCGTGCGGGTTTCAGGAGTAGATTGTCTGCGCTCCCTGAGTGTCTGTTTCCTCCCGATAAGGTACGTTTTTGGGTTAAGTACTGGGGGGTGTTGTGGTGTAACGCCTTGTGAGGGATGCAGGCCATTTTTAGGTGGATACGAGCTTCGTAGGGTAGCCAGTTGAGTGCTTTCAGGTGTGGCAATATGTGGTCATATTTCCTAGATCCTGTTAAGAGTCTTGCTGCGGCATTGAGACAGGCTTTTAGAGGGGCGGGTGAGATTTTGGGAAGCCCTGAGAGGGCGGTACATCCGTATTCCAGCCTCGAGATAACTAAGTTCTCGAGGAATGGTTTCCATTTTCTGAGATAGCTGAAGTGAAATCGGGCATTTTTGGTTTGGCCAACAGGTTGATGTGACCTTGCATGTTAAGGTTCTTATCCAGAGGGATTTCAAGTGATATGGAAGAGCCCAACAAAATTGGCGTGCAGTTCAGAGCAGTGATCAGTTTGATCCACTCCTTTGTCTTAGTGGTGTTATTAGGTGGGAGATTAAAAGAAACTCTGTTTTTCTAGAGTTTAGCTTGAGGTAGTTGGTCGATAGCCATTGGACAGCCTTTTTGAGAGCTAGATTCATTGTCCTTATCTCTTCGATAGAGGAGATCTTGATGTACAGTTGGGAGTCATCCGCGTACATGTGGAAGGAGATGTTCGCCTGCTGTAGTAGATCGGTAAATGGTTCGACATATAAGTTGAATAGCATGGGAGATAGGGTGGAGCCTTGT
The DNA here is from genome assembly GCF_964263255.1 of Lissotriton vulgaris. Taxonomy (NCBI): domain Eukaryota; kingdom Metazoa; phylum Chordata; class Amphibia; order Caudata; family Salamandridae; genus Lissotriton; species Lissotriton vulgaris. The sequence goes on from NC_141693.1 coordinate 428,426,645, forward strand.
TGAACTCCTAGTAGGTTAGATGAGGAAATGAAGAGATTTTTGTTGATCATGTACAATTGCGTTCTTTTTCTAGGAAGGATTTGAACCATTGAAGGACTTTACCAGATAAAACCATCCTGTTTTCTAGTCTTCTTAGTAGTTTGTCGAGATTGACCGTATCGAAGGCTGATGAGAGGTCGAGTAAGACTAGTAGGCAGGTTTTGTTGCAGTCAAGGGCTTGAAGGGCGTCATCTACTTTGTGCAAGATGGCTGTTTCTGTGCTATGCCTAGGTCTGAAACCCGATTAGTGGGTGTTCAGTAGATTGAAGTTTGAGATGTGTTGGTTCAGTTGTTGCTGAACACATTTTTTCAGGACCTTGGCTAGCATGGGAATGTTGGTTATTGGTTGGAAGTTGTTGGGGTCAGAGTTGTCTGCTGTTGGTTTTTTTAGGATAGGGGTGACTTCGCCCGTTTTTAGGCAATCCGGGATGTGACCATGTGCTAGCGAGGCATTGATGATTTTGGTCCAAACAGGTGAAATGATATGGAAGAGGTGGGATAAGCAATTTGAGGGGATAGGGTTATTGAAGTGGTTGTTGAGTTTGGAAGTCGCTAGAATATTGGTGATGTCATTGAGATCGTAGAGTTTGAAAGTAGACCAGTGAGAGTTATTTTTGGCAGCAGCAGCTCATGTAGAACAGAATTATCGGCTTGACTGCTCTTTGGGGTGGTTGAGTTAATTGCCGCTGTACTAAGCTCGAGTTGGAGGGAGTTTGTTTTAGCTGTGAAAAATGAGGAAAATTCTTCACTACTCAGCTGTGATTTCGATTTTAGGAGGGAGGGTTTGGCTAATTTGTTAGATTGTTCTTTCAGAATTTCGAAGAGTTTCTTTGGTCTATTTTTGGCCTTGTCTAGTTCATATCTGAAAAAGTATTTTTTTGCTTGTAGGATACTTTTATTGTAGGAATTTCTTAATTTCCGGAGAAGTTTAAGATGCTGGGGGGAGGGATGTTGCCTCCATTTCCATTCCGTTGATCTGAGTTTGCGTCTCTCTTCATTCGGGGCTCCGCTGAACCATGGGTTTTTGTCTTTGTCCGGAATTCTTTTGAGTTTTAGTGGAGCAGCTTGGTCAAAGACTTTGGTTATTGAGGAGTTGTAGTGAGCAGTAAGGTCATTGACGTCTGACAAGTTATTGAGGGGAGTGAGAGCCTTTTCACAGTAGGAGGCAAGGATGTTCCAATCAATGTTTTTTATGTCTCTTATCCAATGTTTTCACCTGATTTGTTGTGAGAAATTTTCTTGTTAGCTGAGGGAATTTGGAAGGTGATAATGTGATGGTCTGACCAGTTACAAGGAGTAACCGAGAGCGATTCAATCGTATTTTGTTTAGAAATGATCCAGTCGAGAGTGGCACAGTTGGTGTGAGTCGGTGTTGAGATAGCTTGGAACAAGGAATGGTCTGCTAGGAAGGTTTTGAGGGCGTTAACCTGCTTGTCCAAGGGGTTATCCCAGTGGAGATTGAAATCGCCAAGGAATATGTCGTTGGAGAGAGGGGAAGAGTTTGAAGTAATGATTTCCATGAGATGTTCTGTGAATTCTGCGTTCGAACCTGGGGGATGGTAGAGTATATGTAGTTTGTGGGAGTGGATACTTGATGATTTAACAGAAATCTCAAGGTATTCACCAGAGACTAGGGATTCTGAGTGAAACTTTGAGATGGTGATGTCGTAACGATGTATGCAGGCCACGCCTCCGCCTCTCTTGTGAGTTCTATCTAGTCTAATGATGTTGTAGTCAGGGGAGACTAGAAGGTCTAGGCATGGTGAGGATGATTCATTGAGCTAAGTTTCTGTGATGATGATTATAAATAAATTTTCCTGTTGAGGGCGAGGTCGGCGATTTCAGAGGCATGTTTTGGGGCTGAACCGCAATTCAGAAGAAGGCAGGAGAACATGTTTGAGGAAATCTTTAAAGTTGGCTCAAGATTCTCTGTGTTAGAGGTTAATGATTGAAGGTTATTCAGGTTTATTCCTCTGTGTATTGGATGGGATGTTCTGCTTGGGTTGATGGCGACTGTGAGAATAGCGTATCTTCTTTATTTGTGGCAAGCTGGAGTTTCATGAAGCAATAGTAGTGTTTGGAATTCATGGTCCGTTATGTTGTTGGGGAGTTTGCTTGTGCGCAAGAATCGATTGGTTAGAGGTAGGGGGATAGTTTTTATCACCTTGTCGACTGTTGCTAGAGATTTTTCAAGATGTTTAAGTGTAGAAAGGGAGTTTTCAGTGAGTTGTAGGATGTTTCTGATTTGTAGGATAATGTTTTGTAAATTACGGGAGGTGACGTAAGGAAGGCTTTTGGGTGAGTCTTGATAGGGAGGGGGAGAGATGAAGTTAGGTGTTGAGAAGGGGCGTTGCTGTTGGTTCTCCTGATAGATCTAGATGAGAGTCCATGCGGTGCGTGATAAGGGATGTGCGTTGCTGACGCTTCTTCCATCGGATCTGGGTGGAGGCAGGGGTCGTAGATCTTCCAGAGGTACTGGTGGGGTGGTGTGAGTAGTTAGATCCTGAGGTACACTAGGTGGGGTGATGGACTGGCTTTTTAAGGCACAGAGATGATGAGAATTGTTGATGCTACTTTCACCAGTTCTGGGCGAAGTAGGAGGTCGTTGATCATCAGGAGATGAAGGGGTGGTAGGAGTGGTTAGGTCCTGAAAGACGCTGGATGGGGTGATGGTGTGGGTTTTAAGAAAGTTTGGAAAGAGCTCTGACTACTTTGAACACTGCCAATGATCGCATCAAATTCACATGGAACATTGAATCAGAAACCATAACCTTTTTGGATGTCAGGATTACACTTAGAGACAACAAAATCAACACAGACATATTTCGAAAATCCACAGCTCGCAATAATGTTTTACATTACACCAGTTTCCATCAGGCATCCCTCAAAAAGTACCTACCCAGATCTCAACTGCTCAGAGTTAAACGCATCACATCGGATCCCACAATGGCTGAAATTCGTATTGAAGACATGACTGACAGATTTCGCCTAAGAGTTTATCCTGATCAGATATTGGAAACTGCCAAAAATCAGATTAAACCACTTAACCGACAAGATATTTTACTCAAACCCAAACTGAAACCGAAAGATGACCGCATGGTTGTTGTGTCTAAATTTTCTAATGTAAGTACGACATTCAGGAACATAATATTGAAACATTGGCCGTTTTTACAATTAGAAACAGATTTTAAGGACATGTTCAAATTACAACCGTTGTTTGCCTACACGAGAGGTAAAAACTTGGGAGAAATCCTCAAACAAACTAAAACCATTAACCCACAGTCACAAGGAACAAGACCGTGCAATAACTGCAACAATTGTCACAACATAATTCTTGGCAACAAAATAACACATCCAATGAAAGGCCATGAAATCACTTTACATGTCACAGCCACTTGTGACACCAGCAACGTTGTTTATCTTTTAAAATGTCCGTGTGGGAAGACTTACGTTGGGAAAACTGAGCGAAAAATCAAACTGCGTCTAATGAACACAAGTCTAACATTCGCACTAACAATCTAAGATCGACTGTAGCAAGTCATTTCAATGAAATGAAACATTCCGTTTCACAACTGGAATACATGATTTTGGAAGTCATTAATAAAGTTGAAGGACGTGACAATAACAAATACTTACTTCAAAGAGAAAATTACTGGATTTATAGACTTCAATCCATAAAACCATATGGATTAAATGAACGGATTGAATTTTCCTGTTATTTAAAACTACTTTAGTGTGGGGACCTTAGTTCTGGACAGTCTCCTTTTTGTAGTATCATACACCTAATTCCTTTTTCTTTACCCTTTTTTTCCCCATCTGCTGTGGCATCATTAACCATCCTGTTTCATTATTGTTTTCCTCAATGTGTTTTTACACTTTTGGGTACCCACGTTGAGTTTCCATACAACTATCACCTTTGTTTCCCTCACCTAACACAGTCCTATTTTTAACTCCATGCTTCCGGTCACGTGATCGGCACTCCGAAGTTTTCACTGTTCCGCATTAACCTTACACGTCATTCTCGAGCGTTCCGCGAACATGTGTGAATACATTTGGAACCGTCCATTATCTTCTCCAAACGTAAGTTACCATGGCCGTTGACCACGGAGTATAGCTAAGCACGCTTGCTTTTGACTTTGGCACGTTAAACATAAGTATAGTTTTTTTAGCACCCGTTCACGAAGAGTTTTATCTAAATCGATCAAAACACATCCAGTCCCGTATAATTGCGCAATACCTCACCGAATGCTTCACCCGTTCACAGATCCGTTTCTTTAATGCACATGACCAGTTTCCACTTCTGAGCACATTTTTACCTTTTTGTTCACCAGTTTATTGAGAACACTGGGAGACCCACGCACATTGTAATACATGTGTTTTCGTAACGTTTATGATTTCATGATATTTAGCACTATATGTATTCCCACTGCACAGACATAGGTATATTTTCATTTATTAAGATTGTGTATTTTCATTGTACATATATAGGAAGACCGTACATAGGTGTTTTCATATGTGGTTTTTTTAGATGCTCCCTGATGAAGGGCACCTGCCCGAAATGCATTGGAGCTGGAGGAAATAGTTTTTGATTACACGATGTACAATAAGTATGAGAATAAACATACTTCAATGATTGCATTGAATTAAACATTTATCTGCAAAACTGGAACAAACTTGTGAAAATTGTTTTTTCAAGATTGGAGGTATGAAATCCTCCCACATCAGAGTGCCCTAAGGGATGCAATCAATTTTCAATTGACAGCACTTTCTTTCTTGTACCTTTACTCGTCCCTTGGGAGAGGACTACACCTTAGGAGCACCTACCATAAAGATTGAACTTATCGTTATCTTGACATAATCTAAAGCTGTGCACTTGTCTACCCACTGACAAAATCTGACAGTGACATTTGGGGCGGGTGTGGGATCGGAAGGGGTCTATCGATTTTAACCGGTGTGACATATGCCCACCAGAGGAATTTGAAGTGGAGTCGTTTTTGGCGATGATTCAGGGAAATAAGTTGTGTTGGTGTACAACATTTGTACAATTAGGAATCGGTCAGTGAATGTCTAAGGTCTTGTTCTCAGGCCGTGCTCACCCCAGTGTCCTGGGTAGGAAGCAAGGCCAGGCTCGATTTGTTACGTTTAGATATTAAGTGACCTGCACCAGTGTCCGTGATAAGTAGCGTCAAAAGTGGGAAGCTGTCCAGTTCAATTGGGTAGCTGGGAACCAGGGTTCTGAGCTCGCCCCTGCAAACATTGTAATACAAACTGGTGCAGCAAAGGAGCAGCCTGGCAACGGACATCGACCGTCTGAGAAAATACATGTCCATCGCGGAAAAGGTCCTCGATGGAGTTCAGGGTGTATCTGGTGAGGGTCCAGCAAACCAGAGCCTCTTGTGTGATGGGCAACCAGGGATTTGCTGCCAAAGGGAGGGCCTGTGAATATAATAAGTGGCCACCATCATTCAGATCAGCCGCTTCCAGTCCCAGCTGGTTGTGGACACTGTCTGAATGTCATGGGGGTCATGTTGTAGTCACTGGCGTAACGAAAATTGAGGGGGCCTCCCTGCACGGTGCGAAGAGGGGCCCACTCCAGGCTCAATTAGGAGCTCTCTGGCCAGAGTGCAGTGCCAAGGGGGCCCCCGACACTGCAGGGGCTGCGGGGCCTGTGTTACGCCCCTGGTTGTAGTCCCTCTGGCAACAATGCTGCCAGTGGTATTAGGTCAGCAAGGTCGGCTTCTGGCCTAGCGTATGGAATCCGGCAATCCGGGTGGTACCAGTGAAATGCAAAGGTGCACAGGGCCACCAAGTAGTACAGATGGAAACTAGGGACCCCAAAACCCCCTCGCTCGTATGGCAGGGTCAGTGTATTCCAACTAATTCTCTGCAGCTTGCCCCCCCAGATATGGCGTATGAGGCTAGTGCAGAGAATCGTGAAAAATGCGTTGATCAACGGAATAGGGATGTTATAAAACATATACAAAAACAAGACCACCATTTTCACAATGGCCAGACATGAATAAGCCTGAAGGAAGGCAACATTTTGAGAAGGGATTCATGCCAAGCCTATCTCAAAGGTGGTGAGCCCTCACAGAAGCCCAGTACAGTAGCACTTGCTGAGTTACAGGGCTCTGTGCTGCATGGTATTCTACACCTGGCACCCATCATTGTGCACTTTTTTACCTTGCGGTGCTTTAGGACAGGTTATATGTGGGTTGCAGTCATGCTTGATGTATTCACGCTCTCTTGGATCATACATGATTATGAGACGAAGCGCTCTCCATTGTGGCTAGTTCATGTCTAAGTGCCTGCATGCTTTGCATTGCATAAAGTCTTGGAGAAAGAAATTTTTTATTTCCACAAGTTGCAGTCTAGAATGTTTTTCTATATCTATCTGTTTGGATCTCTTGAATACTCAGAAGCCTTATTTACTCCTATATATTAGATGGGGGTCGGGGAAATCGAAATTTTGATGTAATTATAGACGTGGTCCTTCAGCAGGATTTTGAATACTACCATGTAAACATTTGCAATTATTTTGAGTCATAGTGGCCCTAGTTCATTTTTTCAAGCATACCGCAACTAAGCTTGTTATAGTTATTCTTGCCACAGCCATGTCACCACAAAGCACAGTATAGGATTTGCATTACTACTGCGTAATTGATCATGATTTTCCATCAACTCTCTCTGAAAACAGGAAAGTGTTATTTTTCCCCAGAAATCTGCAGGGAGGAGAAGTGCTTGGAGTGGCTTTCCTTTTTAGTTGCCTCTATGCTGTTATGCAGGCACAGCCTTTGTGTGGGGTGATACTTCTCACTGCAGGGTAGTCTCTAGCCTAGAGCACCCTTCCCACTTTAAACAACAGAGACTGCAGCCCCTCTCTCCACCTCCATCCACCAAGGACAGTGCTTGCGGAAGACAAGTTGGGAGCAACTATCAGCAAATAGACCTAATTTAATTTCTACAGGAGCCTTGTCTCCTTTGTCCTCACTTCACTGTCTTGGTCTCCTCCCTCCTGCATCACTTGTTATACACTTCCACTATCTTGGAAAACAACACCACCCCCATCTTGTGCACAGGAAGAGGCTAGGGGCTTTCAAAATGGAAGCCACTGGCCTCCATCACTCTGCTTCACTTGCATGTTCAATGTATATACTACAATTGCCACACACACAAACACTCACAGCATACAACCAACAAAAACCACCGGATTAACCACTAACCTTGGGTTCCAAAGTAGCATGCAACTCGATGTAAAGTGCTTCAACGCCTCTTCTGGGGTAGTAAGCGCTATATAAATACAATAAAAAGTTTTGGGGCTCATACTTCCATTGTTTGTTTTTGTTTGGCTGTTTGATTTGTTCTGTTTCTGTGTTTTGTTTTCTTGTTTCTTTTGTTACTTGGTAAGGGAAGAGTAGTTGTAACTTGGTTAATGGGAAAGGATCCTGTGTTTCTGTATGTTTGAAGTTCCCTGCTTGGAACGTTACTTGTCTAATGGAATGTTGGGTTTGTTTGCAGCCATTTGTCGTTTGAGAGGCACCGCTTCTGCTGCTTAGCCTAATAAAATGTTATACTTCCACCTCTGGATGCTTGTGTTACTACAGTCACACTTCTCTCAACTTAGCTGCCAAGTGTCCCAGGTACATGAGTGACTAGGTATTCCAGTTTGTTTTGAGGTCGCAGCTGTGTGGTATGCTAAAGACATCTTGGGGACTTTAAGAAAGACGTTTTCTGGCTTTTCATTTGCTGGTTTATTTGCTTTAGGCTGTCCAGGTTCAGTGCATCATGCCTGATTCCAAAGCCATGTTCACTGTATTCTTCCACAAACTCATTTTCTATTAGCTAGCCTTTAAATCTCGTCTTATCTCGTCACTTTTGCTGGACATTCAAAGACCATGGTCAAATGCCAGGCGCTGTCTTATCCTTCCGAATACTCCCTATCTTGTTCTTATCTCGTCACATTTATTTATTTATTTATTTAGGAGTTTTATATAGTGCTAGCCAGACCAGAAGTTATCGGAGCGCTTTACAACATTTTGTAATAAGGTAATCACATAGTTAGTTAATAGTTCACAAGATGATTAGTGGCTCCTTGGAAGTCTTCACGGGCTGTAGAACATTAGAAGCAAGATAGTCACAATATTCTGGTAGTAGTGTGCACAGTAGCTCCAGTCACGCCTCCTTCCGGTCGGGGGGGTTTTAGGGAGGAGTGAGGTCGAGGTCTCGGTGACAGAGTGTCTTTGTGCCACAGTGTGCAAGCTTGTGAGTTTGGGTGGCAGTTATTCTTTAGTGAGAGAACAATTGAGGAAGAGGTCTTTGAGCTGCCATTTTAATTCTAGAAAGGAGGGGGTGGTTCTGATATATGGAATTCCAGATTTTGGGTGCATTTCCAGAGAAGGAACGGCATGCTTTTTTTGTTTACGGGTTTTCGACAGGATGAGGAGTAGTGTGTTGGAACTCCTGAGGCTTCTTGTTTGACAGGCCTTCTTGCATTTGCTGTGCATTCAACGACCAAAGTCAAATGTCAGGTGCTGTCTTAACATGGGCGCCTGTTCCACTTCTTCACAGAACTGCGGAGAGACGTTCAATCAGAAGGCTGCCACTTCGTTGAGATACAGCCCTGCGGGTGCCAAGGTATTGGTAACTGAAACCTGGAGCCTAGAACGTCAACCTATGTTTGCTTGTTCACTTTCAAAGTGCATTGGACATTTTTTATTTTCTGCTCGCTGGTGTGTGTCGGTGGATCTCGCTTTCAAATAGCCAAAACCGCACAAGTGTCCCCATGAGTGTATAGCCAGACCCCACTAAAACATACCCGAAAAAAATGGGCAAAAATTGGAATACATTTGCCTATTTTATAAGTCTGCTTATTGCTGTTTTTCTTCTGCCTTGGAAACCGGTAACGTTTCCATGTAGTATACGGATTTCAAGTTTAGCTCACATGCTGTAAAAGAACCCTGTGCTTGAAACATCAGGCACAGTCAACAGTAACACGGTTATAGCTCATTTCACTGAGCTGCATTTTGTTTTCTACGTGTCAACAGTTGGCCCGAAGCAAGTTTTCTTAGTGCAACAGGCATAATAGGTATGTTTCATTTCAATCAGGTTTTTGTCTGTCAATGTTGAGGGTGGGGTTTGGTTTTGAGTCGGACCCTCCTGTTGCTGTTTCGATTGTGGCTCAAGTACCGAAACATAGCTCTCTTGGTCACTAAAAGCCATCCTTTTGTGTGATGTTGCACTGCTTGTTCCTCTGAAAGTAATTATTAGTTTTTCTTATTAATGAAAATTGAAGCTGGTGTTTCTAGCGCTGGGAAAAGGGTTCAAGGTCCTGGGAAAGATTTCCCTGTGCCAGGAAATGTTGGCTGAAGCGAGTAACTCGGGCACACATGCACCTTAACTATCATCAGTAAGTATGTATCAGTTGTGAGTCAGCCCTCGAAGATCGCTAGTTGCCAGACGTGAGGCCCCTCGCCATGAATACATGGCTCAACACCTTAGTGACCTTCACTGGCTCTCCGTCGAGAAGAGAATAACCTTCAAGCTTCTCACCCACACCTACAAATCACTGCACAACATCGGACCCAAATACCTCAACGAGAGAGTCTGCTTCCACGCACCCGAAAGAAATCTCCGATCCGCCGACCGCGCCCTAGCAGAGACCCCCCGCATCGACAGAAGCAGAGCAGGAGGAAGGGCCTTCTCCTACATCGCAGCCAAGACATGGAACGAGCTCCCAGTCAGCATCAGACACTCCCCGAACCTGCACTTTTTCAGGAAGGACCTCAAGACCTTGCTCTTCGCCGGAGCTGCCTACCCCACTTACCCCCTCTCCCCAGTGCCCTGACACCCTCACGGGTGAGTAGCGTGCTCTATAAACCCTCTGATTGATTGATTGATGGAGTAGTATGTGCAGTCATTATTTTCTTAGTTATACTTTCTTCTGGAATGAGAACTACATTTTTTGCCGGAAAAAGCCAAAACGCATGGTTGTACATGTGCATTTCCCGATGGTAAATACACAACTACACGTACCAGAATGCACAAGGAATCAGTCCTGAGGGAAACTAATCCCCACTTCTCATGAGACCACTTGAGATCTCTGTTCTCAGGCGTGGCCTGAGTTTTTCACTGTTATTCAGGAAGTGTTCCATTCTGAGCTACTGTGTTTATTAATACGTTCATCTCAACTTTGAAATGGGAAAAAGCATACTTTCTGGTTGGAGGCGCTCAAACAAAAAAGAAAAACAAAGAAAATGACTTGTCTGAATGGGAGAAGTTATTATTGGAAGCAGAATCGGGAATAATTGCCCCAGGGGCTTGGTAGTCGTGCCAGAAATGCAGCTTCTTTGGCTAGCACACGAATATAAATGAACAAATCCGTCTCTAACAGCAATGTTGTTGTTGGCAGCTTTTAAAAGTGTGTTTACACTTTGTGTCCTCGATGAAGTGGTGATGTTATCTCTGTTGGAGATGTGGTATCTCCTGTTCACATCCTGCATTACGTCCCAATCGGTGACCCTCTTCTTTTGTGTGAAGTACGGTTTTACATACTGTGCAATCACCTACTACCTCTTGTATGCTTAATGCTTCCATTCTCCAACTTCCATTGCTGCTTTTCAAATTACTTTTTCAGATTTTCTGTCATTGTACTTGTGTTTCCCACTGATAGATCAGTGCCCCGGACTTAAGTGCCCTCTCTTAGCTAAAATGCTCTTGAGTTTTTTTGTCTTTGTTTTCTTGAGACCGTTTCTTTATTCTTTCTGTTAATCGGTTCAGTTTGCCTTTTGTGTAGCAGTGGTTTCATTGCAGCACCATCTTAACTCGCCATAGTGCTACTTTGGTTTACTTTGTCTCCGTGTACAAATATTTTTATGTACCACCCCCACCTCTGTTTTTCTGCTCCTCAACCCCACTCTGTGCCTCCTAAGGCTTTCCTTTATATGTGATTGCTTTCTCCACCAACACTTCAATGGATACATTGAACAACTCCTAGTTATTTTATTTTAGACAAAGCCATCTCAAAGGGTATCACATTCTTATGATGCACAAAACATTTGCCTTTCATTCTTGAGGCCTGAAGTTTACTTTTGGCATTGTCAGGGTGGGTGGAAGGATGAATGTTTTTAAAATAATTTATGAAAACTATTACTTGCAACAGAAAAAAACTTGCACTGATTTAATCTGATGTACTAATACTACTAAAAGGAAACTGTCCTGCATGTGAATGAAATACATTATTGGAATTTTTGCAGATAATTTTTCATATTTAACCCGTTTTTAGGTCTCGCCTGTCGATGCGCATGCGCATCGAGCAAGCGAGAGTATTGGGACTTATCCACTCTTTCCCCAACTTGCAAGGAATCGTGGCGATTCCTTGCAGTGCCCGTGACTTTTAAGCTCAATGCGCATGCGCATTGAGCTTAAAAGCGCGTGCACGTCCGTCTTGTTTTACCCGCTCCGCCCCCTCCCCTTCCCGCCGTGTCGCATTTCTCCTCCCCTCTCCCCTCTCTTCCCCCCGTCTTGTTTATTTTACCCGCTCCGCCCCCTCCCCTTCCCGCCGTGTCGCATTTCTCCTCCCCCCTCCCCTCTCTTCCCTCCGTCTTGTTTTAGTACTGTCTGGCATTTAGTTTCTGTTGTAGGTTTCCCTGTCGACACGATTTGTTACATGGCTACGGTTTCCTTCACGCTCTTAATTGAATATTTTGTCTGGACATGCTGCGTTATCAGTTTAAGCTTTCGCATTTCAGAGCAGATGTTTTGTGTTCGTACGATTCTTATACTTTTAGCCAAGCTGGTTTCTGGTAGCAAAGTTGCTGCCGTACATTTTTTTCCATATGTTTGCGCATCTGTCACAGACTCGCAAATTATGTTTCCTAACCAGGTATAGTTAATCAGGCAGTTTTCTGATGTGTGGCCATTTGGTTATCCTCAATCTGCTTAGATGTTCGTTTATTTAAACCTGAAACAAGCAGAACATAACCTGACTAAAATAATCTTCTAGTCCTTTAGTATAGTGTAGCTTGGATTCAGTTTGTTGTATCCGTCCCCTTCCCGCCGTGTCGCATTTCTCCTCCCCCCTCCCCTCTCTTCCCTCCGTCTTGTTTGTTTACCCGCTCCGCCCCCGCCCCCTCCCCTTCCCACCGTGTCGCATTTTTTTTAAAATCCCCACTTCCCCCTCTTCATACTGCGTACAGGATGTTGTTCACTTCATCCACTGCACTGATCTATAAGGCTCCGTTGCCCACATACATGTGGAAGCCCCCTCTATCCTTCACTCCCCGCCTCAGTTTCCGTCGACCCTGAACCCGCCCCCTGATGTGTCCATGTCCGTGTCCAGCATGTCTAGCTGCCCTTCAGAGAGGTTCGTCTTCACGTCCTTGGCTCTGTGCTTGGTGCGGTAGGTGTTATTAGGAGCGCTGGAGTTAAACAGTTTGTCACGTGCGGCTTGTCATAAATAATATGACTAGCTGGCTTCCATCTTTTCCTCTGATAATATCGCGGCCCCTTTTGGATGAAGCATCCACGCAGTTGATGGCTAATTCAGTGGATTTCTTTTTGGGCCTAAATATTTTTTCCTGAGAATCGTAGGTAGAAACTGCTGTCCTATTTCAGAATACTCTGTCCGATGATCGACTGTGTCAAGTGAGCGCGGGAAAACTCGATGTGCCTTTTGTTAATTTACCCAAGCAGTCTATAGTTACGTTTGTTGTTATGACATGAGCTACATTTTTTAACAGCTTTAAAGTAAGCTACATTTTAGAAAGAAAGAGCTTAACTTCCGTATTGTAATAAGCCTGATTACAGATGATTTTACACACGCCACTCCATAATCTAAGCTTTTGCTTGACAATTGTTAGGGTGGAATTCTGTACGAATGTAATGTGGAATAATCGTTTCCATTGTTACAGCACTGCAAAAAAACACAAGCGCTTTTTACTTATATACTGGCTTGTTAGCCAACGCCGTGGTTCTTGTTTGTCTACTTCAAAAGGATGGAATGCTAGGCAGGCCCTTTATGGATTTATACCTTTCACCTACAAATATTTGGAGAGAGCGTTTAAACAAACTATCTCGCATGCTATTACCATATGTTTTGGTAAACACACCACTGCAGCAAATTCTTTCAGTTCACTGCTGTGCTTGAAAAAAACCTTATCATCACCGGAATGCACATAATAAAAGAGGGGCACCTTTTATTATAAGTGTGCACATAGACTTTTTTGTGCTAAGTGCAAATTGCAACTTTTCAATAAATATTTTACTCTGAGTGATAGAAGGGGCTCTGTTAGTAAAAAGCTGTTACGTACTTTAGGATGCAATTTAATCACTTGTTGAGTAACATTTTAAACCCCTCACCCTCCCTCACCCTCACCCACACCCACCCTCACCCACCTTCAACACCTCACCCTCACTCACCCTCACCCACACTCACCCTCACTCACCCTCAACGCCTCACCCTCACTCACCCTCAACACCTCACACTCACTCACCCTCACCCTCTCTCACCCTCTACCCTCACTCACCCTCAATACCTCACCCTCACTCACCCTCACTCTCACTCACCCTCACCCTCACTCACCCTCACTCACCCTCACTCACCCTCACTCACCCTCACCCTCCCTCACCCTCACTCACCCTCACCCTCACTCACCCTCACTCACCCTCACTCTCACTCACCCTCAACCCCTCACCCTCACTCACCCTCAACCCCTCACTCACCCTCACCCACCCTCACCCACCCTCACCCTCACTCACCCTCAACCCCTCACCCTCACACAGTGCAATAGGTCTCGGAGCATTTGAGTTAGAGCTTTTAGAAATGTTTATGGCTTTTTTTTTTTTTATTCTTTAGCATTGGCTACAGGAAACAAAAATGCTAAAGATTTACAAAAAAACCCATAAACAATTCTAAAAGCACTAACTCTAATGCTGCGAGACCTATTGCATTTCCAATGCTTGTTTTGCAAAATGTCTTTACAAATGAAGGTGGCCCGAAAGTTTCACGTCGATTAACTTGTAATTAAATGCCTGCTCATTTTCAATGGGGCGCCGCATGCAAAGTTCAGGAGGTCGCTTGCAGACTGCACTGATTTAGTCTGATGTGCTAGTGAAACATGCACATGTGCATGTGAAAGAAATACATTTTTGGAATGGTTGAAGACTTTTTCATATTGAACATGTTTTTTTCAGTGGTGGCCAGCAACATTAAAATATGGTGGAGAGTGATGCCCAAAAAGCTCACCATAGATGTTACACTTGCTGGCACGCAGGCTCTGGTTGTGGTCTCTCTCTTCATCCTGGCGCTCTCCTCGATGGTGACTCCAGTGGGAAATGAAGGACTTGCTCTCTTGTGCTGAGCAAAACCAACCAATCCTGGAACTGCAGCACAGCTCCAGCATTGGTTGGAGCAGGCTAAGCCAGCACTCATTTTGATGCTGGAGGCCTGTGGCTGCAATCCCTCTGCTGTTTCTCAGCCCTGGGATTACTACCTCTGAAATACACTTGTCAGATTGGCCAGCACTAAACAACCGGCTAGTCTGACATGCGCACTGGCTGAAGTATAGTTCAATTGCACTAATCAGTCCCGCTCCCTGCCCTCACGTTGCAACAGCCTTAGCCTGCAACACATTATAACAAAATGGTATTTATTACCAATTTAATAATGTGTGTGCCTTGCAGCAAGCGGGACGACGCTCCTCTGCCATAACAGAGGAGCCGCTGCTGGCTTTTTAGCAAAATTCCTTTCCTTTCGTGAGTCCATTTGATTTGTGAAACTGCCTTTTTAGGAACAAAGTATAAAATCGTATTTCAGTCTCAGCGTCAGCCTAAATGATGGTGATCTTGGGCAATTTACACTATTTACGGCCCATTCACTTTCAATCTTAGGATAAGATCTTTTCACAGGAAAGAGCGGGCCACATTGTAACACAATTTAACAATGCTTAGTTCTCACTTTGATGTTTAAAGCATATGATTTTTTTATGACATTCTTGGCAACTCGTTTTCGAGTGTTGGCTAAGATTTGTTTTTGCACTTTTATTCATAAGTATTTAAACATATAACGTACAGTTCACAGAGGCATCTTGAAGGAGTACAGAAGTGCATATCATGTATACAAGGCAGTACAGCATGGGCATAGAATCATACAATGTGTGGTCTCTTTTTTTCGTGATCCCGCTGATAACAGTGTGTTACAATAAACACAACAATCAGGTTGTGACATATGGAGGAGGACATCAAATAGACCATGAGCAGGCTCCAAATGTCCTTTGGGCACGATGATAAAGGTAATTCCTCAGCAAAGATCTCTAGTTGCTCCTTGCAGTAGACCATTTCTTCAATCCAGTGTTATATCTTAGGTGTGCATTTTTACACCCAATTCATGGCCACTGTCCGCTTTGCAAGTAACAATGCACCTGCTACAAACCGTCAGTAAGCAGTTTGGAGTGGCTTAATATATATAACCTAGAAGGCACAATTGTGGGCTATATGGAACGGACTCCGACACCTTAATCGTGAGGGCATTCGTTACCTCACTCCAAAAATGGTTAATTTGGGGGCATGACCAGGCTAGATGAAGAAAATCAGTGTGTTCTGTTCTGCACTAGGCACAAGTCACGTCTGCTTGTAGCCCATATCTGAACAGTTTGACTGGAGTGTAATTTGTTTGTTGGAGATATTTAAAGTGTAGAATGTGGAGATTACAGTTGAAAGTAAGCATACAAGTAAGTGTACAACAGAAGACCCATTCCTTGACAGTGAGGGGTGTACCCAATTCTACATTCCATTTACCTGGGGCCTGCTGCATGTCGGCATGTCTCTCCTTCAGAGTGGCTTGTAGAGTGCGTTGATAAGGTGTTTACACGTTGAGCTAGTAAGCAGGACTTAGAGGGAGTCTAGAATGGCAGGCTTTGCAGGTAAGAACAGATATAACTGTTTTACAGCGCTGCATAAGCGGAGGTATGTGAAAGTTAGCAGAGGGGTTTGAGGTTGACCTGCGGTAAACTCCAGGAACGAGATAAAGCACCCACCTGGGAATACATCCCCCATGGTTTTAAGGCCAGTGTCTTTCCATAGATTCAGAGTCCCCGTGTCTTCTGTCACAGGTATGTCTGGATGGTGTGCGAGAGGGAGTGCTAGTGCATAAAGCAGTGCCTGTGTTTGTCATGCTGGAGAATTGGATACGTTTAAAGACACGTTTTATGAAAGCTTTTGTGTTTAAGTTTAGCTACACAATAATTATGGATTCTGTCGGCAACTGTGCCTTATTTGCAACACATATATTACTGTATATAAACGATTTCCTCATTTGTCCTTGTAGGCACTAGGGTCATGATTTGAATGGTGCAGCAGGTGCAGTGGCACAATGGCCAAAAGCTCTAGGAAACCCACCGAATAAGATTATTGCTATATTTTACTACTAAACAAGCAGTCACAAGTGCAGTTACCATGTAGACAAGGGTCATGATTTGAATGGTACAGCAGGTGCAGTGGCACAGTGCCCAAAAGCTCTAGGAAACCCACTGAACACCGATTATTGCTATATTTTACTACTAAACAAGCAGTCAAGTGCCATAACCTTGCAGGCACTAGAGCCATGATTTGAATGGTACAGCAGGTGCAGTGGCACAGTTCCCACAAGCTCTAGGGAACCCACTGAACACCGATTATTGCTATATTTTACTACTAAACAAGCAGTAACAAGTGCAGTTACCTTGGAAGCACTAGAGCCATGATTTGAATTGTGCAGCAGATGCAGTGGCACAGGAGCCAAAAGCTCTAGGAAACCCACTGAACACTGATTATTGCTATTTTTTACTACTAAACAAGCAGTTAAGCGCAATTACCTTGCTGGCAATATTGTCATGATTTGAATGGTGCAACAGGTGCAGTGGCACAGGGGCCAAAGGATGTAGGAAACCCACTGAACACTGATTATTGCTATATTTTACAACTAAACAAGCAGTCAAGTGCAATTACCTTGCAGGCGCTAGGGTCATGATTTGAATGGTGCAGCAGGCGCAGTGGCACAGTGCAAAAGAAACAATTGATGGCCGGAATGCTGGACAATGCAAACATTCACCCCCATTCACAAGGATCTAGGTTTAATACATCATTCTTTTGCTCACCACCCCAGTTTGGACCCAGCCATATGCAAATCAGCCTTGACTCTGTTCCATATGGGAACAGTCCAGCCCAAACTGCTAAGCCAGGTACTCCCTGGACATCACCCTTCATCAGCCAGGCTAGCTAGAATCCAGTGGTGTAGTGAGCACCGGACCCACGTCTGGGCATACCCTTCCCACTTAGGGTTACATATGCAAAAGAAACAATCGATGGAAGGAATGCTGGACAATGCAAACATTCACCCCCAGTCACAAGAATCTGGGTTTAATCCATCATACTTTTGCTCACCACACCACCTTAGTTTGGACCCAGCCATATGCAAATCAGCCTTTACCCTGTTCTTTACGGGATCAGTCCAGCCCAAACTGCCAAGCCAGGTCCTGCCTGGACTGGAACCAAGCATCCCAGGACGCTTGTTTCCGGTCCAGGGAGCACCAGGCATGGCAGTTCGGCATTTGTCCCACGAGTGGGACGGGTATGCCCAGACATGGGTCCCGTGCTCTCCATGCCACAGGAGCTAAGCTATTCTGGCTGATGTGGGGTGAAACCCCAAAATCGGTCCTAGGATGCTTGGTTCAAGTCCAGGCAGGACCTGGCTTTGCAGTTCAGGCTGTACTGTTCCCATTGGGCACAGGGTCAAGACTGATTTGCATATGGCTGGCAAACTGGAATGGCATGGTGAGCAAAACAACGAGGGAGTTAGGCCCAGATCTCTGTACTGGGGTGAATGTATGACATTGTTCTACATTCTGTCCACTGATTGTTCTTTTTGTGGCGGCCCAGTTGCCAAAAGGTCTAGGAAATCCACCGAACACCGATTATTGCTATATTTTACTACTAAACAAGCAGTCAAAAGTGCAGGTACCCTGCAGGCACTAGGGTCATGATTTCAATGGTGCAGCAGGTGCAATGGACTAGGGGCCAAAAGCTCTAGGAAAGCTGCTGAACATGGATTATTGCTATATTTTACTACTAAACAAGCAGTCACAAGTGCTGTAAATTTGCAGGCACTAGGGGTCATGATTTGAATGGCGCAACAGGTGCAGTGGCCTAGGGGCCAAAAGATCTCAGGAAACCTATTGAACTATATTTTACTACTAAATGAGCAGTCACCAGTGCTGGTAACTTGCGGGTACTAGGGTCATGATTTGAATGGTGCAGCAGGTGCAGTGGCACAGGGCCAAAATGTATAGGAAACCCGCTGAACACCGATTATTGCTATATTTTACTACTATACATGCAATCAAGTGTAATTACCTTGCATGCAGTTGGGTAATGATGTGAATGGTACAGCAGGTGAAATGGCACAGGAGCCAAAAGCTGTAGGAAACCAACTGAACACTGATAATCGCTATATTTCACTACTACCCTCAACTTGGAACCAGCTCTGGCCACTATCTTCCCACTCCGTAGCAACCATCTGCCGTCCCAGTGCCCCCAATTGTACAGTGTGAGCGCCGCCTCCTCCTCCTCCACCACTCTGCCTCGCTTCCTGACCCCCCTCTCTCCTCACAGACTACTCCCTCGCAGGCTTCCTCTTCTCCTCACCCAGCACACTGGCACACCTTAAAAGTGTACGGATCACCTTTTTTGACCGTATGGGCAGCTTTTATGAAAAGCACTTAAAAGTTCTTTTAAGTATTTCAGTGCTTTATAAGAGCACCATTTATATTACACCAAGACACTTTTTATGGCACTGGGTAGGTTTACATGATTTGGCCAGGATCACAGGATCTTGAGCCGATGGAGAGTGTCATGTTTTAATACCTATGTACATATCACAGTATATCCTCTTTGCTCTTCCCTTTCTGTGTTGCCTTCCTCTCTTTCTTCTACCGGTTTCCCATCCTGTGCAATGATTGGTTACCGGACTTGTGCCCATAATGTTCATGTTATGGGGGTTCTATGGGATTGACAGTTGAATGTGACGGTTACTGTACGAGGCGTGGCGATTAGAGGTTGAATAAAGACACTCCTGCTACATACAAAACTTTGTGATGTCTTCATTCAAATCTACCTGTATTAAAACATAATTTTGTGTCGACGAGTGACAGGACCTGTGAGTTCCACACACAGAGTGTATTGTCTGAGTGAAGTCGGCTGCAGTGGATGTTGCGTGCCATCGCTCAAGAGCTGTCTGCGCTGCTCTATGATTGCCTGAAATGAACAATCGTGAGCAGTAACTGTCCAGCGCACTGGGTGTTTCCCTGCTATGGCTGGTGAGTGGGACCACCTGAGAGGGAGTTCTTCACTGTGAGCGCGCCTCGTAGAAGGAGCCGGGGGAAAATTCTCCCCAAGACAGGAGCAAGTCTTCTGCCGCTTCAAGCCTCATTTTGTTTTTGGCTGCCATTTTGACATTCTAGTGTGTTCCTATTCGTTTATGCGTTCCAGATACATTAGTGGCCATCTTAAGTGATGTCTATGGACAGTTTACACATTTCCTTGGGAAAGTGAGAAATCTAGTGCCATTTTAAGGAAAATAATTGAAATATATATATTTCATCTAGCGCAGTAACTCTATTTATTCCTGTAATTGGAAACATGTGAAGTATGAACATGCACTTACACCATCCATTACACATAAAAGGTGAACCACCTATACCCTGGAAAAGATGGAAAAAGGAGTTTTTAACATATTTAATGGCAATTGATGCCAGCTATGAGGAAAAAAGTATTCGTTTACAATCTTTAGGGTCTGAAGAATAAGAAGTCTTCAAATCCTTGCCTAAAGATGAGACATTAAATGAATTTTATGAAGCACTTTTAAGACTAAATGCTCGCGTTAAGCCCACTATTAGTACCAGTCAGTCAAGAGGTCTTTATTCGATTTGCATCATAAAAGACAAAATACATAAAAAAAGAACAGTTCATACATTTTTACATATAAGATAATAAATACGTTACATTTTAAAACCATGTTAAAAGAGTATTAAATTTAGACAATGATGTACAAAGGTCCCCTGACTACATAAGAGCAATACTAAGTTGCATCTAAAAGCTCATAAAAACATATGCAATGGGAACTTCATTTACCAAGGTTGCGAATTCGGATTGACCAAGCCCAACTCACGAATTTTGCTACACCAATAGCAATGGGGGCAGAAGTATCAGTTTTTAGAATCCTAGTCGCTGCAGCGGCAGATCTAGTACCTAATAAGCGGCAAACTGGTACAAGCCAAACTTTTCTGGGTATCAAATACATAGGGCAGCAGAAGAAAAAGTGTTCAATATTCTCTACTGCTGTTACAAAGAAAGGACACTTATCGCTGCAACCAGTCGACCAGGAGTGCGTAAGCCCCCGCACGGGTAACGAGCCTACTCGTAATTGATGATACAGTTTACGATCATTTGGCTTGGTTATGAAGTCCCAGTAGGCTTCGTATTTAGGGACATCCTTAACAACCAAAAATTCCAGTGACGTGGAAGGACCAACAACCATGGTGGATCTCCTCTCAGCGATCCAGTGCCAATAAATATCTTTGAGTGCCTTTTTTTTGATAGAAAGGTAGCACGTGCTGGATCAACCCATAGTGCCTCCAGGCTCAGATTTTTCAAAAGCATCCTGAGATGAGAGAACCAGGGTACCCTATGGGCCCCTTCAAGCCCCCTCACCTCAACGATGGCCTCAGCAAACAGCGTTAATTCGGGAGTGGTCCACAGACGACGCCAGAACGCCAGTGGTCTATATCGTACCACGTCCTCGATAGATTTAACACCTAAATCAAGCTGCAGGGATAAGCAAGGTGTTGATTGTGGGAGACCAGTTGCCATTCTGAGGAACCTATTCTGTGCCACCCTCAAGGAGGATAAATCACTATACCCCCACAGTTCTGCACCGTAGATAATTGCAGGAATTATCTTGGAGCCATAGATTTTTACCAACGGTGCCAGAGGTTTAGTGAAAGATTTTGCGTGCTCCTTCAATAAGGCTACCCCAAGTTGAGCATGTTTCAGGGTCATAAGATCCAATTGGGGTTTCCAGCTCAAGTTCTCACTTAATGTGACACCCAAATATGTAAAAACCTCAGTTTGATCCAAAATGGCTCCACTCATCGACACCTTGGCCTTCACAGCCTTGGGGCCTCGCAGAACCATGAATTTGGTCTTGGAGACATTCACCTCTAACTCATGTTCGCTACAGAAACACTCAAAACGGGCCAGGGCGGACTGAAGGCCCTGCCTCGTTTTAGAAATAAGAGTGTCGTCCGCGAACATGAGGAGGGGGATTTTCCTTCCAGCTAGGGAGGGGGCGTCCGTTGGAAAATTAGAAAAATGCTTAGTCACCCCATTAATAAACAAAGAAAAAAGGGTGGGGGCCAACACACACCCTTGTCTAACCCCCTTGGCGACTTTGAAACTGTCGGTGACCTCCCCTGGACCACCCCATCTTACTTTGGCATAGGTGTTTGAATGCAGATTAATAAGCAGCGCCACCTGCTCCTTGGGCATGCCCAAATCCAGCAGGACTTCCCAGAGCTTAATCCTGGGCACTAGGTCGAAAGCGGACCTAAGGTCGAAAAATGCCGCAAACAGCAGACCTCCCCCTAGGTAGACCACCTTCCAATATAATAGCATAAATCTAAAAACTTGCTCTAAGGTCCCCATATGTTGCCGAAAACCCGCCTGGAGAGGACTTAAAACATCATAATCGGATATCCAACTCTGGATCCTACCCAGAAGTAGGCGAGCCACAATCTTTTGTACAGCATCAATAAGGCTAATAGGTCGGTAATTAGCCGTTACTGAGCGATCACCCTTCTTATGAATTGGGAGGATCTCCGCCCCCAGCCAAGAGTCAGGGACTTTCGCACCCCTTGCCAGAGCATTGGCCAAAAGAACAATGTATGGGACCCAGAGGTCCTGTTCCTGCTTATACAAATCAGCTGGTATGCAGTCAGGTCCAGGTGCTTTACCCCCCGGGATAACCCTTAACACTTCCCTTACTTCAGTAGAAGTAAAAACCAGAGCTTCGTCAATAGTGATGGGCAGCAGAGTGGGAGAACTATTGACATTCGCTTTGAATTGGTTCCCATAATATTCGACCCATTCCCTTGGCTCAACACAATTTGAGGGGGATGTATCCTGTGGGCGATTGCCCCATTTAAGCTGCCGCCAGAATTTAATCATGTTATTACTCTGGCAAGCCTCCAACAATTCCTTCCAACGGGCCTCGTCCCAGTTCTTCTTGGCAGTGGCCTGCACAGCTTTGTAGGTAGCCCTGCAGCTGCGGATTAAGCTCTGATCTCTTGACTTTAGAGCGGCATGCAGCGCCTTTTGCGACTCCCTGCATGCACTGTCAAACCAGGTTAGGGGCTTCAACTTATTTCTTCTAGGGCCAGTGCACTTAACAAAAAGAGTTTTAAGATTTAAAAAGAGATCCCTATGTAATTTCTTTTTTTTTTTCTTTTTATGGAGCTTATAGAGCGCGCAGCTACCTCCGAAGGAGGTGTCCCGGCGCTAAGATTACATGACTGTCCCCATGAGGAGTAGCCAAAATCAAATCTCAAAGAGGAAATGGGAAGAAGCGAGAAGCTGACAGTTCCAAGTCCTACCGCCTAGTGAACAGCCAGGTCTTGAGTTTGCGGCGAAAGGCTGGCTCAGATTCGCAAAACCTGAGGTCAAGGGGGATATTGTCCAAAAGGGCCGACTCTTGGCAGACCCCACTGATTTGAAGCATTGTATCCCCAAGCATGGTTCTGATCCTTGACAGAACCTCCTCATCAAGGGCTAGTTTAGGCCAACTAACCCTTCTTTCATTATTAGATAGTGAGACCTGTGGCAGGGACGCCTCTGCCACAGAGAGCTCTGCAAAGGTACCTTCTTTAATCGATAGAACCAAGGGATTATGATCGCTCTCGGCTCTACTTACTACTACCATATCCAGTAGACTGGGCCACATTTCCACATTCACCAGGATATAGTCAATGCGGGAGCCAGATCTGCCATTATCATAGGTCATTGCCCCGATCCTATCGGACTTCAGTCGCCCATTGACTGCACGCATTCCCTGATTCAAACATAGACCCTTCAAAAATATGGCTGATTGGGACCATTTCTTAATAGGTTGTAATTCCAAACCCGGGATGCCCCATAAAGAATCCTCATCTTCGGTGAGCATACCATCATCCAGCCCCAGAGGTTCAAAACAGGTATTGAAGTCCCCCAATACCACCCTATTTGTATTCACCGGCAATGAACTTAAAAGACCCTCCAACACAAGTGCAACAGGTGAGCATTTTCCCCCTTGGATGCCGCGCATATAGATATTTACAATCACCATATTCAGACCTGAAGTCGAGTTTACCCGTATGGCCAATATATCGGGGTTGTCCAACGGGAGCTCCTCCACTGTTACTCCCACATGTTGACGTACCCAGATAGCTAGACCACCCACTGGTCTGCCCCTTGCGCCTTTCACAGCTGGTTTAGAATAGTTCAAAAAGCCAGCGCGAAATATAGGCCGAGTGGCCCAGGTTTCCTGGAAGGACCAAATATCAGAATGGTCTATGAAGGTCCCCCAGTCAGGCAGATCAAGCTTCGATTCAAGACCAGCAATATTCCAGGAGCATATCCGTAGTAACGGTAAACACTGGTCAATTGCCCCCTTCCCACCTCCCGCCGAGCTAGATATGGCTGGGCAGGGTAAACAGAGCGTTGGGCTGACACCAGTGCAAGAAGATAGGGAGCTTACAGGTAGGACAGAAAATAATGAATCACCTTGAGTGGCTTTATCAACATTTAAACCCACAGATATCCCCTGTTCAGGTCCCACTAGAATTGAGCAACAGTCAACGGAAGGAGGTGCAGTTGCAGGCTCAGTGGATTGCACTGATAAAAGACTCTCGTATGCTAGACTGCTAACCGAGTACCCCGGCTGTCAATCACACCCATCGAGACAGGAGAAAATATTAAATCTGTTAGAAACTTCTAACGGGGTAAATGGGATCAAATGATCCATTCTCCTGTTCCCATGTAAGTGATCCACCCTCCCAGGCGGCATACTATAGCTTCTAACGGGAACTGTGTTCCACCCAAGATCATTCCTGATGGGCAGGGGTCTAGGAACTTGCCCCGTGTAACTGTTATTAGATGGCATATACATGTTATACTGTGTATCAACTAGTCCTCCTGGGTAGAAAGGGGGGGGTCCGAGGGATCTTGGATAAAAGTATGTTAAGTCATATGGAACTATGACATTACTCAAGTTCCCCGCGGGCCCATTCAGTATAAATCTGACTGCCTCTGGGTCTCTAAAATGTATTACAATGAGGTCTCCCTTTAGATTTTTTTCCCTGCTGCCCAACCAGGGGAGGCGCCTGACGTGAACAATCTCACCATTAATATAATATGGGAGTGGTATATTTTGTCCTAACCAGTGCATAGTTTTATTTTTTAACTGGGAGTACCCCTCCCTTTTGCCAACCTCTAGGGTAGGGACTCCAGTAAGCACGACCACAAAGGGCACAGCATCGGGAGGTAATTCAACACTATTAGTACCAAACTTAAGAGCTATCACTTCTGTACAAGGAGACAGAAAGACGGAGAATCTATTGATGAATTTCTAACTGCACTGAGAAGTTTAACTAACACATGTAATTTTGGAATTACAACTAATAAAATGATACATGATCAACTCATGCTTAACACTAATAATAAACGCAGCAAGAAAGTTTGTGGCTCATGGGAGATCCCACCATGGATGAAGTGGTGGCTTCAGCTAAAGCCACAGAACAGTTGATGAACTGGGTAAAGAAAGTTGATGAAACTCAACTTGGTAAAAAAAAGGAAGTTTGTGCAGTTCCAGGAAAATATGGGAAAAAGGAGTCATAAAGGTCGGCGCAAGAACTGCAAAACGTATTGCTTTCGATGTGGTGATCCCAACTATTTTGCGTCTTCAAGTAATTGTCCTGCACTTAACAGGAAGTGCAAAAATTGTCATAGAAAAGGTCACTTTTCAAAGATGTGCAGGGATGTGAAAAGACAACCCAAACATCGACTTTCGCAGGAAGCACATCTTTGAGAGAACTTGAAATTGATAAAAGTTATGTTGCAGATAAAACAAGTGGTGCTAATGGTGCATGGAGAAAATAGAGAAGACGAGGATGAACCCATAAAACCACCTATGTGCAACTTGCAAGTGCTTGGGACAGAGTTGTCTGTTACAGCAGACTCTCATTCTCCATTCACTATTATGTCCCAGGCATACTTTCAAACGAAATTTTAAATTAACATGCCACCTTTGTTAAAATCGGATGTTATAGTTGTCACTTTTGATGGATGACGCATTGATTTCATAGGTTATTTTGGGGCCATGACAATGTTCAAAGGAAGAAGGACCCAGTTTTAGAGTTATGGGCCAAAAAAGAAGCAAATGTGCTTGGATGGAGGGACCAAAGAAAACTAGGCATTAAACTGGATCCTAATACTATGGATCATGTACTGGCGTTACATGAACTACAAGCTAAAGAAAGTATCTTTTTTTCCCCTGAAATATTTAGTGAGAAATTGGGAAAATTGCAAAGGTATGAACATGAAATAAAATTGAAAAGTGGTGCTGAACCTTTTAAAGAAAAAGTGAGGATGGTACAGTTCAGTGTAAGAAAAGAATTGCAAGATCTTTTGGATCCTTTGTTAAAAGAATACGTCATTGAGGAGATAGAAACATCAGAATGGATTTCCCTTTTGGTTTTGGCCAAGAAAAATAATGGCAAACTCCGGTTATGCATAGACTTGAGGGATTTTAATGAAAACATCATCGTAGACAGGCATCCTCTGCCAAAGAAAAATGATCTGCTTTCTGTGTTCAATGGTACCACAGTGTTTTCCACTTAGACTTACTTAGTGCCTACCATCAGATACATTTGTCAATAAGTCAAAACATTTGATGTCTTTTATCACGCCCTGTGGTGTGTACCAATCAAAAGAATGCCCTTCGGACTGGCATCGGTAGCTTCTGTTTTCCAGAGAGCCATGCTGCGTATGTTCAGGAATATGGAAAATCAAGTAAGGTGCTACCAGGACAATATCTTGGTGTTCCCCAAAACGGAAGAAGAGCACTTTTGGGGTTCTGCAAGAGACTGTCCAAGAAAGGTCTTGTTTTATACATTGAAAAATGTAAACTGTTTTGAGTCCCAAGTGGATTACTTGGGACATACAGAATCTGCCACAGGTGTGGTACCCAAAGAGAGTCTTGTAGATGTTATCAAACAAGCACCAGCACCTGATGATAAAGAGAAACTGATATCCATTATCGGGCTGTGTGAATATAATGGGGGTTTGTGAAAGATTTTGCCACTGTGATGGAAGATGTTATACAAAGATTGCAAGTATGTGTGGTAAACTGATCAACAGAATGCCTTTAAGTGTATCAAACTATAAATAGTAAGTGCACCTGCCCTTCACCGTTTGGCGGAAGGAAAGAACTGTGTGATATCAGTGGATGCAAGTGACTTTCTTGCTAGGTGCTATGTTGTCGCAAAGAGCTGGTGGATCTAAGTGGGTGGTAGTGTATGCTCCTGAGACATTAAATGAAGCGGAAAGTAAGTATTCCATTATTGAAAGCAAGTTGTTAGCATGTGTGAGAGGCTGGACTGGTACATGATGTCCACTCATTTAAGTGGGCACCTTGCACCAGTCCAGACAACCCTTATGGTGATTTAGGAGGACTTGGACAACCTCAGAAAGCTCTCTAAGTGGTAGATGTGGAGAGCAGCCTTCAGGCTTAGTCCAGAATAGTGTTAAGCAGCTTGTTTTACCAGAATGAAATCTTATACTCTAGATTAAGTGAAAAAGAACCACACCAAGTATTTCTATAAAGATGTATTTATTATACAATACTCTCTAGTACTTTCCAATATCTCCAACACAGAGATAAACACAATGCACACAATCCTTTAGCAAAGAAACACAGTAAATAGCACGAAATACACAGTGGCCCCAGGAGGGGACCAAATAATATATAGTAAAGTGGTATAAGAACCATGCCTCGGATCAAGATATTGTCAAGAACCCATAGAAGTGCTAGGACCACAAAGAACCACCCAAGGTGAGTAGATAGGGACCCCATGAGGAGCATGTGCAGTGTTGAAACATGACTGCGTGCTCCGTACAACTGTGCAAGTCGCAGTTGGATTTTTAAAGATTAGGGACCCTTCACAGTGCACCCTGAAGAAACCCTGTGGAAGACAGAAAGTTGGAAAGCCTCTCCACCCTTGGATACCGCAGTTCCCACGTTACCTACACCAGGGAAGCCGGGTGCATACGCGAGAAGTGGTTCGGAAACCGCAGTCTAGTCCGATGACTTCAGCAAAGTGCTGCTGTAGAAGAAGGTAGGAGTGTCCAGTGGAATCCGAGGGTGGATTCTTGATGAGAGGTACCTGCAAGCAGAGGGGACAGAGTCTATGTCACTCAGGAGTGACCAGGACACTTGGAAGACGAATGCCCTCCAATTTCAGGTGTTGCTGGATGGATGACAATGACCTTGACTCTGCAGCTGTGAGGACCAGGCAAGGCTGTGGAGGACCAGGAGCCATGCATGAGCTGTCCCACAAAGGATGTCAAGTGCTGAGGCGTCGGTGTCTGGCGGGAGCACCAAAAAGCCTTGGCAAAGGAAAACCACGCATGAATCAAAGAAGGAGCAACGTTGGGACCAGCAAAGTCCAGGGGACTCACCAAATGCAGGGGAGTCAGGGCAGGCCCGAGCAATCCAGGGAGCCCAAAAGAGACAAGTGTGACCTTCAAGTGGACCCACAGGCCGGAGGCACTGGCGTCACGAGAGAACCTCAAGCAGCTCACCAGACGATGCAGGCCAAGATGCACATGATGCGGTGTGGCTCAAGATTCTGGTCACTGGAGGTGCTCGAGGTTGGGGCTACTTGGAGCCCGAAGATCTTGCAAAGAAGCCAACAACCCTTTGCAACCACACATTTGGATGTGGGGCATAGGGATTCGGTTATTGCAACCTCCACGAGGGATACTGGCCTCAAATTTCGTGAGAGGGCAGGGTAGGCCTCGAGAGCTGTGGAAAACCACACCTGTGTTGTAGAGCCCACGGAATCCTGGGGAGCTCACAATCTGCAGACTGGTCGACTTAGTTATGGTGCCTGCGAATGCAGGGGAGTGACTACTTCACGCCAATGGAGATTTCTTCAAGTGTCTTTGATGCTTCACAGGCCTTAGAAGGTTCCTGATGCACGGGCACAGATGATGCAGCAGACTGGAAAGGAGATGAAGTCAGGCCCAAACGAAGTCCAGAGTGCCCAGACAGTAGAAGTGCAGTGGTGTCTGACCTGAATCTTATCTCACAACGAATCTAGGGACCTACACCTAGGTAAGCCCTTAAGTACCCTAGCGAAAGGGTTGGGAAGATTCAGGGGACCCTCCCAGGGGAGGGTCTGGACAGGGGAGAGGTTACTCTTATGTCCTTTGTCCAGTTTTGCGCCACAGCTCCCAAAACTGGTTTTAACTGGACTATGCACATGGACACCAAGTGTGCCCCTCATGCAGACTTCCTGGTTCGGGAAAGCGCACCCACCCGGTCCCAATACACTAAATCCTATCTGGGAGGAGGTCACTCCTCCCTGTGACAGGATGCCTATTGTTCTATCTTCCTCTGCTCGAGCTTGGTTCAGCAGCAGGAGGGCAGAAATGTGTCTCTGGTCGGCAGCAACCATTTTGTGCTGTCTGGGTCTTGAAAGTTGGTACCGGGTACACTGAGAGCCTAACGAAGGGCTCTTCGAGTGCTTGGAATCATACCTCCCATATGATTCCAACATGTTTGATACCAAACTGGATAGGTTTCTTTGCAGCCGTTTTTTAGATGGTCATCGCGTAATTACGCGGTGCCCCTCTATATAGTATTTGGCTGCTTCACTGACAACCCGGGAGAATGGACTCTGTAGGCTGCAGGGGTGTCCTGCTCATGCAGGGGCATCCTCTCACTTAGAAGCAAGCACCCTGCTTCAGGATTGCAAAGGCCTGCTGTAGAGGGGACTTATAAGTTTTAAGTGCAGTGACCCTTAGATATAGTAAACCTATATCTTCCATAAGTGGTGCATGCACCAACTTACACAGGCCGCAATGGCAGGCCTGTAGATCCATTTTACATGTTCTCCCATGGGTGTCATAATGCATGCTTCAGCTCATGGGAGACCTCTGGGGTACCTATGCCCTGGGTACCTTAGTACCATATACTAGGGACTGTTAAGGGTACGCTGGTATCCAATCTGGAGCGTACCTAAATACTCAACCCAACAATTTAGAGAGAAAAAAGATAAACAGGGGTCATGATTAGCAGTATCCCAGTCAGACTAGTCAAAATACAGCTTAGCACCAGGCATCAAGTGGGGGTAACCATAGAAGTAGATCCTACTTTCCTACAGCATGTGTGTGGACTACAAATCACTTCAGACATTTCATGTGAGGAAATCATTTAAGCCCCATATACCAATTTTGTCTCCAGGAGGTAGAATAATTTCTACAGCCTGTATTGCCAGATTGTCCTGTAAGTTACAGGAGTATGCTTTCGATATTAGTTATGGGCCTGACTGATTGAAAAAAGTAGCAAATTTTCTCTCCAGGTTACCCAGTAGTGATGAAGGAGAGAAAATGAATGAGGAGAAGGATTTTGATGTGGTGGCCAGCGTAAGTGATGTATGTGGAGGTAATGCAGACATTGACGACGAAGATATGTGGATTCATGAATATTCTAAGGATGTGGAACTCAATATATCAAAAAAGTACCTTGGGGAAGGAGGCCCCCAATATTTTATAGTCTTATGGGCCTCTTACATTCCTTTGCCCAGGTTGTGTCGGAATTATCTGTGAATGGGGAATTTCTATTTCGTAATAACAAATATATCCCATCTGTGAAATTGCGGAACTGTGAGAAAGTGAGTTTCTGTTGCAGTACCCCCCCCCCCACTTTTTGCCTGATACCTGATGCACTTTTCTTCAGTGTGCCCTGGGTCCCTGTCAATCAGGTACCCAGGGCCTGTGTTCCTTCCCTAAAAACTGTACTAAAGCCTAAACCCAATTGGCATCTCTGGCCACCTGTCAGCCTCTAGTAAATGGTACCCTAGGTACCCAGGGCATTGTGACCAGAGAAGGTCCCAAAGGGCTGCAACACTTATTGTGCTACTCTTAGGGGCCCTGTACCCTGACACACACACACACTGCCTTTGCAGGCTGAGTGTCCTGGTGCAGAACTAAACCAAGTGTCGACATGGCACACATCCCTGTGTGCCATGCCCACAAACCCACTGCCCTGGCATACATCAGCCACCCCTCTAGCTGGGTGCCCTTTGCCAGTGGTGTGGGCACAGGAGCATGAGCCCTGTGCCCCTACAGTACCCAGGGCCATTCCTGGGCACTGTAAGTGCAGTGATGCCATTAAGAGCATATGGTGCTGGGAGGTTGTCATTACGAACTCCACAGCACCATAATGGCTACACTGAAGGCTGACAAGTTTGATATCAAACTTCTCAGCAAATTAAACCTACACTGATGCCAGTGTGGGATTTAATGTAAAACACACTACAGAGGGCATCTTAGAGATGCCCCCTGAAACCTAACCTACAATCCACGTCTTGTCTGAGAAGCTGCCTAGGCTGCCACACAGCAGACATGTTGCTGGACCACTGGGTGGAGAGCTCCCGCTCTCCTGGGCCTGCAACAATGCACATCCTGGGACGAGGTGCCAAGCCTCCTTCCCCAGGATGGGCAGGGGAAGCTTCAAAGGCATTCCGCCTTTGTGAGCTTCTCCAGACCACTTGCTGTACTCAGCAACTGGCCCCAACCAGTTCTAGCCCCCTCTCTGGCGGGAAGACTGGCGGGAACCCCTACGTCAGAAAGGGGGGTGTGCCAGCCTGTGCCAACTCCACCCCTCAGGTGGGAGAGGCGAGGTGATGCACGACCCCGGGCTCTGGCCATCTTGAAGATGGGGAGCCCTGCCCAATCACAGCTAGGCTCCTGCACCCCTCCCACAGGAGAGGAGCAGGCTAGGGTGTGTACCCACCCCAGGACAGGGACCCATTGGTTCTTGCCCTTGCCCTACCTGTAACGCCCCTAAATCTAGTATTTAGGGGCACCCTGAATCTTTTTCCACAGTTCCAGATTATGAAACAAGAAATAAGATCAAGGAACAAGAAGACCTGCAGTGCAGCTGCTAAAAAGGGGAAGACACCAACTGATTTGGCCCCAGCCCTACCGGCCTGTCGACCCTCAAACCTGCTGCTGTTAAACCCTGGCGTCTCCAGTGGTCAGCAACCTCAAAAACCCCGGAGGACCTGACTGCCTTGTGACTCTGACTACCTGGGTCTCCCACGAGCAGTGGTACTGCTCAAAGCAAGTAACAAGCCCTGGCATCAGCCCGGAACCGCGAACCCTGCACACTCTGCACCCGCCAAGCCTGGCCTGTGCTGGAGTGAATCAAGACCCTGAGGACATCTCCCCAGCGATTCTGACCTGGAATCCAGTGCCCAAGGACCCTCCTCGATGACCCCGACGATGCCTGCAGCCTCAGGACACGGGACCCCTTCAACCACGACCAGCCGGGGGTAAGATTTCCCGACCTCAAAAGACACCCCTGCACCCGGCGCCCCACGGCTCCCTGTGCCCAACTCCTGGGTGCCTACCTATCCTCCAAGATCCCAACTTACCCCTCGAAGTGTTGGTCGCACCAGAAGATCCTCCGTCCCGAGCCTGCAGCCTTTGTTCTCTTTTCAAGGTCTCCATTGAATAACATTAAGCGCCCGACAGCTCAAAAGCACCCTGCACCCAGATGCCCGAGTGCCCCTGGCAGTGCAATCTTTGTCCCTATCTACTTCCCATTTGCCCTGAGCAAGTGACCAGGAGCCCAGCTCCCACAGCCGCGTGGCCTGCTAGCCAGCAGCCACGAACCAAAGGCCCCCTGCCTCGCATTGGATAACATTGGACCTAACTACCTCTGCACCCGGCTGCCCCTGTGCCGCTGAGGGTGTACCAACTGTAACTACCTGACCCTGGGGGACCCTGAGTCTATGCCCAGAACCTTAACTTCACCAGTCGAGTACTCACCTGAAAACCGATAACTCACTTTCCTTCCATAGGATAACATTGACAGGTTTGACTCGAAAAATCTTCTAAGTGTGAAGTTTTGAAACTTTAAAATATTCATCTAAAATCAGCCGAATATCGAAGTACTCACCTGTGATCAGGAGAGAAGCCAGTACTGTACCTTGTAGCCCAGTACTGAACCGCAAAAGTAATCCTAACCGGGTTTACTAGTAACTTGAATTTTCTCCATAGGAATCCATTGTCTGCTTTTCTATGAAATTTCTTCTGTCTACTTTTGAAAACTTGAAATATTCCTTAAAAATCGTACCTACTACTGAAACGTAATTACTTACCTGTCTTAAGTAGAGATCCCAGTGCTGGACCTAGGGGCCCAGTACTGGATTACAAAAGTAACGAGAACGTACTTTACCTGTAACCTGAATTTTCTCCTATTGGATAACATTGCTAGATTTTCACTGAAAAGTTTGTGAACTTTTGAAATACCTTTATATTCTTTAAAAATCATTGCAATAACTAAAACGTTTTTACTAAACTGTTTTCAGCTTAGACCCCAGGACTGAATCTAGGATCCAGTCCTGTGATTACAAAAGTAATCTATAAAGTAATCGGCTGCATTTATGTAGAAAAATCCATTGAGCTCAATGTTACATTGTGTTTAGAATTGTGTTGCCTACTGCAACCATTGTACCTATTGAGTTTACAAAATGTATTGCCTTTGCAAAGTAATTACCTGAGAGTACTTATATCGAGAAAAGTATATTTTGATACCTGTTGGTTGTAAAAATAAAACAACTATATCTTTTGGTATAAAAACAATTGGCCTAGAGTTCAGTTCTTGAGTGTGTGAAACCTTTTGCTGACTGAGTGTGTACAACAAATGCTTTACTGTAGTGTAGTTCCTATTTTCCCAATAGGCCCTGCGCATTGGAATAACATAAACAGTAGTATCGACGTAGAAGTGCGGATCTTCCAGGCCTCTACTGACTATGCTAAACTTAATTGGGTTTGTTACCAACTAGCTCAGAGATCACTGGAAACTTTCTTGACTGAATAGGAAGTGATCAGCTTCCCTGGCACAGACAAGAAGGGATTCAGTTTTCCAACAACCGTGCAACATGACAACTTTGCTCCTCAGATAAGAGTCAATCTCTAGGGTCATGTGAAACAATAGACCGTTATTTAACTCAGTCAGTTGTAGTGCAGATTACTTTCACCATTATGTAGAGAATAGAGAGACGGGCGTTTTCAATAAAAAGGTATTATTTATTGAACAGTCTTTCTTCTCATACAAGAGAAATGAATTGCCACAATTGCAAGACTTGTTATAATAAAAAGTGCGTACAGTAAAATGAGGATTGCGAAATAATACTGTAAAAGCATTGATATGGTTTCTTAGCCATACAATGGTTTAAAATGAATAAAACATATATACATTCATATATACATTTAGGCTAACATACTCAACTGGTGCTTCTAACTACGCCTACCCCAGTGTACCTGACCTAAGCCTAACACGTGGATGGGAGTAAGTAGCAAGTTTAAGTTATGTTGGTTTTGCCAAGGTTTGCTTCAAGAATTCTCTCTAAGGGTTTAGTCAACACCATACCTCGGGAATAGAATGTTGGAGGTCTGGTATCTCCTTCCAGGATTCGATATCCCAGTCACTCGCAAGAGTAGGCCAGGAACGCCGGAGCTGGATTTTCTCGGCAGGAGAAAAGACAGCGTCTTTCTCTCAGCGCGTCGAGGAGGAGGAGGAGGAGGGGCAGCGTCGGTGGGCAGCTTGCATTTGTTGGGCTCTGCCGGGGACAGCTGGTCTGCTCCTTGTTCACCACACTATCGTTCGCTCGTTAGCATCGGTGGCGACAGCGATAGCATCAGCAGCTTGCTAGCAATTGCTTAAGGCAACGTTGGTAATATTTATACCTGAAAGGTGCCTTGTTTGACGTAAGTTTTTGGACATAAGACGTCAATAAAGATGTCACTAGGAAGTGATCGTCTATCAGTGCTCATTAGAGTTCTATTACTAATCAAAACATAGCAAGCGGGGATTTCCCAGGTTGCTGAGTTTTATCTTGTTGAAGAACTCGGAGTGTTAATCTAGGAATCTAAGATAGTGGCTTCAGCTGTGTCATTTGCTAATGAGCTGCAGAGGAAGCTGCAGGAGGAATGTGGCTCTGATCGGGTGAGGTCAGAGACAAGTTTCTGTAATATCACACTTGAACGTTTATGCCATTATAGGGAAATAAATGGATTATAGCCGTATAGGGGCATAAGGTCATAGGGTCGATCGGGGTCCTAGATTAGAATACGACACCCACTCCACAAATTTATGTCCATCAAATTACTAAAACTAGAGCAATAAGATGCATGTGTAACATTGCCCACCCCAAAATACATATTCGCATTTGAAATGGTGCATGTTTTAAAATACATGAAAATTTCAGTACTGTACGACTTTAAGCATAGGAATCATTCAAAAAGTATAGCATATGCAATTAATGAACGATTTTGCGAAAGAGTTACACATGAAATACCTCTTAATACAGAAAGAAGGGCGAGATAATTTCATCACATATAAAAATGCATTGTTGTAACATGAACTAGAGGCTGGTGTAAAGTTATTATGTCTCTAGATTTACCTAAAAATAGAAGCTTCTGTTCTTTATGAATAGTTCTACTTTAAGCAGAGAATGTCGTGCCAAAAAAGGTAAATATTTTCAAAAAGAGTTCAATTCAAAAAAAATTTTTGTTGAACGGGGGAATAGAGTTCCGAAGCTTTTTAGCAGTTTTTGTTGATCAAAACTGAAGGCCGAATTCAGAGTTCACAAGAACACTGTGTGTCGGAATGCTAAAAGTTATTGTTTCTGTTCAGGGGAGAACATCATATCAGACAGGCTCTCAAAAAATTGGTCTACAAAATCAGGTGACAGTTCGACCAAGTTTGATAGTGCTGTAACTTGGCAGGTGTGAGAGTGATTGCTGTCATCAAAGTCTGGATCAGCAATGCTCACAGATGGTCGTACCTGGGTGATGTTGCTTTTGTCACTCGCTCCACTGTTACCACCTAGCCGTAGCACAGGAGTCTCAACGAATGCCGTCATCAGGATTGGTAGCCCTGGGGACAACACAATGCGTGAGCCGTTACTGGACTGAGCAAAGTATCGATATCCATTGGTACTGCTGATGGAAGTGCAAGACAGATGTCCAACACGCATTCATCTCCGCATAGCATACATCGTAGTACAGGTAAGATGCAGGATTGCCATATAGGTCTGAATGAAAGGAACCAGGTCATGTTTTGATCTCTCAGCCTGGCCAATCCAAGGACTTTAGTTATTCTGTCCCGGTAGCGAATTGCTAGGATTGTTTCTTCCATTCCCGCCGGAGTCATGTCTGAGCTGTGGCTTGCCATATCGAAGCAGGAAGGTCAAAAATAAAATACCTGCTACAAGTCCCAAAATAAGGGGGATACCGCCA
The DNA here is from genome assembly GCF_964263255.1 of Lissotriton vulgaris. NCBI lineage: Eukaryota > Metazoa > Chordata > Amphibia > Caudata > Salamandridae > Lissotriton > Lissotriton vulgaris. The sequence continues at coordinate 428,462,342 of NC_141693.1, forward strand.
AAAACAGAATGGACAAAATTGGGAATGATTCCCAGGATTGCTCTGAATGGTGTTAACAGACCCGAAAAAACGGTCTTAAATATGCCTGGGATGCCTGTGGCACTAGACATGTTCAGGAGTTTGCTAAGCATTTCTGTGAAATGCACGGGGTAATTTGTTGATAAAAGGTCATGTATCTCCGTAGCCGTCCTTGCAACTAGGAGATCATACGTTTCTTTTGATGACGTGATGGGCACTGTTGTCTGCAAAAGCACAGACTTCATTCTGCCTAAAGTATCAATTCGTATAGAAGAGAAATTCAGACGAGGCCATAAGGGAGTATCAGTGTCTCCAGGGCCGGTCGGGAACAATGCTTGCATACAGCATTTGACCATGGAAGTTACGTGGACGAGATAGGCTTTTCCTGGCAAAAGGCCACAACATCTGTGATCCGTTATTAGAATATAACTCCCATTCGAGAGTTGTTTAAAGAAAGGCTCTATCTGCGCTGCAGGTGTGACATGCTGGTGGCATGAAAGGTTGTTAGAATTTCCTTCACAGGCTCCGTGTAAATTAATACCCTGACACAAAAGTATACCGCTTAGTGAATGTTTACAGTTTTCACCACTAAGAAATACATTTTTGTTGTTGTCACTGTAGCAATTGTGTGTATATGGTAATTTCCATGTTGACTTAATGTACCCTTTACCCTATCGTTCATACTGGCCAGTAGGTATGTATTCAAGGCAATTTTTAAATCGGAAAGTTGTTATCGGAATTGTGATAATCCTGTGTATTATCCATTCAATGACAGGACTTTCTGACATTGTCAATGGTAATCTCTCAAGTTTTTCGATGCTCAGGATTGTATAGTCTGCTCCTTTCTGTGCCAAGCTGATTTGTTTATCAGTAAGGTTAAAGATGGAAAACAATGACGTTGTGTTGATTAAACGCCAAGGCACATAGCCTGAACGGAGATTTTGCAGCGTCCAGCCTAACTGTACAATAGAACGTAATTGTGACTGGCCATGCTGTAACATTAGCAAGTCTTTGTCTATTATATCAAAGGCAGAAGATACAATATTGTCCAGCGAATATATTCTGGAGGACAGAGTCATTAACCCGTTGTCCACTACAGAAAGTGATTTTTCCAAATGAATACGATCAATTTCTTGTATTTTTTCTGCTGTTTCAATTTGTGTAACTTTCCAAGCCTCGTTGTATGCCGCATATACACTGGTCGCTATGAAACGCTTTTGACGCTGTTTGCGTGGTCCCAGAATGAAATCGCGCAAATCAGCACCTTCTTTAAGTAAAGACAAGTGTTGCTTAATTTCAGCCAGTGTGGATGTGTCTAGCCATTCAAGGCACAGCCTCCCTACACTGTATGTTGTTACTATCCCTGGATGTTGTCTCTGGGAGTATCTAGGGTCTTGTCTGGTCATTGTTAACCCCTGTGTGTTAGACGGACCGGGAGGGTCGGCCGAGGTACGGGGAGAGGTCTCCAGGGAGAGCCGTCTCCAACGACTGTACAGATGAATAACTTCCCCCCCACAGACGGACACCACACAAGACTGAAGGTTACGAGACTTTATATGCAATTCTTAGGTTACGAGGATATGGTACAAGGAGGTCTGGACTCAGGGGTCCCCTCTAGCTTAGTCTTTGGTTTGGGGAAAAAGGGTAGCGGGACAGTCTTTAGTTACCGGTGAGTCTAAAAATAGCTCTCAATCCTTGAGCTCGGCGTTCTTGATGATCGGGCCGTGGAGGAGCCAAGCAGGTCCCGAGATGGTCGGATGAAAGATGACGGTCCGCGGCGGAGCCTGCAGGTCCCGATGAAGATGACGGTTACAACGGTCCGCGGCCACGCCAGCAGATCCGGACGACGATGAAGGATGAAGGTTACGACGGCTGTGGCAGCGCCAACAGGCAGGATGATGGTACACAGGACAGAGCTACGGCAGCGCCAGTAGTCCGTTCAGGATGAGTTCCTCTTTACGTCTCTCGACTCCAAGATACAACTGCCTTCCTGCTCTGGAGCTGCCCCAGTTATAGGGCTGGCGTGCTTTGATGTCCGGACCCTCGCACTTGGAGGTCGGGGGTCCGGGATGCGGGGTTCCAGACACCCAGCAGGGGGGTGGAGCCAGCGCCCGGGGGCGCGATGGGCGAGCGGCACTTGGCGGGGGGAGCCATCGACACCTCTTTCTCCCATTGACTCGCCAAGTAGCCCGCTCACCTCCTGGGTGGATGGTGGTGCCGAGATGTCTGAGGCCGGGCCAGGCCCAGGGTCGGGGTCGATCGGGGGCCAGGCGACCTCGTGGTGAAGGGTCCAAGATGGCGGTTCAGGTTGGCCGCGTGGGCCGGCAGGGGATCGGGCCCACGAGGTTAGCTTGCCTCGCAGGCAGGGGCCCTGAGAGGGCAGCAGGTGTACAATGATGATGCGTGGTACTGTCGTGGCGGCTCTCGGGCCTGGTTGGGCTGGGGGAGAGTGGCCCTTCATGTGGCCTGTCCAACATGCGTCCCCCCCAGCTGAAGGCGGGGAGAGTTACCCATCTTCTTGGGGACTCTCGTCGTCGAGGCGGAAAAACCGGGACAGGCCGTCTGCGTTGGCGTGATCTGGTCCTGGCCGGTGTTCGACTGTGAAGTCCATACCTTGCAAGGAGATGGACCAGCGCAGCAACTTTGGGTTTTCCCCCCGCATATGCATCAGCCACTGCAGGGGTCGGTGGTCGGTCTGCACCCGGAAGTGGGTGCCAAAAAGGTAGGGCCGGAGCTTTTTGAGGGCCCATACCACGGCGAATGCTTCTCTCTCTATGGTGCTCCAGCGTTGCTCCCGGGGTAGGAGTCTACGGCTGATGAAGGCCACGGGTTGATCAAGGCCTTCGGTGTTCACTTGGGACAGGACCGCCCCAATGCCCTGGTCGGAGGCGTCCGTCTGGACGAGGAACTCCCGGCTGTAGTCGGGGGCCTGGAGCACAGGAGCGGAACACATGGCGGCCTTCAATTGTTCGAATGCCGTTTGACACTCTGGGGTCCAGTTCACTTTCTTTGGTTGATTCTTTGACGTGAGTTCCGTGAGAGGCCCCACTATGGTTCCATAGTCTTTTACAAACCTTCGGTAATAGCCTGTGAGGCCCAGGAATGCTCGTACCTCGGTTTGGGTGATAGGGGGCTGCCAGTCCTGGATGGCGGCAATTTTTAGCTGTAGAGGGGCCACTAGGCCGCTTCCCACCTGGTGCCCGAGGTAGGTCACAGACCCTTGTCCAATTTGACATTTGCTGGCCTTGATCGTGAGGCCAGCTCGTTGAAGGGCTTGCAGCACTGCTCGGAGGTGGTGGAGGTGTTCGGTCCAGTGGTGGCTGTACACAGCGATGTCGTCTAGGTAGGCGGCGCTGAACCCTTCGAGCCCCGCCAGGACCTTATTGACGAGCCGTTGGAAAGTCGCTGGTGCATTTTTCATGCCGAAAGGCATGACCGTAAAATGATAGTGGCCATCGGGTGTCATGGTCGGTGGTCTCGGCTGGGGCGACCGGAGGCGGTGGCGCCGGCCATTCTGGTTCTTCTGGGTGAGGGTTGGCCCGGGCGGCCATGGACCGGGTGGTGACGCACGCCCAGTCCGGGACGCCTAACATCCCCAAGTGTTCTTTTCGCTCCACGGCTGCCCACGGGGAGCTCTCCAGGTCATTTCCGAGTAGGCAGTCCACGGGGGAGTCGTCTCGGACCGTCACTTTCAGCATGCCGGAGACCCCTCCCCACTCAAAGGGGACGCAGGCCATCCGACACAGACTTTCCGAGTTGTCGGCTGATCGCACAGGGCAGAGGATGTTCGGTAGATATTGTTCGGGGGTCACCAGGTGACAGCGGACGGCTGTCACACTGGCCCCGGTGTCCCGAAGGGCTTCGGCCCGTCGTCCATTGATGCTTACCCATTGGCTGTACTTCTGGGTGTTAGCGGGTAGGGGGACCCGCGGGACCATGTCTCTTCCCCCTAAGCACGCGAGAGTCATGGCGGCTGGCTCCCACTCTTGATACTCTTGCTGGTCTGTTTCTTGTTCCTCGGGGATCTGTTCTTCCCCTAGTGCCGCGGCGGCCATTTGGCGGGGTTTTGGACTCTGATACTGCGGGCAGCTTGGGTCATTTGCATAGTGGCCGACTCGCTGGCATCGGTGACATGTGACATTGGCTCTGTACCCCGGTCGCGCCGGGGTGCTGCCCCGGTTGGCCGGGGGGGTGGTGCTGGCAACGGGGGCGGCCGGAGTGTTGTCTCTTCCTCGTCCTTGGCCCCCTCCCCCTCCTCTCGGTCGGTGGTGTCCATTGTTGTTCCTGTTTTGCTCGTAGGACCCATTCCGGCCCACTCTGGTTATCTCCCACCGGTCAGCTTCGGCTGCGAGCTGCCGGGGATCGGTCAACTTGCTGTCGAGGAGGTGTTGGCGTAGTTCGATGAAGCAATTGTTGGACAGGTGCTCCCATACCATCAGATTGAACAGCTGCTCGTATGTCGTGACGTTGTTTCCTTTGATCCAGCCTTCGAAAGCTCTGCTAAAGTACGTTACATAGTCCACCCAAGTTGTACCCGGGATACGTGTGCAGTCTCGGAACCTCTGGCGGTACATCTCGGGCGTGAGACCATAGCGGGTGAGGAGGGCCGCTTTCATATGGTCGTAGGAGGTCATCTGGTGGTCTGGGAGCTGTAACAGGGTATCGCGGCCTTCATTGAGGAATCTGCCCCATAGACCGGCACCCCAGTCGGTTCTATCGATCCGGTGCGCAGTCATAGCGATTTCATAGGCCTTAAACCATTGTTGGATGTCGTCCTCTCGGAAATATTCTCGGACCACATCCTTGGGGATGTGTACTTTTTTCTCCGCGGTCCCCGGGGTGTGTGGTCTCTCGGGCACCCCTAACTCTTTATTCTGTTTGCGCAGGTTGATCTCGGCTATGTTCCGTTCGTGCTCGTACGCCAGTTTCTTTTCCTCGAGCTCCCTTTGTCTCTGTTTCTCCTCTCTTTCTTCTCGGAGACGTAGGTGCTCTAAGTTGATTTTTTGTTCGGCCAACTTGAGTTCTATTTCCATCTTGAGTCGGGCCATTTCTAGCTCGTGTAGTCGGACTTTTTCTCTTTCTTGGATGTCGTCTTGCGGGAGACCGGTTCTTTGCCCTTCAGGGACTGTGGTGGTTTTTCCTGCGGTGCTTTGCTCAGGGGCTTCGGTATCCCCGGTCTCTGCCCAAGACTGTAGGGCATGTTTAAAATCGTCCTTGGTGCTTAGTCCGGTGGTAGCGATACCTAGTTCGATGCAGAACTGCTTTAGTTCACGGTGGCTGTACTCCTCTAGTTTTTCCATTTGGAACTTCTCGGTTGATCCGCTTTCTTTAGTTGTCATTATGGTTCGTTGTGGGGTGAGCTATTTTCTGTACGTTATGCGGTGATTCGAATCGCGCCGCTGGCCACCAATGTTAGACGGACCGGGAGGGTCGGCCGAGGTACGGGGAGAGGTCTCCAGGGAGAGCCGTCTCCAACGACTGTACAGATGAATAACTTCCCCCCCACAGACGGACACCACACAAGACTGAAGGTTACGAGACTTTATATGCAATTCTTAGGTTACGAGGATATGGTACAAGGAGGTCTGGACTCAGGGGTCCCCTCTAGCTTAGTCTTTGGTTTGGGGAAAAAGGGTAGCGGGACAGTCTTTAGTTACCGGTGAGTCTAAAAATAGCTCTCAATCCTTGAGCTCGGCGTTCTTGATGATCGGGCCGTGGAGGAGCCAAGCAGGTCCCGAGATGGTCGGATGAAAGATGACGGTCCGCGGCGGAGCCTGCAGGTCCCGATGAAGATGACGGTTACAACGGTCCGCGGCCACGCCAGCAGATCCGGACGACGATGAAGGATGAAGGTTACGACGGCTGTGGCAGCGCCAACAGGCAGGATGATGGTACACAGGACAGAGCTACGGCAGCGCCAGTAGTCCGTTCAGGATGAGTTCCTCTTTACGTCTCTCGACTCCAAGATACAACTGCCTTCCTGCTCTGGAGCTGCCCCAGTTATAGGGCTGGCGTGCTTTGATGTCCGGACCCTCGCACTTGGAGGTCGGGGGTCCGGGATGCGGGGTTCCAGACACCCAGCAGGGGGGTGGAGCCAGCGCCCGGGGGCGCGATGGGCGAGCGGCACTTGGCGGGGGGAGCCATCGACACCTCTTTCTCCCATTGACTCGCCAAGTAGCCCGCTCACCTCCTGGGTGGATGGTGGTGCCGAGATGTCTGAGGCCGGGCCAGGCCCAGGGTCGGGGTCGATCGGGGGCCAGGCGACCTCGTGGTGAAGGGTCCAAGATGGCGGTTCAGGTTGGCCGCGTGGGCCGGCAGGGGATCGGGCCCACGAGGTTAGCTTGCCTCGCAGGCAGGGGCCCTGAGAGGGCAGCAGGTGTACAATGATGATGCGTGGTACTGTCGTGGCGGCTCTCGGGCCTGGTTGGGCTGGGGGAGAGTGGCCCTTCATGTGGCCTGTCCAACACTGTGTTTTATTCAGGAATCTATCTTGACAGTTGTTTGTGTCAGTAGGCCAGATTAACCACTTTTTCCAATCAGGATGTGTTCTGTTTAAATGTAAAATTTGTGATACGTCTAACTCAATATTCGTGGTTGCATCATCAGGTATTGGCCTTGGAATAGACGGTTTGTTACGGTCTATAATCTTAGCTAGGCCAAGACAGGATGTTTGATGAATTGTTTCATTTAAAAACATAATTTGTTCTGGAATCATGCAGGCTCGAAATAATGCTTCTATGCCTTGTACCTGCCAATCTTTCGTACCCCAGATTGTTTTTGTTTCAATGTTATTTTTCCAATAATCAAAACCAAATGTCATAATTTTTTCATAAAATGCTTCCGAATATATCAATTTAGTGTTTGTCAGCATTGTTTTCAATCCTGTTTTATCTAACAATTTATAATAAAACGTTTCTGCATTACTGGTGTTAAACCCTGAGAAGTACTTGAATTTCTCATAGAATGTTTTGGAACTGCTTTTCGATGGTGTAGCACAATGTTCCCATTGGTTATATTTAAAAACATTTCTAGGTTGTGCAGATTTATGCAAGTAATGATCACCATAATGTGTGTAGCAGAATGTCTGCTCATAACTAGATGAACCTTGTAAATAATCATGATCTGTGAATCTAGCTGACATTACTAAATCAGACATCATACTGTTAATACTTTCAAAGTCCCAATCATCAGAGAATGTCCTAGGTTTTACAAAGTCACTTAATGAAACTTTAAATTGATGGGGATACTTCAGGATCTCTACCGGACCATATACTTCATAGTCAGTTTTTTCCCATACTACCCCACCGGGTATTGGAATGGCTGTGACATTCACTGTTGACAGTTCTCTTTTCTTCACGTGGGATGATCTGTGTGGTTTGAGGACTAAGTTGATGTTCTGACTTGCTGTGTCCATTGTACAGTATTTTCCCTCAATGAATTTTCCCAAACAAAGTACCATGATGAGCCAAAGCAGGAGGAAGAATACACCTAAACCAAACCAGAACTCTAACCATGGAGAAATAAGGTAGATTTCCTTCAGCTGATGAAAGAGTTCTGTTGCTTTTTCTTTAAAAGTCTTTGTTTCTGGCGTTACTTCAGGATTGCTTGTGTCTTCAGAAAAATTATCAAAGTTGATGAAGTAGCCAGAGGCAGTTCTGTCAATTGTTGGAATTGAATTTTCAATTTGTCTTTCGGTGGCACTTTCTGATGCGACATCATTGTAGATTGGTGATTCACGATGAATTGTTTCAATCTGTGTTTCAAGAGGCACGAGTTCCATGGTATTATTGCATAGTCCCTCTGTGTGCACTGCAGGCTTATCGAATGTGATCAGTCTTTCAGTTTGAACCTCTTGGATTGTTGCAAATTTGGGTATTCTGTTGTTTCTCGGGAGTCCACTGGGCCTACTGTTGATTATAGGCCACATGCTTGTGGTTTTACCAGGTCGATTGATACAACTCTATTCTCCTTTTTACCAGCAAGGGGCGGTAGTACTACTGATCTTGTTCCGATGATTGCTAAGACAGGTACTGCTTTTCTGTAAGAATGCCCAAATTCCTTCTTCACCGCTATTTTTTCTCTGACTAGATCCCCAATCTTTGGAATCCAGACAGGCCTTGCTGGGGCTTGTGCTTGTGGTGCCTCGTCAGTGGTAGCTGGCTGTTGCTTTACTTTTATGTTGCTTAAGGATTTTCTTGTTTCATTCAAGTCCTGTAAAACAGCCAAACGATCTTTGATTTCAAGTTCAGATTTCTTTTCTTCTACCACTGATAATTGACTATCTAGGTCCTGAATTCGCATTCTAGTTCCGAACAATAGTTCGTATGGGCTGAAACCTTTTAGAGAATTTCTTGGCAAATTGTTAAGACTCATCTGTACACTTATTAAATGTTTGACCCACCCAGCACCCGTACCTAATACCTTCGCTGCTATAGATTGCTTTATGTCCCGGTTTTTTCTTTCTACCACACTATTCCCTTCGGGGTGCGACGGACAAGAATACCGCAATTCAATACCCATGCCGGCCATGGCCTCCCTATAAGCTCGAGAGCTAAAAGCAGGACCCTGGTCAGAATGGAACATGGCAATTGCGTATGTGCCGATAAAGACTTGCATATCTTTTATAACCGTTCTGGCGTCAGCCGAGCGCTGGGGCCACATTTTTTAAGTGAGTTTAGTCTTAAATGATTAATAGGACGCTGGATGGCTTGTAGACAGCATTATGCTTACCATGGCATTAATGCGCTTGACTCATTGCTGCGATCTCTGTCGCAGTCCGGGCAGTTCTTTACATATTTATAGTGGTGCAGGCTCATCCCCGGCCACCAGTATACTGATTGTAATTCAGTCAGAGATTCCCTCATCTGAATGTGCCTTGGACCTTCACCCATGTGTGCGTCTGCTATTAATAACTTCCTCCTGTTCATGTTTGGAATCACTCTATCCCCCACTCCAGGGATTCGAGCAAACGGAACGGAGTTTGCATCGATTACGTATGCATAATTGAGTGGATAGTTCACGGGTAAAACTGCACAGTCGCCTTTTACGTCGTTTTCACTGCCAGCATGGTTTCCCCGTCTATGTATTTTTCTGAACGCTTTTTTGTGGCTACGGAAGCCGGTTTAGTTGCTTCCGCTGTGGCTGTATTAGCCAATGAATTCCCTGCAACGTGAACGCCATCACGTTGATGACTCAGAGTGTGTATCACGTGAGTCTTTTGTAGTTCTTTCTGTAAAAGAGCTACCTGTTTCCAAAGCAATTTATGCTTTATTGTGGCACCTGTGTCATCTTTGAAACCATTTTGAACCCAGTTCTGTAACTTATTGTTGTAAGAATTGACGCAATAATGCGAATCGCACACAATTAGTGTCGGGAATTCACGTTCTGCATTTTCAAGCGCTATCTTCAAAGATCTGATGTCAGTTCTCTGAACAGATTCTTACTGATTCAGTTTTTGTTATTTTCGGTCTGAATTTACCGCACAGCCAGCGACCTTTAACAATCGCACAGGCTGCATCGTAGCTTTTATTTTCTACGTTGTAGTGCTGTACAAATCTGTCTGTGTAGATTATACAGGCGTACTGTGGGAGAGGCAGAAGTTCGATTGGCAGAGGATATTCTTCTTCAGAAGTCAAATCATTCCGTTTTTTGAATTGCGGAGCAAAATAGTATTTCACATCTTCCGCATCAAGAGAATTTACACACTGTATCCATTTCGGATCCAGTGACACTGTAGGCAAGTTTACTGGGCTGAATAGCGCCTCGAAGGCGGATTCCGCTGTGAGGACATTAATCCTTTTGCCATTTGCTAGTTCTCGTTCATTTGCAATTGCAGTTTGCACTGCTTTGACAGTATTTTCTGTGAGACTGAATGTTTTTTCTGCTTGTGTGTACAAGTGAGATTTAATAGAAATTGGTACCTTTTCTCCCTCGTTAGAAGTCAGGTACGTGAATCCGTATCTTCCTGGGATGACTCGGATTACAAGATCGATTGTGTTATCACGTGTATCTAATTTTGTTTTTGCTAACATGTCTGTTTGCAGTGATCTCAAAATTTCTGGGTGTTTTTGAGTCCAGTTGATTTGTTTAAAATCATGATTAATTAATTTGTAGAGAGGTTTAACCCTCTCCGCATAATTCAGAATGTAAGTTCTTCCGAAATTCAGGAAGCCTAGAATTGATTGTAAGTTCTTCAGCGTTTTCGGTGCTTGGAGTACAGCGCACTTCTCTAAGAAGTTGTCCGCTAGGCTTTTTCCTTCACTTGATAATTCGTATCCTAAAAATAATACTGTCAGATGGGCAATTCGAGACTTTTTAAAGTTGAATTTGTAACCCTCTGCTGCGAACCCAAGTATAATGGTGTTCACTCTTTTCAAGTGAGTATCCAAGTGGTCGTCTGTTAGATAGAGGTCATCAACATAAGATAATGCCTCATCATCATACATTTGTAGTAACTCTGTTACTCTAGCTGAGAATAGTCCTGGGCTGTTCTTGAACCCTTGTGGGAGTCGACAGAAATTTTCTGCGACCCAAATATTGAGAAAGCGGTCAAGTATCTGCTTTCTGGTGCAATGTTTTGACAAAGGAAACCATTAGAAATATCTAATGTTGTTTTATATTTTTTCCTAACTATATTATTCATTAGTGCAGCACTATGCGAATTTTGTACTGCAAATGTTTTGCAACATGAATTAAGGTGTCTGTAGTCCAACACCAGACGATATGAATTGTCTGGTTTGGAGACAGGAAACAAAGGATTGTTCATTTGAGAGGTGCATGTTTCAATCACCCCCTGATATTCAAGTTGATTTAAAATCTCCCTGACTTGTTTTTTAGCTTCTTGCTTAACTGGGTACTGCCTCTGTGCAGTCGGTTGATTTTTTAACTGGATTTTGTGAGGAGGAGAGTCCTCATCCCATCCTACATGATTCTTATACAACGCAGGTGCTTGAGCAACTGCCCATTTCCTTGCATAAGTATATTTTTTGTGAATCGGAATGTGATTCGAGAAGGCAGGCATAATCATTTCTTCGCCTCGAGGGCACTCCTTGACAAACTCTGGGGGCCAATCTTTTTCAGCTAACAGGATGTCATAGCCTTTTGAGACGTTATCCCAAAATAGACCCCTTATTTTCCTAGTCTTATCACCCTCTATACGCAATGTTATTTCGTATATTTTATGAGGTTCACTCACTCTGGTGTCGGCAGTTTCCACCTGAATGTATTCATTCGTGTCCACTGTCTCCAGATGACTCATCAGGATCTTGCGAGCTATGCTGATTTCTGCTGCGCTGTCTAACATTGTCTGAGCCCACTCCCCGTTTTTCAACTGTGTCCTCAGTATTCTCGGCATGTTCGATTACTCTAATACTGGCTACCTTCTTTCTTGGAAATTGTGAGTTTTTACTTTGAGCAGGTTCCTTGTCTTTGGACTTGGTGTGCTCTCCTGGGTCTGACCGTCCTCTTCTTTCCGTTTTCTGCGAAAAAGATCGAGAGGGACATGTATCAATACTTTGATATCTATCAGGCTTCTTCAGATCATCCCTATTTCTAAGGTTATATCTTTTCTCAGAGGGCTCCCTCTGGGGAGACTGGTGTTCTCGAGTCGGAGTTCTTTCCCTTCGTCGAGGAGACCTTCCTCTGGACTGGAAAACTTTTTCCTTGGGAGTGGATTGTTTATTTCCATCCCAGCTCTTTTTCGGAGTGTTTGAATTATTTTTAATAAATAATTTTTCAGCATTTTCGAGCAGTTGGGGCTTTACTGGTTTCCCACCCAAGCTGTCTCTACCTAATTCTTCATAGCATTTCTCTATGATTCTGGCAAGCTCAATTGGTTGATCTGTTATATCTGTTTCCTTCAACTTCTGGCGGATCGCCACAGATGCTGCTTCTCCTTTTATATTGGCTAGTAATATAGCTGTGACCTGCTTGAAGTCTTTCAGTAATTTCATACCAAGAGTTAAAGCATGTTCTGGACCGTATCCATTCTGAATCTGTTTTAGCACATCTGGTATTACCGCCATAGACGAAGCACCATGTGTTTTTGTATAAATGGAAGCAAAGACTGTACCCCAAGTGTCACAGTCCTCCACGTGTGGTGCGACCCCCATTGGATGGCAGATGGTCAGGATTCTGTGTTTCTCAATAGGGGTAGTATTCGGGAATACTGCCTCTATTTGAGTAATTTTCTGCGCTAACCAGAAAGGAATTTGTTCCCGTTTTACCTGTGTTTTACCAAGACATGATTGTATGTTCTGTGGTGTAATTTTATTTGTGTTCCCCTGATGAGGGGTCAGCTGTGGAACGTTAACAGCTGGTTGGACTGTTGCAGTCCGCATTACATATTGGACTAATTGTCTATGTATTTTAATTCGTGTTTTTAGCTGTGCTAACAGCTCTTCTTTTGACATTTTTTCAATGTCCGGATGTGGTGTGTAGCTGGCTAGAACCGGCCACGTTGCTCCTGGTCTACCGGGTGGACCGAGCCTGGTAATATGATCATTAGGTTTTAGGGCGCCTTTAAACCAGAGCAGGTGCTCTTGGAATTTTAATGGGATTTCTATCTCCTCGAAAGGAGCGTACTCATCCGGTGGTTTCTCTATTTTGTAATAGTGAAACTCTTTTGTTCTAGCGTTTGCTGCTGGAAAGTTTATCCATGAATAGAATACCTCTGTCTGCCGATATTCGTGAGCCTCTATCACGAAAATGACTGTACCACCCTGTGGTGTCAGTCCGTTTTCTATAAGTTTTAAAGTTATAGATTTTCTTAAGTGGACCGGGATGTCGATAGCATCCGGGTCAGTAGTCCCTGTATCATCGGGACCCTGCTGAGTCGCATTTACTGCGGCATCAGTTCCGTTGTTTGACATTGTATGAATGCAGGTTTTGCAGAGCAGGTCTCCAAGGAGACAAATATTAGGTGCACAATATTTTGGAACACTGTATCCTTCAACGTTGAATAAACCAGAGCTTTACATAGGAATCTCTTCCTACTAAGGTCGGGCGGATTTTAACCTTTCACCCACTCCAGACGTCTATTGGAGTATTTACGGGAGAAAGGGTCAGTGAAAAATGCACGACTGAGTTACTCTAACGTCTTGCGTTAGTTTATCGCCTTACCAAACGTTGGGCGCCATGTAGTGTAGTTCCTATTTTCCCAATAGGCCCTGCGCATTGGAATAACATAAACAGTAGTATCGACGTAGAAGTGCGGATCTTCCAGGCCTCTACTGACTATGCTAAACTTAATTGGGTTTGTTACCAACTAGCTCAGAGATCACTGGAAACTTTCTTGACTGAATAGGAAGTGATCAGCTTCCCTGGCACAGACAAGAAGGGATTCAGTTTTCCAACAATCGTGCAACATGACAACTTTGCTCCTCAGATAAGAGTCAATCTCTAGGGTCGTGTGAAACAATAGACAGTTATTTTACTCAGTCAGTTGTAGTGCAGATTACTTTCACCATTATGTAGAGAATAGAGAGACGGGCGTTTTCAATAAAAAGGTATTATTTATTGAACAGTCTTTCTTCTCATACAAGAGAACTGAATTGCCACAATTGCAAGACTTGTTATAATAAAAAGTGCGTACAGTAAAATGAGGATTGCGAAATAATACTGTAAAAGCATTGATATGATTTCTTAGCCATACAATGGTTTAAAATGAATAAAACATATATACATTCATATATACATTTAGGCTAACATACTCAACTGGTGCTTCTAACTACGCCTACCCCAGTGTACCTGACCTAAGCCTAACATGTGGATGGGAGTAAGTAGCAAGTTTAAGTTAAGTTGGTTTTGCCAAGGTTTGCTTCAAGAATTCTCTCTAAGTGTTTAGTAAACACCATACCTCGGGAATAGAATGTTGGAGGTCTGCTATCTCCTTCCAGTATTCGATATTCCAGTCACTCGCAAGAGTAGGCCAGGAACGCCGGAGCTGGATTTTCTCTGCAGGAGAAAAGACAGCGTCTTTCTCTCAGCGCGTCGAGGAGGAGGGGCAGCGTCTGTGGGCAGCTTGCATTTGTTGGGCTCTGCCGGGGACAGCTGGTCTGCTCCTTGTTCACCACACTATCGTTCGCTCGTTAGCATAGGTAGCGACAGCATCAGCATCAGCAGCTTGCTAGCAATTGCTTAAGGCAACGTTGGTAATATTTATACCTGAAAGGTGCCTTGTTTGACGTAAGTTTTTGGACATAAGACGTCAATAAAGATGTCACTAGGAAGTGATCGTCTATCAGTGCTCATTAGAGTTCTATTACTAATCAAAACATAGCAAGCGGGGATTTCCCAGGTTGCTGAGTTTTATCTTGTTGAAGAACTCGGAGTGTTAATCTAAGATAGTGGCTTCAGCTGTGTCATTTGCTAATGAGCTGCAGAGGAAGCTGCAGGAGGAATGTGGCTCTGATCGGGTGAGGTCAGAGACAAGTTTCTGTAATATCACACTTGAACGTTTATGCCATTATAGGGAAATAAATGGATTATAGCCGTATAGGGGCATAAGGTCATAGGGTCGATCGGGGTCCTAGATTAGAATACGACATTACACTGTACTCTGGTACTGCCTTACTGCTCGACCAAGCTACCACTTTGGAGAGTAAGGTCAGACCTGACTTTAACCTCTGTCATACCTCTGGGTATTGTGGACCCTATACACACTGTACCTTACTTTGGTCCAGTATATATAGAGCCACTTTCTCACAGGAACCATCTCTTTGAATGGAGTCACCAAGGGCACATGAGAATGACTGCATTAAAAGTGGGACTATTACTGGTGCCAGGGAATAGATGTTGATGCTGATCGGTTTTAAGACAGCGTGATGTATGCAAAGTTGCAGACAAAAATTGCAAGACCTAGATTTCATCGATGCAAGCAATGCCATGGCCGGAATGCACATGGCAAAAGGTGGGGTTAGACATTGTGGGACCATTGGTGAACTTACCAGGTGAGATGAGGTTCACAATAGTCCTCATAGACTATTATTCCAAGTGGCCTGAGGTAAAGTTTATGGAATATGTAAGCACCAGTGTTATGATTACATTTCTCATGGAAATATTCAGTAGAGAAGGCTACCCTGAGAAATTGGTCACAAACAAGGGTGTAAAATGTATTTCAAATGAGATGACACAGTTTCTTCATACTCACAAGATAAAGCATGTATGTACAGGTTTATATGATCCACAATGCAACAGTTTGGTCGAGCGATTAAATCGTTATTTGAAGGAAGGAATACCCTTGGCTGTGGTGGTCAAAATTCCTTTCTTGGTATTTGTTTGCCAAAGGTTGTGGGCATATAGAATCACACCTCACACAGTCACAGGGGTATCCCCTTTTATGCTTTTGAAATGGAGACAACCCACCTCATTAATCTGTCTCAAATTCTCAAACCACAAGGTTATGAATGAGTGTGACATGTATGTTATCCGAAGTAAGATCAGCGACAAGCAGAGCATGTCGAAAAGATAATATAACATAGCACATAAAGTCACTCCATGCAACATATCTGCATGTGACTTCGTGAGAATTAGATGGAGCAGAAGAATGAGTAATGGCATGAGCTAATTCTCTGTACCCATCCAAGTGATCAAAACCAATAAGAGGAGTGTGAGCACCCAAGAAGGACAATGCTGGAGCATGAAGAGGTTGTCTAAATGCACTCTTGATGAGAGTGGAAAAATGCCTGTGTATTGCAGAAATGGTATGAATCGTGATTTCATAGATGAACCTAGTGAAGTGGGGAGTGGGATGTTCTTTGAGGAGAATGTGTGTGTAAATGAAAAGAGCTTGAAACCACAGGATGAGGTCACTGATGAGTCCATGACAGAAGAAAGCTCTGTATACTATGATAGCCCGGCAGCAAGTGGTAAGGACACTATAGCCAACCGGGTGAGAATTGCTCCTAGGTCTATAATTCCGTCAAGGAAAATATTGTTTGATGAATAACCTTTACATTGTTTGACTATTGTCAAGAATGGAGATGCGATGTTTTAATACATATGTACATATCACAGTATAATACTCTTTGCTTTCCCTTTCCCATTCCTGTGTTTCATTCCTCTCTTTCACCTACCCTTTTCCCTCCATGTGTACTGATTGGTTACTGGGCTCATTCCCGGAATGTTCATGTCATGGGGATTCTTTGGGTTGATGGTTGAATATGATGGTTGGTATTATTCCTGTTCAAGGCGTGGAGATCAGAGGTTGACTAAAGACACTCCTGCTACGAGACCTTGTGATATCTTCATTCAAATCTACCTTCAGTAGCACACTGAGACTCGAACCCGGTTACCCAAGTCATAGATTCAGAAGATACTTATCTAGAAGCTGTCCATCCTGTGCTTGAGGATGACAATCGCAAAGTACCATCAAGCTATAATGTGTGAAGCAATCCGTGTTAAAGCAGTTTCTATAAATAACACCGCAATCTAATTAAAGTTGTTTTTCTTAAATCTTTTTATTTGAAGAACTGGTTCAACAAGTCAGTAGCTCTTTCTATTATTTCACATCTTTATTATAGTCTTCTGCAACATGTACAAAAAACAATGATAAAGCCAATAGATTTTGCATAGGCAAAACCTATTGGCTTTGCCAATGCCTGGTCTTTATTATTACATATAATACTATCTTGAAATACATACCTTCTGGATGTGCACTGTACAAAAACTTCTCCAACATTTGATTTCACTAAAATGTGGTTCATGTAAGATAGCAACCCAAGCCATCCAAAGGGTTCACTATTGGTATTGTCAGGGTGGGTGGAAACATAAACATTTAAAAATCCATGTTTGAAAACTATTCCTTAAAACAAGCATTTGCAATGCAATAGGACTCGCATTCATGCAAGACCTATTGCTTTACAAATGGTAGTGATCACGGACAACGTAAGGGGCTGCACGGACAACGTGAGTGAGAAGGCACGGTAGGCATGCCGACAACGGGAGGGATGGTGGGCGGTTATTTGAAGGCACGGACAACGGGAGTGGAGGAGAAGGCATGAACAATGGGAGGGAGGGGGGTAGTAAAGAAGGCACCAAAGCACGTCGTGCCTGCAGTAGGACAGTTGCCATTGTCAATAAAGTAAATAGTGCTCACTGTAGTAAAGTATGAGTCTTCATGAAGTCAGGTAGTTTGTTCCAAGTAGTAACTTTATTTGTAGGTAAGTTACAAGAACCTTTTATAAGCAAGATGGAATAAGCTGTAAAGTATCCCGAGCAGGATAACCTTCCTGCTCAGCCTGCTGACATCAACTGCCTAACTCCCTGCACACCACATTCCATGCAGTCATCACATTCCATAGGCATCATAGGCTGAACAAGAGGAAAGAGCAAAGGAAGAAGAAGGGCATGAAATTAACTCACAACACTCACCTTTGATAAAGCATGCCGTGTTAGGAGCGAAGTAAAAGGTCCAGTTCTTATGGGCGGCAACAAATGGAGACAGGGTGGTACCGAGGCGGGACTAACAAGCCTCATAATGAATCGGAAGCCAGCCTTTACCAAGGACATTGACACCAGCCAATTACAAATATGGGCGGAGAGTGGGCGAGGCTTCCATGGCACTTCTACAACATACCTTACTACAGCATCATAATAATGAAACGGAAGCCAGCGTTTACCAAGGACATTGTCACCAGCCAATTACAAATATGAGCGGAGAGTGGGGGAGGATTCCACAGCACTTCCTCTACATACCCTCTACAGCATGCCTCGCAGAGCGAGCAGCGCATGCGCACTGAAATGCTAGGCTCTACCCTAAAAAAGACTTGCACTGATTTAGGCTGATGTACTACTAAGATGAAACAGTTCTGCATGTGAATACAGTACATTTTAGGAATTTGTGAAGAGGCTTTTTCATATTTTACACTTTTGTTGCAGAATGTATTTAAAAATAAAAGTGGTCCAAAAGTTAACTGAGCAGGACACCCCAGTAACTTGCTTTCTTTCATTTTTTTAAAAAAACATATTTTTATTGAGTTTCCAAAAAGGAACATACGTAAAAGGGATCTTCCCACTTACAATATGCAACATCAGTTGGATTCTACTACTGAAAATATCAACCATTTCGGGTTGCATCCCCCCACCCGTATACCTCCCCCCCCCACCACCGGTGTGCCTCAGTATCTTAGTTTATCAGCAATTACTGGACGCTAGAATCCAATGCAATAGTGATCGTGAACTGCAGTGTTACAGTACAGGTCTAAACATAGCTACTCAGAAATCACCATTGAGTCCATCAATCAGGTCCCAGCTCCTTCTCCTTGAACCAATGCTTCACGTGGGCTCCTCCAATTCCGACCCATCCCCTGATTCTGACTCTGGGGTCTTCAATAGCACCACTAAGGCCTCCCAAGCCCTCGCCGCCTCCAGCGCCTTTTCATTATTCGTTCTCAGGGCCTGCTGCAGCCTAAGCGCACTTTCGCTCTGCGCCCATTTTAGCATCTCCGCCCGCCACCTTCCCAACCCTGGCCTCCTTGCCGATTTCCAGTGCATTGTGATTTCTCTTTTAGCCAATACGAGGCCCAGGTCTATAAATTTACTGGTCACTTTCGTTCTGGTGGTATGTGGGAACCAGTGCAACAAACACTCCCATATCTAGTTCTAATGTCCGGTCATTTATATGGCACAACAGATCCAGTACTCCCTTCCAATACGCCCCTAGACTTGTACATCCCCACAACATGTGTTGAAAGTCGGCTCCCTCCAAGCTACACCTCGGGCACTGACCAGCTGCGCATTGAAATTACTTGCTTTCTTTCATGTTGATTGACTTGTACATAAGTGCTTGCCTGTTTTGATAAGGGGGCCGCATGCAAAGGTCAGGAGAGCGATTGCTGCCCTCAGACTATAAATCTACAGAGACGTTATAGCATAGATTATACAGCAGCGCTGGCTTCAGTGCAGCATACCTTCAAGTATTTTGTTTCAATTAAACGCTATGACACAGCGGTGGCTGTGTCATAAAGCCTTTTTTCTTTACTTTCACTCATTTGCAACATAGCTAAAAACCATTAGCAAAGCCAATAGATCTCGGATAGGCAAGACCTTCTGGCTTGGCCAATGCTTGTTTTTCTTGGAATTCAGCTAGAACAAGACTACAAATCACAGAAATCTAGGAAAACACGGTAAATGGCTTAACTAATCACGATGAATAGGGGAAGCCTGGAGGCTACACACATTCAGAAACTTTGCTTAGAGTTGTAAATTAGCCTCTTGCGACTATGCCTACATTTTATCTACCTCGAATATTCGTGGACTGGAGAGATGTCAGTTCAGTTGGCACATAAAATCCTTAACTTTGCTTTCAGGCGTAGTTCCTATAGTCCTCTCTCAATTTCCCTTAGCTTTGTGTGCAGGCAATGCCTAGGCAGCCTGGGCGGGGGCCTCTCGACGCCATCTTGGATGATGTGTCAGCCTGGAGTCGGACCAAGGAACCTGTGGGTGAATCTTTCACCTGACTTGATCTGAGAGCTGCTGGGTGTGCACGACCCAGGTAATTGGCAATTGTATATTCCTCCGCAGCCCCGGGTAAGGGCGAGCACAGTCCTGTTACCCAGAGGCTAAGGAAAAGGGATTCTAGAGTACCACCGGCTCAGGTAATTGGGGGTGGACCTGGCTACCGTCTCCTTGGGGACAGAGAGGTGGGGTCCTCCCAACGGCTCCCGTTTTCAAAGACTTCATCAAATGACCGAAAGTTCTTGTGAAGTTATAGCATGCGAAAAGATTCAGAAATATATTGAAAGTGCAGGTGTCCGCAAAGCGTACCAAAAAGCACTATTTTTACCTGACAGCCCGTAAAGCCCATGTTTATTCGCAGTGAATAGTTTTATGGTAGAAGGCAAGGTTCTATGTGTTGGTATTAGTTCGTGATTTAAAATTGATAGCGTGCAATTCATGGATCGTTCATAGCTGCCAAGGTTTTAGTTTGCTGTGTGTGACATTTTCATAATTTTAGTGTAATTATCAGTGACATTTCAACGAATATGAGTGACATTTCCTCACGAGCAAAATCAAGCAATGAAGATGAAGGAAACATACACAAATTAGAAATTACTACCCACTGAGCAACAAAAAGCTCTAATTATATCTTTAAATTGCTTCAAAGCACCAGAAATGGAGGAATGCTAATGGGACACAGACTGCATGACAGCAGTGCTCAACAACAGAGGGCAGGCAAACACTATAGGTGCTCAGAAGATAATCTCAGCCGCACCATGCAGATTATGCGTATTGATATTCAGTACACCAGGTTGACTTGTGATGGCAGTTCGTCGGAGCAATTGCTGCTGGAGGAAGTAACAGTGTTTAACTGCATCAGAGAGTGCCCTGTGATTAGTCTGCTGTGTCTCTATCTGCACAGAGAAACTGGATCTCACCAGCCAGTTAACTCATTTCCCATGTCAAAAAGGAAGATTATCCTGGAGTCATTCTGGACTCATCTGATGATTACAGTCAGGCTATTCCGGCAATTATCTGGGGAAGTCATCCCAAGCCATCATGAAGTATGCCTGTAGGACAAAAAAATGTAAATGTGATGACGAACCTAGACTCATCACAAAAACTACAGTAGGATGGTGTTCTGATGACTTTTACTGGCAGGGAGTGATTACCTTTTACAACTCCACGAATACTAATTGACAACTTCCGGATGAGGGAGAATTATTCCAGGATGGGTTCTAGCTAATTTAAGGATGACTGTCAATTATTCCAGGATGATCCTATAACCACTCCAGGATGGAAGTGGATTACTCTGGATTGATCCCATGACAGCTTCAGGATGGCTATTGATTACATCAGAGTGGCCCCATTGTATTTTCAGAATGAGTGTTGATTACTCTAGGATGACGTGGTGAAAGGGGGGCATATTTTTGTCCTTGATATTTGGATTTAAGCGGGACTCCAAGACAAGTTCATTTTCACGGTCTGATGCGTCATTTTTAGCTGTGGATTTTTGATGAAGGACACTAGCCACCCCTGCTAAAAGGGACAGGTTTTCAAGTTTCTGCAAATTCATCAGCGAACTTGCATCACCAGGCTGAGAAGTTGTGCTTTCAGCATGAGCTTTGTTACCAACTCTTATATAATCCAGTCCACTATGCTTGGCTTTTTAGTCCTTGCATCTTTTCTCTGCAATTTCTTCCTCTTGTAGTTCGCGTAACACCCTCTTAAGTCTACCAGCGCTTCCCCGATTGCCACAGTTCATTAACATCTGCTTTTTCTCCAGTGCCCTTTGAAGTAACACCTGTTTTAGACCCTCTGTTGTGCCAGAAAAGCTTGCAATTATCTCTTGAAAAATATCCTGATTCATTAGATACTGTTTCTTCACTAAAAAAAAAGCAAGAGAAAAAAAATATATTTACATATAAACTTCAAAACAGAAAAGAACACATTGACCACTTGCAATATATCTTCACGCTCTAGCCATAATATATAAATAAAGAGGTATTGATAATAAAGGACAAATGTACAATCTATCCATAACCAAGTAAGTAAGTTTTCCTTAATAGACAGTACACATTGTAAGACAGAACTTGAACCTCCTGAAAAAAAGTTGCCTAAATAAAAATAGTTTATCCAAAAATGGCTGCCTTATAGTAGTGCCACAAGCTAAACGTTTCAGTCCTTTTCATAAGTGTTACATTTGTCTCTGGAGAGCAATCCAAGGCATATGTGGGGACATACATGTTCATTTTTACTGTCCATTATTGGATTAATTAATCACAAATGTAGGTTTTTACTGAAACAGGTTGGTAATTTGTACCGTTATCCTGCAGTTGCAAACTTATTATAAAGGTTTACTTATTGTGCTTACCAGATGATTGGAACAGAATCGTAGCTTTAAAATCTCTCTTCGGTGATTGGCCGACCAGCTTCATCTACATTTTCGACCAGCCATTTACAAAGAACTTCCCCGGGATTGTCCAAAAGCAGGAAGTCACCATCTTTTCGAACACACACAGAATGATCGCAAGTGAAAAACAGGACGTTGAATGAAGCCATGATTATGTCCTGCTAGATATAAAAATCAGGAATTAGTTTGTGTGTGGTTTAAGTTTCAGAGGTAAAATACAAAGCATATCAAACTGATTAACAGATTTAATTGGAGAAAAGCACCCCAAAAAGTACACTGACCTGGTGCAATTTCTAATATGCCTAGATTTTGGACTACAAAGAAGTGTTTGGGCATGCACTGAAGGCCATTGAAGAAATTACCTAATAATCAACTTTATTTTCGGAGAGCCAGAGTGTATGCTTAGGTCTTGCTGCTCAGGACAAATAGTAATAGCAAAGTAGAGGCATTATGAGAGAAATAGAAGAACTATCAATAAGTGAACTTTCACACTGGGGTTTGTGACGGAAATCAAGTTACCTATCCCCACAGATGCATAGAGAGTCAGATGCCTGCTACCCTCTGCCCACCGGCACCCCCAACATGAAAGGACAAGCGTTAAAAATGCAATAGGTTTCACCTTTTATTAAGCTAAAGATATTAGCTTTGCTAGTAGTATTGTACGTTAATTGTGCAATATGTAATGGCTTTATAAATTAAACAAAAGGCATTACAATGGCAAACACATAAAGCAAAAGCATTGGCATAGCCAATAGGTCTCCCCTCTGGGACCTTATAAGTGTTTTGTCAGAGGTGTTTGGAAGTTTCGTAAGAGATGCAATTTAACATACAGGGATCCCATACCTCATTGACACTTGCAGTACCCGCAGTTCAAACGAGAAGAGGGCATGGGGAAACCTCTTATAAGATCTCAATCAATGGGGAAGGCACGCGTTACTGCAACTTGTGCGTGCTTTCACCTTAATGCTAGAAGCAAGAGAGCGCAAGGAGAGAGAGAGAGAAAGGAGAGAGAGAAATGTGATTTATCTCAGGGCTCGATCCCTCTGCACTTCAGTAGTAGGTCAGGTTGTAACTGGATAATATATGGCTGGGATCGATAGTGGCAGATGTAACAAGACCTGCTTCATTTTTACGGAGATCTTAGCGATCAAGGTAAATTAGCGCAAACAGGGAATACGTAATTGGCCCTGTCTCAATAATATATACAAACAAGTTAAAAACATTGCATGCACATGGAACGAAACCAGAATGATAGCCTGTTTTGCGAAAGTAGACATTGCAAGACGTTGGAATGCGTCGGACTAGGTTTCCTAAATAGGGCGTAAACCTCAATTGCCACAGGCAACCAGGCCTTTCAATTACACAAATAGCAAACAAAATAAGGAACCAGCATTACAACGGCTAAGTTATTTGAAGCATTTATCCTTATGCTTTGAAACGCATCCATGAAAACTGCCAGTGTTTTAGAAGATGTGCTGCTCTGCACACTACACAGCTTGGGGAACGTGACCAGGATTCAACAATAGAGCACACATTCATTTAGTAATGAAAGCTCACTACAAGTTGCAAGGTCACAAGTAATGCTCAACAATATACATTATTCACATAAATAAATGTGTTTAGCCTTCTTTGATTGACAACTTTTCAGTAGATCGAAAACTGTTCCATTTGGTCGAGAATCTTGAATACACGCAGGTGCACCTGGAACCAACATGGGATCTACAATACACGGGCAGTAATTTATTTTTCCTTACGGCGAAGAACTTGCTGTAAAACACATTTTTTAGGCGTTTTGCAATTTTCCACAACTTACAAAAGCACGCACTACTTCACACATACACAAAAATACACATGCTCAAACACAAAAGGAGCATATTAAACAAGCAGGCTGGCTGATACAGACAAACATCAAACACACATAATACACACACATTGCAACGCAGGCATTAATTATAACACATACGAAGCACACACATGCAGGGAGCTGCGTCTGAGGAAAAACAAAGAGACCGATGCCAATCCACCTGTCCCTTTAATGGCCATTGCCATTGCACTCACTCTAGTCTTCGTTCTTGCCGCAGAGCAATGACGTCACTTCCGGCGCTCCGGATGTGCGTAGGCTTTTGCTAGAGGAATCCACCGGCTTCCGGTATATGAAAAGGTGCGAGAGCTGCTGCTGTTCGAGTCCCAGCCAGCCGGTAGATTGATGGTTTACAGGAGGTGATTTTGTCATTGTGTCGAGGCAGCTCTGCTTTTTTGAAATGTATTTTAGTATTGTGATGGAGTGAATTCGGCAGTCACCATGACGACAAAGCTTGTTTTCCTTTGCAAGACTCCAATCCTCGGGCCATGAGCATGTCTGTCCGCCGTTGTTTAAAGAGTCTAACAATCTGATTCCACTAAACTATGTGTTTATGGAAATACTCTAGGAAGGAAGTGCAGCCTGGGGGTACAGAAAGTATCATATCACAGCAGCGCCTCCCGGCATTCCGCATTCATAAAAAGTTTGGGGGTTTGTAGGGCTTTTGGATTTTAGGGCGTACATGGTCATTTTAAGATTGAGGGTGGGTTTGTGTTTTGGGGGGCCAGGTGTAATTTAAGGGTTTAGAGCATGTTTGAGTTTGGGGTGCGAGGGTTCATTTTAGGGTTTAGGGTGTGTTTGGGTTTTAGGGTACAAGGGTTAATATTAGGGTTCAGGGTGTGTTTGTGTTTGGTGTGCAAGGGTTAATTTGGGGGTTTGGGGTGTGTTTGGGTTTTGGGGTGCAAGGGTTAACTTGGGGGTTCAGTTTGGGTTTTGGGGTTCCAGGGTTAGTGTTGGGGTTTAGGGTGTGTTTGGGTTTTAGGGTACAAGGGTTAATTTTAGGGTGTGTTTGGGTTTGGTGTGCAAGGGTTAATTTGGGGGTTCAGGGTGTGTTTGGGTTTTGGGGTGTCAGGGTTAATTTTAGGGTTTAGGGTGTGTTTGGGTTTGGGGTGCAAGGGTTAATTTGGGGGCTCAGGGTGTGTTTGGGTTTTGGGGTGCCAGGGTTAATTTTAGGGTTTAGGGTGTGTTTGGGGTGCAAGGGTTAATTTGGGGGTTCAGGGTGTGTTTGGGTTTTGGGGTGTCGGGGTTAATTTTAGGGTATAGGGTATGTTTGGGTTTTGGGGTGCCCGGGTTAATTTTAGGGTTTAGGGTGTGTTTGGGTTTTGGGGTGCAAGGGTTAATTTGGGGGTTCAGGGTGTGTTTGGGTTTTGGGGTGCCAGGGTTAATATTGGGGTTCAGGGTGTGTTTGGGTTTTGGGGTGCAAGGGTTAATTTGGGGGTTCAGGGTGTGTTTGGGTTTTGGGGCTCCCAGCTGCAGGAGGTCAGACGTTTATCTGCAATTCATTGTGCAATCATCCAACAGTTTGCATTTTTCTGGAAAGCTGAAACCAAAGTGGTGGACGTGCTCTTTAACCTCTTCCATGCTCGTGACGGAACTGTTCCGTCACGAGCCACGGATGGGCTGTGCTGGTGACGGAACGGTTCCGTCACGGCCCTGCCGAAGCGCCTGCGCGGCGCAAATTCCGCGCCTGTGCTGACGTTCTAAAGAACGGGCGGGCCGTGACGGAACCGTTCCGTCACAAGCACAGCTCACCCGCGAGCCGTAACGGAGCGGTTCCGTCACAAGCACGGAACCGGCTCGCGGCCGCCCCACCCCCTTAGGGCTGCGGCGGAATAGCCGCCGCAGCGACGGGGTTAAATAGACAAACAATTCCTGTTAAAATCACCAGACGCAAAAACATCTTATTGAAAACACAATAGTACCTTTGAAGTATTCAGATGCTTATTTTCAAATCACCCCAAAGTCATCAGGAACAATGTCATCTTGTAAAGTTATCGGAGAGTCATTTACAAGTCATCCTCAGATCATCAGGAATAATGACACCTTCTGAAGTCAGCAGATACTAATTTTCAAGTCCTCCTTAACACCTTGGCTGCTAAGGCAATTTCCAGCCTGTGCTGGAAATTGCTATTTTACATAATTTATGACGAGGCACAGCTCCACTGTGCCTCATGACGAGCTGAGCTCGTCATGAGCAGGGAAGGGGTTAACACCTTGGCTGCTAAGGCAATTCCCCTCCTGTGCTGGAAATTGCTCTAGTCCATGCATCATGATGAGCTCAGCTCGTCATAAGCACAGCTCCAGTGTGCCTCATGACGAGCTGAGCTCGTCATGAGCAGCGAAGGGGTTAAATCATCACGAATAATGACGCCTACTAGAGTCATCAGGTACTCCTTTTCAAGTCATCCTTTAATCATCACGAATGACACCTTCTAAAGTCATCAGATACTCATTTTCAAGTCCTCCTCAAATCATCAGGCTGAGCTTCTGCAGCTTGCTGATGTCTTCAAGAGCTTCATGATGTCTGATGACGTGTAAATGACTTCTAAGGTAGTTGGATGATCATGCAATGACTCTGGGATGGCTTCTAAAGTAATCCTGTTTGACCTGGGTTTCTGTAGGTTCACTAAGTTGTTTTAGATAGGGGGTGAGTGCTCTGGTTTCTGGACGGTATGGTCATAGAAGCCAGGTTTTCAGTTTTCCCATGTGTAACATTTATAGACTTTCAGGTATTTTTGGGTAACATTTCACTGGCTTATGTTTGAGACTTTGTAACAAATTAATGACAACTATCAATAGCTGTTTTCTGGCAATTTTCATTTTTTCATAACTTCTTCTTGGAACCAGCCCTTCGCATAACCCAATGACTGCAGTGCAAATTAAGAACACTTTTGACAATAGCTTTTACCAATATTTCTTCTCCTTTACAGACCCAAAATGTGTTAACATTCTTAATGGCTGCAGAAGTAGTTACCAATTTAACGCAGTGACACTCATTAAGACCAAGTTAGACTATAACTCCATTCCGATAATAAAGTCATTAGAGGTAAATATTTAGTCAAAGAACAAAAAATATACCTCTAACAAATGCACAGTTCTGCTCTTTGGGACATGATTATTTTTTTAATGACCCCCTAATTATTACGGTCCCAGGATGGCAGCTGTTCCCGGAGCAGCAGCAGGGCTCTGTTTTGCTGATGATGACGTGGTCGATACGAGTAGGCCCAGGTGCCGCCGCCTGCCAGCTCGGAAGCCAGTTTAATTAACCACTTAGGTGTGACATGTGGCCTCTTCCTTGCACCCTGGCCCAGATAAACAACAAACTACCTGTTAGTTCTGACTCGCTTGCTGAAGACGCAGGATCCACGTGGTTGCGGAGGCCAGGGGCTCTCGGGAACTTTTTTTCCCCCGCTCCCGTGGCAGGCCGCGCGACGCAATTAATTTAAACACATTAACATAAATATTAATAAAGGCACACGTGTTTACTGTATGTGGCTAATGTGCCTGTGTGTCAGATCTGGCGCTAGGCTGGGCACTTACATTTTTGCAGCGTCAAGAGGGTCGGCAAAAGCCAGCTGGTGGCGGCTGGCTGCAGTAAACCGACTCAGACCCTATCCGCGGCCATCTGGGGCATCATTGAGGCTGCCTCAGTCAAGCAGGTGTGTTCTAGGAAGCTGTGTATTAATCCGGCAGCCGCCAGGCACAGTCCGTGGTCCAGTAAACTGCAGGTGGGATCGGGTTGGCGTGGCTGGACCTCATCGATGTCAGCTTCCGGAATATGCCGGGGCTGCACGGTGATTGATGGCATTTGTTACATTGTAGCAGTAACAGCTAGAGCACAGCCAGCGCGCAGAGCGCCCTGCTGCTCCAGCTTTCTCAGTCATTTGACTAAAATAGTGTATTAGCAGCCAGGTTCCATGCAGTTTGGCAGTTGAGGAGGAGGCGCTATATGCGTGACTATGCATTTCAGTGCGGTGATGCGGAACACCACGCTAAAATGCATTAGTCTAACGCCTAATGCGTGATACTTGGCAGGGCTTATCGTCTTCTTTTGTTGGAGGCTGCGTAACGTAAGGATGGAATGTGACATTATTGGAATCCACCCTTCTTTTGTGGTATGTGTACGTTTGATCCCTCCAATAAAGGATATTTTGTTTTTCATTCATTTGTTTTTTTTTGTGATGAAAACCTACTTGGATCAACACAGTTTCCTCAGTGCTGACCCTAAGGTTGCTCAATTATGAGAAACCCACAACTCTGCGAGTGCTCCGCCAACCTACCAGGTAGTGCTGTATTTCAGAACTGGTGTTGGTCAGCTTTGTCACTCCTCATCTAACGTCTAACATACCCTGCTGTTGTACTGATTCTGCGCATGGTTATTCATCTTTTTCCCATTGCCACTTCTGTTATTCCAACAAATACCCTTTGCCCTGCATCACCCTTCTTCCAATTGTAGTACTGCACAGTGATATGCAGCTCTAATATTGAACTTCATGTCATTCTTTATCTGTAACAGCCGAGCTATCCCCAGATCTGAGATAGTTCTTTTAAGTTCTCAACAGTAAAGGCACGAGGGAGAACCACTCTGCTGCTCCATCCTTAACTAACTACCTCATCTCTCTGTCTCGCCTAAAAGTGTCAATATATACTTTATTTTGTGGGCATTGGGTACAGCTTTTCTGGGACTGTTCTTCTAAACTAGTCAGCAGGCAGTAGACCTCGTAATCTTAGTGTAGCATGTTGCACAGGCTTTCAACGATCCATACTGATTGAAGTTTAATCGTAAAATGTTCACCTATTTTCTTTACATTCCAGAGGTTTCGTCTGCTACAAGATGTTTGTGCTCATTACCCTTCCCACCACTCCTCGCCCTTTAATTTTACATTCTTCTTGTTTGTGTGGTGTTCAAACGCACATTCTTATCTCTACTCCTGGTATTTGTAAACAGTTGAGTAAGTGGTTTAGACACCACTTTCGTTTTCCCTCAGGTGCAGCACCTTTATTTACATTCCTCTTCATTCACTGTTAGCAGTTTGAACATTATGACGTTCGAGTCAACTCTGACTTGCAGCATGTAAGCCACTTCCCTTCTTTTTAGGTTACAGTTGCACCAAAGGAGTCGTTGTGCCAGTTACACTCAGTCTGGGTGATAAATGTGGAAGAAGTCCCTGATTCTGTGCACTCCAAAACCTTTCAGAAATAATCTTTTTTTTTTTTTAACAAACTTTTTCAAATGTTCATGGCTAATTCGAGATCCAAGATGGCCCAGAAAAAAGCCAAGGAGCTTTTTCTCCCTTTTAGTTTTACTGCCTTGTAAATGTTATCACACTGTCTTGTAGTGTCAACACATACGCTGCAAATCACATCTTGGGCATAAAACCTTGAGTTGCACTAGGAACAAGTAGTGGTTTGGCTGTTCAGTCAAGAGACAATTCATGGTATTCTTATATTAAGTTGACCAGTCCTTGAAAGGCAATATTATTAAAAGTGCCAAAGAAAGAAACAAAAATGATACATCTGGTTTTGAAGATGGTGTGGACAGACAGTGGAAGCTAGTGTAGTTTCATCGTGGTCAGGGTATTATGCTCTGGGGTTGTTTGTGGTCCCGTTCAACTGGTCGCCAGCATTCATGGTTTCCTTGGCAGTATGTTCCTTGGTGAAACTAGTTGATTTCATGTTTAGTGATAGTTGTCATTAGACATTGTCCAGGTATGACATTGAGCCAGTTTTGGACTAGTTGTTGCTTGTTCTTGGTGAAAAGAAGTTAATCTATTTCTGTGGGATTACGTTGCCTGCATGGGGTGGAAATCCTGATCTGTATGAAGTGCAGGTACTATTTGCGAAGTTGGATATCTGGATCTGAGAGGACTTCTAAGTTGAGTTGTGTGTCATTGGCATATTGGGAAATTTTAAGGCTTTTACCTGTGAGTGGAGTCCCAG
The DNA here is from genome assembly GCF_964263255.1 of Lissotriton vulgaris. Classification (NCBI taxonomy): domain Eukaryota; kingdom Metazoa; phylum Chordata; class Amphibia; order Caudata; family Salamandridae; genus Lissotriton; species Lissotriton vulgaris. The sequence continues at coordinate 428,492,011 of NC_141693.1, forward strand.
GGCGCTCCAGGTAAAGCATCAATATGACCGTGAGAAGATGGAAGCCTTGAAGGACTTCTGGGACCTGGAAGTGCCTATGTAAATGAACTGGTGTTAAGGCAATACACTCCATTCTCTTTAACTAATAAACATATCCAATATGTGGGCAGACAGTAGAAAGGCATTGGCCTTGTAAAATTATGTCTGGCCATTGTTTCATGATACTTTCCCCTATTAAAATTACTACCGTCATAGTGATCTTCCTATCCAGGTTTTCTTGATCTTATGCAGCAATTTGGTGTGACAGCAGTTTAGGTATGAATCTATCCAGTGGCCAGAGAGAGTTGTTACCTGCTGGGCCATAAAGTTTGATATAAAATCAGGCAGGCTCTCCTGTTGTTAGTGATCACTAAACTAGGATCAGGCCATTTCCTTTATGTATGCAAGTTACCGATCTGGGTCAGTCATCCTGCTTACTCAGCCAGTATATTAACCTTCTTGTTTGTTCACCCTGATCGTTTAGTCTGATCTGGAATGCCAAGCATGCTTCTTTAACTTCCTTCATATTCATGTGGTGGAATTGCAGCTTGGCTGTAACTTATTCATCTTGATTATGTTTGGTAGGTTCTCGCCTATATCTGTCATCTAAATCAAGGGCCTGTGCCTCAGTGTTTCTCAAGGCATATCCCTTCTCGCTATAAAACCAATAGCCACTCCTCGAACAACAGGTTTAAAAGCCTCCCGTGTCTGTGGTAATTCCACTGAACCTTCATTAGTTTGTCTCTGTACTGAGAGCTTTCCTGAAGGACTCCTCCTGTAGCCACCAAGTATTCGGATGCCACCTTGCAGCCCTCTCAAGGACCCCACAATGAAAACTGTATGCTTACTGATGTGTGGTTCGAAAGTGCATGTATATACGTGTGTGTGTCTGCCATGGTAGGCCGTATACAAAGTCAATATGGGAGGATGACCAATGCAATCCGAAGAAAAAGATGAAGCCTTACTCTCATGTATTACTATTGCCAAACATGCACAGAAGTCGTACGCCTCTACAAAGGATTCAAGGAAGAAACAAGTCCTTCTACCTTATTCCACCTCGTGTATGGCTATCCCCGTTCTTGTCCATTATTCAGTTGAAATCTTCCCCAATCAACATGCAATCCAATGGGGCCTCCCATATATTGGGGCCTCCCATATATTGGGCCAATTACTTATTAGAATTTCTAAGACACAGGGGGTGGTACATATACATTTAATAATGCAATTGTGGTAAAAGAATTCGAGCCAGATATCATTAGGTATCCGTCCTTTTCCATCGTAGTTTTCTGTATGTTGTAAGAAAGTGCCCTCTTTTTGCATGGTTGTCCCCACTTTTTGCTGAACTACTGATGTACTTGACTAAGTGTGCCCTAGGCTCCTGCCCATCAGGTACCCAGGGCCAATGTTCTTTCCCTAAAACTGCATTGAAAACAAAACCCAAATAGCACTCTCTGGCCGCAGGTCAGCCCCTGGTAAAGGGTACCACAGATACCCAGGGCACTGTGACCAGGGAAGGCCTCTAAGGGCTGCAGCACTTATTGTGCCACCCTTAGAGGCTCTGTACCTTTACACACACACACACACTGCCTTTGCAGGCTCCATGTTTTGGTGCAGAACAAAGTGAAGAGTCAACATGGCACACATCACTGTGTGCCATGGCTGCAACCCACTGCCCTGGCATAGTTCAGCCACCCTTTAGCTGGGTGCACTATACCAGTGGTGAGGGTGCGGGTGCATGAGCCCCGTACCCCTAAAATGTCTAAGCCAATTCTTAGACATTGTAAGTACAGTAATGCCATTAGGAGTATTTGGTGCTGGGAGTTTGTTATTAGGAACTCCACAGTACCATAATGGCTTTGCTGAAAACTGGGAAGTTTGGTATCAAACTTCTCAGCACATTAAACCCACACTGATGCCAGTGTGGAATTTAATGAAAAATGCACATAGAGGGCATCTTACAAATGCTCCCTGAAAAATGACCTAACACTAGTGTGCAGGCTGAGTGGCTGCTCACCAGCTGTCACCACCACACATGTTTCTGAACCCCTGGGTCGAGAGTCTACTGCTCTCGGGGGTCTGAAACAATTCACATCCTGGGACGAGGTGCCAAACCTCCTCCCCCCAGGATGGGCAGGATCCACGAAGGGGAAGCTTCAAAGGCTTACCGCCTTTGTAAGCTTCCCCAGGCCTTTTGCTGCTTCCAGCAACTGTTCCCCACCAGTTCTGACCCCCACTTTTGGCCGGGAGAACCGGGGGGGAAAACCAAGTGAGAAAGGGAGGTGCGCCCACCTTTACCAATCCCACCCCTCAGGTGGGGGAGGCGAGGTGAAGCACAACTTTCGATCCCCACCATCTTGCAGATGGGGGGGGGACCCAGCCAACCAGAGTGAGGCACATGCCCCCCTCCCACTGGAGGGTGGCATAATAGGGGGTGTACCCACCCCAAGCAAGGGGCCCATTGGTCCCAACATTTACTTACCTGTAACACCCGTAAATTTAGTATTTAGGGGTACCCCTGAACCTTGCCTCCTCAGACAAGAAATGACGAAGTAGAAAAGAAGAAGGACCAAACAGCCGTGCTGAAGCTAAGAAGAGGACAGCCACAGACTTGGCCCCAGCCCTACCAGCCTGTCCCTGCCTTGTACATGCAGAAGCGAAACTCCGGTGTTTCCTGCAGCCAACAACTCAAGAACCCGGGGGACCTGCCCTGCCTTCCAAAGAACAGACTTTGTCTACTGTGAACACCGGATTTGTTCACCCACAAACTCTGGCTCCAGCCAAATCAGTGAGTCTGCACCACTCTGCACCCTTTGCCCATGACCCGAGTTCGAGTGGCCCAACACCATGGGGAGGTCTCCCCGGCGATTCTGACCCGAGATCTGGTGATCTCTGACCTGCCTCAAATTTCCCAGGGAAGCCTGCAGCCTCTTTCTGGAGAATCCACCTGACCGAAGCTGGTAAGAGAAACCCGACGCCTAAAGAAACTCCTGCACCCGAAGCCCCACGGCTTTGGGTGGCCCAACCGACGGTGTCCCAGCATCCCAACTTACCTCTTCAACCGCTTGTCGCCTCCAGAAGATCGTCGTCCCCGAGCCTGCAGTCTTTATTGAAACCGGAGAATCCCTATTGCAATCAACATGGCACTTGACGCCAAACCAGCATCCTGCACCCAGCCCTCCCTGTGCCACTGCGGGTGTACTTTGGGTGCTAACTCAGATCCCCCTTTGCCCTCAGCCTAACACCAGGAGCTTTGCTCCCACAGCCCAGTGGCCTGCTCGTAAACAGCCACCAACCAGAGGCCACCTATCCCCCATTGGATAATATTGGGCCTCAGCACTCTGCTCCCGGTCACACTAGTGCTGCTGAGGGTGTAACAAGAGTGCATTATTGACCCTGGGGGAACCCTTGTTCTTACCCCAGAAACACAACCCCAAAGACCGAGTACTTACCTGGCAACCGTTAACTTCATTTCTCTACATAGGAATCTATTGACTGTTTTTCTGTGAAAATGTTTCTAGGTGTGGAGTTGATTTGTATGGAATTCTGAAAAATTATAATTGTGCAAAACTGATTTTACTTTTTGCTTTAGGAAATGTCCCAGTATGATATCTAAGCATATCACACTGAGTAGAAAAAGTAACTTAAAAAGCAATGTAAAAAGTAACGAAAAAGTAATCTGTACAGTAATTTCAATACCTTGACTTACCTGTATTTCAAACCACTGCATTTGAACTTGCATTCACTTGTAAACACTGCATACTATTTTGCAAAGCAGTAATTTCATTTCCCTGTGCCAGGCTTGGCGTGGTTCTGCAAATAAAATAACTTTAATAATATTTTTATACAAACAAAATTGGTCTGAGTTTAGTCTTTGAGTGTGTGACATCATTTGCTGCCTGAGTGTGTACAACCAATGCTTAACAATACCCTCTGATACAGCCTTACTGCTCGCCCACACTACCACAAATGGATAGTAAGGTGTTATCTACTTTTACCTCTGCCTACTTTTGGGGTTCCACTGGACTCTGTGCACACTAAACCTCATTTTGGTATAGTATATACAGAGCCAGCTTCCTCTGTATATCAAATGAAATGATTTCCTAAAGAGTTCTACGAGTCCAAAGAAGAAATTAGACCCAGGATTCCCAGTGTTGTGGGTGTGTAATTCTAATTCTTTTTCTGCCTTTCTCTGATCTCCCATCTGTGTTGGATTATTGTGCAGATTGTGATGCATCCTAGTCCACCTAAGCCAAGGTTTGTAACAACATAACAGTTGAGGATTGTCTTCCTTTCCCTGTTCCTAACCAGATGGTTCTCCACTAGGGCTTGCCCCACTTAACCTCCTCAGTATTGTCTCATGATCTCTTTTGTGAACTAGAGTGGGATCTGCGTCTCAGTCTAAGACGCTGTTCTTTCGGTCTGACATCTTTTGCATGGGCAGCATGGTATTGTCCTGTGGCTGTGTCCTTATTGCCATGCAGCACATGTCGCTCTTCGACCCACCCTTAGTGCAGTATTTCAAAGATAAAGGACTTATTTTGAAAGATATCCGTTAGTTTAGCAGAGTGAAGGATCATGTACATTGCATTTATTGGTCGTAGTAAATATTTGACCTGCTAAATTATTTTGTGGTTTTTGCACCATTCTGGTGTAGCCTGGGAAATTAAGACTCTTGTAGGCTTTATACAACACCTCTGTTGTCTCTGTGGTACCCATATGGATTGTATCTCTGTCCTTATAATTTAAACCATATGAAACAAAAGAATGTGTAGAAGTTCGTGGCAGAGGCCTAGTGAGCATGCTCAAGTAAGAAAACTACAGCCGGCTAGCCTTTCAACCTGGATATTTAACTTTATCCTACATTTTAAATATTGTTCAGGGTGGGCCCCTTCCACCGCCTCTGACAACCCCAGAAACCTCAGATGATTACTGCAATAATGTCCATCCATATTGTCTATACGGCGCACCATTACTTTGGCCGTTGATGCCAGCTGTTGTGCAGCACTTTTAGGTTTCTTGACATTGTCTTTGAGCTCCGATATTTTGTCTTTGGCTGTCATAACTCTGTCAACCACATTCCTGAGGTCCCGTTGCTGGAGGGTTAACATCTAACACCATCTCTCTGATTTCTAAATGTTATTTTCCTTTCCAGGGTACCCCTGGTCCTTTGAAATGCTTGTAGGATCTGCTCAGTAAAGGGTGAGGTCTCTTTCTTGGCGAAGTCTGTATCCAACATTTGCTGTTTATTTTTACATTTGACCCTGTTTCTGTGGGGATCCTGGGTTAAATCAAGTTATGGATTTCACGAGGTGAGTTATTGTTACAACATTGCACAAGGAAAAGATGTGAGGTAGTGGAAAACCTTGCACCCACCCCAGAGTGTGGGGACCAGATCTGTCATCCTGGATCCCCCTGGTGCTGCTCTCCGTAGCGAAGCTGTTTGTTCCTTCCTCTTTAACAGGCGTGACAAGCGAGATGCTAGGCCCAAATGTACTCTTGTGTTGTGGATTTGTGAGATACTGGTAACCTCTGTTTATTTTGCCGTTGACTAGGTCTTCAAGGGCCATTGCTGGCAGCAACATGGTCTTATTTAGCTTTTATTTTCACCCACTTAACTATCTTTGTAATCAGAGGGTCCTGAACATGTGTGGCTAGGCGAAGCTCATGTACCATGCTGTGCTTCTCTGCAGGCAAAGCAGCCACCACTCTTCACACTCCCTGATCAAGTCACTGTGTCATTGCCTTATGCACCAAAAGATACATTTTCCACGTATATGTTGTTTTCTATACACACTGTTGGAGTGTCCCCATTACCCTGATCACAATATCTGATGACACTTTAATGATTTTCAACAGAAAGAATTGCTCGCAAGAGCAGCTGAGAGTAGATCAATATATTGCCTCTTTATTCAAGGTTCTATGGGTGTTCCAGGGATCTCCACAGGCTTCTGACTTGCATCCATGTTGACCTCTAGCAAGCAGGTTTCACATCTTGGCGAGTCAGTCTTTATGGACCTTCTTCGCCACCCCGAGGTATGGACATTCAGCATGTCAGGCCTGGTGCCCACCACTAGCTCCCCACGACTGCTGCATCCAGGTGCTGCTTACTATTGTCTCTCATGCCTTGTCCATGAGGCGGCCCTCATGCAGTCTGCTCTGCTTGTGGGTGCCGGCCTCAATTTGGTCTCCTCTCTCGGCAAGGAGGGTCCCGACTCAGGCCCTGATTCAGGTTCCATGTGGGGTCCTCACTTTAGAGCTATCTTTGTCGGTAAGCTTGACTGTGTTTCTTGCATGCAAGCCTGGATTGCTGTTCCTTCAGTTGGCCATCACCGTCTTGGGCAAGGTTTCATCAGCATATATCTACCAGCTGATGTGCCATGTACAGCTCATCCCCTCCATTCATCAGTGGGAACAATTTACGTCTCCCGGGCAACAGGGATGGACAGAGGGCAGAATGCTTCAGACGGTTCTCTACAAAACCACTCCTGCCATGCTTGCGGCTCAAGCCATGCCCCTATATTTAGCTTTTAATGAGCCTGCTCCTTGCGATTGAACGCAAAAGTTTATCTGCCCTTGGATTCTCTTGGAGGCATTGTGGTTAACTCATGCAACATGTGTTAACCATAGCTTGGCATAATTACACTGGCAAGCTGTAACTAAACCAGAGGCCACAAGACCTGTACGCTTTCTTTATGTAGTGATAAGGACTTTTGCTTTTTTATATGTGCCCTCCCTTGCTCCTTCCAACTTATGTAGCCTTCCTTTTCTCATATGTTTTCTGAACCAAATGTAAGTGACCATCAGACTCTGGGAAGTAAGAAGAGACCTGAGCTGGATATTTATTTTCTAGTTTAGACTTATAGGCTAGTTAGACAACAAGTGGCTTATCCTACTTTGCTTGTAACTAGCTATCCGGAGTTGACCTCTCAGTGCACTGTATTGGTACCACACAATTCGGGCTAAGATACTATTAGGAACGTACAATGCAGTAGCTGATTTGGACCACTAAGTTTCGATTGTGACCCAGACTAAAATCAGAGGTGCAGAAGTGTCTAGAACAGTGAAAGATTTTGTACCTTGAGGCCTTTGGCTCCTGGGCCCTGGACTCCCGCTCTAGACGGACTTTGGAAGGTATAATGAAATTTGTAGATCAAGAAAGTCCAGGGTGTGGCAGTTGCTGCTTGTGGGCAAAAAGTATATACACCAAATAAACTTATCTTCTTGTGCCTCCAGACAGACTTATTTAATGGAGTGTGCCCCGTTTCTGTTGCAAAAAAAGCAGCAAGGATCTAATTTTCATGGAGAGCTCCACTGCAGTCATCTAATTGAGAAAAACATAATGTGCCCCATCCATGGGAATACATCTTAATCTACTACTGCATGATGTAGTGCTTGAATCAATGAATGGAAAGCAGATATGGCTGTTAGGTTAGATTTTCTCATTGTACAGTGACCTGCACAACTAGGGTGATGTGAGAGCAGGCTTTGCATTGAAGCACACCACACTTCTGTTGCTGAAATGCATCATACTGCATGGCACCACAAGTATGTTGTTGCCACATAGTGAATGTGAAGGAAATTCAATGCTGAGGGACATGTCACCCAGGCAATATACACTGTGAAAAAGGAAGTGACTAGTGAGAGGACACTTCATTGGTAGATCAACACGCTGCAGGATAGGGTACAAAAAACAGAAATACATGGTTGGATCTGGTATGGTTACCAGGCATCCCATGGAATTGAAGAATTGCACTAGTGCTGCTTGCATCACTGTCAAAATGTACTTTTGACTGTGAGCAAGTTGTCTCTTCAGGCAGCGACTCTCAAGAATTCTAACCATGTCAATTTAACCAATGAACTGGGTATTCTTAGAACTACGGTAATTTGTTTGCGCCTTTTATAGACTTCGGTAGCCATTTCACATGTTTAAGCATGGTTTGTTAAAAAGTAAAAAAATGCTTGGATCTATAACTTTACAAAATTTGATATTGCAGAATTAGATATTTTTATGTTGAATGAACGTAATCATCAAATCAATCAACCAATTAGTTTATTTTGGTTGTTAAAATCATAAAAGTACATAGCCTCATAATCAATATTATTCAGTCATCATTAAAAAAAAAACATATGAGCACACTGATAGAAAAGAGATTAGGCAGTACAATAGCTCTCAATAACAACTACAGGTAAAAAGATCAAGTTGTATTCAAGATCACCGTAAAATTAATTGTGCAAATGATTGTCCATTTTAGGGCTGGCCCAGTGTCTTTGTATAAAATAGAAAGCAACCATTTCACAAGTTTGTTTTACACATTCAGATTTCATGTTCCACTGTCATTTGCTTTTTACTCAGATCTAGGAAGATTATTACATTTATTACCAACATGAACACGCATTTCCTGGATCGCCAAGGTAATGCACAACTAAAGTGCAGCGTGCCCATTTCACTTTAACATAATACAGTATACATATTCCTTAAGATTCAGGATTGAGGAAAATTTAAAGAGCATATAACAAAGCAGCCACAGATGAGAAATGCTCAGAGTACATAAGGCTATCACACAATTGTTAATAATTCATGTATGTGCAGTGACCTAAAGACAGTCCTTGGGTAGAGAGACCAGAATCCTAGCCATGTCACTTTAACCAATAAACTGGGTATTCTTGAAACTACGGTGTTGGACGTGGCTTTTTTCCTTGAAATTTTTCGCTTTTCACCCCCCTATTTGAGGATGTCTCCCCCATGGTAGAGAAATGTATAGGTCATGTGTGGTGTGAGATGCCATGTTAAATGTGATACAATGGTGTACGCACCTAAAATTTCCCCATCATAAGAATGCACCCTGGTGAAATGTCGCTTTTAAAATGGATGCAATGGCTGTGTGTGGGGCCACCTGACTGTGGTGGGTTAGCAGTCTAGTTGTTTGGTTCCCAGCCATCCCAGCTTTTGGAGGGAAACCTGGCACCCAGGGTGCTACTCCTCCCCCTAGACTAGTTAGAACCAGTTTCCCCAGACACTTCTAGAAGCTTCTGGCACTGTCTGGTAGGAGGGGGTGAGGGGCGTATAAGTAGGGGGGCTGTGCCACCATGTGCTCAGTCAGAGCGTGGACTTGAGAGAGAGGGGACCTGCTGCCAGGGGGTGCCGCCACATGGGCCTGTGTGCTGGCCCCTAAGCCCATCTGCACCCGTCTTGTCCACAGGGCCAGTGAGAGCTCGCTGCTGGAGTTCAGGCTGCTGTACGAGGAGGAGTGCCGTGTTGTAGGGTATGTTGGTTCCTAGGAGCTGCTGTCCTGTACTGATGAGTACCCACTGACCGCTGACCTTGCCCTGTGGTGCCTGCTGCTCTCCTGCCTAGCGCCTCGTGAGCGCTACAACTGTGCCTGCTGCTCTGCTGACTAGTGCCTGATAAAGGAGTGCTATAATCAAAGCGCCTGGAGAAGAAGAGCGCTTTTTCTGACTGCCCAGGAGCACCTAGTGAGTGTTACCCTCCTGTTCTGCCTGCTTGACAGCGCCCTGCGAGCGCCTGGACTGCCCAGGAGTGAGGAGCTGATGCCAGCAGCACTGTGCTGTTGAGGCGCTACTGTATGGCGTGGGACCTAAGCACTACAACTTGATTCCAGCAGTGACAGTACCCAGGAGGAGGTAAGGAGCGTAGGCGCTTCGTTATTGTGTGGGACCTGGACTGTTCTGCAGCGCTGTGCTGCCTGGGAGCGCTGTGTATTCAAAAATATCGCGGGAGCCTACCCCGCATGATGCAGCCTTTCGCGGGTGCCCACTCCGCATAACTGCACTGCTTAATAAGAAACCTGAGCGGGTGCCTACCCCGCATGATGGCCTCATACTGCCGATTTTAACCTACAGCGGAAGCCCACCCCACTTTATTGCCACCACCGCGTGTTCTACGTAAAAACCCAGAAGGAGCCCACCATGCACTTCAGGTTTGCCGCAAAATCACCGCCGCGGCCGAGCCGCCACAAGGAGAACTGCCGCTTTAAGACTAAGCGGGTGCCTACCCCGCGTGTGCACTGAAGGCGGTGCCTACCCTGCACTGCAAAGCTGACAACGATCACCGCAGCGGCCTGGAGTCCCTGGGGAGCCGCGCTGGGATTAGCGACGACTGGAGAACCACGAGGAAGTCCCGTCCTGCAGGGGCGGAAGCAGGAAGAGGCCTAATGAAGCCCCGGGTCCCAGGAGGGGGCCCGGGTGAAGACAGGAGGAGTGCTCGTATTGGCAGGGCTCTCGTGAGGAGAGGAGAGCCCTGCGGGTGTAGTGTCAGCTGCCTGAAGCCACAGGAGAGAGCTGCGCGACGCCTGCAGGGCTCCATGTGGTGAGTGAGCCCTGCAGCTATTACGGAGACCGGGCGAAGGTTGTCCGGGAGAAGTCCTAAGGGGTGAAGGCAAGAGGAAGCAGCGCTGACGCCGGCGGGGCTCCGTGGGAGAGAGGAGAGCCCCACAGCACCAGCCCAGCACGAACGGAGCCCAGAGGAGACCCGTTGAGTGGGGCTGCGTGTAGAGCCCAGGGGGGTTGGTCTAGGCACGGGGTCGGTGCCCTCCCCCAGTGGCCCCAGCCCTCGAGGAGGTGCTAGTCTTGTTTCTTCCAGCTGCCCCGACCAGCAGTGGGCAGCTGCAACGTGCCACCATAATTGTTTAAAGCTCCCGTGGGGCCCCACCACTGACAGGGCCACAGTGCCCCAGGGGCAACACAGCAACACCGCAGGTGTGGGTCGCTGCAACGTGAGGCATTTTTCTTTAAGCCTTGATCCCCGGAGGGGACCCCCCAACTGGCCAGAACTTGGTGGACCCCTTAATTTTTGATTGTAGAGTCCCAGGGAGGGGCTCCCTCGATGCCGTAGCGTCCGAAACTAACCTGCACCAGAAGACATTGCATTTGGGGCACTTTAGAGTCCCAGGACACGGTGACGCCTAGTGTGCTTATGGCCTAATAGTAACGCCCTAACTAATGAGGGTTGGGTGCTTAATGTTCTGCTTTTACATTACTGGTACTGGTTCCCCCCTAATGCTGATACTGATTACTAATGCCGTTACTCAGGTTTAGGTCTAATGTATTCCTGCCTATGGAGGTGCTAAAGGCTACTATGCGCGTGCCCTCTGCCAGTGATGGTTATTTCATGAGGGTGCCTGATGCTAATATGATTAAGCCTGCCTCCTGTTTCATGTATGCTGATAAAATGCATAATGTGCTTTTACGCTGCAGGCGAATGTGCCCCATGCTAATGTGTGTAGGCCCATGGTGATTTAGATTCGGGGTTAGTGCCCCACATGAATATGGTCGACACTTCATGCTCAGGTGTTTAATGCCCCATGTTAAATGTGTTTATGCCCACAGGTCTAGGTCTGATGAGAATGCTTTTATGCCTATTGCAGTGTGCAGCTGTCCAATGCTCGCCTGCTCATGCCTACCCTGTTTCCTGGTTCATGATAATGGTTCTTTCCTATTGCCTACACGGTTGAGTGATGTTTATACCTCATGCTTACGCTTTTAGGCCTAGGGACCTGCAAACTGGTTATCCTTCCTTTCAGGTCTGATACCGACGTGTCCTAATGCTACTGGGGCGAAACCTTTATTCCCCTGTACTACTGTATACTGTGATGCCATGATGTTTTTACTGCAGGATAGTGACTGATGAACGTAGCTTTTTTTTTTCCTTTGTCCTTCGCAATGGTTCTGGCAGCGGCCCGATTGGCCCTGCCATGTATATAATCCCCTTGTAAATATTGCCTTGGCGCCAGTTGGCGCAGTATAGAGACTACTGTGATTACTATCATATGTTTGACACAGTACAAAAGTTATTCTTACCTAACCTGGTGTGGTCTCTTTTTGTTGGTGTGCCTTGTGTGTCGCCTGTGTGTACTGCGTGGATGCTTTGCACATGTCCTTTGGAGTTTGGCCCGCCCGCTCTGCACCACGCTACCCCATTTCTAACCTATTGTAATTTGTTTGCGCCTTTCATAGACATCGGTAGCCATTTCACATGTTTGAATATGATTTTTTAAAAATTTAAAATGCTTGCATATATAACATTACAAAATTTGACGTTAAATGAATGTAATCATGGAATCTGTTTTATCACTGCCTAAATTTCGTCATTTCTTGTGAGATCTGGCCATGTGTTAGGATGGCTGTAAAGAATTTCTGGAAGGTTTTTGGAGGGGAGATATTTGCACTCTTGAGACATAACTTGACAGGAAAGTTTTGAAACAATCACCACTTTCCAAGCAGATATGTGGTTGATGAAGATGATGTGGATTTAGAAGATGCTGGTGATGAATATTTGGAAGTTTTGCTGACATTAGAAGGAAACTGCAAAGCATATTCACAGTGTAGTAAATAGACATTATATTATTTACAATAGAACAGTTTCCAGTGAAACAAAGATTAGTAAATGAATGCTTTCACATAATTCATAAGCAGTAATATGTAGATTTAAAGACCACCACAATTAAATTCTAAGAAACTATTTACTAATCTGGACAAACAGAAATCCTGGAATAGTTGGAAAGTGTTCAGTAGCCTTCATTGGACACACCTATACATATTGCAGAAAATATGGAAATATATCAACATATATGCGACAATTGAACGTAAGGTTACGTTTAAGAAGACTGATAACAATCTGGGAGTTTGTGGGGTGAATGGTGTTGTGAAACGTTTGGCCTCGTCTATTCGTTGACCAAAATTACAGGTTCATTGTTACAAATGCAAGGAAGTAGCCCATTTTCTTTTCAAGTTAGGCAAGGTGAACTCCGCTAGGTAAAAAGTGCGAATAATATGTAAATGGACAAGAATGGCAGTAGCAGTGAGGCTGAAGTGGTATGCATAAACGAAGAGTGGTGTTAAGCACAATGTGGCGTAGTATTGCAAGCCTCCAAATTAAAAGTTAGTGGAAGCGTAATTGAAATTGAGATCTGTGTAGACTCTTATTCACCTTACATATTGATTGAAAAGGATGCCTTTTAAAATTGAAAGGGGTGGTGTTACATAGCATCTATGTGAAAATTAAGGGCCTGTGGAGTTAAGTTGCCTTTGTTGCATTGGTCTGAAGATGAGCTTGTGTTTAAGGGGCTAAGAGCTTGGGGTACAATTCAAGTGGTAAGGAAAATACTGTTGCGATGTCGAAAGTAAAGTAAGTTGCATTTAGTTCTTTATCCCAATCGTTCTGAGCTGGTACTATTGACTGACGGCAAGGTATTGGCTGCTGGAAGTATACATTCCCAGAAGTATTTCAGCCATGAATTGAGTTGCCTTAAGGGGGTTTCCCATAGCATAGTGCTAAAGGAGGGAGTCACAACTTGTGTGCCTAGCACTGGAGGGGTACTGTTTGCATTGAGGGTGCATTGACAAAAGAATAAAAACAGTTGCGTAGTAATGATATAATGGAGCCTATAGGATCTCCTGAGTGACTAAGTCCAGTGGTGCTAGCAAGAAAACCACACACTAAGACAAGAAGGTACATTAAGAGCGGCTAACAGGTCTATGTTGACTGATCAACATCCCTTACCTAATAGAAATGAGATGTTTTGTACCGGCTGGGATGCCCTGATGTTCCCTGCATTAGATCTTTCTAATGCATACACTCAATTAAATTACGTCCCCAGCCAAAAAATCTGACCCCTTTTATCGTTCTGGTTGAAGTTAACAGATTGGTTAAGATACCTATTGTTTTAACATCGGCTGTATTTCAGTGCCTGATGCAGAAATTGTTCATTGGCATTGCTGAACTCATTAAGTTCCATGTTGGCATTATGGCATGGGAAGTGATCAGGACAAACATAACAGGGTGTTATGGAAACCTTTTCAACATATTACATGGTCCAGGGTTAACAGTGGATGTTGAGGAGTGCAAAGTTACAAAGGAAGAGGCTGAGTTTTTGGGTCATACCGTTTCAGGTGTGAGAATTAAACCCAGATTCATGTTGCCAAAGGCTCTATAAGATGCATGTTTTCTCAAGAATAATTTAAGTGCCAGATTGTCAAAATGTGAATAAGGATTGTCGATTGTGTTTGTGATTAGATGTCCAGGATGAGGAGCCTGAGGCTGAGGATTAATTGGTGTTGTCAGGATAGGGGAGTTGTGGTGGTGCTATAAACCATGTTGGTGGTTGTTAGCGAGTTCCAGCTCCAAGTTCTCGTCTCCTCACTGACTCCTATACAAAGCAGGCTTTAGGTGCATGACTCAACCTTTGGCCATGCTTAGCGCCCATGCCCGCTGTCCTCCGTATAATTTGAGTGTGAATCTTTTAAGCAATTACTAAAAGTTTACAAACTGGTTGTGAACTGCTGGCGAACAAGTTTACCACAGAGTCCCAAAATGGTGTGTTTGATCTTCCTATTAGGTCTGGAACATTACATTGCTTTAGGAGAACTTCCCCTTTTCATTCTTTCACTCTCTGTCTCTCTAATAAAAGATTTTAATCACCTGCAGGTTATTAGCCCACCACTGCCTATTCCCTTGAACCTTGCTAGAATCTTCCATAGTCTCCTGACGACCCTTCAGTGGCAGATTGTGTGCTACGTAAATGACCAATCACACAAATGACATAAATACCAAAATTGTGTTTTTCTCAGCAGAAAATGATCCACAGCCTCTTCCTTATAAACAGCTCTGGTGACATCTTCCTGGAGAAGCACTGGAAGAGTGTGGTGAGCCGCTCTGTCTGTGATTACTTCTTCGAAGCTCAGGACAAAGCTGCAGATGTTGAGAATGTGCCTCCTGTCATCCCAACTCCTCATCATTACCTCATCAGCATCTACCGTGATAAGCTGTTTTTTGTGGCTGTCATACAGACCGAGGTGACTCCTCTCTTCGTTATTGAGTTTCTCCATCGAGTAGCAGACACTTTCCAGGTTGGTGGCTTTGTCTGTCCTGCAGCAGAAGCTCTGTTAACTGTATCATGTTTGACTTGTGAAGGTGGTTTTGTGGGCTGGGGTAGCTGTACTTGCTTGACCTCTGTACTCCGTGCCAGTTGATACTCCCATTCGTTCTTTCGAAGTGCTGTATGATCTTTACCATTGTCCCCCACATCTGCTTCTCACCTTGACCTAGCATTCAAGTATATGTTTCACACAAGTTGCTCTGCATGCAAATCTAAATTTGCCAATTCTCTCTGAAGTCTGTGGAAAATATTGTTTGCAGTTTTGCTTCGAGGAAGGCTTGTCTTTCTCTTGTCCCTTTTTAATTGCTCCTTTGGTCCTTAGTCCTTTCTTGTATACAAAAGACCATTTTAACTGTCTTAATGTAAAAGATCTGCTATGATACTCCATGGCTGTCATCCCTTTTCATTTCTCCTTTGCTCTGTTGCAATATGAGTGCCCTTACATTGGCCTCATTGGAGACTCATTTTTATTACACTATTGGATATAGAAAACAATTCTGTTGGACAATGTAAACATTTATGTTGTAATTCAAGATGACTTTGACTGCTTCCTTAGTTTACCAAAGTTGATGGTGTTTGTTTCAGTACTTGTGTTGGATACAAGCATCCACTCAACCATTTTATTTTTAAGGATTACTTTGGCGAGTGCTCAGAAGCTTTAATAAAGGACAATGTTGTCATTGTGTACGAGCTTCTCGAAGAAATGTTGGACAATGGTTTTCCACTGGCAACGGAATCGAACATCTTGAAGGAGCTGATCAAGCCACCCACAATTCTTCGCTCTGTAGTCAATTCCCTCACAGGTAGGCGAGTGCTTTTTCATAGTACCAGGCACATTTATTTTGTAACTGTGTGCATGGTTTGATTTGTTTTTGCATTTGTAGCTGAGACTGAGGTGTGAAACATAGATGATAGTATAACACAAGTTATGACTATTTGAATCTGCATGTACCTAGTACATTTCCTACTAGCAATGGTTTTTGTAGCTAAGCGGTCTTCGAACAGTCCAATTTCAGGAAAGCTTGGCAATGCTATAACGTTTTCTCAATATAATGAAAGCGGTAGAACACTCTTGTCTCTTATCACAACTCCATCGAACGATGCGTCCTTTAATAGAATCTTCCTCTCTTCTCAACTACCCAGTTGCTAATACTTTACCAGGCAAGTTAAATGGCAAACAGAAAAAGAAATTAAAGTATAAGAAATCTAACCAAATTGATTATCAGAGTAACAGTAAACATTAAGAATCATAACTTGAGCTTATAATAGTAATATAACACTGGACCAATATGTTGAAACCTTGTTAAACATACAATAAAACAGTCTAAACTAGGAAAGTCGCAGAATCAAAATAACGCTAAAATCTCAGAAAAACGTAAGAATTGCTTTTCAGTACACAAGTGTAAGTCAATTTCAGAATAATTAAACACTGATTATTTGTTTTAATTTCCAAAAAGGAAGTAATGTCTGTTCCTCAATGAATGACTACCTCTGGGTTTAATTTTTCTCAGAATGATCTGTTTACTAATTCATACCAATCCCCAAATGTAGGTTATCCCATTTCATGCCAGAATTGGTTTGTGGCAAGTTAAAAATGAAATTTTGTATGTCTAGCCTGACAGGGAAGCCGCCAAATAAATTCATATTGAACACTTTCCCAAGATATTCCATTTACGAGCACCCGGTGAATAATGTTTGTAGAAACCTGCAATGTCACATTTCCTACAGAGATTAGAATGTGCCAGACCTAGTATAAAAAGCTTAACAGTGTAGCCTGTCCATACCATGGTGATCCATATTAACTAACTCAAAATCATTTTTCATCCTATTAGATGTTTGTTCATTAAATTTTTCACTCCGATTGTACTTTTTTAAGCATGGTTGAGAGTGGGCGTTAGCTGTGTAGCCTGCCTCCTGTAATCAAAAAGTTTCAAAAATAATTTCGGATTTGAGAGAGAGCTCTTCATCCATTGGTCTGTTCATATCTTTCATTCACGTTTACAGCAAGGGTCATCCCACTTTAGCCCTTGTGCCTAATGACATGAACATCTGCATAGAAAAAACTCCAGTTCAGTGCCAGAGCTAGTTGTCAATGCTTTTTCTTTCACACTCATTTAGTAATTTTTTTAATCATCCTTTTTTTGTTAAAAATGTGACTTTAGTTAATAATATTTCAAAGTCAAGTGAACTTTTTTTGCGACAATTAGAATAATATTTTATACTGGTGTGCATTAAATTTAAAATTAGTGTCTGCACCTGCTCGAAGTACAGTGGCCTATTAAGAAACACCTAAAGGTTTTTTTTATTTTTATATGTTGTGTTTAATTATTTTTTTATTTAACATTTTTATTGCAAGTTTAAAGTTGCCACGTTTAGGCACTGGCATGCTTTTCTTCATTTTATTTTTGTGGCACATGCTTTCAATAAATCATATAAAGCATCAGCTTGCCACGGCAAGACTCTATGGCTTTGCAATTGTTTTTAATTTACTGAAATAAAATGTGGTGTCGCATGAGCTCCATAAATAGCTGAGATCATGGCATATTATTTGGGCTCAAAGACAACGGGCCAGATGTATGACGAGAATTAGCATGCGCAAAAGGGTTTGCGACCTGTTAGCGCATGCTAATTCTGGTAGGGCCATGTACACACCCTATTTTGCGACTCGCAAATCATTTGCTACTCTCAAAATAGTGTTTTGCGACTCGCTACTAGGAAGGGGCGTTCCCTTCCTAATAGCGAGTCACAAGCCATGTACCAATGTTTTGCAGCTGCGGTCGCAAAACACTATCAAATTACCACCCTCATCAAGCAGTCGCAAATGGGAAGGGGGACCCCAGAGGACCCCTTCCCCTTTGTGACTGGCTCTGAAATATTTTTTATGGGCAGGCAGTTGTCCAAGGGACTACTACCTGCCCTTTAAAAATGAAACGAAAAAGTTTCATTTATTTATTTTTAAATGCATCCTGTTTTCCTTCAAGGAAAATGGGCTGCATATAAAAAAAACTGCTTTATTGACAAGCAGTCCCAGACATGGAGGTCTGCTGAGCCCAGCAGGCCACCATCCCTGGGAGGGCCAGCCATTCCCAAAGGGGTCGCAAATTGCGAGTGGCTAATTAATATTCATGATCCATGCATTTTGCAACCCCATTGGGAATCGCTATCAGGGTCTCTGACAGTTTTACATTCCAAATTGCGTGTCACAATTTGCTACTTGCAATTGAGCGCAAATTGCAATATGGAATGGTCGTACATCTGGGCCAAAATTATGTCCACTGGACAAGTACGCCCCACTTGAAACACACAAATTTGCCTTTATTATTGGGGACGAATGTTCTATAGAAATAAATTGAGCATTAAGCCCAGCTTGCATTACTGACTGTGTTACTTATATAAAAATGCTCCTTGATTATATGTAAATGCATGCCAACATATAGAATCAAATGTGGTGAGTGTTTATTTAACAATAAAATGAACTCAAACCTAAAAATATACGAACAAAGGTTGCAGGCAGTTTTGCTGAACTGTTTTTCAATTTTTAGCAACGCATGTAAATACCATGCCTATAAGGTATTAATACATAAAATGTGTTTGATGGAGGAGAAGTATAAAACCATTATGTGTAATATGAAAAAAAGAACTGATGGCTGCGTTGTTAAAGTCCTATCTGCCCATCCTCTGATCTGTGGCTTGGCATGGGTGCAGGTTTACAGTTTACAGGAATTCACAAGTTCATAAAAGAAGTTCTGGAAAACTGCACAAGTTAAATGTTTCCAGGCATACTCCTAGCACACTTTTCTGAACTTAATTTTTGGATACCCAAATACACATACACACACACACACATTTTCAAATCGAAATTCTGCTGTGCAAGTGCAGATTCTCTCGTTTAATTTTTTCTCCAGTGGAAGCATATTTTCCCCAAAGGAGAAATGCATTTCTTTACACCTCTTCCTCCCCTTTTACTTGGAGGGTCGTTCCCTTTCCACTCTGGAGAAGGTTTTACTGCTTTTGACAGCAGTACGTTTTTGACCTTTTGCAGGGTCAGAAAGGGTTTGAGAAGAGTTGAATACCCTTAAACATTGAGGTTTGAAGAAGTACACAACCTCACAGGGCATTCAGCCCTGGATTAACAACTCCCCCCACCTACTCTCAGCCCCTGTGAATAGATTTACTCACACAAAAATGTTCAAGCAAGTTGAATCATTTTGAGTTCCAAATCAGGGGAGGGTCAAGGTAATCCGGAATTAAGAAACATTGAGATTTTGGTAAATACTCGGGAGAAGCACAACTGTACAAAACAGAATTCTTGGAATGAAAATTGGAATTCTTTGAAATGCTAGTTGGAGTGCGTAGGGGCAACAGGTCAGGATTCCATAGCCCACAGCCCCTTTGCATCAGGAGGAGAAGGGGCGCATATGCATGATATAGGAGGTTGCTGTTTCAGCTTTATGTTCCCTGCATCCCTACTGATATACAGACACGCCCTTTGCAATTTTCTTTTATTTTTTGTATCCACCCAGGTCTTTGCGATCATTTGTTTATGAATGTTTCATAGGAATGATTTGGTGCCCACTCTTGTGGTAGATGGGAACAGTATTACATTTTTCTGTTAACAGATTTGAGCCCCTTGGGCCTCAACATTGATTGAAAACAGTCTTTTTAGCTGTTGGCACGGCCTCATCCATAACTCCTGTCTCGATTCCCCTACACTTTACAGTTTTTAAGTTGGACTTATGCAGGATTGTGTGGCAAGGATCATGACGTGGATTTGCAAAATTTTCTTAAAAGCGTCTATCTGTTTGCAGGAAACCTGAGTGGCCTCCAAGTCTTTTTTTTTGTGGCTGGTTGAACTTTTTTTTCCCCTCAGCTGGCATTGCGAAGGGTGGCATTGATTGTAATTATGTTGATCTCACTACAGCCTAATGGCAAATGCTGCACCACTTGACAAGTTCTGCTTATCTGGTAGTGGTGTTGTTAAACGTTTCCAAATCATTAAAACTATTATTATTGTATTTCTACAGTCCAAATTCTACCCAGAGGATTTCTCAGCAAATCATAGCCTTGGAGCTTTTCCTTGGTGTTTCGGATTTGACATCTTTTATCCCTCTAGTGCTCATGGGGGATTTTAACCTAGACTTATGCAATGAGATCTGTTCTGGTTCTGCTAGTCGGCAGGAAAATGTTGGTCATAGTTCTCTGCAAATGGAACCTACCACACATAAGGAGATGTTGTACTCCATACAAAAACAAAGTTTTACCTTGTATTTATGCTGAAGGAGCTGTGTGTGTGTATTGCTCTAAGCGTAGAGCCCCAGCATTTACGGGGAGAGTGCCTGAACTGTATTTGATTACGATTTACAAAAGGGGGTGGTGATGAACAGAGTGTCTGAATTTTTTTGTCCACCCTAAGCGTGGAAGGGTATTCTCAGATGTGAGACCCTTGCTCATTGCACCATCAGGATTCAAGCAAACCGGGCCGAAGACGGCTGTAATGCCAGAAACCGGTCCCCGGGAGCTTGTTTCCTTCCCAGTGTAAGAATTGGCTTTTGTAGTTTGGTTTGCCCTGTTCCCATCATGCACTGGGACAGGAACAGACTAATTTGCATACAGCCAGGTTCTGAAACTGGGATGGTGCAGTGAGCTAAAAAACGGTGTTGGATCTAGCCCTGATCTCTTGACTGGGTGAGAGCTTTCTGCTTAATTCAGAGACTCTGTCCCTCACCACCCCTTGTTGTAAATATTTTTGTCCACCCTAAGCGTGGAAGGGTATTCTCAGATGTGAGACCCTTGCTCATTGCACCATCAGGATTCAAGCAAACCGGGCCGAAGACGGCTGTAATGCCAGAAACCGGTCCCCGGGAGCTTGTTTCCTTCCCAGTGTAAGAATTGGCTTTTGTAGTTTGGTTTGCCCTGTTCCCATCATGCACTGGGACAGGAACAGACTAATTTGCATACAGCCAGGTTCTGAAACTGGGATGGTGCAGTGAGCTAAAAAACGGTGTTGGATCTAGCCCTGATCTCTTGACTGGGTGAGAGCTTTCTGCTTAATTCAGAGACTCTGTCCCTCACCACCCCTTGTTGTAAACTGTATTTGATTACATCTTTGTTTTGGATGCCCTTACTTTATCAATAAACTATTTTAAAGCTATTTTAGAAAGCATTTAGTAAACACAACCCTATTAACACATTTATTTTTGTTCTGAGCAAAGACCATAAGAAACTACATGGTTACTGACTTAAAAAGCACCTTTGTTACCCCCACTGAAGAAGTGCCATAGGCTTAGGTGAAAAAAAGTGATCCTTGAACCTTTCCTGTCTAATCCATTTTCAAACTGCGCCTCGTAATTTTGAGGTATGTCTGTGAGCATTCGGGAAATGTGGTAGTATTAGGTTAATTTAAGAAAATAGGTGAGAAAGTTAAAGCAGGGTTAATAACTAAAAACCCACCCCTCCACGCTTGGAAGTGTTACTTTGTCAGTAAGAGAAAGAAGTGAGCCTGATGAACAAAAGTGTGTGTGTGTGGGGGGATCGGGGTTAATAAAGAGTGGCAATTGGCTGCTGTTTTCTGCACACATTTGCAGGTCGGTGAAGGGAAGGACCTATATGTCGGGGCCTGACTGATGCTGCACGTGCTGTCATGCCACTGCAGCGTGTTGGCTGTATTGCGATCCAGCTGTAGTGCGTGGATGGGACACCAACATCTGAGAAGCATGGTACCGAGCCCCTACTGTGCAGACAGGATTAAAGCAAATAGGGGGATGGAAGCACGGCCTGCAATGAAGGCTTCACATCTTAACAAAAAGCAGGACTGTGACCATAATCAGACTAATTTGCAGGGAAATTATTTATCCATGGTGAATCAAATGAAGAAACATCTACACAGATTTTGGTGCGACCATGCTCTTTTCTATTCAGCCCCTCAGCAAGAATTTGCTGATTTTTATCGTATAGCTTGACCACAAGAGGAAAATACGAAACGGGGAATGCAGGGTGGATAAGGAAACAAATGAGTCTTTCAGTTTAACCATAACCACAGGATTTGGTAGTTTTATTCGGCATCATTAATTTGCGAGGGGAAATACTATAGAACGAAGCCTGGTTAAGAAACAAAAATGAGGCTTTCAGTTTGACCATAACCACTGAGGAGAATGTGATATGATCATGCACTTTCACAAAGCACAGACATGTGAACGCGTATCTGCACTGGGACTCACAGACTGTGCATGAGTGGTGCTTTTTTGTGTATGGCTGCTGGAAGGTGTGTTGTACGGTATTACTATCCAACTCACAGCAATGCAGTCAGGCCCGTGTGGGGCACGGTACTGTTAGTTTTCAGAATCTGCCTGGAACGCTAGAATTCATACAGTTGCAAATAGGTTGTCATAGACTGCAATAAGTTTAAAGATTCTGGGTACAAGTTTTACTCACGAGAATCTACACCGCTTGTGACCAATCCGCTTGTGTCACTCTGCATAGAATCTGTTTTCGGGACTGTATGCTCCTTCATATATGCCTAGAATTACCTTAATTATGTGATTCAGTTGGCACAATCTTTTTTTTTTTTTTTTTGCAGTTTTATATAGTGCAAATTTGACCTGAAGGTATTGGGGGTAGAGCGCTTTACATGAGCACCAATTACATTACACAGGGACACATACATTTTTGGAGGCATGTGAAGAATCTGTGGTTTTCCTCCAAATCACAGGATGTTGAACTGACGTGGAACTCAACCCTGGTTCCTCAATTCCAAAGTCGACAGCTCTGGCCTTTATGCCACATCCTATCTTTGTACGGAATCATTTTGTAGCATTTGATACATGTTCTTTTATTTGCTGGAAAGATAAATGTTAATTTCATCAAAGCAGTTTTGTTACAAACTCACACAGTGTCATGCAGTACCTTTCATACATACCCCGTGTGCTCTCTGTGGTTTGATGATCTTCGGTTGCGAGCAGTGACAAAGGATAAAAAAATTGTTCTTATGGACTATGGAGGCGTGGCGAATATGTGTGCATCATGGGCAATGTAGTTGTTTATAATATTTATACAAGAAAATATGCATTTTCATTGGCTGCTGTGTTTTGCAGTAAAGATAAGAGAAGCATAATCCTCGCCTCCGTGTCCTTAATAGAATTGAAAATTCTTGGCGCGAATGCTAGCAAATTTTTGATTCTAATACAGGACCGGAAGCTTCAGATTATGCTAGTTTAACGCTATCCAAATACCACAGAAGTAATATCTCTCACCGGCTTATAATAAAATGTTTTAAAGGTTGACTCTGAGGACCAATCTGCACAACGCATAATGTCCTGAATGGTAAAACCCAACATGTATGATTTCGAGGCCATAGCTCCTTTAACAGAATGTGCACCGAACATCTGTAGGTCAACACCAGCTTCCTGCATTATGAATCTGAGCCATCTGGCAATGGTGGCAGCTGCCACAGGTCTGTACGGTTTCTGCAGTGCAATTAACAATTGGGTGCAATTTTATGGTCTCAATGCCCTTGTACTCTATTCGTAGGCCTTTAAACAATTCACTACACATAATTTTTCATTTTCCGGAAAAGCATTATAATCAGTATGACAAGACATTGCCTTGGTACGTCCGGTAATAGTGAAAGAAACCCCTTCTGAGGTAAACACTCTACCTGTAACGTCGAGCGCTCTCGCGTCCGAGGAACTTCAGCACGCCGACAGACACAACATAGCCAATTTGGCCGAGAGCTGTTTCCTAGAAAGTACGCTATTAATAGGCCAGTGATTGAACAAGGAAATAACTAAGGACACGTCCCAAAGACCGGTATATTTGGGTTTAGGAGGATTAGCAACCCTAATTCCTTTGAGCAGTTTGCACACAACTGGATGCATGCCTACTGGTTTACCATCTACCAGCGCATGCCCCGCCGAAATGGCCGATCGGAAATTGTTGACTGAGCGATAAGCCAGTCCCTCTGCAGCTTTATCCGACAGGAAGTTTAGCCCTTGGGAAAGCTCCGACCCCACGGGATCCAAATGTCGTTCCAAGCACCAATCCACCCAGTTCTTCCAGGCCGAGGAATAACGTTTCCTGGTGGAAGGTGCCCAGGCTTGCTTGATAAATTCAGAAGCCTTGTCTGAAACTCCTGGCATGTGTCACTGTTCCCTGAAAGCCTCCATGCCATCAGAGTGAGTCGTCCTTCCAATATCATTGGATGCCGCTCCTGATGAGGGCCCAGCAATAACGACTTCGACTCGGGGAGCAACCTGGGGAGGTAGCAGCTCCACTGAAGTAACACCGGAAACCATGATTGGGATGTCCACCATGGTGTCACTAGGTCTATTTCTGCCTGTTGCCTGATCACCTGTGACATCTCCCTGTGGATCAGTAGAAACGCATACTGAATCTCGCCCGACCATTCCTGTAGGAAGGCATCGGTCGCCTGAGCCATTGGATCTGGCCTCCGCCTGAAAAACCGGGGTATCTGACAAGTGAGTCTGGAGGCGAAAAGATCTGTCTGAAACGGACCCCATATTTGTTGAAGCCATTGGAAGACCTTCGGAAGCAACATCCAGTCGCTGCAGTCCCTGAGGTGTCTGGAATTCCAATCCGCCACCTAATTGGATTGTCCCGGAATATACTCCGCAATCACCGGGATCTGGTGATTGAGGCAGTAGTGCCAAAAATCTTTGGCTATCTCGACAAGAAGAGACTATCTCGTTCCGCCCAACTTGTTGATATACCTCACTGCGGACACATTGTCCATGCGGAGGAGGATGCAGCATGAGGTCTGCTTCGGGGATAATGTTCGAATTGCGAACGAACCGGCGAGCAACTCCAAGCAATTTATGTGCAGGGACAATTCTTGCGGAGACCATCTTCCGCCTGTGGAGATGTCACCGCAGCACGGGCGGTGCCCAGTCAAATGATCGGGGGTGCATGATGTCAGTAGGGTCGAAAGTAAAAGGAGTTGACGGGGGTTGCGCAGCCAACGGAGGTGAAGTTTTTGCCTTCTTTGGAGGGGGAGGCTCCTCCGAGGTGTTGGTATCGGTGTCTGTGCCCGTTGTGGTAGAATCCGTGTCGGTATAGGCTGTTAGTTTAGCTTTGGCCTTAGCCCCCGTGTAAGAATGATCGCCTGCCCCACTGCCGGGCAGCGTTGACAGCGCCTGGGCATGTGGCCATTGTTTAGCATTAACCGCGCTCTGACCTGAGGTCGAAGCCTCTGACTTCCTCTTTTGAGGCTGCTTGCCGTAGCCATGTCGCTTAGCAAAACCTTCCAATTGCTTTCTAATAGGCCGCAGGGCAGTCGCCAGGGCCTGCTGGACGGTCTGGGGAACCGTGGTCTCCATTGCTCTACTAACGGAGGACTGGACCGAGGCGTCCAGTGCTTCCACCAGGTTATCTTCTAGGACAGCCTCCTGCTGTCCGTTATACACCTCCTCCTCCTCATCATCATTTTCATCGGGGTATTTAACCCAATCTTCCATAATTCAGGTGGACTGAAGGTTATTATACTAGTAGTCAAAAATGTAATGCTGAGACAGCAATCATCAAAGCCACCAGGAGGGGTAATGGGGGGGGGGGGGGGCTGTAGTCAGTGAGGTCAGAGACCAGGGCCAATATAAAGGTATATAGAGTGTGTGCTCACTCTTCTGGCCGGTATTTTATAACCTTGTGCAGGCGAATGGAAACGGAGCGGCAAACCGAACCAGAAAGCGTGTTTGAAATCTGTTGGGGAATCGCGCTGAGGCGCGCTGCCCAAACACGCCCAAAAGGAGCCCAATTGAGCGCGGTTGAGGTGCGCGCGTCAGCCGAGAGCCACCCGGCGCGTGCGGCAGAAGGAGGGTGATTAGGGAGCCCAGACGCCAATGCCGGTAAACAAAGGCTCTGTGTGAGTGCAAAAAACGGCTGCCGCCCTGCCCGGTCGAAGACCGTGACTCAGACGTGCTGAAACAGCGTCGCGTTGCGGACAACAATCTCCGCTTGCATCGGGCCACAAGAAAAGAAGCCTAGAAGGCTGAAAATCATCAATATACCGAAGCGCTCGCTCCAAAGCTGAAACAACACTCAGACCCTCTTGAGGTAAACCAAATACACGTAAACGCTATCAAATTCTCACATTAACATATTACAATTATCAAAAACACAATGAAACACCCTCCATGCAAAAGCAGAGTGAGGGAACATGAAATGGTGCACTTAACTCTTGCTGTGAGCAGCAAAGAAAGAGGATGATGGGACCACGCAGAGGGTTCTTATGGACTATGGAGGCGTGGCTAAAATGTGTGCATCATGGGCAATGTATTTTCATTGGTTGCTGTGTTTTGCAGTAAAGATAAGAGAAGCATAATCTGAAGCCTCCGGTCCTGTAATAGAATTCTGTGCAGATGAGCAAATGTGTGTGGTAGAAGAGAGTAGCTTGCAGTCTGTCAGGCCTTACCTTGCCCTCTTCTTTTCACCTTTGTCTTGTGCGCAGTGCAGTGGGCATGAAGGAAGAACAAGGGAGAGAAAATAGCCAATCACTGCAACGGCTTCAAATAGCCATACAGTGATTGGTCAAGTTTTGTGAAGCCAAACCTCCCACCCTTGCTCTGGCAAGTTACTAGATTAGGCCTGCTCTTGTCTCTTCAGCCAATCTAGACGCTGCTCCCTTGCTATTTATACTAACAAACCGCATGAGGGCAGTGCTAGGATTGACTTTAGCAAACACAACCAGCGCTCCTTAGGATACCCGGTAGGCTACGACTGTGATTCCCCGGCTCCCTAAGTTGCGCAGGTAGGCGATGCCTCCAGTGCACATGTCAGGTTGGTCAACAAAAGAAACCCATCCAACTCGACCTGCGCACTTTACTTAAGTGCAGAGTAGACCCAGCTAGCCTGCTGTCAATATTTAAGTGCCACCCCTACCCTTCTGCAACCGCAGCCCTCCTGCAGTGTGCCTCGTGACCCGCATGCTTGTGGCTGAAATAAAAGTACGGCTGCAGGAAAAAAAGACGTTAAAAAAACCTAGAGTGAGACATGATATTGTGGTCTGTCGCCAGAGATAGCAGGCAGCTTTAAAAGAGCAGAAAAAACTGTTGAGAGAGGAAGTGTGGACTCTGCACGCTAGTTACTCTTAACCAAAGTTTGTTATTCTGGAATATAGAGAACCAACTAAATTTTGCTAAGGTTAAAGGGAACTAGTTGCTCTCTCATATTTCCTCTGAAAAGTGGGTCAGACTTTTTCAAGTGTTTTATGATCCAGCTGACCCAAACGAGTATGGATTATTGGCCCCCATTATTGGCTTATGCATCAAATGCTTCTGCCAGAGTAGGGATGCCATCATCCTCTTCCCACTCAATCCATGTCCCCGTCTTTAAAAAAAAAGGTGATAGGAATGACACAGTGTTAAAGGCCCATCTTGTTGATTTGAGTTGATTGCCGAGGTCCTAGGGCAGGTGGCTCCTTTGAGACTCATGGGTTGTGCAGAGAAAACTCAGATAATTGCACAGAGAAAACTCAGATAATTTCCAATTGACAATATGGTTTCTGGCCTGTTCAGCGTACGCGTACACACATACAGTGGCTAATCAGGGCACTCTACGAACGGCCTTTATGAACCTCACATCTGCGTTTGACATGGTCAGTAGGGACAAATTGTGGCCTGTGACTGTTTCCCTGGGGGTTGACTGGAATATAGTTGATTTTTTTTATTCGATTTGCTTCGGCATATTACCGATTTGGTAAGATAAGGCTCTGATGGCACTTGAACAGAGTTTTGCTATTACACCGGAGCCAGACAAGGATGCATTTTGTCACCTTTTTTTATCTACACTGTATGTTAATCAATTAGATTCCTCCCTGCTCAGAGATGGTCTTGATATGCCTCAGGTGGGGTCTAGATTAAATCCAGAATTACTTTATGCTGATGATGAGGTTGTGATTGCCAGAATAGCACTTGGTCTTTAATAAATGAATTAGTTAGTTTTATGAACTTTTTGAAAATTTTTACTATTTTTAGTAAGTACCACATTATGATCGCGGGCCTTAGTTCCAGAAAGTTGATAATGTTTTAGATCGAAGAATCCGAGATCTCTAATGTCTT
Source organism: Lissotriton vulgaris (assembly GCF_964263255.1). Taxonomy (NCBI): domain Eukaryota; kingdom Metazoa; phylum Chordata; class Amphibia; order Caudata; family Salamandridae; genus Lissotriton; species Lissotriton vulgaris. The sequence continues at coordinate 428,519,990 of NC_141693.1, forward strand.
GTTGTTACTGCTTTTAAATACTAAAAACGCTCATGTCTGTTTCTGCTGTATTTGACTTTGTCTCTAGACTGGGGACTAAACCAATTCATACATTGATGAAGATCTATTTGGCTAAATGTGTCCCAAATATCTCATATGGGTGCGCCTTCTGGGGTTTTGTGGACACTTTCTATATTGCTAACCACAGGGAATAATTTTACGTTTTCTATTCTCTATACCTCAGAGTGCCTCTTTTCCCATGAAGAATTAGGTCTGGAATACATCTCTGATGTACTTGCATTTCCCCTCTTCTCCTAAAATGGCTGTCAATTTGGATTAAAAGCAAAACCGAACTGAGTAGATTTAGGGATTGTTTGAGTCTGGATAAGGCTCCAAGATTAGCTACATCAAGCCTGTTTTTACGGCTTTAGGCATCCCTGAGCTCTTTAACACTCATGCCTGTATCACAAAATATGACCTTAATTGGACCCAAAAACACTTTCTCTTATTTATTGGTCTCTTAAATAATCAAATGAAAGTTAAAATATATTGCTATTTTTGTTTTTAACTTGAGCCATTGCGTATTATTAACTAGATTAAATCTGGTACATTGCTTATAGGCTGAACCAAGAGGCCGGCACCAGGTTAAAGGTCTGGGTCTTGGTGGGTGCAATACCTTTTCATCCCAGACAGTGATGCACTTTATGTTTTGTGGGTACTGTGTAGATTTACGGAAGAAGTTTATTTTATCTTAGTTAAAAAATGTATATTTTAACCAGTGAGGTAAGCTTGGATATATCTCCAAATTTGTGATCTGAACGGTTTTGCTTTTATATTGTTAGCTTTTTAAAAAGTTCTGTCTAAAGGTTGTTCTATTTTTAATGATTTTTAACTGTTATTACATTGTGTATTATGTGCACGTTTATGGTTTTATTGAATCCAAAGTAAGGAGGGTGGATGATGATGAGTTCAAAACCAACATTTGTGCATGTAAGCCAAACTTACACACATCAGTAGCTTTGCGAATCTGACCTTGCACAGTTAATCACTAAAATGTAAATGTCTTGTGATTAAGCACGTGGTATGTTCGCAGCTATGGCAAACACCGAAAGTGAGACACAGTGAGATGAAGTGATAAGCTAAAGAATTACACTTTATGGTCATGTGGAAAATGCCAGTCAGTTGGCACTCTTTGACCCTCAGTTGGTAACTTAATCACTGGACCACAGATATAGACTCGTTTTACTTAAGTAACATCTCGTGAAATCATAGGAATGCTTCAAAGTAAATTTGCTGTAGCAATTCACAGGAATTTCCTCAATCTTAAGTAAGAAAGAGAAATAGTGCAAATAAAAAAATTACATATCCAGAACTCTGCTGCAATAAGATATTTAGCATAATGAAAATGTTGGCTTTTTCAGACCCCTGCCATATTCAAAAATCTGGTCTATACAGTGCCTATACGCAAGTAAAGCCTTCAAGTGTAATGAACTGGAAACATGCTGACACTTTTAATGAGGCCAAAAGACCTGCATAACGTGTCTGTGGCTCCCTCTGCAAACTTTGTTTTTTTTTGTTGAGCTTCTTTTTACTTGTGAAGATAGAGTGAAAATGGTCAAACATTCCAATCGATTAATAACAGTTTCCTGTAATTTACTACACTACTTGCATTTCACCATGTGCTCATTTAGTTAAAATTTTGTAGCATTGTTGATGGGCCATGCTTTGCCAGCCAATGTTTTTGATTTGCCTTTGCAGGAAGCAGTAATGTGGGGGATATGCTGCCCACAGGCCAACTGTCTAACGTTCCTTGGCGCAGGGTGGGTGTGAAGTACACCAACAACGAAGCTTACTTTGATATCATTGAGGAGATAGATGCCATTATAGACAAAACAGGTAAGAGATGGCCCTATGCAGAGCAAGAAGTCTGAGAACTGTAATAAAAGCAGTGATGGTACATAAGATGGGGGACACATTGAATAAAAAGCTGAGATGAGGCAAAAGTGAGGAGGACAGTGTGAGTGGGGTTGGAATGCAAAGCTGAAAGAACCACTGATGGAAGTTTCACATAAGATGGAGGAGGCACATGAAGATAGTCAATGGTTTTGTGTTTTAAGTTGACGAGAGACTCTGAAGGACATAAGCAATGAGAAGAGAAGGCAAGAAAAAGATCAGAGATATTGATGGCAGAAGGCGAAGGGGGAAGAAAAGCGATTGAGATGATGGAATCAGGAAAGATGTTAAGGGCTGAAGCAAAAGAGACGTAGGAGAGCTGCTGTGAGATCGCTAAAGAGGCAGTGAGAAGAGGGCACATATAGAGATGTGAGTGAGGAGGAACAAGACTGGTAAGAGAACATATCCGATAAGTGAAGGAAGAGGTAATGATCAGAAAGAGTAAAGGAAAAGATTGAGTAGAAAAGATATCTTGAGGCTAGGGAGAATGCTTAAATATTTGAGTGGGAGAGTGCATGTCTTTGATGCCTATAAGTTAATCACTCCACCTTATGCTTTCTATGTGTAGGTTCTCCAGTGTTTGCAGAGATCCAGGGGATTGTCGACGCCTGTGTCAAGCTTTCAGGGATGCCGGATCTTACTCTCTCCTTTATGGTAATCTCCACTGATGACTTCTGTTAAACCAAGTCCTTTGAAATACCTCAGACAATTGCCTCCTGGGTTATCTGGAGGCCAGAGGGTACATTGGATTTGCCCCACTTTGCAATCCTGTGCTTGATGTTTGTACCCTACAAAAACATAACCTTGAGTCAAAAGCCTCCTTTTAACTGTTAGTTTTCTGTTCTTCAGCTAAACCATCCTAAAAGTTTTAATTCCCAAAGACTGTCCCAACCCTCAAAATGACTTTAATTAACTAGTTCAACAACTTCCCCTCAAAATAACTGGCATTCACAACAATATAGTTGTAGGGGGGGGCACACCCTACCCTAACATTAACCCTCCTCCCACATCATCATCTTCTATGATACTCTTGGAGTGCGTGTATCTCCCAGCAAGACAGACACTGCCTTCTGTCTTTCTGAGGTGGGTCTGTTGAGTACCATAAAATGTGATATCTGTTTTTATGTACTAGTCAAGTCAAGTCAAGTCAAGTCAAGTCAAAAAGCTTTATTTCGATAAAACAATTATCATAAAAGCAGCACAGTAGGTCAAATCGTACATATAAAAACAGTAATAAATAAAGAGAAAAAAAAGATTTTGTTGTCTATGTGCATAACGTTAAAAGTGACAGTGATTTCGGTAATAATTGTTTGTACAATCAAAGAAAAAACTAGCCAATTAATTGGTTACATTTTCACAGATTTCTTAATCAAGAAGAAAAAAGATGGCAGTTCATTTCAGTTAAAACATTTATAAAAATAGAATTAAACAATTGATTTCAGCCTTTTGGCTCGAATAGCCCAAGCCCATGAGAGAAATTTGGCTAGGGCACAAGCATAGGGTACACTACTGTCGGATATGAGTATCCTAATTGCCACGTCATGGCTCCTGGTCCCCAGCTGGAGGCATACGTTTTTGAGCCAGACCCTCCTAGGAGTTGCGTACTCACTGCACTCGAACATGAAATGTGCCAGTGACTCCGGTTTGGCAAGGCAGGCTGGGCATAGCTCGGACATTTCCATGTGGGATTTCCATCTTGCGGTAAAAGTATTAAGTGGAAGAGTTCCCACTCTGAACCTAAAGTACAAGGCCCTATCAAAGGGTTTTCCAATTGCATCAAGGTACAATTCCCGTCTGGGACAATCTTTGAACTTCAAGAAATCCTCTGTGAGCCTGCCCAGGGTGGTGCTAGAATTCCTTTGTGAGCAGATCCAGTTCCAGTAAAGCTTTTTGAGGACTAGCTTCGGGGGTGATGTTCTACTCGACCATGATTCAATATGGCCCAACTTTGTTAGTATGCTCTTCATGTCTCTCAGCCATTTGATTTTGTGCCAACTTGGCGATGACATGATTTCTGCTAGACCTCTGGCATATCCACTTAGTTCTTCCACCCGCCAGATGCGTGCCCATAACAATAATGGACGGAATTTGGCGATATCATCAATCTGGGGGCAGCCTAAGTCCAGCATTAGAGGAAGTGTAGGGGTGCCTTGAGGGAGGGACATAATTGCTCTGCAGAATTTGTTTTCAGATCTCTGCAGAGCATCAGTGGTAGATGAACTCCAAAGTTCAGCCCCATAGAGGGCAGAGCTGACGCCTTTAGCTGAATAAATCTCGTGGACTGTAGCTATAGGCCTTGTTGTGCAGGATCGTTGCTCTTTCAAAAGGGCTCCTGTAATCCTTTTGTGACTCATCAGCATTTTGTCTAAGTGTGGGGTCCAGTCCATTTTGTGCGATAGTTGTATCCCAAGATCGTCGAAGACCTTTACCCTTTCCAGGAGCTCGGCATTCAGAGTGGGAGAGCACACATGTTGCTTCGGTGGATTCAGCACAAGGTATTTCGTTTTGTTTGTGTTTATTACCAGACCTCGTTTGGTGCAAAAGGATTGAAAATTGTCCAAAAGTCTCTGGAGTCCCATTGGGGATTTGGAAATTAAAAGCATATCATCCGCGAAGAGGAGGGTCGGTATGCGTTCACCAGCCAGGGATGGTTCATCAGAAGGATGTTCGAGGAGATGTTCAACCACCCCATTGATGTAAAGAGAGAAAAGGGTGGGAGCCAGAACACATCCCTGGCGGACACCTCTCTCAACCGGAATACTACCCGTTTTCTCCCCTCCAGGGCCCCACCTAACTTGGGCAAAGCTATCTTGATGCAACCTAACTAGTAGGGACAGCAAATAGTGTGGCAGCCCCATGTCAGCGAGTACTTTCCAAAGTGATTCCCTAGGTACAAGGTCAAAGGCAGTCTTTAAATCGATAAACGCGACATAAAGACTGCCCTTGCCTATAACCACCACCTTCCAGTACACCATCATGAGCCTACAAGCTTGCTCAATCGTCCCAGTGCCCACTCTGAAACCTGCCTGAAAGTCAGAAAGAATTTTATTTTCTTCTACCCAATTTAGAATTCTAACTAACAGGACTTTGCCGACAACTTTTTGGCCAATGTCCAGCAAGCTGATCGGCCTATAGTTGGATGGATCAGCCCTCGATCCTTTCTTGTAGATAGGGACCACCTCGGCCCCCTTCCACGATGAGGGAATAGGGGCACCTTTACAAATGGCAACAAGGAGAGAATGGATCAGTTTACCCCATTTTGCACTATCAGCCTTTAAGAGGTCGCCAGGAATGCCATCGGGACCAGCCGCTTTTTGTGGAATAATAGTGCTTATTGCATATTCCACTTCCTTGACCGTAAAATCAAGGTCAATATGACAGATTTCATGGTTAAGAGTGAACGAAGGTAGGACCACCCCACCCTCATCAAGATCATCATGGCAAGTATAAAGTTTAGAGAAGTGATCGACCCACGCCTGGCTTGGGATATTACAAGTTATCAGATCACTATCTGGTCTATTGTGGGCTCTTATAGTATCCCAGAACCATTTCGAGTCTTTTTTAGAGCTAGCTTCTTTGAGAGTTGACCAATAGGCGTCTTCCCACTCCCTTTTCGCTAGCTCCAAAGCTCTTTTATGTTCTCGCCTAGCCGTCTGTATTAGTGGTTGGGACTTTCCTTTGACTGCCTCAATTAGGCGTGCTTTGGCTTTCCTACATGATGCAGAGTACCAGTCGTGTCTCCCTTTAGCTTTGTTTTGGGGCATGGTTTTCCCTGCAGTCCCTTTTACCCAAAAAACATCCCCTATTGTTTTTACGGCTGCTTCATAAATAGGAGTTACCCTGTCAGCTGCCATGAGTGAGTCTATGGAACTGATTTCCTCTTGTGAGCCTTTGAGCACTTCTTCGATAGTGGAGAGGTGCTCAAAGGCTCACAAGAGGAAATCAGTTCCATAGTTTTTATGTACTAAGAAACTCAGAAGTGTAGTAGGTAGTGCTGTATAAACTTATATAAATCAAGTTATTAATCTACCTTTTTCAGCTCTTCCTCTCATACGAAATATAAGTGCAGACACACAGTCTTTCTTTTCCCTCTGGAGCTTTGCAAATTTTTTTTGTTAAATTCGAGAACTGTGATATTCACAATCCCAAAGCATAATATCATCCTTTTAAGCAATTTCAGCTTTTTTAGCTGATTGGAGCTACCCCCTGTTTTCTAAAAGATGTAGAGGTGTTGGACCTCACTTTGATAAAAAGTCACCCTACAAAGCATACTCGATGCAATCTTTACTTCCCCAAACATTTAATTTACCACAAGGGCATGTGTTCCATTAATCTTTTTTGTTCATCTGGCAGTCCCTTTTTCGTTTGACATCCCCAATCCCTCTGTTTTTTCGTACAGAGTCCTGTTCCACAACATTCAAATGATATCAACTATCTTTTGCATACATTCAGGTGTAATTCATCACACCCTCTTGGATCCAGGCTTACTGTAATGTCCCACAACCTCATTAACAATCCATTTTCTAAAGGTTGTCCTTGGTTTTCCCAGGTTCTATACTAAAGCTCTAGGCACGCAGGTTAGAAAAACGAAGAGGCAAATATAGATACTTGTTTAAATTGCAGTATGCACCAGCTTTAACTTTATACAAACAGACATTTTGTGCAGGAAAACAACGCTATTTCTGTGTATTACCAATGCTACCACCTTGGCAAAATAACTTTTCAGAGAGATTCCAGATCTTTTCTTCCCTTTATCCTATCCTGATAAAGTCAGCCCGCCCAAGATCTCTGGAATAACCTCTCCTCGTTTTTCATCTCTAAGGTAAACTGCATTAGATAGCAGATTGCACAAGCTATATTCCCCCCCCACCACCCCAACCCAGGCTAACTGACACCAAGGTCTTTCTTGTGTCTAGACTGTCTACATTGAAGTAAACAAGACAGAGATGGGTGAAATGCTTAAATTACTCTCAGCCACTGATACCTACTTGGGGGCACATCCCAGTCCATCATTTTGCTCACTTGGCCACTTTAGATTAGACCCAGCTGTATGCAAATCAGCCTTGGCCCTGCTCCAGTAGGTACAGCCCAGCCCGAACTGGTAAGCCAGGCCCTTCTGATCTGGAAGACAAGCAAATCAAGACTGGCTTCGCCGTGATGGAGGCTCATTAGTCACGTGCAGCTTGGTTCCAGTGTCACAGTGAGCACGGGACCCACATCTTGGAAGACAAGCAAATCAAGACTGGCTTCGCCGTGATGGAGGCTCATTAGTCACGTGCAGCTTGGTTCCAGTGTCACAGTGAGTACGGGACCCACATCTTGGATGCACTTACGGCATCACACTGAAGTGAACAAAACAGTGATGAATGGAATGCTTGAATTCACCGCAGACACTAGTAATTACTTGGGATACTCGTCTATTGTTATTTTGCTCATTATGCCAACTCAAATTAGACCTAGCTATATTCAAACCAGCCTTGGTCCTGATCCAGTAGGAACATTCCAGCCTGAACTTCCAAGCCAGTCCGTTTCGGACCCCGAACACAAGCTGATTTTGCTTTGATTGGGGATGACCAGTAGGGGTGCAGCTCGATTGCAGTGACATTTTGGGACAGGCTGTCTCATATAGAGCAGAGTCAGTACTGATTGCATAGCGCAGGCCTTTGTCTAGAGTGGCTGAAAAACGATGGACTGGAATGCGACCCCGGCAATTGCCAGTGGTTTGTTGAGATTAATTCAAGCATTCCATCCATCACCTTGCTTTTGTTGCAGTTAATGCACTAAGTGTGACTGATGTCCCCAGACGTAGGTCTCGTGCTCACTGTGCCACAAGACTCAAGCTACTCCCTACTGACGAGCCCCAAGCAGGGTGAAACCGGTCTGCGATTGCTCTTGGTCTCTTTTTGGGTGGGTCTTGTCTGGCAGTTCAGGACAGACTGTTCCTATGAAGAACATGATTAGTATTGAATTGCATATGGCAGGCCTTTGTCTAGAGTTGCATTGTGGGTGAAAAGCTAAGGACTGGAATGCGGCCCAAGCGATTACCAGTGGCTGAGATTAATTAAAGTATTCCATCCATCACCTTGTTGTAGAAGACCGTGCACATTGGCTCATTTTAGAGAGGTCACTACAACTGATGTCATTTCCATCACTTCAACATCCACGCTATTGAGTACTCCTTTTGATATCTGCCATGCCAAAATATTACATCACGCCTGCACTGACCCAGCAGCTTACCTCTTTGTTCAACAATTCTCTAAACATCTTTGAAGGCACCCAATTAGGGAAATCAGCTGTGATGAAGCCAGTGTTAAAACATTTTTTCTGTCCCCAGATGCTCATCACTCCCATCTGATCACCTGTTACCATACATCGGAAAAATCCTAGAAACTATTATCTTTGTCCAACTTAAAACCTTTGTAGAAACTAACATCCTTTATCCATTCCAGGTAGGTTCTTGACTAGGCCTTAGAAGGGAACTTGCTTTCACCTCTGCTAGTTTGACTTCTGGGTGTAGTTCCAGGGCCCTGGTCCTTTTAGATCGGTCTGCAGCCTTCAGCACATTCAGCCACGCTATTCTTCTGGCTCGATTAATTGACATTGACACTCTTGCATGTAAATGGCTAAAATCTTTCTTGGATGATTGGTCCCAATATACTTTTCTCCCACTGTTTAGGTCTGAGGCGAAACACGCTGGATGCAGTGCCTCTAGGGATCTGTATTTTCTCCTCTCTGGTTTAACATCTCTGTGTTATCCCTGGCTTGTTTGCTGCACATAAAGGGTATCAAATTTTACATTTATGCCAGTGACTCATGACTGATATTCATGTAGTCTATCGATTAAGTCTTTTTGTGCCTCCTCGTACAGCCCAAAACACACTTAGATATGTTAATTACTGTGCATTGGTGTTTGTGCTTCAATTTTTCTTATTTTGAAACTGAATCTGGCAAAGACCAAGCTCCATATCACAAAAAAACCAATAACTAAAGTAATCTTTTCACCCTGGCTGAGGTCATGTGCCCTCCACCACTATGTGCCGAGTTGTCTGCGTCTATATTGATGCAGGCCTCTTTCCAGAACACCAGATGTAGAAAAGTAGGATCTGCTTTCATGGTCACCCCCACTTTTTGCTGGTTACATTCTGTTTTTACCGTTCTGGGTGACTTTAATTTTCACTTAGAAGCAAATAATGACTCTGACTCAACGACTTTAATTGACAATTTTCTAAGCTTTGACATGACTCAACTAGTCTCAAACCCCACTCATATCGCAGGACACACCCTTGATGGCATTTTTACTAGCAATAACCATATCAAAGCTATCTCGACCAAAGCAGTCCCCTGGCCTGATCATTATGCTATCTTTTTTAATATGTTTCTGACTAAACGTACACATCATCGAAGAGGCCTTATGCTTCCCGAAAAGACACGTCCTTGGAACAAGCTTGAACCCGCCCTTCTGGCACAGTCACTTGCAAAAGATCCCCCTGCTCTTGAAACCGGCAACACCAATTTAGGAGCGGCCAAATTCCAAGATTGGATTAAGCAGACAGTCGACAAGCTAGCCCCTGTAGAAATAAAAAAAGCCAGAAGACGTTTTGCCACTGCACCTTGGTATTCCACGGAGGTGAAACACATAAAACAAAAATGCCGACGACTTGAGCGGTCGTGGCGCTCGGATTATAGTGTTCAAAACAAACAAATATACATCAAAGCCCTGCAGGAATACAAAACAGCAATAGTGCAGGCTAAATCAGCCTATTTTACAAATAAAATCCAGGCAGCCTCCAATACTCCAAAAGAACTATTTAAAACTGTCACTCACCTCACTAAGACCCCCCGTGACACTGTCTTTAGCCCTGACCAAAACTTTGTGACTAATATTGCTACCTTTTTCCAACATAAGGTCCAGACAGTTTATGACGACCTCAGCTCATCGGCATCAATCACATCTAAGGAGAATAATGACACTGTCCCCCGGTCTGGTCCTAGTTATTCCTCCTTTCCCTTATTAGAGGAGTCACAGGTGGCAGACCTCATCACACAGATGAAGTCGGGGTCCCCACTAGATCCCTGTCCACTGCGTATATTACATATGATTCCGCTGACAGTGGCAGCTGTTCTGACCCCCTTGATTAACAACATTATCATATCGGGTGTTTTTCCAAATAGCTGGAAAAAAGCATGTATTCGACCAATCCTGAAGAAGGATTCATTGAACCCAGCCGAACCAAAGAATTATCGACCAATATCCTGCCTGCCGCTACCTGCCAAGATTCTGGAAAAAGCCATCAACCAAGAAATGATGCGCTATGTTGATCACAACAAACTCCTAGACCCCTCCCAACATGGATTCCGCCCTTCCCATTCAACTGAGTCGGCCCTGATCATGGCAACTGAAAATATTCGAAGAACAATGGACGAGGGTGGCAGAACTGCCCTGATTTTACTGGACCTCACAGCGGCATTCGATACCGTGAACCACTCAATCCTGTTAAACAGATTAAAAACACTTTGCTTCACAGACGCTGCCCTAGCCCTCTTAACATCCTTTCTGGACTCACGAATCCAACAAGTGCACTGGGAAGGTCTTACATCTGACGAATTCTCCCTTCCAGGTGGGGTCCCTCAGGGATCGGCATGATCTCCCACCCTTTTCAATTTATATGTTACCCCCTTAGCTGCCTTAGTTCAATCACATGGTCTACAATTAGTGTCCTACGCTGACGACACTCAAATAGTAGTCTCAGTGTCCCAGTCCATCCAAGCCACTGCGGAGCGCTTTAAGAACTGTCTTCTCAGTGTAAAAAATTGGATGAGCCTTAACTTTTTAAAACTAAATGCAGACAAGACCGAGATAATCGAGTTCGGTCAGAAACCATCGATCTGGAACAACCTCTGGTGGCCCCCGGAGGCGGGCTCTTGTCCAAGCCCAGCAGAAAAGGTCAGGAATCTTGGCTTTCTGGTTGATAAAGAACTATCTTGTAAGGCTCAGATTAACCAGGTAACGTCTACCTGCTTCCATACCATCAAGGTCCTTAAGAAATTTCTACCTTATATCCCCCCTACATTGCAAAAAACTGTTATGGGTGCCCTGGTAATGTCCAGAGTGGACTATTGCAACTCTCTCTACTTGGGTACAGGAGAAAAACAACTGAATAAGCTGCAGGCAATTCAAAACGCCGCAGCCAGGGTTCTGTTGAATCTACCCTATCGTCACCCAACATCTAAAGTCATTAGGAAACTTCACTGGCTCCCAGTCAGGTGCAGAATACAGTTTAAGGCCCTCTGTCTGGCCCACAGATCTGTGCACGGTACGGGATCAGATGATCTTGCCAAACCTCTTCCTCGATATGTGCCATCACGTGCGCTGAGATCAGCCGGCCTTGATCTTATCTGCCAACCTAAAATAAGAAGACAACGCTGGGGTGGCAGATCTTTCTCTTACCAGGCTTCCAGACTATGGAACTCTCTACCCCCTGCACTGCGCTCACAAAAATCTAAACTGTTTCAGAAAAGCACTGAAAACCTGGCTTTTTTCCTCGTATTAAGACTGGCTCACACTGCTCTCTAGTCACCCAGCGCCAAGACGCCGCGGCATTCGAGAGCTTTACAAGTACTTCAGTCAGTCAGTTTTTCTGACTAATCTGACTGGGATCCTGCTAATCAGGATCCCAGAAACTCTGTTTTCTCCCTAAATTGGACTTGGTTAGTACTTTTCGTACCTTCCTAATTGGCTACTGGTGTACCCTTCCAAGTCCCTAGTATATGGTACTAAGGTACCCAGGGCATAGGTGCACCAGGGGTCTCCCATGGACTGCAGCATGTATTGTGCCACCCATGAGAGGCCACTCAAACTATGACTACAGGCCTGCCATTGCAGCCTGTTTGAGCTGGTGCTAGCACCACTCACAACCGATATCTTTCCTTGTATCTGCGGTCACTGCATTTAAAACCTATAAGTCACCTTTAAGGTAGGCCTTTCAATCCTGAAGGCAGGGTGCTTGGTTATATATGTGAGGGTGTCCTGCATGAGCAGGACACCCCCTACAAACCTAGGAGGCGATTCTCCTGGCTTTGTAAGTGCAGTTAGCCATTTTAGACATACCGTGAACATTACGTCAATTATGATATGTCTAACTATATGTCGGCTCCTCCGAAACCGGTCATTTTTGGTATCAAACATGTTGGAATCCTACCCCAACACCAATGCCAGTGTACGATGTAGGATCCCATGTACTGGGAGCCCCCCTGTATTCCCGGTACCAGCCTTTCGGGGTCTAACAGTCAGCTAGTGCTGCTGCCGACCACAGACATGATTCTGCCCACCTGTTGCTAAGCCAGGCTAGAGCAGGGGAAGGTAGAACAATAGATTTTCTGTCACAGGGAGGTGTACCCACCTCCTAGACAGGACTTAGTGTATTGGGCTGGGGTTGGGCGCTTTCCAGCGCCACCAGACTGCTTTGAAAGGCACATTTGGTGCCCTCCTTGCATACTCCAGTTGGAAGCAGTTGGCTTCCGCTCTGGCATGAAACTGGTCAAAGGACATGGGAGTATCCTCCCCTTTGTCTAGCCCCTCCTCTTGGAGGGATCCCTGAATTGTCCCAACCCTTTCGCTAGGGTACGTAAGGGCTTACCAATGGGCGGCTTTCAGATTCGTCATGAGACAAGATTCAGATCCGAAACCATTTCATCTTCAATCATCCGGAACCTTTGGGAACCAAGACTGCATCTGGGAAGACTCCTGCTGCTCCTGGTCTTGTCGTTCTGCCAGTCTTCTGCATCGTCTGTGCCTGTGCTCCATACAGGTTCTTCACCTGGCCTGTGGACATCCAAGACACCGAAGGAAGCTCCCTTGGAGTGAAGGAGTCACTCCCCTGCATCTGCAGGCTCTGCAACCAATCTGACTGGTCTGCTGCTCTTGACGTCCCACAGACTCCGAGAGGCTCAGTGACACAGGTGGTGGTCTGCACTTTCTTGAGGTCTGCACTGTTTTCTTAGCAAGTTTGAACTCAGTATACCTCTTTGGACCCGCTGGAGCAGCACCCCTATGCACCGCGTCAACTTGCCGTTGCCAAGGCTTGTTGACACTCTTCTCCAGAGATATTCGGGCTCCAAGAAGCTCCAGCCTCCAGCATCTCTTGATACCAAGGTATTCATCCTCACCATATCCTCTGCACCGTGGGCCTGCATTCTTGGTGAACTGCTTGAGGTCCTCTTGCTACTCCTGTGCCTTCGGTCTGTGGGTCCTCTTGAGGGTCTTCTTGGCTCCAGTGGGCTCCCCAGCTTGCTCGGGACTGCTCTGACTTTCCTGCCCTTGGTGAGTTCCTTGAACCTTGCTGGTCCAGACACTGCACCTTCTTCGCTTTCCTCGTCTGTTGCTGCTGCCAAAGCATGTTGTTGCTCCCGCCGGACACCGGCTCTCGGCTCTTGACGTGGGACAGCTTGTGAACTGCTCCTGGTCTTCCACAGCATCACCTGGTCCTCACAGCTGCAGCGACAAGGGCACAGCAACTCTCCTGCATCTTCTGTCATCAGTGGTCATTGGTTTTCCTTGCCTCCTGGTCACTCCCGAGTGACATAGACTCAGTCCCCTCTGCTTGCAGATACTCCTTGTCAAGAATTCACCCTTGGATTCCACCGGACTCTTTCATTTTCTTCGCCAGAGTCATCTTCACTGAAGTCCTCCATTGTGGTCTACGGCGGTTAACGCTGTCACTTCACACCTATGCGCCCGGCTTCCCTGGTGTAGGTATCCTGTCTTCTGGGGTATCCACGGGTGGGGTGACTCTCCAACCTTCCATCTTCTGCTGGGTCCTCTGGGAAGGGTCCTTCTTCTTGAAAACTGCAACCATTGACTTGTATTGAGAACGTGGTTGTGTTTCCACTCTCCACGCGGCCTCTGTGGGGTTCCTGGGTACTTACCTTGGGTGGTTCCTTGGGTCCCCGGCTCTTTTATGTCTTCTGGGTCCAGTCTCGACTTTGGTCGCGGATCGCATTCCACTTTATTAGTATATGGTTTGGTTTCCCCCCGGAGACCACTCTGTATTTGTGCTATTTACCTGTTCTATTGTTGAAGTATTGTGTTTATTGTGATTATATCTCTGTGTTGCAGATATTGTAACATGTTAGTGAGTGTTTATAATAAATACATATTTTTGTAACTACACTGTGTGGTTCTTTTTCACTTAACCTACACTACATGATTAGTACTGGTAAAACAAGCTGCTTTACACTCCTTCTGGACTAAGCCTGAAGGCTGCTATCCACAGCTTCCACTTAGCGAGCTTTCTATGGTTGTCTAAGATCACTAAAATCACCTTAAGGGTTGTCTGGATTAGTGCAGGGTGCTTCACTTAACTAAGTGTGCACCATATACTAAGCCAGTCTCCTATACCAAGCATCGAAACTTGCAACAGCCTGTTTCTGGCACATTAAATTCCTGAAAAAGATAAGACCCTTCATTGATGCCCAACATCACATTCCCTAAGTCAATGCATTTGTAAAATCCCAGTTTCACTATGGCAATTCTATCAGTCTCTCCATGACACCCCATGAAAAGACTGCAGTTGGTGCAAAATGACACAGCCAAGCTTTTTACTGGTTCTTGATGCCAGGATTACAGATCTCTTCATTGGCTTCCGATCAGAAAAGGATACTTTACAAAGCCTTGGTAATAAACACTCAGCAGTTCACAATATCGGACCCACTTTTATGTCAGCAAAATTACAGCTATATTAACTTAAATGTATCCCTGCGCTCATCTGAACAGCAGGTTCTAAAAGCAGATACTGCCCAGAGAAGAATAGCAAAGCACCAGACAATGCCAAGAGGATCTTTAAATAATTCTAGCATGATCTTCTCTATTATCAAAGAAATTAGTTAACCCACACGCCCAACAGTCCATCTAGTTCTATGTATAGATGCAGTCAATGTTCTTGTTACTTTGGTTCTCAGATCAACAATATTGTAGATGCTTTAAACATCTGAAAAGTTGTCATTTGAGATTTTCCAGAGAATGCTTGATATTCTTGATATTGAACCTTTACTGTAATCCTGGCAACTGTTGACAAAGATTTAAATTAGCTGGTTCTAAGTTGTTGACCCTTTAGATCTTCTGAGGATATTCCTGATTACATCCATAAGACAATCTTAATGATTGAGGGAATAATTGTCGATGATATTATAAATTCCTCTTTAACTACAGATTCCGTACCCAGTGACCGGAACACTGCAATTGTGGCGCTCCTTTTTAAAAAAGTTATTTAAAAGAAAATAGCCAACCAATGTGACCTCTACTTTTGCAAACATTTTCTAATTTCTTGCCCTTACATTTTGCTCACAACTACCTAAAAAATACTCTACTACCAACTTCAGAGGTTTGTTGAGACAAACCATAACCTTCCTTCTTTTCCAAGCATTAGTTCAACCCAGCTGCAGTACTAAGGTTCTGGTAATCTCTGCAGAAGACTAACTTAGGCATTTTTCTGGTTTGGCCCAGCCCATTGCACTTATCTTGCTGAATCTGACGGCAGTGTTGGACACTGTAAATCACCAGGGCTTACAAACGGTCAGAATATGTGTGAGTGCATGAGCCTGATCTCTTGACTTTTTTAATAGTTGAATCCAGCAGTTGCTGCTTGCTCCGTATATACTTCATAGGTATGGAACAAATATCGGATGTACCTCGGGGCTCTATTGTGTCCACACTGCTTTTTAGTTTATATGTGCTTCCTCAGCTTTCTTACTCCTGTCTTACAGTTTTACTTTTCTTACGTACATGCAGGTGATTCAGGATTCTGGCTACTAGATCTCAGAGAAATTCCAACTTCTGTAAACACTTTCAATAATCTCAGGGTCAAATTGTACACAAAGCGCACCCTGGTACCTCAAATTAAAGCAGTGTTTGGCTCTTTTTGTTATCCCCTATTAGTTTTGGAAAGGATTTCGCATCTTTTTCCTTTTTCAAATAAAGTTCAAATCATGAACACTTTTATCTTCTTGTGGCTGGATTACTGCAGTACCCTATACCTGGACTCACTGTAAAGTTGTCATCTTTACTTACATTTGGTCCAAAATGCAGCAGCTAGCAGGGCTACAGGCCTGACCGGAAGGTACCATGTGACCCCTGCTTTATCTTAACTAATGCTTACCTCTTGGACACTTGGGTCTCAGCATCAATATCTCCTTTCAAATTCCTACAGTAAGGTGAGCCAAGAAGGGTAGCCGGGCTTTCTTGGCGGTGGCAGCCTTCAGTTCCCAAGGAACATACTCCCTTTAGATCTACACATTATGTCCATCCTGTAAAAATTCTGGAAAGCAATAAAGACTTGTTGCACCTCTTTTGAAGAATCGCTCTCTATTTAAGATCATCCATTTTTCACATTCCCAGCTCTGTGGTGCCTTCAGCGGAAGTATGCTTAACAAATACCTTAAATAAACAAGTCCGTACACCCTAATCTGTTTCCTTCGAGTATAGGGTGTCCTCTTGTGCAGCAGGGGTCTGAAACAACTTCCCGACAGAGATCTGCTCACTCCTTCCCTATCTGTCTTCCGGGAAAAAAAATACCTTGCTTTTTAATAAATAAATGAGATTCTAATTTTACTTTACCAATCTACACTGTTGTGGATATTCTCCTATATGGATTACAGCACTCTAAAAATACTCATAACATAACATGCTTATGTTAAAAAAAATATTCATACAAACCAACTTTTAGCCCCAACAATGTTGCAAACTTTTGTTTTAATCAGGAAACCTTTGCTGCAAGCAAAGTTGGTTAACTCTACAAACAGGTGCAAAGTGCAGAGTTAAACAACTTCAACAAACTTCGAGAGCCATATTAAGAACTTCACCCATTACCCTACACTTCCTGTCCCTGACACTCACATTGTGCCTTTTTGGCTTGCAATCCATTCATCTAGACCCGTCTTGTACTGCTAACCAGAACCCTCTAATTATGTGCTTGTTAAAAAGGCCCCATCTGCCGATATTAAATGAATGGTCGAGCATGTGTTCAGCCTAGAGCTTCAGCATTATGCACTGCTGAACATTGTCCTCTAAGGCTACCTTTCAGTTCCAATTACTTGAGAGAACTGAAACGTAGTCCCTTAATATTAATGACAAGGTACTGCCAATGCGTGATTCACTTAGTGGCCTCTCTCATACACCTTGATCTTTCTGTCACATTTGACACCGTAACCACACCATTCTCCTTCAGATCTCGACGAATCTTAGTAGACTCTTAGGTGAAATGGAAAGAAGAGCTCTGATAAGGTACCAAGTTCTCTGACCAGATGGAACTGCAATGATCAAACCTCATTTCCAGCCTCTTCACGCATGCATTTATTCTCTAGGCACAGTAATTATAATCAGTGACCCCCAGTAGCTCATTATGCAGATTACTTAGAACCATTCTCAATTATTTGGAGTATCAATGACATGCAGTACCTTTTCAAATGCTAACACTCAGAAGAGTTTTCTACCAACAGGCTCTCCCTAAAGAACATCAAGGTAGAGTTAGTGCTAATAGGCCTTGAAGAAAAGTGCCCTTCTATTAGTAAACTGTTTTGTTCTTGGTGCACACAGGGATACACCCACTGAAGACATTAACACATGTAAATTCAAGCCCCCTGTCTTTCTTCAAACCTTCCAGATTGTCCTCAGATATTTATTTACCTCAGTACAAATACTATGTTTCTCTGTTCATGATTATTAGTACATGATGCATCTCCTTGACTGGTTTCATATACTGAAACTATATTTGATTCACTGTCTTGCCACCTAAAAAGTCATGCCTAATGAGAAACATATTTCATATATTTAATATAAGCCAGCTCCATACATTTTAAGTTATTAGCAATACGCAAATTCCATCTTACCCTTTTTAAAGATCCGACCTTCACGGTAGCTTTCCCTAAATTCTGATTTATTTTTATTTTTTCAGAAGTAAATTTACCTGTAGTGAAAAGAAAGCTATGATCTCACCGCTTTTGGTCATCTGTTACCCTGCCCCCACCAGCCAGCATTGATGCACTATTTGTGTCACCTTGAATACCGTAAATAAACTGATTTAAAGCACTGTATTAACCATTGGCCTGGCTGCATGTAGTTCCTTTTGCCACCATTGCATGTATTTAGTTTTATGCAGATATTTGGGTGCCTGTGAATAATTACATCTGTGTCATGTTGCTATCTCACTGATACTGCATATTGCAAAGACACTGACTGTTTGGTCTGTCATGCCACATTGCTCTGGTACCCCAGTCTTAACACTACATTTTGTCTACCTGTTTTGTAGACCTACTGTATCATATATTTTATGTAAAAGCCTACTTTTGTTTCTTAAAACACACTTTATTATCGACTGCGGGTGATAATAATGACAGTAACAGGTACATAATAAGCTGTACAGTCTTTTCTGATTATTCCCCTCCCTAGTATGCAAAACGAATAAGAGACCTATCCATATCTCATGTATAAGACAACATATCTTGTCGGAAGGTAACTCAAGCCTTGAGGTCAGGACCCAACATATTATTTGAAAAGTGTGTTCGATACAGCTCAAATGTCAATACAATATGTAAAAGCCTAATGATGATAAAAAAAGAAAGTCTTTGTTAGTAAGAGCATGCAGAATCATTAGGCCAGTACCTTTACTAGCAGCCCAAGTGATCTATTTATCCAAAGTTTTCCCAGGAGCTGTTCTGTGCCTCACGGAACAAAGCTGCCTGGACAGTTCTGCAGATCACAGTACATTTTCTTGCTGTACCCTGAAACACAAAATTATGCCCCTGACCAATAGGCACATAGTGCTATTGAAGGCAAACAATCATTAACTACCAAAGATATATTTTTTTTCCTTCTCCTCACTGAATACTTTCCTTGTACATAATAATGCATGTTAAATACTTATTCATGTGTCCCAGTCGCTTCATTTTTACAAATGCTTCAAATATGTTCCTTCACCCTTTTTGTGCCGCCATTCGAAGGGCGCCTCCTCTTGTCTCTCGCGATGTTGAGGAAGATGTTGAGGAAGTAGAAGATGAAGAAACTGGTGAAGATGCAAACAACAAAGCTTGTCAGCTGACTGTGCTGATGATGCAAGATTCTTGCAGCCCATCTAGAACGATTGGATGGTCTAGTAGGCACGTCAACAGGATACATAGATAGCTTTACCCAAACAACCAAAGGTACCTAGTGGTCAGGGGGAGTCTATCAACCGGAATCACAACGTAAGTGCAGTGCAGATAACACCCATAGGAACACAACACACCAGTTTTTAAGTGCAGAATTGGCCAAGTTAGGACTCATGGACATATTGAAAAATTCCCATCAGAATCCACACTGTACTGCCCTCTTTTTACATCATTTGGGATCTCCTTGCCCAGGAGACTAAACACAACGGCCGGCAGACATTACCAGTGCCGGAATGGAGATGTGAGAGGGGAGTAACGCATAAAATGAATGGCAACTGAAAAAAGCAGTGTAGGGTGAAAAGAATAGAAAGTGAGTATTAAAATTAGGTGAACTGGGTAGAAAAACAAAGTTTATTAGTGTCTCCCAGTCCCTAAGGCTAAAAGAAATGTGCAAAGGCGGTGTTAGAAATAATAACCGCGTTGAGTAGTGGTCGACATGTTTCAGCATTTAAGAAAAAGATTTTTTCATGCATTCCTCAGGACCAAGATTTTAAAACTACTGCTTTTAGTGAAAGGTAAAAGATATCACCTGCAAGGATCAGGTTGTGCTCAACCAAGGACCACAGATGATGGTTGAGGAGCTTCACCCCACCTGGCTGCGGCTCAGGTATGAGGAGCACCGCTCTATCCGTCGGTGTCTCCCGACAGTCATCCGAGCTGTCAACGCGGTTATTATTTCTAACACCGCCTTTGCACATTTCTTTTAGCCTTAGGGACTGGGAGACACTAATAAACTTTGTTTTTCTACCCAGTTCACCTAATTTTAATACTCACTTTCTATTCTTTTTACCCTACACTGCTTTTTTCAGTTGCCATTCATTTTATGCGTTACTCCCCTCTCACATCTCCATTCCGGCACTGGTAATGTCTGCCGGCCGTTGTGTTTAGTCTCCTGGGCAAGGAGATCCCAAATGATGTAAAAAGAGGGCAGTACAGTGTGGCTTCTGATGGGAATTTTTCCATATGTCCTTGAGTCCTAACTTGGCCAATTCTGCACTTAAAAACTGGTGTGTTGTGTTCCTATGGGTGTTATCTGCACTGCACTTACGTTGTGATTCCGGTTGATAGACTCCCCCTGACCACTAGGTACCTTTGGTTGTTTGGGTATTGGTTTGTGGGGCATGTACCTTAGTGGTCGTTAAACTTGCCCTAGGGCCCTCCTCAAAAATTGTGTGTTGTGTACATAGATAGCTTGCCTAAAGTAGTCAAAAGGCATGTAAATGCCCTGAAGAATCTTCAAGTGAAATGAGCAAAGATCGAAGCTAAAGTCTATGAAGAGGTTCACGAGTTGGAACGAAAATATGCTACACTTTATCAACCCTTATTTGACAAGCGTAGTGAAATAATCAATGCAGTTTACGAGCCCACAGAGGAAGAATTTGAATGGAAAGCAGATGAAGAGGAAATGAAGGAGAAAGCGAAAATTTAAGAGGAAAAAAAAGATGGAGAAAGAGGACTCCAAGGGTATTCCAGAACTATGGCTTACCGTGTTCAAAAACGTTGACCTGTTAGGTGACATGATTCAGGAACACGATGAACCAATTTTGAAACATTTAAAAAAATTTCAAAGTTAAATTCTCAGAAGCTGGTCATCCCATGAGCTTCACACTAGAATTTTACTTTGAATCAAATGAGTTCTTAACAAATTAAATCTTGACAAAATCCTACAAAATGAGGTCTGGGCCAGATGAATCTGATCCCTTTTCCTTTGATGGGCCAGAAATGATGGGCTGTACAGGTTGCCAAAATGACTGGAAGAAAGGAAAAAAATTCACTTCGAAAATATCTAGAAGAAACAGAAGCATAAGGGGCGTGGCACAGTTAGAACTATTACGAAGATTGTACCAAATATATTGTCCCACTATCAGTGTTGTACTTCACTGGTGAAGCTATAGAAGATGACTATGATTATGATGAAGAAGCGGATGATGAGGAGGGTGAGGAGGAAGCTGATGAAGAAAATGATCCAGATAATGAGCCCAAGGTTTAAATCTTGTAGAAATCTTGTCCTGGAAGGATCAGAATCCAGCAGAGTGCAAGCAGCAGTGAAGCCGTGTACATAAGTGGGTTTGAGGATTTACCTGCACTGTAATAGCCTACACAATTTGTTACTTGCAGCCTTGTGTTTTTGTATTTCTTGGTAAAATCAAGTAAATTATTTTTTGTTAAAATATAAATAAAACATTTAAAGAAGTTACAAAAAAAATGTTCCTTCAGGTAAATTAATGCAGGATTCTTGATTCCTACTGTTAATAAAAAGAATTATAAAAAATAATGAATGCATGATTCAACAGATTATACTAAACATTTGATTTCCCAAGATCTTTGTGGGTGCACTACAGGCCTTTATGCTACATCAGTGTTCCATGCTTAAGGCAAACCGTGCTGTGCTGCATGCTTCACATTGTGAGTGTTAGACCTTCAACACAGTATCTGCTGTCCCTAGCTTACCATGTCCAGTGAGCAAGTTTTCACTTCTGAGCTTTGTTAGCTTTCCTAGTGTCCATACAGGCAGCTCAGATGGCAGTTTGAGTAATAATGTAACTGGAAGCTTGTGCCCCCTTAGCACAGTTTCACTATTTTGACATATGTTGCAGAACCCACGGCTCTTGGATGACGTCAGCTTCCACCCCTGTGTCCGATTTAAGCGATGGGAGTCTGAACGCGTGCTCTCCTTCATCCCGCCTGATGGCAATTTCCGGTTGATGTCGTATCGTGTCAGTGCTCAAAAGTAAGTAGCACTATGGACTGCATTGACAGCTTTGGTAGGGGCTTGCGACCACACTTAGTTGTGTGAGTCAAGTTGTGCATTATTTTCAAATGAAATTGTGTGTACAGCTTATATTGTTCCAGTAAACCCATAAGGAGTTGTAATTGTGCACCATATTAAAACACACCTCTTTCCCCTGATGGGATCAATACCGGGCTATAGTTAGCCTAACAACTAGTGTGCACCACAGTCTGTGCATCGCTGATGTGTAAAATTGTATAAGATTTCGGTCAGTGCTACATTTATTGTGCACAGGTTATTTGAAAACCCCTCAATGTAACTTGTCCATTGGGCTAATTGTCATAATCATATTATTATTAATCGGGTTTTGTAGAGCGCAAACAACCCGGAGGCCTCGTAGCGCTAAGTACCGTCATACTAAAAGGGAAAAAAGTTAAATGAACAGGTAAGTTTTCAGATCCTTCCGAAATTTTAAAAGGCTAGGTTCACTGCGATGGGAGGTGGGCAGAGAGTTCCATTCTTTCGCGGCATTCCAGGAGAAGGAGCGTCCGCCCCATCTGGTCCGTCTGATTTTGTTGACAGTAGCCAGGAAGGCAGTGCTGGATCTTAGGGATCTGTGAGGAAGATAGGGTTTTGCCAGGGAACAGATCATAGTGGGGGCATTCTTCCACATGGCTTTGTGCATAAAACAGAGAGATTTAAACAGCCCTCTGGCCTTAACAGGAAGCCAGTGCAGTTTCCTCAGGGCAGTAGTGGCTGATTCTCGTTTGTTGAGGCCTAACAGGAGGCGAGCTGCGGCGTTTTGGGTCACCTGTAGCTTTTTGATAGTAAATGCGGGGGCGCCTAAGTATAAAGAGTTCCCGTAATCCAGGCGGGACAAAATAATGGCTTGAACCATTGTTCTGCGAGCTTCAAAAGGGAGAAGAGGCAGCACTTTTCTCAGCATACGCATTAGCCCAAAGCATGTGGCAGAGAGAGTGGTAGCTTGCTGCATGAAGCTGAGGTTGGAGTCCAACCAAATGCCTAAGCTCTTTATATGGCACTTTGGTTGAGGTGTGGGGCCCATACACGGTGGCCAGTCTGACAAAGGACTGGGAATGGTTGAATTGCCTAACACCATGAGCTCAGTTTTCTCGCCATTTAATTTTAAATGCGAGGTAGCCATCCACTGAGCCACCGCTACCAGACAGTTACTTAGATTGGAAGGGGAAGAGTCTGCCTGATTCATAGATACGACTAATTGCGTATCGTCGGCGTAGGTTATTATATCAAGGCCGAAAGAGTGCACTATATCAGCTAACGGCTGCATATAAATATTAAAAAGAGTAGGGCTCAATGAAGAGCCCTGAGGTACACCTTGATCCAAGGGCCAGACTTTTGAGTAGGTAGTACCCTCAACTACCCTAAAAGAGCGATTCTCCAGGAATGACTGGAGCCAATGCATGGCCTTCACCGCCTCAACCAGATGGGAATTTCTGGGAAGAAGAATGCTGGTGTTCACGGTATCAAAGGCGGCACTAAGGTCGAGCAACATGATTGCTGTAGTGCCGCCTTGATCCATTTGCTTCCTGGCCAGCTATGTTACCGCCAGGAGGGCCGCCTCAGTTCCCAATTTTGGACGAAAACCCGCTTGGGAGTCGTGGAGGAGATGATGGTTCTCTAAAAATTGAGTGATAGACGAGTTGACGTGTTTTTCTAGGAGTTTGCTGATCCACGGAAGGAGGGAAATAGGTCGGTAATTGGCCATATTATCTGGGTCCAGAGTGGGTTTCTTCAGCAAAGCCTTAACCTGTGCACATTTCCACGCGGTGGGTACTGAGCCTGTGGAAATAGACGTGTTTAATATGTTGAGAATAACAGGTTTGACAGTGTTCTCAATTTTTACTATCTGACAGGGAGGAGCAGGGTCTGTAGGAGATCCTGATTTTATTTTCGTCATGATAGCCGCAAGTGAGTTCTCATCCAGCAATGGAAACTCATCTAATTTTGGAGTCGTGACGTTAGGTGAGCTGGTTCCCATATCCTGGGATAGATTGGGTGAATTAAAAGCAGAGGCAATTTTTTGTATTTTGCTATAAAAGTACTCAGCTTGACTTTCACAGCGAGCCTGAGCTTTACTCGGGTCAGCAGGAACCAGGGGGATATCAATCAGGAATTTTGCTATCTGAAAGATTTCTCTAGAAGAGTTGGAGGCAGTTAAAAAAATTTCCTCGAAGTATAAAGTTTTAGTTCGTCTGATTTCTAATTTATATTTTTTGATAGCTTCAAGATGTGTAGTTTTATCTATCTTACTACGGGAAATCCTCCAGTTTCTTTCAAATCTTCTGCACGCCCTTTTTAGTACTTTAAGTTGAGGAGTGTACCAGGATGAGTCCTTGGATTTAGTTTTTTCTTTAAGGGCTTTAATAGGTGCAATAGAGTCCAAGGCTGTACACAGCCATTTGATGTAATTCTCGTATTGCAATGCTGGGTCTGTCGCCCTTTGGGGGGGGGGCAGCCGAAAGCAAATTAGCCCATTGGTCTGTGGAGACTTTGGACCAGTCTCTTCCAAATAGGGTAGTGCGAGGAAGGGGCTGTAGTGGCATAGCTGGGGTCCACTGAATGGGTATTAAATAGTGGTCTGTCCAGGTAAGAGGTAATGGGGTCCCTACTTCCAGTCTATTGTCATTACTGAAAACACCATCAAGAAGATGGCCCTTTTCATGCGTAGGCTCAAAGCCTTTCTGTATGATCTGGAGAGCTGCCATACTATCCAGAAATGCCTTAGCTGTGGAGTTGTTAGGGTCATCTAAGTCGATATTTATATCTCCTAGTATAGAGAAATAGGATCTGCTAACCACCAAGTTAGCTATTTTAGACTGGAGTGATTCAATGAAATCTCCTATTTGATTGGGGGGGCGGTAGGTAAGTACACCAGAGAATGAGTCTGTAGGTGAAAATTCAAGAGTAAATAGCATACTCTCACAGTTGGAGATACCAGCCGATGAGGTTCTACAGAGGTAATGATTTTTAAGAAGGATGCCTAGGCCGCCTCCTCTACCTTCTAATCTATCTAATCTCTGCAAAGTATAACCCATTTGCAGAATGGAGGTGATATCCGAGTCAGAGGCGTCTTTCAACCACGTCTCCGTCAGGAATATTACATCTGGTTCGTTTTCCTCCAGCAAGAGAGACATTTGCGTGGCATGTTTGGTCAATGACCGGCAATTTAAAAGAAACATTTTGTAGGTTTTGCCAGAGGGAGACTTATCTTGATGGCTGGTTAGTGAGAATGTACAGTGAGAGCAGATTGTGGTCCATTTTCAGTAGTATCCATGACATTCTCTTGGTGGTCAGTTTGCATTTTACGTTTAGCATCTGCAGTTGTTTTCCTGTATACGAAAATGCCATCTGAACTGAGCATGCCCAGAAGCACGTCATTTGGTGAAACACCATGAAAAAAGCTTCAATAAATTATAAGGGTTCTAGGTTCACTATTGTGTCTGGCTGAGATGCAGACTTTATTCTTGGCCATATCTCCTTACCATGAACATCTTCAGCACATATGTGGCCTGTATGAAAGTGAAAGGAACTCAAGGTCTCCTATGTCTCGTTTCGTTTTCCATCATATTCTCCATTATGTGAGCATCTTTTTGGTTGTTGTAATCTTCAGTTGCTTTTAACAATTTATGATATATGTGTTGTCTCACAAGCTCCATATTTAAGAAACATACCATAATGATAATCAAATGACCTGTATAACATTTAATTATTAACTTTTTTTAAGCATTAAAGTTTCAGGTTTTAAGGTGAATGTCTTGTTTACATTGAAATATCGTCAATAAGCTTATCCAGAACTGTAACACTTCAAAGAATAAGGGCTGATGAAGTTGCATATGGGGATGGGAAAGGTGTATCACAAAGTGAAGGGGGGGGGGTGGTAAACTTCAGCACCTCTACTTAGCTGGGGATTAGGTCTCAATTCATATATCTCTAGTAATGATTCTCAAAAGATATGCCTTCCCCTTTATTACAAATATTAATATGTATATAAGTAATTTATGTCAATCCTATACTATATCCTATATAAGTAATATATGTGTCAATCCTATACTATATCCCAGTATATTACCCTGGGCTTTGTCTCTCCTGCGCTCAATTTACCATGTTTCAATTTGGGTACTCTCTAGTCTGTATTGGAGCGGCTATAAAGAATGATATAGTAGTTGTAAACTCTTGCTTCATGTGGTTCTAAGAAAGAATGAAGCATTTTCCCTCTATATTCGGTTTTCTGTTACATTTTCTGTAACATTTAATCCTCACCCCTCCGTTCAGGAAGGTTGACCACACTTGGAGAAAGTTGGGTTTCCTGTTTATTGTCTGCTCAGACAAGGCTATTTTATGCACATCTTTAAGCCTTTCCTCCTGTGTGAGTGGGTTGAAGGTTAGCCAGTGTTCTTAATAGACATAGTTTGACTGTTGTCATCGTTGTCCATAACCTTTGGCTATGAAAGTGGGTGATTTAGTTACTGTGGGTTGGTGTATGATGTTGTCAGTCAGATGGGAAAGAGTCTTAAGTCGCAAATAAAGGGGCCTTAATCCTACCATGTCTTGTGCAAAATATTTTTCTAAAGTCCCCAAAGGTGCATAGGAAGTATTTGGAAAAGAAACAATTGATGGACAGAATGCTGGACAATGCAAACGTTCACCCCCAGTCACAAGGATATGGGTTAAATCCATAATTCTTTTGCTCACCACACCACCCCAGTTTGGACTCAGCCATATGCAAATCAGTCTTGACCCAGTTCCTTGTGGGAACAGAAAAAGGAAGGATTCCCATGACCCAATTCTTTTGAAGTACACTGATTACGAATGACAATTATTGAATATTATATCCAATACTTTATTACAGTTTTTTTATTATTAAAAAAGATTTTTGAGTTAACAATACATTATACCAAATATAAAATCTCATAAAAATTAACAAATACACATTAAAATCATTCCTTACTTCATATCAGAATTTCTTTTTGCATATATAACATTTCACACAAACAAAATTTGTAAATAGACAGTTTGCAATTATGACCAGCATAAAAGAGACAGACAATTGCAAACAATAAAATCACATCTGTGATTGAAGAATCCAAGTTAGCAATATACTGCAAATTCTACATAAAAACGAGGAGCGAATGAAAACAATTGATATAACTACAGAGACAGAAAAAATATTGTGTCTTGATAAAGATGGTGTGAATTGACTGGAGCCATCGAAACGCGTCGACGCAGTTGATGAAGCATAATTTAAGGACTGGCACGAACAGGCATAATATTTATTGTATGAATTTAGCAATTGTGTCTTTGAGTCCAATTGAATGTGCAACTGTAACTGACAAGGGTGGGGTCTTACAATTGTCTGTCTCTTCCCTAAGCCAGCAAGACCACTCCCTCCCCAACCTCCAAACCTGTCTCATTGCAATAACTAAGTGAATGAATCTTTCCCACCTCAAGCTGAACAACGATAAAACAGAGATAATGATTCTAGGCAATAAATCTCTCTACCATGCCACATCCCTATGGCCACCCATCATGGGTCCTCCCCCCACCCCGAAACAAGAAATTAAGAGCCTGGGTATATGGCTAGACGAAGGCCTTAATTTCTCGGCCCAGGCAAGGAAAACGGCGGGAACATGCCACGGCCTCCTACGGTCAGCGAGGAAAATCCTACCCCTACTCCCGGCACAATCCCGCAAACTCCTAGTTCATGGCTTTGTGTTGTCCCGCCTGGACTACGGAAATGCCCTGTATCTGGGGGCCCCCAAAAAAGTACTGTCTAAACTCCAGACAGTACAAAATGCCGCAGTCCGCATTCTCACAGGAACCCACCGCCGCTGTTCAGCCAAACCAGCTCTGAACGCCTTACACTGGCTCCCCGTCCAGGAAAGAATACAATTCAAGGCTCTCTGCACTACCTACAAAATTCTGCACGGTAAGGCCCCCCCAATACTACAAAACCTCATCTCACCTCACACCACCACAAGAACGCTTCGATCCTCCAACTGTAATCTAGCCTCTATACCTAGAATTAAGAAAGCTCGCTCTGGTGGTCGATTGTTCTCATACAATGCATCCAAATTATGGAACACTCTTCCCCCAAACATCAGAGCCCAACCCAACCTTCTCTCATTTCGCAGAGCACTTAAAACATGGTTATTCCCGTGAGTTCCTCCTGCAGCTGGTTTCTTGTCACTTAGCGCTGGGACGCTCACGGGCAGCCATGCGCTCTACAAATCAGTAAAATAAATAAATAAATGCTGGTCATAATTGCAAACTGTCTCTACAAATTTTTTTTGGGTGGAATGTTATATGTGCAAAAAAAATTTGGATATGAAGTAAGGAATGATTTAATGTGTATTTGTTCATTTTGATGAGATTTTATATTTGGTACAATGTATTGTGAACTTAAAAATATTTTTTAATAATAAAAAAACTGTAATAAAGTATTGGACATAATATTCAATAATTGTCATTCGTAATCAGTGTACTTAAAAAAACAAAATTAGGTCAAGGGAATTCTTCCTTTTTTGGTTATAAGTACCTTATTTCCCTTGATTATTTTAAGGGGTCCCTCTCTTTTCTCTTAACTTTGTGGGAACAATCCAGCCCGAACTGCCAAGCCAGGTCCTCCCTGGACTGGAAAAAATAATCCTGGGACCGGTTTCAGGGCATCACCCTTCATGAACCAGGCTAGCTTGAATCCAGTGGTGTAGTGAGCACGGGACCCACATCTGGGCATACCCTTCCCACTTAGGGCGACATATTAAAAAGAAACAGTTGATGAGCATTTGGGAGCACATGCGCTAGCTGTGTGTGTAATGCATCGTAATCCTATTCTGTGCAGAGTAGTCCCTACCCCCTTTCTCTCCTATTCGCTATAATTTTGTACGGTTTAAGTTTATTTATTGTCCCTAACAAAAGACCAAATTCCCATGTCTAATGAACAGGGAAAAACTACCATTTTATCGCTTTGCGCTCTGCCTCACATTGAAAGATTAATTACCATTGTGCCTAGTTATTGGTTGGTATAAACATTAGAGAGATTACATTGTCATTCACTGTATATAGGTAAGTTGCATCTGACCTATATCCCTAAATATGTCAGCTTTACTTGTCATCCATGAAAAGTTCCGTCAGTCTCTGGGAAGCGTATGTGGTTGCCTTTGACACTGGCAGTGCTTCAGTTGGTTTTCCCAAATTCACTGTGTAACATAAAATGTGGGAAAAGTCTGTTATTATTTCCCGGAGGACTAGTAAAGATGATTGTAAGTTGGTAAGTGTGAGCAGAATATAATTTACATAGAACAATATTTTACAGTTTTCTGCAGGAGTAGTGATCCCCATTATTAGGTCTGTTTGTCGTATGGCAGCTGCCATGGGTTCTAGTACTAACAAGAACAATAGTGGTGATAATTGTCAGTCCTGGTGCTCTGCAATTTTCTTGTGCTGTAGGGGTGTTACATAGCCACTACACTCTGACAATGAGGTCTGTACCTAATCCTGCTCCCTGTAATGTTCTAGACGCCTAGTACAGTTCCATCCTGTTGACTGCCTTTTCAGTGTCTGGTGAGAGTGCTATAGTCTCACTTGAGCTTCTTTTGACAGTCGTGATGAATGTGAGAGTGTGTATATAATTCAGTGAGCATCAGACTGGGACTGATCTCGGTTGAGTATGGTATTTAAGTGACTGGAGAACTTTTTAAAGGCTGTTTACCAGAAGTTTAGCTAGTATTGTATCAGCATTAAGCAGTGATACAGGGATCCTACATCTATCCCAATTCTGCATTACATCTGGTCAGAAGAACTCAAGCTGATTAATTTACTGGCCAGTTCAGGCTGCTGTAGTCCCACCTGTACCAGAGTCACAGAGCACCACAGTCTTCATCATTATAGCAGCGGCTCAATGTAGATTAAAGAATCCAATCACTTCAGGAACCAGGCCGGAATGGCAGACATATTTATAACTTGGGGCACTACTCCGGCTAAATGGCTACAATCTCCATCAAAGCAGTAAATGCCCTGGCCAATCTGCGACGCTATGCTAGCCAGATGTGGCACAACATTTCGCCCTTAGTCTCATCCCAGAGGACAGGAGGGAAGAAGTTTATTGTCAAAGAAGGCAAAAGTGCATTGGCTGCCATCGTACACGAAGCAATGGCTTCCATTAGCTCGCGGGAGCAGCAGTCCTATTCAAGCAGGGATGGCTTTGATACATTTCCTTCAGTCCATACAAAAATGTTAGACATGCCCTTTGATAGCCAAACTTATACATGTGGAGGATGACATGCAAAATATCAAAATGGACACTGACATAGCATTGTTAGGGTACGGACATCTCGTGTCCCCTTCTTTTCGTGGCTCATGTAGATCCCAAGCTTGTAGAGGAGGTTTCTCATGTGATGGATGCCAAGTAAGACCATCCTTCCTTTTAAAACAATCTGGATACGATCAGGAATACTCTTCAAAATGAGACATGGGAAGAGGCTATGCAATACAACGGAGAGGAAAAGGGGAGCGTCCCAGACATGCTCCCAAGAAGATCAAAAGAAAGTTTGGCATTCATCAGCTGTCCTGTTCCAACATTGGTTCTTCTGTCAGCGAGAAGATCCTAGGATTCTACTGCAGATTCTTTCTGGTTACAAAACAATTAGGCAATTGGAGACCAAAACTGGACCTTTGGCATTTGAACACGTTTCTTAAGAAATCATCCTTCTGAATGATAACTGCCATTAAGTCCTTCTGGTGCATCAGGAAGCAGAGAACCTCATCTCTGAGGATGTTCAGGATGCATATTTTCATGTCCTAAAACATACAAAACCTAGATGGTGCCTGCTATTCTCTGGTGGGGTGACACTATCAATTTAAGGTGCCTCAATGCTGGTTCAAATTAGCATCCTGGGTTATTACAGAGTGCTTGGTTGGTGGTGACACCATACATATCCATACTTGGATGACTGGGTCATCTAAACTCCATTAAAGGAAGAGGTTTGTGTTTCTACAGCCGCCTGAATCAGTCAATTTCATAAATGAGGACTGATGCAGAATACCAAGAAATCTTCCATCCATCAACCGAGTTGATTTTAACAGGAGTAACTGCTAATCTATGGAATCATAATTTTTGGCCACCGCTGCTGGGCAGCCCCCCAAGCCCAGCCAGCTCTGTTAAGAGCTTGGGGATTGTGATCAGCAATGATCTTGTCCATTAACCCCTTGCATGCTGCCACGATTCTGCACCTGTGCGGCACATTCCGATCGCGGATGCGGTCATGACGGCCGGGAGCCGTCATCAGCACACGAGCATTGTGTGCCATGACGGCTCCCAGTCGTCATCAGCATGCAAGGGGTTAAAGCCCAGATTGGCTCATAGGTCTCTGCTTGCTTTTTCCATCTGCGCAGAATCTGGAAGATCAGTAGATTCTTGACTACTGAGGCCTTGACCCTGGCTATCCTTGTGTTGGTAATCTCCCGTATTGATTATGCCGACTCATTATATGTGGGTATCCCAGCATATCAATTACATCATTTGCAGCTGGTGCAAAATCAAGCGGCTAGGCTAATCTATCGCCAACCCAGACACCACCATGTTAGACCTTTGATGAAGAGTCTACATTGGCTTCCGGTGTCTAAACGTTGTGCTTTTAAACTGGGATGCACCATCTTTACAGCCCTCAAAGGAATGGCCCAGCTTCCATCTCGTCAACGATCCAGCGTTATATCCCTTCTCTGGAATTACGGTCTTCCAACCTGAACTTGTTAACCACTCTCTCATTCAAACGTAAAAAGCATGGGGGCCTCAGATTTGCGGTCCTGGCTCCTCAATTCTGGAACTCGTTCCCTGTGGAACTGAGGTCTATGACTCTCTATGCACAGTTCAGAAAAAAGCTCAAGACTTGGCTATTTTCTCAGGCATATGAGTAAGCCAACTGTCCCGTCAATGCTGCTTCCTCTCTGCTCACAGCGCCATGAAACCGCTTGGTGTACGTGTGCTTAATAAATATTTTTAACATAACATCTTATGACGAGATTGCAGTTCCCAGAGTCAATCCTGGACATTCAAACTGCTTACCCCAGAGAAAACAGTGAAAAACGTCAGGCCATTGCAAAGACATTTGGTCTAGGCTCATAATGCCCTTCAGGCATACAAGTCCCTCTTGGGTCTCATCTTGCATCGGTTTAGTTTCTTTCTGCAGGGTCTGGATGAGGCTTATTCAGCAGGAGTTGGAACACCAAGTGGAAGCAGGTGACTGGTTCATGGAACAATGTTGTGCAAATCACTTGATGGCTGAAACAAGCCATTGGGTGGTGGAGTTTCTAATAAGACCCCAGAGTGGGTCTTCCATCAGGAACAGTATATAACCAGGAGGACGGATGCGTCCATGAAAAGTTGGGTGGCTCATATGCAAGGACTGTCCACTAGGCCTATGGTCTCTGCCTATGGCCTATGCTCCGAGAGCAACTCAAAAAGATGAACGGAATGTTGAACATTTTCAAACATGTGGACCTAAATCCATCATTTGTTTGCTCAACATCCCATTACAGCTTGGACCCAGCTCATCTTGACCCTGTAACAGTCCAGCCCAAACTACCAGCCAGGTCCTCTATGGACCGGAAGCAAGCATCTGGGACTGGTTTCGGGGTATTGCCTCTCATCCGGGAGTACCTGGCCTGTTAGTTCGGGCTGTACTGTTCCCATGGGGAGCAGCGTCAAGACTGATTAGCATATGGCTGGGTCCAAACTGGGGTGGCTTGGTGGACAAAAACAATGGATTTAACTCTGTTCTGTGACTGGGGGTGAATGTTTGACAATGTTTAACATTCTGTCCATCTTTTTGTGTTGCTATAGTCTCTCGAAGTGGCAAGGGAATGCCCAGACGTGGGCCCCGTGCTTGCTATGCCACTGGATTCAAGCTGGCCTGCCTGGTGAGGGGTCCCAGGATGCTTGTATTCTGGTCCACTGAGGACCTGGCAAAAATGATAGATTTAACTCGTATCTGTGCCTGGGGGTGAATTTTTGACAATGTTCAGCATTACGTCCATCATCTTTTTGCGTTGATATGGCTCTGAGAACCTGCTGTGCATAAACATCCTGGGGCTATGGACGATCAGGTGGGGATTTTAATCATTCCTTCCGATTTTAGTAAAATAAGAGTGTTGTCAGTGACGGACAACAAAACCTTAATGTATTTCATTGCAAAACAAGGAGAATCCAGAATGACCATGCAGACGTGTTCAGCCGTGCCCTCTCTGAGTGCAACAAGTGGGAACTACATCAGGACCAAGTGGAATGCATCTCTTGAAAGAGAGTCCAGGTGATAATAGATCTGTTGTCTACTGTGGAGAACAAGTAATGCTGGTATTACACCAGCAGTGTCCGTTATCAGGGATCCGAGAGCAATGCCTTTTCGACCGAATGGTTAAATGCCTTCACTTATGCCTTTTTGCGATCTCATCATTCCTAGAGTACAGCAGAATGCAAAGCGTATCACTGTACCCTGATACGTATTCCCCGGGAGTGGCCTAGCCAGTTAGACCATGATGTCATGAGGCTGTCAGCATACTCACCAGTCCGGTTGAAGAACCATCCCAGACTTCTTTCCAGACAAAACAGAGAAATACTCCACCATTATCTCCAGTCAGTGAGCCTGACTCTATCTTTTCGAGTCACTTAGAATACAGCAACCTGGATATCTCTTCTGATCGCAGAAATATCTTATAGGAAAAATGTGTGTCAAACACAATTGAGACCTACAACGCATAGTGAAAGATATTCTGCATGTGGAGCAAGGAAAAGGCTGTAACTCACTCTCCATTTGACGCCCTGAAGTGTTACTATACTCGCGTGTGCTACCCCGCAATGGTCTCAAGTATGTGTGATCAAAAGAGATGGGGTGAGGTAACAGACTTTCCTGTTCCGGACCCCCAGACAATACTTTTAAACATCTGAAGGAGTAGGAAGTGGTCAAATGTATGCATATATGTCGTGGCATGTCCTCTGTGTCTTAATACTGCTTTCACTCGCACAGTTGTGTGACATGCTTCATCATAGCAAAACACCGCTGCGCAGCTAGCGCCTGGAGTGGAGTAATAGGGTAGGAGAAGACTAAACACATCACAAAAACAGAAACAATGAATGTTTAAAGTGACTGGGATCACCAGAAGTGGAAGTGCAGTGTATAAAACTAGCTCGGAGGTGTTGCTGTGCCTATACTTTATTCCTGAACCCTCCAGCCAGGATTAAAAACATGAAGAATGGTGGTGATTGGGAGATATTATGTGCTCCTTTCACCCCTCCTTACTGCCAGGTTGTCAACATGTTTCAGCAGTTAGTTTGTGCCCCTCGTTCAGAGTCACGCCAGTCTTCTTCAGGACTCTACCGGTCCTAGAGTATGTATGTATGTATATGTATGTATGTATATATATATATATATATATATATATATATATCTCACCTCGTAATCCGAGATGAGGTGTCAGAACGAGTTGTTCTGGCACCGAGGTATCCCCTAGAGAGTACTCTGTTGATGTACTAAATAGGAAAATGGGGACAAGAAAATAAAAGAACAACTGTGTCACTAAAATCGGTTCCCCCTCGTAGTTTTGTGTATTACAGTGACATAATGAAACATCAATCCACCACAACACAGGGTTGAATACCCAGATTGCACTCTTATATTTAGGAATCGAGCTATATTGCTCATAAACACATTACTTATCCTACCCAAGGAGTAGGCGTAGATCAAAGAGGCATGTGCACCATAGTATGCATCTATCCATTCAAACAGAAGTACACATAGTGACTTGTCACTTACCAAGTTTACTCCTAAACCATGCTAAAACTGGCGAGTAGTCACACACTGGGGGAGAAAGTTAAAAAGAAAGAGAACAACATCGTTGTGGTTAATTGTATTCATATCATACTGTATTGGTACCAAGCACAGAAGTTGTATTCTCATATAGTACTTGAAAACGCCAGTATCGCTCAGGGTATAGTTACAGCCATAGTGATACATTCTAAATGATATGCGTAGCCATAGTGATCTGTGTTGAGCGTTATTACACTAGAACCATTTGCTACAGCCTGGTGAAAATTGGGGTTAGTGGGGACATTGCAATTCTGAGAATACACCCATGTACAAAAACGGGGGAGAGAACGGGGAAAAGAGAAAGGTGCCCTTGGACACAATTTCCAGGTTACAGAGGAAGGAAGACTCTTCTCATCCTTATTCTCACAGAGGATTATAAAGCCGTTTAAAAGGGGCTTTTTAAGGTTTTTGCTCTGGTGATGCTTTCTTCAGTTTTACACTGTAATGAGCCAGCTCATGCTGCCTCGTTTTGAACTCATTCACCAAGTGCATCTTAAGTTCCTTTCATGGTAAATCGTACTTCTGCTTGTTCTCACTTCAACTAGTGAAGTCAGTCAAGAAAGCTTTATTCGATTGTAGACAAACAATCATAAAAGCGCAATAGCAGCATTTCATACATGGTAAAAATATATATAATATACACTTATAGGGTTTTATAAAACATTATTAAACTATACATGCTTTCCTGAAATTCATGATCCACCATAGTCCAGCGCAGTGTAAACCCGTTGGAGCTCTTTATTGCTAAATTGCTGAGTAGATGGTTGTTCTTTTCCCGTCTTAAGATGGTTTTGGTAGGGAGTGAAAAGGCCAAGCAAAGAGGGAAGTGATCGCTCAAGGGGGTTATCAGACACGTAGAATGAGTGAAGACTATGTGCGTGGCTATTGGAAACTAAAACATAATCGATGGTGGAGCAAAAGCCCCTACCATTAAATGTGGGGGGCATTTGGACAGGGATTGGGCACATTTTATTAGCAAATCCCAGATCGAGGGTAAAAATTAGCTCATTAAATTGTTCCCCCAATACCGAATGTCGAAAATGAGATATACATGCCCCATCATCGTTTAACGCTTCACATAGTTTGTCCCCAGCATTCAGACGTAAAGTACAATTAAAATCACCAGCCACAATCGGCATTGTATCTTTACTACTGCCTGTATTTTTTTACATATTTAACAAGTTGTGAATTACAGTTTTCGTCTTGTCAGAAGGAATGTTATATAAATTAATAACTGAGTGAGTGCTTAGAATCTAGATCCATTTTAACTAGCTGAAAAAACTCAGTAGCTGCGTGAATTCTAATCTTTTTTTAAATTGATAGTGAACGATATGTAAACACAAAGGCCACCCTTGGCCCTAGCGCTCAGACTGCTGACTGCTGGCGTATGGTAGGTCCTGTAGCCGTTCAAATGGACAGGGTCCTTACTCCAGGTCTCCTGGAAGCACAAGATCTCAAACTGATTGATCAATTCTCCCCATATCGGATTTTGCAACTTGGAGGCTATACCAGCAATATTCCAGGAGAGAACTTTACACAGGTCAGAATTACTTCTCACTGGGGGTATATCCACATTTGTCCTGGTTGCTACCTTACTGATGTTATTAGGGGCTAGAGAAATAGCAGGAGGGTCAAGAGGATCATAAAGGGATCTAGTGTTCCCTGCTAGCTTTTTTTGAGCTGCTGGACTATCACAGGGCGATGGTGGACTAGTTAAGTCCTTGCTATAAAGATTAAAAAGTAAACCTGCACTACACTGTTTCACTGCAGGGGTTACACAGGCTTGAGTTCCCCTAACCAGTCAATCTTAATCCTCCAGTGAGTGCAGAGCCTCAAAACGATTAAACACTGGGATTGGAAATCTGGGCTCCCTAAAACTCCTCGTGGTCACCCAGAGGAGTAGTACCTCAGAAATCAAAGGGATTTGGTGGTATTTAAAAATATACCACCAGGGTCAAGGCTGATTTGCATATAGCCATTGTCTGACCTAGGGTGGTGTGGAGTGCAAAAAAACGATGGATTTAGGCCCAGATCTTTGTACTGGGGTGAATGTAAGACATTGTTCTGCATTCTGTCCATCAACTGTGTTTTTTGCAATTTTCACCTCGAGTGGGCTGGGTATGCTCAGACGTGAGTCCCAGGCTCTCCACATCACTGGAGTCATGCTATCCAGGCTGAAGAAGGCTGATAGCCAGAAACCGGTCCTTGGATGCTTGATTCCGGTCTGGGAAAGACATGGCTTGGTAGTTCGGGCTGGACTGTTCCCATGAGGCACAGGGTCAAGGCTGATTTGCATATAGCCATTGTCCGACCTAGGGTGGTGTGGAGTGCAAAAGAACGATGGGTTTAGGCCCAGATCTTTGTACTGGGGTGAATGTAAGACATTGTTCTGCATTCTGTCCATCAACTGGTTTTTTTGCAATTTACACCCCGAGTGGGCTGGGTATGCTCAGACGTGAGTCCCAGGCTCTCCACATCACTGGAGTCATGCTATCCAGGCTGAAGAAGGCTGATAGCCAGAAACCGGTCCTTGGATGCTTGATTCCGGTCTGGGAAAGACATGGTTTGGTAGTTCGGGCTGGAGTGTTCCCACGAGGCACAGGGTCAAGGCTGATTTGCATATAACCATTGTCTGACCAAGGGTGGTGTGGAGTGCAAAAAAAGATGGATTTAGGCCCAGATCTTTGTACTGGGGTGAATGTAAGACATTGTTCTGCATTCTGTCCATCAACTGTTTTTTGCAAGGTATTTAAAAATAGCCCAGTGGTAAAGAATGTATGTCACTAGCTTTGGGGGTCCCTGAATTGCTTCTCTCCAAGATTGTGCGCACCAGCAGGGGTGAACTAAAAGTTAACACAGCACAGTCTCCATTAAAGATCTTTTAGAGGGGCCAATCCAACCTATTCTACGGGTCATTTTAAAGTCGGAGAAGAGGGGGTTGCCTAAACCAGTTTTTAGACTCAAATAATGGAGCGACTTGTTTTTTAACGCTGCCCAGTGTTCATAGGTGTTATGAGGTAGGGGGGGAACATTTGCCAAAACCACGATGTAAGGGGTAGCAGCCGGAGGTAAGTTTAAGGTGGACAGAAATTGAATGGGGGACTCAGAATGATCCCTAGGGACAATACCTCTATCAAAGTCTATCGGCTGACTAGACGGCCCAAGAGTCAAGTCTCTGCTCACTGCATCAGAAGTACCACCAGGATATTCTGCGGTGGGTACTTTATGAGAGGGAGGCTTTCTAGTACAACCAGAACTGATTGCTGCACGTAAACTGTTACATGTAGCAATGTTCTCACCCAGGGGCTGTACGTTAGTAATTCTACAGGAATTGCCAGGCCCTGTGGCAGCCTCACTATTATTCGGGACGTAAGAGCTTGGTGATGGTACAGGTGAGTGCATATGACTAATGTATTTCTCCACCTTAGCTAACCTCACTTCAACTGCAGATAATTTTAGCTGGATAGGTTCCAGGAGTGTTGTCATCATAATTTCAAGCCTACCCCAGAAGTTCCCAGCTTGCAGCCTATCTAAGGATTTAGCTGATACATTTGAATTAAGGACAGTTTTGTGGACTTCACTCTGCACACTAGGGCTGTCTGGAGTTTCCACAACCTTTCCATTGAGCCTATGCACAGTTTGGCTCTGCTTCCGGGAGACCCTAGCTTCCTTTTTTTAGGTGGGGCTGCCACAACCGGGGCTAGCTTAAGCTTGGTTGTATGCCCTCTTGTGGTAACTGTGGGCCTGACCGGACTAACTTCTGATTCCGTAGATGACAAGAGCACAATATCTACTGAGTGTTCTTCTAATGTGTGCTGAATAGGACCAGGCCGGGGGGAAGATACATCAGTATTAGTCAACATACACGCCCATTAAGCACAGGGGTCATAGAAAGTCTGGGGGGAGGTACAAGCGAATCCAGTGACAACCTCCTTTCAGTACATTTGATTTCATTTATTAACACTGATTCTGCCCTCTGTAGGAAAGCGTCCAGAGTCCCTGCAGCCCCCTGGCCATTAAGTACCCTTCTTTTACTCATTTTGAACCCGAATAAACACAAAAGTTCTTCTGAGGACTAGATACCCAATACAAATCATAGGTTAAATTGGACATACCTCAAGTCCAGGAGGTAAGATGGATGGCCCAGTCCAGCTTTGTCCGACGCTGCGGAACCCGAGCAGCCACTTTATGCGACTCCAGGTGCGGGAAGACGGGGCGGCAACAGCTGCTAGAGCAGAGCAGAGGCCCGGGACGAAGGAGGGATGGCCCTGCCCTGCCTCTTCCGGGCGATGACGGGCAAATATCGGCCCGCCCTTGGTCCGGGCTTCGCCCGGGTGCGTCCCGCGATGTGGGATGTAAGCGGCGTTTAAAAAGGGGGTTCAGGCCGCGCCTCCCTCGCAGCTGCTGGTGATCAAATCCTTGCGTTGCACTCTGGGACTGAAAGTCCCACCAGAGTGTGGAATGACCTCGTGGTTGGTAGGGGAGTTAGCGTGCGCACCCCTAATTCAGATGGTATCAAGAGGAGCACAGGAGCAGCCACAGCCCACTCGGATTGTTCGCTGTACCCCACAGCGGTGCTCCCACAGCAGTAAAGTCACGTTTGCACTATACAACACTGCAAAACATACGTTTAATTCCTCATTCCAGGCTATTCCCATCTATGGTTCCCACCTGGATGGTTTTCTGTCCTGTTCTGCTTCTGCTTCATATCCCCCTCTTGGCAAGAAACCTGGTGGGTCAATCAGCAAGAAATCGAAAACTTCCAGAAGTAGGAGCAGAAACCTGAAAGAACTACAGCTCCCAGAAGTCCAAGTGGCAGTGCAGGAGGAAGCAACCAGGAGACACCAAGAACCGCTTGTGAGCTGTAAGCTAGCTCGGTACGATACACAGCTGGAAAATGTGGCCGTGAATGCAAACGCACACTGGAGACCCTCGACTCTCAGCACAACCTCGCGTCCAAGCTGTTTACCTGTTTTCCTGCTCCAGACGATTTTCACGGAGTTTCAGGAGACTTCAGCTAGCAGGTGAAAGAGAATAAATATTTCCAAGTTCAAGTGATTAGCATCTCGTTAAAATACACACCTTATTTAAAATACCGCTCACTGAGAAAGCGGGGGCACTCTTTAGAATGCGATCTATGTGTGGGGAAAGCAGCACGCCTTCGCTCTCAATTGTGTCTGTGAGAAGGAAACGGCGTCCCAACAACAGTATTCTGTTAGGCAGTGGAGTCATAGAGGAGCCATATCTTCACTTCACTTTAATTATACTGACCAATCCAAGATTCATGCCAAAAGTCATCTCAGACTTTTCACTTTAGTGAATCTGTTATTCTGCAGTTCTTCCTTAACCTGTCTAGTTCTGCTGAGGGATCTTTCCACTCACTAGATGTCTGCAGGTGTATCAGGTTCTACAGGGACAAACTAAGTATTTGCGTAATTCAGATAAAGTATTTGTCTAATTTGACCATCCAATAAGAGGCTGCCTGCTATCCGAGCAAGCCCTTGCACATTGGATGTCTGCATGCATCAATTTCTGCCACAATAAAGCTAAGCTTGCTATTCTGATTCAAACATATGAGTATATGAAATAAATGAAATCCCGTGCTGGAAAAGAAATTAGTTACTTACCTGGGACTCCAGTTCTCCAGCGTTGGTATCTTTGATATTCACACGCCTCCCTCCCTCCTCCCCGGTCAGATGCTTACTTGTATCTTAAGTACCATGCATGCTTGTGTTATGAAATCTTTGCTGTGGTGGACTCTGGAGGAGTGGTAGAGCTCAGCACTTCCCCCTTATTGGCTGATGTTCAGGTTGTTTCAAAAGAGGTGATATGCTACTAAGAAAATACTTTTGTTGAGGCATATGGCTGTTTACTGCTATTTAAAGTTACCAGGGATTCCCTGCCAGACAACGGAAAATTATTCAAGCCAGTGAATATATGGAAGATACCACAGTTGAACAACTAGAGTTACAGGTAAGTTACTAATTTTATATCTTGCTTACGCTTATGCAGGGTGTCAGTAAATATGAGGTTAGAAAGTAATCTGTTTGTGATAAGGTTTCCTTGTACATGAAAGAAATGTATATTTTTTGTCAGTTGGGTGAGTAAGGCAACGTAAGTCTATAGTCCAATAGTATGTCTTTTATTATGGTCCTGTGATTGCTTTGGAGTACATATTGTGGCTTTTACGCATTATCTTGCAAAAAAACATGTTCCAGTCACCTTACAATAATTGATGTTTCCCAGATTCTGGATTTTTTTGAGAGGAAGGTTAGTTTGGTATTATGAAGTGCATCAATGGATTCCACAATCATGTGTTTGTCTTCTCTTTTTAGGTTTTCTAACACATCTGCCATAAACATCCATCTGTGTTTTTAAAATTGTGCGTGGGATTGATTTACGAATCAGCATAGCTACTCTGCATTTTTTTGTAGCAGACTGCTTTAGCCAATGAGTTACCATCAGATTGGGGTTCCTGCTGCAGTAATTCACTCTTCCTATCCAGGCCCTTTTTAGGTCGAACCTAAAGTCAGTGTGCATGTGCTGCTCTGCGAGACTTGTTGTAGTGGAGTATTTGCAATTGGCTTGTCATTGTCCTTCCTAAATGCTGGCTTCTGATTCGTAAATAGGGTTGTTAGTCCCTCCTTAGTACCGCCTTGTCTTCATTTGTCACCTCCCATGGCGACTGGCCCTTTTACTTCGGTTGTTACGCGGTACCTGTTATTTAGTC
Organism: Lissotriton vulgaris; assembly: GCF_964263255.1. NCBI lineage: Eukaryota > Metazoa > Chordata > Amphibia > Caudata > Salamandridae > Lissotriton > Lissotriton vulgaris. Next base: position 428,561,481 of record NC_141693.1, read on the forward strand.
TTTAAGCACTATTTTGTTTATCGAGGTTCTCTTACTGCATGCACAACGTGCTTTGCTTTCAGTCAGTCTGTGGTACGTTCTTTACAACCCCTCCCTCACTCATGTTGTCAGTGCCTTCTTTACCCCGCTGCCCTCCCTCCCGTTGTCTGTGCCTGCCTTCTTTACCCAGCCCTTCCTCCCGTTGTCTGCGCCGTCTTTAACCCCTCGCCCCCTCCTGTTGTCGTGCCTTCTTTACCCCCACCATCCCTCCCGTTGTCTGTGCCTTCTTTATATCCCTCCCGTTTTCCGTGGTGCCTACCTATTGGATATGGCAATGTTTTTAAAAAATGTATTTATATGCTAAATAAGGGTGGCCACGCGTCTCGTTGCGTGCTACTCACCTAACTCGTTAAAAAAAATGTACATGCCAAATAATGGCGGCCACACGCAACGAGACGCACGGCGCACCGAACTCAAAACCAGCATTTGCAATGCAATAGGTCCCGCATTTACGTGTGTTTGAGCTAATGGCATTGTAAATGAGTCTTTTATTGCAAACGCGTGTTAATTTTTATGACTTCAAGATAAAGAGTGTTGCTTAAAGTAGTGCCATGTCTATGTTTTTATTGGATTATCTTATATTTTTTTAACAGAGTTCACTAGTCCATTAACATTGAGTATTGGTGTCATGATTGGCTTTGTAAAGAGATGGGCTTGGATATGTCCCTCACAGCAGGGATAGGGAGTGTGCATTGTTGGCTAGATGTATATTCTGGGATGGACGCCACATGCCGTGTCATTTAGCCAGAAATGACAAGTAACCTTTCTGTTAACTCTGATAATTTTGTAACTGTTAGTTAAATATTGGTGACATTTATTAAAAGAGTGGAGGTGAGGTAGCTTCATTCTTTTAATGAGAGCCGTATATATGTCTTCCAAAACTTGTTAGATCCTTTATCATTATCTAAATATCGCACAAGATATGAGATGGGGATGCAATCTCATTCTAAAGTAAGGAAGTAATTGGAAAAAGGAAATTCTTGTCAGGAAATAGTGGCTAGACTAGATTGAAATTTCTTTGTGATCTTTTATTAAGAGTATGGATCTATGCTTTTCTCCGATTCTCGATCTAATTGTTCTCCACAGGCGGAACCTCTCTTTTTGCTGGTTTTGCGTTTCTGGTCGCCCTGAGATTGCCATGAACTGCAGTGTGTTGCTAACCCTATATGTGGGTATTCAGCTGTGATAATTTCCGACTGGTGTCATAAGGTGTCTGAATACACATGCAAACAGTACAGTCCCATCCATTACTGTAGCCTAAAGAAGTGGTGGATAGAGTAAGGGTATACATAGTGTATACTATACATACTTGTATGGTTCCCCATGCCGACTTCCTGAGCTAGGCCCTTATTGTCTATGGTGAAAGGGTAAATAAATGAGGCGAATGAATTCAACCAATCAAACAATATAACTTGTCTTTAGAGCACTGGAAATTCCTCACAGTAGTCCTTTACTTAAAGTGTATACAATATTTTCCAGTGTGTGCTCTTTCCTCGTCTCTTTCTGGTGCGTAATGTTTTATGCATTAGCGTCCTGCTGGTTTCCAGTTGTCTCTTTTAATGGGGAACTTGATTTCTTGTTTCCTTTTTGCACTTATGTCCTCCACAGTTTTGATTCTCTCCTGTTGGCCAATGATGAGTCCTTGATGTTGTTCAAGTTTCATCTCATTCCAAGAGTTCCCTAGGGGATGTTCCTAAAACGTCAAGGAGCCGTGCACAGTTCTCTAGGTTCATGAAGTCTGATGATCTTCATATATTGTAACCCTCTTGGTAGCGGATTCGAAGAGTCTGTGTCTTGCTTCTAGTGTGTTTCAAGTCTAGGCCTTCATACCAAGGGTGCTTTGTGTTTCATATTGGTCTTTGATGAATAATCATCAGATATTTGTATCCTGTTTCTATCTAATAGGAATGGCCTGTTCTGGCATGCCATTTGTAATATCTGCCTCACCTGTTTGTGCATCAGGAAATGGGTAGTGATGGGCCTAAGGCACTGATGGTCGCGGTTTAGTTGGTTCCATGGTTTGATCTTGTGGGTTTTCTGAAATTTCATCGGCTGTGGGGGGAAGCAGGGAGGTTTGTTTGCAAAGTTGATTACCGTCAGTGTTTTGCAATATTTCAAAGTACAAAATGTTCACTTTGATCGAATCTGCTAAGAGTGTATTGTGCACTTTTAAGATTTTGTGATGTTTGTTGATCCAACAAGTAAAGTTGATTATGTTATAAAGCAGTCATTTATTGTACCATTTTATTCTACGCCACAAAGTTCTCTGGGTATAATGCTTTCTGTTATATGTATCAGTTGTAGGTCTTTGTATTCCACACCCCACATTGCTTTCAGCCCTGTACCTGTTTCCCTCTCCTCTGTGTATGCAGACTGATTTTACTTTGTTCCCACTTTGTTTCACCCCCTTCCCCTTCACGGTCTTTATATAATCTCAGGGTAGTGGATTAAAAAAGAAAATGGAATTGTCCCTGGGGCGTAATAATTCTGAAATCTACTTGTTTTGTGAATAAAAATTCAATTGTCTCTCTTGGTGTCCTGCAGTACAGCAACAAATTGTGGGAGCAGTCCTATTTTGTCCGAGCTCTGATAAGTCTTTCTGGATATGTAAGTGTTCTTACCAGGGTTTGGATTGAAGTTAGGCTCCCTGTCCTTCGACATAAGTTCACTCTTCCAAAAGTTACTGTCACCCAGGGGGTCACTATAGACGTAGGGGCACCAAATTCACTATATGCAACCTCAGTTTTGCTCTTCAGGCTGACATTTGTCTGTGGTATTGAGCCTTCCATTGAGTGATTCTGCAGAGCTCTTAAGTAGAGGTGGCTTTCTCGATCGGCAGCCTACTCATGCCTCTTCATTATTTAAAATTATGGCATTTTGCAATATACTTTACAATATTCTTGATGCACATCACAGAAGCATTTTTTATCGGCCTTAATCAGTAAGCAAATCAGAGGGGTAACCTCTCAATAGCCACCCCCTACAATTACAGGGTATTTATCACGTCACAGAATATCTTTTGTCTAAGCCAGTCCAGCCAAGCAGACCTGTGGCCCTAGGAGATCCGCTTTTTCCTATCAATGCAAGTGTGCTCACCCAGAGATATAATCTCCATGTCTGTCAAGCAGACCTCTGGCCCTAGTAGATACGATCTTTCCTATCAATATAAGTGTGCTCACCCAGTGTTATAATCTCCATATCTGTCTTCCATCTATTACTTACTCTGGTCTATGATATTAGGCATCTTCGACATCTATCAGCATGGCAGGGTATTGCTTGTGTCTCTCTCGGGTTATTGTGCATCGTGCTAGTTTGTATACGGAACCTTTACATTTGCCATTTAAGAAATCAAACCTAATACAAACATTCTACAACCAATGTAATCAACTTAAGTATCACCGGGGTTACTTCACTTTCTCATATCAAAGCTGGCATAACGCCAGTCTGTCCTAATTCAGTATATCGCTACATAGTGAGAGGAGAGGCTATGCTCATAGATCTACACACAGATAGATTGGGGGGGTTGCAGTCAACTCCCATTTTCCATCCCTGAGATAGTGATCCAGGATAGTTTTGAATATTCATATTTCCCCCCTTCCTGGCTCAAACGCATATCCCTGCAGGCATAGTTCAGAGGGTTACCTGACTCTCATTTCCTGGGTCCGACATGCAATACGAAGAGTCACTACACCTGTCCTCACTCCCATCCTCCCCCTGTGTTGTAATATCGACATCTTCAGGTGGTCCCTCCCAGTTTTGCAGTACCTTATACCACAGGTATGGGGTGTCTGCGTATTCCTCTAACATCTTTCCTGATGAGAACTCTTTCCTCTGCTCTGGACCAGCTCGTTCGCACCCAGGCCTTTAACTGGCAGCCCCTCTCCGACTTCCATTGCAGCGATATGTGCCTCTTGGCCATGCTTCTTCATCATGTGATCATCATTGATATTCATGAACATTACAGTGTATCTTGATGTGTATGTATGTGGCAAATATATTGTCATTTTAAAAAAAGTAATTTTTTTTAAATTCAAAGAATATATCTAAGATGGAGAACAAAGATTACAGATCAATAACCTACCTTTCACCATTAATGTTTAAGCCCTGCTATGAGACACCGACATAGATATTGTAATGTTTATGAATTCCAACACGAACACTAGAGGTCACCAGACGACCTTCCCTTTACCAGATGATTATTACCACTCACTTGGTTTTATTTTGGGACATATGAGGTCCTGGAGGTAGTTAACTGCTTAGAAGACAATTAATCCTTCCCTTGCAGAGTGAGCAAGCTCCTCTTGGCATTACTAAGATTGCATGCCACCAAGGGTAATGGAGGATCTTGTGTTGAGAATACAATTAAATCGACTCCTCTCAACAAGGACATGGTTCCTTAACTATCTGTATGTAGCATTGTTATGTTCCATATAAACATACTTGTCTGTGTTGCATGTCCTTTGGCTTCTTTGGCAGGGAGCCCAGGAATTCCTGACACCTCTACAGCTTCCCACTATGAAAACCATAGTGTAACAAAGCATCCTTTCCCCTCAGTCTTGGGCCATAAAGTAGTGGAGTGTGAGGCTTCTCTGTATGGCACCGAAGCCTTTAACCTCACCCGGCATAATGCTAACCATGTGCAAGGTCTATCTGCATCACAGGACCATGCCTCTTTGCTATTACTCAGGCTCTCCCTGCTCCCATATAAGTCTCACTCCAAAAGTACAGTTGTGAACGGTTGCACCAGAAATGGAGCTGTCTGTTAGGGCCTCAGTCCCTACCAGCAATCCAGCTTTTCTTAACTGTAAAACCAGACCAAGAACTGAGAAGGTAACCAGAATAAGACATTTGATTTATGTATAACAACTACCTAGAAACCGTAACTAAATTTCAAATAAGTATTGCAATATAACATATGAGGTCTGTCACACCAGCTGCCAAATTAGTTTTCTACATCGCCTGGTTTCTTTAAACAAAGGTTTCTCAGTGAGCTAGGTTACATTATAGTCACTTTGAGAATTCTCATACACCATTGGTTTCCTGACACTCCCCCCCCCCCCCTCCCCCCTCCCCCGATCCTGGATTGGCCAAATCTGCATTTTGTTTGTAGATTGGTAGAGAAAGGGAGCAAAGCTCAGCAAGGCTTATAAAAAGAAATACGTTCAGAATAAACCTTTGGCTTGACCATAAATGGTGCACCTGACCGTACACAGTATTTTAAACAAAATATCATTACTGATCAAAGGTCCGTGAAGGGAGCCCGCTGTACTTGCCATCCACCTACCTGCCACGCTGTTTGTTGCCCCCTGGGGACCTGCTTGGGCCACTAGGCGCCGGACGCTGCTGGGAGCCGCTATTGTCCCGCTGACACCAGGGACTACACTCCCCAGCAGCCTTTGCGGCAGTGACGGCATGAGCACGCTGTTGGCGCCAGAAGGCGCATAAGAGGGGCCGCGGGCTATCGCTGCGTGGGACGCGCGCGGGCGTGCCCGGGCGCTTCCCGGGCCAAGGGCGGGCCCGTCTGCGCCCGTCAGCAACCGGAAGAGGCCGGGCTGGGCCATCCCCTTTTCATTTGACTTCTACAATGGGTAAGCGGAAACTTCTTTGTACCCAAGACCAGGGGGGGGTAAAAAGCAAAAGTACCCAGAAAATCGGCAACTATTATTTCATACTTAACCTCAGCTGTGGGGGTACTAAATAAAGAAATTGCCAACGCAGAAAAGGAACTGGGTTTGGGCATGAGTCAAGAGTTAGTTGCTGGGACTGTTACATCTGATTATGTGGTAAAAAAATCCTGTCCCACTGGAACCGCTTGTTCTTTTAACAACTCCAACAAGTTTACTTTGACCCATTTCTGACGCCATTGAGGCAGGGGGCATGGCGAATGTAACCAAAATCTCGTCACCAGCCCATGTATCGGAACCCAAAGGGCAGCCCCAGAGGCATATTGTGAAAAAGAAATCAACTAGGAAAACGTGTAAACGGGATAAAGGCCCAAAAAGTAATAATTCCTCCCAAGGGACTGCTGCAAGTGAAACTATAGACGTGACAGTTCAGAACATGGTGGAGGAGATTTTCACTTCTCGTTTGGTAACTGTTTTGACCAATGTTGCGAAAGATATCATTGATACAATGAACACTTGTGTAGCTGGTATTTTGGAAAAATGCGAACGTATTAACTCTTTGTTAACAGCTCCAAATCGTGTGTTTGTCCCTTCTAAATTAATTGAGTGCCCTAAATCCAATCTAGATACCGGGCTATGTTCGGGCGAGGTTGTGAGGGGTGCTCATTCAACTCCCCCATCACAAGTGAAAATTGATTTAGGGCTCCCTAGAGTTAGTGGTCGTTGGGGCTCCACTGGGAGAGGGGGGAATTCCAGTAGTAGTGATAGGAACCCTGTGGCAGTAATGGATTATGCCCATACCCTGGTTAGTAGGGAGCTCCCCGCCCCACATGAGAGGAGCATGAACATTAAACAATTTAACATCAACCTCCCTACAGAAGCAACTCCTTTGGTTGCGGTTCTTGTAAGGGTCCCAACACTGGATGCCAAAGAGGAAGAATCCACTGCAGCCTTGATATTGAAAACTAAAAAACGGTGTGATCTTTACTGCTCTGGAAATTCTGAAATTTCCCCCAGTATCATAATGGCTAGGCGGGTAGGGTGGATAGGTAATTCCCCAAAACCAGTAGAAGGGGACTGTGTAATTGATCATTTTAATAAACGAGGCACTGCTGACAGACTGTTCTGCGACACCTAAGAGTTGGAGAGGGGGAAGGGGGTATTAGGGCCCTGCCGCTGGGATTCTCTTATCCCCCTCCTAGACGCCCAAATGCAGTTGTTAAGACCCACTCAGAGGTGTTTCCGAGGAGGCCACTTCAGGCTCCTCAAAGCCTTGCAGAATACAATGACACTGAACCCCAACTCGAAAGTGGCAATGTTAGAGACACTTAACCCCAACAAGCTTCTCACACTCAGACAAGTCATAGAGGGGCGGGCTTAGTCTTATCTAACCGGTTCTCCCTACTGTCTCAGTTAGACGAGAATGACTGACTAGAGTCTTCCCACGTCTCCCCTCAGGAATCTAGTCACAACCCTCAAATTATTGATGCTGATGCTGGCCCCAACTGTAGTATAATTAGCTGGAATATTGCACGGCTTAGAAAGGGAGGATTCGAGTTGGTTAAAGTTTGTTAAAAAATTATGATATTATTGCTCTCCAGGAGACATGGGAGAGCAATTTCTGACTAGATGGATTTAAATCATATTGCTCGCCTACTCGTCCAACGCTGGCAGGTAGAGCTAAGGGTGGCTTAATGCTCCTCTTCTCCCTCAAGTTAAAAGGGTCTGTAAAGCTGTTGGAGGTAACTTCTCATAATTGTCTGATAGCTGAACTAAATACCCCTAACCACCCTAAAATATTGCTAATTAATTTGTATAACTCTGGGGAATGTGAATCCAGCAATGAACATCTTTTTTATCTGAAATGTTTTTAGAAGCATATAGCTTACAGCAAACCACTTTTTTCTACACCATATTTATGGGCGATTTTAATGTTCATTTGTGTGATCTGAATTGTCGAATTGATGATGCCTTTGGTCCTGATTATTCATCGCTGCCCCATTTTGAACACACATCTAAAGGGGAGGCTCTGGAGGATCTCCTCTTAGGTGCCGATCTCTATGAACCAGGCTTTTATGACTTTAGTAAGAGGGTAGCATCTATTAACAGGCAGGGTCTTAAAACTTACCTCTGGGACCTTTTCTTTGTGTTTCCTAGCAACTTTTAAGGCCAGGGATAGGGAGACCATTATTGACTATATATTCGTATCCCCCTCTTTGTTAGGGAATGTAGTATTTTATAATGCGAGGCTGTCTCCCTTTAGCGATCACAACCACGTTATCCTTGAGTTAGATAAAGGTATGGACCTTTTGTGCGCCCTAGGCAATGACAGGAGGTCTAACCCTGTGATAACCAGAGACCAAGGGAGGAGGCTAAAATGGTCCAAGGTAGTCCCCGTTTCTTTTTTTGCTAATTTATGTACAAAGGCCAACAACGACATTGCAAAGTGTGTGGACTATTCTATCCCGAAGGATATGGTCATTAGAGCTTTTGAAGCTATTTGTGGTCCGGTTGCAACAGATTTAACTATTATAAGTAAGCCCAGGCCTAACACAGGGGAAAGGTGGTTCGACTCTAAATGCTCTAGGGCTCACCAAAATGTAATAAAAGCACTGCAAAATAAACCCAGAGACAGGGAGCAGTTAGTCAGTCTCAGAAAAGAATATAAAACTGCAGTTTTTACCCGAATAAATGAGATTAAATCAGAGGCTTGGAACCCCTTAATGTACGTAGAAATATTGATGGATAGCTCAAAGTTTTGGGCTATTGTTAATAGTCCTCTTTTTTTCGGGGCAGGAGAATGGTGGCCTGGAAAACAACAGTTTTAGACACTGGTAATGACTTACCTCTGTTGGTCTTTAAAGATGAAGACATTGAGAGGGCAATAATAGATTCATCTAGTAATAAGGCACCAGGCCCTGATGGTGTCCCTGTCGACCTCTATAAGGGTGTCGCTAAATTCTGGGCTAAAATTTTAACAAATGTTTTTAATTCCACAGTTGTCCAGGGGTTCCCTGTTTCATGGTCCCAGTCCACTATTATTCCAGTTTTTAACAAGCATTTACAATGCAACGGTTTCGCCTTTGGAAAAGTTAGAGCTATTGGCATTGTAAATGACAACATTTGTATTTATGTGTTGGTTTTGAAAACAGATAAATAAATGGCATTGTCATTTACATTGCCAATAGCTTAATCTCTCGCAAATGTGAGACCTATTGTACCCTACGGACGAGCTCAGCAGACAGCAATTACTACCACACACACACACACCCAGAGCCACACACACACACCCAGAGCAAGCCACACCCAGAGCCACACACACACACTCTGGAGCAGTCACATACACACACTCTGGAGCAGTCACATACACACACTCTGGAGCAGTCACATACACACACTCTGGAGCAGTCACATACACACACTCTGGAGCAGTCACATACACACACTCTGGAGCAGTCACATACACACACTCTGGAGCAGTCACATACACACACTCTGGAGCAGTCACATACACACACACCCTGGAGCAGTCGCACACACACACACACACACACACACACTCTGGAGCAGTCACATGCACACACACACACACTGGAGCAGTGACGCACGCACACACTGGAGCAGTGACGCACGCACACACTCTGGAGCAGTCACATACACACACACACTGGAGCAGTCACACACACACACACACTCGGGATCAGTCACATACACACACACACTGGAGCAGTCACACACGCACACATTCTGGAGCAGTCACATACACACACATACACACACTGGAGCAGTCACACACACTGGAGCAGTCACACACACACTCTGGAGCAGTCACATACACACACACTGGAGCAGTCATACACACACATACTGGAGCAGTCACATACACACACACTGGAGCAGTCACACACACACACTGGAGCAGTCACACACACGCCCACTGCTCCCTTTAACCACTACTGTGCATATATACAATCATGTCCACAACTGATAAACAAATCAGGCTTCAACTTCTAGATACTACATCTTACAGGCCAACAAAACTTTATAAATAACTAGACCAAAGAACTCTTAGTAATCTACAAAGAGTTCTTCCTCTCCCTCCACCATTCTTCGTGTGGTTTAAACTATACTACGTTGTACGTACCTACCTACCTTCATTTTGTTTTGTGGCATAATCAACACTTGGCACAAATACCTCCCCTACTGAATTCACCAGTTTAAAACTGACATATGCAAGCCCTCATGCACATCTTCATCAACACTATTGCGACCATGTGTTCCCTAAACATTTTCAAGCTGCAGAGGTCCGTATCAGAAAGAGTCTCTCTGCCCAACTGAATACCAATATCAGGCCTGGCCTCGGGTGTGAAGTTATTGAAAATGTGTCAAAAGCACCTTTCCCTGCTCTCTTAACACAGAACCTTTTCAAATGCGACTTTCTGTCGCTTGACTGGAAAGATCTTCTTTTCTTATCTAGCCACAAAACACTCAAACGTCATTTCACCCCAATTGCACTAAATCTCTAAACCGGTGTCTTTTTTGTTAACAACAACATGTTTCGTCTATCCATTTTTTAAAAGATTTCAGCAGATGTATTGTCTATAAAACCAGTGAGTGCCAGGGTACTCCACGGTAAAGGTGTAGCTCCAGAAAAATACAAATAAATAAAGACATCGCCTTTCTTAAAACCAATTCAGAATTGCCTAAACTGTCGTGCAAAGTGACAGTCATTTTAGGGACTGTGACTTACTTGTCATTGACGGCCTTGAACGACAGAAAGAAACAGACATCAAAGAAACATAGAAGGCGGGGGGGTGTCAGAGAAAAACTGAAAATGGTGATAAAAAGGAGAAAGCAGTGATGAAGAGGCAGAACCTGCAAAAGTGAGATGAAGGAATTGCAAGGTGTTAGAATGGGGTCGAATTGAGTTTGCACAGCCTTGTTTTTCGAAAATCACAGCATTTGGAAGTTGTGCCATTACAAACAATCTTTGAGCCCTTGAACTTTAGGAGGTGGGGGGAAGAAGGGAATCACACACACAAAAAGCACTTCTCCCTTTCCCATTCACTTTTAACATTCTTTCGGCCCTGCTAAGTACTGTCGAGATGCTGAGAGGAAGCATGAGTGTGAAAGGCACTGCCAGGAAACGGAGGCCAGAACTCTTCCTTCCTCTGCTCGCCCACTGCAGTGGCAGTTTAAGAAGCATTGCCCACCTACCGTGAGTACACCTTTCAGTAAACTTTGAGAAGAGAGAGCCTTCTGGACAGCTTCAGAAACCACCGAGCCTTTCAGACATGGGGACTCTGCCGCCTCCAGCTTCCGATGGTCGCTATCAGGAGAAAGGTTCCCAGGGCACGAATGCCACAGCCAGGAAACGGAGGCCAGAACTCTTCCTTCCTCTGCTCGCCCACTGCGGTGGCAGCTGCACGGCCTCACAACCTATACACTGCGTCAACAAAAACAATGCCCCAGCAGCAGCTAATTTAGCTCTCCAAAAATGGACACAGTCCATCCCGAAGCGCTTTCCAAATTCACTTGGCACAAAAAAAAAAGATTCAGTTCTTTTCAGAGTTCCCTTTGTGCTTCTGTAGCCGAAAACCTCTCCAAACAAGCATTAAACACGGACAGCAGGAGGGGGGCGGGTTGCAGCCGAGGGCTCTTTTACCAGCACATGAGGTCTCACGGCAAAGCGTGCAGCGGCTTTGGGCAAAATTAAAAGCTTACGAGGAGCCGCTCTGCCCCCGCACAAGGAAGGATGATCCCAGCTTCGCAATTAGAGGGGTCCCCCCCCCCCCCCCCCCCCCCCCCCCCCCCCCGGATCAGGTCGAGGCACCCACTGGACAGCGGAGGTGCTGCATGATTCTGCCCTTGGTGCACAGTCACTCGAGGGGGCCAGGGACCAGGCACACACCCCCCTCCCGGGTGCCACCGCTATCCAGGAAGGAACGGGTCCGGGACAGCGAGTGAGCATCACGGGGAGAGCGAGTCCAAAGACCTGGAGGCCAGAGCCGCTTACAAAGCTGGGACACGGATGCGGCCTGCAGCTGAACGGGGCTCGGGAAGTTTTGTGTTCTGCCACAGGAGCAGCCAGGCTGGGCTGCGGTTTCTTTTCGGAAAACTGGAGCAAATGTTTGTGATAAATTACAGCAAACCTAACACCCATGGCAATAAACCCAGCCCCGCTCGCACGCAAGCGCCATGTACGGAATTAAAGGCAAACCACCAAGGCCGTGTTTAGATAAGAAGAAAGGAGCGCCTGTTCTCTCCCAGCACAAGGGGGACAGCACGGCCTCGTACCGAGAGCCCTGTGAGCTGCACGAGAAAGACTGGCAACAAATCACTTTCCATTGTGTCGGCTCGGAGTAGAGAGCCGGTCAGGTCTGCGTCCTCACACGGAGAGCCGTCCGGCTGGTGTGAGGAAGGATGCCGCAGAAAGAAGAAAAAAATAAACACGCCCACCGCCCGATGACGATGCGAAAAGGGTGGAGAGGGAAAAAATTGCAGGAACGCCCACGAATCTGGTCCGGCCATGACGGACAGATGTCTGTTCCAATGGCTAGCCTCCATTTATGGAGCTAGCCAATGGAAGCAGAGGCGGGACTAAGCCCCACACTGTAGGGACATAAGATTTCTCCTGGGCGGAGCTAGGAGCTCCGGCCCCAGGCGAAACCTAAAAAGGGGCAGAAAGGGGACCCTAGTGTTATATCCTCGTGCTTGCTCGTGCTTCTTTCTGTGCTCGCCTCGCCGCATGCTCTGGAATGTGGAATCCTATGTCCAGGCATTCCTGGGATTCCAGTGCAGCGGTTGGCGTGGGCTCTACATGTTACCTACTCGGCTACAGAATAAATTACCGATAACCACCATATGCTGTGCAGACTTCTTCATTATAACCCGAATACATCACTGGCGACTTGGTAGAAGTGGACCTACGTGATTTGAGAGCCTACAGCCCCGGTACCTCCGGATCAAGATTACCGTTGCCGTTGTGGTATGCTGAATCTTCTCTGACAGCTTAGCGGAGCCTTCGTTATGGATTTATTGTCTTTCCTGAAAATCCCGCTCTTTCATTGGCAAGCGGTGAGACTATTTTCATTTTATTCCCTTTTGTGGCTAAACGCTTGACTTTTCCGTGCGCGAGTTAACGCATGCGCACTGTCACGCGCTCAGAATACTGTCCCCGCGCAAGTAAACGCATGCGCTCAAGCTCCGCATTCTAGACTGGCAGCGTCAGCACAAGCAAGCTGCGTCAACACGTAGGCATTGTTAATCTGCCTGACTATTCATCATTGTGACGTCACAAAGCCCTACTTCAGGAAAATTCTTATTTTATTTTACAAAAGACTATAGCTATGTCACAATAAGCCTCAGTCTTCAAAGAAATATTTTATTCAAGAACTTCTGCCACAGTTGTTTATGACATCATTGTCTCTTTTCACAAAGGCATTCTGTTATACTATCTAAATCGTATTTAGATTTTATTTCACCATTACTATTCATTTTCCATAATTCAGTGCCAATTATTATGGAGAGTTTCAATGCTCCTCCCCCATTTTTGGCGAGTCCTGGTGAACCACCCTTGGAATGGAAACAGTGGCGTGAAGGTTTTGAGGCATATCTAGAAGCCATTGGTGGTGAGAATTATACCGACAAACGCAAACTCGCCATTCTTAAACATTCACTTGGCGCAGAAGGAAGACCAATTCTGTCTCATCTTCCTCCCCTGACTTTAGATAATTCCTCCGAAGAAGAAATTGATGTTTATGAAAATGCAATTATGCAGCTCGATAAACAGTTTATCAAAAAGGTCAATGAAGTAGTGGCACGTCATAAATTTCTCAGTAGACAACAACTTCCCATTGAACCAATTGATTCTTTTGTCAAGGATTTAAGGATCTTGGCTGCCAAGTGCAACTATCAGCAGTTCCATGATCAAATGGTAAGGGACCAGCTTGTGCATAACGTTTCTGATGTGAAACTCCAAGAGAAATTACTCGATGCAAAAGATTTATCTCTTTCAAAGGCACTTGACATTGCGCACCGATTTGAAGATATGAAGTTGGGCATCAAAGAATTGTCCGATAAAAAGCCTAAGGAATCCTCTTTGGAAAAACCCAATATCTCTGTAGTTCAAAATGTTAAGAAAAACCCATCTGAATTTACTTCCAACAAACCTATGTTTCCTTCTACCTCACATCAAAGTTTCAGAAAGGATGTGGTTTGTTTCAAATGTGGTTTTCCAGGCCACGTGGCAACGGATAAGAGATGTCCCGCTATAGGACAATTCTGCAACTTGCTGTGTGCAACGGTGAGAATTGCTACGAGGCTGTTAGGAAACTCTTGTGGAGTTAACGGAATACTCCTAAGTCCGATGGTGATCTGTCCCCTTTTGAAAAAATGTGGGGGAGGAAGGGTGTATGTAACTTAAGACAGCCCTGGATGCGAGATCTTGTAGATGGTAAACGTATTAGACGCGGTGCTCCTGTGGTGTCTGCTAATTCCAGCAATCCATGCAAGGTTGGTGATTGGGTACGTGTGAGAAAGTCTGGTTTTCTTAGATCTGGTGTATCACATTTCTCTGACCCGTTGTTAGTTAGAGTGGGTAGGCAAGTCGTAGAATTGTCAGACGGCAATGTTTGGAGCCTCTCCAAGGTTGTCAAAGTTCCGCCTCTCCTTAGTAGTTCCTTTTCTCCTAACCAATCAGGGACCTCTTCTTCTTTTTCCAGTTCATGTCACCGACCTGTTTCCCCTCGTCCTCATCTGCCCGTTCCCATTCACACCCGCCATTTGAGTTTTCCCCGTCTGAGGAAACCTCCTGTTTGGCACAAAGACTACAATGTTGGTGAATGATTTTCTTCCATCAAACTGTTATGTAATTTCATTCATTGTTTTGCTTGTATGAATTTTATGTTATGGTTAATTCTTTTCTTTTCTAGAAAGGAGGATGTGTTATATCCTCGTGCTTGCTCGTGCTTCTTTCTGTGCTCGCCTCGCCGCATGCTCTGGAATGTGGAATCCTATGTCCAGGCATTCCTGGGATTCCAGTGCAGCGGTTGGCGTGGGCTCTACATGTTACCTACTCGGCTACAGAATAAATTACCGATAACCACCATATGCTGTGCAGACTTCTTCATTATAACCTGAATACATCACCTAGGTGCTACAGGCCCATGTCACTGATAGACTCTGCCGTCAAAATCTTAGGTAAGATGATTTTGGTCAAAGTCACTGATTGGGTAAATGAAAATGGGGTTTTATCCAATCTTCAGTATGGTTTTAGATCAGGCAGAAGTACTATGGACCAGTGCCTTAATTTGTATTTACTCATAAATAAATATACTGTAGCTTCCAAAGGCTCCATATATATGGGCTTTATGGATCTATCGTCAGCTTTCGATCTTGTGAACAGATCAAGACCATGGTCCATTTTACTTGATATAGGGATTGATCCCCGTTTGGTTTATTTTTTAGCTGACCTAAATCGGGATCTCTTTGCGGCTGTTAGGGTTACTCAGGAGGGCAAATGCACACGACACTTTAAGTCTGGTAGAGGTGTTCGCCAAGGCTGTATATTGGCCCCTTGTCTTTTTACGCTATATATTAACTCCCTAGATAAAACTCTGGATAAGGCTAGTCTGGACATCCTGTGCGTAGGAAATGGGACCATTCCGGTCCTTCTATACGCGGACAATGCCGTGTTACTATCACAAACCCCACTAGGTCTTCAGAGACTCCTAGATGCATTTGGGACCTTTACGAATTCCCTGGATTTGGTGGTAAATATTTCAAAATCCCACGTCTTGACTATGGGTCAATGAAAGAATGAAGTTAAAACCTTTTACTGTATTGGGGCTGAGTTGACCAGAGTGACAGTTTTTACATATTTGGGGGTTTTATTTGATGACTTATGCTCTTGGGTCCCCCAGCTCAAAGCCAAAAAGAATGCAGTAGTGAGATCGTCGTCAGCGCTACTTGGTTTTGCACGGCGACTGGGAGCCAGGCCCTGTGAGGCAATTCTTGCCATTTACAGGTCGAAATATTTGGCTATCGCCACATATTGTGCTGCTATCTGGGGGTACAAGCAAGCGGTAGGGGTCCAGATGGCAGAAAATAAATGTTTCCGCTCCCTCTTGTCTGTCCCCCAATCAACCCCAATTTTCGCTATTCACCAGGAACTGGGGATGGGCTATGTGACTGACTTGGTGAGTCTGGCCCCCTTGGTCTATTGGATACAAAACCTGGCTTAACCCAGAACTGACGTTGAACCACCAGATTTTAAGGGATTGTGTTGTTTTAGTGGTTGTCATATGTTAAGGGTATGTTCATTAAACTAGGGCATCCAGACATTTATAATGCCCCTGAAGGGATCAAGAAAACTGACCTAATATGGGTAAAATCGCAGTTCTTGAACATGCTCGGGCTGGAACGGGAGGATCAGGAAATAAGAAAACCTTTGGTCAGGGCTCATTATTTTAATAACTTCATCGCCATCCATAGAGCCTTACTTAAGAATTGGGACAAAGCCTTTCCATCGTTGGCTTCTGACCAGGTTTTGCTTTAACCTGATCCACTTTTCACTGGGTAATTTCTCAGGTTGGTGTAAACCTGAAGACCTAGCCCGTGTAACTGTGACAGCTTTTCAAATCCAGACACCATGCACTTTATAATGTTTTGTGATTTTTACACTGACATCAGGAAGAAGTTTTTAATTCCGCTCCTGAGAGGAAAGGGCTTTTTACAGGTTAGACCAGCCCTAATGTACCTTCAACTGTTCGATAATATCTGGAATATTTTTAACATCGCCAGTTTTCTTGTTGCTGCTGTTCGCCTTCGGAGAAAAAGATTCCCTATGATGATTGAACTATGAACTTTTCTGAATTTTGACATTATGTAACCGTTTCTATCTGATATATCTTTTTAGTCTTAAATTATTTATATTTTTGTGTACAAATTGTTTACATTTACGTATTGCCCATTTGTATTGTATTGTCTTGTGTTTTGTATCTGTACTTTTGTGATTTAAATTAATCAAATAAAATGGTTTGACTCACTGACTGACAGTGAAGGTACTAAAGAAGAGGGCGAGAATGCCAGTATTTACAAGCTCACTGCAACTCAAATAATCAGAAAGTGTAATCAGAATTGACATAATCTAGCCTATAACTTGTAATAACTGATACTACCCATCTTTATTGATCTTCATGAGGTATGGTCTCAATTTCCACAGGCCCCTCTTGTGAAGATAGATCAGGTGTACACTAGTATTGATACCCGGGCAAAGAAAGACAGCCTGGAGTCTGTCTTTATGTCTGTATCCAGTGGCATTGTTAGGGTGCCGATTACACTGGGCCTTTGTCTTACCAAAGGTCTGCTCTGTCATTCACCACCAATACATTCATTTGATCACTCTGGAGCTTAATTGAGGTACTGCCAAATCGCTGAAGATGTACACCTGAGAAAAGATAATCATCAGCCTCTCAGAGGCTACAAACAGGACCAACTAATTGCAGTGCACCAGCTCCTAAAACAGTTGTGGTGAAACAGAAGGTCTCTCAGATTTCATATAGCTACATAGCTGTTTCACGACATGGGCCTCTAAAGTCCTAGCAGGGCTGGTACAAAGATAATAGCTGGATCTGCATTGTGTTAGTTTTTTTCAGGATTGGAGACTCCACTGGTAATTTAAACTGATATGGAATCCTACCAGTTTCCAAAGACCGATTTACAGTTGTTCTCAGTGGATTTAAAATTAAGGCCTGTAGTCATTTTTTTTCATTTTTTTTAACGAGTGATACCAGAACCAGCTCAGGGGGAGGTCCCAAATTGAGCTGCTTAAGAGCACGCTTAAAGTTGTTGACGAATAGAAAGAAGATTGTGTATAGCAATACTAGTGACAGTACCCACAGGGTTATCTCCCACCTAATGGCAGTCCCCCCTATGGATATCCTGCCTCACATTGGTAATTTTCTCCAGAAATATTTGTTGATTCAAATACAAACCTCTTGGGAGAGAACTATAAAGGCAAGATGATTGAGTGGTCTGTCAATTCTTCTAGACCTGCTGCTGTGGATTGGGACGAGTGATGATTATATTACAATAAATATTTTTTTCTGGATAACATCCCAACTTTACATTGTTGCATAACATTTTGCATGCCAATGTTTTTTGCTTGTTTATCATAAGCTAAAACTGTTTTTGGCTTTGTACACTTGCATACCCCACTGAGCCTCACTGGTGCAATTCAATTCAATTCAATGTATTTTATTATGATTGAGAATTCCGCAGAATTCCACATAAAAATACATCTTAAAACACATTTCATTCCATGAAAAATTTCCAATATAAATTCAAGTTGTCATTTTCATTTAAAAGCACGAATGAACATAGCAGTAACAGTCGATCTTGAATTTTCAAATTCGAGAAGGGGTGAACTTTAAATAATCAAATTGTCATACATGAATTCTTACTAATTTATTCAAGTTTCTAATCTAATACTATCCTAAAACATTCAATAATAAAACTTATCGTAAAATACCAAAATTTAAAATTTACTATACAATAATAGATCATGGACGTAATAAAATGATAATTTATCTATTCACTAAACTGTACTGTGTAACCAGCAGCATAAAGCAGTGTAAAGTCGTTTAATAACATACACTCACCTTTTTCAATATACAGTACACAATGGTTTAGCAGCAAAACAAGGCTTTAGTAAGGTTATCTGATCCTATATGACGGTAACTGGAGGAAAAAGTTTATAATGATACCCATGCTTAATTCCAACCCAATTAAATGGAGCATAAATAGTCTAATACATGGATTTAGCAGCATACCAAATTTAGTAAAGTGGTTGGGATCCTAAAAATTAGTAACTAGCAGCGAAAAACGTTTGAAAAAGTGCACATGCTTAATTGTAAACATAATAAATCGGTCATGAGGACCGGAAGGTCGAAGAAAAGTGCAAGTGCTCTATACATCCTTTCTAAGAAAATCTTTACCAACCAGTAACTAGCAGCAGGAAAATATTGTAAAAGTGCACATACACAATTGTAAACATAACTAATCGGTCATAAAGACTGAAAGGTCAAGATAAAGTGCAATTGCTGTAAACATACATATTTAAGAAGATCTTTACAACCTTAATATATTTTTAAAATTGTTTAAAAAAACTAAACATTTTAAAACACATCAGTTCAGATGGGGGGAACAGCAGGCAATTTCGAGACTGTTCTGCTGTAGTAATATTGTACTTTAAAAAACAATTCCTTAAATGTCTACGACATATTGAATGTAATGCGGGACAAACTAATAAAACATGATTCAAATCTTGTATACAGGAATTACATAACTGACAATACCTTTCATGTCTAGGAATACCCTCCCAAGATCCTGTTACGATTCTTAAGGGGAGTAAATTCAATCTCCGTAGGAAAATCGCCCTCACTGGTGCAATCATTTAACCCCACTTCTGTTTTGTGACTTACTTTTCACATCCACTTTACAGCTTGTTGTCTTATCCCCCCTCATTCATTTTATACATAGCACTATCTATAACCATGAACCTGCACAACTTACCGCACTACCCAATCATTATTTTTCAGCAACCTACCCCACTCAAGTTTTATATCAGTCAATATGCACTCGTGCCGCGGCCTGAATGGGAAAACAAGGCACAGCATCCGCCCATAAGGACTGACCATCTAATTTCAGAGCTATCACGCAAGACATTTAGCACATTTTCTATTTCATTTTGTCTTTGGAATGCTTGATCAATCTGCAGTAACACTTCTTTTATTACATTACATTTTGCCACTCACAAGCCCTCTCTACATTTCACTGTCATCAGAAAGACTTTGATGAAGTCCCAGCTATCCCCCCCAGCATTCCCTCACCACACATTCTTACATCTGCACATTCTTACATAGAGCACCTATTCAAAATAGTAATGGGGTATAGTGCTATTACTCAGCAGTCACTCACCACTTCTCCCACTCTTGTACCACCACCTCCATTCTCATTCATATCATTGTACAACAGTTACCACACCTTCCAAAACAAACATAACCATCTCTTGTCCCCCATGGGCCCATTACCCCACTCTTTTGAAGAGCTTGTCTTCATCCTTCACTTACTCACACAACTGATCATCTTTCTTGGCAGCTTTTAACCTAATACTCAGAACTCTCTACAACTCCTTAACTATTAAATATCGCGTTCACACACTAAGTTAAATTCACTGATCTTGTTATTGTATCTAGCCACTATGGTGCTTTAAACCCGTAACCAACCCATCACCATCTAATTGTGTTCCATGCTAGTCAAAATTCCTCCACTGTTTCCTCCTCCAACAAACTATTCCTTCTCCAGGAGGAAATGCTCCTTCAACTCCGTCACAACATTCCCCATACCAAATCCACAATGCTCTTGCTCCTCTCGTCTGTAGCATGCACTGCCATAGATACACATGGTCCTGTCAGTTAGTATTGAGCGCGTACAATTCCTGGTTGTTACTGTTTGAAGAAGTCTTTGCATCTTAAGATATCTCACGATTCCTCTGTTAGCCCACAATGCACCAGGACAAATATTCTACCACAGATTGTTTTTTTCCACCATTCGGTTTGGATGTTTGAGCGCCAGCTGTTAGATGGTCATCCACTTTGCCACTTCTTTCAGTACCAGACACTGAGGAAACCACATCTGTCCTTGGCAAACCCATTGATAAGAACCACCACACAGAGGCAGTTATTCATCGCGGGGCCTTGGTTGTATGAGAATGACTTTGTCTGGAATGGTGAGATATATTACACAACATTCCAGTTATGTCCAGTATGTAACACCATGTTGCTATGGTTGAACCACCATTGAATGTGCAACCTCTGCCTCCCTCAACTCCATATGGAATCGAACTGTGCAGTGTGCAAAGCCTTCAAAAACAAATAAACCATCCGGTACCAAAGATAATATGACTAAACACACTGCAGGATGTAGCGCCATGACACCTCTGAGGTGCCACACATCTTCGGGTCCAAATTAAGTGATTTACCCAGAATTGTTGAGCGTCCCTGTTTAGACTCGAACCCGATTCCCCAGCATTGAGGGGTGTGACGGGGCAAGCGGACTGGGAGAACCCATACGGAATAACTCCCTGGAGTGGTGGTCCGCCGCTCCCCTCTCACCATGCCCGTTGTCCCCACAGCTGCCAGAAAACCCGTGGAGGGAAGAACAGGAAGGCTACGGGACAGCGTCGGACTCGGGACATGGCTCCTTTAACTGGACTGAAGACGAAGGAGTAGCCCCGCCCCTCTACAGCGGCGGGACGTCAAAAGGCGGAAGAGAGAGTAAGACTACGGACCGCGTTTCCCTGGATGACGAAGACGGTGCGGTGAGGAGGAGAAGCAGCGAGAGGAAGAACCGGGAGGAAGAAGACGAGGACCAGACGAGCCCAGCTGTAAACAACAAGCCAGGAGGCCAACGTCTCGGTGCATCGCCCGCCACGTTCCCGAGGGAGGAGCGTGGCTTTCCAAGGTACGGGGCAGAGTTGCGGGGTGGGTGGGACGGCGTGGTCTGCCTACCGAGTGAAGCCGTTGTGTAAAGTGTACATAGCGTCCCCTGTACCCCCTACCTTCACGAGCACTGTTGGCACTGCGCTACGTTGTGTATAAAAACACCTGCACTTGGTTTCCTTCACCCCCCGGCCCCTGCGTTACATGTACTGGTCACCCCCGTAACCAATCTCCTTATTCCTTCATTTCTCGGTCTTGTGGACCCCTCGCCTGAAGCGGAAGACAGCGGCTACAGCCCCGGCGTGCCGACCAAACAGGAGAGCAAAGTCGCCGAAGGCTCTCCTACCTGAGCAAGAGTGAACACCCGAGTACAGCAACGGAAGCACCCTGAACCCCTCCAACCTTCCTAAGAACATCCCTACTGACCCCGCTGCCTTTGCAAGGGAGAGACTTACAACCCATGATCCGAGCCTCTGGTCCCCTTCATACTTAGCCCATTGCAACCCCCAATTTACAAGGACATATATAATGCACTGTTTGCAATGCAAAGGAAGACTTACATTCCAATAAAACCTTCTTTGAAATCCCTAATCAAGGATCAAATCTTTGTGTTCACCCCTAGCCCTACAGTCTCTACAGGGCAGCTCCCTGTCTCGCAACCCCCCCTGGGGCAAGGGGCGACCGCTCTAGCGGTAAGGCCACATCATCTCCCACCTGGGGTTCAACTTTAAGAAGTATTTCGCCATTGAGACCCTAAACCTGCCAAATGAGGAATTAACTTACTAGCCTACTCTCCCGTGACTGCTGCTGGATCCAGAGAAGCCACAAGAGAAAGACAACATGCCCGACTCTGTGAAATACAGAGTCTATCACAAGGGAAGGACCATCTTTGATCAGAGTCTGAATTCAACCTCAAAACCTGCTTTGTAGGACCCATAATCCCACCTGCATCGCTAAAAATGCTGGCCTCTCCAAAAAATCTTGACGCCAGATCAGAGTCAAGAGAGACTTCTCTAGTCATCCGGGTTGTCGGATGTCACAATGGTTAGCTCAAGATTTACATTTCGCTTATCCTTAGGGGAAATCCTTGCCTGCCAATTACCTGATGAGGAGCCAGAAACACCATAGCCACTTCATGGTAGGAATATAAATGTACTTTTTGAGTAAGGGATGTCAGAGGAGCTTGGTGGTTTTCTAATGAGTGAGTAGAGCAGAGAGCAGGCCATTACCCTGTGCAACACTACCCTCTGCACACCTCCTAGCTCCGCCCGCACATCAATCCCCCCACAGTCATCATCCTCTTTAGAGTCTATTTACTCTTCGCACTCTGATTAAGACCCTCAATATGACACCCAGGACCCTTATTTGATGCCAATGCTATCAGATGATGGGCATGACCTATGGAACGATTACCAAGTTGACCTGCAGGATGCAGAAAGCTTTGAGCCTTAGCCTGTAAAACCTCCAGATGGCATTGCGACATACTATGTGGTAATCCAAAAGGCAGTAGAGCATCAAAAAGTTCACTTCCATGTTGTGTAGAAGGAGGATAATGTCTTAGTGTAAATGTTGTCCAAGACTGTGAAGGCAACACTTGCCAGTGCTGAAAAACCTTGAGTTAAAAGAAACAGATTTTGGCTACTTGAGCATCCAGAAGGAGCTTTGGGTCAAACTTGATGCAGAGATTTTTTTATCAACTGCGTCATACTAAAGTACAAATTTTCTGAGAAAAGAGTTGACCGCCTTGTGCTTGGCTATTCATACCACTTCAGTTTTACTGGGGTTAAACTTTAAGAAGTATTTATCCATTCACCTTCTGGTAAAATATAGACTAGTTTTAGTGAGTGAATGCTGGCTTGGCTGTGATTCTGATCTTAGTCTACAGTTGTGTGGAAAACTGATCTTGGTGTCCTCTGAAGAGAGGTGAGTGACTGCATGTATGTGTTAAACAGGCATGATTAAATAGACCCCTGCTGGACACCTCAGTCTGTAGTGGGCGAGGGAGTGAACTGAAGGAGTATATTTACAGGGTTCAGTTTGTTTGAAATGATCAGAACCAGTCCATTACCTTGTCCCTAAACCCAGCATACATTAATCTTGCCATTAAGAAGTTGTGATATATGGTGTCTAATACAGCTGACAGATTGAACAGGTCCAATTCTACATCTCCATTGTTGTCTGCCTCAATGGAAATTGTCTAGCACTGACAGAACAGCCAGTTATGTGCTCTTTCCTGGCCTAACAGCCTTGACGGATTCCAGCTCTCCTTTAGTTTCTGCAAGTACTTGTATTTAAGTGAAGACTGTCTACTTCTCTATACTTGGAGAAATATGGGAAGATGTGGTTTGTCTGAATTTGAGAACTTGACAATGCATTTTCTAGCTTATTGGGCATTTCTCCTGTTAATCTCTTGTCAGAATTATAAAATCATTTATACTATGTGTAGTTAATATTTTTAGAAGTTTAGCTGGGCAAGGGTATTCTGAAGGACAGCTGACTACAGTGATTGGTGTTTAATTGAAAGATGCCTTCAAAAGCTTCAGATTTACGATTTTGGATATTTACAAAAAAAAGCAGGAAATGGAATACCTTTTGCAATTGTCACAAACTGTCTCCCTTCCTATACTCCGGGACTTCTGTGCTGCCTTGGTTACTTTCGGGCATCATGTGCTTCTCTCATTTCTTAAATCAGTAGGTATCAGTGGTGCAACTCTTAAGTGGTTCAAATTCTACTTGTCCAACTACCCACATTATTGGGTCGGAAGACCACTGCCCTCACTCCACTTTCAGAGGATGTCCTACAATAACCAGTCTTGGCTCTTTTTTTCTCATTATACACCGCCTCCCTTAGTGACCTCTCTTCCTTCAGCTTTTCATATCACATCATTGTTGATGACTCAATTCAAACCGCACCAGTAGCCATCCGACTACTGTTGATGCAGAACTCCTCCAAAACAGAAGTTTTCCCTAATCCTTGCACCCTTCCCTATTGTTTATGGAGGATTTATAGCACGGACAGCTACTCAAGAGTGTCCCGGCACAAGCCTAGTGGAAGGAAAGGCAGAGAGAAACGGCTAGATAAAGGGGAAGGTCTTAAGCCTTTTCCTGGAAAGCTTGGGATCCTGAATGCTGCAGATGTCAAAAGGAAGAAGGTTCCAGGCAGAGGCCGTCCTGAAGGCAATAGAGCTCCCTCCTATTCTCTTAAGGCGAAATCTTGGGACGTGGGCAAGAAGCTGCGTGGCTGAACGCAGCTGTATGATAGGAGCATAGACCTTGAAAAGCTTTCTCAAGTAAACAGGACCATGTCCATAGAGGGCTGCATGTGCCAGGGCCAGAGATTTAAACGTCACCCTCTCCATCACAGGCAGCCAGTGCTGGATACGCTGGTGTTGTTTCACGCTGGTCTTTATAAGAATAATAAGGAGTTCTAGCTGCAGCATTCTGCACCACCTGCAGTCTGTTCAGTAGGTAACCGGGCAGACCTACATATAAGGCATTGGCATAATCAAGGCGCGAGGATACCAGCGCACAGGTGACAGTTTCCCTAGTTGAAATAGGGAGAAGAGGGAGGAACTTTTTTAGGGATTTCAGAGTATCAAAGCACAGACCCGTAAGTTTCTTAATCTGAGTAGCAAAGCTCAACTTCTCGTCAAACCAGATCTCTAGATTTTTTGTGGGTTCCCCCTCGGAGGTCGGCATGGGAGAGTCCTCTGGCCAGAATGACTACCGGAACTGAGGGGGGTAGTTCCCGAAAAGAAGGATCTAATTTTTTTTCTCATTAAATTTTTTTGTGTGTATGATCTGTTTATTAAGCATATCGACAAAAGAATGCAGCAGTGATACATTGACCAGTCTCACTAGACATAGCAGACCATTACAGTTACTAAGACTGAAGCATTAAAACCACCTCACATTTCTTGGTGCAGAGCCACCACTGTACCGCTTGCTCAATCTGTATGTGTCTCCTGGGTGTGAGGAGAACTGCAAATATTCCCTCTGGACAAATTCCACTTCAAAGGGCATCCTCTGTTCTTATAGACCTTGACTTCAGCAATCATGCACCAGTCCATGTCTCGATCCCAATCCACCAATGTTGGCGGCTCTGCTGCCCCCCACCTCCGGGTAAGATCACGTTTTGCAATCATGAGGCCCATAGTAGTCCAAAGCTGTTCAGTCCGATTATATCGGTTTCATCCCATATATTCAATAGGCAAAGTTTCGGGGACAATGGAATGACCCCCCAGATGCGTCTTTCATACCCATAACTATTGCTTCCCAGTATGACTGAATCAAGGGACACTCCCAGAAAATATAGAAAAAAGTGCCCACCCTCCCAAATAGCCTTTTGCAGCCAGCCCCATCAGTCTTGCCCATTTTGACCAGTGTGATGCAGTTGATGTATGATCTATGAAGTGTTTTTAGCTGGATGAGATGCAATCGTGATGATATTGCCACTTCCCGGGGCGATGCAAGTGCCTCCCTCCAGTCCTCCTCTAGGATCCCGTTGTCAGCTTGCCAGCGTTCATGTAAAGTGAGGAGCGGGTCAGGTAACTTGTTGATAATTTTTTTTGTAGGTCCGGGATATGGCTTTGCATTGCATATGCTTAGATACGAGCCTGTCCTCTAATGGTGATGCCTCCGGTATGTTCTTCCCTCCTGGAACCACCCCCTGAGAGCATGCCATATTTGGGATTATCTAAAGAGTTTCCTTCTCGGAGAGCTCGTAGTCTTTCTGCAGTTCTGTAAATGGGATTATTTTCCCTCTTGCCCACAGATCATTCACCCTTGAGATGCCGATGGTGTCCCATTTTTTAAAGCCTTGGTAGCGGCCCAACTTTCCTAGGTGCTTTGCCCACCAGAGGGGTATGGCGAGTGTCACCTTATTCCCCCATCCAATATGTTTAGTAACTTTATGCAAGATGGCGACCGTTTGGGCCTTGGGCCCAGTTAGCTTCTGCTTTTTGGGATTGGTATGTAGTGTACCCCCGACTCCCATCAACCACTCGTCCATATGAAACGACGGATCACCCTGTGCTCGGTAAACCCATTTGTTGATAACTACCAATTGGGCTGCCCAGTAGTACGCCCAAATATTGGGTAGTGCGATTTCTCTGTCGTTCCAGCCCCTAGTGAGTTTGTGGGCTGCTATGTGGGGAGGCTTCTTTCCCAGAGCAGGTTCCTGACCTCCCAGTATATGGACCTGAAGTACGCTTCGGAAATCTCCTAGGGCGTATTTTGCAGAGCATAAAGGAACCGCAGCAGGGCCATCATTTTAAATAATGCCGCTCTTCCCAGAAGGGATAGGGGCAGGGCACGCCAGTGCTGCACGTCTCCCCGTAGTCGGACCAGTGGAGCAAGGAGATTACGCTTGTAGAAAAGATCATCCCTGGAGGTGACTTGGATACCTAAGTATGTGAATCCTTCTGTCACAAATTTTGCTTTGCAGCCTGCTCCTCATTGTATTTGAATTAGGCAGCTCAAAGTCAGCGAAAGAAAGCTGACAAGCAAGATTTAATTAGGGAGGTGGAGGAGTCGTTTTTCTTCCAAGTGAAAAGGAGCTGGGTGTCATCAGCATAGGCAATGATCTTAGCCCCGAGCTCCTCTGCCATCTGTATCAGGGAAGTTACTCTCTGTGGGGAGGGAGGATTAAAAGAGGGAGCCAGATATGTTGCGTTCTTGCCTGTTAACCAATTTCTCACATACTTTTGCCACAACTGGGAGGAGGGAAATAGGGCAATAGCTGGAGGGGATGGTTGGATCAAGAGTGAGTTTTTTCAACAGTGGGACAATTCTGGCTTGTTCCCAGGCTGTAGGCACAGTGGCTGTAGTGAGAGAAAGATTGATCAACCAATTTAACTCAGGATTGATCGTCTCTGCGGCCATAGTCAGCAGCTGGACAAGGGTCTGCTGGTGAGCCAGATTTAAGAGATTTGAGGACCGCTAAAGAGTCTGGCATATCGATGGTTGTGAAGGCCACCAATGTAGTCTGCATAGCCGAAGACAGCCAGTTGGGGGACGTGTTGCCTGCTGGGAGGCTATTGCCGATGTCGAAATTGCCATCACTCTCATCTTTTCCTCAGGTTCATTGAATTTTGCTGCATTGGCTAGTAACACTGTGGCTCTCTTGAGCCTATATATGAAGGTAGGAGCATTCATCACCCAGCAGAGGCATCGTAACACACTTTCTATTTTTTAACAATGAAGCAGGGTCTAGTTTTACGTATAAATGCCTTAGCCTATTCCTACCCACACCTGAGGCAGGAGACCCTGATAACCCTCACCTGCTAGCATATAGGAATCTGTTAAATTGACCAGAGTTCTGCACCCAATTTTCTGTACAGCAGGCTCTAAGCCTGTCTGACTAAAAATCTCAGCCAGCTTCTCTCTGCGAGACACACTACTCCAAACTGGATAGCCCCCACCCTACTCATGTGCGCAAAGTTCACTGTCTCTCTCTACCTTGTCTGCATATAGCACACCACATCCTGGGTACGTCTGAGAACAGGTGAGTTCCCACCGCAACAGCATCAGACCTGGGTGATGGATGTGGCAACTAAGACATTGCTATATATTTTATTCCTTACATTAAATTTTTCCGCTTGCCCTATGCAACTTAAGACAAGCGCTTAGCCTGAGAATTTAACCCATGACCTAATATATGTTACACATTTAGTAGGATAAACGGGACATGTCTGATAAATGTGCGACCCGTGGATGCAAGTGTGCGTAGATGACGTAGGTATGACTGACGTTGCAATAAGCACTTCTGCTTCAGATCCCAGCATTAAAGGGTATAAAAAGAAAGTCCACGGGTTCTTGTCGGACTACCTCCCTGTCTGTATGTAGGTGACAGACTGTGTAGAGTTTCCCCAAGAGCTCTTGTTTTAGTTTAAGTATACTATTCTATTTTGACATATATTCTCCCATATAAATGCCATATCTGCTATGTTATTTTAACTGTTGTTTTCTCCTTTTTGTAATTTAAATACTTATATTGTAATTGCAAGGCTGTTTTCTTTTAAGTTTAAACATGAGTATTCTCAGCATTTTAGATAAAATGTATTTTGCATTCTGGGAACATATTCCTTGATTTAAATTGTTTTTCATAGTGCATTTATAAATGTGTCTTTGAGGTTTTTAATTTGCACACCTTATGTTGCAGTTTCCGAAGTGTCCCTCTTTCAACGATTTCATGCTTTCTGAGTCCTATTGAGAATTAGATAAAAGTTCCTTCTGTTTAGTATGACTCTCTGTGAATGCGATGTCACTATATTTTGTATTTTAAATGCCTTCCTCTTGAAGCTGCGTCTTCTAAATATATCTGTTAAACCTTTTGGCTTGGTTCCCATGACTCACACATTTGTTTCCTTCATTTTAGTATGAGTGTTCCTGCGCACCCCACCGCAAGTTAAGGTGCCCCTTGCCCCCCTTGCCCCTAAAACGCTCCCTGGAACAACATGCATCAGATCCACTCACTTTTAGAATACAATACAGCTCAGTTGTGAACCATTTAGTATTCAGAATTCTTTGTTTAACCTCTTCGAGGCTATTGACGGAACAGTTCCGTCACGGTTTGCGGGTGGGCTGTGCTCATGACGGAACGGTTCCGTCACGGCCCGGCCGCCGCGCCTGCGCGGCGCGTTTAATTGAGCGGGTGGGGCCGTGACGGAACCGTTCCGTCATGAGCACAGCTCACCCGCGAGCCGTGACGGAACGGTTCTGTCACCCGCGCAGCTCACCCGCGCGCCCCCCCCCCCCGCGACCGTTAGCGCTGCGGCGGAATAGCCGCCGCAGCGAAAGGGTTAATGATGACAAAGTGAACTTTGAGTTATTTGTCAAATGAGTTTAGAAGTATCTACTGTTGGGACTAGATGAATATTAGATATACTTTAATATGTAGACCCGTAGATTCTTAAGAGTGTGTACTTTCTTTTTCACATCACAGTACATGTCTAGTGGTTGAACAACTTTACAGGGAAGTTACATTCCTGACCAAACAGAGAGCAAGATTGTCCTGAAAAACGATGGCAACAAATATGGATCCAGTGTCAGATGGCGTGCCATGCAATAGCACATGAGCTGATGGCTCTGCACATATGGCATTTGACCATCATAGTTTGTTTAGCATGCTCCGTAGTCCATCTTGTGCAGATGGGGTTTTATACTCTAATAAGACTTCTAACTTGGCAGGTTGCTAAATGCTCTCTTCTACTTTGAGACACCTGAGCTCCTGTTTATTGTGATGTAATTCATGTTTTTTCTCCTGTGATGACCCATTGCTGTTAGAGGTCAGCACTCTATTTTGGCTAGTGTGCTTATAGTGGCACCTTTTGAGTGTTTGCAGAATCGACTTCCTTTTCAGGAATTTGGTATATACGCAACTTTAGACTCCAACATTGATATTTCCATAGATCTATTGTTGGCATTATAAATTGATGTAATTGGTCTCACCTTACTCTCTTTTTTGAGACTTTCTGTAAATCATTAAGGAGCACCAGTGTTAAAGATCTGCCTTAGACATTATTCACCCTTTCCTGACCCTGTCCACAAACCCACTGCAAAACTGATGAACTACAGGTATGAAACAATACAAAATTGTGGTTGAGGTGATCAAGTGGATGATTGCATGCTTGTACTTTACGTTTCGTTTTTATAACAATTTGTTTATGATTTTCGAGAGAACAACATATCATAACAGTATCATTTACCAGGTTAGTGCCAGGTGAGTTGTCACACTGGAAACAAGGGTATAGCAATCATACCAGGATCCCCTGCACGGTCTGTCCATTGATGTACATCTTGATCCGCCAGCCCTGGAGAACTCCTTGGTTCATTGCTCCCCATATATTTTTTCAAACTTCATCCTGGGGTTCCCTCCGTTCCCTTGCAGATTGTTTACAAATTCCTGGGGCAACCTCCCTTAATATATCCTCTTTCTTGCCATTATAAACCCATTCATATTTTCTTGCCGGGCTTTAAGTTGCAGGAGAGCTTAACTTCACCATATTCATAATTCAAGTAAGTGTTATCTTCCCATATTCCCAACTGCCATAGGGTGCAACTATACAACTTATCCTGTCTCCCCACAGTCAACTTATTTGTCACCGCCTAACCCACCCCAGACATCCTTCAGTCGAGGACATTCCCAAAGTATACAGGTGAATGCGTCCTGTCAGATAGAACATCTTCCGCTCTGCCACACTTCTTCTGTGTTTTAGTGTATTTGACTCAGTGGAGTATTTTTAGCTCGGGCCAGCTAAAATGCAGTCTTCATTGCAACTGCTTGAGGGATCCCACGGTCTCCACCTAACCCAATTCTGAATGGGTCCTATGTCTGCCCCTCCATTTTTCTTTCAATCATCCCAGGCAATCACATATGTTGATTGTCAGTATTCTGTAATTCTGGGGTATATTTTTGTTCTCAAGCCTAGTGGACAACAACCTCTGTTCCAGGGATGAGGGATCTTAAATTTCGATCAAGTATTTGGTATACTCTGATCGTAGCTATTCAAATCTCAAAATCAGCTCTGATTGTTTCAAAGGAAACAGCTGTAGTTCCATACTTTCCAGACCGTCAAGATCCATATCGTATCCCGTTTGCCAAATCCTCTCAAGCCCCTCACTTCATTCAGAGTTTACCTGCCCATAGGACTCTTCTATTTTCTTGTATGTGCCTTATCTCATCTTCTGTTTCCTCATAATATCTTGTAACCTCCAAAAGAGACATTAAGACTAATCTTAGCAGATATGCCACACAGTGTTACACACAAGCTTGTTGAAAACAGTATGCCACAATGGCTGTAGGATGATTTTGGTATGTTCTTTAAGAGACTTTGCATATTGTGTTCATGGAGTCTATATGAATCGCTTGCTGAGACATCTAAATGTGACACAATACTTGAAATGTAACCTTTTCTTGTTAATCCTTGTATAATAATTTACAAAATTAAAATTTTTAAAAAAGATAAATATGATAGAGAAACACAATTATAGGCAGGTACATTTTCTGGCCTGTGCATTATTCTTAGCCTGTTTTCAACCCGCACTTCACAGCCACTGCTCGGGAGTGAAAAGTTCAATTGTAGCTCCTGACTTGTTAGTCTGTTAATCTTTGACATAATTGTTTCTTCCTCTCGATTTGTTGCTTACAGTGTGCAAATAGATTCTTGTTACTCAATTCAATTTTCAATTCAATAGGGACTTTATTTCGTTTTTGATTCAAACCATAAAAGTACATATACAATATTAAACAATTTAAAACACAGTAGTTGTGAAACATGATGGGTAAAGTGCAAGAGTGCAAAAGTAAAGCGTATTCCATACATAAAAATTCATTATAAAGATAATTCAGTTAGCAAAGGGACCATCACTGGTCCAGACAATTTCTCAACTTAACAGACAATTTAAAAAATTCAGTAACTTGGAGAATACTGTCTCTATGCAAAAGTTGCAGATACATTAATGCTGGTCTGATCTGGTTAAAATTGAGTTTCTTTAAAAGATCTACCAGATAGCGTTTGCGCGGGTATTCATAAAATTTACATAAAAATATAAAATGCAGCATATCCTGTGGAGACTTTCCGTCGCAGCCACAGGGTGCAGCAGGTTTGTTAAAAATATCATTTTTTGGTCTAATCAGCAGATGATGGAAGAGATTAAATCTAAACCTTGTTAACAGGAACTTCTCATGGGAGGTCAGTGAGCCCGTCAAATAGGGCTCCAACGTTTCACATGTTTTTAACATAACAAATTTTCTTACACTGGGTTTCAGGAGCTCCTCCCCTTCTCTTTTGACCTTTCTGTCCATAAGGAAGGCTCGCTTAATTACCTCCACATCACCCTTTACAATCCCGCTCGGATGTTCAAACAAGTCCAATCGGCCGAGCCTTGAAAAACTGGATTTCAAATATTTTAATCAAGGGGTGCCCAATGCCTTATCCTGAGACAGGTAATCTCTCACAATCAAATGTGTCAGTGGTATGTCCTGATTCAGCCACAGTTTTAACCAACAGGTCAGCGGGCTTAAAGAAAAAATGTCACATACATATTGCGACCCTAACTCTTCATGTACTACAAAATTGGATGTACCTGCTGGGACACATAGGAGACGTTTCATAAAAAAGTTTTCAGCAATCTGCAGCTGCTCACCGGCCACATAGCCCCATAATTCACTACCATAAACTGCAGTTGCCACTGATATTGCATTGTAAAGTTTCAGCATAGCATTATTAGGTTTTTTCCCCAGTTTCGATGCAAAGTTAAAAATAGAAGCATTCACCCTTACCAATTCCCTTTTCTTTTTATCAAGATGAGGACCCCAACTAAGTTTGGTATCAAAAAGGACCCCAAGATACGAGAGTGATTTCGAAATGGGGATTGCTACATCATCTATTTTAAATAAAAAGTTCCTTCTTGGTTGTTGGCCAACTTGCACGACGAAAGATTTAGAGTTATTGACCAGGAGGTCTCTATCCGTCATGAACATTTTAAAAGCATTTAATGAAGCTTGAAGACCCCTCTCGGTTCTAGAAATTAAAACCGCATCATCTGCGTATAAAAGAACAGGAATACCCCGCCTGCCAACTCTGGGGCAGTCAGCCTTTACATTCTGCAATACGCTATCTAGCTCATTAATATAAAAATTAAAAAGAAAGGGGCCGAGAATACATCTTTGACGCACACCCTTTCTGATGTCAAAATTACTAGTTATGCACAGATCTTGAGAATACCTAACATTAGCACTGGTGCTGCTGTGTAAATCGACAAGGAAATTGACAATCCCGCTGTCAACACCCTTATCCCTCATGGACTGCCACAGCTTTCCCCTGTTTACACAGTCGAAAGCAGATGACAAGTCCATGAAGGCAAGGTGGACAGTACCCCTTTGAGCAACAGTGTACTTGCTTAATATTAAAAAGAGGTTAAGGCACTGCGTAATAGTAGAGCGTCCACTGCAGAAACCATACTGAGAAATGGACATATTATTTTCCAGCGCCCAGTCAAAGTCTCTGCAGTAGAATTCTGCCCACTATTTTAACCATAGAGTCAATTAATGAAATAGGTCTGTAACAAAGTGGGCTACCCTTGTCCCCCTTCTTAAAAACTGGGACAATCGTGGAAACCCCCCATGATTGTGGGCAGCCAATTTTAGCAGCTGCGTTAAAGACCGACTCTAATATGGGTGCCCAAAAGCTAGGCTCAGACTTGTATAAATCTGGAGGGATCCCATAAGGCCAGGAGCTTTCATGGCTGAAAGTCCCACTATACCCTCAGTAACCTCGCCTCTATCAAACCTAATAGTATCGCCACTATTGTAAGGAGAAAGATTAAAATTATCATTCGTCGTACAGCAATACAATTGCTTGAAATGTGTTTCCCACTACTCCTTTGTTATGCAGCATTCCAGACCATCCCCCGGGTCCTGAACCAGGAAAGGTCTCTTTACTACCGCCCAGCATCTAGAGCTACACTTCAGGATAGAGGGGTCAAGAATCTCACCCCATGCCTCTTCTCTTAAAAATTCCTTGCGTATGGCGATAACGGATTTGTATTCTTTCTGGCACTGTTGAACATTCTCCTTTATTCTGGGATTAGCTGCCAAGGCTAACCCTAGATTACGTGCCGCCTGCTAGATGCTATCGCAGGAACATAGAAGGCCTTATACCCTTCGAGAAAGGTCACAATTCACTGACCAGGTCTCCTGCAGACAAATGATCTGAAACTGCTTAATGTACCTAATCCAGTTACAATCTGCCATCTTTGTACCCAGTCCCGCAATATTCCAAGAGATTACATTATTTCCATTCGTTTTCACCTGTGTGATCTCCGTATGGCCCACTTCAGCTGATCTTACATTTCCCTGTCCCTCAGACTCCTCACGTCAATCACACGCCTCAAGGCCTGAGAGCAAATCATATCTGTTCTGTGTTTCCACAATAAACCCATTCCTACTTTGGTTAACAACATTGTACAGGTATGGTGCTATCGGAGCCGGAGCCTGAGTTTGGATCAGTGGCCTAAAATTCCTGTGATTAGGCGGGGCGTTAATCAAGTGGGTGTAAAAGTATCCAAGTGGACGAACACATATACTGTTCACGTTATACACTAATGATGATGCTCTTAATAAAACTGTTGCCACATGTTGGAGATGTTTAAAGTTAACAACAATACAATCCCCACTATTTGTCTTTCTAGATGGGCCGATCCAATTCACCCTTCTGACTGAAAGTATTTGGTCAGAGTATGCGATTGGAAATCCACAGTTTATATTCAGCCAAGCAACTGTTTTATTTTTTAATGATTCATGGGATTCCCCATGGGACTGGGCAGAATGGTCATCAATAGTTGGGACATTAGTCAAGACAGCCACATAGGGTGCGCAATCAGATGGAAGATTAATATAGCGACTTTTCCTTATTTGTCTAAGATCTGATCTACCATCAAGATCTGCTGTGGGCTGTATAGTCAGATCAATTTTTGATGGGGGTTCAGGTGGAGCGTTTTCCGCTGCAGAAACTTGCCGACAAGTCTGCTGTACCTTCTCTCTCCTGAGTCCCTGCCCCGTTTCCACTACCTTAGGTCTGGCAGGCGAGGCTGATGCCAGGTGTGCTGATAACAGTCCACCTAGTCTATCCACCTCTAAAGCCAAGGTATCCAGCTTACATGTCAGAGGTCTTATCAACTCTTCCATTTTTGCCACAATTTTTCCTTCTAAGGTGCTAATCAAGAGGGCAAGTTGCTCAAAATGTATTTTAATACCACCCTCGTTATTTCCCTCAGATGGACGGGATCCCGTAGCAGAGCCATTACTGACTAATTTGGCTGTATCAACGCTTTTTTTGTTATGCCTCCCCCTGTAGGAAGGTAGATACCTGACTATGGTTACCCCCAACTTTTTGCCTGGTGTTTTGCTGGTTTTCTGACTTAGTTGACCTGGGGCCCTGCTATTCAGGACCCCAGGCCCATTGCTCTCTCTGTAAAATGGATTCCATGTACCCTAGGTACATATCTAATTGGTACTGGGCCACCTTATCAGACCCTGTAACTCAGGGCATAGGTGTACCCAGGGCCTACCAGGGGCTGCAGCATGTATTATGCCACCCCTGGATGGCCATCTAAATCTGACACAACTGGCTGCACGACAGCTGGGGCAGGGTGGTGTAATCACCCTTTGCTTTAGATATAGTATACCTATATCTAACCCTAAAATGGACACATGTATTCCTATCAGTCACTCCTATGGCATGCCTTATCAATCCTGAAGGCAGAGTGCTTGGAATTATGTGAGATGGTGCTCTGGCATGAGCTGAGCCTGTCTGCAGCTTGCGGAACCAAGTCCAAATAGCTGTTCCATGATAACGCGTACCATATACTCTTAAGTGCATTATAATCCTCGCAGTTATATGCCAACTCTGGTATCACTTTATCAAAACATGTCGAGTAAGGTGTCATACGAATTGGAATACTAACCCCTCGCCAATTCTGGCGACGGGGTTAGCATTCCACCCTTCTAGAGGGACACGACATGTACGTAACTGTGAACCCCGGTTAAAGTTAACTGAAGCCTCAGGTCCACAAAATGGATGCTGCCACCACAGACACGAGTCTGACCCCCTGCAGCTGGGAGTCCTTCCAGCGAGGGGAGCTTGGACAAAGGGTTTCCTGTCCGGGGCGGTGCTAGCACCATCCCAGACAGGGTTTTGTGTATCCTGGGTAGGCAGGGCTTTACAGGAAGGTGACTGCAAGTGGC
Source organism: Lissotriton vulgaris (assembly GCF_964263255.1). Classification (NCBI taxonomy): domain Eukaryota; kingdom Metazoa; phylum Chordata; class Amphibia; order Caudata; family Salamandridae; genus Lissotriton; species Lissotriton vulgaris. The sequence goes on from NC_141693.1 coordinate 428,597,396, forward strand.
ACCCCGGTGCTCACTATGCATAGGCCGGCTAGAACCAGTTCCAGGGGCACACAGCCCCTGAGCTGGGGACAGCCCGGCATGGGAGAGGGGTGTAACCACCCCCCTTCCTGGCCCTACCCCTAGGGCAGGACCTAGTTGCGTACCCACCCCTTTCTTTAGGATAAAGGCAGGAGCGGGGACCCCTTCCAAATTAGATCATCTTTGAATCAAGAACTACTTTCTACGAAAGGAAACTCAAGACTCTTCTCAAGATTTCTCCCTTGTGGCTAAGGAGTAGTCACCCTGCACCCGCAGGCACCATCAAGAACACTGCGGTTTGCTGCACGTCCTTCCTCCGGAATCCGACTGACCAGCACGACGAGACCCGGCTTCCCTGGCACCTCTGACCTCTACCCACCTCTACAGCTAAGCTGAGAACCGTGGGTGCGACGAGACCTCGAGGGACCAGCCATCATCAGAACTGCACGACTTCTTTCCAGCACGACCGCCGAGGGATCCTCTGGTGAGGGCTTTGGGGTCCGAGAAGCCCCGACCCTGAGCAGCTCCAGCACCGAAGTCCAGCCCCCCAGCATCTCCACGATCTGCGTGGGGCCCTTCTGCTCTTTGCTGCTCACCGCGTTGTCTGGCTACTAGCCCGCTAGCTTGTGGCCTTCCCGACGACATCAAGACTGCTGGTCTGGTTGCTCCAGACTGGCCCTTGCTCCCCTCCAAAAGAGGAGCACCCCGGACCCTCCTGGTCCACTCCAGACGCCATTTTAGGTCCACCGCTTGGGCTTGAATTTGCCAAGACTTGTTGCCCCAATCCTGGGCCCAGCGACGTCGACAGCATCAACCATCGTGGGACAGCTTGCACCTCCATCCTGGTCGCCGACAACGCCTCCTGGTCCGTGAGACTGCAGAGCCCAGCTTCGCCCACTCACCTGGTCGAGGTGACTTCGCCCGGTGCCATCCTGGTGCCCACACAATCACTGGCTAGTGATTAAGAACTTGGTCCCCTCTGCTTTCAGGTGTCATCCATCTTCAATCCAGGCTTGGATCACTCGAACAATCTTCACTGGTCGCCTGCCAGCAACTTCTTTCTTCAGGCTCCTGGTTTGTCAACGAGGATTCCCGACGTCTTTTCAGACCTATGCAGCCACAGCCCCTGGGCTAGGTAACTTCGGCATTTCGGTGCCCCAGCATAGCCTCACTATCTAAGGGTCCAGATCCACTTTCGTTTTTGACCTACCTAGTCGGGTTCGCCCGAGAACACTAACTTTTGCTTTTACTAGCCTCCATAGACTTTGTCCCGCATCCCGCGTGAGAGTGCACACTCTGCACCCGAGTCCCCTAGGCCTCCTACTAGTAATCTGAAGGTTCAGTAACGTAGTCCTAGCGATTCCAAAGCCTATTAGTCCAGTACTTACCTGCTAGTAATTTCGCATTCCACTTTCATAGTATATGGTTTTTCGTGCCCCTCGGGCATTTGTGTAAATTGTGCAACTTAAAGTATTTTCGTAAGAGTTTTGTTGTGTGCTTAGCACCCTGTCCTCATAAAGAGTACAGGGCTGTTGTGATCTAAATAAATAACAGTTTATTTTCATAACACTTGTGTGGTGTCCTTTCACTTGGTGTTCAAGGGGTATATGTGATGGTAAAACAGCTGGCTTAACACGCCCTCTAGAGTCTTAGCCTTAGACTGCTCGTATCCACGCTACTAGGATAGCTGGTCTATAAGGTTGACTTACAACCAATCATCAATAAGGGTTGTTTGGACTGATACACCGTGCTCACTAGAATAGTGAACATTATATATCAGGCCAACTTCTCACACCCCCCACGTTTCAGTTGTAATTTTCTACAGTTTCTCACCGGTCTCGGTGCAGTCGGTGCCTGCTCTGTTTCCTCAATAGAGGTATCTGGCAGGTCTTCATGCGTCTCTGCGTGCACCTGAACTATTTATTTATTTATTTATTTAAACTTATAACGCGCACAGCTACCCACAGTGGGTTTCCCGGCGCTAGGGACAGACTCGAGAAAGAAAAGCAGGTAATAAAGGTGGAACTGGTACATCAGACAGAAAACTCAAAAAGCATAGTTTTGAGTCCCTTCCGGAAACTAAGCAGGTTTGTCTCCAACTTTAAAGTCACCGGTAAAGCATTCCAGAGCTTAGGGCCCAGGTGGGAAAAAGACCGACCACCCATTTTTACAAGCTTGAACCTTGGAATGATGAAATCACCATTCTCGGATGATCTCAGCATACGGTGAGGTTTATAGGGTTGCACCAAATTCTGCAAATATTTAGGCGCTGAGCCTTGCCTGATCTTAAACAGATAGCACAAGGCTTTAAATTTAATGCAACTCGGAACTCTGAGCCAGGGGAGATCGCGCAAAGGCGTGGGCAGCAGAAGTTCTTCTTGGGGCATTACGGAGGAGACGGGGAGACGCATTTTGCACCACTTGAAGAATTTTGGTTGTTGCTACGTCAGCTCCGAGATAGAGAACATTACCGTAATCTAGGCGGGAAACGACCAACGCCTGGACAACAGTTCTCTGGGAAGGTATGGGCAGCATCCATAAAATTTTCTGGAGCCATCTTAGAGTAAGAAAACAGGTGGCGGCCACCTTTGTAGCCTGCTGTCTCATGGATAGTTTTTCATCCACAAGGAATCCAAGATTGCGAACTACCGCCGCTGGTTGTGGGAGCGGCCCCATATCACTAGGCCAATGCTGGGGGCCCCAGAGGTCTTTATTCTTGCCCAATATCACCACTTCCGTCTTCTCCCCGTTTAGCTTAAGACAATTCCTCTGCATCCACTCGGCTACAAGAGATAAACTGAGCTTCAAAGCAGAGGGGTTGTTCCCGTCTTTGCCTGATAGGGAGAAGACGATGTGGGTGTCATCGGCGTAGGAAAATAGCGTCAACCCCGCATCCTCCACGATAGTAGCCAGGGGTTTGATATAGATGTTAAACAGTAGAGGGCTGAGTATAGACCCCTGGGGGACGCCGTGGGCCGATGGCAGATGCTGCTGTTGCTGAAAAGACCTGGAAAGTACGCCCACTAAGAAAGGAGGCAATCCAGGCTAGTGCCGAGCCTGCCACTCCTAGGGACCGGAGAGAATTTAAAAGAATGGAGTGGGACACTGTATCGAACGCGGCGCTCAAATCCAACAGGATGAGTGCAGATGTTTCCCCATGATCGATACCGTGTCGCAGACTTTCCGTAACTCCAAGGAGAGCAGTCTCGGTCGAGTGATGAGCTCGAAAGCCGGACTGGTATGGGTGCAGAAATCCCGAACTCTCCACAAGATGATTTAACTGAGTGTTAATGTGTCTTTCCAGAATCTTCGATAGAAAGGGCAGCAAGGAGATAGGTCTAAAATTAGACAAGTTGGAAGCATCCGCACCTGCCTTCTTTAAAAGGGGCACCACCATCGCATGTTTCCAGTCCTGGGGTACATAAGATTCAGTTTAAGAAGCATTTAGCAGTTTCATAAGTACCTGATGAGAATTGGAATCCAGTAGCGTCAGAATTCTAACAGGTCACGGGTTACGAGGAGAGCCCGATCTTACACTGTTCAAACAGGAGAGGAAAGAGACATCATCTAACAGTTGTCATTCCATGAGCTTCACTGTGGCGAAGGAGCATTCCACTGGCAATGTAGATTCTGTCTGGAATTCCTCCACCACAGAAGGAGAACCTAGCGAGGCATAGATGCGTTCAACCTTAGCAATGAAAAACTCAGGCAAAGCTTTACATTGAGCCTCATCTAATGCAGGGGGAGCTGGGGTAGTGTCTGCTCCGGTCAATTTCTTGACTACAGAGAAGAGGACGCGAGAACTATACTGTGCGTGCGTCACCATATTCACAGTATAAGCCGCTCTCGCAGTTTTACATTGCTTATGGTATCCTTTTAAGGCCTCTCTGTAAGCCACTTTCCGGGAGACAGAATATGTATGTCTCCACTTCCTTTCAAGGGCCTTACATTTTGTCCGCAGAAGTTTCAGATCATCAGAGAACCATGGCACGGGTGGACGATGAGACCCGGAGTGCTTGGATGTCAAAGGAAGCAGAGTATCCACCGCATTTTTTAGCCATTGAAGTACCACGGTATTTAACTCAGTGGCGGGCAAATCAGTATCAGGAAGAGTCCCCGATAGGTGTTGGTTAAACTTTGTTACATCAAGCTTGCCCCACCGGCGTACATGCCCATCCTTTCAGATTCTGACCCCGGCCTTGATTTTATTGCGAGGTAAGGAGAAGTGAACCGCATAATGATCTGACCACTCCAATGGACGAGCACTCTGTGCACAGTCAAATTGAAGATGAGAAAAGATTGGATCCAGCAAATGACCAGCAGAGTGAGTGGGACCTGAGTTACACAGCAGAATATTAAAAACCTCAAGGTCAGAAATAAGATGTTTACTGGAAATGCAGGAAGAATCTTCGAGGTGAAGATTTAAATCACCAAGAATGGTGAAGTTAGCTGCCCTTAAGAGCAGAGGGGCTAGTGTTTCAGCTAGAGAAGACACCCAGGAATTTCCATTACCAGGGGGCCGATAAACCAAGAGACCTGTCATAGTGAATTGGGGGTTAATCGCAAGCTTAAAAAGAACAGCTTCACATCCTTGTAAGGGAAGATCTTCAAGCTTGCAGGTATACATAGATTTAAAAATTATTGCAATACATCCCCCTTTACCGATGTTCCTGTCCTTCCTCAACATGACATAGTCATAGGGAATAACAATTGCAACATCTGGCCCGTAACTCTCATGGAGCCAGGTCTCAGTGAGAAACACAGCATCCGGCTTCTCATAAACAAGAAAATCATAAATATTATGCTTGTGCTTGGGAAGGGACCTCCAATTAATATTCCAGAATTGTAGTGGAGGGTGAGTCATTGCAGTGTTACTGCCCCTCAGCCTACCACGTTTATAAATGCGTTTCATAGCCTTGCATTTGCTCATTTTCTCCATAGAAAAGGCGCAGCCCGGACATTTAAAATGATGTGTGGGTAAATTACACAGAATACAATTAATGCAAAGAGATTGCCTCATCGATATCAGTTCCTCACCAGTGTAAGTGTAGGCGGTGGTAGGGAGGCGGGACAGGTCCAAATTTGATGCAGAGGGTCTGGTCCCTGGGCCCGTCAAGGCACGGACGGGCGCAGACGGGCTGAACTCAGGCGCGACTCCGGCGCGCGACCGGCACTCCCACTGCCCGCTACCGCTGCGAGTCTGCAGGGCCATCTTAAATAGAGGTCTTGAGTCCTTCTGGACACTAGACCACGACCAGAGATGGCGCCTCCAGGCGTCCCGTTTTCACCCCCAAGAAGGCCGCAAGTTAAGAAATACGAGGGAGGGGACCCGCCAAAGAAGCGGTGAGCATCCAATTATAGTGGAAGTATGCGGAGATGTCAGGGATGTCAGGGCTAACTACAGCCGTTATAACATCCCTATCACTAATATCAGGGTTATTGGGCATAGCTGTGTCCACCACTGGGAGAGGCACCTCTTCCAGTAACAGTGGAGGGCTTCCCCGACCTAGAGAGGCCCTTCGGTCATTGTTAATTTGATTTACCTTTTTAACCAAGTAGTTGTCCATGGTGCCCAACCCAGAAGCAGATTTATCTGTTTTACCTCTAGACATCTCATCAACTTATTGTTACACTCAAAGTAGAAGCTAGTGTGATAGAACAATCTACAAGCATTCAATGCACTTTACACGGACAGCAAAAATTAAAATATAAAGTCTCACTTCAATAAAAATAGTCCTTCGCTACAGGACCAAAGTCTATGGCCCAGCCCAGTCTCTTCAGGCCTCTGAGGGCCGCAGAGGGCCCACCCTTTGCCCGGGCTTCGCCCGGCGTCCCGCGATGCGGAAGTCGCGCTGGTTAAATGCGCCTCCCGGCGCTCTGGATGCGTCTGTGGGGCGCGTCGCCGCTTGGCCTGCCGGGCAATGTAGTCCCGGAGCGGCAACGCGAGAAGAATGCACCCGGTGACTCGTGGCGGCGAACAGACGCTCTCTCCCCAGCTGCCTATCGGCTCAGGCAGCGTCCCGCAGTCTCGCAGGTATGGCCCTCCCTGACTTCTGGTGTTTGTTTCAGTTAGAGAGTACATGGTCTTACGCAGTGAATATAACATTGAAGTAACAAAGATGGGTTGGTTACTAAGGAAATGCCCCATTGTCTTTGGCCCTGTCCCCTCACCTCTCAAAACTAGACTAAATAAGTTTAATTTGAAGGTGGAAGTGCTAGGCTACACCAAAGATCAAATATGGGAAAGAGAACCACATACTTCCTTATTCCTATTTATTCAGCTGTAGCATACACTGAGAATGGTAGCAATGTCCAGCACTCCTCCAATGCATATTCTGTCAGGGCTCATAAAAGATATGCATGGATTGTTTTAGCCAATAGCAGGATCCCCATAGCGCAGGTAAAAACTCACAGCCTCTTTTTAGTAATGGCCTTTGTGTTTTGCTAACACAAAAGAAGCCAATCCGCTTAGTTGATGTTGTGGATTTGCTGTACCTTCCAAAAACCCTATTCAGAAAAACTAGTCGGAATCCAAAGGGATTCCTGATAAACCTAGGGGTAAGCCGGTCTCCTACATCTTAGGACCTTGTAAGGTAAATAGAAGATAGGCATTTGTGTGATAGTGGCAGCTGGCATTTTGCCAAATCTATTTAATTGCAATCTAATTATCTCTATAATAAATAGCTATATCATAATAATCTTACATATGTTGGTTCTATAGTCACCATAACAATGAACTTTTCTCCCGCAGCCTAGTGGCCATCCCTGTGTTTGTCAAGCACAACATCAGCTTCCAGGAGAATGGCTCGCTTGGGCGGTTTGATATCTCTCTGGGACTAAAGCAGAATATGGGGAAGACAGTGGAAGCACTTATTCTTACAGCTCACTTGCCAAAAGTGGTGCTAAACATGAACCTGACACCCACACAGGGCTCCTATACCTTCGATCCTGTGACTAAGGTAAGTGAAGCTTGTAGCTAAGACCATTGTTTGGCCTGGGAAGTGATTGCCATCAGAAATGGCACTATGTACAATTTTTGTGTCATTTTCCAATCTTTCATGAGTAGAGGAGACATTATTGATCACTTCTGTATCTAGATGTGATAGGCCAGCAGTTTCCCCGACAAGTTATAGGATGATTCCATCTCACCCGGTTGGATCTGTAACACCTTTTTTTAAGGTGTTTATTCCGTTAATATATTTTTATAGTAAATCCTTACTGTTTTAATCAAATAAACCAAGAACCGTCCTCACATAGCGTATGTCTTATCTTGTTGACTGAAGGCATAGAGAAAAAAACAATATAATTATTAGCAATATTAGTCATAAGAGTCCCTAAGTTCGCACATGGTTCTGTATATTTCTCTCCTGCATTGCAGATCTTCTTGTAGATGGAGGTGATAGTGTTATTTTTTAAAATGCAACTAAACATTTTTCAATCCATGATAGACAGATGGTAAAACAATACCCTGAGATTAATTATTTCCTTAATTTTTGAAGCAATTGGCGCTTGACTCTTAGACTACCATGCAGCACTGCAGAAGTTGCCCTTTACTCCCAGAAAGCCCAGTCCTAGACAAGCCTTCTCTGTAGTATTTTTGCTCCACCAAAGCTGGGTTCCAAATGTTTCCTTGTACTTTACGGATTTTCGTTCTATTCTGTCTGTACCTACTATTCTTGACAGTACTGATAAAGTCAAATTTAGGCACTCGCAAACTAATAGCTACTGAATAAAAGTTGTAAGATTACACTAAAGGCCGTAATAGAGGACTTGTTGAGTAGCTCCTAAGAAGTGGAATTCCAGGGCTTTGTTGCTTGAACACCAACGTTTCTCCTTTCTCTGCAATCTATTCCAAAGGGTGAGAAGATCAACAGAAGATACTGGGTACAGACAAAAGAGATTTGGACATATATTAATGGGCATATTCGCTGTTCCATCATTTAAATGCAAAACTGTTCACTGTAAACAGTATTTTCTCCTTCGCATGTAACCAGCAAAGTTATTTTCTCTCTTGGTACATAGATGGCATTAAGTTCAAAGCGTTCTGTGCAAATTGAAGGGTTTGTACGAGGTATGATGAGAGGCTCACACCTAAGGAAGAAAAGGAGCCTAGTTGTGAGAAACTGGTTTTAAATTTACAGAGGAGGGCAAGCAGGCAGCCTCCACACTAAGGGTATTTTGGGAAAAAGACTTGCACCTATGAATTCAAATCAGGCGCGCAACACCCATTGGGCTCACCGGGCTTCAGCCCCCCCTCGTATTCTCCAGCCCGGGCTAATTTGACGCGCACTGAAGGGATAAAAGAAGGCTGCACATCGGAGCCGAGAATGTGATTTTTATGATGCTTTCTGAGGCCCAGCAGCCCGAGCCAGCCAGCTTCTGAACAGTTTCAGTTAACCTCTTGTTTTCCTTTACTGACCCGAGGTGATATCATTCCCTGAAGGCAGGGATTTCACCTAAGCACTTGATGTGTTCAGCATGGGGTGGGGGTGGGAGTGGGAGTGGGAAGATGCACACAGCAGGGGGAAAGGGCTGGCCAGTGCAGGTGACGCTTTTCCTTTGTATAGGAATTCCTGCTGGCGTCAAACCCCAGGGTTTGCTGTCTGTGCATTTGTATGGATGTGTATTCCATACAAGTGCACAGACAGCAAAGCCTGGGCTATGACGCCAGCAGGAATTAATTTACAATGGAAAAGCATCACCTGCACTGCCATCCCTTTGCCCCTGCTGTCTGTGCACTTGTATGGAATTCACATCCAAGGTCCTGCTCACCAGTTAAATGGTGAACAGGTCCATGGATCTTTCTCTTTTTTGCATCCATGGGCACCAACGACACAGTAGCAGAGGAGGCCCTGGCAAGGAGAAAGCAGGAAACATTTGACACACACCTATCTACACTGTGATATCTTCGGGAGGGGCTGGATGCCAAGACGCAGTGCTGCTGATCAGCCCAACTCAACTGAATAATATCAGAAGAGCAGGCAGCCGTTTTTTATGTAAGTTTCAGTAGCTTTAATGAATTCTTCAGCACAGCATTACCTACTGCCTGCATATCTAGGTTACTCTAAGGGAATGTTGTTTTTGACTTACATACATGGAAACGTCAGAGGAGAGTCCCCTCCGAATATGCACATGTAGTGTAAGTTTGTAGTGTTCATTTTTTGGGGTGCTATGTGGGTAACTTTAGGGTTCAGGGTGGGTGTGGGTTTTAGGGTGCCAGCGAGTAATTTTAGGGTTCAGGGTGGGTTACGGATTGGGGTGCCAGGGGGTAATTTTAGGGTTCTGAGTGGGTATGGGTTTTAGGGTGCCAGGAGTAATTTTAGGGTTCAGGGTAGTAATGGGATTTGGTGTGCCAGGGGGTAATTTTAGGGTTCAGGACGGGTATGGGCTTTGGGGGCCAGAAGGGTAATTTAGGGGATCAGGGTGGGTGTGGGTTTTAGGGTGCCAGCGAGTAATTTTAGGGTTCAGGGTGGGTTACGGATTGGGGTGCCAGGGGGTAATTTTAGGGTTCTGAGTGGGTATGGGTTTTAGGGTGCCAGGGGTAATTTTAGGGTTCAGGGTAGTAATGGGATTTGGTGTGCCAGGGGGTAATTTTAGGGTTCAGGACGGGTATGGGCTTTGGGGGCCAGAAGGGTAATTTAGGGGTTCAGGGTGGGTGTGGGTTTTGGGGTGCCAGGGTTAATTTTAGGCTTCAGGGTGGGTATGGGTTTTGGGGAGCCAGGAGTAATTTTAGGGTTCAGGGTGGGTATGGGTTTTGTGGTGCCAGGGGTACTATTAGGGTTCAGCGTGGGTATGGGTTTTGGGGTGCTAGGGGTAATTTTAGGGTTCAGGGTGGGTACAGGTTTTGGGGGCAAGGGTGTAATTTTAGGGTTCAGGGGTAATTTTCGGCGTCAGAGTGGTAATGGGCTTTGGGGTGCCAGGTGTAATTTTAGGGTTCAGGGAGGGCATGGGTTTTGGGGTCCCAGGGGTATTTTTAGGGTTCAGGGTGGGTATGGGTTTTGGGGTCCCAGGGGTAATTTTAGGGTTCAGGGTGGGTATGGGATTTGAGGTGCCAGGGGGTAATTTTAGGGTTTAGGGTGGTAATGGGTTTTGGGGTGGCATGGGGTTAATGTTAGGGTTCAGGGCAGGTATGGGTTTTAGGGTGTGAGGGGGTGGAAATTTGAGGGTTTAGGGTGGATGTGGTTTTCGGGTGTCGGGGCGGGGGCAATGTTAGGGTTCAGGGTGGGTATGGATTGTGGGGTACCAGGGAGTAATTTTAGGGTTCAGTATGGGTTTTGGTGTGCCAGGGGTAATTTTAGGGTGGTTAAGGGTTTTGGGGTACTATGGTGTTAATTTTAGGGTTCAGGATGTGAGGGTTAATTGTAGGGTTCAGGGTGGGTGTGGGTTTCCGGGTGTCAGGGGGGCAATTTTAGGGTTCTGGGTGGGTATGGGTTTTGGTGTGCCAGGGGTAATTTTAGGGTGGTTAAGGGTTTTGGAGTGCTATGGGGTTAATTTTAGGGTTCAGGGTGGGTATGGGTTTTAGGATGTGAGATGGGAATTTTAGGGTTTCAGGGTGGGTGTGGGTTTTCGGGTGTCAGGGGGGCAATTTTAGGGTTCAGGGTGGGTATGGTTTTGGGGTGCCGGGAGGTAATTTTAACGTTTAGGGTGGTAATGGGTTTTGGGGTGCCATGGGGTTCATTTTAGGATTCAGTGCGGGTATGAGGTTTGGGGTGTGAGGGGAGCATTTTAGATTTCAGGGTGGGTGTGGGTTTTCGGGTGTCAGGGGGGCAATTTAAGGCTTCAGGGTGGGTATGGGTTTTGGGGTGCTGGGGGGGAATTTTAGGGTTTAGGGTAGTAATGGGTTTTGGGTGCAAGGGGGTAATTTTAGGGTTCAGCTTAGGTATGTGTTTTGGTGTGCCAGGGGTAATTTTAGGGTTCAGGGTGTGTATGGGTTTTGGGGTGCCAGGGGTACTATTAGGGTTCAGCGTGGGTATGGGTTTTGGGGTGCTAGGGGTAATTTTAGGGTTCAGGGTGGGTACAGGTTTTGGGGGCAAGGGTGTAAATTTAGGGTTCAGGGGTAATTTTCGGGGTCAGAGTGGTAATGGGCTTTGGGGTGCCAGGTGTAATTTTAGGGTTCAGGGAGGGCATGGGTTTTGGGGTCCCAGGGGTATTTTTAGGGTTCAGGGTGGGTATGGGTTTTGGGGTCCCAGGGGTAATTTTAGGGTTCAGGGTGGGTATGGGATTTGAGGTGCCAGGGGGTAATTTTAGGGTTTAGGGTGGTAATGGGTTTTGGGGTGGCATGGGGTTAATGTTAGGGTTCAGGGCTGGTATGGGTTTTAGGGTGTGAGGGGGTGGAAATTTGAGGGTTTAGGGTGGATGTGGTTTTCGGGTGTCGGGGCGGGGGCAATGTTAGGGTTCAGGGTGGGTATGGATTGTGGGGTACCAGGGAGTAATTTTAGGGTTCAGCGTGGGTATGGGTTTTGGTGTGCCAGGGGTAATTTTAGGGTGGTTAAGGGTTTTGGGGTACTATGGGGTTAATTTTAGGGTTCAGGATGTGAGGGTTAATTGTAGGGTTCAGGGTGGGTGTGGGTTTTCGGGTGTCAGGGGGGCAATTTTAGGGTTCTGGGTGGGTATGGGTTTTAGGATGTGAGATGGGAATTTTAGGGTTTCAGGGTGGGTTTTCGGGTGTCAGGGGGGCAATTTTAGGGTTCAGGGTGGGTATGGTTTTGGGGTGCCGGGAGGTAATTTTAACGTTTAGGGTGGTAATGGGTTTTGGGGTGCCATGGGGTTCATTTTAGGATTCAGTGCGGGTATGAGGTTTAGGGTGTAAGGGGAGCATTTTAGGTTTCAGGGTGGGTGTGGGTTTTCGGGTGTCAGGGGGGCAATTTAAGGCTTCAGGGTGGGTATGGGTTTTGGGGTGCCGGGGGGGAATTTTAGGGTTTAGGGTAGTAATGGGTTTTGGGTGCAAGGGGGTAATTTTAGGGTTCAGCTAAGGTATGTGTTTTGGTGTGCCAGGGGTAATTTTAGGGTTCAGGGTGAGTATGGGTTTTGGGGTGCCAGGGGGGAATTTAATGTTCAGTACAGGTATGGGTTTTGGGGTGCCAGGGGTAATTTTAAGGTTCAGGGTGGGTATGGGTTTTGTGGGGCAAGGGTGTAATTTTAGGGATCAGCGCAGGTATGAGTTTTGGGGCTCCAGGGGGGTGATTTTAGGGTTCAGGGTGGGCGTGGGTTTTGGGGTGCAAGGGGGGTTATTTTGTGGTTCAGGGTGGTAATGGATTTGAGGGGGCAAGGGTGTAATTTTAGGGATCAGTACGGGTATGGGGGTTGGGGTTCTAGGGGGATGATTTCAGGGTGGTAATGGGTTTTGGGGTGCGAGGCGGTAGTTTTAGGGTTCGGTGGTTATGGGTTTTGGGGTGCCAGGGGTGTAATTTGGAGGTTCGGGTGGTAATGGATTTTGGGGGGCAAGGGGTAATATGCGGGTTTAGCGTGAGTATGGGTTTTGGAGTGCCAGGGGTAATTTTAGCGTTCAGGGTGGGTATGGGTTTTGGGGTACCGGGGGTAATTTTAGGGTTCAGGGCGGGTATGGGTTTTGGTGTGCCAGGGGGTAACTTTGGGGTTCAGGGCTGGTATGGGTTTTGGGGTACCAGGGGTAATTTTAGGGTTCAGGGTGGGTATGGGTTTTGGACTTGCAATGATAAACATTTCACGAGCACATTGTCCTCCTATAGAAGCAATTGTTGACGAACTGGCGAAAAAGGGTCGTCGCCTTGAAATGGCATTGTGAAAATTGGTTATATTGTGTTCCTAAAGTGCTTTGTAGTAAAATATATTAAATTGACCTTTTAATTCAGTACATTGTTCCTTTTTCATAAGACAATAGGACATATATGCATCAAATTAACAAAAATGTGTGCTCTAATTGTCCACATTCAAATGCAGAATTCATCACGTTTTCTCCGCTTGACCTGAGCATTAATCGATCCCGATTATCTGCCATTTTAGCCCCGCCCCATAGATTAACATTAGCCACGCCCCTTCATTTGCCATGTTACCCCCCCCCCCCCCGAAATTAAGACCTAGTTGCGCCCCTGATTCAAATCCACTGCCGCCACCACCACCAGTCACCTTGCATAGGCTGAGAGGGGTGATGGGTATGGGATAAAAAGGCACCCTCATTATTATTGGCATTATACTTGGCTGTAACTCGTTTCTGCAGTTGTGCATTTCTTTTTTAAAGGCGGAGGTGGTCCAGTGTTCTCAAAGTTTATCAAAGACACTTAGAGGAAAACGTAAAACAAGTCCGTAATGTGCATTGGTAAGGATAGCACATGTTTACCAAGCTATGCATGACACTTATATAACAACATCCTTTACCTCTTTGACCTAGCAAGATTCATGAGCAGTGTAGTCTGGTGGAGACTTTGGCATGGAACATTTGCGTGTCAAGCATTCTACTGCTGACAATTAGGGCCATTTTATTCATTAGAGACTCCCTCTACTATTATTCGTGGTATTTTGGAGCCTGTGATTTCTTTTGTATTGAGCTTGACTCTTGTAAAACCTGTCCATTTACTGCAGAAAAGAAAATATAAGGCTCATAACTCCTACCCTTTTTGGTGGTGGTGATGAAAAATAGGGTTCCAAGCAACAGTTTTTTTTTCTATGCTGGATCTTTCTTTGATTTACATTGCTTGATTCATTCTCTGTTGTCAGCCTTCATCTTGCTGGTAACATAACAAATGGCAGCAACATTTTAATGTGCCATCCTAACAACCGAGCATTACATTTTTTTTAAAGCACATTCAGCTCTGCCATTTTGTATTTGTGGGAGTGGATGTGCACAGGCTGATGGAGTATGATTCAAGCTTGTGAAATTATATAACAACCCAGTGCTGGAGAAATGTAAATTCTCCTGTTTTTCCTGGAAGAACATGAGTAATAATGAAATTCGTCTTGTCATACCACCTTTGCTCATTACACCATTCCTATTTCTACAGAATGGTTGGTAGTGAGCCTTTCATTTCACTGTTGGGCTCAACCATGAATATAAGAGCTAAACTTAAGTTTGAATTATTAGCCTTTCTTCCTGTTCAATGTACCTCAACCTTATTCTGTGACGATCACAGTCTGAAATGGTTCTTGACACCACACACTTCACTTTTGAGCACCTGTATTAGTTTTCTTTGTAGAACTTGTTCTTTCATTTTCTTCTGCCAGCCTCCCCTCCCCTCCCCAAGGTATCCCTTCTGCCTTTTGATTTAGTTATTTTGTGCACTCTTGGGTTTTTACTTACCAGGAGGATATTGGCTTTGAGTTTTGTCACTTTGCACCTTCTCTGGAGCTTAGTGTTTGTCTGGTTGTTCTCAGTTGCATCTTTGAATTTAACCGTTTCCATCAGCAATGACTCCTTTGTATGCATCTAGCTTGTGGTTAAAACAATTGTTTTTCAGTTCACCATTCTCCATTTTTATTTTGCGCCATATCTGGCTCCTGCCTCTTGAGCTTTCCTCTAAAATTCTGGCTTTCATTGTATAACACTTGTAACGGCTCTGAGGTTCTATTAATTTTGTTCTGGATTAATATAACAACTTTCAACAAAGTTGTGTTCCACGCTAGTGCGTAGATTTATTATGCCATCCTAAGTCTCTTTGATGTTGATGCGAAACTATGATTGAATGTACATTTCTGATTCGATGGTACTGCTTTTTATTTACCTTGAATGCCCCAGCTGTGACTATGATTTATGCTGACCTGCATTCTTTGCACCCACCATATCATGTCCATCATGTATTCGCTTCCTGTTAATTGGTTGCTGGTAATTACCCTCCAAGTTGCTGCTGTCACCCTTTTGAGTATTTGCCCAATACATTTAAGAATGGCATATTTATAATCCAACGTTTGATGGCAGTGGGGATCAATGAAAGGAAATTGTTTCCACTCCTCTGTTGCATCTAAATTGACTTGAAATATATATTTTGATTCTTTTTTGGTAAAATATTGCTCTGTATTGTTGGGTCCATTCTCTACTTCTTCTTTTCCCTTGTATGTATGGCATCAATCTACCTGTTTGGTTTTGTTTTCGCAGAAGTTTGAGACTCAAAGCTACTCCTTAATTATGCTTTGTATCCTGTTGAGTTTTAACATAGTAATTCAGAATGTTTGTTCAACTTGTTTGTCCCTTCAGTGGCACTTGGAAACATTGCACACTTTCCCCTCTATTTCCATATTCATCTTTTTCAATGTGCGCATTTGTAACTTGTATGGTGTAAATGGATTCTGGAGATACTACTCTATGAATCCCACAGAGGTGTCAAGAGGGGATAGATCTAGGTAAGAGTTTGCATTAAAAACTTTGGGTCTGCCTTGAAAATGAGAACATCTCTGTGGCAAAGAGACTCTCAAAGCCCAAATGATTGACCCTCATAATTGATAATTAAGGAAACCTTTGGCTGCATATCTTATTAAGGCTTCCTCCAAGGATGATTTACATAAAACTGTAGTTTTCCATTTGGGTGTTTCCATCCATATAGAAGAACAACAAGTTTTCCTTATAGAAACATTGTATAGAAGAAAATCAACCACTCAATATCTTATTATGTTTAACCCAGGGCGAAGTACTACGCTACGCTCGCTTAGTTTGCACTACTTTGCACTACGCGAATTGCACGTAGCACAGTGCAAACATGCGTAGCATAGTGCAGCAGTCATTTTTTGCTTGCTCGCGGTCCTCAATGTCAAGTTGACGACCGCAAGCGAGCAAAATGACATCACAGCTAGACTTTTTCCTCGTTCGTGATCAGCAACATCAAGTTGCCGATCGCGACTATGGGGCAGGGTGCCCCCACCTTACGGTGCCCCTCCTCCCTGCCCTATCAGCCCAAGACCTGTGGATATTTCTGAGATAAGAGTCTTTGGGGACCCCTCACCGCAGTCCACAGGGGCGTGGGCATAATTTTATGTTATGCCATTGGTAGCTAGGTTTATGGTGATTTACCTCCGCAGTATTTGATCCGGATGCTATGCCCAGGCAAACGGGGGCCCTGCCAAGAGCAGCCCTGTTCTGCGTGCACTGCTCACTTAGTTGCTGAGGCCAGGCAGGGCGAGGGAGGGGGCATCTGGCCAGCAAGCAGCTGCCCAGCCCTAGGTCCCTCAGTTCTCCTTATGGCACTCTCCGTTGGTACTGCTCTTGCAAACACTTGCTGCGCCTTCTCGCTGTGCCACATGTGTGGCACCTGTTCAAAGCATGGTGCACGTGCTACAGGTGTGGCACGAGGAGTAGCCCAAAGTGTAAGCTGTGCTTAGAGACAGGGGCCCGTTATGTTGAGGTTTTTTCTTGTCTTTGTTCGGGCATGGTCAGTTGCTTCTGATAAAGAGTGTAATGCCAGGGTGGTAGGGGTTGCACGTAGTGTTGTCTAAATCTGAGGTTTTTTCTTGCCTTTGTTCGGGCATGGTCAGTTGCTTCTGATAAAGAGTGTAATGCCAGGGTGGTAGGGGTTGCACGTAGTGTTGTGTCTAAAGAGAGAACCGGGTTCCATGTAGGCTGTCATTGTGAGCTCTGAGGTTATTTTAGTGCTCCATTTTGTTTGATGGATTTCAGTGTTTAACCCTCAGTGATATTACTACATATGCACTTGAAACCCATCTTCGCTTCCCTCTTTGACTGCTTCAGTAATTCAGTAATTCAAGTTTATTATGTTTTCGGCTCTCAAAAGAGGGCCACATAAAACAATCACATAGCTATACACCACTAGATACAATAACTCAGAAGGTGATAGTGGGGCTGACCTGGCTGGGCGCTCTTCTTCTTTGTTTGTGCTGACCTGTTCGTCGAGGGATTTGGACGCTTTCCTGTTTGGACGCGGCTCTCATCGGAGAGTTGCTGCTGGTG
Organism: Lissotriton vulgaris; assembly: GCF_964263255.1. Lineage (NCBI taxonomy): Eukaryota > Metazoa > Chordata > Amphibia > Caudata > Salamandridae > Lissotriton > Lissotriton vulgaris. Next base: position 428,614,281 of record NC_141693.1, read on the forward strand.
AATCAAGGACCCGCCCTGACCGCCCACACCGCTGCGGGACTGCGAGGCAGTCCTTACACCTGCAGCCTCTTCCTGCAGCGGCCCCGCCCCCACCCGGTGAACTATAAACTTTCGCAGCACCCGCTGCGCGGGTGCTACTCAGAAGGTGATAGTGGGGCTGACCTGGCTGGGCGCTCTTCTTCTTTGTTTGTGCTGACCTGTTCGTCGAGGGATTTGGACGCTTTCCTGTTTGGACGCGGCTCTCATCGGAGAGTTGCTGCTGGTGAATCAAGGACCCGCCCTGACCGCCCACACCGCTGCGGGACTGCGAGGCAGTCCTTACACCTGCAGCCTCTTCCCGCAGCGGCCCCGCCCCCCACCCGGTGAACTATAAACTTTCGCAGCACCCGCTGCGCGGGTGCTACTCAGAAGGTGATAGTGGGGCTGACCTGGCTGGGCGCTCTTCTTCTTTGTTTGTGCTGACCTGTTCGTCGAGGGATTTGGACGCTTTCCTGTTTGGACGCGGCTCTCATCGGAGGGTTGCTGCTGGTGAATCAAGGACCCGCCCTGACTGCCCACACCGCTGCGGGACTGCGAGGCAGTCCTTACACCTGCGGCCTCTTCCTGCAGCGGCCCCGCCCCCACCCGGTGAACTATAAACTTTCGCAGCACCCGCTGCGCGGGTGCTACTCAGAAGGTGATAGTGGGGCTGACCTGGCTGGGCGCTCTTCTTCTTTGTTTGTGCTGACCTGTTCGTCGAGGGATTTGGACGCTTTCCTGTTTGGACGCGGCTCTCATCGGAGAGTTGCTGCTGGTGAATCAAGGACCCGCCCTGACCGCCCACACCGCTGCGGGACTGCGAGGCAGTCCTTACACCTGCAGCCTCTTCCCGCAGCGGCCCCGCCCCCCACCCGGTGAACTATAAACTTTCGCAGCACCCGCTGCACGGGTGCTACTCAGAAGGTGATAGTGGGGCTGACCTGGCTGGGCGCTCTTCTTCTTTGTTTGTGCTGACCTGTTCGTCGAGGGATTTGGACGCTTTCCTGTTTGGACGCGGCTCTCATCGGAGAGTTGCTGCTGGTGAATCAAGGACCCGCCCTGACCGCCCACACCGCTGCGGGACTGCGAGGCAGTCCTTACACCTGCAGCCTCTTCCCGCAGCGGCCCCGCCCCCCACCCGGTGAACTATAAACTTTCGCAGCACCCGCTGCACGGGTGCTACTCAGAAGGTGATAGTGGGGCTGACCTGGCTGGGCGCTCTTCTTTGTTTGTGCTGACCTGTTCGTCGAGGGATTTGGACGCTTTCCTGTTTGGACGCGGCTCTCATCGGAGAGTTGCTGCTGGTGAATCAAGGACCCGCCCGGACCGCCCACACCGCTGCGGGACTGCGAGGCAGTCCTTACACCTGCAGCCTCTTCCCGCAGCGGCCCCGCCCCCCACCTGGGAGGATATAAACAGGCAACCGGTCTCGCGCAGCGGGAAGCGCGCGGGACGAAGCTCGGGGCGAAACCGGGCAAAGAGCGGGCCGTTTGAGGCCGTTCGAGAACGTTAGAGACTGGACTGGGCCACCGTATTTACATCAGGTACTATCGCCTAAATTCACAACTTGGCAAAACTTATATCACCGTCTTCCACTCTGTCGCCCCTGAGCCATATTGCCCACTATGAGCAAAATGGAGACCAGGAGCAAAGCCAACCTGTTAGCCAATGGTCCCACAACAGCTACCCCAAACCAAGGCAAAATAGACAACTATTTTTTGAAAGCAGGTTCCCTCTTGATAGATGACATCACCCTTCTAGAAAGACGAATCTCACAGGAAATAGAGTGGGTTAGGAGGTCATCAATGGGTGTAAAAGCGATGGCAAAAACTCCCGAAGATAGGCGGGTCATAGATAGCTCACAATTGGGTGCATGTGGTGGGGTACAACGACCTACGAGCATAGATCTCTCTGAGGGAACGATAAGCTATTTAGAGGACATGAGTCTTCTCTCATTGCCTCTAACACAAATCACCCAACCACCTAACCCAACAAATACAGGGGAGGATACTGATTTAAACATCCAATGTCCCATCTTACTCAGGGAATAATTGGCCACAACAATTGATACCCCTAATTTAGCGGGATCTCCTAGCGCCAATCGGGGGATAAGGGAGGGTGCCATCCAAAAAAGGTTAGTGGGGAAACAAATCACTAAGGAAAGGAGTACCAAAAAAGCAAAGGGAAAAACAGGGAAAACCCATAATACACCTGGCCCTGACCACACTAACCAGGAAAGAACCCCACCGGTGACAGCGGTGATAGCAATTGATCCCTCCCAGCAACAGCTCAGTGATACTCTCACTGACCAGCCACCTCCAAACTCGGAACACAACCCTGAGATAGTAGAAGAGGACATATCATTAGCTGACATAGGCCACCTCTTGAAGACGATCATAAGCCCTCAAGAAGCACGCCTGATGAAAATGGAGGCGAAATTAATTAAAATTGAGAAAACCGCCTTACAGATTATGGACTGTTGGAAACCGGGGGCTTCCTGCCCCATACTACCCAACACCGACCCAAAACATGACTGTAACTCGGTTTCTTCAAAACCCGTAAAAGCTAAAGAGGCAGTGATAGTAAATACAGTGGGTGACAAAAATATCAAGCCACACAGTAAACATCCATCCAAATCAAAAATCAATTTAGCAACGCCAGTTACTTCTGGCCCCACCAAACAACCCCCCATTACGCAGCAGTGTTTAAATGTAGTTAACGATAACGTCCAGTCGAACGCACAACACAAGAGTTCCCCTATACCCCCCTTGACCACCCACCAAGATACATGTGACTCGAACCATTTAAAGGCAAAACCACCGAGAACAGTTACAGTTAATCTTCCACCTGAAGTGGCGCCATATACTGTTATCTTAATTGGGGTGCCCGAACTAAAATCAGACTCATATGAAACAGGGGAGTCTCTGAAAAACAAAGTCATTAACTGGCTCTCAACACATAGACCCCTCACCAGAGGCACGACCAGCGACATTCGCATGGTAAGAAGAGTCTCGTGGGTTGGCAAGAGACCCAAAACAATCAGTGGTGATTGCCTATTAGTGAGTTTTAGAGAACCAAGAACTGTCTCTTTCATATGTAGTCCAGCTCTGGAAGATGAAGGGAGCGCCATCCACCCTGTCCCCCTCTCGTTCTTCTATCCTCCGAATGACCATGCAATAAATGCCCAGAGCAGAGGTCATTACCAAAACTCACACGATAATTGGGAGGGCAACCCGGGAAGGAGGAGAATTCCCTATAACCAGTCACGAATACCCCCCTCCCGCCCAAACACAAATGGCGATCCCCAGGGATGGGAAACTGTTCATAGAAGAGGGATGGGAAGGGGTGGACTTGAAAGAGAGGAACCATGGCCCCCGAGATTTATCCAGCCACCATTCCTACCATTGTTTAATCATTATGAGTGTCTTGAAATGGTGGACTGACAATTGGCCTCCATAAAAGGGGCACAAACGCAACCACCAGGGTATGAAAGCGGGCATTACGCACCCCCGAACCGTAGACATGATAAATCCACTAATGGGTCTTTAGACCTCTCCCAGGAACAACATATAAGGGAAATTGCCCTAGAAGGCCCACCATTGGATGAGGGGCAAATGGATAGTGCCCCACAGCTTGAAAACATAAGACCCACGGCCAAACTACTTGACACCCAAAATATCCAACAAACCATAAAATTCCTTTCATGGAACGTGGCTGGCCTAACTAACAAAATAAATACGGACACTTGGGCCGATTTAATGCAACCAACTAGCGTCTGTCTCTTTCAAGAGACCTGGACAAGAGAAGAGACTTCTTTTGGGGGCTTCCAGACATATGCTATCCCCGCTGTCTGGAGTGGGAAAGGCAGACCTTCCGGAGGTTTAGCAACCTGGGTCGCTACAGACCTAGGATGTCGAGCGTCAAGATACCCAGTAGATTCAGTAGATATACTGGCCGTCTTACTCGAATGGCCGGGGCATATTAAACTTTTGGTTATAAACATCTATTCCAGGCCGGTCAAAATAGCGTCCACCTCCAAAACCATAGAAACTCTGTCAACTCTTCTGGAAACCATCCCGCCGGACTTGTCTTACCTAATAGGGGGGGACTTCAACTCACACTTTGAGCCACTACCTGGACTACTTGATGGACCCTCCCTAGAGGAGGATTCAAGTTGGCAGGTCCCTCAGACTGAAGCACCCCCTCCAAGAGCATGGACACCCCTCGCCATTCAGATAAATACTCTAAACCTTACTTATGGTTTGAGAGCCTGCAACGGGCGCACTAGGTCCGACATTCCATCCAAATGCACATTCAACAAAGCAGGAAGGCAATCCAGAACAGACTACTTCTTGGTACAACTGCAGGCATGGAAAAGGGTGGTGGATTTTAAAATAATACCCAGGCACGACAGCGATCACAACGCTCTAGAACTAGAATATACTATTCCTTGGGCGACTGTGACAGGAGAGGAGAACCAGAAAGGAGAACACCTATTAGAGAACAATAGGAGGCGGATAAAATGGGGAAAACTCGCCTCTAGTGGGGAAAAGCTTGCCTCACTTTATGCTGGGATTACTCCAATCCTCGAGGAGGCTTTTGACCTAGGGAATCCAGACTCTCCAACAGATAGAAGTGAGGACATAGCGCAAGTACATGTCCAGTTAATAAAGAAGCTTGAAACAGATCTCTTTAGCACAGGCCGACCTCGAGCACAGGCACAAACCAAGAACACCTGGTATAACAGTACCTGTCGCTTGGCAAAACGAGACCTCCTAGCAACTATAAAAGGAGGTACTAGGGAGGAGATCCGCTCCAAAAGAAGTGCGTACAAATCGCTCATAGCTAACGCTAGAATAGAGTGGGACGTACAGCACTGGGAGAATCTATCGGAGTCCCTAGCCAAAAGGGACTCCCGTAGATTCTGGAGAATAATTAACCATGGGGGCGGGGACTTCCCCTCTGCAATTGAACCCAACATAGCGGCCAATGTTTGGCAGGATCATTTCCAACAACTATATGCCCCTGCACATGATGAGTTAGCAACACCAACTTTTAATAGCCTTACCTCATACACATCTGCCCCTTTCACTTTAAAAGATGTTAAGATGGCTATAATGGGTCTTGCTTCAGGAAAGGCCCCAGGTTTAGATGGGGTGCCGGGCGATCTTTTTAGGCAGGAACCTGGGATTTGGGCACCCTATTTGATGGTTCTATTCAATGCAGTGCTGGGGGGAATGAAAATTCCAGATACTTGGCTGGGAGCAGAGGTGGTCCCGATATACAAAAAGGGGCCGCCCCTGCTCCCCGCCAACTATCGCCCAATCAGCCTCATTGATGTAACCCAAAAGTTGTTTGGAAGACTAATCCTGGATAGGCTTCAGTACTGGATGGACGAAACTGATATTTTAAGCCCTCTCCAGGCAGGATTCAGGAAGGGAGTGTCAACCGTGGACCAAATACTCAGATTAAATATCTTATACTGGAAGACAGCTCTTCTAGAAGGGGGGTCACTGTATGCTGTCTTCGTGGACCTCCGTGCCGTCTTCGACTTGGTCCCACGGGCCAAGCTGTGGGCGGTACTGGGGGACATGGGTGTCCCTGGAGACATCCTCCAGATCCTTATCAGGCTGCACACAGATAATTATGCTTGTGTAAGATATGGAAAGGGCGGCAGGCTGACTGATAGGTTTCCTGTCCTACGGGGGGTAAGGCAGGGCTGCGTGTTGGCGCCGACCCTGTTCTGCCTATTCACGAACGGGGTGATAGAACACTTATGTAGAATTCCTAACATCGATGCCCCGCAATTGAACAGCAGCAGGGTGCCAGCGATTATGTTCGCGGATGACACCCTGCTGTTGTCAAAAACACCCATGGGGCTACAGAGGGTTCTGGACGGATTTTTGGAGTTTTGTAATGAAAGGGGTTTAGAAATAAACCCCTCGAAGACTAAATTCATGATCCTCAGCCAAAAGCCTAAGAATAGCTCAAATCCCCGCTTGGGATCCACACCCCTAGAGAGAGTTCAAGTGATTGAGTACCTAGGCATAACCCTCAATCAAAACCTAACCTGGTTGCCACACAAAACCAAGGCAACCACTAAACTAATTCAGAGGGCTGGTGCTATCACAAGAATTGCAAAAAAATCCTCCCTTCGTCCACTGGCACCTGCAATAAACATTTATAAAGCGCAAGCACGAGGAGGTATCGCCTATGGGGCTGAGTTATGGGGACATACATCGTTACAGTCTATTCAGGTCGCAGAGAACAATTTTATCAGACAATTGGCGGCCCTTCCTCTGAGTACCCCCTTGCTCCCCTTGAGAATGGACCTAGCACTGCGCCCTATCACTGAAGAACTAAGCCTCAAACCTCTGACTTATTGGAGGCGGCTGTGGAGCAGCCAGGATTTGGCCCACTATAGAAGCGAACTACAGGAGCTCCTCAGATTAATCCAAGTGTCCAAAATTCCATGGCTCAAATATATCAGGGACATGTGCACGACCCTTGGAGTTCTAGAGCTATGGTGCAATCCAGAACTAATGTCCACAAGGTTCCCGAGGAAAGAACTCTCCAAATTGTTCTATAGCTTCATGCTACAAAGATCTCTGAGTCTAATCCGGGAAGGCTCTCTAACTGACAGTTTTACTAAAGTTAAAGACTCTTACAGGCCTGAATACGTCTTAGATGCTATGTCCCCAGTGCACGTAAGGAAGATCTTCCTGCAGTGGAGATACGGCTCTCTCCCTTTGAGGTCCCTCACTAAAACCTGGAACGGGAATATAGACTCGAGCAATTGCCCTGCGTGCAATTACAAGCTGGAAAGTGACCTGCACGTGGTCTTGTTTTGCAAAGCTTATAGAAAAATCAGGAGTTACTGGCTGGTCCCCTACTTAAGGAACCTGGGCTTTCGGACTTACGCCCCAGCCTATAGAGTGCTCAAAACTGACCTTGCAGCCCCAACTGTGTTTGTGATGGCAAAATTCTTGACGGCAATGTGGAGATCACGGGCAAGAATCATAAGGGACTCCAACGTGGCACGATCCATAAGTTCTTAATCTAACTTACAAATGAACTGTGTAACTATGAAATTTGATTTCTCGATTTTTAAAAATCATCTGAAACCATTTTTAATCTTTTTAATGATGTAATGTTTGTTATTTGGATATCTTTTATGATCTCAACGATCGAAATAAAGATGTTTGAATTTGAATTTGAATAAAAATCACAATAAAAGCCGATTGAAGGATCACAACATGAACACTGGCCGAACAATCATCAAACAACATCTCCAGGTATCATTAATAAATATCTAAAAAACCCTTAAAGTTAAAAATTTTGAAGCAAAACATTTCATTGGGTGGACAATAAAGGGCATGAAAGAAAGTATTTACATTAAGAATTCCTAATTGTAGACAAATAGATTTTAACCATTTAGAGCGCAATGGACGTAATGTAGGACAAATAAACAAAACATGATTTCGGTCCTGCACTGCCTTATTACAAAAGTTACATACTGGAGATGTCCCATACCACTTTGCTAAAAGTGAATTTAAAGGAAGCAAATCATGTCTTAAAAGGTACCATAGCCTTCGGACTCGATGAGGGATATTCCAGGAAACATACTGCTGGGCCTGCTTTACTGAATACGTGCTTAGGAGTAAATCACCACCCTTCTTTTCGTGTAAAGCAGTCATATCCAATTTAAAACAGAGTTCCCAAGATGCGTGTTTCAGCTGAGACTTTAGTTGAGAAGGAGAGAGTAAGAACAAAGTACTTTCATCCAACTCTAACATTGCTACCGCTTTTCTAAAATGTTTTACTATTAGTGAAAACTCGTTTAGATTGCCCAGCAGTTCCTTTTTAATATGTGCCCGTAAGGAACCCGATTCACCTCTGGCCAAACAGGCCACCCATCTTACCAGGGCAATCAACACCTGTACCCAACAGCTCCGAAGGCCAAATTCCAGCCTGCATGCGGTCACGGAGCAAGCTGTATTAAAGGAAGAAATTCTTCTTAGAACCTTTCCTTCCATTAACTGCAAAAAACCCCAATGCCTTAACTCCACCAGTTCTATTCCGTAAAGCGGAGTTGCAGGGATTTTTGCTCTATACACTTCCAAAAATCGAGCAAAGTGTCTTTTCCCTGTAGCAGAATACAGGGAACATAACCCCATACCATGAGCCAATGCTTTACGCGAATTATGTTCAATATGGGGTTTTTCGCTTAGGTTTGCCGAGATTATTTTACCTAGAAAGGTGTAGGTTTTAACCACCTCTAGTCTCTGGCCTCCTATAGCCCATCCGAAGTTTTCAGACCTACATTTTTTTCTTCCAGTAATGCACATGATTTTGCTTTTGGAGGCATTAATCTTCATAAAATGTGCTTCTGCAAATAAATGTGAAGCTTGCAGGCGATTAGACAAGCCCTTCGGAGTTAAGTCTAAAATGAGGATATCATCCGCATACATTAAAACAGAGATGGATGAACCTCCAACTACCGGGGCTAAACCAACACATGCAGCAATGGAAGCAGGTAGGTCCGCAATATATAATGAGAACAACATGGGGGCCAATAGACACCCCTGTTTTAATCCATTCAAGGATGGGATAATCTGTAAAAGACCCCTTTCTCCGCCTTGTAGCACCTTACACCAGGTATTCGAGTGAAGGGATCTTACAAGTTCCAGTAGATGGGGCGGCATACCCAATACAGCAAGCTTTCTCCACAGCGTCGGACGGTCCACCTTGTCAAACGCTGTGGAGAAGTCTATGAATGCCGCATATACTCCACCTCCTCGCACTCGTACATATTTGTCCATAATCACTTGAAGAGCAGTTAAGTTATCAAGTGTACCATGCTCTTTGCGGAACCCAGTCTGTTCCAAAGGTAAAATACTATTTGCCTCCACCCAATCAGTAATTAATATTAGAAGACACTTAGCAAAAACTTTTCCGATAGAATCCAGAAGAGCTATCAAATGGTAGTTCGTGGGTTTGTCCCGCTCTCCCTTCTTAAATAAGGGTATTAATATACTTCCCCTCCAAGATGTAGAAACTGATCTAAATGAAAATCAGGCTTTAAACAAAGGGAAAAGAATCCTGCTCCAAGAAATGACATCCTGCTTCTGTACTGAAATGGACAACTCGTCCGGACCCATTGCTCCGGAAGAGCGCATACTCCTAATCGCCGAAGCAATGGATTTCTCAGATGGAGGATCCATAGTATACCCACTGTCCAAAACAAGGTCACTATCCTCACCCTCTACGCCATTTGACGCATACAGATTCAATATAAATGAGATCCAAACATCTTCAGGAATAGAAATGGGAATAGGGGAAGTTCTTGCACCACATCCCTTACCAATTATGGACCAGAATTCTCTAGATTTACCATAGACAGAAGCCTCCCTTAAACTAATCCAGAGTGAGTCTTCTTTTTCTTTTTTTAATTTTGCTCTCACTCTGGTCCTCCTTCTTTTTAGTAAGGATAACTTATTAGCAGTTTCCCTTGATCTAAAAAGAAATTGTTGCCTCACTAATTTATTTATTTCTCTATTTAAGGGCAATAATAAACTAGGAACAAAAATCACTTTCCTAGAATATCTAGGCTTCTTTGCAGTCGCAGTAAGCTTCTTCATAAAGTTTTCAAAATGAAAAAATTCCATACCCTGCCATTCTTTTAATTCAAGTAAGGTTTGTGCAAGAATGTTTTGCAAACCCTTCATAAAAGTAGGGTTCCAGAAACATCTACCGGACTTACAAAGAAGAGAAACTCCTCTATTACTTAAAGACCAGGAATCAGTGACCGGAGGTTGTAATGAAAAAGTTATACTGGTCACGTTATGATCGCTCATAGGTGTTTGAGAGACCATTATATCCTGAATAAAGGAGAAAGAGTCATAGTCCGTAATTACATAATCAAGGATGGATTCACCCTTAGGGGACCTATGAGTAAATTTAGCAGGGGTATCAGATGGCATCCTACCATTTACAATTAACCCCTCTAGATAGCTAAGTTCTTCTAACATTATCTTTCCTCTTTTGCTAGTTTTTATTTTAATCGGAAAGATAGATTGGGGTATATTATATGCCTCTTCTTTAAACTTATTTCTAAACAAGTCTACGCTTGAGTTAGAAACTTTGCTATTCAGACCGCCCACAAGTAGAATATAAGGAGGGTGGTCAAGCTCTAATAGTTGTTTAACATAAGAAAACATTTGCTTCAATACAGTATTAAAACCATCTTCAGGCGGAATGTATGCATTAATGATTACCAGGGAATACTGGCTACCTACATTGGCTAGATTATTAATAGTTATTGCTTGAAAAAGGTTACTTGTGTCAACATAATGGGAAAATTGCCATTGTAATGAATTAGACAGGAGGCAGGCAATTCCCCCTTTTGCGTGACCTTTTTTCGATGATGTGGCTGCTGCCTCAAGCACAAAGTAATCTTTCCCACCATACAAAATATTTTTACACCAGGTTTCTTGAATGCATATCACATCCGCATTCAGAGTAAATAAAAAATCAAGTTTCTCCGGTCTATTATGTAACCCTGCTGCATTCCAGGATATAACTTTTAATTGACTGCTAAAGATGTTGAAACAGTCTTGGATTATCCGTAATATTATTAGACAGGACTCCTGGAAGCCAGTTCCACCGATGATTATCCTCAGTTGTAGGAGCAATCGGGTTCAAGGGGGTAGGTAGAACCTGGGAAACCATACGTTTACCTCTTGAGACCCAGATTTTTAAATCTTTGTTGGATGTGGACAGATCTTCCTGCCTAAAGCCCAACTTTGTGGCCCCCTCTCTAGGGAAAATATCCTTTCCAGTATGGAAAAAGGGTAACACATCAATCCCTCTACATTGGAACGATTCCGCCTGTTGTAGTACAAGGTTAGCTATTATTTTAGAACAGAATTTTACCCGTACACGTAGCCCATTTTCATACCCTACTAAAGAAACCAAGTCAATGTCACTCGACTGAATAAGTTTTAAACATTCAATATCCTTAAAACAATTAAGCAACCATGACCTGTTTAGGTATAAGTCAGAGTCAAATAAGGGCAAAAAGTCCAAAGTCAGGGTATCCACATAAGAATTAGGAGCTTTAAACTGTACAGAAGGAGAATTTGTAGCAACATCAACCGGCAACCGAAAGATAGGCGCTGATGGGTTAAGTGCCCCTGGTGCAACAGGAGTAGTTCTTGTCACCTCTTCAATTGGAGCGATGGGCAATAATGCATAATCCTCTTGATAAGGGGCTCCCCCAACATTGGCACAAATATTAAGTGGACATTCGACTACAGAGCCAATAGTGCAAACAGCAGCCTTATTAGAAAAAGTGTCCAATAAAGATTTATCTTCAATGTCTACAACATCATGTTCTTCTGTATTTATATGATTTTGAAAAATAATTTGCCTCTGTTTTTTCTTCTTGTACTTACGAACAGGTTTCCTATTTTTCCCTTTGTTCTTTCTGCTTTTTTCTTTATCTTTTCCATTTACATCAAGATTCACTTCAGGCTCCTTTTTATCAAGGGTGAAAATTGGGAATAACTCATTTCCAGCGTTTAAGTCCACATCCAACAAACTTTCTTCCTTTAGGATAGGTTCTGATACCTTCATACAATTTGAAACAGATGGAATAGGCATCCCTGAGGACTCATGTTTGTCAACCACTACTGGCGTACCCGCAGGAGCATTTTTTCCCAATAAATTACTGCTATCCAAAACATTCTGCAAGACAATCTCCGGGGCGGGAGTAGTACCATTTTCTGTGCTTTTTGCCAATAATACTTTCAATATCTGTGTAACTGAGTCCAAGATGCAATCAGAGCTCCCAACAAATTTGCCCAATAAAAACAATATGGAAGCCAGTAAATGTTCTAGTGCTATCAAGGAATCAGAGATAGGTCTATCGTCTTTAGGAAACCCAGAAGCGGTGATGGGGCAAATACCGGATAGATTAAGTAGTGAGCTCCTAGAATCATTCTGCATTGAAGGAATGTCATTAGATGTTATAGAAGGAGTACTACTATATAGCAATAATCCTGACGGCGTGGCTCCAATTGCTGTCTTACTGGGATCAAGGTGTTTCAGATTTCCATCCTCCATATAGCGACCACACAATTCAAGGTCAATACTGGACAAAAAAGACTCTCCTTTTATAGCCACGTCAGGACATTCTGCACCATTAGGAATGTTAGGCAGAGGGGCTTTCGTATCTGCTATCCTATTATCAGGATGCTCTCCCCCTAAAGTGCATACTGGGAGATTAGCAGCAATAATTATAGGCAGGGGAAGCAAGTTGTTTACAGAGGCTGGCTCAGGGTTGGAATCTTTCTCCACATCAGGCGGTGCACCCACCAAAGGCACCATCTCAGAACCAGCAACTACCGGGACTGCCAAAGACTTATCAACGGGTTTTTCCCATAATTTCAGTAACTGCATCTGTCCCTTCAATAACACACTGTTGTCATATTTATTCCTCAGGGGGTTAGATCTGGTTTTTATACATGACCTCCCCCCTAGAACTCTTCCAGAGCGTAATTTCTTTGCAGTCATCATAAACGGAGAAGTAACCAAGCAGCAGGATATTGCTCCGAAGATATATATATAAATCACAATAAATAGTCCATAAAAATGAATCCTTGGAGAAGTTGACAATAGATACTCGGCCAGTATTCAGAGATATCTCCTTCAAAGCGACACACCTCGGATCACTAAAATAACTAACATACAATGAAAGTAACGGGGCCCAGCCCAGCCTAACTCGGCCACCGAGGGCCATAGAGGGCCGCCCTTTGCCCGGGCTTAGCCCCGGGCGCTCCCGCGACGCGGGTGGTGCCGGTGGTTTTGAAGGCGCCTCCGGGCGCTCCTGCGTCACTTCCTGTCCCCGAGTGCTGGGGCACCTGGGAGATGTAGTCTCCCTCCGCTCGGCGGCCGCGTTTGGAACTGCGGCGGCGGGAGGGAGACAAGTCAAGCAAGCGGCGAGTCCTTCGCTGGAATGGTGAAGGCAAGGTGAGTGTCCAAAGTCCCCTCGCAAAGAAATTGCAGCCGCTCCACCGGTGGTGCCGGTGGTTTTGAAGGCGCCTCAGGGCGCTCCTGCGTCACTTCCTGTCCCCGAGTGCTGTGGCACCTGGGAGATGTAGTCTCTCTCCGCTCGGCCGCGTTTGGAACTGCGGCGGCGGGAGGGAGACAAGTCAAGCAAGCGGCGAGTCCTTCGCTGGAATGGTGAAGGCAAGGTGAGTGTCCAAAGTCCCCTCGCAAAGAAATTGCAGAATCTTTGACTGCTTAAAGTCAAGCTTGTTGTGCTTTTTACACTACTGCCGAGCTCCCTCTTACAACCTGTAACACTACCAGCCAGTCCTTCTTTTTCAGCCAAGAACATTCTGGGGATTTTGGTGTTTGCATTTTGCTTTTAAGGACTCAAAATCCCCTCATAAGGTTGGCTAGGGTGCTGGGACTGGCTGAAGTTGTGACACTTTGAAACGAGGAACTCGCCAGCTGTATTATATGTTTAACTTTTCACAAGGTTGAGCTAGTAGTGAACACTATTCACATATTGTGTGAGTTCACTCTTTCGTTCACGTGTGCAGCAAAACAATAAGTGACAGCATGAGCAGCAGCAGCCTCCCTGAAACCGAGTATGTACAAGACAGCTGTCATCAGAGGGAGCAGCCAATGGTTCCATCACACAGACACAGGTGGCAACAGAGAGGCTTTCCACTCTCATGGAGTGGGTACAGATCATATAACAGCAGTGCGAGCTTCTTTTCATTGGCAGCAGCAAAGCAGGCCTCCTTTCACAGAAGGTAGCCACAGTGCAGCACAGTACAGGTACAGCACGGCAGCTGGTAAACAGTCTACATTCTTTCAGTGAATGCAGCCGTAGTGCAAGTTTCTCTTCCTTGCAGAACAGGTGCAGACCGCATGGTAGCAGCAAAACTGGCTTGCTTCTTTCACTGAAGACAGCCGCAGTGCAAGCTTCAGCTCTGCCGAACAGTACAGCATGGCAGCAGCAAAACAAAGTTCCGTCTTTTACAGAAATCAGCGCAGTGCAAGCTACCCTTCCTCAAAGAACAGTACAGCATGGCAGCAGCAAAACAAGCTTCCTGCGTTCACAGAAGGGGCATGGTATGAGCAAAATAGGCTTGCTGCTTTTCACAGAAGACAGCCACAGTGCAAGCTTCTCTCCTCGCAGAACAGGTACAGCACAGCAGCAGTTAAATACTCGTCATTCTGTCACGGAATGCAGCCGCAGTGCAAGCTTCCCTTCCCCTCAGAACAGGTGCAGCATTGCAGCCATTAAGCAGTCTTTATTTTTTCACAGAAGATGGCTGCAGTGCAAGATTCTCTTCTCTGCAGAACAGGAGGGGCCTGGCAGCAGCAAAACATGCTTGCTTCTTTCACTAAAGACCACCGCAGTTCAAGCTTCCCTTCCTTGCAGAAAAGTACAGCATGGCAGCAGCAAAACAGGCTTGCTTATGTCACTGAACGCAGCTGCAGTGCAAGCTTCCCTTCCTTGCAGAACAGGTACACCATGGCAGCCGTTACACCGTCTTTATTTTTTCACAGACGGCAGCACAGTGCCATCTTCTCTTCTCTGCAGAACTCTTCTCTTCTCTGCAGAACTCTTCTCTGCAGAACAGGAGGGGCATGGTATGAGCAAAACAAGCCGCCTTTCACAGAAAACGGTTGTAGTGCAATCTTATCCTCCTTGCAAGACAGGGCCACATTCTAGTCCATCGTTCTTGTGCCCACCGTGCCACCTCAGCCATATGTAAATGATTTATGACCCTGCGCTATTAGGAACACTCCAGCCTGAACTGCCTCGCTCTCTCGGTACAGAAAAACAAGCAACCCAAGACAGGTTTCGTCCTATTTGGGCCTCTTCATTCTGGTGTAGCTAGCGCCCTGTGGCACAGTGAGCCAGGTCCCACATCTGGGCATACCCGTCCCACATAGAGTGCCACACTGAGATGCACAAACAGTGATGGGTGGAATGCTTGAATTAACCTCAGCCGCTGGTAATTACTATGGGCTGCATTGTAGACCATCGTTCCATTTCCCACCATGCCACCTCTGGCAGGAACTTTGCAAATTATTTTGATCCTGCTCACTAGTATCTAATATGATTTCAAGCATGCCATCCATCACTTTTTTGTATGATTTAATTTGACATCTTAAGTGTGACGGGTTTGACCTGATGCCCCACTGTGTCTCTGGAACCAAGCTACACCCTGCTGAAGAGGTCCATGTAGGCGTAAATCGTTCTTGGGTTGCTTGTGTTCAAGTCTGAAGAGGACCTGACCTGGCAGTTAAGACTGTTCCTATTGGAGCAGGACCAAGACTGATTTGAATATGGCTGGGTCTAAAGTCATGGTAAGTAAAAAAAACACGGAATGTATTGGGATGCTGACGGAGTAATTATCAGTGGCTGAGATTAATTAAAATATTCCACACTTCAACTTTTTGTTTTCTGAATTAATCTCAACCCCTGGTAATTTCTCGGGACTTCATTCAAGCCTTTTGTTTTATGCTCATGATGCCTCCTCAGACGAGAACCAGTCATATGGAAAGCTGCCTTGATTCTGCCTCCATAGGAGCAGTCCCGTTCAAACAGCTGGGCAAGGTCTCCCCTGAATAGAACAAGAGCATCCTCAGACCGGTTGCGCCTGCTTAGGCCTCGTCTGTAGGGTGCAGCCTGAGCCCTGTGGCACAGTGAGTGTTAAGTTAAGCATTCCATCCGTCATGTTTTTGTTTTCGTCAGTGCTGCCTCTGTCATTTCCTGAAAGTTGTGCTGTGGTCACCCTGGCCTGAAGTTACTACTGTAACTCCTATTGTTGTCATATCCTGGAGGCTTGCTGCTGCAATCAAGGAATTCTAATGTCATTTCCAGTAGCATCTACTGGGCTATCCTCTGACAGCTCTGCTGCTGTCGTTACAGTAGCCTACTTCTGCTGCAGCCTATCCTGCTGCAGTCAGCCTGAGCCCTGTTGTCACTGCCCGTCCCACTGCTGCCTCTGCTTGTCTTGCACAATGCTATCATTCCCTGTTGTTCTAGTTGTCAGCCCTGCTGACAGTCCTGCTACTGTCAGTCCTGATGTCAGCAGTGGCAGCCCCCCTGCTGAGAGCCAGTTGAGGTAAGCGGGGAAAATAAAATGTTAATAAAGCCAATTCATTATCATTTTATTGTTTGCCGTTTCCCTCTAGGGCCAGCCAGGTCTGGGCAGGGCTTGGCTGCCATCACAGCCAAAAGGGGAGGAGTAGTGCACAATGTAAGTGAGCATGACTGTTTGGCTGGCTGTCTCAGGCCAGCCAAACTATCATGTGCACCTAGGTTTCTTTAACCCAGCTGTGTTGGAGAAACAGCACTGACTCCCAGGCACTGTCTGAGCAGCAAACCAAGCTGCTCAGACCAATCCTGGTGCTGCTATCATGCTATTGAGAGCAGCGCCAGGATTGGGTGGGGAGCCTGTGCTGGTATCCCAGGGACCGCTGGGACACCATCAGGAGCAAAAGAGAAGAGGAACACTGAGGCGGCCAGCAGCGTTGGAACAATACATTTTAAAGAAAAATTATAATGATTTCCCTAATCCCTCGTCCCGTTTCCCCCCTCCCCCACTTGAGTTTTTTGGAAGACACCACTGGTTTTTGCAGGATGCAGGTAACAGTTCCACTGGAGGTCTTGGTTCTTTATTGAAGGCAGGCAGTCCTCTCAGGTTTTGAGGGCACAACAGCTGCAGGACAAGACTTTTTTGCCACAGTTTTGACTGGGAACAGCAGACTGGCCAGCAGGGCTGGGGCCAAACAGGTGATCTGCTTTTGTGTCTCTTCGGGATCCTGCTTCTTCGTAGATTGTCAGGATCTGCTGTTCTAGTGCCAGGAGCGCCCCTAAATACTGAATGTAAGGGTGTGTAGGGTAGTAGCCAATGGGCAACTGACCCTTTGGGTCACTACGCCCCCTATATATCACCACTTCCTGTGGGAAGTGGGCGCATAACCCTGTCCCAGAATTCCGAAGTATGCCATTACAAAGATGGCTACTTCTGAAAAGTCATATCCTCCTCAGTTTAGTCCACCTTGGGGGTGGTACTAGCCTGGGGGTGGCATGCCTACCTGACTAGCTAATTGCCCTGCCTATGCAGGTGCCAAAGGAGCTCTGGATAAAGGGGTTTGGCTTACTCTCCTTTGATTGGAGCCAGATTCGCATTTCAAAGGCGGCAGCTCTTTGAAGCTTGCAGGCCTGGGAAGGCTAATTAGCAGGTCATCCTGTGGTAGGGGGTGTGACACCCTCTTCCCAGACAGGCTTTTTTCTGTGCATCGTGAAAGCAGAAGGCTCGCATCCTAGGAGATCAGAACAGTGTCTCGGGTGGCAGACTGGCAGAAAACAGTCTGCGAGAACACCAGAGGCTGGTAGCTTGTCGGGGGCATGTATTTGTAAATCCAACACTGGAATCAGTGCGTTTTTATCAATACGAGATGTTTGATACCAAACATCCCTATTTTCAGTGAAGCCATCGTGTAGCTGGAGAACTCGTTTTCACCAGTGTCCAGCACATGATCTGAAATGGCTTCCCTGTCCACTTGCACTGGCAGTAATGGCACTGACCAGCACAGGGGCATATCTGCTCCTGCAGGCATGCCGTCCCATGTAATACCAAGCACCCTGCTTAAGGGCTGTAATGCCTGCTGTAGGTGTGACTTACAAGTACTACATGTAGTGTTAGGGGGCGTGGCACACAGCGAGGTGTCAAGTTGTGTTTTCACTTTTGTCTGCACCAAAACACACAGCTTGTGAAAGTAGCTCTGCATTAGTTTGTTGACGGGTCCCTTATGGTGGCACAATTCGTGCTGCAGCCCTTGGGGGACCCTCATTAGTACCGGAGCCCCTAGGTCCCAGGGGTACCATTTACTAGTGACTTATAGAGGTTGCTATTGGGAGTTGGGAGAACAATGGTAGAGCTTTGGGAAAGAGGTCTGACACTGAGAACCTGGTTCGCAGGAGCCCAGTGCACCTCCAGTCGAAATCACATCATGTACCAGGCAAAAAGTGGGGGTGATTATGTCAAAAAAGAGTACTTCCCTACACCCCTGTTCACTTCTTTCCTTGAAAAGAATCTAACCATTGCCTTCTGTATCCAATCAGGATGGAGATCTGTGTTGATCTACACACAGGTGCCCTGTTGTATTTCCAGAAGATGCATTTGTGAGCAGCCTACCATGCTTTGTGCCTGCCAAAACATCTGGGTTTTTTGGCTATAGATTGTAACCAACAGTATCACTGTAACTAGGGGTCAGGGATATGCTGCAGCACCCCCATAAAACTTGAACATGTTTAGATGGAGAATGAGCATTAAAGGAGTCCTTCAAAGGTCCATCTTAGGCAGCATGTGTGTTTTTTTTTTTATTACAAGAAACACTGTCCAATATTATTATTGAGCAGCATCCCCACTCCTAAAATATCTAATACACCACTGGCAACCATAAAATACCTTCTACTGTTTTTAAAAATGTTTATCTTTTTGTATAATGCAGGTAACAGACACGTGCTCTGGGTGCGGTGCGTAGTCTTTTGCTGTTTTCTGTGGCCTACTCCCTGCCTTTCTATGTGAAAGTGCCACTTGGAAGCCACCCTCTACCTTAGCAGCATCTCTGACTAATTTTCCAAAAATGTCAGGCATCTACCAAAAGTGGGTTTGTTTTTTAATGTTTTTGCATTCAATAGTTTCACATAGATTAGACAAACGGCCACCACGTTAATAATAAAAATGTGTTTGATATATGCTATTGCCACATCTGGAACATAGTTGTCTGTGTATGTTGTGAGATCATACTTTGTATTTTTCTAAAGCTTGTTAATATGGTAAGTGTATCCCATCTGTAGTTTAATTCTAGTGGGTCAGTTCTTGCTCTATTTTTGTCACAAATCCTAGTTAGAATATAGAGGCTTTGAGTTGGTTTACACCACAGAGATAATTGGATCTCTGTATAGTTAAGCAGTTGACGAGTTCCTGCCAGCTTCTCTCAGGCACAGACAATACAAATGAAGCAGAAAAGATGCATGGCTATTACAGTGGCATATAAAATACCAGATTGAGGTTTAATGGCTTGCCAGAGCAGTTACTGTGTGTTATGCCTGTGAATTCAACCTCCTGGAAGTATTTGGTAAGGAACAGCAACAGTCGTCTACTGGCCTATGTTTGAATTGGTGTTGTGGTCTTTGGAGCCATTGAAATTGCAAAAAACGTTATTTCGCATTTTAGGTATTGACCTGGGATGTTGGTAAAATAGCTCCTCAAAAGCTGCCAAACTTGAAGGGCACTGTCGTCCTACAGTCCGGAGCACTAAGGCCCGAAGACAACCCCAGTCTCAATGTACAGTTCAAGATTCAGCAGCTGGCTATCTCAGGTAAGGACAATACCTCAGAATGTGGTTGGAACCAAGCTCTCGCACATGTGCATGGACTGCTAGGATCTTACAGCTTGTTAGTGTTCATATTGTGCATTTAATTTCACCTCTTCTGAACATTTTCTGTATTGGGTAAAGCGGTCTGAGTGTATATTTCTCTGGCCTGTAAAATAGCACCGTCTGATTTGTGTGCATTTTGAAGATACTCACCAGTAATAGAAATGTAAAAATTATTTTAAAAATAGTATAAATGCCGTTGGTTAATCGTCTAACCATTAATTTAAAACAATCTGCTTGCTTCTGTTTATCATGTGTCTTAACTAAAACAAAAACTAACCATAATGTGTAAAACTTAATGCGCACTCTTTGCAAATAGTGAGTCCGTTCTCACAATAAAACAGTTGATATTGTTTTAAATGTGTGCACCAGCCGAGCAAGGGGTAAAGAATATTTTCTATTGGTCGAGGAAATACTTCCTGGGTGATCAGTGCTCGAGCTGGCAGCATTTGGAAATTGATAGATGCACCAAGTCCAGCATTCCTCTCAGACACGTGCTGCCAGCTGTTAGACACAGTTGGCACCCTGTTGATTTTTTGTGGCAGCAGGTTCCTTTGACTATTGAATCTGATGAATGATTTTCTTTGCGCATTTTTACTGACTGGATGGTGATTGCCACCGTTTTCTCTCCTGCTTGCAGGGCTGAAGGTCAATCGACTGGACATGTATGGAGAGAAATACAAACCCTTCAAAGGAGTGAAGTATCTGACCAAAGCAGGGAAGTTTCAGGTCCGGACGTGAGCTCCATAGCAACCTAAGGACAATAGCATTTTTAAATTACTTTTGAATATAGCAATCAGATGCTGCAACTGACATTTGGGAAGAAGAAGGGAGCTGCTGCACACAATCTCTTCGGATTGACTGGGATCTTGTCCTCCAGATAAGGGAACCTTTTCTATTGGGCACTTGTAGTATTAATGATAGGAGAACAGTTTGTGGTGTTAAATGTTGATGAAGGATTTGCAGAGCACATGGTACTGTTATTGTTTTGAGAGAAAATGTGTGCTACTGTTACTGCTGCAGTGAAGGTGACCTTATCCACATTGTATAGTCATGATGGTGAGGGCAAGTGCAGGACTAGTTAATTCTGTGTACGTCCAGGGACCACACTTGAACATTTGTCCGATGTATGTTTTTACAGTTTCTGTTTAGTGATAGGACGCACATGTTCTGCTGCCTGCCTGCTATGAAAACACTTTGCACACTAGGAGATATTAAATGTTAGTGATGTGTCGCCTTTATCCAGTTGCCTTAGTTCTCACTTGCCATTGGCAAATAAATCAAAAAGTAGCCTATAAGTAGAAGTGCCGTTAACAAATTTCTGAACACCTCTTTTTCTATATTTTTGGGTGGAAGGTATTTATCGGTTATGTTGCCTTACTGTCCGTTAAATGATGTCACTTTTCCTGGGTGAAATATCTCTCCTGCACAACCATTGTGATCCATGCAAAAGTTAATATGTAAACTTTATTGTACTTTAGAGAAACTGTAAGGGAAAACTAATCTGTATGTGTCTTTGCAAATGAGGCTTTGTATATGTTTATATAAAATATGAACTATGCTGTGTGTACTGAAAAAGGGTCCACATTTTTGGCGTTGTCTAGTTCAGTAAATTATTGAAACTTTTCTCCTCTATTTCCTCTGTCTCCCAAAGGGATTATTGTTGATCATGATGGAATGTGTGCTTTTTAAAAATTCACTTTAAAGTTTTGTATTGCCTAGGACGTGTGTGGTTACAACAGAGCTTCTTAGTGTTATTGAATGTCTCTGCTATCTATGGTGTAAATCTTTACTGAGTTTGACTTCAGGGGTATTTTCATTTTCTAACAGGTTGGATGGATGTTCGTATCAGAGGTAAGTGTTTTTGAAACCCAAATCATGTTCCCACCTTCCGTTCCATGGAGGTGCTTTCATTCACTCCATTGTGCTTCAGATCTACTGATATCTCACCAAGGTGTTGTTTCCTGGTACGAAGATAGTTCTTGTCTTCTGCCTCATGTGAGTGATTTTAGAATCACTTATGAAATCCAGCCAAAGCTCCAGAGCTAGTGAAGTCTTATTACTTCTTGCCAGTGATCAGCTCCCAGACAGCAGTGGCCTGATTTTCTGTCATAATGCGCCTGCAAAAAATGTTCCCAACCTATGGTCTCCTAAAACCAGCCATATCATGGGTCACTTGACCTGCAGTGCCAGTAACTACGGGTTCCCCCTCCAACCAGAAATAAGCATGCCCCTAGTAGGTCAGGCATTCTCCACTCTGGGCGAACAACAAAAGTTGGACTCCTCTTTGGGCCTGGAAGGTTTGATAATCCGACCCCTACATACTGCGTCCAGCAACTCTCATTACTTGTTACTACATGCTCAGTATAACCTGCACCGTCATCACATGTTAATGCACCAACTTGCACACCTTAGCCGCTCTCACCATCCACACTTGGCCAACACGCAAACTTGCATCAGTCTGTTGCTCTTCTTCTCTGCACACTCCACATTGTGCGGATCACTTCACACTGGAGCCCAACAAGCAGCTGACTTAGACACAATCAGTGTGAATGATGTCTGGTATTTTTATCACAAGAATGTCTATTCCAATTGTTCACTCACCTACTTAGCCTTGATCCCAGAAAGCTACAAAATTCAGCCCTTGGATCGAACCTCCAGAAAGAAAGGTAATATTTTGGTCATTCACTGATGTTCATCGCCTTCAATGCTCCAGCAGCAGCATTTGTTTTGATCGCCTACAAGTGTATCTCCTGTCAGTAGCTCAAATCATCACTTTACATCTAATCTACTCCTGGATTTATAAGCTTCATCTTGCCTTCTGAAATGGCCGATTTAACATAATAGTATCAACCAGCTATTTAAACATCTTCCCTTCTGGTTTCAGCCTCTCAGTCAACTCACCCAACTTGACCATATACAAAGGTTTCCCTTTATTTCTGAAGACTACTGGCTTAAAATCGCTTGCCATGCTGTTGATACAACCATGGCAATATCCTGGATTTCATCTACTTATCCATTACTAACCTCACCTGCTGTGCCCCACCACACAAGGAATGGACAGACTCTGTTGCCCTCGACCTGATCCACTCCACACCCACCCATTGAGCACAGCTGACAACAACTAAACAGTTTTGCTCAGTCACGGAATTCATTCATTCATTAGAAACTTTATTCGGTTATTGTCGTTAAAAAAACAACCATAAAAGTACAATCACATAACAAAAAAAAAAAATAATCATGGCACAGTAGAAATAAACTTATTAAATTTCATACATGAATTGATTTTCGGGATCTAAAAACACTTTTAAAAAATACAGAAACAGATGCAACAGTTAATGTTATCTAATTTCTGAATAGCTAAAAAAGGAGGGCGACCCTGATTAACTTCCATGATCTTCAGTATGGGCACAATCCATCTTTCCCTTGGATTTGTGTAAAACTTGCAAAATAACAAGATATGAATATCTGACTGTTCTGACAAATCATCACATGGGCATTTGATAAGTTGCCTTGACCAATGATTCATGTCGGGGAAACTAAAAACTCTATAAAATGTTTAACCTAAAACGCGTTAATAGAAACCTTTTAAATTCATTCATGTGTAACAGTATGTATGGTTGCATATTACTAGATGTCATTATTAGTTGATGGGCAACCACTGTCTTTTTCGCTATTTCAGCATTAGTTCTACGTTCTCTCAGGTGCATCATACAAAGATTTTTAAACTCCTTTCTGGAGACATGACACATTAGAGAGGGATCATCTTAGTAGTAATGATGTCCTATATTTGTTAAAAACATCTTTATGTAGGATAACCATCCCATCTTGCAGGCATTATCAAGGCTCATCACATCCCTTAAGATGGAATGATTAAAAACACACTCCTCAGTGGTCCAAACCCTATGCCACAGAAGAACCGGTTGTACCTTTATAGTATCTTCTATATGTGGTTAGCCAAGTTCAGCGTGACAAATATATGTGGAGACACTTTCCGGGATAGCTAAAAGGTATCTCATAAAGGCATTTTCCACCACCTGGAGAGATTTCACGTTTACATATCCCCACATACCTAAACTGTAGATAGCGGTTGTTACACATGTGGCTCTATAAACGGTTAAAAGTTCCCCGATCGGTTTCTTGCCCATTATCTTACTAAATATTTTTAGAGCCATTATAGATTTACAGAACATCAGCCTTCTTGCCTTTATTGCACTTTTCCATAGGCCAGATTGATCGAACAATATAAAGAAGTATGGAAAGGTTGGGGTAAAATCCAATGGTTTCGAATTAATGTATATTGTTTTTTTCTTATCTGCCCCGGAGCCGCAATTCATGCAGAATGTTTTTGTACAATTAATTCTAAGATCCATACTAGACATAAAATGGGTGAAAGATGTAGCCATCCTTTGCATAGCGAGAGGGGTCTGGGCCATCAAGACAGCATCGTCCGCTTATAATAGAGCAGAGACAGATCTTTTTGCTATTATAGGCATGTCCTGCACTCCCGCAGCAAAGTACTTCCAAGGTCATTGATGTAAATTGTAAAGAGGAAGGGCGCAAGGACACATCCCTGCCGCACTCCTCTTGCAATACTAAAGGACCTACTGCACTCTCCATTTTTGCCAGAACGGACTGATGCTGTAGCTCCCGAATAGAGCTCCCTTAGAAAGGAAATAATGTTCTTCTCTACCCCCAAATTCTCCAAGATCAACCAGAGCTTACTGTGGGTAACGCAATCGAAAGCAGACGTGAAGTCAACAAAAGTTAAAAAGATACAGTCACGGAATTAATATCTGCGCATTTCATGAGAACTGAACTCGCTTGAAAAATGTTTAGACTTCGACACAGACTCCCTGTTCTCCAATTTCAACCATTAGATACTTATGCTTTTCATAGCCCCACTGTTCGAAAATCAAGTCCTTTACACCATGGTGCACTCCATCAGACCACGAGAGAAGACTAGTATTCAATATGAATGCAACAAGACCGTATGGTTTTGAAGAATTTCTATTGATCTTGCAAGAAGCTTAACGTTGAGGCCTATTTAAACTTACAAACCACAGTCCTGAGCGATACCTCCATATGAAGCATAGTACTTGTCAAGGACATCAGTGACTGCACATCCTACCCAAGCTGCACCTCTTGAACAATTCACATTAGTGAGCAGTTCCGTCAATAATCAATCAATCAGGATGTATAAAGCGTGGCTAATCGCCCGATATTGGGTATACAGGCGCTTGCAGGTCCTGGTGGCTTATTCGAACAGCCAGGTCTTGAGGGCCATTCAGAATTCCGGAAGTGAGGTGATGGTCCGGAGGTGCATGGGGAGGCTGTTCCAAGTCTTTGCTGTGATGTAGGAGGAGTGTCCTCCACTTCTGCTTCGATAGATGCGGGGAGTATGTGCAAGAGAAAGGGAGGTGGAGCGTAGTCTTCTCGTTGTTTGGGGCAAGTGCAGGTAGTGGTTAATGAAGTTGGGTCCTTGGTT
This sequence comes from Lissotriton vulgaris, assembly GCF_964263255.1. Classification (NCBI taxonomy): domain Eukaryota; kingdom Metazoa; phylum Chordata; class Amphibia; order Caudata; family Salamandridae; genus Lissotriton; species Lissotriton vulgaris. The sequence goes on from NC_141693.1 coordinate 428,639,269, forward strand.
GTGTAGAGCCTTGTGTGCATGGGCCAGCAGCTTGAATTGGCATCTCTTCTGTATAGGGCCAGTGGAGTGGCCTGAAGTGGGATGTGATGTGGGCCAGTCACGGAATGCCAAGGAGCAGTCTGGCTGCAGCGTTCTGTATGATCTGAAGTCTCTGTAGGAAATGTGCCACGAGTCCTACGTAGAGGGCGTTGCCGTAGTCCAGTCAACAAGTGATGAGGGCTTAGGTCATGGTGCATCTCGTGTGTAGGGGTAGCCACTTGAAGATCTTGTGTAGCATGCGCAGAGTGAGGAAGCAGGCGGAGGAGATGGCGTTGATCTGTGATTTCATGGTGAGCTTGTCAATGATGATTTTAAGGCTTCTGGCGTGGGTGGAGGGAGTTTGTGCGTGTCCTAGGTCTGATGGCCACCAGGAGTCGTTCCATGTTTTGCTGCTGTCGCCAAAGATCAATACTTCCTTCTTGTCTGTGTTCCGCTGCAGGCAGTTGTTCTTCATCTAGTTGGTGTCATTTGTCATGCATCTGTGGAAAGTGGTGGTGGTGGTGGCGGCGGCGAGTTGAGTGTCGTTGGCGTAGGAAATTATATTGAGACCATGGGATCTGATGATGTTGGCCAGAAGCGTCATATATGCGTTGAAGAGCGTGGGGCTGATGGATGAGCCCTGTGGAACTCCGCAGTTGGTCTCCTTGTGTTCACAGGTTAAAAGTGGGAGGTGGATCCTCTAGATTCTTCTGGTGAGAAGGGAGGTGATCCATCTAAGCGTGTCCCCTTGGATGTGGTGGAGTCTTTTGATCAGCGTGTGGTGAGATATGGTGTTGAAGGCTTCCGAGAGGTCAAGGAAGATCAAAGCTGCAGTTTCTCCACAGCCGAGGAGGGATCAGATGCCGTTGGTGGCTACGATCAGGGTGGTTTAAGTGTTTTGATTGCTGCCGAAGCTGGATTGGGAGGAGTAGAGTAGCTGGTTCTGCTCCAGGTGTGTCATGAGTTGATTGTTGATCTTTTTCAGTACCTTCACTGGGAATGGGAGCAGGGAGATCGGCCTGTAGTTTTTTTTTAGTTCTCTGGGGTCGACAGAGGGATTTTTGAGTAGCGGAATAATCCAAACTGGCAGAATCCAGAGCCAATACTCCATGAATCCCCATGTAGTGCACCCACATGGTCTCTCTTCAACTGCCCTCTGGCAACCATTCAAGACTCTGCAGTACACTAAAGGCAATTTCCTTTGAGCATGACCTCATTACTGTGTCATTGTTAAGTCTATAACTGGTGAATGTCTCCGACCAATACTCAACATGGCCAACACCGCCTATATTTGAAGGGTCTTTACAGACATCGACTAGTCGGAGCCTTTCTGAACCAAGCCATCCTGGCTGCGGATTTTTTTTTTTTTTTATTGGCATTTCAAACTTAAGGCACAACATTGTGCGTCAAAACGCACCATACATAACTGTGACAATTACACTGCATTACAGCACTCCTCCTCCAACAGTACATTTTTACTTACAGTAGGCATATATTCTGTATAGTCAGCATGTCTTAGATTCACCCACAACACATTTTATACAATTTACACTGGTGCATCCTGCTCCTTAAGATAGGAAATTATGTATACCCAATAGTCCCTGGGTCTCGATCCGCTCGGCAGTTCTTCTTCATACGTTGTCAATGTGTCTCTGCAATAAGCAAGATCTTGTATCCAGTGCCGTAATTGTGGGACATTTTTACTTCCCCATGTAATCGATACTCTGTGCTTAGCCATCAAAAGGGCTATCACACAGAACTTTCGTTTTAATGCCCTCACCCCTTGTACCAACCCCAACAAGCATGTTTTGATATTGCATTCTAATGAAACATCCACCATGCTCCCCAATGCGTCTACCACCTGTATCCAATAATCTGCTACTTTCGGACAGTACCATGCAAGATGTATAAAGTCTGCAGGTTCAACACTGCACCTTTTGACATTTGGAGTCTTCCAGCAATCCAAACTTATGCTAACGTGCCGGGGTATGGTATGTCTGGTGTAAATATTTAATGTGTATCATTCGCAAGTTTCTATTTGGTGTTAATTATCCAGTTATAGTACCCGCAGGGGCCCATTCCACCTCAGTCAGGGGAATATCCAGACAATCGTTCCATTTGCTTATCGCCTTGTGGGTTGTGTCCCCTATTTCCGATTGAAGTTCTACATACAATTTGGATACTAAATGTGTAGCCGTGGGTGAAGTGAGTATTAGTTGGAGTGTGGTGGATACCGGAGGCTCGTCAGGATATGTGGATTATAGGGCTTTCACTGCTCTTTGTAGCTGGTAATACGTAAATTTAAAGAGCATCGTTTGGTTCTGTACATATGTTAGGTCCTCTAACATTATGAACCTCCCATCTTGAAACAGGTCACCCAAGGTGACTATCCCCACTTGTTTCAGTAACTCCATACCTACTGCCTCCTGTGTCACTGAAATGTTCGAGTGATGATGAAGTGGCATGTTTGGGGCATATAGGGGTAATTTGTTCGTTTTCTGGCCTATAATTCGCCAAGTTTGGTTTGTGGCGTCTATAGTATTAATGTCCAATTTGTGTAGTGGGGATGGCTGCGGAAAATTTTGCTGCCAATCATCCAACTTTTCTTCCTGGGGAAAATAATTGAAAAAGCCATCGGTGCCCAGATTCTTTCAAAACAAAACCGTCTTTCTTGACTGTGTCTGATTTCATGCCACAGTTCAGCAGTGGTTTTCATCCCAACTGAACAACAGATTCCAGCTCAGCTATTGTATTTTTATTCTTTGGTGTTTAGACACAGCGCTAACATTCTTATTCTTCTGAGTCCTGAACATCACAAAGGCAGAAGGCTGAAAGAACATAACAGCTACATAATATTGGTTTAGTGGTAGCACAAGCATGCATAGGTTTATCACACTAGTTTTTGAAAGAAAGAACATAAATACAAGTTAACAATAGTTTTAGTGCTGGACTGTAAGAGTACACAAATGTAGCTGTGAACAATGAAAAATAGATTTAACCTTTGGCCAAATTACCATTTACAATAGGTATATTCAAGGGTTTTGTGGAAGGCTTAATCTATTAATAGCATACTGAACTTTAAAAGACCGCTAATCGAGTCAAGCAAGAGTTGTGGTGAAATGCTGAGATATGTTTGGGAGGAAACCGGTTGTTGGTTGTAAAACTGAGTTGATAGGGTGAGAACAGTTTTAGTGAGATACATCTACATACCACCTGCCCACTGGTGCTAACGCTGTCTCACGCCTGCAGGAAGAAATGCAGAGGGGAACAGACAACCCAGGAGATATTTAAATTGTAATTGCTGATTGAATTCACTGTTGCATTGATAGCCCAGAAGTGCCTTTATTTTAGGGCGATCTGTACCTGTTTTCTCTCCACTGCTAGAAAGCCATTTCACAAGGTTATTTAAAGTGAAGTCTGTAGGGTTTTAGTTACATTGGTTAGAAAGCGGAGTGGCCCCTGTTTTTACAGCTCTCTGTAATTGTTGCCTGCTGCTGCTCTTTGCATACCGGTTAAAAGACCTTCCTGTTTTGGGGTCAATCAGATTCTCACTGGCCCAAACTCATCCCCAGGCCTGCACCCTGACACTCCCCTCTGTCCTGGTCCTGTGAAGTGCCTGTACCATCTTGTTGTGTCCATCCCATAGGGCCGGATTGGCCAATTTGGTGCGCTGGCATTTTCACGGTGGGCAGTAGGCTGTGCTGTTATTAGAGCAGGATTGGCATCCATGACCCATACATAGTCCCAGCTTCCTGAAGTTTGGGTTTGAAAGTTTTTTGTCAGGCTGCTTTCCATTTTGCCCCTGCTTCACTCCTCCCCCTAATCCGAGTTAATTTAATCCGGCCCCCAGAGTATCTGCCTTGGGCATCAAGTTGCAGGCTGGATGGTAAAAGGGTGACTTTCTTTGAAAACTTACCTGCCTTGGCCAGTAAGTGGCTTGGACTAATGCCAAAATACTGCCCTCCTTTCAAAACATCCCATTTTCTACCCTTCTTTACCTCACATCTTTTAAAAATGTCTACCATCCTTTCATAGGATATACAGTTATCACATGCCCTCCTCTTTTACCCTAGTAGCACCACATCCTTTTCTGTGAGTGGCACTGTTACTACTTTTAATTGCATCCCATAGACCCTTTGCCAATGTATCTGCGAATGGTGCTCCCTTCACTCCTGGATGTAACAATATAGACCCACTGTTTGGGGGTGGTGGTTGGTGTCTCTGAGTGAGCTATGTGTTCTCAAATTCATGGTGGGCCCCATAGACCGTCCACCGAGGTGAATGTGCAGTAATTTTCCCTTGCCTTTACTGTGGTATCTGTGGAAATCCTTGGGCCATGCCTACTCTTCCCTCAATTACATTCCTTCTGCAGATTTCTCAAAGCTCACCCACACTCGTGGGTTGTGTCTAGGACTGCTTCTAGGTGGAGTTGATAGACACTTTACTGACTTATTTGTGGAGTGCAATCTCTACAGTGGCTAAGTGGGTCACCATAAACACTCTGCAGAGGGGTCTATGAATTTCGGTGGTTGCACCTGCCCCGCTGTTGGTTGAATAGGACCCTGTAGAGCCTTTATTGATGTCTCTGTGGATAGTACCGCCACCACGTTTGGCTTGTACATCATAGTACCTCTACTGAAATGTCTCTGATTCTCCTTCATTTACAGCTTCACCTACTCTATGTAAATGCCCTAGACCCTCTATTAATGTATTTGTGGTAAACCTATGTGCTGCTTCGCCACTGTCTTGGTGGCACAACCTAGAGACTCTACTGTAGTGTCGTGAATTTGGGTTACTCCTTCAACAACAGTGGATTGGACCCTGAACACCCTTTACTGAGGTTCTATGGTAATCGCTGTGTCCTCCAAGCGCTCAGTCTTAGTGCACCCAATATAAACTAATTCTTTGGTATCCATGGTATTCCTTGAGTGTTGGTTCCACTGCTCCTCGATGCAACCCTCAGGGGTGAATGTTATTTGTATACGCTGGATCCTTGTTTAGCATCCTTCACTTGTGCCTTGAAACATTTGCTTGTCTTGTTTGTCTGCAATCTTAGGTTTTGTAAATCTGCATGTCCAACTACACTTGGAGTCCTCAAAACCTGTAACTATGTGCGCTCAATAAATGCAATAATAATAATAATAATAATAATAATAATTGCATGCCTGTGGATTGCTACCCTGTCCGTCCTGGTTGTCCTCTGAGGAGCAGTTGCTAAGGTTACATGCGTTCCCATGAGGCACAGGGTCAGACTGATTTGCATATGACCATGTCTGAACTGGGGTGGCAGAGTGGGCTAAAGAACGGTTATGGATTAAACCCAGATCTCTTGACTGGGTGTGAGTGTTTGATTGGTTCAGATGTTCTATCACCACCCCATTTTGTACCGCCAAGGTTACATGCGTGCCAATTACTCTGCTCTTGGATAGACTCTTTACATCATTTATAGTTGCTGACTTTATCCAGTGGATGTCCATATGTTGTTAGCCTGTTACTTCGTGGTGGACCCTATAGACAATCCACTGTGGCTGCCTATATCCACAGCACACCTGGGTGTCACTCCTAGGTAAACCCTATGGGGCAGTTATCCTGAGTGCCTGTAATTAGTGCTTGCCATGAGCTGCTGCTTTTTATGCCTGAATTCACCATATAGAATATTTATTCTGACTGCCTGCAACCAGTGCACTTGTGTGGGTTGTTCCTCTGTCCATCCTGTGTTTTTCTGGCTTGCATACCTGTGGGTTCCCCCTCATCACTCCTGAATGGACTCTGTTAATTTACCATTACTAAATGTATACAGTACATGGCTAAGGGCCCGCTCACCTGTTGGTCTAGGGAAAATACGGGCAGCCTCCACCATGACATTTTCTATCCAGTGCATGTGGTGGGCAGCTCCTCTTGCATGGGTTCCATACAGACATGATCAATCAAGCACAACAATCGCACACATAGGTGCAGCAACATACAAGATAATCGCAACTCTGTCATTCATGCTGAACACCAAAACACTTCCTGTGTGGGTCAAACTGGAGTTCAGTCCTCTTCTGTCAAGCATTCCCCACAGAGTAGCATGCTACCGAGCCATGAATGTGCTTTGGTTAATAGTCAGCGGTATGAAGCAGTATATACTTGGAATTACAACAGAGTACTATACAATGAAGATACAACACTCACAGATGAAGCCTGGCCTGCCTGATGTTTCCATGCTGTCTGACAAGAATGCATTTTAGGGTTTTGATTTAAGGTAGATGTTTTTTCTCAGCCTTAGCTATGACCTGAATTTTATCATGGAGGTTAAAGTTTATTAAGTATGTATCACAACAATGTGGCTGCTGCATAAATGCTAGGAGAAGAAAGTCATACTTTATGGAATCATGTTTTTGATGCTTTTGTCACTTCAAATTTTGTTTACAGTCCAGCTTGTATTTTTAGTGACTCAGGAGAATCCACTTTAAAATTCAGATGTGCATCATCTGCATATCGGTGGAATAAGATGGCAAACTCGTTCAATAGTTTACTAAGAAGTACCAAGTACAAGTTTTAAAAGATGGATGACTTTGGGAGCCTTTGGGGACATCAAAGGCACTTTTAATGAATAACAGGAGTTTCTAGTTTTTTTTCCCGTTGAGTGCTTTAAAATAAGTAAAAGCTGTCTCTCCTTGGCAAAATGCCATCCATGCCTATCCTGTTCCACAGAACGTCTAGGAGTGTTCAGCTGTATAAAATGCAGTTGTGAGGTCTAATAGGACAAGTAGGCAGGGATTGCGCTGACCAGAGTTCCTTAATACGTCATCAGTTATCATTAAGTTTGCTGATTTGTGCTATGCCCTAGCATCTGCCCCAAATGTTATGTGCCTAGCAGGTTATTTTTATGAATGTAATCACTTAATTATATGCCACACATTTTTCATTGAATTTAAATGTAGGGCAGTAGGTTTCAGTGCTGTTTGGATGTAGAGTCTAACTTTTTTTTAATAGCGGTTTAATGTGACCTGTTTTGTGTAGTCATGGCTATGCCTTTTAGCAGTGAAACATTCGTTTATTTTAAAGTCTTTTTATTACTCTTTTTATGTTTTAAAATATGCAAACAAAGCTTAAAATACACCAAGGAGACGCCTATCCACAGGTTGACCAGACATAGAATAGTATGGTTATGGTAAAGAAACATGGTATCCATGATTTGGAATGGACGTCTGGGTTGGAAAGTGTTAATAAAATCATCATACAGTAAACCAACAGACATTGCAATGTTTAAGTATCCTTGCTGAGTCAACAGCAGGACCAAAATATTTTATAAATCTGACCCTTACTTACAAAGGGGTGGGCACTTAATCCAAAGCAGAGGTAGAGGGTGACTCATCTGTTTTGGTTAGATGCAACATCATTTCCTGGTCACCATATATCCTCGGGCCTCGTCTTGGATTTTGTAATGCTAGCTATATTTCCGCCTGTTCATTACAGAATGCAACATCTTTTATAGCCTGCAGTAGTGGGCTATACTGGCCATTAAAGGCCCGCTTCAGCGTCCGCCTGGTAGGAGATCCCCGAAGGAGCTCCCCGTGCTTGGTATCCCTTAACGGGTATATCCCTGTTAGCAGCAGCCATCGACCCCAGGAACAGGAGTGTTGTTTTGGACACCGTGGCCAGCGTCAACAGAGAAGTCCCAGCAGGATCGGGGTGCTGTGTAAGCCTAAGACGGAGACGGAGTAACAGCAGAGGAAGCCTGAGACGGAGACGGAGCAACAGCAGAGGAACCCAAGGGACAGCGCTAGGCGGAGTGAGGCTCGGGTCGGCGGTAATCGACACCCGATATCCTCCACAGCCACCACCGGGGACAGAACAGAACGCACACCGAACCGGACCCCCCTCCACCCCCGAACAGAAGGCAGACGCCGAGATCGGGAGCCAGGGGGTCGCATCTCAGCGGACACCTCGGGACCGAAGAGGCAACAACAGCGGAGCACCAGCCCGGCTGCAGCGGAGGACGCTGGTCGCGGCGCCGGATCTTCGAGATCAGCGAGGGCAAGTCGACGGCGGAGCCCACCCCTCCCCCAACACCCGTTGCACCTACCGCCAAAGCAGTGGAGCCGGAGCGGGGCAGCGGGCGCCGAGACCGGGGCGGGAGGAGCACCGGACCCTTTCTCACTACCTTCTCACTACCTCTGGTCCCGACGGCAGCGGAGACAGCACTGGGTCATGACCGCGCGCCCCCCCCACCCCCCTCTCCCCACACACCGCGGCAGAGAGGTGCGAGCGGTCTGGAGAGCCGGGTGGGACGCCGGACGCCGGTTGCTAGCTCACACGGTGGGGGTCTCAAGCCGAGAGAGCTAAACACAGCTCAAATTCAAAAAGAGCGAACGAGGAGCTGTAGGGGCGACAGAACACCGAAGCCTGCCCCCATTGCCACCGACATCGGAGGATGGATGGCAAACGAATGGGATACATTCATGGATTATTGTAGTGCTTTTGTAGAACTCCACTGGCAATATTTACTTACTGAAGCACAAGATCTCAGGTATTTATTTCTCCCACCCACCGGCTCTCTTCATTTGAAAAATCTATTCCTTCTGAAAAAATCTAACTCCTTTGTACAAAATGGCTGGGGCCATAAAACTGTAACAATAAATCCCCCCATACCTCTGTCATCCACATGGCCCTTCAGCTCAGCTCAACTCCCCCACATACAGATAAGATTCCTCCCAGCTAGCCTTGTGCTCTGTCTGCTCAAACAGAAAGTGGAATCTCTGCCCCTGTGCTCAGAGCAATAGCAGCAAACAGAGGACTACTCTCTCTTTCAGTCTGCATAGCAACAAACAAAGGACTACTGACTTGTTCTGAGTTATTTGGCAGCCATTTTAGTCTAGTTTCTAGTTTTATTGGATTATAGTATTTTACTGACTTGTTCTGAACTATTTGGCAGCCATTTTAGTCTAGTTTCTAGTTTTATTGGATTATAGTATCTTAGACTAGTAGAACAGATTGCCGGCCTATACCTGTATTATTATACTCCTACTTATAGTTTTATCATTTGTTTAGGTCAAGATCACTACCTCATATATGATAGAATGTCTACCTACTATTATATTACTGAAATGTCTACCTACTATTATATCACTGCAATACTGCTCTCCTAGCCTTTCTGAATTTTTCTACTACATAAACTGCTACCTCATACATGAAAGATTGTATGCCATCATTGCATTAGTACACTTTAGCCTTACTTTAAACATTTGTATTGCACAAATTGCTACCTTAAATATGACAGAGTGCCTACATACCATTGTAGTACTATACCTATATCGGTATTTAGAACACCGGTATGCATAGATTATTACCTTGTATATTAGGACTCTTCACTAGTGCCACTTTTACTTGTATTTTGAACATTTGTAAATGCTCAGATTGCTACCTCTCACTTTTTGGACTGACAACCATTGTCACCTTCGATGTTTGAGCTTTGTCACATGTAAATTGTTATATCTGGATCCTTCCTCTATACACTATCATTATTATCAACTATAGTGCATTAGTGCACTCTCCCAGTATACCCTTCCCTTATATATTATATATTATCAGTATTATGCCTATTTGTACACCCTGTACCCAACAATTTACCGTATGTACTTGCCCTACTGCTCACTCTTATATCCTGGATATGCTGGTTGATTACTAGTGCTACTTTGTAATCTTTAACTTATTACTGTGTATCCTACGTTGTGCACCTGTTTTTCTACACACATGTTTTTCTGCACATTGGTACCACTATAGTGCACTACTGCATCCTCTCATACCCACCTAATCCTGCAACGCAACATGGACCCCATCGGCAAACACACGTACAAAATCAACTACCCACCATCACTCACCAAAAAAGCAGCCAAACGCTTTAAACACAACTTCCTTAGGTCACACTCGGAAACGCCCTTTGCTGACACCTATTTCTCACCGGTCAATGGATCCCTGAACACCGATATCATCTTCCACACCACACGCAGAGCTCAGTGGAGAAAAGCGTTCTTCTCCCTACTCACCGTCTCCTCCGCTAGAAAATCCGCCCATAGCCTAACTCTCACTATCTCACCATCCCAAGTCTTTCCAGGCAGAGCCACCATCACTATTTACAATAACGGGATTGTCCTATCACAAGCCACAGACAGGAACCTGGAACTGCTAGACAACATGTTCCCCACCTTCAAAGAACACCTTTCCAATTCACGGACAAGCACTCATATCTCCCCCAGTCCCTCCAACCATGACCTCACAGCTACACACACTCCAATCAGGAACACACCTACCAGCCCTGACCTCCCATCCTCTACCCACAACCCCACAATCCCAACTCTGCATTCCATCACAGACACAGATCGCTCCCCCTCATACGCCGCTCTTTCCCCCGCCCCTTCTACCATCTTGCGGACCTCCACACACGCCCTCAACGCTATCACACCTACAGCGGGCATTAACACCCCGCTCGCCGCTGACAGCACAGTTCCCACCCATAACACACCTAACTTAGTCCAGCACCAGAATAGCACGCATTCTGACAATTCCCCCCCCTTTATCCCCCCCATTCTCAGTCCTCACTACCCTCCAACCAACTGCACAGAACATACCCCTTCTACTAACTTAACTCCCCCTCCCCTCAACAGGACCTTCTCCAACCCCACTTCCCCTCCTACACTCAGCCCCCACTACCCTCCGTACACCCCCACCACGGCTACCAGTCTCCCAGTCTCCACCTTGTCCCCCCCGCCTACCACCAATGCCCCCACACATAACACCGACCTCCTCCCTACCGCATCCACACCCCTCCCGTACAAAACTTCTCACATCCCTAACCCCTCCCCACACACCAACACAACGCAGACCTGCTCGAACACCAGCCCTCCCTCCCACCCGCACTCGAATACCCTGGCCAGCCATTCACCCCTGACTTCCACTACCACTCCCACCCCCACCACCTACCCCACGATGGAATACATCACGGCCACCCTCACTCAGATCAAAGAAGACATTCACGCCATCAAAGAACTACTCTCCACACGCCTCATACACCGCCCACCCACCTACACCCCTCCTCCCAAATTGTCTCCTACTCCTCCCGCGGACCCCCACCCTCATCACGCCCCACACCAGGCATCATTCCCTGCTCATAGGCGCAACTACTGCCCTCGTCCCCCGCATCGCCCCTGCAACCCCTCACACATCTACACCTCCCCGCAAAAATTGTCCCCCACCCCGCTGACTAACTCTCGCACTCAGCTCTCCCTCATTCTCACATCAATCCCAGCTCTTAATCGCAACAACCGCCCTCGCCGCACCCACGACTCTGCTTCTGACCTCGACACACTCACCCTTCTCCGCTCCTATGACCCAGCCCTCCAAACCCACACAAGCACCCCACAACGCAACATTCCCACAATACACCCAAATCCCCTTAGACCACCTACACTCAATAGCAGATTCTCCATCCCCAATAACCTTAGAAAAGTCCCTCGCTCGCTAGAGCCACCCAACACCCTCTACACACCCCGTCTCAAATGCGCTCTTCTCAACTGCAGATCGGCCACGAAACACTCAGCAGCCATTGCTGAGCTTCTCTTATCGCGTGACCTTGACCTAATCATCCTGACTGAAACGTGGCTAACTGAACATTCGATACCCATAATGGACATTCTGGTTCCCCCCAACTACCACATTATCAGACTCGACAGAACAGGCCAAATAGGTGGGGGAATCGCATGCATATACAGGAACAACCTCACTGTTCAGAAAGTCAATTCCACATCCCTACCATCACCAACATCCTGGGAATACATCTGCCTAGACATTATCAGTGAGGGCAAACCGATATGCTCTCTTCACAGCATTTACCACCCACCTAGGGACAACCGCACCTTTTCCCAACAAATCATGGATTTGATCTCAACCAATTCCGGACGCCAGATCACGCAAATATACCTTGGTGACTTCAACCTCCACTGGAATGACCGCAACGACGCAGTGGTAAATAGTCTTAAAAACTTCCTCGAGGCCCTTAATCTCACCCAAATATGCAACAGCCCGACCCACAAGAAAGGCTCTACCATCGACCTGATCATCTCCAAAGAGGACTCTATCAAACTCAAATCCATCCAACCCTGTGACTGGTCAGATCATCATATTATCACATTCTTTATCAACGAAAAAGTCAAAGTCAACCCGGTGCAACTCTCCAAGCCCAAAATCTGGAAAAGAAACTCGAAAAAGCTCAACCCAGGCTCTCTGCCCCCTAACAGTTGCAATCTCCTACTCCCTCCGGCAGGCGCCTCGGACATCCAAACACTGACTGACCACTATATCAACACTATGACCTCTATAATTAATGAGGTTGCACCTATGCAGCTAAAAAGAGTCTCTACTAAATGCTCCAAACCATGGTACGACGGGAGTCTTAACGAAGATAGAAGAGACATGCGAATGGCAGAACGGACCTGGAGATCAGCCCCCTCCGCAATGCACCTAAAGGAATTGAAGAAAAAGAGAAACGCCTACTTCAGGAAAATAAAACGCTCAAAATCGGACTTCTTCAGCCTCCAACTTAACCAAGCAAAAAACCGCCCGAGAAAACTGTTTTGAGCTAATCAAATCGCAATCCAAGGAACAACCACAACCACTCAGTTCTGGGCGTGAGGCACCCTCCTGTGAAGACTTCGCTGCCTTCTTTATCCAAAAAACTGACAAAATAAAAAGCGATCTCCTCATTGACGCAAGCCTCCACTCCAAACCCAAATGCCTAGCACCCGTTGAACCAAAAAACAATGCTACATGGTCAACCTTTGACACATACTCGGAAGAAGAAATTGGCAAATTACTCAGCACCCTGAAACCATCCAATCACCTCACGGACCCCCTCCCTGCCTTCGCAGTAAAAGACTTTACCCCTCTGCTTCTCCCTCTCTGGACTAAAATCATCAACAGCTCTCTCCAACAAGGAAGCATACCTGACTCCCTCAAAGTAGGTCAGGTCACACCTCAACTAAAGAAACCAACAGCCGACCCCTCTGATCTCAACAATTACCGTCCCATCACCAATATCCCCACTCTCGCCAAACTGCTGGAAAAATGCGCACAACTACAATTGACCAAACACATTGAGCAATTCGATCTCCTCAACCCCCACCAGTCAGGATTCCGAGCAGGACACAGCACAGAAACTGCTATGACTCACGTAATTGACGACGCACTTCAAATGCTAGACCAAAACGACACCTGCCTCCTCATCCTTCTTGATCTCTCCTCCGCATTCGACACCGTTAAACACGAGAAGCTACTAGAACTACTAAACACAAGAATGGGCTTATCTGGAACTGTCCTCAAATGGTTCACTTCCTTTCTTCAAAACAGGTCGCAGAAATTCAAGAGCAACAACTTGATGTCCTCGCCAATACCTGTAACGCTAGGCGTCCCCCAAGGATCCTCTCTATCTCCAACCTTGTTTAATCTAGTCATGGAACCTCTCACCACCTTGCTACAAGCAGCCAATGTACACTTTCACATGTACGCCGATGACACCCAACTCTACCTCAGATTGCAATCACCCAATGACATCCTGCTCCTGAACTCAACGATCAGAAGCACCCAATCCTGGCTTGCCGACAATCACCTCAAACTCAATGCCCTGAAAACAGAGTTCCTTCTGATCTCACCACCAGCGAAGATTTCCACCACTCAACAATGGCTTAAACTCCTAACCGCACTCAAGGTCCAACCCACCATCGTGGACTCAGCAAAATCTTTAGGCATAACACTCGACACCAATCTCAACATGCAACAACATATCAACAAGGCTACAAAGGGAGCAAACTTCCAGATCAATACCCTGAGGAAACTTAAACCCTACCTTCCAGCCAAAGACTTCCAAATTGCGGTACAAGCACTAGTCATCCCACGAATTGAATACGGCAGCACCGCCCTCTGCGGACTCCCACTAACTACAACCGCACCACTAAAAGCATCTCTACATGCTGCAGCGAGACTCATCACTGGGTCAAAAAAGCACTCCCACATTACCCCTGACTTGAAGTCCCTGAATTGGTTGCCTTTTGAAGCCAGAATACATCTGAAAATCGCCTGCATGACGCACAAGGCGGTACACCTAAACTCACCCGGCTACCTTGCTCAGAAACTGACAATTTCTGGGGGAATCAGAAACACGAGAGGGACAAACAATCTTCTGCTGAAACCTCGTAGATTCCGGAAGGAAAAAACATACAAGCGCTCCTTCTCAGGAATGGCGCCTAGGATTTGGAACTCACTCCCTCCCGAAACCAGGCTTATCTCCTCCACTACACTCTTTAAAAAAGAAGTAAAAGCTATCCTCATGGCTAAATACACTTGAACTACTATCTCGAACCCCATTAACACCCTGCACTGATCTGCATTACTTGCTTGACCCCTTTACTTATTTGTATGAGTTGCCTTATCACTCACATGATTGGCTTTGCAGCCACCTATTTGTATTATTTGTACTGTATGATCTACTGATTTACCTATTTGACTTTGTTCCCTCATGTACCCTTCTGTACTGTGTGATCTCTTGATTTACCTATTTGACTTTGTTCCCTCATGTACCCTTCTATGTTAAGCGCTCTGATATCTGCAAAGATCTTGTTCGCGCTATATAAAACTTTGAAATAAATAAATAAGTGTACTTGTTCTTATTAACTATCTTTCTAGACATAGGGGCTATCACTTAGAGTGGAGTTATGGTTTTTTAAGAAGACGTGAACTTTATTAGTTGAACGCCTAGTATGATATCTTTGAAAATATTTCATCATTGTCTATCTTTTTAAATGTCTCACACAAGCATCTTCTCTAAAGAGTTGAGTTTTTGTATGAGTGGTGTATAGCACAAGATGAAAAAACATACAAGGGAATTGTCTGATCAGTTAATAGGTATGGGATTCTTTGCCAGAACTATGTTTTGTTTTTCATATATGAAATCTAGAATAGAATGAGTTTTTTTATTATAGCTGTAGTGGGCTGTACTGCCTATTAAAAGACCGTGTGAGGGCCTTTAACAACGGAGCGGGCCTTTAATAGTTGGTAGACCCTGCTACAGAGGGCTCTAAGGCAATTAGAACATTCTGCCCCTAGAGGGCAGAACATTCTAATTGGTAAAACAAAGGCCTCACAAAGCTGTGGGGATTGAAATCCCTCTAGCTCTTTGAGACCTTTGTTCACAGCAATAGATGTGACCAAACATTGGAATGTTGGAGCTCCGGGCCTTTACTGGCATTATAAGCCCTGGAGCGCTCCATTGTTTTCAATGGAGCTCCCAACATTCCAATATTCTAATATAGCCTTATAGCCCGCCGTAGAGGGCTATACCGGCTAGTAAAGGCCATCTCCAGCGTTAAACAAGGGAGAGGGACTTTAATAGCTGCTATAGCCCAGCTACGAAGGGCTATAAGAACATTCTGCCACTAGAGGGCAGAATGTTCAAACAAAAAAGAACAAAGCCTTATGGGAGTGCAGGGGGATTGGAATCCCCTCAGG
This sequence comes from Lissotriton vulgaris, assembly GCF_964263255.1. Lineage (NCBI taxonomy): Eukaryota > Metazoa > Chordata > Amphibia > Caudata > Salamandridae > Lissotriton > Lissotriton vulgaris. The sequence continues at coordinate 428,654,827 of NC_141693.1, forward strand.
CTCCCTGAAGCCTTTGTTCACCGCCAGAGCTGTGAACAAAAAAACATTGGAATGTTGGAGCTCCAGGCTTATACCAGCCATTATAAGCCCGGAGCACTCCATTGTTTTCAATGGAGCTCCCAACATTCCAATGTTCTAATAAAGTTTTTTTAAATGTCAAAAAGTGGGGGAAGACCAAAATGGCAAAAATAGTTACTAATGTTGAAATCACCTAAGAAAAGGAAATGGCAGAAGTAAGAAGTGTGATGTAACATGTTCAGTGTGTAAACGAAGGTGGAACTATTTCCTGTCGGAATGGTAGATAGTGATGAGTCTCAGGTTAACACTGAATTAGATGGTCACCTCAGAGGGAACTCTTTCATAGGATTGAAAGTGAACATGGATACCAGGAGTTTACTTTTTCCTCCTTTCACATTCCATATGTTGGTCTTTCCTAATGCAATAATTGTGAAGTAGAAGTAGGTCGAGAGCTTGGAAGGTTACTGATAAGACAGGTCTCTATTAAGATGAGTCTGTCAAGATTATATTTTAATATTGTATCTCAAATATTTATGCAGTTGGAGGCAGTGGATTTGTTGTTGAACAGGGTGCAGTTTAAGTTGCCTGTTGATGATCAGTTCTGAGAGAGTGAATTTTAGAAGTAAATATATCTGAAAGAAACACGTTAGTATTAGATTCCTTACCTTAGAATATCCCCAGGCGTCAGTCTGGATCCAGAAACTTTTGCGTAGCAGTACCCCTGCGCGTCGGTAGGCGTCGTCTGCAGGCGTCCCCTGCGGGTCTGTCGTCGGCGTCGTGCGCCGTGATGACGTCGCTGGAGTATATAGACGCCGCCTCCGCGCGCTGACGTCAGTTCTTCTTTTTTCCGCGCCAGTAAGCGCAGATCCGAAGAGCAGTACTCCGGTCTTTTGACCAAGTTTTGTTAACTTCTATATCTTTTTGGTGCCTGGTAGGATGCCCGGTTTCAAGAATTGTGACGGTTGTGACCGCACGATGTCGGTCACGGACCATCACCGACTCTGCCTCCCGTGCCTGGGCCCCGACCACGACGTGGACGCCTGCGTCGATTGCCGGGCCCTGACTAATAAGGCTAGACGGGAGCGGTCCCGCAAGCTACTCGAGCTCCGGGTGTCGGCCCCGCGTCGAGAGCGGTCCCGGTCCGGCCGGAGGTCCAGGGAGCGTTCGAGGGAGCAGTCGCGGAGCCGTGCCGAGCGCTCCGGAAGTCGTCACCATTCGTCGGGCTCCTCAGGTAAGAAACACAAGAAGTCGGGGCGTCGTCATCGTACCCCCGACTCCCCCTGACGCTCGCGCAACGCGGCCGGGGGTTCGGGTGACCCCACCCCCGCGGCTCCGCGAGAGTCGCCGGCGCGGCCTGCTCCATACCCTCCGGTCCCTGGGCAAGGTGCGACGCCTGAGGAGATTGAGGCGTTCCTCATGGTCATGAGGGCGCTCACTTCTCCGATGGGGCCTACGGCGCCTTCGGGCCCAGTGCTACCGTCCGGGGGCCCTAGCGGTTCGGGTGTCCCTGCCTCGACGCCATCGGGTGCTCCGGGGCCTTCGGGGTCGACGCCGGCTGGTCTACCGGCCTCTCCGGCGCCGATTCCATCGGGGTTACCCCCGACGCCGTCCCCGCGCGGCGCCGGTTCTCCTGTGCCGGCTCCGGGCGGCTGCGTCCCCATACCCTCCCCGAATCCGGACGCGGAGTCGGACTGACGCCGATGGGGCCTGTGAACCCCGAGGAGACGGTCTACATTGTTGACTCCGAATATGGAGATGATGTAGAGTATGGAGAGGGTTGGGAGGGGTCTGAGGACCCTCTGTCCCGTGAGTGTCAGTACGACGTGGACTGGTCAGGTGACTTGGGTGATCCCAGTGGTCTGGACGACTCTCCTAACCCTGGATTTGTCTCGCCTCCTACCGTGGCATCGGAGGAGGGGGCTGCTTATTCAGTGGTGTTGATGAGGGCTGCCAAGGCCTTACACCTTGAGCTCCCCGTCGCGGCCGTGAGGCCTAACATCCTCACTGAGGTCTTCAAACCGCAGTCATGCCCACAGGAGCCACTGCTGCCGTTTAACGAGGCCTGGTCAGACGTTCTTTTGGGCCCTCTTCAGGTTCGCCTGTTGATAGGAACGTGGCCAGATGCCACCGTCCGTGCCCGGACGACCCCAAGTTCCTGTCCACCCATCCCACCCCTGAGAGTCTGGTGATCCAGGCCTCGACCTCCCAGACCGCATTCCCGTCGGCCCCGCCTGACCGGGAATCTAAGAGGTATGACCAGTATGGCAAGAAGGTCTTCTCGTCCCTGACTTTGGGACTGCGGTCTTGCAACACCGCTTGCCTCTTGGGCCGCTACACCCACTCTGTGTGGGATACGGTCGCGGAACTGCTGCCAGAATGCCCCATGGAGGTGCGGGCGAAGCTCGGCAAGGCTGTGGCTGAGGGCCGAGACACAGCAAAATATTCCATACGGTGTGGTCTTGATACGACCGACTCGCTGGGCAGAGCGTTGTCCACGACGGTGGCGATTCCTCGCCACGCCTGGCTGAGAACCGCTAACTTTTCAGCAGATGTCCAGAATGCCTTGATGGACATGCCGTTTGATGGCTGTCGCCTGTTTGGTGACAAGGCGGACCACGCGCTGGAACGCTTCAAGGACTCCAGGGTCACGGCCAAGTCCTTGGGTCTCTCGACCCAGCGCCAGCAAACGGGTTCGTTTCGCTCCTTTCGTGGCCAAGGAAGGGGCGTCCCCACACGTGCTGCCAGCCACGCGCCGCAACAATCTTATCAACGCGGTGGCGGCCGTGGAAACCGCCGTGGAGGCGGTCGGGGTCAACGGCGGGGTCAGGCCACACCTCCCCCCGCAGCATCAGCCTCCAAATCCTCCTAGTCCGTGCTTTCAGGCCCATGTGACGCCAGTGGGTGGCAGGGTTCGCCATCAGCACGCCCGCTGGCGTGCAATCACATCGGACAGGTGGGTGCTGCAACTCGTCCGAAGGGGCTACTCCCTCCCCTTCGAGACCAATCCTCCAGCCATGCCACCGCAGAACCACCGTGTGTCGGGGGACCACTTGACACTTCTGCACGAGGAAGTTACGTCCCTCTTGGCCAAGGGGGCCATCGAGAGCGTTCCTGGGCCAGAAGTAGGGCGTGGTTGCTATTCCCACTACTTTCTGGTGCCCAAGAAGGACAAAGGGGGCCTACGTCCTATCTTGGATCTACGGAACGTCAACGGCTTCCTCCGGAAGGAGAAGTTCAAGATGTTGACATTAGCTCAGGTCTTGACTGCTTTAGACCCGCAAGACTGGATGGTAGCGTTGGACTTGCAGGATGCATATTTTCACATCCCCGTCCTGCCGGCCCACCGGCGTTACCTGCGGTTCACGGTAGGCCAGGAGCACTTTCAGTTTATCATGCTCCTCTTCGGCCTTACCAGCGCCCCACGTGTGTTCACAAAGGTGTTGGCGGTGGTTGCAGCCCATCTGCGCAGGTTAGGGGTTTCAGTCTTCCCCTACCTAGACGACTGGTTGTTGAAGGCGGGCTCGCCCCAGAGAGTCGTCCACCACCTTCAGATGACGGCAGACCTCTTGCACGAGCTGGGGTTCTCCATCAATGTGCCGAAATCACACCTGTGTCCCTCTCAAAAGCTCCTTTTCATCGGAGCGGTTCTGGACTCGGCGCAGTTTCGGGTTTATCCTCCGGAACAGCGGGTCCGGGATATACAGGCTTTGATTCACATCTTTCAGCCGCTATCCCGGGTTTCGGTCAGGTTGACGCTGCGGCTGCTGGGGCTGATGGCTTCCTGCATCCTTCTGGTGCATCACGCCCGGTGGCGGATGCGGGCTCTGCAGTGGGACCTGAAGTTTCAGTGGGCCCAGCATCAGGGCAACTTGTCCGACCACGTCTTGATCTCGGAGGGCACTGCGAGACAACTGCAGTGGTGGCTTACGGACCGCGATTGGGTCAGAGGCAGATCCCTCTCCCTTCCCCAACCGGAGCACGTTGTCGTGACGGACGCGTCCCTCCAGGGCTGGGGAGGCCACTTGGGAGAGGCGGAGATCAGAGGCATCTGGTCTCCGGCGGAGTCCCGGCTCCATATCAACCTGTTGGAGCTACGGGCGATTCGTCTAGCACTGAAGGCATTCCTCCCCTTTGTCAACGGGAGTGTAGTGCAGGTGTTCACGGACAACACCACCGCCATGTGGTACTGCAACAAACAGGGCGGGGTGGGGTCGTGGACCCTTTGCCAGGAGGCTCTGCGCCTCTGGCAGTGGCTGGAACGTCAGGGCGTGACTTTGACGGTTCAACACCTGGCAGGTTCTCTGAACGCCAGGGCGGACGAACTCAGCCGTCGGTGCTCGATGGATCACGAATGGCGTCTGAACTCGGACGTGGCGCAAGGCCTCTTTCTGCAATGGGGAGAGCCTTGGTTAGATCTATTCGCCACAGAAGAGAATGCGCAATGTCATCAGTTCTGCGCGTTGGAGTTTCCAAGACGGCACTCGCACGGCGACGCCTTTCGGCGCGAGTGGAGTTGCGGTCTGTTATACGCCTTTCCGCCTATACCACTTCTGCCCAGAGTGCTGAAGAAGATCAGGCGCGACCGGGCCCAAGTTATCCTTGTGGCTCCAGACTGGGCTCGAAGGTACTGGTATCCCGAGCTACTCAGCATGTCAGTCGGTCCCCCGATCCGCCTGCCGCTTCAGGAGGACCTTCTGTCGCAGCAGCAGGGGACGGTCCTCCACCCGAACCTGTCCAGTCTCCACCTCCATGCTTGGAGATTGAGCGGCGGCAGTTGAGGCCATTTGACTTGCCTCCTGAAGTCTGTGATGTAATTCTGGCAGCCAGGCGTCCCTCCACAAAGTCGGTATACGCCTGTCGGTGGAACAGATTTGTGGCATGGTGCACAGCAAAGGCTTTGGATCCTCTTTCTGCCCCTCTTTCCGAGGTTCTTCTCTTCCTTCTTTCTCTTGCCCAGCAGGGCTCTGCTCTGGGCACTATCAAGGGCTACCTTTCGGCCCTTTCAGCCTTTCTAAGGCTTCCTGATCAGCCTTCTTTGTTCAAGTCCCCAATTGTAACGAGATTCTTGAAGGGCATCACACACATGTATCCACCTGTTCCGTTTGTGATGCCTCAGTGGGACTTGAACCTGGTTCTAACCTTTTTGATGTGTGCTCCCTTTGAGCCCCTTCATTCTTGTCCTCTCCGTCTCCTGACTTTAAAGACGGCTTTCCTGGTCATCACCTCTGCCAGGAGAGTGAGTGAGCTCCAGGCTCTTTCTGTCAAACCTCCTTTCCTGTCCATTCATCCTGACAAGGTGGTTCTAAGGACTAGACCTTCTTTCCTGCCCAAAGTAGTTTCTGCTTTTCACATCGGGCAGTCCATCACCCTCCCCTCCTTCTTCCCGCCTCCGCATCCTTCAAAGGAAGAAGAGCGGCTCCATCGTCTGGACCCAAAACGTGCGCTTTCATTTTATATGGATCGCACAGGCCAGTTCCGGGTGGATGACCGTTTGTTGGCTACGTGGGTGCGAAGAAGGGACGGGCGGTACATAAACGAACCATCTTTCGGTGGGTCGTTCTGTGCATCAAAGCGTGCTACTCTTTGGCTCGGAAGGAGCCTCCTGTTGGGCTGAGGGCCCATTCCACTCGGGCCACGGCGTCTACTACTTCCCTGGGCCGGGGAGTCCCCTTGCAGGACATTTGCCAGGCGGCTACGTGGGCCTCGCTGCACACCTTTGCGAGGCACTACTGCCTGGCCAGTCAAGTCCGGAGGGATGGCTTCTTTGGCCGTTCTGTCCTCCAGGACTTTCTGGTGTAGGAATGTATTGGTTCGCAGACCCACCACCGGGGTTGGTATTGCTGGGGTATCTATTCTAAGGTAAGGAATCGAATACTAACGTGTTTCTTTCAGATGAACAAGTTACTTACCTTCGGCAACGATATATCTGTAAGAAACATTAGTTAGTATTAGATTCCATACCGAACCCACCCATCCTCCCCGTTCTGCGAACTGATACCTAGGGTTAAGGACATCCCTTTCAGGGCCCTAGTTTCAAATGGCACCAGTGTTGGTTCTCACATGGCTCTGCGTGTTCTGGCGCGGAAAAGCTGTGTACAAAGAACTGACGTCAGCGCGCGGAGGTGGCGTCTATATACTCCAGCGACGTCATCACGACCCCGACGACGGACGCGGAGCCGCAGGGGACGCCTGCAGACGACGCCTACCGACGCGCAGGGGTACTGCTACGCAAAAGTTTCCGGAGCCAAACTGACGCCTGGGGATATTCTAAGGTAAGGAATCTAATACTAACTAATGTTTCTTACAGATATATCGTTACCGAAGGTAAGTAACTTGTTCATTAGTTTTTCTTTTAAGTCTCCTCCTTTTTTTTATTGTAGGACTATGCTAAGTTAGAGCTCATACTGCCAGTTCACAACTGGGAGGTGCTATTTCAATAGAATTGGAATCTGTGAAATAAGGGGTACAAACAAACATCATTGCAATAGGTGTGTTAGCCCATTTATCTATGACTATAGTTGGAACCTGTGATTAGTTCTTTACATACTCTTGAGAGAGGAGGGAGTGCTAACTAGGCTGACTATGATCTAGTCTGCTTGAAGGGGGTGCGGTGGAAGATCTTGATAACGAGAATGAGTAACTGGTGATCAAAGCATTGAAGGAAGATATCCAAAAGTTACAATCCTTGCTTTAACAACTTGCAAACTGTGCAAAAGGTTGGTGTTCTTCCCCAGCAGACAAGCGTTCTGGAGTCTCACACCTGTACACAGATCAGAGACACTTTAGCAGATGCCCTCTACAAAGACGCTGTTGACACCCCGGAGCACAGAATCGCACCTGCCTGTGCAAACAGACACACCTACACAAACATCCTTGCACTGAACTGCCGCCTGCCTTGCACAGACTCTTCCCTGTAGAGATTTGGACAAACCGCACAGGCACAATTCAGCCCTATCCATCCTGCAGATAGCTACACATACATCCTGTAAAGGAAGGGGGCACACGCTCACTACAATCAGAGAGACCATCTTGCTTGGCTTGATATATCTCAAGTAACGTAGCACAGCGCAATTTGGTGCAAGGGCAGCACATTGTGCGCCAGTGCAGGGAAAAGACAGGATTGCGCTGAAATATGTTAAATACAGCGCAATCTTACACTTACCCTATCGCGCAGCGAGGTGACGTGTGATTTTTTAAATTTAAATAAAGATGCCCCTAAAGCTTCTTGTCCTCTGTAGAAAACAGCATGTCTCAGCTGTTTGGCAAAAACACAATGTTTACCCCTGACTGGAGGGCATCCTCTTTGCTGCAGCCCTCAAAGGATTGTAGGTGTTTAGCTCACTCCCCATTGAAGGTCTCTACTGGCTTTTTGTACTCGTCTGTATCAACTTAAGAATCTGCTGCATCATCTTCAAGGTGGCCAATTCAATATCCATAGCATACCTGGTAAGTAGAAGGAAGATCTTCAGTGGACTATTTACAGCAGCAACACCAAGCTTCAAACCAAAAATTACAGAAAGGAAAAGACTTTGTGACAGGTGTTCCCCCATTATTCACTGGGGTTCTTCAACCGCTCCCCCTCTCAGATCCCCAAGATCTCTCCTTCAGGTCAGAATTAATGTTTTCACCCAAAAATGTTGAGTACATATTCAATGACGTTCTTTCTCCAGGGGATTATCTTCTACCAGTATGCTGCCATTTTTAGGTCTCGCCTGTCGACGCGCATGCGCATCGAGCTTGCGAGACTATGGGGGCTTAACCACTCTTTAACTAACTTGCAAGGAATCGTGGCGATTCCTTGCAGTGCCCGTGACTTTTAAGCTCAATGCGCATGCGCATTGAGCTTAAAAGCGCGTGCACATCAGTTCCCTCATCCGCACGTCGCATTTCTCCTCCCCCCTCGCCCCCTGCCCGCCGTGTCGCATTTCTCCTCCCCCCTCCCCTTATCTGCCTTCCCTCCGTCTTGTTTGTGTCGCATTTCTCCTCCCCCCTCGCCCCCTCCCCTGCCCGCCGTGTCGCATTTCTCCTCCCCCCTCCCCTTATCTTCCTTCCCTCCGTCTTGTTGGTGTCGCATTTCTCCTCCCCCCTCCCCTTCTCTGCCTTCCCTACTTGTTATGCTCTAGCGTACAAATCCGTCACTGGCTATCAAAATGTCATAACCACTTCTGTCGACGTACTGTTCACAGCCGGTAAATCGGGGCTTCTGTTTTTTTCACATTCTTTTCCTCTCTTCCGTGATGCGCAACACTTCTGTAAAGCAGGCTCCACCTCTGCTGTACTCCCCAACCACCTCCCCCTACCCTTCTCTAATCCTCATATAACATCTGGCACTGTTCCTTTCTCTCCAGGGCACTCCCCCCCCCCCCCCCCCCCTTTTCATCTTCTCCCTCGGCGACTTGAAAACGCCACCTGCACAGCCACCCTAAAACCCACCATCCGTTGCTGGAATCCTTCCTGTTCCTTCTCGGGTATGACATTCTTCAGCTATCTATGGCGCCCTCAAGAACTGTTAACTATATGCGACGTTAGAAGGCTGCGTTGTTTTTACTAGCCGTTGTGAGGCTCCTTCGTCAGTGTACTCTTCTCCCTTTGTCGTTTGCCTCCCCTTGCCTCTTTGCTAAGCACTGCTATCGAGGCAGTGGTCGCAGAAATCATGTTTCCACTGTTAATGGTAAAGTACTCACACTCCTCTAACACTGCCTTCTACCCTTGGAAGGATGTACGCCCCACTTACCAGATACTTCCCGTTGGGGGAGAATGCTCCAAGCTGCCCAGAGAGTTTGAAGAGCTCGGAGAAGTTCATTGCTCCGGGTACTCCCGGGCATTTCAAACCAGCCGCTGTTTCTACCGCCGCGGCTCAACTGACAGCCGCACACGCCGGAAGCTAGACACCAAAACGCACTTCCGCTGCTGAGCATGTTGCATTACAAAGCTATAGGTGTCACATTTGCAAAAGTTATAACTATTGGCATTGTAAATGACAAAGCTATTAATTTAGCTATTTTCAAAAACAACACATAAATTTAAAAAAAAGTCATTTACAAGACCAATAGCTCCAACTTTTCCAATGCGAGACCCATTGCATTTCCAATGCTTGTTTGCCTGTAGTAAGCCCACAATGGATATTTAAAAAAAAAAAACAACAGGACATGCACAAAGTCAGGCAAGCAAAGCACCTATAGATGCTGTTCAGGGCTTAAATAACCCTGTATTTGTTCATAGTCTTGCTTTGGATTGTGAACCAAGTAGTTATATGCTATAAAGTGTATCTTCACAACTTCATTAATGCCAGTCTTCTGACCTAGTAGTCCATGCCCGTGTATTATTATATATAGGTCCTCTTGATGCTGAATGCACAGAATTGTTTCATGTCCCTGGATCTACAGGACACCCATTTCCATCTTCCAAAAGCACTCGCTTCAAAGTGGTGTCACAGCATTAGCAATTTGTGGTACTGCTTTTTCACTCCGAGTCTTCACCAAATTTGTGGTGATTCTCAAAAGAGGTCATACTTGGATGAATGGTTGGTGAAGGCGGGTCCGCCCCTTTGTGGGTCTTTGACCATCTCGAGGACACTGAGCATATTAAAACTCCTGAACGTATCCATACAGCAGCAGACATTTCAGTTAGCTCCATCTCAAACATTGACCTTCATTAGAGAGATCCTGGAGGCGACCTGCATGAGAATGTTTCCTTCATCCAGCATATTCAGGATATGATTTGGATGTTTCAGACTTCAAATCTAATTCTGGTATTGCAGAAACTTCACTACTTGAACTTGATAGCCACATGCATCTTTTTGGTTCTTCACAGCAAGTGGCGGAAGAGGTTCCTTTGTTAGTGCCACAGGACGCAGTGGCTTCAGTATCAGTGGAGTCTATGTGCATTCGGAGATGAGATCTTTGGCTCTGTCCTTCTAGACATTCACTGTTAGGTGTGCCCTTCCAGCTTGACTAAGCTGTACCCAGCTGATGAGACCATAATTAAGATGAAACCAGTCCTGGGTTGTTTGGAACAGGGTCAAGACTTATTTGCATATAGGTGGGATCAAACTGAGGTCGCATAGTGTGCAAAATAATGATGGATTGGGATGCGGCCCGGAATGTATACCAGTGGCTTAGATTAATTCAAGCATTCCATTCATCCCTGTTTTGTATACTTTGGGATACCATGGAACAAGTTTTACTGGCTGTTCCAGATGATCTTCCGGCGCCCGTTACCCAAGCTATTTAGAATGGTCATGAGGCAGCAAAATTTGACATTTTCAGTAGATTGGATACAACTGACTGCTTGGGGTGAGCAATGGGTATTCTGAGGCACATCTGGGTGAGGTCTTCAGGCTTTTCCTGGGATGTCCCGGCATCAGTTGAAATGCAGTTTGATGGCTCTTGTATATTCTGTGAAAAAAATGACTTTGCCTTGGACGGTTGAAGGAGAGCAGAGTGACAGCATATTCCTTGGGCCTTTCTGCTCCCACAAGACATTTTCACTTGTGCTCTCGCCATGCACAGTAATATAATTTGAGATGTGATTAGGGATGCAGTCATTCTACATGTCTTGAGTGAAGTAATATGTTAGGGTGTGAACAGTGCATGCAGAGAGTGCGAGCAATAGTTCATTAGCTCACAAGTTCTAGTTATTTGAGATAACTATAACTGGAGAGTTTCTGTGGTTTTGATAGTTTAAAACATTGTATTAACTGACAATGTCACTTAACTATATATTTTATAGTTTTAGCACGTATCTGTTTTTTTAAAATTCTTTTTTCAGGACACAGGACCGAGTACCCGATACTTAAACTGGTTGGCGCAAAATCTTAGTTGCTGTTGTGGCAGCTAAGCATATCTTATGATCTGCTGTGTCTGCAAATCTTCCATGGCATGAAATATACATAAACCATAAACCTTAATTTCACAAAAAATGCTGAATGGATTTACACCGAATCACAAAAAGCCCACTCTCTGGGTAAAGGTATAGCTGTCTGCCAAATTTGGTATAATTCCGTTCAGCCTTGGGGCTATAGATGTGTCTAAAGTTTCTATGGGGAAAGTGCATTTTGATATCTTTTTTTCAGCCCTCACTTGAAGGATCATCACAAAATTAAACAGGACGGAGCTGGAAAGTTTCGTGAACATATGTCAAATGGTACCAAAGTTATTAGCAAACCAACAAATCCATTTCTTATGTAAACGTGGTCCTAATACATATATATTCATATAATATACGTATTACACAGTGGAGCTACCATTGTGTAGTCAGGTCATTTTCCATAGAGGATTTTTTGTTCTGCCATTTGAAGAATCTGCACAAAACATTAAAGAAAATAAAGTTCAATTCAATTCAATAAGACTTTATTTCGGATATATTTCAATCCATAAAAGCACAGAATCAATAAACATTTCATAATTAAAATCACCGTTACATCTGGACAAATAATACATATTTCATGAAAATAAAGTTCATCCACCTCTGTTCCCTCATTAAAAATGTAAATGCTAATCCGTCAAGTGAGGGTCAAGAAAACGAAAGGTCACAAAAGTGCGATTTCCAAGATTAAGTATCATAAGAATGTTTGCTCTCCAATATAGGAAAGAAATTGCTGAACGGAATTACACCACATTTGGCAAACCGAACTTTACTCCAAAAGTGTGTTACTGATGGATACTTCTACCTGTAGATTCCTCACCTTCCCCTTGAGACTGAATCCAGAAACGTTTTAATAGTTCTCTACAGAAGTAAGGACACTGGCTCTACTTTAGTGCCAGAAGTAGCATCCTTGTGACGCCATTGGAGCTATAAAGGCCCCCCATTGGCATATTGACGTCAGTTTCCCTTTTTCTGCACCTTCATCAAGAATCTGAAGCTCAAATCTCCTCAGGAAATGTAGTTATTGACACTAAAAATGTGTAAAACATTTTTCACATGGAGTTTTTGTAATAATGTTACCCACTAAATGATCAAGGTTTAAACCATACAAGGACTGTGATGGACAATTGTCCATTATGACCCTAAACCAAATTTGCCCACGGCATTTGAGATCAGATCATTATGTAAAGGTATGTGTCTCTTAGCGCAGTATGCACCCCAAGGGCGTTTTTAGAGACGAAGGTCAAGAAGTTCAGGGCTGCAGCAAGGAATGAACGTTGAAAAAAGCCTCAAATCCAGGGTGAGGTTGAAAGCGCTAGGGTCTTAACCGTTGTAGAAGAAAACCGAAAAAGAGATGAGACAAGTATGAACTCGCCACTCCAAGAGTAAGTCACCAAGACCCCCTCAGTCTCTGCAAGCATCCACATCGGAGCCAGAACTTGTGGGGGATACCATGGAGGATCCGGCACTTGTGGGTGTCTCGGACCCAGGGCTGGGCCCAGATCCCTCTACCGATTGCGGCGCCAACCCTGTAGTCCCAGACTGATGTGCCTTTCAAGGAGTACCCTGGGGCGTATCTAGCAATGTTTCTAAATGCAAAGCACATCATGTTCTGAAGAAACATAGGGGCATAATACCAAGGGGGCGATAGGCAATTATCGCCGATTTAGCGGCTGTTTTCGGCCGCTAAGCGGCGATAATTCTATCGCCCTATCAGCAAGCTGTCGCTAACTGATGTTAGCGACAGCTTTTAGGCGATAGCGAGCGGTTTGGGTCCTGCTTGGCATGTCAGCGATGTTTATCGCTAATGACATGCAAAGTGGGCGTACCCAACCAGTTTGCGACTGAAAGCAGTCGCTAACGTCGCTATCGTCTATTAGCAAGGCAGGCGTAGTGTTGGAAATATTTGCGCTAAGCTTGAATATCTCCAAATACTAACACCTGCCCAGACCAGTTCTTACCCATGTTATCCAATGGGAGGTGGATAACATGGCTAAGAGCATTTCGTCGCTATTGCGTGAATCTCACTGTATTCTCAGCGATATTCACGCATTTCGCTGCTATCGCTGGATATTTTAGCACAATGGAGAAAAACGTTGCTAATAGCATGTTTTCTCCGCTAACATATCCAGCGATAGGCAGCGATAAAAAAATCGTCGCTAAGCCTATTTAGCGATAAATATTGCTACTTGTTGGTAATATGCCCCATGGTCCTCTCTAGAGCAGAGACTGGCCCCATGGCTCCAATAGGATTCTCTTTGGGATCTTTTCAGACGCTGTACCAACCAGCTCGCGTTGCTCAGTTCCATCCCTGCTGCCTGCAAGTTTGTTGCCATGACCAATGCAACCTCAGCTCACTTTTCCATTGGGATTAGCTCCGGATCATATTGCCTCACTGGAACCGCTGCAACCTGTCGCTCTGGCTCCACAACAGATGCCAGCAATGTTACAACTGCTGTCTTTGGCCCCACAACCAATGGCAGTGGTCGTGCAACCGACTCAACCAGAAACATTACCCCCATCTGAATTATCTCAACACCGTTCATGCCAGGACACTCACATGTGACAGAGCCATTTCACCCCTTTAGTGATGCCCTCATAGAGCCCACCTTGACAATTTGGAAGACACCTACATCCTCTACTGCAATCTACAGAATGATTGCAAGACTCTACAGACTGGCTACTGGAGAACCAGCTTTCCTTTTGTCTCACCCATCACTGGAAAGCCTGGTGGTTCAGGTAACTTGTTCCTCAAAGCTGTTGCCAGGCAGCTTCCCTACCTCCTCGTGAGAGAAGGAATTTAAAGATGGAGCAATGTGTAAAGGAAGCCTTCTCAGCAGGTAGCATGGTCCTCACGTTGCTAAACGGCACCTGTCTCCTTGAATGCTATGTATACACACTCTGGGACATGGCATAGGGGATTCTCCTCAATCTACTAGATAATCTGTAACTCCATTTTTGGAGTTAATAGGGGATGAAAAAGCTACTGCAAATCAAGTAAGCTAGTCTGGTCTGGACACTGTAGAATCTGTTGTCAAAGCTATGGAGTGTGTATTAAGTTCCTCTACTCTTCTCCCCCCTCCCCCGACCCCTCTGGGTCAGCAGCATGGCTGGACAACCTACACGTCCTGCAACAAAAGGTGGATGTGTTACTCCAAAATGGTGCAGTGGAGTTGGTGTCCGCACTGAATGGCATCCGGCATGGTACTTCCGGTACTCCCCAGTCCCCAAAACAGGTAGCGGCCTTCTTCGGATACAAGAACTAGGGGTTCTGAACTGGTTCCTCAAAAAAGAAAAGTTCAAAATGCTGTCCCTGTCTGCTAGAAGCTGTCCATCAACCTGCAGGACACATATTTTTACACTCCACTCCTGTGGTCGTACAGGAAGTATCTTTTCTGTACAGTAGGGTCTGAACACTATTAGTTTGTGGTCTTTCCGTTCAATCAAACTTCAGCACTACGAGTGTTCACTAAAGAGTCTGCACTGGTAGTGGCCCATCTCAGACGGGTGAGAATCCCGGTATTCCCTTACTGGCATGATTGTCTCATCAAATCCAACTCTTCAGAGATAGTGTTGTGCCACATTGCTGTGCAATTTGGGCTTTTCCATCAACATGCCCAAATCCCACCTGGTGCCCTCTCAGCGCATCCTGTTCATTGTTCAGGGCAGTACTGGACACCACAGTGAGTCCCCATCCCCGAGGATTAAGAACTCAGACTTTGATTCTGATGTTTCAAACAGAAGTGCACATTCCAGTCCTGACGGACGTATGCCTGGTAGCTTCCTGCACTTTGTTGGTCAGCCATGCACTGTGGCACATGATGGCACTCGAGTGGTGCCTCTGCAAACAGTGGTTCCAATACAACGAAGAACTTCAAAGATTTATCATGATCTCCAGGGATACTGCAATTAATTAGCATGGTGGAGTGTGGAAGGCAATCTGTCTCGAGGAAAAAATGTCAACCCCCATTAGCGGTGGTAACAGTTATCGCTGATGTACCACTCTACGGTGGGATGCTCACCTGGAGGAACTGAAGATCACAGGCCTTTGGTCTCCAGAGGAGCAGATGTTCCACATCAATCTGCTGGAGTTGTTGTAAATGAATCTAGGACCCTAGTGTAAATTTTCCAGATTCATGCCCTTATATAGATATAGATTATCCGATCCTTATATAGGCATAGGAATCATTACCATATTTAGACTGAGCCTATCCAGCCCAAATTCGGCATGGCTACTTCCACTAAGTTCCAAGAATCAACAACGATTTCTTAGAAAAACCCGCCTTCAGCAGCTAGGGACCTCCCCTTGCCTGAATACTAATTTATCTAGGAAATCATGGAGTTTTCGAAGAACTGAGTCTTTTATGATGTTATTAAGTCCAATCATACCTCAAACTCTCCACCTTCAAAGTATAAATATGCCTAGATTTGCCCAGACAAACACACGGTAGTTTGGAGCAGATCGACTACTTGCCCGACGCCCTGCAGCAGCAAGTGCCGAAGAAAGCCGACCCTCCAGCTGACGCACTGAGAGACTCTGTTTTTTTCCTGCAGAGAAATCCAGCTCCAGTGTTTCCAGGCTCCCCTTGCGGGTTGCTGGGAAATCGAGTCCTTAGAGAGAGATACAAGACCTCCTTCATTCTAAACCAAGGTTCGGAGCTGATTAGACCCGTAGAGAATTCTTGGATAGATTCTTGGCAGAGAATTACTAAATTTAAGCTACTCCTCACTTACTTCTTCCCTTGTACTAGACTTAGGTTAGGTACACCGTGGTAGGCATATTTTAGAAGCACCAGTTGAGTACTTTTAGTCATTATTTTATCACTGTATGTATTTTAGATATTTTATGGCTTAGAAACCATATCATGCTTTTACAGTACTACTTTATAAGACTTATCGTATTATATGCCTTGTACTTTTGTAACCAGTATTATGATTGTAGCAGTACATTTCTTATGCTTGAGAAAGAAGACTGTTCAATAAATACTTTTTATTGAAAATGCCCGTCTCTCTATTTTCTCAGCACCTCTGGTGAAACGAAGCATGCATGATTGACTGAGTAAAATAGCTATCTATTGTTTCCGCAACTCTAGAGATTGATTTCTTATTCTTGGGAAACAAAGTTGACCTGTTTATGCGGTTGTCAGAAACTAATCCCTTCTTGTGAATTCGAGAAACTTTCTAGTGACCTCTGAGCTAGCTGGCACTCACAATTAAGTTTAATATGTACAATAGAGACCTTGTCGACCTCAGTCCTACGTCTAAACTATAGTATATGTTATTCCAATGCGCAGAGCCTATTGGCAATATAGGTACTACACTACAGAGTTCTGGGTTATCTGTGTGGTTCTCAAGGCCTCCCTCCTCTCCCTTTATGGCAAGCTTGTCCAGATTTTAACGCCTTAACTGCGGCCGTTATTTCGGTGCAGTGCGGGCGTTCTGAAAGGTGGGCGGGGCCGCGTTGGCCGATGGCAGCACTAGCGAGGTAGTGCTGCCGTCGGCCAACGGCTGCCGGCAGCACGCAACAGGTTAAAGGACAATATGACCACAATGTTTTACTTCATTAAGCAAGGAGTAGTAGTTTTGCATCTTCTCTACCGAGAAGCTCTATGACTGGTCCTGTGTTTAGGCCATCAGATTTTATTGGTAGCCAGCTACCTAAATAGTTTACTCAATGCATGAGTGGACAGTCTGTCTGCATCATCTTGCCGATCATGAATGGCACGTACATCCGGAGGTAGTATAACACATCTTCAGCATCTGGGAAACTCCTCTCGTTGACCTTTTTGCCACTCACAAGAACATTCACTGCTCGAAATTGTGTGCCCTCAGGTATCTGATGCAGGGGGTGTTGGGGATGCATTTTGCTTGAATTGCAACTTTCTTCTCCACTATGCATTTCCTCCCATATCCTTGATTCCTCTGGTCTTGAGGAAGATGGACCTTGAGTGGGCGTAAGTCATTGTGATAGCCCCTGAGTGGCCCTGAACGATGTGGTATCTGGACCTGGAGCCCCCCCCCCCCCTCTGCCCTCCACCCTGTCTCCCTCACAGGGGAGAACTCCAGAGTCTCTACTTTCATACTTGGAGACAGGGGGGTTACCTGAAATAATTTTGATTACCTTTGAAGTGGTGGATGTCATCTTAAGTGCCCTGAGACACTCCTCCAAAATGGTGTACTCCGGTAGATGGAATGGGTTTGTAAAGTGGTATTGGAGTGATTGTTTCTGGTAACCCTGCCCGACCCCGGTCCGCCGCGGCGTATGCCGTTTGTTACGGAGGGTCAGCTTGGCAGTACACTCACTTCCGCCTACCAGACGGAAGCAAAGGCAGCGCTCTAGTCAATCTGGCCTCCCCTCCCTACTTAACACCGAGGGAGGCGCGGACGCGCGCAGCGGCGCGCCAAAGGCGCGCCAAAGGCAAGCCAGTCTGCGCCCGTCCGCGCCAGAACGCCGCCAGCTGCCTTGCCACCATTCCCTATTCATTCGGGTCCCTCTACTGTATCAGTATCCTGGAGAATGGACACAACCACTTCACCCCATATCAGGTACGAACGAAACGAGTTGTTAGATTTGAACCGCCTCTCCCCTAAAATATCAGAAGAACTATTAACTGATCTCGAGCAAGCCGCCTGCGCCTGTGTCAAGAGAGATAATGCTGAAACCGATTTTGCCAGCCCCCTACACGGTAAATACACAGCCATATACCTTAATGCTAGATCTATTCCAAAACATGCCCTCGAGATATGGAGTCTGCTTGATTCTGAAGAACCGGACCTATGTTTTATATCAGAAACATGGCTACATGAGCATGCCATCCCTGATCTTCAAACAGCGTTTCCCCGCCAGTATTCCACTATTAGGCGTGATAGAACAAAGGGAAAAGGTGGTGGAGTACTCATAGCAGCCAAGGAGAACATAAATGTCCAAATCATAGAAAGCCCTGTGGTAAATGACTCTGAAATCATAATTTTTAAAGCAAATAGGCTAGGAAAAGAAGAAATATGGAAGGGTGCTTTATTATATCGCCCCCCAGGGAATAAAGCAGACTTTGTTAACATTCTATTAGAAGCCATTGCCCCTCATGTACTGACAGCAGACTATTTTTTATTATTAGGTGATTTTAACTACCACATCGACGACCTGTCCAACACTGATACAGAAAAATTAATTTCTGCTATGAACACCCATAATCTGACACAAACGATTACAGGCCCTATTACTCCCATTCCACTATTATGGACCGACCACTTTCTTATAAAATTCTCTATAAGCAGCCATAGATCAGAAATCACAAGAAATAAAAATCAAAAATCATGTAGAAATATGAAAAAAAATTACTCCAGCTGCCTTTTCTGAGAATTTTGTGATAGATCAGAAAAACTTAAATGAAAATGTCAATCTCGGAGCCCTGTATCTAGAATCTGCTGTCCATAAAACACTAGACAAGATAGCCCCACTTCGAAAGGTGTATTGTAGGGAGAAATTTTCGCCTTGGTTCACTGACCAGCTAAAATAAATTAAAACCTTAACAAGGAATGCCGAAAAAACATGGCGTAAGCATAAAGATCCTAAAAATCGTAAAATTTATCAAACCCTACATACTAAATACATGAGAGAAATAAAATCATCGAAAAGAACACACATAGCTGAACGAATAAACAAAGCTGAGAACTCGTCTAAAGAGCTCTACCACATTCTAAAGGAATTTACCTCTCTTAAAAGTCCGCAAGAAATGTCAACAACTAATGAATGGACGGAAAACCTTTCTACATTTCTAGATGAAAAAATTATGAAAATATGTAAATCCTTTGAGTCAAAGAACATATCCCTCCAACACCTGGAACAGGAGCTATACACGACTCAAGCGGTACACCCGCATGATTCATCTCCGAGCTGGTCCACATTTGATCAGCTGGATAACGAAAAAACTATGCTATTAGGATGTAAAATCAAATCAGGCTCCCCTAGCGATCAGCTGACTTCAAAACTATTTACCATTCTTGCACCAGTATTAACAGCTCCTCTTTCCCGCCTTTTAAATACATCACTGATAGAAGCGGAATTTCCCAAAATTTGGAAGGCAGCCAGAATCAAACCTTTATTGAAAAAGTCCGGTGCCGATGTAAACATCTTGTCTAATTACCGCCCCATCTCCCTGCTGCCCTATCCAGGAAAAGTACTGGAGGCATTTGTAAATGAACAGCTGGTAACATACCTTGAGACAAATAACCTACTCGACTCCTCACAGTCTGGTTTCCGTGCTGCGCACAGCACGGAAAAAGCCTTGGTTGAGGTTGCCGACAGCATCAGACTTGCTCTAGACAGACGCCAATCCTCCATTCTGGTGCTTTTGGATTTATCGGCTGCCTTTGACACCTTCTCCCACCAGATCTTGATTAGTAGACTGTGGGAGTGTGGTGTCAAGGGGCAGGTTTTAAAATGGTTTATCAGTTATCTGTCTAATCGGACAACTACCTTACAAATAGGGGAGACTCTGGCCAGTACTCGGCCTGTTACAAGAGGCGTGCCGCAAGGCTCTATTCTTAGCCCCTCGCTTTTTAATATTTACATGGCCCCTTTGGCTAAACTGATCAGGACATACGGATTTGACGTGTTATCATATGCGGATGACACGCAAATACTGGTTACACTTGGCCCGGACGTAAATGACACCAAAAAGCGTTTTAAAATGTGCCTGACAGAGGTAAAAAACGGGATGAGTTTAAACCATCTCCAGTTGAATGGCACTAAATCTGAAATATTGACCTTTGGGCAGGCAAGCGAACATTGGACCCATGACTGGTGGCCCATGGAATTGGGGGAGTGCCCCATCCCAAAAGAATCAGTCCGTAACCTAGGATTTCACATGGACAACAAACTGTCCATGAAGGGTCATGTAAATCATACTGTTGGCACCTGTTTTGGAATTATGAGAAGTCTACGAAAGGTCTTCAAATGGTTACCAGCAGAAGCACGCAGAACATTGGTTCAGGGACTCATATTAAACAGGCTAGATTATGGTAACTCTCTGCTTCTTGCCATAAATGAGTGCCGCATTAGGAAATTGCAAGTAGTGCAAAGCACGGCTGCTCGCCTGATCCTGGGTTTACCCAGACGATCCCCTTCCATGCCATGCCTAAAAAGTCTACACTGGCTCCCTGTAAAAAAAGAGCCATATTTAAAACCATGTGCTTGGTACATAAACACATGTATGACTCAGGACCAAAATATTGGAATCAAAAACTGACATGGTACCAGCCTGGTCGACAACTGAGATCAAGTTCCAAGTCACAACTTACTCCACTAAGAGTTCTAACTGCTAGAAATGGAGGACGCGCCTTCTCCTTTATGGCGCCATCTCTATGGAACAAACTCCCCCTAGACATACGTACGACCACCAAACTCATGTGTTTTCGAAAAAAACTGAAAACATGGCTCTTCAGTTAAATTCCCATTTTGGACCTATCTTTCTTTTTTTGGGACTGTCTGCATGCGCCATGAGACTCCCTCGGGAAGTGATATGTTGCGCAATATAAATATCCAGACTAGACTAGACTAGACTTAGTAGATTATTTTCAGGTCTGCCTATCTGACATCCTGCATTTTGCCCTATGACTAGAGTGCGCGCCACTGGCACATTCAAGCGCTTCTTATTGGCTTTGTCAGACTTCCTCTCTCTCTCCCTGATCAGTTGTCCCTTTTCAAATCAGCCATTGTTATGAGGCTTTTGAAATGTCTCACCAACAAATTCCAGCGGTCACCATTTATAATGCATCAATAGGACCTGAATCTTGTTCTCAAGTTTTTGATGTTGTCTCTGTTTGAACCGTTGCTCAGTTTCCCTTTGCGACTGTAAATTTTTTTAACGGTTTTTCTCATTGCCATCACATCAGCAAACACTTTGCAAAGCAATACACTTGGACATGGAAGTGCAGAGGGAATGCCAATTTGCATGCTCACTCCTTAGGGATTTTTTTGGTAGAACCAGTCATACAACCATCTCCTGGTCAGATACTTCTAAGGAAACTATTAAAAAAGCAAAGAATCTGCAGATAGACGTATCCATCAGAAGAAAAAGATATCTTCGGTAATGATCTTTGAAGTGTATACACTATTCTACATGCAGATTCCTCAGCTACCACTGCTTTATGGCTGGCTCTTTATTAGTGCCACATTCTATATCTCCAACTGCACTTGTATTAATGTCATTCTCATCCATCTGCCTTGAAGGCATGTAAAACAAATGATGGAAAAATTGACGTCTATACACCAACAGGAGCACTTTATGGCTCCAAAAATGTAATAAGGACACCGCTTGTGGGGCTGAAGTGTAGTTTGTACTTCCTACTGGCATGGAGAGCTATTGCAAAGTTCCAGATTCAGTTTGATGCCCGAGATATTCAAAAGATGAGGATTCTGCAGGTAGATAGAGCATCCACCAGAAAGATAGTTACTGAAGGGAAGTGATATTTTAATTTTGTCATTTGTTGTAAATCCGTTCAGTCGTTTGAGAAATTTGCATTTAAAGAGGGATTCATGGTGGGTGTAAAAGGGGTTAATGATTAGAAAAACTTAGGTATATCTGGAAGGTTTCTTTCCTGGTACTTACAAAAATGAAAAACGGGGCCTTCTTGGCGGAGGGAGCTTTTTCTCACTTCGGTCATTTTGCTACCATGATATTAACACTGGTACCATGGTATGAGGCAGAATGATCGGATTGATGTTATGGCTGTCAGTAGGGAAGTTGTTCCCCGATTTTTGTTGTTTTTCCCAGCCCAGAAGGAGGTAGAGTGGGCACACCCTGACTCCCAGGGCCTTGTACGGAAGACGGGGGCCCTCCCTTAAGTAAAATAAAACCAATTCAGGTCAACCTCCTGCGGTGCCAAATAAAACCCTAAAAAACCACAAGGGTCTAGTCACTGACCCAGACCAATGGAAAGGGAGGAAAACAGAAGAGTTTTGGGCAGTTGGTGGAGTGATTGGATACAGGGTCTGGCGGGGGATCAGACTTATTGGCACTGTCAGGTCTTGGTTTTGCTTTGTTGATATTAATTTTCCGATAGATACTTCTGCCTTCAGATTCCTCAAATTTTGAATATCCCCAGGTGCCAGACTGGCTACAGAAAGGTTTGCCAGTGCTTGCTTTTGCCGGTGGGTGGCATCACTGCCTTCTCTATGTCAGATGCAGCATGGAAGTGACGTCGCTAGAGCTACACACCACCACCCAAGCTCCTCTAGGATGATTCAAAGATTTTTGGGCACCAGAGCTGGTTTCTGAAATGTTTTCACTTTAGTGACTTGTTGCAGTGCCTTGGGTATTACCCATCTTAAGAACTAGGGCCACGGTGCTTGTGACAGGGAAAGCTGCCCTTTTCTGACCCTCACAAAATTTTGGTGCATGTGGTGGCAGCACAATTCTAAATTGTGTGAAAATTGCAGCATCATGGACGCATAGGTGACAGAGCAGTGGTAGGTGAACCTTTTATTAGCATGTATAAGTGATGAGCAGAGAGCTCCGCATAGATGCCGCTCAAGGTAGGAATAAATGTCGAGTCTTCTAAACACAGGAAGTGGAGAAGACTGCACGACTCCTCTTCAAGACTCCACTATGGATCAAGAGGAAAGTCTCTCTGATGCTCTCCACCTTCAGCTGTTTCCCTCCTACCTGAGTTGGTGGGCATTGCACTAGGGGAAGTACTATTGTTACTCCATGGCTCGGACCGAGCCCTGACTCCAGTCTTGATCGGATGCCAGCACCCCTTTCAGCCTCTCTGCAATTTCTGGTGCTGAATTGGTGCAGTTCCTGCATGCTATGATGATTGAGGTCTTCAAGGATGCTTCGGTTCTCACTGTTGCGCGTAGGAACCTCATGGAGCTCTTTGGGCTACTGACTGGGCAACCTCTGGCGGATGTTCCTACTGATGCAACCCAAATCAGCATCTGCACGCTTCTCCAGGGCTGTAGGCCCCAATGTCTACATGGTCACTAACTCTTGCCCCTCCTCAAGGCCCTTCCATGCAGTTAAAAGCTATGTTGATGAAGTTCGGCAGTGAGGAGTAATGTTTCTGCAGATGAGGCCAAGTACAGGGAAGGAAGTGAATCTGGGCCTCTGCCGATAACAAAGTACTGGTAAACAATGGAGGATATTTTTGGGGCAGACTGACCAAATGCTTGTGGTCTGGACGCCTTGCCAAAATTGGAAATAGAGTGGCCCTTGGTGGCAGCACAATCCGAGATAGCCTCATTTACAACAGTCTTGAGGAAGTCAACTGAAGTACTAGAGTTACCCACACCCCACAGTTGAGGCAAAATCAACCATCCTCAATGAGATATTGTAACCCGCTTCAGTGGCTTCCAAACTGCTTCTTCTATTTTTTTGTTTAAATTTGTTTTTTGAATTTTAAAATTTTTGATACAATTTGACAAGCTTCTGCTTAAATCGTATGCATGCGTACATTGCACATTAAGACATATACTGATAGTTAACCTGCATAGCAAGGGCATGCATGTCCTACTTGCACGCGCGCCGTGTAGCCTGTATTGTGTGTGTTAATGTTTTAGTGAACAGGGAATACACGAACTGGGACAGATTGGTGTTGTACCACTTGACGTATGTGGCAGCCCCTACACGGGTCGGTTCCCCCTGTTCACCAAACTGCTTCTTCTAATATACAAAGCTCTAATGGAGCAGCACCAGATAAGCTAAACACACTCGTTGCCCACCAGTATAGCCTCGGACTGGAAGGGATCCTGATATACTCTGTAGCCATCATTTGCCATGAAGTTTGATCTTGCAAGCCATTCCTACTCCAAGCAGAATCTGGGAGTTTTTCTAACCGTGCCTTCAGAGAAGACAGGTAAGAAACTGGGAGGCCAAGGCGCAGAAGGTGTTCTCTGCTGTGAAGAGGGAGGGGGGGAGACGACGACTGGCTCTCCTGGTGGTGAGTGCCATGTGCTTGCTAGCCAGGAACACCCATGCATTTGTGAAGATGGTGGACATTTTAGTGCCCAGTCTGCCTGCCCACCTAAAAGACAGTTTTGTTCAAGAGGTCCGGATGCCTTCGGACAGATTTCCAGGGCAGGCCTGGCCCCTTTGGATTAGGTGGCCAGAGCCAGGAGCTCATCTGTTGCCTTAAGGACGTGTGTCTGGCTACGTTCCACTTGTTTCTTAGGTGCTGTACAAGCAAACCTAATGAATATGCCTTTTTACTGCCTCTTACCTATTTGGCAAAAAAAGTATTTTCGCCCCTGGACCAATTTAAACACCTAGCATCTCTACGCCAGACATTCTATCCCGCCCTACAGCCTAACCAATTTCTTATCCATTACAGATGCCAGGGCAAGCTGAAAGGGAGGAAGGCCCAACTACCACCCTTCTGCCCTTTGCAAAGAGAAGTACAAGATGCTGTTCCTGGCGTACATGCTTTTAGTGCTGGAAGCAGAAGGTGGATGGTGCCTCTCAACTTACAATATATTTTTTTCCATATTCTGATCGTACAGGAGTTCTCTGTGGTAGGCTCCTACCACTGCCAGTTCACAATCCTCTCATTTCTGGTGGGTCATTTTTAGAAAGGGCATAACAAATCTTAATGCAGATGATGATCTACTACGACTGAGTCCTCTTCTGGACTGCTTTTCGCTTCTTGTTGCCCACACTTCTACTAAAGGTCTGATCGCCAGATCTGAACACCTTTGCCCTATCAACATCAAAGCTGACTGTCCTAGCAATGTTACTTCTTCTCTTTAGTGGGATGGAGAAGGGGTAAAAACTTATGAAACGTATTGGGCTGCCCATATGAAACATGGAAACCACCTTAGGAAATTCCACAAGAGTGAATGTATCAACTTCTGTACCGATGAGGGTAGTGTGGATGGCAGAGGGGTTACCGTGTGGTTACATGGTTTTCTTTCAAGCATAGCATTAGCGCTAGGTGAGAAGAGACAGACATTTTGCTTGTTCAGAACTTTCTGGTCTGACTACTCTTTCAGTCCCACCATCTGGGAGGGGATAATGCACTGGTATTTATTCAAAAGATGAAGAATCTACAGGTACACTTATCAATCCGAAGAAAGTTACTTATCTTTGGTAACAATAGTCCAGGTGGATACAGACTCCTCCTTGATCTGGAAGCCACCTCCCAGGTCTGAAGGAAAGTCTTAGGATTCTGATAAAAAAGAAGTTCCAATTACAGGTAAGTAACTTTTCCAACGTGAATCAAGTTTCTCATCTCTTAAGGAAGGCTGCTATTCTCTGTCAGTTTTGTGTAGCTACACATACGGTGCATGTGAAGAACTGCATGCTGGTCAAGGGGGCGCACCTTCATTCTCAGGCTGAGAAGGAAGCAAGCAGATTCCATCTCAGGTGGTCTTCTTTCCAGCTTTCGGCTATTTTCTCCTCTTGGCCTGGTCTCATTTGTCTACTCACTCCGTCACCCAGCTGCATGATTCATCATCTCACCTGTGCATGGCCTCAAGTGTTGTTAGGTATGTCTGTCTGGGGCTGTCTGATTCACAAGCATTCGCCACAGCAAAGCACAAGCCCAGTGCAAAAAAAAAAAAAATCCAAAATTTGAAGTTGAGGTGTGGCAAATGGCATACAACTATGAAATGGCAGTGCAGATAGTCAAACAGAAAGAGCAGTCTTCTTCTAACCCAATTCTGAAAAGGGGGTGGTGATGGACAGAGTATCTGAGTTAAACAGAACACTCATACCCAGTCAACAGATCAGGGCTTGATCCATCACCGTTTTTTAGCTCACTGCACCATCCCAGCTCAGAACCTGCCTCTATGCAAATTAGTCTTTCCCTGGCCCAGTGCTAGTTTAGTCTGCCCTGTTCCCATGATGCACTGGGCCAGGGACAGACTGATTTGCATATAGCCAGGTTCTGAGCTGGGATGGTGCAGTGAGATAAAGAACGGTGATGGATCAAGCCCTGATCTTTGGACTGGGTAAGAGTGGTCTGCTTAATTCAGACACTCTGTTCATCCCCACCCCCTTTTCTGAATCGTTTTTGGCCACTATAGGTGTGGCAGGGTATACTCAGACATGAGTCCCTTTCTCACTGCACCATCAGGATTCAAGCAAGCCGGGCCGAAGAAGGCTGAAATGCCAGAAACCGGTCCCCGGTAGCTTGTCTCCTTTCTGGTGAAGAATTGGCTTGGTAGTTTAGTCTGCCATGTTCCCATGATGCACTGGGCCAGGGACAGACTGATTTGCATATAGCCAGGTTCTGAGCTGGGATGGGATGGTGCAGTAAGATAAATTACGGTGATGGATCAAGCCCTGATCTTTGGGCTGGGTAACAGTGGTCTGCTTAATTCAGACACTCTGTTCATCACCACCCCCTTTTCTGAATCGTTCTTCTAACCCAAATCAAGAGGGCCTCCATTTTCAGAAGCATTTGAGTTCAGGTGCACACAGACATGTATACAGCTTATTTATGTACATTTTTTTTTTAGAAACTTTATTATTTTATTAGCAGGACAAGTCACGTTCGTAGTCCTCAAAAAGCCCCAAACCACTCCACTTACAATCAGAAGCAGAGCCAGTATATTTAGAGCATTACATAAGGGAATAGCAATCATTATACATGTTGAACTTTACAGCCACTCATTGCCCACACCCGACGCCCCAAACCTTTGCATATTTAGTATATGAGGCACAGGGTTGTCCTGCTGGCTTCTTCTGTTGAGCGCACTAATCTAAGCCTCGTATCCACGTTGAGAGCTTTTGTGCTTTGGTACTTTGGGGACCTTCCAGTGAGTCGTAGTGTCTCTTTTAGCAACCCAATAGGGCAGTGCCCTGTCGGCTCGTGATCCCCCCCTCCATTTTCAACTGCCAACAGGATCAAGAGGCTCGCTTGTGTATGTATATAATAGCATATTGTGCGTTCATCGTGGGTTTCTACGCACAAAGTGGAAGATATCTTTTTGAAGCCAGCTAGAAAATGGACCTAGTTTAACAGAAGAGGCCATAATTCTCAAGCAAAGAATACGGTCTAGGAAATGGGTGTCCCATGTGGGCCAATATTTACATACAGAATAAGTTACTTACCTTCAGTAACACTCTTTCAGGTGGATACTTTTTTTAACTGCAGAATCCTCACCTTTTGAATCTTTCCGGGAAACAGACTGACTTCAGAAAACTCTGCGATAGCCCCTGCATGCGGTGGTGCTTCTGGCCTCCGCCTTAACTCTGTCTCACCTCCAGATGTATGGACATTGACCTGCAGAAAGGTACAACCTATGCAGGCTGATGTCAGTTTATCATAAACATTTTCTGCACTGTCAGGCACAGAAGTGACAATTTGAGAAAATGTGTGAAATTCGCACTGCTGACTCCTCGAAATGATGGCAACAACTGCTATATACCTGCACCAACCTGTCTTGACCCTCACTTCATCCTGGTGCACGCTACACAACCCAACAGCCTACACCTACAGATGACACCAATAACCTCAGTTCCCAGACCCCCTGATGGTTACCCACAATCACAGTTTAATTTCACCCATATCAGCGCAGTAGCAGATGTTCACATTGTCCGCCAGAGCACAACAATTGCTGCTCGTCAACACCCACAGCAGCCCAACGACAATTGCTTCCTAAGCAAACCTCACCCTGATGGTTGCGGTCTCACTAACCCCAACAATAGCATAAGTCTATGGCTTCCACATAGCACATCAAAGCTCTACTGCCCAGATCGCAACTCTGAACAGGAGCTTCCTGCACTTGGATTCAAACTACACTGACACCAGTTCAACAACTGATGCCCCAAACCCCTCAGTTCTGTATGCTGCTAGTGGCCGTTTGTTTCTAACGGCTGCTGCATTTAACTGTCATTATCAATCCAACAATTATATGCAACCATCAACCTGTTCTAACCACTCTCATGGCCTATGCCTAATCTAGGTACTACGACTGTAGTCCAAATTGCCATACCAACCCCACTACTGCCGCCCTAAATATCGTGTTCTGTGTTCCTTCCCATCTTTCATGGCGTCGTGCGCTCCTTTTGCTCACGCCTCTACTTTGGTTTTCATTTTTGTTACCCAATTTTGTCTGTCTTTTATACTACTCTAAAGGTTGCTGCAATCTGGTTATACATTCACCCTTCTTCCCCTCACCCGTAGCTGTCAAAACACTGCCCACATCACTGCCTACATCGTTTTAGTAAAAGCTGATGTTGCTCCAGACTTTCCTCATAGACCCTCTTCTCTATTTGGGCATCCTTTCCCCGTGGTTCCCGACTCTTGTTCCCCCCCAACCCGTTATTTCTCCCTAGCCCAATATTATTAACACCTCCCAGCCTATTTGCTACCTCCTTCACCTCACTGTGCGCCTGTGTCCTTGGATCTCCCTCATACTGTTGCCACCTGACAATCGGGCCGTTAGCTAAGTTCCAGCCGGCTCTGCCCCTTTACCGCTCCTCGTCCGGATGAAGTGCGGTCCCTACTCACTTCCTCTGGTGCACATGGCTTCTTCCTTGCACCTCCACCTCCTGTTGTTACCTCGCGTCTTCTATGCCCCTCTTCAACATCTAGTCGTTGTACCCACACTCCCTGTTGTTGCCCCTCCCAACCTTCCTGTCTTCGCTTTAAGACCATGATCGCTTACCTCCCCCGCAGGCTGAGCTTCTACTTTCCGGTTCCAAGAGCTGCTCCTCAGCCCCAAGTCCCAGAGAGTCGCGGCCCCTTTAAGGCTGAGCCACCGCGTCCCGGAACAAACAACGGGATTTCGACTCACAACATTCGGGGCCGCAGGGGCGTGCTCTGGAATGGGACGGAGGGCACGCACGGATGGTAGAACAACAGGCAGCGCGCACGTACTGAGACGACACGCATGCGCCGAGATGTGCTTGCCCCTCTGGCTGAATGTGTTGTTCAGTGCGCATGCGGAGAGAATAGCGTTAACCTCAGCGTCCGTGTTGAAGTCAGGCACGACGTCATTGCTTTCCTTTCCAAATATTTTGTGATACAAAGGTACAGCCCTTTCTTGAGACCCCTCCCTCAAAAAGACAAAACAGACAAACCAATACCGTTTGCCCGGAGCTTATCATAGTTGTCGGATCACATAAGTGTACACTCGTCGTTTATTTAATAGACCAGCTGTTCTACTGGCCATTTTCAACCTGTTCAGCGTGGTAGTGTATGCTATTAGTCATGAAAACAAAAGAAAGACGCACCCAATCGCAGCAGGAGAGAGGGAAATAAAAGGATGGAGAGAGAACAAGCCGACAGGAGGGCAGTCGAACACCACCATGTTTCTCCGAGGTCATGCAGAAAAGCCTCGGAGAAACACCCTGTCATTTTCCGACTGGGGGGCGTGTTTTTCTCTCTCTCCTCTTCCCATTGGCTGGAATGTAAAATTCCAGCCAATGGGAAGAGGAGAGAAAGAACATGAAAAAAACAAGCCCCCAAATCCGAAAAAGACGGGGCTTAAACGGACAGACGCCCCTCTTCTCCAATGGCTGGCCTCCGTTTAGGAAGCCAGCCAATGGAGAAGAGGGGCGGGTTTAAGCCCCTACTCTAGAAAACATAAAATCTCAGCAGGGAGACTCTGCAAGCGAAGCCTACGCAGGCCGAGACCTAAAAAGGGGGTTATGTAGAGGGTGTATTTGAATTAAATACCCTCTACTGTGTCAACATGTTTCGTAAGCAGTCCTCACTGCTTTAGTCATCAGAACCTAGTGTGATCCCTACTGCACTCTAAATATAATGTAATTTTTATATGTAGTATGCCTATCTTCTGAAATCAGACTGCAAAAATTTGCTAGTCTGAAAAATAAGGGGTAGAATTGCCCCTTGATGAAAAAAAATGAACCAAATGGTATCTGAAAAGATAAAATAAGAGACACAAAATAAAAGAACCTGTTTGGTTGTGTTTGCAACATCACCATAGCGTGAAATATCATAATTATTTGCAATCTGTGATATATTTTTATGGGGTAATGCACTTACTATGTCGTGCCTTACATAATGGTTGTGTAACTTCGTTGTTTTTCCTTGGAATACATACACACCGAACACTTAAAATAGACAACGTAACCACATGGATCTTATAAGCTTATACAAAGCGTTCCCTCATTATGTTGCACGCTGGCTTTGTTGGTAACTCACACGTCCTGTCATCCAGATATGCAGAAAAAGAGTTGTTTCATTCATACAATATGTCCGTTAAAAAAGGCACTCATACCTGCAATCTGTCATGATGTATGGTGGTATTACCAGTAACTCACACATCCTGTGCTACAGACGTACCTAAAGAGTGTGTTCCCATTTGTACTCTGTCAGTCAAACAAGCATTTGCAAAGCAATAGGTCTCGCATTAGGAAAGTTTGAGCTACTGTTATTGTAAATGACACATTTTTTATTTATGTGTTGGTTTTGAAAATAGCGAAATTAGTAGCTTTGTCATTTACAATGCCAATAGTAATAACTTTCACAAATGTGACACCTATAGCATGTGTAATGCAATATGTGTTGTATTTACGTGACTTAGATGTATTGATATTACAAATAACAATGGCTTTTAATTTATTTTATAATTAATACTTAAATAAAAGTTATTGTAATTTATAATGGCAATAGCTTAAAGTTTTGTAAATAACTTTTGTGAAGATTATGTTCAGTGTATTTTATTGTGACGAAAATCCAAGAACAGAAGTGAAATATTAACATCTTTTTGTGACATTTGTAATGAAGCTTAAAACATTGAGAGAACATATTTGAACCAGTTGTTGTTGAATGGTTGCACAGATTGATGCAGTGGTGGCGCTGAGTGATGTTGTGGTGGCGCTGAGTGATGTTGTGGTGGCGCTGAGTGATGTGGTGGCGCTGAGTGATGTTGTTGTGGTGCAGAGTGATGTGGTGGCGCTGAGTGATGTTGTTGTGGTGCAGAGTGATGCTGTGGCGCAGAGTGATGCTGTGGTAGCACATAGTGATGCTGTGGTGCCCCTGAGTTATGCTGTGGTGCCCCTGAGTGATGCTGTGGTGGTGCGATAGAGTGAGGGCGATAGATCGATAGATAAATAGAGTGAGGGCGATAGATCG
Source organism: Lissotriton vulgaris (assembly GCF_964263255.1). Classification (NCBI taxonomy): domain Eukaryota; kingdom Metazoa; phylum Chordata; class Amphibia; order Caudata; family Salamandridae; genus Lissotriton; species Lissotriton vulgaris. Next base: position 428,685,760 of record NC_141693.1, read on the forward strand.
ATAGATAAATAGAGTGAGGGCGATAGATCGATAGATAAATAGAGTGAGGGCGATAGATCGATAGATAAATAGAGTGAGGGCGATAGATCGATAGATAAATAGAGTGAGGGCGATAGATCGATAGATAAATAGAGTGAGGGCGATAGATCGATAGATAAATAGAGTGAGGGCGATAGATCGATAGATAAATAGAGTGAGGGCGATACATCGATAGATAAATAGAGTGAGGGCGATACATCGATAGATAAATAGAGTGAGGGCGATACATCGATAGATAAATAGAGTGAGGGCGATACATCGATAGATAAATAGAGTGAGGGCGATACATCGATAGATAAATAGAGTGAGGGCGATACATCGATAGATAAATAGAGTGAGGGCGATACATCGATAGATAAATAGAGTGAGGGCGATACATCGATAGATAAATAGAGTGAGGGCGATACATCGATAGATAAATAGAGTGAGGGCGATACATCGATAGATAAATAGAGTGAGGGCGATACATCGATAGATAAATAGAGTGAGGGCGATACATCGATAGATAAATAGAGTGAGGGCGATACATCGATCGATAAATAGAGTGAGGGCGATACATCGATCGATAAATAGAGTGAGGGCGATACATCGATCGATAAATAGAGTGAGGGCGATACATCGATCGATAAATAGAGTGAGGGCGATAGATCGATCGATAAATAGAGTGAGGGCGATACATCGATCGATAAATAGAGTGAGGGCGATAGATCGATCGATAAATAGAGTGAGGGCGATACATCGATCGATAAATAGAGTGAGGGCGATACATCGATCGATAAATAGAGTGAGGGCGATACATCGATCGATAAATAGAGTGAGGGCGATACATCGATCGATAAATAGAGTGAGGGCGATACATCGATCGATAAATAGAGTGAGGGCGATACATCGATCGATAGACAGAGTGAGGGCGATACATCGATCGATAAATAGAGTGAGGGCGATACATCGATCGATAGACAGAGTGAGGGCGATACATCGATCGATAAATAGAGTGAGGGCGATACATCGATCGATAGACAGAGTGAGGGCGATACATCGATCGATAGACAGAGTGAGGGCGATACATCGATCGATAGACAGAGTGAGGGCGATACATCGATCGATAGACAGAGTGAGGGCGATACATCGATCGATAGACAGAGTGAGGGCGATACATCGATCGATAGACAGAGTGAGGGCGATACATCGATCGATAGACAGAGTGAGGGCGATACATCGATCGATAGACAGAGTGAGGGCGATACATCGATCGATAGACAGAGTGAGGGCGATACATCGATCGATAGACAGAGTGAGGGCGATACATCGATCGATAGACAGAGTGAGGGCGATACATCGATCGATAGAGTGAGGGCGATACATCGATCGACAGAGTGAGGGCGATACATCGATCGACAGAGTGAGGGCGATACATCGATCGACAGAGTGAGGGCGATACATCGATCGACAGAGTGAGGGCGATACATCGATCGACAGAGTGAGGGCGATACATCGATCGACAGAGTGAGGGCGATACATCGATCGACAGAGTGAGGGCGATACATCGATCGACAGAGTGAGGGCGATACATCGATCGACAGAGTGAGGGCGATACATCGATCGACAGAGTGAGGGCGATACATCGATCGACAGAGTGAGGGCGATACATCGATCGACAGAGTGAGGGCGATACATCGATCGACAGAGTGAGGGCGATACATCGATCGACAGAGTGAGGGCGATACATCGATCGACAGAGTGAGGGCGATACATCGATCGACAGAGTGAGGGCGATACATCGATCGACAGAGTGAGGGCGATACATCGATCGACAGAGTGAGGGCGATACATCGATCGACAGAGTGAGGGCGATACATCGATCGACAGAGTGAGGGCGATACATCGATCGACAGAGTGAGGGCGATACATCGATCGACAGAGTGAGGGCGATACATCGATCGACAGAGTGAGGGCGATACATCGATCGACAGAGTGAGGGCGATACATCGATCGACAGAGTGAGGGCGATACATCGATCGACAGAGTGAGGGCGATAGATTGTCGAGGGCGATACATCGATCGACAGAGTGAGGGCGATACATCGACAGATAGAGTGAGGGCGATAGATCAATCGACAGATAGAGTGAGGGCGATAGATCGATCGATCGACAGATAGAGTGAGGGCGATAGATCGATCGGCAGATAGAGTGAGGGCGATAGATCGATCGACAGATAGTGAGGGCGATAGATCGACAGATAGAGTGAGGGCGATAGATCGACAGATAGAGTGAGGGCGATAGATCAATCGACAGATAGAGTGAGGGCGATAGATCAATCGACAGATAGAGTGAGGGCGATAGATCGATCGACAGATAGAGTGAGGGCGATAGATCGATCGGCAGATAGAGTGAGGGCGATAGATCGATCGGCAGATAGAGTGAGGGCGATAGATCGATCGGCAGATAGAGTGAGGGCGATAGATCGATCGGCAGATAGAGTGAGGGCGATAGATCGATCGACAGATAGAGTGAGGGCGATAGATCGACAGATAGAGTGAGGGCGATAGATCGACAGATAGAGTGAGGGCGATAGATCGACAGATAGAGTGAGGGCGATAGATCGACAGATAGAGTGAGGGCGATAGATCGACAGATAGAGTGAGGGCGATAGATCGACAGATAGAGTGAGGGCGATAGATCGACAGATAGAGTGAGGGCGATAGATCGACAGATAGAGTGAGGGCGATAGATCGACAGATAGAGTGAGGGCGATAGATCGACAGATAGAGTGAGGGCGATAGATCGACAGATAGAGTGAGGGCGATAGATCGACAGATAGAGTGAGGGCGATAGATCGACAGATAGAGTGAGGGCGATAGATCGACAGATAGAGTGAGGGCGATAGATCGACAGATAGAGTGAGGGCGATAGATCGATCGGCAGATAGAGTGAGGGCGATAGATCGATCGACAGATAGTGAGGGCGATAGATCGACAGATAGAGTGAGGGCGATAGATCGACAGATAGAGTGAGGGCGATAGATCGACAGATAGAGTGAGGGCGATAGATCGACAGATAGAGTGAGGGCGATAGATCGACAGATAGAGTGAGGGCGATAGATCGACAGATAGAGTGAGGGCGATAGATCGACAGATAGAGTGAGGGCGATAGATCGACAGATAGAGTGAGGGCGATAGATCGATCGGCAGATAGAGTGAGGGCGATAGATCGATCGACAGATAGAGTGAGGGCGATAGATCGACAGATAGAGTGAGGGCGATAGATCGACAGATAGAGTGAGGGCGATAGATCGACAGATAGAGTGAGGGCGATAGATCGACAGAGTGAGGGCGATAGATCGATAGAGTGAGGGCGATAGATCGATAGAGTGAGGGCGATACATCGACAGATAGAGTGAGGGCGATACATCGACAGATAGAGTGAGGGCGATACATCGACAGATAGAGTGAGGGCGATAGATAGATCGACAGATAGAGTGAGGGCGATAGATAGATCGATCGGCAGATATAGTGAGGGCGATAGATCGACAGATAGAGTGAGGGCGATAGATCGACAGATAGAGTGAGGGCGATAGATCGACAGATAGAGTGAGGGCAATAGATCGACAGATAGATTGAGGGCGATAGATCGACAGATAGAGTGAGGGCGATAGATCGACAGATAGAGTGAGGGCGATAGATCGACAGATAGAGTGAGGGCGATAGATCGACAGATAGAGTGAGGGCGATAGATTGACAGATAGAGTGAGGGCGATAGATCGACAGATAGAGTGAGGGCGATAGATCGACAGAGTGAGGGCGATAGATCGATAGAGTGAGGGCGATAGATCGAGTGAGGGCGATAGATAGAGTGAGGGCGATAGATAGAGTGAGGGCGATAGATAGAGTGAGGGCTATAGATCGATCGACAGAGTGAGGACGATACATCGATCGACAGATAGAGTGAGGGCGATAGATCGACAGATAGAGTGAGGGTGATAGATCGATAGACAGACAGAGTGAGGGCGATAGATTGATCGACAGATAGCGTGAGGGCGATAGATCAACAGATAGAGTGAGGGCGATAGATCGACAGATAGAGTGAGGGCGATAGATCGACAGATAGAGTGAGGGCGATAGATCGACAGATAGAGTGAGGGCGATAGATCGACAGATAGAGTGAGGGCGTTAGATCGATCAACAGATAGAGTGAGGGTGTCAAGTCTTAAATTATACTCTTGATTAAAAGCATGGGAACAGAGATGCTGGCTTCCGAATCCACCTAAGGCAATGATTTGGAGCTCAACATGTGTACACAAGACTCCCAACCATTACCTCTGGGGGAAGGGGAAATTGGATAAAATAACAAACAACAAGAAGAGATCCTCTTGGATGGCTTCACCTGTAAGTCCGACCTGCAGACCTTCACTGGGTTGGAAACCTGTAGGGGAAGATATTACAACTTCTTAGCTCTGTACCTCTGACTCCCTTTCTACTCTTTCCTATGACTCTCCTTGGTTCTCACCTACCAATTCTGCCAAGAGTCTTGCACTCTCTTCTTTTAGGTAAAGCTTCGGCTATCTGCTGAGAACTTCTTTTATATTTTCTTTCTGCAAATTCACAATGACACTTATGTTAACCTGGCCTTCCAATAACCTGCCTCTTTCTCTTGTCTTACTCTCTCTACTTACTTTCTAGTAATTCTCTTGTTCTGTTGTCCGTATGCCTTTTCCTATCTTCGTGTGCATCTTGTCTTGTTAACTGTAATACATTAATGTAATTATTACACAGGAAATTCTCTACTCTATTTCTGCTCTAATATTTTTCGTGTGGTACCCTTACTTATTTTCTCTCTTTTCTAATTATTCTTGTAGAGTCTATCTTCTAAGTTTTTCGATATGCACAGCTCCTGATTCTAGCTGGTCGTTAATGCGGTATCTCCACTAAAACTTGGTAAGTATCATTTCAGTCTTTACATCTTGTTATTTTCACAAGCTAAAGATTATTTTCACTTATGTCTGGTCTTCTTGCTTCTTGACAGGTGTTCCTTCGCTGCTGAGTCTTCGCCGTTGAGCACGTTTCCTGACTCCTTCTTGAGCTGACGGAAAGCGCTGAGACTTACACCCCTTTTCTCCTTAGGGCTCGCCTTGACTCAGTTGATAGGTACTAAATGCTACCTCAGGTTGACTACTGGTCTTTCAACTTAACGGAATAGGGAAAATGGAACGGGCTTCGTTTCACACTGAAACGAATTCAAAAAATGGGAAATAAGGGATCTAAAGATACGTAACAGAAACAGACTCAAACACTGGCTTTTACTCCGTTGCTTGGTATTTCCGATTCTATGATTCAAAACTCCTCTCAGACTCTGACCGCGCTTCCTCTTCAGGTAACGGCGTCGGTGAAGTGCGTAGTTTCGAGTCTTCACGCGCTTAACCTGAGCTCGGCTAATGGGAACCTTAAACACTAGACTGCTGACCGCGGAGCGATCTAGCGGTCATCTTAAGATTCCATCTCTTAAACATCGTGGACCAGGAATTTGTCGTTGGCTCTAACTTAGTCCAATTTTGCTCACGGATGGTTGTAGCGACTAGTGGATTTGGGATCCTGACAGAGGGAGATAGATAGATCGACAGATAGAGTGAGGGCCATATATCGATCGACAGATAGAGTGAGGGCGATAGATAGCTAGCTCGATAGAGTGAGGGCGATAGAGTGAGGCGATAGATAGAGTGAGTGCGATAGAGTGAGGGCAATAAATAGATAGCTAGCTCGATGGCTATAGATAGAGTGGGGGCGATAGATAGAGGGCGATAGAGGGCAAAAGATAGATAGAGGGCGATAGATAAATAGATTGAGGGCAATAGATAGAGTGAGGGCGATAGATAGTTAGAGGGCGATAGAGTGAGGGCAATAGTTAGAGGGCAATAGATAGAGAGTGAGGGTGATAGATCGAGTGAGGGCGATAGATCGATGGATAAATAGAGTGAGGGCAATAAATAGACAGAGTGAGGGCGATCGATCGATAGATAGAGTGAGGGCGATAGAGTGAGGGCGTTAGATAGCAGGCGATAGATAGAGGGCGAAAGATAGATAGAGGGCGAAAGATCGTTAGAGTGAGGGCGATAGATCGTTAGAGTGAGGGTGATAGATCGTTAGAGTGAGGTCGATAGATCGTTAGAGTGAGGGCGATAGAGTGAGGGCGATAGATAGATAGAGGGAGGGCGATAGATAGAAGGCGATCGAGTGAGGGCGATAGATAGAGTGAGGGTGATAGATAGTGTGAGAAGTTGGCCTGATATATGATGCTCACTAGTTCTAGTGATCACCTTGTATCAGTCCAAACAACCCTTATGGTGATTGGTTGTAAAGTCAACCTTATAGACCAGCTATCCTAATGGTAGCATGGACAAAGCAGTCTTAGGCTAAACTCTTTTGGCATGTGAAGCCAGCTGTTTTACTACATATAACCCCTTGAATACCAAATGAAAGGACACCACACAGGTTGTTATGAAAATAAACAATATATTTATTAACTAACATACACCTCTGAACTCTTTATGAGATCAGAGTGCTAAGCACATGACAATCTCTTAGAAATAAATATGTTTAAGTTACACAAATTACAATGGCGCCCTAGGGGCACGACAAACCATATACTAAGTAAGTGGAATGTGAAAGTTGATGGAGGGAATGGAGCTGTCCAGAGGCTGTAGGATCGCTGGGACCACGCTACCCTAACTTTAGGTAAGTAATAGGAGGCCCACGGAACGCGTGTGCAGAGTGTGAACTCACACGCGAGATGCGTAACAACGTCTATGGACAGTACAGTTTAAGAAAAAGGTGAGTACGGACAATCCTGACTAGTTAGGACTAAAACGACTGTGGAACTGGACACTAGGAGAGTCAATCTACCCTTGAGCACCGAAATGCTCGTGTTACCTCACCCACAGGCTGCTGGTGCATAGGTGCGAAGTCGTGTCGGGTTCCGGGGTTGAAGTCTATGGAGCCTGGAAGAAAAGATGCTGCAGGCGACCAGGTGGAAGATGTCCGGTGTGATCCAAGGGTGGATCAGTGAAGAGGAGAACCTGAAAGCAGAGGGGACAATGTTCAAAGTCACTAGCCAGTGACTGGAGTGGAACCAGGAGTGGAACCAGATGTCGTTGTCGCGATCAGGTGAAGAGTGGACGCTTGTCTCTGCAGCCACGTGGACCAAGCGGTGTCTTAGATGACCAGGATGGAGGCACGAGCTGTCCCACGCAGGCTCTCGCGGTCGGCGGTGTCGGATCCGGATTTGGAGTCAACAGGCCTTGGCAAAGGCAACCCACGCGGTGAGTGGAAACAGCTTCTGGAGTGGACCAGGAGGGTCCGGGGTGCTTCTCCTTTGCAGGGAAGCAGGGGCCTGTCTGGAGCAACCAGACCAGCAGATTGGATTTCGAAGTTCGTCATCTAGGAGGTCACTAGCCAGCCAGCAAGTGACCAGACAACGCGTAGAGCAGGAAACAGGCAGAAGGGCCCCACGCAGATCTCGTGGATGCTGGAGGGCTGGTCTTCGGTGCAGGAGCTGCTCGGGGTCGGGGCTTCTCAGTCCCCAAAGCACTTGGTTGAGGTTACCTCAGAAGTCGTGATGGAGCGAAGTGCTGCTTCTTCCAAGATGGCCGGTCCCACGTGTCTCGTCGCACCCACGGATCTCAGCTGTGCTGCAGATGTAGGTAGAGGTCGGAGAGATCTGGGAATCCGGGTCTCGTCGGGCTCTGAAGTCTGGATCCCCGAGGGAAGACGACAAAGGGAAGCCGCTGGACGCTGATGGTGCCTGCTTGTGCAGGGTGGACACTCCTTGCCCACAAGGGAGATTTCTTCAGTCTTCTGTTCAGAAAGTCGAAGTCCAGAGTTTCTTGTAGAGTTTCAGTTCAGGATTAATCTAATCTGGAATGGGACCAGTTCCTACCTTTATCCTGCTAAAGGGGGCTGTACTACGACTAGGTCCCTCCTATGGGTGGGACCAGGAAGGGGGGTGGTTACACCCCCTATCCTTTGTCCAGTCTTGCGCCAGAGCTGGGGCTGGAGAGCCCAGGAACTGGTTTAGACCGGTGTATGCACAGGGACACCTTGTGTGCCCCAGGCATGTCTCATTCCTTTCAGCCCTGTCCTACCAATACACAAAATCCTGTCTGGGGTGGTGCTAGCACCTCCCAAGGCAGGAAACCCTTTGTCCAAGCCTCCCTCGCTGGAATGACTCCCAGCAGCAGGAGGTCAGACTTGTGTCTGTGGAGGCAGCATCCATTTTGTGATGCTGAGGCTCATGTTAACTTTAACAGGGGTTCACAGTTACATACATGGCGTAACTAGAAGGGTGGAATGCTACCCCCGTCACCAGATTTGGCGAGGGGGTAGTATTCCAATTCGTGTGACACCTTACTCGACATGTTGTGATAATGCTATACCAGAGTTAGCAATAACCGCGAGGATTATAATGCACTTAAGAGTATATGGTATAACGTTATCATGGAAACAGCTAAAGGACTTGGTTCCGAAAGCTGCAGACAGGCTCAGCTCATGCCAGAGCACTATCTCACATAATTCCAAGCACTCTGCCTCCAGGATTGTTAAGGCCTGCCATAGGAGTGACTTATCGGAGTATATGTGTCCATTTTAGGGTTAGATATAGGTATACTATATCTAAAGCAAAGGGTGATTACACGACCTTGCCCCAGCTGATTGATCAGCCAGTTGTGTCAGATTTGGATGGCCAGCCAGGGATGGCATAATAAATGCTGCAGCCCCTGGTAGGCCCCGAGTGCACCTATGCCCTGGGTACCTAAGGTACACTGTACAGGGACTGATAAGGTGACCCAGTATCCAATTAGAAATGCACCTAAGGTACATGGATGTCAATTTAGAGAGAGACAGCTAGGCTATGGGTCTGATTAGCAGGCCCACAGCCAGGGAAGGTCGTAAACCAGTGAAGCAAAAAGCAAAAATCGGAGGTGACCATAGGATTGCAGACCCCACTCTCCTACAGATAGATAGAGAGTTAGGGCGATAGATAGATAGAGAGTTAGGGTGATAGATAGACAGATAGAGGGAGGGCGATAGATAGATAGAGAGTTAGGGCGATAGATAGACAGATAGAGTTAGGGCGATAGATAGACAGATAGAGGGAGGGCGATAGATAGATAGAGAGAGTTAGGGCGATAGATAGATAGAGAGAGTTAGGGCGATAGATAGACAGATAGAGGGAGGGCGATAGATAGACAGATAGAGGGAGGGCGATAGATAGACAGATAGAGGGAGGGCGATGGGCGATAGAGTGAGGGCGATAGACAGAGTGAGGGCGATAGACAGAGTGAGGGCGATAGACAGAGTGAGGGCGATAGACAGAGTGAGGGCGATAGACAGAGTGAGGGCGATAGATAGAGTGAGGGCGATAGATAGATAGAGTGAGGGCGATAGATAGACAGAGTGAGGGCAATATATAGACAGAGTGAGGGCGATAGATAGAGTGAGGGCGATCGATAGATAGAGTGAGGGCGATAGATAGATAGAGTGAGGGCGATAGATAGATAGAGTGAGGGCGATAGATAGATAGAGTGAGGGAGGGCGATCGATAGAGTGAGGGAGGGCGATCGATAGAGTGAGGGCGATCGATAGAGTGAGGGCGATCGATAGAGTGAGGGCGATCGATAGAGTGAGGGCGATCGATAGAGTGAGGGCGATCGATAGAGTGAGGGCGATCGATAGAGTGAGGGCGATCGATAGAGTGAGGGCGATAGATAGATAGAGTGAGGGCGATAGATAGATAGAGTGAGGGCGATAGATAGATAGAGTGAGGGCGATAGATAGATAGAGTGAGGGCGATCGATAGATAGAGTGAGGGCGATCGATAGATAGAGTGAGGGCGATAGACAGAGTGAGGGCGATAGATAGAGGGCGATAGAGGGCTAGAGGGCGATAGAGGGCGATAGATAGAGGGCGATAGAGGGCTAGAGGGCGATAGAGGGCGATAGAGTGAGGGCGATAGAGTGAGGGCGATAGATAGATAGAGTGAGGGCGATAGATAGATAGAGTGAGGGCGATAGATAGATAGAGTGAGGGCGATAGATAGAGTAAAGGCGATAGATAGATAGAGTGAGGGCGATAGATAGAGTGAGGGCGATAGATAGATAGAGTGAGGGCGATCGATAGATAGAGTGAGGGCGATAGACAGAGTGAGGGCGATAGATAGAGGGCGATAGAGGGCTAGAGGGCGATAGAGGGCGATAGATAGAGTGAGGGCGATAGATAGATAGAGTGAGGGCGATCGATAGATAGAGTGAGGGCGATCGATAGAGTGAGGGCGATCGATAGAGTGAGGGCGATCGATAGAGTGAGGGCGATAGACAGAGTGAGGGCGATAGAGTGAGGGCGATAGATAGATAGAGTGAGGGCGATAGATAGATAGAGTGAGGGTGATAGATAGATAGAGTGAGGGCGATAGATAGATAGAGTGAGGGCGATAGATAGATAGAGTGAGGGCGATAGATAGATAGAGTGAGGGCGATAGATAAATAGAGTGAGGGCGATAGATAAATAGAGTGAGGGCGATAGATAAATAGAGTGAGGGCGATAGATAAATAGAGTGAGGGCAATATATAGACAGAGTGAGGGCGATCGATAGATAGAGTGAGGGCGATCGATAGATAGAGTGAGGGCGATTGATAGATAGAGTGAGGGCGATCGATAGATAGAGTGAGGGCGATAGATAGATAGAGTGAGGGCAATAGACAGAGTGAGGGCGATAGACAGAGTGAGGGCGATAGATAGATAGAGTGAGGGCGATAGATAGATAGAGTGAGGGCGATAGATAGATAGAGTGAGGGCGATAGATAGATAGAGTGAGGGCGATAGATAGATAGAGTGCGATAGATAGAGTGAGGGCGATAGATAGAGTGAGGGCAATATATAGACAGAGTGAGGGCGATAGAAAGAGTGAGGGCGATAGATAGATTGATAGATAGATAGTGCGGGCGATAGAGTTAGGGCAATAGATAGGGTGAGGGCAATAGATAGGGTGAGGGCGATAGAGTGAGGGCGATAGATAGATAGAGTGAGGGCGATAGATAGATAGAGTGAGGGCGATAGATAGATAGAGTGAGGGCGATCGATAGAGTGAGGGCGATCGATAGAGTGAGGGCGATCGATAGAGTGAGGGCGATAGATAGAGTGAGGGCGATAGATAGATAGAGTGAGGGCGATAGATAGATAGAGTGAGGGCGATAGATAGATAGAGTGAGGGCGATAGATAGATAGAGTGAGGGCGATAGATAGAGTGAGGGCGATAGATAGATAGAGTGAGGGCGATCGATAGAGTGAGGGCGATCGATAGAGTGAGGGCGATAGACAGAGTGAGGGCGATAGACAGAGTGAGGGCGATAGACAGAGTGAGGGCGATAGACAGAGTGAGGGCGATAGACAGAGTGAGGGCGATAGACAGAGTGAGGGCGATAGACAGAGTGAGGGCGATAGATAGAGTGAGGGCGATAGATAGAGTGAGGGCGATAGATAGATAGAGTGAGGGCGATAGATAGATAGAGTGAGGGCGATAGATAGATAGAGTGAGGGCGATAGAGTAAAGGCGATAGATAGATAGAGTGAGGGCGATAGATAGAGTGAGGGCGATAGATAGAGTGAGGGCGATAGAGTGAGGGCGATAGATCGATAGAGTGAGGGCGATCGATAGAGTGAGGGCGATCGATAGAGTGAGGGCGATCGATAGAGTGAGGGCGATCGATAGAGTGAGGGCGATAGACAGAGTGAGGGCGATAGACAGAGTGAGGGCGATAGACAGAGTGAGGGCGATAGACAGAGTGAGGGCGATAGACAGAGTGAGGGCGATAGACAGAGTGAGGGCGATAGATAGAGTGAGGGCGATAGATAGAGTGAGGGCGATAGAGTGAGGGCGATAGATAGATAGAGTGCGATAGATAGATAGAGTGAGGGCGATAGATAGATAGAGTGAGGGCGATCGATAGAGTGAGGGCGATAGATAGAGTGAGGGCGATAGATAGAGTGAGGGCGATAGAGTGAGGGCGATAGATAGATAGAGTGCGATAGATAGATAGAGTGAGGGCGATCGATAGATAGAGTGAGGGCGATAGATAGATAGAGTGAGGGCGATAGATAGATAGAGTGAGGGCGATAGATAGATAGAGTGCGATAGATAGATAGAGTGAGGGCGATCGATAGATAGAGTGAGGGCGATAGATAGATAGAGTGAGGGCGATAGATAGATAGAGTGAGGGCGATAGATAGATAGAGTGAGGGCGATAGATAGATAGAGTGAGGGCGATAGATAGATAGAGTGCGATAGATAGAGTGAGGGCGATAGATAGAGTGAGGGCAATATATAGACAGAGTGAGGGCGATAGAAAGAGTGAGGGCGATAGATAGATTGATAGATAGATAGTGCGGGCGATAGAGTTAGGGCAATAGATAGGGTGAGGGCAATAGATAGGGTGAGGGCGATAGAGTGAGGGCGATAGATAGATAGAGTGAGGGCGATAGATAGATAGAGTGAGGGCGATAGATAGATAGAGTGAGGGCGATCAATAGAGTGAGGGCGATCGATAGAGTGAGGGCGATCAATAGAGTGAGGGCGATAGATAGATAGAGTGAGGGCGATAGATAGATAGAGTGAGGGCGATAGATAGATAGAGTGAGGGCGATAGATAGATAGAGTGAGGGCGATAGATAGATAGAGTGAGGGCGATAGATAGATAGAGTGAGGGCGATAGATAGATAGAGTGAGGGCGATAGATAGATAGAGTGAGGGCGATAGAGTGAGGGCGATAGATAGATAGAGTGCGATAGATAGATAGAGTGAGGGCGATAGATAGATAGAGTGAGGGCGATAGAGTGAGGGCGATAGATAGATAGAGTGCGATAGATAGATAGAGTGAGGGCGATAGATAGATAGAGTGAGGGCGATAGAGTGAGGGCGATAGATAGATAGAGTGCGATAGATAGATAGAGTGAGGGCGATAGATAGATAGAGTGAGGGCGATAGATAGATAGAGTGAGGGCGATAGATAGATAGAGTGAGGGCGATAGATAGATAGAGTGAGGGCGATAGATAGATAGAGTGAGGGCGATAGATAGATAGAGTGAGGGCGATAGATAGATAGAGTGCGATAGATAGAGTGAGGGCGATAGATAGAGTGAGGGCAATATATAGACAGAGTGAGGGCGATAGAAAGAGTGAGGGCGATAGATAGATTGATAGATAGATAGTGCGGGCGATAGAGTTAGGGCAATAGATAGGGTGAGGGCAATAGATAGGGTGAGGGCGATAGAGTGAGGGCGATAGATAGATAGAGTGAGGGCGATAGATAGATAGAGTGAGGGCGATAGATAGATAGAGTGAGGGCGATAGATAGATAGAGTGAGGGCGATAGATAGATAGAGTGAGGGCGATAGATAGATAGAGTGAGGGCGATAGAGTGCGATATATAGATAGAGTGAGGGCGATAGATAGATAGAGTGAGGGCGATAGATAGACAGAGTGAGGGCGATAGATAGACAGAGTGAGGGCGATAGAAAGAGTGAGGGCGATAGAAAGAGTGAGGGCGATAGATAGATTGATAGATAGATAGTGCGGGCGATAGAGTTAGGGCAATAGATAGAGTGAGGGCAATATATAGACAGAGTGAGGGCGATCGATAAATAGAGTGAGGGCAATATATAGACAGAGTGAGGGCGATCGATAGAGTGAGGGCAATCGATAGAGTGAGGGCGATAGATAGAGTGAGGGCGATAGATAGATAGAGTGAGGGCGATAGATAGATAGAGTGAGGGCGATAGATAGATAGAGTGAGGGCGATAGATAGATAGAGTGAGGGCGATAGATAGAGTGAGGGCGATAGATAGATAGAGTGCGATAGATAGATAGAGTGAGGGCGATAGATAGAGTGAGGGCGATAGATAGATAGAGTGAGGCCGATAGATAGTTAGAGTGAGGGCGATAGATAGAGTGAGGGCGATAGATAGAGTGAGGGCGATAGATAGAGTGAGGGCGATAGATAGAATGAGGGCGATAGATAGAATGAGGGCGATAGATAGATAGATAGATAGATAGTGAGGGCGATAGATAGATAATGAGGGCGATAGATAGATAGTGAGGGCGATAGAGATAGATAGATAGAGGGTGACAGATAGTGCGGGCGATAGATAGAGTGAGGGCAATAGATAGGGTGAGGGCGATGGATAGATTGATAGATAGATAGTGAGGGCGATGGATAGATTGATAGATAGATAGAGTGAGGGCGATAGATAAATAGAGTGAGGGCAATATATAGACAGAGTGAGGGCGATCGATAGAGTGAGGGCGATCGATAGAGTGAGGGCGATCGATAGAGTGAGGGCGATCGATAGAGTGAGGGCGATCGATAGAGTGAGGGCGATCGATAGAGTGAGGGCGATCGATAGAGTGAGGGCGATCGATAGAGTGAGGGCGAACGATAGAGTGAGGGCGAAAGATAGAGTGAGGGCGATAGATAGAGTGAGGGCGATAGATAGATCGAGTGAGGGCGATAGATAGATAGAGTGAGGGCGATAGATAGAGTGAGGGCGATAGATAGATAGAGTGAGGGCGATAGATAGATAGAGTGAGGGCGATAGATAGATAGAGTGCGATAGATAGATAGAGTGAGGGCGATAGATAGAGTGAGGGCGATAGATAGATAGAGTGAGGCCGATAGATAGATAGAGTGCGATAGATAGAGTGAGGGCGATAGATAGAGTGAGGGCGATAGATAGAGTGAGGGCGATAGAGATAGATAGATAGAGGGTGACAGATAGTGCGGGCGATAGATAGAGTGAGGGCAATAGATAGGGTGAGGGCGATGGATAGATTGATAGATAGATAGTGAGGGCGATGGATAGATTGATAGATAGATAGAGTGAGGGCGATAGAGTGAGGGCGATAGATAAATAGAGTGAGGGCAATATATAGACAGAGTGAGGGCGATCGATAGAGTGAGGGCGATCGATAGATAGGGTGAGGGCGATAGATAGATAGAGTGAGGGCGATAGATAGATAGAGTGCGATAGATAGAGTGAGGGCGATAGATAGAGTGAGGGCGATAGATAGAGTGAGGGCGATAGATAGATAGAGTGCGATAGATAGATAGAGTGCGATAGATAGATAGAGTGCGATAGATAGATAGAGTGAGGGCGATCGATAGAGTGAGGGCGATCAATAGAGTGAGGGCGATCGATAGAGTGATGGCGATAGATAGAGTGAGGGCGATAGATAGAGTGAGGGCGATAGATAGATAGAGTGCGATAGATAGATAGAGTGAGGGCGATCGATAGATAGAGTGAGGGCGATCGATAGATAGAGTGAGGGCGATCGATAGATAGAGTGAGGGCGATAGATAGATAGAGTGAGGGCGATAGATAGATAGAGTGAGGGCGATAGATAGATGGAGTGAGGGCGATAGATAGAGTGAGGGCGATAGATAGAGTGAGGGCAATAGATAGATAGGGTGAGGGCGATAGATAGATAGAGTGAGGGCGATAGATAGATAGAGTGAGGGCAATATATAGACAGAGTGAGGGCGATCGATAGAGTGAGGGCGATCGATAAATAGAGTGAGGGCAATATATAGACAGAGTGAGGGCGATCGATAGAGTGAGGGCGATAGATAGATAGAGTGAGGGCGATAGATAGATAGAGTGCGATAGATAGATAGAGTGAGGGCGATCGATAGAGTGAGGGCGATAGATAGATAGAGTGAGGGAGGGCGATAGATAGATAGAGGGAGGGCGATAGATAGATAGAGTGAGGGCGATAGATAGATAGAGTGAGGGCGATAGATAGATAGAGTGAGGGCGATAGATAGATAGAGGGCGATAGATAGATAGAGTGAGGGCGATAGATAGATAGAGTGAGGGCGATAGATAGATAGAGTGAGGGCGATAGATAGAGTGAGGGCGATCAATAGATAGAGTGAGGGCGATAGATAGATAGAGTGAGGGCGATAGATAGAGTGAGGGCGATAGATAGAGTGAGGGCGATCAATAGATAGAGTGAGGGCGATCGATAGATAGAGTGAGGGCGATAGATAGATAGAGTGAGGGCGATAGATAGAGTGAGGGCGATAGATAGAGTGAGGGCGATCAATAGATAGAGTGAGGGCGATAGATAGAGTGAGGGCGATAGATAGATAGAGTGAGGGCGATAGATAGATAGAGTGAGGGCGATAGATAGAGTGAGGGCGATCGATAGATAGATTGAGGGCGATAGATAGATAGGGTGAGGGCGATAGAGTGAGGGCGATAGACAGAGTGAGGGCGATAGATAGATAGAGTGAGGGCGATAGATAGATAGAGTGAGGGCGATAGATAGATAGAGTGAGGGCGATAGATAGATAGAGTGAGGGCGATAGATAGATAGAGTGAGGGCGATAGATAGATAGAGTGAGGGCGATAGATAGATAGAGTGAGGGCGATAGATAGATAGAGTGAGGGCGATAGATAGAGTGAGGGCGATCAATAGATAGAGTGAGGGCGATCGATAGATAGAGTGAGGGCGATAGATAGATAGAGTGAGGGCGATAGATAGAGTGAGGGCGATAGATAGACAGAGTGAGGGCGATCGATAGAGTGAGGGCGATCGATAAATAGAGTGAGGGCAATATATAGACAGAGTGAGGGCGATCGATAGAGTGAGGGCGATCGATAGAGTGAGGGCGATCGATAGAGTGAGGGCGATCGATAGAGTGAGGGCGATAGATAGAGTGAGGGCGATAGATAGAGTGAGGGCGATAGATAGAGTGAGGGCGATAGATAGAGTGAGGGCGATAGATAGAGTGATGGCGATAGATAGAGTGAGGGCGATAGAGTGAGGGCGATAGATAGATAGAGTGAGGGCGATCGATAAAGGGAGACAGATAGTGAGGGCGATGGATAGATTGATTGATAGATAGAGTGAGGGCGATAGATAGAGTGAGGGCGATAGATAGAGTGAGGGCGATAGATAGATAGAGTGAGGGCGATAGATAGATAGAGTGAGGGCGATAGATAGAGTGAGGGCGATCAATAGATAGAGTGAGGGCGATAGATAGAGTGAGGGCGATAGATAGATAGAGTGAGGGCGATAGATAGATAGAGTGAGGGCGATAGATAGAGTGAGGGCGATCGATAGATAGAGTGAGGGCGATAGATAGATAGAGTGAGGGCGATAGATAGAGTGAGGGCGATAGATAGATAGAGTGAGGGCGATAGATAGATAGAGTGCGATAGATAGATAGAGTGAGGGCGATCGATAGAGTGAGGGAGGGCGATAGATAGATAGAGTGAGGGAGGGCGATAGATAGATAGAGTGAGGGCGATAGATAGATAGAGTGAGGGCGATAGATAGATAGAGTGAGGGCGATATATAGACAGAGTGAGGGCGATAGATAGATTGATAGATAGATAGTGCGGGCGATAGATAGAGTTAGGGCAATAGATAGGGTGAGGGCGATAGAGTGAGGGCGATAGATAAATAGAGTGAGGGCAATATATAGACAGAGTGAGGGCGATCGATAGAGTGAGGGCGATCGATAAATAGAGTGAGGGCAATATATAGACAGAGTGAGGGCGATCGATAGAGTGAGGGCGATCGATAGAGTGAGGGCGATCGATAGAGTGAGGGCGATAGATAGAGTGAGGGCGATAGATAGAGTGAGGGCGATAGATAGAGTGAGGGCGATAGACAGAGTGAGGGCGATAGAGTGAGGGCGATAGAGTGAGGGCGATAGATAGATAGAGTGAGGGCGATAGATAGATAGAGTGAGGGCGATAGAGTGAGGGCGATAGATAGATAGAGTGAGGGCGATAGATAGAGTGAGGGCGATAGATAGAGTGAGGGCGATAGATAGAGTGAGGGCGATAGATAGAGTGAGGGCGATAGATAGAGTGAGGGCGATAGATAGAGTGAGGGCGATAGATAGAGTGAGTGCGATAGATAGATAGAGTGAGGGCGATCGATAGATAGAGTGAGGGCGATCGATAGATAGAGTGAGGGCGATAGATAGATAGAGTGAGGGCGATAGATAGATAGAGTGAGGGCGATAGATAGATAGAGTGAGGGCGATAGATAGATAGAGTGAGGGCGATAGATAGATAGAGTGAGGGCGATAGATAGAGTGCGATAGATAGAGTGAGGGCGATAGATAGAGTGAGGGCGAACGATAGAGTGAGGGCGATCGATAGAGTGAGAACGATCGATAGATAGAGTGAGGGCGATAGATAGATAGAGTGAGGGCGATAGATAGATAGAGTGAGGGCGATAGATAGATAGAGTGAGGGCGATAGATAGATAGAGTGAGGGCGATAGATAGAGTGAGGGCGATAGATAGAGTGAGGGCGATAGATAGAGTGAGGGCGATAGATAGATAGAGTGAGGGCGATAGATAGATAGAGTGAGGGAGATAGATAGAGTGAGGGCAATATATAGACAGAGTGAGGGTGATAGAAAGAGTGAGGGCGATAGATAGAGTGAGGGCGATAGATAGAGTGAGGGCGATAGATAGAGTGAGGGCGATAGATAGAGTGAGGGCGATAGATAGAGTGAGGGCGATAGATAGAGTGAGGGCGATAGATAGATAGATAGTGAGGGCGATAGATAGTGAGGGCGATAGATAGATAGATAGTGAGGGCGATAGATAGTGAGGGCGATAGATAGATAGTGAGGGCGATAGATAGATAGTGAGGGCGATAGAGATAGATAGATAGAGGGCGACAGATAGATAGTGCGGGCGATAGAGTTAGGGCAATAGATAGGTTGAGGGCGATAGAGTGAGGGCGATCGATAAATAGAGTGAGGGCAATATATAGACAGAGTGAGGGCGATCGATAGAGTGAGGGCGATAGATAGATAGAGTGAGGGCGATAGAGTGAGGGCGATAGATAGATAGAGTGCGATAGATAGATAGAGTGAGGGCGATAGATAGATAGAGTGAGGGCGATAGATAGATAGAGTGAGGGCGATAGATAGATAGAGTGAGGGCGATAGATAGATAGAGTGAGGGCGATAGATAGATAGAGTGCGATAGATAGAGTGAGGGTGATAGATAGAGTGAGGGCGATAGAAAGAGTGAGGGCGATAGATAGATTGATAGATAGATAGTGCGGGCGATAGAGTTAGGGCAATAGATAGGGTGAGGGCAATAGATAGGGTGAGGGCGATAGAGTGAGGGCGATAGATAGATAGAGTGAGGGCGATAGATAGATAGAGTGAGGGCGATAGATAGATAGAGTGAGGGCGATAGATAGATAGAGTGAGGGCGATAGATAGATAGAGTGAGGGCGATAGATAGATAGAGTGAGGGCGATAGAGTGCGATATATAGATAGAGTGAGGGCGATAGATAGATAGAGTGAGGGCGATAGATAGACAGAGTGAGGGCGATAGATAGACAGAGTGAGGGCGATAGATAGACAGAGTGAGGGCGATAGAAAGAGTGAGGGCGATAGATAGATTGATAGATAGATAGTGCGGGCGATAGAGTTAGGGCAATAGATAGAGTGAGGGCAATATATAGACAGAGTGAGGGCGATCGATAAATAGAGTGAGGGCAATATATAGACAGAGTGAGGGCGATCGATAGAGTGAGGGCAATCGATAGAGTGAGGGCGATAGATAGAGTGAGGGCGATAGATAGATAGAGTGAGGGCGATAGATAGATAGAGTGAGGGCGATAGATAGATAGAGTGAGGGCGATAGATAGATAGAGTGAGGGCGATAGATAGAGTGAGGGCGATAGATAGATAGAGTGCGATAGATAGATAGAGTGAGGGCGATAGATAGAGTGAGGGCGATAGATAGATAGAGTGAGGCCGATAGATAGTTAGAGTGAGGGCGATAGATAGAGTGAGGGCGATAGATAGAGTGAGGGCGATAGATAGAGTGAGGGCGATAGATAGAATGAGGGCGATAGATAGAATGAGGGCGATAGATAGATAGATAGATAGATAGATAGTGAGGGCGATAGATAGATAATGAGGGCGATAGATAGATAGTGAGGGCGATAGAGATAGATAGATAGAGGGTGACAGATAGTGCGGGCGATAGATAGAGTGAGGGCAATAGATAGGGTGAGGGCGATGGATAGATTGATAGATAGATAGTGAGGGCGATGGATAGATTGATAGATAGATAGAGTGAGGGCGATAGAGTGAGGGCGATAGATAAATAGAGTGAGGGCAATATATAGACAGAGTGAGGGCGATCGATAGAGTGAGGGCGATCGATAGAGTGAGGGCGATCGATAGAGTGAGGGCGATCGATAGAGTGAGGGCGATCGATAGAGTGAGGGCGATCGATAGAGTGAGGGCGATCGATAGAGTGAGGGCGAAAGATAGAGTGAGGGCGATAGATAGAGTGAGGGCGATAGATAGATCGAGTGAGGGCGATAGATAGATCGAGTGAGGGCGATAGATAGATAGAGTGAGGGCGATAGATAGAGTGAGGGCGATAGATAGATAGAGTGAGGGCGATAGATAGATAGAGTGCGATAGATAGATAGAGTGAGGGCGATAGATAGAGTGAGGGCGATAGATAGATAGAGTGAGGCCGATAGATAGTTAGAGTGAGGGCGATAGATAGAGTGAGGGCGATAGATAGAGTGAGGGCGATAGATAGAGTGAGGGCGATAGATAGAGTGAGGGCGATAGATAGAATGAGGGCGATAGATAGAATGAGGGCGATAGATAGATAGATAGATAGATAGTGAGGGCGATAGATAGATAATGAGGGCGATAGATAGATAGTGAGGGCGATAGAGATAGATAGATAGAGGGTGACAGATAGTGCGGGCGATAGATAGAGTGAGGGCAATAGATAGGGTGAGGGCGATGGATAGATTGATAGATAGATAGTGAGGGCGATGGATAGATTGATAGATAGATAGAGTGAGGGCGATAGAGTGAGGGCGATAGATAAATAGAGTGAGGGCAATATATAGACAGAGTGAGGGCGATCGATAGAGTGAGGGCGATCGATAGAGTGAGGGCGATCGATAGAGTGAGGGCGATCGATAGAGTGAGGGCGATCGATAGAGTGAGGGCGATCGATAGAGTGAGGGCGATCGATAGAGTGAGGGCGATCGATAGAGTGAGGGCGATCGATAGAGTGAGGGCGATCGATAGAGTGAGGGCGAACGATAGAGTGAGGGCGATCGAACGATAGAGTGAGGGCGATAGATAGATAGAGTGAGGGCGATAGATAAAGTGAGGGCGATCGATAGAGTGAGGGCGATCGATAGAGTGAGGGCGATCGATAGAGTGAGGGCGAACGATAGAGTGAGGGCGATCGATAGAGTGAGGGCGATAGATAGAGTGAGGGCGATAGATAGATAGAGTGAGGGCGATAGATAGATAGAGTGAGGGCGATAGATAGATAGAGTGAGGGCGATAGATAGATAGAGTGAGGGCGATAGATAGATAGAGTGAGGGCGATAGATAGAGTGAGGGCGATAGATAGAGTGAGGGCGATAGATAGAGTGAGGGCGATAGATAGAGTGAGGGCGATAGATAGAGTGAGGGCGATAGATAGAATGAGGGCGATAGATAGATAGTGAGGGCGATAGATAGATAGATAGATAGATAGTGAGGGCGATAGATAGATAGTGAGGGCGATAGATAGATAGAGTGAGGGCGATAGATAGATAGAGTGAGGGCGATAGATAGATAGAGTGAGGGCGATAGATAGATAGAGTGAGGGCGATAGATAGAGTGAGGGCGATAGATAGAGTGAGGGCGATAGATAGAGTGAGGGCAATAGATAGGGTGAGGGCGATGGATAGATTGATAGATAGATAGTGAGGGCGATAGAGTGAGGGCGATAGATAAATAGAGTGAGGGCAATATATAGACAGAGTGAGGGCGATCGATAGAGTGAGGGCGATCGATAGAGTGAGGGCGATCGATAGAGTGAGGGCGATCGATAGAGTGAGGGCGATCGATAGAGTGAGGGCGATCGATAGAGTGAGGGCGATCGATAGAGTGAGGGCGATCGATAGAGTGAGGGCGATCGATAGAGTGAGGGCGATCGATAGAGTGAGGGTGATCGATAGAGTGAGGGCGATCGATAGATAGAGTGAGGGCGATCGATAGATAGAGTGAGGGCGATCGATAGATAGAGTGAGGGCGATCGATAGATAGAGTGAGGGCGATAGATAGATAGAGTGAGGGCGATAGATAGATAGAGTGAGGGCGATAGATAGATAGAGGGCGATAGATAGAGTGAGGGCGATCGATAGATAGAGTGAGGGCGATCGATAGATAGAGTGAGGGCGATAGATAGATAGAGTGAGGGCGATAGATAGAGTGAGGGCGATAGATAGATAGAGTGAGGGCGATAGATAGATAGAGTGCGATAGATAGATAGAGTGAGGGCGATAGATAGAGTGAGGGCGATAGATAGATAGAGTGAGGCCGATAGATAGTTAGAGTGAGGGCGATAGATAGAGTGAGGGCGATAGATAGAGTGAGGGCGATAGATAGAGTGAGGGCGATAGATAGAGTGAGGGCGATAGATAGAATGAGGGCGATAGATAGAATGAGGGCGATAGATAGATAGATAGATAGATAGTGAGGGCGATAGATAGATAATGAGGGCGATAGATAGATAGTGAGGGCGATAGAGATAGATAGATAGAGGGTGACAGATAGTGCGGGCGATAGATAGAGTGAGGGCAATAGATAGGGTGAGGGCGATGGATAGATTGAGGGCGATCGATAGAGTGAGGGCGATCGATAGAGTGAGGGCGATCGATAGAGTGAGGGCGATCGATAGAGTGAGGGCAAACGATAGAGTGAGGGCGAAAGATAGAGTGAGGGCGATAGATAGATCGAGTGAGGGCGATAGATAGATAGAGTGAGGGCGATAGATAGATAGAGTGAGGGCGATAGATAGATAGAGTGAGGGCGATAGAGTGAGGGCGATAGATAGAGTGAGGGCGATAGATAGAGTGAGGGCGATAGATAGAGTGAGGGCGATAGATAGAGTGAGGGCGATAGATAGAATGAGGGCGATAGATAGATAGTGAGGGCGATAGATAGATAGATAGATAGATAGTGAGGGCGATAGATAGATAGTGAGGGCGATAGATAGATAGTGAGGGCGATAGAGATAGATAGATAGAGGGTGACAGATAGATAGTGCGGGCGATAGATAGAGTGAGGGCAATAGATAGGGTGAGGGCGATGGATAGATTGATAGATAGATAGAGTGAGGGCGATAGATAGAGTGAGGGCGATAGATAGAGTGAGGGCGATAGATAGAGTGAGGGCGATAGATAGAGTGAGGGCGATAGATAGAGTGAGGGCGATAGATAGAGTGAGGGCGATAGATAGAGTGAGGGCGATAGATAGATAGAGTGCGATAGATAGATAGAGTGAGGGCGATCGATAGATAGAGTGAGGGCGATCGATAGATAGAGTGAGGGCGATAGATAGATAGAGTGAGGGCGATAGATAGATAGATAGAGTGAGGGCGATAGATAGATAGAGTGAGGGCGATAGATAGATAGAGTGAGGGCGATAGATAGATAGAGTGCGATAGATAGAGTGAGGGCGATAGATAGAGTGAGGGCGATAGATAGAGTGAGGGCGATCGATAGAGTGAGGGCGATCGATAGAGTGAGGGCGATAGATAGATAGAGTGAGGGCGATAGATAGATAGAGTGAGGGCGATAGATAGATAGAGTGAGGGCGATAGATAGAGTGAGGGCGATAGATAGAGTGAGGGCGATAGATAGAGTGAGGGCGATAGATAGATAGAGTGAGGGCGATAGATAGATAGAGTGAGGGAGATAGATAGAGTGAGGGCAATATATAGACAGAGTGAGGGTGATAGAAAGAGTGAGGGCGATAGATAGAGTGAGGGCGATAGATAGAGTGAGGGCGATAGATAGATAGATAGTGAGGGCGATAGATAGTGAGGGCGATAGATAGATAGTGAGGGCGATAGATAGATAGATAGTGAGGGCGATAGAGATAGATAGATAGAGGGCGACAGATAGATAGTGCGGGCGATAGAGTTAGGGCAATAGATAGGTTGAGGGCGATAGAGTGAGGGCGATCGATAAATAGAGTGAGGGCAATATATAGACAGAGTGAGGGCGATCGATAGAGTGAGGGCGATCGATAGAGTGAGGGCGATCGATAGAGTGAGGGCGATCGATAGAGTGAGGGCGATCGATAGAGTGAGGGCGATCGATAGAGTGAGGGCGATCGATAGAGTGAGGGCGATCGATAGAGTGAGGGCGATCGATAAATAGAGTGAGGGCAATATATAGACAGAGTGAGGGCGATCGATAGAGTGAGGGCGATCGATAGAGTGAGGGCGATCGATAGAGTGAGGGCGATCGATAGAGTGAGGGCGATCGATAGAGTGAGGGCGATCGATAGAGTGATGGCGATAGATAGAGTGAGGGCGATAGATAGAGTGAGGGCGATAGATAGATAGAGTGAGGGCGATAGATAGATAGAGTGAGGGCGATAGATAGAGTGAGGGCGATAGATAGATAGAGTGAGGGCAATATATAGACAGAGTGAGGGTGATAGAAAGAGTGAGGGCGATAGATAGAGTGAGGGCGATAGATAGAGTGAGGGCGATAGATAGATAGAGTGAGGGCGATCGATAAAGGGAGATAGATAGTGATGGCGATGGATAGATTGATTGATAGATAGAGTGAGGGCGATAGATAGATAGGGTGAGGGCGATAGAGTGAGGGCGATAGATAGATAGAGTGAGGGCGATAGATAGAGTGAGGGTGATAGATAGATAGAGTGAGGGCGATAGATAGAGTGAGGGCGATAGATAGATAGAGTGAGGGCGATAGATAGATAGAGTGAGGGCGATCGATAGATAGAGTGAGGGCGATAGATAGATAGAGTGAGGGCGATAGATAGATAGAGTGAGGGCGATAGATAGATGGAGTGAGGGCGATAGATAGAGTGAGGGCGATAGATAGAGTGAGGGCAATAGATAGATAGGGTGAGGGCGATAGATAGATAGAGTGAGGGCGATAGATAGATAGAGTGAGGGCAATATATAGACAGAGTGAGGGCGATCGATAGAGTGAGGGCGATCGATAGAGTGAGGGCGATCGATAAATAGAGTGAGGGCAATATATAGACAGAGTGAGGGCGATCGATAGAGTGAGGGCGATAGATAGATAGAGTGAGGGCGATAGATAGATAGAGTGCGATAGATAGATAGAGTGAGGGCGATCGATAGAGTGAGGGCGATAGATAGATAGAGTGAGGGAGGGCGATAGATAGATAGAGGGAGGGCGATAGATAGATAGAGTGAGGGCGATAGATAGATAGAGTGAGGGCGATAGATAGATAGAGTGAGGGCGATAGATAGATAGAGGGCGATAGATAGATAGAGTGAGGGCGATAGATAGATAGAGTGAGGGCGATAGATAGATAGAGTGAGGGCGATAGATAGAGTGAGGGCGATCAATAGATAGAGTGAGGGCGATAGATAGATAGAGTGAGGGCGATAGATAGAGTGAGGGCGATCAATAGATAGAGTGAGGGCGATCGATAGATAGAGTGAGGGCGATAGATAGATAGAGTGAGGGCGATAGATAGAGTGAGGGCGATAGATAGAGTGAGGGCGATCAATAGATAGAGTGAGGGCGATAGATAGAGTGAGGGCGATAGATAGATAGAGTGAGGGCGATAGATAGAGTGAGGGCGATCGATAGATAGATTGAGGGCGATAGATAGATAGGGTGAGGGCGATAGAGTGAGGGCGATAGACAGAGTGAGGGCGATAGATAGATAGAGTGAGGGCGATAGATAGATAGAGTGAGGGCGATAGATAGATAGAGTGAGGGCGATAGATAGATAGAGTGAGGGCGATAGATAGATAGAGTGAGGGCGATAGATAGATAGAGTGAGGGCGATAGATAGATAGAGTGAGGGCGATAGATAGATAGAGTGAGGGCGATAGATAGATAGAGTGAGGGCGATCAATAGATAGAGTGAGGGCGATCAATAGATAGAGTGAGGGTGATAGATAGATAGAGTGAGGGCGATAGATAGAGTGAGGGCGATAGATAGACAGAGTGAGGGCGATCGATAGAGTGAGGGCGATCGATAGAGTGAGGGCGATCGATAGAGTGAGGGCGATCGATAGAGTGAGGGCGATCGATAGAGTGAGGGCGATCGATAGAGTGAGGGCGATAGATAGAGTGAGGGCGATAGATAGAGTGAGGGCGATAGATAGAGTGAGGGCGATAGATAGAGTGAGGGCGATAGATAGAGTGATGGCGATAGATAGAGTGAGGGCGATAGAGTGAGGGCGATAGATAGATAGAGTGAGGGCGATCGATAAAGGGAGACAGATAGTGAGGGCGATGGATAGATTGATTGATAGATAGAGTGAGGGCGATAGATAGAGTGAGGGCGATAGATAGAGTGAGGGCGATAGATAGATAGAGTGAGGGCGATAGATAGATAGAGTGAGGGCGATAGATAGAGTGAGGGCGATCAATAGATAGAGTGAGGGCGATAGATAGAGTGAGGGCGATAGATAGATAGAGTGAGGGCGATAGATAGATAGAGTGAGGGCGATAGATAGAGTGAGGGCGATCGATAGATAGAGTGAGGGCGATAGATAGATAGAGTGAGGGCGATAGATAGAGTGAGGGCGATAGATAGATAGAGTGAGGGCGATAGATAGATAGAGTGCGATAGATAGATAGAGTGAGGGCGATCGATAGAGTGAGGGAGGGCGATAGATAGATAGAGTGAGGGAGGGCGATAGATAGATAGAGTGAGGGCGATAGATAGATAGAGTGAGGGCGATAGATAGATAGAGTGAGGGCGATATATAGACAGAGTGAGGGCGATAGATAGATTGATAGATAGATAGTGCGGGCGATAGATAGAGTTAGGGCAATAGATAGGGTGAGGGCGATAGAGTGAGGGCGATCGATAAATAGAGTGAGGGCAATATATAGACAGAGTGAGGGCGATCGATAGAGTGAGGGCGATCGATAGAGTGAGGGCGATCGATAGAGTGAGGGCGATAGATAGATAGAGTGAGGGCAATATATAGACAGAGTGAGGGCGATCGATAGAGTGAGGGCGATCGATAGAGTGAGGGCGATCGATAGAGTGAGGGCGATAGATACAGTGAGGGCGATAGATAGAGTGAGGGCGATAGATAGAGTGAGGGCGATAGATAGAGTGAGGGCGATAGACAGAGTGAGGGCGATAGAGTGAGGGCGATAGATAGATAGAGTGAGGGCGATAGATAGATAGAGTGAGGGCGATAGATAGATAGAGTGAGGGCGATAGAGTGAGGGCGATAGATAGATAGAGTGAGGGCGATGGATAGAGTGAGGGCGATAGTTAGAGTGAGGGCGATAGATAGAGTGAGGGCGATAGATAGAGTGAGGGCGATAGATAGAGTGAGGGCGATCAATAGATAGAGTGAGGGCGATAGATAGAGTGAGGGCGATAGATAGATAGAGTGAGGGCGATAGATAGATAGAGTGAGGGCGATAGATAGAGTGAGGGCGATAGATAGAGTGAGGGCGAACGATAGAGTGAGGGCGATCGATAGAGTGAGGGCGATCGATAGAGTGAGGGCGATAGATAGATAGAGTGAGGGCGATAGATAGATAGAGTGAGGGCGATAGATAGATAGAGTGAGGGCGATAGATAGAGTGAGGGCGATAGATAGAGTGAGGGCGATAGATAGAGTGAGGGCGATAGATAGATAGAGTGAGGGCGATAGATAGATAGAGTGAGGGAGATAGATAGAGTGAGGGCAATATATAGACAGAGTGAGGGTGATAGAAAGAGTGAGGGCGATAGATAGAGTGAGGGCGATAGATAGAGTGAGGGCGATAGATAGAGTGAGGGCGATAGATAGAGTGAGGGCGATAGATAGAGTGAGGGCGATAGATAGAGTGAGGGCGATAGATAGATAGTGAGGGCGATAGATAGTGAGGGCGATAGATAGATAGTGAGGGCGATAGATAGATAGTGAGGGCGATAGAGATAGATAGATAGAGGGCGACAGATAGATAGTGCGGGCGATAGAGTTAGGGCAATAGATAGGTTGAGGGCGATAGAGTGAGGGCGATCGATAAATAGAGTGAGGGCAATATATAGACAGAGTGAGGGCGATCGATAGAGTGAGGGCGATCGATAGAGTGAGGGCGATCGATAGAGTGAGGGCGATCGATAGAGTGAGGGCGATCGATAGAGTGAGGGCGATAGATAGAGTGAGGGCGATAGATAGAGTGATGGCGATAGATAGAGTGAGGGCGATAGATAGATAGAGTGAGGGCGATAGATAGAGTGAGGGCGATAGATAGATAGAGTGAGGGCAATATATAGACAGAGTGAGGGTGATAGAAAGAGTGAGGGCGATAGATAGAGTGAGGGCGATAGATAGAGTGAGGGCGATAGATAGAGTGATGGCGATAGATAGAGTGAGGGCGATAGATAGATAGAGTGAGGGCGATAGATAGAGTGAGGGCGATAGATAGATAGAGTGAGGGCAATATATAGACAGAGTGAGGGTGATAGAAAGAGTGAGGGCGATAGATAGAGTGAGGGCGATAGATAGAGTGAGGGCGATAGATAGAGTGATGGCGATAGATAGAGTGAGGGCGATAGATAGATAGAGTGAGGGCGATAGATAGAGTGAGGGCGATAGATAGATAGAGTGAGGGCAATATATAGACAGAGTGAGGGTGATAGAAAGAGTGAGGGCGATAGATAGAGTGAGGGCGATAGATAGAGTGAGGGCGATAGATAGATAGAGTGAGGGCGATCGATAAAGGGAGATAGATAGTGAGGGCGATGGATAGATTGATTGATAGATAGAGTGAGGGCGATAGATAGATAGGGTGAGGGCGATCGATAGAGTGAGGGCGATCGATAGAGTGAGGGCGATCGATAGAGTGAGGGCGATCGATAGAGTGAGGGCGATCGATAGAGTGAGGGCGATCGATAGAGTGAGGGCGATCGATAGAGTGAGGGCGATCGATAGAGTGAGGGCGATCGATAGAGTGATGGCGATAGATAGAGTGAGGGCGATAGATAGAGTGATGGCGATAGATAGAGTGAGGGCGATAGATAGATAGAGTGAGGGCGATAGATAGATAGAGTGAGGGCGATAGATAGAGTGAGGGCGATAGATAGATAGAGTGAGGGCAATATATAGACAGAGTGAGGGTGATAGAAAGAGTGAGGGCGATAGATAGAGTGAGGGCGATAGATAGAGTGAGGGCGATAGATAGAGTGAGGGCGATAGATAGATAGAGTGAGGGCGATCGATAAAGGGAGATAGATAGTGAGGGCGATGGATAGATTGATTGATAGATAGAGTGAGGGCGATAGATAGATAGGGTGAGGGCGATGGAGTGAGGGCGATAGAGTGAGGGCGATAGATAGATAGAGTGAGGGCGATAGATAGAGTGAGGGTGATAGATAGAGTGAGGGCGATAGATAGATAGAGTGAGGGCGATAGATAGATAGAGTGAGGGCGATAGATAGATAGAGTGAGGGCGATCGATAGATAGAGTGAGGGCGATAGATAGATAGAGTGAGGGCGATAGATAGATAGAGTGAGGGCGATAGATAGATAGAGTGAGGGCGATAGATAGAGTGAGGGCGATAGATAGAGTGAGGGCAATAGATAGATAGGGTGAGGGCGATAGATAGATAGAGTGAGGGCAATAGATAGATAGAGTGAGGGCAATATATAGACAGAGTGAGGGCGATCGATAGAGTGAGGGCGATCGATAAATAGAGTGAGGGCAATATATAGACAGAGTGAGGGCGATCGATAGAGTGAGGGCGATAGATAGAGTGAGGGCGATAGATAGATAGAGTGCGATAGATAGATAGAGTGAGGGCGATCGATAGAGTGAGGGCGATAGATAGATAGAGTGAGGGAGGGCGATAGATAGATAGAGGGAGGGCGATAGATAGATAGAGTGAGGGCGATAGATAGATAGAGTGAGGGCGATAGATAGATAGAGTGAGGGCGATAGATAGATAGAGGGCGATAGATAGATAGAGTGAGGGCGATAGATAGATAGAGTGAGGGCGATAGATAGATAGAGGGCGATAGATAGATAGAGTGAGGGCGATAGATAGATAGAGTGAGGGCGATAGATAGATAGAGTGAGGGCGATAGATAGAGTGAGGGCGATCAATAGATAGAGTGAGGGCGATCAATAGATAGAGTGAGGGCGATAGATAGATAGAGTGAGGGCGATAGATAGAGTGAGGGCGATAGATAGAGTGAGGGTGATCAATAGATAGAGTGAGGGCGATCGATAGATAGAGTGAGGGCGATCGATAGATAGAGTGAGGGCGATAGATAGAGTGAGGGCGATAGATAGAGTGAGGGCGATAGATAGAGTGAGGGCGATAGATAGATAGAGTGAGGGCGATAGATAGAGTGAGGGCGATCGATAGATAGAGTGAGGGCGATAGATAGATAGGGTGAGGGCGATAGAGTGAGGGCGATAGACAGAGTGAGGGCGATAGATAGATAGAGTGAGGGCGATAGATAGATAGAGTGAGGGCGATAGATAGATAGAGTGAAGGCGATAGATAGAGTGAGGGCGATCGATAGAGTGAGGGCGATCGATAGAGTGAGGGCGATCGATAGAGTGAGGGCGATCGATAGAGTGAGGGCGATAGATAGAGTGAGGGCGATAGATAGAGTGAGGGCGATAGATAGAGTGAGGGCGATAGATAGAGTGATGGCGATAGATAGAGTGAGGGCGATAGAGTGAGGGCGATAGATAGATAGAGTGAGGGCGATCGATAAAGGGAGACAGATAGTGAGGGCGATGGATAGATTGATTGATAGATAGAGTGAGGGCGATAGATAGAGTGAGGGCGATAGATAGAGTGAGGGCGATAGATAGATAGAGTGAGGGCGATAGATAGATAGAGTGAGGGCGATAGATAGAGTGAGGGCGATCAATAGATAGAGTGAGGGCGATAGATAGAGTGAGGGCGATAGATAGATAGAGTGAGGGCGATAGATAGATAGAGTGAGGGCGATAGATAGAGTGAGGGCGATCGATAGATAGAGTGAGGGCGATAGATAGATAGAGTGAGGGCGATAGATAGAGTGAGGGCGATAGATAGATAGAGTGAGGGCGATAGATAGATAGAGTGCGATAGATAGATAGAGTGAGGGCGATCGATAGAGTGAGGGAGGGCGATAGATAGATAGAGTGAGGGAGGGCGATAGATAGATAGAGTGAGGGCGATAGATAGATAGAGTGAGGGCGATAGATAGATAGAGTGAGGGCGATATATAGACAGAGTGAGGGCGATAGATAGATTGATAGATAGATAGTGCGGGCGATAGATAGAGTTAGGGCAATAGATAGGGTGAGGGCAATATATAGACAGAGTGAGGGTGATAGAAAGAGTGAGGGCGATAGATAGAGTGAGGGCGATAGATAGAGTGAGGGCGATAGATAGAGTGAGGGCGATAGATAGAGTGAGGGCGATAGATAGATAGAGTGAGGGCGATAGATAGATAGAGTGCGATAGATAGATAGAGTGAGGGCGATCGATAGAGTGAGGGAGGGCGATAGATAGATAGAGTGAGGGAGGGCGATAGATAGATAGAGTGAGGGCGATATATAGACAGAGTGAGGGCGATAGATAGATTGATAGATAGATAGTGCGGGCGATAGATAGAGTTAGGGCAATAGATAGGGTGAGGGCGATAGAGTGAGGGCGATAGATAAATAGAGTGAGGGCAATATATAGACAGAGTGAGGGCGATCGATAGAGTGAGGGCGATCGATAAATAGAGTGAGGGCAATATATAGACAGAGTGAGGGCGATCGATAGAGTGAGGGCGATCGATAGAGTGAGGGCGATCGATAGAGTGAGGGCGATAGATAGATAGAGTGAGGGCAATATATAGACAGAGTGAGGGCGATCGATAGAGTGAGGGCGATCGATAGAGTGAGGGCGATCGATAGAGTGAGGGCGATAGATACAGTGAGGGCGATAGATAGAGTGAGGGCGATAGATAGAGTGAGGGCGATAGATAGAGTGAGGGCGATAGACAGAGTGAGGGCGATAGAGTGAGGGCGATAGATAGATAGAGTGAGGGCGATAGATAGATAGAGTGAGGGCGATAGATAGATAGAGTGAGGGCGATAGAGTGAGGGCGATAGATAGATAGAGTGAGGGCGATAGATAGAGTGAGGGCGATAGTTAGAGTGAGGGCGATAGATAGAGTGAGGGCGATAGATAGAGTGAGGGCGATAGATAGAGTGAGGGCGATAGATAGAGTGAGGGCGATAGATAGAGTGAGGGCGATAGATAGATAGAGTGCGATAGATAGATAGAGTGAGGGCGATCGATAGATAGAGTGAGGGCGATCGATAGATAGAGTGAGGGCGATAGATAGATAGAGTGAGGGCGATAGATAGATAGAGTGAGGGCGATAGATAGATAGAGTGAGGGCGATAGATAGATAGAGTGAGGGCGATAGATAGATAGAGTGCGATAGATAGAGTGAGGGCGATAGATAGAGTGAGGGCGAACGATAGAGTGAGGGCGATCGATAGAGTGAGGGCGATCGATAGAGTGAGGGCGAT
Source organism: Lissotriton vulgaris (assembly GCF_964263255.1). Lineage (NCBI taxonomy): Eukaryota > Metazoa > Chordata > Amphibia > Caudata > Salamandridae > Lissotriton > Lissotriton vulgaris. Next base: position 428,718,432 of record NC_141693.1, read on the forward strand.
AGATAGATAGAGTGAGGGCGATAGATAGATAGAGTGAGGGCGATAGATAGATAGAGTGAGGGCGATAGATAGAGTGAGGGCGATAGATAGAGTGAGGGCGATAGATAGAGTGAGGGCGATAGATAGATAGAGTGAGGGCGATAGATAGATAGAGTGAGGGAGATAGATAGAGTGAGGGCGATAGATAGAGTGAGGGCGATAGATAGAGTGAGGGCGATAGATAGATAGTGAGGGCGATAGATAGTGAGGGCGATAGATAGATAGTGAGGGCGATAGATAGATAGTGAGGGCGATAGAGATAGATAGATAGAGGGCGACAGATAGATAGTGCGGGCGATAGAGTTAGGGCAATAGATAGGTTGAGGGCGATAGAGTGAGGGCGATCGATAAATAGAGTGAGGGCAATATATAGACAGAGTGAGGGCGATCGATAGAGTGAGGGCGATCGATAGAGTGAGGGCGATCGATAGAGTGAGGGCGATCGATAGAGTGAGGGCGATCGATAGAGTGAGGGCGATCGATAGAGTGAGGGCGATAGATAGAGTGAGGGCGATAGATAGAGTGATGGCGATAGATAGAGTGAGGGCGATAGATAGATAGAGTGAGGGCGATAGATAGATAGAGTGAGGGCGATAGATAGAGTGAGGGCGATAGATAGATAGAGTGAGGGCAATATATAGACAGAGTGAGGGTGATAGAAAGAGTGAGGGCGATAGATAGAGTGAGGGCGATAGATAGAGTGAGGGCGATAGATAGATAGAGTGAGGGCGATCGATAAAGGGAGATAGATAGTGAGGGCGATGGATAGATTGATTGATAGATAGAGTGAGGGCGATAGATAGATAGGGTGAGGGCGATCGATAGAGTGAGGGCGATCGATAGAGTGAGGGCGATCGATAGAGTGAGGGCGATCGATAGAGTGAGGGCGATCGATAGAGTGAGGGCGATCGATAGAGTGAGGGCGATCGATAGAGTGAGGGCGATCGATAGAGTGAGGGCGATCGATAGAGTGATGGCGATAGATAGAGTGAGGGCGATAGATAGAGTGATGGCGATAGATAGAGTGAGGGCGATAGATAGATAGAGTGAGGGCGATAGATAGATAGAGTGAGGGCGATAGATAGAGTGAGGGCGATAGATAGATAGAGTGAGGGCAATATATAGACAGAGTGAGGGTGATAGAAAGAGTGAGGGCGATAGATAGAGTGAGGGCGATAGATAGAGTGAGGGCGATAGATAGATAGAGTGAGGGCGATCGATAAAGGGAGATAGATAGTGAGGGCGATGGATAGATTGATTGATAGATAGAGTGAGGGCGATAGATAGATAGGGTGAGGGCGATGGAGTGAGGGCGATAGAGTGAGGGCGATAGATAGATAGAGTGAGGGCGATAGATAGAGTGAGGGTGATAGATAGAGTGAGGGCGATAGATAGATAGAGTGAGGGCGATAGATAGATAGAGTGAGGGCGATAGATAGATAGAGTGAGGGCGATCGATAGATAGAGTGAGGGCGATAGATAGATAGAGTGAGGGCGATAGATAGATAGAGTGAGGGCGATAGATAGATAGAGTGAGGGCGATAGATAGAGTGAGGGCGATAGATAGAGTGAGGGCAATAGATAGATAGGGTGAGGGCGATAGATAGATAGAGTGAGGGCAATAGATAGATAGAGTGAGGGCAATATATAGACAGAGTGAGGGCGATCGATAGAGTGAGGGCGATCGATAAATAGAGTGAGGGCAATATATAGACAGAGTGAGGGCGATCGATAGAGTGAGGGCGATAGATAGAGTGAGGGCGATAGATAGATAGAGTGCGATAGATAGATAGAGTGAGGGCGATCGATAGAGTGAGGGCGATAGATAGATAGAGTGAGGGAGGGCGATAGATAGATAGAGGGAGGGCGATAGATAGATAGAGTGAGGGCGATAGATAGATAGAGTGAGGGCGATAGATAGATAGAGTGAGGGCGATAGATAGATAGAGGGCGATAGATAGATAGAGTGAGGGCGATAGATAGATAGAGTGAGGGCGATAGATAGATAGAGGGCGATAGATAGATAGAGTGAGGGCGATAGATAGATAGAGTGAGGGCGATAGATAGATAGAGTGAGGGCGATAGATAGAGTGAGGGCGATCAATAGATAGAGTGAGGGCGATCAATAGATAGAGTGAGGGCGATAGATAGATAGAGTGAGGGCGATAGATAGAGTGAGGGCGATAGATAGAGTGAGGGTGATCAATAGATAGAGTGAGGGCGATCGATAGATAGAGTGAGGGCGATCGATAGATAGAGTGAGGGCGATAGATAGAGTGAGGGCGATAGATAGAGTGAGGGCGATAGATAGAGTGAGGGCGATAGATAGAGTGAGGGCGATAGATAGAGTGAGGGCGATCGATAGATAGAGTGAGGGCGATAGATAGATAGGGTGAGGGCGATAGAGTGAGGGCGATAGACAGAGTGAGGGCGATAGATAGATAGAGTGAGGGCGATAGATAGATAGAGTGAGGGCGATAGATAGATAGAGTGAAGGCGATAGATAGAGTGAGGGCGATAGATAGATAGAGTGAGGGCGATAGATAGATAGAGTGAGGGCGATAGATAGATAGAGTGAGGGCGATAGATAGAGTGAGGGCGATCGATAAATAGAGTGAGGGCAATATATAGACAGAGTGAGGGCGATCGATAGAGTGAGGGCGATCGATAGAGTGAGGGCGATCGATAGAGTGAGGGCGATAGATAGAGTGAGGGCGATAGATAGAGTGAGGGCGATAGATAGAGTGAGGGCGATAGATAGAGTGATGGCGATAGATAGAGTGAGGGCGATAGAGTGAGGGCGATAGATAGATAGAGTGAGGGCGATCGATAAAGGGAGACAGATAGTGAGGGCGATGGATAGATTGATTGATAGATAGAGTGAGGGCGATAGATAGAGTGAGGGCGATAGATAGAGTGAGGGCGATAGATAGATAGAGTGAGGGCGATAGATAGATAGAGTGAGGGCGATAGATAGAGTGAGGGCGATCAATAGATAGAGTGAGGGCGATAGATAGAGTGAGGGCGATAGATAGATAGAGTGAGGGCGATAGATAGATAGAGTGAGGGCGATAGATAGATAGAGTGAGGGCGATAGATAGAGTGAGGGCGATCGATAGATAGAGTGAGGGCGATAGATAGATAGAGTGAGGGCGATAGATAGAGTGAGGGCGATAGATAGATAGAGTGAGGGCGATAGATAGATAGAGTGAGGGCGATAGATAGAGTGAGGGCGATAGATAGATAGAGTGAGGGCAATCGATAGAGTGAGGGAGGGCGATAGATAGATAGAGTGAGGGAGGGCGATAGATAGATAGAGTGAGGGCGATAGATAGATAGAGTGAGGGCAATAGATAGATAGAGTGAGGGCGATATATAGACAGAGTGAGGGCGATAGATAGATTGATAGATAGATAGTGCGGGCGATAGATAGAGTTAGGGCAATAGATAGGGTGAGGGCGATAGAGTGAGGGCGATAGATAAATAGAGTGAGGGCAATATATAGACAGAGTGAGGGCGATCGATAGAGTGAGGGCGATCGATAAATAGAGTGAGGGCAATATATAGACAGAGTGAGGGCGATCGATAGAGTGAGGGCGATCGATAGAGTGAGGGCGATCGATAGAGTGAGGGCGATAGATAGATAGAGTGAGGGCAATATATAGACAGAGTGAGGGCGATCGATAGAGTGAGGGCGATCGATAGAGTGAGGGCGATCGATAGAGTGAGGGCGATAGATACAGTGAGGGCGATAGATAGAGTGAGGGCGATAGATAGAGTGAGGGCGATAGACAGAGTGAGGGCGATAGAGTGAGGGCGATAGATAGATAGAGTGAGGGCGATAGATAGATAGAGTGAGGGCGATAGAGTGAGGGCGATAGATAGATAGAGTGAGGGCGATAGATAGAGTGAGGGCGATAGATAGAGTGAGGGCGATAGATAGAGTGAGGGCGATAGATAGAGTGAGGGCGATAGATAGAGTGAGGGCGATAGATAGAGTGAGGGCGATAGATAGAGTGAGGGCGATAGATAGATAGAGTGCGATAGATAGATAGAGTGAGGGCGATCGATAGATAGAGTGAGGGCGATCGATAGATAGAGTGAGGGCGATAGATAGATAGAGTGAGGGCGATAGATAGATAGAGTGAGGGCGATAGATAGATAGAGTGAGGGCGATAGATAGATAGAGTGAGGGCGATAGATAGATAGAGTGCGATAGATAGAGTGAGGGCGATAGATAGAGTGAGGGCGAACGATAGAGTGAGGGCGATCGATAGAGTGAGGGCGATCGATAGAGTGAGGGCGATAGATAGATAGAGTGAGGGCGATAGATAGATAGAGTGAGGGCGATAGATAGATAGAGTGAGGGCGATAGATAGAGTGAGGGCGATAGATAGAGTGAGGGCGATAGATAGAGTGAGGGCGATAGATAGATAGAGTGAGGGCGATAGATAGATAGAGTGAGGGAGATAGATAGAGTGAGGGCAATATATAGACAGAGTGAGGGTGATAGAAAGAGTGAGGGCGATAGATAGAGTGAGGGCGATAGATAGAGTGAGGGCGATAGATAGAGTGAGGGCGATAGATAGAGTGAGGGCGATAGATAGAGTGAGGGCGATAGATAGAGTGAGGGCGATAGATAGATAGATAGTGAGGGCGATAGATAGTGAGGGCGATAGATAGATAGTGAGGGCGATAGATAGATAGTGAGGGCGATAGAGATAGATAGATAGAGGGCGACAGATAGATAGTGCGGGCGATAGAGTTAGGCCAATAGATAGGTTGAGGGCGATAGAGTGAGGGCGATCGATAAATAGAGTGAGGGCAATATATAGACAGAGTGAGGGCGATCGATAGAGTGAGGGCGATCGATAAATAGAGTGAGGGCAATATATAGACAGAGTGAGGGCGATCGATAGAGTGAGGGCGATCGATAGAGTGAGGGCGATCGATAGAGTGAGGGCGATCGATAGAGTGAGGGCGATCGATAGAGTGAGGGCGATCGATAGAGTGAGGGCGATAGATAGAGTGAGGGCGATCGATAGAGTGAGGGCGATCGATAGAGTGAGGGCGATCGATAGAGTGAGGGCGATCGATAGAGTGAGGGCGATCGATAGAGTGAGGGCGATCGATAGAGTGAGGGCGATCGATAGAGTGAGGGCGATCGATAGAGTGAGGGCGATCGATAGAGTGAGGGCGATCGATAGAGTGAGGGCGATCGATAGAGTGATGGCGATAGATAGAGTGAGGGCGATAGATAGAGTGATGGCGATAGATAGAGTGAGGGCGATAGATAGATAGAGTGAGGGCGATAGATAGATAGAGTGAGGGCGATAGATAGAGTGAGGGCGATAGATAGATAGAGTGAGGGCAATATATAGACAGAGTGAGGGTGATAGAAAGAGTGAGGGCGATAGATAGAGTGAGGGCGATAGATAGAGTGAGGGCGATAGATAGATAGAGTGAGGGCGATCGATAAAGGGAGATAGATAGTGAGGGCGATGGATAGATTGATTGATAGATAGAGTGAGGGCGATAGATAGATAGGGTGAGGGCGATGGAGTGAGGGCGATAGAGTGAGGGCGATAGATAGATAGAGTGAGGGCGATAGATAGAGTGAGGGTGATAGATAGAGTGAGGGCGATAGATAGATAGAGTGAGGGCGATAGATAGATAGAGTGAGGGCGATAGATAGATAGAGTGAGGGCGATAGATAGATAGAGTGAGGGCGATAGATAGATAGAGTGAGGGCGATAGATAGAGTGAGGGCGATAGATAGAGTGAGGGCAATAGATAGATAGGGTGAGGGCGATAGATAGATAGAGTGAGGGCGATAGATAGATAGAGTGAGGGCAATATATAGACAGAGTGAGGGCGATCGATAGAGTGAGGGCGATCGATAAATAGAGTGAGGGCAATATATAGACAGAGTGAGGGCGATCGATAGAGTGAGGGCGATAGATAGATAGAGTGAGGGCGATAGATAGATAGAGTGCGATAGATAGATAGAGTGAGGGCGATCGATAGAGTGAGGGCGATAGATAGATAGAGTGAGGGAGGGCGATAGATAGATAGAGGGAGGGCGATAGATAGATAGAGTGAGGGCGATAGATAGATAGAGTGAGGGCGATAGATAGATAGAGTGAGGGCGATAGATAGAGGGCGATAGATAGATAGAGTGAGGGCGATAGATAGATAGAGTGAGGGCGATAGATAGATAGAGGGCGATAGATAGATAGAGTGAGGGCGATAGATAGATAGAGTGAGGGCGATAGATAGATAGAGTGAGGGCGATAGATAGAGTGAGGGCGATCAATAGATAGAGTGAGGGCGATCAATAGATAGAGTGAGGGCGATAGATAGATAGGGTGAGGGCGATAGAGTGAGGGCGATAGACAGAGTGAGGGCGATAGATAGATAGAGTGAGGGCGATAGATAGATAGAGTGAGGGCGATAGATAGATAGAGTGAGGGCGATAGATAGAGTGAGGGCGATAGATAGATAGAGTGAGGGCGATAGATAGATAGAGTGAGGGCGATAGATAGATAGATAGAGTGAGGGCGATAGATAGATAGAGTGAGGGCGATAGATAGATAGAGTGAGGGCGATAGATAGAGTGAGGGCGATCGATAGATAGAGTGAGGGCGATAGATAGAGTGAGGGCGATAGATAGATAGAGTGAGGGCGATAGATAGAGTGAGGGCGATAGATAGAGTGAGGGTGATCAATAGATAGAGTGAGGGCGATCGATAGATAGAGTGAGGGCGATCGATAGATAGAGTGAGGGCGATAGATAGAGTGAGGGCGATAGATAGATAGAGTGAGGGCGATAGATAGAGTGAGGGCGATCGATAGATAGAGTGAGGGCGATCGATAGATAGAGTGAGGGCGATAGATAGATAGGGTGAGGGCGATAGAGTGAGGGCGATAGACAGAGTGAGGGCGATAGATAGATAGAGTGAGGGCGATAGATAGATAGAGTGAGGGCGATAGATAGATAGAGTGAAGGCGATAGATAGAGTGAGGGCGATAGATAGATAGAGTGAGGGCGATAGATAGATAGAGTGAGGGCGATAGATAGATAGAGTGAGGGCGATAGATAGAGTGAGGGCGATCAATAGATAGAGTGAGGGCGATAGATAGAGTGAGGGCGATAGATAGATAGAGTGAGGGCGATAGATAGATAGAGTGAAGGCGATAGATAGAGTGAGGGCGATAGATAGATAGAGTGAGGGCGATAGATAGATAGAGTGAGGGCGATAGATAGATAGAGTGAGGGCGATAGATAGAGTGAGGGCGATCAATAGATAGAGTGAGGGCGATCGATAGATAGAGTGAGGGCGATCGATAGATAGAGTGAGGGCGATAGATAGAGTGAGGGCGATAGATAGACAGAGTGAGGGCGATCGATAGAGTGAGGGCGATCGATAAATAGAGTGAGGGCAATATATAGACAGAGTGAGGGCGATCGATAGAGTGAGGGCGATCGATAGAGTGAGGGCGATCGATAGAGTGAGGGCGATAGATAGAGTGAGGGCGATAGATAGAGTGAGGGCGATAGATAGAGTGAGGGCGATAGATAGAGTGATGGCGATAGATAGAGTGAGGGCGATAGAGTGAGGGCGATAGATAGATAGAGTGAGGGCGATCGATAAAGGGAGACAGATAGTGAGGGCGATGGATAGATTGATTGATAGATAGAGTGAGGGCGATAGATAGAGTGAGGGCGATAGATAGAGTGAGGGCGATAGATAGATAGAGTGAGGGCGATAGATAGATAGAGTGAGGGCGATAGATAGAGTGAGGGCGATCAATAGATAGAGTGAGGGCGATAGATAGAGTGAGGGCGATAGATAGATAGAGTGAGGGCGATAGATAGATAGAGTGAGGGCGATAGATAGAGTGAGGGCGATCGATAGATAGAGTGAGGGCGATAGATAGATAGAGTGAGGGCGATAGATAGAGTGAGGGCGATAGATAGATAGAGTGAGGGCGATAGATAGATAGAGTGCGATAGATAGATAGAGTGAGGGCGATCGATAGATAGAGTGAGGGAGGGCGATAGATAGATAGAGTGAGGGAGGGCGATAGATAGATAGAGTGAGGGCGATAGATAGATAGAGTGAGGGCGATAGATAGATAGAGTGAGGGCGATATATAGACAGAGTGAGGGCGATAGATAGATTGATAGATAGATAGTGCGGGCGATAGATAGAGTTAGGGCAATAGATAGGGTGAGGGCGATAGAGTGAGGGCGATAGATAAATAGAGTGAGGGCAATATATAGACAGAGTGAGGGCGATCGATAGAGTGAGGGCGATCGATAAATAGAGTGAGGGCAATATATAGACAGAGTGAGGGCGATCGATAGAGTGAGGGCGATCGATAGAGTGAGGGCGATCGATAGAGTGAGGGCGATAGATAGAGTGAGGGCGATAGATAGAGTGAGGGCGATAGATAGAGTGAGGGCGATAGATAGAGTGAGGGCGATAGATAGATAGAGTGCGATAGATAGATAGAGTGAGGGCGATCGATAGATAGAGTGAGGGCGATCGATAGATAGAGTGAGGGCGATAGATAGATAGAGTGAGGGCGATAGATAGATAGAGTGAGGGCGATAGATAGATAGAGTGAGGGCGATAGATAGATAGAGTGAGGGCGATAGATAGATAGAGTGAGGGCGATAGATAGATAGAGTGAGGGCGATAGATAGATAGATAGAGTGAGGGCGATAGATAGATAGAGTGAGGGCGATAGATAGATAGAGTGAGGGCGATAGATAGAGTGAGGGCGATCGATAGATAGAGTGAGGGCGATAGATAGATAGAGTGAGGGCGATAGATAGAGTGAGGGCGATAGATAGATAGAGTGAGGGCGATAGATAGATAGAGTGCGATAGATAGATAGAGTGAGGGCGATCGATAGAGTGAGGGAGGGCGATAGATAGATAGAGTGAGGGAGGGCGATAGATAGAGTGAGGGCGATAGATAGATAGAGTGAGGGCGATAGATAGATAGAGTGAGGGCGATATATAGACAGAGTGAGGGCGATAGATAGATTGATAGATAGATAGTGCGGGCGATAGATAGAGTTAGGGCAATAGATAGGGTGAGGGCGATAGAGTGAGGGCGATAGATAAATAGAGTGAGGGCAATATATAGACAGAGTGAGGGCGATCGATAGAGTGAGGGCGATCGATAAATAGAGTGAGGGCAATATATAGACAGAGTGAGGGCGATCGATAGAGTGAGGGCGATCGATAGAGTGAGGGCGATCGATAGAGTGAGGGCGATCGATAGAGTGAGGGCGATAGATAGAGTGAGGGCGATAGATAGAGTGAGGGCGATAGATAGAGTGAGGGCGATAGACAGAGTGAGGGCGATAGAGTGAGGGCGATAGATAGATAGAGTGAGGGCGATAGATAGATAGAGTGAGGGCGATAGAGTGAGGGCGATAGATAGATAGAGTGAGGGCGATAGATAGAGTGAGGGCGATAGATAGAGTGAGGGCGATAGATAGAGTGAGGGCGATAGATAGAGTGAGGGCGATAGATAGAGTGAGGGCGATAGATAGAGTGAGGGCGATAGATAGATAGAGTGCGATAGATAGATAGAGTGAGGGCGATCGATAGATAGAGTGAGGGCGATCGATAGATAGAGTGAGGGCGATAGATAGATAGAGTGAGGGCGATAGATAGATAGAGTGAGGGCGATAGATAGATAGAGTGAGGGCGATAGATAGATAGAGTGAGGGCGATAGATAGATAGAGTGCGATAGATAGAGTGAGGGCGATAGATAGAGTGAGGGCGAACGATAGAGTGAGGGCGATCGATAGAGTGAGGGCGATCGATAGAGTGAGGGCGATAGATAGATAGAGTGAGGGCGATAGATAGATAGAGTGAGGGCGATAGATAGATAGAGTGAGGGCGATAGATAGAGTGAGGGCGATAGATAGAGTGAGGGCGATAGATAGAGTGAGGGCGATAGATAGAGTGAGGGCGATAGATAGATAGAGTGAGGGCGATAGATAGATAGAGTGAGGGAGATAGATAGAGTGAGGGCAATATATAGACAGAGTGAGGGTGATAGAAAGAGTGAGGGCGATAGATAGAGTGAGGGCGATAGATAGAGTGAGGGCGATAGATAGAGTGAGGGCGATAGATAGAGTGAGGGCGATAGATAGAGTGAGGGCGATAGATAGAGTGAGGGCGATAGATAGATAGATAGTGAGGGCGATAGATAGTGAGGGCGATAGATAGATAGTGAGGGCGATAGATAGATAGTGAGGGCGATAGAGATAGATAGATAGAGGGCGACAGATAGATAGTGCGGGCGATAGAGTTAGGGCAATAGATAGGTTGAGGGCGATAGAGTGAGGGCGATCGATAAATAGAGTGAGGGCAATATATAGACAGAGTGAGGGCGATCGATAGAGTGAGGGCGATAGATAGATAGAGTGAGGGCGATAGAGTGAGGGCGATAGATAGATAGAGTGCGATAGATAGATAGAGTGAGGGCGATAGATAGATAGAGTGAGGGCGATAGATAGATAGAGTGAGGGCGATAGATAGATAGAGTGCGATAGATAGAGTGAGGGCGATAGATAGAGTGAGGGCAATATATAGACAGAGTGAGGGCGATAGAAAGAGTGAGGGCGATAGATAGATTGATAGATAGATAGTGCGGGCGATAGAGTTAGGGCAATAGATAGGGTGAGGGCAATAGATAGGGTGAGGGCGATAGAGTGAGGGCGATAGATAGATAGAGTGAGGGCGATAGATAGATAGAGTGAGGGCGATAGATAGATAGAGTGAGGGCGATAGATAGATAGAGTGAGGGCGATAGATAGATAGAGTGAGGGCGATAGAGTGCGATATATAGATAGAGTGAGGGCGATAGATAGATAGAGTGAGGGCGATAGATAGACAGAGTGAGGGCGATAGATAGACAGAGTGAGGGCGATAGAAAGAGTGAGGGCGATAGAAAGAGTGAGGGCGATAGATAGATTGATAGATAGATAGTGCGGGCGATAGAGTTAGGGCAATAGATAGAGTGAGGGCAATATATAGACAGAGTGAGGGCGATCGATAAATAGAGTGAGGGCAATATATAGACAGAGTGAGGGCGATCGATAGAGTGAGGGCAATCGATAGAGTGAGGGCGATAGATAGAGTGAGGGCGATAGATAGATAGAGTGAGGGCGATAGATAGATAGAGTGAGGGCGATAGATAGATAGAGTGAGGGCGATAGATAGATAGAGTGAGGGCGATAGATAGAGTGAGGGCGATAGATAGATAGAGTGCGATAGATAGATAGAGTGAGGGCGATAGATAGAGTGAGGGCGATAGATAGATAGAGTGAGGCCGATAGATAGTTAGAGTGAGGGCGATAGATAGAGTGAGGGCGATAGATAGAGTGAGGGCGATAGATAGAGTGAGGGCGATAGATAGAGTGAGGGCGATAGATAGAATGAGGGCGATAGATAGAATGAGGGCGATAGATAGATAGATAGATAGATAGTGAGGGCGATAGATAGATAATGAGGGCGATAGATAGATAGTGAGGGCGATAGAGATAGATAGATAGAGGGTGACAGATAGTGCGGGCGATAGATAGAGTGAGGGCAATAGATAGGGTGAGGGCGATGGATAGATTGATAGATAGATAGTGAGGGCGATGGATAGATTGATAGATAGATAGAGTGAGGGCGATAGAGTGAGGGCGATAGATAAATAGAGTGAGGGCAATATATAGACAGAGTGAGGGCGATCGATAGAGTGAGGGCGATCGATAGAGTGAGGGCGATCGATAGAGTGAGGGCGATCGATAGAGTGAGGGCGATCGATAGAGTGAGGGCGATCGATAGAGTGAGGGCGATCGATAGAGTGAGGGCGATCGATAGAGTGAGGGCGATCGATAGAGTGAGGGCGATCGATAGAGTGAGGGCGAACGATAGAGTGAGGGCGAAAGATAGAGTGAGGGCGATAGATAGAGTGAGGGCGATAGATAGATCGAGTGAGGGCGATAGATAGATAGAGTGAGGGCGATAGATAGAGTGAGGGCGATAGATAGATAGAGTGAGGGCGATAGATAGATAGAGTGCGATAGATAGATAGAGTGAGGGCGATAGATAGAGTGAGGGCGATAGATAGATAGAGTGAGGCCGATAGATAGTTAGAGTGAGGGCGATAGATAGAGTGAGGGCGATAGATAGAGTGAGGGCGATAGATAGAGTGAGGGCGATAGATAGAGTGAGGGCGATAGATAGAGTGAGGGCGATAGATAGAGTGAGGGCGATAGATAGAGTGAGGGCGATAGATAGATAGATAGTGAGGGCGATAGATAGTGAGGGCGATAGAGATAGATAGATAGAGGGCGACAGATAGATAGTGCGGGCGATAGAGTTAGGGCAATAGATAGGTTGAGGGCGATAGAGTGAGGGCGATCGATAAATAGAGTGAGGGCAATATATAGACAGAGTGAGGGCGATCGATAGAGTGAGGGCGATAGATAGATAGAGTGAGGGCGATAGAGTGAGGGCGATAGATAGATAGAGTGCGATAGATAGATAGAGTGAGGGCGATAGATAGATAGAGTGAGGGCGATAGATAGATAGAGTGAGGGCGATAGATAGATAGAGTGAGGGCGATAGATAGATAGAGTGAGGGCGATAGATAGATAGAGTGAGGGCGATAGATAGATAGAGTGAGGGCGATAGATAGATAGAGTGCGATAGATAGAGTGAGGGCGATAGATAGAGTGAGGGCAATATATAGACAGAGTGAGGGCGATAGAAAGAGTGAGGGCGATAGATAGATTGATAGATAGATAGTGCGGGCGATAGAGTTAGGGCAATAGATAGGGTGAGGGCAATAGATAGGGTGAGGGCGATAGAGTGAGGGCGATAGATAGATAGAGTGAGGGCGATAGATAGATAGAGTGAGGGCGATAGATAGATAGAGTGAGGGCGATAGATAGATAGAGTGAGGGCGATAGATAGATAGAGTGAGGGCGATAGAGTGCGATATATAGATAGAGTGAGGGCGATAGATAGATAGAGTGAGGGCGATAGATAGACAGAGTGAGGGCGATAGATAGACAGAGTGAGGGCGATAGAAAGAGTGAGGGCGATAGAAAGAGTGAGGGCGATAGATAGATTGATAGATAGATAGTGCGGGCGATAGAGTTAGGGCAATAGATAGAGTGAGGGCAATATATAGACAGAGTGAGGGCGATCGATAAATAGAGTGAGGGCAATATATAGACAGAGTGAGGGCGATCGATAGAGTGAGGGCAATCGATAGAGTGAGGGCGATAGATAGAGTGAGGGCGATAGATAGATAGAGTGAGGGCGATAGATAGATAGAGTGAGGGCGATAGATAGATAGAGTGAGGGCGATAGATAGATAGAGTGAGGGCGATAGATAGAGTGAGGGCGATAGATAGATAGAGTGCGATAGATAGATAGAGTGAGGGCGATAGATAGAGTGAGGGCGATAGATAGATAGAGTGAGGCCGATAGATAGTTAGAGTGAGGGCGATAGATAGAGTGAGGGCGATAGATAGAGTGAGGGCGATAGATAGAGTGAGGGCGATAGATAGAATGAGGGCGATAGATAGAATGAGGGCGATAGATAGATAGATAGATAGATAGTGAGGGCGATAGATAGATAATGAGGGCGATAGATAGATAGTGAGGGCGATAGAGATAGATAGATAGAGGGTGACAGATAGTGCGGGCGATAGATAGAGTGAGGGCAATAGATAGGGTGAGGGCGATGGATAGATTGATAGATAGATAGTGAGGGCGATGGATAGATTGATAGATAGATAGAGTGAGGGCGATAGAGTGAGGGCGATAGATAAATAGAGTGAGGGCAATATATAGACAGAGTGAGGGCGATCGATAGAGTGAGGGCGATCGATAGAGTGAGGGCGATCGATAGAGTGAGGGCGATCGATAGAGTGAGGGCGATCGATAGAGTGAGGGCGATCGATAGAGTGAGGGCGATCGATAGAGTGAGGGCGATCGATAGAGTGAGGGCGAACGATAGAGTGAGGGCGAAAGATAGAGTGAGGGCGATAGATAGAGTGAGGGCGATAGATAGATCGAGTGAGGGCGATAGATAGATAGAGTGAGGGCGATAGATAGAGTGAGGGCGATAGATAGATAGAGTGAGGGCGATAGATAGATAGAGTGCGATAGATAGATAGAGTGAGGGCGATAGATAGAGTGAGGGCGATAGATAGATAGAGTGAGGCCGATAGATAGTTAGAGTGAGGGCGATAGATAGAGTGAGGGCGATAGATAGAGTGAGGGCGATAGATAGAGTGAGGGCGATAGATAGAGTGAGGGCGATAGATAGAGTGAGGGCGATAGATAGAGTGAGGGCGATAGATAGAGTGAGGGCGATAGATAGATAGATAGTGAGGGCGATAGATAGTGAGGGCGATAGATAGATAGTGAGGGCGATAGATAGATAGTGAGGGCGATAGAGATAGATAGATAGAGGGCGACAGATAGATAGTGCGGGCGATAGAGTTAGGGCAATAGATAGGTTGAGGGCGATAGAGTGAGGGCGATCGATAAATAGAGTGAGGGCAATATATAGACAGAGTGAGGGCGATCGATAGAGTGAGGGCGATAGATAGATAGAGTGAGGGCGATAGAGTGAGGGCGATAGATAGATAGAGTGCGATAGATAGATAGAGTGAGGGCGATAGATAGATAGAGTGAGGGCGATAGATAGATAGAGTGAGGGCGATAGATAGATAGAGTGAGGGCGATAGATAGATAGAGTGAGGGCGATAGATAGATAGAGTGAGGGCGATAGATAGATAGAGTGAGGGCGATAGATAGATAGAGTGCGATAGATAGAGTGAGGGCGATAGATAGAGTGAGGGCAATATATAGACAGAGTGAGGGCGATAGAAAGAGTGAGGGCGATAGATAGATTGATAGATAGATAGTGCGGGCGATAGAGTTAGGGCAATAGATAGGGTGAGGGCAATAGATAGGGTGAGGGCGATAGAGTGAGGGCGATAGATAGATAGAGTGAGGGCGATAGATAGATAGAGTGAGGGCGATAGATAGATAGAGTGAGGGCGATAGATAGATAGAGTGAGGGCGATAGATAGATAGAGTGAGGGCGATAGAGTGCGATATATAGATAGAGTGAGGGCGATAGATAGATAGAGTGAGGGCGATAGATAGACAGAGTGAGGGCGATAGATAGACAGAGTGAGGGCGATAGAAAGAGTGAGGGCGATAGAAAGAGTGAGGGCGATAGATAGATTGATAGATAGATAGTGCGGGCGATAGAGTTAGGGCAATAGATAGAGTGAGGGCAATATATAGACAGAGTGAGGGCGATCGATAAATAGAGTGAGGGCAATATATAGACAGAGTGAGGGCGATCGATAGAGTGAGGGCAATCGATAGAGTGAGGGCGATAGATAGAGTGAGGGCGATAGATAGATAGAGTGAGGGCGATAGATAGATAGAGTGAGGGCGATAGATAGATAGAGTGAGGGCGATAGATAGATAGAGTGAGGGCGATAGATAGAGTGAGGGCGATAGATAGATAGAGTGCGATAGATAGATAGAGTGAGGGCGATAGATAGAGTGAGGGCGATAGATAGATAGAGTGAGGCCGATAGATAGTTAGAGTGAGGGCGATAGATAGAGTGAGGGCGATAGATAGAGTGAGGGCGATAGATAGAGTGAGGGCGATAGATAGAATGAGGGCGATAGATAGAATGAGGGCGATAGATAGATAGATAGATAGATAGTGAGGGCGATAGATAGATAATGAGGGCGATAGATAGATAGTGAGGGCGATAGAGATAGATAGATAGAGGGTGACAGATAGTGCGGGCGATAGATAGAGTGAGGGCAATAGATAGGGTGAGGGCGATGGATAGATTGATAGATAGATAGTGAGGGCGATGGATAGATTGATAGATAGATAGAGTGAGGGCGATAGAGTGAGGGCGATAGATAAATAGAGTGAGGGCAATATATAGACAGAGTGAGGGCGATCGATAGAGTGAGGGCGATCGATAGAGTGAGGGCGATCGATAGAGTGAGGGCGATCGATAGAGTGAGGGCGATCGATAGAGTGAGGGCGATCGATAGAGTGAGGGCGATCGATAGAGTGAGGGCGATCGATAGAGTGAGGGCGAACGATAGAGTGAGGGCGAAAGATAGAGTGAGGGCGATAGATAGAGTGAGGGCGATAGATAGATCGAGTGAGGGCGATAGATAGATAGAGTGAGGGCGATAGATAGAGTGAGGGCGATAGATAGATAGAGTGAGGGCGATAGATAGATAGAGTGCGATAGATAGATAGAGTGAGGGCGATAGATAGAGTGAGGGCGATAGATAGATAGAGTGAGGCCGATAGATAGTTAGAGTGAGGGCGATAGATAGAGTGAGGGCGATAGATAGAGTGAGGGCGATAGATAGAGTGAGGGCGATAGATAGAGTGAGGGCGATAGATAGAATGAGGGCGATAGATAGAATGAGGGCGATAGATAGATAGATAGATAGATAGTGAGGGCGATAGATAGATAATGAGGGCGATAGATAGATAGTGAGGGCGATAGAGATAGATAGATAGAGGGTGACAGATAGTGCGGGCGATAGATAGAGTGAGGGCAATAGATAGGGTGAGGGCGATGGATAGATTGATAGATAGATAGTGAGGGCGATGGATAGATTGATAGATAGATAGAGTGAGGGCGATAGAGTGAGGGCGATAGATAAATAGAGTGAGGGCAATATATAGACAGAGTGAGGGCGATCGATAGAGTGAGGGCGATCGATAGAGTGAGGGCGATCGATAGAGTGAGGGCGATCGATAGAGTGAGGGCGATCGATAGAGTGAGGGCGATCGATAGAGTGAGGGCGATCGATAGAGTGAGGGCGATCGATAGAGTGAGGGCGATCGATAGAGTGAGGGCGAACGATAGAGTGAGGGCGATCGAACGATAGAGTGAGGGCGATAGATAGATAGAGTGAGGGCGATAGATAGAGTGAGGGCGATCGATAGAGTGAGGGCGATCGATAGAGTGAGGGCGATCGATAGAGTGAGGGCGAACGATAGAGTGAGGGCGATCGATAGAGTGAGGGCGATAGATAGAGTGAGGGCGATAGATAGATAGAGTGAGGGCGATAGATAGATAGAGTGAGGGCGATAGATAGATAGAGTGAGGGCGATAGATAGATAGAGTGAGGGCGATAGATAGATAGAGTGAGGGCGATAGATAGATAGAGTGAGGGCGATAGATAGATAGAGTGAGGGCGATAGATAGAGTGAGGGCGATAGATAGAGTGAGGGCGATAGATAGAGTGAGGGCGATAGATAGAGTGAGGGCGATAGATAGAATGAGGGCGATAGATAGATAGTGAGGGCGATAGATAGATAGATAGATAGATAGTGAGGGCGATAGATAGATAGTGAGGGCGATAGATAGATAGAGTGAGGGCGATAGATAGATAGAGTGAGGGCGATAGATAGATAGAGTGAGGGCGATAGATAGATAGAGTGAGGGCGATAGATAGATAGAGTGAGGGCGATAGATAGATAGAGTGAGGGCGATAGATAGATAGAGTGAGGGCGATAGATAGAGTGAGGGCGATAGATAGAGTGAGGGCGATAGATAGAGTGAGGGCGATAGATAGAGTGAGGGCGATAGATAGAATGAGGGCGATAGATAGATAGTGAGGGCGATAGATAGATAGATAGATAGATAGTGAGGGCGATAGATAGATAGTGAGGGCGATAGATAGATAGAGTGAGGGCGATAGATAGATAGAGTGAGGGCGATAGATAGATAGAGTGAGGGCGATAGATAGAGTGAGGGCAATAGATAGGGTGAGGGCGATGGATAGATTGATAGATAGATAGTGAGGGCGATAGAGTGAGGGAGATAGATAAATAGAGTGAGGGCAATATATAGACAGAGTGAGGGCGATCGATAGAGTGAGGGCGATCGATAGAGTGAGGGCGATCGATAGAGTGAGGGCGATCGATAGAGTGAGGGCGATCGATAGAGTGAGGGCGATCGATAGAGTGAGGGCGATCGATAGAGTGAGGGCGATCGATAGAGTGAGGGCGATCGATCGATAGAGTGAGGGCGATCGATAGAGTGAGGGCGATCGATAGAGTGAGGGCGATCGATAGATAGAGTGAGGGCGATCGATAGATAGAGTGAGGGCGATCGATAGATAGAGTGAGGGCGATCGATAGATAGAGTGAGGGCGATAGATAGATAGAGTGAGGGCGATAGATAGATAGAGTGAGGGCGATAGATAGAGGGCGATAGATAGAGTGAGGGCGATCGATAGATAGAGTGAGGGCGATCGATAGATAGAGTGAGGGCGATAGATAGATAGAGTGAGGGCGATAGATAGAGTGAGGGCGATAGATAGATAGAGTGAGGGCGATAGATAGATAGAGTGCGATAGATAGATAGAGTGAGGGCGATAGATAGAGTGAGGGCGATAGATAGATAGAGTGAGGCCGATAGATAGTTAGAGTGAGGGCGATAGATAGAGTGAGGGCGATAGATAGAGTGAGGGCGATAGATAGAGTGAGGGCGATAGATAGAGTGAGGGCGATAGATAGAATGAGGGCGATAGATAGAATGAGGGCGATAGATAGATAGATAGATAGATAGTGAGGGCGATAGATAGATAATGAGGGCGATAGATAGATAGTGAGGGCGATAGAGATAGATAGATAGAGGGTGACAGATTGAGGGCGATAGATAGAGTGAGGGCGATAGATAGAGTGAGGGCGATAGATAGAATGAGGGCGATAGATAGAATGAGGGCGATAGATAGATAGATAGATAGATAGTGAGGGCGATAGATAGATAATGAGGGCGATAGATAGATAGTGAGGGCGATAGAGATAGATAGATAGAGGGTGACAGATAGTGCGGGCGATAGATAGAGTGAGGGCAATAGATAGGGTGAGGGCGATGGATAGATTGAGGGCGATCGATAGAGTGAGGGCGATCGATAGAGTGAGGGCGATCGATAGAGTGAGGGCGATCGATAGAGTGAGGGCGAACGATAGAGTGAGGGCGAAAGATAGAGTGAGGGCGATAGATAGATCGAGTGAGGGCGATAGATAGATAGAGTGAGGGCGATAGATAGATAGAGTGAGGGCGATAGATAGATATTTATTTATTTATTTATTTTTGGCATTTATTGAGCGCGAACAATTGCCCGCAGGCGTCTCGGCGCTGTACTGAATTACTCTCCTATGTGATCTATATAGTTTTTCAGAGGTTAAATAGCCAAGTTTTCAATTTCTTTCTGAAGGACAATAAATTTGGACTTGACCTTATGTTTTGTGGAAGCATGTTCCACAATCTTGGGGCGGTGACTAAAAAACGTCTATCTCCCCAGTTGACCAATCTGGTTCGAGGCACAATCAGGTCGTTCTGTCCTGCAGATCGTAGCATTCGAGTAGGAATGTACGGGACGAGATGGTCACATAGGAACTGAGGCGCTTGATGATGTCGTGCTTTATAGACGATACATAGCGTCTTGAACTTAATTCGGTTCCTAACAGGTAGCCAGTGGAGGCTCCTCAAGGATTCAGAAATAGGTTTGAATTTAGGAATGTTGAGGAGAAGTCTGGCTGCTGCATTCTGGATTGTCTGCAGCTTCCTGATTGTTTTCGCTTGGGCGTTTGCGAACAAGCCATTGCAATAGTCCAGTGCTGACAGGACCATTGCGCTAACCAATGTCTTTCCTACATTGGTAGGGAGAAACGGAAGAATCTTCCTTACCAACCGTAGCTTGTAGAAGGCATTGGATGCTGTCTGGTTTGCGTGAGCCATAAAATTTAGGTTGTCATCAAAGATGACACCCAGGTTTCTCACTTTCGTAGCTGGTTCAGGTACAGCTCCGAAAGATGATGGCCACCAAGTGGGGGACCAGCTTGGGCTGAGGTGGCCAAAAATGACCACCTCGGTTTTGTCGGAATTTAATTTCAAGCAGTTTTCGGACATCCATTTTCCAATGGCCAGCATACCCGTCTTGAAATTTTCCGCCACTGTTTCCCCGTCATTTCTGACAGCGAGTATCAGCTGAGTATCATCCGCGTATGAGGTTAGGTTCATCCCATGCGCTTTGATGGTATTTGCGAGGTCCGACACATAGATGTTAAATAGTGTCGGACTAAGGGATGAACCTTGTGGAACCCCACACGGCAGTGATAGTTCAGCAGATTCATACTGACCTAGTATGACTGCCTGGGATCTTTCTGCTAGAAAAGACGCTATTAGGTCTTTCGCTGTGCCTTGCACGCCTATCCTTTCGACACGGTTGATTAAGATCTTATGGTCAACCGTGTCGAAGGCAGCTGATAAGTCTAAGAGCACCAATAGTGCAGTTCCACCTTGGTCTCTAATTAATCGAATATCGTCTGCTGCCTTTATGAGGGCTGTTTCCGTCCCGTGACATTTACGGAACCCGAATTGTGTTTCATCGAGCAGATGGTATTGCTCGATGAATCCCGCAAGTTGCACGTTCATAGCTTTCTCAATTACCTTCGCGATAAAAGGTAGGTTAGCTATAGGCCTGTAGTTTTTTAATTCTGCTTTGTCCAAGCCAGGTTTCTTCAGGAGTGGTTTGAGTAAGGTTTTCTTCAACTGATTAGGGAAGACTCCTGTGTAGAACATGAGATTGATCATTTGAGTGATGGCTGGAATTACAGTATCTATTAATGACCGAAGGGTATTTATAGGGCAAGGGTCCAAGGCTGATCCAGATTTAATAGTTTTCACGATGTCTTGGATATTGGCATCAGTTACCTCTGCAAAGCATGAAAGGGTATTACTTGGAGGGGAAGTATTTGTTTTCCCAGTCCTTTGATCTTCACCTTGGTTAAATGCTGAGAATATATCATTTACTTTGGTGAAGAAGAATTTTGCTAGTGAATCACAGAACTCTTGTGAGCAAGGAGGGTTAAGATCTGGGGCACATCCCGCAAGATGTTTGGTTATTTCGAAAAGCTTTTTATGTGAGTTTTTGGCGCTTTCAATTTGCTCTGTATAAAACTTCTTTTTTGTCTCTATTATTAGGAACTTATATTGAGTTAAGAGTTCCTTGTACACTATCTTATCCTTATTATCATACTTTTTTCTCCATATTCTTTCTTTGTTTCGGCATTGTTGTTTCAGTTTTTTAAGTTCTTCAGTGTACCAAGGGGCTGAGGGGGTATTTCTATTTCTGGACATTCTTTTTTCGGGTACCAGTTTGTTAGATAGAGTGAGGGCGATAGATAGAGTGAGGGCGATAGATAGAGTGAGGGCGATAGATAGAGTGAGGGCGATAGATAGAATGAGGGCGATAGATAGAATGAGGGCGATAGATAGATAGTGAGGGCGATAGATAGATAGATAGATAGATAGTGAGGGCGATAGATAGATAGTGAGGGCGATAGATAGATAGTGAGGGCGATAGAGATAGATAGATAGAGGGTGACAGATAGATAGTGCGGGCGATAGATAGAGTGAGGGCAATAGATAGGGTGAGGGCGATGGATAGATTGATAGATAGATAGAGTGAGGGCGATAGATAGAGTGAGGGCGATAGATAGAGTGAGGGCGATAGATAGAGTGAGGGCGATAGATAGAGTGAGGGCGATAGATAGAGTGAGGGCGATAGATAGAGTGAGGGCGATAGATAGATAGAGTGCGATAGATAGATAGAGTGAGGGCGATCGATAGATAGAGTGAGGGCGATCGATAGATAGAGTGAGGGCGATAGATAGATAGAGTGAGGGCGATAGATAGATAGATAGAGTGAGGGCGATAGATAGATAGAGTGAGGGCGATAGATAGATAGAGTGAGGGCGATAGATAGATAGAGTGAGGGCGATAGATAGAGTGAGGGCGATAGATAGAGTGAGGGCGATAGATAGAATGAGGGCGATAGATAGATAGTGAGGGCGATAGATAGATAGATAGATAGATAGTGAGGGCGATAGATAGATAGTGAGGGCGATAGATAGATAGTGAGGGCGATAGAGATAGATAGATAGAGGGTGACAGATAGATAGTGCGGGCGATAGATAGAGTGAGGGCAATAGATAGGGTGAGGGCGATGGATAGATTGATAGATAGATAGAGTGAGGGCGATAGATAGAGTGAGGGCGATAGATAGAGTGAGGGCGATAGATAGAGTGAGGGCGATAGATAGAGTGAGGGCGATAGATAGAATGAGGGCGATAGATAGAATGAGGGCGATAGATAGATAGTGAGGGCGATAGATAGATAGATAGATAGATAGTGAGGGCGATAGATAGATAGTGAGGGCGATAGATAGATAGTGAGGGCGATAGAGATAGATAGATAGAGGGTGACAGATAGATAGTGCGGGCGATAGATAGAGTGAGGGCAATAGATAGGGTGAGGGCGATGGATAGAGTGAGGGCGATCGATAGAGTGAGGGCGATCGATAGAGTGAGGGCGATAGATAGATAGAGTGAGGGCGATAGATAGATAGAGTGAGGGCGATAGATAGATAGAGTGAGGGCGATAGATAGAGTGAGGGCGATAGATAGAGTGAGGGCGATAGATAGAGTGAGGGCGATAGATAGATAGAGTGAGGGCGATAGATAGATAGAGTGAGGGAGATAGATAGAGTGAGGGCAATATATAGACAGAGTGAGGGTGATAGAAAGAGTGAGGGCGATAGATAGAGTGAGGGCGATAGATAGAGTGAGGGCGATAGATAGAGTGAGGGCGATAGATAGAGTGAGGGCGATAGATAGAGTGAGGGCGATAGATAGAGTGAGGGCGATAGATAGATAGATAGTGAGGGCGATAGATAGTGAGGGCGATAGATAGATAGTGAGGGCGATAGATAGATAGATAGTGAGGGCGATAGAGATAGATAGATAGAGGGCGACAGATAGATAGTGCGGGCGATAGAGTTAGGGCAATAGATAGGTTGAGGGCGATAGAGTGAGGGCGATCGATAAATAGAGTGAGGGCAATATATAGACAGAGTGAGGGCGATCGATAGAGTGAGGGCGATCGATAGAGTGAGGGCGATCGATAAATAGAGTGAGGGCAATATATAGACAGAGTGAGGGCGATCGATAGAGTGAGGGCGATCGATAGAGTGAGGGCGATCGATAGAGTGAGGGCGATCGATAGAGTGAGGGCGATCGATAGAGTGAGGGCGATCGATAGAGTGAGGGCGATCGATAGAGTGATGGCGATAGATAGAGTGAGGGCGATAGATAGAGTGATGGCGATAGATAGAGTGAGGGCGATAGATAGATAGAGTGAGGGCGATAGATAGATAGAGTGAGGGCGATAGATAGAGTGAGGGCGATAGATAGATAGAGTGAGGGCAATATATAGACAGAGTGAGGGTGATAGAAAGAGTGAGGGCGATAGATAGAGTGAGGGCGATAGATAGAGTGAGGGCGATAGATAGATAGAGTGAGGGCGATCGATAAAGGGAGATAGATAGTGATGGCGATGGATAGATTGATTGATAGATAGAGTGAGGGCGATAGATAGATAGAGTGAGGGCGATAGATAGAGTGAGGGTGATAGATAGATAGAGTGAGGGCGATAGATAGAGTGAGGGCGATAGATAGATAGAGTGAGGGCGATAGATAGATAGAGTGAGGGCGATCGATAGATAGAGTGAGGGCGATAGATAGATAGAGTGAGGGCGATAGATAGATAGAGTGAGGGCGATAGATAGATAGAGTGAGGGCGATAGATAGAGTGAGGGCGATAGATAGAGTGAGGGCAATAGATAGATAGGGTGAGGGCGATAGATAGATAGAGTGAGGGCGATAGATAGATAGAGTGAGGGCAATATATAGACAGAGTGAGGGCGATCGATAGAGTGAGGGCGATCGATAAATAGAGTGAGGGCAATATATAGACAGAGTGAGGGCGATCGATAGAGTGAGGGCGATAGATAGATAGAGTGAGGGCGATAGATAGATAGAGTGCGATAGATAGATAGAGTGAGGGCGATCGATAGAGTGAGGGCGATAGATAGATAGAGTGAGGGAGGGCGATAGATAGATAGAGGGAGGGCGATAGATAGATAGAGTGAGGGCGATAGATAGATAGAGTGAGGGCGATAGATAGATAGAGTGAGGGCGATAGATAGATAGAGGGCGATAGATAGATAGAGTGAGGGCGATAGATAGATAGAGTGAGGGCGATAGATAGATAGAGTGAGGGCGATAGATAGAGTGAGGGCGATCAATAGATAGAGTGAGGGCGATAGATAGATAGAGTGAGGGCGATAGATAGAGTGAGGGCGATAGATAGAGTGAGGGCGATCAATAGATAGAGTGAGGGCGATCGATAGATAGAGTGAGGGCGATAGATAGATAGAGTGAGGGCGATAGATAGAGTGAGGGCGATAGATAGAGTGAGGGCGATCAATAGATAGAGTGAGGGCGATAGATAGAGTGAGGGCGATAGATAGATAGAGTGAGGGCGATAGATAGAGTGAGGGCGATAGATAGATAGGGTGAGGGCGATAGAGTGAGGGCGATAGACAGAGTGAGGGCGATAGATAGATAGAGTGAGGGCGATAGATAGATAGAGTGAGGGCGATAGATAGATAGAGTGAGGGCGATAGATAGATAGAGTGAGGGCGATAGATAGATAGAGTGAGGGCGATAGATAGATAGAGTGAGGGCGATAGATAGATAGAGTGAGGGCGATAGATAGAGTGAGGGCGATCAATAGATAGAGTGAGGGCGATAGATAGATAGAGTGAGGGCGATAGATAGAGTGAGGGCGATAGATAGACAGAGTGAGGGCGATCGATAGAGTGAGGGCGATCGATAAATAGAGTGAGGGCAATATATAGACAGAGTGAGGGCGATCGATAGAGTGAGGGCGATCGATAGAGTGAGGGCGATCGATAGAGTGAGGGCGATCGATAGAGTGAGGGCGATAGATAGAGTGAGGGCGATAGATAGAGTGAGGGCGATAGATAGAGTGAGGGCGATAGATAGAGTGAGGGCGATAGATAGAGTGAGGGCGATAGATAGAGTGAGGGCGATAGAGTGAGGGCGATAGAGTGAGGGCGATAGAGTGAGGGCGATAGATAGATAGAGTGAGGGCGATCGATAAAGGGAGACAGATAGTGAGGGCGATGGATAGATTGATTGATAGATAGAGTGAGGGCGATAGATAGAGTGAGGGCGATAGATAGATAGAGTGAGGGCGATAGATAGATAGAGTGCGATAGATAGATAGAGTGAGGGCGATCGATAGAGTGAGGGAGGGCGATAGATAGATAGAGTGAGGGAGGGCGATAGATAGATAGAGTGAGGGCGATAGATAGATAGAGTGAGGGCGATAGATAGATAGAGTGAGGGCGATATATAGACAGAGTGAGGGCGATAGATAGATTGATAGATAGATAGTGCGGGCGATAGATAGAGTTAGGGCAATAGATAGGGTGAGGGCGATAGAGTGAGGGCGATAGATAAATAGAGTGAGGGCAATATATAGACAGAGTGAGGGCGATCGATAGAGTGAGGGCGATCGATAAATAGAGTGAGGGCAATATATAGACAGAGTGAGGGCGATCGATAGAGTGAGGGCGATCGATAGAGTGAGGGCGATCGATAGAGTGAGGGCGATAGATAGAGTGAGGGCGATAGATAGAGTGAGGGCGATAGATAGAGTGAGGGCGATAGATAGAGTGAGGGCGATAGACAGAGTGAGGGCGATAGAGTGAGGGCGATAGATAGATAGAGTGAGGGCGATAGATAGATAGAGTGAGGGCGATAGAGTGAGGGCGATAGATAGATAGAGTGAGGGCGATAGATAGAGTGAGGGCGATAGATAGAGTGAGGGCGATAGATAGAGTGAGGGCGATAGATAGAGTGAGGGCGATAGATAGAGTGAGGGCGATAGATAGAGTGAGGGCGATAGATAGAGTGAGGGCGATAGATAGATAGAGTGCGATAGATAGATAGAGTGAGGGCGATCGATAGATAGAGTGAGGGCGATCGATAGATAGAGTGAGGGCGATAGATAGATAGAGTGAGGGCGATAGATAGATAGAGTGAGGGCGATAGATAGATAGAGTGAGGGCGATAGATAGATAGAGTGAGGGCGATAGATAGATAGAGTGCGATAGATAGAGTGAGGGCGATAGATAGAGTGAGGGCGAACGATAGAGTGAGGGCGATCGATAGAGTGAGGGCGATCGATAGAGTGAGGGCGATAGATAGATAGAGTGAGGGCGATAGATAGATAGAGTGAGGGCGATAGATAGATAGAGTGAGGGCGATAGATAGAGTGAGGGCGATAGATAGAGTGAGGGCGATAGATAGATAGAGTGAGGGCGATAGATAGATAGAGTGAGGGCGATAGATAGATAGAGTGAGGGAGATAGATAGAGTGAGGGCAATATATAGACAGAGTGAGGGTGATAGAAAGAGTGAGGGCGATAGATAGAGTGAGGGCGATAGATAGAGTGAGGGCGATAGATAGAGTGAGGGCGATAGATAGAGTGAGGGCGATAGATAGAGTGAGGGCGATAGATAGAGTGAGGGCGATAGATAGAGTGAGGGCGATAGATAGATAGATAGTGAGGGCGATAGATAGTGAGGGCGATAGATAGATAGTGAGGGCGATAGATAGATAGTGAGGGCGATAGAGATAGATAGATAGAGGGCGACAGATAGATAGTGCGGGCGATAGAGTTAGGGCAATAGATAGGTTGAGGGCGATAGAGTGAGGGCGATCGATAAATAGAGTGAGGGCAATATATAGACAGAGTGAGGGCGATCGATAGAGTGAGGGCGATCGATAAATAGAGTGAGGGCAATATATAGACAGAGTGAGGGCGATCGATAGAGTGAGGGCGATCGATAGAGTGAGGGCGATCGATAGAGTGAGGGCGATCGATAGAGTGAGGGCGATCGATAGAGTGATGGCGATAGATAGAGTGAGGGCGATAGATAGAGTGATGGCGATAGATAGAGTGAGGGCGATAGATAGATAGAGTGAGGGCGATAGATAGATAGAGTGAGGGCGATAGATAGAGTGAGGGCGATAGATAGATAGAGTGAGGGCAATATATAGACAGAGTGAGGGTGATAGAAAGAGTGAGGGCGATAGATAGAGTGAGGGCGATAGATAGAGTGAGGGCGATAGATAGATAGAGTGAGGGCGATCGATAAAGGGAGATAGATAGTGAGGGCGATGGATAGATTGATTGATAGATAGAGTGAGGGCGATAGATAGATAGGGTGAGGGCGATGGAGTGAGGGCGATAGAGTGAGGGCGATAGATAGATAGAGTGAGGGCGATAGATAGAGTGAGGGTGATAGATAGATAGAGTGAGGGCGATAGATAGATAGAGTGAGGGCGATAGATAGAGTGAGGGCGATAGATAGATAGAGTGAGGGCGATCGATAGATAGAGTGAGGGCGATAGATAGATAGAGTGAGGGCGATAGATAGATAGAGTGAGGGCGATAGATAGATAGAGTGAGGGCGATAGATAGAGTGAGGGCGATAGATAGAGTGAGGGCGATAGATAGAGTGAGGGCGATAGATAGAGTGAGGGCGATAGATAGAGTGAGGGCGATAGATAGAGTGAGGGCGATAGATAGATAGATAGTGAGGGCGATAGATAGTGAGGGCGATAGATAGATAGTGAGGGCGATAGATAGATAGTGAGGGCGATAGAGATAGATAGATAGAGGGCGACAGATAGATAGTGCGGGCGATAGAGTTAGGGCAATAGATAGGTTGAGGGCGATAGAGTGAGGGCGATCGATAAATAGAGTGAGGGCAATATATAGACAGAGTGAGGGCGATCGATAGAGTGAGGGCGATCGATAAATAGAGTGAGGGCAATATATAGACAGAGTGAGGGCGATCGATAGAGTGAGGGCGATCGATAGAGTGAGGGCGATCGATAGAGTGAGGGCAATAGATAGATAGGGTGAGGGCGATAGATAGATAGAGTGAGGGCGATAGATAGATAGAGTGAGGGCAATATATAGACAGAGTGAGGGCGATCGATAGAGTGAGGGCGATCGATAAATAGAGTGAGGGCGATCGATAAATAGAGTGAGGGCAATATATAGACAGAGTGAGGGCGATCGATAGAGTGAGGGCGATAGATAGATAGAGTGAGGGCGATAGATAGATAGAGTGCGATAGATAGATAGAGTGAGGGCGATCGATAGAGTGAGGGCGATAGATAGATAGAGTGAGGGAGGGCGATAGATAGATAGAGGGAGGGCGATAGATAGATAGAGTGAGGGCGATAGATAGATAGAGTGAGGGCGATAGATAGATAGAGTGAGGGCGATAGATAGATAGAGGGCGATAGATAGATAGAGTGAGGGCGATAGATAGATAGAGTGAGGGCGATAGATAGATAGAGTGAGGGCGATAGATAGAGTGAGGGCGATCAATAGATAGAGTGAGGGCGATAGATAGATAGAGTGAGGGCGATAGATAGAGTGAGGGCGATCGATAGAGTGAGGGCGATCAATAGATAGAGTGAGGGCGATAGATAGAGTGAGGGCGATAGATAGAGTGAGGGCGATAGATAGAGTGAGGGCGATAGATAGAGTGAGGGCGATAGATAGATAGAGTGAGGGCGATAGATAGAGTGAGGGCGATCGATAGATAGAGTGAGGGCGATAGATAGATAGGGTGAGGGCGATAGAGTGAGGGCGATAGACAGAGTGAGGGCGATAGATAGATAGAGTGAGGGCGATAGATAGATAGAGTGAGGGCGATAGATAGATAGAGTGAAGGCGATAGATAGAGTGAGGGCGATAGATAGATAGAGTGAGGGCGATAGATAGATAGAGTGAGGGCGATAGATAGATAGAGTGAGGGCGATAGATAGAGTGAGGGCGATCAATAGATAGAGTGAGGGCGATCGATAGATAGAGTGAGGGCGATAGATAGATAGAGTGAGGGCGATAGATAGATAGAGTGAGGGCGATAGATAGACAGAGTGAGGGCGATCGATAGAGTGAGGGCGATCGATAAATAGAGTGAGGGCAATATATAGACAGAGTGAGGGCGATCGATAGAGTGAGGGCGATCGATAGAGTGAGGGCGATAGATAGAGTGAGGGCGATAGATAGAGTGAGGGCGATAGATAGAGTGAGGGCGATAGATAGAGTGATGGCGATAGATAGAGTGAGGGCGATAGAGTGAGGGCGATAGATAGATAGAGTGAGGGCGATCGATAAAGGGAGACAGATAGTGAGGGCGATGGATAGATTGATTGATAGATAGAGTGAGGGCGATAGATAGAGTGAGGGCGATAGATAGAGTGAGGGCGATAGATAGATAGAGTGAGGGCGATAGATAGATAGAGTGAGGGCGATAGATAGAGTGAGGGCGATCAATAGATAGAGTGAGGGCGATAGATAGAGTGAGGGCGATAGATAGATAGAGTGA
Source organism: Lissotriton vulgaris (assembly GCF_964263255.1). Classification (NCBI taxonomy): domain Eukaryota; kingdom Metazoa; phylum Chordata; class Amphibia; order Caudata; family Salamandridae; genus Lissotriton; species Lissotriton vulgaris. The sequence continues at coordinate 428,747,940 of NC_141693.1, forward strand.
GGGCGATAGATAGATAGAGTGAGGGCGATAGATAGAGTGAGGGCGATCGATAGATAGAGTGAGGGCGATAGATAGATAGAGTGAGGGCGATAGATAGAGTGAGGGCGATAGATAGATAGAGTGAGGGCGATAGATAGATAGAGTGCGATAGATAGATAGAGTGAGGGCGATCGATAGAGTGAGGGAGGGCGATAGATAGATAGAGTGAGGGAGGGCGATAGATAGATAGAGTGAGGGCGATAGATAGATAGAGTGAGGGCGATAGATAGATAGAGTGAGGGCGATATATAGACAGAGTGAGGGCGATAGATAGATTGATAGATAGATAGTGCGGGCGATAGATAGAGTTAGGGCAATAGATAGGGTGAGGGCGATAGAGTGAGGGCGATAGATAAATAGAGTGAGGGCAATATATAGACAGAGTGAGGGCGATCGATAGAGTGAGGGCGATCGATAAATAGAGTGAGGGCAATATATAGACAGAGTGAGGGCGATCGATAGAGTGAGGGCGATCGATAGAGTGAGGGCGATAGATAGAGTGAGGGCGATAGATAGAGTGAGGGCGATAGATAGAGTGAGGGCGATAGATAGAGTGAGGGCGATAGATAGATAGAGTGCGATAGATAGATAGAGTGAGGGCGATCGATAGATAGAGTGAGGGCGATAGATAGATAGAGTGAGGGCGATAGATAGATAGAGTGAGGGCGATAGATAGATAGAGTGAGGGCGATAGATAGATAGAGTGAGGGCGATAGATAGATAGAGTGAGGGCGATAGATAGATAGATAGAGTGAGGGCGATAGATAGATAGAGTGAGGGCGATAGATAGAGTGCGATAGATAGAGTGAGGGCGATAGATAGAGTGAGGGCGAACGATAGAGTGAGGGCGATCGATAGAGTGAGGGCGATAGATAGATAGAGTGAGGGCAATAGATAGATAGAGTGAGGGCGATAGATAGATAGAGTGAGGGCGATAGATAGATAGAGTGAGGGCAATATATAGACAGAGTGAGGGTGATAGAAAGAGTGAGGGCGATAGATAGAGTGAGGGCGATAGATAGATAGAGTGAGGGCGATAGATAGATAGAGTGAGGGCGATAGATAGAGTGAGGGCGATAGATAGAGTGAGGGCGATAGATAGATAGAGTGAGGGCAATATATAGACAGAGTGAGGGTGATAGAAAGAGTGAGGGCGATAGATAGAGTGAGGGCGATAGATAGAGTGAGGGCGATAGATAGAGTGAGGGCGATAGATAGAGTGAGGGCGATAGATAGAGTGAGGGCGATAGATAGAGTGAGGGCGATAGATAGATAGATAGTGAGGGCGATAGATAGTGAGGGCGATAGATAGATAGTGAGGGCGATAGATAGATAGATAGTGAGGGCGATAGATAGATAGATAGATAGAGGGCGACAGATAGATAGTGCGGGCGATAGATAGAGTTAGGGCAATAGATAGGTTGAGGGCGATAGAGTGAGGGCGATCGATAAATAGAGTGAGGGCAATATATAGACAGAGTGAGGGCGATCGATAGAGTGAGGGCGATCGATAAATAGAGTGAGGGCAATATATAGACAGAGTGAGGGCGATCGATAGAGTGAGGGCGATCGATAGAGTGAGGGCGATAGATAGAGTGAGGGCGATAGATAGAGTGATGGCGATAGATAGAGTGAGGGCGATAGAGTGAGGGCGATAGATAGATAGAGTGAGGGCGATCGATAAAGGGAGACAGATAGTGAGGGCGATGGATAGATTGATTGATAGATAGAGTGAGGGCGATAGATAGAGTGAGGGCGATAGATAGAGTGAGGGCGATAGATAGATAGAGTGAGGGCGATAGATAGAGTAAGGGCGATCGATAGAGTGAGGGCGATAGATAGATAGAGTGAGGGCGATAGATAGAGTGAGGGCGATAGATAGAGTGAGGGCGATAGATAGATAGAGTGCGATAGATAGATAGAGTGAGGGCAATCGATAGAGTGAGGGAGGGCGATAGATAGATAGAGTGAGGGAGGGCGATAGATAGATAGAGTGAGGGCGATAGATAGATAGAGTGAGGGCGATAGATAGATAGCGAGTGAGGGTGATAGATAGAGTGAGGGCGATATATAGACAGAGTGAGGGCGATAGATAGATTGATAGATAGATAGTGCGGGCGATAGATAGAGTTAGGGCAATAGATAGGGTGAGGGCGATAGAGTGAGGGCGATAGATAAATAGAGTGAGGGCAATATATAGACAGAGTGAGGGCGATCGATAGAGTGAGGGCGATCGATAGAGTGAGGGCGATCGATAGAGTGAGGGCGATAGATAGAGTGAGGGCGATAGATAGATAGAGTGAGGGCGATAGATAGATAGAGTGAGGGCGATAGATAGATAGAGTGAGGGCGATAGATAGATGAGTGAGGGCGATAGATAGAGTGAGGGCGATAGATAGAGTGAGGGCGATAGATAGAGTGAGGGCAATAGATAGGGTGAGGGCGATAGATAAATAGAGTGAGGGCAATATATAGACAGAGTGAGGGCGATCGATAGAGTGAGGGCGATAGATAGAGTGAGGGCGATAGATAGATAGAGTGAGGGCGATAGATAGAGTGAGGGCGATAGATAGAGTGAGGGCGATAGATAGGGTGAGGGCGATAGATAGAGTGAGGGCGATAGATAGAGTGAGGGCGATAGATAGAGTGAGGGCGATAGATAGAGTGAGGGCGATAGATAGAGTGAGGGCAATAGATAGATAGGGTGAGGGCGATAGATAGAGTGAGGGCGATAGATAGAGTGAGGGCGATAGATAGAGTGAGGGCGATAGATAGAGTGAGGGCGATAGATAGAGTGAGGGCGATAGATAGAGTGAGGGCGATAGATAGATAGAGTGAGGGCGATAGATAGAGTGAGGGCGATAGATAGAGTGAGGGCGATAGATAGAGTGAGGGCAATAGATAGATAGGGTGAGGGCGATAGATAGAGTGAGGGCGATAGATAGATAGAGTGCCCACACCAACAAACAAACTCACAACAACACAGGACCTATCTAACTCCAGCAACCTCCTCACACCTCACGCTAATACAACACCAGCGGCGCACAGACCCTCAACCTCTAACACGATCCTACCAATTCAGAACATATCCAGCATCAGCGACGCACCGAATGGAGACGAAATGGACAATCAAAAAGAGAAGATAAAGAAAATGGCAGCGCAACGAAGATTCGTGCCAAAAATAAGAAGAGTTGAGCGGATGTACAGATCGGCCGCCCCAAAGAAACCCCACCAGAACAAGAAGGACTTTATTAAGCTTCAGAAACTTGTGAGTAAGCTAACACAAGTCACCATGAATACCGTACAGGCGATAGAAAAAATCGAAGAGAGGACGGAGAACATTCACGCCAAAGTCACGGATATCCAAAATCTCGTACAGTCCTCACACAGAAAGAGCATAGAGGCGAACATGCGTTTAATACAAAGAGACAACCGACCAGACAGGACGAAATCACTATCTAAAGAGGAAACGCTAGCCTTAATCCGAACATATGACCTATCGGACCACAAGGAGGAAGAGAGAATCCAAACAGTCCCGCTAGACGTTAACAGAACAGTGAAGAAAAACGAGAGAACTTCCAACCCCCACAATTTACAGCACATACAGCTAACACCAAACGAAGCGGAAAATGTGATCGCCAGTAAAAAAGAAAAACACCTATCCTGTCTATTACTCAACTGCCGGTCAGCTACCAAACATGCATCGGACATAGCGGACCTCATCCTCAACAAGGACATCGACCTGGCAATCCTTACAGAAACTTGGCTTACAGAATCCTCATCCCCAACCATGGATCTATTGATACCACCGCAATTCAACGTTCTCAGACTGGATAGACACGGAAAGCTAGGGGGAGGGATAGCATGCATTCATCGATCTGACATAGAGGTTAAACAAATTCAGGCCGACCCGCTGGAATCATGTGAGTATCTTGGTCTTAACATAAGATCATCCAACACTCAATGGTGCAACCTGCATACTTTCTATCACCCACCAGGAGATAACACAAAATTTATAGCAGAGTTAATGGAGATCATAACAGCCAACTCGAATGACGCTGCCAATAACATATTCCTAGGCGACTTCAACCTGCATTGGGAGAACTGCAATGACAAACTGGTCAACATGCTTAAAGGTTTCCTCACTGAACTAAACCTCAATCAAGCGTGCACACTGCCCACACATTCGAAAGGAGGGACGTTAGACTGGATAATCTCAAGAAACAAAGCTGCAACAATCCACTCCATAACTCCATGTGACTGGTCGGATCATCACGCCATAACTTTCATGATACCCGCAATGAGAAAAGGTAGAACTAGGCAACCTATCAAGACCAAAAAATGGACTCGAGACACAAAAGAAACAAATATGGAACTACTGGTCAAGAGCTGTGAAAGAGACTTAAAGCCACCCAACGATATGGAAACAGTTAACGAACTGACGGAACACTACATAACAACTGTCGAAAATATCGTTAATAACACCATGCCACTAAAATTGAAACGAATCTCAGAAAAGACTAAAAACCCATGGTTTAACGAAAGACTAAATGAAGATAGACGCAAATTGAGAATGGCCGAAAGAAAATGGAGGCAACACCCATCAACTCCTGAACTGGAAGCCCTCAGAAAAACAAGGAAACAATATAATAAAAAGATCATCAACTCAAAAAAGGAATTTATAAGAGAAGAACTGGATAATGCCAAAAACAGGCCACGAAAACTATTTGAAATCCTAAAGGAGCAATCAAACAAACTAGCCAAAACAGTGCAAGAACATTCAAAAACATCTCTAAGCTGTGATGATTTCTCCACATTTTTCATGGAAAAGGCCAAAGCACTCGAAATAGAGCTTAAAGACTCGGCATTAAACCTTCCCAACGAACCTAGGGCTACTAACGATGCCAACTCTACAACAGATGGCACTAAGGCAAAAAACAAGGCAAGCTGGGAAACATTTGAACTATACGACCAACACATGATTGCCAAGGCGCTCTCAGGAATCAAACCTAACAACCACCACCAAGACCCTCTACCGGCAAAATGCGTAAAAGAAATCAATCACATCTTGATTCCAATATGGACCGAAATAGTAAATGCGTCACTGTCACAAGGGATCCTTCCAGACTGCCTAAAAACAGGTCAAGTCGTTCCCTTAATCAAAAAACCCACAGCAGATACATCAGATCCAAATAACTTTCGCCCAGTGACCAACATCCCTTTACTGGCCAAGTTGACTGAGAAATGTGTGCAGAACCAATTGTGCCAACACATCAACAAATTCTCCCTGTTAGATGAATGCCAATCAGGATTCAGAGCAGGGCACAGCACTGAAACAGCGATTCTCCACATTACTGATGACGCATTACAGGCCCTTGACCAAAATCAAGCATGCTTACTGATCCTCCTGGACTTGTCATCGGCATTTGATACGGTAAATCATGAAGCATTACTGGCCAGGCTACGGGACAGGATGGGAATATCAGGAACAGTGCTGAAATGGTTCGAGTCCTTTTTACAGAATAGAACACAGCGCTTCCTGGTTAACCAATCAATCTCCCCTCCGTGCCCTACCACAATTGGAGTCCCTCAAGGATCGACATTATCCCCAGATCTGTTTAACCTATACGTCGAGCCACTCACAGAAATTCTACAAAAATCTCAAATATCCTATCACATGTATGCAGACGACACGCAAATATACGTAAAGATCGGATCCATAAAAGAATTGGAATTAATAAATGAGACACTAAAAATGACACTTCAATGGTTAATGGCAAACCACCTGAAGCTGAATGCACATAAAACAGAGTTCCTATTAATCTCTCCACCAAAGAGGAATACAGAAATAATGGAATGGATGAAAGTCCTGACTGCGCTAAACTGTACTCCTACCCTTGTCAACTCAGCCAAATCACTAGGAATCATCTTAGATGAGAATCTAGACATGAAAGCCCACATTAACTCAATGGCGAAAAGTGCCCGATTTCACTTGAACTACCTAAGAAAATTGAAACCTTTCATCACAGAGTCAGACCTCAAATTGGCAATCCAATCCTTAGTTGTCTCAAGGATTGAATATGGATGCACCACCTTGGCTGGATTACCAAAAATGTCCACAGGACCACTAAAAGCCTGCCTTAACGCTGCAGCAAGACTTATCACCGGAACTAGGAAATATGACCATATATCCCCACACCTAAAAGCATTAAACTGGCTACCTTATGAAGCAAGAATACAAATGAAGTTAGCATGTATCACACATAAAGCATTACACGACAACACCCCAAGATATCTAGCAAAGAAAATTCAGTTGTCCGGTGGCAACCGAACATCTAGGAGTGCTGGGGAGCTGCTACTACGACCAGCATTCTTCCGAAAGAAAAAAACTTATGACAGAGCGTTCTCAGGAGCGGCCCCCAGAATATGGAACTCACTCCCTCCAAACATCAGGAAGATCCAGAATCTGGTAATATTCAAACGGGAAGTGAAGAGCCTGCTGATGAATAGATACATTACTTAATGAAGTTCACGGATCATGGATTTGCTATAATACTGCCTTAGTACAGATCATGTACGCCATCAAAATAGAAGGCTCAGACAATACTATAATGGAATATGTATCCTAGGATACGGGAACAACCCAATAGCCAACAGGAATGGAGATTTAATTGAACAAGAAGAACAATATCTTTCATGAACCTATACCGTGCTACCTCATACATGAACCTATACCGTGCTACCTCATATTTGTTATATATACATGTCTTGTATTTTATTTAATCATAGCATACTTACTTTTGCTAACGTCACTTGTGTTACGAATTTATATGTCATCTACCTCACTGCGATTGCTTGCTAACGATGTATACATATGTAACCTGGTTTTCTTTTTCCTACCTCATGTTAAGCGCTCTGATACCCACGGGTCTTGTTCGCGCTATACAAAACTTTATAATAAATAATAAATAAATAAATAAATATATAGACAGAGTGAGGGCGATCGATAGAGTGAGGGCGATAGACAGAGTGAGGGCGATAGATAGATAGAGTGAGGGCGATAGATAGATAGAGTGAGGGCGATCGATAGAGTGAGGGCGATAGATAGAGTGAGGGCGATAGATAGAGTGAGGGCGATAGATAGATAGAGTGAGGGCGATAGATAGAGTGAGGGCAATAGATAGATAGGGTGAGGGCGATAGATAGAGTGAGGGCGATAGATAGAGTGAGGGCGATAGATAGAGTGAGGGCGATAGATAGAGTGAGGGCGATAGATAGATAGAGTGAGGGCGATAGATAGAGTGAGGGCGATAGATAGAGTGAGGGCGATAGATAGAGTGAGGGCAATAGATAGATAGAGTGAGGGCAATAGATAGATAGGGTGAGGGCGATAGATAGAGTGAGGGCGATAGATAGATAGAGTGAGGGCAATATATAGACAGAGTGAGGGCGATCGATAGAGTGAGGGCGATAGACAGAGTGAGGGCGATAGACAGAGTGAGGGCGATAGAGTGAGGGCGATAGAGTGAGGGCGATAGAGTGAGGGCGATAGATAGATAGAGTGAGGGCGATAGATAGATAGAGTGAGGGCGATAGATAGATAGAGTGAGGGCGATAGAGTGAGGGCGATAGATAGATAGAGTGAGGGCGATAGATAGAGTGAGGGCGATCGATAAAGGGAGATAGATAGTGAGGGCGATAGATAGAGTGAGGGCGATAGATAGATAGATAGTGAGGGCGATAGATAGATAGTGAGGGCGATAGATAGATAGTGAGGGCAATAGATAGATAGTGCGGGCGATAGATAGGGTGAGGGCGATAGAGTGAGGGCGATAGATAAATAGAGTGAGGACAATATATAGACAGAGTGAGGGCGATCGATAGAGAGCGATAGATAGAGGGCGATAGATAGATAGTGAGGGCGATGGATAGATTGATAGAGAGTGAGGGCGATAGATAGAGTGAGGGCAATAGATAGACAGAGTGAGGGCGATAGACAGAGTGAGGGCGATAGAGTGAGGGCGATAGATGTGTGTGGTTGTGTGTGTGTGTGTGTGTGGTTGTGTGTGTGGTTGTGTGTGTGGTTGTATGTGTGGCTGTGTGTGTGGTTGTGTGTGGTTGGGTGTGTGGGGTTGGGTATGTGGTGTGTTTGTGGTTGTGTGTGGCTGTGTAGTGGTGTGTGCTGTGTTTGTGGTTGTGTGTGTGTTCTGTTTGTGGTTGTATGTGTGTGGTGATGTGTGTGGTGATGTCGGTGTGGTTGGGTGTGGTTTTGTGTGGTTGTATGTGTGGTTGTGTGTGTGGTTGTGTGTGTGTGTGCTTGTATGTATATGTGTGCGTGGTTGTATGTATGTGTGTGTGCGGTTAGAGAAAGATGTATGTGGAAGAGAGCAGAAGATCAGCACAGCAGAAGAGAATAGGGAGTTAAAAGAGGAGGCGGGTGGAAGAGAGCAGCAGATCAGCACAGGAGAAGAGAACAGGGAGTTAGAGAAGGAGGCATTGGAAGGGAACAGCAGATCAGCACGGGAAAAGAGAACAGGGAGTTGGAGAAGGGGCGGGGTGGAACAGAGCAGCAGATCAGCATGGGAGAAGAGAACAGGGAGTTAAAGAAGGAGGCGGGTGTAAGAGAACAGCAGATCGGCACAGGAGAAGAGAACATGGAGTTAGAGAAAGAGGCAGGTAGAAGAGAACAGCAGATTAGCACAGGAGAAGAGAACAGAGAGTTAAAGAAGGAGGCGGGTGGAAGAGAACAGCAGATCCGCACAGGAGAAGAGAACAGTGAGTTAAAGAAGGAGGCGGGTGGAAGAGAACAGCAGATCAGCACAGGAGAAGAGAACAGGGAGTTAAAGAAGGAGGTGGGGTGGAAGAGAGCAGTAGATCAGCACAGGAGAAGAGAACAGGGAGTAAAAGAAGGAGGTGGGTGGAAGAGAGCAGCAGATCAGCACAGGAGAAGAGAACAGGGAGTTAAAGAAGGAGGCGGGTAGAAGAGAACAGCAGATCCGCACAGGAGAAGAGAACAGGGAGCTAGAGAAGGAGGCGGTGGAAGAGAGCAGCAGATCAGCACAGGAGAAGAGAACAGTGAGTTAAAGAAGGAGGCGGGTGGAAGAGAACAGCAGATTAGCACAGGAGAAGAGAACAGGGAGTTAAAGAAGGAGGCGGGTGGAAGAGAGCAGCAGATCAGCACAGCAAAAAAGAACAGGGAGTTAAAGAAGGAGGTGGGGTGGAAGAGAGCAGCAGATCAGCACAGGAGAAGAGAACAGGGGGAGTTAGAGAAGGAGGCAGGGTGGAAGAGAGCAGCAGATCAGCACGAGAGAATAGAAGAGAACAGGGAGTTCGAGAAGAAGGTGGGTGGAAGAGAGGAACAGATCAGCACAGCAGAAGAGAACAGGGAGTTAAAGAAGGAGGTGGGGTGGAAGAGAGCAGCAGATCATCACAGGTGAAGAGAACATGTAGTTAAGGAAGGAAGCGGGTGGAAGAGAACAGCATATTAGCACAGGAGAAGAGAACAGGGAGTTAGAGAAGGAGGCGGGGTGAAAGAGAACAGCACAGGAGAAGACAAAAGGGAGTTAGAGAAGGAGGCGGGGTGAAAGAGAACAGCAGATCACCACGGGAGAAGAGGGCAGGGAGTGAGAACAGCAGGCTGGGAGGGAGAGGGCTACAGTTTAGCAATAGTTGCCAATTTAGCTCTGTCACTTAAAAGATTGGTTTGCACCTCTGCCATGATGTGCAGCCAGTAGTTTGTTTTCCTGCCGGGCTGTGTCTTCTATCCTTCTGAGGTTGGTATTTGAAGTATGATTAAAAGCTGGTAATATCAGTAATGGCTTTTTACAGCGCTTACAATCTGAAAAAAACTGGTACGTTCAGCTTTAAAAGAAGTTAGTGGGGTGGAAGAGAGCAGCAGATCAGCACAGGAGAAAAGAACAGGGAGTTAAAGAAGGAGGTGGGGTGGAAGAAAGCAGCAGATCATCACAGGTGAAGAGAACATGGAGTTAAAGAAGGAGGTGGGGTGGAAGAGAGCCGCAGATCAGCACAGGAGAAGAGAACAGGGAGTTCGAGAAGGAGGCGGGGTGAAAGAGAACAGCACAGGAGAAGACAAAAGGGAGTTAGAGAAGGAGGCGGGTGATAGAGAACAGCAGATCAGCACAGGAGAAGAGAACAGGGAGTTAAGGAAGGAAGCGGGTGGAAGAGAACAGCATATTAGCACAGGAGAAGAGAACAGGGAGTTAAGAAAGGAAGCGGGTGGAAGAGAAGAGCATATTAGCACAGGAGAACAGGGAGTTAGAGAAGGAGGCGGGGTGAAAGAGAACAGCAGATCACCTCGGGAGAAGAGGGCAGGAACTTAGAACAGCAGGCTGGGAGGGAGAGGGCTGCAGTTTAGCAATTGTTGCCAATTTAGCTCTGTCACTTAAAAGATTGGTTAGCACCTCTGCCATGATGTGCAGCCAGTAGTTTGTTTTCCTGCCGGGCTGTGTCTTCTATCCTTCCGAGGTTGGTATTTGAAGTATGATTAAAAGCTGATAATAGCAGTAATGGCTATTTGAAACATTTTTGCTATGTTGTGACCTATGCCTTGGTCTTCACCCAATATTTGCACAAAAATCGATTAAATCAAATACCAATTCAGGAGCAATTTTAATTCATTGACTACATCACTATCTCTATACAAAAGAGTGTATAGTTTGCCCAAAGCGAGCGTGCATAAGATAAAGAGTGTAAAGTGCTTAGTGAAGGGGATAGAAAATAAAAAAACATACAAATATATTTACAAATTGTTTTGCAAAATACATCAGTTGTCACAATATAATTTTGTTTGTGTGGCCTGGTCTGTGTAATGCGTTCTATACACAATTTTCATTAAATGGAGACATTGCTTCCAAAAATTATATTGCACCAGAAAATCGTGTGACACAATGCAGGTAATCCGAAAGAGCGTCGACGTGTTGACTCGTCTTAGAGCCTAGAGGTAAGTTGGACCGTGGCTATGCAAGTCTTCATCAGGACTAAAACATTGGGCAACCAAGGGAATAGTGTGAGCCCTGAAAATGAAGTAGATATATACATCAGGCTGTTGCATTAGACTTGCGACTAATAGTGAAGTCGCAATCTGCTAGGGCAAGAACAAATATGGCTTACCCAATAGAGATGGAGAACCAAGTGGGATTCTTCACTTGGAGTCCCAAGGTAACGGAGTGATACCTAAAAACATAATAGGGTGGTCAATTGACTCACTCTCTATTAAATCATAAATGATGTTCGGCTTTAATGAAAACTGGACTTGTCATTACCTTTGTCCAGGGGACGAAGATGTAGAACTATATCATCTTCATGTGGCAGGCTTACAATGGCTGCATGGGCAATTTTCAGTATTTGACAGCTTGTCCTATAATCAAATTGAGGACAGTTTAGTGATGGCGTTTGTCTCCCAATAGTTCAAGGTGTAGGCAGGTATGAATTTGTTGACAGTTCAGTCCATAGTAGGGATGACATTCATTATAGACACTAAAAGCAACAAGAGAGACAAACTGCCAGGAGAAACGAGGAGCCAGCACTCAGGAGGTGTGGGAGAGAGATACGACACAGGGATTCACAGGGGGGGAGGAAGCGCCGTGCAGTTCCTCTGAGTGCTAAATGTCAAATTTTGTGTGTGATGATTGCATTCCACAGAGGTAGAATCGCGCCTCAAGCACAACAAGGCAAAGACAGGGGGTAGGAGGCAACCTCAAGAGGGTGGAATAGGTGGTAGCAACAACGAGCTGACATACAGGGGAAAAGGTGGTGGTGGAAGAATACACCCATGCTGGTCGGTTAAAGTGAAACAAGGCATCACTTTCCTGAAGGCATGGAGCAGTGACGTATCACATAATAGAGTCCAGTCCCGTGTGGCTCAAGCCAGTTCTAAGCACCAAACTCTGTAAAATGTAAAATTGCTTGGCATACCGGCTCGCCACACTCTTTGTGTAGTAGTTGGGACAACATTTTAAATGTAATTAAGTGACACTTTGCTTTGAAAAAAAGCGATATGACTACAGCCAGCGTTGAAGGGGCAAGCAGCAATAAAAAGATGGGGGGGAAGGGTGCGTGTATGTGGAAGCAAGAACTGCCTGAAGGGGAGGAAGGATGGGGGAAACAAATCCATGTTATCAATGTAGCTCCCCATAAGCTGATAATGTGCAGGGTTAATGCCGTTGACACTGCAACGGAAAATGCCCTATGATCTTGCAGACTCGAACCACCCATGCAAACAAAAGTCCTGACATGACAAACTTTTGGCTGCATGCCGCCTCCCCCTACTCCTCCCTCCACTACGAACAAGCTCTCAGCATTACGTGGTGGGGGCGAGGGAGTGGCATTGGGTGGCAGGGCGGAGGAGCAGCTTCCTTTGAAATCTGATGCCGAGGCTCAGACAAATGTTGTGGGTGTGCGATGTGGCTGGCGATGTGCACGCGCCCAGCTCACATGAACTGTACCTAATCCGCAGTTTGGGGAGACTTTTCGAAAGCCTTACTATAATCCCGCCCACCATCCCTATGGGATGGGCTTAGACGAGACCTAAACAAAAGAAATGCAAGAAAGAGCTGTGCACGAGTGAATATGTAATGCTGATAGAGGTGGCAAGAAGGGCCAGGGGGGAGGGGGGTGGAAGTACAAACAAAGGAGCCTGATTAAAGATGAGGAGAAGGGAGGGGGAGTGCGAGCAAAGGAGCAAATAGAACAAGCTCTGGCATTGCGCGGAGGGGGCCGGGGGAGCGGATTCCTTTGAAGTGTAAATAAACCAGTATGAGTGCGGAGAGAGGCGGCTCACAGGCTGACAATTGGTGTGCGATGTGCACACGCTCCCACACATGCACTGTAGCCAATCCGCCAGGAAAAGTCTTTGGGTGCATTTCTGAAAGTCCCTTTACATAAGTCTCGCAGACAACGCATGTGCGTTGTCTAAAATGAGACCTAAAAAGGTATTTGAGAGCAATATATATATACATACACTATGGAAAAAAATAATCGGCACCATGAGCTCGTACCGGAAGGGGGTCTTCAAATGAATCACTTAGTCACTGTAGATTAAATCAGAGATTGGGAAAGAAAAAGGTTACCTGGTCAATCTGTAGGGTTGTGAAGTCACAGCATCGTTCGATGAGCCGGGTTTAAAGACTAGGCTCAAGTCTTACTCACATGAAGTTTCATGTTCCTTCTGCTTGAAATTACCACCATGCTGCTCCGTGGGTTGGAGTAGAAGCAAAAATGCTTTTGTATTTATTGGTGCTTAATTGGTGAAAAGCAGCGAAAGGGCTGATTAGCGGTGCAAATTATAGTTGGAGGATCTGAGGCATCTATGTAGCATTTTCATGATGATTGGTTTTTTAAAGTGTCTCTTAATATCTTGGTAAGGGGTTTATTGAGTAGGGCTTTTCAAGTCTGAATACTACCAGGGACGTTAAGAAATGGGCACCATATTGCAGTACTGCGCAAGGTTAAAGGTTGGAGCGGCGAGTCGCGGCTTCGCAGACTTTGTGATGCAGAATGCTGGACGACTGACTACTTTGGAGTTGCCGCATTAAAATAAGTTACACATACTCTTTAAGCCCATAGAGCCTAAAAACCAGATAGCAAACACGAGGATGTGGATACTAAGCATGAGGCTTGTTGTGTTATGTTTTTATAGAGTGGATTTGATTGAATTTATCGTTGAAGTACTGAGGACTTTGGTAACAAGGGGACTCTTGTTGGAGGTAAGAGTGAACAATGGCAGTAGTTGCCTCTTGTTCCACTAGACTCTGTTGGTATCTGATGTGGTTGACTGTTTGGGATCTAATGTGGTTGCATCACATTTCAACCGTAGGATCAATTGTTTGAAGTCTCTGACTCGGTTTGTGTAGTGAGTATCCACAGTTTTTTGTTATATTTTTGTTACACTGGTCAATTCGTTTTCTTCACGTTTGTGAATTGGTGATACTGTATGGCAATTTATGTTAACTGGTCCATATGAATGTTGTTAGACGGACCGTGAGGGTCGGCCGAGGATAAGGGGAGAGGTCTCCGGGGAGAGCCACCTCCAGCAATCGTACAGACAAGTAACTTCCCCCCCACAGACGTACGCCACACAAGGTTAAGGTTCAACGATACTTTATAGGCAAATCTTCAAGTACGGTAAAATGATACAAGGAGGTCTGGACTCAGGGGTCCCCTCGATTCTGGTCTCTGGGTTGGGAAAAGGGTAGCGGGACAGTCTTGTTACCAATGGATGAAATAGCTCTCAATCCTCGAGCTCGGCGTTCTAGATGGTCGGGCCGCGGCGGAGCCAGCAGGTCCCGAGGTGGATGAAGAAAGCGACGGTCCGCGGCAGAGCCAGCAGGTCCCGATGAAGATGGTAGTTACAAACGGTCCGCGGCCACGCCAGCAGGTCCCGACGACGATGAAGGTTACGAAGGTTGCGGCAGCGCCAGCAGGCAGGACGATAGTTCGTAAGGCAGGGCTACGGCAGCGCCAGTAGTCCGTCAAGGATGAGTTCTTCTCTGCGTCTCTCGACTCCAGGATACAACTGCCTTCCTGCTCTGGAGCTGCCCCAGTTATAGGGCTGATGCCCTTTGATGTCCGGACCCTCGCACTTGGAGGTCGGGAGGTCCGGGATGAGGGAGTTCAGACACCCAGCAGGGGGGTGGAGCCAGCGCCCGGGGAGACTGGGGGCGAGCGCTACCTGGCGGGGGAGAGCCATCGACACCTCTTTCTCCCATTGACCTGCCAAGTAGTCCGCTCACCTCCTGGGTGGATGGTGGTGCCGGGATGTCGGAGGCCTGGCCAGGCCCAGGGTTAGGGTCGATCGGAGGCCACGCGGCCTCGTGGTGTAGTGTCCAAGATGGCGCCCAGGTTGGGCATGCGGGCCAGTAGTGGATCAGGTCCACGGGGTCGATATGTTCAGAGGCAGGGGTCCCGGAGGGGACGGCAAACGTGAAGTGGTGGTGTGTGACACTTGAGGGACCGGGCTCGGGCCTGGTCGGGCAGAGGGGGAGCGGGCCCTTTATGTGGCCTGTCCAACATGCGTCCCCCCCAGCTGAAGGCGGGGAGAGTCACCCATCCTCTTGGGGACTCTCCTCGTCGAGGCGGAAAAAGCGGGACAGGCCATCCGCGTTGGCGTGATCTGGCCCAGGCCGATGTTCTACAGTGAAGTCCATCCCTTGTAGGGAGATGGACCAACGTAGTAGTTTTGGGTTCTCCCCCCGCATCTGCATCAGCCACTGCAGGGGTCGATGATCGGTCTGTACCCGGAAGTGTGTGCCGAAGAGATAGGGCCGGAGCTTTTTGAGGGCCCATACCACGGCGAAGGCCTCCCTCTCGATGGTGCTCCAGCGTTGTTCTCGAGGTAGGAGTCGCCTGCTGATGAAGGCCACTGGCTGATCAAGGCCTTCGGGGTTCAATTGAGACAGGACCGCCCCAATGCCGTGGTCGGAGGCATCCGTCTGGACGACGAATTCCCGGCTGTAGTCGGGGGCCTGGAGCACAGGGGCGGAGCACATGGCGGCCTTCAGTTGTTCGAAGGCTGTTTGACAATCTGGGGTCCAGTTGACCTTCTTTGGTTGATTTTTGGACGTAAGTTCTGTGAGGGGCCCCACTATGGTTCCATAGTCCTTCACGAACCGTCGGTAATAGCCCGTGAGCCCCAGAAAGGCGCGCACCTCGGTCTGGGTGATGGGGGGCTGCCAGGACTGGATGGCGGCGATCTTGAGCTGCAGAGGGGCCACCAGGCCGCTTCCCACCTGGTGTCCGAGGTAGGTTATGGACCCCTGCCCAATCTGGCATTTGCTGGCTTTGACCGTGAGGCCAGCTCGCTGAAGGGCCTGTAGCACCGCTCGGAGGTGGTGGAGGTGGTCGGACCAGTGGTGGCTGTATACAGCGATGTCGTCTAGGTAGGCGGCGCTGAATCCTTCGAGTCCGGTCAAGACCTGATTAACGAGTCGCTGAAACGTTGCTGGGGCATTCTTCATGCCGAAGGGCATGACCTTGAAATGATAATGGCCGTCAGGAGTGGAAAATGCAGATCGTTCTTGGGCCCGGGGTGTGAGGCCGATCTGCCAGTAGCCCGCCGTCAGGTCGAAAATGCTGAGGTAGCGGGCAGCTCCCATGCGGTCGATTAGTTCGTCTGCTCGGGGGATGGGGTGTGCGTCTGTTCTGGTGACCGCATTCAAGCCCCGGTAGTCGACGCAGAACCGGAGTTCCGGTGTGGTGCCGGGGGCGGCCGCTTTGGGGACCAGTACTACTGGGCTGGCCCAGGGGCTGTCTGAGGGCTCAATGACCCCGAGCGTGAGCATCTTGGTTACTTCTTCCTGGATGCAGGCCCGCACCCGATCTGGTACGCGGTAGGCCCGGTGGCGGATAGGGGGGCTGTCCCCCGTGTCCACGTCGTGCACACACCAGGAGGTGACACCTGGGGTGAGGGAAAACAGGCTGGCGAACTGCAACAGAAGGTCTCGACATTCTTGGCGTTGTCCCAGGGTGAGGGCCTCCGAGAGTCGGACCCCGTCCACGGAGCCGTCTTTCTCCCGAGTCCGTAGGAGGTCAGGGAGGGGTTCGGAGTCTTCTTCGGCTCCACTGTCTGTGGCCATCAGGAGGCTGAGTTCTGAACGCACAAAATGGGGTTTCAGCCTGTTAGCGTGGAGGACCCGGAGGGGGTTCCGTGAAGATTC
Organism: Lissotriton vulgaris; assembly: GCF_964263255.1. NCBI lineage: Eukaryota > Metazoa > Chordata > Amphibia > Caudata > Salamandridae > Lissotriton > Lissotriton vulgaris. The sequence goes on from NC_141693.1 coordinate 428,764,652, forward strand.
CATGTCGATGAGATAGGTGACAGGGCCCTTGCGCTCGACTACTTTGAAGGGCCCCGTCCACTTGTCTTGCAGGGCGCAGGACTCGGTGGGGGACATCACCCATACTGGTTGGCCGGGTTCGAATTCGATGGAGGAGGCATTTTGGTCATACCACTTTTTCATGTCCTCTTGACTGGCCTCCAAGTTTGCTTTTGCCAGTTCTCTGAACCGTCGGGTCTGGTTGCGGAGGGTTAGGAGGTATTTGAAGACATCTGGAGGGTTTTTTAGAGGGGGCATTTCCCAGCCTTCCTTGACTAGACTGAGCGGTCCCCGTACTGGGTGTCCATACAATAGTTCAAACGGGCTGAAGCCGAGGGACTTCTGGGGGACCTCTCGATATGCGAAGAGGAGGCACGGCAGCAGCACATCCCACTGGCGACGGAGGGGCTCTTCCAACCCCCCAATCATCCCTTTGAGCGTGCGGTTGAACCGCTCAACGAGTCCGTTCCCTTGAGGGTGATAGGGGGTCGTTTGCATAGTGGCCGACTCGTTGGCATCGGTGACACGTGACATTGGCTCTGTATCCCGGTCGTGCCGGGGTGCTGCCCCGGTTGGCCGGGGGGGTGGTGCTGGTAGCGGGGGCGGCCGGAGCGTTGTCTCTTCCTCGTCCTTGGCCCCCCCCTCCTCCTCGGGGACGGTGCTGACCGTGGTTGTTCCGGTTCTGTTCATAGGATCCATTTCGGCCCACTCTAGTGATTTCCCACCGGTCAGCCTCGGCTGCGAGCTGCCGTGGATCAGTCAATTTGCTGTCGAGGAGGTGCTGCCGGAGCTCAATGAAGCAATTGTTTGATAGATGCTCCCACACCATGAGATTGAAGAGTTGTTCGTAAGTTGTGACATTGCTTCCTTTGATCCAGCCTTCGAAGGCTCGGCTAAAATAGTTCATGTAATCCACCCAAGTTGTACCCGGGATGCGGGTGCAGTCTCGGAACCTCTGACGGTACATCTCGGGTGTGAGCCCATAGCGGGTGAGGAGGGCAGCTTTCATGTGGTCATAGGAGGTCATCAGATGGTCCGGGAGCTGTAGCAGGGCATCGCGGCCCTCATTGAGGAATCTCCCCCATAGACCGGCTCCCCAGTCGCTTCGATCGATCCGGTGAGCGGTCATAGCGATTTCGTAGGCCTTGAACCATTGCTGGATGTCGTCCTCTCGGAAGTACTCTCGTACGACATCCTTGGGGATGTGTACCTTCTTATCGGTTGTCCCTGGGGTGCGGGGTTGCTCGGGCACCCCTAATTCTTTGTTCTGTTTGCGTAAGTCTATCTCAGCTAATTTGCGCTCGTGTTCATATGCCAGTCTTTTTTCCTCAAGCTCCCTTTGTCTCTGTTTTTCCTCTCTTTCTTCTCGGAGACGCATATGTTCTAAGCTCAGTTTTTGTTCGGCCAACTTAAGTTCACCATCCATTTTGAGCCGGGCCATTTCTAGTTCATGTAGTCGTGTTCTTTCTCGTTCCTGGATCTCGTTTTGCGAGAGACCCGTTCTTCGCTCCTCGGGGGTCGTGGTGTCTTTTTCTACTGCTGCGGTATTTTGGTCCGGGGGTCTGACGGCCCCGGTTTCTGCCCAGGACTCCAGGGCATGCTTGAAATCATCTTTGGTACTTAAACCGGTGGTAGCGATACCTAGTTCAATGCAGAATTGTTTTAATTCACGATGGCTGTATTCTTCCAATTTCTCCATCTGAAATTTCTCGGTGGGTCCGCTTCTTTGGTTGTCATCGTGATTTCGTCGTGGGGTGAGCTACTCTCTGTACGATTATGCGGTGATTCGGATCGCGCCGCTGGCCACCAATGTTAGACGGACCGTGAGGGTCGGCCGAGGATAAGGGGAGAGGTCTCCGGGGAGAGCCACCTCCAGCGATCGTACAGACAAGTAACTTCCCCCCCACAGACGTACGCCACACAAGGTTAAGGTTCAACGATACTTTATAGGCAAATCTTCAAGTACGGTAAAATGATACAAGGAGGTCTGGACTCAGGGGTCCCCTCGATTCTGGTCTCTGGGTTGGGAAAAGGGTAGCGGGACAGTCTTGTTACCAATGGATGAAATAGCTCTCAATCCTCGAGCTCGGCGTTCTAGATGGTCGGGCCGCGGCGGAGCCAGCAGGTCCCGAGGTGGATGAAGAAAGCGACGGTCCGCGGCAGAGCCAGCAGGTCCCGATGAAGATGGTAGTTACAAACGGTCCGCGGCCACGCCAGCAGGTCCCGACGACGATGAAGGTTACGAAGGTTGCGGCAGCGCCAGCAGGCAGGACGATAGTTCGTAAGGCAGGGCTACGGCAGCGCCAGTAGTCCGTCAAGGATGAGTTCTTCTCTGCGTCTCTCGACTCCAGGATACAACTGCCTTCCTGCTCTGGAGCTGCCCCAGTTATAGGGCTGATGCCCTTTGATGTCCGGACCCTCGCACTTGGAGGTCGGGAGGTCCGGGATGAGGGAGTTCAGACACCCAGCAGGGGGGTGGAGCCAGCGCCCGGGGAGGCTGGGGGCGAGCGCTACCTGGCGGGGGAGAGCCATCGACACCTCTTTCTCCCATTGACCTGCCAAGTAGTCCGCTCACCTCCTGGGTGGATGGTGGTGCCGGGATGTCGGAGGCCTGGCCAGGCCCAGGGTTAGGGTCGATCGGAGGCCACGCGGCCTCGTGGTGTAGTGTCCAAGATGGCGCCCAGGTTGGGCATGCGGGCCAGTAGTGGATCAGGTCCACGGGGTCGATATGTTCAGAGGCAGGGGTCCCGGAGGGGACGGCAAACGTGAAGTGGTGGTGTGTGACACTTGAGGGACCGGGCTCGGGCCTGGTCGGGCAGAGGGGGAGCGGGCCCTTTATGTGGCCTGTCCAACAAATGTGCAGAGGGTGTATGATACTGTTGTGACACAAACAATTTATAACAGTTTTCGGTTGCCATATATGAATTGTATATATATTTATGTTTTGCACTATAAACTTTAAAAAACAGCTTTTCGATAAAAAGATATAATATCGAAACAACTTTGTCCTGGGTTATATCTAATTATTCGTTCATGTCTATGACGATATTTAAATAAGAAATGGCTTGTGAAAAATAATTCCTCAAGGATTGCTGTCTATTGAAATGGAGTTTAAAATAAAGCTGTTCTTATAGTGATGGTAGCCCCTTCGACAATAATCTACTTCCTGTAATTAGATTTGTTTGTGAGGAAATAAATTCAAAACAAAACGAATCACAATGTCCCGGCTGGTGTAGTTGTCAGGACGCAAAAATTAAAAAACAAGAATTTGATTGCATTGTATATTGGCCACATACTACAAATCTCGGGTATATGTGATTCGTAATATGAATCTAATATGAAAATAGGTATCCAATGTAGTCTTCACTCCGGCTTTGGCATGATTTTTATAGTTTTTTTTTGTCAAATCTGTTTTATTGCCATTTTTAGGTTACTTTACATGTTACAGTAGAGGCATCATCAATGCATGAAGTGGATCAGCAACTGCGCAGACGACCTCGCCCCTCTGAGGACCCCGCCTAGCAGATCCGGCAGTAAGAAAGCACCATGGTTCACCGACGAGCTCAAGAGCTCCAAGAAGAACTGCCGAGCCCTCGAGAGAGCCTGGCGCAGAGACCCAACACCAGACAACATGACCACCCTCAAGCTCGCCACTCGAAAACACCACCAACTGATCCACACCACCAAGAAAACCGCATTCAAGGAACGACTGGACAACAACGCACACAACAGCAAGGAACTCTTCAACATCGTCAAAGAGCTCTCCAACCCCAACGCCGGAAACAACGACATCACCCCATCAAGAGACCTCTGCAACGCCCTCGCCTCCTACTTCCACAACAAGATCGCAGACATACACAACAGCTTCATCACACAGCCAACGCACCCCACGACCGCACCTGCACCCCCCACCACCACCCTCCGCGCCTGGACCCCGATCAACACCGAAGAAACCCGACGCACGATGAACTCCATCCACTCCGGATCTCCAACCGACCCCTGCCCTCACCACATCTTCAACAAGGCCGACGCTGTCATCGCGCCCCACATGCGGGACATACACCTCCTTCGACACCACTACCTTCCCTGAGAGCTGGAAGCACGCCGAACTCCGCGCTCTACTGAAGAAACCATCAGCGGACCCCACCGAACTCAAAAACTACCGCCCCATCTCGCTCCTCCCGTTTCCGGCCAAAGTCACCAAAGTCATCGAGAAGACCGTCAACAGGCAGCTGGCCGCCTTCCTTGAGACGAACGGATCCCTCGACCTCTCGCAGTCTGGCTTCCGGGCCAACCACAGCACCGAGACCACCCTCATCGCAGCCACCGATGACATCCGAGCCCTACTCGAGAACGGGGAAACTGCGGCCCTTATCCTCCTGGACCTCTCCGCGGCATTCAACACTGTCTGCCACCGCACCCTAGTGCAGCGCCTCAGCAACGTCGGAATCTAAGAGGAGGCACTAGAATGGATCATCTCCTTCATCGCCGGAAGGACACAGAGAGTCCGCCTCCCCCCGTTCAGATCAGAAGCCACGAAGTCATCTGCGGCGTTCCGCAAGGCTCCTCGCTCAGCCCCACCCTCTTCAATGTCTACATGAGCCTCCTTGCGGCCATCACACGCCAACACAACCTCAACATCATCTCTTACACCGACGACACCCAGCTGATCCTCTCCCTCACCAACGACCCCGCCACCGCCAGAGCCAACCTACACGAAGGGATGACAGACGTAGCCGAGTGGATAATGAACAGCCGCCTGAAACTGAACTCAGACAAGACGGAAGTCCTCATCCTGGGCTCTTCACCCTTCGCCTGGGACGACTCCTGGTGGCCCCCCGCCCTGGGCAGCGCACCCAAACCAACAGACCGCGCACGCAACCTAGGCTTCATCCTGGACTCCTCCCTCTCCATGACCAGACAAGTCAACGCCGTCTCCTCGTCGTGCTTCAACATCCTGCGCATTCTACGTAAGATCTTCCAGTGGATCCCCACCGAGACCAGGAAGACGGTCACACAGGCCCTCGTCACCAGCCGACTGGACTACGGCAACTCCCTCTACGCCGGAACCACTGCCAAACTCCAGAAGAGACTCCAGCGGATCCAGAACGCCTCAGCAAGACTCATCCTCGACATCCCCCGACACAGCCACATCTCCGGACACCTGAGACCTGTACTGGCTCCCGGTCAACAAGAGAATCACCTTCCGTCTCCTCACCCACGCACACAAAGCCCTACACAACCAAGGCCCAAGATACCTCAACAGCCGCCTCAACTTCTACACTCCCACACGCCAGCTTTGATCGACCAGCCACGCCCTCGCCGTCGTCCCCCGCATCCGAAGAGCCACCATAGGAGGAAGGTCCTTCTCCTACCTGGCCGCCAAGACTTGGAACTCCCTCTTGACCCACCTACGCCTGACCCAAGACCACCTCGCCTTCAGGAAGCAGCTCAAGACCTGGCTGTTCGAGCAGTAGCGGACCCCCCCTCCCCAAGCGCCTTGAGACCCTCCGGGTGAGTAGTGCGCTATACAAATGCATTGATTGATTGATTGCATGCATGGTGGTATAGGCATATCAGTCGTACAAGCACAAGCTCAACAAGATATTATGCTTTGTTTACAGTATTCAGGGCTTGCAACAAGGAAGACATGGAATATTCGCCCAAAATTGGCTAAGCAATGATGCTCTTGTCCGAATGCGTACTCCGGGACTGTTCATGAGAACCAGCGTGTTGGATTCTCACCCGACCGCGTGATCCAGGGAAAACCCCCCCGGCTTGGGCATACAAACAGATGATGTGTTTCATGAAACAGAAGAGAAAACTTTAACTACAGCGGCAAAACCACATTCATACTTCAGCCCTCCTTCCACCCTCCCCTCTCTCTCCCCCCCCTCCTGGCACCCCAACCCCCCGCCTTCTCCCCCAGAACATGCGCGCAACCTCAGGCCACGACTGCACCTGCGTGATTGCCTTCATGTTCATGTCTCGCTGGAGCAGGAACTATACATAACCATTTAATTCCGCAGGAGAACGACCTGTGGTATGCTCCCATCCTCATGTGCGTCCCCTGACCCCTTCGTGCCACCCGTGTCTCCCTCCCCATCCAGCTGCTGCAGTGTAGTAAGCATGTGTCCCAGCGTTCCGCTATGGGCTCCTTCCGGAGCCCCAGCGTTTCCTCCCTACGTATGGCGGTCCACTCTGCCCGGGGCCACGCCTGGAGGGAGGAAGTCCATGCCCGTACGCATGGCGGGTCACGTGCCTTCCACCCCCTCGTGAGGAGGCGCTTCGCCACCACAAGCCCCAGATCCAGGAAACGGGACAACACCTTGTCTTTGGGGGGTCTCCTGAAATGGTGTAAAATATACCCTGGCCAGTCAAAGGATATGGTGCAGTTTGTGCATCTTCTTAGCAGTTCGCTAATGGCACTCCAGTAAGTGCCCAACCGCGGACAACTCCACAGTGTGTGCAGGAATCCCGCCACAGCTCATTGCACCTGGGGCAGAACGCATCTGTGCGACAGAAGCACTTGTTAATCAGCTCAGGGGTGAGATAAGCCCTGTGGACAATGAAAAGTTGGATCTGGCGGAATCGCATGTTTCTGGGGATGCGCACTGGACTTTTAAGGACCCTTTCCCATTCTTTGTCAGTTAGTGGCCTTCCCAGATCCAGCTCCAACTTGCCTCTAAGGGGGCCCAAATTAGTTGCCGCATGTGCCCGCAACGACGCCGCAAACCAGCGAAACAAGTGCCTGATCCGCCCCATGACATGGAGATACTGCATAGTTAAATGCTGTTCAGGCTCTGTCGTCACGCCCCCCCATCTGGCAGTCAGGTTCGCTATCAGCGAACGGTGCATTAAAAAAGCCCCCAGGGGGGAGCCCCTCCTCTGTTACCAGCGTCTCGTATGCCACAAGTGCCCAATCTCTATAGAGATCGCCAAGCGTCTGGACATTAGCCTCCCGCCACTCCGCGAACATGTAGGATGTGAGTACCCCCTCGCCGCCAGGAGAGCCCTCCAATGGTATAGCAGGCGCGTAGGGGATCGTGCTATGGGTAAGGCACAAGACTCTTCTGTAGCATTTGTATGCCACTGTCAGCAGGGGCGGAGTAGGACGATCAATCGCTGCTACCGGGTGGAAAAGCTGGGTTATACGTGCTAGTGAGTACGGCGGCATCGCTGTAGCTGGATCTTCCCTTCCTATGTCCGCCAACCAGCGGGCGATCCATTGTAGCTGCGCAGCTAGGTAGTAGTGCTCAAAGCAGGGGGCAGCCAATACCCCTCAATCTGTGGGGAGGAAGAGTTTCGCTAGCGCCAGCCTGTGCCTGGAGGTACCCCAGATAAAGTCCCGAAGCAGCTTGTTGAGCATGGAAAAGAAAGAAGCCGTGATAAAAAGAGGCAGGTTGACGAAGTAGTACAGGAGTTGGGGGAGCAGGACCATTTTGGCAAGAGCCACTCTGCCCGTGGTCGTCAACGGGAGCGTGGTCTAAAAGCGGACCTGAGCGCTGCAACCGCCCTCCTGAGTTTCCCGTCAAGTAGGTCAGCCGGGTGACGTATATCTGGATCCCCCAGATACCGAAAGGTATCCGCTTTCCATTGGACACGTGTGCCCTCAAGGTGGTATCTGGGGTCTGCGGACCCTTTACTGAATGCGTAAAGGCAGGATTTACCCACATTTACTCGGAGTCCCGAGACATCCGCGAACGTATGTAGCAGCTGGGCCAGTTGTTCCAGTATGCGTCCCACATCCCCCACAAACACCAGCAGATCGTCTGCATAAAGCGATACCTGATGGACTGCATCTCCCAGCGGAATACCATTGCCGAGTGTCTGCCGAATGGCCGAAGCCAGGGGTTCGATGGCCAGCGCAAACAGTAGCGGGGACATCCCTGCCGGGTGCCCCGGCCCACCCCCACCGCCTCTGAAATGTAAGGGCCCAGGCGTACTCGAACTACGGGGTTCTTGTTTAAGAGATCAACCATTTGCAAAAATTCGAAGTCAAACCCATAGCGCAGAAGTACTGCAGAGAGGTAACCCCACTGCAGGCAATCTAACGCCTTCTCCAGGTCTAATATCAGGCCCTAGGCCATTCCCTAGAGGCCTCAGCTGCCACTCGTATCTCCTAAGATTCAAGGACGTGGATCTCGCTGGTACAAACCCGTTCTGGTCAGTGTGAATTAAATGAGGACCCACCGGCGCCAACCGTTCCGCAAGTACTTTAGCGTAGACCTTATAGTCCACGTTAAGCATCGCCAGTGGCCGATATGAGCCCAGGACTGTGAGGTCCCTGTCCGGCTTAGGCAGGGAAAACAGAAACGCCTCCCGTATAGAGGGGGGAATGAGCCTTCTTCTATTGCCGTAACGTACACCTTGTGAACTAATGGCATCAGAATTTCCCGGTGTGCATTACAGTATTCGGCAGGCAGGCCATCCGGCCCAGGGGTCTTCCCAGATGCCGTAGACCGAATTGCCTCTCTGATCTCTTCCAGTGTGAGGGGTACCCCAAGTGCGTCCCTCTGTTCCTCAGAGGCCACGAGCAAGTGGATAGAGTCTAGGAACCCCTCCAAAACATGCCTGGGGCCAATACCCCAAGCCCTATACAGCTGCGTGTAGTTATCAGTCAAGGTTTGGTGGATTTCGCGCTGCGTATACACCAACTCTCCCCTTGGTGTACATAGAGCTCCCATCGGGGCACCGCACCCCTCCCGCTGAATCAGCCAAGCCAATAGTTGGCCTGCTCTATCCGCCCTGGCATGAGTTCTGGCTGTGTGCGCTGCATGGTTGTGACACCTTAACCTCTCCAGGAGCACCGCGTGTCTGGTGCAAAGGTCCTCCAGCTTACACGAGAGCTCACCCGCACCTTCCCCCTCCCGCTCGTATTGTAGGAGCTCAGCTTCCAGGCGCGCCAGAGAGGTAGAGAGCGCTTTGCGTATATTCCACGTGGCCCCATACAATGCCCCCTGACAGCTATTTGTGTGCATTACACTCTACCATGGCGTTGCTCGCAGTCCCTTCATTGGCATCAAAGTAAGCGGGGATGGCCGTGCCTAATGAGGAGTGGAACTCCGGGTCCTCCAAAGCAGCAGGCTGCAGCCTCCACGTAGGGACAGGTGGATGGTCTGCATCCCAACTAATCTGAAACCACAGGAGGTTATGATCGGAATGCGTTCTCCTCAGATATTCTGATTTTACAATAAGCGGAAGCAGGGACTGAGTGCCCACCATTCTGTCCAAACGGACATGCAAATTGTGGACTGACGAGTAGTAGGAATAGACTTTGTCTAACGGGTGCTGTACGCGCCATATGTCATGTATCTCCCAGTGGGACAGCCAGCTCTGGAACGCTTGCACATTGGACGCTACCGCTGCAGCTCGGAGGGGAGGGAAGGACCGGTCCAGGTGCACATCCAGCACCATATTGAAGACCCCGCCAAGCAGCCAGGCAAGGCCAGCGTACAGGTGGAGGACCTGGTACAGCTGTGCTAGGAAGGATATTTGGTCTGTATTCAGGGCGTAAAGTGATCCTAGGAAGACCTCCTGACCATTCAGCTGCCCCCGCGCCAGAGAATACCTGCCCTCTCGGTCCACCCTTTTCTCCTTGCAAATGAAGGGGACGCCCGCCCTTATCCATATCAGGGTGCCCCGTGCATGCGCAGAGAAAACCGTACCATGTATCTGTTGCCTCCAGCGTCTACGGAGTTTATCGAGTTCTGTCTGGGTCATGTGGGTCTCTTGCAAGAGGGGAAACTCAACTGCGTGCCACTGCAGGTAGGAAAAGACAGTAGCATTTTGATGGCGTGTGCATACCTCGTATGTTCCAAACCACTATGTTAGTGTGCCTTATGTGTCCGGATGCATCGCACCAACATGGAGCAGGAGAGCCGCCCCCAAGGGGGGGGGGGATAGGGGAGTCAGGGGAGGGAGTGTGTGTGCCGCAATTGAAACATAACAACAACTGCAAACAGTGCAACTAGTGGGACGAATTCCCAATGGGGCATACGTCCAAACCTCAAGGTGAACCACCAATGATGAAGTGTTAGTCCAGCGTAGTAGCTAGCCGGGTGCATGCAATGTCAGCAGCTAATCTATACTATGCCCCTATCTTAAGCCTCCTGTGCTCGCAAGAGGTGCGTAGTGAAGCACAGGCTGATCAGTCGTGCAGGTTCTGTGTTGACCACAGCTGTGGAGACCCGCGGGTGCAGTAACTGCGCAGCGCAACATGCCCTCAGGCCAGCAAGACAAGCCTCAGAAATACTCATACATTACATCAGGCAATAGATAATGCGCTCAGTTCATGACACATTTCAGCAGCGTGTGCGCAGGCGTAGTAGGGGAATACAGTGTACAGAGTGCTCAGGGGCATGTGCCCTGAAAGGGCGCCCTGTGGCACTGCTTAGTCACATGATCTGGCCCGCTGTTTGGGGTGTCACTTCTGGCATGTTCAAGTCTTCAGAGAACAGGGTGGATGGGGACGACGAACCACTTGTTCCCGGGTCACTGCGTGCCTGGGCCTCCAGGCAGGTGATATTGCTCACTGCACCAAGTGTCGCCACTGCCTCAAGAACTTCCTGCCGTTCCAGTCGTATCTTCTCCGGGCTGGACGCAACTGGGCCAGGGCCCACGCCCCGGCGAGCCCCTCGCCGCCTTGAACTCCTCTCTTGCCAGCCGTTTCCTCCGGACCTCAGGGTCTCGTTCCCTTCCATTGCCCTGTCTCCTCCAGCCAGTCCCAAACATCCGTTGGAGCATCAATAAATCGGGCACCGTCCTTCGAGACCACACAAAGGCGAGGGGGAAAAAACAGGGAGTAAGGCAACTCTAGTTCCCGCAGTTGTCGTTTCACCACGATGTAAGTGCTCCTCTGTCTCTGAACGGCTGCAGTGTAGTCCGGAAAGAACATCACCAGGCTATTTACCACCGTGAGGTCCCACAGGTTCCTGGTTTCACAAAGCACCACGACGCGATCCCAATAGTTAAGGAGTTTAAAGAGGAACGGGCGGGGCTGAGCCCCCGGCCTGGGCTTCTGCACTGGTACTCTGTGCGCCCTTTCCACAGCAAAGTGTGGTGACAGCACCCCAGAGGCAAGAGTTCACGGAACCAGGTCTCTATATACTGCTCCAGGTTTTTCCCTTCCTCATTCTCCGGAAGGCCTACCACCCGGACATTGTTGCGCCGGTAGCACCCTTCCGCGTCCTCTATGCGGTCTTCAAGCACATAGACCCGGTCAATCATGTCTTGGAGCGCAATAGTGGGATTTTGCACCACGGGCTGGATCTCCTGGAGTGTCTGATTCTGCGCGGCAACCGACTCCGCCAGCTTACGATGGTCGGCATGGAGGAGAGTGAAATCTGATGTGACCGTATCAATCCGGGCTTCTAGCAACACTTGTTTGCTCCAGAGTGGTGCTGATCCGCTCCACCGCTGCCAGCACAGAGTCCATTTTGGCCGCAAGGGCCGCCTGAGGTTCCATGTTGCCACTCTGATGCCCCAGAGGAGGACCAAGACCATCAGCCTTCTGTTGTCTATTCTGCGATTTGTCCCGGAGCCGGCCCATCACCAGTTGTTGCGCCGTAGGCATCCGCGAGTCTTCGTTGAGGTGGGCGTTTGTAGTCAGCCACAGGCCCTCCGTGTCCGGCACTCTCTCAACAGCAGGTGGGGGTCATGCACCAGTCCAATGGCTCCCTCTGTGGGGTGGACACCACCGCTGTCAGGGGCCGTGCCACAAATCACTAGACGTCTACTCTGGGGATAGCTTAGGCAGCAGCCCTCCTTCCCCGCATAGCACAGGAGTGCTTTGCTTTCTCCGCCGTCCTTAGGCACCTCCCCTCTCGTGTCGCCTTGTCTTCAAATGTTTCCGGCTTCCCTTCGGGGCCCCGGGTCAGCGGGCGCTTCAGTGCCACAACAAGAGTCCAGCACACCCAGGACCTCTTTCCGTCTTTCAAAATTTGCACTGACTCCAAAATGGCGCCCAGGGCCCTACACACCAGGCCACTTCCACGCAGTCCTCACCGGCCGGCCTCACCCCAGCACCACCAAGTAACGTTCATACAACAGGTTCTCAAACTTGTGCGGTAGCGGGATGCCCCTTCAATCGCCTGGCTGGGCGCAGTGCGACGCCTCAATGCTGTGCCAGCCCTGAGATCTCCCAGCCGCTGCTAGTTCATAGGGGTGGCCGCCTCAGTTCTTCCCCGCCACCCACTTGGCTCCTCACCACATTCTCTGCCGTGGCATCCACGAGCACCGGTACCACGCACAGGCCGCACCTCCACTGCAAATTAGCTCAGAATCTGGACTCAGGCCGCCTCCCAGGTGGCCAGCGTAGAAGTGGCAGCCACGCTCTGTGTCCCCGAGCCCGCTGCTGCTGCCCGCCGCTGTCTTCCCCCTATGTCTCAGCACCACACCAGTTGGGTTCCGCTACGTTTGCTGCAGGTGTAGTGGGGCGTCAACCGGGACACTGCCCCCAGCGCCTCTGCGTCTCCGCTGGCCCTCCTTCGACTGCCCCGGGTCCCGCTCCTCACTGAGTGGTACCAGCAGCACTGCAGGTGGGGCGAGCCCACGGGTCTCAGCCGGCCCCACTCCTCCGGCTTTGCAGGGCCCAGTCTCCAACGGGTCTCATGGGCCGCCGTGCCCGTCGCCAGAGCGGATCCATTCTGCGGATCAGGCCCCCGGGGTTCCCTCGCAGTAATTCCAGCAGTCCGCCCAAGCCGCAGGCTCAGGCCCCATCAGCGGTGCTCCGCTGCCGTTGTGTGCGCTTCTCCTGCTCCAGGCAGCATCCCGGCTCGCAGCACCCAGCAATAGCCTCAGTCAGCCCAGGATCATAGGGCCTGCAGATCCCTCAAGGAGCGCCGCTCGGGTAGGTTCACCGGGGCGCCAGGTTCTACAGCAGCACCCGGCTTCCTCGGCAATGTTGTGGCCGCGCTGTAGGCCTCGCCAACAGCCGCCTGGGCTCAGTGCACTTTTCGCGCCTCTCCCCGTCCGGGCCGCTCTGCCACAGCTAGGTCGAGATCTCCGCTGCCGCATCTCCAATCTTGGGGCTACCAAGCCCCGGGGGCTTCACGACGCCCCCTCTCACCGTTCCCGCACAGCACGGATGCAGGAAGCACCTCGGGAGGATAAGCTGCAGGAACAGTAGGGGTTTGAGGACGGAGCGTTAGCAGATCGCGTCTGCCATGATGGCTGTCTGGCCACGCCCCCCGGTATGATTTTTTATAGTTAACGCTAGAATTCTGACACATTTCTATAGGAGACCCAAGTCAAATATAGGTCTCAGCCAGCTGCCCATTTAAGGAATGAGGAAGTGCACGGAATGGACACCTTTCGGTATCTCAGATAAAGGGACCTCTTTGAAAGACACAGGGACCTCTTTGATTGCTCCGATGGACACTGGGGTGAGCATTTCCTAAGAGCAGAAGTCTTAAATGATCTTTGTTGGTCTTGTTTCTTCCGATCAGTTGATTGCCAGGCATAGTTTGAAATTCTCTGCAATACCCATTCTGTATGGTTGCAAACACCCACTGATTTCAGGTTACTTCCCTCCATTTAGTAATGTTAATCTTCACCAGAAAGGTGTTGTTTGATCTGGGGACAAGTGTGAGGCCCCCTAGCTTTTGAACACCACTTGCATGGAAAATGTCAGCAGCTGTATTTCTGGGTTGTGCCAAAGGCATGTTCCTCATCAGAAGGTGTGCTTAAAATTGTGGTAGCACTTCAAGCCGAAGCCCTTAAATTCAGGGTGAAGCATGACATCTTAAGTCAGTGTTCATTTGTCTACAGTACAGACCTACACCATGTAGGCCACAAATATTGTCCACATTTTAAATGGTCTTTTTTGATAGATAATTTCTTATATCCTCTATCTAATAGGCTCAGGAATGTGTTGCAGAATGTCTTCCATTTCCTCTCATGGTTGACTAAAGCCTGTGTCCTAGCTGTGCACCTTGTAACGGCTGCTCCAGACGCCATCCTTTTGTCAGATGCATCCATGTACTTGCTCTCCTTATCTGGCAAAGGTTGAGAACCACCATGAAGTCTGGAGGACACATCTCTGCATGTAAATTGGGTCCAGAAGAGCAGCTTAAATATGCTCTCTACTGGAGGAATAATAACCCTGGCTTTTACTGGACCCTTGAGTTTTCTGCAGTTGATTTGGGACCGGTCTTTCTATGCATGAGCCATAGACCCACAGTTAATAAGGTTTGCATACAACTGTGTGACGTAAGTGGAACCTTGCTCTACTATACATTATAAAACCACACTCAAATTGAGCTTCGTCACTTAAGTGTCCATGCAAGCGTTGTAAATTAAGGGCAGAGTTTCTATAAAGAAATAGTCTTCCTCTTCCTTAATCTGAATGGTTTACCCATACCATAAACACATCCCCTAGATTACAGCATTGTACGTAGAGGTTTCATCTGGTTAGGAAGCCTTAATTGGAGCTTTGTCTAAGGTTTTCACTTTGCTGTTCAACAGGTAATTTTTACAAGTCCAATTACGATAAAGTTAATCTCCATCATGCTTTAATTCCACCTCTGAAACAGTGTGCTGGGAGGAGGGAGGGTTAGGTAGATTAGCACCTGTTAACTTTTTGGCATCTATGGAATGGGAAATTTACGGATTCCCTTCAAAATGTTTATTTTAAGGGTTAGTTTCCTTTTTCTGTAGAAGATCCACAAGAGAAAGAAAACTTTTTGGTGAAATAGTCCCACAATGTATCCTATTTCAGGGTTTTTGTCAAAACGCCCACGGACTGCTAGCAGCCCAGATTGTCTGTAGAAGGCCTTCTTTATTTTCTGAGTTGAAAATCCCTTTAGGAAAGTTCAGAGCTTTCCTCCTGTACTAGGTCCTCTGTTTGAGGTTGATTTTCAAGGCAAATACATTGTCACATATCATGTTGAGGCTGAACCAGTTGGTCCTTGCTTCAAGGTTTTTGGGCGGCAATCCTGCATACCCCCCCCCCCCCCCCCCCCTAGTACCTTGAGACCCTCACAGGTAAGTGGCACGCTTACAATATCCCCGACTGATTGAATCCTCTTTCCAAAGATGATACACCTGGTATGCTTGATCCTCATTCAGAGATTTGCCTTCCTATCCATACAGATCCCCAGGTCCCTGCACAGTATGCAGCCAGTCCTGGTGTCAAGGTTGATTAGGTTTCAAGGTTAAGGTTTTGGAATAACTGCTGGTGTTCCTTTAGTACACAACCCAGGTGTAGTGAATGGTATGGCATGTTTCTTTGGAGTAGTAGGTTTGCAGCCTCACAATTCTCAGCCTCTAAACGGTCCACGCTCTGGCCTTCTTTATTAGCTAAATAATATAGTCTGTCTTATTGTTTTCTTGCTCCGAAATACTTTACACACAAGACACTCTTTTGGTCCCTTAGCAAAGAGGGGGTACAAACCCTAAGGATGTTAGCCAAAGGTTATACGAAGGACAGAATTTGCATTGCCTACATTCCATAACCAAGCCCCTTTGAGTCATTCAGGCGACAGCTGATACGAATGATCATTAAACGGCAAGTCTCTGGCTTCATGATCTGCCTTAGCCTGTTTGGTGTTCATTCTAGTTTGTCATGCTTATTGGGTCTGAATCCGATGGCAAAACTGGGTGGGTCTGTGTTCATGTTCATTGGAGGATACAGAGGACGCAATTAAGAGTTGTATCACATGCATAAACCTGAAACTTATTGGAAAATAACAATTTGTACTATTCCAAACACAACTTTAGAAGCAGAAGAGGACTAATCCAGCGATCTGCAAAACAACCTGTTGCAAACTTTAAGTGGATATCCTGAAAAAAGTAATGAACTAGTCCCTCCTCGACCCATGTTACAGTTCCCAGTCATTTAGAGAATTTGTTTTGGTCAGCACTGCAGCAGAATTTACAGAAAACAAGGCATGTTAGGGGCTCATCTTCTTTTCTAGCGATTGCACAACAAATGTGTTGAGGTTAAAATTGATGATGTATTGTGTCAGAATTAAACAGCAAATAGGGGGAAAAGAATAAAGAATTAATGCAAACTATCTCCTGTTACAAATCCTGCCATAGTTCAAAAGACTCAAAATGAGCTTGATAGGCCTATGTAGACAAATAACTTTTACCTGACCAAAGAACATGAGAATGCAAAGACTGATTCTGTCCCCTGTATCCTGGTTTAAGGTGGAAATGTGGATGGGTGATGAATAAGGAAGAGTCACACAGTTATTTTATACAAATGCATTTTTATTGGTTTGAGATTATTTGTAAATACAGCACCTGCTTTTCTTTATAAACAAAGTTAGGATAGTGGCAGAACATTGAACATGTAGACGTGATTCTCTAGAGCAGCCCTTGTCCTTCCAGATCCTGAAAGCACCCAGTCGCCCCACTTTACATTTTTGCATTGACTATTAGCTACATTGGGTTACATTCTGCTGACAGGATGAGGCATGTGAAGCAGGAAACACTCTACTACAGTGGTATTGGAAGATTAAGTTTCTGTGACTGAAAGGGGGGGGGTTAACCACATGTCATCTTAGCCGTAAATGTCAGAAAGTTTAAGGGCTCCTCAGATCCCATGTATTAGGCTTTCAAAGGGAATTGCACACTCTTCCTTAAGATGCACCACAGGCTATTTTTTTTGCTATAAATTCACTATCCGTGAATGTATTAACATTTTATTTTCTCTTTATTGAAGTTATACCTGACTTGGTAACTAATCTTCTTAAGCTGAATGCAAAACACAAAGAACCTTTTTGCTCTGGCCTTCTGAAAGGCTATTGCTTCCAGCATTGACTGTGCATTAGGCTATTTTTTCACAGTAGAAGGCATGAAAAGGCACAGTTCTGTTTGGAAAATTACACTTATCTCAGAAAAAGATTACGTCTGGCTAACCTTTTGTATGATAACACAGTCAATCATCTTGAGACTAAAAAGCACTACTAACCAGAACTAAACAATGGCAGCCATCTTGGAACCAGGAACAATCTAACTGACAGTAGTTGGGAGCCATGCCCGCTGCCTGTAATCATTAGCAACCATCTAAGAACTATGGAGGGAGGGGCTTCCCATTCCCTGCGATGAGAACCACTCCAAGGGCTTTGGCCGAGAAAAATGGGGAGCAGAAAAGCACAGAATGTCTACCAGTCTTGTACGCGCAGAAAGGTTTAAAGGACCAACGCATTGATACGAAAGGGATTAATTGAGGCACATGACACCCGTCACCCCCCAATGGGTTTAAATAATACACACTTCACATGATCTTTGGCAATAGATCCATCTTGGATCTCACATGATAAAGGCATTACTGTGGCATTAGTATCAGTTTAATATCTCAACTGACAGCTATAGAACACACCATCACAGTCACAGAGGCCTATGTTGTAGCTTGTAGTTTGGAATTCAGAACACATAGGCACCTACGTCTGAAGCGTCACCACTTCCCAACTGAATTTCTTTGGCTGGGTGAAGTAAGAAGTTC
This sequence comes from Lissotriton vulgaris, assembly GCF_964263255.1. Lineage (NCBI taxonomy): Eukaryota > Metazoa > Chordata > Amphibia > Caudata > Salamandridae > Lissotriton > Lissotriton vulgaris. The sequence goes on from NC_141693.1 coordinate 428,782,122, forward strand.
TCTTTTCGTGAAATTATGTACTGTTACAGTCACATTTCCACCTTTAAATGGTCTACTGAGTGTGATTAGCAGGACATAAGCCACACATCTTAGCGTTTGTTAATTATCGACTAAACCACTGATGTTTGAATCCCCTCTCAGAAGCTTGCATTGCAGTTTTTTCCTTACAGTATTCATTATCAAGGCTGGACATGACCATTCTCAATATTGGGATAAAGGGAACAGCAATAAAACTGAAGGTTTAATCAAACATTTACCTTGCTAATAAACACAAAATCAAAAATGCAAAACAAATGTCATGTAATGATTATAAAGGATGGAAACTATGGGAAAAAAAGAAAAAAATTACCTTGCTGAAACCGGCGAGACAAGCACTTTAAGAATAAGTGGAAAGACCTGGCTTGTATTGGGGGGCTGGTTTCAAATGTCAATACCTACACGATTGGATGTTGATAAGGTGGGGATGAAGTACAAACCGAAAGTAAACGCTGCATCTCCAGAAGAAATTGTGTTCCCCACTTCCTCCCAGGAGTCTGCGCGTGATACTGAAGACCAGTGAGCAAATTATTTGGATCTTTTAACAAAATCTTTGAGAAAGGATGTAAGATTCTGTAGGGGATTTCAGATTACAGCAGCTTTTTTTTTTGTTTCAACTGACAATAGTCTTGACCAGGTTGTAAATTGTACATTGCCTTTAGGAGCCTAGAGTGACGTGGATGTTGGCTAGAGTGACGTGGCAGTGGTGCGGATGCACTCCATTGGAAGAAAGTTTTTCCTGACTCAAGGTCAGCAGAACTGTTTTACCCTATGTTTTTATCCTTGGCTGATATTAGCTTCAATCACTGAATATGTAACATGATACAAATATTTTAAGAAGAACTGAAATTAAGATTTGAGCTGAAAGCCTCTGTGATGTTGCCTGCAGCTACGGCTCGTACACTTCTATTGTCGGTCTACTTGATACACAAATAAGGACTCTCTTACTAGACAAACAGGCGTATGATGCCCATCTCAAGGTATTTAGCAGGAAGACCTTTCAATAACTATTTATTAGAAAAGATGAGCATGGATTTCTATACCTAAATGAAACCATGGAGCAGATCAGAGTATTGGTGCTGCCAAGGTATTACCCACAGGTTTAGCTCAGAGACTTTGAACAAAAGGGGAAAGAAGGGCGGTAAATTTGTAGTACTACCCAGGTAACAGACTCCGAGATTGTTTAAGCAGGCTACATACAGCCCAGTCTAACATGGGCGAGAAACAGTATTTAAAGCTCTTTAGGGTCTTGCTCTCTTTGCCATGTTTGAGCCCTAGTGAGATGGGTACAAGTGAAAAAAAATAGAAAATCATGATAGTACCATTATGATGAAAAAGGCTTAGTGTTCATGCACAGCCAACATAGGCCCATCTGCTGCATGGCCTATGTTGGCTAATGTCTAAACCACTTCAGGTTGTGCACTCCTTCCTAATAGAAAAACACTGCTTTTATTTTTCATGGGGAGGAGGTGGGTTTGGGGTGGGGACAATGGTCTGTTACCAAAAAAAAAATATATATATTTCTATATCCGGTAGTGTCTCGTACGTTAAATCTAGCTACAGTGACATCGGTATGCAGAGCGCTGTGATGCACAGTTGTGTGCTAAAAAGAGCAAAAGGGTTTGCGTCTGCTTCTGAAAAAGAGTGCGATCAGTCTCCCACTTCTGAGGACAGAACAGCAAACCTTTGGGAGAATGTCCCAGCTTTGTGAGAATAAATACCATAATTTGTTCATTCAAAGTCATCAGTTTAAATTTTATGATTTTAATATATATATTTCTATACCTGATGCCCTTAGAATGGGCACCTCTTTGTTACTTAAAAAAATGGCTAATGAGAGGGTTGCCCTCCCCATCAGGCAGCCACGAGGGTCCCTGCCCGCTTTGTTGGTGCCATACAACACCATGATCATGCACCCCTCTCCAAGTGAAGGCACTTGTGGTTACTGGTACCACGGTGTTTTGCGTGCCCAGCGCAGCGTGAAACCCGCATCTGTCCGGATCTTGATAGAAGCTGCCTCGGCCTCGCGCACGGTCTCTTTCACCGACTGCATCAAGTTCTGCGCATTGTGCACCAGCATTTCTGTGGCCTGTAAGGAAGAACACAAAGCTAGTAAGTGACCAGAGAGAGTGGGTGTCTATATAACAGCAAGAAAGGACAGTTGTACCAAGGAGAAAGCAAGCTGAAGGTAGGTGAAAGAATAGTTACATTACTTTGAGTGTTCAGGTTCGTCTCTCTCTCCAGGTGTTGTCTTTTAATCAGCAAGGCCACTAAGATGGCACCCTGGAAGCATTTCAAACTGTCATGCTGCATGACCAATTGTAGTTTTCCCTAGGTTAGCCTAAATGTGCACATTATAGGGCTCGTTTTCTTTTGCACGTTACTATATAAACACACTGGCCTTTGTGCCACATTGTACTGTCACACGGAACCTGCATAGGTTTTTTATTTCTGTTCTTTTCCCAGGATTTGGTCTGGACATCATAGACAAGGTCAAACAACAATGTCCCTTGTTATTCTTTCTGGCCACGCACTAGCATCTAGACATAACAGAGAAATGCAGCTGTTTATGTGCACACATGTCTCCTCATATAGAAGAAGACAGGAGACAAAAACACTCACATGGAACAGGAGTTCTGAGACAAGATCACTGTGTCTGCTGAGATGTAGAGCATCCATCTGTGTATGCGAAGGTACAGGGTCTGCCACTAATCCCAGAGATCTTTTATATATAGGCTTTCCTGTTTTCAGTTTCTATTTTTGGTAAATTCTGGTGGGGTTTTTTCAGTGTTTGCAATATCTTAAAAAACAGTTGTTATCAGTGGTTACACATTTTCGCGCCACTAAAAACAACAGAAAAAGTGTTTTTCCGGTGTTTATGGAACATTTTACTTTTATTATTGAATGCTTTCAGCACTGAAAGAACATGGTATATAGACAGTGTACTTATAGTGTATATGAGGTCCAAATAGATTTTTGCAAATTAATCTTATTGTAGTACACCATACAATACTTCTTCAGTGTGTCTTTGGGTCATGTGCGCTCGCTCTTTCCTTCCCATGTAACCTTCTATGAAAAGGCCCTCTCAGCATTCATAGCTAATTGGGCTGAGAACCATCAGCTAGGGGACATAGTTGGGATGACTCTTTCTTTGATGCCACATAAAGCTTGAAATGATAAATATTTGCATTTTAGTTCCTGTGCATACAGTGCACCAGAATGGACTAAAAAGTCAATAGCATCCCTCATTAACTCTTAAGATTGTAAAGATGCTTTCAGCATACCATCTAACAAGTGGCAATGATCTACTACAGGGAATAACTTCAGCTCTGGTATCAATTTTGACAGGTCATCACACAACTTTTTTATATACGTAGCTGAATCCCTGCAAATACAAATAATATCACTCCAATCTTTGTTGAACTTGGAAAGAACCTTTTTTGCAGAGCATTACAAGTGACACTGCGTTCCATGTTTTCCACAAGTCTGGTGTCATGTTTTCACCACTATCCCATATATACTTGTCACTATACCTTGCATTGAATGTTTAAAGCCTGAGGTGTTGGCAATTCACCTACTATCAATACTGACTCACTAGAAACTATGGTCTGATGTATTAAGGGTTTTTACCCATTCTGTGGGTAAATGTGATGACACATATTAGGAAAGATGTTTATAAAACCAGCCATTTTACCTATCAGTGAAAGAATCAAATGCAGCCAAAATATCAAATATGAGTTTGATATTTCCTGATTCTCTATAGTTTATAAAATAATTAAACTAGACCTAAAACATGAAACTAAACCCTGCATCTTTATACCAAAGGCCACACAACTGAAAAAGTAAAAGGAAGAAGAAACAATACTTTAGTGGCATCCCTAAAGAACAAAACTCAAGCAGAATAATGTTAGCCAGTCTTTCTTTCTGCTAGCTTGTATAACAAAGTTACATTGTATTGACCCCTTCAGGAAGAAAAAAATGACTCTTTCACTCTCTTTTTCCTTTCTTGGAATGGCATTTAGTTTGTGGTTTTCCAGGTGTTTTTTCAGTGTTTATATGTTTTCACCGGTGAGAGCTATTTTTCTATCAGTGGGGTTTTATCAGTTATTATAGGTTTAAACCTAAAACCCCACAGCCTATTTATATATAATCATTTAGCTTCAGTAGCAGGGGAGAGGGGTTTAGGCTACTCTGTCCTATATAATGATAGGGCTCTTCATGGTTTACGGTTTAACAATAACAGTATTTTTATTATGCATTTGTTTTCTAATTATGGCACAAATATTGCATTTCAGAGCACGACAGTTTAAATAAATATTTTAAACTTTCTTTGTGTCTCCTGGTTATCTTATTGTGGACAAATAAGAGTGAGAGAGTAAAAGAGTATGTCCTGTTACAGAGATTCCTGAGAGGGTCAAGAGTATTGTGTTCTGGAGTGCCAATTCACTTGTTTATCTGGTAAGGTTTGGAGGGCAAGTGTGGCACTATAGCTAGTCTGACTCATGCTCATGGATACCAAGGAGGGTGGTATGGTGACTCAGTCCCTACATACTGATGTTCTATGGTCCCAAGCACAGTTCTGTTACACAACAGAATCCCTGCAAGAAGGGCCTGTGCTACGGTGCATCTCGTGTGTAGGGGTAGCCACTTGAAGATCTTTCATAGCATGCGCAAAGTGGGGAAGCTGGCGGAGGAGATGACTTTGATCTGTTATTTCATGGTGAGCTTGTCAATGAGGATTGCGAGGTTTCTGGAGTAGGTACAGGTCCTATGTCTGATGGGCACCAGGAGTTGTTCCATGTGTTGCTGCTACTGCCAAAGATCAGTACTTCCGCTTTGTCTGTGTTCAGCTCCAGGCAGTTGTTCTTCATCCAGTCGGCGATGTGTCATGCATCTGTGGAAGCTAGTTCTGGTGGGATCGTCGGTGAGTGAGAGGATGAGTTTGGAGTCGTCTGCGCAGGACATTATGTTGAAGCCGTGGGATTTGAAGATGTTGGCCAGCGGGGTCATTTATGCATTGAAGAGAATGGGGCTGAGGGATGAGCCTTGGGGGACACCACAGGTGATCTCCTTTGGATTCAGAGGTGAAAGGTGAGAGGTAGATCCTTCAGGTTCTTCCGCCGAGGAAGGAAATTATCCATCTGAGTGCGTCCCCTTGGACGCCGATGCGTAGGAGTTTTTCGATCAGTGTGTGGTGGGATACAGTGTTGAAGGCTGCCGAGATGGATTCAGAGGTGAAAGGTGAGAGGTAGATCCTTCAGGTTCTTCCGCCGAGGAAGGAAATTATCCATCTGAGTGCGTCCCCTTGGACGCCGATGCGTAGGAGTTTTTCGATCAGTGTGTGGTGGGATACAGTGTTGAAGGCTGCCGAGAGGTCGAGGAGGAATAAAGCTGCTGTTTCTCCTCAGTCGAGGAGGATTTGGATATCATCGGTGTTTAAGATCAGGGCGGTTTAGGTGTTGTGATTGCTGCGGAAGCCTGATTGGGAGATATTGACTAACTGGTTCTGCTCCAGGTGTGTCATGAGTTGATTGTTGATGATCTTTTCCAGTACCTTCACTGGGATTGGGAATGGAGAGGATGCCGACCCCCCTTGATGAGAAAGCAAAAGACACACAGATAATGGACTGATTGCAGAGCAAATCAAACATTCCCCTCCAGTCGAGAGATCTGGGTTAAATCCATTGTTCTTTTGCTCACCATGCCACCCCAGTTTACACCTAGCCATATGCAAATCAGTCTTGATCCTGTGCCTCATGGGAACATTCCAGCCTGAACTGCCAAGCCAGGTCCTCCATGGACCGGAAACCACCATCATGGGACGGGTTTCGGTCATCACCCCATATCAGCCAGGCTAGCTTGAATCCAGTGACACAGTGAGCCTGGGACCCACGACTGAGCATACCCGGCGCACTTAGGGCAAGAAAGCAAAAGACACAGAGATGATGAACTGATTGCAGAGCAAATCAAACATTCACCTCCAGTCAAGAGATCGGTGTTAAATCCATCATTCATTTGCTCACCATGCCACCCCCGTTTAGACCCAGCCATATGCAGATCAGTCCTGACCCTGTGCTTCTGCCTCATTGGAACAGTCCAGCCCGAATTGCTAAGCCAGGTCCTCCCTGGACCGGAAACAAGCATCTTGGGACCGGTTTCGGGGTATCACCCCATATAAGCCAGGCTAGCTTGAATCCAGTGACTGCCAAAACTGGTCCTGGGATGCTTATTTCCAGTTCAGGGAGAACCTGGCTTGGCAGTTGGGCTTGACTGATCACATGGTGAACAAGGTCAAGACTGATTTGCATATGGCTGGGTCTTAACTGGAATGGCATGGGGAGCAAAAAAATGATGGATATAGGCCCAGATCTCTGTGCTGGGGTGAATGTATGACATTGTTCTGCATTCAGTCCATCAATTGTTTTTGCATTTGATGTATGCCCAGACGTGGGTCCCGTGCTCTCCATGCCACTGGAGTCAAGCTATCCTGGCTGATGAGGGCTGAAAGCCCGAAACCGGTCCTAGGATGCTTGTTTCCAGGCCAGGGAGGACCTGGCCTGGCAGTTCGGGCTGGACTGTTCCCATTCAAGACTGATTTGCATATGACTGGGTCCAAATTGGAATGGCATGGTGAGCAAAAAAACAATGGATTTAGGCCCAGATCTTTGTACTGGGGTGAATGTATGACATTATGCTGCATTCTGTCCATCAATTGTTCTTTTTGCATTTGTCACCCCAAGTGGAACAGGTATGCCCAGACGTGGGTACGTGCTCTCCATGCCACTGGAGTCAAGCTAGCGTGGCTGATTAGTGGTGTAACCCCAAGACTGGTTCCAAAATGCTTGTTTCCAGGCCAGGGAGGACCTGGCTTGGCAGTTTGGGCTGGACTGTTTCTATGGGGAACAGGGTCAACATGATTTGCATATGGCTGGGTCTAAACTGGAATTGCATCGGGAGCAACAAATTATGGATTTAGGCTCAGATCTCTGTATTGGGTGAATTTATAACACTGTTCAGCATTCTGTTCATCAGTTGTTCTTTTTTCAATTGTCACCCCCCCTTGACCAGGGCCCATTTGGTGCCTGGACAAGGGGGGGGGGGGGGGGGGGGGAATTTGATATGCAGGAGGCGTGTTGCACTGTCTGAATTAGGTATTCTGACACTGGGTGATGCCCACTCCACCAAGGAAGTGGTCATCGAGGAGGTGTAGTGACCCCAGGGGTAAGTAGCCCATCGGCACCACTGCTCCACAGGTTGGCTCGAGCCTTGAGAAGTGGACCAAAGCTGTCCCGGTGTGCCAGAGGATCTCAAGGCTCGAACCGCCCTGTGGGTTCCACTGGACTGGTTCTCAAACCCAGCTTGCAGCCTCTTTGTAACGGGGCCATTCTCCTATTGAAGTGAAAGGGGACACCAGACACACCTCTGCACCTGGACGTCCCAGAGTCTCCCAAGGTGACTTGTTGCCTCATACTCACCTTAAGTCCTGAAGACCAATCCTGTAAGTTGTTGTCGCGTGCCCGAATGCAATAAATGTACATTGCCGATTCAGAAAAAGCACTGCTTCCATTTTTGAAACTGTAAAAATTCAATCTCGAAACGTTCTTACCAGAGTACGATTATTTTGGTATCTAAATTTATATAAAAGTATGTGCTATTTTTTGAAAACTGGCGCCTGATTTATTTATTGAGTGTGGTCTCACTTACTGCCTTTTTGTGTGTTAGATAAATGATTAGCACTACTCTCTGATATACCTAACTGCTGGCCCATTCTTTCACAAAAGAGAGCATTTGGGGCGTCATTTGTGCCACTGTAGTACTTTGGGGTGTGCCTGAACACTTTACACAGTGTACCTCTTTTTGGTCCACTATTTAAAGAGCCAGCTTCCTACACCTGGCACAGACTTATTTATTGGGCATATTTTCTAAGAGTCTTGCCGAAGATTAGGTGGTTTGTCTGAGTCCTCCAAACTGTTGGGCATGCTTCAGTAACCTCTCGTCTTGACAATCTGACAGAAGTTTTGTTATTCTAAAAATATGTGGTCTTGTGCTCACCAGACAAAATAACAAGCTATCTTGGTCCCTAAAAACATATGCAACAGCTGTTCAAGATGCTAGAACTACTGCATCCACAAAAAGCGAGTTATCTGTAGCTTCAATAGAATGTACCAAACCCCGTGACTGCAGCAAAAATAGTGAGGTAATCTTTTTTGGTTGAAATAGGTGGCATACCTATAATTCCGACCTCCCTATGTTCTGTATCCTTGCGGGAGGTTCCTGTGTGGCATCTTTTATGAGCCAATTGCTGAAGTGGTCTATAACCGCACTCTCTACATCCTCAGCTTTGCCCTATACTTGGTGAGACAATATACTACTAGTTGCTAACTTGGAACAGCTTTGCTGCTTAAAGGTCTTTTAGGTTCACTTTTTGTGCAATATGCTGTCACTTAGTGGTTGGCTCTGGAAGTTTCCTTTCTGTAGCCTAGCATGTTTCCGTTTGGACATCGATGGTAAGAGGAGCCCACAATGATCGAGTATGTAGCCGCCTTCTTTCAGATTCTTTGTGCACTTCACTGCTTGTGTTATCCTCTAGTATGAATTCCCTTTTTCATCAACTTCCCTACTGCAGCAGGAAGGTTAGAGGGTCATACATAACTAGAGAAGCGCTTCAAAATGCAGAACTAATGTAAGTAAGCAGTTTCTTCTGCAGTGTGAATCTTGTCTAGAATCACATGGACTGTATCAATTCTGTTGCGATATTAACCCTTCATGTAGGTGGGTGGATGTGAAGGTGCATCATTTCGCATTTCCCCCTGTTGTTTAATTCAGGTCTTTGAACAAACAGGTCTACAACTCTTTGGCCTAGCCTCATTCACTTGACACTACTTGCTGCCTTCTTCGCCTGTTTACCTCTGTGTTTTGCTCTCGTGGTAAAGGGATTGCACCCATAACTATCCTAGGCTGGCTTAGCCCCAAATCAACGGTGCTAGTTTTAGGAGTATGTAGGATCTCAAGCCTCTCTAATTGCTCACTGGCCTCTGATCATCAGTGTTTGCTATGTGTGCACCTCGCCCTGCTTAATGCATCAGAGGTAAGTGGCACCAAGAGAGATGGGCTTTGAACTGTCTGCCCCTCATCATGTTTTCTTGTGACCAACACTTTGTATTTGACTTGTGTAACCAATGGATCGTCCCAGTCCCCTCTTCTTATTTACCACGGACGAAAAAAACACTTTTATATGGGCATTATGTGTAGTCTTGCCAAGGGTTTAAATGGAGATCCATGTCATCATAATGCATAACCTCATTAATGTCCTTACTCTGAGACATCTAGTACGCCTGACCTGTAAACCACATCCTGTAATTCTAGTGCAGCCTTTTGTATGGAAAAGGTAATTGACTTGACAGTGTCTAGTTCTGCCACCAGCAACACATTCTGCTGTGATGAGCGAGAAGCATTTTTTCAGATTGACTGTGCCCCATCACAAATATGACTCATTTCTAAAGTTCCCTCTCCCACTCTTGAGAGCTTAAGGCAGCAAGCTGTTGCAGAGGAAAAGGGTGGTATCACCGGAACCCATTGGGTCTATTGGGAAGATGGGCTACTATACACTGAAGTCAGAGCTGCTAAACCTGGTGCTACCACACGAGTTGTAGCACCTCAGAAGTTTAGAGACATTCTTCACACTTTGGCCCATGATATCCCCTTAGCTGGGCAAAACATGAAGTAGATTAGTCAATCACTTCTATTGGCCAAGGATGTCCTAGAAGGTGAAGGACTTTAGTCAGTCCTGTCTCTCCTGCCAAGCCAGTGGTAAGGCAGGAGGCTGCCTGAAGGCCCCCTTAATTCCACTTCCAGTGGTTGGGGTATCCTTTGAAAGGGTGGGGGGGTAGACATTGCTGACCTCCTATATCCTCAAACAGCCTCAGGGAACTGATATATTCTGGTGGCAGTGGATCATGCTAACAGATATCCTGAAGCTATTCCCTTAGGTCAACCACTGCCCCTGCAGTGGCCAAAGCCTTCCTAGGTATCGTTACCAGGGTTGGTTTCCCTAAGGAGGTAGTGTCAGACAGAGGTACAAACTTCATGTCTGCATACTTGAAACACATGTGGGAAGAGTATGGAATGACTTACAAGTTCACTACCTGTGAGGAGGAGGACCGCCCCCTTGATCGTAACAACTCTGATAGCTCTACCTCGTGGACACCTTACCAATACGAGGTCCCCGAAGCTGGAACAGTCTCGCTAACCCGTCACTCTGCCCTCCTCCCACAGCCTTCCCAGTGTTACCCGGAAGAACAACAATCCTGGATAGGCGGAGTCAACGTCTCGGTCGACCAATCGAATGACTCCAGACTTCCATCTGCACCGATAGAAAAGCAGGGCGGGAGCTCATTGGTCTCGTCGACGGAGAAGCACCCGGAAGAGGACGCCGACCAGACGCAGAAGCTGTTGAAGGAAGACGCCGACATCGGAGAAGACGCCGACCCTGGGGAAGACTAAGAAACCTGGACGGACGAGTGGTGGATCCCGGAGGACGTACGAGCCGCCACGACTCAGGAGAGTTGTGGCTCCTAGCGGTACGTGACGGGACAAGGGCTTAGGGAAGGGTGGGGGGGGTGTTGCAAGGGAAAGGGCGGGTATTGGGTGGAATTCGGTTCCCCCCCCCTGCGCCTTTACTTCACTCCGCAACCTTAACTCCCGCAACACTAGTCCTTAAGACAACGCAGTACTAGGAGTCTGACCCTGACACCTAAAACCTTGCCTTTTTCCTCCCTATTCACTTTGGACGGTTGTTAAACAAAACATCCACAACCCATACCCTCCCTCACTTCCTGGTTATGGTGACGGTAATAGTAAGTTAAGAGTATAGTGTCTTAAGCCATTCTCTTTTTGTTTGAGGTATCTCTGGAACCGGGTGACGCCCTGAAACCCGTAATAGGTTTCCGACGAAAGACAAGACTCCAGAAACCATAGAAGACCTCCTGACATTCTCGGCCCTCCAGAACCTCCGAAACCTTGAACTTCAACATAGTTATAACTTGATAAACCCCCTTGACTGTAACTCTTAATCCCAATAAAACCTCACTATTCAACCTCTACGGCCTCCTCGCTTCTGCTTCCGACCATCCCTCCGACACTACCCCATACCACCCACAAACCAATGGCCTAGTTGAAAGATGTAACCAGACATTGAAAAGGCATGATTGGTGGACTCCCTGAAATACTCAGAAGGAGATGGTATGCCTTCTTCCATGCCTATTTTTTACCTACAGGGATGTGCCACAGAAGTGTGTGGGGTTCTCTCCCTTTGAAATTCTGTTTTGGCTTCCTGTTAGGGGGCCCACTGAGTATTGTGAAGGAAGGATAGCAAACAAGCATTGGAAATGCATTAGGTCTCGGATTTATTTGAGTTAGAGCTAATGGCATTGTAATGTCTTTTAGCCATGTGTTATGGAGTGTACGCATGTGGTGTGTAGAGGAATTATGTGGGTTGGATTGGAATTGTAGCAATGGTGGCATGCTGCGCTTTAGATGAATATGTTTAAAAGTAAAGTGCACCATACTGCGATAGCTACAATTGCACGCGTACTCACTCTGCACTGGCACTCACTGCACGCTCACACAGTGTTAACCCTGCATACTCACACACTGCTCGCCCTGCACGTTCACACACTGCTCACCCTGCACACTCACACACTGCTCACCCTGCACACTCACACACTGCTCACCCTACGTAATGCGAAAAGACCTAGCTCTGCCCTTCGGCCTGTGTTGTAATCGTACAGTAGTTAGTGAGTAGTTGCGCTTGATTGGTTGGGGTGTCCCCTCTTTGCTGCTCCCCTCACAGAGGGCCGGCTGCCTCAATGAAGCTCCCAAGACTCGTGTTCAGCTGTTCTTTGTTTTAGCTCCTGTGTGTCAGTGCACCGTGTAAGCGCACAAGCATACCCTGCTCTCTCTGGAACACTCGCACTCTGCAGTCACTCGCACTCTGCAGTCACTCGCACTCTGCAGTCACTCTGCAGTCACTCGCACTCTGCAGTCAGTCGCACTCTGCAGTCAGTCGCACTCTGCAGTCACTCGCACTCTGCAGTCACTCGCACTCTGCAGTCCCTCTGCAGTCACTGTCCCTCTGCAGTCACTGTCCCTCTGCAGTCACTCTGCAAGCACTCTGCACTCACACGCACTCTGCAGTCACTGTCCCTCTGCAGTCACTCGGCACACACTCTGCACTCACACGCACTCTGCAGTCACTGTCCCTCTGCAGTCACTCTGCACTCTGCACGCACTCTGCGCGCACACACTCTTCTGCACTCACACTCACTCTGCACTCACACTCACTGCGCTCACTCTGCGCTCATGCGCGCACACTCGCTCATGCGCGCACACTCACTCTGCGCGCACACTCACTCTGCGCGCACACTCACTCTGCGCGCACTCTGCTTTCACACTCACTCTGCTTTCACACTCACTCTGCGCTCACACTGCAGTCACACTCACGCTGCACTCACTCTCACTCTGCAAACGAGCGGCTTCTCGCCTGGGCCTCAGCAGAATATCGAACATGCATCAGAGGTTATGGCTGGCACGGAAACAGGCTGTTACTTCAACCTCCGAGGGAGTGGGAGCCCGGGAATTCCCCCGGCAAGGCGAGAGCGGGCCGGCACCCGGCTCTGGGGAGAGAGAGGGCTTCTGCCCCTCTCTCTGCAAGGGGCAGCCCATGAACAAGCCAGCCCGAGAGCGGCGGTAAAGGCCAAACGCAGTGACATGATGCAGAAATCACTCGGTACATTTCGGAGGCAGTCACGTGACGCCGAGATGGGAGTGTCCGATGTACACTGTGCATGAGAGTGAAGTACTCACTGTGCAATTTAGTGCACTTTAATAAAATACAACACTGATTAAAGATGCCATTGTAGAGAAAAAAAGAGAGATGTAGATGTATGCGCTTGAAATGTATACTATTAATATAAGCCCAAGCAACTGAAAAGGCATAACGTTTTAGTGAAAATGCGGTGTTTACCTTGACCTTTTACAAAAAATCACAGCGACAGCGAGGCGCCCCGTGTGTAGATTTTTATACACGGGTAGTCAAAAAATGTAATTAAGTTGAGGATCCTGTGTCCTCGGTTACAGTTTCCTTCTTGCCATGTTCACACTTCAGGTATACAAGCAACAGCAATTAAAGATGGCATTTCATGGCAAGTCTGTCCTTACCTGCTGAAGAAAGTAATTTGCAAAGCCCGGTCTGTGACGCGACTCTAAATGTTGCCGATAATTAGTTTGTCATTTGCAGCAGGCGCGGTGCTATCTCGCACACGCTGTAAACAATGGTACCTAGTGAAAGTCTTCCATGTTCTGTCAGCTCGAGAGCAAATACTGCATTTGTCCCCAGTGCAGGGTGTGAGTCTCGCCGTAGCTTACACTTTCAGAGACGTGGAGGTGGGGTGCGGGGCTGTGCACATTCACAGGTGTGCCCGAAAGTCGGTGGTGAAACTTTAGAACAATGTGTGAGGGTTTGCCAAGAGATGCACCTTCATGAGTGTATGTGAGAGATTACGGGGATGTACACCTTCATTGACGTGTGTGGGATTGTGTGTGGGATTGTAAGCACCTTCAGAAGTGTGTGTAAGGAGTTGTGGGGCTGTACACTTTCAGAGATACGTGTGAGATGGTTGGGTTGTGTGCCTTCTGTGCTGTGTCTGTGGGATTGTGTGATTGTATGCCTTCAGCGTGGTGTGTCTGTGGGGTTATATGCCTTCAGTGTGGTGTGTCTGTGAGAGTGTGGGGCTGTGTGCTTTCAGTGATACACTTAGAGCTCTGCGCCTCCAGTAATGTGTCTGAGATGTCCAGGTGTTACATGCCTACAGCGAGGTGTGGGGTTGTGTGCCTTCACTGGCATGTGTGGCGCTGCGTTCCTTCGGCAGTGTGCACGGAGGGCTGTTATGGCTGCCCACTTTCAGTATGTGTGTGTGTGTGGGGGGGGCAGTGGGCTGGGGCGGAGAGGAAAGATTGACACGTATTTCAGCTTCTGTCACTCGCCTCAGCCCGTGTCTGGTAAAGGGAAAGAACAGCGCACACGCTGATTGGAAGGTACACATGTAGCAAGCATGTCACCAGTCAATAAAGCTATCAATCAGGCGGCCCTTGAAGGTACAGTCCGGCGGGGCAGAGGGCTATTGCTGGAAATCTCACAGCAACGGGGCTGCGGTGCCCAGTCAAACGTCGGCCTCAGATTTGCAACGTTGTACTGAAGGAGTCCGGCTGAAACCCGGTCGTTTTAGGACACAGTTTGCGGAATCTCTTTCATAAAGGGAGTCCTTTTGAGTTTTCCTCTCTTTAGAGACTAACCCAGCTCTCTGGTCTCCTACTGATGTTAGTTTGCAACGTGAGCAGGCGACGTGCCCTCGCTCCCTAGCAGTACACATCCCGGCAAACGCTGATATTTCCGATGGATGACAAAACCAGTCCTTCTGAAACGAGCAGTGGTGTGCACGCGCGCGCCACTACTAACATATGTTTTGAATTATCTCGGCTGTCAAGCCGCGATAATTCAAAACATATGGCCTAGCTACTCGACCGCCTATGGCCTATTGCGTGTTCTGTTCCGAAAGCACACGCACGCGAAGGCCAATTGCAATGCAGCTGGCAAAAAAAATCACGAAAATGCACAAGCAGCCGGGAATTCGGTAGGTACGTTTTTGTGAGCCCTCAGAAAAGGACTCCTAGGCTACGCCCACTGCTGATGCAGTGGGACGGTAGGCCCGAGCCCTAAAATCCTCTCAAGAGCGAAAACAAGACATAGTGGATTATGTGCTTGGCCTCAGCTCCAGGATGGCTTAGTACATGGAAAAAGCGAGCAAAAACAATCGGGCCAGCCAGGAGTCCCAGAAGCACTGGTATGACCAAAAGGCTGCTATGACTGTGTTCCAACCAGGGCAAAGGGTAGAAGTACTGGAGCCTGTAGCCCCTAGGGCCCTCCAAGACAAGTGGAGTGGGCCTTAACCAGTCCGTGAAAGAAAAGGGGAGGTCAACGATTTGGTGGACCTTGGTAGTTGCAAATATCCCAAAAGCGTTATACAAGTTAACGGCCTGAAACCCTACTATGATAGAGCTTATGTGACCATGCTGATGGTTACAGATGAGGGACAGGAAGCAAAGAGTGATCACCTCTACAGCAATCTAAAAGATAAGTCTGTTGATGGAATAGTCTTGTCAGACACCCTCACTGACCAACAGCAGGCTGAGTCCTAAATCAGTATATTGAGCTCTTCTCTCTGACCGCTGGTCAGTTTAGCTGGTGTACCCATCTGGACACTGGCGACAGCCTCCCTGTCAAAAACAAAATTTTCAGAGCGCCCCTGGACCAGTCCAGTTGTATTAGTCCCCAAACATCACTCCACGGGTGAAAATAAAGAAATTAGGTTTTGCGTGGATTATAGGGGTCTCAATGCTGTGACAAAAAAAGATGAGCATCCAATACCTAGAGCAGATACATTGATTAAGAAGTTGGGGGCAGCCAAGTATCAGAGTACATTTGATCTCACATCTAGGTACTGGCAGATAAGTCTGACCCTGGAGTAAAAGAAAAATCTGAATTTTCCACTTCAAGTGGGCACTTCCAGTGTACTGTGTTGCCCTTTGGATTAAAGAATGCCTCTGCAACCTTCCAGAGGCTGGTGAATAAATTCCTTGCGCGATTGGAATTCCTGAGTGCAGCCTATCTGGATGATATTGGTGCCAATAGCGCCACTTGGCAGGATCACCTGATCCACCAAGCGAAGGTCCTTGAGGCTCCGAAAAGTGCAGGCCTCATTATACAGGCAAGCAAGTGCCAGAAAGGGCAGGGAAAGGTCGTATATTTGGGCCAACCGGTAGGTGGAGGTAAAGTTCAGCAACTCCAATCCAAGATTCAGACAATTCTGGACTGGGAAGCTCCAACTACCCAGACCCAAGTCAGGACATTCCTTGGCTTGACTGAATATTCCAGGAGGTTTGTGAAGGATTATGGGTCTATGGTGGCCTCTCCTCACGGAACTCACCGCCAAGAAGAGGCCCAAGTGAACTGTCAAAAGCCTTTCGACACTCTGAATTATGTAATGTGCTAAGCCCCAGTCCTGAAAGTTCCACATTACTCCAAGCAGTTCATTGTGCAGACAGATGCTTCTGAGGATGGGATAGGAGCAGTCCTATCCCAAACAAATGATGACCATGCTGTTGCTTTCATAAGCAGGTGACTACTCCCCAGAGAGCAGCGTTCGAGTGACAGAGAGGGAAGCCTTTGCTGTGGTCTGGCTCCTGAAGAAGTTGAGGCCATGCCTATTTGGCACAGGCTTCCTAGTTAAGACAGACCACAGGCTTCTCAAATGGATGCAACAAATGAAAAGTGAAAGCCCCAAACAGCTAACGTGGTCCATATCCCTAGAGGGAATGGATTTTACAGTGGAACACAGACCTGGGACTGTCCATGCCAAAGCTTTCCAGGTTCTTCCACTCAGAAGATGAAGACTCTCCAGGGGAAGGTTAGTTTAATCCTTTTGTGTTTTAGTGAGGGGGGCGGGGGGAGAAGTGGGGAGGGGTAGTGTGAGACAGTGCCTCTTGATATGGTTAGCCTCCCACTTTTTGCCTGGAACTTTATTTATTTGAAAGTTTTATAGAGCGCTGGCAAGAACGCTTCACATCAGTATATGTACAACAAGATAACGAGTGCAATCAGATCAAGAAAGTTAGCTCAAGTCCAAACAGCGGATGCAAATAGCATCGGAGAAATAGTGGGGGTGGGGTGGGTGGGGGAGGGTCCAGGGAGAACAGAGGGAGGGTGAATGATGATCTACTAGTTGAAGTGTCGGTAAAGGAGAGCCATTAACAATCTCGAAGCATGAGAAGGAGTGGTCGGTCCTAATGTGTATAGGTAAGGAATTCCAGATTGTAGGGGTGTTGCTTGAGAAGGCGCAAGCCAAAGATTTTTGACTTTCGGTGGAATGAGGAGCATGGTGTTAGGCTTCTGAGGTTTCTAGTCTGTTTGCCTTTTTGAGCTTAGAGGCGAGGTAGGTTAGTTTTTCGGTGTGCAGGGCTTTGTGGGTGAGACAGGCTGTTCTGAAGCTGCAGCGAGCTTCAATTGGGAGCCATTTAAGTTCTTTCAGGGCCAGGGAGATGTGGTCATATTTTTATAATTCCTATGACCATTCTGGTTGCTGCATTGAGAGTGGTTATGATGGGCGCAAGTTGGGCTTTGGCTGTGCCTCTGAGGATGGCATTCCCGTAGTCCATTCTAGACAGCACCAGCGCTTGTGTGGCAGATTTGAGAGATTCTCGCAGAAGGTAGGGTTTGATTTTGTTTAGGAGTTTAAGTTATAGAAGTCACTATTCTCTATAAGATCTTTCATGGTTAGTTTGGAGTCCACAGTGATGCCTAGAGATTTGATGGAGTTGGATAGAAATATAGTGCAGTTGGGAGCATATATGGAGTTTATCTATTCTAGTATCAGTGGGGGCTGCTCTCTTTGATACAGGTATAATTTCTGTCTCATCTTGATTTGCTTTAGGTCATTGTGAGATAACCAGTGTTGGACTTCATTGAGTGTGCCATGTAATCAGTTGATGTCTTCTAGCGAGGAAATTTCCATGTATGGTTGGGTGTCCTCAGCATATAAATGGAAGGGAATTTTTGCTTGGTTGAGGATGGCAGTGAGAGGTTCCATCTAGATATTGAATAGTGTTGGTGAGAGGACAGAGCCTTGGAGGAACCCCTGTGTTATCGCTGTTGTTTCAGAGGTCTGATTTGACTATTTTTATTCTTGGAGCGCCTTGTTTTAGGAAGGATGCAAACCAGCGCAGGACCACCCAGTCCGCACCAATTCTTTTTTGGAGGGAATCCAGCAGAAGCTTGTGGTCGACCATATCGAAGGCCACCAATAGGTTTAGGAAATCGAGTAGGAAGCATTGGTTCTTGTCCAGGGATTTGTACAAGTCATCTATTATGTTCAGGGTGAACGTTTCCGTGCTGCATTCCTTTCTGAAGCCAGACTGGTGAGGGTCCAGGAGATTATTGTTTTCAGTGACCGGAGACATCTCCATCACCATTTTTGTGAATAGCACCATTCTAATTCAGGCAAAAGACGAGAACCTAGAGTTCTTCGACTCTCTCTTCCCCACTCTGAAGATGGCCATGGCTCACTATCCACTCAAACCGACCCCTCCCCCCCTAATGGCTCCTTACAAACGCCTAGTCTGCGGAGCTTGTCTTCGCCACCCCAGCGTCCCCCCTACCTTGCTTAGTCACTCCACCAATCATATGCCATCACCACCCCTAGCTCCCTCCATATCCCAACTCCCATTTCCCACCCATCGCACCCAACCTCCCAGTACTCAGCACCCCCGCATCCACAATTGACTCCCAACCCCCTACTCCCTAGCTCCCGAAGCAACCCTAGCTCTCAGTCTCCCGCCCTTAGAGAGCCACCTCAGCGTCCCCACTATTCAGGGCACAATCAATCTGCCAACCTTACGTCAGCACCAGCCCTAGCTCCCCCTATCTCCCTACCCACATCCTCCACCCATCGCTCCCAAACTTCCAGGACTCCGCCCCCCTCGCTTCCCCAAAGGACGCCCAACCCCCCTTTCCCTAGCTCCTGAAGCACCACTAGCTCGCAGCCTACCATCCTCACAGATCCCAGACCCCCTAAAAACTCCGTCTCGCAGCCCCCCTCTCGCTAACGCCCACCCCACTAGTTCACACCACCCTTACAGATCCCAGACCCCCTATCAACTCAGTCTCTCAGCCCCCCTCTCGCTAACATCCACCCCACTAGCTCACACCACCCTTACAGATCCCAGACCCCCTAACAACTCCGTCCTGCAGTCCCCCCTCGCGCGAACGCCCACCGCTCTAGTTCACATGGCCCCCTTCAATGAAGAAAACTCTCACCTCCAACTGTACAATAACCCCCTTCTCTCCCTCAATCGACCAACAGACCTATCAACGCCGAGGCACAGCCCCCCCAACCCGCTAACCCCCTCCCCACCAGTTCACATGGCCCCCCTCAATGAAGAAAACTCTCCCCCGAAAGGGACCGCTACCCCCTCCCTCTCCATCTATCCCACAACCGAACTCTAAACCAGATCCAGCTACCCCCCTCCTTTGAACCCCCCAGTAGAGACTCGCCCCACAGCCCCTCCCATCCAGGGCTCTGGTCCGCCCACCTTCCCCTCCTCTCCCCCTCATCCAAGCTGACGCAACGCCTCAAACTCATAGAAGCGCAGATCGCCACCCTGATCCTTGGCCTGCAGGAAACCTTATCCGCCCTGGGGAATCTCCAGCTGCTTGCCCCTCCCCCCCGCATCACCCCTCATCCCTCCGCCCCTCCCTAGGTTCGACTCTCAGCCCCCCAACCGGTCCCTTTCCCCACCTGGTTCCCTGCCTCCACTCACTAGAGGCCAGTTCGAGTCACGAGCAGTCTCCCCAAGAAGACCTATAACCTCCACCGCCCCCCCCCCCAAGAAGTGAGCGCACTCTTCACATCTCATGAACCACCCCCCCCTCCAAACAGCTACCCCAGGCCCCACTCCTCGATCCAAGTCATCACTGGAGAGAGTAGGGACCCGCCCCGCCACAGAGCCACTAGACTTCCAATGTATCTAATCCGCCATTCCCAGAGCCAAGCCTGTCAATTTGAAATCAAAAGAAGACCCCTCCAATTAACTGTATGCTGATCAACAGCCGGTCCGCAGTCAAACATGCAACGGAAATAGCGGAATCCATCCTCTCTCACGACCTGGATGTAGCCTTCATCACAGAAACATGGCTAAACACCCTATCACCCCCCCATTCTCGACATGCTGGTGCAGCCCGGTTTCTCGATAATTCGCTAAGACAGGCCATTACACAAAGGTGGCAGCATAGCAATTATCCACAAAAGTGACCTCTCCATCTCGGAAACTCCCACCTGCACTTACAATTCCTTTGAACGCCTGTCGGTCAACTTCAAATCTCCCACTCATAGCTCACTTCATTGCCACCTCCTGTACCATCCTCCAGGCAACTCCCACGAATCTGGAGCTCAGCTGTCGGATCTGATCACCCAATCCGCACTCGACAGCGACCACAGTCTAATTCTGGGCGACCTCAACCTAAGATGGAACGAAACTAATAACCCGCTCATTCAATCTCTCAACACCCTTCTGCAAGACAACGATTTGATCCAACACTGCTCAGAGGAAACGCACCATAGAGGAGCGATCCTGGATGCAATCATTGCGGACAAAAATGCAATCACGATTGATCACATCATCCCCGTGGACTGGTCTGACTACCACATCATTCTCTTCCATATTAATCATTCGGCACTATCCCTCCCACCCACTCAAAACTCTCCTAAGTGGGCTAGGAACACATCCAGAGTCTCCCTAGACAAGCTAGAAGAAGGACTTCGCTTACTCCTCCCGAACACGACTGAGTCCCTCTCAACCACGGAACTCACCTCCCTCTACCACTCTAACTTGGAGCTCACCCTGGATCAGCTGGCACCTACGAAACTAAAAAAAAACAGAAGCATCCCCTCTAGGTCCTGGTTCTCTATTGACATTAATGAGGAAAGAAGACACCTCAGATCCCTAGAAAGAACCTGGAGGAACAACCCCACCTCCCTCCACTGGGACCAACTCCAGGCAGCACGCAAAACCTACTATAATCGTATCAAGAACAAAAAGTCAGCCTTCTTCTGTGCGACGTTAGACAATGCCAAAAACCGCCCTAAAGAACTCTTCAACATCATTAGGAACCAAACCTCCATTCCAGTGACAGCCAACCTGGCGGCGTCCAAAACCCAGTGCGACAACTTTGCAAGCTTCTTCAATGATAAAATTGCCAAAATTGATCGCTCTTTCAACTCGAAGCCCTCCCCCCACACAGATACCCAGATTACTGCTACCAACCAAAAAAAACCCTAATGACCTCGCCCATCCGCTGGTCATCCTTCCGGCCCGTCCAGGCTGAAATGATAAGCAATCTTATCGCCTCTGCTAAACCGTCGTCTCACTCCCTCGATCAGCTACCCGCGAGACTGACCAAGGAGCTGAAGCTCACGCTAGCCCCTATCTGGGGCAAGATCATCAACAGCTCCTTGAGCGAGGGTTCAATTCTTGACTGCCTCAAATCAGGACAAGTCACGCCACTTCTAAAAAAAACCTGGCCTTGACCCCATGGACATGAACAACTTCAGACCGCTCTCGAACCTTCCGCTCCTCCAAAATTCTTGAAAGATGTGTGCTCGCACAGTTAACCCAACATCTAGAGAACACTAATCTACTTCACCCATACCAATCAGGGTTCAGAAAGGGCTGCAGCACTGAAACCGCAATTCTAAATGTCCTAGACGATCTGCACATGCCACTCGACTCCAACCAATGTAGCCTTCTCATCCTCCTTGACCTCTCGACTGCGTTCGACACAGTCGATCATTCCTTGCTACTCAATGTCCTCCAGGAGGGAGCGGGCATTGAAAAGACGGTCTTAAAATGGTTCTCCTCCTTCCTCAACAACCGCACGCAAAAAATAAAGATCAACAGCTTCGAATCGGACCCCTCCCCATCAGTAGAGGAGTTCCTCAAGGGTCAGTACTCTCCCCGCAATTCTTCAACATCTACATGGAACCCCTCACCTCTCTTCTAAGAACTTCAACATCCCCTTCCACCTCTACGCAGATGACACACAACTCTATTTGGAAACCACATCGATTGCAGACATTCACAGACTAAACGGTACACTCATGGAGGTCCAACACTGGCTCTCAAGCCAACCACCTCAAACTGAATGAAGAAAAAATGGAAGTACTACTCATCTTGAATAATGATGATAACCCCCAAATAGTGGAATGGCTCAAAGCCTTAAACGCCCTCAATGTTTCTCTGTCACCAACGGACTCCACAAAATCCCTAGGGATCACTCTAGACCCCAAACTGGACATGAAAAAACACATCTCAAAAACAGCTAAAGGTGCTTTCCTCAACATGAAACTTCTCTACAAAATTAAACTCTTCCTCCCCCCAAAAGATCTGAAACAGGCGACTCAGGCACTGGTGCTCTCCAGAATTGACTAAGGCATCGCAGTACTGACTGGAACAGCCAAATCTCACCTGGGACCTCTTACCACCACCCTCAACGCAGCAGCAAGAATGATCACAGGAACTAAGAAATATGAACACATCTCTCTGGCACTCAAGGAACTGAAGTGGCTCCCGATAGACCAACGAGCCAGCTTCCGTACAGCTTGCCTCACACATAAAGCCCTGCACACAGGCAAACCAGAATATCTGGCCACCAAACTCAAAAGGGTCGGTCAGTCTAGGAACCTCAGAAGCTCCAACACGTTCCTACTCATCCCTCTGAAATCAAAGAAACACAAAACCTCAAACAAATCTTTTGCGGGTAATGCCCCCAGGATCTGGTACTCCCCCCCATATCAGAATGACCGCCTCCTTCCCGCAATTCAAGACGCTACTCAAAGCCCTCTTCCTTGAGCGCTCCTTTTCGTAATGAGAACCCCACGCCTGACTGTGATAGACCACTGTCTCTCTGAACCCAGTGCAGGCTGTACCGCTTCTGATCTCCGTTCCCACAGGGCGCTCTAGTCGATGTTGTGCTGGCGTTACTCCGGCCTGCCTGCCTTGTTCTTGTTTATCTGTCCACTCTTTCCTGGTTGCTTATTTGTATTTGCTGTGAAGCGCTCTGATTCCCTCGGTTCCAGTCAGCGCTATACAAAACTTCAATAAATAAATAAAATAAATAAAAATAAATAAGTTGTGCAGGAACACATCTCTCCAGAGTTTAGGCTAGGAAGGGGAGACTGGAGCCAGGTCTGAAGTTATTGAGGTTGTTCACATCTGCTCCCTTTTTTTTTTTTTATTATTGGTGTGACTTGACCGTCTTTGATACAGTCTGGCATCACTCCAGTTTTCATGGAGCTGTTTATTATTTAAGTCCAAAGCAGAGTAAGTGCATTAATTAGGGTTTTGGCGAGAGCGACGCAGAGGGATCCCCAAGGTGAGAGGAGGGTTTGGACGTAGCCAGCAGGGAAGATATATCTGCCTCCGTGAGTAAGTTGAAAACCTTCCAGCTTCTCTGGTTCATGTGGGAACCTGAGGATTGAATGTGCTCTATGTTGTCCTGTGGGGTGCTTGTTGCTGTGGGTGGACAAGGAGTGGGAAGAGGGGTTATCTTTGTTTTTTAAATGGGCGTCCCCGTTGAGGGGGCTGGTTGAGATCGAGGGAGAGCTTTGTGATTTTATCATTCAAGAAGGAGGCACATTTTTTTCATTGTTCTTTGGATATCTGAGAATTTCTTAGGGCTGGTTTGGAGGTTTGTTGATTAAGGATGGTGAAGAGCTCTTTTTGGCCTTATCTAAAGCACTGCAGAAGGAGGAAGCTTTTACATTTGTCATGTGCTTTTTTTTTTTTTTTAAACTTTATTGATAGGAAGGAATAGTGGTTAATCAGTTGCATACATTCTTTTGGCAATCGTTACATATTGTACAAATTATCTTTTCCATATGCGATAAGAGACTTTTTCGTAACAAGGACTGTGTCGCCTTAAGTTTCCTGAGTCTTGTATATATATCAATCGTCTGTTTCTTTGTGTAAATTGCAATCCTCTATTATCCCCTCCCTCCTATATTATTCAATGGTAACATCACTTTTCATTTAAAACATAAATAACAAACTTCCCAACTTTCCCCCCCAACCCTGTGTCATCATAGCCCTTGTGTTTCACCCATATCCCGTAGTAGCCTTTGTCTCCACTTGCACTTTGGTATATGGCCAGGTTAGTGCCGCTAATGTCGCGTTGTCTTGTTATTGAGGTAACTACCCCGCATCCGCTCTGTTACTCCCCCTCCCCCTCCGAGTCTAGGTCCTCCCCCTCCGGTAAGGGTTCACAGATTTCCCCTCTGTATGTATTCCATGCCGCCCACACTTTGTTCCACTTGCGGGGCGCTGCACGAAGTACGTAAACTGCTCTCTCTGTTACCATTAGGATGTCCATGTTCTTAGCCCATCTACTGGCGGTGGGTACGTCTGGCGCACCCCATTTCTGTGCTATATCCCGCTTAGCCACTGTCATAGCCAATGTTGCCCAAATCAGTTCGTATCTACCCAGGTCATTGGGGTCCCAGATGTTCAAAAGGCATTTGCGTGGTTCAGGTAATATGGAAAGTTTAAGGGCCTGGGAGATTGAGCGGAGTATTTGTCTCCAGAATTCGCGTATTTGTGGGCATTCCCATAGTGTGTGTATCAGTGTCCCTTCCTCCCCGCAGCCTCTCAAACAGAAGGGGTGTAGTGCTCTCTGTATTTTATGCAACAGTGTCCTGGTGTAGTAGATGCGGTGTAGGATTTTAAGTTGTACCAATCTGAGCTTACTGGAGATTCCAACCTCTTTCGGGGAGGCCAGCGCCTCATTCCATTCGAAGTCGTCTGTCTCACCTAATTCCCCTTCCCATTTTTCTTTAAGTTTCAGCGTTGGGTCTTTGAGATTATTGATCAGTTTTTTATATGTAAGGGAGGTGGCGCTTTGGAGCATGAATTCCGTTAGCAGTCTATCCTCCAACGGGGAGGAGTCCGGCAGAGTGGTGCCTGTAGGGATCGCCTGTAGTAATGCATGTCTAATTTGGACATATCTAAATGTTTCTGTGGGTCCAAGGTTGTACTGCTGTTGTAGGTGTGGAAATGGTATTACTGTGTCATTGTCCCAGAGGTCCCCTACTGTAGAGATGCCTATGGAATCCCACCGCTCAAACCCCTTACAGCCTCTCAGGTTCCCCAATGTCTTCGTGTCCCACAATGGCGTCATTTTGGTGATTCGACCTGCCCATCCCAGACGGGCTTGTGCCATGTGCCATAGGGCCGCTGTGTGTTTGGTCGGACCAATTAGGGTCTTCAGTTGTGACTTGTTATAGAGCACGGACAGCATACAGTCCGTCCCAAGTTGTGACCAATCTGCCCGATAGGCTGGGTCGTCTTTTGGGGCGTGGATCCAGTAGTTTATAATTTTGAGTTGGGCCGCCCAGTAATATAGCTGAATGTTGGGGAGCGCTATGCCCCCCTCGTACCAGCTTTTTACCAGCTTGTCGTACGCTATACGCGCCGGGCCCGCATTCCAGAGCAGGACAGTGACCAGCGCTACGATCTGCTTGAAGTATCGCGGTGGTACCAGGTGTGGAGTATTCTCCAGAACATAGAGGAGCCTCGGGAGGGCCATCATCTTGTACAATGCCGCCCTACCCAGTAGGGTCAGGGGCAGGGCCGCCCAATGCTTAACATCTGCTCACAGGCGATCTATGGGTGGTTTTAGGTTGCTAACAAAAAAGTCTGCTTCCACGCTCGTGATGACAATGTCTAAGTATTTGAAGGAGGCCGATGTCGTAAGCAGCGGACAGTTCCCCTGTAATCTCGGCGCCGGGCCTTTTAACGTATATAAGGTAGATTTCGACCAGTTTAGAGTGTAGCTTGATGTGCGCCCGTGCGTGTTACATAGGTCTAGCAGGGCCGGGATGCCGGTATCAGGTGCGGTCATGTAGATGAGCATGTCGTCCGCGTATAGTGAGACTTTGTCCTCCCATCCCTCCTCCCATTTAATGCCTGCGAACAGGGGCGTGGATCTGATCTGGATTGCCAGAGGCTTAAGCACCAGTGCGAAGAGCAGGGGGGACAGGGGGCAGCCCTGTCTAGTCCCCCTGCCCAGTGGGAATCTCGGCGACATGTGGCCATTGGCTACCACCTGTGCGACGGGCTTCGTATAAAGCAGCCGTATCCATGTTATGTATTTCGGCCCAAATCCCATGCGTTCCAGTACCACGAAGAGATATTCCCACTCTACTAGGTCGAACGCCATTTTAGCGTCGAGAGAGAGAATCACAGCCTGCTCCGCGAGGAGGTGCGCTCGGGCCAACACGCCGTGGACTCTTCGGAGATTCATCGCAGTGCTCCGGTGAGGCATAAAGCCCGACTGGTCAGGGTGGATCAAGGTACTGAGGTGGGGCATCAGGCGGGTAGCTAGAAGTTTAGCTAGTATCTTGGCCTCGATGTTCAATAACGATATCGGGCGGTACGAGGTACACTCAGTCGGGGGTTTCCCCGGTTTGGGTATCGTTACAATCGTGGCCGTGCGTTTATCCAGCGGCAGCTCTACTCTATCCCTGCTCTCTAAATACATGGCCAGTAATGGGGCACTGAGGTCTGGAGCCATGGACTTGTACCACTCTACCGGTATCCCGTTAGGGCCCAGTGCTTTACCGGACTGTAACGCCTGGATCGCCAGCTGGATTTCTTCCTCCGTCGGGTCTAGTTCTAGGGTGTCCCTATCTTCCTGTGTAATGCTGGGGATGGTAATGTCCGCGAGTGTTGCCGTTGCCATTTGTTGTGTGACCCTCCGTTCCGGTGTGTATATTGCCCGATAATGTTGTGCTAATTCGCAAACTATTTCTTCTGGGTGCACCAATGTCCGCCCATCCTCTGTGTTAAGGCTCTGAATACCTCTCGCTCCACTCCCTCTCTTATCTAGCCATGCCAGCATACGACCTGCTTTGTCGCCCACATCGTAAATTCTATGTTGAGTGTTTGCGATATACCCTTTCTCAGCCGTTTTGAGGTGAGCTAGGTATTGTTGTTGCCGAACCATGAGGGTGTGTGCCGTGGACGGGGAGGGGTCTGTCATATGTGTATTGTTGGCCGTGTCGAGTGCAAGTTCCAAGTCTGTGAGTTCCTTTCGGGAGTCCCGTTTGTGTCCCGTTATCGCTACAATGGCCGCCCCCCTGAGGACTGTCTTGTACGCCTCCCACAGGGTGGATGGTGACACCACAGTGCCTGTGTTTTCCGCAAAATACTGCGTTGTCACAAGTTTGAGTTTCTTTCGAATCTTGGGGATTTTTAAAAAATTGGGGTAGATTGGGTAGATCCGAGCGCACCGTTTCCCCCCGGTGGTAAGCGATAGGACAATTGGAGAATGATCGGAGATTCCCCTGGGTAGTGTGTCCACCTTGTCCACCATGTCTAGTCCCAATCCCAGTGCCATGAAGTAGTCTATACGAGATAAGCTATTATGTACCGCTGAGTAGTAAGTGTATTGTGTGGCCTCGGTATGTAGCTGTCGCCAGATGTCTATAAGGCCTAGGGCTTCCACAAAATCCGATAGTGGTGCAGTACCTCGTGGCCGGGTCCTAGAGGGAAAGGTGTCCTTAAGTGGATCCATGATTGCATTAAAGTCCCCCCCAACAATCGTGTCGCCATCGGGGAGGTCAAGAAGGAATTTGCCCAGTGCCGGAAGGGCCAGAGTGTAGAGCTGGGGGGATATATACTGATATCACATTTAGAGCTCTGCCCTCCCACTGCCCATGGACCGCAGCAAAGCGACCCTGGTCATCCGCCACACGGCGGGTTATAATAAAGGGGGATGATTTTCTCACTAGTATGCCTGTTCCCCTGGAGCCAGCAGTGAAGTCTGCGTGTACTGCCATTGTGTAGCCACGTCTGTCTAGTGCTTTGCAGGTGGACCCTGTGAGGTGGGTTTCTTGTAGGAGGACTATATCTGGGTTTTGTCGTTTTATGGCCTGCAGGACCAAGCCTCTTTTGATTTTGTCACCCAGGCCTCGGACATTCCATGTTAGCATGCGTAGTGGGGGTATCCCCCCGGCTATGGAGGAGCCCTCGGCGGGCGTGTGATTAACACCTTAGCTGCGTGTAAACATTTCTCCCCAGTGCTGCGCTGTCCATTAGAACTAGTGCTGAATGGACGTTCAATGGTCGTGCGCAGCACTGGGGAGGTAGCGCTGCTGACGATCATTGGCCGTCAGCAGCACTTAAGGGGTTAAGCGACCTGGCCATTAAGCTGATGAGGGAGTCTTGCACACAACGTGTGCTGTGGCGTAACCCATGTGTCGATTCGTGCCGTGTTGTGTAGGAGACATACAGATGTCAGGGTGATAGTGCAATGTAGGTGCTGAACGATGACTACAAACAAAATTAAGCATTCTAACATGAAAACTTCAATCCCATCCCCCCTCCCTGCTACCCTGCTCCACGGACTAACCCCCGCCCGTTTCCCCAACTGTGCAGAGTGCTTTAGTCCTTCCCTAGTCATCTTACTTGCTTGTGGGGTTGGTGAGTCCCCCTCGGGCACTGCCTGTGCCCACCTTACTCAGCCACGTCCGAACCACGGCACCTGCGGCCCACTCAGTCTCGAAATCAATATAGTCCGGCTTCATACCGGAGCCAATTGTCCAGAATCCAGCGGGTCTCTCTCAAGGTCCGATTCTATTTCCTCCGCGCCTTCCTGATGGGGCAGTTGGGAGGATTGACTGGGTATTGTTTTTTCAGGACGGTGTCGCGGTCGGTCTCGCTGTGAGCGGTGTCGCTGTCTCGCTGGTCTCCAGCCCTCCAGCCATTCTTGTGCCACCTCTGGCGTGTCGAAAAACCAAGTCTTCCCCTCGGCCACAATTCGTAGTTTAGCAGGGAACATCATGGAGTACGGTAGTTCCCTGTCACGTAGTGCCTTTTTAACCTCCGTGAAGGACTTGCGTCGCCTGGCCACTTCTGCCGTGTAGTCTGGGAAAATGCTAAGGTTGCATTTTGAATCTGCACTGGTGGAGAGTTCCTTGCTGCCTGTAGAATTGCATCCCTGTCTCTAAAATTAAAGAGCCGGGCTAGCACAGGTCTTGGTGCTGCCCCCGTCTTGGGCGGGCCCCCCGGGACTCTGTGCGCTCTCTCCACCGAGAAGAAGTGGGATAGGCCTTTGGGCTGGAGTTTGTTTTTGATGAGGTCTTCTACATAGAGGTCCATGGCTCCTTTCCCCTCCGTCTCCGGAAGCCCAAGGATGCGTACGTTATTGCGTCGCGAACGCCCTTCCTGGTCGTCCAGCTTGTCGTGTAGGAGCTTGGTTACTTTCTGCATCTTTTCCATGGCCACTTGGAGCTCTGAGGTGTCTTCCACAAGTGACTTTGTGACCACTTCCACCTGCGACACCCTCTCCGCCATTTTGTGAAGTCTGCTCGCAGCAGTGAGACTTCCGAGGAGATGGCGCCCACTGTAGTTTTCACCTCTGAGAGTGTTTTCATGATGTCTTCCAGCGTTATTTTTGTCGTTTTTTCCGCTTCCTGGGCATGTCCTGTGGAGGATCGCCCTGTAGTTTGTGGTTATCTTTGGTGTCCGTAGGCGAATTTGTCCAATTTAGCCTGCGTGGTCCCACTCCTGAGGCCTTTACCCGCCATGGCGCTGGGGCCTGCGAGGTCCAGAGTCTTGCCTTGCTTATTCTCGACCTGCGCGACGTCTGAAGTCGCCGTTTGTAGGTATCAGCCAGGGAATAGCAGGTTGATGGGTGTTGGACAGAGTGTCACCCTCCGCTGTCTGCGTATGCCTCACTGGCCGTGGCGGTGGTGTAGGACAGGTCCTGCGGCGGTTGTGTGGGTTTTGGTGAACCGCTGGTATACTCCGTGCTTTTGCCCCTCGATACTCTCACCTAGGGCTGGAACGGCCACTGCGGCCCCCAATCTCGTTCTTCCGCGCCGGTCTGCCTCTCTCGGTCACATCGGATAGTTTAGGTTCTGGGCCCGGGCAGCCGCTTCCCCGCAGACCGGACAGGCCGCCGTGTATCGGGTCTCTGTCTCTGTGTCAGTGCTGCTGGTTATGTCCGGTAGGACGCGGGCCCTGAGGATCCCCCTGAGCTCCCGCGTTTATGATCAGTATGGCGCTGTCCCCCGGGGGCACCGACGTCTCTCACCTCAGTTCTGGGGCGGTACTGATGTCCACTGCTACCCCACAGTTACGCGGGGCCCGATGAATTCCTCCGTTGTGTTTTGCCGCCCGCTAGGCTCCCGTGGGGGGGGGGTGGGGGGGAGGGGGAGGGGGGGTTGAGGTGTCGGCTCCGCTCCGCGCGGCCAAGGCTGGGTTCGCACTGTCCTTCGCGCTGCTCCGGTCCCGCTTGGAGGATGTGGCAGTCCGTGTGTCGCCGGATGATGCCACCAGGAGTGTCAGGCTGGTTCTGCGCTGTCCGGCAGGTACCGGGGCGCATCCACCTCTCTCGGCCGGCTCGGTCGCACTTCCGCCGGGGCCTGGATGGTACGCAAGGCCGGTGCTGTTCCTCCGGCTGTAGGCCCCGACTCGCCACTCGAAGTAAGTCAGGCTCCGGTGCACCGATTTCTCCGAAAATCAGACCGGTGACACCGCTTTGGTCCCGGACTCGAACGCCGCCGCTTCAGGCGGGCTGGGTAGCGGATAAGTGTGTCGGATACGTTAGAAGGCCACAGTGCCCTCGGGAGCTCTCACTCTATGCGGCCGCCATGCTTGGCTGCTAGCCACGCCCCCCTGTCATGTGCTTTTTATATTTTCTGCGTTCACCTCTGAGCTGGTCCAGGTGGGTTGTGGATGGCTTTGTTCGCCAGAGACTTTCAGCTGCTCTGAGCGGCCTTCCTTCAGTATTGATCTCTATACTGAATCAGGGACCGTTTCTCATCTTTTCCAGTTTCAAAAGGGCGTACTTGGTCCAGTATAGAGAGCATTTTTGAGTTGTAATGGGTGAAGAGTTCAGCTGAGAGGTTCTCTTATAAGGAGGGTAGTAGAGACACCATTCGTTCTACAAGGTCTTGTAAAGGACTTGCCTCAAGTTTCCCTTTCATTGGAAGGTTTTTTGCTTACTCGTTTGGAGGGGAGATACTTTGTTGAAGTGAAATAGGATGATGTGGTGGTCTGACCAGTCAACAGGGAGGATGCAATCAATGGTTACTGTTTCATCCTGAGCTCTGATGGCATCCAGGGTTGAGACTTTAATGGGGGTCTGACCTTTGCAATGCTGTGAGAGGTTGTTGCTGAGTAATAGGTTGTCGAGGGATTGGATCAGGGTGTTGGTTTTAACGTCCCAGTGAAGGTTTAAGTCAATTAGGAAGATGTTGGTGTGTGAGAAGTGTGCTATCATGTCTGCTAGGTGTTCGCTAAATGATGGTGTTACCCAGTGGGTGGTAGAGGAGATGACAGTTCATTGTTAAGTTGCCTTTCATCCTAATGAAGGTGCTGATATGTTTGAATAAAGTGCAGGTGAAGGTGTCGGTTTCACCCATGTTGATGTTGCTCTTATGTATAATGGCGATGCATCCACTGCGGTAGTACTTCCTGTCTTTCCTAGTGACTGAGAACTCCAGTGGGACTAGCATGTCCAAGATTGTGTAGAAGGAGTCACCTAGCCAAGTCTCTGTAATGAATGCCATATCAATGTCTTAATTCAAGATTGTTTCTGGTAGGTCTGTTGCATGCTTGGTTGCCGATCTGTAGTTTATGAGAATGCATTTGGTCTCTCTAAAGTTAGTAGTATCTTGGGGGAGGAGGACAGGGGAACACTGATAAGGTGAACTGGTCGTTCATGGTATCTCCCTAGTTCAGTGGTAACCTGGATTTTCAATTGGGGAGGGCTCGGGGTGGGGAGTGCCTATTATGTGCCGGGCTGTAGGATTTGGTTAGCTCCGTCGCCTTCATCAGAGATAACGTGGGGGTTGTTCTATTCGGCCTCTGGGCTATGTTTTTAAGAGGTGTTTTGGTCCAGCTGAGTGGCTGTTTCTTTATTCGACTTAGAGGTTGTGTGCAGTAGCATGTAGGGGGAGGAGTGAAGGTGAAGGGTAGGGTTTGAACCTGCGTTTCGTTTTAGTGAGAATGTTGAGTCCCTGTAGTAGTTTTTCGAGTTGGTTCTATATGCAAGTTAGCGGTTCATTTAGCTTGGACAAGAGGATTTGTTTATGTGAAGAGTAATTGCGGGTAGATCCCTTCATGTTGTGCGGGATGAGGCGGTCTGTAGTCTGAATCACTGACTCAGCAAGTCTCTTTATGTTGGGGTGGGTGCTGTCGTCTAGGGTCATAGAGTGCATGCCAGTGTCAGTTGGAGTCAGAGAGTTGGTGGGGAGCAGCTGGAGGAGTTACTTAGTTCTGTGTTGATGAGGTCAGTACTGGTGGATAAGTAGAGTTGGTCTCTTTGCAAGGGGGTCCTCAGTGCATTGGTGGGTGCAAGAGGTGGACAATAGAGGTTGGGTGCAGGAGCAGCTCTGTCAGCATCGTGACAGGTCTGGGAGGGAGGGGAAGGGAGTATGGTTTAAGAGAGGGGTGGATGACTAAAGAGTTGAGTCGTTGGGGTGTAGGATTGATGGAGGAGATCTGAACTATGCTGGTGTGATTAGGGCTAGTGTGCGAGTTCGTGTGGAACATGATATGGTTTTGATTAAAAGTGCACAAGGTCCCTGCCAACTAAGTCTCCTGTGCCAGAGCTCCTTACCTAAAACGGTACGACGAGTGGCACAACTTCAGACCCCCCCCTGTAAGTCCCTAGTAAATGGTACCCCTGGTACCTAGGGCAGGGTCCCCTCACCAAGGCCATGCCAACTGCCAATGCTGCCTGTATGCCTTGGTGCAGGCTCAAACGACAAAGTCGACTTGGCACACTGCCTGTGTGCCATGTCAAAGCAGCACTGCCTAAGGTATTGGTAAGTCAACTCTCTAACAGGCTTTGCAAGCCTAAGGCAGGGTGCACCACATTTCAGATGTGGGCATATCTGCATGAGCATATATGTCCCTATAATATTTAAGTCTATTCTTAATATTGCAAGTGCTGGGGAAACCATAGAGAGTACATGGGCTGGATACTCAGCAACTGGAGTTCCCCAGCACCATGATGGCTTCACTAAACCCATGAGTGTTTGGTACCAAACACCTCCTCTTAATAAACCCACACTGATGAGTGTTGGATTTATCAAAAGTACCCAGAGGGCGCCTCAGAGGTGCCCCCTGAAAACCAACCAACCCATGTATGGTCTCTAACTGGCCTTAAGCAGCCTGCCACCTCCAGACATGTTTCTGGACCACTGTATCGAGAGCCCTTGTGCTCTGAGGCTCTGAGAAACAAAGCCCATCCTGGGAGGAGGTGTCACACCTCCTCACCAGGTAGGCACAGTGCTCGAGAGGGAAGCTTCAAAGGCCTTGCCGCCTTTGTAATGTGATCCCAGCCTCTGCTGCTAGCAGCAGATGGCAGCCACCTGTTCAAGGCCCCACTGCTGGTGGGAGAACCGGAGGGAAACCTAAGCGAGGACAGGAGGTGTGGCATAATAGAGGGTGTTGATACCCCAGGTAAGGAACTCATTGGTCCCTACCTGTCACTACCCAGAAACACCCCTAAATCTAATATTTAGATGGCACCCCAGACCCTGAAATCAGATTCCTGACAACTTATAAAGCTAGACACCGTAGAGCCCCAACAGTAAAAAAGAAGGACCAATGACTGGCTTGGCGCCCGCCCTGCTGACCTGTTTGCAGCCTTTCCCCCTAGCTACACAATTCGACTCGTCCTGCATGCCCAGCGGCCTCCAAAAAACCCTGGGAGGACTGACTGCCTTCAATAAAGATCTCAATCTGCTGTGGAAAGTGAATCTGGTCAGTCACAGTGTAAACAATAGCTGAAATTTGAAAGATCATAAATTGTATTGAAAACTTTGTATTCCACAACTGCTATTACTGTGTCTTCATTAACAGTGACTAGGATATGCATTACACAAGAGTAAAGCATTCCTTAAACACGATGATTCTATTTGTGGAATGTATCCTCTGAATGTCATTTATGGTGTAAATATTAGCTGAAATTTGAAAGCTCATAAAATGGATCGAATCTGTTATCTCACAACTGCTATGATTGTGTCTCCATTAATAGGTGTTTTCAAATATAATTTTCATTTTTAATAATTGAGAGCTTTTTGGGTGTTATATATATATATGATGTAGATTATCCCTTCAATGGGTAGAGACAGTATTTTAATTATTAATCTGTTATCGTTTCTAGGGTACTCAAGATATGAAATCCATGTCCTGAGGATGGTCTCTCACACGAAAGAATAGAGACCGAAACGTCGACTGTGGCTTTATCTACCACTGAATGTCTAATTAATTCTGTGATAGGTAGAAAAGCTTGAGCAATTGATGTAGTAAGGGCTGTGTAGACTAATGTATTTTCCCTTCTGCGTCATTGCTGTTCATCTTGTGCCCAACATTTTAACTTGATTTGTTAAAAGATTAAATACTTTTTTAAATATACACCCGTCTTTCAATCCCTTATTGCTCTCTCCTTTTTCTGATCACTAACAAGTGACAGTCTTGAATATACATCAATCTCTGTTGTTGTATAACCAGCACTAGTGGGCTCAAATCACTAACCCCACACAATTTCATTCCTTAAGTGATTCCAAAATTCTTGTTTTACTAAAATCCCTTGAAGGTATCTTCACCCTATCATACTTTTTGCCCAAACCCTCAAGGGTATACTGGGTTGCCCACTACTAACTCTCATACTTTCACTGATGTCTTTTTCTTTTAACCCAGGGGGATACTTTTCCTTCCTGATTCTCTTGGTTGCAGATTACTTTTCTGTCAGTGTCAATTGAGCTTTTTTAGTCTTAGTTTCAAACCCATACAGCTTTGAAGAACCATCTTTGCAAGTTATCATATGCCTATGTGTTTTTGATGTGCAGAGGATCTTTCTTGGCACCTATTTCACCTATATTTAAATCTGTTTACATTTGAATTGTTTGATCCATATTACTCCCTCTGAGCCTTTTCTGTCTAGTTAACTAGGTGAGATGCACTGTCAAACAAACTTACAAGTTATTTACCTTTATTAATGCTCTTTCTGGTAGTGGCTCTATCTAGCTGAAGAAGTTTCATCTTTTGAATATTGCCCAGGCGTCACACTGAATCAGTTTTCTTTCCAGCAGTGCCTCTGTATGCCGGTAGGGGGTGCTATGCAGTAAAGCTGTGCTTTGGTAGGTGGTTCTGCAATTATGCCGTTCCAGTCTGGAAATGACGCGCGGAACCTATATAGATGCCACACCCGCACACGGAAAACAACTGCTTTTGAGAGTGTATGCACCCCTCGGCTTGGAGCCCCAAAAGAAAATTGGTGTGCCTAGTGCGCATCCCTAGACTTTTGATCTTATTAATAGATGAAGGCTAACCACATTAACGGCGAGGAATCTGTCTAGTTAGAACCTCTACCACAAAGAGCGTTACCAAAGTTAAATAAGATTTCTAGATGCAGATTCCTCACTTTAATAGATATTGAAATATTACCTATTTGGAGGGCAGTCTGTGGATGGACTCAGAAGGATCAAGCGATCAAAAGGACCCTTTCAGCTAACCTAACTGCCCAAACAAATGTGCTTTATGAATGTATGGAGGGATGCTCACATAGCTACCTGGCAGACGTCCAAAACAGGGACTCCACGCACTAACACAGCAGTAGCAGTTTTGGCCCTGGTAGTACGCAGTCCTTCTGGAAGGTGCTTTTTAGCCAATGTGTAGCAGATCGTGATGCAGTGCACAATCCAGCGGAAGATCTTCTGCACAGTCTTGCGTTTTCTTGCTCAAGAGAACTCCACGAGAGCTGATCGTCCACCCCGTGTTCTTTGGTACGATCTTTGTAAAAGCTATACACTTTCATGGGGTCCAAGCGATAGAGTTATGTTAAATGCATTTCTCAAGCGCCCAAATACCTAGAGGCGTCTTGCCGCTAGATTTTGCTACTATAAAATGAGAACCCAAGAATGTTAGAACTAGACAGTATTAAACAACCAGGTTTTCAAAGATTTTCTAAAGGCAAACAGGTTGGGCATGGCTTTGATATGCAAAGGGAGGAGTTCCATGCTTCTGTTGCTCCAATCACAAAACTTCTGCCTCCCCAAGAGGATCGTTTGAACCAAGGCACTGTGGCAAATTTGGCTGTCGCGGACCATATTGTCCTACCTGGGATCTACCACTTAAAACTGTTTTGTGAAATTCTGGGCCTAAGTCATGCACTGCTTTATAAGCAATGCAGAGTGCTTTAAAGATTATACTTTGTCTAACTGGCAACCAGTGCACTTTCCTGATGGATTTAGATACTGAGTGGTATTTAGGAATCCCCAGCAGTAGTTGTGCCGCTGCATTTTGTAAACATCATTCACTTATTCATTAAATGCCGATGCAAGTTGTGGTACAGGCCATTACAATAGTCCATTTTTTAGAGTATTATAGTTGAGACTATCATTTTTTGCAGTTCCAGTGAGGGTCAGATCTTTTTAATAACAGCTAACGTGTAAAATTCAGAAAAACTGATGGCATTGATTTGGTCTGTATATCATCAATTAATACACCCAAATTCCGAGCCTTCCTAAATAGTGTAGGAAGAACACCCAACTCTTCTGGCCACTAAGCGGGGGTCCAAAAAGAGGGCTGTGAACCAATCAACAGAACCTCCGTCTTACTCTTGTTCAGCTTCAAGCACTTCTTGTCCATACAGCCACTGACCACCAGCATGCAGTCACAGAATCTAGACCCTGTTCCATTGTCACTATTAACCAGGGAGATGACAATTTGTGTGTCGTCTACGTAGGATGTCAGGGAGAACCCAAATGATTTTACACGTTCAGCTAGACAGGTGACAAACATTAAATCTCCACCTTAGCGGGGCAAGGCAGGCCCTAGAATGTCAGCCAGGTGATGCTTTAACCAACTTTAAAGGTGTCACAACTTTGAGCAAGAAAGAGGCCCATGTCCACAAAACCAGCTTATCTGGGAAGAAAATGATATGCAGTGGGTTGACACAGAGAACCTGCTCGCTCCCATGTTGTCTCAATATTATGGAGACGAGGAACACTGTCTTGAGGGTGAGAAGCCGCAAATACAGCTGTGAAGTGGATCAAGCGGAGTGCACATCTGAAATTTGAGGACCAACTTAAGGTTCCACTGTGGCATGACTAAGTGAGAGGGAGGAGACAAATGTAAAGATTAAAAAAATGCATAACACCTGGAGACAAACAATGAGGGCTGATTCAGTAACCCCAATAAGCTGAGAGAGCAAAAAGGTACATTTTAACTGTGGTCAGAGCAAGGGCTAGGTACAAAACAAACAATAAAACATCAGCTAGCTTTGGCCCAGAGGGGGTCTATCTGTTGAGTAATGCATCAAGCCACAAATCTGTCCCAACGACAGGCAGATACAGTTTCTGTCGAGGGATGTCTGGCTGCCAAGATTACATCAAGCTCCTCTGGAAAAATGTCGAAGGTGCTCAATTTCCAAGCATGAAGGTGGAGATTGCTAAGGCACGGGTGCAGAACCCTGCCCTGCTGCTACAACAGTAAGTAATCTCAGAGGAGAAGCATGATTGGAGGACAGATGTTTGAGGCCATCACTTCTGGAATCTATACTCTTCATGCCCAATCCAGGGCCACTAGGATGACTTGAGCCTGGCAGGGATTGAACTTCTTGAGAACTCTGGGCAGGATTGTTATAGGCAGAAAGGCATACAGGAGTCCTAAGTTCCACTCAAGAGGAAATGGGTCTCTGAGTGAAATGCCTTGGAAACCCTAATGCGCAGAAGTACTGACACTGCATGTTCTTGCGGTGGCAAACCGATTGAACCTAGGTTCTCCCCAATCGTGGAAGAGACTTCGGGTCACATCCGGGTGTAACTGCCACTCGTGATCTGCTGATCACCAAGCAGTTTCCATGGAGGGCCAGACATTTCCCGAGGCGCCAGGCCTCCGTGCACAGGGTCTGTGACCCCTCACTCTGCCTTGTCTGTTGCAGTACCACATGGCAGTGGTGTTGTACGTGAGCACCTGAACCAGCCTCCACTTGATGATTGGAAGGAAGGCTTTCAACGTCAAGGATATGTTCCTCCGCTCCAGAAAACTGATATGGAGCCAGGACTAAGCAGGAGACTGGAGGCCTCCGATCTCTAGCTCTCCCAGATGGCCACCTCAACCCAGAAGTGTTGCATCAGTTACCAGGACCGGGGCTGAAAGATCTGGATCAGAGCCTGAATGCCCTGGACTCTCTTTCCCAAGGGAAAGGCACATAACAAACTAGAATAGATCAGATGAAGGGGAGTGTCTGAAAAGAAGCCAGGTGTGACTTCAGCACATTGACATTGAATACGAAGATGACAGGAGGTCTGCAGTAGTCTTAAGGTGGTGGTCGACTGCCTGGGGTGAGCCCGCCTTCAACAGCATGTTGTTGAGGTAAGGGAAAACTGACACCCCTGGCCTCTTAAGATGTGCTGCTACCACCACCATCACTATTTTGAATACTCTAGGGGCACTGATGAGATCAAAGGGGAGCACAGCAAACCGCAAAAGTCCCTGTCCCACACAAACCGCAGGTAAAGCTGATGGGCCTTCAGGCTGAGTATATGGAGATAGGCACCCTGGAGTTCGGAAATAGACATTCTGCAGGTAAAATGTGACCATCCAGTCTCCAGAATCGGGGGAAGACAAAACATGGGCCAATGTGAACATTTTTAATTTTTACTTCCACAAGAAAGCATTGAGAGGGCAGTGATCTAAAATGGGACAGAGGCCTCCGTCCTCCTTTAGCACCAGAAAGTAGCGGGAATTACAACCAAGTCTTAATTCTTGTGCGAACACCCTCTCAATAGCCCCTTTAGCCAAAGGGCTAGCACTTACTGCTGCAAAACGGAAAAGATGGTTCTCGATCAGTCATTGGGGGAATGGTGGTATGTGCAGCGGTGGACAAAGAAAGAGTAGCGTATAGCCGCTCTGAACAATTTGCAGGACCCATCCTGCCTCCTACCAAGTGGCTGTACTCAACTATGGGCATGCTAAAGTAGGTTTTCAAGTGGGGCTGTGGGGAATGTGCAGTCGACTGGAGTCTGTTGACCTAGACAGCGGGCCTGTGGGCACCATGGCCGCAAAACAGCAGGGTGCAGTGATGGATTTGGATTGGCTGACAGTGTGAAGTACCTCAGCCGAAGCCACAAATAGAACGTTTGTGCTGGTGTGGCTGGCGAGGTGAAGCAGATAAGCCCATGGAGGGAGCAGTGCCCTGTTCTCCTTGATCCACTCAAGAGCAGAGCCTGCCTTGTCCTCAGATTGGCGTGTCCTATCAAATGCCATGTCCATCAAAGACAACTTGACATTGTGTGAAAATCCGGTGGACCGCAGCTAAGCGTGGTGCCAAATGGCAACACAGGTGCAAAAGTCCCGCCCGATAGAATTGGTGATGTCCAAGATACAACAAATTTGGAACTTGGCCGTGTTGCATCGGTCCTGTATGGCCTTGGCAAGGACTGGTCAGGGACATCTTAAAGGAATTGAGTGACTGAGTTCCAAAGGGCGTGAAAATAACACCCCAGCAGGAAGCTGGCATTCACTGATATGAGTGCCAAGCTGGTAGATGAGAAAATTCGTTTCCTGAACATCTTCACCTGTTTCCATCGAGAGGAGTAGTCAGAAATATGTTGAGATTAGTTTTGCTTGCAGATGCCTGCACCACCAAGCTTTCAGGTGTGGGGTGTGGAGATAAAAATGCAGGTTCGCCCAGGGCAAGGTGCTTGAGTCATGCAATTTAGTAGTTGACCATGGGGACCAGAGCAGAGTTTTGCCCATACCCGAACAAAGTATTATCAATAAGGGCCTCATTAAATGGTAAGAGGGTCTCAGTAAATGTCTGCCGCAGCTGAGGACCCTCTGTAAGGACACTGGTCTTGACTTAAAAAGTGGAAAGGTGGAGGTCAATGACTTCCGCTGGCATACGCAAAACAATGGCGAAGGAAGCACTTTCCTCAGTGGAAGGGCAAGGTGCTGAGAGGAGTTTGAAGGTATCAAAGC
Source organism: Lissotriton vulgaris (assembly GCF_964263255.1). Lineage (NCBI taxonomy): Eukaryota > Metazoa > Chordata > Amphibia > Caudata > Salamandridae > Lissotriton > Lissotriton vulgaris. Next base: position 428,821,827 of record NC_141693.1, read on the forward strand.
CTCCTGCAGATCATCATACTAATTCCCCTTGTGATAAGGTTGGCCAATCTCGTCAATAGAATCCCCTGCATTGTAATAGTTATCTAAACACGTTCTGAACAGGGAGTGTAGGGTGTGCATTTATCGTTTAGGAGGTAGATCAAGTGGAGGAAATGGAGCCTCAATGGCAGTCAAAAGCAACTTTGAATCGAGGCCAACTTGGCGTCATTGACGACAACATGGGGCTCGTTTTTCGGTGATGACGGAGTCACCATCTTCACTGATGAGCCTGTGACCGGAGGTGGAGTCGACCTTGGTGCCAGAGACGGTCCCAACAGTCAACCCGCCGGGCGTAACCTATATGGAGAACTTCTCGGTTCTGTGGCACTGGAAGGTGCACCAGAGGGAGCCGCCAAGGATATGAAGAGTTGGAGGATTGCCTTGTGGAACTCCTTTGTTGCTTAGGAGTGGTGGATGGCCCCGGAAACTAGGGTTGTGCTGGAACAAGTTGCAGGAACGGCTCCAAAGTTTAACAGGTTCAGGAGTGAGAGCGAGATGTAGGACGCCACCTCTGCACCTTCTCAGTGGAGTGAAAGTTGTGAGAAAGGGCCATGTCTAGCTTCGATATCTTGCGTTTTCTTTTCAACTTACCCAAAAACATGATCAAGAGGAAGACAGACCCATAGAACGACTCCTGCGTCTGGATTGAACCTTGGACTTTGATTGTTCTCATTGGGGCCTCTTCTGATTCACAGCGATGTAGAGTTTTGCCTTGAAGTCTTGGATTACCTTTGGGTTAATTGACGTGCAGCCAACGCAGGCCTCTGAGTCGTGGTTTAAGCCCAAGGGCCACATGCAAATTTGGTGAGGATCTGTCACGAGCATTTGTTTGCGCCAGTCCTTAGAGGGCTTAAAACCTGTTGTTTTGACCGGTGATGTGTCCCTTGCAAAAGGTAATACAATTTTTGATCAAGGTGGTGTCTCAAAGAGACAAGTGGTAGCTCCTGATCAGTGTCTGGTGGCGCGGAAAGAAAGGAACCAACGTCAACTCATGGGCATGTATATGGCTCTGTACTACATTTCCAGGGTGGAATGGCATCAGTGCGGAACCGCACCACGCCATTTACCAGCATGCAGAAATATTGCTGAAATGTTTCGGGATCCAGTCTGAAACCTGGGGAATATTCAAAAGATGAGTAATCTGTGGCAAGACACTATTAGAAACCACAATTTTCATGCAGTATGGTTTTACTTCTCTTATAGTGCAGTCTCCTCAACCCTACTTTTCTCTAACTTTTACAGTCTTCGGTTTGAATTTAGTACAGGCTTCACACCAACACCCCTCCAGCTTATGTTCCTTGGCAGAGATTACACATCTCTTGTGTGTCCTTTCAGGCCAATATGTGCGACAATTAAGACAAAATCTTCTGGGTGAGGTTTCCATTACACTCTCTGATGAGGTTAATAAGAGCCAGGGATTAAGGTAGACTGAATAATTCATTATCGGACATTCCAGTAAAAGAAGCATCATAAGAACAAGCATTGGCATAGTCAACAGTCCTTGTCTTCAGTACATACTGGCTTTGTCAATGGTTTAGCTGCTCTGCATAATATCCCAGATGCATTGCTCAATCAAAAAGACTATACGGCGGGCTGCATCATTTTGTAGGCACACGCACCAAGCATGCATGCGTCTACAAGGTGACGCAAGCAGCACGGTCTGGCAGGCTTTGACCTAAGAAACCTGTTAACTATGAGTGTTTGCCTACAGTTTCAGTATATTTGCACTCAAACTTGAACTTTCACCTATCTTCTTTTAATTTTGTGCTATCATTCCTGACTTCAATGATCTTCCCCACAACTTTTAATGTTCTGAATCTCAGTGGCCCTTCGAATTACTTTTAAAACCGAGCTCTCAATCTGGGTTCTAAACTCCACAGTGCAAAAAACAAATATATCTAAGGACAGTGACATTTGGTCTATCCTTTAAGTCATAGCGAGTTACCAAACTCATCTTTTGGTTACTCTTGAAATGAAAATGTTTAAGTAACACAGAGGAAGTTTACAGACCCAAATACAAGATGGGGAAATGATGCACAGCATATGAATGTAGAAGACATGCAAATAACAAGGCTCTAAAGTTAGACAAAAAACAAAGCATCCTAAATTGGTAATTAATCAACAATGAAGAACAATATGTACTGTGCAAGCTAGCAGACATCAAATATCTAAATACATTTTGATGGAGATCATCCATTTGTCCTTGCATGGATTTTAGTAACTGTGGGCAGAAAAAAACTTGACGTTTTTATTAAATATATTATTGGAGAACCAACAGGTCAAAAACAGGCCCTAGTTTTCCTTTCTCTTGTTGGGGGAACAGCAAATATCCATACTAATATAATAAAGAGATAGCCCAAACCTTTGAGGCGGGTAATCTCAGGAACTACAGCACCAATCACAACACCCAATACAGCTTTGGAAAGGGCAGTTGCAGCAGAAGGACATAGGCTATGCAGACGCCCACCATGTACATTTAAAAGGTAAAAGAACCGTGCCAGCAAAGTAGTCCCTTGTGGGCGTGTCTGTGTTGTGCTGTGGGCGTGTGCTGGGGGCGTGACAAACGCTGGGGGTGTGTGTGGTACGTTCCGCCTTCATGCCATGTCTCGTATTGTGTGCTAATCCCACCCTGCTCCCTTTAAATACCCCTGCACCCCATAATCATAACCACCCTTACTCCTTAAAATACGCCAACACCCTTAAACACTAACCCATCTTCACCCTATAAATATACCCTGTACCCCAAAACCCAAACCTATCCCTAAACCCTAAAAATACCCCTGTACCCCCAAACCTACCCCTGAACCCTAAAAATACCCCTGTACCCCAAAACCCAAACCTAGCCCTGAACCCTAAATATACCAATGTACCCCAAAACCCAAACCTACCCCGAACCCTAAAATACCCCTGTACCCCAAAACCCAAACCTACCCCTGAACCCCAAGTATCCCTGTACCCCAAAACCCAAACTTACCTCTGAACCCTAAAAATAACCCTGTACCCCAAAACCCAAACCTACCCCTGAACCCTAAAAATACCCCTGTACCCCAAAACCCAAACCTAGCCCTGAACCCTAAAAATACCCCTGTACCCCAAAACCCAAACCTAGCCCTGAACCCTTAAAATACCGCTGTACCCCAAAACCCAAACCCACCCCTGAACCCTTATAATACCCCTATACCCTAAAACCCAAACCTAGCCCTGAACCCTAAAAATACCCCTGTACCCCAAAACCCATACCTATCCCTAAACCAGAGGTCTTCAAACTTTTTGATGCAGAGACCCCCTTGTAAAAACTTTTTAGGCGTAAGGACCCCCTTCCGACAAAAGTTTCTAGAAACTGGTACTCCTCATCATCAACTTTTGACAACCTTAAATGCGCCTGTTAGACCTCATCACATCCATCCATCCATCATTCATCCACCCACACTTTCACACATCCATCCATCCTTTCATCCATCCATCCATCCATCCTTTCATCCATCCATCCATCCCTACATCCATCCTTCAACCATCCACCCTTTCATCCTTCCATCCATACATCCATCCATCCTTTACCCATCCATCCTTTACCCATCCACCCTTCCATCCATCCACCCATCATTCATCCACCCACCTTTTCACACATCCATCCATGCAACCTTTTATCCATCCATACATCCATCCATCCTTCATCCGTCCACCCTTTCATCCTTCCATCCATCCGCCCTTTCATCCATTCATCCACCCTTTCATCCTTACATCTATCCTTCATCCATCCACCCTTTCATCCTTCCATCTATCCTCTACCCATCCACCCTTCCATCCATCCACCCATCATTCTCCACGCACCTTTTCACCCATCCATCCATCATTCATCCATGCAACCTGTTATCCAAACATACATCCATCCACCCTTTCATCTTTCCATCCATACATCCATCCTTCCTCCATCCACCCTTTCATCCATACATCCATCCATCCACCCACCCTTTCATCCAGCCATTCACCCCCCACCTTTTCACACATCCATCCATCCATGCATCATTCATCCATCCATGCAACCTTTTATCCATCCATACATCCATCCACTCTTTCTTCCATCCATTAATCCTTCATCCGTCCACCTTTTCATCCTTCCATCCATCCATCCACCTTTTCATCCATTCATCCACCCTTTCATCCATTCATCCACCTTTTCATCCATCCATCCACCCTTTCATCCATCCATCCTTCATCCATCCACCCTTTCATCCTTACATCCATACATCTATCCTTCATCCATCTATCCTTCACCCATCCACCCTTTCATCCTTCTATCCATACATGCATCCTTCATCCATCCACCCTTGCATCCTTCCATCCATACATCCATCCTTTACCCATCCACCCTTCCATCCATCCACCCATCATTCATCCACCCTTTTCACACATCCATCCATCATTCATCCATGCAACCTTTTATCCATCCATACATCCTTCCACCATTTCATCCTCCCATCCATACATCTATCCTTCATCCATCCACCCTTTCATCCATCCACCCACCCTTTCATCCACCCATCCACCCATCATTCATCCCCCCCACCTTTTCACACATCCATCCATGCATCATTCATCCATGCAACCTTTTATCCATCCATACATCCATCCTTCATCCACCCTTTCATCCTTCCATCCATCCATCCTTTAGCCGTCCACCCTTTCATCCATCCACCCACCCTTTCATCCACCCATCATTCATCCCCCCCACCTTTTCACACATCCATCCATGCATCATTCATCCATACAACCTTTTATCCATCCATACATCCATCCACCCTTTCATCCATCCATCCTTCATCCGTCCACCCTTTCATCCTTCCATCCATCTACCCTTTCACCCTTTCATCCATTCATCCATCCTTCATCCATACACCCTTTCATCCTTACATCCATACATCTATCCTTCATCACTCTATCCTTCACCCATTCACCCTTTCATCCTTCCATCCATCCATCCTTCATCCATCCACCCTTTCATCCATCCATTCACCCATCATTCATCCACCCATCTTTTTACACATCCATCCATCCATCATTCATCCATGCAACCTTTTATCCATCCATACATCCTTCATTCATCTACCCTTCCATCCATCCACCCTTTCATCCTTCCATCCATCCACCCTTTCATCCATCCACCCTTTCATCCATCCATTCACCCTTTCATCCATCCACCCATCATTCATCCACTCACCGTTTCACATATCCATCCATCCTTCATCCTTACATCCATCCATCCATCCACTCATCATTCATTCACCTACCTTTTCTGTGCCTCTCTCATGGGGGGGGGGGGGGGTGGGGGGGGGTCAGTATCTCAGCTTCGACTTCCTTCTTTCCCTGGAAGGGCATCTCTGTGCCTCCCTGCTGGGGGCGGGAGGGGGGACGTGTCACGGGACCCACAGCTCCAGGCGCGCAACATCCATTATACTCAAAGGGCTACACTACAGCCTGCTCCCCCAGACGCCACCCCACAAGTAACCGCCCTCGTATCATTTCCACTGTAAGATGCCCCCCCATACATTTCTACCTGTGATGCTGCAATAACAACTCAACTTTCCCCAACTGTGACCCTCCTCCACCCACCTTGCAACCCACTAGATAGGTCCTGCATTCCCCAGTTTCCCCACCTGCAGAGTGCCTGTCACCCAAACAGTAACATGCAATAACTAGAATAGGTGGTGTCACAGCACCGCCGAGATAACCAGTAAAGAAAGGTATTTGGAATATGCCCCTGTGTAAACAATCACAGTCTGAAATGCCCAATTGCCATAAGTTCTTTAGTATAGGAGATGTATCGATAGTCTCTGCTCACAGTCCCTTCTCTTAATTTTTTCTATTTTTTAATTGAGTTTTACAATGCAAGACTTAGTCAACTAGTGAGTGCCCAATCTGCTCAGACAGTGAGACTTGTACTGCGTTTAGATCACAGTAACACATTGAAACATTTAGCTTCCATTGTATTACACATGGTTATGGACTGCAACAACAGAGTAACAAAACTTTGCATCTCGTTACTGTAAAGTTTTTATTCGTTTGGGTGTTGGGGGCTTTCATCTGGTGGGGGTAGCTCACACTATGTGCCAACGTCTTCCATAGGTCTTGGTCTTTCTCCAGTTTGTCATCAGTTCTGGTTAATGTCATTTTGGTTTCTTGTGTGTGTGTCCCTGAAACGGTTTCAGCCAGGCTCACACACCCACTTCAACCCCTCCGCCTCCCCCCGATTCCCCCCCTCCCCCCCCCCCGTCCCCCAGCTCGTGTGTGTGTGTGTGTGTGTGTGTGTGAGCCTGGCTGAAACCGTTTCAGGGACACACACAGAGCCACACCCGAGTAATTGACATGTCTTTAAAAGACCTTCTATTTGTTAATGAGCCTTTGATGTTTTTCACACCTCGGTGTTAATTAGGCCTCTGACATGAGCACCCTCGATCAGCCCAACGCCAGGAATCGCATGCCCCTGACAGAATCTGCGACCCCCCTCCAAGGACTCCACGACCCCCCTGGGGGTCGCGCCCCACAGATTGAAGACCTCTGCCCTAAACCTACCCCTGTACCCCATAACCCAAAACTATATCTGAACCCTTAAAATACCCAAACACCCCAAAACATATACCTCAGTACCCCAAAACATATACCCCTATACCCATACTTACCTTATCCAAACATTAAAAAAAACATGCTTTTACCATTCATGCATTTACAACGAATTTCGTTGTAAATGTATGCGTGGTAAAAGCATATAAAATGTAATGCCATGCGTTATAATGGCATTGCGGAGTCATGGTACTTTCGTAATGAAAGTATGCGGAGTGATGGTATGCGGAATGAAAGTTGCGGAATAATGGGTGTTACACTCCCCCGGTAAGTACATTGGTGGCACTGCGGCCCACTTCTCCAGCAACATACTCATATTTTTTCACCACCCATTTGAAAAATGCACAGGTCTCTCTCATTGATGGCCAGCACGACATACACTTTTAGACACCTCTCGACACAAGTTCTAGAATTGCGAACTTTAGAGCTGGGGAACTACGTTCGAATCTCGGCATCAGCTCAACATCCTGTGATTCCAGGCAAATCGCTTTGTCTCCCCGTGCCTACCACAAATGAATGTGTTCTTCTGTAATGTAAATTGTGCTCATGCCATGTTGTCGAGTTCGCGCTATATAATATTGCAAGGAAAAATAAAGTAGGGAAACTCGAGTTCACACACTACTGAATGCGCACTCTTAAGTGCATTAGCAGTGCACTGTGAATCTGAGCGTTTCACAGGCCTGTCACAGATAAGAAATGCTATCTAAACAAAATCCGACAAAACAATATACTACTGGCCGGCAGCAATTCATACCCGGGCAACGTCGGGACGGGCTGCTAGTCTTAAATAAAACCCCGTTTAATACCCTGACAGTGGCACATTCTGTATGTCCACTTATATAGCATTGTTTGGACTTTTTACAAGCTTTTTCTTGTGTATCCTCTGGTCTTCAGTCTTGTGGTGAAAGGCAGTCTGATGGAAGCCTTGAAAGGTAGTATCACATATGATAGCTCCCTTGCTTATAGTGTGACCTCTCTCTTTCCAAGAAAAAGTGCAACAGTATTTCTATCACTTAAATTCTGTGGAACTAAGGGACAACAAAGGGGTTTTAAAGGACCTGTCCATAACTGACTAGGGCAAGGCAGACCACCTCCGCAGCACGTCTCGCAATGTATCCATCAGGGTAAATGTTTAGGGCCAGGTTTATATTGGGGGCGTCAATGAAATATCAACTCCTCTATACATAAAGCTTCATGTCTGTACTGGGAGTTTAGTTTGCCAATGTGTCACCTTGGTCTACACTCCCACTGGGAGCATAACCAATTTGTGCAAGTTTCTACAATGCGGAAGCATCTCTTTATAAGTTAAGCGTGTACTGGTTGTCAGTGGGTCACATAAAAAGAGAAGGACATTGTCAGTATAGAGTGAGATACGGTCTTCAATAGGCTACTTCACTGAAGGACTCTTAAAAGTGCACCCAGGTCCACTCAGCTAATGATTCTTTTGCCAAGGGGAATAAGAGAGTGGAAGAGGAGACATCCCTGTTGCGCATCTCGTTTAATAGTGAATCGGTAGGGCATTGCTCGAGTCACCCTAATTTGTGCCCATGGTGCTGTGTATAATGTTCTGACACACACTAGGAATCGTTTTGAAAAATGTATCTTCCTTAAGACTTGGAATAAGAAGTTCAAGCTTACAGGAGGAAAGATTTCTTCAAAGTCCAATAAGGCCAACATATATGGCGGCTTTTGTTTTCTTGTCTGCATGGCTAGTATACTTTTACCATCCTTTATACCTCTGGTTATGCAGCCTTGTCTCATGCATGAGTGAATGTGTAGGTAGTTCCCCTGAGTGGTTACCAATGTTACTGGGCCTTAATGGAGGCTACAGGTTTTTTCTAGTGATTAACTTCCTTCTTTTGCTCCTTCTAACCTGGTGGGTAATACTGGGGCTTTTAAGATGTACATTTTCCAGGAGGTTCAGAAAGGTTCTGCGCTCTACACACACACCTTCAATATTACACGCTGGATTTGTTTTTTCTTTATCACCACAAAACTTGAAGAAGTGAACTTCAAGATATAGAATGCAAGATTCGGAACAAGCTTCTCAACTTACAGGGCCTGAATGGGGATTCTTACTTACTAAAGCACTATGACATACGTGAAGACAAAAATTGATAGGAGGGCAGTAAGAAAACCACCAGAAAAGCAGATGCCCAGTCCACCCTTCCCTGCATTCTGCCTCTGTATTTAAAGGGCGGTGGAAGGTGGGGTTTCGAATAGTACGGCCATCTTGCTTCTGTCATCACAAACGGCCATTTGGCAGAATAGCATGTGTTGTAAGTGGTTTTATATTAGTAGTCAAGTTTTAGGGTAGCTCGTCTGATGATATTTCCGAGCGGTCCTCCTGTGCGTGACTGCCACTGGAACAAAGGCTGTCCCTCACAGCAAGCGGTTTAATTGCTTCCAACGGACCTCTGAGCAGCAGGGAGCTTTCAAGTGGGCTCTTAAAATGGCTCCATTTTGGGGGGGGTGAGGGTCTGTCCCCTACACTCACATTGGTGATAGCTCATCCGGTATACCACATTGTCAAACATTTCTGGAAGTACAGGAATATTTTAAGATCTAAGCAAGAACTAACAACTGACCCAGAGCGACAGCCTGCAACAACCATCTGATGAGATCTGTTCCAATTTTAGCAGAAAATGTTGCCCCCTAACTTACTGACGTGGGTACACGGGGCACTGCAGCAAACTATTCTTTTGGAATTGATTGTTTTGGCAGAGTTACAATGGCCACATGGATCCCAAAAGCTTTTGAGCTGGTATGGAGACATCCATCGGTACTGGTATGAAGTCTTACGCAGCATTTGTGTGGCTGGAAATGCTTACATTTTTTATTTTGAATCTGCTTTTTTTGCTTACAACCCCAAGCACCATCTTATGAAGGTTGTCATTCACATAACTAGAAAAGCATACTCCCAGCCCTAGAATACATCTGTTCTTGGCATGTAGAGCTGCAGAGTTACACACTGTGCATAGATCGCCACCTAGTGTTAGGCCCGGATGCTTGCAGTTTGGTTTTGTCATGAAAAGTTCTTTGTAAGTCATGAGATAGGCGACTCCTCCTTTGGACCACATTGCGCATAGGCATCGGCTCCATCCTCAGATTGTTTTTCGCCATTAGGGAAATTATGGAGCTTTGCAAGAAAAGGAAGGATGTCCATGTAAGCTGTATCTAATTAAGATAATACTGGAACAGACAAGGGTAGCCGGGGAGGCGGGTGGGCGTGTGCATCTTTGCAGCTCTACATGCCAAGAACAGATGCATACTGGTAAGTAGCATTTACCGTTCGAGGCATATGAGTTGCAGATTACACACTGTGCATAGATTGTATAGCAGTACCCACTCTTAGCGGCGACCAACCCTATCTGTTGCAGTAGTTTGAAATAATGTTTTGAGAACAGCCTGGCCCACATTAGCTTGTTGTTTGGTTTGCACATCTACACAATAGTGTTTTGTGAATGTGTGCGGTGTAGACTATGTAGCTGCTCTGCAGATGTCATCTAGGGGAATGTTCCCTAAAAATGCCATTGAAGCCCCTATTTTCCTAGTAGAATGGGCTTTAGGAGGAACAGATAACGTACGTTTAACTTTGTGGTAGCAAATCTGTATGCATTTGACAATCCATCTAGCTATCCCAGATTTTGATATGGGATTACTCTTGTGTGGTGGTGAGAAAGACACAAAAAGTTGTTTGGTCTTACGAAAGAGTTGTGTTCTCTCGATGTAGTGGTATAGAGTCAAAATATTGAGTTTTTATTATCAACTGGACATATTATCGAGTTAAAAATATTAGACAGAATATAGACTACCAAAATATCGACTAGAAAATTTTAATATCTAATAGAATGGACATAATATCGAATCAAAAATATAGTATGGACATAATATCGACTAGACAGAATATAGACAATAAAAATATCGAATTGAAGGTAAGTTAATATTAATATTTAATTTTTGTGTATTAAAATTCTGTAGCGGGTTGTGGGTTTAGAGGGGAATAGGATGGGAAGTAATTTAATTATAATTAATTAAATATGGTATTTTATTTATTGGTATTTAAAATTAATTGCCAATTAATTATTAATAGGTAAATAATTAAAATATAATTGGTAATTAATTTTAATTGATTAATTGATAAATGTTCATTTTAGTAATTTATTTTCTGTAGCGGGTTGTGGGTTTATAGGGGAGTAGGGTGGGAAGTCATTTAATTATAATTATTTAAATATGTTATTTTATTTATTGGGTTTTTTTTGGAAATAATTGTTAATTAACCCCTTGCATGCTGCCGCGATTCTGCGCGTGTGCGGCAAAAATCGCGAGTGGGAGGGTTTATAACGGCCCCCAGCCGTCATCAGCACACGAGCACCGTAGTGCATGACGGATGGGGGCCGTCATCAGCATGCAAGGGGTTAAATATTACTTTGTAAATAATTAAAATATAATTGGTAATTAATTTTAATTGATAAATATGTTAATTTTAGTAATTTAGTTTCCGAAGCGGGTTGTGGGTTTATAGGGGAATAGGGTGGGAAGTAATTTAATTATAATTAATTAAATATGTCATTTTATGTAATGTTATTTATTTAGAATTAACTTAATTATTAATTGGTAATTAATTAAAATATAAGTTGTACTTTATGGTAATTGTTTAATTGATAAATATGCTACTTTTATTACATTATTTTCTGTAGTGGGTTGTGTGTTTATAGGGGAATAGCTTGGGAAGTAATTTAATTTACATTTTTTAAATATTTTTGTGTCTAATTTTTAAATATTTTTATATTGTAAATTAATATATTGGTAATTGGTAAAAAATTAGTATTAGCAGGTCATTTTTATTATTAGTTAATATTTATTTGTAATTTTAATTGATTAATTATTATATTTTATAAAATTGTAAAATATTTTAATTATTTTGTAATTGGTATTAATATTTATTTTATTTATATTTATGTATGAAGTATTTACTTTCCCTACTATTGCACTCACTGGAGTGGGAATAGTAATTTTTAACCCTACGCTATCCAACGCTTTCCCTACTGTTGCACTCTCTGGAGTTGGAATAGTAATTTTTACCCCTATGTTATCCAACACTTTCCCTACTGTTGCACTCACTGGAGTGGGAATAGTATTTTTTATCCCTACGGTATCCAACGCTTTCCCTACTGTTGCACTCTCTGGAGTAGGAATAGTAATTTTTATCCCTACGCTATCCAACGCTTTCCCTACTATTGCACTCACTGGAGTGAGAATAGTAATTTTTACCCCTACGCTATCCAACACTTTCCCTACTGTTCCCTACTGTTGCACTCACTGGAGTGGGAATAGTAATTTTTACCCCTATGCTATCCAACGCTTTCCCTACTGATGCACTCTTTGGAGTTGGAATAGTAATTTTTACAACTACGCTATCTAACTCTTTCCTACTGTTGCACTCACTGGAGTGGGAATAGTAATTTTTATCCCTACACTATCCAACGCTTTCTTTACTGTTGCACTCACTGGAGTGGGAATAGTAATTTTGACCCCTACGCTATCCAACGCTTTCCCTACTGATGCACTAAATGGAGTTAAGTCGTAGATAGGAAGTCGATATTCTGGCATTCGATATTTTAACTTCGATATTTTGGCAAGTCGATATTTTGACTGTCGATATTCTGTCAGTGATCCCGAAGTAGTATAGCAATCCTCTTCTGACATCTAGGGTATGAAGAGCTCTTTCTGCTACTGTCTGTCGCTGCGAGAAGAAAACGGGCAGTTCCACAGATTGATTGAGGTGAAAGGGAGAAATGACCTTGGGCAGTAATTTCGGATTAGTACGGAGAACGATCTTATTCTGATGCATTTGCAAGAAAGGTTCTTGAATGGTTAATGCTTGTAGTTCACTAACTCTCCGCAGTGAAGTAATATCTACTAGGAACTAGGAACGCAACCTTCCATGTTAAAAATTGTAGTTCACATTTATGTAAGGGTTCGAAGGGAGGTCCCATTCGCCGTTTGAGAACAATGTTTAAATTCCACACAGGTGAAGGTGGTACTGTGGGAGGAATTATTCTTTTAAGGTCTTCCATAAAGGCTTTAATAGCAGGCACTCTGAACAGAGATAGATGCTGTCTGTTTTGCAGATATGCTGCTATTGCCGCAAGATGCAGTCTAATAGACATGTAAGCTAAGTTACATCTTTGGAGTCGCAGTAAGTATTCTATGATGTGTTGAATAGACACGTCTAGCGGGGATTAATATTGTTGTTGTGACAATATATTACAAAGCGTTACCACTTAGCTGCAGAACATGCTCTAGTGGTTGGACGTCTAGCTTCTTTTATGACATTCATGCAGTCTGGAGGAAGGTTAAGATATCCAAATTCTAGGATTTCAGGAGCCAGATAGCAAGGTTGAGCTGAGCTGGATCCGGGTGCCGGATCTCTCCACGGTTTTGTGTTAAAAGGTGTGGAGATAGGTGTAATTTTTGGTGCGGTACTACAGACAGTTGTAGCAGTGTGGTGTACCACGGCTGTCTGGCCCACGTTGGAGCAACTAGGATGAGGGTCAGAGAATGCTGATGCAGTTTGCATACTACTAGTGTCATGAGTAGTAGAGGTGGAAAAGCGTACGCAAATCTGTTTGACCAGCTCATCCATATCGCATTGCCTTTGGACAGTGGGTGTGGATATCTAGTGGTGGAGCTTGGGCATTTGGCATTTTCGTGGGTGGCAAAGAGGTCTATCTGAGGTTGTCCCCCACATCTGAAAGAATGGTTGAAGAACTTGCGTATGAAGTTCCCACTTGTGGGTCTGTTGTGTCCGACGACTTAACAGATCTGCTATGGTATTTTGTACTCCTGGAACATGCTGTGCTAGAAGGAATATGTTCGGAGGTATAGCCCACCGCCATGTGTCCTGTGCTAGTTGAGAGATTTGCAGGGAGTGAGTTCCGCCCTGTTTTTGTATGTAATACATGGCTGTCATGTTGTCCGTGCGGACTAACACAGCTTTGTTAGATACTTGCTTTTGGAAAGCTTTCAGTGCTAGGAATATAGCTAATAAGGCCAGATGATTGTTGTGAAGTAACTTTTGTTGTGGTGTCCACCTGCCTTGCATGGTGTGTTGCATTAGGTGGGCCCCCCAGCCAGAGAGCGATGCTTCCGCTGACAAGACTATTTGAGGAACTGGCTCTAGGAATGGTCGCCCTTTGGAAAGGTTTTTGGTGTTCCACCACTGCAGAGAGCGATGAGTCTGACCGTCCACCAACACTAGGTCTGTTAATTGATTTTGAGCCTTGTTCCATTGACGTGATAAGCACTCTAGAATAGGACGCATTTGAAGTTTTGCATGAGGCACTATGAAAATGCAAGAGGCCATCATCCCTATGAGTTGCATGAAGACTCTTGCTGGAAGTGAGTGTTGTGGCTGAAACTTTGTGAGAAGAGCTTGCATGCTGGCTATCCTTACTGGAGTTGGATAAGCTAGCGCTGTTGAGGTGTTTATTGAGGCACCGAGGTACTGTTGTACTTTGGATGGTTGCAGATGAGACTTTGTGTGGTTTATTGCGAACCACAAGTTGTGGAGCAGTTGGATGGTGGTATGGGTGTGTTCTACACACTGGTTGTATGAGATGGCTTTTATGAGCCAGTCTTCGAGGTACGGGAAGACATGGATGTGTTGTCTTCATTAACTGTGCCGCTATTACTGCTAGGCACTTGGTGAATACCCTTGGTGCTGTTGTAACTCCGAATGGGAGTACTTTGAATTGATAGTGCTGCCCGTATATTACAAATCTGAGATACTTCCTGTGAGCTTTGTGAATAGGAATGTGGAAGTATGCATCCTTGAGATCTAGAGTAACAAGGAAGTCGTTTTGTAACAGGAGAGGAAGAACTTGTTGAAGTGTGACCATGTGAAAATGGTCTGACTGTATGTATATGTTTAGCGGTCTGAGGTCTAGAATAGGCCTTAGAGAGCCGTCCTTCTTTGGGATAAGAAAATATAGTGAGTAAACTCCCTTGTTTTGTTGGTGCAGAGGAACTGGTTCTATTGCACTTTTTTTTAGCAAGGATATTACTTCTTGCTTTAGCACTGATAGATGCTCTTGTGACATTGGACGCTGTTTGGGTGGTATGTTTGGGGGGGGGTAGATGTTCATTCTAGACAGTAACCTGATTGTCGCACCCACCTGTCTGATGTGATGTTGGTCAAGGCAGGAAGGAATTGTTCTAGTCTTCCCCCCACAGAAGTGGAATGGTGGGGGGGAGCAGAGGAAAGTTATTGGGTAGGGGTGGAGGCAGAGTGGCAGTGGTTGGTTTTGCCTCTGCCTTTGTTGTTGTTACCCCTATATCCCCCTCTTTGGTAGTCCTTAGTGAATGTGGATTGACTAGGGGTTTTATAAAAAGTTGAGGGGCTATCGGAGTCGTAACCTCTTGTGTTGCCTCTATATGATGAGCGACGAAATGAACATCTGGGAGCTTGCAATTGCAAGGCTCCCATAGATTTAGCTGTGTCGTCTTTTTTTCATTTTCTCTAAAGATACATTTACATTGACATTAGGGCCAAATAGGTGTTTCTCATCCCATGAGGCAGTATCTGCAGCATCTAGGGTGTTTACGTGCATTAGATACTACTAAAGAATCTAGTGGTGCTGGACCTCTAATGTAAACTGGGTCTGTAGGGGCAGCTTTGCATTTTTTCTCAATGCAAGGGTTGAGGAACCGAGCCCTGACAGGATCTTTAAATACCTGTGTTGCGTGCTTAAATACCCCTTTAAGCATTGGAAAAATGGCAGTGGACCTTTGCGTAGTATCAAAAGTGTCCAATAATAAATCTTCCTCCACAGCATTGGTGTGTAAGTCAACCCCATGGTACTGGGCAGCTCTCTGGACTAGTAGGTTAAAACCTATAGTGTCTTCTGGTGGGGAAGGCCTGGGAGGATATACATCGTCTTGAGGGACGTAAGGCACATCAGGGGTGTTATAATCATCCCATGGCTTAGGTGACTGAGGGGGACTATTAGTCCCTACTGGGTCATGTGCACCCCCACCTGTGTCATCAGAGTCTGTATTTACATCATCATCTGGATTTGTGGACGGTGTCGGCGAATGATGTGGTGGAGGAGGTGTAGGAGGAGGAATAGTATGGGGAGGTGGTGAAGGGACCCTTAATGGAGAGGTTGCAATGTCGCTTTTCTTTTTTGGAAGAGGAGGAGTTGCAGGCGCCTCTAGTGGTCTCTTCTTGGTGCTAAGAGTTAATTGGCCAGTCTTAGGATCCTTTACAAGAGTCTTTTGAGTAGGATCTGGTGTAAAAAGCTCTTGTGTATAGGGCAGATCCTTCGGTGTCGAAGTTTTCGGTTCCGGAGGTTTTTTCGGCACTGACTCGGTAGCTGGTGTAGGGACATTTGGCTTGGAACTATGATCTTTTGAAATGTCTACTACCGGCACGTGTTTTTTCGGTTCCAGGTGTTTTTTCGGCTCCGAAGCGTGTGAGTCGGGAAATTTAGCCATTTTTTTTACTCAGCTCCGAATGCCGATTTGGCATCGATGAGCCTGTGCCAGTCTTCGGCGCTGAATGCTTGGATGTCGGAGCAGCGGTCGGAGTGGCTGAAGAAGATTCTTCTTCGGTGTCGGTATGGGATGGGCACCGGGAATGGGCTGACTCGAGCCCGAGCCGCCTAAAGGCTTAGTAGGCTTCTTTGCCGGGCCCAAAGGCAGGGCGTGGGAAGCAGTCTCTCGAAGTGCACCCAGGCTCGAAGAGGAGGGTGTAACCAAAGCCTTTTTTGAGGGTGTTGAGGAAGGGTTGGGGTAGACGTTCTTACTTACGACCCATTGAGCTGGAGTGATGTCCTCGACGTCTGAGTCTTCGACATCAGAGGAGCTGGCAATTTTTTCGGCCTGGTGTTCTGGCACATCGACGCCCTCTGCAAAGATGCCGTCTGGGATCTAAGCTGACGAGCGAGCCATGGTTCTTTGAGCTTGTCGGTCCCGAATTGTCTTTTTGGAGCGGCAGGAGGAACAAGCGGAACAGTCTTTGGCCTCGTGCTCCGGTGAGAGGCAAAGGTTGCACACCTCATGTAGATCGGTGTGGGGAACTTCGACCCACATTGAGGACACTTCTTGAATGGCATCCTTTCCATGAGCCAGAGAGTAAGGCCCAGTTAGGCCCGAAGTCCTTCGTCGACTACCGGAATCGAAGACTTCTAAGTGGTGCAGAATCGCGTCGACGGGGAAACAATACCGTCAAACTGGGTGAGGATTGTGCCTGAAGGAAATTCGGTTCCACACCGGAGCGCAGGAAAACACATCCGAGCCCGGTGGCGGAAATAACAATCTGAGGATGGAGCCGATGCCAATGTGCAATGTGGTTCAAAGGAGGAGTCACCTATCTTGTGACTTCCAAAGAACTTTTCAGGACAAAAACAAACTGCAAACATCCGGGCCCAACGCTAGGTGTCGATCTATGCACAGTGTGTAGTCTGCAGCTCATATGCCTCGAACATAATCATTAATTATTTATAGTAAATGATCTCCTATCTTATCACCTTCAAATGTTCTCATCAGGTATTACAGCGAGTTGCTAGTCAACCGCACTTTGAAGTATAAAATCGAATAAGGACTGCAGTTGAATTTATTTTCTCCCCTGCCAAAATGACCAGCGATGAGGAGCACACCGTTCCCCCTACAAGTTGCCTCTTTCTGTTCTTGGTCTAGCGACACAGCTTGACCGGACAAAGCTCAAAGAAAGCTTGCATGTTAAAGCTGTCACTACTATAAAGTCAGTAAGAGGGAAAGCTTTGAACGCAAACAGCTTAGAACCTGGGCTTCATTATTTTTTTTCATGGTGACGAGCATGGTATGTGGTTGTAGCAGGGCTAAAAAGCACTTACAAAGCAGGAAATAAGTGACCCAGTATCTTTGGGACAGTTTATTTTGAAATATTTGCATCTCCAAAGCAAGTCAGAACTTTACTATTCCTTAACGTAGAATTATCCCCAGGCATGAGACTGGATCCAGAATTATTTTTGCCACATCATCCCTGCGCGCCGGGGTGAAAGCATCACACGACTCCGCCCTGACGTTGTCTGCGTATGTGACGTCAGCGAGATCCCACCCCGGCGCGCCTACATCAGTTTTCTTCGGAGAATGTTTCCGCGCCACAACGTGGAGCCAACAGACAAGACTGTGAAAGTATAGGAACAGTGTGCGAAAGTGCAGATAAATTTGAAAAAGAGGATGGTAAGGAACAACGCCATGAGGAGCAGTGCCAGACACTGTAGCACCTAAAGTCAGGGAAGGAAGGCAGAACAGAGCACAGCTGTGAACAGCAACCCTGCCAGCACGGAGATAGCGCCCCGCGCCCCTCCCCCCCCCCCCGGAGACAAAAAGTATACGAAAAAGCATCATGATAACATGCAGCAGGACTACAACCCCAACCAACCACAATGAAGGGAAATTAGTCCGGAACAAACAAGGCAGGACAAGACTGCACAGCAGCCCCATCACAGAACGTGACAACCCCCATTAAGGAACAGGGGCAGAGGCCCGGACAGAAGACTTCAACCTAGAGATAGCAAGGGGCCAGAACCCCTAGAAATGAAAGGGGAAGGGGGGGGGGAGAGATGGTAGCAGGCAACTAGAGCACAAGGGCACAGAAGTACCTATAAGCCTATCCTCCAATGCACCAAAAAGGGAGGGAGGAAGGAAACGATAAACAGGACGAGTCATCCTGTCAGAAAGCGCAACAAAATGCACTCACTGAAGACATAGCCACCCACAGGGAAGCGAATGAATAAGACCAAGCCAAAGGTCCTCGCAGAACGGGTAGGAAGGGCGGGCCGTTAAGGAATCTGCGGCTAGAATATTCTCTACCAGATACATCGTTACTGAAGAGAAGTAACTCGCACATCTGATAGAGACTACTAGCCGCAGATTCCTTAACATAGAATAGATACCCTAGCCATACCCAAGGGGAGGAGGGTCTGCGAGAGGACCCCACCAACCTGGACATAATAGGGAGTCCCACATGGGACGAGGCCAACGGAGAGGCAAAAGAGCCCTGTCCCCCCAGGCAAGGGGAACCCCTGCATCCAGAAGACCACCAACCCCAGAGGGGATGCGGGAAGACAAGAAGAGAGGCAGCCCGCGGTCTATCAGCAGGAGAAACGAGGGTAAAATGAAAGGAGGCCAGAGCGCCCCAAACCCATTCAAGGTATCAAGAACCTTCAACAGAAGCCCCAAGAAGGAAGAGGAGCACCTAGGAAGAAGAACAACCTAGAGACTCCAAGGAGAAGAGGTAGAGCGAAGGCAAGCCCCTGCACTGGGAACATGCCCAGTGAAGAGGGCAGCCGAGTCTAACGCAGCCAGAAGGCAACAGACCGAACAGAACGGCACCCTCAACAGTAGGCCAGGCGGAAGCAGGACAGACTGCGCCCCAAGAGGGACAAGGAACTCAAGAACCAGCCCAACCCCTAGGGAGGACAGGCAGAACTGAAGGCGGGCCCACTGGAAGAAGCGGCAAGGCAAGGAGGATTGTCTCGCCAAAGTGCTAGAAGGCACAATAGAGCAGAAAAACAGTAGGACGGCACCAGCATGCACGGCCAGACGCAGACAACACCACAGAGCGGTGCACTCAGGGCAAGCCAGACGCCAGCCAAAGACAGAGACCAGGAAGGCCAAGAAGGGTCCGGACACGTCCCCAAGGGAGGAGTCCACACACACAGCCCAAAAGAAGTCGGACTAGGAAGAGCCAGGCCACAAGGCCGCAGACAGCAGGCCAGACCAGGCCAACAACACAGCGACCCCGGAGAAAACAGCCCGGGTGCAACTCAAGCCAATCCAAAACTACCAGCAAGTGGATCACACCTGCAACATACCGTAACACCACGGAGAGCAGAGGCCCAAAAGTGACCACACTTCCCCAGCACATGATAGAGCTATATGATAGCTACCATCACCCCACATACGGCGTGTCACGTCCCAAAACATGGGAACCCCCTTAGGAAAAAACATTCTGCAGCAGAGGACAACAGAAAAACCTGCTGAGAACCCGCAGACGGCTTGCCAATCAGTCAATGAGAATAACAAAAGGCCCAGTCTCAGGGCCAACAAGGCTTAGTAAAAGCCAAAGAACACAGTCAAAAAAGGGCCGGCCAGCATCCAACAACACCATAGTCCGAAGAAGGACTAGAATGCACAGTAAGACACAGATCACACAACTGGGGCGACCCACCCCAACGGAAGAACACCTCCCGATAATGAGATCAACTCACAGGTCACTGAGGGAGAGAAGAAGGCAGAGGAGGAGGAGGCCGAAGCCCTGCCAGGAACTTCTGAATGGCCGAGTCCGCAGGGGCGTGGAACAGAAGAGCGCCATCGAAAAGGAGGTCCACCAACCGTTCTCGAACATTCTCCGGGAACACACTGTCCCAGAGTCAGGCATGTCGACGAAGTGCGACCGAAGAAGCCAAGTCACGAACAAGTACCTCCGAGATGTCTAGAGCGGAGCAAAGAATATACGCCGCCAGCTCCCGGCCATCCTACACATGGTGCCACAGATCCACATAGGCACCCCCCTGAGAAGCGGCAGACATAAGGGACTCCGCCAAGTCCCACAAGCAATAAGTGACCTAGCTAAAACACACAAAGTGTTAAGAGCCCGCAGAGCAGCACTGTTGGAGGCGAATACATTACACCATCAGGAGTCAAGCCAGTGGGCCTCCCGCGACGGGGGAGACAACAGCGGTGGGTGGGGGGGGGGGGGGTTAGGCATTCTGCAAAAAAGGGCCCCTGGTAGAAGGGTGGAGGGAAAGACACACCGGATCACGTGGCGCCGGATGGTGGCGGTGCAGAAGGTGTTTGGGCATCGGGTACCCGTGGCGGGCGGCTTTTCAATTCCCCAGAAGAGAAGAATTTAGCAAACCCTCGAAGGGAAGCAGCAGCTCCCTACCACCAGAACCCTGGTGGAGGACCTCCAGAAGATGATCCACGGGGAAATGCGCAGCTGGATCACCCATGCGCAAGATTCCCACAGTCGTGGAAACAGCGCGAGCAAAAGCAGCTCCCGCCTCTGTAGGGCCCCACGGTGGAGAAAGCAGCTCCTCAGAAGGGGATGGCTGCAAGCTAAGGCGGCCATCCCCAAGCCAACCAGAGGAAGGAAGGGCTAGGTCTGGAAAGGCGGAAGAGGGACCGAGGAGTGGCGGACCTGCGGCGCCTCTGGTGAAGACCGCCGCCACGGTGACAGCGAGGAGCTGTCCTTAGACGACACCGGGGAAAAAACCACGACGCGGCGGCCCGTCTCCGGTGAGGACGAAACCAGCAAGCGCCGAACCTCCGGAGAAGAGGCGGCGTCAGAAGACGATTCAACGACCTGATGTCGGCCTGGCGCCGTAGAGTCCGCAATCTGAGGCAGGTCATCGTTGTCCGGCGCCGGGGGAGACGCCGGAACGACCCCCGCCACAGCGCACGGCGTAGGAGACCAGGGCTGGGCTGGAGCCGGGGCGGCGAAGGAACAGCATTGGAAAGGTGTCTACCCGACATCCGACGAGGCAGCCGCCTGCGTGGAGGAGCGAGTGAGACCCGGGGAGGGACGAGGGGACCCCCGCCAGCCTCGTCCCATGACGGGACGAGAAGGGCCCTCTGCCACCCCCTGTGGCGCAGCCCGGGCCAGTACCAGCCGGCGCCTAAGTGAGGTTACCTCGGGCAAAGCCACCGCCTGTTCCGAGGACCGAGAGTGGCTCGGGATGAGAACTGAGCCCCGGCGACCTCCCGCGAACCACAGGGACTTCCAGAGGGGTTTGCGGCGAAGCAGATACGCCGTGGTCCAAAGGAGGGACCCCCGAAGGGCCGCACCCCAACGGCACCACATCCTCCGAGCCTGGATACGAGCCAGTCACCGCGGAAGGCCCCGCACACGGCAAGGGACCAGCAGACGTCCCAGGAGGGGAAGCCAGCGAGACCTGCAAGGCCGCCGCATATGTCTCCATTTGGGCTTTAGACGCCCCCACACCTGGAAACGGCAGATAGGGGGACGACACGCGGGGCCGCACCACCCGCGGAGAGCCCACGCCCCCAACAGGCCGGGAACCAGCCCTCAGGAACAAACTGCAACACTTATCGACAGGTGAGTGATGCTCTTGCGGCCTGGGAGAAGGGCAATGTCGAAGACGGAAGCCGCTATTACTGAAACCCTCCGCAGGGGACGGGCGTGAAGACGACCCAGACCTGGACATGCGGGGTGATAGAAGTTTCATACGGCGCTCCCGCCGGGACTTCGGTTTAATCTGCTGGCAGGCCTCACAATCAGTGGAGTTGTCGTTCTCTCCCAAACACCACATGCAGATTGTGTGAGGAACCGTTGCCGACATCTGGGGCGCACAAGACGAGCAGGTCTTAAAATCCGAAGGCATTTTCACACTATTCCCACACACACGCAACAATCGAAAGGGAAAGGCCCAAAACAGGCCAGAGCACGATCCGGATCCGCGTTGCAAGCGGAAAAGGAAAAAACTGACGTAGGCGCACCGGAGTGGGACTTATGTGACATCGCTGACGTCACGTACGTGGACAACGCCAAGGCGGAGTCACGTGATGCCGTCAACCCGGCGTGCAGGGATGCTGTGGCAAAATAAATTCTGGATCCAGTCTCAAGCCTGGGGATAATTCTAAGTTAAGGAATCTGCGACA
Organism: Lissotriton vulgaris; assembly: GCF_964263255.1. Classification (NCBI taxonomy): domain Eukaryota; kingdom Metazoa; phylum Chordata; class Amphibia; order Caudata; family Salamandridae; genus Lissotriton; species Lissotriton vulgaris. Next base: position 428,844,159 of record NC_141693.1, read on the forward strand.
AGTAGTCTCTATCAGATTAAAAACACAACAGCACCATTTTGCAATAAATCTGAAATACATGCAACCCGAGTGGCGGATAAAGTGTCAGGCAAGCATTAGGGTGAAAAGGGACTGGAGAAGAGGAAGATGGGGTAAGTAGAGAATGAACAATTGCTTTTAATCTGCCCAGTCACTGGGATCCATGTCTAGTTTTGCCAGGCTGAATGATATTAATGCCAGCAGAGTTCCTTCAAAAATTGGTTGCACATGCATGGTTTAGATTCAGATATACACAGAAAAGGTTCATTTAATACTTAATCTGGAAGCACTGAATCTCTCAAAAGGCAACTCATTAGTTCAGAATCTTTCATAAACATGTTAAGCATCATGCCTCATAGTGATGAAGATCCTCTATACATAAAGTGCTCTTATGACAACAATACTGTCTTCGCACTTAAGTGGTGTCCAGAGCACAAAATCTAAAATCAGATAAAGAATCCTTCTTGCCGGCTGTGCACAGTGGAGAGGTGAAACAGAGAGAGTTTATGGTATCGGTACGGAACTCATTAAATATCGTGAAGTCACACCAAATGCATCCAAGGCATCCCTCCTACCTAATTCTCGGTGGGGAAGCAATCTGAGTTTGTTCAGGACAGCGCAATGCAGTACAGGATGTTTTTGGGAAACCTTGTTTTGATTTCCAGAAATCATCATGTCTTCACCATTCACTCTTTCAGAACTTGGCTTCATTCTCCCAGTGTGTGCATACAGCAGTGTCTTGTTCTAGGCGTAAATTTAAACTCTTCAGGGACATTGTCTCTTTCTTCAGAAAGATATGCCTGAAGAAGTTCTTTGCTGACAGTGAGTTACCTGATTTGAGACACTTCAATGCTTCAGGCCTTTTGTTACCCTCCACGCCCCCTCTTTGGAACAAGTGGGCTTAGACATTGCTATTTTTGAGAGGGTTGTACTCAAGGGATTTAAGGAATGTACTAGATACATTTTCAGACCAGTACCAAACCTAGAAAAGGAAGAACACACAGCCCTCAAAACCCTGATGGACAAGAAACAAATCACTGTAAAGAACAGTAACAAGGGGGGGGGGGGGTATAGTGTTATTAGATATAGATCAGTAGATCAAGAAAATGTCACTGATGTTGAATAATACAGAACACTTTACCAAGATCATCATTGACCCAACAAATCAAGTCTCTAAAAGAAATCCAGCAACTAAATATAGGGGTTTTTGAATGCAGGTACTATCTGTACAAAATAATAGGTTTTCTTATAGGTTATCAATCCATGAATGGCAAGTATTTATGGAGTGCCCAAAATCGACAAAGAGATCCTCCGTATATACCTATAATTATTCGGGTCCATTACTGAGCCAAAATCTAAGTATGTTGATTCATTTTTAGGCCCCGTAGCACCACTTATTAAATCATACACCAATGATACGAGGCATAGGATTACATCTGTGGAAGGTATTAACTTCAATGAACATAGAGAAGGCTGGTCACACTAGACAGAGGCATTAAATATCATCCCACAAGAAGCAGCTATCAATGAGATAAGGCTGTTCATGCAACAACATCAGAGAGATGCCCCTAATGCCTTTATTACAGACTGTCTAACAAGTGTCCTTCAAGAGAATACATTTAAATTTGGGGGAGAACTGTGCCAACAGATCAAGAGTGTTAGCATAGTTGCTTCTTGCGCCTCAAGTATAACCAACCTTTTCATGCATCATTTTGAAGATAAACATATCCATTACAAACTTTTACCTTTCTACAAATCAGTCAATGCCTTGTCACGTTACATAATTATATATTTTTCATCTGGAAAACAGAACAAGAAGATCTGAAAGCTTTTTTTTTTAATGGCTGAATCTACACAACCAAAATCTGAGATTCATAGCTAATATCAGTAAGTATTAGGTAAAACTCCTGGACATTTGAATCCGTCAGAAATCAGGGTAATTGGAAGTAGACCTATTCGATAAGCCAACGACACAGAATACACCTGTCTCCATTTCAACAGTTTCTTTCCCAGAAGTCAGAAACAAAGTATTCCTTTGGGCCAGGTCCTGAGGTTAAGACGCAATTGTACTAACGCACAAGTTACTACTTGTATAACAATATATCTGTAAGAGACATTACTTAGTGATAGATGCCTTACATCAGAATAATCCCCAGGCGTCAGACTGGATCCGGAAAGTTTTTGCTTAGCAGTACCCCTGCGCGTTGGTAGGTGGCGTCTTGCGGCTCCGTGTCCGTCACTGGCGTTGTGAGCGCCGAGATGACGTCACGGAGACTACTTAGGCGCCACTCATGCGCGCTGACGTCAGGTCTGTACACGACTTTCCGTGCGAAACGCAGAGCTATGCAAGAAACCTGATTCTTGGTGCACAAAACTAGGGCCCTAAAAGGGGATGACCTTAACCCTAGTAATCAGTTTGCAGAACGGGGAGGATGGGTGGGGCAGTAAGGAATCTATCACTAACTAATGTCTCTTACAGATATATCGTTACACAAGTAGTAACTTGAGCATCTGAAAGAGACATGTCAGTGATAGATTCCTTACCTTAGATTAGATACCCCAGCAATACCAACCCCGGTGGTGGGTCTGCGAACAAAATTACACCAAGAAGTCACGGAGTACAGAACGGCCGAAGATGCCGTCTCTCCGGACTTGACTGTCAAGGCAGTAGTGCTTCATGAATGTGTGCAGCGAGGCCCACGTTGCTGCCTGACAAATGTCCTGCAAGGGAACGGTGCGTCCCAAGGCAGTAGTTGCTGCAGTCGCCCTGGTCGAATGGGCACGCAGCCCCACAGGAGGCTCCTTTCTGGCCAAGGAGTAACATGCTTTAATGCACAGAACGATCCACTGGGAAATGGTCTGTTTCTGCACAGCCCAACCTTTTTTGGCGCCCATGTAGCCAACAAAGACCTGATCATCCACACGGAACTGTTGTCTATGCTGCAGATAGAAAGCTAGCACACGTTTCGGGTCCAGACGGTGGAGCCTTTCCTCTTCCCTGAAAGGATGCGGAGGCAGAAAGAAGGTGGGCAAAGTGATGGTCTGCCCGATGTGGAAGGGCGTGATAACCTTTGGCAAGAAAGAAGGACGGGTTCTCAAAACCACCTTGTCTAGATGGACAGAAAGGAAAGGAGGTTTAAAAGCAAGAGCCTGGAGCTCACTCACTCTTCTGGCAGAGGTGATAGCCACCAAGAAAGCCGTCTTTAGAGTAAGAAGACGTAAAGGACAGTTATGAAGGGGCTCAAAAGGAGGGCACATCAGAAAAGTCAAGACAAGATTTAAGTCCCATTGAGGCATTATGAAAGGAACAGGAGGAAACGTGTGTGTAATGCCTTTGAGAAAGCGGTTAACAACAGAAGATTTAAAAAGAGAAGGCTGATAAGGAAGCCTCAGGAAGGCAGAAATGGCAGAAAGATAGCCTTTGATAGTGCCCAGAGCAGAGCCCTGCTGGGCCAAAGATAGGAGAAACAGAAGAACCTCAGAAAAAAGGGCCGAAAGGGGATCCACAGCCTTTGCGGTCCACCATGGCACAAATTTGTTCCATCGGCAGGCGTATACCGTTTTAGTGGAGGAACGCCTGGCTGTCAGAATGACATTACAGACTTCAGGAGGAAGGGCGAAAGCAGTCAACTGTCGCCGCTCAATCTCCACGCATGGAGGTGGAGGCTGGGCAGATTCGGGTGGAGGACCGTTCCCTGCTGCTGCGACAGAAGATCCTCCCGAAGAGGCAGACGGCTCGGGGGATCGATGCTCATACTGAGTAGCTCGGGATACCATACTCTACGAGCCCAGTCCAAAGCCACAAGAATAACTTGTGCCCGGTCGCACCTGATCTTCAGCATTCTGGGCAGAAGTGGTATAGGTGGAAAAGCGTACAGTAGACCGCAGATCCACTCAAGATGAAAAGCGTCTCCGAGCGAGTGCTGCCTTGGAAATTCCAACGCACAGAACTGAGGACATTGCACGCTCTCTTTGGTGGCGAATAGATCTAACCAAGGCTCTCCCCACTGCAGAAAAAGACCTTGTGCCACATCCAAGTTCAAACACCATTCGTGATCCATCAAGCACCAGCGGCTGAGTTCGTCCGCCCTGGCGTTCAGAGAACCTGCCAGGAGTTGAACCACCAAGGCAATGCCTTGATGTTCCAGCCATGTCCAGAGGCGCAGAGCCTTCTGACAGAGTCCAGGACCCCACCCCGCTCTGTTTGTTGCAATACCACATAGCGGTGGTGTTGTCCGTGAACACCTGCACTACATTTCGCCGGACAGAGGGAAGGAATGCCTTCAGTGCAAATCGGATCGCCTGCAGCTTTAGAAGGCTGATATGGAGCCGGGACTCCACCGGAGACCAGAGGCCTCTGATCTCCGCCTCTCCCAAGTGGCATCCCCATCCCAGGAAGGAAAGTGGTCCATCATCACTGTGTGCTCCGGTTGGGGAAGGGAGAGGGATCTGCCATTGACCCAATCACAATTTGTGAGCCACCACTGCAGATGTCGTGAAGTACCCTCCGAGATCTGAACATGATCGGACAGGTTGCCCTGATGCTGCGCCCACTGGAACTTCAGGTCCCACTGCAGAGCCCGCATATGCCATCTGGCATGTCGCACTAGCAGGATGCAGGAGGCCATCAGGCCCAGGAGACGGAAACCCGGGACAGAGGCTGAACGATCGGAATCATAGTCTGAATATCCCGGACTCGCTGCTTGGGAGGATAAACCCGAAACTGCGTCGAGTCCAGAACCGCTCGGATGAAGGGGAGCTTCTGAGAGGGACTCGGGTGCGACTTCGGCACGTTGAGGGAGAATCCCAGCAAACGTAGGAGGTCAGCCGTAGTCTGAAGGTGGTTGTCGACTGCCTGGGGCGATCCGCCTTCAACAATCAGTCGTCAAGGTAGGGGAAGACTGACACCCCTGACCTGCCCAGATGAACTGCAATCATCGCCATAACTTTCGTGAACACCCGAGGGGCGTAGGGAAGGCCGAAAGGGAGCACGGTAAACTGAAAATGCTCCTGGCCTACCGTGAACCACAGGTAACGCCGGTGGGACAGCAGGACGGGGATGTGAAAATATGCATCCTGTAAGTCCAACGCTACCATCCAGTCTCCAGGGTCGAGAGCAGTGAAGACCTGAGCCAGGGTGAGCTTCTTGAACTTCTCCTTCCGGAGGAAGCGATTCACGTCCCGGAGGTCCAAGATAGGACGCAGACCTCATTTGTCCTTCCTGGGGACCAGAAAGTAGTGGGAGTAGCAACCACTCCCTACTTCTAGCACAGGAACGAGCTCGATGGCCCCCTTGGCCAAGAGAGCCGCAACTTCCTGTTGGAGAAGAGCCAAATGATCCCCAGACATGCGGTGGCACCAAGGTGGCATGGCCGGAGGGGAGGATAGAAAGGGGAGTGCATAACCTTGGCTGATTATCTGCAGCACCCACTTGTCTGATGTAATTTTGCGCCAGTGGTGGACATGGTAGCGGATCCTGGCACAGACCGGCGCAGGTTGCTCCCTGAAGCTCGGATTAGGAAGGCTCAGAGGCGGAAGCAGCGGGGGTGGAAGTGGACTGGCCCGCACGCTGGTTACCAGACCCGTCCTTGCGGATTCCGCGTCCGCGCTGAGGTTGGTTCTACATAGGCTTGCTGGAAGAGCGTGCCTGGATGCCCCTGCCCTGGCGCCGAAAGGAACAAAACCCAGGCTTGGCAGGGCTCTTCGCAGAAAGGCCCAAGGACTTGGCCGTGGCCCACGAGTCTTTAAAGCGCTCCAAGGCACTGTCAGCCTTGTCGCCAAAGGGGTGGGAGCCATCAAAAGCATGTCCATGAGCGAGCCCTGAACATCAGGCGAGAACCCGGGAGACCGCAACCAGGCATAGTGCGGCAATGCCACAGTCGTGGAAAGTGCCCTGCCCAAGGAATCAGCCGTGTCCAGACCACACCTGATGGCAAACTTCGCTGCATCCTTGCCTTCCGCAATCGCTTAGGACAGGACAGCCTGGACCTCCTCAGAGCCCTGAGGCAGGTTGGTCTTAAGGGCCACCGTAGGGAGGTCGAGATTGAGAGCCTCCATGGCCCGACGCAGCACCATAGTGTAGGAAGCGCCCTCCTCCATAGTAGGCGGAGGGGAGGCAAACCCCGGGTCAGAAGACACATCAAGCTCACCCGCATCTTGAAGGTCATCCACCCAATCCTGCTCGGAGTCACACTGCCGCGCAAGGGGTTCCTCTGAGCCGTCCCAGTCCTCGTCCAGCTCTGGAGTAGAAGGAGCCAGGGCTAGAGCCGGAGAAGGGGCAAGCGGCGGCGTTTCCGGCACCGGCTGGGGCAGCATCCCAATGCGGATCCCAGGCCGGAATGAAATGGTCCAAGAACCGGGGCAGGGGTGGGATAAACGGCACCCAGTGCGGCGCCTGTGGCAGCGCTGGGGCCAGAGTCAAGGGCAGAGCCGGAGCCGGAGTCAAGGGCAGCGCCGGGGCCGGAGTCAAGGGCAGCGCCGGGGCCGGTGCCAGCGGCGCTGCACCTTGTAGTGCGGGGCCGGAGCCGAGGGCGCTGGATCCCGTGGCTCTGGGGCCGGCGCCATAGGCGGTACCGCCGGGCCAACAGGATCTGGACACGGGACAGCGGAGCCCGAGGCCTGAAAAGGCGGTCCATGGCAGGAAGAAACTCTTGCATCTGTAGAGAAGTGGCTGATGGACCCGGGTATGGCGGGTAGGCCGCGGACTCCCAGGATCCAGAGGAGCCGCAGGGGCGCAGCCCCTGTCCCCCTCGTCCGCCTCCGAGAAGCGACGGGGGACGTTGGAGAGCGAACACACTTCTTCGACTTCTTTTTATGGCGTCGCTTACCAGGATCTGAAGGTGAAGACTTAGAGCTCAAAGAGCGACGGCTCCGGTCCCGCAAATGGCCCCTAGACCCGGAGTGGCGGTGAGAGGAGTGCCGGACCTCCAGCAACTTCCAGCGCCGCTCCTGCAAGGCCTTCGGACCATGGCTCGACAGTCCCAGGAGTCATGGTTGGGCTCCTGGCAGTAGAGGCAGACATTGTGAGGGTCCGCCACTGACATATTAGGGTGGCACGACCCTCAAGACTTAAATCCGGGCATCCCTACGTGCACCAGGAGACAAGAGAGGGAGGCAAACAGTCTCAAAAAGTAGTCAAAAAATTACTGAGGTAGGTGCTCAATCCGGATCTGCGCTTTTGGAGTAGAAAAAAAAATAACTGAAGTCTGCGAGCATGGGTGGCGCCCAAGTAGTCTCCGTGACGTCATCTCGCTGCTCACAACGCCAGTGACAGACACAGAGCCTCAAGACGCCACCTACCGACACGCAGGGGTACTGCTAAGCAAAAACATTCCGGATCCAGTCTGACACCTGGGGATTATTCTAAGGTAAGGAATCTATCATAATGTGTCTCTTTCAGATCTTACGGACTATGATGACAAATTGGTCACCATTAAGGAGAACTTCATCAAACGGGCATCTCTGTGCACATTGGTGAGAGAGGCTTAGAAACGTGCAGGATGTTACCATGGTGAACATCTTTTGCACAATGAACAGCAACAAAGTAATTCAAAATTGGTATGTGTCACTAGACACTTGGCTATCAATGAGAATATACGCCAAGTTATCAATTCGAACAGGCATATTCTAAATAGTGATCCAGAAAACAGTGCAAAACTTTAAAAAAAAGCCAATGTTTGCACATAGAAGAAACAAGAACTTTAAGGACCACATTGTGAGATCTCATCTTCCCAAGGAGACCAGATTAGTCTAAAAAAGACCAGTCAAGTCAAACAGCCTATTTAAGGAAATCATAAATGTAGCCAATGTATAGCCTGCAACAGTTTCATTGATACGGAGAATTACATGCACAATAGATACAGAATACAACTGAATACCTTCATAAATTGTAGAAGAAAGAACATCATTTATCTACTCATGTGGACATGGCTAGTAAGGCAAAACAGGCCGCAGTCTCGCTACCCGACTGACTGAACATGGGGTCTGCAGTGGGGACACAGAAGTTGAATGCACCTCTGCTCAAACATTACAGAGAAAAGAATCATAACCACGTAGAAATCAAGAGGCGGATTATTGAAAAAGGGACTGGGAAAGAGGGTAATGATCAAGCTGAAATCTGAAAACTTGTAAGTCTTCAGGATTTTTACACTAGAAACCCATACCCAAGGTCTGAATAGCTAAAGCCCATGGGAAAATGTAATGCTAGAGGGGTGTCAATAACATGAAATAGCATGCTCTGGGTCTTACAGGACTATTTTCAGTAGTCAGCAAACATACAGGAATCCATATCACAGGCTGTCCCGATTTCTGGAAGGCTACGACGGAGGCAGAGGGTGATATGGAGTAGTTTATTGGGTCCTCTACATAGAAATGAATCTCCCTACATGATACATCATCACCATATTGTAGTTATTCACCATGGATGTGGTGCCTCCGTTTTTTTTAAGAAGACTGGGAGCCCCCTTGATGGCCGGGCAGCCACCTATGATATTGATACTTGGGTCCATCCCAAGATAACTGCCATGTGAATCAGTATGTAGATATAACAGTTACATTTATGACACGCCTATTTCGGGGATTTTAGCCATGAGGACTGATGGCAGTCGTAGTGATGGGGCACACACTGACCAAATATGGTAAGGGAAGTTTTACAACAATCAGCAATTTCTCCTAGACTAGTTTACTTTATTTCATTCTTTTTTTTCAATTGCTATACTAGCGTACAGGAAAGACTATTGACCCGCCTATCTCTGTATGCATTACACGAAGGGTACGTGTTCTTCATGGCCGTTCAGAATAGTCCCCACGGGAGAGTTAGGGAGCACTAGTTGTCAACTGCCCATTTTGAAGAAAGTTATGTGAGGGACTGAGAAGAGGCGGATTGTATGTCAGTTGAACTGCCTTCACTTTGATTTTTTAATCTAGTGCTGTGAACCATTACTTAGAGTTGTAAGAGCCACTTGCAAGAGGGGAAGGACCTAATTTCATCCTTTGTGCCCTGTATCCGCATGCACGGTGCCCATGCATTTAGCACTAAGGCTCTCAGATTCGAGAGGCCGTAACAAACTAGAACCGGCTATTACAAAGAGAGCTGGCAAGAGCAAATAATTTCCTTGGTGTTGAACCATAATACACACGAAGGAAGGTAGAGGGTTAAGTCAGAGCTCAACATCCTACATTTTATTATTCCATTGTTTCTTAGTAATTTTTGAGGGACTGCCACCTGAACCCCCATGCAATATTGAAAGATGGATGGCTGCCAAATAAAGAAACATTGATGTGTAGTTTCATCCACCCTTGGATAAACTTGGCATATAGAGTGCACTCTCTCCCAAAGTTAGCCTCAATCCTCGGCGAATCATAAGCACCTTCACTCATGAGTTTGACATTTTTCAGCAAGAACCTTTAAGCCCCCCCCCCAAGTTCCTGAATTGTGGCATTCCTGAAGGCATTTTTGCCTAAAGGTGCGTTGAAGGGAATCAATATAACCCACAATAGTGTGTAAAAATAATTTCACGTTTTTTATCGCAGCATTTAAGCAGCAAAAGGGAGTAAAAGCGGAGTTTTTACCAATACACCTGTATTTACACAGAGTAAAAGGCAGATAAAGGAAACGTGTTGAATGATGTAGCATTTTATAGATCCTTGTGTATATGCTCAAGATCTATGTTGTAATAGCTCTAAAACTGTTTTATGGTATGGAGGAATGTATGCAAATTGCTATGGATGTATGAAACGTGGTACAAATGTAGACTGAATGGAGTGTTTTTAAACTGATCATTCACATTTTCTTGTGTTGACCTGTAATGAGAATGCTAAGGAGAAATACCTATGTGGATATAAATAATTAACACATTGAGCATCATTTTGATTAAACTCTGAAAGTATTTATGCAATATACCAATAAAATGATAGAAATAACAAATAATAACCTGTTGAGCATTTATGTCTGCATGTAAGGTTTATGAGCTTGGATATAAAGATAACTTTGCCAGGGAATTTTGCCTCTAATGATTGTTTTGCCCTGCCCTAGGGACTGTTAAAATAAGCAGGAGGTCCTGTACTAAATATTGTTCTAGGAGTAGACCATATATCCATCTGAAACTGCTAACTTCTGTCACTATGCACATTAATCTTGAACGGAGGAGACATGGCTTCACAACGGTGTTAGATCTAGGCCTTACTTACCAGAATATAAAATTTGGGAACAGACACAGTCTACACAAAAATAAAGCAGTCGCACAACCTCAAAAAAGTAGAAAAATGCTTGCACAGAAGGAACAGAGAGGATGAAGCATTTGCTAGTCAAGGATCCCCCAATTTTATAAAAGCATAACATTAACGAAAATAACCCATTGGATCAAAGTACTAGAGGGGGTCCTCTGTCTAAAAAAAAAGCAAAAAAAATTGAAGAGTGAAATCCAGTTTTGGATTCTGAATCGGATGTTGACACACCGAATTAAAAAAAATACATATATATATATATATATTTTGTAACCAAAAAACGTGTTCTACAAATTTTTACTTGTGTCAGAGAATTATTATAAATTTAACAATCCAAGGAGCATCATTTGCTCAGAACGTTCACCTATCCACTATACTGTTCAAAGAAGCTCACAACAGCCCAAAGATGTATATTATGAGCACAGCCTTCATAGAAAGGTCTCAAACTTTAAAACTTCAGGTCACATGCAAAGCTGTGCATTCAGTAGAGCGACAGGAGAAGGAGAGAGAGAGAAGGCGAGAAAGAAAGTGAAAGAAAGAATGCATGTGTGTGTGTCTTGCACCACTACTCCACAAAATATAAATGTTCTGTTTTCGAAAGAAGGGTGTACTTCAATGACCAATTTTCTTTAGCGCCTCGACTATCCCACCGCCTCCTTCCAGAAGGCTGAAATATTCTCTAGTTACTGGTATCCTTAGAACAGACGGTAGGGTAATTGGGGGTGGAAGTGGTAAGAGAAACAAATTCATCCTCAGGCTCATACGCTCAGTTATTTCCTAGTGCCCCAAAACTTGGAAGAGTGTGTGGAGAAGAAGGTGCAGTTTTCATCCACAGTATGAAGCACACAAGCTATATTACCTGCTCGGATTCCTCCTCGCTGATGTTGGTTCTTCCCAGCATGGTCGCCTTCACGGTAGACAGAATCTTTAACTGGGTGCTAATGGTGGGAATTCGCTCACAGACCTGTGGAGGAGAGACACTATGTAAAGGCATAAAGGTGTACCTTATTACAACTTCTCATATGGAAAAACACATCACCTCTCTAACCTAGGGATGGTGCCTTCCTTGCCAGAACATGCATAGAATAAAATGGATGCAGATCACAAGACTACTAAGACAACATCGAAATACAAAAAAACAGATGACTCAACATTTTCCCAGCTGCTCCCTAAAAAGTATAGGAAGTAGTGGGTTGTGGGAGGGTGATGGATGGTTGTGCCACAGCTTTCCAAACTCTTATCGACTACAATGCAAGAAAGGTGCAGGATTTGTTTACAAGAAGTGGGAGAGGAGGAAGTGTGAAACAAGGACAGATACTTCAGGGATAGAATGGGGTACTGGAAGTTTAGAGAATGAACAATGGCATTACAGAGGGTTACCCTGTGGAAACTCGGCAACCCAGCTGGGAACCGAATGATGAAGCATGCCACCAACTAGGTAAGTGGGTGAGGGTTCTTCTAATAACCTTAATGGTTTCCTGCACTCTAGTATCCAGTAGCAAGTAGGACATTCCTTATGGAATAACCTACAAGTTCGTCCAAGTTGAACAAGTTACTTACCTTCGGTAACGCTTTTTCTGGTAGATACTATATCTGCCTGTGGATTCCTCACCTTGTGAATATCCCCTTGCGTCAGCAACATTCGGAAATTCTTTTTGTAGCCTCGCGCCAACGTGGACTTGGACGTCAGAGACACAGCATCGCACGCGACTCCGCTGACGTCACAGACGCCTACAATAGGCCCACGCCGGCGTGATGACATCAGTTCCGCCCTTTTTTCTGTGCCATCGAGGCACACGGACGGACCAATAACAGTAGAAAAATACATAGTATACACAATACACAATAGCCAAGGAGAAACACACATAGTGTGAAGCAAGTGCAAGAAAGCAATGGAAACAACTCATTAACATTACAATATATAAACAATACATTACAGTAACTCTGATAAAGAAGAGTGGACAACGGGGAGGCGGGTGGGTCAGTGAGGAATCCACAGGCAGATATAGTATCTACCAGAAAAAGCGTTACTGAAGGTAAGTAACTTGTTCTTCTGATAGATACATCTGCCGTGTGGATTCCTCACCTTGTGAATGGAGTCCCACAGCAGTCCCCACTCCCGGAGGAGGGTGTCCACTCTACTAAACCAGGAAATCCTGAAGGACAGAGCGCGCAAAGTGGCCGTCCCTCCTCACCTCAGTATCCAAGCAGTAATGCTTCGCGAACGTGTGGAGGGAAGACCAAGTTGCCGCCCTACAAATGTCCTCTACAGGAACACCTCTAGCTAATGCTGAGGTAGACAACTTTGCTCTAGTAGAATGAGCCCTTATACCCTCTAGAGGTTCCTTACCGGCCAAAGAGTAGCAGATCTTTATAGAAAGTACGATCCATCTTGACCATGTTCTTTTATGGACCGCTCTTCCTCTTTTGCAGCCAGCAAACCCAACGAAGAGAGCATCATCCAAACGACAGTCTTTAGTTCTGTCCAGGTAAAAAGACACCGCCCTCTTAGGGTCCAGACGGTGTAACCTCTCCTCCTCCTTGGAAGGTTGTGGGGGAGGATAAAAGGTAGGGAGGGTAATGGATTGACTAAGGTGGAAAGGGGTCACCACCTTAGGAAGAAAAGCAGCCCTGGTCCTAAGAACCATCCGATCAGCATGAATGGTCAAGAAAGGGGGCTTGGAACTAAGAGCTTGAAGCTCACCTACCCTCCTTGCTGAGGTTATTGCAACGAGGAAGACTGCCTTAAGAGTTAAAAGCCTCATAGGACATTTATGAAGAGGCTCAAAGGGAGCACCCATCAGGAAGGTCAAGACAAGATTTAAGTCCCACTAAGGCACAATAAAAGGAGTAGGAGGGAACTTATTTGTAAGGCCCTTCAAAAACCTTAAAACTACAGGAGACTTAAAAAGAGATGGCTGGTCAGGCAAACAGAGAAAAGCCAACAGCGCCGAAAGATAGCCCTTAACCGTGGCAACAGGAAGCCCTTGCTGCGCCAGAGAAAGGGCAAACTGGAGAACATCAGACAAACGGGCTCTCAAAGGGTCAATAGAATTCCCACCACACCAAGTGACAAATTTTGACCATCTATATGAATAGACAGATTTAGTGGAGTCACGCCTGGCTGACAAGATGACATCCACCACGTCAGGTGTGAGAGAAAAGGAAATCAGGTTGCCCCGTTCAATCTCCAGGCATGAAGGTGCAATGTCTGGAGGTGGGGGTGTAGAACCTGCCCCTCCATCTGAGAGAGGAGGTCTGCCCTGAGAGGGAAACGGAGCGGTGGGTGAGAGGAGAGGTGGAGAAGATCTGTATACCACACCCTTCTTGGCCAGTCCGGGGCGACCAATATAACTTGGGCCCGGTCTTGACGAATCTTCCTCAGAACCCGAGGAATCAAAGGTATGGGAGGAAACGCGTAAAGGAGTTGACTTCCCCAACTCAACTGAAACGCGTCCCCCAAGGCTCCTTGCATCGGATACTGGAGACTGCAGAAGGACGGGCAGTGAGCATTCTCGCGAGTTGCGAACAGGTCCACCTGAGGAGTCCCCCACGTCCGAAAGACGTGACGTACCACCTCCGGGTGAAGCCTCCACTCGTGGTCGGCAGAGAACTGCCGACAGACTGTCTGCACGCACGTTCAGAACTCCGGCCAGATGATTTGCCATCAGACAAATCTGGTGGTCCTGAACCCAGGACCAGAGACGCAGAGCCTCTCTGCAGAGACACTGCGACCCCACTCCTCCCTGCTTGTTGATGTACCACATTGCGGTCGTGTTGTCCGTCAGGACTTGGATCGACCGACCGCGAAGGGAAGGGAGGAAGGCCTTGAGCGCCAGACGTATTGCCCGCAATTCTAGAAGGTTGATGTGAAGCAACCTTTCCTCTGGAGACCAAAGACCCTTGACCTCCATATCCCCCAGATGAGCACCCCACCCTAGAGTGGATGCATCCGCAATCACTGTGGCCACTGGAGGAGGCAGCTGAAAAGGCTTCCCCTGAGACAGGTTGCCTTCCACGCCCCACCAAGACAAATCCGCCGCAGCTTCTCTGGAGATCCTCACTGACTCCCTGAGATCTCCGTTGTGCTGATACCACTGCCTGCGGATGCACCACTGGAGCGCCCTCATGTGCCAGCGTGCATGGTTCACCATCAGAATACAAGAAGCCATCGGACCTAGTAGGCGGAGGACCTTCTGGACTGGAACAACCGCTCCATTGAAAAATAAAGGAATCATTTCCTGTATGTTGCGAATCCTTTGTGGAGGAGGGAATGCACGACATACAGTTGTGTCCAATACTGCACCTATGAACAGGTTGCGCTGGGAGGGCACCAGGTGAGATTTGGGTATATTTATCGAAAAATCCAACCTGTACAACAACTGAATTGTCTCCTGCAGATGATGGAGCACTCTCTCTGGCGACTCTGCCTTGATCAGCCAGTCATCCAAATAAGGGAATACAGGAATCCCCGACCTTCTGAGATGCGCTGCCACCACTGCCATCACCTTGGTGAAGATTCGAGGCGCAGTAGTAAGCCCAAACGGAAGGACCGCAAACTGATAGTGCTGCGATCCCACCGTAAAACGGAGATACTTCCTGTGCGACTTCAGGATGGGGATGTGAAAGTACGCATCCTGCAAGTCGAGCGACACCATCCAGTCTTCTTCCAGCAGATCCTGAAGAACCTGAGCAAGGGTGAGCATCTTGAATTTCTCTCGTTTTAGATAAAAATTCAAGATCCTGAGATCCAAGATTGGACGAAGCCTGCCATCCTTCTTGGGGATCAGAAAATACCGGGAGTAGCATCCCTGACCTTTTTCCTGCTCCGGGACAACCTCTATTGCACCCTTCCTCAACAGAGTTTGAACTTCCTCCTGTAGGAGTAACAGATGTTCCTCTGAGCAATATCCCTGGCAAGGAGGGTAATTGGGAGGGAATTCCCGAAAGGGAAGGGCATACCCATTTTCTACGAGATTGAGAACCCAAAGATCTGATGTAACCGATTCCCAATCCCGTAGAAAGTGGGTAAGCCGACCCCCCCACCGGACCCACATGATCCTGAATGGCGGATCTAGGGCTGCTTTTCTGTGGCTGGGAGGTTGGAGGAGGTGGAGGAGGAAGAGGCCTGACGCCCTCTAGGATGTACCCTTTGCCTTCCCCTGTACGACTTATACAAGGTATTTTGCTGCTGCTGCTGTTGATGCTGCTGCTGACCTTGTCTAAATGTACGAAAAGAAGAGCGACCAAAGCCTCTGAATTTCCTGGCTGTAGAACCTCTTACTTGTAGACCAAGAGATCTAGCAGTCGCCCTGCTATCCTTAAACCTCTCCAAGGCCGAATCTGCCTTCTAGCCAAAGAGTCCTTCACCATCAAAAGGCAGATCTAACAAAGCAGACTGCACATCAGCAGAAACATCTGAGGATTTTAACTAAGCTGAACGCCTTTTGGCAACAGCAGTGCCCATGATCCTTGCCACAGAATCTGCAGTATCAAGGCCGCTCTGAATAACCTGACGAGCTGTCGCTTGAGTGTCAGATAAAACTTCCTCAAAGTCACCTCTGCAGTCTTCAGGAACCTTAGGGATCAACGTACGTACAGAGTCCATAAGAGCGTGGATATATCTCCCCATAAGACAAGTGGCATTTGTTGATTTTAACGCCATACTCGCGGAAGAGAAAGTTTTCTTGGCCACTTGATCCTGCTTTTTAGCTTCCTTGTCACCAGGAACTTGGGGAAAAGCACCTACTGACTTCTTAGAACATGCCGCCTGAATCACCAAACTTTCAGGAGAAGGGTGAGAGGACAAAAAGGCAGGGTCCTCAGGAGCCACTCTATACCTCCGAGCCACACCTTTTGAGACAGCAGGAGCAGAAAGAGGCTTCTTCCACACCTCCATAATGGGATCGGTCAAAGCATCATTAAAAGGGAGCAATGGCTCCACAGCAGAGCTCGGAGAATGAAGAACCTCAGTAAGCAGATTCGATTTAAACTCAACAGTTGGCAATTTTAAACCTAAAAGCCCGCTGCTTTTTTCATCACCACATGATATGGCTGAACATCTTTAGACGGTACATCAAAACCTGATGGCAAGACCCACTCTGGAGAAAACTCAAGACCACTAGACTCTGCTAGATCCTCAAAATAATTTTCATCCAGCTCACCTTCCTCCAAGTCAGAATGAGACTCACAATACCTCTGCTCTTCCAGTAGACGTTGAGCCTCTCTCCTAGATCTCTGCTTAACATGGAGTGCAGCCGAATCCAATGTCGACTCAGATGGCGCCGGAGCAGACGTCGGAATCGAATCCGAAGGCTTAGAAGGATGTTCCAGAGATTTGCTTGGAGTGGGCGACGCCGGTGCTGGAGTCGTCTACTTCGGACGAGCCGGCGTCGACCTCGGTGGAGCCTGATACTGCCACAGCGGGGTCGGATCCGGCAAAAACGGCATGAAAGGTGCCGGGGCATATGAATGAGGCACCCCCAAATTAAAAGCCATTGGACCCATGGGACCCGAAGGCGCTCCAGAGGGGTACCAAGACCTTGAGAAAACATCATACATAGCGTTGAGAAACGCTGAAGGATCCTGACCTGGAGCTGGAAAAGGTGGATGCTCAGGTCGACCTCGAGGTAGATTCGAATCTGTCTCAACAACAGGAGTCGATTCCTCAACCTCCACAGGAACTTCATCGACCTCTTCTTGAGCCGGAGACGGTGCCGCAGTCGGATCGGGTGCCGGAGTCGGAGAATGTACTTGTGACTCCGAAGGCGAGGCCTCGCCCTCTTGATCTGAAACCTCTTGTGGAGGAATTACTTTAGATCTAACCTTCTTGGGTGATCTCGACCTCGAGCCAGACATATCACCCGTAATGACGTAGAGACTCATGTCTCCTCTTCTTATGCTTCTTACGTGACCTCGAAGCGTGATCCGTCGAAGACCTCGAAGCCGACGCCTCCCGAGACCTCGATCTCGACTTCTTTGAATGGGATTTCAAAGATTTCCTAACTTTATCGGCCTTCAGTTTAGCCAAAAGAAGCTTAGACTCCCTTTCTCGCAGGGCCTTTGGATTCATTTTTTGACACGACGAACACCCATCCACGTCGTGGTCGGAGCTCAAACACCAAATACAGTCCTGGTGTGGGTCCGTAACGGACATCATCTTTCCACATTCCCTGCAGGGCTTAAAACCCGTCTTCTTTGTCGACATATTATCGAACAAAGTGGCAAGAGAACAAAGAAACGAAGAAATACAGCAACAGAGTAACTAGAAGCTACAGAGTATCCCAAAACCGTTAGCGTCGACGACGCGGAAAAAAAGGGAACTGATGTCATCACGCCGGTGGGGGCCTATTGTAGGCGACGGTGACGTCAGCAGAGTCACGTGTGATGCTGTGTCTCTATGACGTCCAAGTCCACGTCCACGTCGGCGCGAGGCTACAAAAAGAAATTCCGAATGTTGCTGACGCAAGGGGGATATTCACAAGGTGAGGAATCCACACGGCAGATTTATCTATCAGAAGTTATATTCACTACAGAGGGTTAAACACAAGGAAATGCTAGGAGGGGTGCAGAAAAGAGGAGCTGTGGACTGAAAAGAGCTATTGGTAGCAAGCAAGATGGAAGGTTTTGGAGAAGAGGATTTAGTTGTATGAGACACAATGTTTTTAGGACAGAGAAAGAGAGGCTGTCATGAAAAGGCAGGGTACAAGGTATGGAAAGAGGATGGAAGAGGGATTTAAGGGCAGAGGAGGAGAGTTTCAGATGGAAATAGGACAATGTCTGGACATGATGGAACAGGTGGGATATGTGATGAAAATCAAATGACTAGAGGACAATGGACTGGAAGAGCTGGACAGGAGGTAGCGCTGATAGGACAAAGTAGGACAGATAGTCTCTGGAGGAGATGGAAAAGGTGGTGGTGCTGGAGAGTCAAGGAGTCATGGACAGATGATGTTGGTAAGAAGTAGAGAGGGAATGTTTAGCACATTACGATGATCAAAGGAGGCCACAAAAGTTTCCATTGTGTAACTTAGTGGTGCACCTGTAAACAGGGATTGTGTAACAGACAGCACCAGTATACAAGGTATACCTGTCAGCAGTTAAAAAGCAAAGTGAAACATCAGATCCGTCTCATAATCCACTCCTCCGTAACTGGCATGGGGACATTTTTGGGGTGGAAGGGAAGTATATTGTACAGTGATTGATAATTAAATGAACATGCTCTGGGCATTAGACAGTCTATGGCGAAGATTTGACGGCCAGAACTGTACAAAGGAAAGACAGAATTACATCCGCATGGGAATACTGAGAAGTAGACAAGCAAACCCGTATATAGGCTGGTGCAATAACATAAATGTCACTTGGCACCAGTCTAATATTGATAGCTCGACTCTTTTCTGAATTTTTCAACAGAAACTGAAATATAACATTGTGTAATTGGTAGGTTCTACTTATAGTTCCTTGAAATTTATTGCCCAAGGTTTTTTCGACAGTATTTAAAAAAAACACAGATCCTTTGTTTCATGTGCTGAACCAACCCCTTCATTTGTGTTCATTCCTAGTATTAATTTCCAAACTTCTTACAAAAGTGCTGTGTCTAGCCAACACATTGTGCCCATTATTAGTAGTACATGGGGATCTCTCACGGTTAAACATGAAAGTAAATGAACACAGCTACACAGAACCATACCTGATGCTGGTTAGCAATCGTGCGAAAACCTTGAGACACAGGAAATAGTACAATTTGTGCATACTGTGTCTAAAAATGTAACTCTTAGCCCGGAGAAAAGCTTGTCAGCAACTGTGAACCATGCTGCTTATCAAGCAGTCACACCTATACCATTTGATCTTTAAACTTATCTGTAACTTTTATCAATTATTTCATATTTAGTAGTAAAATGTTAGCATTGCCGAACTTTTTCTGGACATTTGCAACTTATATGAGCTTGATTCCTTTGTATTTCTGCTGTTAGTCGAACACAAAATGCCACTGAAGCACTACTCCTAACATGGCACCTACATTTTCTAACACCCAACAAACTAAAATATATTAGACTTTTTCTGCAAGAAAAGCCTTTACATGTACAGGAAAAAAACTTACCAAATCGTTTAAAATCTCAAATCTTACCTAGTAACGGCGAATGAATTTAGCTGTTTTTATTGACAAGCATTGAATTTAGGTGACAATTCTACCACTATACCATTTTAAGTCACAACATTCCACCGTCACAACATTCCACCTTCACAAAATTCCACATAATGGTAAAAATTGTACTTTCTTACACTACGTTTGAGAGTTGGGGTATATGTTTGAAAGTTGGGGGCATTCCTTTCCAAAAGAACCACAATCTTGTTTTCAAGGTCGTAAAACACAGGGGTGATACAGAGATACCATATCAAGTGTAATTCTGCCTACTACTTCTAGACAATCACACTTTCGAAAGTTTCATGCTGGCCTTCTTGCAAAATGCTGTGCCCTCTGAAGAGTACCCAAAAGATAATCTGGCAAACTAAGGCACAGTCTATTGCACAAACTGAGTTTCATAAGGAGACGGGCGACAACCATGGAGGCATGGTTTGTTTTAGACAGAAAATTGAGTATTTGCCACATGTAAATACACTAACTTGCAGTTTCGGACCTGCACATGTAGAGATGCCTCTTGCAGTAATTACATCTCCAATGATTTTGTTTTAGGAGCCTAGGGGTGGGGCGTGGGGGGGATGTTCCAATGCAGGAAGGCCAAAGACTAGCATCCCAGTAGTCAACATTATTTCCCAAGATGAGCAGTTCTGTTTTCTCAGCATTACCTTTTAAGTGATTGCAGCCCATCTACAGATGGATAGCTGCCAGGTATTTTTTCAGCCACATATTGGACCTGGGGGCATGTTTGCCTAGCCTGGTTAAAATGTGTAGATCAGTGGCAAAGGACAGGGTGCTGCACGATATTTGAATTAGGTCAGATAGAGGGTAGACGAACAGCGAAAAGGTCGGCAACAGGAATAATACCTGTGGGACTCCACACTGGACTGTAGATTTGTTGAACTTCAATGGCAGTGGTGACTGTCTGAATTATTCAGACAACTCAGTAGCACACAATCTATCCAATTTTCTTCAGACTTTGGTACAAGATCTAATAGTACTCAGAGATTTAATTGGTTGAAAAATCCAAAAGGATTACTCCTAACGTATCTCCACAGTCCAAAATGATTTTAATCACAACCAGGAACAGAGAGGATTCCGCCCCACGCATTGATAGACACTCTTGCTACTAGTTGAGGACATTAAAGTCTGATTGCTAGAGAGCTGTATGGTTACCAGCCTAACATTTTTCCCGAAGACAATGTTGTTCATGTCTCCCGAATCAGAGTGCGCCTTCTCCAGGAAGGGAGATACCACCCCTATTTTCCATGTCTTATACTCTCCCCGCTCTAAAGCCTATATCTAGCAAAAGGGCAACTGTGCCGTCTATTCTGGCAGCCAGAGAGGGAAAGATCGCAACAGGAAATTGGCCTTTGGGAGAACCTGGTTTTATACTACCAATGGCAGCTTTCACTTAGTTTAGAGAACCAGGAATAATAATCGAGCAGGAATCTAGCAAGGTTTTTGGGGGGTGAATTGGAAGATGAAGCAGTGTTGCAATGGCATGTCACAAGATAAGTCAGACCTCATACCTTAAATTCCTTTCACCTTTTTGTACAGTCTTAATTTGTTGCAAAAACTTTGGGATTGTCATCTAGCCCTTTCCTGAATGAGGATGCCCTGTTGAATAAGTTACTTACCTTCAGTAATGCCTTATCTGGTAGCTAAAGGATCTAGCCACATATTCCTTATCTTAGTAGTAGTAGTATCCCCAGGTGCTACACTGGATCAGTAAAGTTTTGTATAGCAGTACCTCTGTGCTTGGGTAGAGGGCGTCGAGTGACTGTAGCAACAGCGTCCCTCGTATGCAACGTCAACAGAGTCCATATAAGCCCTCCCCCGACGCGCGGACTTCAGTTACAAAAAAGAGACAACTTTGTGTCAATCAAATATGAAGTCCTAAAGAAGGACATCAGAATGCCAAGAAAGGGATCTTGTAGGTATCAGGACCAACAGTTCAGAGAGCGGGAGGATGGGCAGGTCGTTAAGGAATCTGCGGCCAGATCCTGTCTTTACCATATAAGGCCTTACCAAAGGTAAGTAAGGTAGTCATCTGGTAGAGACATCTAGCCGCAGATTTAGATACCCAAGCAACACCATCCCTGGAGTCAGGTCTGTGAACCAAACTGAGAAAAAGATCCCTGAATAGGACTAGCTGGTCCATAAAGAGATGAAGTAACCAGGCTATCCAAAGAATTATAGGTGAAGCAAAAAAAACATTCCACTAGAAGGAATGTAGGCAGTCTGCATGAGATACAAGTGAACAACATTACCCACAGCAGAGGGATAAGGAAGTGTTGAAGAAAAACACTGTATAGAAACAATAACACTATGTAACACGACCAAAGAAAATCCAACCATGACTGAACAAGGCTAAAGGACCAAGGACATCAGACCATACCACAGAATTAGAGCACCAGCTCCTTGTCGTGAAAACTAGAACGTGCTCCAACCTCACTTTGTGATACAGAGAAAAGGGAATCTCAGAGCACATCCATGATAGAAAGAGAGAGGGAGAGGGAGATTCTTACAGTGCCTAATAAAAGCGGAACAAGAAGGTTTGGCAAACCCTCCTCTCAGAATGAAGAAAAGCCTCTTAGAGAAGACAACCCTCGGCAACTATGCAACATAGCAGCCTAGAGGAGAAAGGAAAAGAAATGCATAAGCAATGACCGAATCAAGATCGAACTAGAGCCTCAAGAGAACCACAGTGACAAAAGCAGTTAAGTACTTCCTTCGGTAGTAGTTCAGCACAACCATACTTTCAATATATACCTGGATAAACGTGAACATATGTATACACACACACACACACACACACACACATATATATATATATATATATAACAAAAAAATACCCTTTCATGCATAGAGTGACAAATAAATTATGCAAAAAAGAAGCTGAGAACTCCTGGCAGTTCTCAAGTTTAGGTGGAAAGCAGCTCCTGTATAGAGCACTCAACACCAGAGACACTCTAGATCTGCTCACCTCAAATGTCTGCTTTTCTATCAAAGTCTTTAAGCATAGGATTAGCACAGTGCTATCTACGCCGAGATCGAAAAGGACAAAGTCTTCCTATGGTACTAGTTCAGTGCAACAATACTTTCAATATATACCTGGATACCAGTGAACATATGTATACACACACACATATATAACAACAACTTCTCCTCCCTTCAGAGTAGAGCAAAGGACGCAGCGGGGCTTCAATGGTCATTTATTTGGAAATTAGGCATGACTGGTTTCAGCAGACTGCCTTTTTCAAATGCCACAGTTCAAAACGTGATTTCCTGCTAAATGTCTTTTTAAAGGCTCCTCCTTCCCCAGTGGTAGGGGGCTCACCTGCACCACATTTGTCCTGCAAACGCCTCCATAGCTCAATGTCAAGGACTACCATTCCCGTAATGCAGCATGTTTGTAATCCAATGCGGCGCAGGGGGAAATTTCAGGGGATAACCGACCTTGTGTCCCCTATTTTCAGCCACCTAACTTCACAAGGCAGCGAGTCTGGAGACGTAAATATATATATATTTACCTGTATATATATCCTCACTTTTATGAGTGCATTTGTGTGATCAAGCTCCCTAGTGGAGTGAAACGCGTTACCTCATAATAAACGTTTTGAACCTGCTACTCACTTGAGTCTGGATTATTGGAGAGCTTTACTTTCGACTGTCTGCTGTGGCGCTGCGAGGTCTGCACCCTGCTGCTGCCTGTCACTCACTGACAGGCTGGGACTCATATATATATATATATATATATATATATATATATATATATATATATATATATATATATATATATATATATATATATATATATATATATATATATATATATATATATATATATATATATATATATGAGTGAGGATATATATACAGGGTGTGGGAGGGGCTTGATTGGGAAAAAGAAACGCCCAAAAAGAATAAAGAAACAGAAAAATAAAGCAACAGTGTCTACATTATCCTACATGTTCAGTTCACATGAGAAGCAGCATGTACCACATGAAATTACATGTTGAAGGCAGATCAGTGCAATGTGATAGAAATAAAATATATGAAGTAAAATGTCAAACAAAAACAGAAACAGCGCTACTGAATAAAGGCTAGTTGCGGTTGAGTGGAGAAACATAAAAAGTCACGGCATAGTGCCAATATTGAAGTTTCATGGGAACAACATTAATCAACCACAAAATAGGAGAGGCGCTAAAGACAATTACGGCATAGTGCCAGAAAAAGTTATCTGCACGTGTTAATCATTGGAACATAGAGGGAAATCATCACAAAACAATGAATTATCACACGAATAAGGATAAACGTGGCACAAGATAACATACTGCAAGAGACATGTGAGCCATAATAAGGGCAAATGAGGAGAATACAATACGCTAAAAATAAGTGAAAAAAGTAAAAAGAGGAATAAGAGCCCAACCACAGATGTGAGAAATAACAAGTGAGAGGAGAGGGAAAGACAACAGGACAGATAAGCAAAAAATGGCGGCGTCATGTAAAGATAGAAAACATGGCAACAAATCCTAGTCAAGTTGAAATAGAACAAGAATCTTGATTCTAAGGTGGCGCCATGCTAAACATTTGGCAAATGGGCCAACAGACAAACAATGACGCCTAGACTAAGCGAGAGGGAGAAAAGCTAAAAACTTAAACAGATCTACAAAGACCAGACCACCAAATTGTTGGGAAGAAGAAGCATTACAGGAAGCTTTTCAAATCTTCAGTCAAGTTAAGGCCGTTAGGGGCTTTGGTGTCGAGGGACAGAATGAGTTGGGTTTCACGCTGCCTGAGCATTTTTTCACGGTCACCTCCCCGGCTAGGTGGGGGCACTGAACAGAGAACCGTGTATTGGAGGTCCTTAAGTTTCTTGTTATGGACCGCTCCAAAGTGTCGGGCAACCGGGTAACTGCTGTCACTGTTGACAATGGCCC
The DNA here is from genome assembly GCF_964263255.1 of Lissotriton vulgaris. NCBI lineage: Eukaryota > Metazoa > Chordata > Amphibia > Caudata > Salamandridae > Lissotriton > Lissotriton vulgaris. The sequence continues at coordinate 428,868,486 of NC_141693.1, forward strand.
TTATGTGCTGCAGTATTCTTTGATGGACCGGCAGTTTGGTACTGCCAATGTATTCCAAGTTGCATGTGCACTTGAGTTTATAGACCACGAACTCTGATCTGCACGTGAGGTGCTCCTTGATGGGAATGGGAGTGTTACTGAAAGCAGTAACGTAGTGAGTGGCATTAGTGGCAAAATTGCAAGCACGGCAGGAGGTACATTTAAAAAAGCCCATTTTGGTGGTTTTGTTAGGTTTTGGAGGATTTTCAGGTGCAGTTCTATCGAGCGCATCACGCATGGATGGTGCACGTCGGAAAGTAATGGTCGGTGTTTCACTTAGTATTGGGCCTAAGACTGGGTCAGTCAGAATAATCGGCCATTCAGTGCCTATGATGCGCCTGATTTTGTGCTCTTGTGAGCTAAAAGTAGTTATGAGCCTGACAGTGCGTTGGGAATCATCCTGGTTATCATTTGTGCCATTTGTGCGGTGCTCCCTGGGCTTAAGCAGTGTGGCCCTATCTAGTGATGAAGCTTTGGCCAAAGCTTGATCTAGTATGGCTCTTGAGTAACCTCTTTGCAGGAAACGTTGTTTGGATTCTTCGAGGCATGTTGCAGAAGAATCAGGGTCACTGCAGATTCTGCGAATGCGAATAAATTCGCCGAATGGGATACTGCGGATGGTATGAGCAGGATGGGAGCTATGTGCGTGCAGGATGGAATTTCCCGCCGTACTCTTTCGATGTAGTTTGGACATGAGGGTATTATCCCTGATGAACAGTTGTACATCCAAAAATTCAGCTTCAGTACTGCTAAGGTTAGCAGTGAATTTCAGGTTTAGGGTGTTGTTATTGCAGTCTGATACAAATGAGAGGGCTTGGTCTTGGGTGCCCTTCCAGATGATGCAAATGTCGTCTATGTAGCTCCAGTAATGCGCGATACAAGGCGACCAGTGCGCATGTGTGGCTCTGAGCTCGTGCTCCTCCCACCAACCAACATGAAGACATGAATAGCTGGGGGAAAAACACGAGCCCATAGCCACACCGCGCAATTGCTGGTAGATGTTGTTCTTGAAGCGGAAATAGTTAGAGGTCAGGCACAGTTTGATCATGGCAATCAACATAGAGTTGTGTTCCCTGAAACAAATGGCACGTGAATTAAGAAAATATTGACATGCATTTACACCATGCTGATGGTTGATAGAGGTGTAGAGGGATTCGATATCAAGGATCAAAAACAAATAGTCACTGCACCAAACAATATTACCAATCTTGGTCAAAAAGTCAGTGGTATCTTTTAGAAAAGAAGGAAGAGTCGCCACATGGGGCTGGAGAAAGAAATCAACGTATTTGGAAATATTTTCCGTCATACTCCCAATGGCTGATATGATGGGTCGACCTGGTGTAGGGGTAACAAGTTTGTGCACTTTAGGCAGAAAGTACAAGTACGGTGTTACTGGATAATCTTTGGATAGGAAGTTGCATTCATCCTTAGTAAGGAGACTCAGAGTAGAGCAAAGGACGCAGCGGGGCTTCAATGGTCATTTATTTGGAAATTAGGCATGACTGGTTTCAGCAGACTGCCTTTTTCAAATGCCACAGTTCAAAACGTGATTTCCTGCTAAATGTCTTTTTAAAGGCTCCTCCTTCCCCAGTGGTAGGGGGCTCACCTGCACCACATTTGTCCTGCAAACGCCTCCATAGCTCAATGTCAAGGACTACCATTCCCGTAATGCAGCATGTTTGTAATCCAATGTGGCGCAGGGGGAAATTTCAGGGGATAACCGACCTTGTGTCCCCTATTTTCAGCCACCTAACTTCACAAGGCAGCGAGTCTGGAGACGTAAATATATATATATATATATATATATATATATATATATATATATATATATATATATATATATATATATATTTGTGCGCCTACACACATGTTTATCAGAATACACCTATAGTATTATCAACCACATTGGGGAAGCAAACCCCGGGAGACTGACTAGTGTAGGAACAAGAAACCCTAATAGACTAGAGGTAACTATCGAAAGATAGCTATAAATACCAAAAAACATTGGTAATAACCCAAAGATGCAAGAGCAACAGAGTGAAAATCCTAGATATATACAGATATTAACACCAAGCTGGGAAACCAGCAACATGATACCATTTACGAGGAAAAAGGGAGAGGGGGGAGTACTACACACCCCAGAAAAATCAATGGCAACTGCCCATGAACCAACACTACTGCCTGGAGAGGTTATCATAAGGTGGCTAACAAACTTTAAAAGAAAACAGCAGGTGTGAAAACTTTTACTATTAAAGGAATAAAAACAACTACGGAAGTCCATCCAAAGATGTAGTTGAAATAAAGGGCACACATATAACGCCTGAAAGATAACGATTTCCATCCAACAGACAGCAATAGCAGGCAGCAAAACCTGACTGACGTTGCTGTGAAGGGATCAAGCCCCACAAAATGAAAAATCAAAACAATGGACAGCAGTGCATACAAACACAACAAGAATTGAGGTCAGTAAGAAATGTCTCTACCAGAGACACAAAGTATTCATGACTAAAAAGGGGAATACAGACCCACATCTGCCAAATTAAGTCAGAAGAAAAAATTTCTCCAAGCAAAAGGAATTCACAGATAAATTGGAAATGGAATAATATACCTTTGAGTGATATGATCCTTATCACCTCCATGAGGAAGGAAAAAACCTTCAGAAAAAGGATGGAAAGGGAGACCAATCCTCTAAAAGATGGAACTACAACGTCAAAGGGACACGCGTGCCACAAGGAAACCCTTAGATTAAAAATGTGGCCATAACACTGATAAAAATGAGGAGTGAGATAGCGTCATCTGAAAAACAACCAAAGAAAACGCTGTGGCTGTAATCAGAAGTGGAAAATAAACAATGCTTGTAGGAAGAAAGGGAAATAAAGCATTCCAGAAACAACAAATAATAATATCCTGTCAGGAATGAATCAGAGGGGGGGGGGGGGGGGGTGGCTTGGCGCCCGATGGTGATGGCGGCGCCTGAGTGAGGCTCTGCGCGGCTCCGGGAGACACTCCGGTTCTACCGAGTCTTTTCCTGCTACGGGATGCTGCTTTTGAACCGGAACACGCCCTGCTGACTCTGAGCTGCTCAGTGACTCTTGTTTCGACCTCCTGGAGGAATATTTAACCACAGTGAGTTGTGCGTGGTATGCCGACGGCGCAGCTGCCATTTTAGGCATTATCGTTAGACGCGCACCTTTACTCTTTTATCGGTGCTCGGCGCCCTTTCATCGTTACAGTGGCACAAAACAACTTTGCAATGTACAGAATTTCTCCCCATGGTAGACAGCTGCAATTACCTGCTAAAACGGATGTATAATGACTTTGTTGCTGCAGCGACCGCCATTTTGTGCCACACAGCGCCCCTCTCCTCATGACAGCACTTGAGGTATACTCTTCGACGCATTTTGTCTCCTGCCTGGCTTACTGGATCCGATTGTCTTGCCTTCAACAACACCTCATGGCTCTCTGATTTTTCTCCTGACTTATGAATGCTACAGATTACTTGTGGTTTCATTGCTTGCGCAGCCGTCATTTCTTCTTGCCTCAAGTGCTTTTCATTACCTTTTCTCTGCTGGCCTTTGATGTTTGTGGGCGCTGGTGGCTTTCTACTTGTGTGTCAAACGCTGTTTGCAATGTGACTACGGCCTTGCTCATCACTGCTTCACAGTGCTCTTACCCTACTGCTCCTGAAGACAAGCATGGCCTCATCTTCATTCTGACAGGTCTGCTCAGCTTCTGGATGGTTGCCTTGTTTGTGGTGCGCAATTGAGGCTTGCTTCAACAGTTGTTCTCCTTCAATGCGCATTTGATTCGCGTTGCACTCAAGCTACCCTCTCTGACTCTGCTGTAGCCCCTTCGGTGTACTCGTCCATTCCTTTGTGCATTTTGCGTGCATTGCCTTACCGACTGAATTTACCCTATGCTTTATGGGAAGGCTTAAGTCCATGTCACACCTGCCTCATTCCACTAAGACGGCCATTGTTAAGAATTCTAAAGTTTTCTCTGCCTTTTCTAAAATAGAGGATTCCCTCACTTCATCCGGCTCAGATACAGCAATGGAACCCTCCCAACATCCACCGGGGAAAACAAATATCAAAAGATTGAAGAAGGATCCTCCCTCGCCTCCCAAACAGCCTGCGCCTGTCTCTATGGAGTTATTGCTGGACGAAATCAGGTCTTTCCGTCCTTTTTTGGAGGAAATTAGGTCTCTCCGCCCTTTTATGGAGGACACCAACGCCAAGCTTCAGAATCTCACAGATAACTGGCCACAAATGGAAACTAGGGTGACCTCCGTTGAACACTCTGTTGACTCCCTCCAAGAAACCTGCTCCACAGTTTCTCACTTAAACTCTCAGGTATCTGCTCTTCAGCGACAGGTGGAGGAATTGGAAAATAGAAATAGGCGGAACAACCTCCGCATTTATGGCCTGGCAGAGGGACTCGAGGGCTCGGACTCACTCGCCTTCTTTAAATCGTTCCTTCCCAAGCTATTGCGCTTACCGGAGGGCACAAATCTTAATATCCAGCGTGCACATCGATTGGGGCGCCGTCTACTTCTACCTCCCCCTCACAAAGGCCCAGAGGTGTCATTCTCTACTTCCTGGAGTACACCGATCTTCTGAAGGTCTTGTCAGCTGCTACATCCTCTCCAAAGTTGACTTGGTCTGGCTCCTCCTTGTTCTTCGCTCAGGATTATGCAAAAGCTACAGCTAACCGCCGAAAGGCTTTTCTAGGTTTGAGAGAGGATCTTCGTGCAATGGGTGCTAGATATGGCCTTTATCACCCATGTTTGTTCAAGGTCACCTATAATAATAAGACTATTACTTACGAGGATCCAGTACGCCTACAGAGTTTCATTAATGCACATAAGACTTTGCCCATGGACTCTTCTAGTCCCTCATCCTCTGCTCCTGGATGAATTGCGGTTTTGTTGATTTTCTTAATGCTGTTGCATTTTGCTTTTCTACTCTTTAAGGGGTCTTTCCATAACGTTGTGGCAACTTGCCTTTTTTGCTCTTTATGAAGTTACCACATGCAAGTTCTCACCTCTTCTGCGTTGTGATGTTACTCACTGTTGTATGTGTTACCGGTTCGACTTCCCCGTATACCCTAACCCATGTTTCTCCTTTTTCATCCCCAAAGGAACCCTTCTCCATCTGATGATGTCTCCCTGGCTCCCCGTCCAGCTGACCTTGGATGTGTCGCCTTACCTATGTGGTCCCATCCCCCCTCCGTTTCCTCTCATTTTCTCCTTTTGTAGGTATGTTCCTTTTTTGTTTCTTCCTTTGTTTCTTACTTTTGTGCTTCGGTTTGTTCTATATCCCCTTTCTTGTGCTCTTTCTTTCTTACTTGTTTTCTGATTTTATTTTTCTGTCTCTGGGACTTGCCCCTGTTCATGTCGTTACCTCTATTACTCTATTGTTTCTCCTTCTTACCTTTTTCGTGCTTTTTCTCCCTGTTTCTCTTTGCACATTCGCTGTTCTCTTATCTCCTTTCTTCTTCTTTTTTACTCTCGGTGACCATTTCTTTCTTGCATTCTCAATTTTTCTCATAGGTTTTTTTTCTGATTTTGCCAATGTGTTTATTATAGATTCTTATATGATATGTCACTTAATATAATCACATGGAATGTCAAGGGTATTAATTCTCCAATCAAACGTCAACGAATTTTGTCTCGCTTAGCTAAGCTGAATGTTGATGAGGCTTTCTTGCAGGAAACCCACCTGTCTGACATTGAATCCGTAAAACTTAAGAGGGGTTGGGTTGGTGAGGTTTTTTATTCAGAGGGAGATGGCAAGCGTAAAAGGGTTGCTATCCTTTGCCGTAAATCCCTTCCTTTTTCTCTGATTGCCCAGGAATCGGACACTAATGGAAGATGGACATATGTCAAAGTATCTCTTAGAGGTGTTCCAATCTCTTTCCTTAATGTATATGCTCCCACTGTAGGCGAACCTCTTTTTTGGGCCGATTTCTCTCGCCACATCACTCGGCTCATGGATGACAACTTCATCCTTGCTGGTGACTGTAACCATCCCTTAGATCCTTTTGTTGATAGGAACTCTGCTGCCCACTATATTCCTAACAAATCCCACAAGCTCTTTACCCAGGCCATTTCCCAGCACAAGCTGGTAGATACTTGGCGACTTTGTAACCCGACTCTAAAAGAGTTTACTTTTTATTCCCCCTCCCACCGCTCTCAGACATGGATCGATTACATTTTTGCTTCTCAAAGCATTGCTCAAACCCTGAATGCTGCTGAAATTGGCCCGATCTTACTTTCAGATCACACCCTGTTTTGATTAACATTGATTTACTTCCCAGATCTGTTGCATTATTTATTGATACCTTCTTTTGTACCTAATAAAATTCTTTATGAACTGAAAAGGAATGAAGCAGAGAAAAAGAAGCAAGGACAATGGGGAAGAACAAAAATCACCTTGCAGCAGTGGTGAGATCTCAAACACTGCACTGTATGGGCCTTGATACCCAATACCCGACCGAGTCACAGCTCAACAAGGAACTCAAGAGAGCAGTGACAGGAAACCTTCCTGTCAATGTATAGTGACAGATGAGCAGCAAGACGTGCCAATGCACTAGAAAAAGTCTTCGGTCCAGGCTAAAATTTTACTTAGGCCAAAGATCCTGGCCCTCTTTCCATTAGTTCCAATAGGGAAAGAAAGCTAGCCATAAAGGGAAGAAATGCCTCATGGCTATAAAAGAGATTTATGATGGCTGCGGGTGGAGGAGTTGTTAATAACGCACTGAAGTGCTGCAGAACTCACAAACACTTCATGGTCTAACACAGGTAAACTGAAGTCCCTATAAGGATACTGAGCAACAGAAGTAGACCTTAACATGCCCAGAAGTCATACCATGGATGGTGCCCGTAGTACAGAGAACAAGGCAACAGTGCATCCAGACAACGCAACCAAAGTGCCCACTATAGAATAAGTACTAAGGTAGAAACACTAGCAAGAAACCGGTAAAGGGTGTACATAACGGTACAAAATAACATACGTCCCAGATAACTGGAAACGTAACCTGTCACTGACACAATGAAAAGAATAAAAGTAACTGCAGCATTTAGGAATACCTCACTGGGTATCACCCTAAAAGAGGGAAGTTTGAAAAGAAAAGCCAATGGGCATCACCCTATGAATCACATGCAAATAGAAAAGGGAGCTTTCCCCCAAACAAACCTACCATGAGAGTATCAGGAAAGCAGGAAGAGTTAAGAACCTGCTCCACCAAATGTCTAAACCTCCGCAAAGCAGTGTTAGCCTGTGGTTGAATAGACAGACGATATCAAATGCAAATCAATCAAGGTGACCTGAACTGCCTCTGAAACCCCTGAGTTGAGCAACTAGGCAGGTCGAAGTAGTGTTGCTGAAGAGGCCATAGCCCGACCTACAAAATCAGTGGTGTCCATACCACAGCAAATATTTAGTTTAGCAGCTTGTTGCCCATCCCGTAAAAGCAGGTAAGATAGTTTCGAGTCTCTTCCGGAATGGAGGTCAGCAGGCGCTCCAACGAGTTCCATGATGCGTGGGAGAAGCGTTCAAGGACACAAAAAATATTGAGAGATCGCAGTGAAGAACTGTTAGAGGCGAAAATATGCCTGCCACAGGTATCTAATTTCCTGGCTTCTCTTTCTGGGGAACATATACATATTTTGGGAAGCAAAGTAAGGCTGAACCACAAAACTATGATGAGTTGTATGTCTAAGAAGACATGTTGGATCTCCAGAGGTCTCGCTAATGTCTGTGAGAATCCAAGTGATACACAGAGGTCCCTGTTTCGGGCTCAGACCAAGCCCCCAACAGATCACCAAAAAGAGCCTCACTATAAGGAAGCACCAGCTCCACCCCTGATTGGCGTTGATGCGGAACGCAAATTAACAGATCCGTCATTTCCACAGAGGGAAACGTCACTCCAAAAAGGGTAGAAACTTGCCTGAGCATATTCCACCAGAGCAGAGCTCAGCTCCGTAGCCAAACCAGGAGGTGACAGGAGGCCAGGGGCTGGGAAGAGTCCGAGCCACTACCTTCTCCTAAGGCAAACAACCAGCTAGACTATAGGAGTTTGAATCATACCAGAAATTGGATGGTAAACCTCCAAACCCTCTGCATTACCTCTATTATCCATGATCCTTAGCAGAGAAAACAGGAGGGAAGACTTCAGAAAGTACCAGCTTCATCAATGCCCCATCAGAGCCTGAAGAGGCGACATCTCTGAATGGAAAAGAGGTGGAACGTCGAGTGGCGCCGACCATGCAGTCATCAAGCCAGACCTCAATGCTGTCGTCTGAGTCGGTGGACCAGACCCAGACTCTGAACGTGGTAACCCTGAAGGGCTGTACACCGAGGTTGAAATGGTATTGGATATGGCAACCAGACTGATTTCAAGGACAAACCTGACGGGGTAGAGACAGTCATGGCCTTGTGCACCACCTTGGGGCCCCAAGGACGCTCCAGGGGAAGGTGAAGACCCAAAGAAGCTTCATCTGACATTTCTTCAGCGCCTTCGGTCGAAGTCATTGACATGAGTTGCATGACTTGGAGTCCTGGTGCTCCCCTTAGCTCCACATACAAATAGAGTGAGGGTTTGTGGCTGACATTTGTCGCCTACAGGATCCACAAGGTTTGAACCCTAAGGACATATGAAAGACACACTGGTCCATTCAACGAAAGAGTCAAGGTAGGCCAAAAACATGCCCTGAGGAACTGCAGGATCGGATCCGCATTGTAAGCGCGGAAAGGATGAAACTGACATCAAAGCGTCAGGCGAGGGGTTATATAGACTCAAGTCGACATCACATCCGAGGGATGACGTTGCTACAAAGTCGCCTGATGCCCTCTACCAACATGCAGAGGTATTGCTGTACAAAGATTTCCAGAGCCAGTCTGGCACCTGGATAGAATTCTGAGATAAGGAATCTGCGGCTAGATGTCTCTAACAAATTCAAAAGTACCTTGATGAATTCTTAGATGCTGAAATGCAGATGGCCTACAAACCAGGGTTCCATGCCCAGTCAGTGCTAGTAGTCTCAGATTTACTACGCAAAAAGACAGATCTGCTCCATAGAGTCCTGCACCAAACCAAGATAATTTCCAGTAGTGATAGGACACAATTAGCCTGCTCAGCTAGTCTGTAGATTCTCTTTTTTTCTGCCAGATAAGCAGTGGAAACTAAGTAATTCAATGTCAAATATTACGTCTCTATCATTTCTGCAACCTCTTCCTCCTATTGGCACAAGCTTTGCTAGATTAACAACATTGCTTCTAGAGATGTAATTGCCTAATGGAAGTAACCCATTCATCCAAATGTACCACATTTATTAGGTTTCTGCCCCAAGGAGTCCTCCTCCAGGGCAGTGTTCAAAAAGGGGAGGGTTGCGGCCTGGCCCCTGTTCCCGAGCCATTAAAGCCCCTAGGGAGTCCACTCCCTGGGCTGAAATTTGCATGTAAGTAAGGGGACGGTGCGGCCCCCCTCCCCAAGCCTACAGAAATTAGTTTATATGGGGATAGGGGCTGCGCTTCCCCCTGGCTGGGCCATTAATGGGCCCGGTGACCCCCCCATCCCTTAGGGTGGCTAACAAGCTATGTCCCGGGGAGCCCATCTCCATTACATAACAGTTTCCCTACCCACACTGGTGCGGGCAGGAAAATCTATGTTCTCTCTTGCTTGGCGGAAGCAAAGTCTGCTCCCAGCGGGTGGGAACTTTGAAAATGCTCCGGTCTACTAGAAGCAGACTTTTGATCTGTTTTTCTGCCCGCTTCTAAATATTGCAACCGCTCGAGGGGAGCAACATTAGTGCCTGCTTCCTTCGGGTGAGAGCAATGCTGGCTCTTGCTGCAAGCATTTGGGAGGTCATGAGTAATGTGTTAAATTATGCCACAGAATATGTCATGAGAGATGAAGTATGTGAGGTCATAAGCAGTGAATGGTGGGAGTGCAAGTCATAGTTAGCTCTGTTAACTATAACTGGTAAATTTCTGTGTTTATTTTAGTTCAATACGTTAATGTTGTCACTGACAAATTCAACTAACTATAAAGTTACTTTAGCTTTTGTTTTCTTCAGTGAATGTGTGTGGATGTACATATAAATATATATGTACATACATATACACACACACTTGTATGTGTGTTTGTGTGTGTATGTATACACACACACACCTACATTCCTATTAACTTGCAAAAACTAAAGAAAGCAATGTTCTAGTTGGATACAGTAATTAAATTACATTACAGTAAACAAAAAAAATTAAAAACGAGAGTGCTGAGGAATGACAGGCAGATAAATTAGAGCCAATCTTTTCCCACAACCCCACACATTCCCATCTCTTCTGCATGAGAATGCCATCTACTGTTTCTTTTGCATATGTCACTCTAAATTTCCAGCACCTCACCTGGAGGAGATTGGTCCGGATCCGCTTGTCTGTGCACTGCTTAGCAACCTCCTTGGCAAGTCGCGTAACCTCATCCGAAGCCTTGGCAATGTCCTTAGCACACTGTATCAGGGCACGTTTGTTTCCACTCACCCCCCTGACCAGGCGTGACATCTCTGCCATCAGCAGTGCCATTCGTTTTGCTGCTGCAATGATGTCGTTACCCTGAAGGGGAAGAGAAATAGCCATAAGTAACATCACTGAAAGTTCAAACAATGCAAAATTGTTCCAGTGGTGAAAACCGCCATGGAAAGGATTCTTGATCCTGAAAATTTGGGACACAAAACACACATTATGGATATAAAACAAACAAGGAGAGGAATTCTGTCCTCAAAAATATAGTTGCTTCTCAACCCTTGACCAAACTGCTGCTCAAAGACGTTTTAGATTGGAGTCCCTGGTTGACCAGACATCCGATGGGATATGAACTTTGATGACGAGACTATAAAGTGAGACTCTTTGCACAACGTATTTATAGGTCAAGTAATTGGGACAAACACAATCTTGACTATTCTTCCAGGTAAGGAGACAAATTTGGTCTCTAGAGGCAGTCTTGTGTTTCTCTCGTTCTACGAAAGTTACAGTTTTCAGATCACACTAAACTTGCAGCAAGAAAGGGTAACAGGCTGCGGAGAGTGAGCCCATCAGACTAGGCAACAAGTTTCCGCCCAGAGTCATGGTACCGAAATGCTGTGGTAAATGCAATTACCTTCAAAGCGAGAGGCGCATTGTGTCTTTGGAGAGATTTATTTTGGGGAGGGGAACCTGCTTCTATGAAAGAACCGGAGACAACTTTGAAGGCATTGGGATTTAGAAAAATAAATACGTCTACAGTCGTGGACTCACTAGTGGTGTGATGTAATTTTCTTATGTGGGGACTATCCTTATCAAATCAATTATTTCCACAGAAAAGAAAGCGCTTGGTCTATGTTTATATTTGTGAATGTTTGCATAATAAAAATTGCTTTAATGTGGAGGACTGCGCAGGGAACAAACTACTTAGTCTTCTTAGGGAAGTGCGTTAACAAAATATTTCTTAAAGATTTGCTAACATTTGGCTGAGCTCTGACGAAACGAATGACAACATCTTCACACTGAATTCCCTCTCTAGGAGACACAGAGCAGCCTGATGAGCGCTAGGTGATTGACTTGTAAAGCCCTTTCTAGGCATTAGGTAGAAGGATGGAAAGAGACAGCCTAGATCTCCCAACACAAACGCAGAACCATGCTTCATATCTCATGAACGGACCATGTGAATGAAGGCAAGAAAGTAGTCACAGACACCAACAGAAATCCTCTTTCCTAGAAAGAGAGCAAGTGACACCAACAGCAGGAGGGGATGAAGTGCAGATGACCCCGTGGACAAGGATGTTCTTTGCAGATGCTCAACTGGATGTTTAATATGGAGTCCTGACTCCACCAGCTTGAAATGCTGGATGTGAATGAAGATTTACATAATATTAGGGGCCTTTTTTAGGGTGAGTTTTTGTGGTGGTCAGGAATCACTGGTCCCTTGACATCTGATAGGATATTATTAAAAGCACAAAGAAAATTCAGTACCTCCAACAGGAAGACAAGGTTGGCAATTTTTAAAAAAAGACATAATTTCAAATCAAATCTGGGAAGAAAGGAGTTTAATCCATGAACGTTTACTACAGGAAATTAAAGGATTTGTGCTGAATGGGTGCACTAATCTACCGTCAGCCAATGGACGCAAAAACAGTCAGTGGTTAGTCTGGACCATAGGGACCACCGAACAGGGAGGTCAAGAACCTCCTGGGACAGGATCCAATGCACTTATGCCACATCCACAAATCACCCAGCCATTGAGGTCACCCACGAGAAGAACAAGTGGAAGAAATCCAACACATCACAATCTGACACTACACACACTTACGTTCCATTGAAGGAAACAAGAACTTGTGTGATTAGACTAGCAGTTACTCAAGGCAAACATGCTCACACTGCTTTATGTGTCATATCAATTAAACAAGTGAAAGGTTAGTAGGAACAAGCTGTAAAACTCATGTAAGAGCAAACAAATGAAACATGCTATTCGTGTTCAACCTGGGATTAGTGCTCCACACCAGGAAGAATGTCTGCAGAAGTCAGGGAATACCATTAGTTTATTGGGCAGTGTTAGGACGCAGCACAGTCTACTGATATACTATAGAAGCCTTGTTCAGGCACATCATTATGTTCAACATGAACTCCAACTCCATTTACTGTTCATCTTCACGAATATGCTGACCTTTGTTTAGAAGAACAAGTTACTTACCTTTGACAATGCCTGTTCTGGATGAGGAGGTAGATGGCATCGCGCAGCTCCCAGTTGAGTCTGCCCAATCTCGGATGTGGCATCATGGTCATTATATGTGCACCACTTCCACTTGCTGTTGTCAGATACTTTCTGATCTTTGTGCCAGCAAATGCAGAGCCCACAGAAATCAGAATGTGCCAATGCAGAGATCTGCGATTCTTGAAACTCATTAATGGACTGTATGAGTCCATTCCACGGATTGTGGAGGAGGGTGGGTCAGTAAAGAATCTGCTGTTAGATGGAGTGTCTACCAGAAAAGGAATTACCAAAGGGAAGTATCTTATACTTCTGATAGAGACGTCTACCCATAGAATCCTTACCTTGTGAATGGATACCATAGCAGTGCCTCTCTGGCTGGTGATTCTAGAATAACTCTGACCAGGACATCCTGCAGGACAGATCGAACTAAGTGCCCATCCTACCAGACCCTTCAATAGTGCTTCATGAAAGTGTGGCGGGACACCCACGTAGCAGCCTGGCATATTGCCTGCCAGCGCAGTACAAGCAGGCTTTGCTCTGGTGAAATTAGTGTGAAAACCTTCTGGGGGTTGCTTCTTGATTAGCCAATAACAGATCTTTAGGCACAATACAATCCATTATAAGATAGTGCTTTTTGGCTCCAGAGAAGCCCAAATAAAGGAGATTGTCTAATTTATGGACTCTGGTACGATCAATTTAAAACTGAGGGCCTTCTTAGTATCAAGACGGTGGAGGTGCTGCTCTTCCTTGGACAGATGAGGTCAAAGTAATGGATTGCCCTTTGTGGAAGGGCATGACTACCTTTGAGAAGAAAGACATTTTGTCTGGAGGACGAGTTTGTCTGGAAAGAAAGATGTGTACGCTTCTTGGATGGACAAGGCCTGAAGTTCCCTCACTTGCTTTGCACAGGCGATAGCGATGAGGAATACAATCTCTCTCATCAAATGGCTAATAGGACATCTATACACTGGTTAGAAAAATGCACATCAAGTAGAAGAGAACTAAATGGGGCACTTTAAAAGGGGTTTGCAGGAACCTTTGGATCAGCCCATTCAGGAAACGTATATCAAGAAACAAATGACAACTAGGTGATTTGAAAAGTGATGGCAGATCGGTTAAGTATAGGAAGGCTATAAGGACCGAAAGACAACCCTTAACTTTTGCCACAGCAACGCCTTACTGGGTTAGAGATTGACAAAACAATAAATTGTCAGACAACTCTCCCTGTAAAGGCTGAATGTCACAAGAGGAACACCAGACAACAAACCTCTCGAACTGTCCTGCATGTACAGTTTGGTGGAAGGACATTTGACTGACAGGATGACACTAATTACTTTGGGAGGAAGATCGGAAGCCAACTGTTGCTGTGCAGTGTCAAAGCAAGGAGGTTGTAGGTTGTGCAGGCTTGATGCAAGTCCTGATCCTGCTGTTGTGACAGGAGGGCCTCCTGAAGAGGCAGAAAAATCAGATGACATACTCATGCCAGAAGTTCTGGATACCACACTCTGCTACCCCAGTTCGGAGTCACCAGGATTACTTGAACCCAGTCTTTTTTTATCTCTTTCAATACTCTGGACTGGAGAGGTAGGGTCAGAAAGATGTACATGAGTCCCAAGCTCCAGTCCAGGCAGACGACATCTCCAAGAGAGATTCGCCTTGGTATCTTTAAAGTGCAAAAGGAAGACACCCTGTTCCACCTCCGAGTGTAATTGCCATTTCTGATCAGCAAAGCAATGTCCACGGAATTAGTCTGCCCTGGCATTTAAAGATCCTGCCAGGTTCTGGGCAAGTAGTGAGATGCCTTGACCATTCAGCCACTTCCATTGACTTAGAACCACCTGGCACAGGACCCACAACCCCACACTGCAGTACCACATAGCTGATATGTTTTCTGTGAACACCTGCAACTCACTGTCTCCTGATGGTCAGAAGGAACACATTCTGTGCCAAATAAATCACCTACAACTCCAACAAGTTGATATGGAGATGGGTCTCCGCCAGAGACCAGATTATTTTGATCTCCACCGCTGCCAGATAATCTCCCAAACCAAGCAACAATGAATCTGTCATGACCATTGGCTCTGGGAAGGGTAGAGAGAGGGATCTGCTGCCAGTCCAATTGCAGCCAAGCAGCCAAGCAGCCACTACAGCAGGTCTTTGATGGTCTCCTCCGACACCTAGATGGACTCTTTAAATGTCCCCTTGGTGCTGAGCCCACTTGGAAGTTAGGTCCCACTGCATAGCTGGCACGTGCCACCTCACATTGTCTACAAGCAGGGTGAAGGAGGCCAAGACTCATTAGAGCGGCTCTCACAGAGACCCAGGTCAAAAGTTAAAACATTGGGATCATAACCTGGATGTACTAGACTCTTTGAGGTGGAAGGAAGGCTAGGAAAAACACTACATCCAGGATGACTCAGATAAAGGGGTCTGTTGTCAAAAGGGTCAGTTGCCACCTGGAGGTGTTCTACGACTATTTGAGGGTACCCCGCCTTCAGTAACCAGTCGTTGCGGTATGGATGAACTGGCATGCCCAACATCCTCAGATGGGCTGTGATCACCCTCGTCATCCTAATGGACACCAGGGCTGCACAGGTAAGGCCAAAGGTAAGCACAAAGGAGTGAAAGTCTCTTTGATTTCCAGAAAGCGCAATAAACACTACCAACCAGTATCCTGGATCCTCGGAATACAGAACTTGGGCAACAGCATTTAGAATTTGTCCTTGCAAGGAAAAAGTTCAGAGGACAACATCTAAGATGGGGCGAAGACTTCTGCCCTTTTTCCACACCTGAAAATAACAGGAGTGCGATACTTGGAAAAATAGACTTTAAAGCTCATCAAGCTTATACTTTTTTTTTTTAATATAGTTTTTTTATTGTAATTTTTCATAACTTGCAACAACACAAGAAAACCAGTAAAAAATGCACACAAGTGTATTGCTAATGTATTGAATCCTGACATCATTCAATGATCTCTTTAATATTGGGGAGAAACGCTCTTCAGATAAATCATTGCACAAATTTGTATACACAGGTCAATTTTCACTGAATGAAAATCTGTCCAGCAACGGTAAATCTTTCAAGGTTAGTGTCAAAATATTTCACCAATTCTTTCAATTATTGACATTGCACAGTTTTCCCAGGAACTGCTCTGACTGCATCTCAAAAGATATGTAGGAACCTCGCTCCACCCACCACATAGCCCAATTTATTGGCATTCAAGTGCTTCCATCCTCCTACTGTTCCAGATGACAGTCCACGAAGGTCAAGTTATTTAACTTCGGTAATGCCTGATCTGATAGAGACATGATCTAGCAGAAGATTCCTTACCTTTGAACTTCCATGTTTCAGGCTGGATCCGAGAGTAGATGGAGTTGGTCTACTCAGTGTTAGTCATTGGCATTGTGTTCATTGTCATCTACATCATCAATATAACCGCCACTCTGGCGCACTGACGTCAGTACTTATCAACTTTCCATGCCAGAAGGGCGGAGCCATAAAGTGAGTGACCATGGTGTGTTAAAACGACAACTAGGGCCCTGAAGAGGAACAGCTCTGACACCAAAAGCCATTCCACAGTGCAGGGAGGATGGGTGGTCAGTAAGGAATCTGCGCCTACATCATGCCTCTACCAGAGAAGGTGTTACCGAAGGTAAGTAACTTGTCCATCTGATAGAGACATCTACCTGCAGATTCCTTACCTTTGAACAGATACCCAAGCAATACCTTCCCCGGAGGTGGGACTGCGGAAAAGCTTTCTACCACAAAATCCTGCAAGACAGAGTGGCCTAACAGGCCCTCCCTGAGAATCCAGGCAATAGTGCCTGGTGAACGTGTGCATAGATGCCCACATGGCTACTTGGCAGATATCAGCAACTGAGACACCATTCTGGAGTGCCGTGCTGGCTGTCTTCGCTCTAGGAGAATGAGCCCTAAGGCCTTCTGGAGGTTATTCCTTCACTAAGGCGTAACATATTTTGATACACAAGATAACCACGCGTGATATGGTCCTCTTTTGGACAGCACGCCCCTTCTTCGCTTCCATCTACCCTGTAAAGAGTTTTTCATCCACCTGGAACTTTTTGGTGCGATCAAGGTTGAAGTCTCTTTTTGTGTCCAGATGTGGAGACGCAGAGGTGCATAGAAAGTGGGCAGAGTAACAGACTGTCCCAGATGGAAGGGTGCTAACACCTTTGGCAGAAAAGATGCCCTAGTCCGGAGTACCACTTTGTCAGGAAAGAGGTTGTGATGACAGTGCCTTTAGTTTGTTCACCCTCCTGACAGAGTTGACTGCCACCAAAAAGGCTGTTTTGATAGTGAGAAGTCGTAGAGGGCAGCTGTGTAGCGGCTCAAACAGTGAACACATCAAGAAGTTAAGGACCAAATTAAGGTCCCACTGTGGCATAATAAAAGAGGAAGGGGGAAACAAACCCCTTCACAAATCTCTGCAAAAGAGGGGATTTAAAAAGTGAAGGCTGATCTGGCAGCTGAAGAAATGAAGATTTGGCCAAAAGGTAGGCCTTCAGAGTTCACAGTGCAGAGCCCTGCGGGGCCAAGGAAAGAATAAACATGAGAAAATCTCACAGAGAGGCAGTTAAGGGGTCAATAGACTTTTCTGTACAATATTTACAAAATGTGTTCCGTCAGCAGGGGTATACCGACTTCGTGGAGGAGCGCCTGGCTGCCAGGATAACTTTGCAGACTTTGACAGGAAGGTCAAAAGCGATCACCTGTTGCTGCTCAATCTCTACACAAGGAGGCTGAGAGTGGACAGGTTCAGATGGAGAACTCCTCCCTGCTGCTGTGACAGAAGATCCTCCCGAAGGGTCAGCATGATCGAGGATCGATGCTCATGGACAGAAGCTCGGAATGACAGACTCTCCGTGCCCAGTCCGGAGCCACAAAATGATTTGTGCTCGGTCACTCCTGATCTTCCTGAGCACTCTGGGCAAGAATGGTATGGGCATAAAGGAGTACAGGACGCCGGAGCTCGACTCGCGACGAAATCGTTGTCGAGCGAGAGCCGCCTTGGAAACTCCAACACGTAAAACTGCTGACATGTGTTCTCATCGGAGGTGAATAGATCTAACCAAGGCTCTCCCCACTGTTGAAAGAGACCTTGAACAACCTCCGGATAGAGACGTCACTCGTGAACTGCAAGAACCGGTCAGATGTTGAACCACCAGGGAAATGCCCTGTTCCAACCAAGTCCAGAGAAGCAGGGCCTCTTGACAAAAGGGTACACAACCCTACTCAGCCCTCTTTGTTGCAGAACTATAGGGCAGCAGTCTTGTCCATGAACACTTGAAAAAGCCTTCCTTTGAGGGATGGTAAAAAAGGCTTTCAGTGCCAACTGGATCGCCTGAACCTCCAACAGGTTGGTATGGAGCCTGACTTCCACCAGAAACCGGAGTCCTCTGATATGCACCTCTCCCAAATGGCCACCCCATCCCAGAAGGGACGCATCTGTCACTACTGAGAGGGCTGGGTGGTGAAGGAGATGGGTCTGCCTCCAACCCAAATACGGTTTGTTAACCACTACTGCAGGTCTTTCGCAGTGCCCTCCGTTATCTGAACAAGTTTGGTGAGATTTCCCAGTTGCTGTGCCCATTGGAAATTCAGGTTCCACTGCAGAGCCTGCATATGACATCTGGCATGGTCCATGAACTAGATGCAGGAGGCCATGAGGACCAACAGCCTCAGAGTAAATTTCACCGACTTCCAGGATAGAGGCTGAAACATCGGTATCATAGCCTGAATATCATGGACTCCCCGCTCAGGAGGATATGTCTGAAACTGCATGGTGTCCAGAACTGCTCCGATTAAAGTGATAGTCTGCGAGGGAGCCAGGTGCAACTTCAGCACGTTGATAGTGAACCCCGGGGGGTGTGGGAGGTTCTCCGTAGTCTGGAAGTGGGAGACGACTGCTTGGGACGAGCCCGCCTTAAGGAACCAGTCGTCGAGATAGGGGAAGACTGGGACCCCTGATCTTCACAGATGGGCTGCGACCAGCGCCATCACCTTAGTGAACACCAGAGGGGCACTGGTGAGGACAAAAGAGAGCATAGCTAACTGAACGTGATCATGGCCCACCATAAACTACAGGTAGCGCAGATGGGCAGGCAGGACTGGAATATGTAAAATAGGCATCCTGCATGTCTAACGCTACCATCCAGTCTCCCAGGTCCAGAACAGAGAAGAGAAGACCTGAGCAAGGGTAAGGATCTTGAAGTTCTCCTTCTTGAGAAAGTAGTTGAGGGCTCTGAGGTCTAGGATAGGACAAAGGCCTCTGTCCTTTCGAACCAGATAATAGTAAGAATAACAACCACAGCCTATTTCTGGCCTGGGAACCCTCTCTATAGCTCCCTTGGCCAAAAGAATCTGGACTTTCTCAGAGTAGGGCAAGGTGATCCTCCGCCAGCCAATCTTAAGCTGAAGGAATGGATGGAGGGATAGTCTAGAAGGGGTGGGAGTATCCCCGTCAGACTATTTGCAACAGCCACCTGTCTGAGGTGATGTCCTGCCAGTGGTGGAGGCGATGGTGTATCCTTCCACCAACTAGACGTTTTGGATTCAGGGGGATCAGACCGGGTACTTTTTGCAGTGGTGGAGGGCATTGTGGCTTGGCTAGACTTCTGGCCGTCCAAACCTCTGGGTCGAGTTAAACTGCATCCATGGCCCCGCAAAAGTCCTTAAAACGCTCCAGCGCTGCGTCTGCCCGGTCTCCAAAGAGTCAGGAGCCATCAAAGTGCATGTCTAAAAGATTAGCCTGGACATACCCTGAAAATCCAGATGTCCTCAGCCAGGCGTGGCGCCGTTTGGCCACTGTCGAGGAAATTGCTCTGCCTAGCGAGTCTGTAGTGTCTAAACCACAGCGAACAGTGAACTTCGCTCCATCTCTCCCGTCTGAAGAAGCCTGGGAGAGCAGAATCCAGGTCTTCCTCTGAGAGCCTGGGCAGCACCTGCACAACTGTATTCCATATCAAATGGGAATAACGGCACAAAAGGCATGCAGTGTTCACCGACCGCAATGCTAGACAGGCGGAAGAGAAACTTTTTTTCTCAAAGGTTTCCACTCTTTTGGATTCTCCGTCCTGAGGTACGGAAGGGAATGCGCCAAGGAAAGTGGAACCTTGGACCACAAAGCTTTGTGGCGTGGTGTGGGCGTTGAGGAAGGCTGGGTCGCCTGGTGCAGGGTGATCGCAGTGGGCAATCGTTCTGTTAACAGAAGCCCCTGCGCTGGGCTTGGACCAGGTGCCCAGAAGAATGTCCATCAAGGCCTAATTGAAACGCAGGAAGGGGTCCAAGGTGGAGACACCAGCCTGCATGACCTCTGTCAAGAGGTTAGCCTTGCCTGCCATTGTAGGAAGCACCAGGTCCAAGACCTCTGCAGCGCTACGGGCCACACTGCAAATGACGCTCCCTCCTCCGTAGACGGGTTAGGGGAATCAGCATGCCAGAATCTGGGGAGGTATCCAAGCCACTGGCATCACCCAGTTCCTCATACCAGTCCATATCTTGAGGCTGTGGGATCCTGGTCCTCCTCCCAATCCTCTTCATCCATTCCTAACCCTTCAAAATAGGGCAGACTGAACGGCATGGAGCCGTATGGCTCAGTTGGTGCCGTCTTAGGTGGATGCCTGACGGGCTCTGCGTCATCCAGAATGATGATTGGGGAGGTGCAGCCGGTGGGCGTTGGCGATGCAGAGGCCTCGGCGTCAGACACGTGACAGGGAAAGCTACTGAGATACGGGGCCAGAGCTAAAGGTCGCAGAAAGCGCAGGTCTCCTTCATCAGATCTCCATTGGTTTGCACCGAAAAAAAAGAACGGACGTCAGAGTGCCAGTTATATTGACGACGTGGACATCGCGCTGCCACCGCCGTCATGCCATCTACCAGCGTGCAGGGGTACTGCTATCAAAAATCGTCCGGATCCAGCCTGACACCTAGAAGTTCAATGGTAAGGAATCTGTGGCTAAATGTCTTGCTTTACTAACATTCTACGTTTCACTACCAGACTTACCATTATGGAAAAGGGTCAACCCAACTCCAAAATGATCTTTTGCTTTATGCAGTTTTACCCTGAAGCTCTTGTCAACCTTTTCTGGTCATCAACTACTTTTCACTCCAGAACTTCGCGGGATATTATTTGGTAGCTACTCACTGAATTTTCAAAATATTCAGTCCTACACACAAAGAATTTTTTTTTATTTTTATCAGCACAAAGCTCTGTCTGCATATTCATAGCCAGGTTCTGAGCTAGGATGGTGCAGTGAGATAAATAACGGTGATGGATCAACCCCTGATCTTTGGTAAGAGTGGTCTGCTTAATTCAGACAATCTGTTCATCACCACCCCCTTTTCTGAATTGCATATTCACTCTGGCATAGATGGTGACTGCTCGAAATAACACAAGCAGGCACAAGATAAGATTCTGGTATTTTGAAAGTCTTTGGTGTAAATAAAGTACCACCAAGGCCACTTCAATGGAGCTCAACAGCAGCCTAGGTCCGCAATTTTTAGAGGACGTCCTTTCCTTCTGAAAGTAGCAGTTCATTGGCAGAGAGTAAGGGCTTCCACCAAGAAGCTTAGTGTGAAACATTCCCAGCCTTTTTCTTTTTAAAGTAGTTTTCCCAGTAAATTATCAATTTAGAACAGCAACACAAAAGTTTAGGTCAGTGCTAAGCTTGATGACCCATTTGGTTTGTAACATGAAACAATTACATAGAGTCCAGTACCAGCAAGTTTTTTGTTTTTTTACTTAATTATATCTTTTCAAGAGTCTTCTGTAATAGACATGTCTGTCCACACAGCAGCGTTTACAGGGTCCCCTGAAGTCTGTTCCCACAGCATGGTTGAATAGGGAAGGGACTCACAAATCCTAGACTGTTTACTTCACTGTCATGGAGCCATCTATCATCTTTACTATACAGATTGAATCATTATGATTTCTCTCTATGATCACTCATACCTACATCAAATGTTTGTTAATAAACTATCCAGTTAAAGCAACTGATTTCCAAACTTATAGTATCAGAAAGATGAAATACCTTTAACACTCTACAGCAACTTAACTTCTGTCATTCAAGCTAGGGTCATATTGTGCACGGACTGTAGGAACATGCCTTGTAGTACACGTTACCTGAAACAATCTGTTAGCGGCCTGGAATGCTCTAGATTACATTGTCTGCAGACTGCGGTTGTCTGTCATCATTCAAACTGGTTGACCCTACAGGGCCAGAGATATCACCCTTTAAACTTAAGACCTGCAGGAGGCCCAAACGGAGAATGAAACCTGTGACGTTCTGCCAACTAATTCTAAATTCCCATAGTCCCCAGGCAAAGGTGCATCCTCTGAATAATTATTTTTTATAGGGAGGGGCATGTCTGTGGCCACCTCTCTGAACCAACTTTGGCCCCAAGTACCCCATCCTATGGGGCCCGACACATACATGTTAAGGTCCAGGGGACACATCGTCATAACTGAAAGGGTCATTACATTGCCAGGCGCATTGCCTAATGCATGCTGGACAGGGCAGGGTATATTAGCCTCATCTCCCAGCCTGCGCTCCTCCTGGGCACGGGAAGTGCAGGACTCCTGCCTGTGGGTGGGAGCAGAACAGAAACTTCTACCGCCAGGAGGTAACAGTTCTACAGATGTGCTGTCTCTGTGCACCGCACTGGAGGTGTGCGCTCTGAGGGGAACTGGCTGGGACTGCAAGAGCCTAGTAGCTCCCCCCATGAAGTGGTAGAACGCACATTGCTTTGTGAGTTGTTGGTAGAAATTCTAGAATGCAGACCCTGTAAATAGAGTTCTGCAGGGCAACTGTCCCGGAGCTCTTCAAACTGAGTTACATCTGAACCCATTAACGGGAAAAAACAGTCTAATGTGGGCTATATCCTGCTATATTGAGGTTTGGAAGGGGGGTATCAAGAGTCACCTCAAAACTGAAACTTCAACGTTTTTCTTCAACCTGCTATGGCTTACCCAACACTAAACGCCAGCAGTGTGCACAGCATGTGGCATGCGGCAGACCACCATTTAATGCTACCTTCCAATGTCCCTACTCAAACAACTGCCAAGGGCTCAGAATTGTGCTTCAAGAGCTATTACGGGCTTCAGCAGAAGAGCCCAAGTCTTTAAAGCTTGGAGGTCCTTTAATTTATTTCCTATTACGGTGTGTATAGTTTTAATTATTGCTAATCTAACAGGCAAACATTTGAACATATCAGCCCCACTCAACATGGTTGGTTAAATATGTCCCTACGTACCGGCTAAGAATGATCCTATTAGGGACAAAGCTTTACCTGAGGTTCCCAAGAATAAACTCACCACCAAAGATGACTGTTCCTTTTCAGTCCAAGCTACAGTTATCTGGAATGCCTTGCCTATGGACATAAAGCTCTCTACTTCTCTATCTAGCGTCAAGCAACGGTTGAAGACCAGCCTACTTGACTATGCAGCTTCTAGACCAGTGCCAAGAGACGCAGTTGTGTGGTGTGTACTCAATGAATGCGGTTACATAGCAGGTCCTAGCAGGATATCACCACCACCCTCTTTAAGTAGCTCTTCATCTGAAGCAAGACTAACGGTGGCACAAATTCTATGATCACATTACATCCATTTTAAAACCACTTGACACAGTCCAAAACAGCCTGCCCCACATACAGTGCAGTTCACTGCTCTATGCCTCTATCCGCGGAGTTCCTGAAAATCTTTAGAGGATAAACTTAAAAGCAAAGACACCATAAGACTGAAACCTCCTGATGTCTAAACCAAACACATGCTCTTCTTAGACGTTCAGTATTATGGCCACTTCTGTGACTTTATAGGCTCAATCATCTCTGCTTTTAATCAGAAAGCAGTTCCAAACTTTTCTCTTTCACAAACACAATGAGAATGCTGAACTGCAATTTAGTTCTCTCTTGACTATCTCCTGACTCTACTTTTGACCTCCCTTACTTGAGTTTGCTACTGCCACCTCTACTAGGCTGTATCTGTTCTGCCCACATCATACATGTTGACTGCTACATGCCAGTTCTTTTTCTTTCAGCCAGGCCTCTAAATTGATATCTTTGCTGTCTTGCATCCACTCCATCTCTTAACGCGATTACCAACCTCGGCAGCTGAAACATGTGGTTACCAGGGAACCGAATAATTGTAAGGAGACTCTAGCTCCATATGTTTGTTATAAAGAACTCTGAGGCAGGCTGGGCCTCATCCGCATTACAGATAGCAAATATATAAATAGGGTAGAGTGCTTGCACTATAAGGGTTTCAAAAATACATATAGAAAATCAGGAATCGTTCTTTTTAAAATGAAAAGCATTGAGCTAGATTATTTAATGGTGATTGTAAAGATAATCAGTTGCAGATTCCAACAAGCATGTGATCCTTATAAGCACAAAAGCAGATTTGCAATTGATTAAGGACATTTAACAGCAAACTGCTGCACCACTTAGTGATTTAACAATCACAGCCATATTTTTGTGTCCGACCTCCACATCGGACTGTCCTTTAATTTCTCAACTCTGGCAACACAAGAAGCAGAGAGGTGCACATCCTTCCAAAACGCCTAAGCTCAGTATCACATAATGTAGCCAGGATATGAGCATACAAAATCTTGCAAGAAAACCTAAACAGAATTTGCAAGCTGTTCGTGAGAGAGGCACCAGCAGACACTCTTCCCTTCAAGCCATTCCAAGCCATGCCCAGTGCTCAGTTAACGCTCAACAAACATAACACACCCACACCCACACCCATTTTAATATGGCATTCTCTGGCTGAACAGCCAGGGGAAATCAGTGGAAATTTGGCCCCTGGCGGCTCTCATGGGTGATACGTGTGGAACAAATAAAGAAAAAGACTGCCATCACAGGCCTGGAAGAGAAGGACAACAGCAATCGAAAAGCTTTCCTTTAAGTGACCAACATGAAGCTTACAAATGTCATAAAGCTTAAAAATGGCATCGGCAGAGCTGACAGACTTGTG
This sequence comes from Lissotriton vulgaris, assembly GCF_964263255.1. Lineage (NCBI taxonomy): Eukaryota > Metazoa > Chordata > Amphibia > Caudata > Salamandridae > Lissotriton > Lissotriton vulgaris. Next base: position 428,893,261 of record NC_141693.1, read on the forward strand.
AAGCCACTCTCAGTCCTTAACATGAAGTGCAGACAAGCTTAAAATTAATTGAATGTTGGGGGGGGGGGAATCACTCAGCGACGTATGGGACCCAGCAAGGGTCGGGGCAATGCAAACGTGTCGCCATTCCGTCTACCAGGGCACCACTGGACGCCCAGGAGTACCTTGCTGGACCACTTGGTTGCCTCCCGATGCAAGGCCTGGGCGGCGGCAAGAATGGGCTGGTTAACAAGCTGATTGGGCGGCATTAGGAGCAGCTCAGGCTCGTAATCGTCTTCCATGTCTGAGGGCAAAGTGAACTCAACATCGTCTGCATCCTCATCATCATCCTCCTCTACCTCTGGGGTCACGTCAGGCTTTGCGGGTGACCAGGAGGGTGGAGAAACAGGGACACAGTTAGTAGGAAAAGCAGGAATTGCTCAAGAAAATGTAAAAAAAGAAAGAAAAGTGTATCAACCAAGTTTTATTGTAATGCGCCCAGATTTGATCCCATACTCAGCACACAAAGCAGGAGAAGGGTTATTAAGGAAAGGAAGTCATGGGTGAGGGTGAAAAAAAGGGAAAGGAAAAGGAGGAGAATCAGAAAAACAGGTTAAAAGAAATCCATTCATCCAAGACAGGCTCTGCCCACAGCATCCTGAGATGGGACAATCTAATTTACCCAGCTAGACAAATTTGGCCATGAAATGAACCAAGCAATCTGTAGGGGCAAAGTAAATTCTATATGTACATTCAGAACAAGTTACTCACCAGAGTAAGTCCTGTAGCCTAGAACTCTTCAGTTTTCACAATTCCATGCAGAGGAAGCACATCCAGGTCCAGGTTTTTCTGAGCATTTTGGTGCTTGTAGTCCATAATTCAATTTGTAATGTGATAAGCAGGGCAACAGGTACCAAAATGCAAAACTTATACTGGGTGAGCAACTCACCAAGTAACCTGTGAGCTATGTTACTTTTAGTCTATATATCTGCCCACTAATCTTTCATATTCTTGATTGTTATTGTGGTAATCAAAAGAGTACTTGCAGCATCGGCAAGGATCCTTTTCTCTCAATGTACTAGGATGAGATTCTCAAAGTACTCTACAGACCCTCCAGGATATCGCGATTTCGCGATTTGCCGCGAAATCGGCACTTTAGTAAAAATGCCGCGATTTTTACAGAAGTGCCCGCGAAATCGGCACTTTTGTAGGAATCGCAGCATTTTTACAAAAGCCGCCTATATCCTGAGGGGGTCTGACTTACGTTGTTTATTGGGGCGGGCGGGAAGGACACAGAAGCACGAAAGAATAACTTTCAGGGCTTAATGGGGCATTAGCAGCTCACTGCGACGGGCTTTGAAGTGCCCATCCCGCGTCTGGCTCCCCGCTGGAGACCCTCCCGGTGACTGGGGTGAGGCCCCGCCCTCTCCCCTGGAGCCGAGGGTCGAAAGAAAGGGCGATTTCCAATTTAGTGAATGTCCCTCTGCTCAGCACATCTCTTGAGATGGGTGTTATTTATACCCTGAAAGGGTGGGGGGGGGGGGGGGTAACTCACAGACTCGGCCTTTCACCCGTGCAATGTTAGTAAACATTCCGTAATAGGGGTGGTTATTTTCAGTGCCTGGGAACAGCAGGAGTGCAAAATGAGCATCTTGGTACAAAAAAAGAAGATTAAGTATTGTGAACTCTTATTAATCCATTCCATAAAGGCTGGCCCCACGCTCTCCGCACATCTGGTCTGGGGCGTTGCTTTGCGCGAAGCCTGGCAGCATATCCTGGGCCGTGCGCTCCGGGTGTGAGAATGGGCAGAGTGTGCCCACCCTGGAGGCGAGTCTTGGCCTCTGCCCTAGAGAGGCCAGAGGCTCACGAGAAACTGCGAGGGCAAACGTGGCTCCATGTTTCCAGGCAAGCCAAAACACGGAAAACTCCGAATTTCATCGGAAACGGACCGGAAGGAAAGTTATGACACCCGAGCCCATCCGTGCGCCTGTAAAGATGTGCGACGTGTCGCGGCCATAAAGTATTTTTGCTTTGTAGCACCTCGAGTACTGTACTCCAAGGCGCCCGGTTTGACGAGCGCGGGCACGTGAGGGTGGGTACCTACACATAAATATTGATGGCATGCCCATGTAGACGGGGGCACTCGAGCCTTATGCGGGCCTCAAGCTGTAGGAAAAGGGAAATACTTAAACCCACAATCAAGAGTGTTTCTATGGAGGAATGCTTATATTAGTATACATACATAGCTTCATGTTGTTAAATAACTAAATAAACCAAGATATCTGTGTTTGTTGTAGGAAAAATGGCCAAATAAAATGCCGCAAAATTGCTGCTAAATTTCCATATTTGTGCCGCTAAATTTCCATTTTTGTGCCGTTAAATTTACTAATCCATGCCGCTATATCCTGGGGGGTCTCTCTAGTAGACTGCTTGTTGGGTGCTAAGTCTGTTGTATCCCGAGCAATAGAGGTCCAATATATTCAGAAAAGTTTTAAAAAAAAAGTGCGTCCACAAGTAAACTTTTTCTTCTCCTTTTATTTCTTAAAACAGCATTCAATTGGATCCTAGCCAAAACGTGTATCGTTTTTGAGCGGAATACGCCATCGACTTCATCAGGGTAATTTTATCTAAAGGTGTTTCCATAAGTCAAAGGTCAGTAACAACACTGTATAATATGGTGTCTCATACAGGGTTCCAAGGAGAAGTCAATACATTTAAAGTGATACGGTTCAATGTAGTAACATCAAACATCCAATGAAATTCTGTACAACGTTTGTTCACAGAGTGTCTCCTCATGTCAAGGGATTGACCTCACAATCCTGAGATCCGTATTGAGTTGAAAACGTAGCGAGCTCCGAAAAAGCGGGTGGGTGTTATCATGGGGAAGACTAAATGGCTGAGTGCAGGGGTCACTAAGATGAGTACCTGAACTAACTCTAACCACCTCATCCTGTATCTTTTAAATGGCTGAGAAGAGATGCATTCATTCATATTGTGAGAGGCTGGCAGACACAATAGCCCTTAATAGCTCCAAGTCCATAGGTATTCGAAATGCCAGCACAGAGAACCATAGATTTTATGCAGAAAAAACAGCAGGGACTGCAGACAAATTCAAACCACTCCAATGGGAAGTGGGAATACCACATCGGTATTTGCACACCTGAAGTATCAATAACATATGTATCTGTAAATATCTGCTCAAAGTGAAGGCCATTAGGAGAGTGTCCCTGAGAAATGGAGAACAATATTAGGGAATCATTTATTCTGCCTCTGAGTGAACTACCCTCCCCCCTTGAATCACCCCAAAGCGTTCTTTATTTTGAGGTTTCCTCTGGAACATATTATTCCTGACTTAGATGGACACTCGTGCACTGGAGATTACAAGCCAACTGTAATAAGTATATTCACTAGAAAGCAACTACAGTGCTGCATGCTTCTTCATCGCAATGTCCAGAGATTTTGCCCAAATAGGAACATGGGTTTTCCTCCATGTGTATTTTACATTGGATCAGAGTATGGTGTTATCTTTATGTGTACACTGCCATTCAGATGGCAGTAACTGAGCCAGCTCTGTGACAGACAGAAGCACAAAGCTATCTTCTTAAGTACATTGCCTCCAAATTGGATTTCTCATTTGTTACATTTTAAACAATTCAAGAAGCGTTCTTCACCCTACTTTCTTCATCAGCTGAAAATGACACTTCTATTTATTCTATCCATTCTATTCTGCCTATCTCGTCTTCCAGAAATATTAGGAGCTATGTGTAACTCTTCCTTTTACTTTATTCAGCACATTCTTTCAGGTTATCACATTTGATGTTTTAATTATATCACATCAGACCAATATGCTCAATAATGACCTTTAAAGTTACAAAACCTTTAATCCAACTTCTGTTTTTAATTTCATGTGTTTTTTACCATCTCAATTCATGAGTCACCCCCTTTCCCCCCAAAACAAACAGTCTTGTCTCAGTTTGGAGCATACAGTTTCCAAGTAGGAAAAAAAATCTTACAGCTCGAACCATACATAATTTTCTCACTTCTTAAGGCAAAGCGGTCTCTAAAGGTATTATATCAACCTCAGACGAGGAGTAGATGTTTTGGTAAGATCTGCATAATTCTAAAGTGCTGCCTAAGGAAGATTAGGCAACAACAATCAGGCGGTGTATTCATAAAATGATCAGAATGGACTAAAGGTCAAGCAGGTAACAAAAACCTACTAGACCTCAGGAGGAAAAGTACCATGGTGAGGAGCAAGCAAACAGGTGAGAAGGATGAGAAAAAGGAATTTGTGTGCATGCTGGGCTGGTAAGGGAACATGAGATCAAGTCAAATGCCATCACTCACATTGCAAGGTAGCCAATAGCTCGAGTGGGCTAATCCACTTCTCTCTGCTGTGGGGTGCGGAAGTGTCATGTGAATGACAGTTGAGTAGACTAAAGGATGAAATGTGTGTATATATATATATATATATATATATATATATATATATATATATATATATATATATATATATATATATAAATAAATAATCGAAGCGGACTGTGTTGATGTGGCATATTTACACTCTGCAATTTATGACATGTCTATACTGCTGTCCATCCAGTGCAACGAGTATTTGAAGACTCTCCACACAGACTGAAACGTGAGGAGAGAAAGTCTGGTTAGGTGATCTACCTTACCACCAGCACTGAGGAGCGACACTTTGACAGACTTAAGTCGACTTATAGAGGAGGTCCGTGAACTATATTTCCTTCAAAAGCATCTACTTTCTTTGCCTTGAAAAAGTCTCTGTGAGACGAAACACGTGTTGGCGGTGTGAGCTGTGAAGTTTTTTATATGCTTATGGATTTACACTAAAGATTTGGAAGAATACGTTTTGGCTTGGATCTCTGAAATTTGGAGTTTATGGAAAACATTGGACATTAACTATTTATGATTGTGGATGAACATAGGATACATTACGTGGTTTTGATACTTTTTGATAATCTTTCTAGGATGTTCTAGATCAAACAATAACTGGACAATAGGGGGAGTGCTGTGTGGCCTGCTCTCATTTTTTCTCTGATATTAGGCACATTGTGCCAGTTGACACTCCTGGTGGTGGGTGTGCATCAGGCCACAGAAGCACCCTTTTGAGGCGGACTAATATTGGTTTGTGATGTGTACTTCACGTCTAAAACTTTCTATGTGAGAATTGGTATTTATTATGTGCGGACGTTGTCCCTCTTAGTAGGGGTCCGGAACACTACCACCAATTCCTTTTGTGAGTAATATATTTATATTTGGTGTCTATGAATTGTTTTGACTTGCGACTGGGCACTCGGGTAAACAAAGTATCAAGACTGTTTGTCGAAACACATGCATGGACTGAAGATGGACTGTGCCATTCTGTTTTGTTTTTGACAATAAAACAGTGTTAAAACCCCAGACCGGTCTAATGGTAAGGCTTAAACTTCACAACATCTTACAAGAGAACTCCCTCAGCTCTAAGTATGAATGCACTCTCAGAGAAACCGGAAACAAAGCTAATTTTGACACTTTCATGGCACAGAAACAAGCGGTGGTATCAGAGTAGCTCTTCTTTTTAGAAGATTTCAATTTCAATTAATATCTCAGTTCTATGTCAGAATAATGTAAGCAAAAATATCATCCGACAGGAATACTGTGTTCCAAATATTTATAATAATATCGTCCTTAGATTTTCAATTACTCCTCCAATGAAGTGATATTTTTGTATCTACGACATAATACTTCTGTCAGACAAGCTTTGAAATCTGAACACACTTGAGAAGATGATATATTCCAAAGGCCTAGTAGCTGAAAAATAACAAACAAATTGCCTATCCCTATGCCCGTCTTTAACTACAGGAACACCTTCACATTAGGAGTTTTCTGTGAAAAAACAAACACATTTCCTTTTTGTTCTCTTTTTTGTAAAACAAAAGGGCTTAACTTGGTTCCAACACTGTGACTGAGGTTCATATTTCTATGTAGCTGCTGAAATGCAGCTCATCGCTTTAGGTTAAGTATAAAGAAGGAGTAGTTTCTGTCCTGTAACTCCAGTTCTGTAGTAGGGGTATCTCTGTTATAGTCATAATCTAGTGAATAGTCCCGCCTATGTGCGTGGACCCCGGAGCAATCAAAAATAATCTCTTACAGTGTCAAAAAATGCAGAAATGCATAGACACTTAAGAGAGAATTTAAAGACAGATAATGCAGCCTAAAAAGGCTACACTGTCCAGTACTTCAACTAGAAATTCCACCATAAAATCCACAAAAACAGCAAAGCCTGTACAGATTTCCCTTGCTTCACCAGCAAGATCCCTCAGGAATGATAGAGAGGAGAACCTGGACAGACAAGCCCCATAGGCTGCCATTATGTGGCTTAAACAGGATACTGTGCCTTTAAGGAAACCTTCCAGAAGCTTCTCCCAGTATCCCAGAATGCATAGCAGGTCCAACTTACTGTCAGTTCTTTTTGAAGGCGTAAAAAACGCCAGACCTGTAGCATTGTTTACATGAAGAATTCTCCACCGGGGAGGCGGGAGGGCGCTTATGACTATAACAGAGATACCCCTACTACAGAACTGGAGTTACAGGACAGAAACTACTCCTTCTGTAGTAGGGGATATCTGTGTATAGTCATAATCTAGTGAATAGAATGGCAAGCCCATCCCCACACCAAAGCGGCGGTGGAGAAACAGAAACAACCACTATAGTGCGAATAAATTCCGCAGCGAAGCCTGCCCAACCTGAGCGTCTGCCCTGGCATCAGTGTCCAGGCAATAATGCTTAGCAAAGGTATCAACCGACTTCCAAGTGGCCGCCTTGCAGATCTCTGCAATCGGAACATTACGGAGTAAAGCCGTTGTGGCAGCTTTACCCCTGGTGGAATGAGCCTTAGGCTTACCCCCTAAGGTCTTATTAGCTTTTTGGTAACACAGCTGTATGCAGGACACAATCCACCTGGAGATGGACTGCTTAGAGGTAGCAAAACCCGTCCAGACAGATCCATAATTGACAAATAATTGGTCTGACCTACGCATATCCTTGGTCTTATCCAGATAAAATTTCAACACCCTCCTGACATCCAGGGAATGTAAAGACCTTTCCGCTGGAGATGAAGGATTCTGAAAAAACGTAGGTAAAGTTATAGTCTGGTTGATATGAAAATCAGAAATAACCTTGGGAAGAAATTTAGGGTGAGTACGCATAACAACCTTAGCAGCATGAAATACAGTATAAGGTTCTTGGCAACACAACGCCTGAATTTCACTCACCCTGCGGGCCGATGTGATGGCCACGAGGAACGCCGCCTTCCAGGACAGGTGCTGCAACGAAGCCTTATGAATAGGCTCAAAAGGCTCCTTCATCAATCTGGACAGCACCACATTCAAATCCCATGAAGGCGAAGGAAGCCTGACAGGAGGGAATACTTTCTTCAAGCCTTCCAAGAAATCCTTGACCACAGGGATCTGGAAGAAGGAAGTCTGTGAAGGGCATTTCCTGTAGGCAGTCAAGGCAGCGAGATGCACCTTAATGGAATGAACGTTAAGGCCAGACTGCGCCAAATGTAGAAGATAAGGAAGGATGACGTCTTCCTTGCATGTCGTAGGGTCATAGTTCTTAGACTTGCACCAGATACAGAACCTCTTCCACTTGTAAGCATAGGAAGTCCTAGTGGAAGGTCGCTTAGTCTCAGGAGCCATGCCGCCAAACTCAAAGAGGAGAGGTTCGGGTGCAACATCTGCCCCCCGAACTTCGTGAGAAGGTCCGGCCTGCACGGCAGCCGTATGTGCGGAAGGAGAGACCGGTGTAGAAGGTCCGTGAACCACCACTGCCTGGTCCATTCCGGGGCAATCAGGATCATCCGCGCCCTGGATTGGGACAGCTTGATCAGCACCGCTGGAATCAGGGGAATGGGTGGAAAAGCGTACACAAAGCTGTTCGACCAGTTGATCCAGAGTGCATTCCCCAGCGTCCCTTGCTGGTAGTACCTGGAGGCGAAGTCTCGGCATTTGCTGTTTTCGGCGGTGGCGAACAGATCTACGTCTGGAGTCCCCCACCTTTCGAAGACTTCCCCTAGCACGTCGTCGTTTATGACCCATTCGTGGTTTTCCTGAATCAGTCTGCTCAGTGTGTCTGCCTGAACATTCTGCACACCTGGCAGATGGGTGGCCGTTATCGTCAATCCTCTTGCCAGAAGCCAATGCCAGATCGTCTGCGCCTCCCGAGACAGGGTGCACGATCTCGACCCCCCTTGCTTGTTGAGGTAATACATCGTGGTAGTGTTGTCCGTCTGTACAAGCAGAGAGTTGGTCCGGAAGGACGGATGAAAGGCCTTCAGCGCCAAGTGAACAGCCCTGAGTTCCAGGAAATTGATGTGATAAGTGCACTCCATCGGAGACCACGCACCTTGAATCTGTAAGTCTCCCGAATGCGCTCCCCAGCCGTGGAGAGAAGCATCCGTCACGATCGTCTGAGCAGGAATGTCCTTGTGGAAGGGAACCCCTCTGAGGAGATTCTCCGCTGAACATCACCACTTCAGAGACTGAAGAGCATGCAGAGGCAGTCGTATCTTGTCGTCCCAAGATCCTCTCCTCTGGTCCCACTGGTCCTCCAAGCACTCCTGCAGAGGTCTCATGTGAAGTCTTGCATGGGGAGTGAGGAAGATACAAGAGGCCATCGACCCCAGTAGAGAAGACACCGTCCTCACTGTTGTAGATGGAGCGGTCATAAGAGCCTGAGCCTTCCGAAGGATCGATCGTCGTCGCTCCTCCGAAGGAGACACGCTTGCTGACAGCGTATCGATTGATGCTCCCAAGTACTGTATGCACTGGACCGGAGTCGGGACAGACTTGGACATGTTGATGTGCAACCCCAGCTTGTTCAAGAGAACGCACGTCTTCTGGAAGTGCGCTTGAGCTTCCGAGAAGGAGGAGGCCTTGATCAACCAATCGTCCAGGTACGGGTAGACAAACACCTTGTTCTTCCGCAGGTGTGCGGCCACCACCGCCATGCACTTCGAGAATGTTCTGGGTGCGGACTTCAGTCCGAACGGCAACACTGTGTATTGATAGTGATTGGCGCCGACTTGGAATCGCAGGAACTTCCGGTGTTTGTGTGCAATGGGCACATGGAAGTAAGCATCCTGTAGGTCTATGGCACACAGCCAGTCTCCCCGTTGCAGCTGAGGATAAATCTGATGCAACGACAGCATGCGGAACTTTTCTCTGCGAATCCACTTGTTTGCCTGTCGCAAATCCAGAATGGGCCTGAACTCGTTCTTGTCCTTTTTTCGGACCAGAAACAATCGGGAGTACAGACCGCTTCCTCTCTGAGACAGAGGCACGTCTTCTATGGCCCTTTTCCTCAAGAGGACGTTGGCCTCCGCCTGGAGCTCGCGCAGTTGATACTGTGAGCTGACCGGAAGGATCGATGGAGGCGGGCCGGTGAACTGAAGACTGTATCCATTGCAAACAATATTCAGCACCCACTTGTCCTGAGTCATTTTTCTCCACTCTGCCAGAAAAGATTGAATGCTTCCCCCCACCGGAGCGGTTAACGGACGAGGGGGAAGTAACAGCTCAGGGACGAGACCCTGCTGCGCCCTTGTTCGAGGTAGAGGGTTGCTGGCCTCCCCTACCCTTCTGGCACTTTTGGAAGGGCCTGCGGTACTGCTGCTGCTGCTGACCCGCAGCTTGTCCTCGGCCTCTGCCCTGCGCCCCGAACCTCCTCTGGAACGGGCGGTAGCTCTTCTTGTCCTTGGGCTTCTCCAAGCCCACCGCCGTCAAGGTCTCCGCCTCTGCCTTCATGCGGGCCATTTCATCGTCCGCGTGCTTCCCGAAGAGGGTCTCCCCCGAGAAGGGCAGATTAGCAACTCTCTGCTGGGCCTCCGGCTTGAGGGACGTCAGTCGAAGCCAGGCATGGCGTCTCTGGTTAATTCCATGCCAGCAACGAGGCATCAGCAGCCGCGCTGATGACTTGATTGGAGACCAGCATCCCTTCCTTCAGGATTTCCAGGAAATCCTCCCTCCGATCCTTCGGAAGGAGATCCGCAAACTGCTGTAGGGACTCCCACAGTGCCCGATCATAACGCCCCAGCAGGGCCGTGTCGCTAGCGGCCTTCATGGACGTAGAGGCCGTCCCACAGGCCTTTCTCCCATTGGAGTCGATCCACCGACTTTCCTTATCCGGAGGAACAGTAGAAGACGGGGAGGTCGAGTGCTGCTTCCTGGCTGCCGTCACAATCACGGAGTCTGGCACCGGGTCAGTTCTCAGAAACGCCGGGTCCGAGTCCGGAGCCCTGTACTTCTTAAGAAGGCGGGACGGAGCGGCCCTCGTAGTTGCAGGCGTAAGGAACAGTTCCTTCGCTGGTTCCACCAAACCTGGCACGAGCGGCAGAAGAGGGCGGGACAGGTGCTTCTTGTGAAGCGTCTCAAAGATCACGGACGTCGTAGGTGTTGGAGCCGTCACCGTGATCCCGAGCTTCGCCGCCCCCCTCAAGAGCACGTCCTGAAAGGTACTGATATCATCCACTGGGGACACCCTTGTCCCTGGTGAGTCCGACAATGTTGGGGAGAAAGATCTGGTCCCGGAGGAATCCGTGCGGGAACGTGACTCTCGCCTCCTGTGGCGCCGCCTCGATCTCGTAGAGGATCGGTGCCGACTGCGTCCTCTCCCTCTACGCCTGGAGCGGGATCGCGATCTCCTGGGCTTAGGCCGCCCTGCTGGAGCCACCGGGGCAGGAGACTTAGGCTTGGGTGGCGCCCCCGGCCGAGGGGTCCCTTTAGGAGGAGTAGGGAACCTCGGCAACGAATAGGTCCTCGGAGGAACTGGAGGAGGATTCTCCAACAGAGGAGCTTGAGGAGGTGGAAGAGGTGGCAGTGGAGGTGGAGTAGGGGACCGTGGACGAGGCCCCCTTGGTAGGGGAGAAGGAGGAGTAACCGACTTAGGCTTAGTAGGGATGAACACAGCAGAGTGCGCTGAAGCCGGTGAAACTCCCCCCTCACTAGGATGGGACCTAGGAGAGTCATCCACAGCCTCCTGACGCTTTCCAGAGCGACTCCTGGTGTCAGCGCTCCTTCCGCGCCTCTTGGGAGTCGGAGAACGGCGAGCGCCGTTTCCTCGGGGTTGAGTCACTCTTCCTCGACGTCGAGCGAGACAACCTCGACGTCGAACGTCTCCTTCGTCTCGACGTCGAACGTCCGTGCCTCGACGTCGACCTTCTGCGCCGTCGATGCGTCGACGGCGATCTTCTGTGCCTCGACGGCGACCTTCTGTGCCTCGACTGCGACCTTCTGTGCCTCGACGGCGACCTTCTGTGCCTCGACGCCGATCGCCTCCTCTTCGCCGACGGCGGCCGGCGGTGTCGTCTCGACGACGAGCGCCGACGCCGGGCCCCACGGCTGCGATCACTCGACGTCGACACCGACGTCGACGAAGATGCCACCGGAGACTTCGACGGCGGCCTGTCCACATCCCTCGACGTCGACGGTCGACGTCGCCTCGACCCAGAGCTCTGGGGAGAAGGGGAACAGATAGCAGTCATTCCTCTCGACGTCGTGGTAGGAGCCACCGACCCAGGCGGAGATAGATGACGTTTGCTGGACTTCCTGCCCCTGGGGAGCCCCCCAGAGGCCTCAGCATGGGCAGAAGAAGCCCCACCAGACCCACCTTGTGCCTTCTTCCTCTCCTCGAGTCCCTGAAGTCTGATTTTCATCCTGTCCCTCAGGGTCCTGCCAGTGAACCCACGGCAGATTTCACACTCCTCTGGGATGTGGGAAGAAGGAAGGCAGAGGATACAGACCTCATGGGGGTCCGACTTGGCCTTCTTCCTGGAGCACCTCGGACATTTGTCAAATAATGCAGGCATTATAGACAACTAAAGTGTGCAAAAGACCAAGAAGAAGACACCAAAGTACTTTAAAAGTACACAAAATCGAAATTAGTGCAAAAAACACCAACAAAACCCTTGAAAAGGGAGAGCTCAATGCTCCAGGGTCCTGCTTGCAGGAGCCGGAAAAAAGAACTGAAAGTAAGTTGGACCTGCTATGCATTCTGGGATACTGGGAGAAGCTTCTGGAAGGTTTCCTTAAAGGCACAGTATCCTGTTTAAGCCACATAATGGCAGCCTATGGGGCTTGTCTGTCCAGGTTCTCCTCTCTATCATTCCTGAGGGATCTTGCTGGTGAAGCAAGGGAAATCTGTACAGGCTTTGCTGTTTTTGTGGATTTTATGGTGGAATTTCTAGTTGAAGTACTGGACAGTGTAGCCTTTTTAGGCTGCATTATCTGTCTTTAAATTCTCTCTTAAGTGTCTATGCATTTCTGCATTTTTTGACACTGTAAGAGATTATTTTTCATTGCTCCGCGGTCCACGCACATGGGCGGGACTATTCACTAGATTATGACTATACACAGAGATCCCCTACTACAGAAATGTTATTTTCACAGCTCTAGTCGGAGAGGGTCAGAGTAACTCGATTTCATCCCCAACATACAAGCTATTGCCAACAGATAGAGAAGACTTTACTGGTCTCTGGGCCCGTTCAGCATTCTTGTATCCTTTCGTACTGTGGGATTCCCATACCTTTGACTTTTAACCTAGCACTGATGAAGCAGGACAGTGCCCTTTAGACAAAGGTGCAGAAACAACGACTTACTAAGCAGGCAGGAAGATTTCAATAAGCAATGATCCAATGATCAGTTTGTCTTGGGGAGTTCTGCATCTCTTGCCCATCCTGTTGTTTAATTAATTTGTTATGCCCTAGCTGCACATTTCAGGACTGATTCTAATCCTACCAGGGAAAAAGTAGCATCTATTTAGTTTCCCTGTGGTAAGGGGGCACTCTGGAAAAACAGAGGTCATGTTTCAGTGCACAGTACAGTGCACAGCTTATATAAACCACAGCTGCACAGGTTGAGGATGAAGAAAAACCTCACTACAGGACGGCTCCTCTTCCTTTGAACCTCAGGCGTACTGGGTACAGCAGAGATCTCTGTACCATTCTAGACCAAAAATGACAGGACACCACTGGATACAGATTCACAAATGATGCATGCTGAGTGAGGGTGAGTTTCAAGAGTAGATGTTTTCATGTGAATCAATCCTTGAATCCCATGTCAAATGGTGTGTGCCCAATGGCGAAAGAGGGAGAGATATAAAATGTAAAAATTAAACATTTCCCAAAAATATTTTAAAATAAAAGAAGTAAAAACTATATTTAAGAACCAGTAAAGAAGTGCGATCACTTATCTTTAAAAAAAAGTTACCACAGAGATGCTTCCAAATCAATAAGAACCAACAGTGGATGTTAAAGGAGAAGTTGGTGCCTGACTACTGGAGCGATATGCAGTCGTGGCCCTTAAAAAATATCTACCAACAGTATCTCGTCACAATGAATGATACTCCTCTGGGCGAAACCACAAGGATAAACAGAAACATGCACACAATAAATAGATTCTAGCCAACAGTAGTAGGTAGATACCCGCTCCACTAATACACAAGTTCTTTTCTCAGCATCAGCTCACCCTTTCAAAAACTCTCTCTCCATTTAATGCATCATCACATTACTCAAGAGCAGCAATGCACTAACAATTGTGTAGCATAAGATATAAAAGATTATGCTGCTTACAGAACACATAAGGGATCAAGGCTCAACACTCCTCTCCTTGCTCACAGAACAACAACACAGAACAGAACATACCTTCCCACAATGCAACAATCCAAAACAACGCAACTTCATAGCCCTGGAAGGGTGCCATGTGTGGGAAAACCTAAGGAATGCAGGCAGAGCTAAGCCCTTCAAAAACTTCACAACTCCCATTTTGCAGAATGCAAATGTACACACCTGTATACCCAAATCAAAGTCATAGCATAACTCAATGAATGTCACCCTGAAAGACAAGTGGAGAAAGCAATACGTTTTATAGATATTTTTTAAAGTCCTTGAAAGACATTATACCCTCATCCACAGAACGTTATTTTGCAATCCTATCAAGCTTTCATCAACAGTGCAGCCCCAATGGACTTTAAGATGCATTATTCGCTACCAATTTGCCCACAATTCCATTTGGAGAAAGCCCAACTTTCTGCTACTTGGAAAAATAGAAAACATCACCCCATAGAGAAATTCTAATCAAAGAGTAGCACTTAAGATTGCAGCTGTGCTGCATAGCCTCCTGTTTCTAGAAGCATATAGGTCAATTTCCTGCAGCACAGCCTACTCGTCCAGAGGGGCTCAAGAGTTTTATTTTGCTGCACATATCATTTTTTTCTCCGGGGAATTCATGTGTGCCTGTTTTGCTGACCTGACTCCCACTGCCAACCACAGGAGCACATACAATCATTTCCTGATGCAGAGTTTTCACTTTAGGAGGGCATGGCTAGTTCTCCTCCCGAAGAAAACCCATCTTCATTAGTACACTGTTTCCTCTTGCAGCACTGCCCAGTACCCTTGGAAGTAATTGTGTTTTTCAGATGCTTCCAGACCTCCCCCCCCACACCTCCAGGAATCCATAGGTTTATTTTGTGTTGCAGGACTACCCTTTTTACTGTAGGACTATATGCAAGTTTATTTCCTGTTACATAGTTCTAATGCACTTGAAGTGCTTTGGTGTCTTTCCGGCACCACACCATACTCGCAATGCCATTCAAAGCAGTTCACAGGATGTTGCAGAAAGCCCAGTTCCAGGAGGTCACGGCTCTCTTCCCTGCTGAAAGACACAAGGTATTCTGTAAGCCATGCACACCCTCCCACCGTGCTGCAGAGTCCTCCCTGCAAAACAGATGCATGGTGTCCTTTCTAGCTGCACAGCCACCCCTCAAGGAATGTGTTCCTAAACAGATCAGCGTTCCCAATTTCCAGGCGTATTGGTCCATCTACTACTGCACAGGCAGTCACAAGTGCTTGGATACTTGGATATCCCTTACCCCGGTTGCCTCCCCTCCTTGGTCTTCTGGAAAGCGTGGTTTCCACCGGTTACAAAGCCCAACTCCAAAACCCTCCACCCAGTCCAAGAGAGAAAAATGTACAACAGGCTCGCTGGTCAGAAAAGTGTTCGTTGCCATTTCGCACACCAGTAGAAGGGAACAATGCTTTATGACCCCCAGCATACATCCATCCAGGTACAAATATTAGAACATAGGAAACAAAAAGGTTATTGGAAGGGGAAAAAGGTGAATAATAGAAAAGCATAAGGAAGTAGACATATGGACGCAAATTAAAGTGGACTCTTTACTAGGCAGAGGGAGATTAGGAATGCTGTGCACCTCTTAACCTTGAGGCACATGGCTATCCAGATCACAGGACCATGGTGTTAGCAGTCATGCTGTTAATTTGGCATCAATTCCAATAATACTGGTATTGCTGCTGCAGCAGCTAATGAGCCAGAGGAGATCCCCCGAAATGGGAATGGGAGGTCATTTACAGGACTTCTTCAGCATTTACACTAAACACCAAAAGCCTTACCCCCAACTCGGATATTCCCGCTCTAGCTCTATTTGAAGCCTAACCAAGCATCATTCACCATACAAGACTTGTTGAGTGAGGTGCTGCAGGACACAGATGTCAAAAATCACAAACACTTTACCAAAGAAAGGTTAAGAGTATGTCCTTTTTGTAGGTTCTGGTATTAACAGAGACCATGATCTATAAACATTTCTTGTTCCTACAGCCTGAAACTCTGGCTCCAAAGAGATGTTGAATCAATAAGCTACCTAAACACAGTAGCCCCTTTCCTGGTCACAAGGACTTTCAGCAAATTTATTTAGTCTGCGAATAGAACGCTTAGAAAGAAGGAAATGCTCTTGCTTATGTTTTTGCAAAACAGAATGGCTTTACAGCAATACATTCTTTGCTAAACAGGATGCTCTGTAGCAGGTTTATATTTTCACTCTCTTGAAAGTCTCTTTGCTACGTCGTGCAGCAGAAGAGTCCCAGATAGTCCCTTGGAATGGTGCAACGGATACCTTAGAGTATAAATAACAGAACATTCTCGATATCAGACTGGTGAATAGTAATGTATCTTCTTTACTTGAAAGTCTAAATACAAAGAACCGGTTTACTGGCTGATACACCTCAGCAAAGGGAAATATACAGCACTGAAAAGTCAAAGTGGTTTGTCACAAGAATAAAAAGAAAGAGTTCTCCTAGGACACATTATGGAGCTCTCAGAGCGGATGCAGAATTTGAAGAAACAGTGCAGTCCTAATACAAATAATGGATATTTGTCCAACAAATAAAGTCATAAAAAAAGGAGGACGCAGCCAGAATGGCTACATCCCACCATGCAGAATGAAAGATAAACCTTTATATTAGTCGGTTAAGGCTGTGAAGCAGCAACACGAGCTCTGGGCACTGATAGGGTTTTGTTCGATGGTTGAATTTGCTGAGTACTCTTTACCTTGCTAGACCACTTCCTGGCCTCCTCGTGGAGCTGCTGGGCTGCCACCATGATAGGCTGGTTGACAAGTTCCCCAACTTTCAGCTCTGGGAAGTCCTCATCCTTCTCTTCGGGAGGAGGGGGCCTGGGTGGAGGAACCTCTCCCTCGGGTAGTGGTGGTTTGGGCGGAGCAGGCTCATCTGTCAGCTGAACAGGTATAAAAAAACGTTGAAGTCAGAGAAACACACTAGATGGAGGCAACAAGGGACTTGTGTTAATGATGGAGACAGAAGACAATGGTTACAAGCAACACGTCTGCTTGGAGCCATACGAGTCTTACATGAAGCTGCTCAAGATCAGGAGGAGGAGGGAATTCAGGCTCTGGAGGTTGGAAGGTCTCACGGACTCTAGCCACTGCTGCCAAAATCCTGTATCCAGAATCAAGGAAACCTTTCTGCAAATCTAAAAAGATAGAAAAGTGCTTAAACACGCAATACAAACACTCTTCAGCCCCTAAACAAACCACCTCTAATCTCTGCACCAATTCCAGCTGTTGGAGGGTCTACACTACAGTGTTACCGAAACACTGAAGAGCTGTGTTTAACTAGCTAACAAAAGGGTTCAGAAACCTCCAGTGAAAAAACAAACTGAAACAAAAATGATAAACAACCAGAGATCAAGGTAGGATCAAACGTAATATGCAAGTGAACACCCAAACCAAATATAGGTGTTTGGTAGTAGTACTGAATGGCCTGAGAACATTATGGACCGGGAGGCATGATGCACATGCAAAATCAACATAACAGAAAAGAAGCTATAGGTATGTCATTGATGCTAATCAGAATGTACAACTAGACCTCTCTGGGGTGACTGTTCTTACAGAAATAAAAGCATATCAATCTGATCATCTTTTGCTTGTTCCCCATTTTTGTTTAATATCTGTTTATTGAATACAAACAAATAAAAAGCACATGTCGCAGTGAAGGAAAAACATGGGTGAGTAGGCATCACAGGCTCAGCTACACAGTAGGTTTTAAGTTTACTAGGGACTGTGCACTTCGTTTTTTGGCCAGTAGAGGGAGTAGCGTTTTATTCAAATAGCATTTTTAGATTTCAAGTTAGTGAGGCCTTTACCTGCAGAAGTCCAAAGTGTGGATTGAGCCCGTCTGTCTCCTAGGAGATTCTGAACAGGAGAAGCAGCTTCCAACTCACTGGCCAGCAAACCTTGTCTGAGGTCGCTTGGACCTTATATGGTCATCTAGTGGTTGGTACATGTATATACACTGATTGGTGGTTGTATCTGATGTTTCTATTGGATTAGGGTTAGTGTCCTCATTGGTTGGGTATGTGAGTGTTCGGATTGGTTTCTGAGTCTGTGATTCAATCGATGTAGGGTTGGGGCTAGGGCTACGGTTAGGATTTCTATTGGAAGTAGCGACTAGGGTTTCCTGTGTTATTGGGACTAGGGTGGGACTAGGGTTAGACCTTCAACTGGAAGTAGCGATTAGGGCTTCTGATGTGATTGGTTGCTGGACTAGTTGTGGGACTAAGAGCAGGGTTAAGCTTTCTATTGGAAGTAGGGACAAGGGCTTCCTGTGCCATTGGTTGCTTTGACTTGGGTTGGGACTACTGGTAGGGCTAGGGCCTCTATTGGTCGTAGAGATCAGGGTTTTTGAACTGATTGGTTGCTTGGACTAGGGCTAAGATTGGCTGTAAGGTCCTGGTCTCCTATTGGTTCTAGATTTTTAGGGCTAGTGTTGTGATTGGATAGTGTTAGGGCTAGGGTTCCCATTGGCTGACGGGGTCACATGATTAATAGGGCTATAAAAGGCCAGGGTTAAAGCGTCTCAGCCCAGGTGTCGAGGCTAAGGGCGAAGAGGACAAGGGCAGTTGCATGTTCGAGACTGACCAGGGCCAGAAATGCTGCCCAATATACATACCTCCTTTATGTATTTATGTACTTTCAATGCACTTATGGATCTATATATTTATCACTTTCTTCTAATTTAGCCTTTCCAATGCACTACCCTATTTCTCAGCCTATATTTCTCTCAATACATCTTCTAGCCCAACTTTCTGACTCATTTCAAACTTCTTTCTACTACTTTCCAATGCACTACCCCATCTCCCATCCTATACATCTATCAATATATCCTCTACATCCACTCTCTCATTTATCCCAAACCCCAAACCACTACTATGATCCCCAAAATAACCCTTTCTATACTCTCTCCTACTCTACCCCTCCTTGCATCATCTGACACCTCTTTTACTATACCGATCCATCCAAAAAAACCTTTCTAAACTCTTCCCTCTTTTCTATCCCTCCCCAAGCTTTTTCAATCCAAATAACTGACTAACATATACACCACTAAAATTACTTACATATTTCACTATACTAATTCAACACTAATACTGATGGGTTCCAGAGTAGCGTGCTACTTGCGCTTCAAAACCCCATCAGGGGTAGCAAGCGCTATATAAATACAAACCGCTTTCCCTTCACTATCCAACCACCTACCCTTCTCTACCCAAATAACTGAATAACATATCCACTACTCAAATTACTTCATATTTCATTGTACTAATTTTCAACACTAATCCTTTATGGGTTCCAGAGTGGCGTGCTACTCGCCAGAAAAGCGCTTAAACATCCATCAGGGGTAACAAGTGCTATATGAATGTAAACCTTTCTTCCCCTTTTATCCCTCCGCTATCCTTATCACTCCAAATAACTGACTAATATCCACCACTGAAATTACTTTCATATTTCACCATATTAATTCACCACTAATCCTCAATGGGCTTCCTGAAAAGCGTGCTTCAACACCCCATCATGGGTAACAAGTGCTATATACATACAAACCTTTTTTCCTCCTCAATCCTTCTGCTATCATTCCGAAACCAAATAACTGACTAACCGATTTACCACTTAAAATGTACTTGCATGTTTCACTATACTAATTCAACACTAATCCTCTATGGGTCCCAGAGTAGCGTGATACTCGCCGAAAAAGCGCTTCAACGCCTCGTCAGGGGTAGTAAGCGCTATATAAATGCAATTACAATACATTACAATACATGGGGCCCTCCCAACTCACAATCGGCAGCTCCAAAAAGAAAACCTCCACCTGGACCAAGGGAGGGGCTACGAGAGGAACAAGAAGGCAGCAGCCAAACCAGGGTTCGATCGTCCAGTAGAAGGATGACATAGCACCTCAGCTAGAGAGGTGTTCTCCATTTTTAAGTACACCTAAAAATGTACCTTTTCCCTCACTCCAACTAAAGACACCAGACATACACACCAGATTGTGGAACCATAGACTTCATTCTTCTTCAGGCTGGTTAAACATTCTGCACCTTACATTAGAAGCTGAAGTCACAAAGGCTTTTTTGAAAACCACAAACGACATCCTCAAAATGCTTGAGGATACAGTATCAAACTCTGGTGAGGAATGAGCAGCTTGTGCTGAAAATCTGTAAATACTTACTTGGATCAGAAATATTCCCTGCCACAGCTTTGGCGTCCATCACCATGGGAGAGATGGTCTTGCTTAGCTCGTCAGATGCATTTTTCACAGCTTCACGGAATTTGGGGTCCTCTGAATTCTCCACCTCTCTTTTGGCCACCAGGAGGATGCGGTTGGCACGCCGGGCAATGCTGGTGGCACCTGCCACCAGCATCTGGGGCTGCACATTTGCCATGGCCACCTTGCATTTGTCAATATCCTTCTTGATGGCCTCCTCAGATGCATCCAACAAAGACTTGGTATCAATTGCTTCATCCACAAGCCCTAGGTTGAGAAGTAAAAGAACACAGACTAAGAACAGTATTCATTGCAAGAGAATCCCAAACTGCATCAATGCAAGTCATAACACCTCTGTAGGGAGATTCATAGATTATTTATATACATGAAAGTTATTGATGCCAATATCACATGGTCATGTTTAGAAGAATGGGTGAGAAGAACTCATGGCTTGGGAGGGCAGGAGGGAAGGATTTGGAGTAAGATTTAGAGGGGGTGTAAAAAAGCAACCAAGCCTCACGGGCCAAGAAGACTCCCAAGCAGCAGCTTCGGTAAGCCCACAAATACAGCCAGGAAAGAGAGCCAAGTAGATTTACACAGGGGCCACACCAAGAAACAGGAGAAAAAAAAGAAAAAAAAACAGCCTCTGTAGGGAGTGCTGGGACGAATTGTAATCAGTAAAACAGTGGTGACTTGCTCTTTTAGATTTTACTGGCCTGCCATATGATTCCTGCTCAGTCAATTCAACAATCTGAACAGTCAGTGAAATTAACATACGACAACAGAATATCTGCAAAACTGCAAAGGGGTTGGGCTACTCAAATTGTAACTAAAGCTGTAGCTGAGGTAGCTAATTATCCCTAATACAAGGAAGTGGTGTGGCTGATGGTTAACGGAAGCTGAATGTCAATCCAGTGACACAGTTTGTTTTTCCTGACATTGCTGGTGGGGAGCGTGTATGTAAGTGTGTGCATGCAACAGCAAACCGAGCATCGGTGAAGGGTGTCCCTGAAGGACACAGTTTGATGTCAGCCAGCACAGGATGGCGATTTTCCTGCTAGTTGTTCTGTGTGGATGTGACAACTTCTATATCCTTTGCTCACTGACAACAATCCATACATGGAAACTGTAGTTCTCTGCTTGTGCTACCCTGCCACCCCAGTTTCCTTCCAGTGAAGCTTCACCTCAGCTTCCCGCTGCCTTTGACGTGCTGGGAATTTCTCACCTACCAGGGAAACCTGGCTTGCAAGAACCTCCTTGGCCTATCCATGCTAGCCCAAAATCCCAGACAGAGATTATAAAGCCCAAAAAAGACACATTCTGAATTAAGTAGTGCTTGAATTTTGAATGACAAGTAAACTTTGTGAAGCTAGCCTCCAAGGAGCCCTTACTGAGCTTTACCCACCTTGGCTGCTTCCTTAGCCAGAGTTCATCATGCAAGGGGAAATCCTAAAAAAGCTACAGGTGTTCTCTGCTACAGTAGGTAGATGTCTGTTCCTGCCTAAAAGTAAATGCCCAGCTTGCACCTCATTTTTTCCCTATATGGCCCAGCTGCACATATATTGTATATATGCAATGTGTTAAAGGATGTGTGCAAATGTGCAATTTTAGGTAACAAATAATGAGCGTGAATTAGCAATACTATGATAAATAATAGTCATAACCACTGTATTAATGATGTAGCATTTGAAACAAAATGAATAGAAATATTTAGAAGTATGATTAATTATATAGTTTAAGTATGCCACATTTTCGTGAAGGCACCCTTTTAATAAAATGGATGCAGTTTCTAGTGATCTTAGTCTTGCTACTGCTTATTACCCCTCCCAATCAATGACCCCATGCAAGGCTTCTCTCCCCACATAGCACAGTGCAGTGTGATGGAATTGTCTGACTCTTTAGAGTGTATATATTGTGAATGAAGCTTTCCATTATGTTCCTGATGTAACTTTTCTTGGAAGGAAATTTCCACGGGGGGAGCAGATACTGGTTTGCAAGAGAATGTCTCATATTTTTTACATTACAGGATTTCTGTTGCGGTGGAAGATAATGGAAGATTTTTGACTTTTCTTAGAAGTGGAATAGTGCTATAGACTTATTTGTGATGATCCATTTTCTGATCTGTCTAAAGTGAACTTTCGCTAATAACACTATGCTGAATCTGCAGTTTTTCTCATTGTTTATGCGTAAAAATTGTGTAAAAGTACACCTGTTTTTATGTGGGGCAGGGTGACTTTTACTTTTCCACACGGAACTCTGTTCGTTTGGGCTTTATTTTTCCCATAGAACTCTGCTCAAATGGGCGAGACATTAAATGTCCTCACAACCTTGTAATTTTTCCTTTAAAAATACTGTTAGCGTTCTTTATTTGTACCGGACCGTTCTGATTTCTGACTTTGCACTTCTGTATCTGAGCCTTCATGGCAAGCATGGATTTATTTGTAACACCTATCTTAATTTGTAATAAAACTCTTCAACTTCTCGCTGATCTAGTACTCAGTTCTTGAGCAGTCCCAGTCATTACTTACTCTATTTTGGATTTTGCTCTATTTATTGGGATGAATGTCATGTTATGTTATTTATACTTGATATAGAGCACAAATCACCAGATAGCCATCTCGGCGCTGCGGTATTGAGCAGATAGTATTTGCCACCGGAGGTCACTTTAGAAGAGGTATGCTTTCAATGATTTCCTGAATTGGCTGTGGTTCGGACAG
Organism: Lissotriton vulgaris; assembly: GCF_964263255.1. Lineage (NCBI taxonomy): Eukaryota > Metazoa > Chordata > Amphibia > Caudata > Salamandridae > Lissotriton > Lissotriton vulgaris. The sequence continues at coordinate 428,915,872 of NC_141693.1, forward strand.
GTGCAACGGAAGCCCATTCCAATTGACAGGGGCCAGGTAAGAGAAAGATCTCACCCCACATCTAGCCCAACAGATGCAGGGGAACGCACAATAGGACCTTATCCTTTGATCGTAGACTTCTGGTGGGAGCATAGGCTTTCACTCTCTGTTGAAGATACCTAGGACCTGCTCCTTGTGAGGCCTTATAAATGAGACAGCCTATCTTGAACATGCTCCTTTTCCGGACTGGTAGCCAATGCAGTGTTCTAAATAGAGGAGCCAACTGGGTACCTGGAGGAAGATCTAGAATAAGGTTAGCTGCCATGTTTTGCGCTACCTGTAGTTTTTTTAATCAAAGTCTCATTTGCTGTTGCCAGTAGTGAATTCCCATAGTCTAGCCTACTAACTACCAGGGCTTAGACTAAAGTTCTTCTGACCGAAGTCGGAAGATAAGGATATATTAAGCGTAGAAGGGGTAGCCAATGTGTGATCTTTCATGGAAAGAGTCTAGTCTATTTTTATGACTAGTTTCTTCACTGATTGCTTAGACGAAGGAGCCAATCCTAGCTGAGAGGGCCACCATCCACAAGACCACAGAGAGGTAGCTTTGCCAAACAGCAGGATAGCAGTCTTATCTGTATTCAATTGTAAACAATTGTCGGTCATCCAACACAAAATGGCTAGCACTCCCTTAGCAAAGCGAACTTTGGTTATATCCAAGTTTGCATCAAAAGTGAAGGTCCGCTGAGTATTGTCAGCGCGAGATATAATTTTAAAGCCAAAAGGCTCGACAATCTTGGCCAAGGGTGCCATATAGATATTAAACAGTGTGGGGCTGAAACATGAGCCCTGTGGTACCCCTTTGTCTATGAATCTTACAAGAGGTGTAAGGGCAAAGAGTAATAGTTTGGAATCGGTCATCCAATAAGTTGGATAACCATCTAAGGGCAGTTTCTTGAATGCCTACCTCATAAAGTCTTCCTCAGCCTAGCATAGGAGATCATATCAAACGCTGCAAAAAAGATACAGCAGCACAAGCATAGTAGGGGTTCCTCCATCCAGTAAATTTCAGAGAGCCTGTGACTGCCAAAAGGGGTGTCTTTGTACTATGTCCTGGTCTGAAACCGAACTGTGAAGAGTCCATCAGACAATTTTTCAAGATAAGCTGTTGATTATTTATTAGACCTTCTAGCAGTTTGCCTAAGAGTGGTACAGAGATATCGGATGGTAATTTGCTAGGATGCTTAAAATACAGATTCGCTATCTTTAAGATCGGTAGGACATGCGCAGCTTTCTAGTCAGAGGGGATTTCCACGAGAGAATTAAATAGGTCATGAATAGACGGCCCATGGTATTTGGATAGTAAAGCCATGGCTCTACGTGGGCAGGTGTCAAGAGGGAAACCTGATTTAGCCCTCCTTGAGACCTCTGGACCTCCTCCAGAGAAAATGGCTCAAACCAAACTAGAGCGGGGTCATTGCTCCTTCCATACTTATCGTGTTACAAAATATAAACGGCTTGCTCATAGTAAGGTTGTTGACATTTAAATAGATGTGAGATTTTCTCTTGAGAAAAACGTAGCAAGAGAGTCAGACGATAGATTATGCGATACTAAAAAGGTCTGCTTACCTGAGGGTTTCTAAACTTCCAAACAATCTTAAGAAGTGCTTTAGGTTCATTGCCTGCTTGTTCAATTTGATGGGTGAAAAAAAAACTTGCATGCAGCTCAAATATTAGAATGGTATCTAGCCAGGGCAAATTTATAAAAATCCTTGTCCTGTGGATTTTTAGTTTCACACCATTTCCTATCAAGATTTTTACAGGCCAATTTTTCCATTTTAAGCTCTGTCGTATACCAAGGAACAGAAGCACGTAGATTAAAAGAGCACATCTTTTTTAGAGGTAATGTTTTGTCCAAAGCTTCTGTGAGGGCTGTTTTAAGATTGCCCAACAAGGCACTGACATTGGAACTGCTTGAATGAGCATCAAGGTGAAATGAAATGCTAGTTAAGGAGTCCATGGAGAATGTGTGCCAGGGTCTTTGCAGCGTATTCTCCAACCCTCTTTATTTTTCAGTAAGTTAGTTTTATGTGAGGATTGAATTTGGATAGGTATTCTATAATGATCAGTGCAAATTAAAGGCCTCAGTTAATCACAAGAAACAGCCTCACTATTAGTAAATATCAAATCTAGTGAGTGGCCCAGTGACTACTTGGTGCAGACCTAAGGTTGCCATGTCAGCCATAGGCCGCTCATGGAGAGTGTTGTATTTTATCATTAGATCAAGGCTGCTAGAGAAAATTATCAACAAGGCACAATTCGAGCACATGAAAACTCAATGCAAGGTATTTCAGTCACTGAGTAACACACAGTTTATGGGTGAATAATACACAAAGAAACCTACAAATAGTACCAAAGATAGCTTCACACAATTATCCTTAAACCCTGGATGTAACACAAACGACTCTCTATGGTATGTTACATAATGGATAAATAAAATTCTGTATACTTTTTCATTATTAAACAACACACATCTTTAACAGAAGACATGCCAGAGGTCATAAAATATCAGTGATCAAGCACAAAAACATGAGAAAAGTGTCCATACCAGTCATCTTCTCCACATTATCAATCCATTGATTCTTCATGGTCTCAAAGTGCTCATAGGCAGCTTGGTTTCCTGGGTTCCGGAGGAGGATACGTGCTGCAGACACCACCTACCAAGAGGAAAGTATTTGTTAGTGCTGGAATGGATAGTACCTGCTACAAAAGTGAGAAAAGGTCCCTGGATACACTTATCGAGCAATCACAGCTTTATACCTTTGATGAACACCACCAGCTCCTACCTTTTTCCCCAATGTGCTTCAAACTTTATGGCCAAGGTTGTCTATTCTAAGGCTCCTTGGTCCAATTCAAGAAGGAAAATGCTACCTACCAGTATGCATCTGTTCTTGGCATGTAGCGCTGCAGAGTCTCACACTGTGCATTAGATCGCCACCTGGTGTTGGGATCGGATGATTGCATGTTGTTGTCGTCTTGGAAGTCTTTGTAGTCACGAGATAGGTGACTCCTCCTTTGGACGATAGTGCGCATGGGCATCGACTCCATCCTTAGATTGTTTTTCACCATGATGGGACATGATGGAGTTAGTAGAAATAAAGAATAGATGTCCATGTGTGTATATCTAATTAAGATAGAACTGGAAACAGATACAGGTCCTGGGGAGGCGGGTGGGCGTGAGACTCTGCAGCTCTACATGCCAAGAACAGATGCATAATGGTAAGTAGCATTTTCCGTTCGAGGCATATGAGCTGCAGATCTCACACTGAGCATTGATTATACAGCATTGTCTCCCCTAGCCGTGGTCACCTATATCTGTTGCAGTAGTTTAAACGAGAGTTTTGAGGACAGCTTGGCCTACAGCAGCTTGCTGCTTGGCTTGCACATCAACACAATAGTGTTTTGTGAAGGTATGTGTTGTAGACCATGTTGCTGCCTTACAGATGTCTTATAGGGGAATGTGCCCTAAGAAAGCCGTGGAGGCTCCTAGTTTGCGTGTGGAGTGCGCTCTAGGAGGAACTGTTAATGTACGTTTTGATTTTTGATAGCATATTTGTATGCATTTTAAAATCCACCTAGCAATTTCAGCTTTAGAGATGGGGTTGCCCTTATGTGGTGGTGAGAAAGCTACAAACAATTGTTTTGTTTTTCGAAAGGTTTTGGTCCTGTCAATGTATAGAGAAGGACTCTCTTAACGTCTAGGGTGTGTAGAGATCTTTCTGCTACAGTGTCTGGGTTTTGAAAAAACACTGACAACTCTTCCGATTGGTTTAGCTGAAATGGAGTAATGACTTTAGGAAGGAATTTTAGATTTGTTCTTAGGACCACTTTGTTACGGTGTAGTTGTAAAAATGCTTCTTGTATAGTGAAAGCTTGAATTTCACTTACTCTCCTGAGAGAGGTAATAGCACTAAGGAAAGCCTGGTAAGAACAATGTTTAGGTTCCACACTGGAGAGGGTGGTAGCCTAGGAGGAATGATTCTTTTCAATCCTTCCATAAATGCTTTAATTGCAGGTACTCTAAACAATGACAGATGTTGTCTATTCTGTAGGTACACAGCAATGGCTGCAAGATGAAGCATTATAGATGAATATGCTAGATTACATCCTTGTAAGTGTAAAAGGTAGCAGATAATATTCTGGATAGAAGCATCCAGTGGATCAATTCGATTATTGTTGCAGTAAATGGCAAATCTCTTCCATTTTGCTGTATAGCAAGCTCTAGTAGTAGGTATTCTGGCTTCTTTAATGATATTCATACAGTCTGGTGGTAGGTTAAGGTAAGCAAACTAAGACTTCAGGAGCCAGATTGCTAGATTCAGTTGATTTGGATCTGGATGTCTGATGTCTCCATGGTTCTGTGTTAGCATGGATGGTGTCAGGCACAGCTTTTGGTGTTCTAGCAGAGTTGTGAACCACGGTTGGCGTGCCCATGTGGGAGCTACTAGGATCATTTTGAGAGACTGTTGTCTTAGCTTGCGTTCTACTAGTGGTATTAGTGGGAGTGGCGGAAAAGCGAACGCAAATCTGCCTGACCAGTTCATCCATATCCCACTGCCTTTGGACAACGGGTGTGGAAACCTGGCGGCGAAGGTTGGGCATTTTGCGTTTTCGTGTGTGGCGAACAGATCGATGTTGGGATGACCCCACTTGTGAAAGAATGGTAGAGAACTTGCTGATGTAGTTCCCATTCTTGAATCTGTCATGTCTGCCGACTTAACAGATCTGCTATTTGAGTGTGAACTCCTGGAAGGTGTTCTGGTAGCAGATATATTTTTTGTGGAATGGCCCATCTCCAAATGTGCTGTGCAAACCGGGACAGTTGCAGAGAGTGTGTCCCCTCCTGTTTTTGAATGTAGTACTTGGCTGTCATGTTGTCCGTCCAGATCAGGACAGCTTTGTTCTGTACATGTACTTGGAGGGACTTGAGTGCTAGGAATATTGCTAGCAGCTCTAGGTGATTGATATGGAGCACTTTTTGTTGAATAGTCCATTTCCCTTGAGTTGTATGATGTAGGAGATGGGCTCCCCATCCTGTTAGGGATGCGTCTGTTGTAAGTACTATTTGTGGAACAGGCTCGAGGAACTGCCGCCCTCTGGACAAGTTTTTGGTGTTCCACCACTGCAGAGAGTGATGTGTGCGGCTGTCTACCAACACCAGGTCTGCGAGTTGTCCTGGAGCCTGGTTCCACTGATGTGCTAGGCATTCTTGCAATGGGCGCATTTGCAGTCTTGCATATGGAACAATAAAAATGCATGATGCCATCATGCCTATTAGTTGCATGAACACTCTGTCTGAGAGAGAGTGTTGTGTTTGAAACTTTGTGACTAAGGCTCGAATGCTCTGTATCCTGGCTGGACTGGGATAAGCTAGAGCTGTAGCTGTGTTTAGTGTAGCCCCTAGGTATTGATGTACATGAGAGGGCTGAAGATGTGACTTGTTGTAGTTGATTGTGAACCCTAAGTTGTGCAATGTTTGAATGGTTTGAGATGTGTGTTGGACACACTGATTGAATGACTTGGCTTAAATGAGCCAATCGTCTAGGTATGGGAAGACATGGATGTGTTGTCTTCTGAGATGTGCTGCTACTACTGCTAGGCACTTTGTAAACACTCTTGGTGCAGTTGTGACTCCGAATCGAAGGACTTTGAACTGATAGTGTTGTCCTTCTAGCACAAACCTTAGATACTTCCTGTGAGGAGGATGTATGGGAATGTGGAAGTAGGCGTCCTTGAGATCTAGTGTAGTAAGGAAATCGCCTTGTTGCAACAATGGGAGCACTTGTTGTAAAGTGCTCATATGAAAATGATCTGAGTGTATATATAGATTGAGGGGCCTGAGGTCGAGAATTGGTCTCCGTGTCCCTTCTTTCTTGGGTATTAGGAAATACAGCGAGTAAACCCCTGTTCCTTGATGTTGTAATGGAACTGTATTTATTGCGTTTTTTTAGAAGCAATGAGAGAACCTCTTGCTTGAGCAGCGTTAGATGTTCTGTAGACATTGGACACTGTCTGGGTGGTATATGTGGAGGGGCAGCTGTAAGTTCTAGGCAGTAGCCATACTGGATAATTTATCATACCCACTTGTCTGTTGTGATGGAATTCCAGACAGGTAGGAACTGTGTTAGTCTGCCCCCTACAGGAGTGGAATGCTGTTGGGGAAGCAAAAGGAAGTCACTGTTTTGGGTTAGGGGAGGTTTGATTACTGTTATTTCCTCGACCTCTTCCCTTGTTGTTGTTGCCCCTATAGCCTCCTCTAAAATATCCTCTATTGGAGGATGTTTGTGTGTTGGTTTTAAAGGAAGCTGAATTGTTTGCTCCAGCTTGTTTGGAGCTCCTCTGTAAAAGGAGCGACGGAAGGAGCCTCTTGCTTGGGTGGACTGCAGAACTCCCATAGATTTGTCTGTATCAGTGTCTTTCTTCATTTTCTCAAGTGCTGTGTCTACCTCTGGACCAAACAATTGTTGTTGTTTGAATGGCTGATTTAAGACAGATGTTTGCACTTCCTATTTAAATCCTGAAATGCGTAGCCATGCATATCGTCTAAGTAGGACACTAGTGTTTATTGCTCTAGATGCTGTGTCTGCTACATCTAGTGCGCACTTGATGGAGGCATTTGAGATTAGCTTCCCTTCCTGTATAAGGTCATTTGCCTGTGCTTTAGATTGGTCACGTAGATGTTGTAAAAGTGTTTCTAACTGATCATAGTGAGCCTTGTCGTATCTTGCGAGGAGGGCTTGTGTGTTGGCTATGCGCCGTGTATTGCTAGCTTGGCCAGCGATTTTCTTGCCTGAAGCGTCTATTATCTTTGACTCCTTATCAGGAGGTGGTGCTTCTCCTGATGTCTGGGAGTTTGCTCGTTTTCTAGCGTTTGAAACGACTAGGGAGTTTAAGGGTAGCTGTCCCTTAATGTAGGCAGGATCCCCAGGAGCAGACCTGTACTTTTTTTCTACTCTTGGATTAATGATCCTAGCTCGTACAGGATCTTTAAACACTTCTGGGTCATGCTTGATGACCCCTTTAATCATAGGTAGTATTTGAACTGACTTTTGGGAATGTTCAAAAGTGTCTAGCAAAAAATCTTCTTCTGCCTCATCTGAGTGCATTGTGACATTATGATACGATTGCAGCCCTATTGAGTAAATGTCCCAAAACTATATTGTCTTCTGGAGAAGATGGTTTGGACGGGTATGGATGTGGATCTGGGATATCTGGCACATCCTGTGGATTTGGGTACTCCCAGTCTGGTGTATCACTTGGGTAGGGAAAAGGCTCATCTGGGTCTCCCCCCTCCCCTATGGTATACTCATCATCATTCTGAGGTGGTGTATGTGGAGGGGAAGAATGAGGAGGAGAATTTTGAGGTAAAAGGTTTGAAGGAAGAGGAGGTGAAGGAGAGGGTACAGGAGAAGAAGGGTGCATAGGTGATGTGGAAGAATCCTTCTTCTTGACAGGCACTGGAGGTGTAGGCGCTGTATCTAATTTCCTCTTCCTGTGTAATTTCCTCTTCCTCTTGCTCATAGTAGAGACATGTCCTGTTTGTGGATCAATGTAGATCCTGTTTTGCAAAGGATCAGGCTGAATAAGCTTCTCTTCTTGAGGAACCGCTTTCGGAGCAGATTTTTTCGGTTCCTGGCATGGTTGTATCTTGTCTTTAGCCTTAGGAGCTGGTATAGAGTCCTTCGGCATATGTTTTGGGACCGAAGATTTTGTCTTTGGAGTGGAGGCCTGTTTCGTGGGTTTTGAAGCATCGGAAGCGGGCTTTGTGGGTTTCGGCACCCAAGATTTCGGGCTGGAAGCTGTTTTGGTCGGCTTGGAAGCGTTGGAAACAGGCTTCATTATTTTCGGAGCAGTCTTGTCTTTAGGAGTCGATGGTTCCAGAGTGTACTTCGGAACCGGGACTTCTTTTGGTTTCGGTGATGAGGGAGCTGGTGGTATCGGCACGTGCAGATTGCTCGGTCCCGAGCTACCGGAAGGCTTTAATATTTTCTTCGGAGCTGGGCTCGATGGCGGGGCTTTCGAAGCAGTGTTTTGGTTTCGACTGTGCCCGAAGGCGGAGTTTTTACCTTTGCCTTCGATTTAGGTGCAGGTGCTGGGGCAGGGGCAGTAGTACTCACGCATTCACCTGAAGGTATGGAGTCATCGGAGTCGTCTGCCTTAGATACGATTTGGAGATCATCAGAATCTTCCTCTGGGACGCATGAACCTCCGTCGAAGATATCCACCTGTTCCGGAGCCGATCTCTGCATATCGTGTTGACGGGCTCTCAGATCTCGAATGGTCTTCTTGGATCGAAAGGATGCACAAGATGTGCAGCCCGACTCGTGTTCTGGCGATAAGCACAGATTACACACCTCGTGATGGTCGCTGTGTGGAAATTTTGCTCCACACTCGGGGCATCTCTTGAACGGCGATCTTTCCATGAGTTGTAGGCCTCAAGGCGTGGATAGGCCCAACGGCCCGGGTCGACGACCGGAATCGATGGGATGATGTGGAGTCGATAGTTATTGATATAGAAAGTTGTTTGGCAAAGTTTTTACGCGTCGAACTACTGGAAAAGTAGATTTCGAACCGGAGCGGAAAAGTTGCATCCGAACCCCGTGGCGGAAACAAACAATCTAAGGATGGAGTCGAGGCCCAATGCGCACTATCGTCCAAGGAAAGAGTAACCTATCTCGTGACTACAAAGACTTCTTCCAAGACGACAACAACATGCAATCATCCAAGCTCAACACCAGGTGGCGATCTAATGCACAGTGTGAGATCTGCAGCTCATATGCCTCAAACATATATTTTCTCTGGATTGACACATTGCTCAGATGCATAGCCCCGTTTCCTGCTCACCCATTACCTCACAAATGTATGGTGGGGGTGGGACTGATTCAGTTTTTCCTCTAGAAGCGCTATCAATCATTTACATTTCTACTCTGAAGGTCTCACCTTTACGGCAACTTCGAAGCAAGATGCAAATAACTAGTAGGCACAAATCAGTTGATATCTCCTACTGGATGCACAGGGGTGCTCAATGTGTCCCTCTTAAAGCCATGACAATCTCTAACAGAGATTATTCAGGCTCACAATGTGAACTAGGTTAAGTTTGCTCAACCTGCAGTGGCACTTTCTGCTCCAGCAGAGTCTCACATCTTTTGTTTCTGAAAGTGAAACCACAACTTTACGAACCTGTCAATTTTATTGAAGTATCTATTTTCTACTATATTTTTTCGTATTTTGTTTTACTTCCAGGAAGGACATTGATTCCCGTAAAGGATTAGAAAGACTTTTGGTTTGTAGCATAAGTCTTATCACTTTCAAATGGACTATTGTTGGTAACGCAGTATGCCCAACAATGAGAGTATCCATTGTGTGTTTTTACATGATTTTCTTCTTCAACTTGGCCATGAGATGCCATTGGGATGAAAAGCTCATTGGGGATTTTCTGTTGTGCCACTGTGCCCTGTATTTATATTCTCTCTGAATCTTCTCCTGGCCAAACCAGTAGGGGTAGCATCACGAGTATACCTCAAACCTATTCCATAATGACCATCCACTTGCTTAGGTCACAAATAATAAAATGTTAAAGTTATAAAACAGAAATATTCCAACTGTCTTTATAGGGTCAATTTTCATAAACAATTACAATAATTTATGGCAGGAAGTCAGACAACTGAATATTCTATCGGTAAAAGAGCTAGGTAATTAAAAAGGTAATTGATAAGGGTTTTTTTGGCTGTTAATCTGACCCCAAACCAAGTAATTGTCTTAACTTCTATTCCTTGGCAAAGTCAATTAATAACTCATAGTGAACAGCTGGTTACTGCAAATGCAAAGACAAACAGTGGTTTATTTTGATAAGTAAACATTTTTGACTATTAAAAGATTCTCTGAATGTTAGTGTGCATGTTTGACAAAATTCAAATGTCTGGGCAGAAATCCAGAGACCAGCATTTACATCCCAAAGGGAATATCCACTGATAAGGGCTTATACACAAATGTACATTTTGGAGAACAAAATTGACATTCATATTTTTGATTTTATCTGGCCTCCTCCTCTGAATTTTCTACTGAAAGCAGGAAAGGCCGTAATATGTTCAATGTTGAAGAACAAAGTAAGATATAATTTCTTTATTTACAGGCATACTTCTTATTGCCTTACTAGCCCTTCCTGCCACCTGGAGCCTTTAACCTGGTCTTTAAGCCACTTAAAGTTTAGATCTAAAATAAAAAGTACCTTATTGTTAAGAGTCTGACCTCCTGAACTAGCCTAGCTGTTTGATCACAATCGCTCAGAAAGAAGAATAAAACCATATGCTGCCAATGAACATTGTTTCTATGTGGGGAAATTTAACTTTGAGTGAGGAGGATAAATAATCGGAGGAAATCCTTTTAATGTACAACCATAGATGCTAAGTGGCTCCATTTTATTGTCAATGCAACAATGAAGCCCCAAGTGTGAAGTCACTGAAATAATGACAGCTCCCAGTGAAAATTCACTTCCGCCTAGCTCAATAAAAGTTGACTCCAAGATGTCCTATGAAAACAAATACAGATTATGTGGTAAAACTATATAAAGGATTTGCTCGATACAATGTTGAAAAAAATTCACATGTTCCCTTAAAAGATGTAATGTGAGATAAACAGGCTCTTTACACATTTTCCACTGTACAGAAAATCAGCGGACTCTGCTAGGGTACTGACAAAAAAACATATACAATAGTCCAGGAGATATGTGCTGTGAGGGCCAACCCACCTGGGGAGTAAGTTCTCTGGACGTCTTGACGGTAGCTTGGATGGCTTCTACCGTAGCGATATTAGCAGTCCCGACTGCTGCTGCTTTATCTGCTGTAGCTCCAAGTCGAGCTGCATGGTTCTCAAAGTTAGCTGACCGTTCGTTAAACACCTATTTCAACAGAAGAAAGCAAGATACAGTTATCACCAGCGGAGAACTAGAAATGAGTGCTGGGAGAGAAAAATAGAGGTAAGGCCAGAAACAAATGTCACAGCAGAGAGAACGCCACTGGAGAGAAAAGGGAGGTGAGCACAGCGAGGAAGTTAGGTGAGATTGCGTAGGAATGGGATAAGCAGTACTTACTTAAAATGAGAGCACCACTATTGACCTGCAGACTTTGGCTCTTCACTTTGTACTTAAGTTTTAATTTCTTAAATATTATCCTTCACTATCACTGTTACTGTACTCTTTCAATTTGAATTATAATTCTTTGAAGTAGATGAAAGGGGTTGCAAATTGCTCTGGTTACAAATAGGGCTTCTTAATTAAACATCAAGTTAAGCTTTAATGTGCCCTTTAGAGTTTATTTCGTACAGTTCATTGGTAGAGTGCCATATTGTTAATGGTCTGAAAATTCTACTTGTGTATGTAAAACTGAATCAGATTCCATGAGCTAGAGAAGGAATCCACTCTATTTTCTTGGTTTATGCTGATAATTAAAATGACTGGAATCCAACACCGACTACTAAACGTCGTTCTTTGGTGACCTGGAACCAACTCATATACTTTTGGTCTCCCCTAGGAATTCCAGGTCTTGAGTTCCTATATGTTTCAAATATCCTGTAGTGAAATTCCCATATGGTTAAGAAATTCTATATGCTAACACTCCTGTATGTTTAGAATTGTAATGGCAAGTATTTTTGCATTCCCAGAAATCATGCATTGTTCATTACTTAGTGACTCCTGGAGGATTCCTACAGCCCAGACTCAAGCTCAGCTTTTTTTCTTTGTTCTCTTCCAAGGCCACCTTTGCTTGTATATCTGTATATTCTGAGACCATAATTCTGCTCAGTTCCTGAATTTTCCCTCTTTCATGGTCTACACAGAACGCATTAATTTCTTATGTAGGTCTCTAGGGAGTCTATGTTAGCTATAGTGTCTGTTTATTTTAGTCAATACACATGAGGTTTCTTTGCTATGTTTGCTATATCAACTGGTAGTTGACGGTCACAGAAAGTTTTTAAGATACTGCACTTATGTATGGGATGAAGGAAGCCAGCATTAGCAGTTGAGGGAAAGGCACAGACCGCAGATCGCAGAGTGCTTGATATTAGTTTGGTTGAGCACAAAACAAGATGAGAAATCAACATAACATTATCAAGGACTGTTTAAGAGAATCCCCTTGAACTAGATTGAGTTTTTTTTAGGCGCAGATATAAGCTTTTATTGATAAAATAGTCTGTTAAACTGCAATATACATTATTAAATTAAATAAACGCTATTGAAAAGTCAAGCAAACCAATTGCAACATGTAAATAAATGCATAATAAGATTCATAGTTATCTGATGTGATAAGATGTTATATTTTATAACTAAGGACTTCAAACTTTTTCAAAACAGTAGAGAATCCACACATGGTAGCATGTACACTTACCTGAAACCGGCGCGACTGCATAAGTTTTATCCCGCAACACAATTCCTATGCCCCAGATGTCACTCCCCCGATGCAGATTTCCGCCACATGTTTTGGAGCTGCCCCTACCTCCAATCCCTATGGCAGACGGTACACGACACACTGAAAGATCTCACAGGCCTAGCAACCCTGGCCTCCTGGGAATCCAGCGCACTAGGCATTTTTCACATCCCTAAACAGGACCCGGCACACAGACGCTTTGTATCCTTAGCGCTGCTACTGGCGAAAAGATGTATAGCTATGCATTGGCGATCTCCAGAAGGTCCCCCCCATAGCGGCATGGACAGGGGCGGTCTGTAAGTGGGCAGCGGCAGAGGAAGATGCCCTTTGGGAGGAGGAGGCCAGGGGCGCACGTAAACATTCCATCTCTATGGAATGGGCCATGCTCCTCCATAGTTTCTGGCAGTCCTTGCGCATTGATGACCTGTCTACACCTACACCCCCCCCCACCCAACACAGGCCCGACCATCCCCCCCCCTCCCCGCCAGAGTGAGCCCGTAGTCCTTGACTGATGCCCTTTTACTCGTGCAGGGCTCCGGTGCTCCACACCCCCTCGTCAACGCCCCGCCCCCATGTCGACCGTCCCGCTACCCACATGCACGGGATGCCTCAACCCTCTGACCGCTCTACTTCACTGTGAGCTTATACTGTGGACCCCTTTGCCACCCGACACCTGTCTCCTTCTGCTATGCTCTTGCTAACGCCTACATGCTCCCTCCCACAGTTCTGTCCCCCCAGTTACCTGGCAACACCGCTGTTCGAACTATACAGGCCCCGATCCAACGACCCCTATGGCGGGGACTCACGTGTCTATTGTTAATCTTCTTCCTCCCTTGCGGAGATTGTTTCCTGTATCCCAGCCTGAATACTTGTCTGATTGGTCTGTACTGTTCAATGGATGAAATGCCAAATTACACAGGTTTATGTACAGAAAAGTTGCGCGAACGGCTGACCGCGGCTGAATGTTGACGCCACGCCAGCAGATGATCTACTCTGTACCCATGCTTGATGCCACAATAAAAACAATTTTTTTTTTTTAAAATGGCAGCATGTACACTTACTATAAATTTGCATATACAATTCCAATTGTTAATTTTAATGGATTACACCCTAAATGGAACGTTAATAACTATTCTGCAGTCTGTCATGCAATCTATCAGCGGGAAAGGTCTTCATTTTACAAAAATGGTAAAACAAATGAGATTGATGATCTCTTTGTAAAATATTCTAAATCCTTTTTGACTGATATCTCAAAGGCAGATCTTTTTGGAACACATTTGGTAGGGAATGGTTCCCATGTCTCTATCGTACCAAGTGCACTGCTCTGGTCTCTACACTCATTTATCTGAGTTACTAAAGTCCCTGATCATTGCTTCTCACTTATTAAAACTTCTTTTAAGTGTGGACAGGTGATCTTTTTTAAATGTTCAGTGTTGGACAAGAATTGAAAAATATCTTGCTATACACACGCCCTCCATTTTTGACCATAGGATAATTCAATTTACACTTTATTGCCTGAACCATCATGCTGGGAGGCAGATTTAAAAAAGTTCTAAACTACGGCTCTCCTAATACACAAAGAACCTTTGGGTCCCATACCAATATCTCTACTTCATACAAGGCCAGCAGTGGTCTTAGGCCTCTTAAGTGATTAGGATTAGCAATGGAGATAGAGCAATATTCATGATTAAATTTAACTAATGCACCTGATGTAGTCATGGTTCTAAAAACCACAGATTATCTAAATGCGCTCATCAACTAGATTTATCGAACATTAAAAAATAGCGGTTTATTCACAGGAAGCCAAAGAAGGTCTTTAAATGAAGAAAAAAACACAATCCCAATGGCATAGTATGCAAAACACATTCGGGACGTTGTGAATTTTTTGAGATTGGAAATTTGACACAATCAGAGCTTTCAAAGACTCCAGCTGTTAAAGAGAGAAGATCTTTTACCACTAGAGAGAGGATCTAATGTAAATAACAAATAATATGTTTCTCTTTAAAATGAAGGACCAATTGGAGTTTGGGGGGCACATTACCTATACAAACAAAATTAAATGACTTCAAAATATAGTTACTGCTAAGTGGAACAATCTGGACACCAAGGATCTATGATCCCAGTAAGGGTGTCCCATTTATATTTTCTCCGAATTTAGTTCACACTGGTTTTATCCAATGCTGCAACACCAGGAAGGTCAGCGGCCAGGGCTACAATGATCATGATATTTCAAGAGAAACATGTAGACTCCAAGGTTTAAACCACTAGACTATTAAGAGATTTATTTATGTTACGTGCAGAAGCTCCAGGCCATGCAAAACAAGTACAGAAACAGAAAAAGCAGCTTCCATTGGTATTTCCCCTAAGCTTGAATGCATCAGACAAAGCTGATAAGCTATGGAAATTATTCAATTTTTAATCAGAAATGTACATCTTTCTGATCTTCATGTACCTTCATGGACGCATCAGAGAATGAAGCTCTCTGCGGTGTAACCTCATAAGGAAAGTATCTATTATGTTTTACATTGTTTTTACAAAAGTTCTACTAAGTAATTTTTCAGGTTGCAAATAAGTTGATTTGCAAAATCACAGGTTTGCACCCATAAAATGGATTTCTGTTATCTACTAAACTTTGCACAGTTCAAAATGGGCTTACTGACTTATTGTGAAACATAACTAGGAAGGGGCAAGAAAGGGTCATTCCCTCAGAAGTGTGACTTGCAATGAAATGTATGAATCTTTTTTAACAGTTTCAGACTACTTAAAGGAGGAGGAGGAGGTAACTCATCTTCAAGGGGAAAGCGGTCCCTGTTGTATTGCTGCCAGTGACGTCTTCTCAAGGAGTAAACTTTTTTATTTACAACAAATCACCTGTTCTTTTAGGTACCATGAGCAGCTTTAAAAAAAATAAGTTCTAGTTTGGCAATGCAAACATGGTGATGGGTGTCTGCTGTTCTTTGAAGACCGCCTTCCATGTGTTTGTAGCCAGCCACAGGTGGTGGCAAATAGTGACTTGCGTAATTAATATTCATTAGGCAGGCCTTCTTGTGAATCTCTGCAATGGTAAATTCTGCAGCGCAACTTATCCGTACAGAGGCTGCATTGCAAAATCAGAGATAGTCACAAACAGTGGTACACTATTTTCCCTCAGAGTCTTTTAAGAGATTCAGTAGGCAAGGAAACATCCCATTTATTCTTGATGCTCAATGACAGTAGGCTCATGGCACACTTGAAGCAGAACCTACCAATGTCCACCCAAGATGGACTCTTGCAATACACCCCTACCTGTGTAACACTGTTCACACAACACAGTTTTTATAACTCGGAGAGGCTACAGATTGGATGGTCAAGCGCCTGTCTGATCAGAGGCAAATTCTACTTCTCTTGCAATCAGTAACCTCACTCTACCCTGTGGTGAAGAACACGATAATAGAAAGGATAGTGAGGCACACTACATTTCAAACCATACAAAAGAGGCAGTGCCCTCAGTTTCCTGTAACTAGCTTTCCTTTAGGCAATTCAGACCAATGGATGCTGCTCACAGAGATAGAGGATTTGAAGGGTGAATATGGATAGGGTCTGCTCACCTCCTCCCGATTGGGAGCATCCGGAGGGGACGTAGCTGCCACAGCTAGTAGCTTGATGGGTGTCGTAGTATCACTGAAAACATCAGATACCTCCTGGGTCATTGCCTCTTGCATCTTTGCTTTCAAATCCTTTCAGGGTCAGAGAGAAAAGAAGATTTTTTTTTACTTTTTACAAAAAGTAGAACATTTAGGATCCAAAACTCAATTCCTTTCCCACACGCATCACACAATAACAGAATGGCAAAACTAAATCAAAAATATAGGACAACTGCAAACTATGGGTTGGCCAGACAACACTGTTTTGGACCAAGCTGGGTACTAGTCTCTGTACTCTGCCAGCCCTTAGCTCTGGCTGAGTATATGTCTGGCCTCTATGTGGTTGGCACCTTTGGGCTGAGGGCAAGGATCTATCTCTGCTACTCAGTCATTTGTGTGTGAGATTGGTGGGCTGGGAGAGCTGACTGCTAACATTAGGGCTTGTGTAAAGCTCAACACTTCGGGCAGTACGGTGGTCTTTGCCCAACACGAGGGGGCTGTTGTGTGTTTAGCAGGTTGTCCTCTACCCTCAACATCTGGTTTGATTGTAAACAGTCTTCTGATGGCAAATCCTTTGGCATACACAACATTCACCTTTAAAGACTCCTGCAGCTGAGCTGCAACTGCCCTGGCTTGAGGAGAGTCTCCCTCCCCTCTAGCAGCAAGCTCTGCCAGATGTCCAGATAACTGCTCCACCCGGTCACACTTTGCCAGCATGTCCTGGCGGTAGGGACCTGTCATGACGTTTGCCAGCCGACGGCCTTCAGCAACTAGACCTCGGATAGCCGCCTGACCTGCAAAGGAAGAAAAACAATGTTATTGAACTAAAGATGAGGAGGACATGTGGTTATATTTTCCTAATCAACCACAAGTAGTAGCAAAGGGATAACAGAGAGTCAATCAAATGCTACCTAGAGGGAGAGATGATAAACATAGGATACTAGATTTGTAGTTCTTATAAATAAAACAATTCTGCTTTCGCCAGGTTTTATCTCTTCTTTTTTTGGTGTAGAACTGTTTTGATTCCCTGTCAGAGGCTGACCACAGACAGACAATTAACTATGTATGTGTGCGCGACACAAATAAATAAAGCTATCAAAGGCCAAAAGTTCAGAATGACAAAGCAGGGATGGTGGGTTTACCCTATAGTGGAAGAGAAGCACTGGGGTTTGAGAAGAGTATGCAATCCTTGACTAACTCAGGTGCTCCTGCACCTCATCTCGCATCCTTCCCACCAGTAGAAAGAACAGCAAGATTTCTGGGGATCACCAAGGACATGGGGAGGTTAGAAGGCCCATCACATTAGACAACCAAGCTCTTCAAAGACTGGTCCAATGTGTGATGCTTGTAGGAGGCCCACAGAGCTGCCACTGATGCGACTTTGCACCTGTCTGGATGCACATAAATGCACTGGAAGCAAAAGATACTAGGAGGAATAGTATTTTAGGATGCTAAAGCCTTCCTAGCAAACTACAATGATATAGAGGCCTGCTTTCCAGCAATGGCCTGCTGGACATGAGGTCTCAGAGGGGAAACAACTATTACAACGAAAGGCATTACAACGTAGTGCCTTTACAAAGCAGTCAGTACCAGGACTACGAAATTACCACGAATTCCATTGCAACGCAAGTCATTACGACTTGCTTTAGGGAATGCGGTGTTGGATTTTAAGTCTAACACCTTCCCTACTGATAAACCAAATGGAATAGTAATTTAGGCTATTCCAAAGTCCAGCGCTATCCCTAAAGCAAGTCATTTTAATAAGTTGCGTTGTAAAGGAACTAGTGGTAACGACACAATCATGGTATTGACTGCGTTGTTAAGACACATGTTTTGGCATGCGTGGTGATAGATGCTCTTCATCTGAGAGGTTGTTGAAGGCAAATAGCCAATGGCATCTTGTGGAGCACGTTTTCAGCACATGTTGAAAGAGTGAAAAGAATGCCTTTTTAGTGTCTCCATCTTTAAACATGGCACACCACATTACAAAAGCATTTTCTTCCAGGAGGCCAGGCACTGATTGAAGCTTAGCCTCATAAGTGCTGCGCCTAGTCCAACGGCCGACGGCACCACTACCTCGGGAGTGCTGCCGTCGGCCGTTGGACGTTCGAACCTCACCTGCGCAATGGAACGTTCAGCACTGGAGCTGGACGTTCCATAGCTGCCAAGGTGTTAACAGACATCTGTGACCGCTTGATAATTACACCCTCTTCAGAAAGCATAACACGTCTCTCCTCTTCCATTTGTTTTTGCCTCTATTCTCAGGTCTTCTGTTCCACACATCTAGATGATGTGGAGATAAATAAGAAGATAACTATCTCCAGGCGTTTCAAGGACGATGTTATACACACAATTCCCAAGGTAGGCTAGGCCATTTTATTGGACATTTGCTGCATGTGCAGGTTGCTGGTGCATTTAGCAGTGGTTATATAGACCCTTTTATAGCACATTTCCACAGTATCACTATGTCAGAGGAAAAATTTAGAAATTAACCATTCTGTTTCAAAGCAGCTTCCAGAGTGTATAAAAGATTGTCTTGTGTCTCATTACTAAAGGGGGTTATTCAAAGGGAAGGAAACTGCACATGAAAACTACTCTTCTCCATAGTAGCCACTCTAACAAGGGGACCCCTAACAAAACTTGCCCCCTGGGCATAGAGAAGACAAGCCTTGATATAGATTCACGCTTCACTGTGCACTGAGGTTGGGATTACTCCAAATACACACAAACACTAGTGAACCTTATTTGAAATGTTTGTCTCTAGTCGGGCCAGCAGCAAACTGTCCTTAGCTTCTCAGGGATCACATTTAGACCTGGCTGGGCAGCGCAGCTGACACTAGAATTACTGTGATCAACAGGAAAAAAGTTTTAAAAAGTTCTGTGGAGCCATAGAATTGGGCTTAGTTCACATGTCAATCTTCCTAAAGGATTTAACTTGGGAGAAAGTTGCATACATCCACTGAAATAGTGCTTGTATTGCCCAAAAGATGCTGCATACAGTAAGGTTAAGTTTGTTGTGGTGAAAAGCCAATGATAGAGGTTGTGTATTGTTTTGCCAACTGTAATTCAGTACATATTTTTAATTGTATAACTGTGTTAAATAACTTACTTCCTTTATGCATCTATATACCTTCCATGTACTTCTGCATCTATATATGTATAACTTTTCCTCAAATTCAGCATATCAAATGCACTACTCTATTGCTCACCCTATACCTCTCTCAATATATCCTCTACCTCAACTCTCTGACTCATCTCAAACATCTTTCTACTACTCCTTGCAATGCACTAGCCTATTTCTCACTCTGAACCTCTATCAATATATCCTCTTACTCCGCTCACTCATTCATCCCAAACCCCATACCACTACTATGATCTCCAAAATAACCCTTTCTAAACTCTTAGCTACTCCACCACTCCTTGCATCATCTCATACCTCTTTCACTCATCCAAAGCCTTCTCCTACTGCTATGACCGCCAAAGCGAAACAAAAATGTCTACATCCTTCCCTTTTCTATCCCTCCACTATCCTTTTCAATCCAAATAACTTACTAACATATCCATCACTCAAATTACATTCATATTTTACTATACTAATTCACCACTAATCCTTTACGGGTTCCAGAGTAGTGTGCTTCTCACCGGCAAAGAAAGTTTCAACACCCCATCAGGGGTAGCAAGCACTATATAAATACAATTACAATACAATACATAAATGCCCTTCGCAGACTTGTTGTGCAATAGCAAAACATATGGATTTCAAGTACAAAAGAAACTTATGATTTTCTGCTGGAGCTTAGGCCTCCACGCTATCAAATGAAAATAAAATAACATTCTAAAGGAGATTGGCTATTAAAGCCAAAAGAACTGAGGAAGCCTTAATAACATGCAAGGACATGGCATGCTCTAAGAAAGACTGGCATCGATAGCATGATCTAGTATGTCATATATCACAAATTTATCATCTGGAGAAGAAGACATTGGAATCTTCAACATCTTAGTGATTGGTTATAATTTAGAAATTACATTGTTCAAAGTTCTTCCAGTCAGAATCAGCTGAAAATCAAATTGCCTCCACAAAAACAATGACCTCATCCAATTGGTACTCTAGATTTAGGAAGCGGAGATCTGGAGAGGGTGTTCCATTTCTATGAGGTTATTTTATTTCTATATTAGGCACACTTAAAAAAGACCCATAGTGTTTTGGTTTTACTTTAGAGTCCCCAATATTTTCCCTCAAGGGATGTATGCACATCAAACTGTTGTAGACACCATAAGTGGATTTATGCCAGGTGACAATCTTTTAGACACTGATCTTTTCCTAGTTGTAGCAGAGTGCAGAATTAGTAGTATTTCAGGGTTACGGGTCCAGACAACTAAGATGATATTCTTCAAGGTAAATATGTGCTAGTATCAATGACGGTCGCAACATAAAAGATGGTTTTATCAAGGAATACATTCCTCAATGCAGGAGTTTTGGGCACTGAATAGAGATGGCAGATGTCAACTGATCCATGGAGTAGATTCATCAATGAGTCCATGCTGGATAGTGAATGATGTCTCAGTATATTCTGAGGGAAAGAACAGGGATTTCCTCTACTACGTGGTAGGCAGCTAAACTGTATGCTTGGCTATCATTTCCTTTTCAGCAGAAGCAAAGGGTGGTGATACACCTATGTCAGAAGAAGCCAGAGTTCCCGAAAAAAGATTAATTCTAATGTGAATAAGCCTCCCCTTCTCTCCATTTAAGAGTTTCAAATGTAATGCATATTTACAGCTCTGCAAGACATGTTTGTCAGAGAGGCGAAAAAGAAATGGAGAGGCTATTCCTTCTGCCAAGCTTCCTACCTTATTTTGAACTGTATTAAGAAGGAGCATTTTAGACAGAGCAAACTAAGCTTCTGAAACAGAATCAAAGGAAGCGAAGTTAAATTACAGAAAAAAAACATTACTGGGAAAAGACAGATAAAGGAAAAAGCTAGGCAACATTGAAAAGCTTCATCCCTGAAACATCAGGACTATGAGGAGCCCAGACCTAATACCACCCTGTGACGAGGAGGGTCGGACTGAAGACTGTACGAACGTACCTGTTGCAAGGGAATGTATGAACAACCCCATCTCCCCTCTTTTTCTTCAGCAGCCTGAAGCCTCGAAGCATACAGAGCCGCAACCATATTCACGAGAAGACGACAATGGTCCGTGTTTCTTTAACTGGGCCGAGTTTTCACCAAGTCCCGCCTCCTCGGATGTCGCGGAGGACGCAGGACGTTCAAATGCAGGAAGCGGATGGAGTCCTGTGTGTTCCACCACCGGAGGAGAGGAGTTCGAGGGCGTAGAGAGAGCGGTGAAGCATAGCGAGAAGAAAAGAACAGACGGAGAGCCGACCGGAGTATCAACCTGCAGTCTACTGGAGCCAGGAGGCCAACGACACTGCGACTCGCCCAGCCACGCTTGCGGAGAAGCGTGGCTCACACAGGTACGATCGCGTATCTCAGGTTGGGCGGGGAGGAAGGGATTCATGAAGCCTTAATTGCCTTGATCTGGAACTCCCAATTTCCCTGCCCTGAGCACCACCGTCACCTATTTGTTAGGAGCGTGCACCGTGTGTCTCCTCACTACCCTTCCCTCACGCGTTTCACATTTTGAGCACCAGACTGAATCCAGTCTCTCCCTTTTCTCTTTCACGCCAGACCTCTGCGAGCCCCTGCCAACGACGTCGTCATCCTGGAGTGGAAAAGACATGGAAAGAGTTCCCCCAGAGGCCGTGATTCACCAGAGAAAAACACAGAGCCACCACTACCTTATTACAGACTTGCTATACACAGGAAACGTATCCTAAAACCAAATGGGTCAAACCCAGTTAGACCCCATCTAGTGTCCCTGCGTTTTCATCCAGCCCGCCACACACCCTCATCTTTGAATTTACACCCTAACATCGGTTCTGCCTTGTAAAGACTAAATACCTTGTTTTTGTGAACTATTTCTGCTACAAGATTTGTAAAATAGACAATCTTTTCCCTCTTGTGTTTTTAGTTTAATACGTGACTCGGGATTCTTGATCACTGGCCTCGAAGATGTAAAAGAAGCACCAAAACAAGCCTTCTCTACGGTACACCCATGCTTTCCACAATCCTGGCATAATTTCTGCAATGTTGTCCTGTTAGTGGCCAGTCCCCCATCCTTGGTTTCTCACCCACTCCACGGTCTTCAATGCTGGGGTTGTCGATCCATCGCTGAGCCTGCTCAATTTTGCCCTCAAGGTTGACAGCTGCTTTGGCAGGACGGCTGTTCGCTACAGCCCTGTTGGTCTTAGACTGTAGGTTCTGCAGGGAAGTGGCAATTTGCTTGGCCAAAGCTCGAGCTTCTGGAGAGTCTCCTTTTCCCCTGAAAAATTAAAAATAGAAACACAAAAATGCTATTGGAACATGAGTCTCAGGCGTGCATTGTAGCAAAGCACACAAATGTCATGGTGCATAGTTAAAATGTGTGGAAAAACATATTCATTATTTTATTCTTTTAAGGACATGATCCATCCATTGTGGGTCGACTGAAGTCAGAATGACAGATGGCACTGCAGGCATAGCAAGGCAGTATGGTTGCAATGCCCAGACACAGAAGATAGAATCAAATCAGAGTGTGATCACATAAGCGTTTAGGCAACTATGAATTAGTGGGACAGGTAGAACAGAAAGTTTTTTTAGTGTAGTAAATTAACACCACACTTGTGGGAGGGTCTAGAGGCCGAACCCTTCTTTGAGATAAGAGACCTTAATTAGTAAATGTTGACATCTTCTCAGAAAGACGGTCTCACCTACTGGAGGGAGAGAATACTTTCATGGCAGCTACTAAGGAAAATGCAAGGTAGTTCCTCCTCTTTTGGAAAACAGCACTGCCATATTAAATTAAAAACTTTTAACACTGTGTCTACAATTATTTTATTTAATGCATTTCATGGTAACATAGAGAGTCTTATTTAACAAACAATGCCTATAGCTTTCTAAATTCTGAGGTATATATCACACCAACAATTTTCTAACCACCCCTTCCTCCCCCCAAAAATGGTCCTCTGGGCTCCATGAAGTTTGCAATCCCAAACGTATGTAGGGGCAGGTGGCAGAGGGGTGTTGTGCAGACACATTTATACATACTGTCGCCTTAGATCAGACAACTTGGCTGTCTGCATTGCTATTTCCCCAATTGATCTCAGGATATCTTCTCTCTCTTTGGGGTCCTCGCACAGGTCCGCAATCCTCTTTGCTTCAGCCAGAATACCTCGGATGTTCTCCTCCCCTTCAGGGCCCCCATTCGGGTCAGCTAGCCAGTTCTATAAAAGAAGAATTCGGAAAATATTTCCATGCACTGTCTTTTTGCTTTTGAGATCTTAAGTATGTGTATATTCCCTTGCACAATAGCACACAGACCCCATCTAGTAACAGCCTACGGTCTTATTTTAGGATTTGAAGTATATTTCTAACGATCCACTAAAATATTAATAAAAAGGTGATATCTGCACACATCCACCTTAACTTAAAGAGACCATAACAAATAATCATGGTTCTGGGGAAAAATGCTAAGGAAGGAGCCACCGGTAGGGAATTCAGTCGGGGTTCTTTTATTGGAAGAGCAGGTAAGGCATAATTCATTTCAGACATTTCCTTCTTCAGATGCCAACTGCCCAACTGAAAGTCCGTAGAGCCCAGCCTTTTGATGTTATCTGCAGCACTCCCAATGGACGGAGTAAACGCCTCCCCCAACCATGTGACCCTCCACCAAGTTGCCTCGCTGATGAACACTGCAACTCCCAGAATGCTGCATACCTGGGTCGGTGGTACGTGGAGGAATCCAAAGTTCAATCTTTGTGATGAGGCGTAAGCAGAGCTCGGCGCACTTGATTCAGTCTGAATGTAATCCTTAAAACCCCTCAGGTCCCTGCACAAAGTTTCAACCTGCAGGGTACAGGTCCGCCGGGTCGTGGGCTGGTTGCAGTGCACCAGTTACCTCCGTGAAGGCACGGCCTGCCGATTGACAGCGTCCCTTGCTTAACTGCTCTCTGGAGGTGGGCTGCCGCTAGTCAATACCTTGACAAACACCAAAACTGCTTCCGCAGACGCCAGGAAAGCAGGCAGCCAGCTTGGTGAAACGGGGCTCCTTATCGTGTCTTCTGGCTGACACGAACAATAGCAACATAGAGTGACTCAAAAATAATGCAAAAAAAGAAGCAGGGAACTCTGGGTGGTTCTCAAGTTTAGGTAGAAAGCAGCTCCAATATAGAGCACTCTCAACACCAGCGACACTCTGAATTTGCTCACCTCAAATGTCTGCTTTTCTATCAATGTTTTTAAGCATAGGATTAGCAAATGCCATCCAGCAGACATTTGAGGTGAGCAAATTCAGAGTGCTCTATACTGGAGCTGCTTTCCACCTAAAGTTGAGAACTACCCAGAGTTCTCTGCTTTTTTGCATAATTTATGCGTCACTCCATGCCTGAAAGGGTATTTTTTTTTTACTTATACTCTGTGCTCCCTTGTGTCTGGACAATGCTATACCTCTCTGAAGAGCTCTAGTGAGAGTGAAACACATATCAGGGGTTGCTTATATTCATTTTAGGTTGGCGTGGATGATATATTACTAATCCAAAGCTGCAATACTGTGCCTGGAGTGGTAAAGGGCTTTGGACATTTTACAGCTCGGCATGGATAGCACTGTGCTAATCCTATGCTTAAAGACCTTGTTGTAGAAATGGCAAAATACTTTGTCCCTTTCTATCTCAGCGTGGATGGCACTGTGATAATCCTATGCTTCAAGAATAGGATAGAAGCAGACCTTTTAGGTGAGCAAATGTAAAGTGTTGCTGGTGTTGAGAAAGCTCTATACTGGAGCTGCTTTCCACCTAAATTTGAGAACTACCCAGAGTTCTCAACTTCTTTTTTTCATTATTTATGCGTCACTCTATGCCTGAAGGGGTATTGTTTTGACTTATATAGGGTGTTCCCTGGTGTCTGGACAAAGATATACCTTTCTAAAGCGTTCTAAAGAGAGCAAAACATGAGTCAGGGGTTGCTTTTATTCATTTCAGGTAGGCTTAGATGGTATTTTACCAATGGTGCACTATCATTTGACAAAAGATAATCAAGCAAACTACCTAACACAGAAGGCCAGCTTTATGACAGTAGATCTTTTTTGGGTGGATGGCATATAGCCCCCGACTGCTGATAAAATTTGATTGTCCAAGATTTCTAACTTGCGTAGCGTGTCAGATTTACAGAGCCTTTCAACCAACTGCAATGGGATGGGGGTTTTAAAAGCAAAGTTCAGGTGTCAATCACTTTTCTAGAGGAGGGCAAGCTGGGACACTAAAGAGATTGCCCCCAGAGTGTGCAGGCTGCATGGCACGAGTGGTCTCTTTCGCCAGAAGTTATTTAGTACTGAAGACTATCTTGAAAGGATCCTGCGCCAATAGCAGATTAATTTAGGCAGGTGGCAGATCTGAGTGGACAGGCTCATTTGTAGACACCTGGATGTGCTATGTCTGAATCCGAGAAGCACACTGGCTGAGGGATGTCCATCGCAGCGCAGGGGCACTTGAAAGGAATGTTCAGAATGAGGTGAGACTGCTAAAGTAGTCATTCATAGGCACCCTTCAGTGAAGCTCTTTCTCCCACAAAAAGAAAATATATGGGAAAGCTACAAAATATACAACATATCTTCTGTGTTAGCTCAGCCAATGCGAAGGCCAGACATCATGAATGGATGTTGCTGCTGCTCTACGTTTTCTTCGGATCCTAATTTTTTCTGGTAAGGATGGAAGTATTTTTAGACTTTTCTTATAAGAATCTTCAAGGAAGTTGACAGCAATGAATGACACCTTTCTTGGCATTGTGATTTTTAAGGCTCTACTTGCCTGGATTTTACTGCCCTCACTGCAAAAGGATAGCTCATAAGATGGACATGGTTGTGAAATGATGGTCAACAAGGCTCTAGCATGTGTACACACGTACCAGCGGAACCAATAAGAGTCTGGGCCTGGGCCTTTTTACACTTGTTTACAAGTTCTGATAGGATCTTTTTAAAGGATAGACTCTGAGCCTTATCTGCTCGCTGACAATGGGCACAATGACTACGTGCAACCAGTCCCAAACTCCTGTTACCAACAATCTAAGTGCAGTAGCAGTAGACAAGAGACACTCAATGGAGAAGGAACACTTTCATGCATTAGCATCGTAGACTTTGCTGATCTTGGTACAATAAATTGCCAGCACTTACCTATGTTAAATCTCCAACATCTCAAGATGAAAGCAAGAGTTTCCCTTTGGACCTATTCACATTTGTCTTTTGTGATGCATTGTTCCTGAGGCAACGCATGCAAAGGGAGTGCAGATTTAGCAGGTGTTTTGCATATGTCAAACTCCCAAAGCAACAGATGCAGACCTAGGTAGGTCAGCCACAAATGGTTTTTATCCACCTACTCTATGTCTCCCAAGCAGGCAGAGAGTCAACTCCCAAGCAGGTAGAGCAGCTGCCTTTGCGACAAAGGCTGAGGCAAATTTACTGCAAAAATAATTGCACGTTCTGAGAAAAAAGAAACACACCTGTGCAACAAAAAAATACCCTTGGAAAATCTCTGAAGAGGTGCAGTCCAGCACTAGTTCTAATCCTAGTGGTCAGCAGAAAAAAAAGTGTTGAGGGCAGCAATTACTGGGCAGACTGGCAAATGATGCACAGTGTATGAATGGGCCTCAAGTTCTTGTCAAACTGCTTTAGCACCATTTCTGATCATAATAACATGTTGATCAAGATTCCAATATATTAAAACAGAACCACAGATTTAGACAATGAATAGAAGCTGTAGATAATCAGAACACAGAATCATCTGTTCATCATCCCTTTTAAGCATAATTTCTGATTGGAAAGTGCCTCAACATTCAATATGTTAAGTCATAGTTAATCTGGAAAGGATTCCCATCTCATTCATGGGTTTGTTCATTTCAGTTCCTGGCTTCAATGCCAGAACCCCAGCGAGGGGGCGCCAGTACAATAATCATCGACTTCATTGATCTGTTTAAATATTGATTACTTTGGAATTACAGGCCTGAGCTTGAAATGCTTAGCACTCTGCATTCTAAAATGCCAAGATTTCATCAATTTAGGGTGCAGAACACTTGGTCATACGGAACTTACTTCATGTTTCTCCGAAAGGAAACAGAAACTCATCGGCATCTTTGTTGAGAAGAGAAACAGATATAAGCTGATTAAATTAGGAGATGTTCCCTGGAGTGGGGTCCCTTGCAATGGAACATGGAACATGTATATGCTGGATGAAAGAACCACTTAAACAGGCAACCGTCATTCTTGGGCTGAATCATTGATGTAACAGACACAGACTTAATTTATTTTACAGTAGCAGCTTATGAATATCCCAATTTAGTAGATGATACTGGTGTGGTGTACAATATTGGTCCATCCTCCCAATAATTTGTAATGAGTGAATGAATCATAATTTATCATGTCTGGAACCCACTCATCTGCACTCACAACCCCCTCCTCATCACATTAAGGAAGCAGGCTCAGATAAAATATTCCTTACATTTAAATATGCATATATTTTAACTTACTCTGACAGTCTGGCACGCAGCCTAGAACCAAGCTTATGGCTCTAAAGACCACACACAGGAGGGACCAGGGGACAACAGTGACACTGTTAGCCATGCCCTAGGAGAAGAAAACCAAATGTAGAAGGCAGTCCCTCAGCTCTTCTCTCCACCAACATGCCCTTCAATTGTGGGCTTGCAGCGGGGGTGGGTGAGTGTTAGGCCCTCAATGTTCGCCCAAACACAACCCCCTATCTGAAAACACACAACACAATTGGCAGAGCAAATGCAGGGAAGTGCTTGACTGGATTCTCCCGGTTACGTTACAGGTCCACTCATCCTCGTATCTCAATTTTGATTCCAACCTCAACTCACCCTGCTTCTGAGTGCTCTTCTTGAAGGTGGTGTCTCGAAAGGAGTCTGTTGGAAGTGTGCTGGCAAGCACCTTCATAATTTCGATGGTACCTACAATTTTTCTCATCTTTACTTCCAACCTCTTTCTTTTCTTTATCTGGCTCTCTAGCACTGCATAAAATACTCCCAGCCTTTCCCTTTGCTTTATATTTTCTCTCACTTTACAGATTTCCTAAACACCCTGTCTTCTCTCCTTTTCTTTTAGGTTTCTGTAGTGCTGTTATGTGGTTAACAAACAATAAGCTGGTGCTGTTAAAAGCCACCACAATAAATAACAAATCTGGGCAAACCACTCATCGCCAATCCTACTCCTGGTCGATTTCAATGGTTTCCTGTCCTTCCTTTTGCACTCCTCCCATGTTTACTCTTAACTCTTCCATCACTCTGAACTTTGAAACATTCCCCTTCGTCAACTGCTCATCATCAATTCCCTAATTCCCGGCCCTATCTTACTCCCAACTCCATGTTCTAAATGCCACAGATTCCGTTCATATCTCCTCAAAAGAGGCTGAACAATGAGATGATATAGCTGTATGAAACGCAAAACAAATGATTGTGGGGTAAACTGGCAGTAGGGGCGACAGTGAATAAGCAAGTGAAATGAGGAGCTTTAGCTGGTGGAATCGGACAGGCTCTTTGTTTGAATGAAGCCAAATATGTAAGAGCTAGGGGTGCTGATATCCCAAATATGGAATGAGGTTCTGCAGACCCAGAAGTCTAGAATCACTGGAGAAGATCCACTAGCTTACGAGTGTTCTTCAAAGAAAGGCTCTACCTCAACCAAAACCGTTACCTGCTAAGCACAGAATGTTCCCTCAGATATGCCACTATTTCTTCTAAAGCCCAGTCACTGGTCAATCGTTCTTACCACTGTGCTCTGCCAAACCAAACTACACAATCACTGAAATTCACAAATATGCAGCTCCCAGTAGGTAAAGGTAAGCTCGAGATATTAAATTGTAGAACACAGTGTCCTCTGGAGCACATGTGTTTCACAAAGAAAGAAAACCTCCGGCTCAGTTCACCCAACACCTTTGAATTTATCCATTCATTTCTCTTTAGCTCGCG
The DNA here is from genome assembly GCF_964263255.1 of Lissotriton vulgaris. Classification (NCBI taxonomy): domain Eukaryota; kingdom Metazoa; phylum Chordata; class Amphibia; order Caudata; family Salamandridae; genus Lissotriton; species Lissotriton vulgaris. Next base: position 428,945,023 of record NC_141693.1, read on the forward strand.
GCCCCAGCTGTATAGTCTACATAAAGCATATTTTACTTTTGTAGGTAATCTGTCTTCGGTCACTCCATTATTAAGCCTTAGGGAGGAATGGTGCTGAGAGTCATTAAGGTGTGATAAGGATTTCATGCTCATGGTTATCAACCTTCTGTTAGCTCATGGTTATCAACCTTCTGTTAACCCTAGCCCAGGCAGTTCTGGAACAGTGTGTTGTAAAAAGCACAGTTAGCAGAACCTCATCTATCAAGTTCCAGGGCTTGCAAAATGCACAGGGAGAGAGGTACATGCTACATGTGTTTCTGATTTAGTCCAGTCTAGGGTGGGGTTGGCTCTAAAGAGAAACCTCATCAAATTACATGCTGTACATTACCGTACAGGAGCACTACAGTGCACTATTTAGCCTTGCCTGGGGCCAGGACTGGAAGAAATAAAAGTGGGTGAAGGCGGAAAACTGCCCCCCCACCCCACCCCCTTCCTTGTTTCAATCTGGATCCACAGGGATATGCTTAACAAAGAGCACACATGACATTGCTTTATTACTAGAACTATCCCTGACAGAGGGTACCTGAGAACCCCCCAAACAAATGATCCTTTTTATGGGGCCACTCCAAAATCCACCCAACTGTAAGTCAAACCTCTTGGGGAAGAGGAGTGGTGGTGTTATTGGGATGAATGGTACTGGTAATTTAAGTGTGAACTGGTTGGCCAACTGTCACAATATTTTCTCTTCCTGCAGACTTTGCTCCTTTAATCTCTTTCGTAAAGCAGGTCCAGAAAACTGTCCTGATCTCATTATTGTGAGAAGAACCAGATCTTAATTTGTCAGCAAAAGCAAAAATACTGTCCATTGTGGCAGTGAGATCCAAGGAAGCTGTTGCAACCTTGGGCTGCTTGTACCAGAAACTGTAGCCATTTTAGGCGCTGTTGGCACTGGTGGGCTTCAAGAGCCATTAAACGGGCGAGCTGATCATTCAAGGGAAAGCAAGAATGTAGCCGTCAAATAAAGGATTGTTGTTGGAAATATGCTGTGGGCACGCAGTCTGAAAATGTATGTGGTGGATGGCCAGCTGGTGCAGTGAAATAAGATCAAATATTCCATTCAAAGCTAGCTACTAAAGGACAATATTAATCAATGAATAATAACAGTCCCTGGCAAAGCAGGAGCTGATGCACAGATGGAAAGGTTGAGATGTTACCAGGCAATGTAGTGGGTTTTTATGAGCAATATTTGATGAGGTAACAGTATAAAGTCACTATAGCAACTTTTCTGAGAATAAGTAAGAGAAAGCTCTACTGATTTATTTTATTAGACTGAAAAAAAGATTTCACCTGAACGCCTCTTACATTTGGGAGTTAGTAGAAGCTTTACTTAATTCAAATTAGTCATATATGCCTTGCATTTTTTTTTCTAATCCTGAACATGATTACACTTTACAATTTTCATCTTTTATTTTTACTTAATTACGGGAACTGTGAAGCCTGAACATTACTTCAGACTACCACAAAACTAAGCAATAGAGGTATTGTTAATCGCTGCATGTGTATGTGTGGCCTTAATAACCTATCTGTGCCACTTGCTGTTCTGTGGTATTTCACTATGGATTACTTCCTGTAGCAGTTTTCTGATTCAGGAAGGTTTGCAACAAGGGGTCACTCAGTCAACAATGTGAATGGCTGGCTCTCAAGGTTCTCATACGCTAAAGAAAAGGAAGCAGGTGTAGAACTCTGGAGCACAATTTATCATCAACCGAAACAGTTAGTGGTGAGTTCAGTTCTAGACTTCGCTTTGTCCAGCAATGTTCTTAAAAAAAAAAAAGAATGTCTTCACCGATCAACTGAATTGGTAACCCAAGCAACAATCTTCATGTGATAGCAAATGGTGGTAGTAGCCAGCCCAAAGATAGTTGGATCACTCAGTCGTGTTCGATGCTGGCAATTACACTATTTTACATCCTAGATTGGCTGACAGGCCGGTGAAGAATTCTGCTCCTTCCTTATCAGAGGGACTGATTACTTTCTCCTTAAATGGGACCAGCTTATGCGGAATGTTTCCCAGGGAGACCTATCACTGCTCCTTTTAAACATTTACCTCCAGCAATTAGTAGTGCTCTTCGAACCATGGAGCATTCACTTCGACAATTATGCTGATTTTTCACAGCTTATTATGAAGGCTATGCCTTGAGATAAGAGTTTGGCGCCCAACTACTTGACAGTTGTAGGTGGTGGCTGTGCTCTATTCACCTCTTAGTAATTCTCAGTAACACTGAAACCCTCCTGGTAGATACTCTCCTTACAACGTGGTGAAAAGAAATCTGGTGGATGTGCTCTAATCGCCTATTAGTAAAGCTCAGTAACACTGAAATCCTCCTGGTAGGTGCTCTACTCGCATTGTGGCAAAAAGAAATCTGGCCCAATCAGCTGGGGCTAAACATGGACTCCTGCCCTCGAGGTAAAGAATCCTGATATACTGATGACCCACAATCTATCTATGGAGGACCAAATCTCTTCAGTAGTAAACACAGATTTCACCCATCTACGCATGTGAGAAACAAATTCTTATGTACCTAAAGCTCTACCCCAAAAGGTCCAGGCTATTTTGGTATTTGGGATCTTTCTCCTCGACCTTGCCTGTGAATATTTGAGAGTGAATAATTATATTATAGCTAAACCATAGCCGCCGCGAAACACGCTGGCACGTGCCTTGTTGGACCTTCATTGGCAAATATGTGCTATCCGGAGCACAAAAAAGGCTGTAAGTACAATTTAGATAATTCTGCCAGGTCCATATTGCCATTCGGCTAATGGGTATGAATTTTTTCTAAGCTTTATGGCATATCAACCCTCTAAGCAGGCAGTGGTAGATGGGTTCTTAGGCGGGAGCTATGGTGCTCATCAAATCTGGCAGATCTGCTGCAACTGAGTGACTCCGAAGAACTACAAAACCTAGTTAGGAGAGGTTTCTCCTATTCAGCCAGCCCTGCAGGTTGCTGAATACTCTCTCGCTTGTTCTAAAAGATACAGAAACCTATTCTTTTCTCAAATGTATGTTAGGACATAATTTATCCCAGCAAGCCTATTCTTCCCTCTTGTACTTACTCTGGATCATTGTGTCTCTCTCGCTGCACCTATTCCCATTCAATCTATCAGTGCCAGAGACTGCTTGGATTAAGCAAGCGTGCGCTATAAGAATTTTCCAATCCAAGAATATAAGAATTTTAACATAGGCCACATCACCCCAGTGTTCAACTCCCTACACTGGCTAACAAAGAACCAACACATCAACTTTAAAGATGCACTGCCTTGCACGTAAAGCAGTGTGCAGCTGCACTCAAACTCATTGAGGACAGCATCCAGAGCTACAAGCTACAGATATCCAAGGTCAGTTTCTATCCATCTGCCAACATTCTCCTTCTTTTAAGCTCAAAACTTCTGGAGGTAGATTCTAAGCTACCAGGCATCATCCCTATTAAATCCCTACACCCTCAATTGGAACCACACAGTTTGCATAAAGGTGCTGATGATTACCCTGTTATGCTCTCTCCATGGAGAATGGCACAGCCTCTTGGATTGATCTCTTTTTAGTCTCGGCCACAGCGCCTTAGCTGTCAACTAACTGGTTTGAGCACCCATTTAATGAACACAAATAAATCAGGAGACCGTTGTTCACAAAATGAATAAATCTCACTGGGTACATGAACGTTTTTTTTTTAGATCTCTTCAGAGATTCACACAAAGCATCCATACCTGGGCAGCATCGATTTTCTTGGCGATTGCCTGTTTGGAGTTGGTCATGGCCTCCAGCTTTCCAGCTGCATTCTGCACCTTTGCGGTCAGCATTTCCAATCCTTGTGCAATCTGTTGAGCTTTCTGCATGGCCGCTGGAGAGGCCCCTTGTCCCCTGGGCAGAACAGACAGAGGAGGAGAAGGGATGAATTGAGAGCAGAGAGGCAAGGAAGCGAGAAAGCAAAAAATGAAACTAGAGTCCCATGAACCAGACAGTTGTATGTAGCCCCTTGACCTATATCTACAACACTCTCCTCCGTATTATTGCTTCATTTGCCTAGGTCAGTTCACAGCAATGTGCTCTTCATCTCTGCTCCTTTCATCTCTTCAAGTTGACAACTCTTAGCCCAACATTACTGTCCTTTCACGTCGCTCAGATGACAACGCTTGACCTTCCATTACAGTCTGCTTACCTAGCTCGGAGGTCGGACACTTGGTCAGTCATCTGCCCCAGAGTTTTGCAAGTTCCAAGGATGTCCCTGCGCTCGCGTCCTGCACACAGCTCTCCCACTTTGCCAGCTTCGTCCAGGATTTGTCTGATGGCCTGCTCCCCGGCATCTCCTAAAATACAAAAGCCGCCACACATCCAACTCTGGATTTGGAATGCAACACAACCACAAATTCTCTGCAGCGCTATATCTCTCAGTGCCAGCAGTGCTATATCACTCAGTGCCAGCAGCGTTATATCTCTCAGTGCCAATAGCACAAGTTTCTGTGTATTTGAAAGTTAGCAATTGTATAGCACACAATCTGCCATCTGTGCAACATTGCCATACATTACAGTAGACCATGGTGTGATGTTTAAATATTTCCATCACAGACTGGAGGCCGATTCGGTTTTGTGGAGGTCTGCGGTCAGCTGGGTGAAAATGCTGGTTTCAGTGAGTGGCACGTTATGCTGGGGGTTGCTGGAAAGTGCTCGCAGATGCTTCAGGGGAATAAAACATGCTAGGAGAGCCCAGAGAACATGTAATTCCTTGTGTCTCTGCAACTGTCATCCAGTCTGTTCTAGCCCCAATGGTTTGTAGGCGATGGATCTTTTCAGCATTCATACATGTGCCCACATTCCAAGTTCAAGGCTCCTCGGGAGCTCCTCTGAGATTTTACTCGCTACAGAGGGAGGAAAACAGGACTTTTCGTATTTAGATTCCTTCCTGCTCTACGAGGAAAATGATAGAAGTTGACAGGTAGGTGGACAGTTAAGATTTTTTTAAACTTATTTCTGGCCTGGCTTGATCAGAAATAAAGGGATATTTTAAACTGTTACTTACTTAAACTGTGTAGGTACCAAGGATTTATCAACATGACGTCAATCAGGTATGTAAAAGGATTATTCCACACAAACAAGACAGATATAGACAGAGAATAGCTAAAGGCACAAACAAAGCCACATGGACATATCTACGGACACTAATATACTAACCGAGACAGTGGTTACCTACAAAACAGACTGCAACATATAAGCAAAAGCATGCTCAAAGAAATAAAAGAGGGGAACTGATACACAAAAGGATTATAGGCAAATGGCAGACAAACATGTACATTCAAAGTGGCACACACACTGTACAGAGACCACGAAACTGCAAAATACAATCATACAGGCACGCGCGTGTGCACACACACACACAGAGACACACATATACATACATATGCACGCTTATACACAAAAGAACACACACACACAATGCACTGCCATGCAGACAGGCTGAAGGATTTGCTCCTTTGAAATGAATGTTTAAACACTTAGTATGCTCTCTACGGCAGACTTACATTCTACATCTCACTTTCAGAAGCGAAGTGCTCTCCAAGTCATTCTGATGCCCTGTACTGTGTCACAAAGTATTGGATGCTACCTTGGCAGCACAGAGAGCTGCACTGCTTCTTGCGATGTATCTGCCGACAGCACAAAAAGCAATGCATTGAAACTTTAATTAATCCCATCGATAAGTAGTTCTTCTGGACCACCTTCCATTCCATTGATTTATACTTCTGTTTCATTACTGACAAGGAGACACCATATGCAAATCAGCCTTGGCCCTGGCCCACAAGGGACACTCCAAGCCGATCAGCTGGGTTATGTACCCTGTACAAAGGTAAGCAAGAAACCCTGGACCAGTTTGGGGCTTGTCATTCTTTTGCAGGGTACTATCCAGAGCTTCCCTCGACTGTAAATCTACTCTACACGAAAGCTGCTCTGGTGGTAATGGTGTGCATTTCACAGCAGCTTAGTGTCCAGCACCTCCTTTAGGTAACCTACATTTCTCGAGGAAGGGATTCATGGCAGCACGGCCTTTAATGGTCTCTGCTTGAGGTACATGGGGTGCAATACACTGCACTCACTGCCCACACTTTCACCTTAACCTTTCGAGCAGTACCACAGGGCACCACAGCTCTTACCTGGTGGGGCGTTGGGATCTCTGAGCCACTCCTTAGCCTGGTTGATCTTGGAGTCGATGAGCGCCAGGGCCCGCTTCATGGCTTCAGTGTCCTGTAGTAAAGCCGAGAGGAGGCATCATTAGCAGCCTTACTTATCATCAAAGGAAAGGGAACTAAGGAAGCTTGTAGGTCCAGCATACAAGCCCCTTAAAAGTATTAATTGTAACAAATAAGTATTCAGTTCCTTTAGACAAAGTCACAAAATGAGAATATAGGTTTGATAGGTCTAGAGTCCAAAGGGGCGTATGGGAGTCCGCTACTTTTGAAACTGGGGCCTCCACACACCCAGTTACGGCTTGGAATAAAAGACCTCCGACATAGACCCCCTATATGGGTGCCAGTCAGGCATTGCAGCGCCAGCCCAATGAAGCATGACACCCAATTGGATGTGTGCGAGGCCCCCTGCAACAAAAAGGAGCTGACTCCCATCCACCCTTTTGGACTCCAGACCGACCAAACATATATTCTCACTTTGAGACTTTGTTTAAAAGAACTGGATACTTATTTGTTACAATCATTAATGCCTGCCAATCCTAGGGAACGTGCTGTGACAACACCACACAGCCAGCGTGCAGAAGAGCAACAAAACACACTACCCGCCCCACAAGAGGATCACACCACCATCCAGGGGGAGAACTGCAATATCATCACTAAGCAGTTTGGCTTAAGGGCGACGCACAACCTACTCAGGATGCCGCCTCCTGCCACAGGTGTAGGGCATTGACTCATGGAGTAGAAAGCAACAAGTCACACAATGTTCGTGCATAACGGCAACGCAAATCAATGCAGAACACACCCCCTCCCCTCCCCCACCCCCAACCTCCAGGAATTACAGTCTCTACACTGCGTCACATGCAAAGACATTTTAAGGCATGGCCCCAGATGTTCAGGGGGCCCCTGATAGATCCGGCTCTATTCTTCACACAGTCCTGTCCTGATGACCTTGAATGATTTTCGAAACATAAGATTATTTTAAATACAATTTCCTTTCTTTTTAATAAGGTAATATGTGGGAGTCTATACACTACAGGCATTCTGCAGAGGAATGTTGTGTTTGTTTTTCAACACCATGCAACATCCATATAAAAGTTCCTTTTAGATCAAAACAGGACCTCACATATGAGAAATGGCAGTGGGTCTGCTGCTATATTACAAAATTGAGAATCACTATCCCTAAATATTAGATGGAAACACATTTAGCTTTTGGACCAGTGTGCCTGAGCACTGTCAGTGACCTGGACAAAGAGGGCACGAAAAAGCTGAAATTAGATCATAAATCCAAAACTATGTCTGGCCCAGTGCCCCGAAAATCCTCAAGATGTCCATGGTTACATATTCCTACCACCCAAAATTACTGGTGCTCATTTCCTTTCCTCGTGTGTGAGGGGTTAAGCCCACTTCAAACACATAAATCCATAAATCCAGTCAGAGGCGCAACTAGAGTGAAATGTCGGGGTTGGGTGGGGCGTGGGGGCCTTATAAAAATTTGGGGGGGGAGGGTGTTATAATTCTTCCAGCAATTGGTGAGTGAAGATGCAGGGGCTTTAAGAAGGTATGAAAGAACAACATAGCCTCATTAACAAGCAAATGGTCTCTTAAAGATCTGTGAAGAACTCTGGTGCGGCTGTGTGTGGCCGGGAAGCTGTCTCAGCCCGGCTGACACACACGATGGTGAGGCTGAAGCCCTTTGAGCGCAATGGGAGTTGCGCGCCTGATTCTATTACAGGACCGGAGGCTTCAGATCATGCTTCTCAATCTTTACTGCAATAAACACAGCAGCCAATGAAAATGGATATTTTCATAAATAACAGTAAAACAAACTACATTTCCCATGAGTACACATGAGTATAGGCACGCCTCCATAGTCCATAAGATCCCCTTGCGTGCTCCCATCATCCTCTTTCTTTGCTGCTCACAGCAAGAGTTAAGTGCACCTATTTACTGGTCCCCTCACTCCGCTTTAGCATGGGGATATTTTGCTTATATTGACAGTTTATATCTGTATTGAAGGTTTATAGCGAAGTTTATAATGTATTTAAGTGATTGATTACTTATAGCATTGGTAGTGTTTATATTTTACCTTCTGATTGAATTTTGTTATTGGTGCATTCCATAGGAGCTTGTAGCCACCTCCGAGGCGCTCAATGACTCTGGTTTTGGCGTCGCTGGCTTTCCGCCGGTTTTAGACGCTCTTCTGCCCTCGCGCTTCAAGCGCGCCTAGTTGACGGTCTCTGACCGGCAGGGAGCCGGTCGCAATACCCAGGAGAACCCGTTGCCGGCAGCGCTTCAGTGCGCGTTGGGCTCCTCTAGTACGCCCTTCACCCAAGGCGGGTGGCTCACGGCCGACGCGCGCGCCCAAACGCGACCAGTTTTGGGCTTGCTTTTAGTTGGATTTGGTCGCATTTGGGCTGCGAGCCTCGGCGCGATTCCAAAGCTTACACGGGACGCATTGCTAGGCGTCCTACACAATGGCAGGCTCCCTGTGCGATTGCCTTCAGTGTGAAAAACAGCAAGGTTGTAAAATAAGAGGCCTTTAGAGTGAGCACACGCTCTGGAAAATTTTGGGCCAGGTCACTGACCATATCGAGTACAGCTTTGCTGAGGGGGTTTGGGTAACATTTCCTTTTTGACTGTGTGCTGTGGGCTGACCCCCCCCCCCCCATTATTCCTCCTGAGTGTGGACAGTGGGCTACTGTCCCAGTGTATCTTTATTCCATACATCAGTACCATGGAAGAGTGGTCTCAGGACCCTGAGGAGTACTATGGAGGAGAGGAGGAAGTTGGAGATGGACAGCAGGAGGCTGTGTTGGAGGATAACATTGTTGAAGCATTAGATGCTTCAGTCCAGGCTTCGGTGAACAAAGCCATGGAGACTAAGGTTCCTCAAACAGTGCAGCAGGCACTGGCTGTGGCACTCCGCCCTATTAGGAAGCAACTAGAAGGGTTTGCAAAACGTCATGGGTATGACAAACCGAAGAAGCAGAAGAAGGAGCAAGCCCCTTCAACCGCCACTACCTCTCAAGATCAGTGGCCACACTCTCAAACACTGGCATCTCTGCCAGTGTAAAGTTCGGCGGAACACGCATACGCAGGAGGGAAGGCGAAAGCTTAGCGAAAGGCTCAGGTGGATACCGACACTACCACCACCAATACAGACACTGACACTGACACTTTGGAGGAGCCTCCTCCTATGAAAAAAGCCAAAGTGGCCCCTAAGGCTGCGGCAGACAAGGTCAACACGCCGTTCAACTTTGACCCGTCGGACATTATGCATCCCCGGTCATCGGACTGGATCCCGCCTACGGCGGTGTCAGAATATCTTCATGACAACCTGCGGAAGAGCTTCTCTAGAGAAGTCTGCAATCGTTTAAGATCTGAGTGTCCCCGTCCGGAACTTCCTGACAACGTGGCAGAAACTCCTGAGATTGATGCCAGCATGCTGACCTTCCTGAAAAAGATCTCGAAGGACCCTAAACGTGGACTCGACAGGGCTTGGAGAGGTTGCCAAGATAAAATGCTCGACGTAGTGGGTCCCCTAGCCAAAATACTAGAGATGGCTCTGGCGGCCAAAGAAGGTGCAACGCCTGTAGATCCGGACATTCTGGCAGGCTGGACTCAGCGCGCGATCTGCCTCCTAGGCAATGCTAACTGTGCGATCTCTGCTGAGAGACGCAAATCATTGCTCCTTAGAATGGACAGCCACCTGGCGGAATTGGCTGAGGCAGAACCAGGCCCCCTGGCTGATGGTCACTTGTTCGGAGATCGATTTGTCAAAGATGTGTCCAAATATGTGGGGACATTCACTGCTTTGGACAAGGTGCAGAGCGGTATTAAACGAGCCCTTACCCAGGGTGTTTTCAACAGGGCCGGGTGAGGCGGGGGCCGCTCGTCAGGCCGGGGCTACCAACAAGGCTCCCAGAGAAGCGATTATGGCCGTGGAAGAGGAGAGTGGGATTCCACCCATGGTGGAACCTTTTACCCGTCCCGCAGAAGCTTCAACAGGGGCCGTTTCCAATCGGGAAACAACAGGGCGAATTTCAAGTCCCAGCAAAAGACAGGTGAGTGTAACAGATCTCTCACTACTTCCACTGGGGGGTCGTACACGGCACTGTCTTCCACAGTGGCAGACTTTGACACAGGATGCTTGGGTCCTGCAGACTGTACAAGGTTTTCAGTTGGAATTTTATTCTCATCCGACACAAGTGTCCCCTACCCCTGCTCTCCATTTTTCCCAACAAGATCGCAGTTTCATAGAAGAAGAAATTGCAGACTTGCTGCAGAAGTACGCGATTGTACAATGCTGAGGCGGACCTCGCGGTTTCTGCAGCAACGTCTTTATTGTTCAGAAGAAAGGGGGTGGCAACAGGTTAGTGCTCAACCTCAGGGATTTCAACCAGTACCTAACTTACAACCATTTCAAAATGGAAGGTATTCACCTGTTGGTGGATTGGTTACAGGAAGGGGATTGGATGGTTCGGCTGGACCTAAAGGACGCGTATCTGTACATACCAATTTTTCCCCCACACCGCACGTTCCTGCAGTTTCTCTGGAACGGCCAGTGCTACGAATATTCGGCTCTTCCTTTCGGGCTCTCCTCAGCTCCCTGGTGCTTCACCAAGGTGATGAAACCAGTGGTGGCGTACCTCAGGGAAAGAGGAGTCAGGCTCATAATTTACCTAGACGGCATACTGATCCTGGCACAATGCCAGTCCACGCTCAAGCAGCAATTGACCCTTACGATGTTGCTGCTTCAGAGCATAGAGTTTGTCATCAATCAGAAGAAGTCGGTGTTGGTACCGACTCAGATAACAGACTTCCTAGGATTCACAATAGATTCTCAGATGGCACAGCTGTGTCTTCCTCAAGCAAAATTGAGGGATTTGAAGAAGGAAATTCTGAAGTTGCTGGACTTCCAGACGTTTACACTCAGGGCAATTGCCAGAGTAGTGGGGATATTAGCCTCGTCCATCCAAGCAATATTCCCGGGTCCCCTTCACTACAGGGCACTTCAGCGCCTGAAGATCAAACATCTTCAGAGAGGTCTATCGTACACGGACTCCATTCCACTGTCGGAGGAGGTCCGAACCGAGATGCAGTGGTGGCTAGGTCATGTAGAAGCCTGGAACGGCAGAGCGATCTTCGGATCACAGCCAGAGGTGGTGATCGAGTCAGACGCCAACAGATGGGGCTGGGGCGCGCGTTGAGGAGATATCTCCACAGGAGGCAGATGGTCAATGCAAGAACTCGCATTAAACATAAATTGCTTAGAACTGCTCGCAGGGTCGTTTGCGATTCGCACCTTATCCCAGAGGCAGACATCCTGTTGTATCCTTCTGCGGATGGACAATGTGTCCGCAGTGAGGTATATCAACAAGTTGGGTGGCACAAGGTCGTCTCTTCTTGTTCAAATGGCCAAGGACTTTTGGCACTATTGTCTCGAGAATCAGATCTCGGTAATAGCGGAATACATTTTGGGGCAGTCCAATCAGGTAGTGGACTGGAATTCCAGGCACCTCAGGGATTACAGCGATTGGAAGCTGCTTCCCCAGGTTTTTCAGTGGTTACAGACGATTTGGGGTCCGTTTCAGACGGACCTATTTGCCTCCAGACTGATCAGATTCCCAGGTTCTTCAGCTGGAGGCCGGATCCGATGGCAAAGGCGAACGATGCCTTCCTTCAGGACTGGTCACAGGGGATTCAGTATGCCTTTCCCCAGTTCTTGCTGATTTCCAGAGTAATGACTCAGGTGATCAGACAACGGGCAGAAGTGGTCAAGGTGACACCATGGTGGACGTCACAGGCTTGGTTTCCCAAGTTGTTACAGTGGAGCTGCGATCGCCCCCGGCTTCTGCCGGACTCTGAGTGGCTGTTGCAGGGCCCTCGTCAGGAGCAGCACCCGTTACTATTAGAGGGCAGGCTAACGCTGATGGCATGGAGGCTTTCAGGGAACAGGGGCAGCTGCCAGGAGTTTCGAGCCAAACTTCCGAATTTATCAAACAAGCATGGGCACCATCCACCAGGAAGCGATATTCCGCGGCCTGGAAGAACTGGATGGATTGGTGCGTGGGAAGACAGCTGGATCCCGTTGGGGCAGAGTTACCCCACGTGTTAAACTTTTTTGCGGATAAGGCGGCTGGCGGCCTGGCTTATCGCTCGGTAAACAATTTCCGTTCAGCCATTTCTGCGGGGCATGCTCAGATAGATGGGAAACCGGTAGGCATGCACCCGATGGTTTGTAAACTACCGAAGGGGATTAGGGTAGCTAATCCTCCTAGACCCAAATGTACGGGTTTTTGGGATGTTTCAGTAGTCCTCTCTCTGTTCAACAGATGGCCGGATAATGCACTTTTGTCTAGGAAGCAATTATCGGCAAAATTGGCCATGTTACTTTGCCTATCAGCATGCAGACGGTCTTCGGATATGAGAGCACTCGACGTTACAGGTAGAGTGTTTACCCTGGAAGGGGTTTCTTTTACCATTACAGGTCGTACCAAAACTATGTCAAGACACATTGATTATAATGCATTTCCAGACAATGAAAAAGTATGTGTAGTCAAATGTTCAAAAGCATATGAGGAATGTACAAAGGCCTTGAGGCCTCAAGGTTGCTCACAGCTATTGATTGCTTTGCAAAAGCCGTTTAAATCTGTGGCAGCTGCCACGATTGCCAGATGGCTTCGTTTCATAATGAAGGAAGCAGGTATTGATACTCAGATCTTTGGTGCTCATTCAGTGAGAGGCGCTATGGCGTCAAAGTCTTATGGTTTGGGATCTAGTATCCAAGACATTATGCGATGTGCAGATTGGTCTTCAGAATCAACATTTAAGACGTTTTATTATAAGCCGGCGGGAGATATTACTTCTGTGGTTTTTAATGAGCGTTAAACTAGCATAATCTGAAGCCTCCGGTCCTGTAATACAATCAAAAATTTGCTAGCATTCGTGCCAAGAATTTTCGATTCTATTAAGGACACGGAGGCGAGGATTATCCCACCCGGCTTAATTTACAGTAAATAAGCTTGCCCACCCAGTTATGCAGTGATTACGGTGGTGTGGTTTCCTTTCTTTCAGGATCAGATAAGAAGTCTGATTGATCGACGACGGACGACAGGATGTTTGGCCTGAAACCTGGTTTCTTCCATGTTGGAGGAGTTATTAATTGTTCAAGTTATTGTTGGACTTGGTTCGCCTCAAAGAAAGAGGATGATGGGAGCACGCAAGGGGTTCTTATGGACTATGGGGGCGTGCCTATACTCATGTGTACTCATGGGAAATGTAGTTTGTTTTACTGTTATTTATGAAAATATCCATTTTCATTGGCTGCTGTGTTTATTGCAGTAAAGATTGAGAAGCATAATCCTCGCCTCTGTGTCCTTAATAGAATTGAAAATTCTTGGTGCGAATGCTAGCAAATTTTTGACTCCAGGGCACAGCTGGCACATTCGCCAATCTGAGATCTCTCCAGTGACCCAGAAGGGAATCCGTCTTTATCCCAAAGAATCGCCAAGAATATCCCGGAAGTGGAACTCCAACTATTTCGCGGGAAGCAACCCAATGATTAACTGCAATGGTATATAGGCAGGACAAGGTGCGTGAAAGGCTGTGTCCGGCCATGCACGGAACTAGAGTTTCAGCAAACAATAGCGCACAGGAGCAGCGCCTTGCTGTCGGTTTTAAGCGGGAAGCAAGAAGTTATCGGCAAAACAGTGCGACGCCAGTCACAGAGCGGAATTAGTTGAAATATTTTGAGATAAGGCCAGTAAATGTGCAGCACTGTCGCACAATATAGTATGCCATCATCCAATTCAGCAGCCAATCGAAGGAGGGTCTGGGAAAGCCCCCTACTGGTTAAAAATCGCCTTCTAAATAGGCTTTTTTACGCCCGGAACCCAAGCTTTGAAAATAATTTCACTGGATGTTAATTCCCCATACAGAGGTGACAGAGAATAGTCGGTTGACTGTAAAACGTGCACGCAGTGAGATCAACTCGCAATGCAAAAACATGCATGTATATATGTAAGCATGTTAAAAAAACAGACCCTACACTCCCCAGAAAAATCGATATTTACAGCACAATGCGAATGATGCCGGATACTGCACCATTTTGCCCTCCTGAAACACAGACTCCACAAGCTTGTGCAGGCAACTAAAGATGAGAGAGCGGAAACTCAGCGGCGGTTCCCCACTAAGGCGGAGGAGTGTCGCCCGACTGTCTTCAAGCAGGAAAAGAAAGGAAACAAGCATTAAAAATGCAATAGGTCTCGCCTCTCATTAAGTTAAAGCCATTTGGTTTGCTATAAAATACCATTAGCAAAGCAAATGGCTTTAACTTAATCAAAGGTGAGACCTATTGCATGTCCAATGCTTGTTTAAAGGAGGCCTCGAAACGGGTCTCTATCGGGCTCCGTTTTGTGCCCTGGCACAGGCGGTCTTTTTTTTCCGGACTGCAATGACAGCAGGCACATCCATGTGCGTGTGCTCACTCGGCTCACTTCTCACTGGTGGAAAAGTTATGGCATGACACCATGCCAGGTGAGCATTGTAGGGAAAGAGAAATCTTTCAAAGAGAGACATTTTCTCTCTGGATTCACCTTCCCTTTTTGAAACTCAGGAGCAACAACATTGTTGTTGTGTCACCAGGGCTTCAAGTGGAAGCTTTTTCAATATTCTATACAAGCCATACTTGCTGCTTATATATCTTAAGCAACTAACAACCACTAACAAAGCCAATAGTCCTAACCTCCTGTAGGTATGATGTTACTTGTATTAAATATCTGGATGCAATGACATGAATAGCAAAATACAAGTCGGGTGGCACACTCTGCTAAGCACAGATTTTTACTAGGTGTTTCTAAGCCACGCCCATAATTACCATGACCACGCCCCTTTGAGAGCCCCCATGTTTTTTTCATCCCACTTAAAGCCTTGCCCGGGCCTAGTTTCTTTCAGTCTCAATTCGACCCTACGTACAGCAACATGTTGCACTGAGGCAGCAGAGAGAATTCTCCTTGCCCACAACTTTAAGTTGTGACCTCTGCCGCCTAAACGGAAAGGGCTCCTGTGTCAGTGACATGTGTCTGCTGTCACATGCAGAAGTCTTCCATTTTTTGCGCTTCTGTTGGAAGAAGCACGCAGAATCGAAACCAGTATCTTGTATATTGCTTGGGTGACTTTTGTGTAAACAACTGCTCTAAAAAATCCTTTTCCTAACTCACTACTGTGAGATGGTTTCACTATGACCTAGCAAAAATGTTTATGAGAACCGCTACCTGGATGACACAGAGTGCATTCGAAGAATCAATCCAGATGTGTCAGGGACCTATGAAATATGCCTGTGCTCTCACCTGGGAGGATGCTGCTTAAAGTGGCTTCAGATGGATTCATAGATTTCTCCTCGCAGTCTTCAAATGTCATAGTGATTTCCAGCCCTAATGTTCTAGGAATATTGGCACTTTTTATAAACACGAGCTACTGTATTTGAGTGAACATTGACCGGAAGCCGCTACGGTGCAGATACAAACACCGCCACGAGCGGCATTCAGCGGACTTGCATGCTGGTGGCTTCGGCGTCTCTTGTTTAGGCGCCTTTGTTCCGTTCCGGTGGGTGCATTGCGTATTTCTATGCAGCACGTACTCACCCTTTGAAGTGCCCGTGCATCTGCACACGCTAGAGCAAGCAAACACACTTACATTTTATCTGGTTTGAAAGTAGTTTTCTCAGGTGCTGATCGTGCAAAACGGACGTGTGGACGGACGCTAATGACAAAATACCTTTGCTGCCTGCGGAGTAAAAGAAAAGTCCCCAGTGTGTCACGCCGCCAGTGAAGCATCCAGTCCCCGAGTGCACATCTTCTGTCCATGCGAGATCCTTTTGGAATCCGTATCGATTCCAAAAGGCCCTCGCATGGCGAAAGTAGCGCATGTGTGCTGCTAACGCCAGGAGAGATCTAACAATAAAATGATGTAATGTTATTATCATTTTATTTTGTCCTCCTGCTGCAGCAGCTTGTATGAGGGGGCGGGCGGGGCTGAAGAGCAGGGGAGGAGGGTACAACCCTCCTGAGTGCGCAATGACTGTTTGATCGGCCGTCTCTGGCCGGCCAAAACAGTCATGCACACTATCCCTGTTCTCCATGCAGGCTGCATTACAGCCTGCGTGGAGAACATGCCCACTCCTTCACCCCGTGGCTGAGCGCCGTGTCACAGCGCTCAGACCAATGACAACACTGCATTGCAATGCTGCGATTGGTCATGTGAGCAGAAGCAGAGACTGGACGCGGCCGGAAGTTAAGTGTTTTTAAAAAAAATTGTGAAACCCCTTCCTCCGTGCCCTCCACTCCACCCACAAGCCGTGCCGGCCACCACTTGGGCAACTAAAGATCAGAGAGGGGCAACCCAGGAGAGATTTACTCACGAAAGAGCTGCACTGAACGACTGCACAGTCGAACTGTTGCACTTTCACTTGTAGTGTTCAAAACACAGCCACAGTGCGGCGCGGTCACACCACAGGCTTCATACCAATGTACACAACATACGTCCACGGCAGAGCTGAACATGTAATTAACCCACAACACAGGCTAACACAGAGAATATCTAAAGACTGACACCAAGGCCACACCAGAGGACAAACAAAATGAGAGGCCTCTGGTGGCGACATAGACAGTGCAGATCCAACCACAGGAAAGAGAGGCATTAAGTACGAAAGACATAAACCCACAGCAGAGGAACCACCACCAAGACTGGAGACATCAAAATCCACTGTGAATGCACTAAAGAGGAACATACCTTTTTGTAGGCCTATGCATGTAACTCCAAATAAAATACTACAAACAAGAATTGACAAAGGGGGCAAAACATAGGCGACACCAGAGAAACTGCAAAGGTCAAATCACAAGAGATTCGGAGTTCTGGAAGCTGGAGCGTTAGCCAACATAAGGAAGCACAGACATCACACAGAGGAGACAAAGAACAGAATCAAGCGCAGCAGCCAGAGACATCAAGCCAAAATCGGAGACAAACACACCTAAACAGACATCAGTCAGACACCAGAGTCCACCTTAGAGTCCTCTAACAGCAGATTTTAGTGAATGATAGGCATCTTTTCACAACTAAGGCCAACACTGAGGAGGAAAGCAGAGCCAGGACACTGTACACAAGAGATGGAGCAGAAATATTTTCTGAGAGGTCTTCTCCAGTTTTCACTTGTGGGCAAACAGTTGATCTTGCAGAGGAGGCAGGCAGCCACAACAAAATGAGGATAAGGGGACACTCTCAAACTATCATTAAAAGGAGGACATGTAACATATTACTACAAGGAGAATACATAGGTCTTCGGGGAAAATTCCAACTACAGTTTACGCAGCACAGCCACTGAGGCACCCCTTAGTACAGGCAGCACCTTTATACGAGAACAGATGATGGGATGGTGTACTTGGAAAGCATATGAGGATAGTATGGATGGATGGTTGGGCGTTCAGACTTTAAAAGCCTATCGAAAGCACTGCCTCATACCCCTTTCTCTACATCAGAAAGCAGGGCAATTTGTTAGGGCACTTTCTAATGTAACAGGGATTTCATTGTGCCTCCATTTTAGTATTCCTTTTAACTTAGCATCTTTTCAAGATGGTGGTTTGAACATAATTTTCACTAACACAACAAAATGACACACACATTTATTATAGTTAGACCTTGTTGTTCTGTAATCTGTACTGTTAGTTTCAGGGACACCTCCTAGAGTGCAATGTCAAGGTTTTTTTGTGCTCGTAGTAGACAACCCTTTTATCCAGACTCAGTAAAGCGGTTTCTCTGCATCTCTAGCAGAATGAGAGAATGCCTTGTGGTTTATTACTTAAACAGCATCCATTTTGAATTCAGTGAAGAGGCACTTCACACTGGAGTTATCATGGATGCTACGGACAGCAGTGAATGAGATGCAGCTCCGCAGGCCTCGACATACATCGTAAGAAGGATGGTAGCTGTGTTGGCAAGCTGTGCAGGCTTGCACACTAAGACTGAGTGCATTCGTTAATGCACAGACGCTGGCTTCCTGAGACATTACATCAAAGTATGGGGTTAGGTCATTCCAACTGGGTCTGGCAGAATAATACTCCTACAATGCTCTTGCTAGTGTAATGGTATTAGTGATAGATGGAAGTAATAATACATATAATCAACATTTTCGAATTAGTCGTATGTTTCAGCATTCTAATAATGATGTGTCTCATCTGTCAAATAATAGCAGTTCATGTTTTAATTACAAGGATTTTACCTTTTCAATAAACATTTGAAAATGTATTATTGTCACTTCTCTTTGTGAAACCTTGGCCATGCAAAAGTGATACATGAAAGGGTTAGATCAGTTTCCAAAAAGTCCTTGGGAGTAAGGGCGGTCATGATCGAGGTTGCCGACCCCATGTAGAACTCCGGAGGTTTAGGAGTTTAGATGCAATACTGTGAGCTAGCCGGACCAACATTTACTGATGATATAAGAAGACTCAGTCTCTGAATTATGTTTTGTTGATCCAATCCAGTCCTACTAAAATCGTAGGAACCGTGTAACACCACATGTTAGACATGGCCTCCTTGGCCAGGGGCTCCTTACCTCCATTGCCCCGACAGCTAGCCCCGTGCGAGGCCAACACCAGTGTAAACCTGTCCTCTGTCCTCCCGATCCCTCCTGACCCCAGAGAAATAGTAGCAACCCCCGCGTAGCACCCCCAATCCCCCCGTGGCAGGAAGCCTAGTCCCAAGGCAAAACGATAGAAGACCTAGGTTAGCGATCGCCCTTTCCCTAGAAGCCCTGACTCTATAGCCCCCCACGCAGGGCCCCCACCCCAGAGAAACCTAGACACCAAACGCGCCATGCCCGGCTGAGGGTAGCGAACCTCTCCCAAGTGGAATGGGGTGGAGGAGTTTCGATCACACCTCCTGCCTCCCCCAGGGATGGCCCCGCTCCCCGGTGGGCGTCTGGAAGCCCTACAGCAAGACTTCAAAGGATAAGAGTGCCAGATGGCAGGAAGCCCCAACAATCAGCCCCCGGGCACCAGGAAGCCGCCTGCGAGGGTTCGACCTTCAAAGGAAAAAGGACTATAACTGGGGCCGCTCTTGGGCTACGGGGAGTTGAATACTGGAAGAAGAGAGCCCTGCTGACATCGTCGCAGCTCATCCTTTTGGAAGAGAGAAACATACGCTCCGTCCCTAACCCCTTGAGCTTTGCTGACTTGGTCGCGGCCCATCCGGCTTGGAGAAGAACGTTCGCTTTATCGCTGGAACCCCTTGAGCCCTGCTGACTTGGTCGCGGCTCCCCTGATCTCTAAGGACGCTTCGTTCACCCCTGCTCGAGCCCTGCTGACCTAGTCGAGGCTCGAGCTGTACTCTGGTACCTTCGTACCTGCACCACCCAAGAGAACCAAAGTCGCTCGTAAGGTACGAGCCGTAATCGGATACCGCCGTACCTGCACCACCCAAGATAACAAATGTCGCTCGTAAAGTACGAGCCGTACTCCGATACCTCCGTGATCGCAACACCCAAGAGAACCAACGTTGCTCGTACGGTACGAGCCGTACTCGGATACCGCCGTATCTGAAACACACAAGAGAATCAACACCGCTCGAGAGGTACGAGCCGTACCTCCGTACGTTCGTACCGGGAGTACCGCAGAACCAACGAGTCTCGAGGGGAGTGAGCCTAGCTCCCAGTACGTTCCGCACCCGTCGTCTAGTACCACGCGGCTCGAGGATTGAGAGCCGTACGCCTAGTACCCCCCCGCCCCCTCCGCACGCACAGCCACAGAGACACACTACAGCTCGAAAGGCACAAGCAGTACCCGGCCCGGGGAGTGAGAGCCGAGTACGCAGGGCGCCCCGCACCGGGGACATCTCTGTATCACGCGACTCGGGGATTGAGAGCCGTATGCCGGATACGCTTCGTCCTACCCACGGCGAAAGTAATGCTACTCTCCACGGTTCCCCAGAACCGGCCTGGACCTGGGGTATCCCGTGCCCCTGGACTCATGACTACCCCTCCTTGTGGACTGTGAGTACGTGGAGCATTCTACCGAAGTCCCCAGATCAAATCCTTCCTTAGTCCCGTCCGACCTCAGAGTGAACCTGATCCCTAGCCTGAATGTATAGTGTATTACTTGACCAGATGATAATTGTTTTATAAAGAACCTGTCCCTCATATACCAACTGGTGTTGTGTTCATTTGTAGTGTGGCAGAATCTCAATGTACATGATCATAAATGCTTAACCCTCCCATCCATTTTGAGGGTCTAACTCAAGTGCTCGGTAACGTTCCTGGAGGAGGTGGGTCCCGGGGTGGTCAGAAGTAACTACCTCTGTCCCCCAGAGACCTCCAACACCACATTTAATGAATAACAACCTAGATTTCATTCTAAAGTAAGCTGCTATAACTGTATCAATGCTTTCTTTTGACTAAGACTGAGAGGTGGGCCAATACAGACAAAGAGCTGTGACTGCCTGAGATCCCCACTCATAAGGAGTTGTGAACTAGTGCAGACATGTGATTGGCTTGTAACTAAATTAAAAGCCTTTTCAAAACAACCAGCCGTCATCAGTCATAGAATATCTAGCAAAATCTCTCCCTGCCAACCAGACTAACATCGTGCAGCTGTGGGTGTGAGCAAACCCTGCAAAGTCTCGAGGTCCTAGGATGCTGGTACAGTGTGGCACATATGCATCATCCAATTGGCTCAGCACAGGATGTGAGGAAGTACAGCAGGGCGACACAAGCACATAAGAGCACTTATGTGACAACTCGGTTAACAGATGCCACACAGCTTTTGCTGAGGTCTAGGAGACTGGTCTCAATAATGAAGCCAATGGTTACAGACCAGTCCTTTCCAGTAACTCCTCACTGTGCCAAATGACAGTCTACATGTGGAAGACATGAATGAACTTTTTTCCAGATCCATAGCTTCCCAATATCCTGCCGATAACCCCTTTGCCCAATCAAAACGAACAATCCTGTAGTTAAGTCAGTATGGCCTAAAACGATATGGGAACAGATTAAGAAAGACATGTGCCCAGTAGTGGCTGATACGCCAAAAACTATGGCATGAAATTCCTGGCCTTTCAGGGACACCCAAGACGCCTCCAGATGTTCCAATTTAATAGTCACTCAACAGCACCCCAAACCCGGGGCACAATCATCCCGTTTCACCCATGGTCGTCATTGCTAAATGCATCTTCAACTCTTGAGAGCATCCAGCTGCTTACTTAGAAGGCCGGTGGCCAGTAGCCAGCTGGACAGAGGGGATAGGAACCTCCACCGGGCCCAGGCACTTCATGCGGTTTTTAGATCCAGCTGGCAGTCAACAGAAGAGTTAAAGGAAACCACAAACAGTCACTTTTAACGTTTTTGCTCATTCTTTGCAGTCTGCCTGGTTGACGTGTTTTGAAATATCGCTCACAGTGGTAGCAATGCTGAGGAAAGTTGGCGTGAAGCCGTCCTGCTTCAAAGCTAGACAATATAACATACTTCCTCTATTTTCTCCTAAGCGTGCATTAAGATATGGTCAATTTTGAAAGTCAAGGTCTCTAAAGGAGATGAAGAAATTGGAACCAACTTGACAGTGAAGAAAACAAAAACGGACAGAATTCATTTAGCACATACAAATATTACACCTCCCTACCGTACCACATATACTATTATTCAGTATCAATCAGTGGATGTATATTTTCCCTATTGTTGTAGGTAATAGATGCTATAGTCAGAAGTAATTAAATCATTTTTTAGAAGCATTTCTGGTACGCTGTGGAAATCCTAGGTCTACAATCATTCTGGAATATATTTGTTATTATCTGATGACATTATAGCTTAGTGACCTTCTGAAGGCGCCCTTGTTTTCTCCTCTAGTAGGTCAGTTTTCCTGCACTTCATGTGTTTCATATTTCAGTTCTTACAAGCAGTACACATCCAGTTGGAAGAGTCAGATAGCAAAGGACACATTCCTCATGGTCTCAACTGCTAGACATATTCCTTGAGAAGATGGAGTAAAGCATCAGAGTTCTCTCATTAATAAGCACCCCAAAACAGATCAAAAATAGTAAACAAATTGGACCTGTAAAACTTGATATCAATATGTACCCAGAGTCCATCAACGGAGAGTTTGAGGAAGTAGTTAAAAATAGTTTGATAGAGGTAAAAAAAAACACACATAAAAATTAAGCCCACAGATTCTTGACCACAATATTAGACAATAAAAACTCATTTGGGTGGAGTTAAGTGTTCATTCAATGTCATCAAGATCCGATTACAGGCGGTTCTTCATCTGATGCCTCTAAGACATTCCTGAACTTTGATAATGACT
The DNA here is from genome assembly GCF_964263255.1 of Lissotriton vulgaris. Taxonomy (NCBI): domain Eukaryota; kingdom Metazoa; phylum Chordata; class Amphibia; order Caudata; family Salamandridae; genus Lissotriton; species Lissotriton vulgaris. Next base: position 428,967,573 of record NC_141693.1, read on the forward strand.
AATATGGATATAACTTCAAGGTGGCTGGATATGCAAAACATGAGAATCTATTAAAAATGCATGGTTCAAGCAGATACATTCCAATCCCAGTAGGTTTATACATGACCTACATTAAGTAAAATGACTGGCAAGTTGTAGGCAAGAGACCTCAAACTAAGGCTAAAGGGAGAGGCCCAGTACAAACATTGTTAGCAGAAAGCTTATTGAAGGGACAGAAAACCCAAAGCAGAGGTGAAGAGTTGTTAGGTTCATAACAGAATAGATGGTGGCCCTAACAACCGGAAAAGGAGAATCCTTTGCAGACAAGATTTGCAGCATTAGCCCAAGGACATGCCGGGTAGAATATCAAGGAGGTCTGGCTTCACTTTTTTTTTTTTTTTTTTTTAAGAGGACATTCATCTAATTTTTATTAAATGCACAGACAGTGTACTATTGATAAAACTCCCACACACATAATGGATATTCCATGCAAACCCCACAACTACACACATACACACTTATACAGACGCACAAGGCTGACAGATCTGGGCCAGTTTTTGGATCACTGGGGATGGTAGCTGGTGCTCGGCCAACAAATAGTATCTGTGGTGGGAGATTTGCACTGCAAACAAACACAGCAGAGAAAATCCAAACTTCAATAGCATGCTACAGGGAGGGGCGATGAGGGCAACGGGAGAGGCTTACCTTCTAAAAACGGGAAGAAAGAGGAGAGGACGAGGAGAATGGAAGGAAAGAAAGATGCGCAGAGCGGTCAGAACGAGGAAATAAAAGAAGCGTCCAAAGAATGTGAGAGCAAAGCGGGAAAAAAAGAGGAAAGGCAGAAACAAAAAAGGTAAATTAAAATTTAAAAAAAGAAATGATGCACAAAGTAAAATGTTTTTTAAGACCCCAAATTAAATGAATTGTTGAGAGTCCTAACCCTACTGGAAATGAGGGAGGTGGGGGGTGCTACATCCAGGCAATATTCCATGGTTCTCATTTCACCGGAGAAACTTGTTATATTCTAGGCCGGTTTATTGTGCAAACAAAAATGATTTGCTAAAATCCATATCTATGCCCAGCCTAAAGACTGACAGCAGCTTAGAAGCTTCATGCAAGGGTGAAAGGAAGGAGCAGTGCCCCAAATGTTTACCCTGCTCTAGCCTAGGATAATCCATAATTCCTGGCAGTGTGTTGATGCCAACACACAATCTACACTTCTCTGCACATGCAGTATGTGTGCCAAGCAGTGCTCAGGTGAAACCCATCACAGCCTTCATACAGCAGGCATTTCCATCACATAAATACTCCAAAAGTGCAGACTGCTGTCTGATGTGGCGGAGAGCACTCAACAGCTCACATGCTGTATACTGTTCATGCTGGCAGTGTGGCCCCATGAGTAGACCCCTAAACCTCCCCTCATCCATCATGGTGCTCCTTGAGGAAGGCCCTTCTATGCTCTTCCTCGCTGACCCAGAAGTTGTCATTCTACAAGATCTGCACATATGATTATCTGCCTCCTAAAACCATTCTTTTATTTCTTGGTTTGGGGGGAGGGGTATTTGTTGATGTGGTGCCTCCCACAGACTAGGACCCCTCAGGGAATGTGACATACTTATTATATTTTGTTGGCTTAGGACCCAATAATCTCCCCTGTAGTCCACCCTCTCACAATCCTCAAAGTGCCATCGCTCTCCACGACCTACTTTTGGCCAATCTAACCTCGAGCAAGGGACCAGTTTGGTGCAGGCAGGAGTTCTCATCTGTGAAAGAGTCTCTATTGTCCCCTGCTCCAGGATCTGTCCACGCCCCCATTCTGTACCCGATTTGCCCATGTATTTGTCTATGTTGTGCCACTAAAGAAGCTGACCTCCCACACTGTAGTTTATCATCACCCCTCAAGGTGTAACCTAAGGAGCTTCATCCTCATAATATCTTGTTGACTTTGCGTATCCATAGCATGTCTGTCATTCCCGATTCCCCACTCCTTCACTACTTGCCCTCCACACTATCTTGTTTGCAGTGTGTTCTAGTCTTTCCAGAAAAGATGGTGCTCTCCTGCAACAATTACAACCAATGTGTACTTTGCTGTCCCAGGATCATCCTCCTATGAGCAATGTCGTACCTTTGTCTGGTCTCCCCACATTGTAGGGTGTTTCCCAGTCATCCTCATTTAAGGAGGTATACGGTTTCGGGGTAGTCTCCCCAAGATGTATCTTAATGGTCTAAGTGTCCTCATCTCAACTAACTTCACTCTGTACCTTGCTGGGCCAGGTGTCCTCGTTCCATATGGATTTTCCTCCCACCTAAGCGTGAGAGCTCTGTACTTTAACTTCTTGGCTTAAGTGGCCTTGACTCCGCCCCACCACAACCTTCACAGAGCAGTTTCCACACACTATCTTTTTGGTCGAGGTGTCATCTCATGAGAGAAGTCCACTCCACCACTAGAAGCAGCCTCCCTATACCATGTATAATTGTTAAAAGGCTTCTCATTGCATTAGATCACCAGGACCCCTATCAAGCTGTTTAACCACACCACACTACTACATTGGCACTTTTATTCAAGGAGTTAAACACCCACCACCCCTTGCCACCTCCACTCAACCCTGCCCCTCTTCCCTGGAGCAGCCTACCTTTGCTGTATTGTTAGCCCAGGGATCTATGTCCTATGAAGAAGTGCCACCCATCTCAGCTGTCCCTCAACACTGAACCTCACTGGTCAAGGTGTACTCGATCCATCAGGACCCACCCCAAACAGATCTTCCTACACTGCACTTTGTTGACCCATGCATGCTTCTATCTGGAGGTACAATCGATTCACCTTCACCCATCACAAGCGGCTCTTTCACACTCCACCCAGTTGTTGTGGGCTTTCACGTCCTACGAGGGACCAGACTTCAACCTCTTAGGAGGACTCCCTGGACTCCACTACGTTGGCCCAGGCCTCCCCTTACGTGAATAAAGAGCTCTTCACCCCATGTCTCCCCTACATTGTAGCTTGTTAGCCCAGGCTTCACTCTTCCTATGAGGTACACCCCCTCCACTAACCATAGACCCTCAATGGCTCCCCCAACCTCTTCAAGCTTTTTCCTCACGCTGTACCTTGTTGGCCCAGGCTTCTCTCTTTCCAGGAGGTACACCCTCTCCACTAATCCTGGACCCTCAATGCTACGCCCACCTCTGCAAGCTTTCTCCTCACACTCTACCTTGTTGGCCCAGGCGTCCTCGTCCCAAGAGGTCAGCTGCAGCACTCGGATGATCTCATTGATCTCGTAGCTCATCTTCTCAACCGTGAAGTTGCGGTTCTTCAAGGCTTCTTCAATTCCTTGACTTCTTGAGTTCTTTGTGGTCACAAAAATCTTCATAGCTACAAGATGCAAAATGAGTGCATCAGAAAATAGTATGAAATCAGAACAGGCATTATTGGGAGATGCACCAGAGCATTGGCTGCAAGCAGAAGACAAAGTGTCCCTCGCAAAAGAACTCGAAAATGAGGCTCGCACTTTGTAAGTCTGTCACAAAGTGTGAAATACAACGTACAGCAGCACAAGAGACTAACACTAATTTAGCATGGCCGACTCAGGCATGAAACATCTTGCATATCAGAACTTGGCAGCATGAATCCCACACACACATTTTTCAAGAGTTGTAAATAGACAAAATATAGCACAGGCTCACCATTTGTAAATGAGATACGCTCAGATAGTTGTCATTTATTTAGTGCCCTTATTAAAGCTCCGAATTTCTACATTGCTAAATTAGTCACGAGAACTAAGTTTGCGTTTGATGTCAATTATTTGCTTTTAGTTTAATAAAAATATAGACTGATCATACAGTGCAGCAATTGTTGCATATTTAGTGGGCTCTTCGGGTACCTCCTTAACTTGCGGCTGAGACTTTTATTTTTTGCCACCTTTCGCCCTTTTTCGGGAGACAAGGATAATTATGAGTATTAGAATGATTAAATAAGGGAATGAGTTATGCTAATATAAATAAAACTAAATAACTTAAAAAAAATAACATTCTGCAAGATCATCTTTTGTGCTTAGAGGGTAATGACGGAGGTAGGAGGGAAGGGGAAACAACTGGCTTTCCCAAAGAAGTTAGTGCGCTGGGACGTGACTTGTTGGGGGAATGTTAAAATGTGTGATCTAAAACCTCATCTACTAAACCAGTGCCCAGACTTCATACTCTAGTTCTTGGGAGAAAATAATAACCATGTGGACATTTAGTGAAAATACACTTCCTGCTACTAAACTTAGGGTTATCCTACTTTAACGAGATTTTAATACTCCCAACATCATGGAGAATGCCACCCACTTTAGGCTCCTAAATACATACGATACATCAGTCATGACGCACTGAAATGAAATTTAGACCACAGATTGCGTGCAATCTGAGAAGTACAAACGCTGCAGATCAAAGTGCTTTGTTTTCCTCGCTGAGTAACATCGTTGGCCACATATGTGAAAATATGGCCTGTTTTAAAATGTTGTACAAACAAACCCGATAGCTTCAGATCTATATATTAAATAGTTACCTTAATCCATGCCCACAAACAATTAAGTTCTACTGCCCCTACCACTTTAGCATAACACAAATGAGCAAGGGCCCAAAACTCGAGATTTTGAGAGTCTGGCCCAGAGAGAAGAGGGTCTGGTTCCTTAAAAAGAAGTGGATTTGTTAATTTTTTTTCTTCAAAACTGACCCATGTAGAAGCTAATGTATTACAGATATGAATTAGTAGAAAAGCCAGGTCAATCGAATTTATAAGCGAGGATACAAATCCTGAACAATACACCATGGGGAAAAAAGAGCTTCAGGGCCCCCCCATGACACCCCCAAAAGAAGACAACCGTTCTTTGCCTCTACAAACTCCAGTTCTGATGTTCCCACAACCTCTAGTCATCGCTCACTGTCACGGAACCCTCAATTAGCCACAGTACAAAAACTGACAAGACGAGAAGTTTTGTTTTCGTATTGCAAAAAAGGTTTGCTCAAGCTTCACACTACTGCACACAAAAGATGCATCATGGATATCTGTAGTCCAAACCACCCACACAAGTACAAAACACACAACATGAGGCACATAACAGGTAAAAAATGCGCAGAAGTAATGCATACTTTCTAACATTAACAGGCAAACAAAGAATTGGCACAGCAAGTGCAGCTGGGGCGCAAGATTCCACGACACACATTGAACAAATACAGTGTAAACTTCCTTGCCCAGCAGAACAAGTCTAGCACAGCAGCAGTGCAGGCCCTAAATGCATACACAAGGACGCATGAACATGCGAGAAAGAATGGACAGCTGCGATTCAACTCTGCCTCGCATACAGTATCAATACATCATGGGTAGCAGCAGGGAAAGTGACCTTTATACGAATCATACGTCTGAAGAAAAAAAAGTTGCAATCATGACAGCAAAGTCCACTTCTTACACTAAAAAGATCTGTAGCCTCTCCTACTATTATGGAAACACCTTTTGAAGTAATCAGAGCGACCCGTCATCTGGCTGTTGAAACACTAGTCCAGCTACATAGCGCCATGCTAGATGACCAGGCTTGTAGAGAAACTCTTTATGATCCCTCCCTACACCAGACAGTACTAGTAACAAGCATTGGCATAGCCAATAGGTCTCGCCTTTGGGACCTTGTGTGTTTAGCCAGAACTTTTGGCTAAGTTGTAGAGCTTTGTGGCTGCTGTGCATCATGCTGAAAAGTTATAATAAAAAGTGTTAAGCATTTTTGTTATTTTTATACAAACCAAGACAACATTATATACAGTTGAACAACCCGATTAAAAAATGATTTTAACATAAAAAATGTCTTCTAGTCTTGATTGTAGTTGCACTGCTGGCAACTTCTTCCTGCATGTGCTCATGCTTGTTTGTTATAATTTTTTTTGTTATGGGGGAGCGAGACATAAATAACGGAGAGTGGAGGTTGGAAAACAGTTATTTAATTAGAACACGAGCAGTGGACGGACACTAGGGGAGAATCAACAGATGCCAGATTCCGAGGGCAGACGGACGTGATGCTTAGGTGAGGTTTACGTGATGCTTACGTGTGTGTAATTATGTGGCAATGAGTGGTAATATCGTAACTGTAACGTGTGAGTATGTGTTACGGAGTGGTATTATGTGGAGTGTATTTATGTTGCATTGAGTGGAGTGTAATTATGGGACGTGTAATTATGTGGTACTGAGTGGTAATATGTGGAGTGTATTTATATTGAATTGAGTAAAGTGTAATTATGTGGTGTGTTATTACGTGGCACTGAGTGGCATTATGTGGAGTGTATTTATGTTACATTGAGTAGAGTGTGATTATGTGGCATGTAATTATGTGGCACTGAGTGGTATTATGTGGAGTGTATTTATGTTACATTGAGTAAAGTATAATTATGTGGTACTGAGTGGTATGTGGAGTGTATTCATGTTGCATTGAGTAGAGAGTAATTATGTGGTGTGTAACTGTCACACTGAGTGGTATTTTGTGGAGTGTATTTATGTTGCATTGAGTAGAGTGTAATTATGTGGTGTGTAATTATGTGGCACTGAGATGCAGTGGTCATGATGAAGGATGCCGTGGTGGCGCGGTGATGCCGTGGTGGCGCGGTGATGCCGTGGTGGCGCTGAGTGATGCTGTGGTGGCGCCGAGTGATGCCGCCGAGTGATGCCGTGGTGGCGATGAGTGATGCCGTGGTGGCGCCGAGTGATGCCGTGGTGGCGCCGAGTGATGCCGTGGTGGCGCCGAGTGATGCCGTGGTGGCGCCGAGTGATGCCGTGGTGGCGCCGAGTGATGCCGTGGTGGCGCCGAGTGATGCCGTGGTGGCGCCGAGTGATGCCGTGGTGGCGCCGAGTGATGCCGTGGTGGCGCCGAGTGATGCCGTGGTGGCGCCGAGTGATGCCGTGGTGGCGCCGAGTGATGCCGTGGTGGCGCCGAGTGATGCCGTGGTGGCGCCGAGTGATGCCGTGGTGGCGCCGAGTGATGCCGTGGTGGCGCCGAGTGATGCCGTGGTGGCGCCGAGTGATGCCGTGGTGGCGCCGAGTGATGCCGTGGTGGCGCCGAGTGATGCCGTGGTGGCGCCGAGTGATGCCGTGGTGGCGCCGAGTGATGCTGTGGTGGCGCCGAGTGATGCTGTGGTGACACTGAGTGATGCTGTGGAGGCGCCGAGTGATGCTGTGGTGGTGCCGAGTGATGCTGTGGTGGCGCCAAGTGATGCTCATGCACAAGCGTGTGTTCAGAGCTTAAAAGCCCTTACTTAATGCCTCGCAGAGCAGCGCATGCGCACTGGCTCTGGAGAGACCTAAAAAGGAAGAATGATGCTGTTCTACCTGAGAAACTGAGACGCCTCAATTACATAGAATACATGACAAGTTCACACAGAAAGTTCAGGCTGGGCAGACACCTTCACGGCTGACCAGATTCGAGCAAATAGGGGAACCGATAACATAGGTGAGGAATGGACTAAGAGCTATAGTGCACCTGTAGAAAGACTTTCTTTGAGTACTAAAACTCTACCAGAATGCTGAAATAGCAGCACCAGACAAGATAGAATTCTATCTATACAAAGGTGGTTCTATTGTTATGAATTAGGTGCATATGCTCCCCAATATCACCAGTGGCAGACAGACAAGGCTCCAAGTCTCTCCTCTTGCTCCTGCTCTCATCTCGGGACAGGAAGCAAGGCTCCCCTGACCAAATACAATACTGCAATGTAGAATTGTGATTGGTTTTGAGCGTCCTGGTTCGATGCTCAAACAGGGAATTGGGGCCTGGGCTTATTCTCCACACAGGCTGTAATTCAGCCTGCATGCAGAACGGGGAAAGTGCTCATGACTGGTTTGGGCGGCCCAAGAGGGCTGACTAAACAGACATTGCACACTTAGGAGTGGGCAAACCACTTCTCCCCTGCCCTGAGAGAAGAGCACCCCGCCAACCTACAAAGTAGCAGGACACATAAAATGATAATAACTTATTATTTTATTTTCCTTTACTTTGCAGTGCACTGATTAAAAACAGTGGGGCGACGCTCCTCCACCATAGTGGAGGAGCCGCCCCTGAATATCACGTCGGCTCCATCCAGTCTGCACTTCATTAGGTCAAGCTTACCTTCTCTAGTCAGGTGCAGTAAATTGACCCCAGGTGACTCCCAGTATCTGAGCTCTATGGAGAGTGGAGGAATAACCAGTGGCAGACAAATGGCCTTGCCATCTGCTTTGCAATGTCATAATTTCTAATTTAGTGAGAGGTGTCTTTTGAAGGAAGAGTGCTTGGGGCCCCCTCCTTGTGATGGAAGAATGCATCTTAAACCCATTAGCAATTGACACCATGCTCCCGATATTCCATGTTAAGAAAGTTTATCTGTTTGAGCTAGACATTAAAGCTTGTTTGTTTTGGTCATCACAAGCCACAAGCTATATCCCCAGCCTCATGTCTTCACAGGGCCCAATGTGGGATGAGGAACTCTTGTACTGTATCCTTTATCGACTTCCAAACTTTTTGTTAAGGCTTAATACCCATGACCGAAATCAAACTACCCCAAACTCCCGGGACAGTATCATAACTGCCTTTTGTCCACTCAAACCTAATTAAACAAGAAGTCCTCTCCCCAGTTTCAGAGGAAGAATTTAAGGCAGTGACCACAACTGTCATAGTTCACCTCCACAGTGACAGCGTGCCATCTCCTTTTCAGATATGTAAATATGAATTATTGCCATTGGTCCCCTCCCCTCAATAGGGGCGTAGGACCAGTGCATTCTCCTATATCGGGGGGGTCACGTAGGCCATCTGCAGTTCTGCGAATCACAGTGGGGAGCTCAGAATCTTCACCCAAGGAGCAGTCAAAACCCGAGCCAGTGCTGGGGTCCACAAGAATGAGCGTTCGCTCACTAGTTGGTGATTCGCCACGCGGCAAAGTGTTTACTGCTTTGAAGACTGCTGCTCTCTCAGTTCTGGCTTGGCTGTGTGTGGGGCATTTTACATTGCAGCACCTCTGCAGCTTTGGGGGCTGGAAATTCAACTGTTGATGGTCTTTCCCCGCTTCATACAGTTCAATTCAGACCCAACCCACCTAGGGTTCGGCGAAGAAATAGGTTTTAGCTCATAAGGCTTTTTCCACCACTTTGTTTTGCAGGGAACAGCAGCAAAGGTCCTGACTTGTACAGGTGCTTGCCGACTTTCAGGAAGGATGCTCTATTTTGCTTTACTGAAACTTTGTAAAGCTGAAAGATGACAGAGTTGTCCTCAACTCTCATTTGCCCCAGTACTCAAGTTTTCCATGAAATAACATCCCTATCTTGGAAATGTAATAAATGTGTCATCACTGGCCACCGCAGAAAATCCAGAAGCGGTAGTTGAGTTGATACTCTAAGGACCCTATTGAGTGCATAAACCCTAGAAAGTGCCTAAGTTGCCACCACAGTCCTACCCCCACTCTGATATTGTTTCACCTAGAGTGCCACTCAGTTTCCTCTGCTGTATACTCCAGGAACCATAGTCTACCAAAAAGAAAAAAAACTGTAACGGCTGCTTTACAGACACAGGTACAACACCTAATTGATAAACATAGTTTACCCCGGAACCGAAACCCTGCATGCCATTCCAACACAGTTGTTACAACGACCACATTGTTACAACGCATGCCATTTCCCTGCAAGTCAGAACAAAGACTTTCTCCAGGAGCCAGAAGGTGTTGGATTTAAAATACAATATCTCCCCTACTGTAGCACCGACTGGAGTTGGAGTAGTAAATTATACTATTCCGACATCCAGCGCACCGCCCCAAACCCCCCCATTTGTTTGCCCATAGGTTGAAACCTCAATTCCTTGACTCCTATCCCCTGTACTCATGGCTCGAAAATGTGCTCTGTGGTCCCGATGTACTCTTCTGTTATTTAACTCTCTTCAACTTGCCCAGATTTTAAAAAGGTAAAAGGATGTGAATCTGAGTGATAAACAGAGTGGCAAGAAGTGAACCGAAGATATACTGATAGGCAGAGTTTTAAAAAAGGAGTAGGAGTATAGCAGCTTAGGTTTTACAAGGCAGTTGGGGGATAGATCAAGCTTTGCTTGATTTACTAGAGTGAGAAGTTTGAAGAGGGTTCTGTTTTAGGCAGAAAGAGAACCCGCTTGATGATGAATGGATACAATGGGGGCGTGCTATGGATATTGGCAAGGTTTCTACCTGCAAATTTAAGATCTTGTCAGGAGGAGAAGGATTTGAGAGAGGCCCACAAGTCAGTTATCAGAATGGTGCCATACACTGAATATATGTGAATAATCAGAGATTTAGCAGTCCAGAAAAGGATGAAAATGATGGACTGGTGTCATGTTTGGTACTTAACATCATCTATACTACGAAGGTTAAGCATAGGAGAAACTACATAGAACACCAGGTTTTATGCTGCAAGCAGTAAACTTAATGGTGTATGAAAGAAAACAGATGGTATTAGGTAGGGGACTGGGCTCAGATCAAGATACAATGTAAGTCAAGGATGGAAGTAGTTTTAGTTCCAACGTAACTGGGGGCAAACTTTAACAGTAAAGAGCAAGCAAAATGAACAAATCACAACCTGTTGGGTCAAATTCATTCAGAAGCAAGAGAAAAGACTCCAGTATGATATGAATCAGGTCTGAGAAACAAAATCGATTTCTTCTGTATGGTTAACCATAATAATGGATCATAACATCAAGTAGAAATGCATTTCCCAAGGAAACAACGGTCATGTCTATGCAAAATGAGAACAGTTGCAAATATGTCTGGAGGCAAAATAGGTAGGGACGAAAGAGCCCACTGATACAAGTGGAGAGAACCCACACCATTTTTGCGTTTCGATTTGTGGAACACTCCTGGGTGGCAGGGGGGATGGGGGGGGTGGTTCTGATCTTGCCAGATGAGACGGGAAGTTGTATGTTTGAAGAATTTGTCACCCACCTAAAAAGCTGAAGGAACGAGTACCCATGTCACCAGGCTGAATGTTCCTTATGAAGAGTTTGTCAAACTCTACTCTAAAGCTCTACGATTTCAAAAACTTGACACTTCCACAAGGAAGTCTTAAAACGCTGTTTGTAAGTCCGGAAGGAGAAAGGTGAATCATGAAAGAAGAGCAAAGACCTTTTTTTTCACAGGCTTTAGGCAAAGACCTTTCAGATGGGAATGTGGGAAGCCAGCCTTGCACTCATTCTTGTAAAATGTAGCAATATCCTGGGAAACGGGTAACTTCATCTGTTCCTCAAACGTGGCTCCTGCTGCAAAATATTTTTGGAAACTTTTTCTTGCTTTCTCCTTGTGGTGAGGGAGGGTGTTACCTGGAATTTCACTGTGAGGTGAACATCGAATCTGTTCTAGTTACTAAAGCATGAAGTAAAGGGCACTTCAAATGGCCCTGTACCTGGTTTGGCTAAGGTGCCAGTCAATGATTTGGCAGCTAGGGCATCCAACACACTTTTGGCTTTCTGTTTGTGGATAGACACTGCAGTGTCTTCCCAGGGCTTTTTCCAGGGCCTTCAAAAAGAGGTATGATTAGCGCCAATGATGGGGTATCCATCTACTCCTTCATTCACATCCCAGGCTTTTATGTCCACATGACAAAGAGTGGAACTGGGCAGCATGAGTGCATTTTGCTCTCCTCTAAGGCGGTCTTGAAGTACCCTAACTTATGATGAGATAACCAGTATGAAGCCAGGCCCAAAAGAGGAGTCACAGTTTCCATTGTGATTCCCCAAACAGGGGAATGTCCAAATATGCCTATGGATCGAGGCGTCAAGTGCATGTATGCAAATACATGCATTTACATACACCCACGTGATCCTTTTAAGAAACCGACGGAAAATCTCTGATCGATGGAGGCAAATATGCTGACACCGGGAAGCCAAAAACAGATACCCACCTTCCTGCTCAGCTGAGCCACAGTGGTGTTTTTTCGGCTTCTGACCTCCTGCATTCAAGAAACAATAGAGGGGTACAGTCTAATAACAGAAAGCACGAAACCAGGCTGGAACCAAGTGGCATCTCTTGGAGCCAACTGCTACAGCCAGAGGTCATTACAAAACCACAAGCATTTGCAAAGCCTATCGATCTAGGCTTTTAAAAGCAATGCAGACCTGCTGGCTTCGCAGAAGCTTTCTTTCAGCAAAAATAAATAAAATACTTGCTTGGCAATGTCAAAAAAGCGCTATGACATGTACATGTGACATTATGCATGCCCACATATGACCCGTGATGCTAGGGGCCCAGCATGCTGACGTGTACATGTGCATGCATCACCATGCATGCGTCTGCATATAGCATGATGAGGTCACCCACTTTTTTTCAATTTACAGTTGCAGTCTATCTTAGAGCGGTAAATAAATGAAGTAAAATCTGAGCAAAGGCCCCCTAATATTTTTTTTACATTATGAACAATGGTAGGTTTTGGTCCCTTTGACAAAAGCCAAAAGTCATCATTTCACATCTATGTCTGCCTAACGAAGATAAGGATATCTGTTTTTTCTTCTTTCTGTTTTCATATATGGTATGCCATCCAGTGTTGAACATTTGTAAGGCAGTCACGTAAAGTGGTAGCACTGGTGCTGGAATCTCCATCCACTGCCATTAAAATCTGCGCATCGTTTGCATACATAGGGCAATTAGGCCAAATGATGGAGTCATCTGGGCAAGTGGACCCATATTAGGTTGAATAATAACAGAGAGCATTCACCCATGGGGCACTCCACAGGACAAGTGTAGCCCAAGTTCGACCTACACAGTCCAGTCAGTTAGAAAGCTTTTAAGCCAATCTAAGGCAGTACCCCTGATGCAGAAACCAACTAGCTGCTGTAACGGCGCTAGATGGATTGTTCAGCAGCATTTGATACCATCAACCTACAGGATCAGCGACTCAGGTTCATTTCAATCGGTCCACTGTTGTGCATCATCCAGTAGTGATGTGATAACTCTGTGTGCTACATCCTGCTTGAAATCCTGCTTGAGTAGGATGAAGCAATGCATGACATACGGCACTGTTCCAGTCCTAGAGTCATTCCACAGCGATGCACCAACATTCTATCCCAAGGATTCCATAAGCCAGGGTTTTTAACACCCCCCACCCCCCAGCAACTCACAACCAGCCAACAACAGGTACATTTAAAGGAATGAGGGCAGTTTACACTAGTGCTGGTGTATCCAAGAGTAGCAAAAGAGCAGTATATGCTAGTTCTGGGTTACCTGTGATGGTCACTTAAGAGCTGTATGCAAGCGCCTTAGTAATGAAATAAAGACCTGGATTAGTGATGGCGTACTAACGATAAGCACAGAAAGTAACGCACTGTAGATTTGGAGACCTGCAGGTGTGAACAAAGGAGCTTTATATACCGCCACTGAATGTCAAAGATAACAAGGACCTGTGCAGATCACTGTTGAGATCAGCAGCGGCTGCTATGGGGCCATGGTGGTGGGGCGGACGGGGTGGTTAAAAAAAGTAAATTAGAAATACCTGGCCACTGCCTCTCTTCCGGTCCTTTTACTTCAATGAGACAGGAACAGGAAGGAAGCACATAGGCTCCCCAGCCAATCGCAACGTTGCTGATTGCAGCGTCGTGATTGTGGGAGTGGGAGCCTGGGCATGTTCTCCATCCAGGCAGTAATGCAGCCTGGGTGGAGGACATGCAAATCGCGCATGAAGGTTTGGCCTGCCCGAATGAGCCGGCCAAACAGTCCTGCCCAATTCAGTGCACATACCACTCCTACCCCTGCTGGCTGACAGCCCCATCCCTTAATCAAAACTGTGCCAGCTCAGTACTGTAAAATAAAATGATAGCGTTAGGTTAGGAGGAGCCGCCACTGAGATCAGAAATGAGCACAGGTACAGTGTACTCTAAAGCTGGGATATGAGCCCTGAACTCTCAGAGCACCATAAACTAGTGCTTACATTTCAAAGACGAGCAGAGTACATTAATGTAAGGCTGGGTCATGTGGTGGCAGGGGTAGGTTAGTGCTGAATTACATAAGATGATCTAAGACAGCAGTGTATGTTGCAGCTCCTATACCTGAGATGAGCACGGGGAGCAGTTCCTTCACAGTGTTCATGGAGTTCACCAGCATCACACGGTGCTCCTGGTGAGTCAGCTCCTGCTGCCGCTCGTCAATCATTTTTGCCATCTTGGTCATTCCTGTGTTAAAAAAGTGACAAGAATTCAGCTCGGCCATAGGCACCTTCAAATTTGGCTCTTGCCTTCAGTTCCCCACTTAAATCTACCTCAGTCTCAGGTCCCATGCTCACTAACACTTCTATTAGGCCACATCACCCTCTGCCATCTCATCAGCCCCCTACCCAGGCTCTTAGTCACCTTCACAAGGCCATTTTCGCCGCAAGCACACTGTCTCCTGGTCTCTCAGCCCTGTTTCCATCCCCTTGCTCAGTCTAGTCACAACATCACTCGAAGCACATTGGCAAGTATCTACCAACTTTCTTTTTGCATCATTCTTTCATTATAACCATGGCACCCTGCAACCAAAGGCAATTCTCTTAATCCTTCACTACTCACTCACAAAGCCAGACCCTCACACACTACCCAAGCTCCCCTCACACATTATCCCAACTGCCTACACCGTAGCTATCAAAAATCCTACCTATGACCATCACATTAGCTCATTCAGTCCATCGCTGCAGTCTACCTTGCCATTCATAGAAGCCGAGTCACAAACTGGCCTGGGGGCGCCTCGCTGTCCAGTTCACTCACCAGGTCCCAGGTTCTTGGTGTAGGTCACTAAGTCTTCCATGCTCTCCACCACCTCTGCCACAGTGAGGTACTCTAGGATCCCTTTACACACACGAATTATTTTTCGTACCTGGAAGAGGTAAGAGTGCAAAATGTGTGAAGTAAAGTAGACCCTCCTCCAGTTCCTCATTAAAAAATAATAATAATATTAAATGACATAATAAACTGGCAGCCTGCCTGCTCAGGATTTTAACATGCAATGTGAAAATAAAAACAATTTTTTCTAGTGCCAAACTTGGGGGTCGATTATGATGGCGGACGGACCTGCGTTAGTCCGCCACCCCCGAGGTGGAGGGACCGTCAGCAGGGGCAGCGGTGTTCCCTCTGTAGGAATAAGGATGTGACTGCCACCCTGGCGGTTACATCCCGTATATTTAACATTGCGGCGGGTGCTGCTTTAAGCAGCACCCGCTGCAAAGTTAAAAATGCATGCTGTGCATTTGCATGCACAAAGCGGCAGGCACCGTGCGGTGCCTGCCGCCTTGTACATGCAACGGCAGGGGGGTACCATAGGTACCCCTCATGTGCACCCCCCACCCTCCCTTCACCCTGGGGGCCCACAACGGGACCCCAAAGAAAAGACTGTATGCCTTTCCACGGCAAAAGGCATTGGACCGCCAGCATCTTAATATGGTTGGTGGTGTTTTGCAGACACCGCCACCATATGTGAGCACTTTTTCGCGACCGGTGGAAAAGCAGCGGACAGTCTTGCCGTCTGCTGCGAACTCCCCAGCCATCCTAATGTGGCGGGGGGGTCATTTCAGCGAGAATGGCGGACGGATTGCCCCGCCAGCCCTGCGGTGGCAATCCGTCCGCCATCATAATCGACCACTAAGTCATCAATCTCTAAACTAGCAACCCTGTTACCAAGTTACCAACATCTCTATCAGAACAGCAGCAAGCATATGCAAAGCAGAACACTACCAGAGAACATTTCTGGCCCTCACGCAATACGGTCCAACTCTGCTCACTGACTTTTAGAGTCAGACTTCAAGAAAAGGTTTTGTACATAGCACTTTATTCATTTTATAATAACCTTAAATCAAATTTTGCAGGGGGAAAAATATATGATATTGATTTGTGTGATTACATGGACACATTCTTCTATATGCTTATCTATCCAACATTCTCCCCTATCTCCCTCCATCCATCAGTCAGTCAGTCAGTCAGTCACTCCACCACTTCATCCCATCCCCCCTAAAGAGTGAACTTACTACAGAGAATTTTAAAAAAACGAGGTTTCTTGCCCACATCTGAAACAGATTCAAGCATCTCCTAACTTGAGGTTACACAATTCAGACACCAAACCCATTCTTATGAGGGCGTAACACAGCTCAATTTAAATAAAAGGTTTACCGCCAATACCCATTATAAGAAAATACACTTCCTCTTGGACATCATCCATGTCGGGTTGCAATCTTTTATAGCTTAGGTTTATAAGATGGACTGTCTGCTCCATGACCAGTATGTGCAACCTTTTTTTATTGCCCACTCGGTATAGATTGTCTGCCCCAGTCTTTTTATTTTCAGTGAAAAGTGCTTATTTTCATGTGTCAATATTCCATAACAAATTTCAAGCAGGCATTGTGATTTCCTTGGGGACACCATCTCCTGAGTCTCCAGGAACTAGCACAGGAATATATATATATATATATATATATATATATATATATATATATATATATATATCTTTCTTTGCCTTAGGTATTCCTTTCGGAAAATATTGCAATTGGAATATGTTCATCCTTTGTCCAGGACACTACTTTCTCTTTCTTTATTCATACAAATAATTGCAAGTAGTGTGTGGAACATACCGAGTAGCTTCTGAAGAGTGACAAGGCAGGGCATATGTTTTTATAATGTGCTTTGTTATTAATGTCCATATTTCATACTTTTACCAATGTCTGCCCGGAGTCCTCATCTTTAAATTCCAACTTCTGCATCTCTACCATTGCTCTAACACACTGGTGGGAGATTAGGATTTTATAGAAAGCTGATTGATGCATGTCAATTAGAGGGGAGCGGAGTTTGTCCAACTCATTTCTCAAACCCTATGGGCTCTTTAATTGCTAGCATTTAGTATTTGAGAGTAAAATCCTTTATTTCATCTCAATCTATTCTTAACGGGTCAGTGACTGGGATCCTAAACACTTTCTTATATGTCTTAAACAATATTAAAGCTCTATTACAACTCATCTCTGTGACTGTGCGGAAATTGCAAAAAAAAATAGCTCTTAAATGGACCCTCAGTAAAAGAATGGATATTGCAAAAGATAGAGGTATTAGGTGAAGGGAATGATGTCAGCTTTTCAAATTTCTAAGCTCCCCGGATTATGACTATGCTTTGCAGTTTCATGTCTATAGGTTGTTGAACCTACTAGACACCTACATGTCAACCCCAAATCTGAAAGGACTACGCATGGCCAAATTTCTAGTATTCCTTCCAGACTGCCTACACAGTTCCCCAATCTGTGAGGATTGGAAGTACGTAACTATGACAGGAAGCGCTAGATAGCACATCAAGGTTATTTGTGATGCTTTCCTCCATCATTACAGGCAGCCATTCAGAAATGTTCACCACATAGATTGGATGAGTCTGCAGTTTCTGTATTCCTAGCTCAGAATTTCTCACCATTACCTTTATGTTGCATCTGTTCCCTCCAGCATGTCAGCCTGATGCGGTCCTCTTCTAATCATTCCCAGGACAGATGATGCCCCGTATGTATGATGCTTATGAGGCCAAAGTTGCACCATAGTTCTTTTCCTTCAATTTGAAGGCTGTGCCACAGTGATAGGTCCAAGTATTCGTCATTTTGTCACAGTTTAGCTTTTCCATAATGTGACCAATTTGCAGCCTGAATTGAAGTGATTGCCTCGTGTGAAGTCCTACAGTAAACTACAAGAATAGGACTCAAATGTAACCTCATTTCTGCTGATGTCATTCAGGTTTTTTTTACAAGGTAGTGTTGGAATTTGAATTTTGACAGTGTATCCATCTAGCTTGTTTGAATTACTGGTCAACTTAGGACCTACTCTGCTAAACTTTATAGTGAGCAATTTTAGCTGGATCCTCCCTACGGAAAGAGACCCTTGACAAATCCTGAGATTTTGTCTGCTCGTGGGATCATGTTCACTTGTACATAATAACAAGAACCCCCCAAAAGAAAGAGACATCCTATTAATGTTGGTTTCTAACACAAAACTCAACCTATGTATGAACTGACAAGTGTCTCAACACAAACTGATGCAGGCACACAAATCAACAAAAATGCAATTAAACTAAGGCAGACATGCTCACAGCAGCACAATAATAGCACACCTTTGTGAGCACGGTAACCACACAATCGGCAGACCTGATAAGCTTCCCTAAAGCAGTAATATTCCACGAGATAAAATAGCATCTTGTGTGGCCAACTACTCACATCCCTCCTCAAATTTCCTGAATCATTTATTTCTAATATGATCTATTTCAATTATTTTGGTGGTTACAAAAATGTACTTTTATTCTTGTACGTCAACAAATATTTAAGGATCTTTAAAACAGTTGAGAGGTCACAACACTAGACTGCTGTCCTTGTGTTGTACCTGCTTTAAGAATGGTGGTGCCCAGCACCTACACTGCGGATGGAGGGGTGTTTGTAGTCTTAGTGGAGGTGCTCTTAAGTGATAATCATACTCGAAAAAACAAGAACTCCATGACAGTCAGCCCTGCACCAGTGTTCCAGTCTTAGCCTCTACTTTGATTGAGAACTTGCACACTCATGCTGCCGTTCCAATTAAATACATTTCGCAGTGAGACATACCCACGCCTATGCTAAACAGACCAGCGCTGCCTCAGTTGGCAACCGCTTCCTGAGTCATGGTCCTGTGGCTTCCTCTGGCTCAACAGAGAGGAAACAGTGAGGTGCATTAGTGGCAGAGATAGGCTGGACCGGCAATGCAGTAGGAAGTGTGATGGTCTCACAGCACTGCAGGATAAGAATACAAGACACCCTTGTCACTGATGACGGGAGGGGCTGTGTTCTGCATCATGAATTTAAGCAAGACATTGGCCTGCTTGAACAAAGCAGCATCCCACCATCTGGCAGCACATAAAAGGGTGGCAATGTGTCAATTCTAGATACAGTAGATACAGACCTTCTTATAGGACTGTTTGCTTTGAGCAGACTAGTACGGTCACTGCACGTGGTGTGGGCGCCACAGGGGTCAGACAACTTGGCCTTCATCGCTTAAGAAGCAGCCCAAGAACATCAAATTGTATTTTTACTTATTTGATAAGGCCCACCACCACAACCATCGGCCTGCAGTCGATGCAGCGCAGCAGTGACAATTGAGACTGTACGTGAATGGGGGAAATTCTCCTTGTGTTCCTGGGTCCGGCTGCCAGTTTTACTTGTTTTCACCACAAAACAGAGCTCTGTCCCTTCAGGCTCTAAACTTGATAACTTTTTGATCGACTGGGTATTTAAAAAGCGCAGTACCTAGAAAAGGTGTCCTCGCACCAAGTTCAAACAAATGGCTGAATTAAGGAAGATTCAAAGGGAGTTTCAGTGCAAATCAGTAAGTTCTGAGTTAATTCCAAAAAGAGACATAGGAGGTTGTCATGCGAAGGCCAGTTGGAAGTTGCTTCTGGGCTTTAGCTGTCACATGACTAAAATAGTTACCATTAAAGATTTAACAAAGCACAAGCAAATCTACACACAGGGGCTGAACTGGTAGTTTCAGGGCCTAAATTTGAATCGGTGTACACTCGTAAAATACATGATTAAAGGCATACACTAAATAATCTCCACCCGTACTCAACCCAGGAAAAGGTCAGAAAGTTTCTTCTGACTTGCCCTAGGAGGACAAAAAAATAGAAAAACGTATTGTCCTTGACCACAAACAATATTTGTGCTGAACATTGGGCAATAGGAATTGCACACCTCTAACCGTAAAGACTGCAGTCCAGCAAGATATCCTTCAGTGCACCAGATTTCACAGCACTGTCTTACAAAAGGTCTAGCTTCAGGCTGGACCACCAAGTGGTGGAATGCCATGCCTGGGGGAGGGCATCAGCCTTTCAAAGATCTCCGATCTAGAGCTAACAGGGAGGCTGTTGCTGATGGGTCATCTATCTACAATTCTGCTGGTTTCCTCTGTGGCAGTCAGGCAGTGATTCAGGTAAAGAGGTGAATATGGTGATATGTCACATAGACCTGTGCTACAGACGTTAAATGCAATGATACCTCCTCAACTCCTGTATGGATCAGAAGTACGCTGTCTTAGTGGCAAAGATAGCTGGGACACTGAGGAGGGAAAATGCCTGAAAGCCCTACTTTCGCTTCTCAGTTCAGCAATGGTCCAGGCAATCAGATTAGAGTTAGGTACAACTTCATGGAGCGTACAGGCCCAATTGAATTTACTAAGGCTGTGGAGACGACAGGACCTGGGAGGGTCCCGTCGTCTCCTTCTGGTGTAGGAAGGAGATCGAATCTAGCAATTTAAAATGGGCCAAGGAGATAAGAAAGAAAATGATTAAGGTTGCAGAGAACTTAAAGGTGAGATTTTGCCAACAGTCACTCCAGGCGGAATTCACCAAGAATGATCTCAGGACACAAGGCCTTGAGCTGTCTAGAACAATTGATCAAGGCTATTTGAGCTTGAAATCATCAGTTTAATTTATGACTGCAGCCTGGCTACACGAGTCTTGGTACCCCTACTTGGACACCCTTCCGAATAAGTGGCTCAGATGTGAAATTTTAAGAGTTAGGATAGGCATTAACCCCTGGCTGACAAATCAGAGGGAGAAGGTCAATAAGCTCCACCCGGATGGGAATTGTAAATGCCTGCTGGGCGATAAGGGTGATACGCTGCACATATTGTTAGACTGTATTGCGCTTATACCTCAGCGTAAATTGCATCTGAGACCTATTTTTGTAAAATATGAAATAAGGTCCCGTGCTCAGGCGGTTGACTTACTCACAGAAATGCCTAACCTCGAGATTGCTATTGCAATCGGAAATTATATGAAGTCTGTAAAAAGCTCCTAGCAAAATATTGTATAATATTGTTAGAATTATACTGGGTTTTAGTGATTTTATGATGATTATTATATACATTTGAACCTAATATGAACTAAAAAAAATTCCGGTGCCATACGGGTAGAATTTTAATGAGTAATTACGTTTTTGCATTTAGTATTGTGGCCCCTAGACTGAATACGGTCATCAAAAAGCACATCTAGGAATAAGAATTTATTGCCGAATATGTTTTTATGCTCTGTTATTGAATACGTATTTATCCTTGTTTTAATGTTTTATATTGTTGGGTATTGCAGTTTAAAGACTAAGGTCTAAATAAACATTGCTTTTGACTACTGAGGTAAAGAGGTGAACAACCCCACATAGCTACACAAGTCTAGCACAATGTCCCATTCCAATAGGGTCAACTAAACCACAAAAAAGAAAGCGGATATGGCCTTGAAGGTATAAAAAGCAGAGTCATCAACCCACAGCACCCGACCTCATCACTCACCTCGGCCTCATCAAAGGTCAGCAGCAAGTCAGATGTTCCAGACAGGATTCCTCTGGAGCCATCTATGAGGTAATCTCGAGCAGGGACCGAGTAGGGATCCGCATGCAGCATCTGGGCAGCCTGTACAAGCTTAGTGCAGGCATTCTCCACCCTGTGGCGGGAATAAGAAATTATTAGAGACTATATCACCAATTCCATTGTTACAGAGTTACACTACCTTTCACAGTATAAACCAGCGGAAAATTATTGCTGATCACCCTGAATACCACAAAGAGCAATCCAAATGCATAACCCTCTGAATGTACAACAGAAAGCAGCATCAATGCCTTTTACCCGGTGCGCAGCACCAGAGCAACAGAAACAGTGCCACTCAACCTGTGTACTAGCCACCTTCTAGGGGCCAGCTCTAATATTCCCACTTCACTTGGGCTAAATATATATCAAACAACAAAGTATATAGTGATGAAGGAACACATTTCTGAAAGAATTTAACCTTATAGATTACCTTAATTAATCATAGGTGCTTTTACATACTTCTAGCACATTTATTTTTTATGTTTCGCTCAGGGTTACACTTAACACCTTCTGCATGCTTTGTACATTTTGCTTAGTGTCACACAATAACATTTATATACATAGAAAAAGACATCAAATTTAAATGTACATATACTGGACCGTAAACATACAATACATAGAAAAGGTTTTAGATATTTATCCTATACATATATTCTTGTCATTCTTCTCGTTCTTCCTATCGATTATTCTGAAGTAGTTGTGTTATCTAATTCCTGCACAGTCCACTAATGGATATAGCCTATATGTGGCGCGACTTCAAAAAAAACAATTTTCTCCAGATGTATCGCTTTGTGCGCCACAAGTCCTTAGTCAATTTATAAGAGAAAGGGTTCCTCTAATACAACTGTCAGTCGGCGCATTTCAGCTTTGTTATTCCTGCCTCTTCAGGACAAATGAAAAATGAGGAGTCTGTAAGCAAACATATGTACAAACTGAAAAGCAGGCGAATTTGCATCTGTTTGCCTTCATAGACACAAATAGAGATCCATATGCAGAACTCCACAGCACACCGTGACTCTCTATGTATAGGATATATATAAAACATTTTCTACGTTTGTTTAGGGTCAAGTATATGTACATATAAATGTGATGTATTTTTTTTATATATATATATAGAGGTTATGTGTGACACTGAGCAAAATGAATAGAATATGCGGAAGGTGTTAAGTGTAACCCTGTGCGAAACATTGCAAATAAATTTGCTAGAAGTACGTAAAAGCATCTATGATTAGTCAAAGTCAAAAATTTATTATTGTTTGATTATTTAAAATCATTACAAATCGCAATAAGAAAATAATCTATAAACATTTTAAACAATTTATAATACACATTTCATAAAATTGTCATCCGATTGCCTTGTCCAAAACCATGTACTATCATCATAGAAATCATTGGGGGGTTTATTTTATACAGCGTTAAATAAGTGGGTGATTGGTCCATAAAAAGTTTTGAGTTGAGTGTTTTATTTTAGCTCATTATAAACATATTTTACAATCTTGCTAAAATTATCTGTCAAGCAATGAGGTGACCGTTTCCTTCTTTACTTGTATCCCCAAGTTCGGCTTGTCGCAGGAGAGATTGTACTTTCCTCATGTATTTGACCCCCCCTACAAGCCAACATTGGTGACGATCCCTCCAGCCATCGAATTAAAGCTTGCCTGCATGTGCGAATGTTCAATTAGTTAAAAATATCCTTTAAAAGCCATCTCCTTAGGTCCATAAGAACACACGCATAACAGATGGGGCAGTGATTCTTTTTGGTAACCACATAAGCGACAGCAAGGATCCGTATAAACGCCTTTCCAAGATGGTTGTAAGTCTTTCGAAAGGTGTAAGCCCAGCCGAAATTCTATATATCTCTTCTTTAGCATTATGCTAAAGTGACTTTCTAGGTATGCCTGGGGTTTTGCCAAAGAATATGAGTTAATCACTGTCCACCCATGTTGGCGCTTGGAGATTGCAGATTTGTCTTCCAGAAAGGACTTCCATTTTGAGGCGTTATTTGTT
This sequence comes from Lissotriton vulgaris, assembly GCF_964263255.1. Classification (NCBI taxonomy): domain Eukaryota; kingdom Metazoa; phylum Chordata; class Amphibia; order Caudata; family Salamandridae; genus Lissotriton; species Lissotriton vulgaris. The sequence goes on from NC_141693.1 coordinate 428,990,915, forward strand.
ATTTAGTCAAAGCCAGCTCTATCTGGACTGGTGTCCCATGTCGATTGGATTTCTAGCTCCCGCAAGGATTTGCTCAGGTAAGCTCCCCAACTGCTTAAGGTAGTTTTTTTCAACTGATTTTCGATTTCTTTCATACACAGGCTGTCTAACGAACCCTGTGCTGACAGGCGCAATTTGTGGCACAGTTTCACAAAACTATTTATGCCCTGAAACTTCTGGTTTCACAACCCAAATTCCACTCGAACCTGTGCCGGCGAGGCCGATTTTAAAAGGTTGAAAACTGCTTTGTATACCTTTGTTTGAAGGTTGTTTAACAACCCAGCCTCTTTTCCACACCAGGTAACCAGAGCATACGACAGAGTGGGTAAAGTTTTTGATGCCATCACCTTTAGAAGATGCATGTAATTAGGACAATCCAATTTTTTATATAATAGCCTGTACGCGTAGATCAAGGAATGTGTTTTCGCCTTTAGGCCAAATTTATGTTCTTTGTGGGTCAATCCTTGCCCCAACTTTAGACCTAAATATTTGTAAGACGCTTCCTCTTTTATTAGTGATCCTTTTGCGTACCATTTAAAATTCGATTTTGTGGGGTCTAATAAGCGTACCACCTTAGTTTTCTCCTTATTCAATTCCAAGTTTTCGTGCTCTAGATAGGTAACAAGGTTGTTAATCATTCTTTGAAGACCTATAGGTGTTTGGCTCAGTGCCACAATATCGTCGGCATATTGTAAAAAGGGAATTGGACTATTTGCCAGGTTCGGTGGATGACCTTCCCCTACCTGCATGTGTTTAACAATATCTGCCATGTATAGGTTGAATAAACTAGGGGCCAGGACGCAGCCTTGTTTTAAACCCTGTTGCGTACTAATTTCGGTAGTGATGCTGCGACCATCGCCCAGTTTTACTCTTGCCCATGTTTCACTATACAAGCCTATTATTGCCTCCAGTATTTTCCTCGGCAGCCCCCATGATCTTAATTTTTCCCATAGACTGTTTCGATTCACCCTGTCAAAAGCTGCTTTCAGATCTATAAAGCAAGCATACAGTCTGGTCTTCTTTTTTTCTGCTTTTTCTGTTAGGAGCACCAAGGTTGTCAAGTTTGTTAATGTGCCTGTCCCTGGCCTGAAACCCGTTTGGAACATGGGAATTATGTTTGATTCCTCCATCCAGTCTTGAAGGTGCATCAGTAAGCATGATCCGTATAATTTCGCCTCCACATCGATCAATGATATCCGCTTGTAATTTCCCGGCTCATTATGATCACCCTGCTTGAAGATCGGATGGATAATATTCCCTTTCCAGGACTTAGGCAATTTGTTTTGGCTATAGATCTGGTTAAAAAGTCGTGTTAGGTATTCTGCCCAGAAGTCAGGTGAGTGCTTAAAAAGGGCATTAGGAAGCCCATTTGGGCATGCTGCACCCTCTGTTTTTAGGCGTTTTATTATTCCCTTCAGCGGTTTGGTGTTTATCAGGATGTCTGAAACTGATCCTATGTGTTTTGTTGTTTCCTTCGAATAATTGGTCTCTGGCGCGGTAACTTGATCATTACAAATGTCTTCTTCGGATAAGATGTCTGGCATGCTAAAATCTTCCTGTAAGTTTTCTTCTTTTGTTCGCAAAAGTTTTACAAACTCCATATTTTTGGCACATATTTCGCACTCTTTTTTAATGTGCCTTTTTTGGTCATTCCCCCTGCCAGTAAACATATTTTGTACATGCTGAATCAAGGTGTTTTCTCCAATTCCTGCCTCTTGTCTTAGTTGGTTGCCCTTTGTCAAATTATTAATAATGCCCCAAAATGTCCGACCGTTTGGGTTTTTACTGGCCAGTAATAGTTTTGTTCAAATTCCTTCTTGATATAATTTTTTTGCTTTACCCAGCATCTTTTTATAGTTTTTATGTAGGACCCTAATTTCTCCTTATCTACTTTCATTCCCTTTTTCGCCACCCTAGTTTGCCTTCGGACTTCACGTAGAATCTTCCTTTTTTCCTCTCGTAGGATTAGATTGAACCATGGCTTCTTCCCAGTATATATTCTTCCTTTGCTAGGATTAGTAACAGGAAAATTACGAGTTAAAACGTCGCATAGATGTTCCCAAGTCTTTGTGAGATCTTCTTTGTATTGCGTTTTTATTAAAAGCAAGTTTTCTTTGAATGTATCCAATATTAGTTTTATGTCCTTTCCAACCCATTTCAGTTTCCGTAAGTTAAACTTTTAAGTATACTGCGTCATGGTGTTCATTTTTTGTGTTTTATCAATGGAAATTTCAATTTTTGTGGTTAGTGGGAAATGGTCACTTTCAATGCGTTGATCAACCTCGAATGCGACCACTTTCTGGACCAGATTGCTGCTAATCGTAGTATAATGTATTGTCGATTGCCTTTTGCCACGTAAAAAGGTTGCAGCTGCAGGTCTATACCCTTTTACGTTCCCTTTCAAAATTGTCAGACCCAGACTTCCCAGTTCTTGGATTATATGGTTTTCCTTTACTAAATTGCTATTAAAATCACCAGCGATGATCAAGGAATACAATTCGTGTTAATCTATGATTAAATAAGGTAATCTATAAGATTAAATACTTTCAGGCATTTGTTCCTTCATCACTTTATACTTTTTAAGTTTTGCCTAGCCAATGCTTACGAAGTAAGCATTCGCTAGAAAAAACTTAATGAGTATAGTATAGGGGTTGGAATCCGCCCCGTCATCCATTGGTTAGCTCCATAAAGGGAGGCTAGCCATTGGAAGACTGGCCTGTCCATCAATGCAGGACCAGATTCGGGGGCGTTCCCGAGAATTTTTGGCTTTTGGCTACGTCATGCTACGTCAGCCAAAAGCCGGGAACGCCCCCGAATCTGGTCCGGCCGGGCCGTGCTTGCTGCTGTCCTGCCTTCCTCCGTGTCCCTCCTCTCGCCGTCCCCCCTCCCCCCCTCCGTGTGCCCGTCCCCCCTCCCGCTCTCCGTGAGCCCGGGGCACATTCTTGTTATATATATATATGCCCCCACAAGTACATCAGCTGGCTATAGGAAACTGAACACTCAGTTCTTTTGTGACACTATACACGCTTATTTCAGTGTTTCCCTGGTATGAGATTCGAAGCCTGGTACGAAGACTGCACCGAAGGGTCCGCCTGCTGATTGGCGGCTGACCCGGGAAAGCCGCGCACTGATTGGGCCTTGGCGGAGGGCTCAACGAGGAAGTCGCGTCCTGATTGGCCCAGGAAGCGCTGACGTCAGCGGAGGCTCGCCGCAGGGCCGCGCTGGGATTGGCCCAGCCCCCGAAGCAAGACTCCGCTCCTAGGAAGCCGTCGCCGGAGCTCCGAGGCATCTGCCCCTGCCCCCGGTGAATGCTGATCAGAGTGTAGCTTATTAATGCTTTAATTAAAAAAAGTCCAATTTCTTGAAAAAAAAAAAAAAAAAGAGAACAATCTTGCACCAAAGCAAGAGATGCACTTCCTGCTGCTGCATTCATAAAGCGGAAAGCAAACACCAGCCCATCGTTGAAAAAAAGATATACTTTGCAGCGAAAAAAGTGCTTCACCACCATAAGTCCACACCACAACTGGATGGAAACATAAGGAACCCTGAAAGAGTACTATTTGAGAGGAAGCAAAGGTGGATTCACCACCTCTACACCCATATCCAGGGCATGAGCGAGGATATTCCACGGGTCTCTATGAACAGGAACCCTGAAAGAGTACTATTTGAGAGGAAGCAAAGGTGGATTCACCACCTCTACACCCATATCCAGGGCATGAGCGAGGATATTCCACGGGTCTCTATGAACAGATAAAGAGTGGTCCTGCTGCTAGCACCTTTAGTGGTCAATCACGAAGCTAGCAACCACTGAAGATAAAAAGAGCAATTGACCAGGACAGCAGTTTTGTGATAAATGATGTATGGTGAGATACAAACAATGGAAGTGCAACAAATGGAATGTTTCTGGTATACAACCCATACTTAGACGTATTGATTAACATATGTGAGGAATTACTGTGCAAAGTGCTTATCAAAGGAAGTAACTGCAGGGTGTTATAAGTAACTATCTCAGTGCTCTAGTAAATGACAATAAATAAATAAATCACCCACTAACTAGAGCAATAATAACTCATTTCGGCTAAAAACGCAGAGAGGCAACATAATCACAGACCATCCAAACTCCTAATAAAATTCGCCGTGTGAGACGAGGGGGCAGATCTTTAAGTCCAATTACCTCTGAAGCTCAAAGTGCTTCTGCGGGGGTGTGGCTGGCTATCAAGGTAGGGGCGGGGCGGGGCTTTGGGCCGTGTAAAAGGAATCGAAATCGTGAGGCGCACGGTGGCTCCGTGCGAGTTGGCAGGTTTGAAATCGAAAGATGTTGGTTTGCGTCGTTATATGGTATGACTGGGGCAGAGGGAGTCACGTGACCCGGAAGACGCCACGGACCAAGAAATAACACGGAGATGAGACCTTTGATGAAGTATGTCCCAATTAGGAGGAGCTGTATAGTAACACACCTCAGCCTATTTTTTCCTTTTTTTAAACAAACTTAACTACATTGGTTTACCTTGGGTTCTCTCTGCAGTGTGTGAATAAAAGGTCGATACCTCCCAACATTCCTATGCAGCCCGACACAAGAAAATACGAAAGCTTTTGTGCGTTCTGGCTCTGCATCTGCATGCTGCAAATTCACAAAGGTTGAATCGGCACCCGGATTACTTTAAAAAAAAAAAAACGTTTTGGGATACACAGACACGTCATGCTACGAACGATTGCATTACATCAGCATATTCCATTTGAGTAAGTAGTAGCCTTTCAGAACAAATACTAAATGAGAGAGCATGGTGTATTCCACATGGTACAAACATTTTTGTTGCAGTGTTCACTTGATAAGTCGCAGAAAACCGAATAATAGCTGTGATGGCTAGCAATATGAATATCTTTTTTCTCTTAACCTCAGAACTCGTTGTAAAGGATGTGGCACTGAGGGGCGAGGTTGGATGTCCTGGTAGGAATGGCACTGCGAGTCACACTGTGATACAACAATGGAATGAATGGTCCGGTGCATGCAGTGTCCACCCATAGGTCAACAGGCGGAGCTCTTTGTATAAATGTGCATTTATTGGATTTTTCACCATCGTCCACATTCGCTCTGATACTGTACGAGCCACTCCAATTGTTGTTTCCCCTTTGAATTATGCACAAAGAAATGTACTTGTATACCAAGAGTTTCAATAAAACAGATTTAAAAAAAAAAAAAAGGATGTGGCACTGAGTATGGGGCACAGCTTAAATAATTTCAAATGCAGTTGCAAGTAGGTTTTGGACTACTCGGTCCTGATGAAAGGCAATCAACTAGTAGGCCGAAATATGTAGACCTTAGATGCAGGAATAGATTATTTCCCACATTACCATCAACCCTTGGTTTTAACCTTGGCAGGGAGGCCATAAGCTGGTTCAAAACATGGAGTGATATTGTAGGACACCCAGAGGCAATTTTAATGATAGATCCCTCCAGTAGACAATAAAGAGATCCCTCGAGTTTCAAGGTTAAGCTCATCCAGATACCTCTATGATTCAGGGAAATAACTCGATAATGAAACATGCTGTGAGGGAAACCACAGTGAGCAAGAGCCCTGATAAAAAAACAAGAGGATTGTTTGGGAGCGTACATGCTAGTGACTGTCCCCCCAAAAGTGTCTGTTAACTCCCCTTAGATCCATTGGCAATACAAAATGCTGCCTGGCTTTGCAAAGGTCCAGGAAGGGACACTGAACGTTTCACCTAACCTCACCCCATTTTTAGGTTTTGCCTAGCCAATGCTTACGAAGTAAGCATTCGCTAGAAAAAACTTAATGAGTATAGTATAGGGGTTGGAATCCGCCCCCGTCATCCATTGGTTAGCTCCATAAATGGAGGCTAGCCATTGGAAGACTGGCCTGTCCATCAATGCAGGACCAGATTCGGGGGCGTTCCCGAGAATTTTTGGCTTTTGGCTACGTCATGCTACGTCAGCCAAAAGCCGGGAACGCCCCCGAATCTGGTCCGGCCGGGCCGTGCTTGCTGCTGTCCTGCCTTCCTCTGTGTCCCTCCTCCCGCCGTCCCCCCTCCCGCTCTCCGTGTGGTCCTGCCTTCCTCCGTGTCCCCCCTCCCGCCGTCCCCCCTCCCCCCCTCCGTGTGCCCGTCCCCCCTCCCGCTCTCTGTGAGCCCGGGGCACATTCTTGTTATATATATATATGCCCCCACAAGTACATCAGCTGGCTATAGGAAACCGAACACTCAGTTCTTTTGTGACACTATACACGCTTATTTCAGTGTTTCCCTGGTATGAGATTCGAAGCCTGGTACGAAGACTGCACCGAAGGGTCCGCCTGCTGATTGGCGGCTGACCCGGGAAAGCCGCGCACCGATTGGGCCTTGGCGGAGGGCTCGACGAGGAAGTCGCGTCCTGATTGGCCAAGGAAGCGCTGACGTCAGCGGAGGCTCGCCGCAGGGCGGCGCTGGGATTGGCCCAGCCCCCGAAGCAAGACTCCGCTCCTAGGAAGCCGTCGCCGGAGCTCCGAGGCATCTGCCCCTGCCCCCGGTGAGTGTAGGAGCCGACTGGAAGATCGGCCTGCTCCCGGATGAGTGAGGGAGCCTGAAGGAAGGCCCGCAAAGCCAGGACGAGAACGGGGCGACCGGAGCCTGCACCGAGCGTGGCAGTTGTCTTTGTTTTCCGTCAATGGAATGCTTTCGTCGGCTGTCATGTCCTCTCCATGTTTTCCGTTACTCCGTGGTGTTGTCTTTGTTGCCCTTGTCTCATGTCTTTTTCACGTTTGTTTCACGTGTTTCTGTGAAGGGGTTGAATTTCCGATCTAGGCTGGCACCACTGCCCTCTTTTGCTGTCGCATCCCTATGCCTTGTTGATCTGGTGTGTGGGTGTTCGTTTTCTGCCACGCAGCTTCACTTTGGTGTGTGTCTCCGGCCCCGTTCCCGCCCCCCTCCCGCTCCCCTCCCGCTCTCCATGTCTCCGGCCCCGTTCCCGCCCCCCTCCCGCTCTCCGTGTCTTTGTTTTAAGGATTCTGTGAAGGGGTTGAATTTCCGATCTAGGCTGGCACCACTGCCCTCTTTTGCTGTCGCATCCGTATGCCTTGTTGATCTGGTGTGTGGGCGTTCGTTTCTTGCCACGCAGCTTGACTTTGGTGTTACTTTCTCAGTGCTGTGTGAGATGAAATCATGTGGAGAATTGATTTGTCAAGGCAGGTCTCTTTCTATATCGGGTTCTTCCCCTATCTCACTTGTTTAACATGTCTGTCCTATGTGCCACTTGTTGGGACTTAACCATATCTGGAGGCAGGGCACTTTTGTACTATCAGCAATGTTCCCCTTGGAGGTGGGGAAAGGGGCGAGGTGGGAGGAAAGGGGGGCGGGGTGTTGGCTAGCAGGTCCAAGATGGCGGATGCACCCTAGGCCACGAAGCACCGCACTGCTGCCCCTTATCCGACATTAATCCTGGCAACCAATACACCTCTGAAGCACCTGTGTCCCCGGTTTTGACTTTGGAGTCACCCTGCAGCTGAAGCAGTTACTGCGATGCTGCTTAATGTTGGCAAGCGGACTATTGCAGAGACCCTAATCAAGGCCTGCTGCCACAAGGTGTCTGGCTAGGGACAGCTGGCGGGACCAGGCGAACGTGGCACATCACAGGCCCTAACTTGCTCCCTGCCAGACCACGGAGGAGCCTACTGACCAGAGTCTAGGTGCGGAGAGTTGTGAGCACCGTGAAATATATCCCTGCCCACTGCTGTGCCTGAGGCCCGGGACACTCACCATACACACTACTAATCAAATGACTATCCAAACGGTGTCCCGGCGGGGACGCAGTACCTACGGCGCTGCTACACCACCGGGCCCCTTTTCTTCTAGCATCTGTTGCGGGGCACCTCGCCCTGGGAGAGGTGGTTCAGGGAGTAGGGGCGGGCGTCCCCAGGTGCAGGTGCGGCTACTGTAGTCTAGGGGGAGACCCCTACAGCTCTGCTGGGGCCTACCTGCTCTGCTGGCCGTGGGATGCGTTGCTATCTTGCTCCTAGGCGGCCTTCTCAGACAAAGCGGGCACTGGCTATTTCCGACTGCCCTTCCCGGTGCCTGCTCTGCGCCTTGTTGCCTACCTACACAGTGGAGACTGTCCGGTCGCTGGATCCCTGGGAGCTGTGCTCAATGGCCCATGACCAGAAATGTACTGCCACTGGACTCTGGCCACGCAGAAAAGCCCCTCCCCACCATCCTTACTTGCCGCACCGCCTGGCCTTCTCCAGTCATTCCTGTGTGGGGGGGCTCGCAGTGTGTGGGGGGGGCTCGCAGTGTGTGGGGGGGCTCGCAGTGTGGGGGGGGGGGGCTCGCAGTGTGGGGGGGGGCTCGCAGTGTGTGGGGGGGGGCTCGCAGTGTGTGGGGGGGGCTCGCAGTGTGTGGGGGTGGCTCGCAGTGTGTGGGAGGGCTCACAGTGTGTGGGGGAGGCTCACAGTGTGTGGGGGAGGCTCACAGTGTGTGGGGGAGGCTCACAGTGTGTGGGGGAGGCTCACAGTGTGTGGGGGGGGCTTGCAGTGTGTGGGGGGCTCGCAGTGTGTGGGGGGCTCTGTGTGGGTGTGTGTGGGGGGGCTCTGTGTGGGGGGGCTCTGTGTGGCTGTGTGTGTGGGGGGCTCTGTGTGGGTGTGTGTGGAGGGCTCTGTGTGTGTGTGGGGGGGGGCTCTCTGTGGGTGTTTGTGTGTGGCATTTGCGAGAGATTAAGCTATTGGCATTGTAAATGACAATGCCATTTATTTATGTTAAAAAAAACATAAATAAAAATAATGTCAAGAGCAATGCCAATAGCTCTAACTTTAACAAAGGCAAAACCATTGCATTGTAAATGCTTGTTTGTTACTCAACCTGTTTACAACACAAAGCAACATCAGGGTATCTCATCCAACAAAGAGCAATGTGTTTCCGCTGCAGAGAGCAAAACGTTGATTTCTTTCACGTAATTTAGAAATATAACCTCTCAATACTGGCTAGCAATAGGAAGATTGTTGGCCCGGGTGCTGAGTGAACACCCAGCGCAGTCCTTTTGGGAATACTGGAAACCTGGGTGGCAAAATGGGTAGAGAACCGGGGGGGGGGGGATGCCCTGATAGGAAAGGACACAATTGCAGAAAGGGATATCGAACAGAAAAGGAAGTACTCAGAAGCCCCCACACTGACAAGAATTGCATGCAACAATGGAAAGGTGCGCAAAGCAAGCTGTTGTCCTTGTAAACACTGTTATATATGGAGACGCTGGAGAGATGATGGCCTTGCTAATGAATAAAGTTATGAAGATCAGCAAGATGTATTGGGGACACCTGTGGCAGCAATTACTGTATGTACTGGATGCTGCATGGTTTTGTTTTTGCAGAAAATGTATAAAGTGTCTGATAAAAACAATTCCCAAACTACCCCCGAAATCCCTTCAGTTTGCTTCTTTGGCCATGAATGAATGAATGGAATTGAAAAGCGCACAGCTACTCAAAACTGAGTGCCCCGGCGGAGACTGTTTCTATCTCCATGCTCCAGTCTCTCCACCTGAACGTCGTCAAGACTTAACATTGTAGTCCCCCTTCAGCATAAAGAACCTAAACCAGCTACTACACTTCACTCAAATATTAACACGTCTCAGTTGCACTCACCTTCAAATTAATATACCAAAAACGTGGATACTATAACATTCCTCAAGCAGATTTTAGATGTGAGCTTATCCCACTCAACTCTTTGTACAAAACATCTTTCTGCCAGCTGATTGCATGTGCTAGGTGGATCATTTGGGCTATAAACAAGCCAATGAAGTTGTAAAAAACACACTTGCTAGGGTTTTCACAACCAGTGTTTTGCCCAACCCACTCTGCAGAGAGATGGAAAAAATACAACCTTGCCCTGCTTGGCATCAGCGAAACCAGATGGACACAGTCTGGACAGAAAAGACTGGCTCCAGGAGGAATGCTTCGATATTCTGGACACGTGAAAGAGAATGCCCCACATACTCTGGGAGTAGCACGGATGCTTACTCCAGCAGCCAACAAAGCTGATTGGATGAGAAGCTCACGGTCCCAGAATCATCACAGTGACCTTCCGCACACAGAAAAAGAGGATCAACATGAATGTTATATAGTGCTATGCACCTACAAATGACAGCTAACAAGAGGAAACAAGCATTTGCAATGCAATAGGTCTCGCATTATTTAAGTTTGAGCTATTAGTACTGTAAATGGCAATGTTTTATTTATGCGCTATTTTAATTTTCTTTGCATAAAAAGGTACATATAAAATATGTGTTGTAGAAAAGTCATTTATGCAGTATTTAAATTTTCTTTGCATAAAAAAGTACATATACAATATTTCTTGTAGAAAAGTTAAACATTTTAATGATGTGTCCAAATAATTTTTATATGTACATTTGATTTGCAAACGGATGGGGTGGGGGGGGGGGGTCTGAAAACTGAAGGAGGGCCTCGGGCAGTTTATCTGCATAAAGCCCTGCATGTCTAAGGCCACGTCCCCTTTCCACATGGTGAATTCTCTTTTCAAGAGGGCAGGTCTTCCTCTGAGGTAACGGCAGCATCATGTGAAGTGCAGCAAGATGGGGTTGTAAAGCTTCCATTAGTTGCCACTTTTCATGCACCTCAGCAAATAGGTGCACACTTCTGTTCATGAGGTTGGCAACAATGTCCTGACCTGGTGTGCCACCGCTTGTTGGTACACTGCTGCTGTGGGGTGGTGGAATTTATAATGAATATGTTTCTATTCCCAAGAATATGTCACCGGCTGCACTGCCCTTCTTGTAGCATTATGAAATCCTGCTCTGTCAGGCTGTGCAGTAACCCTACCGATCGACTCCAGACTAGGCCATCCAGTCCTGCTTTTCTTTACATGCTGGTAGTGGCAGTGTTACTTTTATTTAGTGGGAAAAACAAAACATCTGCCAGAATGCAAGGGAAAATTCCTAACCTGCCCCTGCAAGAGAAATCTTTGTGGAATGAAGTGTGCACTAGTCTTGTGCGTTCATGTATTCATTTTGTTATGCAATTCAGTTTCAGTGGCTCCAGTATATACATACCATGAGATTGGTCTCCATAAGTATAGTGGGCATGACTGAACTTACTCTCTCAGCTGTAACATTTTGAGTTAAAGACAAAAAGCACAGTGTTCACATAAAAAAAATTCATAATTGGGCAGACCTTGCATAACATCTCCACAACTGCCTTTAAGGCTCTCAGTAGTTATCACATTTGTTGAGAGCTGTTTTAAGCTGCACTTCTTCCGGACGAGCAGTGCTGTAAAGCTCCGGTACTTGCTTTGTTTTCTCCGACATGGATGCAGTACACGGGCGAGATTTCATTAAAAATAAGGCTGAGTGAATAGAGCAGCGCTTTCCACGTCATAACCATGTAGTTAATGAGGTCTGGCAAGCACTGCATCTCTATGCACTTTTCGTTTGCACAAGTTCAGAGCTCGCACCGCCGGCCTGCGACCAGGAAGTCAGGCAGGCCGGGCGGGACAACCGGAAACAGGAAGTAGGAGGGCGGGAGCCTACCCCGCCTCCCACGGAAGAGCCGCGGCTGTTTGGAGCACCGGAGCAGGCAGGAGCCTACCCTGCGCCCCGGTGCCGAAGGAGGGAGGAAGAGTCCTGCTGCCGGGCCCTGCAGCTGCCGATGAGAGGAGCCGCCGCCGCCGCACCAAGGAAGCCGGTGAGTGTGGCTTCGCCTTGTTGATGATCTGCGAGGGTGGGGGGCATGTGTGTGTGTGCGTGCGGCGGTGGCGGGCTGTGTATGTGTGTGAGCGTGCGTGAGTGTGTGTATGTATGTATGTGTCTTGGAGTCTGTGTGTGTGACTGTGGGGGGGAGAGGGTGTGAGCGAGTGTCTGTCTGCTGTTTGTGTATATGCGCACGCATGTTCACAGCGCGGGACGGAACGTGCGCATTCGCGCACCCAAATCTGCCTTCAAAAGCTCGTAACAGTTTCTTGTCCTCATTCCCCCGTGTCAGATAACTATAAGTCTCCAACCCTGGACGCATCCTTCGGATGCGAATTCCAGGGCGAGACCTAAAAAGCAGTTTTACAGACTCAAAGTCCATCCTGGAGCAATACCTAGAGAGAGGCATCATCATACTATTGGGGGAACTCAATGCCAAGATTGGAAACATCAACACTGGGTACAAAGAAATCCTGGGCAACCATGGCCCTGGCATAAGAACGAGAATGGTGAAAGGCTTGCAGATCATTGTGCCCTGAACAGTCTATTGATAGCAGGTAGTGTATTCCCACACAAAAAAAATACATAAGGCAACAAGGGTGTCACCAGACGTTCAGCAGCGAATCACATCAACCATGTCTGCATTGCTAAGATGTTCCGAAGGTCCCTAAAGGATGGGACATTGACAAGAGGAGCAGAAGTGGCGTCAGACCATCACCTTATCAAGGTCAGGCTAAAGCTGAAGACAGCATGGACAGAACCGACAAATCATCCTGAACAGAAAGAATGAACAAATCGACGATCAGTTACGTGACCAGCAAGCTCGCTTCCACAAAGATAGATCCTGAACTGACCAGATTGCATATATCAACTTCATCGACAATAAGAAGGCATTTGACAGCGTGGACAGAGAACCTTTTGGAAACTCCTCTGCCACTACGGTGTGCCAGATAAACTTGTAAGAATCATCAGAAACTCTTATGAGGGAAAGGCTAGCAATGGATGACACATCACAGAAGCCTTCTGAATGAGGAGGGAATCAACCAGGGTTGTTTGCTCTCAATTTTTCTCTTTCTACTGGCTAAAGGCTGAATCATGAAGACATCCACAGAAAGGAGAAGAAATGGGATCCAGTGGGCACCTTGGGCGCAGCTTCACAACCTGGACTTTGCAAACGACCTGGCCCTACTATCCCATACCCATTTGCAGATGCAAGAGAAGACCAACAAAGTGGCAGCCACATCATCACAAGTTGGCCTAAACATCCACAGCGGAAAAACTACAATCCTGAAGGCTAACACAGCCAGCACAACTGCAAAATCTCTTGCAGGTGATGCACTTGACGAGGTTGAGGCCTTCACCTACCATCGGCAGTCCTTCTGTACGGAGCAGAAACTCGGAGGACAACAGTGACCACCACCAAAGTCCAAACCTTCATCAGCACGTGTCTAAGGAAAGTTCTCTAAATATGCTGGCCAAACGCAATCAGCAACAATGGCCTATGGCAGCAGACTTTCCAACTCCCTGCTCATAAGGAAATCATGAAAAAGCACTCAGCTGGAACGGTCATACTCTCCACAAACCAGCATTAAACACCACACACAAGCCCTGACTTGGAACACTCTAAGGGAAAAGGAAAAGAGGAAGGCGTAGAAACATCTGGTGTCGAGGCCTCGAGGCTGACTGTAAGGAGATGGGCTACACCTTGAGTCAACTTAAATGAAAAGCCCAGAAAAGAGAAGGCTGGAGAGTCCTGGTTGATGGTCTATCCGCCAGGAGGGGTAGTAGGCATAAGTAAGTACACTGCAGGCCATACCTTTAACTTCCTGTTCCCTGAACACCCTAGGCCAGGCTTTTAAAGCAATATCTTTCACTGACCTTAACCTGATCACCATTGTTACGAATTCAAACTAAAACACCATAATTCCAAAATGGATACACCAAACCTCCTTAAGTCTCTGTAATTACCACTGGAAGGACCTATCCTCAACCAAATTCTTAGAAACCTTCAAGGAGTCTGCCCAATTTACTGAGCTGACTCCAATCTAGCCCCCTGTGCTAGATTTCCATTCCCTCCACCTGAACTCCACAAGGACATGGAATGCTATAGCCACACCTTTGCCTACAAATACCCATCGCAGACATAAAGTCACAAATAAATGGTTGACACACATCTAACTAACCTAAACAGAAAAGGAGCGATGCTACAGAAAAGTGGAGGGAACTTATAGAAATCTCAAGATGAAGCCAATATACAAGCCTGAAAGGTCCATTGGCGAAGTGAACACACATCTCCTTAGAGAGTGCAGAAGGTGCACTATATGGAATGAATTAACCAATCGACAAATCAAACAAAATAATTGTTTAAAATCTTCCAAACAGCAACAAAGATGACCAACAATACTTCAGACTGATTCTGAAAATCTGCTTCCATTCTTTGACAAGATGCTCAATATTCAATCTGACATTGAGGAGAAATAACCATCGCATTTCAAAGCATGTCAGGCACCACTTTGAAAGCGCACCCAGATGAATCTTCACTGACATCAATGTGGAGCAACTATATAAAAATGCAAAATAGCATGATCGCTAATTTTAAAGAGGTAGAGGATGGAGAGTTTACAAAACTATAGGGCCTAAACAGCCCTTCTGGTTCCCCCATGATCTGTTACAAAGAAAACATTTTCAAAACAATCTTCCGCCTATCGATTCCAATATTTACAATTTCTTCTGGCCCTATGCAGAGGCGCAGTCTGTGCAAAGCTGAATCAGAGCATGTAAACACCCTTGTTAAAGAAGCTTTCTCTGGATCTGGAAAATCTAGGGAACTATAATACCATTTGTCAGCTGTAATACCTTGCCAAACTCATCAAGAAAAAAAGCATGCCTGATTACAGGCGTTTATTGAAACCAACAAGATTTTACACTCGTTGGGGTTAACTTTCGGCTGTGTACGAGCAATGAGGTGGTAGTTGTGGCTCCATGTGATAAAGCCTTAGTGATTAATAACATAGGCAAGGTAGCCACCCTGGTGCTGCTTGGCTTCTCTGGGGTTTCGATATTGTGAGTCATGCCATCATACTTGATTATCTGGTGATTCTGTGAGTCCAGGATTTATCTATTTTCAATAATTTTCTGGATGACTGTAATATCTTCTTGGGAGACATTGCCAGCATCAATTAGAACATAGCCACAGCCATTGGATGTTTGCGATTTTTTGGGCAGCAGCGTTATCCACTTAACTATGGATTTGCCACATAATCCATCATTTGCTGCTTAATCTGCAAATTTTAACAAAAAAAGGTTTATTATTCAAATGGCTCAAAAGTCACTAAAGATGTGGTAACAAGTGTTGCGACATGGAGGAAGACCCTTTGCAAAGTTTGAATGGTCATCTTTCTACTGCTGGTTGGTATTTGTGTGTCTCCGACTGCTACTAAGGAGGTGAAACCTTTCCACAGATAGTGTTACAAGGTGTTAACATTACGAAATAAAGAGGTAATACTATCACAAAATGAGCTGCAGAATGCTGCATAATTTAACTTTTTTAGTCACATAATTTAGGCAACCATGCTGCATATTTAAGCCCGTCCCAGCTAGCTAATTCCAGCGGTCAGGATCATCGCTCAGTATCCTAAAATTCATAAACACTGTAAACACCCGGCTCTATCCTTGCTAGTAGTTTTGAGAGGTACTGTTGCAGTGCCCAAATACACACACTTTATAAATGTCATTAACATGCCAGACTACAATTCCAAATGCAGACAAATGATATTGACATTCATCTGCATCTGGGCAAGCCTTCAGATTAGGAAACCAATATAATACATCTGAAACAAATTCACCAGAAGACGAAGTAGTAATTTCCACTGGAACGGACCAAAAACTGAAATCCGGATAATCGATGAGAAAATGAGTAATTTCCCATTTAAGTGCTTGAGGGACTAAGTAACAGTTCCATTCACATCTCTAACAGTTAAAAAGAAAATCCTGGGATATGGATACAAAAAAAAAAAAAAGACAACACACCAGATCTAAACAATTGCAAGGAAAAAATGAATTTCCATCTTGTGATGCTTAAAAGGACTCTCCCTCTCCTCTAGCTTGGACACTAGGAATCTGGGCCTCTCACGACTCGACTGCTGCAAATTAATTTATTTAAAAGCACACTAGAAAGATATACTCAAACTGGAGAGGATACAAAACCGAGCACACAGATTATGCCTTAATCTCAAAAGGTGGGAACACATCACCCAAGCTCTCAAAGAACTTCACTGAATCTAGGTGGTTTAAACAATTATGCTACTCTACACAATTTTTAAAGCACAGTGTGGCCTGGACTACCTGTTAAAAGTAATCCTGAGATACACGATCTGCATTGTTGGATCAATCTAGGCAAATATGACTGTTCAAACCAGATTTACTCAAAAGACACACAGGATAAGAAAGCAGAGGACTAAGTGCCAAACTGAATTTTCTAAGTCTGATACACGAAACCAACCATATTTGTCATCTTTTAAAAGGGAATTAGCTGTTTCAAAGAGGTTTTATCAACCTTCCCGATGCCATAGGGACATGCCCTTCTAACAAAGAACAGGTTACCATTAGGAACTTTTCTCTTGACTATGAAGTCCAATGATAAATGTATACTAAAAGTTCCCACCTCCAGGACCCTCATTGATAAATGGCGACTCAGAGCGAGGAGTCATGAAAATTAGCAAACAATGACTTTGTGGGAAGAGTCATGAAAATGTTCACCTATAACTTTTTAATGATGCAGAGCTACAAACAGGCTTCCATGGCACAATACTGTGTAATATAAAACATAAAATAGATAAATAGTACATCAGAAATAAGAAAATAATAAGGGATGACATGGGAAGGAGTGGTAGAGGGAAGGAAGGACTGAGAAAAGAGCAGAGTGAAAGTGCTGAAGACAAAGAAGATATAGAAAAGAAAGAAAAAGAGGCAGAGAGAAAGTCAGAAGCTGACTGGACATTTTTCTAAGTCACGTGTGAGGAGCTTGTGCAATTCAGTTTTTTCTTTACTATCTGCATTTGTAGTTTTATATTTCATGTGATAAATACATGACTATAATTACCGGAGTCCAAAAGAAAGAAAAAATAGGAAGTGATGAGTAGGAAGCCGTCGATATGGGATCAAAAAGGGTGTGGGGCGGAAAACAGAGGTGAGGGAGAGGGCAAAAAAAAAAAAGAGTGCGAGTGAGAAAGGGAGAAACAGACTCTTCAAACCCTTTACTCTACTTCAGTAACTAAGCTAAATCCGGTCTTCAACCACAACCCACCTGCACTAGCATCCATCTCACAATGTGCAACACTTAACAATACTCCTACCAGAGACAGTCCCAGATTACTAGCCTCTATCCATCTTCCAAACCCCTGTATTAGTCCCTCACTATCAGCATCAATGTATGCCCCAACTCCATAGTCACGTCTGTGAGCTGCCACCTTCTGCAGCCTTCATTACCCCATATTTAGCCTAGCACCCACTTCCAGTTTCCGTACACCGCCAACTGCTGTAGTACCAGTCTATCAAACACACTCCAGGCAACCCACCTGACCCAGAACCAAAGCAAAATACATATCTCTATGCATTCCTAACCATAACACTAGAGTGTTGCCTATGCTCCTACGTCTGTCTGATGCAGTCCTCAAAGTCCCACAGGTGATGTGATTTGATTTCCTGGTGTTGTTTCCAGAGAGGTCACTTCCTGTACTGCCATTTTTGTGAAACCACTTCCTGTGATGTCACTTCCTGTGATGTCCCTTCTATAATGCCTTTAGAATACGTCCTTTACCGTCCATCCTCCGGGGTTATTTTACAAGGTGGAGCCTCTGTCTTCACCCATCTAACATATAGAGCATGCTGGTGTCTCCAGTACTCTATATCACACAGAACAATGTCAGTGCATCTCTCCGTCTGCAGAAAAACAATGCTTCCTTGGCATGCCACTAAAGCAACGTGTATGCCTCCAACCATGTACAACACAGTGGGTGCCAACGTTGGTGTCTCTTGCATTTTTGTGCACAAACACGAATACCCTTTAAGCCTTCATGCTGTACTACATAGCAAGGAAGATAGAACTGCCCTTACATTAGTCTTTAGAGAGGACAGGATTTACAGGTGAACTTACTTGGAAAATGCTGGAGGCATGTCCCGTTTCATGATCTGGTCCTCCGTGGTCTGCACAGTTTCCTTCCCAACCTAAGGAAAGATATAAAAACAAAAACATAAATCGGAGGCGGAAGTGAATGACTAAGAGGACCGAGGTCATAAGCATCAGCATTACATATCTGTGCAGAGCAGAAGGAATATTCCATCACAGCACTTGCTTAGAAGGCAACTTTTGGCCACAGCACCATGTGCCACAAAACGAAATCACCACTCCCATGGTCGAAACCAGTCTTATACTATCAAACTAACTTTTCAAACCATACAAAATACTTCTGCGGAAGGCCATGGACCCTCCTGCCAGCCCCTTCTGCGAAGCCTAATTCCTTTGCGTTGCTCCAAGCGGTGTACAGAGAGTCTCTCATACCAACACATGTGTGAGGTGTGTCGCTGTAAACTCTGCATTCATGATATAATTAACTATTTCTGATGAGGTTTATAAAAAAGTAGAGCCCTCTGGTTAACCCAGAGTAGGGTTTTAAAAGAATGGACATACGATATCAAGAGTGAAAGGGCAACACACTGAATCAACTAAACTTCCCTCACAGAGGGCAGGATTTTCCAGGGACTACCAGATCTCAGTCAAATTTCTGATGCGGATATAAAGGGAGGTCAGCGAGCTCTGACTCGCTACAGTGGACGGACTGCAAGAGGGCCAATCAAAGGAGGAGAAGGAAGGTCCTTGGATGAAAGACAAGAAGCGTCAGAGTTGATGCCTCTGTTTTAAGTGCATAAATGAAGCTGTTGGCATGATTCTGTCAGGAGAACTATGGTCGAGCGAGAGTCATTGGCTTTGGCAACTTCGAATATGAAGGAAACGAGCATGGGCAAAGATAATGTGGACCCTTTACTGACCAGTACAGTTACCAAGTAAACAGAGAACCAGCCGCTTCGATATTCGACAGAAAGCTTAGAGGTTTTTCTAAGTGCTTAAAAATGTAAGGCAATACGCTGTGTGTCATTCACGCATCATTTGAGGAAATGTGGGGGGTGGTGGGGGGGGCACACTACAATCAGACAAAGTTACACAAGTCCTTATATTTAAGTAGCATTGACCTAGCCGGTAAAAAAAATCTCTTTTAATCGTGTGATGTGTTCTGCCCTGGAAGTGAGCAGGAGATCTTGCAGGAGTACATTTATTTGAGATCCCAAATGCCAGATAGTTCTTGAGATCTATCGTCATCACAAAGAACAAATTGTGTGCGTGTATATATATATATATATATATATATATATATATATATATATATATATATATATATATATATTATACACACACATATACATACACACACGCACACACATATACATACAGGTGGAATGTATTAAAGAAACCCATGCTTGGCCTCCCAATTTTTAGGCCACGATATTCTAGAAGCAGGATATTCTGGAGTCCATATTAAAGTAGAGTAGTATGGACACCACATTGTGCCTTGCAGTCTTCACTTCTTCTGTGGTCCTTTTGCCTTGCTTTCCTTCTCTCCCCTGCATCATTTCTCCCTCTACCATCTAAGCTTCTTCTGTGTTCCCCCTTTCCTGTGCAGCTTTCGGACATTTCTTCAACCTTGTCCCCTCTCGTGCCCCTTTTCCACATTTCCTGTCTCATGCCTTACCATGCATTGTCCACTCTCCCTCGATTGCTTATCTTGTGCCTCGTTCTCACTCACCCTGTCCCACTCATCCCATCTCCCTCGCCTCTCTCACATCTTGCGGGCTGCCAAAAGTACTTGTGAATTGGCAAGGAGGAGGACATTGGTTAAGTTTTACGCTCAATCAATATTTACTTTATTCGATTTTATGAAATAAAATCATACAAGTGACATGTAATAAAAAAGTCCAACATGATTTTATACATAAAAGTAGTACCGCAAAGTTACATAACTAGTACTGAGGCTGTCAAAAGCCAGTAAACCCCAAAACCATTCACTAACGTGCAGCACTATAAACTTCCATATGACTTTGACTCATTAAAAAAAACTTTGTGTAGCTAAAAGTTGTATATATAAAAAAAAGGCAGGTGTGGCCTGATAAAAGTCCAAAATTAAAGAAAAAAATATATTTTAAGAATTTCTACTATAATTTAGAATCCATTGGAAATAGTATGACTGTATGCATGGTGGTTGGCATCTTATCTGCAATACAGAGGCCACAGAACAGCTGGTTATGGTGACAAGCCAAGGGTGAAGAGCCTGACTGATTCACTGGGGAAAAGCTGTATCCGATACCGTAGGTCTGTTCTATGAAAAAGGTAGTAGTTCTGACTTACTTATTGTGGAATGCATCAATTAAAGTCAATAGACGTTTAAGGGTGATGAAGGCTGTGGACTGCTACTTTGTTGCATAGAACCTCATAGTATAACTTAGTAAGAAAGGGTTCAGATGTTGGTTACTCCCTCAGATAACCCATTTAGGGGAACAAATTGCACTGCAATAATCCTAGACTTTCTTACGTGGGGTGTATCTAGTTTTGCCCACTGGACCTTTGTTCACATTAGTAATTTTGCTAATTATTTGACTTTCCGCTGCCTTCTGAGAATGTTTATGCTGGACAGAATAGATCTGAGTTGGTGATGGGGAAAACTCAGTGATAACAGTTTTATGCCCGATAGTTTCATTTGCGAAAATTATGTTAGTTGTCACTAGCCTGGTCTGTTTATTGTGAGAAGTTAGGCCTAATTTATTTATTGTAAAAAGCATATGTTAAAGCCAATAGACCCTTAAAGGTAGACTGACACTCCATAAAGATTGTAGAAAAGTAAATACGGGGAATGCCAGGCCTTTGGTGATGGTCATCAGTGACAAAGCACAGGGGTAGATTTGCATTTTGAGAATCATTGTGGTACCGTTTTAGGAGGGGCCGAGTATTGTTTGGACAGCTACGATTCTGGACATATTTGTAATGTGATCACTGTATAGTGATGGCTGCTTTGTGGTAAAGCATGTGAATAAAACAGCAGGTTTTGTTCTTTTAAGGTATCCATTCAATGATAAAGATAATAGATCCGATTGGTTCTTTGGGAAAAGTTATGTCAGATGCCACAGGTCTGATTTGTTTATTATAATACTATGACAAAAGACCTTTACGGTTGGATTGTTATTACACTGTGTTAAGTGTTGTAGAAAGGTATGACCTAACATGGATTCTCACGGATTACTGTAACAGGCTAGGGGTCTGATGCTGGTTGCCTCTGACAGAACCCAGGGGGGTAAATGACTTGTATGCTGAGAATCCTTGTTAGGCTCTCTCAGAAGGGGTAGTATATTGTTTTGTCATCTCTAATTGTGTTCATATTTCTAATTTTATGACTGCATAGTTGATGGTTCCCTTGTAGGAAGGCTTAAGCCCAATAAAGTAGGCCTTATTTGGCTATGAAAAATGTTTTCTTATCTGCGCACTCCCTTATTTAGTACAAATTTTTCAATTAATCATACATTATTTGCACCATGTTAGTGTGCTGCTTGGTTGTGAGGCAGCCAGCCCGAAAAGTAACAATCAACCTCTAGTGTAAAACTCCACTAGTTTACCAAGCGCACTCCAAAGTATTTAAAGTATAGCAATTATAAACTGCTTATTTCAATTAATTACTCAGAAAGAGAATTTTTTGTCAAAGCCTTATATTTTTATAGCTTTTTGCATATAAATCTTATTTGTTTCAACAATTCAATCATAGATTCAGTTAGTGCATTATTAGAAAAATAACAACTTGATATTTCAAGAGTATAATGTATCCATAGAAGCTATTATGCAGAAAAATATTTTGATGCAGTAGAAAACATAGTTGAGAAGTAGGCCCAATGCATTTCGGGGGGATTCCCTTCTTCAGGGGCACTGCAAAAGTAAAACAATGTGTAAATAATTTGTGCTTGCGTACATTAAACTAAAGATACAATGAACAACTGGTTAATTGCGAAGGCAGTTCGAGACTATCAAATGGATGATACATGTGTAAATTCAAACTTTAGAATTTATACCTTATTCTGTTGAGCCATATGTCATGTGGGCATTTCATTCAGATCAAAAAGAGCAAAGATAAAAAGAGAAGGATGTAAGGGCTCTAGCATTGTTAATAAATTATTGCGAAAATGAGTCATTTGCAAGAGTGAGAAAAGTTCAAAGTATGCTAAAATGAACCATTCCGCCGTGCGATATAGGTTTCCGGGAACAAATGACTATGTACTCACATCTCAACTACTCAAAGTAGCATGGCGGTGCATCAACGCTCCGATCGTTTTCACGATGTAAATGCGATTTCTTTGAGCTAAGGACCAAAACGACAAGATATGTGTGTAGCAACCACTCATAACAAGTGTTCTCAATGGCCGGACTGACACTATGCTCATGTAAGTACCAACTTACTGGATGCTATTGTAGCTGTAGTTGCGAAATCACTGAGCTCAGTAGGGGTGGTAAGTGAAGACTATGATCAATCACACATAAGCGCTGAATCCATCCCTGTTCAGTTGTGAACAACCAGCTGCGAAGACGCTCTTAGTGCTCTATTATCTGTGGTGCAATAAACGGAGATACATGAGACTCTTCCCTTACTTGTAAGATAAGATCCTAAAAAAACTACACAAATATTAACAACGTGATTCTTTCTGTCGCGAGTGTCTAAAGTGTTATTCCTTGGCACTAACTGACATAACCAACCTCGGTCACAGCTAATATCCACATAGCAGAATCGTCTCTGAATACCGAAATCCTAGATCTAAGGCAATGTTAAATTACCTCAGCGATATGTAATGGCTGCTTGTATAAATAACCATATGGTCTGAAATCCTCTGTGCAAATTAATTACTGAATCGCACATTGTAACTTAAAGTAGATTACTTGAATTCCATCATTGAAAACCTCTATGAAAATATAGGCTATTCCAATGCGTGCTATAATCATTAAATAGTTGCACTCACCAGAGTTGTCAAATCTCTCGCCAGTGATAATCTTAGCTTCTCAGTTTCAATCTGAAACGGCAAGTAAGTCTTCTTGAAACAAAACAATTTTTTTTAAAACACTGTGCTATTCCTAACTCTCCCTAACTTCTGCTCACCTCTAGTTGCGAGAATACACGACGATTCGTCTTCCAAACTCCTCCACGCATTAAACTCTCAATGGCGTGCAACGATGTTATATACCCGCGTTGTTAGAAACTGAAACAAGACTGCGTGTTGTCATCCGCTATTGTGCGCACCACGTGATCGCCATTAACATAGTGATAGGACTACACAATGATCATCCATCTTTGAATGGTGTGGCGTCAAGAAATAAACAGCGTTATTCTACCCAAATTACTGAACAACAAATGTGTCAAGGAGAAATGACACGACTATAAGATAGCGACACCTAATGTGTGTTCGCAACAAGATACTGAAATTAAATGTAATAATCTATCTAGGATTTAAATATTTTAATCGTGTTCACCGTCAACTGGTATATATGAAGTTGCTCAATCAACCACTATAAATCCCCATAAAGAATGGAACTTATTGTGATAATCAGTTACGTGAGACTGTCGTGATCCACGAACACACGATCTGTGTGAGACACGGAAACCTAATGGATGCCTTGTCCCTAGATGTAAGGACCGGATCATGAAACAAAGCACTTTTGAAAAAATGAGTCATACTAAGTTGTTATTGAGTAGACAACTGGAAATAGAAAGAACAGAGAAATCCGTGGTAAATGTACGTAAATTGGTATCATTAAAAAAATGAGATAAAAAAGGAGACAGACTGTTTGACCTGAATGAGAGTTCACATGGATCAGTTTGAATAACATGTAAGATGTTGTGGATACATTATACTCTTGAAATATCAAGTTGTTATTTTTCTAATAATGCACTAACTGAATCTATGATTGAATTGTTGAAACAAATAAGATTTATATGCAAAAAGCTATAAAAATATAAGGCTTTGACAAAAAATTCTCTTTCTGAGTAATTAATTGAAATAAGCAGTTTATAATTGCTATACTTTAAATACTTTGGAGTGCGCTTGGTAAACTAGTGGAGTTTTACACTAGAGGTTGATTGTTTCTTATTTGGCTATGGCCATGAGTCAAGGATAAAAGGTATAGGTATGTTTCATTAGTAAAAGTTGCTCTACAGTACACAAGAGGAGCAGATTTTAAGCAAATACAGTTTTCCGCTGGTAGCTGTATAGTGCAAATCTGGATATCAATATAGCCTCTTGGTGCTGGCAGCTGACAAGTTTGCAAGTTGCTTAAGCAGTTACGAGTTGTGTTAGCTGTGGACTGTCATGTTTATTTAGGCAAGCTTGAGTGTAGGGGAAATCAGTCAGATTGAGGGCCAAGAGTCAGAGCTGTTGGCTGTACTTGTGTCTGCTATCTTATGGTGGTGTGACTATATGAACTGCACACAGGAGGATTGTTTGCTGGTGTTGCAGGTTTTGGATATCTTAGGCAGCTCAGTGCCTGGTGTTGCAATAGTGCTGGTGGGGATTTGTGCTGTGTATTTGTTAGATTGAGTGCTGTGATGGTTCCCTGTGTTATCTTGTGCAGCTCAGGGTGCACGCCGCATAGGAACATGCATAAGGGACAGAGTTTCAGGTATCTTCATGGGGCACGGAGAATGACAAATACCTGCTGCAAAGAGTAGTTGTCATCCATAAACCTACAAGTTGCTAGATGGTTCGCTTTAGCACTCTGAATGTGGTTTATAGAATTGAACCCTGTAGCGTACGTGCCTGTGAGGCACAAAACGAAAGGCCTGCAGGCTGTGCACAATACAGAGGGGTGAGCAGCGTGGATGTGGTGTTGAATTCAGCATATTGCCATATACGTTCCATTTGGTGCTGTGGTAGGTGCTGAAACGAAAATAGTGAAAAGGACGTGTGGGGTACGTTATGTCTCCCAACATGTGGGCACATCATTCATCCTTTGCTATATGGAGACATACATTTTTTTAAATCCAATTTTGCAAATTAGGCACACTTCTAAACAGTACTTTGACAATTACTCAGTGAAGGAAGGACAATTTTTGACTTCCTGAATATGATGGGTCAAGTTGCCAGAATGTTATTCCATCAAAGGGCCAGTTGGTTGGTACGTTTTTAGAACTGGTCTATACAATGCACGAGGGGATGTTCAGATGTGCCTCTGTTTTGGTGCTCTCTGGAAGGCCAGGCACCAAGAGAAGGAGCTGAACCGCTTTTCGTCTTCTACAGAGGTGTGTAGCCATGGAGCCTAGAGTGTGTATGCTAGGCGGTTCAACCAGCTTGGCTTAAATGACTTCACATTTACACCGCATATCACTGAACAACAGTAGTATGTAGTGCAAGGGTGACTAATTAACTAGGCCCAAGGCCAAGGAGGAGCCTGGTCACTGATCTTTATGCGCTATAGATTCTGTAAACTGAAGTCACCCAAGTCTGTTGCTGTTAATGTAAAGCATAATCTAGACACGATAACAGAAACCAGTTTGATGCAAGAGCTCTTTGTAAAATACTTCGTATTCTGTGATGGAAAAAAAGCTTCCTTCACTGCACAAGTGGCAAACACAAGGAGATGATGGACGGAGCGCTGACAATTTTCAGACACTCCCCCTCAGTCACAGATCTGGGGTGAATCCATAATCCTTCTTTAGCGACCTAGCCATATACCAATCAATCTTGACCCTGTTCCTCATAGGAGCAGTCCAGCCCAAACTGCCAAGCCAGTTCTTCCCTGAACCGGGCACAAGCATCCTGGGACGGTTTCGGGGTAACACCCCTCATCAGCAAGGCTAGCTTGAATCCAGTGTCAAAGTGAGAAAGGGAGCCAAGCTGGGCATACCATGCCAACTTAGGGCTAACAAAGCAAACACTCGCTTTGCAGGGAAACCGGTCCCAGGATGCTGGTCCAGGAAAGGTTTACATGGTGTAGGCCCCATCCATCTTAGAAGGAAGGTTTGCTTGTACAGGCCAACTCATGCCATGCGTTACTGTTCACTCGTCCCCAGCGTTACTCTTCCAGTTCGCGCCTTGCGTTGCTCTTCCAGCTCGCGTCCTGCGTTGCTCTTCCAGCTCGCGCCCTGCGTTGCTCTTCCAGCTCCCGCCCTGCGTTGCTCTTCCAGCTCCCGCCCTGCGTTGCTCTTCCAGCTCCCGCCCTGCGTTGCTCTTCCAGCTCCCGCCCTGCGTTGCTCTTCCAGCTCCCGCCCTGCGTTGCTCTTCCAGCTCCCGCCCTGCGTTGCTCTTCCAGCTCCCGCCCTGCGTTGCTCTTCCAGCTCGCACCCTGCGTTGCTCTTCCAGCTCGCACCCTGCGTTGCTCTTCCAGCTCGCACCCTGCGTTGCTCTTCCAGCTCGCACCCTGCGTTGCTCTTCCAGCTCACACCCTGCGTTGCTCTTCCAGCTCGCGCCCTGCGTTGCTCTTCCAGCTCGCGCCCTGCGTTGCTCTTCCAGCTCGCGCCCTGCGTTGCTCTTCCAGCTCGCGCCCTGCGTTGCTCTTCCAGCTCGCGCCCTGCGTTGCTCTTCCAGCTCGCGCCCTGCGTTGCTCTTCCAGCTCGCGCCCTGCGTTGCTCTTCCAGCTCGCGCCCTGCGTTGCTCTTCCAGCTCGCGCCCTGCTTTGCTCTTCCAGCTCGCGCCCTGCGTTGCTCTTCCAAGTCCGGGCCCTGCGTTGCTCTTCCAAGTCCGGGCCCTGCGTTGCTCTTCCAGCTCACGCCCTGCGTTACTCTTGCAGATCCCTAGGATATGGGAAAGTAAGCTTCTATTTTAACAAACCATGATCTGGGTGCAATAATGTAGAAACCACATTATGATCATTCATAAAAATATAAGGGACAACATAAATGTAGAAAAATATATTCTTAATTTATTTTTAGGTCTCGCCTGTCGATGCGCATGCGCATCGAGCAAGCGAGACTATGGGGGCTCATCGACTCTTTATCCAACTTGCAAGGAATCGTGGCGATTCCTTGCAGTGCCCGTGACTTTTAAGCTCAATGCGCATGCGCATTGAGCTTAAAAGCGCGTGCACGTCCGTCTTTGTTTACCCGCTCCGCCCCCTCCCCGCCGTCTCGCATTTCCCCTGCCGCATCAAAGGCTTTCACGGCCGGCCGGCCATGCTTTCAGTTTCACGACCGGCCGGCCGTGTCAATTACATTCCAAAGCCCGCTCTCCCTGCTCCGCCCCCTGCTCCGGCCGTGTCGCATTTCTCCTCCCCCCTCCCCTCTCTTCCCTCCGTCTTGTTATTTTTTAGTTTAAGCGTTTTTTTAAATTCTCTATGCCATTTAACAGAGCCTTCCCTCCATTCTTTTTTGTTTTCATTCTGTGTGCGACACACGGGTAATGCGGACCAAACTTATGTGAAGCTCTGTTATAAAGGACTCCCTACAGGTAGAAAGGGGTACCATCATTCGCTACAGTGTAATGTTCTAAACTTTTTGTTAGCTAAATTTCGAAATGTCAATATTTTTGGATTATTAGTTCAAACAAACAGACCTTTAATAAGTAAAATGGCTACTGGTGATATGGCAAATGTGTGAATGAGCAATCTATACTTTAAGCATGCAACGGGCAAAGCGCTACACTGATACGAACTCATTCTTCGGATTATTGCTCCATGTACTTAGTTGATGGAGCAAAGTTGGGAAGCCACTCAAGATTTTCTTTCCCTTTGAGGGTTTCTGTAAATAATGTGTGTTCTCGCGATTGAAACCCTTGCCGGAGATGCAGTTTTCAATAAGGTTTTTAGTTCCGTCTAAATAAAGAGTAATTGGATTTCCTTTTTAGCAGAGGGTTCTTTTCTTACGTTAGGGAGTGTCTTTGGTATGGCTGAACATGCTGCATGCTAGTCCTTTCCTCTTCCCCCGCCCCTCCATCCCGCTCTCTCTGCTCTGCCTCCCCCTCTCTTCCAATCAGCCAGCGGGCTCCAGCCTGCGCCGACCCCACAGCAGAGCAGCGGAGCCAGGCGGACGGAGAGGGAGGGCTGTGCTGTTGCCTGCCACAGAGCAGGGGGCACTGCTGTCTGTGCCTGCTCCTCGCGATCTGGAGAGGAGACAAGCACGAAGGGTTTACTGTTCGGATCGGGCAGCCAAAGACGGCGAAATCTTTTGGGGTTCATCATCGCTACCTACCACACGCCTGGTGGCTTACTGCAGTCCAGTCTCCAGCTTGGGACGACATTGGCTGCCGTCATCGAAAAGCATTCTAAAGGCTGCCTACTCCTATTTTCTGTAGTCCGAGCCAACAGGCACACCTAAACTTTCTGGTGGTTGTCCTGGAATAGAGCGCCAGGCACAAGGGGGAGCTACCAGTGCTGCCTGCCTTAGACGGAGAAGGAGGGCTTCACACATTATTGCAGAACTCTGTGCCTGCCCACACCAATGACAAGCGAATCCCTCAGATGTCTTGCATAACATCAAGTATGGGCTGTTTGTTACTTGTCACTGTTGTCTGTCGTTGGCAGCGAGCTCCTACCAGCAGGAGTCATGACCACTGGTGCCAGGACATCCCGTGCCACAGAACACCCGTAATTAACGCCCTGTTTCCAATGCTTGCTTCTGGCCTCTCACAGACATTACTATTTCTACCCCCGCTATTTAAAAGGATCCCACACATGAGTTGCCCGACCGTGCTAATCCTGACTGCATGAATAAAATCCAGCACAGGCAAACGCACCCGTTCTCCTACTGTAACTTCAATATACTCGCAGGCTCGCCACCTCACCCAAACGTGCTCCCCCAAACAACGCGGCCTGCCACGCAAGGACATCAAACCTGGTTGCTGGTGGTCCCTACAGCTGCTTGAACCAGGTCCCGCGCTACAAATACCTCTCCCTAAATAATCTTGACTTCCCCTGCCACCCTCAACCCCTCACCCTCACTCACTCACCCTCAACCCCTCACTCTCACTCACTCACCCTCAACCCCTCACCCTCACCCTCACTCACCCTCAACCCCTCTCACCCTCAACCCCTCACCCTCAACCCCTCTCACCCTCAACCCCTCTCACCCTCAACCCCTCACCCTCAACCCCTCACTCACCCTCACTCTCACTCATCCTCACTCACCCTCAACCCCTCATCCTCACTCACCCTCAACCCCTCATCCTCACTCACCCTCACCCTCACTCACCCTCAACCCCTCACCCTCACTCACCCTCAACCCCTCACCCTCAACCCCTCACCCTCACTCACCCTCACTCACCCTCACTCACCCTCACTCACTCACCCTCACTCACCCTCACTCACCCTCAACCCCTCACCCTCAACCCCTCACCCTCACTCACACTCACCCTCACTCACTCACACTCACCCTCACACAGTGCAATAGTTCTCAGACCATTTCAGTTAGAGCTTTTAGAAATGTTTATGGCTTTTTTTATTTGTAATACTTTAGCATTGGCTACAGGAAACAAAAATGCTAAACATTTACAAAAAAAAACCATAAACAATTCTAAAAGCACTAACTCTAATGGTGCGAGACCTATTGCATTTCCAATGCTTGTTTGGCTTCTTTCAGTTTAAAGCTTTTTTTGTTCAGTTGTTTAAATTATTTTTTGTTCAAAACACAATCAAGAATTTTTAAATATTACCATTATAAGTGACAACAATAAAACAAATTAAACAATGACACAAGAAAGAAAATCATCATGATATTCTCTAATGTATCCTTTCATTAGTCAAATACAATGGTCCTCAATTAATTTGAATGGACAAGCAGAAGTTGATAGCTTGACGAGGGCAAGCGGTACATGAGAACTACGCGCGTTTCGGCACTACTGCCTTCATAAGGGGACCATCTATTGCAAAGAAATTAGATGATTATGTAGAGGGAGATGGTTAAACTGTCTAGACCTGTTGCTCAAAATGGTAGTCAACTATATTCTTTAAGGGGAAAATTGGATATTGTGCTTATTTCAATTCAAGTCGAGTCTATAATGATGGACTGAGTTCTAAATGCTGCTGATAGCAGTTTATTTGCGTTGAAGGATAAACTCTTTTTGTTCTCTGAGAATAGCTATAAATTCGGATACTTGATCTCAATTCAACTCATATTTAGACAAGATTCGGCACAGGAAAATTTTGTTAATAGTGGACAATGTCCCACAGATAATTAGGAGTGCCATCTATGAACTACAAGAGAGAGATGGACATCACCAGGGCATAAAATGTTTCGTGATGCTTAATTTTTGCATGGAGGTCCAAAACGAAATGCCGTCGGCCCGATGATCGATTTTAACGAAGGCGTTGTATCCGAATTTATAGCTATTCTCAGAGAACAAAAAAAACGTTTATCCTTCAAAGCAAATAAACTGCAATCAACAGCATTTAGAACTCAGTCCATCATTATGGATTGGACTTGAATTGAAATCAGCACAATATCCAATGTTCCCCTTAATGAATATAGTGGACTACCTTTTTGAGCAACAGGTCTAGACAGTTTAACCATCACCCTCTCCATAATCATCTAATTTCTTTGCAATAGACGGTACCCTGATGAAGGCAGTAGTGCCGAAACGCGTAGTTCTCATCTACCGCTTGCCCTCATCAAGCTATCAACTTCTGCTTGTCCATTCAAATTAATTGAGGACCATTGTATTCAACTAATGAAAGGGTAAATTAGAGAATATCATGATGATTTTCCTTGTGTCATTATTTAATTTATGTATTATTGTTGTCACTTATAATAGTAATATATAAAAATTCTTGATTGTGTTTTGGACAAAAAATAATTTAAACTGAACAAAAAAAGCTTTAAACTGAAATAAGCAAAAAAATAAATTAAGGATATATTTTTCTACGTTTATGTTGTCCTATCATATACTGTGGTTTCTGCATTATTGCACCCAGATCATGGTTTGTTAAAATAGAAGCTTGCTATTGGTCTTCTCACATAAAAGTAGTCTGTTTTCCCTGCAGCTCCTCTCAAGGACAGATGGTACATTGACAGATTTGGTGAGCAATGGGAACAAAAAATTTGACCTGACTCGCTTACTGTGAAATGGATTGCTTGAATCCAATAGAGGTTGGCATAGGGTGGAGGACTTCCGCCTGGAATCCTCCACCCTTACATTCATTAATAACTTCAGCCGTGTTCCTTTCTTCTCTTGTAAATGAAAGACAACAAAGCCTGTTGTCTGCAGCACAATAGAGCTGTCATCACACAATGCTGGCCTTGTACTACAGCAGCCGGGCTACTATTCCCTCCCATGATGCACTTGTTCCACTCACATTCTAACTAATGTTTTCCAGTGATATGAATTTCCCAAGACCTCTGGCGTGGGCTGAAATATGAAGAAAATAAAGGACTCGATCACTAGGAAGCCGACTTGCAACAGGAAATATGTTAACAAACCGGCTACTGCTGCACAGACGCCTGGAAAACCTCACTCATTGGGCAGAGCTAGCCAGAGACCTGAGTATGAGAACTGTAGGCCTCTGAACAAGCGTGGGATCAACCGCATCAAATCGGGGGACAATGCAGGAGTTGCACCAGCCCCCAACAAGCGGCATCAACAGGCAGAGAAACAGGTAGAGGCGTGAGGACCAATTCACATGAGAAATTAAGAGGGAACTCCCTTTACCAGCAAACATCAGGTCAAATGCTTGCTGACAATTTCAAACCCCACAAAAACGTGCAGGTAGACTGGTCCATTCACAAACCCAAAGTACGACGTGAAAAAGCGCCAACTAAATACATTTAGAAACCTTTTTTTTCTTCTTTTTCTAAAGGCTGGAACAGTTAATCCGAAAAAACAATCTATGTAGCAAGAGAAACTGCACAGTGTTAATCTACAAAACCCAAACTATGTGGCAACTACGACTGGTCCAATTAATTCACAACCCTAAATGTGACGCGAGAGGCTGGGCCAGTTCCAAGTAATTACAAGTGAGGCAGGACCCGTTAACGAACTATGAACAGAGACACTGGACTAATTGCTATGCAAACCCTCAGACTGAAATGAGAGGCAAGAGTGAGCGAGTTCATCACAGACAAAGAGGGACAAGAGGGAGTGAACTGAATTAATACAGGAGACTAGAAACCGTGAGAACAGAGGTTAGGCATAACAAGTCAATTAACTAAACCTCAAATGTACCACATAAGAAGCTGAAGGAGCATTTACTTTCAAATCCACCATCTACCCATAAGAGTCTTGATTTATACAGTTCTAAAACGCCAGCATCTAACACTCTAAAAGATGGAGAGCAGAAGTCCTTCAGCCCACACTCTACCACAGAACCGAGTAGACACAAGAGTTCCTTAACAAATAAGCACCGCAGTATGCACATCTGAGGTGCAACTTCCCTCACACACACAGAACTGGTATAATAAGGACACCAGCAATGCAATTAATTCATTCACATTCTCTCTCTCTCTCTCTCTCTCTCTCTCTTTCATTCTCTCTCTCTCATTCATTCTCTCTTTCGCTCTCATTCATTCTCTCTTTCTCTCTCACTCTCTTTCTCTCTCATTCTCTTTCTCTCTCATTCTCTTTCTCTCTCATTCTCTCTCTCTCTCCCATTCTCTCTCTCTCTCCCATTCTCTCTCTCTCTCATATTCTCTCTCTCTCATTCACTCTCTCTCATTCATTCTCTCTCTCATTCATTCTCTCTCTCATTCATTCTCTCTCTCATTCATTCTCTCTCGCTCTCATTCATTCTCTCGTTCTCTCTCATTCTCTCTCTCTTGTTGTTCTTTGTCATGGTGGCCCAACTGTGCCCCCTGAAATGGTAAGCACTGCTTAATCAATCTAGGCATGACTGGCCACCATCAATAAGGGCTGCGAGCAGACAACTGCCGTGCTGGTCTGGACCCAGCAACAACTCCACTAAGGCCGCAAGCTGGAGGTGTGGCGGCCGGTGCAGAAACAGTTAGTGAATGCAAGGAGAAGGGTAAAGGGTTCCTAACAGAGACAACAACACTGTCCCTGAACTGAACAGCCCTTTCCCGCTTCAGGTCTAACCCAGGGAGGGTAGGTCCTTGAAAGGCAATGGCTTGGCTTGGCTGCCTATGGCTTCGGTGCTTGTACAGGCAGAGGAGCATGGTGGTCTCCTGTAGTCATCATTTTGACCGTGGTTTGCATCATCGCCGATGAGGATGAAAGCAAAGGTTTTATCCATTCCATATATGCTTATTTTTAAGGCCTTTTGGTTAAAGAACTTTCGGTACCGTTACTCATTTTCAACATGATTAGTCACTTTATTCTTACTGTATATTTTTGGTCAAATAACTCTACAAGTACAACAAATGAATGCCCAACAGATAGTCCTAAGAACCACAGCAGTTTAATATGCCCCACTAATGTGTACATTCAGTGAATGAAATAACTTGTTTTGATTAATGCAGTTTATTATGGTATCAATTCCTTAGCACTGCAAAAAAAGCATTTGCAATGCAATAGGTCTCGCAGTTACGAGAGTTTAAGCTAATGACACTGCAAATAACAATGCCTTTTTTTTGTTTTCTTTTTAAAAACCTAAATAAAAAGCATTGTTTTTTACAATGCCAATAGCTTAAACTCGCGTAACTGCGAGACCTATTGCATTGCAAATGCTTGTTCTTTTAAGGCCCTTGGCCTGCTACTGCTCCTGCAACAGTAACAGTTTATCCAGCTTTCCCACTGTTCGTGCACTCAAACGTTCAAAAGAGCTCTGGAATTGGCTATACACTATATCTACAGCTCTCTTCATTTTCAGGCCTACCTCTTACAGACACTTTTTTGCAGTAGTGACTGTAAGGGAGTCTGGTTCCACAGAAGCATTGATGTATTGTGGGTTGTGTAGAAACGACTTAAATACTTTCTCAATTCTAGTATGACTGCTCTATAAAGTTGCCGATTTTGCTTCCCTACTTTGTAGTAAAACCTATGGTAACATAGGTATCAGATTCTCCAAGACATAAGACTTTACGTTTCTAACAGGTAACAACCCTTTCTGTTCTACGAGTTTTATAGAATATAATTCTGTATCATTCAGTGGGAAATGTACTTCTATGTGTTGTCAAATCTAAGCTTCCTCATCTCTTACTGGCCATTTTCATTCTCACCCCCTAGTGAACGTGGTGGATGATTTTCACTGTCTTAAATATGTTAATCTTTCTGTGCCTTATAATCTAGAAGTAGTGTCTTTACTTTTTCCTTATGCTTTAATATTTCAATTACCACCCCCTTGATCTTTATGTCTAATGGCTTTTGTGTCATGTGATAGCCCAAGATTTCCTCAAATAGGTTCTCCCCTCTCGAGAATTTTAGAAATAAGGGGGTGTAAAAGAAGTATTTTCAGTATATCTTTCAATAAAGCGTATGACCATGTTTTTAAAGAAACAAATAAACTCAGTTTTGCCGTTCTACCAGCTCTCAGACAGACTTTACTCACCCTACACTGAGACAAGTCACCCCTCACTTTAGTTACAGGCGCACATTGCTTTGCTCACACACACTCACAAGCATACTGCTCACCCAGCACTCACACATGCAAACCCTTCATCCTGCACTCATACAGTGTCCACACACACCTAGTGGACTCTCATTGCTCACCCAGCAGTCATACAGGCACACCGCTTATTTACCCTGCACTCACAAAGGCACAAGGCCCACCCTGCACTCATACAGCGTCCTCATTCACTCTGCACTCTTGAAAGCACATAACTCACCCTGCACTCACACAGTATCCCTACTCATTCTGCACTCAAACTCGTGCAAGCTATTCATTCAATGTCTTGGCATAGGTGCAGGGAGACCAGGACAGTTACTCACTTCAGACGGTAGGAGATAAAGACAATAGTCTGTCCCTATCCAGCACTCATGCTTTCATTTTGTTTCAGTTCAAGAGGGAATTGTGCCACTGGGCATCAGCATGGTCCATTTATCTTTCAAACTAATCAATGTATATTAATGGAATGGAATTTAATTTTCTCTGCGTATTTCCGTGAAAACGGCATAGGCTTGTGTAATTGCTGCCTGATGTTTACTTCTCTCTGAAAGTCAACAACATTTTAACTGCTAGCCGGTATTGTGTCGTCCGTTTAACCCCTTTCATGCTTGTGACGGAACCATTCCGTCACGAGCCACGGTGGTGCTGTGCTGGTGACGGAATGGTTTCGTCACGGCGCGGGCGCGGCGCCTGCGCGGTGCTGATTTCGCGCCTGTGCTGAGCGTTCCATTGAGCGGGTGGGCTGTGACGGAACCATTCCGTCACAAGCACAGCGTCACTGCGGCTCGTGACGGAGTGGTTCCGTCACGAGCTTGGCGGCGCCGAGCGGCCTCCCTCTCCCCCTAGTGCCGCGGCGGAATTACTGCCACGGCCAAGGGGTTAAAGAGGCTGCAATGGCACCAATCCACCGACAGATGTCCCTTGTGAAAGCTGCAAAGGAAACCTGTGCCGCTAGCTGTCCCTTCTTGATGAAGTAAAGCGCTACAATACCAATTCACAAAAGAACTGAAAACGAAAAAACACAAAATACCCTATCGATGTGTGTTCATGACATAGTCCTAAATTACAACATGTGCATGTAAAGGAAAACTGTGCTTTCAATTGCAAAAAATAAATAAAACCATTGTTTTTCAATTTGCAAAAGACCTTGATGTTTTTAAGTATAATAAATAAAATGATACGCAAGCAAAAAGAGTGCTGCGGCAAACAGGGGTGTGTATTTTAATGTCAAGGTGGTGACACCCGGCTGTGGGTCACGGCCACTTACGTGCTTAGTACCAGAGTGCCTTTGACATGTTAGTGTCACCTTAACCAAGAGCCAATCTAGGGGGTACACAGACAAAATATCGAGTTTTAAATTTCGATATACAATTATATCGAAGTTTAAATATCGATGGGACATAATATAGAAGGTAAGTAATATCGACAGTCTTAATATCGATATTAGTATGATATTAGTAATTTCGAAGTTTTAAATATCGATGTCAATAATATCGAAATAAATAATTTCGATGTTACTAATATCGATTTTTAAATAAATGTTGTGTATATTATATTGTATTTATTATGTTTTATTATTTATTTTGAATGTAATTTAATTAAATATTGTCTTTTAGTACTGTAGCGGGTTGTGGGTTTATAGGGGAATAGGGTGGGAAGTAATTTAATTATGTTAAATTAATTATTAATTAGTAGGAATTATTAATTAATTGAGAATTAAATTTTAATTAATTGATTAATTGATAAATATGTTCTGTAGTGGGTTATGGGTTTATAGGGGAATAGGGTGGGAAGTAATTTAATTATGTTAAATTAATTATTAATTAGTAGGAATTATTAATTAATTAATTGAGAATTATTTGTAAATAATTTTAATTAATTGATTAATTGATAAATATGTTCTGTAGCGGGTTATGGGTTTATAGGGGAATAGGGTTGGACGTAATGTAATAATGTTTAAATAATTATTAGTTAGTAGGAATCATACATTAATTAAAAATAATTGGTAATTATATTTAATTATTTTTAATTAATTGATAAATATGTTCTGTAGCGGGTTATGGGTTTATAGGGGAATAGGGTGGGAAGTAATTTCATTATGTAGAATTAATTATTAATTAGTAGGAAGCATACATTTATTTTTATTAATTGGTAAATAAATTTAATTAATTGGTAATTAATTTTAAATAATTAATTAATTGATAGATGTAATTTATAAGTATGTAATTTAAACCCCTACGCTATCCAACACTTTCCCTACTGTTGCACTCTCTGGAGTGGGAATAGTAATTTTTACCCCTACGCTATCCAACACTTTACCTACTGTTGCACTCTCTGGAGTTGGAATAGTAATTGTTACCCCTACGCTATCCAACACTTTCCCTACTGTTGCACTCTCTGGAATAGGAATAGTAATTTTTACCCCTACGCTATCCAACACTTTCCCTACTGTTGCACTCTCTGGAGTAGGAATAGTAATAGTTACCCCTACGCTATCCAACACTTTCCATACTGTTGAACTCTCTGGAGTTGGAATAGTAATTTTTAACCCTACGCTATCCAACACTTTCCCTACTGTTGCACTCTCTGGAGTGGGAATAGTAATTGTTACTGCTACACTATCCAACACTTTCCCTACTGTCGCACTCTCTGGAGTAGGAATAGTAATAGTTACCCCTACGCTATCCAACACTTTCCATACTGTTGCACTCTCTGGAGTTGGAATAGTAATTTTTAACCCTACGCTATCCAACACTTTCCCTACTGTCGCACTCTCTGGAGTGGGAATAGTAATTTTTACTCATACGCTATCTAAAATGTATTTAGCTTTTTTATTAGTATTATTTTGTTATCAATTGTTATTTATGTGAATATTTTATATAAATAAATGTATTAGTAATTTATTACATTTTTATTTGTTTTTAAGTTATGACAATTAATTTAGAGTTATTATTAATGAAAAATATATTATGTATTATATATTTATGAATATTAATCTGTATTACATTATGTATTAATTTTAAATATTATAGTACATTTTTAAATATGTTTATTACATTTATAAGTATTATTTTGTTAATATTACATTTTTATTATATTAAAAAAAACTATATTTTACAAAAAACGATATTTTTGTCATTCTATATTTTATTTTCGATATATTTGTACTTACCTTGTTAGGGATAGGATTCCTATATTTTTGACTTCGATATTTTTGTTCCGATATTTTTGTATATCAATATTTTTGTTTGATATTTTGTCAGACATTCAATCTAGGGTATACAAAATATACCAAAGTGGTTTCATTCTTTACCCAGACTGCGATGTACCTCAGGACTGCTGAGTTTTTGAAGGCAAACACATGAACTCTGACCTGCAACCCGTACAGCCCGGTTAGTGTTTTGACTGCAGTGCTATTCTTTCTTTTCAGAGGTGTGAGGGCTTAAGAGGGGGATTCTATTGATCTTCCACAAAGTTCCAGTTCGTGTGTCAAGCAAGACACCCACGTTGGAAGTGCAGCACTTGTGTGTCAGTGGGCGCGAGTTGCAAGAGGTCAGTGGAGCCCGACGCCAGCACTGCACAGCTGTGTCAGCATGGCCCAGCATCCATCTGCACGCTAGCCTCTATGCTCGGGCAATGAACCCAAGTGTCAAGTCAAAAGCTCCGAAAATAACAAAAAAACTGACAAAAAGAAATTGAGGAAACTGGGAAATTCATCACGGTTATAAAAGTGATGTAATTTACCGGGGTTACGTCAATGCGCTGCGAGTGAAGATTAAAGGTTATTAAATAGGACCTTCCACCTTTCATAACACCTGACAGTACAGAACACATGCGGACGACACCCAAATATAGAGCGCGCACCCAGGGGCTATAAACGAGAAAAGGCAAAAACTGACAGAAGGAATAAAAGATCTGTAATCAGTACAACATGGTCGCTAGCGATAGGCATTATTAGTAGCATTGATTATTAATTACTGCAGTACCACAGGCTGCTACTAGAGGTCCCTATTTCTAAATTAATCTTTTGAAACTCACTTCTAATAATTGCCACTACACGTATGATATTATCTAATGTACTAAAGTGACACGCTCCGTGGCTTCTTAGACGACGTTTACATGAATTTTGTTGCAATGGTTTACATGCTAAACATTTTCATGGCTGATCTATTGTACCGGCTCTTAGAGCCAAACTGTTGTGTTTCAACATAAACCAACCCATTGGCTCCGTTCTAGCTATTAATTTGCTGGCTCGCCCCGCCTCCGTGGCTGAAGGAGGTGTTGACGGTCGGACTGGCCAAACGGCCGGCCTGACAGGTCAGTGTGGGCCGGTTCATGGCCTGCTGGGACGGGTTTTACTGTCGATTCCCCTGTTCTTACCACACACATTGCCTGCAGCAACCTCAAACCCATGCCATCCCCCATACCTTGCAAAACCCTCACACAGCCTCGTCACGAGTACGGAACACACGACGGACACTTTTTTGCATCTAATTCACTAAGGAGGTCTTTTATTTTGCTGCCAGGCCTGTTTCTGTCCCCGTCCGACCCTGGGAGTGTTTGATGTGCCTGTGACCCCTGGTGTGAGGTGCGGTGTCGTCAGTGCAGAGGCGGCGAGGGAGCTCTCTCTTGTGTGCACTGAGATAGGTGTGTGAGTGTCAGTGAGGGCCTGAGAGGCGCGAGGCCAGCCTGCATGAGAAGTTTGTGTCACATGTATGTGGTAATCTGCTTTCACTATTAGTGACCACGTGTGTGCGGGAGAGTTTGAGGCGTCGCTGTCTCACTGAAGAGTGCGCGTTAAAACGAGAGACGTGTGGAGCAGAGAGGAGTGTGGCAATGTGGTGTGTGTGTGTAAACGACGTGTGTCAGTGAGGGTGTGTGTTTATCGTGACTGGTGTGTGTGTAGTGATTGTGAGGTGTGTGTGCATCGCTGCGGCATCAGGTGGTGTGCTCTTGTGCGTGCCAGTGTATTTGAGGTGTGTGTGTGTGTCTGCGTGTGGCTGCAGGGTATGTATACATGCTTGCACGCTGGAGGTGCGTGTCTGCTTTGTGAGTGAGAGACATGATTAGTGATTGTCGGCTATCTATGTGTGCACAGAAGAGACAGTAATATCTCCTCCCCTCGTGCAGCTGGCGTGTGTGTCAGTGAGTGTGGTGTGTGGGTGTCTGCAAGTGTGCTTTGAGAGCTCCGTTAACTTCTCCCCAGCCCTGGCAGCGGTGTTCCTGGCCGAGTGTCTAAGTCACTCAGGGTGTGGTGTGTGCATGGCTGGCGTGACACTGAGGAGTGTGAGTGCTGTACAGGTGTGTGCGTGTGCCTGCACCCGTGAGCGTCAGCGTGAGGTCTTGTGCATCTGGGGTTCGTTGTACGGGAGGTTTGTGTGCATGTGAGGTTCCTGTGCCAGCGTAAGACGCGTGTATCGGACTTTCGTGTGCATATGAAGTGTGCCCACATTTGAGGTTCGTTTGTGCAATGGAAGAGCAAAACCCCGCCTTTCTACTACGAAATCCAGCAGCCATCTTTGAATTTCGAGATATCCCAACAAGACCCTTCGAGGGCCATTTATGCAATAACACATTCTTTAAAAGCATTATAAAAACTATGTATTAATACTTTGAATTACATAACTAAGGAACGATGCACCTTGTGACGTACGAAAAACTGTTGAACGGCATTGTCTCATTTTTAAGGTATGGGGCGCTCTGCTCAGTGGGTCCAAATGATTATCTTGCTCCACTAAACGCTCTTCTCGAACCATTGACTGGTTTCACGGCCTTCCCCACACAGCACGGAGCATAACAGATTAACCTGTTTAAAGTTCATTCTTTTAATACTCCACAATATCTAATTCTGAAACTTAGGAGAACAGGAGACTCAACAATTCTGAGAGGCAGAAACGAACAATGCATGATGCCCTCTCTTAAACAAGCGCCATGACACACACATTTCTGTTTTTCTGCCGTCCCACTAGGATGGCCTGCATTCCTTCAGCTGCAAAAGGTTTATTTTCTTTATGGGGCCATCTGTTTGACCCCCATAAAGATGACAAAGCTTTTACGCCAGCATGAAGGAAAGCCAGTCCGTCCAAGTGGGATGGCAGAAATAGAGAAAACTGTACGTCACCACAAGCTCTTTCCCAATGGCCGGCCACCGTTTAGTATGAACGGTGACGCCGGCCAAAGAAAAAGAGGGGCGGGGCTTACAGCCCATATCCCCAAAAAAACTAAATCATTAAATCTCGCGAGCTCGACTGCGCATGTGCACAGTCGACGCCAGCTCGACCTAAAAATCAGGTATCACCGTTACTAACATCAACAGGTCTCTTTATTGACTACGGAATAAAGACCTCACAAGTGTGTGGATGTTCACCAAATTTTTCAAATTGATCCATCAATAAAAGCTCACAAAGCCTTCACTGACCAGGTGGTCACAAATGTGAAATTCAAATCCCTTTTTGGCAAATCCCATTTGAGAGTACAAGGCCCTGACCATTACTCATTCTGTGAGGTTAATGTGACTTTTTTCCATTGTGTATCCAGGGCACGAGGCGGGGGTACACGCGGGTGGACGGCGTCTGCCTACTATTTTCACAGGGTTTGACGCCGTCCACCCTGGCAAGAAGTTGGGCCCCTCTGAAAAATATGCTGAATTCGCCAGTGTTATTTGCAAACATCGGAACACATTCAGCAGCGCCTGCACGTTGATGTCTACTTTCGATCGCAACAGCCTGCAGGCGGGAGGGGGCTTTCTTAGTTCAGGCTCCTGCTGGACCCATAACAAAGGCAGAATCTGAGGGGTCATCAGGCCTTCTTTTGTTCGAGTCTCTTGGCTAGGAGCCTCACACCTTAAAGGAAATGCTGCAGAGGGGAAACAAAGGCTCACACCTGGTTAGCACTTCACACATACTTAAGAGAGGCAGCTTTTCACTTTGTTCAGTCCCTGTTTACAAGATATGCATGCGCTGCAAGAATGTCGGATGCATTAGTCTTTCCCTATATTTACACAAAATAAACGTAATTTATATAGTGCTTACTACCCCGGAGGAGGGGTTGAAATAATTTAAAGTACCACTATTTTTTCTTGTAAAGCACTATAGGTAGAGGAAGTTCGCCCTTTCAAAAGACAACACTGTTTTATGCGTAGCTTTCAAAAGTGTGAATCTTCTGCGTCAATCAGGAGGGTTGCGTGTATACTCGAAATGTGCTCTAATGTACTCATGATTGACCTGCTAAACATATATGTGAGGGCTCAAGATCTGATGTCACTTTTTATGATGCCAATTCCTGTGATGTCACAAGCCGTGATGTCATGCGCCGCAATGTCACACACAGTGATGTCACGCGCTGTGACATTCTGATTAACTAGGTTAGTCCCTCCACTTCTTTTTTTAGGACTTGTACCTTGTGTGCATCTATGTAGAAGTTAGGGGCGATCAAGAAACGTTTTAGGAATTGGGCTGGGCGTTTACACTGCTAGCAGATTAATGTTTCTCTATAAGCACTAATATAACACGATATACTGATATAGCACTGATATAACATGCAGTTTCTATCCTATTCTTTCTTCCTCTACTTTGCAAATTGTCTGTATCAAGGGCACTCCAGCTATAATAAGCCAATCACAACTTTTAATTCTAGAGACATGCATCCCTTCAAAATTGGCCCACCAAGTGGCAGGGCGAGGGACCTGATAGCCATACCTGCCATACCTGCCATTTTTGCTGGAACCAAGAGGATCCAGGCATAAGAGGAGCGCATTGCCACAAGGTTCACATCAGGCGCTGAAAGACACCGCTTCCATCAGTCGCGTCAGTCGCGTCCGCCGCTCCGGGACTACATATCCCGGCAGCCTTTGCGGCGGCGCGTTCCCTGGCGCGGAACACGCGCCAGGAGGGGCTAGAAAAACAGCAAGCCCTCGGTGGAGCGGGGGGACCTGATAGCCATACCTGCCATACCTGCCATTTTTGCTGGAACCAAGAGGATCGAGGCATAAGAGGTGCGCATTGCCACAAGGTTCACATCAGGCGCTGAAAGACACCGCTTCCATCAGTCGCGCCCGCCGCTCCGGGACTACATATCCCGGCAGCCTTTGCGGCGGCGCGTTCCCTGACGCGGAACACGCGCCAGGAGGGGCTAGAAAAACAGCAAGCCCTCAGCGTCGCGAGCGGGACGCCCGGGCGAAGCCCGGGCAAAGGGCGGGCCCTCTGTGGCCCTCAGAGGCCTGAGGAGCCTGGCCTGGGCCACAAACCCTGGTCGAACTTCATCAGCTTCTTCAGCCATTTCCCTCAGGAACTGTAAGTCTTCTAAACACTCCATCATATGATACAGGGATGCTTGATGTTATTTAGTGCTAAGCATTAACTATACGCCCCATAGCCCATAGCTAAAGCTTCTAGATTATTTGCACTCAGCACAGGCTTGCCATGAACTGTCGGGAGACTAGAAGCATGGCTGTAGCAGGAGCAAAAAAACTAACTGGGACTCTGGACAAGTTCATCGTCCGCACCCATGCATTATTCGATGAGGGAATAATATTAATGGATAGGAGAGTATCCCAAGACCTAGCTATGGCCAAGAGATCTTCCTTGGGTCTCATTGCCCAGGCACAGACGCCTAACATCGACTCTCGCCCAAACACTCATGCCATAGTACATAACACTGGGATCACCGGGGATCTTGATGTTTCTAACTTACAACAGGACCTGGAGGCTTCTCCTAATCTTAATCTCCTGATAGACAGTGGAGCACACAGAAATGAGCCAGACCATTCTGTCATGGCAACTGCCATAAATGAAAGGGGTTTGAAAGAAGGGGCAATCCCTAAACAAAAGGTTAACAAACCAACTACTCTCAAAGGGAAGAAAGCTCAAACTGCCCATAACCAACACAATGCCATCCCCGACCCAGTTATTGTGAATAATAATCTGGTAGTTTCTACTAATGACATAGGGGGGTTGCATTCGACTAAAAATGGCTTACCTTTGAGTCTTCCAGATGATACTATTATTGATCACAGTCTGGAGGAAATCTTGGAGCTGAGTGGGGAAGTTACTAATCTAGCTAAACAAACTCAGGAGGGGAGCGGATTAAGTACGGCTAACATTAATATTCTTAATATGTTAAAAGCCTTGCTCGAACCCATAGAGGTTAGACTACGTTGCCTGGAAACCATCCTAAAGAACATACATAAGGACATAAGTGCCCCTAGTTTTACCCTGAATACTAAGACACCCCATGTCGCCA
The DNA here is from genome assembly GCF_964263255.1 of Lissotriton vulgaris. Taxonomy (NCBI): domain Eukaryota; kingdom Metazoa; phylum Chordata; class Amphibia; order Caudata; family Salamandridae; genus Lissotriton; species Lissotriton vulgaris. Next base: position 429,034,432 of record NC_141693.1, read on the forward strand.
ATACAGCTAAACACAGCCAATAAGTCATCCTTGGCTGGTAAAAGTGTTACTGTGGCTAAAAATAATGTCCCCAAGAAACCTAGCAACACTCCAAACCAGGGTGGCACTAAAGCAAAGTCTCCCGAAATAGGACAAGCTGAGAATACAATTAAAACTAAACCAACCCCTCAAGTTACATCTAATGATCCCACTCCACCGACTTTAAATCTCGACGCAGCCCCAAGAGCCAAGGTAGCGGCTCGCAGAAATATCCATCTCCCTCCTGACGCCTGCCCTTACGTAGTCATCCTCACCGGAGTCACTGAAATCTCACCATCGGAAGTAGAATCCTACCAGGCCCTAAAAAATAAAGTATGCCACTGGTTGTCCAAAAATCATCCGCTACCACCTAACATTCCAAGCAATATCTTAATGGTGGAGAGAACCCCGTGGGTGGGAGGAAACAGAAAAAATCTACAAGGGGACTGCGTTGTGGTCACTTTTGAGAATACCGAAGTTGTAGATTATATATGTAGTAGTGGAGCACCTAGATACCAAGCAAGCACTGTGACTGCTAGGCCCCTCTCCTATTTCTACCTACCAGGAAACCAAGTAGACAACAGATGGAGTTGGTTAAAGGGCCCACAAGATCCAAAACCCAGACAGAGATTTAACCCCCCATGGGAGACGCAACCCTATGGCTGGGAGGAGGGGGGGGCGTGGAATGGAACCTGGTCAGGAGAAGAAGAGGCAGACCGCGCCAAGGAGGTTTCTTCGTAGGGCCGCAAAACACTCAATCCCATTATTATCACCAGTTCGCAAATGGGCAAGATAACTTTTACAACTTTCCAACTGCTAATCGTTATGAATGTCTGTCAACCACGGACTGGGTTGACTGACAAACACAGGATTCACCAAATGGACAGAGGCATCATATCTCCCCTACCCAACTGTTAAAGGAAACTAGTATTCTGGACTCGCAGAAGTTAAATTTAACCCCAATTTCTGATAAGGGTTCTGTAGTTGCTGAGAGCAGGGGGATGCATAACTCGTCTAATTCCAACAAGCCAACTTGTAAAATCCTCACCTGGAACGTGGCGGGATTAACTGCTAAGGCTTAAGATCCTATCTGGCAGGGGTTTGTTAAACAACACGACATCTTGGCCTTCCAAGAAACATGGGATACATCAACTAGTTTCTCATTGGATGGCTTTCATAGTTTTTTTACCCCAGCAGTTTCGGGCGTAAGAGGGAGAGCCAAGGGTGGCCTACTCACATTGTTTTCACTGAATTTGGCGGGGGTTTTTAAAAAAATAGAACCAGCGCCCATGAATACATTAATAATTGAGTGGGCTATCTCGGACTTTCATACCTTTTTGTTTATTAACTTCTATAATTCTAGGGAGGGCTCTTCTGTGAATGAGCACCTGACTGCCCTGTTAGATTTTTTGTCAGTCTACAGACACGATTGCACTTCCGTCCCAGAGATGGTTATCCTGGGTGATTTTAATATCCACCCCTGTGAGGGGGATTGCAATAATGATAGATACGGGGGATCACCGGTCGAGGGCATTCCCCACTTTGAACACACTAAGGAGGGTGAGGGGCTCGAGACCTTTCTTGCCAACTTAAATTTATTTGAATTAGGCCATGGATATAACGAGATTAGAGCGCCCACATTTATTGGGAGAGATGCAAACACCGTCATCGACTACATCTTCGTATCAGCTGGGGTTTTAGTAAAGGCACGGGAATACAGGGTCGTGACTGCCACCTTTAGCGACCATAACCCCGTCCTATTAACGTTGGACCTAGATTGTTTCCTGAATGGTAGAGAGACAGGTGCGGTAGCTCCTAGAGATTTGTCAACTAAGGACCAGGGTAGGAGGATAAAGTGGGAGAAGATTGTCCCCGAACATTTCTTCCAAACATTAGCACAGGAAACTGAGGCAAACATGGCAGTCTGCTTAGATCCCACCTCCTTGGGCACCGATGTTGTGGCCGCCTATGTCGAGATATGCGCAAGGATCTCCAAGAACTTGGAGTCTAGGAATGGTGCGCAAGGCAAAAAGAACATTCATAAATGGTTCGATAAGGGATGCCCGCAAACGCATAGTGCCCTGTTGAAAGCACTTAAACAGAGACCCAGAGATAGGACATTAGTGGCAAACCTCCGAAAGGAATACAAATCTGCACTCGCCAAGCGGAAGACTCAAATTAAGGAGGAGGCTTGGGACAGTTTATTAGCTACAGATGTACTGAGAGACAGTAAAAAAAATTTGGGCCATTGTTAATCAGCCTTTTTTTACCGAGGATGGGAAAACAGATATGGACTGTGTGATCGAAGATGATAGATGGCTTCACCACTTTAAACAAATCTATGAAACCACACAAGTATACGCAAGGCCCCTGGACCTGATGGGGTCCCTGCCGATCTCTACATTCAGTATCCGCAAATTTGGTCAAAAATACTAACAAACGTCTTTAATGCGATACCCTCGGCCGGCTTTCCATCTTCCTGGTCCACCTCTATTATTGTTCCTATTTTTAAGAAGGGGAACAGGGGGGATCCTGCCCGTTACAGGCCTATCTCCTTGTTGGACTCTGCCGTTAAGATCTTGGACAGAGTCATCTTACAAAGACTTGGGGACTGTCTTGAGGAGAGTGGGGTTCTCTCTGACCTGCAGTATGGTTTTAGAGCACATAGGGGGGCCATGGACCAATGCTTAAACCTTCACCTTATTATTAGTAAATACACCGTGGTGAAGGAGGGGCTTTTATATTTAGGTTTCATGGATTTATCCTCCGCCTTTGATTTGGTTAATCGCTCAAAACTATGGCTTATTTTGCGGGTTTAGACACTACTTTGGTTAATTTTTTGCACGATCTTCATCAGAACTTGTTCGCTTCTGTTAGGGTAACAAGGGAAGGCAGGTGTACTGAGAAATTTAGATCAGGGAGAGGGGTCAGACAAGGTTGCATCTTGGCCCCTCTCCTATTTACACTCTACATCAATTCCCTGGGTAAATCCCTGAATCTAGCCACCCTGGACGTCCCGCGTATGGGAGGGTCACCCATTCCGGTCCTCCTATACGCGGACGACGCCGTCCTCATAGCTCGCACAGGTACGGGCCTACAAAGACTGTTAGACCATTTCGGATCTTTTATGGAAGCCTTGGATCTAAAGATCAACACAGCAAAATCCCATGTCATGGTAACTGGCTCACGCAAGAAAAACATGAAGCTTAAAACCTTTAGATGCAACAAAACATCCATCTCTAGGGTACCTTTCTTTTGTTATTTAAGCGTCACTTTTGACGAAAGAGGAACTTGGGGTCCCCAGTTGAAATTGAAGGGAAATGGAGTTGCTAGATCTACTACAGCCCTGATGAACTTTTCTAAAAGACTTGGTTCGAGGCCTATGGAGGCCATGATTCGTATTTATAAATCCAAATGTCTAGCAATTGCATCTTACGGGGCAGATATTTGGGGTTATGTTTCATCCCCCAGGCATCCAAATTATAGAAAACAATTTTATACGAGCTCTGCTGTCACTCCCAAAGTCATCTCCTACATATTCAATCCATAGTGAAGTGGGCTTGGGTTACATCACCGATCTCCTAAAAATTTCCCCGCTGCTATGCTGGGTTAAAACTTGGACAAATGAGGAGATTACGTTGAATCACCGCATACTCAAAGATTGTATGGCCCTGGATAAAGCGGACAGCATACCCTGGTTGGCGTATGTTAGAGCGGCATGCGCAAGGCTAGGGCGTCTGGACTTGTATTCTTCACCACAGGGCCTCAAGAAAGAGGATGTAGGGTGGGTCAAGTTGCATTTCCGAAATGTGTTGGAGACAGAGAGGGAAGAGGTTGAACTCAGCAAACCAATGGTGAGGACAATATATCAACTTTCTACCTCCCCAACTATGGAACCTTACTTAAAATTTGTAACTAAACCATACCATCGTTTTCTTCTACTAAGGTTTAGGTTCAATCTTATTTATCTCGTGCTTGGAGCCTATACAAAGTGGGGGACTTCAAAAAATACCCCACCCTGTACCTGTGATAGCTTTTCTACACAGGACACGCTTCATTTAGTGATGTTTTGCGAACACTATTTGGTGGCCCGAAAAAAATTCTTGTTTCCAATCTTGAAAGATCTAAACTTTGTTCAGGTGAGGCCTGCACTCTTACACCTGCAAATGCTTAACTCCGTGCAGGTCACATATGGTGTAGCTAGTTTTTTGGTAGCAGCAGCTCGATTAAATAAAATAAGACTTTCCCAGACAAATAACCATCAAGGTTGATATTCTGTCAACTACGTTCTGGGGAAACGTGCCAAGTATACTGGGAAATGGCGCCTTAGGTGATTCTAGGCTGTTTAGTATCTATCCTCTGTATCTAATCTTTTTAAATTGTTTTTAATGTACGCACATAGGAACTGCAATCAGGTGTATATTTGTTTAATTGTAATTTTATTCTTGTATGTTGTATGGATTTTTTAAAATAATGAACTGTGTATTGCTTTTATGGTTTTAACTAACCGAAATAAAGATATTTGACTGACTGACTGACTGACTGACTGACTGCCTCACGTGAGCAAGGGGATAATAACCAATGAGTCCTTCTCTCAGGACCGACTCACAGTGTTTATATAGCACTGCCTTTAAAGAGGGGATAACTTTCGGGTACATGTAGACCTTTCTGTGCCAGGTTCTGCAATATTTTCTGCAAACCCCTCTGTTGTTTAAAACAAAAATATATACTTTATATAGTATGTGTACCCCAAAAAAAAAGCCAGATTCCAAACTCTGCGAACTTTGCAAATCTAACAATCCAAACATCCTACCGTGCTTGCACGGAGTTACTTACCTGTGCTCTCATTCGGAGTTTCAAGCTACTAAATTTGCAAACAACAACAAAGGCCCATTGATCGATTTAAAAGCCTGCAGCCTTGGCATTAATAATTAACATACAGCTCGTGCAACTTTTTTTTTTATTATTGAACTTCCGAGACTTCAGCGAGGAGGGCGTGTTTGCATTTCCCGCCCGCAGACATACAGACATAACAGGAAAATTCTAGATGCGGCAACCTTTATCTGTTTGAATGAGGCTACCTTTTTCAAAATATCTTTTAAGTGTGTATGCATCGCTTCCTCTTGGAAAGTGAAAGATTCTTAAGCACATAAAACAAAACTACAGTATTCCTGTGATGTCGTGTACAATAACACAATGTGTGGGTTTGGCAAGATCGTGGACATGAGAACCCTTGAGTTGCTTCTATGTATAATGGACTACAAAGATGGTGGCTCCCTTTATTCGGTGTTTTGAATTCTATCAGTTAACATGCAACACAAGAAGCAAGCGTTGGCAAAGCCAATATGTCTGGCGCCCATTTTTAATGCTTGTAGTGTTATGGTTTTTGCCAAACGTTATTGTTGGTGAGTTGCCGGGACCTTGCCCTGGGCCTGTATGAAAAAACATTGGCCTAAAGCAGAAATATTTTTTGGTCTGAAAACCACCCCTTGCCATAGTACTCCTGAGCACTGAAGGAACTGCGTTGTGTGTGGGTGTCCTCCTAATGAAAAGGCAAAATTCGACCACTCAAAGTGAAGGTAGGGCAAGGAAAATCCTCAAAAATGAAGGGATGGGATACTAAAAGCCTTAAGAGGACCCCTCACTCCATGCTGTAGTGGGTCGGATAAAAGTGAATGGGATGTCACAACAACAAATTAATGGATGTAGGTAGAGAGCTGGCTGAAAAAAAAAAACTCTCTCCCTCTATTACTTTTAAATTAAAGGGAGAAGAAGAGGACTATTTCAAGTAAGGGCAAACACAAGAAAAGCTGACACATTAGGAACTAGTTGTAGTAAAGGGATAAGACGAGCCCAGAAATGAAGGGATGAGAGAATCCTTATAAAGGCATGGAAGGATAACCAAACCCTGCACAATGGAAAGGAGCAGTGTATAAGGCAGGAAACGACAAGATAGATGAAGGAAAGAAGATAAATGTCACCAGAAAGGGAACAGATAAGTCTGCAGAAAAGACCCAGGGAAGAAAGAGGTTCATAATGGAGAAAAAAAATCGAAAAGTGTCTTGACAATGAAGGAAACACCTAAACGAGCTTCGTGATGAAGTGGGTGAGTGAAGATGATGAGGTCAGAATCACTGTGAAGGGATAAAGAATAATGCAGGGTAAAAATCTGCAAAATCAATGAAGCAGATTGTAAAATGCAGGGAAGAACCCTATGGGAAAGGGAAGCGGGAGGAGGCAAGAACCTGTTTAAGATGAAAGTAGCAGTGGAAGAAACCTCTTTAAACGTGGTGAGGCCAGAGAGAGCCACCAGTCAGCACTTATACATGCAACAACTCCCCTCTGGTTCCCGCCACATTACGAACCTTACTGCCTCCTCCATCGCTTCCACTCACAATAACAGAAGACCTGGTTGGGAAGTCTTCCAAGCCTAAGCTCCCATCCACCAAAACTGAAACTGTTTCAAACTTTAGAAACTTAAAACCCAAGTAAAACAGCTGCACCGGTTCCAGACAGTCTGGTATAGGCACAGTGCCCACATGTGGGAAGGGCCAAGGCCTAGCTCAGTAACGCTCCAAGAGGCCAAGTATGAACTCCCACATGTAGCGACATTGATATCCCATCGCCCAGACGTTTGCACAGCACCTCAGGTGCCGGTCTCTGCGCTTGAGCACAGTGAATCATAACACTGGTACCCGACAAAGGCCCCTTCTGATTTCGATACTACATCCAGCAAAGAGGGACCGTGCACAGGCATGTTAATCTGCACCCTAATAAACTGAAATTGCTACTTTTCAAGGCAACGAAACCAGGGACAGTGGCAAATCCATTATCTACGTAGGAAAAGAGATACATGCATGCTCTTCCTCACTACAACACAGGGCCACAAAGAGGCAGAGCTAACACTTCACCCAGCCTGCTCGTCCTTCTTAGTACTCCTGAGTAGAAGACACACAACAGCATCACCCAATCTTGTGAGTTACGCACTCAAAGACTAACATCGGATTAGCTGGCGCTTGGCCCTAGTGTGTGTGTGTATGCTTTTCTTTTTTCTCTCGCCCCCCACCCTCTCTCTCCCCCCTCCCTCTCTCTCTCCCCTCCCTCCCTCTCTCTCTCTTCCCTCCCTCTCCCTCTTCTCTCTCTCCCTACCTCCCTCTCTCCCTCCCTCCCCCTCCACTGGTGCAGAAGGTGTAGTGGCACTGGGGCCCAGAGCCCTGGGGTCCCACTGAACCCTGATAAAGGCCATATTGTATTACCTCAATAGTAATAAAAGGGGCCATTTTCTGGTTTTCTCCAGGGACCATGGAATACAAAAGCGCTGGTACTCACCCTTTAAAGTTAAAAACTCAGTACCTGCGAGTATTTGCCTATTTAAAGTACTGGGCCATGGCATCCTTGCTACACTACTGCTTCCCGCCCCTCACACGCATGCGCATTTCCAGCGGCCTGGCCAAGTGCTACCCCTGAGTGAAAAGTGTCAGACAAATACAGGTTCTGCGCCGCCCCTTGGCTCGGCCCTCGCTTCCTGCATTCCCGGGAGTTTCTATAAGAGGAAGCTTCCTTTATAGCATCTCTTCACAGCTCTGAAGAGCTGACAGCTCCCTTTGTGTGGGGCATACTGCTATTAATACCCGCTGGATAAACACCGCAGCAGTTGCCAATGTGGGCTTCTCTGGTTTCCAGTGAGAGACCCCCGGGCCTGTGACCTGGCTTTACTCGCAGTAACACTTGTCAAGGGCCAGGAGAGACAAGTCATAGAAAGGAGTGGTTATTCCCGGCTCTCACTCGTTTCCGGTGAGCTTAATGATTGAAAGGGAGGGTGGTGGTAAAAGAGGGGAAGACAAATAGAAAAGGAAATAAAAAATAGATAAAGGAAGAAAAAATAGATAAAGGAAGAAAAAAAAAATAGGTGAAACCAAAAAATTGAATATAAAGAAAAAATGCAACTCCGCAAAAAAAAAAAAAAAAAACATTGACTCACCTATATTATCTGAAAAAATGACTCAAGGGGATGAGCAGATCACTAATCTTATACATCCTCCACCCTCCCAAGAAAACCTCCAACATCTTGCTGTAGTAATTGCCTAAGGTATAAGCATGAGTTGAGACTCAATCGTTAGAAAAAATGAGTTTGTATTTTCACTAAACATTTTTAACACTTTTCCCTATGGTACTTTATCTGAAATTTAGGGCATTTTGGACTTCTAAACTATGAACTAGCAGAGCCCTTTTCAAAACAATCCTCACCGGACAGGACTCGACGGGTCGAGATTCTTCTCTAAATACACCTTTACGCACTCCTCGGGCCGAGAGGGGCACACATCCGCCAAGGGGGATGGGAGTCTCTCCCGATTATATGTAGGAAGCCAAAAATATTTGACAAATCATGCCCTGAAGAAAGCATGTCTCTTGAACCAGAAGTCAGTGGTTCTCAAACAAATAAATGTTTGTGAACCCACAGGGTTCACAAACTGCGACACCTACTTCAATAAACACCGTGCCAATACCAGTGAATGCGATCATCTGCAGCTCCCAAACCCAGAGTCTGCATTAGCGCCCATTAAAAAAAATATATATACTAAAAGGATTACAAAACAAAAAAATCTAAACTGAAAAACACACTAAGGGATGCTTTCGATGAGACACAACTGTCATTGCCACACAGGCCAGGCCACATCCTGTTGGCTGTGTATGGTGCAAGCCCATGAGCCAGGAAATGGGGCACAGGACTGCACAAAAGCCAATGTACCGTGGCAAGTGGTTTTTGGGTAGTATAGCACGTGGCAACGGCTGTTTTAAGAAAAATCACTGAAATCCTCTAAAAAAATTAAAATGTTTTAAAACGGCGAAATGCATTTTATGACTGTTTATTCACATTAAAAAATGCATTGTGTTCTACGCAGCGATACAAAGTTTCTTAAAAACTTCTGTTCAGTCACATTTATGGTCCAATTCAATCTAATGACATCAACTATCATCATCCTTGGTCTTTTCCACAAGGCAGCAATAGATGCTATAATATATATATATATATGTGTGAGCAAGGCCAGGCTTGGCTGAAACACGAAATTGTGAACACGTTGCGTTAAATTCATATTTGCACAAAGAATTGGAGTCTGTATCAGAGTGTAATTCAACTGAGCAGGAAGTTTGCAGAGATATAGATTACCTACTGGCGTTTGCCAGTAGGTAGTTATAGTAGGACCTGATTTCTATTAAAAAACAGTTTCAGTTGGCTATATCTCTGGCGTCGTTTGAAGATATTCATGAAATTTTCAAAGCTGGTTTGATGCTCACTTCAGTTACTGTCTTTAAAATTTCGGGGCGATCGGTCAAGCAGGGGCTGAAAAAAAGGGGGGGCCCAAAACGCCTTTTCCCCATGTTAAATTTCATAGGAAACTTCAGACACAGCTACAGCTCAAGCTGCTGAACGGAATTAAACCAAATTTGGTAAAAATGTAGCTCTTGGTCCAGAAAGCGCCCTTTTTAGGTTTTGACTGGCGATGCGTACTTCAGTACGCATGCGCCAAAAAACCTCTTGAGTTGTGTGTGTGGGTCGGGTAAACGCCCCCTTCTCCAATTGGCTAGCTCCATAAATGGAGGCTAGCCATTGGGAGAGGGCTCCGTCCGTCAATCTCGGACCAGATACGCCCCCGAATCTGTCCCGGCATTGAGCCGGCACCCGCCTTCCTGCTTGTTGTGCATCAAGCACTAGCTTGTTCAGTACTTCACCAGCCTTCCATGGCGTGATTATCTCTCCCCTGTCACCTCGTCTGGGTGTTGCAGCTGCCCGGCCATCCTTTCTGAGGCACTACGGACATGAAACTGACTCGGCCCCTGCCGTGTACTGAAGCGAGTTGTAGGTGCTGCCATGGCCCCTGCCGTGTACTGAAGCGAGTTGTAGGTGCTGCCATTCCTCTAAAACGGCTAAAAGCGTTTTCTGGGACATCGAGTAAGAAGCTCCTCGGCTTTTGCCGCTGCCCCCGTCCCACGGAATCTTCCTCGGCACTTGGAGGGGTTGATCGCGCCATGCCTTCCGGCTTAGCTCCGGTTGACCGGTCATGTGCAACCGGGTGCGGGTATGGATCTTCGGAAGAAACAGGGGCTAAACCAGGGGCTTCAGCCACGAGGAGCACGGGCCCCCACGCGCTACATACCCCCGGAGGGTCTCGGACACGCGCACTGAGACACGCGGTATAATGAAAGCACACTAAGGACTCCGTAGCAATTGTCAGGGGTCGGCAGCTGTAACAATAATAATAAGGGGGCTCGACGCCGTTGCCGTGGTCGGGGGTTGCGACGAGGTTAGTCCCCCCCCCCCTCCTCCCATGTGTGCCAGGTCCATTTGGTGTTCCTGTACTTAGCCGGTCCCCTGCCCGCTCCGCCTACAGTGTGAGGCGTCCCCCCTCCCCGCATGCTAGTGTTGGCATGCGCGTCCGGCGGCGTGGCATGGGGGCACCTGGGGATCTATCGTTTCCTGACAATTTTATAGATGGGGTATAAATGGAGAGGTGCGCTTGGTGGCGCGGCTGCATGGCGTCCAGGGGCTCCGAGCACGAGCCCCGCATAGGCTGAGCCGCTTCTGTTTGCTCCCAGAGCACTCTACTTATGTGTGGGCACATGCGGCGCCGAGCGGGGCCTGGCCGACCTATTGTGTTGGTCCGTGCGAGCTTCGCTGCCCTCCCACTCCCCCCCACCTTGGAGAGAGGTGGGGGTCTCAGGCCGACTGTGGCAAGTGGCGGCGGGTCCTACTTCCGATTCCAGAGTTGTCCGGCGCCCCTTCCCCCCGCCCCTCCTCATGGGTGCTTCACACTTGCAGGGCCCACACTTCGCCGTATCCCTTTCACAGAGTCATAGAAATCGCCCCTTTTTAGCAACATTATTTTCCCATTGAAGCAAACGTTCGCATTGTCTGAGTGCACTGCATCATGGGAAAATACAGAAGAACAATTCAAACAAGGAACGAAGCATACTTTAACTATGGCCGCACAGGTCAACCTGTGCATTTATCGTGTATCCCCATTTATTTAAAAGAATGTGAGACCCTATGCAAGTACAGCCTTCAAATTGTAAAGTGTCTATTTAAGTATCTGCTCCACGTGTTGGTCACTCTGGTGAGTATAGAATTTAAATGAGGCAGTAATCGGGTGCTTCCACTTAAAGAGTAACTTGCACTTTTAGGGGCTTATTTACAAGGCCCTTACGCCATTAGCGGCAATGTTTATCTGAAAGGTAGAAGCAAGCCATATGCCCGAGGGAATTTTGTCCGTCCCTGACTGCTGCATCCACGTATTATCTCAACCCTAGTCAGAATTGAGAAGGGCCTTCTTGGTGACGCAGTGGTTCGCTTTGCAGCCTCTATTTGCGGAGAACGCCGGGTTGTAACGGAAAGGGAATGCCACCTCTTATCATGAACAAAGTTATTCCGGAGGAATGTATTCTGAAGCTTGCATCGCAGTGTCTGTCTAAGGTTTCCTAAGCAATACAGCTGTTTATGATAGCTGCCGCATTTGTGTACAATATTGTCACAGATTGTTTTTGCAACTGTTCCTACACTGATGAAAAATTAATTCAATCTCATATGGCTTCTTGATGCGATCACTTTTGAAATACATCTAGGGAGTGTTGAAGTATGTTTTCAAGGTGGCACTTATTTCTCATCGCTGCCGTGGGCTGAAGGCTGGGGCGCTCGACCCCGGACTTGGGAATCTGGGTTCGAGTCTAGGTAACGACGCCAGAAAACCTCTGGTGTTTAGGCCAAATCACTTAAGCTGCGCTAGAACTGCGAGATGCTCTCAAAAAAGGTGCAAATATTTTCATGGTCTGTGGCAGCTCCCTCTCGGGTCGGGGAACTCTACTATAACACCGAGGTCATCTTTTTAAAGTGATTAACTGTACTTGCACAAGTACTGCGATGTACGGGGCACAGAAAACCTTTTGTACCATCCCGTTGCCAGCAGGTTTTGTATCTTCTCTTGCCATCTCCTCAACAATCCTCTTTGTTGTCCGGGGCCTCTGCTATCAAAATAAAAAAAATAAAAAAGCCCAGTCTGCTCTCCAACTCGCGTCACATCACAAGTAGGATATGAAAGGTCAAATATGTAGCAAACTTTCCCAGTAGGTAGGCAGGTCAGGGAAGTGAAACAACAAATGCAATGTGACAGGCTAGGTGCAGTCCCTCCATGGAAGGCGTCAATGTGAAGGATGACGCGCAGAAAAGCACATCGTATGTATTCGGATGCAGCAAAAAATGATAATCTTAATAACCAATAATCAATTTAAATGCCAACATGCAATAATGTGTGTGGGGGGGGCTCTGTGTGTGTTTGTGTGTGTCATTTGCGAGAGATAAAGCTAGTGGCATTGTAAATGGCAATGCCATTTATTTATGTTAAAAAAACATAAATAAAAATAATGTCAAGAGCAATGCCAATAGCTCTAACTTTAACAAAGGCAAAACCATTGCATTGTAAATGCTTGTTGTTAAATGGTGTAAATCCGTAAGTAGTTCCTGAGAAATTCCTTCTGTTATCCCGAATAAGTCCCATGCAACAGGATTGCTAAGAGGTATTTACACCCCCTTACTCCACCAGTTTGCAAATGCAGCTCGTGGTGCATCACGTCCACTTTACTGCTGAGGGACCTTGGGGCCAAGAAGCCCTCCTGTAAGTCCTACATAGAGGGATCTCGGAAAGCTGGTCGGAGGCCCAGCCCCACTTTCTCCACCACTCTGAAAAACGCCTAGTTAAAAAACCTTAGAAATTCACTGAAAAAAAACAAAGGTTACAGGGACATTACAGTTAGGGTCAGATTTCACTCGTACAAAACCAGTGAAATTCAGCAGTTATAGTTAGCCGAGCCAACTATAATTTGCGCCCCCGCAATGCACGGATGATGACCTCACATATTACATTACTCATAACATGGTCAGTGACATCACTCATGACTTCACTCATGACATCTCAAATGTTATCACTGATAGTTTCTTAGACTAGCAACCAGCCAAGCACACCATAAGCGAAAATATAGGGTAACTTCAGGATGAGAAAAAGAACAAAGAAAAAAATATAAAAACAGCACGATAGGACAAACATCTGTGCACTTTGTCCCTACACCATGCAAAAGTAGTCAGTACCAAGGTCATTTACCACCACCTTCTCATCCCCAAGCATAATGGATAAAGCTGCCAAGGTGCTCTAAGAGGACCCAGAGGGAGACAGATCCTTGGAAAGGAAACAGGCAAGGGTGAAGCGCTGCGTCAATAACAAAAAACAAAAAAAAACACACAGATCAAAGAATGTGAACACAATCTCAGATCTACTTTGATATGGCATTTCCTCCAAGTTCGAAAATATCTTGCACTTGCCCCTAGCCGTCAGCCCACAAGTAATGACCTGCGAGATGCCGGTTGAAGTATGGTGGCCATATCTTCTTATATTTTGGTAGTCCGCCATATTCATGGTATTCAACTTCTCTGATACAGAAGGGGATGCAGTTAGCAAGTTGATTGTATCTGCCTCGGGTTTGTTGTATAATCACTGAAGGCCTCAGCCACACATGGCTACAAAATGCACAGAATAAAGGTCAGATGATGACTGAGCTCCCACAGGTCATATCTCCTGAAGCGTGAAGGTCTCACGCGTTCACTGGTATCTCCCTGCCAGTCTCTTTAATTTCCACACTTACCTCCTTGGGAGACGCATCATCTGACCCCCTTGCTTTACTGGTTTATTAAGATCGAGATTAAATTTTGTAATCTCCATATACTATTTATGGTATTTTAACTCATGAGCGCTAAAACTATCTGTATAAATGATTATGCTTCCTCAAGTACTTCACTGTTGGAACTGATGGTACTTAAACGTAGAAGAAATTTGAATTGTGAGCAACTAACAAAGATGGATTTTAACATAATGATGCTTGAAGTATGGATATTGATACTCTCAATAAGCCATTTATTTACAAATCCCTCTGATTTAAAATCACCATTTAGTCACGGTGTGTGCCTAATTGTGTGTAAGGTGTGTGCGTTGTTAGTGTAAAATTTCGTGGCATTGTGATTAGCCATGTTAGCAATATTTGCGCACAAAATATTGATACTAGGATTTCATATACAACCTTTTGCTTTGGAAACCACCACCACCACTACCATCTTTGGACCCCTTGTCCTTTAGTGATAAACTTTCAGAAATCATAGAAAAATAAATTACGTTTTATAGAACAAAGTTCGTTAACACCGAATGTCACAATGGTACACAATGTGCGTACACTGGACCTCTAAAAAAAAGCAGTGTATGCATGAGGACAAAGTGGACAAAAGAGCATTTTACAGAAATGTACAATTACAATATCAAATAATTACCCATACAACTGACAATGTTCTATATGAGAAGATAAACCTTATGAGGTCATAGCGTGCATCCTAAATGTTTGATGAAATAGTGTAGTGTAGTGTGGCTCACTGGTTAGAGGCGGCAGACCCGAGAGCAGAGGACGGCCCGGGACCAGGGTTCAATTCCCGGCGCGGCAGGTTTCTGGACCAGGGTCAGCGGACTCGATAATTCTCTCGCCTCGGTGCCCACTCTGATCAGCGATCACACTCGGCAACTCTGGGCATTAGCTTGCCTCATCTTCACTAACGGCCCCAACAGACCGCCGGGGATGCCTGGTCTCACCCTGGAGATACCCATTAAGGGACAATCTCTCAGGGAAGCCAGGAAGGGTTTCGCAGCGGTCGAAGCGCCTTCGGACCCCCCGGGTAAGTAGTGCGCTATATAAATGCCTATACATTACATTACATTACATTACATGAAATAGAATATTTCCTATAGGCAATTAAGTTAATCATGAGTGAAGTTTCATATTAGACGAGGTATTTCATTTCAGAAAGTTGATCTTTGTAAATGCAAGGTCAAGTCGCCCTGCAGGAATGAATGCAGGTGTTAAGTAGTATTTTTCCAAGTCTCGCAAGCAGCTCGACAGAAAAAAGAAGACCTACACGTCTTGGTGAAGTAATGGCACCCCAGATCTGCACACCTTTTCCAAGCAGGGTCCGCTAAAATATTTGCAAGCCTTACTAAAGAGCTAATGACTCAGAAGACCAGAACAGGTCACTAAAGAAATAAGGAAGAAATAAAAGACCAGCACACCTTCTCTGGAAAAAAATGACCCAATGAGAAGCTTCCACCAATTGACCAAGGAGAGAGAGCTGCTTGCTTCTCTGTAGAAGTAATGCATGACAGAAAGCGGTTAACTATACTTGCCAAATGCATACAGATGCACGGGAAGTACCACTCTTATCGCAGAAATAAAGACCAAAGAAAAAGTAAAGAGTGGGAAGCAGGTCATATTTCACTAAAAACAATTAAATTCTTTCAGTCCAGCCCACGCACTCAGTGGAAGCAGAGTCCAAGGGTACTCTGACAAAGACAAGTATCTGCAATACAATAGGTCTCGCATTTACGCGAGTTTGAGCTATTGGCGTTGTAAATGACAATGCTGTTTATTTATGTTTTGGTTTTAAAAACATAAATAAAAGGCACTCATTTACAATGCCAATAGCTTAAACTCTCGCAAATGCGGGGCCTATTGCATGCGAAATGCTTTAAGGCATCACTGAGTTGTCCTCTCCTGTCTCCCATGGCCCCTGAAGAGCTCCCTGTTTGCTGCGTGTTGCCGGTGGTCACAACTGCGCACGAGATCCTCCTGCCCTCCTTCAGGAGGAGAAACTCATTAAAGATAATAATGCTTACAGACTAAACAAGGCGTACCGTGTAACAACCAAAGTAAAAGTACCAGTCTTTATGGGAGGTTGCAAATGAAGCAAGGCGGTACTAAGGATGGACTAACAAGCCTGATTAAGGAATCAAAAGCCAGCATTTACAAAGGACAATGACGCAAGCCAATCACAAATATGGGCGGAGAGTGGGCGGGGCTTCATATACATACTTCAATACAGCATGGCTCACAGAGCAGCATATTCACTGCTCATGCTTGACATAACAGACTTTAGAGCTCAAAAGGGCTGCCATCGAAATCTACACCAGAGCCGCTTTCAAGGACACACTACTACTATGATTTTCCCACTGCAAGATCTCCACTAATATTTTTCATATTATTTAAAACTAAACGCAAGTACACTGTGGTGAGATTCCTAATCACTTATTAAAGAGATGGGTCTTGATAACCCTACAGGTTAGACGCAGTTCAATTGCCCTTTAAAACAATTTGTTCTTCCCTCATCCTCTATCTTCTTTTTATTGTGCTCAAGCAGTAGCATCTTGGCTTGCAGTACAGAGCACACACTGGGAAGGGTGGAAGAGATGCAGGAGGGCAAACCAGCATGAGTCGTGCAGTACAGAGCAACAGTAATAAGCTTTGGAGTACTACCTCTTGCCTCTTCCACATCCAAGTCTTTACTATACTATACTATACTATAAAAAGAGAAAAAGGCCACAAGTACTACTTAGTTCCTTACTGGCATAAATTAGGGAAAACAGCAGGAAAACGACATGAATATCACCTGCGAACATACATTTTATTGAACTGATCATGTAAGGCTAATGCAGCTTGACCAGTATTGCAAATCTAACTTTCAACAAACAAACTTAAATGCGGTAAACCCCACTCCAACTTGCAGTGTCAAATGGGAACGTGTGGGGGGGCGGGGGTAGGTGGTGATCTATGCTTGCTCACTGAAAATGAAAGTTCTCAATTTGGTCTTTTAATCAGCCCATGAATGAACTGTACCAAGCAAGGTATGGTCATGAGAAACCAAACATCACTTAGAAACTGCCTGCTCAGACTAGAACTTAGATGCGGTCACTCAAGAAAACCTACCATTTGTATAGAGTAATAGAACAGTCGAAGAGGTCAGATGCCTTCGGTTATCATGTGTAATGGGGTAAAAATTGAACTAAAAACTGATGTTTTTAAGTTCTCATTTCGTTTTTAAATTCCATTGCCAAACAAAATAGGAGAGCAAACAAAGCGTTTGTATCAAACATGCAAAACATTCCGGTCAATTTCCCATTTCAAACAACAACTTCTGAAGTAGTACCAACTACACTCCAATAGAGTTAATGCATGGAGATGGAAAACACTACAATAAACAAACCGTGACAAAGAAAGCTGAGGATAGATGAGTATAACACATTAGAAAAACACCAATGCCTTTCTTTGTTTAATTGCCTGGAACAGTTTTCGTTAAAGTGCAACCACATGCCAATATACATTTTGACATTCAAGATTTGTCCCAGGCCTTCTGCAGGGCAATGCTATATACAATTAAAGGCATAGCTAGAGTACTGAAACCAATACAGATTTTGGCTTATGTGTTCTAAGTAAATTTGTGCAGTAATCACATACTAGAGAACACTGCCAACGATATTCTACTTCTTTTTATAGCTAAGCACCCACTTGCACCAGATCCTAAGTCATAAGTGATTTTAGTGACCATGATTCTCATCTTCTAATATTCAATTCAGTAGCTCTTATATAGCACCTGGCTACCCGACAGGTTTTCCCAACATTGTTGCACATACATCACCAAGCTATCATGAAGAACCAAGCATCCAGTCTTCAGAAAAGAAGCGTTTTAATGATTTTCAGAAGCAAATTTACGACTACTGACTTCTAAGGGATGCTGAGAGGACGTTCCACAGCTTGGATACAAGGTACACAAAGGAGTTCCCATAGCTTCTCATTCTTTTGATCTTGGGTACCGACGGAAGTCCCCGATAACTAGGTCGCATGGTACTCCCTGGAACGTACGAGTTGAGTACGTTCCAGATGTTCTAAAACAATTATGCTTCAAAAAAGTGAGTCAATGCAGTACCAACTACGAAGTCATGCAATTGACTAAAGCATGGACGTGCAACAAAGTCTTGGATTCCTGCTCAATGGAGGACATTTAATTCAGTCTGCCAAGTGCATAATACATCCACAGAGTATCCTCATTTTTTTTCATAGTGTATGCCACTGGTACTCCCAGCCATCTGTTAACCATCCCTGAATCTGAGCTCCTAATCATTATTGGGGAGAACAGCTCCCTCTGCTAGGAGATGGTTTGATCCCACAAGATTTAATCCAACGGACCCCATGGAAGTTCTGAATGAGTGCATCGTCTCCTGCTTGATGCAGATACATTGTAAAATGGACTATATTAGCACCTCGATTGACTGGGTTTGAGTAGATGGAAGTCTCCCTTTACCAAAGGCCAACAAAAGTGACTACTGAGCTACAGAGGTAAAATAAAGAAGGAAGTAAATAAAGCGAGAACTAAAGTGCCATTACCCCCAAGTAGAATGGTTTGTAACAAAAGATGCAAGCCGAATACTCTAATCCAAGTTCAAGAAGACATCACTTTAAAAGTAAACTTGGGATCAGCTCAGCCGAGTTTGAAGCTAAGAAATAGGTGAGATGCATCAACAGCAGAAACAGCACTGTAGGTTACCCTAAATTCTTATTTCAATCACAAGGTCCAAAAATCCATTAACAATGTGAAACTACCTCGAAGAAAACCCAAAATCCTGATTAGATCACAAAACAAATGATCCACGTCTTACATGCACACTAAATGCTCAATATTCACCAAAGCAAACAGAAGGCTATGTTTTCATTCAACTTCGGGAGCTTATGCCACCAATGGCATTGCACTTATTCGCGTCCTTCTAAAACTCTAACAAGGGCACATAGTAATTAGTTGGTACTGTAACAGTATATCTCTGTGTTAGGTCACAGATAAAGGGACGTCAGTGACTTCATGCACGAGGATGTATTCTGTAAGAAGCCTCTAGAAACAGAGCCTAGCATAGCTCACCATATCTGTTGAATTTTTGTGTTTTTTCATCTGGGATTGTAATCAATTTCGTGCCAACAGATTTTTTTTGTGGAAATTCTTATAATATTGAAATATTCATGATCTCAGTATTTAGCAATGCATTTATGTTTATTTTTGATTGTTTTTTAATGCTTAACTTTTTATTTTCTGAAGCTCAGGTACCCTGCCTCCATCATAGTATCAGCTGGGAATGGCCACGGCTGCGCCCTAGTAGCGTTTGTCTACCCACAGGGCACAGGCTTCAGCTGCACCCAGTGTTCCATCTCCAATACACCCTGGTTATGGCCTTCAGTAGGTGTAGAACACAAGATTTAACTTAAGCACACACACCATTCTTCATGCCCCAGTCATAAAGTAGCCATGCATGATGTGATAAAAGGAATGCCTTAGAAATGGTCCTCCAGAACAACATCCCGATTACAGCTTATTTACCTGCCGGACAGAAGCTGATGGCGTGCATAGCAGGCTTGGGTCATGGCCTTTGGACTCTGTTTCAGTCAACACCACTGTCTTGTTGCTTTTTGTGGATTCTTTATAGAATTTAATTTAAAAAGCAATGACTAATAACATTTTCTCAAAAACGTTGTTCCCCCACTGTCCTATCAGCATGGAATAAAGGTGAAACATGTTGTTAGCAAAACCAAAAAGTGTGTTTCCGATGTAACATGAGGTTATTGCAGCCTCTGTAAGCAGTCATCATTGTCAGTGCTAAGTCTTTTGACTTCATCCTAGAAAAGTGGCTTAAATCATCAACACAGAGAACTGTGATGGTTGGTAGTGCTCCGTTGCAACTGAGGCTACTCCTACTGCAGGGGATCCGCCAGTGAGATACCAGCCCCATCATTGGTGCTCTCCAGACGCCGCCGTTATAAAACTGTCAGACAAAGGTGGTGCAGTGGAAGCCATGAAAGTGATTAAACAGAGTAGGAACTGAGAACAACTAATGGATAGTAATACTTACAAACCTTTAGAAACTGATCCCATGGAAGACTTGAAAAAGAAATTGGAAACAAGGGTGTAAAGTACAGGAGCTTCAATCTCATTGATGAAACAACAGCAGATATACTTGTTCATTCCGAACTAAGACCTGGGGGATTTTATATGCTTCCCAAAATACACAAAATGAAAAACCCTGGTCGTCCCGTCATCTCTGGCAATGATAAATCCACTGAGAGACTATCTTTATTTGTTGGCCTACACCTCCAGCCCATTGAGAAGGAGCTTCCATCATTTGTTAAGGATACCAGTCACTTCCTTCGTATTATTGAAAAATCGAACCAAATCTACACATTTGTTGATGCAACTTTTCTGGCTACATCTGATGTTACATCATTATACACTAATATACCACATGAGGATAAGCTTATGGCATTATCTGAAGCTTCGAATAAAAGAACTGTCAAAAAAGCCATCAACCAACGTGCTTAGCAACCCTGCAAGGGTTATTCATAAGTCCAATCATTCCCTTCAAAGGTAAACACTATCTACAGATATAAGGGATTTCCATGGGCACTCAGAGGGCTCCAGCCTATGCAACTATTATCATGGGGAAACTAGAGAATTATATACTAACTACTTCTCGCATCAAACCACTGGTATGGCTAAGATACACTGATTACATATTTAAAATATGGAATGCAGGGAGTGGAAAACTGGAAGAATGTACAGCTTATATTAACAGTATCCATCCTACCATCAAATTCGCCAGCAGAAATACTAAACAGAAGCATCCTCTCCCTTTTCTTGATGTGCTACTCAGCATGCTCATTTGTTTCTAAACTGGACTTCATGTCACCTACACCACACTAAACTCAGCATCACCTACAGCTAAACACCTGGAATCAGACGCATCTGCAGCAATGAGGACTCTTGTTAAGAACATCTAGAGAGCTAGATTTCAAATGCGAGGCTATCAAATGCACATCATACAGAAACAAATTGCCAAATCTTTGCAGATACGCAGGGATGCACTTATTTGGAATACCAACAGCAGCAACACAAGTGAAGGAATACAATTTGTGGTTGGCCATCATCCATCAGCTCCCAAATACAGAAATCTATTGCAATAAACATTTCCCTTATTATCCCCTAATGGAAAATTGCAAAAGGTTTTTCTAAAACCGCCAGTCACTGCTTACATCAGAGGTCCCAATTTACAATCTCTTATTGTGAGAGCAAAACTCAGGCAATCTGTAACAAATGCAGGGGTTTATTGCTGTGATTCTAAAAGGTGCATCACATGTGAATATATTTTACAAGCATCAAACAGCAACTAGTTCGGTTATGAGCAGGACCTCTGGAATAAGACGACATCCTACATGTCACTCAACATGATTTATTTCTGTGATTCAGTGCCAACGCCAAAGTTGTAAAAAACAATATGTAGGACAAACAGTGAATGGCCTCCATACATAATTCAGGAAGCACAAATAAGCAATAATTAATAAGAATCTTAACCAGCCTGTAGCCCATCATTTTAACCTTGAGGACCATTTGCTATCAGATTCGAAGATTTTCCCTTTGGAATGTGTCTTAAAGAAATAACTACTGGACCCCAGAGAAAACTTCTGGATGTACCATTTAAAAATCACTGCAGCCAGATGGACTGAACATCACTGACAATACCAACTGATCACTGCATCTCTCAAGAGATGTCAGTGCTACATTGATTCCACATTCCAAATCGAATCTTCATTCATGATGCTTTTTGAAAATTCAGCAGTGCCATCTGGGCAGCCACTGAGCAAACCATCTTGTACCGAGGAAGGCGGAAGCTGAAACATAGTGGGAATATATTTTTGTTCTTTGGTGAGTCATTGTCCGGATCCCCTCGGTCCGCCTGGCCCCAAAATGGTGGAAACTTACAGACAACTAGACGTGTCACGCAGAGTTGGATGCTCACGAGGGGCACTCTGAACAAAGCACAGTGGAACATCGCCTGGTAACAAGACCCTAGACGGTCTCCTGGCCCCGGACTTCTCTCCAAGATGCATGGCAGTTCATGAACACCCTGTTCAATCCCCCCGATCTGCCTGATCTAAAAATGGCGGCCAATCGAGACAACTCCCCTTGAAACTCTAGGCGTCAAAACACTCAGTGAGCGCCCTGAAGCCTAGGCAAGGGAGCAACCGCTCCTAAACTGAAGTAGATAGAGTTGAGTCACTCCCTTTGTCAAGTAAACCAGACCTCCTCCCCTCGCCAAGGCTCTCTCCTCCTGTCCCGAATTGATCACTGAAAGACCTTCTCCCACAGGGACTGCTCATCGTCTGTGGAGAGACCGCAGACCTGCGTCATAGCGACCACCTAACCCAGTTAACTCTCTCCCCTCAGAGCTTCCGCAGCCCCATTGCCGAACCGCTGTCTTGGGGGGGGGGGGGGGAAGCACACATCATCCCCTATTCATACTGGTTATCACCATTAACCCACTCCCCTGCAGTCCCTAGTGGACCTAAGAGCCCTCTTTCCCTTTATCCCCTTGCTCACCTACCATAATGCCGTCTCCCTCGACAATCCCCCCTAACCCCCTCTCCTCTCCCTACATTAGGCGTCATGGTCCAAACTCCTTCTCGTTGTCCCTCCCCTCCAACCTCGCACCTAAATCAAAAAAATCCTTCAAACACAAACTGATTAGGCAATTCCCAGAATCCCTTTTCGCGGACATCTATCACTCTGCTGTTAAGAGCCAAGTGAAAATGGACCTCATCTTTCATACAGCTAGACCCGGCTTTTGGATCTCTACCTTGAGAGCTAAACGCCAAATCACGAAAACCACCAACACGACCCACAGCTGTAAACTCTCATTCCACCCCCCCTAACCACCTGTCACGCCAAGGGACCACCTCGGTGACCATCTACTCCAACGGCACGGTCTTGATCCAAGCCAACAACGACAATCTTGAGACCTTTTATCTCCTCTTCCCCTCCCTTCACTCTAACCACATCCTCACAGCATCCCCCTCCCCTACGCACCCCTCCCAACCGGGCAATCAGCCCCCGTGCCCAATTCACCCCCCACATCCCCAGCCACCTACGCTCAACCCCAAACCCTCCTCTCTTCTTGCAGCTCCAGTGCACTCCCGCATCCTCAGCCACTGACGCTCAACACCAAACCCTATCCACCCCCTGCAGCTCCAAGGACTTTGACATGCCCCATGGTATTGGTCTTCTATCAGATCTTCCCCCTAGGCTTAACTTCCCCCTATCCGCCCCAGACGATAGCAATACTTCCCTCATGGCTTTCAACCCCCAGTCTCGACCCTCTCTTAAGACCAAACGACGACCATACCCTGATCCCCCACACCACACTAAACCTAACACCCCCCCTTTCTGCTCCTGACGAGCCCTATATATCCTCCGCGGCCCCCAACCCCAAGTCTCAACCCTTCTCCAACTCTAAAGACCACCACATCCTGATCACCCGTATCATTCGACTTACCCCAGTACCCTATCTGGTAACGTAATAAGCACCGAAAGACATCACATCTCCAACAACGCACCATCAGGCCGCAGCGTCCCCATCCTGAAGCAACCCCCACCCACTCAAGATGAGACGGACTGCCGTCTTGCCCATATCGAAAGTCAAGTTGCCATTATAATACAAGGACTGAATCTCATCCGATCCAATCTTTTGATGCTTCACAACCCCCCCTTAAACTCCCACCCCTCTCCCACCGTTCTTTCCCCCACATACCCTAGGCATTCAAATCCCCCGCCCCCTATACAGCCACCCCGTCCCTCCCCACACCATGCCATGAGACCAATCAGAATCACAGAAGCCATGTCCCCGGGTGAAGTGCTCAAGCTGGCCTCCTCATACACCTCCCCTCGCGGCGAGCAATCTACAATATAGGTTATCACCGGCTTCAGAATTAATTAAACCCTCCCGAAATCCGCTAGACCACCAGCCTCTCTCATCAACATACCTATCGAACCCAAAGTAGAAAGATCCATCATGAACTGCTTGCTTATTAACTGCAGATCCGCCTCAAAGCATGCCACAGAGCTGGCTGAAACCATACTCAATCACGACATAGACATAGCCTTACTCACCGAAACCTGGCTAAATGATTGTTTACCGCCCATTCTGGATATGCTCGTACCTCCGGGCTTCTCTATCATCAACAAGGATAGGAAGGGCCAAATAGGCGGAGGCGTGGCAATTATCCACAACAACAACATATTGATTGCTGAAATAGAGTCCACCAACCACAACTCCTTTGGATGCCTTACCACCAACATCAGTACTGCCAACAACACTGTACTCCACTGTAACCTCCTTAGCCATCCACCAGGCAACACCACCTTGTTCTCGGAGCACCTATCAGACCTGATAGCCCACTGTTCCCTCCGGAGTACTAACAACATAATTTTAGGCGACCTCAATCTCCACTGGAATGACGAGAATAGTGTTCCAATACAAGCACTGAATGACCTATTACACTAACAAGCTTACTCAACACTGCTCAAAAGAAACCCACAGCAAAGGGGCAATCCTGGACGCCATCATCGCCCACCAGGACTCAGTCACTATAGACCACATCCTTCCAGTCGACTGGTCGGATCATCACCTAATCCTATTCCACCTATCGTAACCGTTCACATGTCAGCCCTCCACCAGAGTCCCCCCTGCTTGGTCTAGGAACCTATCGCAGATCAGCACTGTCGACGTTGAAGAAAAAATATCCTCCCTCCTACCCATCTCCCGGACAGTCTCTCTCCTGCTGAACTCACAGCACACTACAACACAACCATGTCCTCCATCTTAGCCCCTGTAAAACTGAAAAAAAACAGGAGCATCCCCTCAAGAACATGGTTCAACAAGGACATCAATGAGGAAAGGAGGCGACTCAGAGCCTCAGAACGGCCTGGAGAAAGAACCCCTCCTCCAGCCACTATGAAAAGCTTAAATCAGCTAGAAGTACAAAAAGCATATCAACCATGAAAAATCCAACTTCTTCTGTACTGCGCTCGAAAGGCAAAAAACAGACTGAGAGAACTATTTGACATCATTAAAAAACAAACGTCCAAACCGTCGAACTCCCTTGTCTAACCCTCCAAAGCCTTATGCGATAACTTCACCAACTTTTTTAACAACAAAATCGACAAGATCGAACTTTCTCTTGACATCAACCGACATTCTCAAGACAACAACCTCGAAAAAGCCAAAATCACCTCGAGCAGACGACCCGCATTCACCTGGTCCGCCTTTGACTCCGCACGGAAATGGAGATTCTCAATTTAATCGCCACATCCAAACCCTCTTCCCACAACTAGGACCCTATACCATCCCAACTGGCCAAAGATCTAAAACTCTCCCTTGCCCCACTCTGGTGCGAAATCATAAACAGCTCCCTAAAAACGGGCAACATACCAGATGGTCTCAAAGGTCGGACAAGTAATACCTCTCCTAAAAAAACAGGCCTAGACTATAACGACCTGAAAAACTTCAGACCGGTCTCCAATCTTCCCTTCTTGGCCAAAATTCTGGAAAAATGCTTTCTCCGGCAACTGAACAAACATATTGACGCTATCAAGCTGCTAGACCAACATCAATCAGATTTGTAGCACCGAAACTGCATTCCTTAACAATGTGGATGACATCCGTCAATCCCTTGACTCAGACCATTGCTGTCTACTCGTCCTCCTTGACCGGTCAGCTGCCTTCGACACGGTGGATCATAGTCTTCTCATCAGGGCCCTCAAAGAAAGAGTAGGTACAGATGAACAGGTTTTGCAATGGTTCTAATCCTTTTTCCAGAATCGCTCCCAGAGAGTCAAAATCAAATCCTTTACTTCTGACCTTCTCCCCGTGAACAGAGGCGTCCCCCAAGGTTCCGTTCTCTCCCCTCAACTGTTCAACATATACATGGTACCCCTCGCCGCCATTCTTAATAAGGCCAACATCCCCTTCCATCTATACGCAGATGACACCCAGATTTACCTAGAATCCTCCTCCCTCAACGACATTCTACGACTCAATAATACTCTCAAGGAAGTCCAAGAGTGGTTATCAACTAACCACCTTAAACTCAATCAAGGTAAAACCAAGATCCTCCTCATTTCCAACAAGGAAGAAAACCCGCAAATGATGGAGTGGGTGAAAGCCATTGATACTCCCAACTCGAATCTCACTCTGACAAAATCAGTAAAATCACTGGGAATCACCCTGGACCACAAACTATCCATGACTAACCACATCAAGAACTCTTCTAAGAGTGCCTTCTTCAATCTGAAGTTACTCAACAAAATCAAACCCTACATTCCACCTACGGATCTCAAGCAAGCCACCCAATCTCTGTTGTTATCCAGACTCGACTAAGGGAACGCGATCCTCTCTGGTACGCCTCTCTCCCACCTAGCACCCCTAAAAAACACCCTCAATGCAGCGGCCAGAATGGTCTCAGGAGTAAAAAATTTAGACCACATCTCTCCCGCACTCAAAGATCTAAAGTGGCTCCCAGTGGAAATGCGGGCCAACTTCAGAACGGCCTGCCTGACACACAAAGCCTTACACACAGGGAAACTAGAATACCTTGCCTCGAAACTCAAGAAAGTCAGTCAATCTAGAAGGCTCAGAAGCTCAAACTCCCTCCTTCTCATCCCCCTGAAAACAAGCAAACAGATAACGGCGAACCGCTCCTTTGTAGGGAATGCTCCAAAAATCTGAAACGCCATCCCCGTGGACATCAGAACCATTTCCTCCTTTCTAAAGTTTAAAAGTACCCTAAAGGACCTCTACCTCAACCGGGCCTTCCTGAACCCAATTACGTAATGCTCAAGCGCTAGTCATGTCAATCTTCAGACCGCAAGCACCGGCTACCGACCTCACCCCTATATCCTCCCCACCACATGGGGTCTACACCGTCAGGGGAATTTCTCAGGTTAATACATTGCCGAGTCAGCAAGAACTCTCCCTGACTGTTCTACCTCAAGGAGGACCTCCGACCCCCTGCACCCTAGTCCTCAACGGCACTCCTCAGCCCTCATCACCTGTGGTCTGTCTGAACGCGTATCTTTGTCTCTATTTTACCTGCAGACTATCTGAATGCTCATCTTTGTGTGTTTTTTACTTGTTGGCTGTATCTCATTTATTCATATCATGTTGTAATGCGCTCCGATACCCTTGGGTCTGGCCAGCGCTATAGAAAACTCCTAAAATAAGTCTGTTTGAGTCACTTCTTTCATAGAGATTTCATTTCTATGTGACTTTTTATTCTTTCGGATCCAGATTTTTGCCCTGGGTTGCTGTTGTTTTCTTGCGATCTTTCATCTTCTAGAATATGTATGTATACATATACAGATACATACACAAAATGTAGTTTTTTTATTGAGTATCCATAAAGTTTAACTGTGTAATGTGGTCAAACACTGCCATTGAGAAGTTATGGTGGCATCATAAAGCAACGTTCTGGGTTTCTATTGCAAATGTTACCAGGACCCAGAGTCCATATCACACATGGTACCCGTTATGCCTTTATTATATGACATGCTTATTTTGGACTCCTTAGCTGCATTTTGAAGATTTTTTTTTCCTTAAGCTAACATAGCGGAATGATTGGAATTAGAATTTTTGTGGTTTACCTTTCACAAACAAATTGTAAATAAAACAATAGTGAGGTGAGCAGATTTATGAGATTCTGTCGCTGTGGGATTTACCACATAACTATGAATTTACATCAACTGCCACAATTTGCAGATTGGACCAAAAACGTTTTTAACTCTAATGGATGAAAATAATGCCAGCGAATATGCTGCATACCTTGCATTTCTTGCCACATAACTTAGAAAACCTCACAGTATAATTTGGTCATCCATGCGGCATAATCCAAGCAGCCCTGGCAAGGTTACAGTCACACACAGTGGTTTGAGGGGTGTCTTTACCATGATGAAAGACAACAGTAAAATGTTTTTCAAAGTGCATGGTTCCCTGTGATAAATTGGTTTTATAGATTTTTAAACCCCTTTGTTTTGTGTAATCAAAGTAGTTGAGGTCTCTTCAATGTGACTTTTTTTTTGTAAAAAGGTCTCTTCAATGTGACTTTTAATCATACTGCTCAAACGTAACCCCTTACATCCAGATTTTGGTTAAAAAAAATGTTTTAAACAATTACACATGAAACAATACCATCACAAACTATATATGGAGATGAGCAGCATATAGTATACTACTTCTTACCATTGCATTTATTACTGAGGGAGGAAGGGGCATCACGTCCCACTCCAAGCTTATTAGCCTCTGGCGACTCATGGCACCTCTCTCCACACACTACAATGGTTATAAATAGCATTTTACACTCTGTGCATCCGCGTATTTGCAATATATCCCCCACAGTGTATGGGATCCCTGGCACTCATACACTTAGCCATGGAAGAGGGCTGAGGCAGTTGGTGGCTCAGTTACCACTGCTGGCTGCAGCACTGGTGTATCAGACACGCTACTTTCTGCTTTCCATGGGGAAGTGCCGTCATCACTTTATTGTGGGAGGTGTGGCTTTACAGTGCCTATAAATGCGAACGCCAACAGGTGCACATTACAACACGTCACGATGTTCATATCCACCAGATTCGAATCCGATTCCAAGGCCAACAGTTTCCCAAGCCTAGCTTTTCCTGCCATTTAAGAGCCCGCCTCCTCTACCTCCTCGGCCACAAACGCGCCCTCGTGGCATGCCTTGATTTGAATCCAGTGAAGTTTCAAGTAACTGCAAGATAAATGACAACAGACAGCAGCTGAAAGAAGACACCGGGCTGAGTCCCAAAATACCCGAAAACTAGCCTGGCAACAGCTCCGTCTTCCCCCCGGCGGGCCGGGCCGAGATGGGCCTTCCTCGGGGAGAGGGGGGCCTGCAGCTGACCCCTGTAATACCAAGACTGGCGCACGGAGAGCACGGGCTGGGCACCCTCCCCCTTGCCACACCCCGCCATGGGTGACCATCACTGAGAGACGAGACATCTGTCGGTCCGAAATGACCTGGCCAGCGACCTGTGTGGCCCGGGGTCGGGAAATACTGCTGACCATGGGGGCTTCTATTGGAACGGGTTAAGTATTAGGGGAATGACGGCATGGGGGTGGCAAGGAGAGGGTTGACGACACGACGTGGGCTGCTCAAGCCAGGAATGCCGCCGCGCGCCTTGAAGAACACCCCTCCTTCGAGTAGGCAAAACCAAACATCGTAACAGTAGGGGGCGCTGTGTAGTGGGCAACACATATATATATATATATATATATATATATATATATATATATATTCCAGAATGCAAAGTGTTATTAGCTAAGGAACAAGGGATGGCTGACAGTTATTATATGGGGCCAATTGGCTGTTACACCACATTAGGAAGGCGAGAGGGTGCGAATGATTAATGAGGATGACTAAACCGTGTCTGATAGGCAGCCTTTGAGCTCTTATCGGCACAGCCACGCCACAAACACAAGAAAGAACAGGTGAAACGGATTACGTTTTTACTGTTACAAAAAGAGCTGAAGCAACACAACTCTGAATCAACGGCCTCCGCTTTCGAAAAAGAACCTCAAGGGTCGGCTATCTCAAAATGATTTAAATGGCTTGGGACGCACCTCTTCAGATACGGCCCCAGGAGAGCCGGCAGGCGGCACAAGCGGCACTGGTGACGTTGAAACCTCCTCTGGGTGAAGCAGGCCGCCATTTCAGCTTTTTAGGGAGGTCTCCGGGTCAAAGACTAGGCCCCCCCCCCCCCCCCCCCCCCTCCTCGCGGTCAGACACAATACTATTATGGTACGCAAGCAGACATAGTTCAGTTGATGTGGGCAGTATCCGTCGCGCCGGCTGGGCTTTAAGTGGGCCGCATCCTACCGGTGCTCAGTACCGGCAATTCTTTCTTAAAAGCAGGTGCTGAGACGGGTCCCTATCGGGCTCACTTTTTGCCCTCAAAGTGAAGAAAAATCTTAACTCTGCAGAAGTGCACCCTCCCTACGAGGTAACTTCAAAAGAGACTCGTTTTTAGGTCTTTTAGTCTTATTTCAGAAATGTAGCATTTTCAATATTCTATACAACAAAGTCACAGTTGCTGCTTATTTATCGTATTCAACTTACAATCATTGACAACGCCAATAGCCCTGGCTTGTTGTAGGTATCATGTTACTTGTTGTATCATATATCTGGATGCAATGACAGAAACAGAAAAATACCAGTCGCGGGTACACTATGCTAAGCACAGATTTTAAGCTTAGGTGTTTTAACGCACGCATTTAATTACATTGGCCACGCCCCTTTGAGAGACCCTCCAGTTTTTAGGTCGAGCCTAGACGAAAGCAAAAGCGAAGCTTTTGCTGTCTAGGGCTCGACAACTTATGTTATCACTCTGGGGGAATGTGGACAGCAGACTGACACGCGCTTCTCCTGCCGGAGATTTGACCTTGTGGGCGCGCTTTGGCGCCTTGGCTGCTTGTTGCGCTTTCATTCATGTGTAACGTGCGCGTGTCAGTTTCGCTTTCATTTATGTGTCATCAAAGGGGCTGGCGTCAACGCGGAAAAGGCTTGAAGAAAACGTGCTCGCACTCTACAGCCCCCAAAGCCACACCGCATGTGAGGATTCCAAGTGCGGCTCGTGCTTGCTACCAACGTGCCGTCCGCCACAAGCGTACTAAATCGCACTGTGCCTGCCTGTACGCCAAGTGCGGCTCGTGCTTGCTACCAATGTGCCGTCCGCCACAAACGTACTAAATCGCACTGTGCCTGCCTGTACCCCAAGTGCGGCTCGTGCTTGCTACCAACGTGCCGTCCGCCACAAGCGTACTAAATCGCACTGTGCCTGCCTGTACGCCAAGTGCGGCTCGTGCTTGCTACCAACGTGCCGTCCGCCACAAGCATACTAAATCGCACTGTGCCTGCCTGTATGCCACGTACGCCTGAAGCGTACTCCAGCGCACTGTGTCCCCACCTCCCGGGGCCGCGCCGCACCGCACAAGGGAAGCCGCCCGCTCCCTGCTGCACTGCCGCCCCGGGGATCCTGCCTGCAATAAGAAAATACGGCTAGTAGGCCGCCATCTTACAAGTCAGCCCTTTGATTTGCCCAGCCCGGTGCGTACATGTGAAGGCGTACTGCACCGTACCGTTTCTCCCCTCCAGAGTCCCTGCCGCACTGAGAGCCGCCCTGTACCTTGGAAGACGTCAAGGCCGCACTGCTGCCTCTGGGATACCTGGTCCGCCACAAAGATCACCTACGACCTGGACCCTCCGCAGCGCCCCTCAAGGTCCCGCCTAGTTCTGCCTTCCTGCTGCCCTTTGACGTATCTGGTGTCAGACAACAACACTTCCCAGCATGCTGTGCGGGAGCATAGGACAGCTGTTATATCGCAGAGCTAAGGCCGCCTGACGTGGAGGATGGGCGGGGAATGCTGCCTAATACTTTCGTTTTCCTGCCTCTTGCTCACTTCCTCCTCTGAATGCACAGAGGCCTCGAGGGTTACTGCAAGCTTGCACAGGCTTCCTAGTAGGTGAGGGCTGGAAATTGTTTAGGGTGCGGGACGACTCAGTGGTGTGCACAAGGCATTCTGTGAAGAAGCGGGACCGGTGCATGACACACATCAGGTATCTCAGAAAATGTAGCGACACAACCCACAGGCTCTTGTTTTTTATTCTCGTGCCTCTCCCGGCCGTGCCGCCCTTGCTCTGCGGGTCACCAAACACTTCACTCACAACCTTCCTTCATCCATAGAGCACTTCTGTGACGAAGACACAAGTGTAAGGCCATTTATTTATTTATATAGAGCTTATTACCCCTGATGAGGCGTCCTGATTCGATTCTTTCGACTCTAAATGCACATAGTTGACAGTGTCTACTGTGCCTTTTATTAAAGCACTCTGACGTCAGCTCGTACTACACGCGTGCCATATAAAAGAAAATAAACATTAACTCCGTGTGAATCCTCTGCCCGCCCCTCAGACAGCCCCGACTCTTTACCCATTCCAAGCGAGCACTTACACACACCCAGTATGCAGGCTTCCAGCACAGAGGCCAAGCAAAGAATGAACAATGCTTTCCCTAACGCTTGCTTTCCCCGCGTGTCCACAGCAGTGTGCCGACCTGCCATTGGATGTGAAAGGTGTAAAGTGACATGCCATCGAAAAGCACCGGGTAGGTAGACTCCTGGACTGAAAGTACGCAAGTAAAAAAACATCAATCGATGTTTTTATTTAATAAGTTATCAATTGCATGACTTTGTAAAACGTAAATAGTTATTGGTTTTTATGTATATTTTTTGTATGTTTAATTGTACCCGTAAGGGACAGTGGTGCAGTAAACTTTGCGTTCATTTTTAAATTAAAATGCCCCTATTGATGGATGTTGGCTTGAATGCAGAGTGCAGTCTAGATGGATTTAGGCGAGCGTCACGGCATTGTTCAAATTGTAACTCATTCTCAGGGGACGGCCATACAGCACCAGGGCATCTGTGGAATTCACAGTGCCCAGTTCAAACTCGGAAGGATGAAACTAAGCCGGCCCAGTAAGAATGTCCGTCTAAGCTGAATGTTGCACACAGCAGCAACAGGCGCGTTGACACCGAGTGCTATCCTGCCTCGCTTTGTATCCTCTTAAGTCCATTGCATTGTTTGGTTTCACACAAGTCTCAACTTTATTTTGATATGCAAATCTCCCCACTTTGAACCCCATTTACCACTAAACTGCTTCTATGTGTTGATTGTTAATGAGGAAGGGGGGACGAGCAGAGTAAAATAAAAAGCATTTCCAATGCAATAGGTCTCGCATTTGTGAGAGTTTGAGCTATTGGCATTGTAAATGACAATGCTTTTTATTTAGGTGTTTTGAAAACGTGCAAGTGGAGTTAATAGTCCTTGCTTACGAGAAGCAAGGCTGGCAGTAACTGCACCTCTTTTACTGCCAGCCTTGCTTCTATAAGTACAAAGTGCATATTTACCCACAGTTTGCAAGTTTCCAAACACATAAATAAAAGGCGTTGTCATTTACAATGCCAATAGCTCAAACTCTCGCAAATGCGAGACCTATTGCATTGCAAATGCTTGTTTTTCATCCCACTTAAAGCCTTGCGTAGCAGACACTCGCTTTCAGCTATTACCCCACTCCAAGCGGATAAACAAGTTACTACTCCATTTATTAATTTGATTAACAAGGCGCAATGAAGGAAACAGGGTACCCTGACTCTTGGAAAAGATTGAGGGTTCAGCACTCACAAACAGTAGAAGACGTCGATCATGCACAATATACTAAATGTCCAGTCCAAGCTTTGATTTTTTTTTTTTTTAAATTGGAAATATGGGGTAGTTAAAAAAAAATTCCAACAAAATAAACCATACGGTGCTAGCTATCACTTTTTGGGCCGAGATATGACAACTATGACATATGGCACTTACATAGAAAAGAGCTACGGATGAAATTCTCTGAGGTTGATTGAAAATGTTCTGTGGCGGGAGCTGCGAACTGCTATCTTCGAAGCTCTTCTAGTCTGAGGTATTTAATGCTGCAGCGATTCTCTGTGGTCTCAGCCGAAGGACATACCGCTTCCTACCAACACTCCAGGGCGGCCATGACATGCCTTCTCCCTATAGAAGATTCCCAGTGGCTCTGGGCGCAAGGACGAACTCTGGAGGGTTGCCCTCAGATGGCTGATCAAATCCAATAAGTCAATAATAACCCATCCAACCAGTAGTGAATGAACAGCCGCAATACACAATCATGCTGCTTATAGAGTGTCTTTAAGTGAGACCAAAGGAATCTATCTTATAGTCAGTGATAAAGGTAGGAGACAGTTCAGTGAGAGGCCAGTTGCAGCTACAAGGGGCCTTTAAAGTACATTTTTCACTGGGATGGGTGGAAATTACTACTTGGCTGGGAAAGGTCTCACACAGTTCATTCCCCAGGAATACCCGGCTCTCTTAAACAAATGGCCTTTGTTAAAATGTTCAGGCAGCATGCATCTAACGCGGATATGCCTAAACTTTGCAAAATCATGGATGCTACCTGCAGCCATGTTTGTAGCTTCAGCCTACACCCATCATGCAAGAGTTCAACATGAAGGTCTGTATAAAGAGGGGATAGAGAGGAAAGCAATGCACACCCAAAGATTTTTTAACATCACGAAGACGGCAAATCAATAAATATCGATTTGTTCATCCCAACTCAATTCTAAACGCAGTTTAGACATACAGTGATGTGGGGACCACACTTCTTGAGAGCAGAGAATCAGCCTTAATAAAAGAGTATTTGTCTGTGCTAGATCAATAGGCAGCCACATTTAGGATTGTGCTACAATAAGAAGCTGGACTTGCTGACAGAGGCTATATTCCGTACCCTATGTTCTGATACGGAGGTGCATGTCTAAGGCACACCTATGTTCCTTAGTCACGCACAGTCAAGAGACCTCCGCAGCAGGACCGCCTGACCTGGATTACAGTTGGAATCCAGCGGGCGGTCTGACTAAGTGTTTGGCAGACTTGCAGCGGGGCAATGGGGTGGCGACCAGCTGCAAAACCGGCAAACTGGTAATCAGGCCTTAAGTGCTTTTTATATAGAGCTTAATATCACATTTCTGCCTTCTCACAGAGTTCTACCTAGGAGGTCTTAATATTTCCTAGCACACTAGCGTACGCACCACGTCACTGCTAGTAGAGCTTTCGCAGCCATACACAGGCGGTTTACAAACATGACCCCTATCCGGTACCCCCTTTCGCTTTAGCCTCTTCTCTGAGAGCAGCAGAGTCCTGAAACTTTTCTGGACACACAAGTCCTAAAACACTGCTTTGTACTTTTCTGTCACAGAAATAAACTTTGAAGCCCGCGACAGTGGAACCTCTTGGTATTTGGTATTTATCATGTGGACAGGGCAAGTGGGCTAGTAGAGAGTGAAACATTTTCTAGCCTACACGCCAAGTATTTTCAATTATAATAAGGACACGGAGGCGAGAATAATGCAGTCTCTTTCTTCGCGGTTTGTTAACATTTTCACTGCAGGCAATTAAAATTCAAACATTTCAAAAACTACATTTCCCAGCAATCACATGACATCATTCGCTATGCTTCTACCTATATTAGGACATATCAATTCCTCTTTCTTTGCCAGTGACAGTGAACAGTCTTTTGAACTTGGATATGATGAAAACCGTTTAAAATGAAAGAACCAAACTGTCCACTCGATTGAGGAACTGGAGCGGAATCTCCTGCCGGAACATCCAGAACTATACCTGGAACCCAGTGTCAACCTGCTAGTAGAAAACGCCTATTCCGTTGTCTGCTCAAAACCTGAAACTTAAATTCCTCTAATCAAGCTTCTGATCAGAGTCTGGGAAGGACAAAGAAAAATCACTGCAATACCCAATGCTATTTAAAACCAAATGCACTACCAATGAATACATTGGTATACAATACTCAGTCATGTACGGTTAATACACCACATGTTATGTTATGTTATGTTATATGTTCTTCTATAGCGCACGGCCGCCACAGCAAAGGGGCGTCCCGGCGCTTTCCAGAAAGGTAGAGAGTACGCCACAACAGATGGAACAGTGGTAATACATAACGTAACCGTCTAGCAGAAGAAATTGGTTTTAATGGCTTTTCTGAATAGCAAGAGATCAGTTATTCCACGGATCTGGAGGGGTAGGGCATTCCAAAGCTTGGCTGCAAGGTACCGGAAGGAGCGGCCACCCATCCGGGCTAGTTTAATACGGGGGACCACTGCCAGGTTCTGGCCCTCCGAGCGGAGAGTGCGTTGAGGCGTGTATGCGGTCAAGAGTGGGCATAGCATGGGTGGGGAGGCGGTTTTCAGAATTCTGAATGAGAGGCACAAGGTCTTGAAATGAATCCTCTTTTCCACCGAGAGCCAGCGGAGTTTGGTAAGTGTACTTGCCACCGGGTGATGACGGGGGAGACCTGTCAAGGCTCTCGCTGCAGCATTCTGAACTCGTTGTAGCCTTGCTTTCTCAGCCTGATTAACCCCTAAAAGTAGGGAATTAGCATAATCCATCCGCGAAAGGATGGCAGACTGTATCACGAGCTGGCGCGTCTGGGGATCGAAAAACTTTAGGATCTGCTTGAGGTTCCTAAGGATCCCGAGGCACGAGGCAGCAACCTTTTTAGTATGGTGGGTAAAATTGAGAAAGGAGTCAATCCAAACTCTGAGGTTTTTCACCTGGCTTTTAGGCTCAGGGAGCTTGCCAAGAGTCTCAGGCCACCATTTGTCTCGGTCTTGCCCGCGTTAAGTTGTAGGTAGTTAGCTGTCATCCAGCTGGTTATGGCTGTAAGGCCGTGTTTGAAATTTTGTGCACTCAGTCCAGCTTCGTCTCTCAGAGTCACCACTAGCTGAGTATTGTCAGCATACAAAACTAACAATAGTCCCCATCTCTTGGCTATCTCAGTCAGTGGTAGGACGTATATGTTAAATAGTGTTGGACTGAGTGCAGATCCCTGGGGCACTCCCTGTTTGATCGGCTGTTCTTTGGAAAGGAGTACATTAGCAAATACTACCCAATGTCAACACCACATATGAATATATTATTACATGAGGGTGAGACAATAGAACCATTATAACACTCCAGCATGTTAAACAACATTATTTAACAAGTAAGGATGGGATAATCCTCTCCTCCGAATCCTTAATAGAAGTGAAAAAATGTCCACGTTAGCTAGAATGAATTTTATTCTGTCAGGATCGGAGGCTTCGGATTATGCTTGTTCAAAGCTGTTGCCACACAATCGAAGTCACATTTAGATTCGGTTTGTAGTAAAAATACTGAAAAAAACCATCTGTAAATCAGTTCACTTATTAAATGGTGTCCTATAGAGGAGAACGTAGACCTTACGAATGAGGCATATGTCCTCTGACTACATACACTCCAAATTAGATATCATCACCCGCTTGGCGAGAAACTATTTCAACCGGCATGCTAAAGTAACAGAAAGGGTTGAAACGAAGATATCTGAAGGCCGGTAAGAGGAGACCCCCAATATTACTGAAGCTCCCTAGCACGGTCATTGTGTCTCCCCTGACATTCAGTCTGCTCAATCTGAAGTTGCCTGAAACTTCAGCAAATAGACTGCTTAGAAAATGTTCTGTGACCCTCTTGTAAAGATGAAAAACACCAATTCGGAGATACAAATTAAACATACCTGAATGATCCGTTGCATAGTAAGTTGCTGCCAGGATAAATCAGAAAACAAGAAAGGGTTTTGACTCCTAAACTCAGCAGGCTGAGCCAAAATGAACCTAAACGAAACAACACAATTGCCAAAGCTGAGGAACTGGTTCTAGACAACTCAATTTCAAAAAAGTATACATGAAAAAATATCATGGACACTGGCTTTATAAATTGCACCTTTTTTGCTTTTAATTGTTCAAGAATTGTTTTAGTTTTTTGTTATTTTACTTATGTGCACGGAAATACAAAAACATGAAGAAATATATATACAATTATATACAAACATGTAACAAACAATTGGATATGTACAGTGATTCAGACAACCTCACAAATAACACATTCATGGCCAACCATTCATCCTATGCCGCATTCATACTGGTCCCAGTGTCAAAGAAAACTTTTTGATATAAACGAAAGCGCTCATTCACCGGTTGGAGTTTGAAGGGGAAGGAGCGGACAACTGTATGAATCTTTGTAGTTCCTGCGTGGAGCACGGCCACGCGGTTTTTGGTGCCCAAATCAATCAAACGGACGGATCCCACCCAGCCAAGGAAACCACTTGCAACAAGCACTCACTGCAGCTCAGTACCCTTCACTCCACCTAATTGGAACATCCTTGATTTTACTCACGGTTGGAGCCATGACCCAACAGTAGAGTTACTTTTTGGTCCTGAGGAGAACCCTGGCACTCACAGGGTTCGAAACGCGTCGACCGACCCGGTCCCGTGTCTTCTGTGTGAATTAACACTGGAATTGATTTGTCAATGCACTACAATCTATTTGACTCCTTTTCAAACCTTGATTAACAAACTGTTAAACATAACAACTGAGATCGTTTCGTTTATATCAAAAAGTTTTCTTTGACACTGGGACCAGTATGAATGCGGCATAGGATGAATGGTTGGCCATGAATGTGTTATTTGTGAGGTTGTCTGAATCACTGTACATATCCAATTGTTTGTTACATGTTTGTATATAATTGTATATATATTTCTTCATGTTTTTGTATTTCCATGCACAAAAGTAAAATAACAAAAAACTAAAACAATTCTTGAACAATTAAAAGCAAAAAAGGTGCAATTTATAAAGCCAGTGTCCATGATATTTTTTCATGTATACTTTTTTGTAATTGAGTTGTCTAGAACCAGTTCCTCAGCTTTGGCAATTGTGTTGTTTCGTTTAGGATAAATCAGAGGCATGCCGTCTTTGTATCAACCCGACGATAAAGTTGACATCTCACAAAGGACCGACCTGGTCGGAAGAAAGCTTGACAAAGGGAATACCCTACGCATCTCTATGGACTAGAGAAACGTCATCAATTAGCCACTCTGTGAGAAAATAATATTTTGAAAACTGCAGACATTAGATAGGCACAAAAAGTTAGAAAATCCATTGGAAAGTTATTCTGCCAGGAAGATGTTGACTGGAAGAACTTGGACCATAAGGGTCCCAAACTCATGCGCCGAACCTGCCTAACTAGTACTTTCAGGCTGAGGCATACCACTTGTGGGCAGAATCTGATAAGATGTTGCGGACCCGTCAGCCCAACCAAAACTCTGTGAGGGAGAGGAATTGAAGTGGTCCATTGCCAGATACCTCAGAAGATCCGAGAACGGAGTGAGACTTCCTAGTGAAGTAACATATAACTCTGATCAGGCACGGAGAATAGACTGACACAATGAGAATTATCAGAGAGGAAGTGAAAGCGTAAAGCAAGAATATTTTCCAGATCTACAGGGACGTGCCTGTGGAGAGGACTAACGGAGTTGCGCTCTCCGTGAAGAACTCCTGCATCAGAGTGGACAGGCAAGATGCCAAGAGAAACCACTTGGTATCGACCCAAACTACCCAGGGATACTCAAACTCGAGAGATGGAGCTTTCCCTGCTGTGATCCTTGCGATACAGAGTGATAGATCAAAAGGCCAGGTCCACCCATACCCACTATTAAAGACAGGATCCCGCTCTCCTAGTTTGTGTGTGTGCCGGACCATCAAGATATCGGCCACTATGAGCTAAACGTGCCACATCAAGTAGGGGCCCAAGTTTCATTGTATCAGAGACTAACCTCTCTGAAAAAATTGCGTGAAAGAGCTTTCTGTGAGGACCACAGACTCCTGGTGGAGATCTATCCGTACATGGCCAGGCGCCCTTACACCTGGACGACTGCTTCTAAATGACGACGAAGAAATTGGAGCAGGGAAGTGAGAGTCTGAGACCTTAACTACTAGGTCATCAGTGTCACGTTTTGAAAGCAGAGAATGGGACTGTCGTTCCTAGCAGTTCTGTGTAGACCGAACCCAGAAGTGGGGCTTTGGCCTAGCTTTGGTTATCACAACGAACGATGCAGAGTAAGTTATTCACCTCTGAAGAATCATAGCTGTTGAACTGTAATGGAGAGAGGACCGGGAAGGTGGGGTGAAAATAAGAACTACTTGACACACCATGTCTCGAAAAAGAGAAGAACAGTATGTTTGGACAGTACGTAGCTCATTTGGAGTGAGGAACGACTGGTCGACACAGAGTCGATCTGAAAATCAAGTAACCATATGCCTGGAGTGACAACAAGACTAAATTCCATGTACACGTAAGCAAAATGTTCCGGTCTGTAGGACGTGGTTTGAACAGCTCAAAATGCTGGAGCTAGAACTGCATGTTCGGTGTCTTCAGGATACAATATTAGGTGAGAAGTGGGGCTGTAGAGGAACACTTTGAACTCGTGCAATCAATTGCCTCACACAAAGTGAAGAAATGTTGGCAAGGGAAAACAATATCAGGGTAGAGGAGTCAGCGTCCTTGGAGACAAGACGAACGCTCCATACATTTCCCTAGAGGAGATCTCTAAGAGGGGAAGACCCTCCACCAGAGAAACCTATCCCGTGTACAGTCACTGCCAATCGGACTCATGAGTCGGCAATTGGATAAATTCAATTCAGAAAGAAAAAGGTGTTCGGAGTGCGAATCCTCAAGTCAGACGGAAGCTGCTATTGATTTTACGTTGGGAATTTACTCTGGTATTATTTTTTGGCCCCAGGAGAGGAAGGAACATTGCCCGTGGTGGCAATCACTTCTTCGCGGTCTGATGGGGTAGAGGATGTCCCCAGCGTGGGAGGACTAATCACAATCTTTGGAGAGATGAGGTGACTGCGGACCTCCCACTCGTGCGCAGCTGGTTGACCGCCCTCCAAAAGGGTAGGACCCGGCTGAAAACGTTGTTTGGATATTTAAACAAGCATTTGCAATGCAATAGGTCTCGCATTTGCGAGAGTTTAAGCTATGGGCATCGTAAACGAAAATGGCTTTTTATTTATCCGTTTTGATCATTAACACATAAATAAAAGGCATTGTCTTTTACAATGCCAATAGCTCAAACTCTTGTTAATGCGAGACCCATTTCATTTTAAATAAGCAGCCGCCATGGTCGCGGGCTGCTTGGAAAGTGTAAGCACGCATGGTGTGCTGAATGTTGCACAAAGGCATGTTATGTCTGCAGCAGAAGATACTCATTAAAGAAAATAGTGCTTACGACATAGTGTGTAACAATAGAAGTAACAAGCACTGGCGTTGCCAATAGGTCTCGCAGTAGGAAAGTTGGAGCTATTACAATTGCAAATAACAATGCCTTTTATTTTTGTTTTCATTTTAAAAACATAAAGGGCTTTGTCATTTACAAAACCAATAGCTCCAACTTTCCTACTGCAAGACCTATTGTGCACTGTACAGTGTGGGTGAAAGTGGCACTGCGTGTGTGTGAGTGGCTTTGAGTGAGTTGCGTTGCGTGGGTGAGTGGCGTTGCATGTGTGAGTGTTGTTGCGTGGGTGAGTGGCGTTGCGTGGGTGAGTGGCGTTGCGTGGGTGAGTGGCGTTGCGTGGGTGAGTGGCGTTGCGTGGGTGAGTGGCGTTGCGTGGGTGAGTGGCGTTGCGTGGGTGAGTGGCGTTGCGTGGGTGAGTGGCGTTGCGTGTGTGAGAGTGGCGTTGCGTGGTTGAGAGTGGGCTTGCGTGGGTGTGAGTGACGTTGTGTGTCTGAAAGTGGCACTGCGTGGGTGTGAGTGGCTTTGAGTGAGTTGCGTTGCGTGGGTGAGTGGCGTTGCGTGGGTGAGTGGCGTTGCGGGTGAGAGTGGCGTTGCGGGTGAGAGTGGCGTTGCGGGTGAGAGTGGCGTTGCGGGTGAGAGTGGCGTTGCGGGTGAGAGTGGCTTTGCAGGTGAGAGTGGCGTTGCGGGTGAGAGTGGCGTTGCGGGTGAGAGTGGCGTTGCGGGTGAGAGTGGCGTTGCGGGTGAGAGTGGCGTTGCGGGTGAGAGTGGCGTTGCGGGTGAGAGTGGCGTTGCGGGTGAGAGTGGCGTTGCGGGTGAGAGTGGCGTTGCGGGTGAGAGTGGCGTTGCGGGTGAGAGTGGCGTTGCGGGTGAGAGTGGCAGGTGAGAGTGGCAGGTGAGGGTGGCAGGTGAGGGTGGCGTTGCGGGTGAGAGTGGCGTTGCGGGTGAGAGTGGCGTTGCGGGTGAGAGTGGTGTTGCGGGTGAGAGTGGCGTTGCGGGTGAGAGTGGCGGGTGAGAGTGGCGGGTGAGAGTGGCAGGTGAGGGTGGCGTTGCGGGTGAGAGTGGCGTTGCGGGTGAGAGTGGCGTTGCGGGTGAGAGTGGCGTTGCGGGTGAGAGTGGCGGGTGAGAGTGGCGGGTGAGAGTGGCGTTGCGGGTGAGAGTGGCGGGTGAGAGTGGCGGGTGAGAGTGGCGGGTGAGAGTGGCGGGTGAGAGTGGCGGGTGAGAGTGGCGGGTGAGAGTGGCGTTGCGGGTGAGAGTGGCGTTGCGGGTGAGAGTGGCGGGTGAGAGTGGCAGGTGAGAGTGGCGTTGCGGGTGAGAGTGGCGTTGCG
Organism: Lissotriton vulgaris; assembly: GCF_964263255.1. Taxonomy (NCBI): domain Eukaryota; kingdom Metazoa; phylum Chordata; class Amphibia; order Caudata; family Salamandridae; genus Lissotriton; species Lissotriton vulgaris. Next base: position 429,076,295 of record NC_141693.1, read on the forward strand.
GGTGAGAGTGGCGTTGCGGGTGAGAGTGGCGGGTGAGAGTGGCAGGTGAGGGTGGCGTTGCGGGTGGCGTTGCGGGTGAGAGTGGCGTTGCGGGTGAGAGTGGCGTTGCGGGTGAGAGTGGCGTTGTGGGTGAGAGTGGCGTTGCGGGTGAGAGTGGCGTTGCGGGTGAGAGTGGCGTTGCGGGTGTGAGTGGCGTTGCGGGTGTGAGTGGCGTTGCGGGTGTGAGAGTGGTGTTGCGGGTGAGAGAGTGGCGTTGCGGGTGTGAGAGTGGCGTTGCGGGTGTGAGAGTGGCGTTGCGGGGGAGAGTGGCGTTGCGGGTGTGAGAGTGGGCTTGCGTGGTTGTGAGTGGCGTTGTGTGTCTGAAAGTGGTGCTGTGTGGGTGAGTGGCGATGCGTGGGTGAGTGGCGATGCGTGGGTGAGTGGCGATGCGTGGGTGAGTGGCGTTTGCTGGGCGAGTGGCGTTTGCTGGGCGAGTGGCGTTGCGTGGGCGAGTGGCGTTGCGTGGGCGAGTGGCGTTGCGTGGGAGAGTGGCGTTGCGTGGGTGAGTGGCAGGAAAAGAGCCGAGACTATAAGACTATTGTGTAAACCTAAATATCGTGCCTTTAATCATTGCCCGATTTTTCTGTAACACCTCAAATAACGTGCTATGATTATGGAACCTCTTGAGTGCCAGAGACTGGCAGCATCGCAGTAGTACTTCTGTCTCAAGGAAACAGAAGTCTGGCCTTTTGGAGCGCACTGAGCCTCGCATGTGAAGGAGCGTTACATCTTTACAATCAGGTGAGACTTTAAGAGCACCTGAAGTGAGCAGCCGAAAGTGCGCGTGCACTGATCACTTCAAATGCGCCCCTAATTTCGATTCAAATACCTTGCCACGATTACACTTGCAGACGGCTTTCTTATGACTATCGAAATCCAGATGCCGTTTAAAAAGAACAGCTGGCAAATGAAAATGCATGTGCATTTAGGAGTTTAAGAAATTCCGCTCCTGCTCAAAAGCCGCGGCAGTGGCAGCCTCCTGTCGACGGTTCAGCGCCTTCGGGTCTTTTTACGAGTAACTGACCCTGCCTAATTCATCTTTCAGGTAGGCAGGGGAGGGGGAGAGAAGGGAAAAACAGAGCGAGAGGGGAGAACATGGGAATTGGTGGAGAGCTTAGTACAGAAACCGAGAAAAAAGTACGGAGAAGACAGACAACGAAACAAAGATGTGAAGAGGAGAGAACAAGAGGCAATCTAGACTACGTTGGAAGGAAAAATAAGTAAAGTGATGGAACAGCAGATGCAGACAAAGTGAGTGGAATCACAGGGGAGGAAAACAAAAAGGAGTGGGAAATAAACAGTCACGAGGATAAAAGGAACTGGCAAGAAGTCGAAGGAGGGGAAATTAGAGACAAATAGAAGGAAAAAGATGCATGGGAGTAGAGACAAAGAGAAGGAAAACGATGCATGGGAGTGAAGAAAAGAATGAAGTGGTGAGAAGAGAGTGAAGTGGTGAGAAGAGAGGGAAGTGATGAGAAGAGAGAAATGAGATACACAGATAAAAGTCGAGACAGGGAGATGCGAGAGAAAGCAGAGACGCAGAGGTGAAGAGATTGGGGTCAAAGGCGAGACGTGGAGGTGGAAAGAACTGGAGAGGGGAAACAGGCGTGGAGCTGGAGAGAGGCAACGGCAACAAGCATTGAATAAAAAAAATTAATAAAAACAAGCGTTGGCAAAGCAGGCAAGTCTTCCATGCTGAAAGTGAAACCAGCCCTCGGCATTGCTGTGGTGGGGGAGGGGGGGGGGGGACGGGGGAGAGGCAAGCAGGGAACAAGTTAAACGAGGTCTGGCAGGGAACAGATGGCATGGGCGTGAAGCAGGGGGCGGGGCAGCGCTGGGGAAGCCTGTGGGAGGGTGATTGATGCCTTTGATGTGGGGAGGGAGGAGAGCCTTTTGCGAGCCTGCAGGAGAAATGCTGCAGATGCGCGTGCATGTTTAATCACGTGGTTCACGTGAACTGCATGAAAACCGCGGGGCTGAAAGGCCCTGGATTTGAAGAAGATTTTCGCCACTTGAATTCTCGCTCCGCTCGATGCGCTTGCGCACATCGATAGGTCGCGAGACCTTAAAAGGCCAGTCCTCATGGTAGGTTTCAAACGAAGACAAGGCGGTACTAATGAGGGACTAACAAGCCTCTTTACAAATCAGACACTAGCATTTACTAAGGACACGGACAAAAGCAATTGACAAAAAAGGGCGGAGAGTGGGCGGGGTTTCCATGACATACTTCACTACAACAAGTCTTCCAGAGCAGCGCATTCTCGCTGACTCTCGGCTCAACCTAAAAAGGACTGCTGGGTCATTTCAGTAGTCATAAATGTGTGATGAAGGGGGTAGTCAAGTCCCTGGTGAACCAGTCACCGGAAAGTATATAATCCGTAATAGGGCCCATCCTTGAGGTAGTAAGCCCTGCAAGTTTGGGATCACTTCAGATTAACTCTGTGAGACGGTGTAATACAGACTGTCCACTACCTAGTAAGCCCAACACTCCTTGAGCCCATCCTGAAAGAACGTCAAGATCCCCCAGTTCATCTGTGTTTATGTCAAAGACAGCCATCTCCAGTATTTACCACAATTATCACTTTGAAAGGGTATCCAAATTAGGGGCTAGTACCATTTTATTGGGAGCGTCTGGCTAAGAGCAGTCTGGGCGGAGTCTGGCATGAATGTCTCGGTCCAAACTTTTCGCAGGACGGTCGTGGACATGGGGTGTGACAATATGGTGGTGTGCCCAGTTAGAGTGGGAATGCATGGTCACATTAGGTTCAAAGTCCAGGAAGGATGCAGGAGCCAAAGGGGGAATAGGACGTTTTGAGGGCCCCAGCGGCCTTGTTTGCAACTTAGGCTGGACACATCGTTTGAGTCGGAGAGGACGGAGTCAGGGTCATTGTCGTTGCTTGAAGAAAGGGGGGCAGCACTAACGAAGGACTCCTGAGGCGGAAAGCCGGGAGCGCGAAAACTTGCATTTTTTCAAATTTGTTGTGATATTGTGCTTTTAAAACTCACCTGACTTACTTGCACTCTCTGGCATCTCCTTAAACAGCGGGCTCACGCTGCAACGACTTTCTTCATCTTGGTCGCCATTCCCGAGGGCGAGGTGCGCCACGAGACACGCCCCCTCTGTTGGCCACGCCCCCTCAGCAGGTGTATAAATAGTGCGCGCAGATCCTATGGCGCGACACTAACGAAGGACTCCTGAGGCGGAAAGCCGGGAGCGCGAAAACTTGCATTTTTTAAAATTTGTTGTGATATTGTGCTTTAAAACTCACCTGACTTACTTGCACTCTCTGGCATCTCCTTAAACAGCGGGCTCACGCTGCAACGACTTTCTTCATCTTGGTCGCCATTCCCGAGGGCGAGGTGCGCCACGAGACACGCCCCCTCTGTTGGCCACGCCCCCTCACCAGGTGTATAAATAGTGCGCGCAGATCCTATGGCGCAACACTAACGAAGGACTCCTGAGGCGGAAAGCCGGGAGCGCGAAAACTTGCATTTTTTAAAATTTGTTGTGATATTGTGCTTTTAAAACTCACCTGACTTACTTGCACTCTCTGGCATCTCCTTAAACAGCGGGCTCACGCTGCAACGACTTTCTTCATCTTGGTCGCCATTCCCGAGGGCGAGGTGCGCCACGAGACACACCCCTCTGTTGGCCACACCCCCTCCAACGCCCTGACCATCCAACATAAATCATGTGTCTTGGTAGGAAGCGCAGCGGACGAGCGCAGCGGGCGCGACGATTGCGCGCCGAAGGCGCGCCTAAGGCAAGCCCGTCTGCGCCCGTCCGCGACTGGCCGGGACTAGGGGCACGTCACTCCGCCCCGCTCATCATCTATACCCCGGACCAACTACGCAGCCTCCAGGGACCCTGGCCCATTACGGCCTCCATATGCTCTCGCATTTCCTCCCTTGGTCTCTCCCCCACCGCCCCCCCTCACTTCCCCTTCCTACAGTTGGCCCCTCTCTCTCGCCTTGTAACATCGTTCCTTCGTCAACCTCCAAAGCCTTTACGGCTTTTTATCTTAACACCCGGTCCGCTGTCGCCCATGCGCATGAACTCTCGGTCCTGCTGGATCTTCATGCCCCAGATCTTCTTTTCCTAACCGAGACCTGGTTCTGCGATGACTCCCTCCCTGCCCTACTATCCACCTTACCGGCCACTTACTATGCCCTCAGGGCGGACCGCCCTTCTGGCAGAGCCGGGGGTGGCGTGGCGGTCATCGCACGTGCCGATCTTCCCTTTCAAATTCTATCCCTGCCTGACATTGCGACCACCGAATTTCTGCTTTCTCACCTACCGTCCTCCTCTATCCCCTCTACAGTTTCTCCCTGACTTCTTGGAAGTCTTGGCCACTATTACAGTCAATAACTCCTCCATTCTGCTTCTTGGCGACTTCAATTTCTGGCCCTCCGACCCCGCCGAATGTCCGTCCTCTAAGGAATTCTCCGAAACCCTTCAATCCCTCAACTTCACATCCTACGTTCACTCCCCCACCCACATCAAAGGTCATACGCTTGACCAGATCTGGTCCCTGAATTGCCCTGTGGAATCTCTCTCCATTTCGCCTTGCTCATGGTCTGACCACCACCTGATTTCATTTTCCCTTCCTATCCACCCCCCAGCTAAGCCCCCCCGTCCCAAAAACACCTGGGTTCGAACATGGGGCAGAGTTAACCCGGAAAATCTTTCCTCCCTTCTTACCTCCTCCCTCCCTTCCCTACAGGGCCTTTCCACTCTCTCCCAGGTGGATGCCATAGACCAGTGGCTCTCCTCTGGCCGCGACTCCATTGCCCCGCTCAAGCGCATCACCTCCAAACGTGAGAAGGACGCCAACCGGTGGTTCAACGAAGAGCTTAAGGCCACCAAACTAAAAGTACGCCGCGCGGAGCGGGCATGGAGGAGAAACTATTGCCCCACTTTAAAACTGGAGTATACCAACACCCTTACCCAGTATAAAAAAGACATCTTGGAGGCCAAAACATCATATTTCTCCTCCAAAATTTTAGCCGCGGAAAACCAGTCTAAGGAGATATTCACGATCGTCCACAACCTGGCGTTCTCGGACAGAACAACCCTTAAGCCTGCCCCGTCCGAAGAACTCTGCCTCTCTCTCAACAATTACTTTATTCATAAAATTGCTACCATCAAGGCCAACATCCCTCCCACTTCTCCCTCCTTTGTTGACCCCCAATGTCCCCCTCCCAAGGGTGAACTCACCACCCTCCCCCCCATCACTAGGGAATGTCTGACCTCCTTAGTGCCCCTGGTCAAGTCTGGTTCTCCGCTTGACCCCTGTCCGGCTCACATTCTCCGCCATATCTTTGTCACTTGTCCAGACCCCCCCCCTTCACCTCCTCAACAGCTCTCTTGCTCAAGGCGTAGTTCCTAGCCCCTTGAAGTCCGCGGTTATTGTGCCTATTCTGAAAAAACCCGGGGCAGACCCTTCTGTCCCTGCCAATTTCCGCCCCATCTCCCTCTTGCCATTTTTGGCCAAGGTGCTCGAGCGCCATGTCACCTGCGCTCTGAGCTCCTTTGTGGAGATGCATGGAGCCCTTGCCCCCCGCCAGGCCGGCTTCCGCCCCGCACACTCTACGGAGTCCGTTGTCATCTCGGTCCTGGACAACCTCAGGGAGGGTATGGATACCAATCAGCACCAGGTCCTTGTGCTCCTCGATCTCTCAGCCGCCTTTGATACGGTGGATCACACCATCTTACTTTCCCGTATCAAGGCGGCGGGAATCGGGGGGACCGCCCTGGTCTGGCTATCCTCCTTCCTGAGCGACCGCACCCAGGCCGTCCGCCTGGGTGACTTCACAGCGGACGTCCGGAAAGTTCAGTGCGGGGTTGCCCAAGGCTCTTCCCTCTCCCCCCTCCTGTTTAATCTGTATGTCGCCCCTCTTATTTTTTCTCTCCAACAGATGGAGGTCGCCGTATTTAATTATGCGGATGACCTCCAGCTTGTTTTCAATCTATCCTCTTCCCCCTCTTCTGTTCTAAACTTTCAATCTGTCATGCTCCATATCAGGGACTGGATGAACCACAATCACCTCAAACTTAACCCCGACAAGACCGAGCTGGTGTTGACGGGTGGTTCATCCAGCCCCTGGTCCTCTCTCTTCTGGCCTCCCTCTCTCGGCCCCTCTCCTGCACCCTCCTCCTCTGTCAAAACCCTAGGCATAAAACTCAATTCTCAACTCACCCTTCACTCCCAGGTTAGTTCTGTGGTATCTTCTTCTTTCCTTTCACTGCGCACTATACGCAGGGTGTCTCGCTTCTTCACTTTCTCTACTCTCAAACTTATCATCCTGGCCATGGTGGTGTCCCGCCTGGATTACGGCAACGCCCTGTATGCCGGCATCCCTGCATATAGCTTGCGGCGCCTACAGCAGATACAAAACCAGGCGGCCCGCCTGGCCTTCAAACTTCCAAAATTTCACCACTCTACCCCTCTTCTGAAATCTTTACACTGGCTCCCCGTGCGAGCCAGAATCCAATTCAAGCTCGCCTCCATCACCTTCCTGGCCCGACTTGGCCTGGCACCAGCGTTCATCTCCTCCGAGATCGTTCCATACGTTCCCACCAGGGAACTACGCTCGTCCTCCCAGTCCCTCCTCACCATCCCACGCTACCGGAGAAAGAAGTGGGGAGGCTCTAAATTTGCCACCCTTGCCCCGACCCTCTGGAACTCCCTTCCCCTTGAACTTCGTACCATCACTCTGTACCCACAATTCCGTAAACACCTCAAGACCTATTTGTTCACGAAGTCTTTTGAATAATACTCCTTTAGCTCTCCCAGCCTTTTAGCCCCGGATCCTGTTAGCTGTAGCGCCAAGAAACCGCTGGTATACGTGCGCTCAACAAGTAATTTCAAATTCAAATTCAAAATTCAAGACCACTAATGGAAGGACTTTGAGGTAAGGGTAAACAAAGGGTAGGGCTGGTTATGCAGGAGCTGGTGCCGGTATAAGGTGCAAAAGGTCGTCCTTAGGGGTCGCAGTGTCCTGTCGGGGCATGAATGGCATGAAAGGGTAATCTATTAATAAAAGGGATCAAGCAGGCGAAATAGCGTGCTCTGAGAATTCGTGTTGTTCTTAAGTCAGAGAGCAAGATGTCCAAGTGTGCGTTGCTAGCGTCATGTACCCAGGGGAGGGGGATGGCATTTAGGACTGGGAGCTTACCTCTACAGACGGCCTGAAAATGGCTATAGGGCTGTTGCGGGGTCCTCTAGATGGATTGTGTGATTGAGGCGTCCGAAGCCTTCATCCGGTTGTCAGAAAGGAGGTTCTCTTCCTCCATTGAAGGATTATAGACAGCACCCTAATAAAATGATGTTCCGTCAGTTAACTTTTCCATTAAGCATGCCTATAAGGCGTAGGTTAAATGCTGAGCACCAGCAGATGCTGGGCGGGGGAAACCTCAAGTACTCTAAGGCCGCAAGGAGGCAAACAGAACAGTGAAATGGCAATTGCCCCCTTAAACAAAGCCTGGAGATGATTTATACACTTGCCCACAGGGCGCAGGGGAAGTACTAGCTGTGCCCTCCGACAATCGTCAATGAGTGAGGTGCAGGCTCTAACTTGTGAGGCAGCGTGTCTTGCTCAACACGATAAAACCAGGGTTTTACCACAGCACGTGTACCACGCGGGCGGCGAGCTAGAGGAGGACAAACTGTCCTAGCATGTTCAGGCGCTCTGCTTCCGGAGCACCCGTGTCAGGTGCGGAATCGGTGGAGGGCCCAAAGGGGTCCTTTTTTAACATTCGAAATCACATTAAGAAATAGAACCATAAGCACTATCGTAAAAGGGAAGTACTTAGCCCAGGGCGGAGCAGCAAAGAAAAAGAAATTGATATGGCGTCCTGTCATTGTATCAGTAGAGCATGGCCTGATTGGTGTGATTCCGGATTGCTGGGAAAACTAGTTCTTGAAATGTTGGAATTTTAATTGCCTGCTGTGAAAATATGTTAATAACCAACAAAGAAAGAGAAAGCATAACCCGAAGCCTCTAATCCGGAAATAGAAATTCAGAGATAGCTTTGTGAGGTACAGCTAAGAGTAAATCCACAGTTGAAGGTTAGTCTGGGAAAACATGATTAGTTAATGGCATGTCACAGGCTTGGAGCCCTGATATAGATTTTTTTTTGTTGCAAGTTCAGTGTTTGTAAGTGTCATGATAGCCCACTTTGTTGTGCAGGAGAACAGTGGGAGCACCCGGTGTAGCATTCCAGCAGCCAGTCTAAGGACAGGAAAAAATAAATAAAAAGAACAGGCATGGCGGAGGGTGGGAGCAGTTTATATAATAAAATATGTAACAGACTAGCGTTTCAGAGGCCTGTCAGGAGGAGAGGATGCCTCACTAATCTAAGGACTGGGACAAGGCGGCCCTATGAGGGGGTAATGATGGAACTTTAAGCATCACATTACATTAGAAAAACTAAAATCCCTCCCATCCCAGAATTACTGTTATCAGGGGTTCTGGCAATTTCGGAGGTGGAGGCAGAGCCAGACAAGCCTTCTATTCTACCGGGCATTTCTCCAGTAGGCTCTGGCACTTAGAGGCCCGATTTGGAAGTCCAGGGCTGCTCCTGGCGCATCTGTCACTTCCCCCAGTTTCCCAGGATGATTACAACCCTGTTCTTTAAAATAAAATAAAAATGGGAGTGGGGCCATGCGGCACCCCTTCAAGGCCATTCTCTGCCCCATAGACAGCCACCTCCCCAGGGCCGGCCACGCTCCGCACCCCCATCTCCCTTTCCCAAATAAAACAAAAACATTTTTTTAAAAGCTGGACCCGGGAAGTCGCACAAGGCCCGCCCCCCCTTTCACCAGCACTCTGCAAATACGCCTCCTGGCACACTACTAGTTGAGGGATGAAGTCCCCTGTATGCCTGAGGGTCTTTGGAGGCCAACTACCCCTCCTGTTACCTCCAGTAAGTCCTACACAGCGGGATTACGGAGAGGTCTTCAGAGGCAACACACCCTTTCTCCACCACTCTGCAAATGAGCCTCCTGGCACACTACTGGTTGGGGGGGTGAAGTTCTCTTGGATGGGGAGGGTCCTTGGGGGCCAAGAAGCCCTCCTGTTACCTCCAGTAAGCCAGATCCAGCAGGATTCCTGAGAGCTGGTCAGAGGCCCTGCCTCCTTTCTCCACCACTCTGCAAAGGCAACTACTAGTTAAAAAAAACCATAGAAATTCATTAAAAAAAAACAGAGGTTACAGGGACGTTCTAGTTAGGAAGTAGAATTTGAAAAACCTTAGAAATAGGCTGACTTACTAAATATACTTACTGTGACGTTATAGTTAGGCTCAGATTTCACTCGTACGAAACCATAGAAATTCAGCAGTTATAGTTACCTGAGCTAACTATAACTTACGCACCTGCAATGCACTGCTTATGACCTGATATATTACATCACTCATGACATGGTCAGTGACAGCACTGATGACATCTCAAATGACATCCACAAAACCACTTATACACCCATACAACTTCTTTTACACCCACTCAGACACCCAGGCAACCAGTCACATACCCATTCGTAGACGTATTCAAGTACTCATACATCCAATTGCTCCTCCATAGAGCCACTCACACACCCACTCATTCAACCTCTCACTCACTGATACAGCTACTCAAACAACTAGTCATTCACCCATACAAACACTCATAAAGCCACACACTCATCCAAACAGCTACTACACACCTACCTATTACTTATACAGCCTCTCACACTCACCCATTCACCCATACAGCCTCTCAACAAAGACATTCAATCACCCATACAACTAATCACACACCCACACAAACACTTACATACCCATTCACACATCCATAAAAGTACTCACACATCCACTCACTCACCCATACAGCCATTCACACAGACCCACACTCTCCAATACAGCCACTCACACACCAAATCACTTAACCAAACTCCCACTTCAAGATGACACCCAGTCACCCACTCATACAGCCATTCAGGTAGCCACTTATCCATAGTCACCCACACACTCACCCACTCACTCACACAGCCACTCACTCCCCCACACAGCCACTTGTACACCCATATAGCCACTCATACACCCACATATCTACTCAGACAGCCACTCGCACATTAATACACAGCTATGGTTTTGTACGACTGAAATCTGAGCCCAACTACAACATCCCTGTAACCTTTGGCTTTTTCAGTGAACACATATATTCACTGAAAGAACTAAAGTTTACAGAGACATTAGCTGGTCGGAGGCTGGCCCCCTTTCTCCACCACTCTGCAAGGTCGACTAGTAGTTTTTTTTAAAAACATAGAAATTCACTTTAGAATTAAAAAAAAAAAAAACGTTAAAGGGACATTGTAGTTAGGAAATAGAATTTTAAAAAACGTAGAAATTCACTAAGAAAAAATACAAAGGTAACAGGGATGAAGGAGATAAGCTCAGATTTCACTCGTACAAAACCAGTGAAATTGAGCACTTAAAGTTACTTGAGTGAACTATAACTTACGCCCCGCAATGCACTGATTATGACCTCCTATATTACATCACTCATGACATGGTCAGTGACATAACGGAGGACATCTAAAATTGCATCACTGATGACATCATCAAGTTAGCGTTTTTAAGAGTTTCTAATTGTTAAACATATATAACAACCCATAAGAAAAGAGGTCATTAAAAATATTTGGATAAAAACCATGTATACTAACATACTACAAAAGGTAAATGTGTTAGCTAAGTGCACTACTACTGAGGGATACTACTTTAACATATATTATGTGAGTGGCTGCATGACTGTATGTATCCTTGTACGTGAGCTTGTTATAAATTCACTTTCATTCATTCATTCATACGTGAGCTTGTTTTTCACAGAAGGGCGATAGTAAAGTCCCTGCAGAGTGCTGTTAAGGTGCTCAGAGACTGATACTATGCCAGCGATTTTTCTCCAAACACTCTGCAGGGTCATGATGGCTAGGACATCTAAAATGCTGCTCTCAACCCTAGGAATAACGATGAAAAAGGCAGAAAGCCAGCAGTGTGGGTTGTATGTGAAAGTCTGCCAGCAGCTGAGCTCTACACTTTGGCCATGTAATTGACTTCACTGACTAGTTTAAGTCCCCCCCCCCTTGCCTGAAATCTCTCAGAATGAGTCAAAGAAAGCAAAGGAGATCAACATTAAAACAGTGCAGTCTGTCTACCTTACTTTTTTATTCTAGAAAGGTTTCTTGTTTCAACTTAACATCCAACACGTGGAGTTACTTAACAGAATGAACTGATGTAGTTTCTCAAATAAGTAAAGTTAAAGCATAAAACGTTGACTAGAGTGGGAGAGATTCACCCATCCAGTGGCTGTATTGCACAACGTGAAACCAGGAAACCTGAGTTCAGTCCCACTTTTCCTACTAGACCAAATTGCGGGACCCTCGGCAAATACCTCATTTCACTGTGCCTTCTACTTTATCATCACATTTGAGAACAGTTTGAAATACATCCGTTATGGATCTACAACGTAACAAAACCACTTATATACGTTTAAATAGACGCTAAAGTTGCTCCATCTACAATGACAACCTAGCCCATAATTACCTTAGCTCATTAACGGCATTCTTGTCAGAGCATCGTGGGTAAGGGGGGGGGGGGGGGGGGGGAGGAGGAGAGTGGCTTGAATGTTTCGAAATTTTCCTATTCATTTTCTGGCTTACCCACATCTAAGTGGTACAAGAACATTGGAATGCTGCGAGCTACAGTGAAAACAATGTGGTGGCTCCAGACTTATAATGGCTGGTGTAAGCCTGGAGCTCCAAGATTCCAATGTCTGTCTTCATGTTTCTCCCTTTTTAATTTAGATCATTCTACCCTTACTGGGAAGAATGTTCTAATAGCCTTATAGCCCCTCTTCCTCTGGCTATACCTGCGGTTAAAAGCACTCTCCCTCGTTATAACCCTCGTCTGTCTCTCATGCCTAGAACTCTGGTTCAGGGCCTTTAACGACTAGTACAGCCTTCATCAGCAGGCTTGATCAGCACACTGCAATAAGTAAACCCATACACAGACTCACTACCATTCCTAATTTAGTGTTAATGGAGGCTCCTTCTTTCCAACTCCTGGCTTGCAACAAAGAAACTGTTTCTGCTCGGCCTTGGGGGGGAGGGGGTGTAGGGGGTAATCTGAATTGAGGACAATGCTCTCTTGCACGTCCCCAGTTTTGTAACGAAAAAATGCAAACAGTATCAGTTGAAATGCATTCTAAGTTTATACAATACTGACAACCTGACCTCTTTTAACAGATAGTTAGCTCTTAGTTTTGCTCTTGTGGCACTAACACGTCCTCCTTGTAGGCCAGTAAATCAAGACTTCCCAGTGCTCCCAAGTTCAGGAGAGTTTCAAACACGCTTGTTTTATTTAAAACTCAAGAATAAAGAGGCCATAGAGTGTACGATAAGCAATACTGTTGCCTGTTTTAAAGGCGCACAACAGAAATGGAATAGGCTTTTGTCTTATTTATGGCAGCACCGACAGGTCATTCCTCCTTAGTTATTTTGAAGTTAAGAATGCACTATTTTGAATTATAGAATGCCAACACGATATTACAATGCATCTGTTGCGTGACTCACACGATGGTCTCTCGATGACTCGACTTGTACTTGCGCTCAAGCCGGATCGCTGAAGCAGCTTTTCGTAAAAATGTCCTAACTGCCAACTGCGACCACCTAATACCGCCAGGAAATGTGGCGCCACCACCGGCTGTTTCTGGGCGCTAATAACAGGCAATACCACTGCCTTACTCACGTGATTTCGTTGTATTCACCCAAGAAGGATGTACAAATGAATCAACCCACCAGAACCGTAAGATATGAAGCTGCAGTCAGACTACTTCCCCTAACGCTCAGCCGTTTAGCTGGAATGTTTCTAAGATACCTAAATGAAGCAGGAGGCAGCAGGGACAAGTGAATGGCACTTAAAGGTATCATCAGAGGCATTAAGGGGCAACGTGGGAACTCAAGGAGAAGACAGGGGAGACTACTTTGCACAACTGGAAATGCAAATTATAGGGTACATTACATGGCTAAACACAGATTCTGGTGAATATGATGTACATTTTTTATTAAGATCAAAGAGACCACAAAACTATAGAAACAACATACAAGTTGCTTAAGAAAGAAAATCACACACATTCAGGATACCCTTATAAAAGTGTTAGTCGGGGGGCGTGGCCAAGATGGCGGGGTGAGCGGACGCTTCTTCCCGCAGCTCCTCCGGCCCGACTAGGCCCAGACCCTTTTTCGGCAGCTTTCCTCCCCCCGCTGAAGCTTAGCAGCCGTGGGAAAGGTGGCGGAGACCCTGGGGCACATGTTGGTGCAACTTTGGTCCAGAAGCTCCGGCGGAGGCACGCTCAGAGACCGATAGACTATCTGCGGAGCGCCACGGAGGCGGAGTGGAGCGGAGCGCTGGCCGGGAGGCCTGAGTAGACCCTGCTGCTGGTGACTGGTGGCCTGGCACGGAGTTCGCTTGCATACCCGCATCAGATTGCACCCGGTATGGTACGCCGGATGGGTAGTTGCCACGAGATGTCGAGAAGGGGGATGCCTATTGTCTGATCGTGGAGGCACTTGGATCTGCAGCGGTGGCTTGATACATTGCGTGAGCCAGTTCGGGACAGTGCTCAGGATTTGGGGACGAGTCATTTGTCTCTTTTTTGGCTCGGCAATCTTGGAAGGGGCTCAATTCAGGGGCACTGACTCTTGGCATGGCCATCGGGCTCAGAGGGTCTGCCCGGCTACGCCCAGCCGCCATCTTATCTTCACGGCGACGGTGACGAGGCCCTCCTACGGTGTCGCCCGGGGGCAGTTCCTACACCCCTGGCCCTGCATGGCTCTCTCGTCCTGGGGGAAGCTGCGGTCTGGGTCCCCCCTGTAGTGGCCAGCGCCTGAACTTTGGTTGGAGTGCGAACCGGCCTCTGCGACAGAGCTGGCCCGCCATTTTGTCCTCTGTGGTGCAGGACTCGCGGTGTCCCTGCTACAACGGGCGTTCCCCCCGGCGGTGCCCTGCCCGCCGTTGGAGACTCATCGACACCGATACCTGCTGCCAGCGACCTGAGATCGCACATCTGATTGAGCGGAGTCTGGCAGTCTACAGAACCCGAATGTCGGGGAACCGAGGATCGAGGAAGGGGGACGCACCCTGCCGGACATGCTCAGCAGGGCCCAGCAACAACGAGACAGGGCGCAACCGTCCCCGAGCTCTTCTAGAACTGCAGCGGACCAGGCCGGGGGTGAGCCCCCCGTCACAAGGTCCTTCATGGAAGACCTGTTCAACTCGCTTAAGTCTGACTTTCAGACCCTGAAGCAGGAGGTGGCCAGCGAAGTGCGCGAGGTCCGCAGGGAGGTGGAAGGCCTTGGTGAGCGGATGGAGACGGTGGAGGCAGCGGCTCAACGGAGGGACGAGGAGATTGTCCATTTACAGCAAGACGTTCTCAGTCTCAGGGAGCAGCATGTCGAACTCCAGGCACATAATGAAGATCTGGAGAATAGGTCGAGAAGAAACAACATCCGAGTCCGAGGCGTATCGTCCGCAGATGAAGGGACAGATTTGCCGGGCTACCTGAAGGACTTGTTCAGGGAGATTCTGGGAGAGCCCGCGGACTTCCCGATTCGAATCGACAGGGCCCACAGGGTCGGTCGACAGCGACAGTCGACGGCACCTCCACCGGACATTCTGGCCTACCTCCCGGATTTCCCAGTGCAGGAACGCATAATGGCTGAGGCCCGCAGGAAACAGCCGCTGACCTTTCGAGAACGGCCTGTGGCGCTGTTTCAGGACCTGTCTGCCATCACGCTACAGAAGCGCAGGTCCTTCAAAATCGCGACGGATTTCCTGAGAGAGAATGAGACGCCGTACTCTTGGGGACACCCCTTTCGCCTAATATTCAGTTGGAATGGCGTGCTGCACCAGCTGCGCTCCTTGCAAGATGTCTGTGGTGTCCTGGGTCTCACGGCCACGGAAGAGGGTGAGGCGATGCCGGGCTGGAGGCGTTCTGATCGAAGAGGGCGAAGGCGGTCGGCGAGGAGGAGATCGGCGGCGAGTGCTGGACGACCGGACTCGCCTACCATCAGGGCAGAAATGGCCAACGCCCTGAGAGAAGCAGCCAGGGACTCGGCCGCCACGAACGGAGTCGCCATGACGGCGTAGATTCACTCCGGGGGGAGATGGACATAGCTTCTGCAATGCCAGGTTTGGGGGTTGGAGGGTGGGCCGGAGGAGAGGCGGGAGGAACGAGTGGCCGGACGTCCACTTTTTGTACTTTCCACAGACTTGTCCGTTTTGGGACATGACTGGGACAATGGGTTGTTTGAGCGTGGGTGGGGAGTTGGCTAGTTGCCATGGGTCTGTTTTGGAGGGGGTTGGGAGTTGTTTAGGGGTAAAAGGGGTTCCGTCCAATATCTCGAATGTTACTGCTTGGTTTTGCTTTGCTTGTCGTTCCCCCCCCCGCTCATTGACTGCCCGCGGCTTGGCACTTATGGTCCCTTTGGGATATGTCGACACTGAAGGTAGTGACCCTTAATGTTAAGGGTCTGAACAACCCGGTGAAGCGTAGGGCGATCTTATCTCTGCTTGAGGGGACACAGGCAGATATCTGCCTCCTGCAGGAGACCCATTTACTGCCACGGGATTGTCATAGGATACGCTCCAGTAAGTTCCCAACTCGGTTTTTTTCCTCTGCTGCATCTAAGACTGCAGGGGTGGCCATTTTGCTAGCGAGTTCCTTCAGGGGGGAGGTGTTGTACAAATATGCAGAACAGAAGGGGAGGCTCTTGGCATACCGCCTCCGGCTGGGGACACAACGTTCACTATTGGTTCCTTGTATAGCCCAAATGACCACCAAGAGCGCTTCCTAGACTCGGTGCTGGTGGATGTGACTGCCTCCCCTGATCGACATATCATTCTAGGGGGCGATTTGAATATAGTCTTTGACTCTACACTCGATAGATCGGCGCAGCGGCACCCGCAGACTGGGGAACTTTCACAGGTTGGGAGGGCTCGAATCACTGATATGGATCTGCATGACCTTTGGCGCACCCTCCACCCCACGGATAGGGACTATTCTTATTATTCATATGCGCACCGGACCTACACACGGCTAGACTACTTATTGGTTAGCGGACCGATGCGTGCCGCTGCTACAGCGGCGGACATCGGGGTCCTGTCGTTGTCTGATCATGCGCCAGTCGTGGGCACGTTTGCGCTTCCGACGGCCTCCCCCTCTCGGGGGGTGTGGCGTCTTAGGGACACCCTCCTGCATAAAAAAGCAGTTGTGAAGCACATTGAGGAGGCGATCCGGGAATACCAGGCACACAACGATAACTCGGACACCTCGCCAGCGACACAGTGGGCGGCGCTGAAGGCGGTTCTTAGGGGGGGAGTTCATTTCCATCTCCTCTGCAGAAAACAGGGAGAGACAGCGCAAGAGGGAGGAGCTGACCTCCCAGGTCCGGGAATTGGAACAGGTCCATCGCCGTACTGGAGCTCCTAGGGTGTGGAGACAGTTGAAGGCTGCCAGGGAGCTCCTGTCGGCGTTGGACATGGATAGGGCAGAATACGCGGCGCTGCGTCTAAAACATGCGTTTTACACGGGTGGGGATAGGTGTGGCAAACTCTTGGCAAATAGGCTCCGAATCGCGCACCAGCGTAACGTGGTGAAGGAACTGCTTGGCGCTGATGGGGTGGCGGTCTCTGATGACGCCGCGGTGGCAGAAACGTTTTGTAGCTTCTATGAGGCGCTCTACGCGGGGGAACCCCCCTCGTCGCAGGATGCCACGGATTATTTGGAGTCTGTAGCCCTTCCCCTTGGATTCAGCGCAGGCGGAACATCTCGAGCGCAGCATCCATGTAGGGGAGGTGATATCCGCGATAGCCAGGCTCAAACACGGGAAAGCTCCGGGCCCGGACGGTTACACGTCCTTGTTTTATAAATCCTTTTGCCCGGTCGTAGCCCCTATTCTCACCCGCCTGTTTAACTCCTTTTCCGAGCCGGGAGCCATTCCACCAGACCTGTTAAGGGCAACGGTCTCAGTGATCCCGAAACCTGGGAAAGACCGGGCCCTCTGCGGCTCGTACAGGCCTATCTCCCTCCTGAATGTCGACCTTAAATTATACACAGGGATTCTAGCGTCCAGATTGGCCCTGCATCTGCCGGGCCTGGTTGAGGCTGATCAAGCTGGCTTTGTCCCTGGCAGACAAACCGTCGATAACACCAAGAGAGTAGCACACATTTTGGAGAAGGCCTCGCGGATCCCGGGTGAAAGGATGCTGCTAGCGGTAGATGCCGAGAAGGCATTCGATCGCGTCCACTGGCCCTATCTCGAGCAGGTGCTCCGGAAACTGGGTATTGGTGACAAATTCTGTTCGATGGTCTTCAATTGCTACAGATCCCCTTCGGCGACAGTGAGAGTTAATGGGTGCAGCTCCCGTAGCTTTGCGATCGAAAGGGGTACTAGGCAGGGATGCCCGCTTTCCCCACTCCTCTTTGCTCTCTATATGGAGCCGTTTGCCCAGAGAATTCGCCAAAACCCGGACGCGATTGGGATCAAGATGGGGCAGTATGTCCACACGATCAGCCTTTATGCGGACGACGTCCTGTTGACCTTGGACGACCCTAGACGGGCCCTCCCCGCTTGTATCCAGGAACTAGCCGCTTTTTCGAAAGTGGCTGGTTTTAAAATGAACATGGGCAAGTCGGTGGCTCTGGATGTGTCCCTGGCCGCGGATACCTGACGGGATCTGCAGCGGCTTTTCCCCATGCAGTGGTCATCATCCCTGGTGCCGTATCTGGGGATTCTGCTAGCACCAACGTTGCCTGCGATGGTGACGGCCAACTATGCCTCTCTTAGCAGGAAAATCAAGGAAGAGCTGGGTCGCTGGGGTAAAAGCTTGCTGTCCTGGCTTGGCAGGATTGCAGCGATTAAAATGACAGTCCTGCCCCAGATCCTGTACCTCTTTCGAGCCTTGCCGCTTCAGCCTCCTGTGGGCTGGATTAGACAGACACAAGCCGACATTGCACGCTTCGTCTGGCAAGGCCGCAAGCCGAGGATGAAGAGAGTTCTTTCCACGCTGGCCCCGGAGGCGGGGGGCCTTGGTATCCCGGACCTCCGGAAATACTTCCAGGCGGCGCAGCTGCGCTACCTGGTGGAGTGGAGCAGATGGGAATCCGACAAGCACTGGCTCTTTCAAGACCAGGCGGTGGCGGGGCGCACCCTCCAGGAGGTTCCATTCTTGCATCGGGTTCATCGCCCCCCCAACCTCTATGCTTCCTTCGTCACGCGAGTCCCCTTGAGGGTGTGGGATACGGTCAATGAGGTTCGTGAACTCACCACGTTCCCTTCGCCCTTCACGCCGATAGCGGATAACCCTGATTTCTCCCCCGGGATGGAACCAGGCGCTTTCTCCCACTGGAGGGCAGCGGGTTGCCGAGCGCTCTTCCAGATCTATGGACCGGAGGGAGTGGTCCCTTTTCAGCAATTGCAACAGGAGTTCCAACTGCCTGAGTCGGATAGATTACGATATATGCAGGTTAGGCACTGGGCGCTTCAATCTCAGGTGCGGGGCACTGCTGATCGCCAGATAACACCATACGAGCGGTGGTTAGTGACCCGCGCATCTGATGCTAAGCTAATTACCGACCTTTACAAATTCCTGCAGCCCCCTCCTTTTCATTTCTACAACCCGGGTAGGGAGCGCTGGAATAGGGAATTGGGAAGGACGCTTAGTCATAAAGAATGGGATCAAATTGCGCACCGGGCGAGACACTCTGCATATCATACAGGTCTTACGGAAACACTCACCAAGGTGTCCACGTATTGGTATTATACCCCGGAGAGGCTACACGAAATGAATAGGCATATTGAGAAGGAGTGTTGGAGGGGTTGTGGTCGGGTGGGGACCCTTACGCATATACTTTGGGACTGTCCCTTGCTGGAGGCTTACTGGAAGGAGGTTCTCGACGAGATTGATGTTCACTTTGAAACTGAATTGCCGCGCTTCCCGGCGTATGTATTGCTGGGCCTCCCGAATGGCCTGATGTACCCGCTGAAGTGCCGCAGGGGCAGGCAAATTGCGATAGCGCTGGGTTCAGCGATTCAGAACATCTTGATTCACTGGCGTACCGCCACGGTCCCCTCCATCACAGGCTGGCTGCACAGGCTATGGCATGTGCTGGGTATGGAGAAACTATCGCTTATGGTGGCGGGGGACGTGGACCAATTTGATGAGCTATGGCAACCCTTTCATGCGCTTTTAACTACAGAATTTAGGGAACTCACCTGTCCGAGGTACCTCAGACTTCTGAGACTAACGCCACCGGTGATCTCAACTGACTAAGGGGACACAAGATCTGGGCTCACGGGGTGGGGGGCGTGGCGGGAGGGCAAGATGCGTTATGGCCGAGTACTGGACGGGGGGGAGGTGGGAGGGTGTTGGGAAGTTTGGAGGGGGGGTTCTGGGGGTTGGTGAGGTTGGTTTCTTGCATCATTGCCTTTCATTTTCTAATCTGCTTGATGGTGTCGACTGTATGCAGCCTTATCATTTTACCATTTGATTTTCTTTGGCAGTAGCCTTGTCCACCACCGCACTCCTAGATGTATGCTCAGCCTTTTTTCACCCGAATGTATGTAACCCTATCCCTTATGTTCCCCTACCTCCTATGTTTTTCTTTTTGTCTTAATAAAATGCTTTAAACCTAAAAGTGTTAGTCACCAATAACTTATAAAAGGGTAGGCTTTATTCAACACATACCAGTTAAGTTCTAAAATTGGTCTTTTATTTCGATTTATTTTATTTACCGTCAATGTCTCTCACTAAGAGGCACTTTAGGGTTTAAGAAACAGGGCTGCGACAAGAGATACAATATGGATCGCAGTAAACTCCTACTTAGCCGTTCCAATGACCACCGTCACTCTTCACCATGGATACACTGGCTCAGAGAGTGGGTTTAACAGTGGCTGTGGTGGGTGCGCGTGCGCGGGGTGGGAACTGTGCTATGTGGCATCGATGCCATTAAACATGCCGCTGTTGTTTCATTTGTGCTCTCTTTCTTTAGTTAAATCTGTTCTATAACTGTCAATGATGTACTTAGCCCTGGTGTAGGGAAGATCCACCTTCTATTTTGCTAAACATACACCAACTTAGCGTGAGGACAGGCGCAGACTTGACCTGA
Organism: Lissotriton vulgaris; assembly: GCF_964263255.1. Taxonomy (NCBI): domain Eukaryota; kingdom Metazoa; phylum Chordata; class Amphibia; order Caudata; family Salamandridae; genus Lissotriton; species Lissotriton vulgaris. Next base: position 429,096,538 of record NC_141693.1, read on the forward strand.
GGCAGTTGCCTGACAATTGTTGATCTGCCAGTAATGTGCGGGACAATTTCTCTCTTGTTTAAACCAGTGGCTAGACTGCCTACGTGTAAGGCGTACAGACATGTGAGGACGGCCTGTTATTCCCGCTTACTGTGCATTTGATATTGAAATGTCTCATGAAACGTGATGTCTTTATTCAAAAATGCTAATAAACAGATTTGACAAAAAAAAGAGATACAATATGGATGCAATACCTCCAAAGCCTGAGGGCCCTCTTAAAATAACTGCTGATTTCAATATAGAAATCAAAAGGAGATGATGGACGGAGCACTGAAACTCACCCCGTCACAGATCTGGGTTGAATCCATCATCGTCCTTTAGCTCACTTCGTCATCCCAGTTCAGACCTAATCATATGCAAATCAGTCTTGACCCTATTCCTCATTGAACAGTCCAGCCGGAACTGCCAAGCCAGGTCTTCCCTGGACCGGAAACAAGAATTTTGGGTCCGGTTTCAGGATAACACCCCTCATCAGCCAGGCTAGCTTGAATCCAGTGGCAAAGTGAGCAAGGGACCTTGTGTGTGCTTTGTTCACCCAAAGTTGGCAGGGTATGGCCAGACGTGGTTCCCTTGCTCACTTTGCCACTGGATTCAAGCTAGCCTGGCTGATGAGGAGTGTTACCCCCAAAACCAGCCCCATGATGCTGGTTTCTGGTCCAGGTACTAGTACTACTACGATTAAAACAATTCTGCATGTGAATGAAATACATTTTGGGAATTTTTGCAGAGACTTTATCATATTTAACAAGTTTTTTTGCAAAATGTCTCTTTTTTGGCAAGTCAATTTAATTTCTGAAACAATACATTCATGATAGAGAAGCAACAAAAAAGTAATAAGACTATATGTTCTTGAGTCTTAAGTGTAGAAGGCGAAAGGTTTCTTTAATATATATTTTCATACATGAAGCATTCTTTGAATGTGAAACGCATTGGCTGCGTTTGTATGAAAATATATATGAAAGAAAAAATTTCGCTTCTACACTGAAGACTCAAGAACATATTTTCTTATTACTTTTTTGTTGCTCCTCTATCATGAATGTATTGTCAATCAATCAAGCTTTATTGGATTTTTACATTAAAAAAACATAAAAGCATCTATGTAAAAACACATACATAAATAATTGAGAATGATTGCACAATAATCAGCTAAAGTTTTGTTGAAAGCAATTTATATACTTCTAACCTATAAGCTGTACTCGGTTCATATACAGATAGCGTTTCTGCATTTAATTGTGCTTTTTAAGGATAGTGTGATTGATTTTGAAAAACATTAATTATCTAAAAGTTGCAATGCTAAAAATGCTGGTCAACATTGTCTCAGACCCCACAATTTTAAAATGGGTAAAATTCACCTCCTCCTTTGTATAGTGTAAAGTTTACAGAATAAAACTACATCCAGAACGATTGCTGAGACATTTCGTCACAGGGGCAATTCCTCAATGTTTTTGACCAGTCATTTATTGTGGGGAAGCTGATCAAATCGATGAAAAATACCCAGTCTGAGGCGAATCAGTACAAATCTATCGTACACACTCGGTATAGTACACAGATAAGGCTGAATACCGTGAGTACTTAAAATCATTTGATTAGATTGTACCGAAGAGTGTGATGCCTCAGCTGCAAATCTGATTGCCTCCAAGTGTGACATGCAAAGACTTTTAAAAACCTTTCTGGGGATAGAACACATAGCAGGTGGATCATCATAATGTTCAGGATGGCCCAGATCAGACATAAAATATTTTATGTATTTTAACCAAGGAATCTCCAGTACCCAATCAAGCTTAAGACTGCCTTTTATATTATCGCGATTGAAATAAGTTTTTGGTGAGGTCCAGATCCGGTGCCATAAGAGAACGGTTGGATTTTATTGTATCTAAAATATACAGTATTCCTAACTCTGCGTGGCATACATAAGTTGAGGTACTACAGGGAACTGCCAGCAAGAATTTTTAAAAGGCGTTTTCAATCTGTTGGATAAGTTTTACATCGCAGTATCCCCACACGCCTGCACCGAATATGGCTGTCCTGATCGTATATGGCCGTCCTGGCACATTTAGTTCGATAAATGTGCAGCATCTTCCTAATTTCTTCGCGAAAATTACTAGAGCAGCCGCGGTTTTCATAAAAAGTAATTTTCTAGTCTTGACAGCCTGGCACCATGATCCCTTGTGAACAAATAATATTCCTAAGTAGGGGTATGTGGTAGTAGTTTGGACCTTTTACCGTCCATAAATATATCCCTACATTTTGCGCTGCCTTTCCCGCATTTCTTTATGAAAGTTTTAGCAGTGTTCGCTCTCAAACCCAGGAATGTATTGTCTACAATGTATGGTCTATGAGAAGCGGGCCATTTAGGTGAGAAACATTGTTCTTTAACGAATTTTCTAGTAAACTATTAAGACGTATCAGGCAGTGTGACTTTGAATCCCTTGGCTGCATCCTGCAATTTGTGTTTAATTTGTGAAACTGCCTTTTTAGGAACAAAGCACAAAAACGCATTTCAGTCTCAGGGTCAGCCTGACAAATGGGGATCTTGAGAAATTTACTCTGTTTAAGGCTCATTCACTGTCAAGCACAGGATAAGATCTTTTCACAGGAAAGAGCGGGCCATATTGTGACACAATTTAACAATACTTGGTTTTCACTTTGATGTGTAAAGCAGACGCCTTATTTATGACATCAGTGGCAACTAGTTTTGAAGAGTTGGAGCAGTTAAAATACACTTTTTAAGAAAGCTTTTGTGTTTATGTTTAGCTACACAATTATGTATTCCGTCTGCAAATGTGCCTTTTTCGTAACACATATTTCTGGTCATAAACAGTTTCCTCATTTGTCCTTGCAGGAACTAGGGTCATAATTTGAAGGCGGCAGTTGGTGCAGTGGCAAAGGGGCTAAAAGGTCTAGGAAACCCACTGAACGCCAATTATAGCTAAATGTTGCTATTAAACAAGCATTCACTAGTGCAATTACCTTGCAGGCACTAGGGTGATCATTTGAATGGTGCTACAGGTGCAGTGACAGGGCCAAAAGCTCCAGGAAACCCACTGAACACCGATTCTTGCTATATTTTATTACTAAACAAACAGTCACAAGTACAGTTACCTTGCAGGCACTAGGGTCATGCTTTCAATGGTGCAGCGGGTGCAGTGGCACAGGGCCAGAAGCTCTGGTAAGCCCACTAAACTCGGACTATTGCTCTATTTTACTACTAAACAAGCAGTAAAGTGATTTTACCTTGCAGACACTAAAGGTCATGATTTGAGTGGTGCAGCAGGTGCAGTGGCACAGGGGTCAAAAGGTCTAGGGAACCCACTGAACACCGGTTATTGCTAAATTTTTCCTACTAAATAAGTAATTACAAGGGCAATTACCTTGCAGGCACAGTGTAACGATTTGAAATGTGCAGCGCGCACAGGTGCCAAAAGCTCTAGTAAACCCACTGAACACAGATTATTGATATACTTCACTACTAAACAAGCAGTCACAAGTATAATTACCTTGCAGGCACTAAGGCTGTGTTTTGAATGATGCAGCAGGTGCAGTGGCACAGGGGCCAAAAGATCTAGAAAACTCACTGAACACTGATTATTTCTAGATTGTTCTACTAAACAAGCAGTCAGAAGTGCAATTAACTTGTAATCACTAATGTCACGATTAGAATGGTGCAGAAGGTGTGAATCAAAGGGTCCAAAAGGTCTAGGAAACCCACTGAATACAGATTATTGCTATATTTGACTACTACCCCCCAGCTCTGAATCAGATCTGGCCAATACATCCCCGCTCCCTAACTACCGTCTGCCTTCCTAGTGCTCCCTGTGACAAGTGCGAGAATCAACTCCTCCACCGCTGCGCTTCCTGAGCCTTCCTTTATTCTCTTACGGGCTTCCTACCTTGCAACTTTCCTCACCTAGGAAACTGGCACATCTTAAAAGTGTACAGATCACAGTTTTTCACAGTATGGGCAGCTTTTATAACAAGCATTGGCATAGCCAATCGTTCTCGCCTTTGGGAACTTATAAGTGTTGTTTAGCCATGCAACAGTTGATGTTGTTGCACTAAGGATATTGTGCTGGATAACTAAACACTTATAAGGTCCCAAAGGCGAGACCTATTGGCAATGCCAATGCTTGTTTTTCTATTCCTTTGGGTATGTTAATAGACTTTTACTCTTCTCTTTAATTCCACATGCAAGGAAGTTCATCAAAAAGCAGTGATGAACTTCGTGCATCTGTACTTGTTCTTGGAATAAGGTCCGGATAGACAAACCTGAACATGTGAAACCAGTGAAAATATGCATATTTCCTTGTGTGTGGAATTAAAGAGAAGAGTAAAGTCGATTAACATAACCAAAGGGTAAGAAAAACCATGATTACATTGAGTAGAAAGGAAGAATTGTACAAACAGCATGATGCTGTGCCTTGGAATTTGGGACGGCTATCCGTCCCAAAATACAGTGATGTAGTAGTGCAGCAGGTGCAGTGGCACCGGGGACCCAGGAGTGTTAGAGGCTCACTGAACCCAGATTTGCCTGTGTGTGACTATCCAATCAACCAAAAGGGAGGTCTGTGTTGCTGCCTGCAACGGGACCCATGGCACCCTGGATACTATATTATTTTTCTCTGCCCCCTCTAGCTCTACAAATCTCACCAAGCCACCTCCAGAAAACTAAAATGGCTTTGCTGATCTCAGCGCTGATTAATCTGGTGCCTCTGCAGGAGGTATTGATTTTAATCCTAGGATACGGTTTAAACAGGCGAGCCAACAGAGACTCTGGAGAGTTTATGGTGGAGGCTCACCCCCGAATCATGCCCGCAGATCCACCAAGCACTACCCTCTCTGCTTGGCATGTCCAGGTACCCGTTGGCAGATCCGGCTATGACAACACCAGTCGCTGCTCTCTGCCTTTCACTGTGTCCTGCCAGCTCTTGGAAACCTGCTTCGGTGCCGCAGGGCACTACAACACGGGTCAGTTTAACTTCTTTGGAATCATGCTCTTTGGTACCGAGGTAGACTTAGAAGTGTTAAAAGTGTAGTATTTGGCACCATCTTTTAATTCGCCTGACTGAAGAAGCCGCTTTCAAATCTCAGTGCAGAGGATCACACAGTGTGCGTGTTTGGTGCTTTGCGAGGCTGGTGTTACAACACTTTCCGGGGCTGCGTTTGCTTCCAGTCCCAGCCTACCTCTGGTCCAACCATTCCATACATGTCAGTAAGTGCCATGTTAGGGACTGGCATGCGCTGGGATGGTTTCTGAAATGATGAGCAAATTCTCAGTGCATTGAACTTCAAACATCACCCCCAACGAGGGTCTGTAAACTTCTGCTTACAGCACCCACTGATAGCGTCTCTTCTAGGCGCTATGATGCCATACTATTTCCAGGATGTGTCAAATGGTAGTGTACGACTTTGAATTGAAATATGGAGGTGCAGGTACTATAAACTTAAGAGTAAGTACCTGTTCGTCCCTGAGAAGTGCCAGTAATCTCCCGTTAAAAATAGTGGGGCAGTGCTGAGAAGTACAGGTACTCTCCCTTTAAAAGTAAAGACGTACCGGACAGTATCTGCCCATTGAAAGCACTGGCACCATCACTTTTAGTAGTTTGCTCACTCAGTGCTTACTTTGTGCCGGTGGCTGCTTGCAGGTTGTTGGGGCCCAGAATTACTTTTCATCATTGGACTTTGACCCGCAGCAGGAGAGAACACGTCAGAAGGGGTAGGTTGTATGGAGAGAAAGGCGGGAACGCTGCAACGATTAAACTCAGGGTTGAGAGGAACCTGCACGCGTGAAATGGAGACAGGAGCTGTCGAGCGATGGAAGAAAGAGGCACAGGTGGAATAAAAAACTATGGTCCCTTCTTAGTCGGCAGCCCTGCATTAATTTTAAAAATGAACCTGTGGTGATAGCCCGTCACCCGGTGGGAACCGCCCTTTCAACCAACAGTAGATAGAACTGCTTGTTTAAATACTGAGCATAGGTAGGCATTTTTACGGGAATGTATTCGAAATGCCAATCGTTTCCAAACTGTTTGGTTATTCACCATTAGTCTAATATGTTGTGACGTCATGCGACTAACGTAGCCGTGTGCTGACGGAGGCGGCGATGTGTTACCGATATGTCAAAGCTTTTGTTCAGTTCGCTGCTGTTCGCCGGTGCGGCAAGAAACAGTACAAACACAGCGGATGCATGGAGTGTGCCCGCCCCATGTGGTGAATGACCGATGCGCAGACGCCTCTGACGTGAAAATAAATCAATCTCTCTTAAGATATGATATTAGCTTTTCCTCACTGTGGAAAGATCACAGCTTTTATCGAGATGTGATGTGGCGGGTATAAGAATGTTGAGCGGGCGGGGCAGTAAAGTCCAGGGTGTGAGGAGTAGATGAACAAAAGGAGAAAGAAGTGAGTGCGACAGGCATCTAGGCGAACGCCAAAGTTACACCAAAGTTACAGCGCGAATGCGTCTTACAGGGAGGGAGTGGGTCAAGAAAGTAAACTGAACTATTTCATAAACAAGCAGGGCCACGCGAAAGTAAAAGTGATCGCGCTAAGGCACCACTATGTAAAAGCACGCCGCCATGCGCTCGTGTGCGACGTGCGAGCTATGACAACAAAATGGCATGGGACCGTCCACTGTCCCACGGACACGCGCATGCTGTCTGCTTTGGACAGATGGTGAGAGCAGCCATCTTTGTCCATGCAGACGCGTGTATGATCCCATGGGGAGAATTGATTCCAGAAGGTCCTCTCTGGCAAGAGCAACGCATGTGCAGCTTTCGCCAGGCGAGACCTAAAAAGCACTTAAACGTTCTATAAAGTATTTCAGAGCTTTATAAGAGCACCAGTTATTTTGCACAGACACTTTTTTATGGCACTGGGGAGATCACATGATTTGACCAAGATCACAGCATGTTGAGCCGACTGCGACATTCGAAACCATTTCCCCAAGTAAACAGCTCTTTCCGTTATTTCACATCTTTATTATAGTCATCAGCAATGTGTACAAAAAAAAACATTGACAAAGAAAATAGATTTTGCATGGAAAAAACCTGTTAGCTTTGCTAATGCATGTTCTTTATTATTATTATTATATAACACGATTTTGAAATACATACCTTCAAGATGTGCGCTGCATGAAAACTTTTACAAAATTTGATTTTACTAAAATGTTGTCCATGTAGAATAGCAACCCAGGCCATCCAAAGGTGGCACATCACTGATTTGCCTCTTCGTTCACTATTGGGATTGTCAGGGTAGGTGGGAGCATGAACGTTTCAAAATTCATGTTTGAAAACGATTCTTAAAAATAAAACAAAATACTTGCACTGATTTAGTCTGATGTACTACTCCTAAGATGAAACACTCCTCCATGTGAATAAAATAACTGTTTGAAAAAACGTGTTCATGTTTTAAATGGTTGTTGCAGAATGTCTTTAAAAATGAAGGTGGCCCAAAAGTTACCTGTACAGGAAACCCTAGTTACATGCTTTCTTTCACGTCGATTAACTTACAAATTAAAGCTTGCCCGTTTTGGACAGAGGGCTGCATGAAAAGGTCAGGAGTGAGCTTGCAGCCCCCAGACTACAGATCTACAGGGACGTTATAATATAGATTATACAGCAGCACAGGCTCCAGGGCGGCAGAGCTGCAAGTAAAAAACAAAACAAAAAATGCTAGAACGCAGTAAATGCTGGCCTGGTAAAAAAAAAAAAGAATTTCTTTACTTTCAGCTATTTGCAACATGGCAAAAAAACATTGAAAAAGCCAATGTCTATTGGCTTTGCCAGTGCTTGTTTAAATGGAGGCGTTATATTCTTCCACAATTGAAATCAGCGAAATATTTTTTCATTTGACTTTTAGTACTCCATTGGAGCCCCCAGCTTTCCTCTTGTTGTAACACTGCTTCTCTCTCTTTCTCTTCCGCTCATCCGTTGCTCCCTCGTCCCTCTCTTGTACCATGCTCGATTGTTTTTTCAGTGCTTTAAATTAAAATTAAAATGTAAATATGCACAGAGTTCTTGTGCAAGTGCCCAACAGCTTCACACTGCTATTGGGCTACTTGCTTCTTTTGCATCAGACAGCACATAGGAAATTTCATACTGCTCGATGGTAAAGTTCTTTCCAGAAACGTCACATTCTAAAAATTTACTGTGGAGTTTAGGGAGGATATGTGACAGACCGATATCAACCTTCCAGCCTGTCGCACGTCACTTATACTCCCTAAATATCGGAATGTGCCTCGCCAGACTGTTCAAATCTGTAAAAAAAAAAAAAACTATTTGTAGGATTATTAAGAATTGGCTACAACTGTATGCAACAAATCTCTAAGCCCAGCAGAAAGGATAGGCAATGTTAGAGAGGTTTAGGTGCAACAGGAATCAAATCCAGATTTCTGTGCAAATGTTCACACCTGAATTAAATTTTCTATAAGACTATGGGTAAAATACTCATGGATAAAGTTAGTGAAATAAACTAAGCCCATAAAATGAATTTCAGTTACTGAAAATTTCAGATGTTAACATGCCATTTTAAAGATATTTGCCTTCAATGTTGCATTCTCAGATTTCTGGTAATTGTCTGTATGGTGCGTTTTCTATCCTGACAAGCAACAGCAATAATTGCAAAGAAAAATATAAGTAACGACAATCGGGCCATGGGGGGGGGCAGCCGACCACAGGGAGGTCTATCGCCTGTGAGTTTTTGGGTAAGTGATGCAGTCCAGGGGACTGCACGAGAGTTCGGGCTTGTTTTGGGCTATGAGGGTTGCCCAACATATATAAATGGCTGTCATTTTGGGTGGCAGCCACCATTTTGCTGTGGTAGCATGGTCGCCGGTACCCTGGCAGGATCTTTTGTCCCCTCCCTCCAGTCCCTAAATTCAGTTGTTAGAGTGCGTTTTCCCCCCTTTTCCGCTTGTTCTTGGTTTGTTTTGCTGGGACAGGTGCGCAGTGGAAGCTATGTGTTCTGGTTGTCGCTTGATTCAGGCACACCAGCAGTTGGCTCAGAAGTTTTCATGATTTACATAAGTTTGTTTGACAGCTGCAGTTCAGGCTGAGGGGAATGAGTAGGAAGTTTACACCTGAACGACATAGGAAGTTCAGGGTTAGGTAGGAAGTTAAATGTGGTTCAAAGTGTACTTGATGAAAGAAAAGGGACAGGATGGTGGAGGTCGCACAGTTGATCCGCGATGATGCAAGCTTGTTATTGAGGTTTGAAGTAGTTATGGGGAAAGGTTAATTTAGGGGTGGTGTAGTTGATCATAGGTGATTAAAGATGTATAGTGTGGTTATAGTTTTGTAAGGCAAAAGGCCCAGGTTATGTTGTAATGTGCACCTGTTTTAATAAAGCGGCCTTTTCACACAATTCTGGTTCAGTGGTCTGTGCTGTTCCCCTCTTCTCCAAAGCTTTCCGCAGCCTCTTAACACATTTAGCATGAAAGGCCAACAGTTCCTGTTGGCCAGGCCTAAAAGCCAGACGAATCCGCAGAGAGAGCCAGCATGTGTCAACTGTAGGGGGGCATGGGTGCAAACAGAGCGCCGGCTTCCTGCAGGGAGGTACAGGAATAGGAGAGCGCGGCAGCTCCCAGCCTAGGCCGCATTTAGCTCGGTTCTGCTGTGTCCTTGGAGAGGCTCCAGGCCCAGCTGGATTCAATCTTATAAATACAAAGTCTGGGGACGCCCCTGCATCTGTCAGGTGAGTCATCGCTGAGTCGGAGAGTGCCCTGCCAGGGCTTCTAGAGGGGGCGGGGGGTGCAAGCGTCACCAATACGGGGACGGGGGCAGGCCTCGGAGGATGGGCGGCTCTGCGCAGGTCCCGAGCCCAAACTCCTGGTCAGAGTCATGGGCTGGCAGCGGAGAGAAAATTCACTCTGAAGCGGACAAGCCCACAGCCCCCACTCCATGCTGGTTAGAGACCCCTTAGCACTTTAGCCATTGCGATTACAATGGAGAGGCCCGTCTCGCGGCCGCTTCTCTCCCATGCTTTGAAAGCAAAGGCACAGGCAGACACCGGTCTAAGGTGACCAGATTTTGTGACCAAAAAACCGGGACTTTTCGCAAAAATAGAGGAAGGACTACAATTTCCCAATAACGAAGTGACAAAGTATTACAGCCCTCTTCAACATAGAAACACAGAGGAAGCACCAAGCAAATAAATAACATTTCATTTAATTTTTAAAACCAGCATCTTACCTATTAATAAAAGTGCTTTCTTATAACAGCTGCTAACTTGCCCTGCTTTGGAACACCTAGAAAAGTGCCTCTTACTGTTTTCAGTCGACTGTCTCTAAAAACTGGGACATGACCAAATCTGCCGAAATTTGCCAGGGCAGCTGCTGAAAAATCGGGGCGCCTGGACACCCTAGACCGCCCCTCCCCCTTTCCTCTCACAAGCACTGGCCAAAGGTCTGAGGTCAATGACATAATTAAAACATCCGTAAATTAATATTGACATTAGAAAGGACATAACAGCTTTTTAGAGATTATCAAAATCCCAACTCCCAGAAAGGAAATCCCTGTGCGAACCCTGTGCTGTGCAGACAAGTTACAGTTGCAGCTCCCAGAACGGAAATCACAAACCCCATCGCAAACCTCAAAACTATCAGTTCTTTAAATGGAAGAAAAAGGAAGGCACAGCTGGCTCAGGGGGTGGGTGGGTGGTTTGAGGAGCACAGATGCATTCAAATTCTGCCCAGTCTGCCTTATGAAGGCAATTTTAGTTTGCCAGATCAAGGCGCTAATCAGGGCAGGCTTACTAGCCATGGTTTTTGGGATGATGTCACTTAGGATAGCCAATGATAGCTTTGCAGTATGGTGACATCATAAGAGTGTGTAGATGGCAATCAAATGCTTACTGGAGTTATTTCAATACTCCATGGCACTGACCGCTAACCTTACTTCCAACAGGAGAATCGGTCAAGCAGAACACAGTGGGGTTGGAAGGGCACCCTACAAACCCCAGGCCCAGAAAGCAGAAGTACAGTGGCATGTGGCTCTCCTACACTCCGACACGGTGGTTCGCCAGACCCCGGATGAGATGGAAGGAACTGGTGCAGACACGACCTGGCATACTGCAGGGCCAGCACAGGCCCAACCTACTAGTGACTAACATGGGCAGGGTGGGGAGGGATAGTAGACAGCCTCTAAGCAGGGGACAGTTAGGAATGGCTGTGTTGACAAACATAACGTCCATAGGTAGAATGCGCAAGCCAACCTGCATCCTCTGGACCTCATACCAGGTTACAATGGAGGAGCCCCAAGGATCAGGTGGCAATATAGAAGAAAAAGGTAGAAACCCAACATTGCAATTAATACATTGCAAGAGTGAGGGTAGGGAGTTTATCCTGCACAGACTGATCACAGTGCCAAGTTACTATGTGGAAGACGGGGTCCACCTTCTACACGTAGGGAGAGATTTGTTTCTTCTGAACATTGCAGGTGCATTGGACCCAGCAGCTTCTTCCTAGGTTCATGAAATGGCAAAGGGGGAACAACTTCGCACATTTCTAACACAATCTCATATCAAATGTCCATAATCAATGAATGACATATCAAAAAAGGATGACATTACAGACATTTCCCAGAGAGGACCTTTCAGACCCTGGAAATTATGTAAATCCAAAAGAGGATAGAACAGCCTTCAGAGACGATCAAAATCCCAATTGCCACAAAGTAAATCCTTGTCCATGCTCTGTGGTGGCAAGTTACAATCACAACATCCAGAAAAGAATTCACAAACCCCAGAGTAAAACAACCTGTGCTCTAAAAAGGAGGTTCATAAAAGGAGTGTGGCCAAAGGGTAACTAGGACTACTTTCCATGAACTGAGGCCTATGAAATTAAAAGTGGAGCTTACAATAAGCGAACAAAAATCCTATGCTTCACAGAGCATGGCCCCAGATCACGGTTTGGCTGCCCTTCTGAGTTTACTTTTATAGCATACAGACATATTACCCGACAATGAACATATACCTAAAACAAGCAAGTTAATATAAGATAAATCTATACTACTATAATAAATGAAGAACTTTCAGCCTTTGAGGCGGGTAAACTCTGGAACCACAGCACCAATCCACACACCCGATACACAGTTGGAATCGTCAGGCTGTGTAGATGGTTATAGGCTATATAAATACATTTTTAAAAAACGTTATTTCAAAAATTTACAGAAAAAAAAAAGTAGTCCCTCCGAAGTAGCGCCAGCCGCGACGTGCGTGCTCACGTCAGGAGCGCGGGGAGGAGCGGCGTCCAGGAGCAGCGGACATGGCGCGGGGGAGGAGCGGTGACGTGAGGAGCAGCGGACAGGCCAGCGGCGGTGCGAGCAGCGGACAGGCGGGAGGAGCGGCAGCTGAGGTAAGGGGACCCATGTCGGGGCAGGCGGGGGTCGGGGCAGGCGGTGGTCAGGGCAGGCGGTGGTCAGGGCAGGCGGGGGTCAGGGCAGGCGGGGGTCAGGGCAGGCGGGGGCCCGGGCTGCTGGACAATGTCGGGGCGGGCAGGGGTCGGGGAAGCCTGTTGCTCCCGGACAAGGTCGGGACGGGCTGCTAGTGAGTAATAATGTTTTTGTGAATAATTTAAATTGAAAAAGGTTTCATTTCAGAAAATATTACCATTAATTAAAAATTACTACGGTCTGTGTAAGGGGTAGTAGTCCTAAAAGCATCTCTTCTGACCAGTTCTCCCCATCACACTACTTTCCTCTGTCAGACACTTGCAACTTTTTTTGATGACATCTTTCGGATATCCACAATCGGCATACCTCAAAGATCCTTCCTCTTCATCAATGTCTTTCCATTCAGTCCTCCATGTACTTCATTGAGTCATCAGCCTTTAACCATGCTCTCTCTCACACACATACACAACCTCCCTCTCTCTCCTTACCTGGAAACACAATTTTCTGTACCTTAAGCACAGCCTATATTTAGACAATCTTAAACACCTTCATACACATTTCCAAAATTATAATTGCCACTTAGGAGATCCTTTCTCTGGGCGCTCGGCAGAGAGTTCAAGAACTGGATGTGTTTGTAGTTTCACATACTTACAGGCATTGTGAAATTTTCACACTGTCCCCCTGGCAACGCTTCTTCCTTTCTTGACTCTCTAGATGAGGCCCTGGGAGCACTTACATTACAGTACTCCAACTTCACCTTATTAGGAGACATGAACCTGCATCTAGAGTCCGGTGTTGACCCCTACGCCATCTCCTTTCAACATTCATTAGATATTTTTGGATTATCCCAACGTGTCACTGTTGCAACCCATCTTGCGGGACATACCCTCGATGGTATTTGTTCCAACCTTACAACTTTGACTACGTCCCCTCCGTTACCCCAAATCTGGACTGACCACTTTTTCATTCCTTTCGATATTAAAATCCAAGTCCCTGCTGTACTCTGCACGAAACGTTCACACCCCTCCTTCACAGTTAATTGGAGGCAAGTTATGCAACGCATCACGCAGGACCCTCAACCCTTACCTAAGTCCCCTGAACCAACCAGAGACGTGATAATGGACTCCCACAATTTCCATGCCTGGATGGATCAAGTTGTTTTGGCTAACCTCGAACCCAAAAGCCAACTTACGAAGCAACATAAAAGTAAACTCAACGCACCCTGGTTCTCTCTGGCCCTATCTGATAGTCATCTCCTCTGTCGAAGGCTAGAAAGAAAATGGAGAAAAACATATGATGAGGCTGCAAGAGCACTTTATGTTCAACAAAGGAAAACATATCTTTCCAACATAAAAGTGGCAAAAAGGGAATTTTTCACTAAAGCCATAAACTATGCCCAGCAAAAACAAAAAACTATTTTCACTATAGTTAAGTCTTTCACCCACCCCAAATCTCTTGCACCGGAAATCCCACCATCTGTAAGCCTATGCAATCAAATCGCAGATGTTTTTGTAGATAAGATTGCGAATATCCAGAAAGACTTCCCTTCTCCTCTAACCACCTCTAAAGAGGTAACAGATAACTATCCTCCGCTCTCTAGTTTCAAACCTGTTTCCCTTCAACAAACACGTAAGGCAATTCTGGCATGCAAATCAGGAGCCCCCACCGACTCTTCCCCTCCCAGTATCCTCCACCACTTGATTGATACTGTCAATCCCCTCATCAACACCATCATTAATGAATCTCTTGAATCTGGGATAGTGCCCAATGACTGGAAGAAGGCCATTGTGAAGCCTCAGATGAAGAAGCAAAACAAATCCCCTACTGATCTCACCAACATGCGCCCCATCTCGTTACTACCTGTCCTGGGTAAGATCACGGAACAGTTAGTACACGAAGAGTTAAAAACTTTTGTAGAGGCACGTAACATTCTGCATCCTCAACAGTCGGGATTTCGTCCCGGTCATTCGACCGAAACAGCTTTAGTTGAACTAGCTGACTCCATCAAGTTCCTGCAGGATGGGGGCAAGCAGGTCGTCCTCATCCTGCTTGACCTAACAGCAGCATTCGACACTATCTCACATGTCATCTTGATCAATAGATTGCGAGAGATCGGTGTGACAGACACAGCTTTGGGATGGGTTAAATCTTTCCTATCTAACAGGTGCCAAACTGTGTCCTTGGGTCCCTTTCTGTCCAGCGAGAAACCAATAACATCAGGTGTTCCCCAGGGGTCCATATTAAGTCCTCTCTTCTTTAACATCTATATGGCTCCCCTTCTCGCTGTGATAGAATCTCATGGGATCCTTGTCACGTCATACGCTGACGACACACAACTTGTCGTCACAATTGACAAAGAGTGTGCGGGCGCAGAGTTGCGTTTCCAAAACTGTCTCTCGGACGTTTTCCAGTGGCTTAACAAAAACCACCTAAAATGTAACAGTGCCAAGACTGAAATCATCCCGCTGAGTAGAGACCTATCTTTCTGTCCGAAAGAGTGGTGGCCCGTAGGATCTGAGGCCCCCCCCAGCGCGGTACCTTCAGCACGGAACCTGGGCGTGCAATTCGACTCATCTCTTTCTTTCGATGACCACGTCAGGATCACTGCGGGACGTTGTTTCGCAATTATAAAATCCCTAAAAAAATTCTTTACTCTTCTCCCCACCGCAGCTCGAAAATCAGTCACAGTAGCTGTAATACTCTCCCGCCTTGACTACTGCAACGGATTAATGGCGGGAGTGAAAAAATCCACCCTAAAAAAACTACAAAGCATACAACATGCAGCTGCCAGACTGGTGCTGGGACTTCCTAGAAGGTCATCAGCTTCAGCGGCGCTGAATACCCTCCACTGGCTACCTTTACATAAAAGGATTCTTTTTAAACTTCTCCTTACTGTCTTTAAATCCCTGAAAAATACAGGACCTCATTATTTTGCAAAGCGTTTTACACGTTACAACCCCTCACGTTGCCTGAGATCCTCCGGTACAAATCTTATTATCATTCCAAGATTCAAGTACAAAACCCGGGGTGGAAAAACTTTCACCGTACTGGCAGCAAGGGCATGGAACAACCTTCCAATTAATCTTAGGCTAACTGACAAGGAGAGCCTCTTTAGGAAACTCCTAAAGACATGGGTGTATCAACAACCAGACACCTCTGTATTGGCAGCCATCTCGTCTCAGTTTTCTTCATCACGTTTCATCTTCATCTTCCACTCAATTACCCCCTGCACGTCAGCTTAGCGCCAAGATGCTCCTTTGGAGCGAATGTTTGCGCTCTATAAATACTCATAAATATCAAATATCAAAATTAACCTCAATTTAAGAGCTCTGAATCGTGCCCCATCATGAACAACCACAGACAACCTGAAATCACCTAGACACCTGAAAGCAAGAGGAGGTGAAAATGTGAAATATAAACATGAACTCCTATACTTACAAGGCTGCATGTCGAGGACTGTTTTTTTGCCTGTATATTTAAGGTCATGAATATAAGGCGCAGTAGGAACCTAACTCAGTCACCACACTTAAAGCACCGACAACAAGCACATCCCAAACAGGATTTCTTAGCCCTTTGATTTTTTAAGGTGGATGAGAGCAAGCGGTTTTTGGAGAGCGATCTAATTGAAATGAATGGAGATAAAACATTTTTTTAAAGGCGAACAAGGTTTTCAAAGCAGGTCACCCAACTGAAAACTCTATGTGACATTTTGTTTACTAAGAGGTTATCGACGATCCCAAGCGAGGAGACACCCCCTATAAAAGGGTAAGTGAAAGCTATGACAACCAAAAGTGTAAAAAAAAAAAATCCAGTCAAGTAAAACCATCCATTCCCAAAACGGAATTGAAAGCCGTGAAAGGCAGGGTCACCAGGACCAGAACTTAAAAAGGTAAACATCACCACCACCCAAATAAACAAAGAATGAATATATAGACCACTTTGTACCCTGATGAAGTTGTAAAGCACTCTTATTGGCATCGAGTTTGTTAGCACGCTTGTGGACCGCATGGTGGAAGAAGGCAATAGTTGCAGCTTGGCCTATATGTTAGGTGAAATGTGTAAAGTCTAAAAACAGACTCATCAAGGTGCGCAAGCAGTGCTGTGCATAAGCACTGCATGGTGTTATGCAAATTGATACTTATCTGTCTATTTGAATCGAAGATTAGATACAACCACTGAAGTGGATCCATGGTCCACCGGTGAAATACAAGATTGTGAATACCTAGGAATTGATAACGGCCCACTGTTAAATAACCAGGGTATGGAGTCCAGCCATGAGAGACAAAAGTCCAACCAATGGAAACACCGTTAGCCAGTGAATTCAACATGTGGAGTCACCCAGTAGCATTATTCTTATTCTTGCAGAGATCGCCTTCCACATTTTTTGCTATATTTGAAAGGACTTTCCATTAGTGTGATTTTTGTTTGGTTTAGAAGGATGGGGTGGCTAAACAGGAGAACGGATCTAGAACAAAGAGCCACAGATACAGAGTCCATGCTGTAGGAAGAGCAGCCCAGGGCCATGAATGGCACCATGAGCTATGCACACTGCTTTTAAAGTTATATCTCTGAGGAAGGGCAGTCAGGGTAGAGATTGAAGAGCTGTTGACATACAAGATGAGATATGAAGGTAAAGGAGGTGTCTTGCAGATACTTTCTGGATTTACTGTAACTTCTGAATCACATGGAGAGAGGCTGCGAAGTATATATTCAATTTCCAAAGTCTAGACGAGACAGTTTAATTCAATGGTGCCTTTTATCATTTGCGCGAAACCTCCAGAAGTGAAGGCCTGACAAAGACATCTCCTTATCTAACTTGAGATTCACCCGAGTTATAAGGGAAAAAATCATCACTATACTTTCTTGGTGTGAGGAGGACGAAGGTTAGCCAAGCTCTTTAGGCCAGAAGGCGAATGGGTTGTAGGTGGTTGTTTCACCACAGGTTAGCAGCCTGTTTAACTTGAGATGGCTGGTAGCATCCTCTGTTCAGCAGTAGTGAAAACCACAGTCCATAGAAGAGATTTTTCTACAAACTCCCCTCGGAGTAACAAAACTAGGTGCGATTGTACAGTGTTCCCCACTCACAGTCCTGTGAATGCTAAGGTGTAAACACATTCCTTCATTTCTGGTATAGCACTGCCCATGGGAGCAAACTCCCTAAGGCCAGTCATCATTAATACTCGCAAAATGACAAACGCCAAAAAAGCAGGGAATAAACTATAGGTAAAGAAGACAAATAGTGCATGGGTAGGCAGGGTGGGTAGAGTGCCGTTGAGGAGGAAAATCACCTTCATCAGACATGGATGGGATGCAGTGTAAGAGGCAAAGCCTCAGACATGAACTGAAGCCATGGCCCCTTTCCACCGGCATGGCGAGAATGTTAAGTTGGTAAGTACTCCAGCAGCAAGAACAATTTTTGCGGATATGTGAATGCATGAAATTGAAATTACCAATGATAAGGAAAGGATTAATCTGATAAACAATAGTTAAAAAGACCGCTCAGAAAACGCTCCGGTCTGTGGAAAGGAGGATACTCCAATACCACCTGTGCCAGGTCATCCAGTGAAAGGAACAGTCTATCGTTTCACTTCATCCATTATATCCCTGTGATTAAAGCCCACATCACATTTCACCAACTTATTACCACATCAGCAGCAAGTACTCAACAGCAGGATTGCAAACAGAGCATCTATACCCCTGTCTCTGAAGGCAGAGCAATGTAAAGGGATGGCTGATCGATTAATATCACTCGATTTATTTTTAAAGGGCCAACGTGGTGAAGGTTAAACTAGATGGAATACGTTTCCATACATTGACAGCATTAATTGAAGGGTGCCTTACAATGTTTCTTCTAACACAAAACGAATCAAGGAGTTGCTAGACAGACAAGGTCACTAGCCAGTCACATAAAATTGCCAAAGTTTCCCCAAAATAGTTTTTCTCATTCAACTCTCAGTAGAGATTCTGAACGTCAAAGGCAAAAGTAACAATTTCCAGAAGTAAACAATTGAGCTGAAGATGAGGAACATCTAATTAAGACATATCAGTGACAGAGGAGGTCACTTCCTCTATATACCAGACAGGCTGTAAACCTGAAGGGATAGCACATCTCGGGGCCAAGAGCTTTTACACAATGTGGATCAACCATTAATGAACCTTGGCCGTGGTTGGCCTTCGACCCTAGTCGTTCGGGAGGTCTTTGGGAGAGAAGTTTAGTTTTGGGAGTTTCACAATAAGCTTTCCAAAGTTCTACTCTGAGGTACTGTATTTTGAAATATGCAATTGGTTCCTATGTGACTGGAGGGTTGTAGATGAGAGCATGTGGAAGCACTGAAAAACTATTTTAAAAAAAAAAAGGGTTAAGACATAAACCTGATTGGCTTTGCGCTTAGCACTGATCACAGACATCCGGAGGATTGGTTTATTAGCTGGTAGTGCCTGGCATTCACATTACCACAGGTAGCATGAACTCTGTGGTTGAAATGCTCTTCCACCGTGCAGCACGGAGGAGATACTAGGACAGATGCAGTTAGAGTATCTAGATTTCAGATACACCAGAAAAAGAAAAAAGATTTTTATAGAATACATGAAGCACCTGCGTGGACTAAGCCTCAAAGGACTTGCAACGTTGAGACACTTTCCCACCACTAGGGAGAACCCAGACAATTCCTGTGACGGCAATGTAGGTGACGGGTCTAGAATGGGACAAGACTCCAGGTGTGGCAGGCAGAACCTGATCATAATACTTTAGATAAGGCCTTACAGGGGCAGCGCACAATGTACAATGGTACACAATCTTCTTTATCTGCTAGCTGAATCTCATCCCCAGCATCCCGCAATTTCCTTTCTTTACCACACAGCTGTGTCTTATTGCTTATCAACTTTGAAATCATCAGATACTCCAGATAAAGTAAAGCCGGCACAACCGCTGCTGCTGTGCCTGTTTTGTGCATGTGACAGAACCTTCCAAAGCCATTCCTGTTTTGTGTATACAAAGGTAACTTACTTTCTGTGCTATAAAGTTGTGTATGCTTCATATGCATGAGGGAAACCTAATCTGCTGCTGTCTAAACCATACTGTTATGTTTCCTAACCTTGGTCTAAGTAGCAAAGTGACTTTTACCCAGATTTTCCTACCTTGCTCTGCATTACGGTTCCAGCACTGACCTTTTTCCCAGACATGTGCTGAATAAATGTGGATTGGTTTCCTTGAAACGGGTCGAATTTATTATGCATGAGGATTCTTAGTAAAATCCCATGCAGATGACATACATAACAGGATTAACATACTATGTACAGAAGTCATCGCTATCTTCACCCGAAGGCGACAAGGCTACTTTGCATAATTACAATTATTGATTTAGAGTCATCTACATAATCGTACTAATAACTTATCGATTAAGGTAGAACCCAGAGGCTACATTTTGGGTATAAAAGAACCGCATCTTCACTAGGTGACTGGAGGGGACGCTTCTACACTGACACAAGACATGGAGGTCCCTGCACGTTGAAGCTTTAACACGCAGTGGTCTGACATCCCTTGCGGGGTGTCCATCTTGTGACCAAGATGGGGTCCTTATTTGCCTCTAATCAGGTTCTTTCCTAGGTGATTCTTGGCTTTACACCCACATACATGCTAGGTACACTTAGATAGGGTCCCCACTGTAGGAGTTCGCTTGATTACTGTCATGTGTTTATGCCGGCATGTAACTGCTGTTTTAGCACCATGGTAGAATTCTTCCTTATATTTTCTATGTTGGTGCTTCAAATATCTTATGTTAGCTTCTGTCTATTCATTGTCGCAGCAAAACATTTTTATACTAGAATGGCGCTGGTTCAATAAATGCTTATTGAAAACGTCCCCAACATTTATTCTGTGTATCTCTCTGCGACTAAGTAAGCAGGATTGACTGAGCAAAATAACGGTACTGTTTCCACGATCCCTAAAGGGCCAAGGGTTGTCATGTTCAAGGTTTTGCCAGAAACAGTTCACTCCTTGGTAAAGTAAGAGGATTGTGGTGGCACTGTGAGCTAGCTGGTCTATAGGATAACCTATCCTGTGCGGTTGTATGGAATCAGTCTAGACACCATTCCCTTAGTTTATGTTGAACAGCAAAGGCGCAGATCCTTTGTTTAGAAACTACACGACAGTACCAATTGTGCACGTGCAAGGGAAGCTTGTTCTGAAGCTTCAGTACTATGCCTGTTCTGTGTCTAAAGTATTCTTGCACTGGAGAGGCCCGTTATATCAGGTGTGTGCATGTGTGAGTGAGACAAGCGTGACTATGTTGTATGATGGAAGCTTGCAAGGCTGCTGCAGTGGTGTTTGTGTTAGTAAAGCTTCCAAAAAACCATTTCATTTTTTAAAACAATTCTCTATAACAAGGCTTTTTGCGTTTTAGAGCAGTACACTTGTGCACACTCCATATGTATGTCCGTCCATGATACAAATCCTAACCCGTCCATCACCATTCTCTACCTCACTTGTGCCATTTGTCAAACTTGTAGCACTCACAAACAGGTGGAACACCAGTAATAACCAGAATGCATACTACAGAGCCCCAGACACCACCCTCTCAAAGCCCACCCAAACTCCAACCATTGACTGCCTCACCTCCACTCTCCCCTCCACGCCTGTGTGTGTCTGTGAACAGAACAGCTTTATCTAAACAAACTCTTTTCAATGCTTGCAAGTGATAAGGGTGCATACCCTGCTTTCAGGCTTGCCCTTTTACAACAGCAACCGATGTATTCACATGAAACGGAGTTCACACCATCCTGGAGTTTTTATTTTCACATTCTTACTGTTACAACTCCTTGCACATTGGTATCGTGGGGTGACACCTTTGGGTGTTCTTGCTAAATTAGCTAATGTGTGTCATCTTTTAATAGTAAGATAAATACGATATCTCAGCCTCCTTAGTTTACAACTATGGTAGCAAAGATAAAATCTTAGGGACTTTTTTTTGCTTTTCTAAAGAAAAAAAAGGTCACTAAAGCCACAGCCTAATAAAAATAAACCAGAAATTAAGGGGCTATCAAAGGGCTGGAGTCTGAGGGCAGAGAAAAAATAAATTAAAACTACTTCAGAACAAATACATTGCTCCTCTCGTGACAGATTTGTACCACCTGTTGGCAAACTATTTTTTGGCACTGTGTTAAATCAGCATTTCCTAAACGTAGTTTCTGGCACTACTGATATGGCACTGCAGAGCTACGACCTGCGCGAAAATAATGGTGTATGCAACATATGGAAAGGTCTGCTTCGCATGAAGTTAATGCTCGAGAATTCGATCCGTATACATGAGGCAAAACAAAAAGGAGTTCGGTCTCAATACCCGTGAATGATGCCCTACAAACGCCCATCTTGTCCCTCATAACCACAGACTTAACCGGACCAACTCGGTTTCCTCTGATAATAAGGGGGCAGGGGACGCCAAAAAGCACTATGCCCCGAACCCCAAAGTTATCAAGCAGTTCACAACACCACACTCCCAAAAGCAGACGACACCCGAGACCCTTGCTCTTTTAGAGTGCGCGGATGAGCAGTAACAGCTGACTGCAGAGGACTGGTAAAAAGGGCATGGGGAAGCGAAAGAGACCGGAAGCAGGAGAAAGAGCAGAAAACAACGTCATACTGTTCATCTGGATACAATGGACCACTCAGTATTCTGATGAAAGTTTCCATCACCTTCAGACAAACTAGTTGCTATTTCAAATGCGAATATTCTCACTTTAAGTATCTCTCTTCCAGTCTTACCAACTAACATAGTGCTAAAAGACTATATCTGCAACAGTCATGCGCTATACAACTACCAGTATCTCAATATATAACATCTAAAGCTCGATCTTGCAGAGGGCACCATCAGAGGCCATATCAGTCTAATGTCCGAGTCGTCATAATCCTGAGCAACGTGGGGGGGATTCTGCCATCTGAGATTTAAGACAGCAAAATATGAAATCCAAGAGAAAGGTCTGTGGCAGCTGCGCCTGGAAAATGTGTGTAACTTGAGGGGTAGATCTGGTGTCTGACTTTGAAAAATGTGTGTGAGATCGTAGGTATAAATCTACTGTACAAGATTGAAAGATTTGTTTCAAGATTATTTTATTTTATTATCAATTCTTTGTGGCAGTCGAGAGATCATGAGGTCACCCAGCAACACATACGTTGTTCACTTCTTTTTTTACAATTGACCTCTAAACGTAGAAAACCGCATACTTTATCCTTATTCATGGAGCCACTGACCTTCAATGAAACAACGGGTTGAGTGGAAACCCCAAAATGCACTGCAGCTTTATTGGTGGGGACGCTAGGTTTCCATGTCGTAGGTTCAATACCAACATGTAGAAGAGTGTCAAAGGCCTTCCGTTTAGCTGGAGTAGATGGGAAGTACCACAGGCGCTCAGAGTCAATACAATTGATAGACCTGTACATTGCACACAACATTGCTGTGATGTAATGACCTGCTCTACAAGAATAAAAAAAATAAAAAAAAGATCAAGTACAATTAGGGTGGGAAGCCAGATTAGTATGGAGTACTAGGTAAAAATAAAGGTATCTGTTGATTAAGGATTGCTAAAGGAAGAGCACGACCTCTTCATCAGTGGTTGTGATCTATTCCATGAACAGTTTATTAATGTTTGGGCAAGCCTGGTGTGTAATGAGATGTTACTCCTAGCCCTTGGATCACAGCCGGAGAAGACTTGCCTTCAGAAGTTTTCTTTTTAGTATTTCTTTAGTTCTAGTCTGGTGATTGCTCCTCCTGTTGTGGTTGATTCATGTGATTGTACTTTTTTAGTAAAACAAAGAGGTGCCTTAGTTGAGACCACTTTGGAGGTAACTAAAGACTTTGATGTGCTGAGGTCTTGCAGATGTTAACGAGGCAGCCCAAGGAATCAAAAAGTTATCTTGTGTCCAAAACAAGAGGAGGTGTTAAAAGTTATTTTGACTCCAGATTTAGCCCATGTTGCTTTTATAGAAATTGCCAGCAGTATTAAAGGCACCACCCAGCACTTTCATGAGATTTTGAAGAACTATAAACCGGTAGCAAGGTCGACCAACGGTAACCCATAGAAATAACCAGTGCACAATCCAATCTGCTTCGCCTTGCTAGTGTGTGACCTTCAACTGTGCATTGACTTTCGTGCCCTCAGCCTCTGACTCAGAGGCACAATATCACTTTAAAGCCTATGCAGACCCTGGGATATCCAAATCCTGCCCTCGCATGGTATTCCACTCGGTGAAGGCTAAAAGAAGACGGTATCTGTAGTGACTAGTGCATCCACCTCTCATTACAGTCCTGCAACACTCCTTTGAAGTCTGACTGCCCTCAGGGTTATCACCACTGCACAAACCACTGGAGAAAACATCTTAATTTAAAATAAAGGGGCAGCACCCAAACAGATGGCACTCCAGTACAGTATGTGACAGGGAACAGCATGTACAGTGAGTAGCTCCAGTGGTGGTTGGCAGGGAGTAGCAGAAAGCAGCTCCCAGTTACACAGATTGGAGAGGTACACGAACTGCTCACATGACAATGTAGTGCATATAAAGCCATTGACGTGATGCACCCAGGTGAGAAGGAGTATTTCATTGCAAGTGCATCCAAAAAGACAACTTTAGAGGCCATCAAAATAGCTGCTAAAAGAACACTGTTACTATTCACAATTGTACATGGCGACCTATTTAGTCAGTAACCATGCAGTATAATAATTACCTACAGTTTAGGTTAGAGGGTGCACGGCGGAAACCACGATCTGTAGAGTTTTGCATGTAGAGTTATGCGACTTGGTTTTACTTTTCAGTGGTATTCCGGCTCTCACAGTCAACTAACCCTGATTAAAGATATCACATCCCGCACAGAAGGCAAGATTTGGTGGATTCACTGGTATTTAAAATTGCTCCCTCCTCCAGGACCTAACCTGGTCTCTACCCAGTGTTGGGCTTGCTTTATGCTAGATCAGAAACACATCTTTCTTCCATTTGCTCTCAACAATGTTTTATTTGACAAGAACACTTCTTTCTGCAGCGTACACTGTTACATCCTTTGCAGGGGGTTATTTTTCTTTTAGATTAAAATTATTAAACAAAACTGAACCAGATGGGAGAGTTGCCGCCAGTGAAGGCGATGTGGCTACATATCTCTAGTGATGGGCTAGTAAGATAACCCTAGAGACCTTACAGATTGCAGTATTGGATAGGCAGCCTGACAAGCAGGGTGGATGGCCATGGCTGCCTCTATGCATTTCACATACATTTCACTTCTTAGACCAACTGCAATGTTGTGTTATGTTAACTTATTATATATGATGTCCCCTCAAGCTCTCTCTTACTACCAAGCTACTTGTAGGTTAAAACCCTTTGCTGATTAGTAACCCATCATGAATAGTTACTGGGCCCAAGAAGGCTCTCACATTTAACTCGGGCCCGAACCAACTCTACAGTTTCTGACCCAATCAAGAGTTTATCTAAAAACATTATCCAATGCTCTTAGGTTCATTCTAAACTTTAACTGGGCTACGAAAAGAGCAAGCTAAAGGCAACTGCTCCACGAAGGAACCCTACCAATATCATCCACAGTGTAGTTTGCTAATACCACACCTATTGCTGAAAGAAGATTTTTTTTCTTGTCTTGCACCCATAACTACAGAATATTTTATATTCACATACAGCAAGCAATCAATTACTTAAGGCAGTTTAATGGTATGCAGACAGTTTTTACCGAGCAGAGCAGCCATCAGTAATACCCTTTTCCCTCAAACAACTCTTTCCTCGTCAGTCTCTCCACTACATCAGCAATTGGTCCGTCCTCCATCAGCATTCCTTATCCCCAATCTAATCTTCCATTTAACTTTTTGATCAGTTGCTCTTATCCTTTACCCGTGCCACCATCCATACCCCCTCTAAGGGGACAGGAGGAGCTTTACTGTTAATCAGGTGAAATATATACATTGCCTTCCAACAATACAAAGTGAGGGATCAAGAAACTCTGCACTTTCCCCCTAATCGCAGCATTTGAGGTCTTAAACATTTGTCCACAGGTCCCTTGGCGACCACACCCCCACTCTCTCTGACTCTCACTTACCCGGACGAGGTTGCTGACTGCTGCCTGCACAGCAGCTACGGGAGCGGTCAGCTCAGGGATTGCCTTGCCATCCACCTCTCCCTCCTCGTGCATGATGACCAGGTGCGAGATCTGTTGAGCCACAGGCTCCAGGATGCTCTCGATGGTTTTTGTGTGGAAGACCGGCATGTTGGCGGATCCGTGATGCCCGAAGGCTCCAGCAGAAAAAAGGTGCCCAACTCAGCTCAAACGATACCTCACTTTACTTGCAGAGTCGTCACCCTGTTCTTCTGAAGGGTGGTGCTGCCCACTCTTGATGTTTCTACTGGACTATGTTTGAGCTTCTCCCTGTGCGGTATGGGTTCTTCTGGGAAAAATCTTCACTCTAACCAACGTAGAGAGTTGTGTTCACTCAAGAGGATGAACGCTCAGCTATCAATGAATCTCTTTTCCTTCTACAGGTAGTATCGCACCAAAATTCGGAAAGTTTTTTTATGCTGCTCTAACTACCACTCACATAGGGTCTTCTTTCTACTCCTAAATGTCTAAATATACCCTCACAGAGGTTCCAACACTACTAAACTGGTTTCTTCACTAATACGTGAGATCGGTTTCCAAACGTTACAATTTCTCTTTCAAGCACTGTGAAATGACTGCAGTTACTATCTACCTCCTGCAGCTTGACAGGATGCCCCCTCCCTCCAGTAAGCTCCTCTCTCTCTCCCCTGGAATTCTCTCCTCCTTATTTGGAATTCTCCTTCCCTTTTCCTGGAACGTCGCGACCCTGTCCACGGGACGTTCTGGGAGTTGGAGGACCTTACTCGGTTGCACCCTCTTGCCTTGCCTGCTCTCTCCCGGGAACCCCAGCTATCCCGGGATCCCTGCTTTCTCCTGGTCTCTCCACTATCCACACCCCTCTGCCTCCAAGGTGCCGCGCTCCGGACGAGCTACGTCACCTCAAGCCTGGCACGGAGGCGGGGCACTTCCCGGACCCGGGCAGGCTCCAAGGAACTTTCCTGCCAATCAAAGCAGAGCCCGCCTCTCTCGCCTGCGTTCCAGGCCTCGCTCTTAAAGTGCGCACGCCTTCTTGTCGTTGAGGGGGGATGATGTGAAGGCGTGCTCATAGTTACAGTGCGGCCTCTGCCCGGCCTCTTAGTAGCAATTGGCCAAACGTTCCGTCACTCGGGATTCCAGCACGCCTGACGTCTTGCATTCTGCTCGCCATAAAAGGCAATGCTCAGCGCTCTGAATTTTTTTCCACCAGGATTCTTGAGAACAGACACTGGTGTCAGTTGATTAAATTAAGCGAAGCGGGCATTGATGGAACAAGAGAAATAGGATCTTTGGAAGGAGCGGAACTTGATTTCTCTTACCTTCCCATGGGGCGCAGCACCTATAGGTGCTTGAGGTCTACAGATGGGGAGAAGAGTTGGGCAAGCCCACACATAGGGAGGGGAGAGCAAAGCTGAGCCGAGCTAAGGTTCTGCCTTGGTTCTTCGAGCCCGTGCACTTGCCCTCACCTTCTTAGTATAGTTGGCATGTATGCAACACGTATCGTGCAACACGCACTAGCAATGCCAATAGGTCTGACATGGGACAGATTGGTTTAGGCACTGATTAAGTAATCAGACAGGAAGTTGTTCTCATCTTTGCATCTATTCATCCATCTACTGACTCATTCTTGTATTCACTCTGTGACAACCACACAAAACACACACAAACTCAACAACACATGCAAGATAAATTAAAGGAATACAAGTAGGTTAAAGAAAACATGCTGCTATCTAAACACTGAGCATATGCTTGTAATAACAAAACTAAATATCAATTCATGTATGTCTTGCAGTGACATTCCCACTTACTATGGCGAGTCAGATTTTATCAAGGCACTCTTTTTAGGTCTCGCTGAGCCAACTCGCATGTGTTGCTCTGCGAGAGTTAAGTAAGGGACTTTCAAAAGTGATCCCAAAGGCTGCAGGCGGATGAGGTACAGTGCATGTGCGCCGGGCGCGCGCACCATTTGTCAGCCTGCTGCCTTTGGGAGCACTTTTGCGGCCGCTTTGATGTTCTCAGTGAGTTCACAGCCACTGAGAACATCAAAGCGGCCACAAAAATGCACACCATTTGCCACCCCCTCCCTTATCCCACTTCCTGCTTGTTTGTAAAACATTTACAAATAATGATTGCTGGATTAATACACAGTCATTGCTTAGCATTGTGTAAAATTGTGTTGTCTTTGAGACAACTGTATTTTATCATGTAACATCAGCAGGAAATTTGTGGTGTATTTCTTTACCCCTTTGACGGTTTCTCGGTGACTGGAGGGACCTGGCTGCGGCTGGTTCCAGTTTTAGAATGGCACGCGCACATGTTTCCCATCTCCCACTCTCGTGCCAGGAGTGCCCTACCCAGCTGTCGCGACGGCGGCTTTTCAGTACATCAAACCCTGCAAGTTCTGTCTTTTTCACACGTTTTAGGAGAAAAGAAAGTGTTTTGCCTGATTTTAGTTTTGTTTACTGAAGTGCCGTCCTTTGCTTTCCAGGGAACGTTCTTCTAGTGAAAGGTTAAACTTGCAGATCTGTTTTTTCCCATTGTGTTGTAGCTTAACGATTAGCTACAGCTAAACGAACAATGATGGTTTGAGCTGAATCCAGGACCGCCTCTTCTTCCAGACCCCTCGACAGTGTACCTCGAGGCCACTGGCCTGTTAAATGTTGTCACAGAGAGAGCCATTCTGGATAATCCTGGTAAAAGTACATGTATCCCTTCTAAACGCCCCGCCCACTGCTGTACTTGTGAGTTGTCCTGAGAACAGCTCGCACTGTAATAATTTGTTTTCTGATCCTCATGGTTGTGACTAGCTTCTACCTCTTACGAGCCTATTTAGTCACACACCTCCATATTTTTCTTGTAGTTGAGGGGATTGGCAGCTGTTTTTAAAAGTGGTGATTCTCTGCTTAATGTTTTCTTGTCCTTCCTGGGACAAGTCACCTCGATTTGGTTTTTCCCTTTTGGCAGTGATGTCTACTTCATTGGTCTCACTGACCTCAGATTCATGGTTACTTGTTTTCTCAGGACCGTTGTCCCTCATAAATACTCATTTTCACTCCCTTGCCCTGCCCCATACAGGGACAGTGGTTCTGTGTCTAGAACTTTGTGCAGACAGTACTGTAGGCAGTGCAGTGCCCAGGCGCATCGTGGGACTAATTCGGAACCACAGTCTGGAATTTTTGTGTTCTTTGGTTATCCTTTCCATACAGAGGTGCTCTTGAAGACTATGGCTAATGGTCCTTGTACTGCAGTGCCATTTCTGGCTGACTATTCTTGATTGAGTCAGTCTAAATTTTACTCATGAGGTTTACCAATGATTATAGCAGTAGTGTGCTGAAGTGTACCTGTGGGGTCAACATGGGATTCCCTGGTACAGGCTGGAACTAATTCTGCCGATTCCCTCATTGCACATTAAGCTGAGGTTCCCTTCTTATATTAATCTATCACCCTCACATAATCTATCTATCTATCTATCTATCTATCTATCTATCTATCTATCTATCTATCTATCTATCTATCTATCTATCTATCTATCTATCTATCTATCGCCCTCAGTCTAGCTATCTATCGCCCTCACTCTATCTATCTATCGCCCTCCCTCTATCTATCCATCGCCCTCCCTCTATCTATCTATCGCCCTCACTCTATCTATCTATCTATCGCCCTCACTCTATCTATCTATCTATCTATCTATCTATCTATCTATCTATCTATCTATCTATCTATCTATCTATCTATCTATCTATCTATCTATCTATCTATCTATCTATCGCACTCACTCTATCTATCTATCTATCTATCTATCTATCTATCTATCTATCTATCTATCTATCTATCTATCTATCTATCTATCTATCTATCTATCTATCTGTCTATCGCATCACCACAGCATCACTCAGCACCACCACAGCATCACTCAGGGGCACCACAACATCACTATGCACTACCACAGCATCACTGAACGCCACAGCATTACTTGTTGCCACCACAACATCACTCAGCGCAACCACAGCATCAATCTGTGCAACCATTCAACAACAACTGGTTCAAAGATGTTCTCTCAATGTATCAAGCTTTATTACAAATGTCACAAAAAGATGTTAATATTTCACTTCTGTTCTTGGATTTTCGTCACAATAAAATACACTGAACATTATCTTCACAAAAGTTATCTACAAAAGTTTAAGCTATTGCCATTATAAATTACAATAACTTTTATTTAAGTATTAATTATTTTAAAAAAATTAAAAGTCATTGTTATTTGTAATATCAATACATCAAAGTCACGTAAAAACAACACATATTGCATTACAAATGCTATAGGTGTCACATTTGCAAAAGTTAAAACTATTGGCATTGTGAATGACAAAGCTATTAATTTCGCTATTTTCAAAACCAACACATAAATAAAAAAATTGTCATTTGCAATACCAATAGCTCAAACTTTCCTAATGCGAGACCTATTGCATTGCAAATGCTTGTTTTTAGGGCCTACTAGCCTGGTTTGGCATGCTGATAAAGAACAGGTGTTCTGTTCTCTCAGAAAAATAACGTGCAATAAAGATGTCTTTAAATCTTGTTTTCATCTTGTCACATTTGCTCTGTGTTCAGAAACAGAGGTCAAATGTCAGTTTGTGTCTTAAAAATTGCAGGCAAAGAAAGAAAACTAAACACATCCTCTAAGATAAAATGAGCAACAAAGTTAAAGGATTTTGTAAAGTGAACTGTCTGACAGTTGTGCTATACAAAGAGTGTGAAGTGAAATGCTGTAGGATGTCAGTTTATTTCTATTACAAAGCCTTTAAATAGCTTGCAAATGAACTGTAGAAACCTTTCCAAATATATTTTAGTATTTATTTATTTATTTATAAAGTTTTATATAGCGCGATCTTGATATACGATGTATAGTTTTATCAGTAAAACTGCATGTTAGTGGGACTGGTTGTGGCCATTTCAATGGAAAAAGTGCTGTTTGTAAATGACAGTGTGCTACCAAATCATGCTTTAGTAATATATTTATTAAAAGTGAGTTTTCAAACATGAACTGAAAAAACATTCCTATGGGTCAAGTACATCACAGTTAGGTTGAGTAGATTATTCATGTCACTAGACCTACAGGTCTAGTAAACTTTTTATGATTTTTGAGGCCTGATTGTTGCTTTTAAGTTCATGCATTGTTGCTATGGTGAGAACCAACATGTTGGCCATCTTTGAATTGTAAAACAATTATACACTAAGGACAACAGCATTCCATACTGATCACCTGGTTTAGAGGAGTGGCCATGCGGCATGCTGCTGATAAAAAGAGCGACAAGCAGGCGGCATGTAAGCATGTGAGCTGTAGTATCCTCTAAAAAAAATAAAAAGAGGAGAGTCAAAGAACTGAAAGGGTAACTATAAAAGAAGAAAATTGAAAACTAAAGGACTGGCCAACCAACCCTGACACTGAAGCGCATGGTGGATGTGCACATGTGATCAGAAAATGCTGTAATTCACAGGGTGAGGGAGCCAATTACTGAACCATTACACCGTGCAGTATGCTGTTATAGATGGAAGCAGTGTGTAAATAACACTGAGACCGACCAAAGGCAGAAAAGGACTGACTCAAAGTTTGTCTGTGTATCTATTTGGATATCTATTTATTTATAGATGTATAAATACACATATATATATCTGTATGCATTCTTTAATTATTTTTTATTACACTGCAAATCTTCTAATTTTAGGGTTTGTCCGAGGGCAACCAACAACAAAATCTGTAAGATTTCCTGTAACAAAATACCTGACTGAAGGCTTTCATAAGATCTAAAAGCAATCCACATTTGAAGTCCCAGTCTCTTTAACACATTTGTTCTATAGTAAATAAATCAGGCCTATTGCCTTTATCATAACTTTATATCTTTTCACAATAAACAGATCAGACCTATGGAATCTTGCTTAATGTTTCTCAGCACACAAATCGGGCCAATAGCTGTTATTTTAAGCTTTTCATGATAACCAACCCACACCTACTACAGTGAATGTAATCTTTCTCACAAGGCAACTACTATGCATGCATCCATAACATTACATCTGTGTGTAAAACTGCAGTTGATAAAGCAAACTACTATGTCTCCAAAGAGATTTGAACATGGATTCTCACAAATCTTCTATACCCACGATTTGTCAGAGGGGGGAAAAAACACCGAAACTCTTGCCTACTACCGTAATCTGTGAATACACCTCTGAAGGCTTAATTCAGAGTAATAACCCACCTTTAAATGTCTTTTGACTTTAATATATGCTTTTCACAATAAATAGGTCAGGCCTATTGCCTTTATCATAACTTTTCCTAATAAACAAATTACGTTTACCATTGGTCTGTCATAACTTTCCCACAAGGCAACCATTAGGTATACCATAATAAAATTACAAATATGTGTTCTAAATTACGGGTGTCAAAACAATATAAAATCCCTCCTAATAGAGCATAGTGCAAATATTATATTCCTGGGGTCTATTCGTATGGGTCACCAACCACACAACCATGTCTACTACTGTAATCTGCAACATTCTGTATAACAAAATACCAACCTATAGAGTTTAAGACAGTATAATAATAATCTACCCTTAAAAGTTTTTGCTGTTAACAAATGCTTTTCACAATAGGGTAAGTCATGCTTTGTCATAACTTTTTGCTATGAACAGTTCAGAATGGAAGCTATTTTCTTGTTGCTCACATAAGGTCTGGTGAGAGCTGTGCTTCAAGATAGACCTAAAAATATGATAAAGTCTTCCCAAAATTCAGTAAACTGTATTTCACATACAGAAGCTTTTCACTTCTGTACATCAGATCAAACCACTGCATTAAGAGGTATTTATAAAAGTAATAGTTTTTAAACGTAATCTAAGAAACATTCCTAGCTCCTATTCGCCATAACGACAGTGCTATTAGTGAACAAAGAAGCACGTCAGTTGTCACCTGTACCCTATATGTGGCCTATATTCTTATTAAACATGGAGACATATTATAATCAGGGCCACTGGAATTATGGCATTCTGGGGCTGCAGCTGTTGTTGCATAGCAGTGGATTAGCTGCATGTGCCACATCATTTATCATCGGCTGCATTATATGCAGATTGTAACAAAAAAAGATTGTTTCTAGCTCAAATGGAACAAACGTTACTAAAACGTTCCATTGTGTTTGTGTGCAGTGTAAGGCTATGTGGAAAAGTTAGCTGGTCAACTTTCAGTTGTTTATTTCTGTATTTGGTTAGTAAACTGGTACTAATGAGGTGTAATTTATGCCCAGACAATATCACCATGTATAAACATTTTAAAATAATGAAGTAATCCTAACAAAAAGGTACTGCATTATGCCACAGAATTTGCCTTTTCTTGTTGCATAATTTAGTTAACTCTGCTGCACAATTTAGTTCTCTCCTGCCGCATCATTCCAGTAGCCCTGATTATAATATAATAAATCAAACACAAGTTTTTTTTTAAATAAAACACATATTCTGAACTTACACATTTGAAGGTGCTCTCATATGTGATAAGGAAGAAAAGGGGGCATGTAAAATAAATTATTTGCCTAGTATCATACAATTTGATGAAGCAGGGAAACCACTAGATGGCTATCTCATATTTTCCTTTTTAACATCAAAGGTGTATCCTTTGTTTATAATTCTTCTCACATGTGTAGATAATGGGAGGTTGGTGGATGCCACATGAAAGCTAGGCCTAATATGCGCTTGTAGGAACCTGGCTTAGAATATGGTGCTCACTTATGTATGTGTAGCACCCTGCACTAATCCAGACAACCCATATGGTGATTTTAGTGGTCTTAGACAACCCTACAAAGCTCGCTAAGTGGTAGATGTGGAGAGCAGTCTTCAGGCTTAGTCCAGAAGGAGTGTAAAGCAGCTTGTTTTACCAGTAATTAATCTTATGGTGTAGGTTAAGTGAAAAAGAACCATACAGTGTAAATATAAAAATATGTATTTACTTTAAACACTCATTAACACATTGCAATCTCTCCTACCCGGAGATATAACCACAATATACACAATACTTGTATAATAGAACACGTAAGTAGCACAAATACACAGTGGTCTCCAGGGGGAGAGCAAACCATATACAAAAATAGTGGAATGCGAACCACGACTTAGGTCGAGACTGGACCCAGAAGATGTAGAAGAGTCGGGTACCCAAGGAACCACCCAAGGTAAATATCTAGGAACCCCACAGACGCCATGTGTAGAGTGGGAACACAACTGTGTGCTCAATACAAATCAATAGGTAAGTCGCAGTTGCAGTTTTAAAGAAAGAGGACCCTTCGATGTGGACCCTGAAGACACCCCGCGGAAGACGGAAGGTTGGAGAGTCACCCCACCCGTGGATACCCCAGAAACCAGGATATCTACACCTGGGAAGCGGGGTGCATAGGTGTGAAGTGATGTCGGAAACCTCCGTAGACCACAATGCAGGACTTTAGAAAAAAATACTGCTGGCAAAGAAGACGAAAGAGTCCTGTGGAACCCAAAGGTTGATTCAAGATGAGAAGTACCTGCAAGCAGAGGGGACAGAGTCTATGCCACTCAGAAGTGACCAGGAGGCACGGAAGACGAATGCCCAACGATGTCGGAGCTGCAGGTGAGTTGATGGTGCCCTTGAAGCTGCAGCTATGCGGACCAGGCGCTTGGTCTTCCACAGAGACCAAGCGCCTGGTCCGACCAATAGCCGTTTATGAGCTGGTCTTCCACAGAGACCAAGAGCCTGGTCCGACCAAGAGCCGGTCATGAGCTGTCCCACATCGGATGTCGAGAGCTAGAGGTCAGTGTCCCACAGGGGCACCAACAAACCTTGGCAATGGCAACCAACGTAGTAGTCGAAGAAGGTGAGTTGTTGGGACCAGAAAAGTCCAGGTGACTTTGTAGTAATGAAGGTCCACGCAGGTAAGATGTAGTTCAAGATGTTTTATTGAAGTAAGATACAAGTTCTGTAGAACAGCCCCACCAGGAGCAGCCTGCTTGCTTCTCAGCCCATTCTCAACTGTCACTTCACCTCACAGGATCCCAACATTCCGAAGTACATAATCACGCCAGCATTCCATGAATCACACAGCACAAACACACTGGCTGAGCAGGTGGTGAAAATGGCATAACATTAACATGGACAGGATACTACCTATCCCCTTTCTTATACAACAGAAGCAAAAGTTCAATACCTGAATGTGATATAACAATAAGAACCCAAAAGAGGAAAAACATAGAGATTCACAGAAGCAATAGAAGAAGTAAAGAAGATGAGGACAGATAGGAACGAGCGAATAGATAGTAGGAAAACTAAGTGGAAGCAATGGGTAAGTATACACAAATGGAAATGACCCATACTCTCCAACAACAAATTACAAAAGAGAAGAAAACAGTAAAAGGGCAAAAGAAACAACAAGTTAGCAGAAAGACATAGATGCACCAAAGACTACCCCCAAACACACCCACTGGCCAGGCAGGCAAGCAAGGAAGGAAAGAAAAGGCACGACACAACCTAAACACCAGCCTTACACACAGGCACACAAAGAAGAGGACAGCTCTCCTCCTAAACCAGCAAGAAATAGAATGAAGCTACAATGAGGGAAAGGCTGGGGACAAGGAAGACTAACAACCAATATAGTCCAGATACCAAGGATGAAAAAAAAGTATGTGACATCACGAGAAGAACTGAACAAGAGAGAAAACAGAGATGAGAAGAAAATCAATGAGTATAACTCATCCTCGAATTGTAACAGAGGGGGGGAGAGAGAGAGTCAGTGGATTCAGTCTCCCTGAATGTATACATAAACAAAGTGGAATCCACTCAAGGTGGTAGTGATCCTTAAAGTGATGGGAAAACACACAGTGTTGTTTAAATGCCCCTCACACACCAACAGGCCCCTTGGTGTCATGCTTCATCATCGGGGCCTTCGCACCCCTCTACGGGATGCGGCGTGCTACGACTCGCGAATACGCAGGAGCACTTTGAAGTGGACTATGTGTGGGGTTGTGTGTAGGATCAGAAATGTGAGTGAGGTGAGGTGAAAAAAGTGAAAAGTTAAAAAATACCTGGCACGTGGGAGGAAATTTTTTTTTTAATTTAATCCCCGGCTGGTATTATTAAAAGAAGTGCAGGGCGTGGTTAGATAGATACGAGTTAAGGTATCAAAAACCACTAATATAGTGTCAACATGTTTCGGAGGTCTCAGCCTCCTTCTTCAGGACAAGGGTTATGCACTTACCCTCCCCTTACTCACATGCAAAATGTGAAAGTGTTTAAAAAATTATAAAATTACCACAATGTGTAATATTCCTAACAGTGTTTTTTGTGTTAGCGAATGCAGTTGCGCCCAGTTGGCGAAAAAACCTGCGGAAAGAAATGCATAGATAAATACATGCAGATGTCACAAAAACATCAATGGAGAAGAAGAAACCTTCTCTGAGTATCACCAGGTCATACCAAAAATAATGGGACCCTGTGAGTAAAAGAAAAGCACACAAGTGGACATAGCCATACTGACACACACACATAAAAAACACATAATTACTCTCTGCTCTGATTGAGAAGAGCACACAAAAGGAAGGAGAAAGTCTTACTTAGAGTTCTAAAATATAAGACCTCATGAGCCTAAGCGTATATTGGGGATCCCTCCTTCCTGCTCAGAAAAGACCTAAAAACATGAATGAACGAGGTTCAGTTGGAAACAAGGCACAATATTCAATCTATCAGGCTACAGGGAAATGCTGGTCATTGACACCCATAAACTCACGGTTACTGCATTGGCAATTCGCCTGCCTTCCCTCAACGCGGCTCCGAAGAAGTGAGCCTGTGTAGCGTCAGGGTCCTAGTATATATACTCTCCCTCTTCCTAATTAGTGATGGTAAATTAGTTGATTGGAATCGGTGTATGCCCAAATACGGGGAAAGCAAACCCCGAAGGTCCGGTATTGCGCTCTCAGTGAACGCTAAAGGCGCATATGCGCACTGCCGCCTGTCAGATGCGCATGCGCGGCCGAAAGGGACGACCGCGCATGCGTGAAGTAAACGCGCTACCCCTTCTGCCGAGAAAGACGCGGAGGAGCAATCTGCACTGCCTCACGCCTTAATGGAAAAGCGTGTATTACGGGCCTGAACTCAGTTCGTAAAACGGGCAAAATTTACACAATTTACATATTGCAATAGTGAGGGACAAAAAATGTTATTTAAATAGGTATTCAATACTGTAATAAGGAAGCGTGTAGTATACAGTAGTGTATAAAATCCAGTAATACCTATACCCCAGAATCTATCCAAAAGGGGAAATAACCTAGTATAAATAGGAAACAGAGAAAGAAACTGACATGGTTAGTATAAAAAATGATGTCAGTTGCAGGGAAAGGAGGCCATGTGTACGTGGTCATATAGCCAGATGAACCATATGCATCATCATTTAAGGTCCGGACAAATTACTGTATCAGAGACAATTACTATCTCAAAAGGTTCCAAGGGATGGAGTCATTAAGCCCCATTGTGTCAGTTCCCAGCCTGAACACCCAGCGTTGTTCCTTTTCCAAAAGGCCCACCTCTGAGGGTAACTGTTCAATAACAGTCCACTGCAGCTCATTTACACAGTGTTGGTGTTCAATGAAGTGGGTAGACATCTTGGTAGTGAGTTTCTTACATCTGATGTTACTTTTGTGTTCATTTAATCTCACTTTGACAGGTCTTGTTGTCATACCAACATATTCTTTTCCACAGGGGCACGTGATTAAATATACAACATTCTTGCTGTTGCAATTTGTGAACACACGTTGCTCCCATTGTGTCCCATTTGAGAAGGTCAAGGTCAAGCTTTTTTTAGTGAGGTGGCAGTTGTTACAATTACCACAAGGGTAGTGACCATGTATGCCTTGGAGTCTTGTTTGGTCCTTTTTCATTGGAGGGGGTCTTGTGTGGACTAGCATGTCTCTCAAGTTCCTGCCCCTTCTATGGGCAAACAAAGGCTTCTCCAAAGTCAGACCGCTACTCGTCAGAGTGCGCCAATGTTTGTTCACCAGCTTTGTCACCTGGTTGGTAACTGGACTATATGTGGTGACACATACTGTTCTTTTTTCGGCTTCCTCCCTACGAGGGTTATCCTCAAGGAGGGCCTCGCGGTTGTTGTTCCTCGCCCTTTTTGATGCTTTTCTGATTACAGTTTCAGGGTATTTTCTTTGTCTCAGTTTTACACTCAGATCCTTAGCCTGAGATTTATACTTGGCAATGTCGCTGCAGTTTCGCCGAAGGCGTAGGAACTGCCCATAGGGAAGGTTCTCCCTCAGATGACGTGGGTGGAAGCTGTCAAATCTGAGGAGACAGTTCCTGGCCGTTGGTTTGAAATGCGTTTCTGTTTTGAGCACTCCTGCTTCACAGTAGATGTTTAAATCCAAAAAGACCATGCTTTGGTTAGACATCTGGTGAGTAAATTTTAAGTAGGCATTTTGGTTGTTAAGCCAAACTGTGAAGTCAGTTAC
Source organism: Lissotriton vulgaris (assembly GCF_964263255.1). Lineage (NCBI taxonomy): Eukaryota > Metazoa > Chordata > Amphibia > Caudata > Salamandridae > Lissotriton > Lissotriton vulgaris. Next base: position 429,134,582 of record NC_141693.1, read on the forward strand.
TGTAGTCATATCTCCTTCCCAGATGACCAAAATATCGTCTATATACCTCCGCCAGGTGAGAATCCTCGTCCTGTATGGATTGTCTGGGTGGAGGATTTTAGTGGACTCTAGGTGATGGACATATAGTCCAGCCAAGCTCGGGGCAAAAGTACTGCCCATACTGGTCCCGTGTTTTTGCCAGAAGAGGGTGCCCTCATACTCAAAAAAATTTTTGGTAAGGGCCAAAGAGATGCACTCTAGTACTACATTTCGTGGGGTGTGGTATATCCAGTTTGTAGAATGTAGTACCTCCTCAATGATTTGTAAAGTCTCCTTGTGTGGGAGACTCGTATAGAGGCTCTCTACATCAAAACTGAGGAGCATCTGGGAGCTGGGATCAAAAGTTTGGTTGTTTAGCAATTGAAGTACTGCCTTCGTATCCTTCAAATATGTATTAGTGGCCTGCACAATTGGTCGAAGAAAGGCATCCGCAAATTTGGACAATGGTTCCAGAATCGATGAGATGCCGGAAACAATAGGGCGGCCGGGAGGATTATCAAGGTTTTTGTGCACCTTGGGTATGGTGTAAAAATATGGAGTCCGTGGATTCTTTTGTATCAGAAACTCCGACTCTTTTTTGGTAATCCAATCATGGGCCAGTGCCTCTTCCACCATACCTCCTATTTGGACTCTCAGTGATTCAGTAGGATTTTCAGTGAGGATCTGATAGTTCCTATTATCAGAAAGGAGCCTCCTGCATTCTTTGTCATAGGCTAAGGCGGTTTGGATAACTACTGCGCCTCCCTTATCCGCGGGTTTTATAATTAAGTTCTTATTCATCCTCAACTCCTTGATGGCCTCATTTTCCATTCTCGACATGTTTTGAAAAACCCTCTGTTTGTTTTCAAGACATTTTAATTCTTGCATCATGGCTTTTTCGAAGGCCAGGACCTCAACCGGGAGTTGATTATCCAACGGTGTGAAAGTGGATCTCGGTTTTAAACCGGTGTCAGAGGTCTCTGTAGATGGTTCCTTATCTTTGAAAAACGCCCGCAGTTTAATAGTTCTGATAAACTCCTGCATTTCTTTGTGCAATAAGAAAATGTCTGGTTTGTTCGTGGGGACATATCCCAGGCCTTTGTTCAGTACCTCCCTCTGTAGGTCTGTGAGGGGCCAGGGAGTTATGTTAATAACTAGGTCCCCCTGCTGCTCGATGACGCCTGATTCATTATAAAACCCGCGGATAAGGGAGGCGCAGTAGTTATCCAAACCGCCTTAGCCTATGACAAAGAATGCAGGAGGCTCCTTTCTGATAATAGGAACTATCAGATCCTCACTGAAAATCCTACTGAATCACTGAGAGTCCAAATAGGAGGTATGGTGGAAGAGGCACTGGCCCATGATTGGATTACCAAAAAAGAGTCGGAGTTTCTGATACAAAAGAATCCACGGACTCCATATTTTTACACCATACCCAAGGTGCACAAAAACCTTGATAATCCTCCCGGCCGCCCTATTGTTTCCGGCATCTCATCGATTCTGGAACCATTGTCCAAATTTGCGGATGCCTTTCTTCGACCAATTGTGCAGGCCACTAATACATATTTGAAGGATACGAAGGCAGTACTTCAATTGCTAAACAACCAAACTTTTGATCCCAGCTCCCAGATGCTCCTCAGTTTTGATGTGGAGAGCCTCTATACGAGTCTCCCACACGAGGAGACTTTACAAATCATTGAGGAGGTACTACATTCTACAAACTGGATATACCACACCCCACGAAATGTAGTACTAGAGTGCATCTCTTTGGCCCTTACCAAAAATTTTTTGGAGTATGAGGGCACCCTCTTCTGGCAAAAACACGGGACCAGTATGGGCAGTACTTTTGCCCCGAGCTTGGCTGGACTATATGTCCATCACCTAGAGTCCACTAAAATCCTCCACCCAGACAATCCATACAGGACGAGGATTCTCACCTGGCGGAGGTATATATACGATATTTTGGTCATCTGGGAAGGAGATATGACTACAGTAACTGACTTCACAGTTTGGCTTAACAACCAAAATGCCTACTTAAAATTTACTCACCAGATGTCTAACCAAAGCATGGTCTTTTTGGATTTAAACATCTACTGTGAAGCAGGAGTGCTCAAAACAGAAACGCATTTCAAACCAACGGCCAGGAACTGTCTCCTCAGATTTGACAGCTTCCACCCACGTCATCTGAGGGAGAACCTTCCCTATGGGCAGTTCCTACGCCTTCGGCGAAACTGCAGCGACATTGCCAAGTATAAATCTCAGGCTAAGGATCTGAGTGTAAAACTGAGACAAAGAAAATACCCTGAAACTGTAATCAGAAAAGCATCAAAAAGGGCGAGGAACAACAACCGCGAGGCCCTCCTTGAGGATAACCCTCGTAGGGAGGAAGCCGAAAAAAGAACAGTATGTGTCACCACATATAGTCCAGTTACCAACCAGGTGACAAAGCTGGTGAACAAACATTGGCGCACTCTGACGAGTAGCGGTCTGACTTTGGAGAAGCCTTTGTTTGCCCATAGAAGGGGCAGGAACTTGAGAGACATGCTAGTCCACACAAGACCCCCTCCAATGAAAAAGGACCAAACAAGACTCCAAGGCATACATGGTCACTACCCTTGTGGTAATTGTAACAACTGCCACCTCACTAAAAAAAGCTTGACCTTGACCTTCTCAAATGGGACACAATGGGAGCAACGTGTGTTCACAAATTGCAACAGCAAGAATGTTGTATATTTAATCACGTGCCCCTGTGGAAAAGAATATGTTGGTATGACAACAAGACCTGTCAAAGTGAGATTAAATGAACACAAAAGTAACATCAGATGTAAGAAACTCACTACCAAGATGTCTACCCACTTCATTGAACACCAACACTGTGTAAATGAGCTGCAGTGGACTGTTATTGAACAGTTACCCTCAGAGGTGGGCCTTTTGGAAAAGGAACAACGCTGGGTGTTCAGGCTGGGAACTGACACAATGGGGCTTAATGACTCCATCCCTTGGAACCTTTTGAGATAGTAATTGTCTCTGATACAGTAATTTGTCCGGACCTTAAATGATGATGCATATGGTTCATCTGGCTATATGACCACGTACACATGGCCTCCTTTCCCTGCAACTGACATCATTTTTTATACTAACCATGTCAGTTTCTTTCTCTGTTTCCTATTTATACTAGGTTATTTCCCCTTTTGGATAGATTCTGGGGTATAGGTATTACTGGATTTTATACACTACTGTATACTACACGCTTCCTTATTACAGTATTGAATACCTATTTAAATAACATTTTTTGTCCCTCACTATTGCAATATGTAAATTGTGTAAATTTTGCCCGTTTTACGAACTGAGTTCAGGCCCGTAATACACGCTTTTCCATTAAGGCGTGAGGCAGTGCAGATTGCTCCTCCGCGTCTTTCTCGGCAGAAGGGGTAGCGCGTTTACTTCACGCATGCGCGGTCGTCCCTTTCGGCCGTGCATGCGCATCTGACAGGCGGTAGTGCGCATATGCGCCTTTAGCGTTCACTGAGAGCGCAATACCGGACCTTCGGGGTTTGCTTTCCCCGTATTTGGGCATACACCGATTCCAATCAACTAATTTACCATCACTAATTAGGAAGAGGGAGAGTATATATACTAGGACCCTGACGCTACACAGGCTCACTTCTTCGGAGCCGCGTTGAGGGAAGGCAGGCGAATTGCCAATGCAGTAACCGTGAGTTTATGGGTGTCAATGACCAGCATTTCCCTGTAGCCTGATAGATTGAATATTGTGCCTTGTTTCCAACTGAACCTCGTTCATTCATGTTTTTAGGTCTTTTCTGAGCAGGAAGGAGGGATCCCCAATATACGCTTAGGCTCATGAGGTCTTATATTTTAGAACTCTAAGTAAGACTTTCTCCTTCCTTTTGTGTGCTCTTCTCAATCAGAGCAGAGAGTAATTATGTGTTTTTTATGTGTGTGTGTCAGTATTGCTATGTCCACTTGTGTGCTTTTCTTTTACTCACAGGGTCCCATTATTTTTGGTATGACCTGGTGATACTCAGAGAAGGTTTCTTCTTCTCCATTGATGTTTTTGTGACATCTGCATGTATTTATCTATGCATTTCTTTCCGCAGGTTTTTTCGCCAACTGGGCGCAACTGCATTCGCTAACACAAAAAACACTGTTAGGAATATTACACATTGTGGTAATTTTATAATTTTTTAAACACTTTCACATTTTGCATGTGAGTAAGGGGAGGGTAAGTGCATAACCCTTGTCCTGAAGAAGGAGGCTGAGACCTCCGAAACATGTTGACACTATATTAGTGGTTTTTGATACCTTAACTCGTATCTATCTAACCACGCCCTGCACTTCTTTTAATAATACCAGCCGGGGATTAAATTAAAAAAAAAAATTCCTCCCACGTGCCAGGTATTTTTTAACTTTTCACTTTTTTCACCTCACCTCACTCACATTTCTGATCCTACACACACCCCCACACATAGTCCACTTCAAAGTGCTCCTGCGTATTCGCGAGTCGTAGCACGCCGCATCCCGTAGAGGGGTGCGAAGGCCCCGATGATGAAGCATGACACCAAGGGGCCTGTTGGTGTGTGAGGGGCATTTAAACAACACTGTGTGTTTTCCCATCACTTTAAGGATCACTACCACCTTGAGTGGATTCCACTTTGTTTATGTATAACTCATCCTCCCCATTTTCAAATTGACAGTATAATATTATAAGAATAACGTTGAGTTTTCAAATCGACAATGTAACATAATATAAGAATATCATTGCAAGAAAGTACCAGCAAATGGGACTGAGACCCATAAAATGATAGCCCATGTAAGGACAACCCAGTGTAGAGGTCACATACTGTAAAATGTAGTAATGGGACTATAACCCATAAGACACACCCTGTGTGAGGGTAAAAGTGTAAGCAAAGATGGGAATAAACCCATAACCTACCCCTGACATAAGGGCGTAAGCTAATGTGAATGGGACTGGCCCCAAACAGACACACCCTGTGTGAGGGTAACAATGTACGAGAAGATGGGACTGAAACCCATGACCTACCCCGAGACGTAAGGGAGGTTAGCTACAGTAAATGGGAACTGAACCCATAGATTATCCCTAAGCATAGGGATGGTTAGCTAAATTGAATGGAACTAAAACCCATGCAACAATGCCCTGAGAGAGGGTTGAAACAATAAGTAGCCCATGTAGGCAAGTGTATTATGAGCAAATGGGGCTAGAACCCATTGTCATGCATAGGTCGGTAAGAACATCGTTTAAACAGTACACATGTAAAATGATCAATGAACCCCTGAATGAACCCCATGGACCCCAGAGTCCATGAACGTACAATGATGAGCCAAGGAGAACCACTATACAATTGGTGGATAAATGAGGATAAACGCGATTCCATTGTGAAATGTACAAAAAGCCAAAACATGAATGAATGCTGCGAAAACACAGCCAAGCATAAAATAGGCATAGATACTGAATCGCATCAACATTTCATTTGCTGACTGTTGGAGATTAGGGTGTAATCCATTGTGCTTTGCACGCGTGGGTTCGTATCCCGTCATTGTCGCCAAATAAAAATAGTAATGAAGGTCCATGCAGGTAAGATGTAGTTCAAGATGTTTTATTGAAGTAAGATACAAGTTCTGTAGAACAGCCCCACCAGGAGCAACCTGCTTGCTCCTCAGCCCATTCTCAACTGTCACTTCACCTCACAGGGTCCCAACATTCCGAAGGGCTTCCTCACTCTAACATTCCATGCAGCACACAGCACAAACACACTGGCTGAGCAGGTGGTGAAAATGGCATAACATTAACATGGACAGGATACTACAGACTTACCATGAGCAGGTAAGTCAAAGCAGGCCAGAGCAAGCAGGCGAGCCCACTGGAGCCAAAGAAGACCCTCAAGAGGACCCACGGGCTGAAGACACCGGAGTCACAAGAGGACCTCGAGCAGCTCACCAAAGGATGAAAGCCCATGGTGCAGAGTGTGAGAAGTTAGCCTGGCATATGATGTCCACTAGTTCTAGTGGGCACCTTGCACCAGTCTAATCGACCCTCATTGATGGTGGTTGTAAAGTCAACCTTATAGAAACCTATACTAGTGGTAGCATGAGCCAGCAGTCTTCAGGCTAAGACTTCAGTAGGCGAGTTAAGCAAGTTGTTTTACCATATATAATCCCTTGAGTACCAAATGAAAGGACACCACACTAGGTATATATCAAATATATATGTATTTAATTTAAACACAACCCCTCTGCACTCTTTATGAGGTCACAGGTAAAAATACAATACAAGTCACATAGTTAATATACGATAAGTTGCACAGTATACGTTATGCCCTAGGGGCCTCACATCCATATACTAAGAAAGTGGTATAAGTACCACATGAGAGTTAGAAAGCAGGCCTGGGACCTGTGGAATCGCTGGGGCTACACTAAACAACCAAAGGTTAGGAAGAAGGAGGCCCACGGGAGACGCGTGCAGTGTCTAAACACAGACACGGGTTACCATTGACTTTCTATGGGAAACGAAGAAGTTACAAATATGCAATTTAAGTACACTTTCGGATGGACTAGGATGGACCCCTTTTAAACTAGCAAAAGAAGATGATAGAGTGCACACCAATTTCCAAGTTTTGTCAAAAAGTTCTTTAGTATCCATTTGTAAGCGTGCTGGCCCGGTATCGTGGACTGCCCATGTCACGTGTTTAGAATACGCAAGCACATACCTTAATCATGCTGATGACGGTTTTATCTATGGGTTTCGTAGTTTAATAGAACAGCCGGTTTTTATTGGTTGAGCACAAATGGGAGGGAACACGTTGCAGGTGATTAAAATCGAGAGAGGGAGAGTAATGATTAGAAGGGTTTTTAAACTCGAAGTGAATTGGTGTTTGAACACAAGATAAAACCGTCATCTGCATGATTAAGGTATGTGCTCGCTAGATAAATCGTAGCTAGAGGGATATTTTCACCAAAAGCAGTTGTTAGCCTAGTTTTGAGAGACCCAAATGATTAGAACTTAAGGGGTGGAGGGAGAAAAGATTGGACGATGAAAGACTGGGCATTTATTCATGTTTAAATTCAGTGGGTAAAACGTTACCAACGGGTTTATCTTTAGTCATCAACATATGTTTGTGTACTTAATGTGAGTTTTTATGATGCAGTCTAATAGTAATGTTTTAAAATTGCAGAGTACCCCTGACGAAGGGCCAACAATGGGCCCGAAATGCATTGGGTGATGACAATTATCAATCGAGAATACCTTGTACCTTACCATCTCTAGAACAAGGCCAGCACCGGCATGTCTACAGCATTAAGGAATTAAGGGAAACATAGAGTGTCTTGCATGTGACAGGACGATTACGCAAAACATTGAATAAAACGTGATGAAATTCAAATAAAAACTTTGGCTTAATTGGAATAATTTGCGGCATATCTGTTATGCACAATGGAAAGCTGTGCGTCTGGAGTGGGGTGTCACTACGCCCCATACTTTCAGTGAAATACCCTTTTAAACTAGGACACTTCGAGAGTCAAGACCCACGGGAGCACCATAGTACTCGTGTTACCTCACCCAGGGAAGCTGGGTGCATAGGTGTCTTTTAGTGTCGGGTTTCGTTGTCGTTTTCTATGGAGAGCTGCAAAGAAGTGCTGCAGGCGACCAGAGGAAAAGTGTCTGGGTGGGTCCAAGGGTGGATCAGTGATGTGAAGAACCTGAAAGCAGAGGAGACAGAGTCTGGGTCACTAGCCAGTGACCAGGAAGGTACCAGGAAGGAACCAAACGATGTTGGGTGCTTGAAGGTGAAGAAGGTGTGTTTGTCTCTTCAGCCACGAGCTCCAGGAGGCATCAATGATGACCAGGCACTGAATTCAAGCTGTCCCACGATGGATCTAGATGACTGCCATGTCGGTATCTGGATTGGACCCAACAAGCCTTGGCAACCGCAACCCACGCATGATGTCAAGATTGGCTCTGTTGCAGACCAGCAAGGTCTGTGGTTCTTCTCCTTTTCAGAGAAGCTGGAGCAAGCCTGGAGCAACCAGGAAAGCAAAGTAAATTCAAGATGGAATCTTCAGGGGGGCTCACTAGCCAACGGGCAAGGAACCGGGAAGACGCGTCGAGCTCAAATGCAAAGGCGGGACCCACGGGGCACTGGCGGAATGTGGGGGCCTGGGCTTCGGTGCAAGTGGTGCTCGGGGCTGGGGCTTCTCGTACCCAATGCACAACTTACTGAGGCTGCAGGAAAGGAGTGTGGGTAGCAAAATGCAGGATGTCCAAGATGTCCGGTCCCACTTCTCTCGTGTCCGCCACGGGTCTCAGCTTTGCTGTGGATATGGATCGGGATCAGAAAAGTCTGGAAGTCCAGTTCTTGAGTCGCAGAGTCTTCGGGTTCCGACGGGAGCCTTGAAACTGCAGACTAGCGAAGTTGCTGTTGGTGCCTGTTTGCACAGGGTGGTCACTCCTTGACCACAAAGGAGATGTCTTCCGTCTTCCAATCAGAATGGAATGTCGAAGGTCCAAGATATGTCTTTCAAAGATTCATCCAGGATAATCTAAAGTCCCAGGGACACAGCTCTTATACTTATACTAAGAAAGGGGGCTGGATTACCTGACTAGGTCCCTCTTATGTGTGGACCTGAGAAGGGGGTGGTTACACCCCTTTCCCTTTGTCCAGTTTCGCACCAGAGCTGGGGCTGGAGTGCCCCAGCAACTGGTTTGAACCGGGTTATGCATGGAGCACCTTGTGTGCCCCAGGCAGTGTCTAGATGCATTCACTGAATGCAGCCCTCCCTGCCCCAATGCACAAAAGCCCTGTCTGGGGAGGTGCCAGCACCTCCCTGGACAGGAAACCTATTGTCTGTCCAGGTCTCCCCTGCCGGAGTTTCGTCCAGCAACAGGAGGTCAGCAGCATCGATTTTGTGATGCTGAGGCTCTGTTTAACTTTAACCGGGTAAAGCAGTAACTACATGTCTTCTACCTTTAGAAGGGTAGAATGCTACCCCCGCCGCCAGAATTGGCGCGGGGGGGGGGTAGTATTCCAAAGTGTTTGACACCTTACACGACATGTTTTGATAAAGCCAAACCAAAGTGAGCATTAACCGCGAGGATTATAATGTACTTAAGAGTATATGGTATGGCTATAACATAGAACAGCTATAAGGAGATGGTTCCAAAAGCTGCAGAGGGGCTCAGCGCATGCTAGGGCACCCTCTCACATAAAACCAAGCACTCTGCCTCCAATATATAAAGGTAGATATAGGAGTATTATATCTAAGTAAGGAGTGATTACACCACCTTACCCAGGCTGTGTGAACAGACCTGTGGTTTCAGCTTGGAAGGCAAACCAGGGGTGGCACAATACATGCTGCAGCCCCTGGTAGGCCTAAGGTGCACCTATGCTATGGGTACCTATGGTACTATGGTACACTATACAGGGGCTCACAAGGGTGACCCAGTAACCAATCTGGTATGTACCTAAAGTACATGGTATCAACTTAGAGAGAGAACAGCTGGGCTGTAGTTCTGATTAGCAGGCCCACAGCCACACTAAAGTCAAAAAACCAGAGAATCACAGCAAAAAGTAGGGTTGACAATAGGAAGCAGACCCTACTCTCCTACACAACCCTCCCCCCCAACGCAGGGATATTAAACTAACCTTGACCAGTTGTGTCTTCATGTTCTAAGTGAAAATATCTGGAAAGTCCATCTGCATTGGCATGGTCAGTCCCAGGTCTATGTTCCACTGTCAAGTCCATCCCCTTTAGGGAAATGGACCACCTAAGCAGTTTGGGACTTTCACCCTTCATCTGATTTAGTCGCAAGAGGGCTTATGGTCTGTCTGAATCTTGAAGTGAGTACCAAACAAGTATGGCCTCAGCTTCTTCAGTGCCCAAACCACAGCAAAGGCATCCCTCTCAGTATCTGACCAACGTTTCTCTCTAGGGGTCAGCCTTCTGCTAATAAAAGCTACTGGCTGGTCTTGACCATCTTTATTAACTTGTGAAAGCACAGCACCTACCCCCAACTCAGAAGCATCTGTTTGAACAATGAATTCTTTGGAGTAGTCTGGACGTTGCAGAATGGGAGCAGTGCACATGGCCTGCTTCAGGTCATCATATGCCTTTTGACAGTTGACTGTCCACTGAACTTTCTTTGGTATTTTCTTGGAAGTTAAGTCATTAAGGGGTGTCACTATGGAACCATACCCCTTGACAAATGTCCTGTAATACCCAGTCAGGCTCAAGAAAGCTCTGACCTGAATCTGGGTGGTTGGAGCAGTCCAGTCCATTATGGTCTGGATCTTGCTCTGCAATGGTTGAACCCGGCCTCCACCTACAAGTTGGCCCAGGTATATGTTATGTTATGTTATGTTATATTATTGCGTCTTAAATAGCGCACAGATGCCCCAGCAAAGGGGCGTCCCGGCGCTTCCAGCTACGAAGTATAACACACACAACAGCTTTCCTAAAGGCGAATAGACAATCTCTGCTGCGGATCTGTTCAGGCAAAGAATTCCACAACCTAGCTGCTAGTTAACGGAAGGACCGGCCTCCCGCACCGCTGCGATTAACCCGCGGGACAACAACCAGCTGCTGCCCCGCCGAACGCAGCCTGCGGGAGGAAACATATGGAACAAGCAAGTTACTCAGCAAGTTGGGGCTAGCAAGTTTCACTATCTTAAAAGATAGGCACAGTGTCTTAAATTGAATACGCTTCTCCATAGGAAGTCAATGCAGCCTCTGGATGGTGCCAGCAGCAGAACAGAATCGCGGGAGACCTACCAGGACTCTGGCTGCGGCATTTTGGACACGTTGCATCCGAAGTATTTCAGCCTTATTTGCACCAAGTAAAAGAGAACTGGCATAGTCCATGCGAGATAGACTGGTCGCCTGTACAACCAGCTGACGTGTGGCAGGATCGAAAAACTTCAAAAGGGGCTTAAGACCCCGCAAAAGGCCGAAACATGTGCCAGCCACTTTCCTGGTGTGATCCTGAAAGCTAAGAGATGAGTCCATCCACACCCCAAGATTTTTGACCAGAGTCTTTGGCGTGGGGACATTGCCCAAAACAGTTGGCCACCACTGTTCACTCCACAGGATAGCGTTCTTCCCGACCAACAATACCTCTGTTTTGTTGGCATTACGTTGCAGGCAATTGGTAGCCATCCATTCAGCTACAGCCGACAATCCATCTCTAAACCTAGAGGCATTTGGGGAAGACCCTTCAGCCAAGGTGACAATCAGCTGCGTATCGTCGGCATATGAGACCATAACAGCGGCAGCTGCCAAAGGCTGTACGTAAAGATTGAACAACGACTAGCTCAAGGCCGAGCCCTGGGGTACCCCCTGGTCAATGGAATGGACCTGAGAGAGAAATGGAGGAGCGGACACTCTGAACGATCTTTCGGTCAGAAAAGATCTAAACCATCCAGAGCCGACCCGATCACTCCAGCTTCCTCAAGCCGCTGTAGCAAGATGTCATGCGAGACCGTGTCAAAGGCGGCACTGAGATCTAACAGGATCAGTTCCGCACTTTGACCAGCATCAAGAATGGACCGCAGATGCTCAGTAGTGGCCAGGAGAGCAGTCTCCGTACTGTGGCCTGGTCGAAACCCATTCTGAGATATATCCAAGATGTTATTGGATTTTAGAAACTGAGTAAGAACGTTGTTGACATGTGCCTCTGCAACCTTAGCCACCCAAGGGAGAAGAGAAATGGGTCTAAAGTTTTCCAGTTTGGAAGAATCCAATGTAGGTTTTTTAAGACTGGGGGACACCCAAGCCTGTTTCCACAGTGCAGGAACAATAGCAGTTGAAAAGGAGGAATTAACTATTTGACAGAGTGGAGCCGAAAAATAGAGAGTGACTCTCTGAACTGCGTTGGCCTCAAAGGGTCAGCAGGAGAGCCAGTTTTAATTTTACAGCTCAGCTGAGTGAACTCCTCCTGAGGCATACTAGGGATGGCTGCCAAGGTCGGCCGCGACCCAGTGCCCGGGGGCAAAAGGATGGAATGAGTAGAGACTAAAGGAAAAGATTGATAGATGGCGTGACCCTTTTCCACAAAAAAGGTGGCTAAATCGTCACACTGCTGTGCCGACGATATAGCAGACACCGTAGCTTTCCTAGACCTAAGGTCTTTAAGAATATTAAAAATACATTTTGCTGGGTTAGGACTCAACTTGATTTCGCTAGCATAGGGTGCAGCACAAGCTTTACAGATGGCTTTATGGTACTGCTTGATTTTAGCGAGATAGCATAGCTTTTTCTCTGAGTCTTAATTCCTTCTCCACTCCTGTTCGGCTTTTTTACATGCTTTCCTTAAAATAGTCAAGGAGTCATTGTACCAAGGGCTAGTAGTGGAAGATCGCCCCTTAAACCATTTAGCAGGGATCAAGGAGTCAAGACAATGTTTTATCCAGTCACAAAACGAGACATTATCGGACTCAGAATCATGTAACGGTCCAAAAGGGTTTACAGCGAGGAAATCATGAAACTCCTCTAGCTTCAACTTACGCCATAGGCGTTTAAAGAGCGGCTTTACGATATCTGAATTACGAGGCTCAGTGAGCGGGACCGACATTACAACCAAAGCATGGTCAGTCCAACCCATAGGTATAGGCGTCTCCACCTTAGAAAGCTGAATATTAGAAAATATACAACCTGACTCTGCCCTATCTGGCACTTGGTAGCCTTGATAGTTAGGCCTGCCTTTTGCAGGGCCTCAAAAACATTCTTTAGGTGGATCAGGTGATCTTCCCAAGTGGAGCTAAAGACCGCAATATCATCTAGATAAGCTGCACAGTAGTCATCCAGACCTGAGAGGACTTGGTTCACCAACCTTTGGAATGTGGCAGGTGCATTTTTCAGACCGAAGGGCATTACCACAAATTGATAATGTCCTCTTGGGGTTGAAAATGCTGTCTTTGGCTTTGCATCATCAGCTAGTCTGATCTGCCAGTAGCCAGCTGTCAGGCCAAATGTACTCAAAACTTGGCAGATGCCAATCTGTCAATGAGTTCATCTGCCCTGGGTATTAGATGAGCATCTGTCCTAGTGACAGCATTGAGGCCTCTGTAATTCACGCAAAACCTAATCTCTCTTTTACCATTTTGGGTGTGTGGTTTAGGCACTAGGACTACTGGACTGGCCCAAGTGCTCTCTGAGGGCTCAATGCCTCCCAAATCCAACATCTTTTGGACCTCTGTCCTGATACAGTCCCTGGCATGATCCGGTTGCCTGTAAATCTTACTTTTAACAGGCAGACTATCCCCAATGTCCACTTCATGAATGCACCAGGTAGTCTGACTTGGAGTCAGGGAAAATATATGTCTGTAGGACTGTAGAACTTGTCTGCAGTCCTGCTGCTGTTGGTCAGTGAGGCTGCCTGCCAAGGCTACACCATCAACTGAACCATCATCAGGGTTCTGAGAAAGCAGGTCTGGGAGAGGGTCACTCTCCTCCTCCTGTCCCTCATCTGTAGCCATGAGCAAGCCCATGTCTGCCCTGTCAACATATGGTTTCAATCTGTTGACATGAGGCACCCTATGGGGGCTCCTGGGAGTTCCAAGGTCAGCCAAATAGGTGACTTCTCCCTTCTGCTCAACAATAGTGTGGGGTCCACTCCACTTGTCTTGGAGAGCTGCTGGGGCCACAGGCTCCAACACCCACACTTTCTGTCCTGGCTGGTAAACAGTCAGCACACCTTTTGGTCATGCCAGGCCTTTTGCAATTCCTGACTAGCCTCAAGGTTTTTGGATGCCTTTTTCATGTACTCAGCCATCCTGGAGCGGAGACCAAGTACGTAGTCCACAATGTCTTGTTTGGGAGGTTTGAGAGGTAACTCCCATCCCTCCTTCACCAGACAAAGGGGTCCTCTTACAGGATGCCCAAACAGAAGTTCAAAAGGGCTGTAGCCAACCCCCTTCTGTGGGACCTCTCTGTAAGCAAACAAAAGGCAGGGCAGCAGGCTGTTTGGGGATCCATTGGTCCAACAATGTCAATCCCTACATGTTCAAAGGGAACCCCCACCACAGGTAGTGGTATTAGGGGGGCCTTTGTGGTGCCACCTGATTTGCCACTGGCTTGGCAGGTGACACAGGAGCGACAAAACTTATTGGTATCCTCTGACATATGAGGCCAGTGAAAGTGAGGGACAAGCCTGTCCCAAGTCTTGTTCTAACCAAGATGTCCTGCAAGAGGAATATCATGGGCTAGTGTGAGAAGGAAGCCCCTAAATGCCAAAGGTATGACCAACCTCCTGGAAGCTCCAGGCTTGAGGTCTCTAGCCTCTGAATACAGGAGCCCATCATCCCAGTACACTTTGTGGGTCCCACTAGCATTCCCAGCAGCCTCAGCAGCAGCTTGCTATCTGAGGGGTTCAAGAGAAGGGCAGTCCAACTGTGCCTGCCTCAGATCTGCCCTGGAGGGTCCCCCTGTACCAAGAAACTCAACCTGATCAGGCTCAAGCTCTTCTAGGACAGTTTCCTCCTGGGTCTCACAATCAGCTTCCTGAGAAGGCTGGTCCTCTTCCTGAGGCAAAGGGGAAGGCACTGCTTTAACCCTAATGCTTCTCCTCCTGGTAGGCAACTGGTCCATTGTTCCAGAGTCCAGTGCCTGTTCAGTGTTGCAGTTTCTGACTTATGACCTAGTCACAGCAAAGACATGTGCTGATATCCCTAACATTTCTGCATGGGTCCTATACTCCACTTCAGCCCAAGCTGAAGTCTCCAGGTCATTGCCAAGCAAACATTCTACAAGGTGGTCTGAGATAACCACAAACTTTTTGAGGCCAGATACCCCTCCCCAGAAGAAATTAACAATTGCCATACTGTGAGTGGTAGTGACATTGCTAGCATTGGTCACTAGGTAATTTTCACCTAGTATGATCTGTCCAGGGTCCACAAAGCCAGGCGTCACCATTGTGACACTAGCACATGTGTCCCTGTAGGCCTGAGCAACTTTGTCATTAATTAAAGGAGTTTGCCTGTACTTGCCCAAGTTAATGGGACTCACAGTAGAGGACAGAATTGTGTCCCCATCACAGATCAAAACAGCTTGAGTTGGTATTCTGACTAGGCCAGAATCCATCTCAGTTCTTAGGGTTAACCCTACTACACCCTTCTGTTGAGAACCACCACTTGGAGCGGGACTAGGGAGAACAGTTGCCTTAGGGGCAATGGTGGCTGGAGCTGCCTCCTTCTTGGTGCAATCACTGGTCCAGTGAGTATTATTTTTACAAAACTTGCACCATGGTTTCTTTTGGCCTTCTTTCTTTTTAGATTGTTGGGAACCCCCACCATTAGAAGCATTCTGGGGACCTTGAGAAGACTTCTGGTCTTTTGCTTTCTCCCCACCCTTTTGGTCTGGCTTCTTCCGATCACCACCTTGGTTCTGTACCTTCTGCTTCTCCCTGGTTCTGACCCATTTGTCTGCCCTCTTACCCAATTCTTGTGGAGAGTTCAAATCAGAGTCAATCAGGTGTTGATGCAATATCTGGTTTTGACAGTTATTAAGAATCTGTTCTCTCATAATAAGGTTATACAATCCTGTATAGTCACCTTCTTTACTGCCCAGCAACCAGCCTTCCAGAGCCTTAGTAGCACAATCCACAAAATCAGACCAGTCCTGAGTCTGTGCCTTTTGGGTATCCCTGAACAGCAACCTGTAATGCTCAGTGGGTAGGCCAAACCCATCTATCAGAGCACTCTTCAGGACATAGTATTTGTCAGCATCCTGTTCATTAACTGTCAGGAGGTTATCTCTGCCTTTATCTGAAAAGGAAAGCCACAAGATTGCTGCCAACTGACTTTGGGGTACCTGCTGCACTTTGCAAGCCCTCTCCAAAGCAGTTATCTATTTGTGGATGTCATCCCCAATCTGATCGGGAGGGACAATCTTGTTCAGGTTTCTATGGTCATGAGACCTTTGCCTATCTCTAGGAATTATGCTGCCACCAGTGGGCTCTAGCCCACTCATTTTCGTCTCTCTCTCAAGAGGTAAGGTCTCTTTTGAAAGGGCAACTTCTTGTCTCTTGATCCTAAGCTTGGCTTCTCTCATCCTAGCTTTATGTTCTCTTCTCTGAGGGGAAGACATCCTCCTCAGAGCAGAGGCATTGGACCCTACTGAGGAATCAGCAGAATGATCAGAACCACTGGAAAGTGATGTGCGCCTTTTGTTTCCACTGTTAGGCCTATTAGGAAGGTTAGAGGGGGGCCTACCATGGCCCTCTCCACCTCCAGATAGTCATGTGTTGCCCAGGTCAGGTTCATCACCCTCATCCTGGTCAGCATCCACTTCATCATCAGAGACCACTGGATCTTCCCCAGTATTCTCTTCTGTTGAGGGATGGCCCCCTCTCTACTACCTTGGTTACCTGGGTCTGATGCATTCTTTACATCATGAGCCACTATGATATCTACCAGGTGGTTAAAGGTTAGACTCTGTCCTTGTCTCAGTCTTCTGTCTGAACACAAACTTCTCAGTTCTTGAAAAGTGAATGCGTCATATCTAGAAGGCAACCTTGGGTTGTCTTCTGGCAGAGGCCCACTAGGCCCTGCTTCCAAGGACATTTCTAGTGAGGTGTGGTGTGTGCACCTACCTACACTATTTGGTTTCCTACTATAACCTCTCTAGGAGTTGTAGTCAGGGTGTGCTAAGCCCTTACCACCTACAACTACTAAGTTCAGTAGAACTTATGTATATAAGACTTGATTTATATGTACCTACAGGTACCTTGATATGATCTTTCAGATGATATCTCAAGATTATTTGGTAAAACAAATTGCAAGCTCTCATCCCAACCGCTGCACACCAATGTGAGAGGTTAGCCTGGCATATGATGTCCACTAGTTCTAGTGGGCACCTTGCACCAGTCTAATTGACCCTTATTGATGGTGGTTGTAAATTCAACCTTATAGAAAGCTATCCTAGTGGTAGCATGAGCCAGCAGTCTTCAGGCTAAGACTTCAGTAGACGAGTTAAGCAAGTTGTTTTACCATATATAGGGCCCGATGTAGGTAAGTTCATTTTACCACTTCTTAAATACCGAATCATACCGATTCGGTATTTAAGAAGTGGTAAAATGGAGGGTGGGGGATGTAGGTATTTCAGATTCTGTAAATACCGAATCGTTAAGATTCGGTATTTACCGATTCTGTAAATACCGAATCAGTCAAGCCCATTGATTCCTATGGGCATTGAAGCCCATAGGAATCAATGGTCATTACCGAATCGGTATTTACCGATTCGGTAATTACCGATTTTTGCAAGGATGCAGGGGGTGTCACTTTGACACCCTCTCGCACCCCAATTCTGGACTTGTGTCTGTGTGTCACATTGCACAGATGTGCATGCACACCTGTATTCGGTATTTTACCACCCAATTGGATTGGGTGGTAAAATACAGAATCTTAAAGCCCTGTGGCACTCTGACATGTGCCAGCTACATCTGCATTTACAGAATCTGTATTTTACCGAGTCTGTATTTACCGATTCGGTAATTTTACCGAATCGGTAAATACAGAATCAGTAAAATACCGATTCTGTAAATGCATGCCCTACATCTAAAAACCCTAATACCGGTCGGAAACGGCCGAATTCGGCCGTTTCCGACCGGTATTAGGGCACCTACATCGGGCCCTATATCCCTTGAATACCAAATGAAAGGACACCACACAAGGTATATATCAAATATATATGTATTTAATCTAAACACAACCCCTCTGCACTCTTTATGAGGTCAGAGGTTAAAATATAATACAAGTCACACAGTTAATATACGATAAGTTGCACAGTATACGTTATGCCCTAGGGGCCTCAGAAACCATATACTAAGAAAGTGGTATAAGTACCACGTGAGAGTTAGAAAGCAGGCCTGGGGCCTGTGGAATCGCTGGGGCTACACTAAACAACCAAAGGTTAGAAAGTAGGAGGCCCACGGGAGACGCGTGCAGTGTCTAAACACAGACGCGGGTTACCATTGACTTTCCATGGGAAACAAAGAAGTTACAAATATGCAATTTAAGGACACATCCGGAGGGACTAGGATGGAACCCTTTTAAACTAGGACACTTCGAGAGTGAAGACCCACGGGAGCACCGGAGTACTCGTGTTACCTCACCCAGGGAAGCTGGGTGTATAGGTGTCTTTTCGTGTCAGGTTTCGTCGTCTTTTTCTATGGAGAACTGCAAAGAAGTGCTGCAGGCGACCAGAGGAAAAGTGTCCGGGTGGATCCAAGGGTGGATCCAAGGGTGGATCAGTGATGTGAAGAACCTGAAAGCAGAGGGGACTGAGTCTGGTTCACAAGCCAGTGACCAGGAAGGTACCAGGAAGGAACCAGGCGATGTCGGGTGCTTGAAGGTGAAGAAGGTGAGTTTGTCTCTTCAGCCACGAGGTTCAGGAGGCATCGACAATGACCAGGCACTGGATTCGAGCTGTCCCACAATGGATCTAGATGACTGCGGTGTCGGTATCCGGATTGGACCCAACAAGCCTTGGCAACCGCAACCCATGCAGGATATTGAGATTGGCTCTGTTGCAGACCAGCAAGGTTTATGGCACTTCTCCTTTTCAGGGAAGCTGGAACAAGCCTGGAGCAACCAGGAAAGCAAAAGTAAATTCAAGATGGCATCTTCAGGGGGGCTCACTAGCCAACAGGCAAGGAACCGGGAAGACGCGTCGAGCTCAAATGCAAAGTTGGGGCCAACTCGCGGAGTGTGGGGACCTGGGCTTCAGTGTAACTGGTGCTCGGGGCTGGGGCTTCTCGTACCCCAATGCACAACTTACTGAGGCTTCAGGAAAGGAGTGCGGGTAGCAAAATGCAGGATGTCCAAGATGTCCGGTCCCACGTCTCTCGTGTCCGCCACGGGTCTCAGCTTTGCTGTGGATATGGATCGGAGTCAGAGAAGTTTGGAAGTCCAGTTCTTGAGTTGCAGAATCTTCGGGTTCTGACGGGAGCCTTGAAAACTGCAGACTGGCAAAGTTGCTGTTGGTGCCTGTTTGCACAGGGTGGTCACTCCTTGACCACAAGGGAGATGTCTTCCATCTTCCAGTCAGAATGGAATGTCGAAGGTCCAAGATATGTCTTTCAAAGATTCGTCCAGGATAATCTAAAGTCCCAGGGACACAGCTCCTATACTTATACTAAGAAAGGGGGCTGGATCACCTGACTAGGTCCCTCCTATGGGTGGACCTTGTGAAGGGGGTGGTTACACCCCTTTCCCTTTGTCCAGTTTTGAGCCAGAGCTGGGGCTGGACCCAGTAACTGGTTTGAACCGGGCATGGAGCACCTTGTGTGCCCCAAGCAGTGTCTAGATGCATTCACTGAATGCAGCCCTCCCTGCCCCAATACACAAAACCCATGTCTGGGGAGGTGCCAGCACCTCCCTGGACAGGAAACCTATTGTCCAGGCCTCCCCTGCCGGAGTTTCGTCCAGCAACAGGAGGTCAGACTTGTGTCTGTGGCACCTGCATCCATTTTGTAATGCTGAGGCTCTGTTTAACTTTAAACGGATGTGGTGCGGGCAAATATCTTGGCTGCAGGAGATGCTT
This sequence comes from Lissotriton vulgaris, assembly GCF_964263255.1. Classification (NCBI taxonomy): domain Eukaryota; kingdom Metazoa; phylum Chordata; class Amphibia; order Caudata; family Salamandridae; genus Lissotriton; species Lissotriton vulgaris. The sequence continues at coordinate 429,154,169 of NC_141693.1, forward strand.
GAAGCTGGAGCTTCTTGGAGCCCGAAGATCTCTGGTGAAGAGAGTCAACAAACCTTGGCAACGGCAAGTCGACACAGTGCACAGGGTTACTGCTCCAGCGATTCTGGCGAGGAATACTGGCTTCAAACTTGCTATGAGCACATTGCAGGCCTCTTGCGGGAGTTGCAGAACCACCACATTTGTTGCTGACCATTTGAGAGTCTGTAGGAGCTCAGGAACAGCAGACTGGTCAGTTTTGTTGCGGTGCCTGCTAATGCAGGGAAGTGGCTCCTTCACTTCAAGGGCTATTCCTTCAGTTGTCTTGGATGTTCACAGGCCTGTAGAAGAACCTGTATGGAGCACAGGCACAGACAACGCAGAAGACTGGAAGGACAACGAGACCAGGAGCAGCAGGAGTCTTCCCAGTTGCAGTCTCTGTTCCCAAAGCGGAGTCCAACGTCCCCAGACGGTTAAAGCTGAAGTAGTTTCGGATCTGAATCTTGTCCCACAATGAATCTAGGGACCCACCCACAGGTAAGCCCTTAAGTACCCTAAGGGAAGGGTTGTGACGATTCAGGGGTTCTTCCCAGAGGAGGGGCCGGACAGTGGGGAGGATACTCTCATGTCCTTTGTTCAGTTTCATGCCAGAGCGGGAGCCAACGGCTCCCTGAACTGGTTTCAACTTGAACATACAAGGAGGGCACCAAATGTGCCCTTCAAAGCAGTCTAGTGGTGTTGGCAAGCGCCCCACCCTGTCCCATACACTAAGTCTTGTCTGGCGGGTGATCATACCTCCCTGTGACAGAAAACCTATTGTCCTGCCTTCCCTTGCTGGAGCTTCGCTGAGCAGTAGGAAGGCAAAATCATGTCTCTGGTCGGCAGCAGCCATAGTTTGCTGTCCGCGTCTAGAAGACTGGTACAGGGAGCACTGAGGGCCTTCCAGAGGAGCTTTACAGTGCATAGAATCATACCTCCAATACCGTTTACAGTGTTGGGGTATGATTATAACATGTTTGATACCAAACACAACAGGGTTCGTTACAGCCAGTTTAGAGTTAGCAATCGCATAATGACACATGGCACTCTATATATTGTAATGGCTGATGCACTTACAACCCGAAAGAATGGACTCCGTGGGTTGTATGGGTGTCCTGCTCATGCAGGGACACCCACACACTTATAACCGGGCACCCTGCTTTCAGGATTGAAAGGCCTGCCTTAGGGTTGACTTATAGGTTTTAAGTGGCCTCTGATATAAGAAAACTCATATTCGTTGTAAGTGGTGCTAGCACCAGCTTACACAGGCTGCAATGGCAGGCCTGTAGTCACAATTTGAGTGGTCTCCCATGGGTGGCATCATACATGCTGCAGCCCATGGGGGACCCCTGGTGTATCTATGCCCCGGGTACCTTAGTATCATATACTAGGGACTTACAAGGATACCTCAGTAACTAAATTGGGAGGGGGGTACCTAAGTACTCACCATATCCAATTTTAGGGAAGAAGCACAGAGCCTGGGGTTCTGATTAGCAGGATCCAAGTCAGACTAGTCAGTAAAACATAATAACACCATCAAAAAGTGGGGGTGACCATGAAAGCAGAACCTGCTTTTCTACAGAGCTTGAGGGCCTAACAGGACCTCAAGCCGAGTCAGAGTTAGGCCTCTGCCTGAGGCCTTCAGTCGTTCACCCACCTATATTGGGGAGGTAGTAATCAAAGCATTTCTGTAGGTAGCTGACTCTTTATATGTGTGTAGGAAAGGAATTCTTTTTGCCTGGTTACCCCCTAACCTTTTTCAACAGATAACTGATGCTAACTTGACTGAGTTTTCTCTGGGTCCCTACCAATCAGGTTCTCAGGGCCTGTGTTCTTTCCCAAAACTGTACCTGTGTTTCCACAATTTGCACACCTCTGAGCCCCATGTAAAAGGTACCCCTGGTACCAAATAAGGGCCCTGTGGCCAGAGAGGGCCTCTGAGAACTGCAGCAAGTATAATGCCACCCTCAGAGACCCCTCACCTCAACACTCACACACTGTCATTGCAGGCTGTGTGTTTTGGTGCAGACCAAACTGAAGAGTCGACATAGCACACATCCCTGTGTGACTAAATCAATCAGCATTACCCTGCACACAACTGAGTTTAACAATTGTACTTAACAATTAAAACTTGTACTAGTATATGAACAGTGCTTGCTTCTGTCATTAAGGGATCAGCCTATATTTAAAGTACGTTGGAAGCTTTCGCGTCTCAACATTAGCACCGAGTCACGTGATGTGGAAGGCTTATTTGCCACAGGTCGGTGAGTGTAGATGAAGAGCTTGGTACATTTGAAATATGTTTCTGGCATTAAGTGTATTTTACCTATTAGTACGATTGCCTTTCTCACATGCTGATCCTTGACGTACATCTTTCGGGTAAGAATTTATATTTGGGCTTCACATGGGGTGACTAGCGCACGTGCGTACCGCATTGTTTACCATAGTTATTTGGCCGCTGTTCACGTTTGTTTTGTAGTTCCAAAATTTCGTACAAATTCACCACAGGTAAGAGTTACATTTAAACAGTGATATGCACGTGGTATTTTTCAGTAAAACAGTACCCGGTTGTTATTTTTAGTTTACTCGCACGCCTTAACGTTAGAGCTGTGGGTACACGCACGCGTCACTGATTCACTTACGGCACATTTTCTCTTGCTTTCCGTGTTTCTTTTCTCATTATGTCTATATCAGTGAGGGATGGCTCCGTCTTTACACACACAGAGGGTGATACTGATGGACAGTGAACACTGGATTTCACAGTGGACGCACAAACAGATTTTTCTATTTTTCTATTCTTATTGAAAGTTGTTGTTGCACATTTTGACACCAATTTAGTTTTTGTTCTGGCAGGAGGCAACTGATGACGATATGATTGAATGCTACTGAACGTTAAACGCTTTGCCCCTGACAAAGGCTTTTTTATACCCGAAATGCATTGGGTTTTGTTGTGAAATTGCATTCATATACTTTATGAAACATGTGACTTTATGTTGTATATGCACAAGGATTGTACAATCAGATTGAATGGATATTACATTTATTTGTTGCTCATTGAAGTTGCTCACTATGTAATTTTTTGAAAACCTCGAAAATACAGATGCAATAAGAAATTGCTTGAAAATAAGTATTGGTTGTTAAAGTGATTAATCTTTTGAATTGAGTTCACCTTCATATTTTGAATGAAAGCTTCGGGTCCTTTAGCAGTGCTCTGTGAACAGGTTCGAAGATTCTCTGTGCCTTCTGAAAACTTATCTATTTCCAGAATAATTCCAGATCTGTTCGGCTCCACACAGGCAGCTTACTCTGATTCTCTATAAGCGCTGGGATGCCTCTGGGTAACCGTGCGCGGTACAAAATTCGTTAATAATAATAATTTGAATAACTGTTGAATCGTACACCTCCCAGTGTGCCATACCCACAAACACTGCCAGTGGCATGGGTAAGTCATCCCTCTAGCAGGCCTTACAACCCTAAGGCAAGATGCACCATAAAACAGGAGAGGGTATAGCTGCATGAGCACTATTCCCCGACAGTATCTGGGCAATCCACAGACACTCTAAGTGCAGTGAAGCCATTTTGGGTGCATGGGCTGGGCATTGGTCAACACCAACTCCATAGCTTCATGATGGCTTTACTGAAAACCTAGAATTTTGGTACCAAACTTTACAGTGTTGGATTTATTATAAAATGCACTCAGAGGGCATCTTAAAGATGCCCCCTGAAAAGCAACCAACTTCTAGTGTATTGGCTGACTAATCCCCGTCAGCCAGCCACCACTAGACAGGTTTATGACCTCATGTAGTGAGAGCCTGTGTGATCTCAGAGGTCAGAAACAAAGCTTGCTTTGGGTGGAGGTACTTCATACCACCCACTGCCAGGACCATCACACCTAGTGATGTGCTGATTTGGGCAGCTCTAACTAGTTGAGATGCACGCACCCCCTGTCCAGAGCCCACTTTTGGTTGCAGGACAGGCAAGAAAATTTGTAAACAGAGTAGGAGTGTCCACCTTGGCTTGGCACACCCCTAGGGTCACAAGGAGCTGATGTGAACCACTCTCTTAGAAATTTCCCATCTTGAATTGGAGAATTAGGCCTAATAGGAACAGGGATGTGCCCCTCCCCAAAGGGAGTGGGTACCCAAACGGTGCATTCACCCTAGGGGACAGTAACCATTGGCTACTGCCCCTCGACCTCGGTAGCACCCTTAAATTTAGTATTTGAGGGCTCCCCTGAACCTTGTTCCTCAGATTCATGACCTATGAAGGAGAAGGACCGAAGAGCCATGCAGCAGTGGCGAAGAAGACAACAACTGACCCTACAGGCCTGACTCCTCCTTCAGCGACCCTCTTCCAAGAAACCGGCGTGGCCCGCAGCCAGCAACCTCTTAGAACCCCGGAGGACCTGTGCTGTCTTCAACAAAGACTCTTGTCTTCCGTGGACACTGGATTTGTCCAGCCAACAAAACCAGCACAAGGACTCTGGATCCAGGCGGATCTGCAACACTTGCACCACTCTTTACCCAACGCCTATGTCCCGAGTCCAGGTGGCCCACTGACCAAGTGAAATCTCTCTGGCAATCCTTACCTGGGATCAAGCATTGTATGACCTCTCCTGACCTCCCCCTAGACGCCTGCAGCCTGAACCTGAAGGGTCCCACTACAGGATCTGGTGAGAAAACCCAACGCTGTAAGACAGCCCTGTGCCCGCAGCCTCCTGACCTTGGTGTTCCCAACTGACGTTGTCCTGGCATCCCCCCACTGTCCAACTTACCTCTCCAGTCATGGGATGCCTTCAGCCAACTTTTGGAATCAAGCCTGCAGTTGTTTTCTCAACCACGGATCTCCATTGGTTTTGAAGGGGCCCAATGCCTCCTTTGTACCTTGAACCAAGCCACCCCTGCGCCACTGGTGGTGCAGTCTCTGTGCTCCCTGTTGGCCAATCCAGTGCTGATCTTAATCCCCAAGGCCTGTGTCCTTCAACTGCAGGTACTTACCTGTAACCTGTGCTTTTTTCGAGGTGCCCCAGTCTCCAAAGGATAAAATTGGGCCCAGTGACCTCTGCACCCGGATGCCGCTGTTGGTGCAGTACCTACCTTGGACCGACTCTTGCCCAGTGTTGACCAAAACCCCTGGAGACTAAACTTCAAAACCGCTTACTTATCTGAAAGTTACTCACCTGTATTTTTCCCATAGGATTGCATTGGTCTCTCACTGTATTGTACTAAGTGTGATCCTGCATAAAAGTATCTTTTACTGTACTGAAAAGAATTTTTATGCACATGCAAAGTATTGTTTGATACAAACCTATTGCCAGTTATTTGAAAGTATTGCATAAAAGTCTACTTGTCTGTAACTGAGTTCAACTTGGTTCCTGGAAATAAAAGTAACTAAAGTAATATTTTTCTACAACCATTGGCCTGGAGTCAGTCATTTAATGTGTGTTCCTGCTTTGTATGAGTACATCGACCAAATGCATTCACAGTATCCTCTGAAAAGCCTAACTGCTCAGCCCAGCTACCACTAAATTGAGAATAAGGTATTATCTGTTTTAACCGCTGCCATGGTAAACATCGTTTACCACGATGTTTTTACAACGCGGTACGTTTACCACGCGGCCGTGACAACGCAAGTCGTTACCACGACTTGCGCTGGAGGGCGCTAAAGGATTAAAAATAGTTAATTTACTATCCCAACACCTTCCCTAGGGTCCACGGGGACTGGTGTTAGAATAGTAAATTATACTATTCGAAATCCGCGCCCCCAACGCAAGTCGTGGTAACGACTTGCGTTGTCACGGCTGCGTGGTAAAGGTATGCGTTGTGACGGTACGCGTTGTACCGTCATACATCCCGCTGCCATACCTTTGGGGACTCACTGGACTCTGTGCACACTATACCTCTTTTTGGTATAGTATATACAGATTTCATACTCACAATGTTTTCTTTGGTGAGTGTGAGAATAGCTGTGGATGGTTGATAAATTTTTTTAACAATGAGGAACACTTATAGGTGGGCATGCCTAGATAATTAAGCATAGCCATACCTAGTAAATTATAATACCCGCCTAACAGATTTTTCAAAGACTACAATGTGTTCTCTATAACCAGGTTTTGTTTTTGTATGAAACACATGAGTGGAGGGCTACCTGGTTATGTTCCCTCTCTTGCTCCTTATTTGATTACTGATAGTATATACAGAGCCAGCTTCTACAATTGTTAGAAATGGGGGTCTCTAGTTGGCAAGGGCTTGCACCTTTGTCCAAGTAGGGACCTTTCTTCCTAGTCAGGATAAGGGAGTTACACTCCTAAAATAACCCCTGCTCACCCCCTTGGTAGCTTGGCACAAGCAGTCAGGCTTATCTTAGAGGCAGTGTGTAAAGCATTTGCACATAACCAACAGTAATACAGTGTAAGCACCACAAACGGACACCACACCAGTTTAGAAAAATATCCAATATTTTTATATACTCAAGACAAGACCAAATATGATAAACATCCACAATACAGTACTTTAAAAAGTTAATTCGCAAGATGTCTTTAAATTGTTCGTACGAGTCAGTAGCTCGATCCGAGCCTACCGCGATGCTGAAAACAACAGAGTCTCGCAGTTCCAGATGACCGCGTCAGTACAGGCCAACAACAGCGTGAACAGACTTGTTAACAGTACATTTCTTAGTGCGGCTCACACGGAGGTGCGAGTCAGTCTTGGCATCCGTCGCGGTTGCGATGCAAAGTGGAAGGGGTGCACAGTGCAGTGCCTCTCTGTGCGGTGCGAGCAGCGGCTCGGTGATGACCCTCCAAATGGCGTCGGTGAGACCAAGGCTTGCAGTGCAGGGCGAGATGGTGCTCGATATGCTGCTGGCAAGTTGCGGTGCAGGTGACAGAGCCGGTCGTGGCATCGGTCGCTGTTACGGTGCAAAGTGGAAGTGGTGCAGGGCGCGGTGTCCTCTGGATGCGGTGCAGGCAGTGGCTCGGTGACGATCGTCTAGACGGGGTCGATGAGACGAAGGTGTGCGTGCAGGGCGAGACTGTCCTCAATGCAGTGCTGGCAGGTTGCAATGCAAGCTGGCTGGCGTGAATCGGCGCTGGACAAGCCGGACATCTGTGCGTGACGAGGCAGTTATAAATGTCGAGCCAGCGGCGATCGTCTTGGTGAGACCAAGCCAGCGAAGTGAAGCAAGGCAGTGCGGGTTGTAGTACCGCTTGATGCGGTGCAGGCAGCAGCTCGGTGACGATCGTGCAGACGGCGTCAGTGAGACCAAGGCGTGCAGTGCAGGGGGGGACGGTGCGGTCTGCGGTGCCTTCAGGACACAAGGCGAGAGACGGAGTCGGTGACAGAGTCAGTCACAGTTCCCTCTTCTCTGTGGCAACTGAAACAGCGGTTCCAGGAGCGGTACCAAGAGGTTGGTGAAGTCTTTGCAGTCCCTGAGACTTCTTAACAGGAGGCCAGCTCAGTTTCAAGCCCTTGGAGATACTCAGCACAAGTACAGAACGTTCAGTCCAGTCCTTTCACTGCCCAAGGCAGAAGCAGCAGCTGCAGGCCAACCCAACAAAACAACAACACCGCAAAGGGGTAGTACTCCTCCTGGCAGCTCTTCCAGCTCTTCTTGGCAGGTTCCTTGATTCCAGCGAGTTCTAAAGTCTTGGGGTCTGGTCCCCAATATGTATACCAGCAATTCCTTTGTCCTCTGAAGGCAGAGGGGCCTGGACCTAGTTCAAACCAGTTTGGGGTGCATTCTGCCAGTGTGCACCTTCTTCCTTTGTCAGTGTGGGCCAGGGTCCTCAGACGCACCACAGGAGGTGGAGCCAGCATTGTGGAAGGCAAGCCCAGCCCTATTCAGACCCAGGTTCAACTCCTCCCACCCATCTATGGGTAGTGTAGTGTAGTTCCTATATTCCCCATTGGCTCTGCGCATTGGAATAACAGAAACAATAGTTTAGACGTAGGACTGAAGTTGACTTGGTCTCTATTGAATATGTTAGACTTAATTTGTGAATGCCAGCTAGCTCAGAGGTCACTAGAAACTTTCTCGAATACACAAGAAGGGATTAGTTTCTGACAACCATATAACATGACAACTTTGTTCCCCGGGAATAAGGAATATATCTCCAGAGTCGTGGAAACAATAGATGGCTATTTCACTCAGTCAATCGTGCATGCTTAGTTTCACCAGAAGTGCAGAGAAATAGAGAGACGGGCGTTTTCAATAAAAAGGTTATTTATTGAGCAGTCTTCTTTCTCATGCAAGAGAAGTGAATTGCTACAATCACAATACTAGTCATAAAGTAAAGTGCGTACAGTAAAAAGAGTATTATGAAATAATACTGTAAAAGCATTTATATGGTTTCTAAGCCATAAGATACTTAAAATGGATAAAATACATACAATGATAAAAGATGACTAAACGTACTCAACTGGTGGTTCTAAGATACGCCTACCCCGGTGTACCTAACCAAAGCCTAGTACGTGGGAAGGAGTAAGTGAGATGTAGCTTGAGTTAAAATAGTTTCTGCCAAGAATCTATCCAAGAATTCTCTAAGGGTCTAATCAGTTCCGTACCTTGTTTATAGAATGTAGGAGGCCTTGTATCTCTCTCTCAGGACTCGATCTCCCAGTAACCCGCAAGGGTAGCCGGAAAACACCGGAGCTGGATTTCCCGGCAAGAGAAAAGACAGCGTCTCTCTCAGTGCGTCAGCTGGAGGGTCTGCTTCCTTCGGAACTCACTACAGCAGGGCATCGGGCAAGTCGTTAGTCGATCTGCTCCAAACCACTGTGTGTTTTGCTAGGGCAGATGCTGGTATATTTATACCTGGAAGGTGCCGAGTTTGACGTAGGGTTGGACATAATACGTCACTAAGAACTCGCATCTTCTTTTAGGACTCCAGGAGTTCTAGGACAAATCAATACAGAAGCAGGGGAAAGTCCCGGACTGCTGGAGGTTTGGGTCTCTCCCAGAACTCGTTGTGATTTCTTGGAATCTGTGGAAGTAGCCATGCCGTATTTGGACTACATTGGCTGTGTCTAAATATGGATATGATTCTAATGCCTATATAAGGATATGATGAGTTATACCTATATAAGGGCATGAATCGGGAAAATTACACTAGAGCCCTAGATTCGTCTACAACGGTAGAGGTGGCTATTCAGTCCTGTGCTGACTCACCCTGTCTCCTGAAGTCTCCCCAAGCCCCTGTCACTCAAAAACCAGACAGACAATATACAAGCTAGCAGAGGCAGGCTGATGGTTAGGTCAGAAAATACCTACTTTTTAAAGGTGGTATTTCAAAAACAGAATGTTAAAACCAACTTCACTAAAAGATGCATTTTATCATTCTGAGTTCAGGCATACTAAACTTGACTTTCTACCATGTTCCCTGGGTTAGTTAGGATTATAGGATGTTATAATGAAACTGTCCATCCTGGCCTACGTGGAACAGGTAGCCTTGCAATAGTGAAAAACGAAGTGGGCTGTAATTCACTATCAGGACATGCCACACACACCAGGGCATGTCCTACCTTTCACATACTATGCACCCTGCCCATGGGGGTACCTTGGGCCTACCTTAGGAGTGACTCACATGTCGAAAAGTGAAGGTTTAGGGACTTCTAAGTGTGTGCACTTGCCAAGTCGACATGGCAGCCCCAGGCTGCACACAGGCTCTGCAGTGGCACGCCAGAGTTACACTTTACGGTCTGTTTGCGTGGGTTGCACAATCCAGTGCTGCAGCCCACCAACAGCATTTTAATTATAGGCCCTGGCATTCGTAGTGCACTTTATTAAGGACTGACAAATAAATCAAATAAGCCAATCATGGAAATACCAATCCATAACACATTTTACAACAGGAGCACTTGCACGTTACCACTGGACAGCAGTGAGAAAAGTATGCAGAATCATCACACCAGCAAAAACAGAGTCAAAACCGGGAGGTCAGAAAGCAAAAACTCAGGGGAGACACGCCAAAAGATGCCAAGTCTAACAACAATGATATATAAAACTGAGATATATTATGCAAGGACTCCTTGGGTTCCCTTGTAAGTGGACAGGGGCTTGCTCTAGCAAACCCAAAGTGCTCTTCTAGCGGGTAGTGTGGTTGAACAGCCATTGGCTTATCAGAGGGTAGTTTTAGACATTCAAAAATACACACAATAGTCAACAAGTGAGACACACGACTCAATAAGGAGAGCCACACCAATTTATAAAAATAACACACATCTTAATATATATTTAGGCACCAGAACCAGTTCGATCAGGTAAGTACATTTTTCAAAAGAGGTAAGTTTGTAATTAAAAAGTCTACACAGTGCAGTATTCAGAAGCTGCTATGTTATCCTATGGGAGTAAAAGCTAGTGTGGCATTCAGGTACAGTACAGCGATACATGGGACCAGTCTCCAGGAGTTAAGGTGAATGTTGGGCAAGATACAAGACAGAACCAGCTGAACACCACCAGCGGCACTAGGGCGGCCGAGTGCAGGGGTGCAAAATAGTGTCAGGTTCCCAATGTTACTCTATGGAGATTGGTCTTCGCATAAAGAGGCTGCAGGCTTTGACTAGGAGGCCAGTTGGGCTGAGCCAACAGGGGGGCTCAGGCCTCACAATGCTTTTCTCCACGGCCCAGGGTCGACGGTTGCAGAGGTGTCATCAGGCATTGGTTTTCCTTACCAGGAGCATTTGCGGTAGAAGGGGCCTGCATGAGAGGCTGCAGGCAGCGTTGGAGAGTTCCCTGTGGGTGAAACCCTGGTGGACTCCTCTGGAGGGCTGGGGGACCACAATAACACCCTTTGCCCACTTCATCTCAGGTTTTGAGCAATAGGTGCACTGGTGTCTTCAGGGGTCGGGTTTTTGCGGTCACAAGCCTTTGGTTGCCTGCAGGATGCAGGGAAGCAGGTCCGCTAATTATTGGGAGTTCTTGGTTCCTGGGTGAAGTGCTGGCAGATCTCCCGGGCTGTTGGGGCTCAGCAGCCACAGTACAAGTCCTCTTTTGGTGCAATTGTCGAAGTCAGCGGGCAGGCCGGCAGGGTTGGTACCAAGTCATTTGCTGGGGCTTCAGTTCTTGCTCTTTACAGCGCTTCACACTCGTCTTCTTCTTTTAGGTCAGCAGGATCTGTTTCTCTGGTGCCAAGGGCTCCCCATAATACTGAATTTAGTGGTGTTCGGGGAGTGTAGGGTAGTAGTTAATGGGCTACTTACCCATGGGGTCACTATGCCCACTAAATGACTACTTCCCTCTCCCAGAATTCCTAAGTATGCTTTCACAAAGTTGTGGTCACTTCAGTTAGCCCATCTAAGGGGTGGTACTGACCTGAAGGTGGGCACGCCTACCTGACTGATGAATTTTCCCACCTGTCTAGGTATCAAAGGGCTCTGGACTAAGAAGGTCAGCTTCCTCTCCTGTGAGAGGAGCCAGACTTACATTTCAAAGGCAGTGACTTCTTTGATGCCCTCTGCTTTGGAATAATAATGAGCAGGTCATCCTAAGGGAGGGGGTGTCAACACCCTCTTCCCTTGCAGGCTTTGTTTCTGACCTCCCGAGAGCAGGGGCCCTCACTCTAGGAGATCAGAAATCTGTCTCAGGAGGCAGGCCGGCAGAGACCAGACATATCAGAGGCTGGAAGATTTTCAGGGGGCACCTCTAAGGTGCCCTCAATGTGCATGTACTCACAAATCCACCATTAGAATCAAAGTGGGTTTGTGAATATGAGATATTTAATACCAACCATCTCTATTTTCAGTGAAGCCATCATGTAGCTGGGAAATTCGTTTTCACCAGTGTCCAGCACACGGGTTAAAATGGCTTCCCTGATCATTTGTACTGGCAGCAATGTAACTGACCAGCACACAGGCATCTCTGCTCATGCAAATATGTCCTCACGTGTAACATGAGGCACCCTGCCTTAGGGCTGCAAGGCCTGCTGTAGGGGTGACTTACAAATATTACATGCAGTGTCAGGGGACATGGCACACGGGGATGTGTGTCATGTCGTGTTTTCATGTTTGTCTGCACCAAAACAAACAGCCTGCGATGGCAGCCCTGCATGGGTTTGGAGAGTGGTCCCTTTGGGTAGCACAATACGTGCTGTAGCCCTTGGGGGCCCTCTTTATACCTCAGGCCCTAAGTACCTGGTGTACCATTTACTAGGGACTTACAGAGAGTGCTAAAGTTATTGCCAATTGGGGACACAATTGTACAGTTTTGGGGAAAATGATCTGGCACTGAAAACCTGGTTAGCAGGAACACAGTGCACTTCGAGTTGAAATCACTTCTTGTTCTAGGCAAAAAGTGGGGGGTGGCCATGTCAAAAAGGGGCACTTTCCTACTGTTTCCCATACACAACTTGTATAAAAGCAGTGGAAGGCACGTCTGTGCACTGATGTTTTATCACATTGCGGGAATTTAATTTTTAGTATTCAGATTCTACTATTTAATGACTATTCAGAAGTACTGAATTGTAGTAAAATTGAAGAATTAAAGGCACTCAGTATCTGCCCGTTTAAACTACCAGGCCTATCTATGTTAGTAGTATTTTGTGCATTTGGACCAGAGTTGCACTCTTGCTATTGTCGCTGCACCTTGATGTGTAGTGGAGTGAAAAGCATGAGAGATGGAATGCTTGGGCTCATTGATGCTAATGAATGAATGAATTGAAAGAAAGGGCATGGGGGTGCGCTTGGACGGCAATGAGGACGGACGCCTTGGTCTGTTACCTCCGCAACCCCGAGGGGAACAACGGCGAACTTATCAGCTAAATGAGCACCGTCCGGATAAAAAGAGGTCACAAAGACGTCGGAACACCTGGGGCACACGCTGGAGGCACAGAATCCCCCCTCAGTTAAACACCGAAAGAGTTTTCCAACAATTCCTTGCAGAGGGGGACACGGACAAGGTCTCAGCAAAATGGCGCCTACGAAATAACAGGAGAGCGACGTGAGAGAGGCTGGTGGCTCGAAGACGCGGCGAGTGCCCGCAGAAGCCAGAAGCGCGCAGTGAAAACCCCCAACGCTCCAGCTAGGATATCCCACAAGTAGCAGCCAAGTAAATGTCAGACGAGCGAAAGGGGAGTTGGAGGCTTCGCAGGAAATGCGGCAGGCAAGAACGAAACCAATCCGAAACTGAAAGCACGCTGCTGGGGGCCGCCATTTTTATTGGAACCACAGCTCACTCTCGCCGACCGACAGCGGCGCGTAAGAAGCAGGGGTCCGCCGAATGGCCATTGGCACCACAGAGTAGACAAGAGAGGAGCAAGAAGAGTCGTACAAGAAGCGCGGGGCAGGGCTCGCAGATCGAACTGGGAAAGCACCACCAGGGGGGAAACCGGGGCACACTAAAAGGAACGAAAACGAAACTGAAGGTCCCCCGGTGGGAGCCGCCATCTTGCCCGAGATCTAGACCGCGGCAACCGACAGCAGCTGCGGCTAGATGGTCAACGGAACGCGCCCAAGTGCTAACACATCTCCAAACAGTTAATGCCTGCCAGTGCAGAAAATCCACCTCTTGTATGGAAGGCTGCAGCGCTCATCATTCCCAGAGCAGCAGCAAGAGGTGAAACAAGACGATCGGTCCACAAATAGGCCACAATAGGTCCAACTGGCCAAACAGAGACTTGTTGCAGCAACAATCCTAACCCCATGTGCGGTCACAAGCAGCGCAGGGGAACCCATTAGCGCCACAGCAGACCACGCCACTCACCAAATAGCGAGGTGCGCCAACAGAGTGAAAGAAGGCAGAAGGAAGTGGTCTGTGCAGGGGAGGTCACCCTCGCGCCAAAAAACAGCGTGAACAACAAACGAGTACTCGGCAGGTAGCCACGACACTAGCAGCGAGCTCACTGGCCTACCAACCAACAAAGCTCTACCATTTGCGACCCTACACGGGCACTGGATCTCAACAAGTACATAGGGGCAAACAACAAGGGCCTTGCAAATAAGCCTCTCAATCAGCCGACTTCCCAGTGGGTAAGGGGTCCAGCAAAGCAGAGAACGGCGACACAAGTGCGGAACTGGCAGGAGGAAAGACTAGGACAAGGTTAATCCTCGAGCCAAGCAGGTATAGACTAGACCGCCAAGTCACAGGGAGGGGGAGCCAGAATCAAGAGGAGAGGCAACCAAACCCCTTTCCACACAGCAGAAACACGGAAGACGAAGGTAACGACCTGGCCAAATCAACCAAACAGACAATAGACAATATCCAACTGGAGCTAGCAGCTATAAGGGCGGACCAGCACAAAACGAACAGCAGGATAGACGTTGCGGTGAAGCGTATCAGCGACATAGAGGATAATAACGCTCATTCAAATAAGTCTCTGCAAATCATCGCCAAGGCCTCCAGCACCCTCCAGAAACAGCTAGCAGAATAAGACGACAGCAGCAGAAGAGGGAACATAAGACTGCTTGGGTTTCCCGAGGGGGAAGAAGACAAACCTGGATCCTACACAGAAGAGCTAATACCACTACTAACAGGTATCAAGTTTGACAGACAATTTGAAGTAGACAAAGCGTACAGAGTGCCAGCAGTTAAACCGCCACAAAGTCGCGGCCCACGACCAACCATCTGCAAGCCCCTAAGATCAAACCAAACAGAGGTGATCTTTGCAGTAGCACGGAAAAACCCGAACCTGAGATGGAACGGCAACATAATAATAACTACGCAAGACTTCTCAAGGCAAATAGTGGAGACCAGGAAGGGATTCCTAGCACTAAGGGAAAGGATGCGGAAAGATAATGTCACCTTCAGCTTTGCGGGGCCAGCAAGACTGAGAATCACAGACAAATGGCGAGCGCTGGTCTTTGATGACCCTAGCGAACTGAGAAGGTACCTCCAAGGCCCAGCACCAGAAGAGATGGAAGCCCAAAGCCCAGGAGCGGCAAAAAAAGAGAGCATCGGCAGACAACACTGAGGCTGGAGGTGCAGAGGACAACTAACACAACTGAGGCTTCTGAAAGGAGAGATGTCTTTGGGAGCATCACACATTACAGAACTGGCTCAGGATCTACCACCCATCCTACGGACAATCATGAGCGCAGACCCATACGAGGGCCACCAATCCTGGCCTTTGATGCATCACTAAACGGCAGCTATAAGGCCTCATAATGCATGGTATAGGCACAGACTAAACTAACTGAACTACCTCAAGACACAACAGCTACCTCAATAATACATACACACTGCACCGATCTGCGGCCAGAGAGAACGGCTGCGCAGCATGAGCACTCACATATCCTTTAAGTTTAATTGAGCTCCCCGGTGTTAATGCCAAGTGGCGACACAGGTGACAAGGGAAACCTCTAACAACCACAACCTGTAACATAGAAGCGACAGCTTTAAAGAAGGCTTGGACTCAGCACAACACAAGCCTCGGGGGGAGGTGGAGGGAGGGAACTTTGCTGTTGCACGCTCGTAATGCAATTATTTGGGGGTGGGGGGTGGGCAGGGAGGGGGGCCTGGGGGAGGGGGGGATCTCCTAGTACAGTTGTCTTTATTTTCTATGCTTTCCTTCCTTCCTTTTTCCTTCTCTTGCTCTATCTTCTCCCTCTTCTTCACGGACAGATGCAAACGTTTACTAAGCCATCCAGCTCGACCAAGCAAGCACCACAGGGAGGCAACAGTAAAGGGTGGTCGGGGGCCAAATACAGGGCATCCAGATACGTATAAGGGCATCTCACCAACAAGCGATACTCAGTTTAAGGAATGACACAAACTACGTAAAACCAACTACTTTCAAACATCAAGGTAGTCTCATTCAATGTTAAAGGGCTCAACCACCCGGTCAAGAGAAGAAACCTGATAGAGTACCTAAGCAAACTAAAAAGCGATGTGTGCGTGCTCCAAGAAACTAAACTGTCAGCAGAGGACGCACTTCGGCTGAGGGCAAACTGGATAGGGCCATCGCTTTGCTCACCAGCGGTGCACAAAAAGAGGGGAGTAATTACACTGATAAACAAGAAAGCCAGACTAGCACTACATGAGAGCTACGCCAACGAGGAAGGGAGAATCCTAATAACCAGCCTCAAACAGGGGGAGGAGACGATCCACATTGCCAATATCTATGGGCCCAACACAGAGGACAATACATTTTGGGGAGATGTTGAGAACAGACTGGGTAAGCTCCCCCAAGATGACCTCCTGATAGTAGCTGGTGACCTCAACCAAGTACTAGATCATGCCATAGACAGACGCCCTCAAAGAGGCAGCCACTGCTCTCAAGGGCAGAATACTCTGAAGAATCTGTGTGCCAAGCTCCACCTGAGGGACCCCTGGAGACTCCAGCACCCCGATGACAGAGACTACACCTTCTACTCTCATGCACAAAACTCATACAGCAGGATCGACTACATCCTCATTTCAGCCTCACACACACACCTTATAGATCACACAGAAATCGCACCAAGAACAATATCAGACCACTCACACATCAGTCTAACACGCAGTGGGCGGCATAACGAACACGTAAGCCGCAGGTGGAGATTCAACAGCGACATCCTTAAAAAAATGGCTAATGTAGCCGAAATAGAGGAGACCATAAAAGAATATCTAGAGTTCAATGATAATCCGGACACAGACAGAGGCACCCTTTGGGACGCCTTGAAGGCCACAGTCAGGGGTAAAATACTTAGCATCAAATCCAGAATGAACAAAGAAAGAAATAAAAAAGTACTAGAGCTGGAAAGGTGCCATAGTACCAACCTAGCAGACAAAAACACCCTTACAGATCTAATTAGGAAGAAATACGAACGCAACAAGATTCTAAGTGAGAGGGCGGGTACGTGGATAAACAAATATAAAGCAATAAACCTATGTACAGCGAACAAAGCAGGGAAAGCATTATCCTCATACCTTAAGAGCAAACAGAGGCAACACACAATGCAGCTATAACAGACACTAATAAGAATTCGCAAACGTCAAACAAAGAAATCCTCAAGGTCTTTAAAGACTTCTATGAATGCCTATACAGGGAGGACAAAAACCTTAAAGCAGACGGGGAGCCAGCCTCCTAGACAAGCTAAACCTACCCAAGCTGACGGATGTACAAAGATCATCTCTAGAACAAGACATAACGGGGCAGAGATAGAGAAAGCAGTAGCAGCCCTCAAGGATAACAAAGCTCCCGGACCGGATGGGAATACAGCAGGGTTCTTTAAACCCTTCCTCCGCCTAATCAAGCCCGCAATGGAAGAGGTCTTCACACACTGTATCCATAAGGGGAAAATGACAAGCTCAATGGCAGAGGCCAATATAATAGTCATCCCAAAAGAGGGCAAAGACCCACAACATCCACAAAACTACCGTCCCATCTCCCTAATTAACGTAGACTGCAAGATCTATGCTAAGGTCCTAGCGGCGAGACTAAACACGCAGCTCCCAAACCTGATCCATAATTCTCAGGTGGGTTTCCTCAAAAATAGGATGTCCCAAGACAATACAAGACTCTTATGTCACTTAATAAACCACGCCTCCATCAACAACGAACCAGCAGTTATGATCGCACTTGACGCCGAAAAAGTGTTTGACAGAGTGTCGTGGCCCTTCCTTGACGAATGCATGCAAAAGTTCGGGCTAGGAGAAAACTATAGAAGAAAGGTGATGGCGCTCTATAACGAGCTGAAAGCCTGTGTGGTAGTCAACGGGGGCACCTCTGAGCCGCTATTTCTAGAAAGAGGTACGAGACAAGGTTGTCCACTTTCCCCAGCACATTTCCTTCTCTCCCTAGAGCCACTACTGTCCATGATCAGGAATAACTCTGAAATAAAAGGAATCCAAATCAGGGGAGATTTGGTTAAGCTAGCTGCATATGCGGATGGCATACTCATTACAACAGAGAACCCTGGCCCCTCGATAGCAGCCCTAATGTCCACCATTGAGGAATACGCACAGGTATCGGGCTACAAACTCAACAGGGACACGTCTGAATGCAAACCTCTTAATGTGCATACAACTAGGGCAGTATTAGGAGACTCAGGGTTGGCTTGGCAAAACAAATTCTTGAAATATCTTGGTCTTTACTTACGGGAGGGATCTCAAATCAACACTCGACTACAACGAAAAGATAATACTAAACAAGTTGAAAAAGAAATTAGACACATGGTCACCAAAGTTTGTCAGTTGGTGGGGCAGAGTGGAAACAATAAAAATGATTATAACACCGATGTTTAACTACCAGCTCAGTGTGCTCCCACTCATAACCACAGAGGACTTCCACAAAAAGTTGGATATCCTGACAAATAAATTCCTCTGGAGAGACAAAAACCCAGGATAAGCCTACAGAAACTAAAACTAAGCAAAAACTTAGGAGGACTCAACCTCACCAACTTCAAAACATTCCAGACAGCATGCCTAGCCAAACAAGGGATATACTGGATCTCGCCAGAGCAGGATTATATACCGGCATGGCTGGCGCTAGAGAGAGTAATCCTAAAAGGTCTTGATCCCTTAGCCCTATTTACAGCCAATAAACACCCCGAGGCCAATAACATAATACTCAAAAACACCAAGAACGCCCTCCTCAAAGTTGACAAAAGAATGGAGAGGAGCATTAAAAACACAAGATGGGAATCCATTTGGTTCAACACTAAAATAAAGTTCAAAGACAAGATACTTAACATTAACTCCTGGTACGAACGGGGCATCTCCACTCCCAACCAGCTAGAAAGGCTCAGTACCCCGCTCACATTCGACACCCTAAGATATCTGCACAACCTACCAGATATTGAATTCTATAGCTTTCTAAAAATAAGGGCAGCGCTCACGAGAGCAGATCTTAGCAAGGAGGTCCCATCAATTCTGCAGTACTTGGCGAACCTAAACAAAACTGGCCACCAAACGTCGCACTTATACCAACTCCTATGCCCGGTATCGACAAGACTAAACGGCAAAGCACTAGAATACTGGGAAGCCCAACACACTAGGCACTTCAGTGAGAAGGAAAAGATTCGACTTTGGACCTCTGCAGCCTCAAATAAAGTCACCCCAACCTTAGCACAAACCAAATATTTGCTCCTCCATAAAGCGTGCTGGACCCCAGACCGCCTGGTGGCTGTCGGGATCCGTGATAGCGACCTATGCTGGAATTGCCATAAACAAAAAGGAGACCTAGCACACCTTATCTTTTACTGCCCCAAGGTCAAGACATTCTGGAGTAAAATAAGAGAATTCATAAATAGCATAATGGGGTACTCAATGCAACCAGACTTCCTTGGGATAGTCGCCGCCTTCATGACTCCAGAAATGCAGTCCAAAAACGATAGCGATCTGATCGACCTTCTGCTCACAGCGGCTGTTAAAACTATCCTAGCTAACTGGAAAGACACAGGGAAGGCATCCTTCAAAAGTTGGTTCAATTGGATCACCTTCCTAAGGGGGGGCGGACAACATAACATCAAAACACTCACCCAACCCCACCCCAAAGGGCGAGATGTGGCACTCCTTGGACAACTACCTGGGCTCGCACAAACCTCCATAAGCTGGGCACAGGGCGTGGTACCCTCACACCCAGCCTCCTCATACTGCAAACTCTGGAAGTATGGCAGTTAACTACCGTGCTACCCATCTTGTCCTCTATTCCTTCTCTCTTTTCCCACTTTCGTTTCCTCCCTTCCAGGGTAATATATAAGACCACCAATGGCACCATACGCCAAGTTCGTGTTTGCCTTTCTAATGTACACGTGACCAATCATGTCAACGATATGCCTACTGTAACCCCATCGGCACATAACGAAACCAGTATTGCCTTCACTATATCTGTACTGTATATATAAAATTCTTCTAATAAAATCTTTTGAAATAAAAAAAAAAGAAAGAAAAGGCATGAATGGAGTGTGCCTTATGTGGAAGTATTTATTAATGTGCATGTGTTAGGGAGTCTGTTCACATGGTTCTGCAAATTGTAGCTGCATTATGTGAGAAGTAGAACAAGGCATAGTGACAGATGATGACGAATATAGGGTCCTTTAGTCAAACTTTGGGTCAGTGTGGGCATAGTTCTACTTACAACACTCCTAGTAATGGCAACTGTTTGCTTATTGTGGGATCATCTTGGTAAAGACAAGTCTTTGTTTTTTCCTCAATTCCAGGTGGCATTTGATGTTTCAAGTTTTGGATGTTTCTTGTCTTTGTCTTGTCTTTGATGTTTCTTGTCTTGGGTGTTTCTTGTCTTTGCCAGGAGAGAATGCCAACATTGATGTGCATGTGTTGCGGAGGCTGTTCACATGGTGCTGCAGATTGTAGCTGCACTTATGTGAGAAGTAGAACAAGGCATAGTGACAGATGATGGCGCATGTTGTAGATCTATAGGGTCATTTAGTCAAACTTTGGGCCAGTGTGGGCATAACTCTACTTACAACACTCATAGTAATGGCAACTGTTTGCTTATTGTGGGATCATCTTGGTAATGACAAGTCTTTGTTGTTTCCCTTAATTCCAGGTGGCATTTGATGTTTCTTGTTTTGGATGTTTCTTGTCTTGGATGTTTCTTGTCTTTGCCAGGAGAGAATGCCAACATTTTGCCACTTTTACAAAGGTCGTTACGTTGATTCCTTTCTTCTTTTAGGGATGGATAGTCAGCAAGGGTGTCTATCTGGACCAAAGTGTTCTGTTCTTTGAATCTTTTTTGTAGCCTTACTTGTGTGCAGTAGGATCCCTTGTCCTAGATGACCAGGCCTGTGATAAAGAGAGTTCTGAAGGCCGAGCATCTGACAGCGGATAGCTATTGCTGCACTTGGAGAGCAGGCGAGATGTGGTCCTGCAGCTGGATATGTTTAAGTTATCTCCCTTCTGCATTTGAGAATCTTTGCAGGTTCTGGGTCAGAAAAAGCTTCGCCCCCTGGTAGGGTCCATTCGCATTGTGAACATGAGGTAGGTGGAGCATAAGGTAGGCTGGAAGTTCTGCAGAAAACTTAGATTTAGAAAAATTCATAGTAGGATCGACAGCTCAATTTTCTTAGCAAAACGGCATACACTTAAAATGCCTGACTTTTTAGAAGTTGTCAGATTGTTCCGTTTTTTCCCCCCTGGGACTTCCACTTCATGTAGGGCGCATTGATTGACCACTAAATTGGTGATTTGATCATTTGGCAAAATAGAGGTTATCAAGCCTATAGACATCCGGCTGCTCTTCTCCATTCTGTGCTTTATCCACAAAATGATATATACCAGCGACACATGCTCCATAGATGCTTTGCTCTCAACAAAGGTACCCATGGGCCGACGATGGAGCCAGCTTCATACTGTTTCTATACATAGCATGGGGGGGGGGGCTGATCCAGCCAACATACCTGTCCCAGCCTCTCTCATTTTGTTGCGTATTATACTGCTATGCAGAGCAGGGCGACACATCTAGTGCCCCCCAGTACTATGCAATCTGCATGTATTTTAACTCCTACTTCCCAATGCGACATGCTGGGCCTATCTGGGCTTGTGATCAGAGTCCTGATGAAGTACACTTTCCTGGATGGATGGGGTCATTGTTTATTATTTTTCTAGAGTAATGGCAATAAACCAAGAAAATTGACCCACAAGATTTATTCTCAAATGTTAACTCTCCTCAAATCAGAAATGGGTGCATCTTTCTGGGCTTTCCTGGACGCCAGAGTGGACATTAGTATAAATTGGTCAAGTTGCGTGAATTAGCTTTGACTGACATTGGCCGACATTTCTGGTTTGCTAGGTGACAGCATGTCATAAAGTTGAAACTGCGCTAAGATATGTTACTAAGCCGAGGTGGGCTCGTCTCCGAAAAGATGTATATTCTGCTGGCCTTTCTGATGACTAATCATTTGCAGGATCACTAGGGCCGACGCCCTGTAGTAGCGATATAGGCATTGCCACACCAGGGGGAAGGACAAAAACAAATCATAGAAGACCCACCATGTTGTTCGGGTACTCAAAGGGACCTCCACAGAATACCTTTCACATTGCACACGATCAATTTCACTGCCCCTCTCTCTCTAACACACGTACACAAATACACACACTCTCCCCCACACAAACCTTATGGGGGTAAAGTAAGCATACCCATTTATGGTAAACTGCAAAAATGTAATATTTAATAGATTTTTCAACACTTCAACCACCACAGATCCCTCAAGAAACACCTTCTAAAAAATACAAAACGATCAGGGAAGTCCATTAGAAGACACTAAAACTGTCTTCCCTTATCCATACCCAAAGACAACCTAACAGAATACAGCAAAAAAGAATGCAATTGCACGCACCAATTCTAGACCTCAATACTTACACCTTCACGATATCAGAGCTCTTAGACCCACCAAACACATACAAACACCCATAGCTCCAACAGAATAACTAGATAACCCAGCCCTTTCATTAAATCATCAAAATTGCTCCAATGCTGTATAAGTGACGGGCTGCTGTAGCTGCAAATGTACAAAATAAAACTCAGAAACGACATTAGTTTTGAGCGTTTGCTTGCAATCCTTAAATCTTAAAGCTTTCTGCTCCCAACTGAAAACCCGTTGGCAATGCTTTCCCTTTTCTCTCTACTTTTCCCCACCTCATGACTGTTCTTTTCATTTTAGTAATGTGGTGACAACAACAAAATAAAAAGTGAGGCCGCTGTGGCGCTATTCCTGGTATTTTGTTATAATATTATATGACACAGAACTTGCTTAATTGACGTAGTGTCGTCTGTATGTTCTGGTGCATCGTTAGTTTTTGGTTCGATATGTGGTCTGCCATGCTTGGATCAGCACTTTTTACAATAACGTTTTTATAAAATTATGAAAAAAACGGGTTGACTTAGTGGTCCGAAGTGGGGTTCCAAGCGCTGGAATCTCGAAAATAAAGTTTTAAGTGGTTGAGTTGCTCTTGAGAGTGGTTTGCCTGAAAGACCGAGACTGAAGACCCGGAAGCGAAATCTTAATAGCATTGCAGGAGCACCCTGGAAAGCTGCTAACGAGCTGTGCCCCAGAGGCCTCAGCGGAAGCTTGCCACATTCTTCGACAACCATAACTAACCGGTGTCACTTTTCAAGTCACGGCAACTCTTCGCGCTGTGCCGTCTCCGACTCCAGCACTTCATTTGGAAAACATGAAAGGTTGGCAATTGGGGGGGTGGAATCTGGAAGAATGTGTTGTCTACTTTTCTACAGTAGCATCCATAGTTGGGCACTCTTTTATTTATGTGTTCCAGATTGCGATGCTAATATCATTTTTTGAGACATTTGCCCCTAATTATGTGAAGGCTCGACAGCCTTAAAGAGTCAGCACATAGTCCGTCGTATTTTAAGATTAATCACCAGCCTTCAAACTTTTACTAGTAACTTGCTGCAAAATGCCTCCAAACATAAGGCCAAACATAGGGCCTGATTACGATGGCTGTGAACCGGTGGCGGGTTCACCGCCATCGTAAGGCCATGCACTGCCCGTCAGATTGTAATGGCGGCGGTGTGCTAGTGGGCAGAAAGCCCGACCGCCAGGGGTCCGACAGAGGCAATTGTTACGAATGCCTCTTGGACCCGCCCGCATCCACAGAATGGTGGCAGTGCCTAGCAGGCACCGCCCGCCAGATTTGGATGCTGGTTCCCCACCAGCCTTTCCATGGCGGTTCCTCGGCCATGGAAAAACTGATGGAGATGTACTTAGGGGGTCCCTTGCGGGCCCCCCTTGTGCAGGGGCAGTTGGTGTGTGCCCTTGGGGGGCACCTATGGTGCACCCCTCCATTTTCCTGCACCATGTGACAGGCACCTTGTGTTGCCTGCCACATAGTGCAGTGAAATGTCAACAGTGCATTTTTAACATTGTGGCAGGTGCTGCAGCTAGCAGCACCCGCCACAATGTTAAATGTAGCCACGGTGGCGGTCGCATCGTAATAACCCTGTGGACCGCCAACTTGTAGGCGGGCGGTCCCACTCCTCAACTGAAGTCCGTCCGCCATCGTAACGACCCCCATAGATATTAGAAATGCCCTAACTACAGAATTATGGAACAAGTAAATCAGAATTTGAGAAAGCAAATAAGTTGTCGTATGGTGGATACTTGCTTGTTACTGTAGGCAGCGCCTAGATGCCCTAGGGTGATTCGAGCGCTATATTAAATATAATTAACATAAAATATGGTGCAACCTGTCTTTCAGGGCAACCACTCATTGTAACGCAGCCCTTCAGAGTTATTTTTTAAGTCAGTGTTTTTGAATGGGTAGCACTGAACCCATAGCTAAGCATCATATTTATGTATTCAAAGTTAACAACTGAGAAATGGTTCTGATTGAAACATGCAAAACTACTGAAAATTGCCACTTATGGTTATGATAGCACATAACACACGCCATAACTTATGGCTTCTGTAAGGCACACCTGTTTTCCATTAGCACTGATAGTTATTTTGAGAACAAAATGTCGGACACGTGTTGTTTGCGCTCTTTACCATAACTGGTGAATTTCTGTGGTTTTACGTATTTGAGCTGTATGATATGTGTATATTTACAGTGAATTTCAATGTTTTTTTATGATGTATTTAATTTCCAACCTCCGCTGCACATAGCCTTTGCCTACAAGAGGTGATGTGAGTAGTTGGAATAATCACCAAGTCACTATCATGGTAAGAAAAAAACAGAATAGGGTTTTAAACTTGAATGCATAAAAGTTCAACGAAAATATCACAACCTGACACTAAAAAATATCCAGCCTCTTACCTGGACAGATCATTACATCATCCTTTTTAATTACACTAGTCCCAGAGTGCCAGTGGTAGCCGCAGACAAAGCCAACTCAAATACTTATAAAGCCTGGAATGAGATGGACGGGACTATGCCCCAGACATATTTGGATAAGTCTAGACCCACGCTTAGTACAAATGTAGACTTGGCATCAAACAATTACACAAACTCGCTCAATGAAGCCTTCAAGGCCACAGTACCCATTGGAAAAATGTCAGGTAATCGGCAATCGCCCTCTGCCCCTTGGTTTACAGATGCATTGCGACAGGAAAAGAAAATTGTTGCAGATTGGAAAGACGCTGGAGAGCACAATATGACCCTCTTGAAAAAAGTAACTATAAGGCTGCACTGGCCAAATACAAGACGATGCTGATCGCAAAAAAAGGATGTTATTTCACTGGACAAATTGAGAAGGCTAAGAATTCAACAAAATAATTGTTTGGGATTGTAGAGAAGCTCAGCTCCCCATCTAGTAAGAAGACCACAGAGAGCAATCAAAGTTTCTGTGATAATATAGCCGCCACATTCAGGAACAAAGTAAACAACATTTATGTCTCCTTTGAAGTCACTGCTTCACAGGAGCTTATTGAGGATAACCCGAACACTGACCACTGCAAAAATATGCTTAGGGTTTTCTCACCGGTCACCAGGGAGCAAGTGGAAACTCTTATCACGTAAATCAAATCTGGATATCCCTTGGATCCGTGTCCCCCTGCAATTTTAAAAGTTATAGATAAAGAGGTCAGTCCTATTCTTTCAAAAATGTTCAATACTATGTTTACCTCAGGAACATTTCCTGTAATTTGGAAGGGCGCATCGATCCACCCTTTGATAAAAAAACAAGCCTGGATGCATCAGATCCTGGCAACTATCGACCTATTGCTAGGCTACCCTTTCCAGCCAAGATAGTGGAGAAAATCATGAATAAATAACTAGCGCAGTTTGTTCAGGAAAACAACCTACTTGATGCCTCACAATTTGGTTTTTGTCTAGAACACAGCACGGAACAGCCTTGGTTAAAGCGACTGAAGAAATCAGGACAGTTATGGACAGGGGTGGAGCCGGCACTCTGATCCTTTTGGATCTCTCGGCGGCGTTTGACACTGTCAGTCACCACCTGCTGCGATCCCGCCTGAGAAAGTTAGGGGTAAAGGGTCTAGCTCTGTCTTTGTTAACATCTTTTTTGACCGAAAGAACACAACCAGTGACTCTGGATCATTTTAAATAAACACCCTATTTCCTGCCATGTGGGGTGCCACAGGGCTCATCGCTTAGTCCATCCCTTTTTATTATCTACGCATCAGAGTTGGCTCCTCTGATCCAGCAGTTCGGCTTTAGTATAGCATTATATGCCAATGACAGGCATATTGTGGTAGCTGCGTATAAAGAGCAAGATTCCCTGGTGCTGCCATTTAAAAACTATCTGCAGGAAATGAATAGCTGGATGGACAAGCATTGTCTTAAACTCAATTTGGAGAAAACCGAAATAGTGATTTTCGGCAACCTGCAACCAAGATGGGATGGCATCTGTTGGCCTACAGAGATGGGAGAGTTGCCAAAACCAGTGGGAAAAGCAAAAAATCTGGGGATTCTAATCGATAAGAAACTAACATGCGCCCAGCAATCGAATGCAACTGTCTCCACCACATTTTACGTGCTCAAGAAACTAAGGAAGGTTCTTCCTTATATCCCTATGGATTCTAGGAAGACGGTGGTGACTGCACTAGTATTATCAAAACTGGATTATTGCACTGGGTTGTACCTGAATATGCAAAAACAACATCAGAAAAGATTGCAAATGGTGCAGAATGCAGCTGCAAAACTCCTCTCAAATCTGCCCAAGTATGAGTCAGTCTCAACCGAAATCCGTAGACTCCACTGGCTTCCTGTAGCAAGTCGTACAAAGATTAAGACGCTCTGCCTAGCTTTTAAGGCATTGTACAACATGGGACCGATGTTCCTAAGGAAAATGTTTTCTTGGTACTGCCCGGGTAGACAGCTTCGATCTACTGGCACCAACCTTATGCTGGTTCCCAGGATTTGCACCTCTAACTGGGGTCGACAAAGCATTGGCTATGGCACTGCAAAGCTCTGGAATACGCTTCCTATACACATCAGGTCTGCAAGTTCATTAGCCTTATTTAGAAAGAGTGTGAAGACATGGCTATTCCTGAATTACTGAAAACACTACGATGGATAGAGGGTCTCAGGGAAAAAGTTTAAAGACCTGCACGCATAAATTTCCAGGTACAATTACATAGAAAACAGAAGATATGCTGGTCTATAGAACTCAAAACAGAGCTCTAGAGCACCATCAGTGCAAGCTTATACCTCCTACTCAAAAATAAGGGGAGTCCTATTAAAAGGACGGAGTCCCATCACCCACCGAGGTGGCATGCTTCATCATCTGGGATCTCCTCTTGGTCACAAATCCTAGTGCAACCAAGGGTTACGAACCCCTCACTGTGAGGGAGGAGCACAGGGATATTTTATTGATCAGTTGATCGGATCTCCTAAAATCCTTTTGATGTGAAGCGTAATGATGTAAAGGGTGATGGTTGCAGTGCAAATAGTGGTGATGTGATTAGTGATATAAAATTGGCTACCAAGAGAAAAAATAAAAATGTATTGAATTAACTCTTGGTGTCAAGGTTAAAAAACAGTGCAAACGCAGTCCGAATTTGTTTTTGACTGCGATGATCTAAACAACAAGTCTACATGTTTCACCCATGATGATCAATACTTGATTCTGGCATTCCTCAGGACCTATATAGGGATTGCTACTGCATA
Source organism: Lissotriton vulgaris (assembly GCF_964263255.1). NCBI lineage: Eukaryota > Metazoa > Chordata > Amphibia > Caudata > Salamandridae > Lissotriton > Lissotriton vulgaris. The sequence goes on from NC_141693.1 coordinate 429,181,643, forward strand.
CTCTGTGTGTCAAATTTAGAAAACGATGAGGTATTGAAAGATACACCCTACAGAACCTGTGTTGTCGTTTTTGTAGACTCCACAGGACTTCTGTTGACACCCATAGATGTACGGGTGGACGCCTCGCCTCACCTGGCAACAGCTCAGGATGTGAGGCACCGCTCTCTCCGTCGGTACCCCGGACCTCCAACAGGCTGCCACTGGTGGCACCAAGCGTTAATTCAATACATTTTTCTTTTTTCTCTTGGTAGCCAATTTTCTATCACTTATCACATCACCACTATTCCTAAATTAAGGCAAGAATCTCCAATGCTTATTGTAGTTCCTTAGCGCCAAGACACCTCCGGGTATTCGTGCGCACAATAAGTTAACATAACATAACATCTATTTTTTATTTATTTTAAAAAATGTATACTTAACAAATGTGTGACAAATCTGAAATTATACGCATATGTGTTTTACAATTGGGACGAAAAATCTATTTGGACAACATGAGCTTAGTCCATGTGTTAATTTGTGTGCACTGAAAGCACAGGACACAAACATCAACTGAGCCAAGCATTTAAAAGTTACAATTTTTATGACCGGCAAGAACAGGGAACAAAATATCACCAGATCCTCAAAGGTTGTGATCTAAGTGTTCCAAAACAAAAAGAAAATTCGGACCAATTTGTTGAAGAAAATGATACTGTAAAAAGAAAAAAAAAACCTATAGAAAGTTTCAAACTGAAATGTTTAGTGAGTGCTCCGTGTTTAGCTTTTGGACCTCTGAATTTTTTCACCTTTGCTGTTGGCGGTTTGTTTACCAGGCCTCAGCAGCACATGCTCTGTTAAAATGGTTTTCTCTTCTATCTCTTAGTGCTGTTTATGTTGCAGTGGGACTGGCTTCACATTGTTTCAGGTCACCAGGTTGACAGTAATGAGTGCTAAACAGTAATAACTTCATATTATATGGTAACTGTAGCAATTTAGGGCTGCTCTAAGTTATGCATAAGTATCCAAGGCACTCTGTGGCTGTAGTGCAAGCTTATGTTCCTTACAAAAAGTTATGATCTGAGATGACACATAAAGCTGAAGGGTGGCTTGACACCTCAATAGCTTCTGAGCTCATCATTTGTTATTTCATATCCACACCGACAGTGTGGCGGCAATCAAAATATTCGTATTCACTGCATGTATGTGATTTGGATTTAAATGCTCAAATCTGAAACAAGAATGCAGTCATCACTTAGATTTTTGGAGGTATGAAAGGTGCAATATTTTATATATTTTGCAGCTAGGGTAAATGAATGAGTTGACTTTGTGGATGTTAAAACTCACATGGCTTTCTCTCACTGAGACACCCATTGCCCACCTCGGCTCGTAGATGTACTCACACCAAACTATTTGTATGAGGAAAACCATTCACTAGCGCCCACCAAACGTCTGTCTGCTATAAACAGATGTTACAATCCTAAATCAGGCTGTTTGCACATGTAAGTCTTCTTCACAGGTAGATCGCTTTCAGAAACCGACCTCATATTTCTAAGGAATTATTTTTAGGGTCAAAAGAGGGGCGTTCCATTTTTTTTAAAGGACAAGCAGAACAATAATGAGAGATTATTGAGATGTGTCTGACATTTAGACGTATGCTATCTAAAAAGGGAAAGAAAAGTTGTATTTTAACAGCTAGGAGGACGCTGTAAATATTGTTTCTAAATATCATAGGCTGTTCTTATTTCTATAAGTTCGACACATAAATGAGCATATTTCCTGTATTGTGCATCTTTTTACTATCCATATTTTGGGGATCGACTATGCATTTGACCCATAAGTCACCAAAATTAACTTTCTAAGTTGTCTCGTCATTCAGAAGCAGCACAAGAATTTGGTGAAAAGCCAGATCTTGGAAGAATTTTACCCGATTTGTTTTCATACTCAGCTTAGTGTAAGAAAGGCATATTAATCGGCCATGACAATTCTGATCTTATTCTAAAGCTTTTCTGTTTGCAACTGCATTTTGCAAGAAATTGGTAACTTATCCAAATGTTATAGTTACCAATATCAATTTAGATTTTAGTGTTCTGATTTCAAATATCACCAAAGGAGAACCACACCATTTGTCACATAAACACTTTGCTTAGATAGTTGGTAACAGCAGTCACATTTCTGTATAGTGCAAAAGTGTAAGTATTACATCCATATATATGGTATTTAAACAGGTCAAACAAAAGGAACCGCAGCACTGTACAAGGTCAAAGGCAAGCATAAAGTCAACAAGCGAGAGGACAAGTAGCTGGGGTGTGGATAGTTAATGCATTGTGTTGTAGTGTTGTAGTGTACTTTAAAGAGTGGATTTTCAACTATACTAAATTGGACCAGCACTGGGTAGGTCCTGGTGGATACGGGGATGTTGTTCCAGATCCTGGGTGCATAGATGGAAAAGGCAAGCTACCTTGTTTTTAATTATTATTTTTTTTAAACCTTTATTGGAAGACAAGCAGGAGATAGCAGTGGCACATTCACAAAGCATACAAATATTCAGAGATAGTGCAGTGCAGCAATAGACCTGAAAGATCCAGGCGTCATGTCCAGGCATAGTACAGTGTAAACATTAATGGAAAAAACAGAACATCTGCAAGCGATCTGCGTGTAATGCATCTGCACAGAACAGTTAGTGACTGCAGGAGTACGGACCCGTAGCTCATACTCGTTAATGAAGGATAAAAGCAGCAACACAGTGGACGCTGGACCACAACTCAACATTCGTTCGGATGAGGGACCCCCACCACCACCTCAAGAGAGCAGTCATTGGCCCACCATACCGCCCACAGGGACAGCACAGTGTAACTTACACAATCAGCATAGCAATAGAATAGAGAAACATCTCCACTCACTGCGGAACATGGTGTCCGGTAGGTGTAAGTGTAGTCCAGCAAACATGGTATCGCTAACCAACCCCAACCCGATCCTCACTCTCAGATTCAGAGTCCTGCATCGCCCTAGTAAGGAGGTACACCTGCAACGGGCTCCAAAAATCCCTAGGCTTACAGCGCACGGGCATCATTTCCGCATATACGTTGTACTGGTCCTGACAATAAATGATATCACCCATCCAGTCCTTGAACCTTGGCACTTTGCCCCGTCCCCAACAGCAGGCCACTCGTCGTTTGGCCAACAATAAGGCCACGTCCACAAATCTACGATGAAGTGCTGGCACCTCCTTAGTATATCCCAATAATAGGACCAGGGGGTCGAACAATACCCCATCCTCAGTCATGGCCTGAAGGGCATCATGGACCTGCACCCAGTACTCTGAAACGGCCTCACACTCCCATGCCAGGTGCAGGAAATCGGCACCCGCTGCCCGGCAACGGGCACATCTACCGTCCTCCGACAACCGAAATCTAAGTTTCCTGGCTGGAGTGTAATAAAACCTCTGTATGAATTTGTAGTGTATGATTTTCAAACGGCAACTAGAGGAGATATTGGCAGTCACACCACAACAGTATGCCCATTGTTCGTCAGATATGGTGATCCCAAGCTCAGCGTTCCATTGTTCCCGTACCCGACTAGCCGGCGTAACTCGTTGCCGTCTGATGGCGCCATACAATTTAGAAACCAAATGACGCCCATCGGAGACTAACAGAACATGGAGCGGTAAGGCCACGTCCGGCTCCTTAGGGAACTCAGGCAGTAAGGTCCGCAGGCCTTGTCGCAAGCGGACATAATAAAACATCTCCAAAGGGGAACACACCACACCCACCCTCCTTGTTTTTAATTTTTACACTTCTTAGTTCCAGTCTGATGGTCTCCGGCTGTAGGTGTGCCAAGAATCACCAGAGGTGGTGAGCTTGTCTGCAAGGTAAGTGGAGGTGTTGTTCATTTTGGCTTTGTAAATAATGCAGCTGGCTTTGAAGATGGTACAGGTCAGCAAGGGGAGACAATGGAGTTCCATCAGGATGGAGTTGATGCAAACATATTTCTTCAGACTCTGGATGAGACGTGTTATGGCGTGTAGGATGGCCTAATGGGAGGCCAGTGTGGGGCCTTGGAGCGGAGCATTATGACCATCCAGATACAAGAGTAGGAGGGTTTGAACAGTAGTACTGAAGTTGTTTTCTAGAAGAAACAGTTTAATTTTATTTAGAAGAGAGAGCTGGTACCACCATTTGTCTTTTTTGGCAATATGTTCCCCGGCGGGAAGGTTGGGGTCCAGTGTTAATCCAATAGGCTTAGCATGTGATTAAAGTTGTGGTTCAAAGTTGTCAGGGTTCATTATTGGAGCTAGGTTTGCACTATTTCTTGCTTGCTGTTCTTGGTAAATAACATAAATTCTGACTTCGTTGGGTTGAGTTTCCAGTAGGCACTGGACATCCAGTTCTGGATGATGTACAGGCAGTGTTTGAGACATTGGACGTCTGATGCAGAGGCGACTTTCAAGTAGCATTGCATATTAGTGAATCTTGATGCTGTTATTTGTGAGTAGTATTAACAACAAGGGGTGGTGAGGGACAGAGTCTCTGAATTAAACAGAATACTCTCACCCAGTCAAGAGATCAGGGCTAGATCCAACACCGTTTTTTAGCTCACTGCACCATCCCAGTTTCAGAACCTGGCTGTATGCAAATTAGTCTGTTCCTGTCCCAGTGCATGATGGGAACAGGGCAAACCAAACTACAAAAGCCAATTCTTACACTGGGAAGGAAACAAGCTACCGGGGACCGGTTTCTGGCATTTCAGCCTCTTCGGCCCGGCTTGCTTGAATCCTGATGGTGCAATGAGCAAGGGACTCACATCTGAGTATACCCTTCCACGCTTAGGGTGGACAAAAATATTAACAACAAGGGGTGGTGAGGGACAGAGTCTCTGAATTAAACAGAATACTCTCACCCAGTCAAGAGATCAGGGCTAGATCCAACACCGTTTTTTAGCTCACTGCACCATCCCAGTTTCAGAACCTGGCTGTATGCAAATTAGTCTGTTCCTGTCCCAGTGCATGATGGGAACAGGGCAAACCAAACTACAAAAGCCAATTCTTACACTGGGAAGGAAACAAGCTACCGGGGACCGGTTTCTGGCATTTCAGCCTCTTCGGCCCGGCTTGCTTGAATCCTGATGGTGCAATGAGCAAGGGACTCACATCTGAGTATACCCTTCCACGCTTAGGGTGGACAAAAATATTAACAACAAGGGGTGGTGAGGGACAGAGTCTCTGAATTAAACAGAATACTCTCACCCAGTCAAGAGATCAGGGCTAGATCCAACACCGTTTTTTAGCTCACTGCACCATCCCAGTTTCAGAACCTGGCTGTATGCAAATTAGTCTGTTCCTGTCCCAGTGCATGATGGGAACAGGGCAAACCAAACTACAAAAGCCAATTCTTACACTGGGAAGGAAACAAGCTACCGGGGACCGGTTTCTGGCATTTCAGCCTCTTCGGCCCGGCTTGCTTGAATCCTGATGGTGCAATGAGCAAGGGACTCACATCTGAGTATACCCTTCCACGCTTAGGGTGGACAAAAATATTAACAACAAGGGGTGGTGAGGGACAGAGTCTCTGAATTAAACAGAATACTCTCACCCAGTCAAGAGATCAGGGCTAGATCCAACACCGTTTTTTAGCTCACTGCACCATCCCAGTTTCAGAACCTGGCTGTATGCAAATTAGTCTGTTCCTGTCCCAGTGCATGATGGGAACAGGGCAAACCAAACTACAAAAGCCAATTCTTACACTGGGAAGGAAACAAGCTACCGGGGACCGGTTTCTGGCATTTCAGCCTCTTCGGCCCGGCTTGCTTGAATCCTGATGGTGCAATGAGCAAGGGACTCACATCTGAGTATACCCTTCCACGCTTAGGGTGGACAAAAATATTAACAACAAGGGGTGGTGAGGGACAGAGTCTCTGAATTAAACAGAATACTCTCACCCAGTCAAGAGATCAGGGCTAGATCCAACACCGTTTTTTAGCTCACTGCACCATCCCAGTTTCAGAACCTGGCTGTATGCAAATTAGTCTGTTCCTGTCCCAGTGCATGATGGGAACAGGGCAAACCAAACTACAAAAGCCAATTCTTACACTGGGAAGGAAACAAGCTACCGGGGACCGGTTTCTGGCATTTCAGCCTCTTCGGCCCGGCTTGCTTGAATCCTGATGGTGCAATGAGCAAGGGACTCACATCTGAGTATACCCTTCCACGCTTAGGGTGGACAAAAATATTAACAACAAGGGGTGGTGAGGGACAGAGTCTCTGAATTAAACAGAATACTCTCACCCAGTCAAGAGATCATGGCTAGATCCAAAACCGTTTTTTAGCTCACTGCACCATCCCAGTTTCAGAACCTGGCTGTATGCAAATTAGTCTGTTCCTGTCCCAGTGCATGATGGGAACAGGGCAAACCAAACTACAAAAGCCAATTCTTACACTGGGAAGGAAACAAGCTACCGGGGACCGATTTCTGGCATTTCAGCCTCTTCGGCCCGGCTTGCTTGAATCCTGATGGTGCAATGAGCAAGGGACTCACATCTGAGTATACCCTTCCACGCTTAGGGTGGACAAAAATATTAACAACAAGGGGTGGTGAGGGACAGAGTCTCTGAATTAAACAGAATACTCTCACCCAGTCAAGAGATCAGGGCTAGATCCAACACCGTTTTTTAGCTCACTGCACCATCCCAGTTTCAGAACCTGGCTGTATGCAAATTAGTCTGTTCCTGTCCCAGTGCATGATGGGAACAGGGCAAACCAAACTACAAAAGCCAATTCTTACACTGGGAAGGAAACAAGCTACCGGGGACCGGTTTCTGGCATTTCAGCCTCTTCGGCCCGGCTTGCTTGAATCCTGATGGTGCAATGAGCAAGGGACTCACATCTGAGTATACCCTTCCACGCTTAGGGTGGACAAAAATATTAACAACAAGGGGTGGTGAGGGACAGAGTCTCTGAATTAAACAGAATACTCTCACCCAGTCAAGAGATCAGGGCTAGATCCAACACCGTTTTTTATCATCACCACCCCCTTTTGTAAATCGATTTTGGCCACTACAGGTGTGGCAGGGTATACTCAGACATGAGTCCCTTTCTCACTGCTCCATCAGGATTCAAGCAAGCCGGGCCGAAGAGGCTGAAATGCCAGAAACCGGTCCCCGGTAGCTTGTCTCCTTTCTGGTAAAGAATTGGCTTGGTAGTTTAGTCTGCCCTGTTCCCATGATGCACTGGGCCAGGGACAGACTGATTTGCATATAGCCAGGTTCTGAGCTGGGATGGGGCAGTGAGATAAATAACGGTGATGGATCAAGCCCTGATCTTTTGACTGGGTAAGAGTGGTCTGCTCAATTCAGACACTCTGTTCATCACCACCCCCTTTTGTAAATCGTTATTTGTGAGTAGAGCACCAAGTGGCTCCATGTGGTGGTTGAAGATGACAAGAGGCAATATGGGAACCCTAAGGAACTCCAGAGGTGGTAGGGATCTTTTAGATCCTGCAGATGCCCATGTGAGCAACAGTGGCATAACAACACGTGAGGGGCCATCCTGCAAGATATGATACAGGGGCCCCCTCACACTCACATCTTAGGGGCTAAGGGACCCCCCAAAGTATGGGTAAGCCTGGGGACCACCCACACCGCGGGGCTGCAGGGGCCTTTGTTACACCCTTGCTGAGCAAACTGTTGGTGGTTGAAAGGTAGGAGGAGAACCAGTGAAGGACATTGCCAGTAAAGCTAATTCAATACTACAGAGTACGTATGTGGGTGGGATGGTTGATTTTGTCAAAGACAGCTGAGAGGTTCAACAATACCAGGAGGCAGCATTATCAGGAAACACCCTTGCTTACCGGCAGGGCCAGCTTTAGCACGGGTGGCGCCCGGTGCGAAAATCATTTTTGGCGCCCCCACACCCATGACCCATCCTCGGATTCTCTCACTACCACCAGGCAAAAGGGCCCCTCATCTCCCCAATAATAAGTTATTGCTAAACCCAGTGCCCCCACCTAAGGTCAGCTCCCCCTCTATAGGTCAGTGCCCAGTGCTGCCGCACCGGTCGCCCTCCCTTAACCCCTTCGCTGCTGATGACGAGCTCAGCTCGTCATCAGCCACGGGTGGCGTGTGCTGATGATGAGCTGAGCTCGTCATCATGTAACGCGGTAAAATGAAAAAAGCCGCACAGCGCAAAAATCGCCGCAGCAGCGATGCGGTTAAAGCCGACCCTGCTTACCATGGTAGTGACCCCTTACCTCTTATAGGAGATTTGGAGCTTATGCTTGTAGCATTTCTAAACTGCGCTGTCTGCAATATTTTGAAAAGAGTTTATTAATGTTCACTTTTTCAGCAATTGTGATACCAAGATTAATCATTGTCTTTGTAGGTGCATATTGTGTGTGGGTTACATGTTTTGTTTTCCAGCTAATGTTTGTACTCTTTTAAATACAACATGTACAGGAGTTAATATTAATACAGTATATTTTAATTATTTATTGGGACCTGGGATGGGACTCAAATAGTGAACTAATTAGTTAATATTTTCTTCTGAAGTCTGTTAATGGTTTTGCGATGTTCTTGCAAATCCAAACTATTTGTGCTAACAATACCCGTGAGCGCAAATATTCCTCAACCTATATAATACAAGCAGTAGCGGCCGGTGGTGGGAGTGCTGTGTGGCGGGCAGGGGAGGAGCAGGGTGGGGTGTAGTGAACTACGGCATACAGCAGAACAGAGGTAAGTAAACAAATAAATAAATAAAATGAATTTCATTGGGCACGCTGCATTGCCAAATGAGATGCAGCGCGCGCAACGAAATTCATTGTATTTATTTATTTGTTTGCTTACCTCCGTTGGGCTGTATTCTACTACCCCCCACCCTGCTCCACCCCCACCCCGCCTCATTGCCCGCAGCACTCCCACCACCGGCCGCTACTGAATACAAGACAACTACAGGTAGTATTTTATACGTATATCTGAAATGGCGGGTGTTTGATTTGCAGAATAGCTATTTCTTGTTTTGAGTACGTATGTATAATAGTGGAAACCTAGGGCCTGAGTTAATAAGAAATGCTATGAGTGTGCTGGGAGTAACTGTGGTTTACTCTTGTATCTCTACTGGCTAACTCCTAACACTCAGGAATAAACCAAGAGTACCAGAAGAGTAAGTCACAACAAAATATTTGTGAATCAGGTCAGGGGTGGATTAAGACCTTTAGAGCCCTAATACCTTATAAGATTTTGGTGCCCCCATATATTTCTAATTCAGAATATAAATAATAATAAATCATACAATAACATTGTATTTTTCGAAATGAACCAAAACTTACAGTAAGATGGAAAATAATGTTTATTTTTGTATTGTTCCCCTTTATTTATAGGTTCAGCTGCACCATTTGCAGTTTTGCACCATATGGTCCATGGTAAATCCGGCAATGGAAAATTTCTGTGGTGCTCCCTTCCCCTTGTTGTCCCAAGCACATGCCTATTTTGCTTAATGATTAATCCAGCCCCGAATCAGGCCCGTAGTGTACTATGGTGCAGTGTTTTATATCGATCTGTGCATTGTTTTTCTATACCTGCATCGATTGGGTCTTACATGCCGGGTAGCTTTGTCTTGTGATATATGTAGCCATAATTTTAAAATCGAAGTAAACAGCGCACAAAGCCTGATTGTATTGACCTGTTATGTGGAGACTGATATCAGCTACAGCGCACTGAGGTCCAAACAGCTCAGTATTAAGAATGTACAAATCTTTCCCGCCATTTTTGCCCTTCACAAAGCTTGCATATTGTCTCAGGTTACCTGTGCCTTCTACCTTAAGTATTTTTTCTTCACATAACGCATTGCATTGCAGCGTGATCGTTTTTAATCTATTTAAACTCAGACAATCTGGGAAATATATACTGAATGGATAATTGATGTCAACGCCATTGAGGTAACAAAGACACTCACCTTGTCATTTCACAAGTGCTTAAGAGATAAACTAATAAGATTTGCTGGCAGGTTTGTGGCTTCAAACCAATGTATGCAAGCAAAAAACATTAATTGTAAACATTTTAATTGTATCTGACAATATGAATAAATACACTAATGATCATTTCTATTGAACTTGCCAATAACAGTGCATTACTGCATAGTTACAATTTTAGCAACCATAGAATAACGAAAGATTCGAGGAGAAAAAACAAGGTTCTACCCTTATGCCTAATAGCTTCTATGTGGCTCCTTGATGTTGGTACATAACTCATATGCTATATTACAGGGCTGTAACTTATTACCTCAAGGTAATACAATGATCTATGCAATAAAAGTAGTCAACCACTGAGCTATGTACATGAAATACAAATATGTACATGCAGCAAGCACATTAACCTATATGCTGTTTTATGATGAATCAACACCGAGCATAAACTGCACACAGATTGACTGAGTAAGTGTTTTAGCCAGCAGAGAAGTCTTACTACTAATATACTTTAAGATTTGCTGAGTACCCACATATTTCAGGAGGAGGTGCCTTAACCCTGTAGCTACTTTACAATGCAGTATGTATGTGACCATTTAAGTAAGCCAGAACAGATTTACTATCACATTTGTCTTTGTTGGAAATTTCTTAGGGATGCAGAGTTTCTAAACCAGGGGTCTCCAACCTCTTCTGTAGTGAGAGCTACTCCTGATCATTGAAAATCATCATGAGCTACTGAAGGATAAACAACTAGTGCATTGCTACCAGACAACCCCCACTCCCAGCTTCATTGACTTTAAGCCTAATGTCCACAGAGCCAGACACTGTGGTTTAAACACAATTATTTGACTTGTGGCACTATGACACGGTGCCATGTTTGTGAGTGAGAGTGTGGTCTTTGGGGATGTATGGACATGTGTGCATATGAATGGAATATATTTGTATGGGTGATTGGGAACCTGTGTGGTACATACTTGCAGCACAGGACATAACTTTCGCTATATGTAGCACTGTTACACGTATAACACAAACATACAATAATTTTTTTTAAATGGGAGAAATGTAAATTTAAGATGCAGAAAACATTTCTGCAAAAATATTCATAATACGGAACATTGTTCTGCACTTTTAATTTCTCTCATGTAAACAAATGGTTGTCTTTTTCAGTTATACATATGGAGCCGTGTTTACTGGCCACTGAGAGCAAGAGGCCTGTTTGTAAAACTTGGAAATGGGAGAAAATTTAAATGAAGAGTTAACTTAATCATTAAGGTTACTTTTCCTTTTAATTTTTCACCTATTAAAAAACATTTAGAAACTAAATTTTCTTCACAGCTCCAATATTGATTTGACAAGGACTTTTATTAAGAATGAAATACCTCAGTGCTTCAGTTGTTCACCTCTGAGCCCCTGGGGCATAGATCTGACTCTGCACTGCTCATTATCAGGCCCTGCTATCTGTAGCCTCATGATAATAATGTAAACTAAGCACAGGCTTCCCTTAATTTTAAAAGAAAAATATGACCTTGTGCTTATTTTAAAAAAGCACTCAAGGCTGTGAGCTACTCTGAAGGTGTCTGGGTGTCTGGGAGCTATAGGTAGCTTGTAATTGGGTGGTTGGAGACACCTGTTCTAAACAATGCTTGTATAAGTTGACTGTCCACTCCTCATGAACCGTCCCCTTTCTACTGTCAACTCTTGACCCCCAATTTATAGGAATGCCTTTTAAAATTTCCGTCACTGACAATATCACACCAGTCCCATTTTACCTCTCTCTGTCAACTCAGATGCAGGAATTACTGTTTCTGAACAGATAGTAACTGTAAAGCTTCTCAAGTCCATTAAAGCATGTTATTGAACAGCTTGCCCTTCTGAAAACATATTGTGTGAAAACACATGAAAGGCTTCCTGGTGAATCCAGCAGCTCAATCCTTTAAAAGTCCAAGTGCACTCTGAACTGAGGACGAGCCCATTCATTATAGATCTGCATTGCAAGCTCTTAGAAATATAATAGGAGCAAAGTGTTTAATTATGTTTTTTAATCTAAAAATTACTTTAATAATCTGGTGTAAAACGGGAAATTGTATTTCCCAGGAGGTGTACTCACTGCAAAGTTAATGTTTTCTTTGGTGATCGCAATCATAAAGAAATGTCCAAATATTTCTCCACAAAGTTACTCTTGACCAAGAAAGATATTGATATCTATACTGTAAATTGTTCTCCTGATCTTGTTTCCAAGAATGAGTGTTCCTGTATGTCTTTTAATTTGGGTTTCTTGGAGGATCTGTCATTAATGGGAGCAGTTATGACGTCCATTGGATATTTTGAGGGTTTTTTCCAAGTCTAGGAGTTTAAGTCTGTGTAGGAAGCTTACACTTTAAGTGATAAACCACTAAGTGGTTATATAGTGCAAAGGGATCACTGACATAATATCGAGTACAAAAATATAGGCATTAAAAATATAGAGTTTAAAATATAGACTACAAAAATATCGAAATTCTATCTACAAACAGGTAAGTACAAAAATATCAAATCAAAAATATTGTTTAAAAATAATATAGTTAGTCAAAATATCGAATTTTTGTAAATGTCTTAAAAGTAATTTAAAATAAATGAAATATTAAAAATAATTAACTAAAACATACTTAAAAATACTTAAATAACCTTAAAATTATAAAATAATTAATTTAAGTAAAAAAAAACAATTTTATTTTTTAAAACATAAATATATTATTCACATGATATTAATTAAAAAAACACAATATTTTTACCGTAGGATAGCGTAGCGGTAAAAATTACTATTCCCACTCCAGTGAGTGCAACAGTAGGGAAAGCGTTGGATAGCGTAGGGGTAAAAATTACTATTCCCACTCCAATGAGTGCAACAGTAGGGAAAGCGTTGGATAGCGTACGGGTAAACATTACTATTCCCACTCCAGAGATTGCAACAGTAGGAAAAGCGTTGGATAGCGTAGGGGTAAAATGACTATTCCCACTCCAAAGAGTGCAACAGTAGGGAAAGCGTTGGATAGCGTAGGGGTAAAATTACTATTCCCACTCCAGTGAGTGCAACAGTAGGGAAAGCGTTGGATAGTGTAGGGGTAAAAATTACTATTCCCACTCCAGTGAGTGCAACAGTAGGGAAAGCGTTGGATAGCGTAGGGGTATAAATTACTATTCCCACTCCAGTGAGTGCAACAGTAGGAAAAGCGTTGGATGGCGTAGGGGTAAAAATTACTATTCCCACTCCAGTGAGTGCAACAGTAGGGAAAGCGTTGGATAGCGTAGGGGTAAAAATTACTATTCCCACTCCAGTGAGTGCAACAGTAGGGAAAGCGTTGGATACCGTAGGGGTAAAAATTACTATTCCTACTCCAGAGAGTGCAACAGTAGGGAAAGCGTTGGATAGCGTAGGGGTAAAAATTACTATTCCCACTCCAGTGAGGGCAACAGTAGGGAAAATAATACTTCATATATTATTTTGAAAATATATATATTAATATCTTTAAAAAAGTAATTAAAAGTAATTACCAATTTAATATAATATAATAATTAATCAATTAAAAATACACATAAAAATGTATTTTTGCAAATAATTACCTATTAATACAAATTAATTACAAATTAACAATTAATTAATTAGCAATTAAAAATTAATTAACAATTAATTCAAAATAAATACCAATAAATACATTAAATTATTTAATTAATTATAATTAAATTACTTCCCACCCTATTCCCCTATAAACCCACAACCCGCTACGAAAAATAAATTAGTAAAATTAACATAATTATCAATTAATCAATTAAGTAAAATTAATTGCCAATTCAAATTTTATTAATTGCCACATAAAATTAATTAACAATTAATTCAAAATAAATACCAATAAATACATTTAAATATTTAATTAATTGTAATTAAATTACTTCCCACCCTATTCCCCTATAAACCCACAACCCGCTACAGAATTAAATTACGCAAAAATTAAATAACATTAAATTCATTACTTAAAATAAATTATAACATAAATATACACTTTTCACACATATACTAACATACAAAACACTATAAAAAATTCGATAATATTAAAAATTCGATAATTTTAATAACCTATATTATATACTTCGATATTTTGACTTTCTATATTTATAAAATTCGATATTACATTTCTTACCTTAAAAACTATATTTTTGATGACTATATTCTGTCCATTCAATATTTTGTCCATTCTATATTTTGAAGCTGATATTTGTGTAATTCGATATTTTGTACTCAATATTTTGTCTGTATACCAGTGCAAAGAGTCCAGTAATTCCCCCAGAAGTGTACAGGACTCAATGTAACCCCAAAGTGCTCTATTTGTGGTAGTGTGGTCGAGCAGACTTAGGCCTTAGGCCTAACACAGAGGAGTGTAAGACATTAATAATGCACACAATGCCTAATAAATGACAAAAAGGAGACCCACACCAATTTTAGAAAAATAAGCTTCTTTCAAGATTCATTTTAAGACCAAGAAATACGTAAAAAGGTAAGTATGTTTTTCAAGGTCGCGGTCAGAGTTAGTCTTCAAGTTGAGGCAGCAGGCGTCAAGATGAAGTCTGGTAGGGGTCAGCTCATGGTGGACTCTTGCTCAGAAGAGCTGGGAAATCTTCACAGGACCGGTGGGCCACTTGGACTTGGGCAGTGGGCGTGGTGTTTCCATAGGTGGGTCTGGCGGTGGTTTCGCAGTTCCTCAGGGCAGAGTTCTTTGTTCGTTAAAGTTGGTTTCTTCTGGACAATTCTGCTGTCCACTGGAGCTCTTGATCTTTATTGAAGGCAGGCAGTCCGCCCAAGGCTTTGGATGTCGCTGGGCTGCAGACGGGTGCTCTTTTGATGCAGGTTTGTCGAGGACTGCAGTCAGGCCAGTAGGGCTGGAACCAAGTCAGTTAGTGTCTACAACCTTCTCTGCTGGTGTGATGCTCTAGTGTTCTGCTCTTCTTAGGTCGTCAGGAGTCTGATTTCACAGTCTGGTGGTGTCACCTAAATACTAGATTTAGGGGTTTTACAGGGGAGTGACAGGTAGGGGCCAATGGTTTCTTTACCTGAGATGTCTACACACTCTATTATGCCACCCTCCTCTGGTAGGGGGGCATAGCCCTAGCCTGGATTGGATACGTTTCACAATCTTCAAGATGGTGGGCACCTAAAAATGTGCTTCACTTCACCTCCAGCACCGGAGGGGTGGAGTTAGCGAAGGGGGGCACACCTTATTTTCTCATTAAGTTTTCCTGATGGTTCTCCTGCCAAAAGTAGGGGTTTGAACCAGAGGGTTGCCATCTGCCACTAACAGCAAAGGCTGGGTTTGAATTACAAAGGTGACAAGGTGTTTGAAGCTTCCCCCTTGAGCTCTGTGCTCATCGTGTGGGAGAGGGTGTGACACCGCAGCCCAGGATGGGCTTTGTTTTTGGCCTCAGAGAGATTTATATAGCGCAAACTTGACCCGAAGATATTGGAGCGCTTTACATGAGCGCCAGTTACGTTACACAAGGACACATTCATTTTTTGGGGGGTCCAGAAACATGTCTGGTCATGGCTAGTCAGAGACCACACCAGGGTTAGTAGGTTTTCAGGGGGCACCTTTGAGGTACCTTCTGGGTACATGTTTCAATAAATCCCACACTGGAATCATTGTGGATTTATTGGGAGGAGTTGTTTGGTACTAAACCCTCCTGGGTTCAGTAAAGCCATCATGGTGGTAGGGAACTTGAGTTGTCAAGTTTCCAGCCCATGTAATCTCTATTGCTTCACTGGCACTTACAATATTAAGAATAGGCTTAAATATTGGAGGGTCATATCTACTCCTGCAGATATGCCCACACCTGAGATATAGTGCACCCTGCCTTAGGGTTTAAACGGCATGCTAAAAGAGTGACTTACCCATACCTTAGGCAGTGCCGCTGGGCATGGCACACAGGCAGTGTGCAGCAGTGTGCCATGTCGACTTTTTTGTTTTTCTCTGCACCAAGGCTTGCAGGCTGCATTGGTAGTTTACATGCCCTTGGTGAGGGGTCCCTAGGGGATCCTCTTCAGTCCCAATGCCCTAGGTACCATTTACTAGGGACTTACAGGGGGGTTTAATTGGCTAATTGTGGTACAGTTTTAGGGAAGGGGCTCTGGCACAGGGGACCTGGTTGGCAGGGATCCTATGCACTTTCAATGAAATCCATATAATTGTTGTCCTGTTGCCGGTCACATTAAGCTGGTGAACTCTGTGGAATGCTAAGTCCCTACTCAGTTCAGTACATATGTGGCTGGTAACAATTTGCTACGGTCCCAAAAACGTTTTTAGGCAGGTGCAGGCACAGCCACCATTTAGATGCTTGGTGATGCAGTCCAAATACTGAATTTAGGAAATTTATGCCAGTCATTGTTAATGAATTTCTTGTGTCTTTCGATGTGATTTCCAATGGAATCTTGTTGCAAATCTTTGAGTCTTGTTGGAATTTGATAGACCAGTGCATAGTCTCTGTCCTGCTTTCTGGCTGGTCACTTTCAGGTGCTAAGGATGTGTAGGTTCTGTGCAGGTCTTGTTCCCATTCCCTACTGCATCCATCAGGGTTCACCTCTGGCTCCATCCCATTTCAAAATGCAAACTGAGCCACCAGGAGTCTTCTTCAACTCTGTCAACATTTTGGTACATCAATATGTGGATAATATCCAACCATTTCTATGGGTTCCATTTTTTTAGATTATCGAGTTTGTCTCAGTGCCATCAAGGTCTGGGCGGCCTTTCATCACCTACATTTGAGCCCCCACAGGAAGTTTCAACACTTCTTTTTTATCTGTGTGAATCTCACTAATTTTGCAGTGGCTGAGCAAGATGTTTATGGATGGGACCCACGTTAGTCCGTCATAGCAAGACGCTTGGTCATAGACTGGATTCAGGTCTAAATTTATAAAGCTATATCCATAATTTGAGAAAACCTCAGCTTCATTACAACTGAACCTGAATTCCTACATGTCAGCTGATGATTTGAGAACAGTGGGCCATGCATTTGTTATGCCAATTCATTGTGTTAGGAAAGTACTTTTGCTTTATAAGGTAGTAATCTAAGGGAGTCAGCGACTTTTATGGAGACAGAGGATCCTGCATCTGGAGAAACCCTGGGTTTATAAATGAAAGACTTTAGTTCACTCTTTCACGTGGTGCAGCAAATAGGGTCTGTAATTCTCTCTTCCGAGGAGCCACGTCTACTCTCAAAGTATCTGCACTTATATACGAACTTGAAAAAGCACAAGTTTACATTTCTGTTTCCTGGTTGAAGTTTGGTGTTGTACTGTTGTGTACCCGCTAACTTGTTTAATTGTGTTAGATTGAATTTTGCTTTGAGTTTTAGTTTGTGAAGCACTCGAATACACATGACATGCTTTGAGCTGTAGATATGTGTCAAATAAAATGAAATCCTTTTTGTTATGTCGGAGGTTGATGCAAAGGTAGGAGGCGAGCACTGGGGTCGAAATGGCTCTATGATGATGAAAAGGTGTTGCTTGATTGAGCAAGTGGTTGAAGGTGTTAGGCACCGGCACTGCGATTTGAAGACTTGGGGGCCCATTAGGATGTCGGGCGGATTGCCCCCGCCAGGCTGGCGGGGGCAATCCGCCCGACATCCGCATTCGAATTCCTCCCCGCCATGTAAGTATGGCGGGGGGCACCTCGGCGGACGGAAAGACCATCCGCCGCTTTTCCGCCCCGGTCGCCTTGTGGCCGGGTCGGAAAAGGATTAATATGGTGGCGGTGTCTATTAGACACCGCCAGCCATATTACAATGGGCTTAGGGAGATGCCTTCCCGTGGCGCCACGGAAAGGCATGCGGTCTTCACTCTGGGGGCCCACTGCGAGCCCCCAGAGTGAAGGAGATGTGGGGGGTGCACACGGGGGTACCTGAGGTACCCCCCTGCATTTGCATAAACAAAGCGTCAGGCACCGCGCGGTGCCTGCTGCTTTGTTTATGCAAATGTAAAAGTGCATTTTTAGCGTTGTGGCGGGCGGTGCTGAGAGCACCGCCCGCCACAATGCTAAAAATACAGGATGCGCCCGCCACAGTGGCGGACGCATCCTAATACCCCCCGCGGGACCCCCGCCCTTATGGCGGGTGGACCCGATTACCGATGGGATGGCGGGCAGACTAAGTCCGCCCGCCATCCTAATGGACCCCTTGGACTCTTTTCTCATCACCACACTTTGACCCAGAGCATGAGAGAGAGAGAGAGAGAGTCCGAAAAGGGATATAGGAACAGAAAGTTATAATACAAGTAAAACAGGAATTTCAGGGAGAAAGATGAGCCTGCATGAGCGAGCTAAAGAGACAGGGAGTGTGGGGTGCTGGAAGAAACTGGTGGGATGATGAGTCACGACTAGGACGAGAGGTGGACATTATGGAACGTATCCTATTTCCAGGGAAATCAATGTGACAGTGCACCTTTGGTCACTGGTTGAAATGGTAATGGACAAAACCTACATGAAAGGAGCAATTATAACCATTGGTTACTTCCAAAGGTTTGGGGTTAACTTTGAATGTGAGTGACAGGTTGGCTTGGATCTAGCCGCCACTGCTTCTAGATATAAATTGGTCTTGTATGTCAGCTCTGAGTTCATCTTTGCACTTGATGAAGCTCTATATACTTGGACAGAGAGAGGTTTGGCCAGAGTCAGGATACGTGTTTTCCTCCCTCGATGGAGAAGGCAATATACTTCCGGACTAAGGACAAATGCTTGCTGCTGCATCCTGAAAAGAGAAAGAGGGAAAGGGCCTGGCAGTGGAAAACATGCCTTCATTCAACCCAGAACCCTAAGTCCAGCTGTTCCATGTGATGCTGTGAGGAATTATGTTTTCCGGGCCAGTTGATGTGACCACTGCCCATCGCGACCCCAGATGACCACCGCATCCTCGGTGAGCACGACAGAGTCTTGAAGACGTTGAGTAAGACCGGTGAGTTTGATGCGCATTATCAAAACACACTCCCCTTTCGGTGTAATCTAGCTGCGGACTGGTTCACCCAGAACCTGTCTTACTAGTGGTGGTTCCCCCAAGTTATCTAACCTCCTTGGCCTGACGCATCCTGCACTGACTCCTTGTGGGTGAGTACCTTTTTCCAGGGCACAAGTCCTAAAAAAAGAAGTGGGGGGACGCCGTCACCGGAAGTGACGTCACGACAGGGAGTGACGTCACGAAAGGTGCCGAGCTCCTCGTCCCAGAGAGGCCAAAGAGATAAGTACAGCTGTTTGGCAGGGGGGACGTGTCCCTCCGGTAAAATAAGTGGGGGGACGCCGTCCACCCGCGTGGTACCCCGACTCGAGCCCTGCCCTTTTGCAAAAAAAACATGCAAGATTCTGTTAGCTCCATAATGCAGGACCTAGACACTACAGCTTTTCCAGCTTTGTGACGTGGCTGTCTCAAAACTGCTGAGCCCTTGGATCTCCCAGCTCTGCTCAAGCTGTGGGTAGAGCCATATCCCTTAACCTTGAGGGTCCCCAAACCAACTGACTCTGCACCAGTCTCTGCAGCCTTCTGTGACTAATACTGAAGACGGCAGTCAGTGACTCTCAAAAACCTTTGCTGCCTTTGTAGCTCTGGCTGACAACTAACGGTGGCTGCTTTCGACACAGACCAATGCGAGAGTGCCGTGGTCCCCCACTGCACTGTGTGTCACCGTGTGCCAGGGAGATTAAAAGCTGTTGACGATCGTGTTCCCCTCTTGAATCACGTACGGTGTTTTGGCTGCTTTTCCCTCGCACATCCCGGGCAGCCCAGCCCTGGGAGCGCTCCTAGACATAACTGAAACCCGAGAGGTGAGACTGGGTGGCAGGGTGTGACTGACTGACAGCGCCATACTTCCTAAGGGTCTTGCATAACAGAAATAAAGTCTCAGTTCTTTTATAAAAGTCAAAACACTGGCTGGAGGTTTTAGATATTGGGAAAATTACATTTTCGGGTGAAAATAAAGTTATTCCCAACAACCGCTTCACAAGGTAGCCTTCTCCTCGAATTCGCTACCCGCTGAAAGTCGAAGCCTAAATGTGGGACTTGGCAATTCAGTGAGCTCGACCTAGGCTCTGGGGGGCACAGCAATACGTGTCGCAAGTCGTCTAGGGTCCCGGAGAATTCATCCCTGACAGCCAGAGTGCCTCTGATTGTGTCAGTGTTTTAGGACAGGGGCACCGCTGACAATGACCCAGCTTCCAAGCCCCCCTGTTAAAATGAGTGGGATAGTCACAAGACTCTCTCTCGTTGGCTCTCTTCCTCCAGCTCTCTACCATTCTCTGACTCCCTTTACCTCTTCTTCCATCTATCTATCCCTAACTCACCGCTCTCCACTTTTCTATCTTTACCTCACACATCTCTTGCTTTTTAATTTCTCTCTCTCTACATCGCTCACTCTCTTTACCTCTCTCCACTATTTTGTCTACCTCACTCTATCTTACTCTTACTTCCTGCTGTCTTTCTTGCCTTTCGACCTGACCTCTCCCTTCTCTTTCTACCTCACTTGTAGCGGTTTCATCTCTTTCTACCTCTATATTGTTGTATCTTATCTTTCTTTACGTTATAAATTAGTAAATGCCGGGTTTTCTCTTTCTTTCTCTCACCCCTCTATTTAACGCAACTCTCTTAAAAACACCACTCATCGTTAGGGCTTGATTTAGCTGAACTTGAGTAACATAATAAAAGTTGTTCCGAAAGGGGGGCCCCAAAATATGTCTTTTTTCTGAGGCCCCAAAAATCCGTTTAAAAAATCCCATGTAATTACGTACCGCTGTTCCTGTCTAGGTGAGCATCTCCTTTTTCTCGAAAAAATATTGTCACGTTTCAACGTTCTATATCGCCTGAAATGTCCCTCCTTGTACTCGGAGCTTGTGGGAAAATTAATACCCCGCCCCCGCCCCCCTTTGCCTGGAGCAAAGCCATCTCGCGCTTAAATGTTTGCAAATGTGTGGAAGCTCCCTTTAAGGTGTGCGGGAGGGGAGGGCGGTTCATCTAGCGGCGGCAGTGTGCATCTCATGGCATGACTGTGAAGGAAGTAACCCCCTCATTTGGCTCTTGTTAGACACATCCAGCTCGTGCTGCCGGTCTCTGAGCAGGGCTTCCCGTCCGTCCCTGGAATGCAGACTCCCATATTTGGAAATATTTCGTCTACAGACGGATAATCTACGCTCTTTCTGTTTAGATTCCACCCCCGCTTCTTTGCTGCACTGGATCAGTCCATGCTGCGACACACAGAACAGACATCGTACACTGGAATCCCCAGGGCCAAAAGTACAGAGGGGAACCTCATGCTTTTCCAAAGCCACTGACAAGTCACTGAGATACTGGGCAGCCTTTGCCTGTCTGTCCTTGTCCGACATATGACTGACGGTGCCCCAGCCTCACTGGCTTTGAGGGGCTTTAGCCCCATATGCTACACTAAGTGCTGGAACTGGAATAATATCATGGGAAGCCATACATTGAGGGTAAAAGAGGAAAGGGGCGGAGTCATGCGTCATGAAAAGGGGAGTCTGGCAGGCAATGTATCCATTTATTGTTTTTAATCTACCAAATTGAAAACAACGCAAAATGGGACAGTAAATCTGTTGTGCTTAAGTAATTGGCCACAGAGAGGCTGCATTTGAAAATGTCTTTTGGGTTAAGGTATTTTCTCTAGAGATCTTTGTGTGCCTGGAACATTTCAGGGGATAATATTGGTAAAATAGCACCGTTGGTTAATACGCTTGGTGGAGACATCTCTGTTTTGTCGAATCACAGTTTTTACTCATAAAGTAGCATATAGGGTTACTGTGCCTACTACAAGCATATACTGTAAAATGGAGAGCACAGATTTGTATTTTAGGTTAGTGGGCTACTGCTTTTGACACAGACATACTTTTGTTACTGATGGAGCGAGGTGGAAAAACAACATTTTGTATACCCCTCGTAAAGTCACTTTCTCACAACAGTAACATTAATTAATTGTGTGGTTTTGAAAATTAATCAGCATAGAATCGAATGCACACGCAAGTACACGTGGGAAACTAATTTGCTTATGTTGCAACTATAATCGACTAACTAAATAATGTTGTTATGTTTAAAACGAATGCAGCAACCATAAATTAACCAAAAGCGGCATGAATGGGCTTTCTGTTTGTTTTTTTGTGGCAAAAACAGGAAGACTGGTGAGTAAATCACGCATATATGTTGCTTATTCTGCTAGGTAATAACTAACAGGGATACCTTAGAAAGGGGGGAGGTAAACAGAAGGGTTATAATTCAACAATTAACGTTTAATTGTGTTTGTTTCTATAATAGTTCCCATTCTGGCCTGTGAGGCCTAGAAAAAAATGGACGTTTCTGTGACTCCGAGATTGAAGTGCAGTACGCATGCGCAGGATTGAAAGAAATTGTAGGCGAGCTCGAAATGCCTGTGCTTGTACAGAATGGGTCAAGGACAGCGTCCCCTGAAAGACCTGACTGACTGCCAAACAAAATGGACATTCGTATTGAAAACGTGTGAAAGGAACTGAGATTTGCAAATTAAAGGACATGAGCAAGATAGATATAATAAGGACAATGATGAAATTCATTGAGCTGACTATGCGGAAATCAAATAATAAGATGATGAGGTTATGCTCTTCCAGGGCTAAATTTGTGCCGGAGCTTTCCGGTGCTCAGCACCGGCACTTATTTCACCGGGCAGGGTCTATGTTGTTTTCTCCTCCGGCAGATTGATGGCCCGGTAATTATTAAAATAATTTCCTTCTCTCCTGTTCTGATCTGTGGCTGCCGCCTGGTATGTTTCATACGAAGTCCCACCCTGTTCGAGGCATCCTGAAAGTGAAAGAGCATGGTCATCACGTTAGTGATGTCACGTCGTGAGCTGATTGAGCCTGCCTTTCACAGAACATTATTTCATTTCCGGTAAAGAATTGCTGACGGCGGGCTTTTGGCTGAGCTCGGCACGGCCGGCTGGAAGTGTGCAGGACTGCTCATAAACATTTTACAAATACAACTTTCAGCATGAAGTGAAAATATAAGTGCACTGGTGCAGTCAATACAGGTATTATTTTGATATATTTCATTTACTTGATCCACAAAAGCAACAAGAGCCTCACGCACAAAATATAGATAACTTAACTAGCTGGCATTTAGGCACGCTCTTCTAATCTCCTGTCTCTCATGCTGATGGCCTGCGCTTTAGATTTATCGTAGGGGCCACTGCTGTCCTTCCACTTCATATCTCTTGTCCTGCACCTGGTCCTCATTCATCGTCACTGTTAATATGTCAAGACATCGCCTCAACGTTGGGTGTTGTTTTTAAATATGCCCATTTTCCTTTTCACTTAAACATACAATACGCCCACCATATAATACTGCACGGTGGAGGCAGAAGAGGGGTTTCTCACTCTCAATTTTCACAGTTGAAGTCGACCTCAGCCATTTACTGAATATTTGTGACATTTGTGAGACTCTGGGCCCCCTCATCACATTCTGCTGAGACCCCATTGTTTTGTTTCTACACCGAGAGAGCACCTGAGCACTCTATAATTCAGAACTCTCCTGGAGGTTATTGTACAATAGCATCCTCTGGAACACTGAAAAAGAACTGTTACTGGGTTCTCGCCTTTGGTGGCCATCATATTAACCTCACCTGGGTGACCAGACGTCCCGGATATGGTTGCAAAGAATTGTGATGTATTTCTTCTTCCTCCCTTTCCATCCGTTTTTTAAAAATTAATAATTAACATGTATATCGTTTTAAACAAGATTATTGAATTGTGATGTATTTGTCAATTATTCTGACGGTGTGATTACGATGGAGAAGAACGAAAAAAACATTGTTCAACAGACGTCATTAATGATTTAAATGCAATTTTTAAAGTGTCAGATTTTTCCAATATGTAGTATTCGGGGATAATGGTGGTCAAACAGTCTTGAGTCTCAAGGATGGATCGATTGGCTCTAGATGTATCTGACAATCAGTCCAGGACAGGATGATAACTCTGCAGCAGTTAGTTGCCTCTTCTGAGATTTCTCAGGTCACCCAAAGGACTTTGTGCCCTTGTTGGAGGGAAATGAAGAAAGAGAGAGCAGAGGGGTTTGCTGATAAGCCTTTGAGATTTTTATTCCAATCATTCTCTGTATTTGGAAAAGGGATTTGGAGGGAGATGGTTATACCTGTTGGCATAACCTTTGATGCCCTGAGACATAATGGGACATTAGGCCTATTTCTAGGTTCGTGCCTGTCCCAGTTTTTCCTTCTGAAAATCTGGTCACCCTAATTTATTGCCTTGTAAAATCCGGATGATGGTTGCCAGAGGCTGCACATGAGTCTCATATTTTGGGTTGATTGCAGGATGCTATGAAAATGAAATTTGTGGAAGTATTATTTTTCTGCCCTGCCATTCTGAAATTGAAAGAGTGGGAAGCATGCATTTTTGTCAGCACTGACCTGGAGCTGTCTCTAATGGTGCATTCAAAGTGCTCATGGCCCACCACTAACTATGGTGTGCACGTGCTGCTTTGTACTCAGTGTAGGTCAGTTTGTGTTGGTTGTTGCTTAAAATGTTTCTTTTGGTGGCTTACAAAGGTTGAAAGCGTATTTCTAGGCCTTTAGGCTATGTTTGGCACATATGTGTATTGCAATGGCCTCACTTTTTACCTTTTTAATTTTTTAATACATTAAGGATGCGACCACAGATCTGCAATGCCGGAAGAATGTTGAATACTTTTTGCTGTGAAAGGAGATAGCTACGCTATAAAAGAGCAGTGCACATTAGCATTTCTGTTTAGATCGCTATTGGGCTAACACTTGCATATGTGAGTGACCATTGTCTCTGCAAGTGTGTCCTTCCGTTTCATTTTCCCTAAATTCAGTTACTAGATGAATGAACACAACAGCTGAAACTGATTGATCTAAACATACATGCCTGTTGATTAAAGTGTCCAAAAGCAAAATGAGCAATAGTAAGCTGTGGAAACCATTGTCCTTCTCATTCATTAAAACCACTTATGGTAAAATACCACCCCTGACCCACTACACTGTATGTAATTGTCTTATTATAAGATGGAAAGGGTTACCTGATTTGAAAAAAGAATTACCATTTATGAGCTGAATTGAAAGAGTCGTAAAATACTTTTGTTCTTCCACCACTATTGCCTCTTGAGGACTAAAGAGTCATTCATGTTGTGCAAAGGATTAGGTGCACACTTGTTAAAATGTAGAATGTTTAGAATACACTACACAGGCACACACGTGCAAACAAACCTGAAGTCGACAAATTATAGAAGGAAGCCGTCATTTAAAAAATATGGCATTCTTTCTATCTTCACATGGAGTTAGCTAATTTGTGATGTATTTTTCAATACTCAAGTCAATGTGAGTGGTTAAATTAAAGAGTTTTGTAATTGAACATGTTGGCAGCGCTGGCTTTAGCACTCCTGGCGCCCGATGCATCAATCTCTTTTGGCGGCGCATGCACCAAGCTTAAGGAGGTGGCGGGGAGCTTCATGGTCACATACACTCTGAAAGAACTAGGCCTTAGAACTAACACATGGCACATGCTCTCACAACACATGACCAAAATGGCAACTCCTCCAAGCTTGCCACTCAGTGTTATGGTGTCCTAAATCGCTATAGTGTACTTTGGCAGTACAGCTATGCATTCATGAGGCAGGCCAAGAATGATAAAGCTCTGTCACTCCTCAACTTTACGTAATTAATTACTCTATTTTTAATAAAGCAGAGGTGTACTCTTTTCTTGCTGTTCCCCAGTATCTGCTTTTCTTCCTACCCTTCACACCTTACTCCTTCCGTTCTCTCCATTCTTCTTTCACTTTCTGCCCTACGTCCATGTTTCCTCTTAATCACCACCTCCCCTCATTAACTGCTTATCATTTTTCACCTTCTCATCTTTCCCTTGCACTCTCTTTTCATGCACTCCCGCTGTCTGTTCTTCTTCCCTTTTTCCTCTTTCCTTTTTTCATTCTCATCATGGCCCACTCCAGTCTTGCACTCCCTATCTCTGCTTTCCTCACTTCTCTTAACATTCGTTGTCTACTCCTGTATCTATCTTTGCCTTCAGACTTCTCCTTCCTAACTCTCCCTTTTATGTTTTTCCTACTTGCACATTTTTTTATATCCACTCCAGGAATCAGTGTTTGTCCTTGGGGTCATACATTTAAATCTTGGTGTGGCAACTCAGTCTTTCTTATTTCAGAGCTTGATTAAATTTGTGCCTATGAGCTGGATAACAACATTTTAAATTCAGTGTCAAGGCCCCCTTTGGAAAATATGTGCTTTACAAACATACATAATATGTTAAGAACACAAATGTATTTCAATCTTTTGTTTTTCAATTTGTTTGCAATATTACACTGTCATTATTCTCTCTGTCCCTCCTTGGCCCAGTACCTTTCTTACTCGTATCCACTCCCATGACCTCATTTCTTTCCATCGTCCCATCTTTTTCTTTTCACTATTTCTCTTCCTCTGCACCTCCAGCCATGCCTCCTTTCCCGTCTTGCTTCTTGCTTCCTTACACCCTCATTCCATTCTTACTTCCTTACACCCTCATTACATTCTTGCTTCCTTACACCCTCATTCATTCCCCATCCTTCCTCCCTTGGTGCATTTATTCCTTTTTTCCTTACTTTTTTTCTCCTCCTTCTTTCACCTCTTCTTTAATTTCCTCCTTTCTTATCATCAACTCTTCCTTATGCTTATCTTGCTCCTTTCCTTTCTTCTTTCTATTTATCCATCACACAACATTCACTTCCTTTCTCCCTCTATTCCTTCCTTTCACATTCTTTTCTTATTTCCTCCTTCTTTCATCCTTTACTCATATATGTCCTCACTCCAGCACTCCCCTTCCTGCCTGCATTTAATGTATTTCTTCCTTCACCACTTCCTTTCTTTTAAACAGCACAGTGCAAGCACATACTCTTTAGTTTGCAAAGCTGCCTCAAGTCTTCTAATGACCTTTCCTAAAGCTGCACTTTGAGAATTACACACATTCTCTAATTTGAGTTCACTTTTAAGTTGTTGTCATAGGCTTCCCATATGTTACAATATGTTATAATATATTGATTTGTGTATCACACCAATCTCCCGAGAGGGTATCCAAGCACTTCGGCAGCTGTGTAGGTGTGAGGTCCCGGAGGTGCTTATGTGAAGAGCTAGGTCTTCAGCTTCTTGTGGAACTCAAGATGTGAGGAAGTGGCTATGATGTATTGAGGCTTGTGGATGTGGGTGGAACCAATAAAGGAAGTCGGTGGAGCCTCTGGAGGAAGCGGGCGCAGCCGGGAAAGTGAGTGGGGACTCCTAACATTTTTTGAGCATGTGCACTTAATATTTTACAAATTAAGCACCGTAGCTCGTCCACCCCTTGAACTGACCAATCAGAACTGTTGAAAACCCCAAATGTTTCAGAATTTAGATAGATTTGCTAGAGAAAAAGGGTATAAAAGAGTATGTCCGGACTTAAGAAAAAACTCTCTCTTCTTCGATTTTCATCTCTGTATCCTGACATGCTGCCGGAATGCTGAATTTTCCTGAGGCGTAAGAACTTTGAGATTTTTCTGAACTTTAACTTTACTTGAATGAATATGGAGTCTTAAGATGAGGTTAATAGCTAGAGAGAATAGGAAGATGAACTTTTGAAATTAGTGTGTCTTTTGCTAATATTCATGTCCTATAATCTGAATAATAATGTCCTTATTTTATTAACTTTGAATTAAATGAAATATAAATGTATGAGTTAAAAATTCTTTCTTTTCCTTAAATTTATTTTGCATTAAATGAATAAACAAGTGAGTAAATACAGGTCATGCTAGAAGAATTCTCTTTAAATAAAAATTAGATAAATGAAGAATTAAGCTGGTCTTGTTCATCCTTAGCCTAATTTTTTACTAGCAGATTCATCGACAATCAATGGCGGTGTGTCTGAATAAATTGTCTCATTGATAAAACCATGGTAAAAATTATTTAAACTGTATGTGTACATATTATAAATATTTAGGTTAGTTTTAGACACTCCGCTATGATTCAGCAGCTCTCCTTTGATTCACACCAATACATGAAGTAGAGAGAAATTATGTATGAGTGACTCGCAGCGTTATGGGCCCCACTTATGAGTAAATGTATGATTAAATACTTTAGGGAAAGGTGATCAGGTTTTAAAGACATTTCCGGAGTAGTGCTGCATCAGTAATTAGCTTGGTAGCAGAGCATTGGTTGCTATAGAATTAGCTAGGATAATGTATAAAGTGATGTATACAGTATTTTATGTACAGAATTATGATTAACATCTGTTGAGTTTGTATTACGTTATATGTAGTCTGAAAAGGCTTCCGGAAAGTGTGGGAAGCTAGTTACTGTGTCTGCAGGCAGAGTAATTGTGGCAAGTGAAGTCGCACATCGCATAGTCTGTTTCAAAAGGTAGTGGTATTGTCGTATATCACAGTGGTATCGTTGTATCACAAGTTTAGGGACTTTGCGTGTGAAAGGATAAATGCATACCGAGGACAGTCTATAAAGTCTTAGCCTTCAAGTACAGGGATCATTGTGTATCCTGATTTAAAACTTACTGCTGGGAGAGTAATAGAGCTTAACCTGAGCTTGAGAGAAGGGTAAGGTAGAGGGATGTGCTAATTTAACGACGAGTGTAAAATTCTGTGGTAGAGAAGAGGTAAGCGCTGTCTACTGGAAATACAGAATACTTGTGCGATTGAGAAAACTAACACTTTAGTTTAGCAAAACACGAATGGAGTTGTTTTATGTAGTTACTAACCGATTCAGTTGTATAAAAGTGGAAATAAGGCTTCTCGATAAACCTTGTAAAGGAGGGGTCAGTCGGAGCTGCAGAAGCAGGAGCAGGGCTGACGTCAAAAGTGTTGAACAAGGATTGGTCCTCGTGACCAGGACGGAATAAGGGCTGATTGGTACATCAGTAAAAGCAGTGAGATTAATGGTTAAGCACTAAGACAACGTATTTTGTTCTAATTGGTGCAATAGTGTGAACCTCGCTGTGATAGGCTGGTGTTACAAAGCAGTACACGGAAGAGTGCGCAATCTTTTGAAAGACAGGAAATTATCAGAAAAATTGAGTTTTATTACGGAGAAGAAAAGGAGAAACCTTCATGGTTTAAAAGATTGAAAAATGTATTCAAGAAAGACAAGGCGATAATAACAAGAGAGGGAAAATTACTACTTCCGCCAAAAACGCCTGCTTCTTACATGATGAAATATGGGTATCATACATGCATCTGGCTGGATATACTAGGAATGATGGGTCGTTAGCATTTCCAGAAGTAGGATCTTTTAGTTTGGCAGTGTTAGAAAAGGGATCCTGGCTGGCCAAGACTCGCGTCGAGGTCAGTCAGGGATCACCATTCCTAAGGTCAGGGCAAGGGAGTTACACGCCAAGATAACCCCTACTCGCCCTCTAGGTAACGTGGCGCGAGCAGCAAGGCTAAACTTGGAGGCGATATGAGTTAAGTATTTACGCACGCACCCCAGCAACAACACCCAAGGCCCACCACAAAGGAAACTCCACACAAGGTTATATATAAAGATAGCCTTTGTATTACACCAAAACACATTAGATAAAACACACACTTTACACTGTGCCAGAGGCACAGGCAGAATTTACAGGGGATATTTACAAGACAGGGCCACCTGGACCACTGTCAGGAATCAGCACTTTTAGAAGTAACACTTTTCAGAAATAGCACTTTTTAGAAATAGCACTTAGAATGTAAAATTACATTAGCACAAAATAGCACACAACCAGTAATCACTGGTAACCAGGACCTCACTAGCACCACCTGTACTAGGGAGAAAACAACCACCTAAGTATCACTATACCTGTAGGGGTGTAAGAACATAACACATGATGCAATGCATAACATTCATTCAGAGGTGTAAGGAGGAAAACACATGATGCATCAACAATACATTCAGAGGTGCAGAAAATGAACAATTGCGCCAAACTCACGTAAGTCACCACCTGTGACTGTCCCTAGGCCCTCTGGCCTTGTTGGGGCTAGGACGCCCTGTGTCCAATGTCAGAAGCAGCCTTAAAATGTGTCTTGGGTCTGCCATTGCAGAACCTGCGTGCAGTCTGGTACTGTCATGCTGGCTGGGCAAGTGCACACACTTGCCAGCCCTAAACCTTCCCTTAACTTCATATTAGTCACCCCTATGGTAGGCCTGAGGGCAGGGTGCATTGTAAGTGTAAGGTAGGACATGCCCTGATGTGTGAGGCATGTTCTAATAGTGAATTACTGCCAAATTCGTTTTTCACTATTGCAAGGCTACCTGCTCCCTTTAGGCCAGAATGGGCTGCTGGAATTATTACACTCTATAATCCTAGCAGGCTCAGGGAACATGGTAGAAATTAATGTTTAGTATGCCTGAACTCAGAATAATAAAATACTTCTTTTGGTAAAGTTTATTTTAATATCCTGGGTTTGCAAATGCTACTTTTAGAAAGCTAGCATTTGCTTGTCTAATCATTTCAGCCCGCCTCTGCTTTTGTGTGTATCTGACTGTCTGGGATGTGTGAGTGACAGGGCTGGGAGTTGACAGGTGGTGAATAGCAGGATGACACCTTAGTGGGAGGTGGGAGTTTCCCTGAATGATGCATCAGGCTGTGCTCTGCCTCCACAATGCTGGCTCCGCCCTCCTGGGGAGCGACTGATGACTCAGCCTGCACCTGGCCCAGGAAGGACCGAAGCTTGTCAACAAAGTGCTCAGGCTGCCCCTGTCTTCACAATGCTGGCTCCACCCCCCTGGGGAGCGGCTGATGTGCCTGCCCTCACACTGAATGCAGAAGCAGAAGTACCCACCACAAGTGCTCAGGAGCTGAGAGCAGTTAGGCAAAGGCCCCCCTGGCCTGTCAGAACAAAAGAAACTGGGTATAAAAGAAGGAGCCCTGCTCCTTGTAAATTAGATCCTGTTTGCGCTACAGAAGAAACTCTGCCCGAAGAGAAGGACCTGGAAGGACAAGGAGGAGTGCTGTCTCTGGCCTGTGTCTGGTGCCTTGCTGCAGAAGGAGAGGAAAAGAAGAGACTACAAGAGACTTTTGCTTTTATTGAACTTTGTGCCAAACTCTGCTGAAAGATCTCCAAGGGCTTGCCTGTGAACTTGCCCCCTGACCAGCGCCCCAGGAACAGTGGGCGCTACCCCTCTGAAGGAAGCTGCTGCTGGCGTGTGCTGTGTGTCTCTACAGCGCCGAGTGAAGGAGATTTGAGAGCGCTGTGCCCTCCGCCACGCTTTCTAACAATTTGTGCAGCTGTGTCCCTCCCCCGACCACCGTGACTGTGGCCTGATCGTGTGCCAGCTCCAAAGTGAAGACCAGCCCCACGCTGGTCTGAGCGCCGTGACTGTCCGCGCTGAGCCGCCCTAGCAAAGGAAAGGGAGGACCCGCCCGGTCCGAGCATCGCCGCCTGTGTGCCCCCCGAGGTACAGGCTGCCCCGTAAAGACCGGCACTGCCAAGATTGTGCCCCTCGTAACTTGGGTGCTGAGACCCCCTGGCCCCCGCAGCTTGGAAGTGACTCGCTGCCGGGCCTCGCCTGATCTGTGCACCCCCCTCAGCCCCGCCTGCTGCAGCCTCTCCCCTTCGGAGAAAGAAGTGAACCTTTTTGGGAGAGAGCCTGTGTCCCCATCGAGCACAGCCGCCCACCCGGGAAGCAACGCGACGTGGGACAGCTCCCCTTGAAGCCGTCCGCTTCAGAAGTGAAGGTACTGTGTTTTTGCCCTTGCGGTGCGAGCGTCCTGCAATCCGAGCTCGAACCGCGCCTCTGTGACCTCGGGCGCCCCGGGAGCCTCGCAGCGGCTGTCTGCTTTCCAGCGCGAGCCGCCCCGGAGACAGAGGCTCGCACTGCTCCTGGCCCCCGAGGCCCCTCCTGACGCTCCCTGTGGCCCGCGGCCCCCTCTCCTCGATTCGAGCCCCGAGGGGGGCTCATTACCAACACAGACCCGGCCGTGCCTTTCGCGGCCCACGCGGGAAGCGTGAGCTTTGGCAGGCCGGGCCCGATTTTCACCGAGGAAGCGACCAGAGACCACAGAAAGCGCGTTGAGGCGCTAGAAAACACTGAACCTTGCTGAACCTGGGCAAAAGGCCCAAAAGATTGCTTATTGCTAAGAAAGAACTGTGGCAACCTAACCTAAAGTAAACTGGAACCGCTATTGAAAGTTTAAAGACTGTATTTACAAGCCTGCTTGAAATTATATAAAGAATATATATTTTTACAAATACAGTTTGGTGTCATTGTGTGGTGGGTTGGTTGTGATGGTGTAATATTGCAAATGTTTAACCCTATGTGCCCCAGAGATTAGCCTAAGACTGCTTAAGCCACACTACCCAGAGGGTAAGCAGAGGTTGTCTTGAAGGTAACCCTCAGCCCTGACGAGGAAGAGAGAGTCCCTGCTTGTCGCTAGTGCTGCACTGCGCCGACTAGAGACTCCCCCTTCCTACAGGCAGTTTTGCGAAAATTGAGAGAAAAGATGATGAAGCTTGAACCGAGACCTAGACAGACTCAATTTGAAGCACTAGTTGAGTGGGAAGATGAAATGCATGAGTGAGAAAGGTTGGAAAATCATCGAGGACCAAGAGGTAGATTATGTGGATTATGGGGAGAAACACA
The DNA here is from genome assembly GCF_964263255.1 of Lissotriton vulgaris. NCBI lineage: Eukaryota > Metazoa > Chordata > Amphibia > Caudata > Salamandridae > Lissotriton > Lissotriton vulgaris. The sequence goes on from NC_141693.1 coordinate 429,214,226, forward strand.
TGAAAGCAGGATGCGAAGATGGAGAAAGGCTGACAAGTGTGATGGAATGTATCCAGTTAGATTGGCAGATGAAATAGAAGGGCGAAAATGCACAGAGAAAAGGAATAATGTGGAAACAGGAATGAAAAATTATGGAGATGGTGAATCAGAGGATACGGTGTTAGAGGAGATATTAAATAGGAGACCACCATCATATCAACCAGGTTCTATATGGACCACTCCAAATGCTCCACCGGTACAGGATAGGTTTGCTGAAACCCCAAAACAATTTTCAAATTTTAGAGACCTTCCGGAAAGAGTAGAAATGAGATATGATTCAAACACCCCAGTGGTAGAAACCAGATTTACTGGTACTCCCAAGCAAAATGATGAAATCAGGAGAAGTGTAGCAAGAGTAGAGAGACAAATTGAAGCACACCAAAGTACTTCTGAATATATACGTTCTACAAATGAATTAACTGAAAAGATACAGGAACTTACTAAGCTGTAACAGTCCCAGTAACAATAGGTCCTGTAATTCCAGTGTTTGAAAACCAGAAAATAAAAGAACCAACTTTGACGATTCCTTTATACCAGAGTTTACAAAAAGTAAAAGAAAACATTCATCCAGATTTGTCTGAAATTAGGCGAACAAGTAACATAACACCGCCTGATTTGACTTTTAATCAGAGTTTACCATATAAGTTTCCAACCGGAGCAGAATCTGATTCTGTGACACCCGAAAGAAATATAGAGAAAATAGATTTAACACAAACCCCAGTAGGACCATCAGAACAAGAATTACGTGATTGGCTTAAAACTCTAAAAGTAAAAGAACATGAACCTAAAGTATTAGATGTGGTAAGATTAAAAGTTGACATGGAAGAATTATTATTGGAACAATTGGAACGGATAGACTAAAATCATATTAGGACGATGAACTAATGTTCATGGGTAAAAGTATTACCTGGAAAGCGAAATCTATACATGACCAATTGGAAGGATTAGCAAGTGAATTAGATGTAGATTTTGCGAAGAATAAAACATTACAGAAACCCTACAGAGTAGATTCGACAGAAAAGGACATTGAAAATATGAATACTGCAGGAAGATTAACCCAAATAAAAGAGTGAATCGTTTTTCTAAGAAGATGGGGAGATGTGAATAAATGGAAAGCAAAATGGGCAAAGAAAAGAGAAGAAGCTAGTGATAAATCTACGTTAGTGTTCCCTGTGAGAGAAAAGGAGACAGTAGTAAATGAATTTCCTATGAGAGAAATACCGGGAGGAGGATATGTACATGTTCCTTGGACTAGACAGGACATATTATCATTTACTAATGATTTCCCCAGATTGAGAGAAAAACCAGTAGAATGGTATCGACAGGTGGATAGATTTGTAAAGGTTTCAAAGGTACTATGGGAAGATCTGGATGGATTATTCGACATAGTAGTACCAGCAGATTTATGGTCCGAGTGCAAAATAACAGTGAACTGGCCGAAAGCTGAATATCCTCGAGACAAAGTGACAGGTGCTCCATCGCCTGAAGTGATGAGGAAATATGAACAAGCAATAGTGTTTTTGAAAAATAAAATTCTACCAAAAGAGACATATTGGGTAAAGATTGACAGGACTTTGCAAGAACCGAAAGAATCTGTACATGCATTTTATGAGAGACTATTGTTAGTGTTCAAACAATATAGTGGATATGAGGAACTAAATGAAACGGATATGAGTCATTTTGTGTATCGATTTGTGTTTGGAGTAAGACCAGAAATAGGAGACACGATTAAGCATAATTTGATGGGATAGCAGTCATGCTCCGGGGATGAGGTACTGAGACATGCAAAATACTGCAGTGATGAAATTGAATTTAAACAGAGAAAGCTCAAAGAGAAAGCCATGTGGGCACACGTGAAGGTAGCAGAACATCAAGTGGCACAATTGGAAAATAAAAGTACAGACGTGAGTCAAGGAAAAATGAAGTGAAATTTCAATAAACCTAAATTGGTAGGGAACATAGAAGAGCTTAAGAAAAAGTATCCTTGTCATAATTGCGGCAGGAAAGGGCATTGGAAGAAAGAGTGTAAGTATCCACCAAGAGTTAATCCCGAAAATACATCATTGAATCAGCAGGTGCAGAATGAGGTAATTCAACAACCATCACAACAGCAGCAGGTAGTTACTCAGCAAGGTCAGGTGCCACAACCGCCACTACCACACAGAGTAAATCTGCAGAGATACAGTGCAGAGACAGGATTCAGCGGAGGTGAACAGGTAAACCGATTGCCCAGAGTGAATGTGAGTCCTCAGTATTGGTTACAAGAGGATGGCGGAAGTGAGTCGGATGATAGTTTCTGACGGTGCCTGAGAGAGGAAGAAGAGTGTGTGCTTGGAGCCACTCTTGAGGTAGATCAGTCTGGTCTGTTTGTGAATGGAAAAGTGAATGATGTAAAAGTAACTTTCCTAGTGGACACTGGTGCTACCCGTTCTACTGTTAGATCAGTAGAAGTTCAAAACCTTCCTCTCTCTGGAGAACAAATCCAGGTAGTAGGTGTAGCTAATAGACAGATTAAAACCTCCTTAATAAAACCAGTTGAAGTAGAAATTGGAAATTTCAAAGACATGCACCGATTTGTGGTGTGTGATAGTAGTCCAGTTAACCTGTTAGGCAGGGACATTCTATGTAAGATGAACTGTGCCATATATTGTTCACCAGATGGCATACAGCTCCAAACCCCAGATGAAGACAGTTTGTATAAAATGACCATGGTGATGATAGAATCAGAAAAGAATGAATAGTTTCCAGTGTTTGATCGAAACAAGATACCTGCTGAATTGAAAGAAGCAGTAAAAGAGCAAGTATGGGATTTTATTTGAGAAGATATTGGGTTAATGAAAGATGTAGATCCTATAAAAATTTCTGTAAAAGAAGAAGTAGGTTACCCAAACATTCCCCAATATAAAATGACAGCAGAAGTAATTGAAGGAATAACACCAGTAATAAATAAGATGATTGAACAAGTATTTTAGGAGAGATAGAAAGCAGTCCTTGTAATTCACCGATAATGGGATTAAAAAAAGCCCAACGGAACATTTAGGATTCTACAAGCTCTTATAAAGGTTAATAAAATTGTTGTCCCATGTTGTCCGATTGTACCAAATCCAGCAGTAATTCTATATCAAATTCCACATGATGCAGAATGGTATACCGTAATTGACTTGTGCAACGCGTTCTTTAGCGTTCCATTGCGCCCAGAAAGCCAGCCAATATTCGCATTCCGGTTCGGAGATCGCATTTTGGCATGGTGCCGAATTCCTCAAGGCTATACTGGGAGTCCATCCATTTTTAATCAACTGTTAAAGAAGTCATTAGAAAGTTTGAGCATGCCTAGAGAATCTGTATTGGTTCAATATATTGATGATCTGTTAATAGCATCAAAGACAAAAGATGAATGCATATCAGATACTGTTGCATTATTGAACCATTTAGCAGAGGAAGGACATAAAGTATCTCCATCAAAATTACAATTTTGTCAGAAAGAAGTGCAATACTTAGGTCATAAGATTGCAAAAGGAACTAGACAAGTCACAGCAGAAAGAATTAAAATGATACAAGGAATGCAACCACCAAAAGCACAAAGACAAGTTAGAATGTTTTTAGGAATGGTGGGTTATTGTAGACAGTGGATTAGTGGATGTTCACTAATAGCAAAACCCTTGCAGAGACTAACCAAAGCAGACATCAGAGAACCTATTGTATTAAATAAGACTGAAATGGAAGTATTTGAACAGCTAAAAACAAGTTTATGTGAAGCTCCAGCTTTAGGAATGCCCGACTTTGAGAAAGAATTTGAGCTGTATTGCAGTGAGCAAGAAGGATGTACTATGTCAGTATTAATTCAAAGACATGGAAAACTGAGCACACCAATTGCATATTTCTCAGCTGTTTTGGATCCAGTTGCAAAAGCCTTGCCAGGTTGTCTGAAAGCAGTAGCAGTTACAAGTGTGAGTTTGGAACAAAGTGAAGGAATAGTGATGGGATTTCCTGTGAAGGTATATGTACCTAATTCTGTGGAGATTCTCTTCACTAGGACCAAAACACAGTACCTTAGTAACAATAGAATTATAAAATATGAGAAAACAATTCTAGGTGCAGATAATGTGTCAATTTCACGATGTGTGAATGTAAATCCATCTACACTGTTACCTGATGCTATGGAAGCTGAAGTAAAAAATTAGGTTGATCACAAATGTTTAGATGTTCTTGCGTACTGTACCAAACCAAGACCTGATATTAGGGATGAACCATTAGCTGAATCTGATTATGTGATGTTTGTTGATGGTTCATGTTTGAGAACAGAGGAGGGTGCTTTGAGTGCTGCTTATACCGTGTGTACAGGGGCAGATGTACTGGAAGCATTTTGTCTGAAAGGAATTTGTTCTACTCAAATAGCGGCATTGATTGCTTTGATTCGAGAATGTGAACTAGGAAAAGAAATACAAGTTACCATAGTGACTGACAGTCAGTATGGATTTGGAGTTGTCCATGACTACGGGCAACTGTGGTCCCAAATAGGTTATTTAACTTCTGCAGGATCCGCCATCAGAAATGCTGAATTTGTAAAAATGTTGATTGATGCTATTCAGTTGCCTGAAAAAATTGAAGTGGTAAAATGTTCTGCGCACAAGAAAGATGACTACATCACTAGAGGCAATAGGTGTGTCGATTCAATTGCAAAGTAGTGTGCCAGAAATCTTGCATCCATAAATCGGGACAGAAAAGAAGAACATGTTTCAAGTCCTTTAATGCTAAACACAGTAGTTGAGACTTGGCAGGAAATGAGACAGATGCAGGAAGAAGCTAGTGAAGAGGAGAAGAACATTTGGCTAAAAGCAGGGTGTAGACAAAGGGAGGAAGATGAAATCTGGGTTTACAAAGATGAAAGACCAGTAATGCCTGATAAGATGATTTCAAATATGGCCCGAATGTACCATGGTCAAGCTCATGTTGAGAGGGATGCCATGATTCGATTGTTCATACAGACATGGTACGATCCTAAGTTTAGGATGATTGCCGAGAGCCTGTGTCAGAAATGTTTGGTCTGCCAACAGTTTAATCCAAGAAGAAAAACGGTTGTAAGTTTGGGAACCATAGGATGGGAGGGAGGTCCGTTCACACAAATGCAATTTGATTTCATTGAATTGCCACCATGTAACAGACTCAGATATGTGTTGGTAATCATTTGTCTGTTCTCTCGGTGGATAGAAGCTTTCCCCACCCGGAGGAATGATGGACTAAATGTTGCAAAGTTGCTCTTGCGTGAAATCATACCACAATACGGTTTTCCAGTAACAATTGAAACAGATCATGGAGGCCATTTTCAGAATGAACTATTACAAATGATTTGTGAAGTACTGGACATTTGTCAGAAACTGCATTGTGCTTACAGACCAGAAGTTTCAGGGGTAGTTGAACATGTGAATGGAACAATAAATAACAGAATTGCAAAAATGTGTTTGGCAACAGGACTAAAATGGCTGGACGCATTACCACTTGTTTTGATGACCTTAAGGAGTATACCTGACAGAAAGACTGGACTAAGTCCACATGAGATTTTGATGGGCAGAGGGATGAGACAAGCTTTTGTACCAGTTGATAAACTATTAACTATTAATGATGACATCATACTGGATTACTGCAAAAATCTGTCTGACGTGGTAACGTCTGTGTTCCATCAGGTGGGAACTGAGTCAAACACGAAAGAAAAACATCCAGCTCATGATCTAGTTCCTGGAGACTGGATTCGAATAAAGGTACACCGTAGAAGAAACTGCTTAGTGCCTCGCTGGCAAAGACCAAGACAGGTTGTTTTGGTCAGCACGACTGCAGTTAAATGTGCTGGAGTAAAAAGATGGGTGCATGCCAGTCACACCATCCATGTGTCTAAGCCTGAAAATCCACAGGAGGAAGGTGAAAGCACAACTGATTCTGATTCTGAAGGAGAACCAGAGAGAAATCCAGATACTGAGGCTCGACAAGAACATCGACATCTGGAGGTATCAAATGCTAGCTCTGCATCTGAAGGAAAAGGTGAAATGGTTGAAATACCAAATTTTGAAGATTGACCTGAAAGTCGAGATTTGGTAAGAACTGATACCAGTAAAGACATTGAACAATGTGGAGACACAACTGGTAATCAAGAGAATACTGAAGAACAGTCAGAAAGCTCTGAAAGCAGGATCCAAAATCCTGACATTGGAAAGGAGGAAATTACTCACGATAAGGATTAGATTCCAAGTACCAGTTATGGAGATGTTCCTAACAGAGTGAAAGTGCTGAGTAAAGAGAAAGCCAGATTTTGAAAAAGAAACAGACATTATAAAGTTCATCATAAATGAAACTGTTGAAGATACTGAAAGTGAAACTGGTGACAGTGGAGATGAGACTCAATTGAGAAAAAGCTCAAGGAAAAGAGCTTGGAGAGTGCAACATAACACTACAGAGCCAAAGACAAAGAGAGCTTGTAAAGGAGGTAATTGGCCTAGAGAAAGTGATGGACTGAAATTCAAACTGGTTAACAAAGCAAGACAACCAGAAGATCAAGTAAATGAGCTAACAAGTCAGAAAGAGTTGTTGGGAAAGAGAATAGAAGTTGTTCAAAGTCCAAAACGCGCGAAGAGACCAAACCGGAAATATAAATCACCTGAATGGACTTACATGTTTTTGCTTCCTATTGAGGAAGTAAACAGAAGCCAAGAAAACCTGAACTGCCCAGGTCAAGAGAAAGAAAGTGAGTAAAAGAGACTCAAAGAAAGAAAAGGAAATATTTAATTTGAAATTGCAAAGCAAAAGCAAGACTTGAAACATTGGTATAAGAAAAATGCTCTGAGCATAAAGTGAAAGTCTATAAGCTAAAAAAAAGGCTACCAATGATGTAACTACGAAATGTTCTATTTTTAGAAAATGGTGTAGAATGTGCTTAATATGTACTGAACTATTTTTTTTTAATATAAATTCTTTTTATTGTTGCGTCAGAAGTATCACAAATGTAGGAATAAGCATAAGGTAGGGCGTCAACATTCCGCCCTGCCCGTTAGTTCTGCAACTTTTCTTATTTCTGGATTCCACACGCATCATTAGAACACTTAGCTCTTGAACTTGAAACATAAAGAGAACATAATAAAATAAAGCAATCCCCCCAAACAGCAGCCTACCTACCCACCTCTTCCCCCTCCCCCCCCGGGACCCACCCCTCCCCCTCTATGGAACTCCTACCCACCTCACATACATGATCTGAGCATTGAAGTATGTACATGTCCATCGGGGCTCCCCATCTTACGTTCTGCCACGTCAGGGGCTCCCCTGAGCTCCTATTCCTAGTCTGCAAGGCCTCATTCCAGTCCAAGGTATTGTCCCCACTTTGCCCACACTCTCCGAAACTTTTTTGGTCAACCCCTGGCTTTGTAAGTCACTCTCTCTGCCGCCATGTACAGATCTAGCCCTTTCCTCCATGCCTCCAAATCTGGCCTTTCGGACGCCCCCCCCAGTATCTTGCAATATCCCTTTTCGCCACCACGAAAGCCAATACCAGAAAGATAGTCAAAGGGCGGGTTAGGTCCACTTCTGTCGTCATGCCCAGCAGCGCCAATCTAGGGTCTCGCGGTATGTCCACCCCCAGTACTTCCTCCAGTTCCAGGAACACGCCTTCCCAGTATTCTTGAATGACATCGCAGCCCCAGAGTATGTGAAAAGAATCACCATTCTGCTGGTGACACCTAAGGCACGCTGTGTCAGTTACCCTCCCCATTTTAAAAAGTCGCACCCTGTCAAAGTAGGATCTGTGGAGCACCTTGAATTGTATGAGTCGGAGCCTCGACTTAATCGCTACCTCGCGTGGGTGCATGAGGACAATCTCCCAATCCAGATCCTCCATGCCTCCCACGTCTGCCTCCCATTTGTCCCGTAGGACCTGTAGGTCCCCTAGCATATTGTTGGTCAAAGTTTTATACATGAGGGATATCGCCCGCCCAGTATCTGTTCCTGTAGTAATCTACCCTCCAGTGGGGCGTATTCTGGGATGTCTGTGAGTGTGATGTTTTGTGCCCTAATATGTACTGAACTATTAAGGTTAGCATGGTTGATTTTAACTATTATTATTCCCTTTAGAGAAAATTTTGAAAAGTTGAAACCTAATGGGACAATAAACAAACAAATTAATTAATTGAATACTGATAAAGTACATATGTATTAGCCAGAAATTCATCAAGATAAATCGATTAGCGATTTTTCAAAAAATACTTTTTCAAGGTTATTATCTGAGTATGTTAGAACCATGGACGCAAGTGATTGCTACGTCTGTGTGAAATTGCCGGCATCAGTGTCAGAGGGGGTGACCTACCACCATCTTCCACTTACACATGGAGTTACATGTAGTGTGATAGCAAGTTTTTTTTTACAAAACAGGCAAATTAGAATATTATTATTCAAATTCTGATGATGTCTTTGCAAGATTGCAAGTTATAAATTAAATGAACAAAGTTAAGCCTGCAAAAGGTATGGGAGAATGTTTCTTAGAAACTCAAGAATTGACTCATGATTATGCTTTTAGACATAATTTGACTTGTAAAATGAGAAATGAGGAAAAAGTATTTTTAAATATGGTTGAGGAAAAGAGAATTGTATACAAAAGAAATGAAAAGGTGAGGCATGCCAAATCTAAATATTGGGAATCTGAAGATGGAAAATTAGATGGACGAAATGTAAATGTGTCCATAAATATAGATACCCCATCATTTGGAAAATGTTGTATACGTAGAGACAATACTGTATATGACAATTATTTTGTGGGAGCAAGTCAATGCGAAGACACTTATCGTATAATAGGGGGTTGGGGATTTAAAGGTGGTAATGAACCAGTTTTTCCTGGAATTTATATTATCTGTGGGAACAAAGCTTACTATAAGTTGCCCGATCACTGATACGGAACCTGTTATGTAGGCCTGGTCTTTCTTAAAATTGTTCATGTAGATAGAGGTACTAACGGGATTCATGAGATAGGTAAACCTTTAAGTCATAGAAAAAGAGTAAGTGTAATAGAAATAATAGGTGATGTCTTTGGAGCACTGATACCAGCAGTGGGGATATCTTTTAATGCAAACAAAATTTGGAAATTGTCAATGATAGTAGATTGTTTGTCAATAGACACTGCAGGTGGATTTTTTATGGTAAACACTGAGCTTGTTGCCATGAGAGCTATGGTGATGCAAATTTGGTTTGCTCTTGATATAATTTTGGCAAAAGAAGGAGGAGTTTGTGGAATTTTGGAAGTACAACACTGTTGTACTTACATTTCAGATAAAAGTCAAAACATTGAGAGATATATTAAAAATATTACAGAATTGCGCAAATAAATTGAACCACTGGAGGTTGATGGTGTCCTTGAACGACTTGGTAGAAGTTTTTCAGAAGTTAAACATTGGTTGCATGAGTAGGTAGTTCTATTATAGGTAAAGTACTAATCCCAGTGACCATAATAATAGTGGTGATTTTGATATTAAGCTTATGTTGCATGATTAGAAAGAGAAGAAATGTTAAAAGGTCGATAAAGAAGCTGATTCAAGAAAAGCAAAAAAGAGAACGAGAAAAAGGGGACATAGAAATGAAAAAGTTTGTAGAGAAACTCTATCAAGACAGCAAAAAAAGGGAAGATACTACAGTATAATCAATACTAATTAAAAGAGCTTGAAACATGTTAAGATAAAAATTTGCTACATTTTGGAGATATTTGGTGATAAATCACCAAAGGAGGGAGTTGATGGAGCGAGGTGGAAAAACAAAATTTTGTTTACCCCTCGTAAAGTCACTTTCTCATAACAGTAACATGAATTAATCGTGTGGTTTTGAAAATTAATCAACATAGAATAGAATGCACACACAAGTACACGTGGGAAACTAATTTGCTTATGTTGCAACTATAATCAACTAACTAAATAATGTTGTTATGTTTAAAACGAATGCAGCAACCATAAATTAACCAAAAGCGGCATGAATGGGCTTTCTGTTTGTTTTTTTGTGGCAAAAACAGGAAGACTGGTGAGTAAATCACGCATATATGTTGCTTATTCTGCTAGGTAATAACTAACAGGGATACCTTAGAAAGGGGGGAGGTAAACAGAAGGGTTATAATTCAACAATTAACGTTTAATTGTGTTTGTTTCTATAATAGTTCCCATTCTGGCCTGTGAGGCCTAGAAAAAAATGGACGTTTCTGTGACTCCGAGATTGAAGTGCAGTACGCATGCGCAGGATTGAAAGAAATTGTAGGCGAGCTCGAAATGCCTGTGCTTGTACAGAATGGGTCAAGGACAGCGTCCCCTGAAAGACCTGACTGACTGCCAAACAAAATGGACATTCGTATTGAAAACGTGTGAAAGGAACTGAGATTTGCAAATTAAAGGACATGAGCAAGATAGATATAATAAGGACAATGATGAAATTCATTGAGCTGACTATGCGGAAATCAAATAATAAGATGATGAGGTTATGCTCTTCCAGGGCTAAATTTGTGCCGGAGCTTTCCGGTGCTCAGCACCGGCACTTATTTCACCGGGCAGGGTCTATGTTGTTTTCTCCTCCGGCAGATTGATGGCCCGGTAATTATTAAAATAATTTCCTTCTCTCCTGTTCTGATCTGTGGCTGCCGCCTGGTATGTTTCATACGAAGTCCCACCCTGTTCGAGGCATCCTGAAAGTGAAAGAGCATGGTCATCACGTTAGTGATGTCACGTCGTGAGCTGATTGAGCCTGCCTTTCACAGAACATTATTTCATTTCCGGTAAAGAATTGCTGACGGCGGGCTTTTGGCTGAGCTCGGCACGGCCGGCTGGAAGTGTGCAGGACTGCTCATAAACATTTTACAAATACAACTTTCAGCATGAAGTGAAAATATAAGTGCACTGGTGCAGTCAATACAGGTATTATTTTGATATATTTCATTTACTTGATCCACAAAAGCAACAAGAGCCTCACGCACAAAATATAGATAACTTAACTAGCTGGCATTTAGGCACGCTCTTCTAATCTCCTGTCTCTCATGCTGATGGCCTGCGCTTTAGATTTATCGTAGGGGCCACTGCTGTCCTTCCACTTCATATCTCTTGTCCTGCACCTGGTCCTCATTCATCGTCACTGTTAATATGTCAAGACATCGCCTCAACGTTGGGTGTTGTTTTTAAATATGCCCATTTTCCTTTTCACTTAAACATACAATACGCCCACCATATAATACTGCACGGTGGAGGCAGAAGAGGGGTTTCTCACTCTCAATTTTCACAGTTGAAGTCGACCTCAGCCATTTACTGAATATTTGTGACATTTGTGAGACTCTGGGCCCCCTCATCACATTCTGCTGAGACCCCATTGTTTTGTTTCTACACCGAGAGAGCACCTGAGCACTCTATAATTCAGAACTCTCCTGGAGGTTATTGTACAATAGCATCCTCTGGAACACTGAAAAAGAACTGTTACTGGGTTCTCGCCTTTGGTGGCCATCATATTAACCTCACCTGGGTGACCAGACGTCCCGGATATGGTTGCAAAGAATTGTGATGTATTTCTTCTTCCTCCCTTTCCATCCGTTTTTTAAAAATTAATAATTAACATGTATATCGTTTTAAACAAGATTATTGAATTGTGATGTATTTGTCAATTATTCTGACGGTGTGATTACGATGGAGAAGAACGAAAAAAACATTGTTCAACAGACGTCATTAATGATTTAAATGCAATTTTTAAAGTGTCAGATTTTTCCAATATGTAGTATTCGGGGATAATGGTGGTCAAACAGTCTTGAGTCTCAAGGATGGATCGATTGGCTCTAGATGTATCTGACAATCAGTCCAGGACAGGATGATAACTCTGCAGCAGTTAGTTGCCTCTTCTGAGATTTCTCAGGTCACCCAAAGGACTTTGTGCCCTTGTTGGAGGGAAATGAAGAAAGAGAGAGCAGAGGGGTTTGCTGATAAGCCTTTGAGATTTTTATTCCAATCATTCTCTGTATTTGGAAAAGGGATTTGGAGGGAGATGGTTATACCTGTTGGCATAACCTTTGATGCCCTGAGACATAATGGGACATTAGGCCTATTTCTAGGTTCGTGCCTGTCCCAGTTTTTCCTTCTGAAAATCTGGTCACCCTAATTTATTGCCTTGTAAAATCCGGATGATGGTTGCCAGAGGCTGCACATGAGTCTCATATTTTGGGTTGATTGCAGGATGCTATGAAAATGAAATTTGTGGAAGTATTATTTTTCTGCCCTGCCATTCTGAAATTGAAAGAGTGGGAAGCATGCATTTTTGTCAGCACTGACCTGGAGCTGTCTCTAATGGTGCATTCAAAGTGCTCATGGCCCACCACTAACTATGGTGTGCACGTGCTGCTTTGTACTCAGTGTAGGTCAGTTTGTGTTGGTTGTTGCTTAAAATGTTTATTTTGGTGGCTTACAAAGGTTGAAAGCGTATTTCTAGGCCTTTAGGCTATGTTTGGCACATATGTGTATTGCAATGGCCTCACTTTTTACCTTTTTAATTTTTTAATACATTAAGGATGCGACCACAGATCTGCAATGCCGGAAGAATGTTGAATACTTTTTGCTGTGAAAGGAGATAGCTACGCTATAAAAGAGCAGTGCACATTAGCATTTCTGTTTAGATCGCTATTGGGCTAACACTTGCATATGTGAGTGACCATTGTCTCTGCAAGTGTGTCCTTCCGTTTCATTTTCCCTAAATTCAGTTACTAGATGAATGAACACAACAGCTGAAACTGATTGATCTAAACATACATGCCTGTTGATTAAAGTGTCCAAAAGCAAAATGAGCAATAGTAAGCTGTGGAAACCATTGTCCTTCTCATTCATTAAAACCACTTATGGTAAAATACCACCCCTGACCCACTACACTGTATGTAATTGTCTTATTATAAGATGGAAAGGGTTACCTGATTTGAAAAAAGAATTACCATTTATGAGCTGAATTGAAAGAGTCGTAAAATACTTTTGTTCTTCCACCACTATTGCCTCTTGAGGACTAAAGAGTCATTCATGTTGTGCAAAGGATTAGGTGCACACTTGTTAAAATGTAGAATGTTTAGAATACACTACACAGGCACACACGTGCAAACAAACCTGAAGTCGACAAATTATAGAAGGAAGCCGTCATTTAAAAAATATGGCATTCTTTCTATCTTCACATGGAGTTAGCTAATTTGTGATGTATTTTTCAATACTCAAGTCAATGTGAGTGGTTAAATTAAAGAGTTTTGTAATTGAACATGTTGGCAGCGCTGGCTTTAGCACTCCTGGCGCCCGATGCATCAATCTCTTTTGGCGGCGCATGCACCAAGCTTAAGGAGGTGGCGGGGAGCTTCATGGTCACATACACTCTGAAAGAACTAGGCCTTAGAACTAACACATGGCACATGCTCTCACAACACATGACCAAAATGGCAACTCCTCCAAGCTTGCCACTCAGTGTTATGGTGTCCTAAATCGCTATAGTGTACTTTGGCAGTACAGCTATGCATTCATGAGGCAGGCCAAGAATGATAAAGCTCTGTCACTCCTCAACTTTACGTAATTAATTACTCTATTTTTAATAAAGCAGAGGTGTACTCTTTTCTTGCTGTTCCCCAGTATCTGCTTTTCTTCCTACCCTTCACACCTTACTCCTTCCGTTCTCTCCATTCTTCTTTCACTTTCTGCCCTACGTCCATGTTTCCTCTTAATCACCACCTCCCCTCATTAACTGCTTATCATTTTTCACCTTCTCATCTTTCCCTTGCACTCTCTTTTCATGCACTCCCGCTGTCTGTTCTTCTTCCCTTTTTCCTCTTTCCTTTTTTCATTCTCATCATGGCCCACTCCAGTCTTGCACTCCCTATCTCTGCTTTCCTCACTTCTCTTAACATTCGTTGTCTACTCCTGTATCTATCTTTGCCTTCAGACTTCTCCTTCCTAACTCTCCCTTTTATGTTTTTCCTACTTGCACATTTTTTTATATCCACTCCAGGAATCAGTGTTTGTCCTTGGGGTCATACATTTAAATCTTGGTGTGGCAACTCAGTCTTTCTTATTTCAGAGCTTGATTAAATTTGTGCCTATGAGCTGGATAACAACATTTTAAATTCAGTGTCAAGGCCCCCTTTGGAAAATATGTGCTTTACAAACATACATAATATGTTAAGAACACAAATGTATTTCAATCTTTTGTTTTTCAATTTGTTTGCAATATTACACTGTCATTATTCTCTCTGTCCCTCCTTGGCCCAGTACCTTTCTTACTCGTATCCACTCCCATGACCTCATTTCTTTCCATCGTCCCATCTTTTTCTTTTCACTATTTCTCTTCCTCTGCACCTCCAGCCATGCCTCCTTTCCCGTCTTGCTTCTTGCTTCCTTACACCCTCATTCCATTCTTACTTCCTTACACCCTCATTACATTCTTGCTTCCTTACACCCTCATTCATTCCCCATCCTTCCTCCCTTGGTGCATTTATTCCTTTTTTCCTTACTTTTTTTCTCCTCCTTCTTTCACCTCTTCTTTAATTTCCTCCTTTCTTATCATCAACTCTTCCTTATGCTTATCTTGCTCCTTTCCTTTCTTCTTTCTATTTATCCATCACACAACATTCACTTCCTTTCTCCCTCTATTCCTTCCTTTCACATTCTTTTCTTATTTCCTCCTTCTTTCATCCTTTACTCATATATGTCCTCACTCCAGCACTCCCCTTCCTGCCTGCATTTAATGTATTTCTTCCTTCACCACTTCCTTTCTTTTAAACAGCACAGTGCAAGCACATACTCTTTAGTTTGCAAAGCTGCCTCAAGTCTTCTAATGACCTTTCCTAAAGCTGCACTTTGAGAATTACACACATTCTCTAATTTGAGTTCACTTTTAAGTTGTTGTCATAGGCTTCCCATATGTTACAATATGTTATAATATATTGATTTGTGTATCACACCAATCTCCCGAGAGGGTATCCAAGCACTTCGGCAGCTGTGTAGGTGTGAGGTCCCGGAGGTGCTTATGTGAAGAGCTAGGTCTTCAGCTTCTTGTGGAACTCAAGATGTGAGGAAGTGGCTATGATGTATTGAGGCTTGTGGATGTGGGTGGAACCAATAAAGGAAGTCGGTGGAGCCTCTGGAGGAAGCGGGCGCAGCCGGGAAAGTGAGTGGGGACTCCTAACATTTTTTGAGCATGTGCACTTAATATTTTACAAATTAAGCACCGTAGCTCGTCCACCCCTTGAACTGACCAATCAGAACTGTTGAAAACCCCAAATGTTTCAGAATTTAGATAGATTTGCTAGAGAAAAAGGGTATAAAAGAGTATGTCCGGACTTAAGAAAAAACTCTCTCTTCTTCGATTTTCATCTCTGTATCCTGACATGCTGCCGGAATGCTGAATTTTCCTGAGGCGTAAGAACTTTGAGATTTTTCTGAACTTTAACTTTACTTGAATGAATATGGAGTCTTAAGATGAGGTTAATAGCTAGAGAGAATAGGAAGATGAACTTTTGAAATTAGTGTGTCTTTTGCTAATATTCATGTCCTATAATCTGAATAATAATGTCCTTATTTTATTAACTTTGAATTAAATGAAATATAAATGTATGAGTTAAAAATTCTTTCTTTTCCTTAAATTTATTTTGCATTAAATGAATAAACAAGTGAGTAAATACAGGTCATGCTAGAAGAATTCTCTTTAAATAAAAATTAGATAAATGAAGAATTAAGCTGGTCTTGTTCATCCTTAGCCTAATTTTTTACTAGCAGATTCATCGACAATCAATGGCGGTGTGTCTGAATAAATTGTCTCATTGATAAAACCATGGTAAAAATTATTTAAACTGTATGTGTACATATTATAAATATTTAGGTTAGTTTTAGACACTCCGCTATGATTCAGCAGCTCTCCTTTGATTCACACCAATACATGAAGTAGAGAGAAATTATGTATGAGTGACTCGCAGCGTTATGGGCCCCACTTATGAGTAAATGTATGATTAAATACTTTAGGGAAAGGTGATCAGGTTTTAAAGACATTTCCGGAGTAGTGCTGCATCAGTAATTAGCTTGGTAGCAGAGCATTGGTTGCTATAGAATTAGCTAGGATAATGTATAAAGTGATGTATACAGTATTTTATGTACAGAATTATGATTAACATCTGTTGAGTTTGTATTACGTTATATGTAGTCTGAAAAGGCTTCCGGAAAGTGTGGGAAGCTAGTTACTGTGTCTGCAGGCAGAGTAATTGTGGCAAGTGAAGTCGCACATCGCATAGTCTGTTTCAAAAGGTAGTGGTATTGTCGTATATCACAGTGGTATCGTTGTATCACAAGTTTAGGGACTTTGCGTGTGAAAGGATAAATGCATACCGAGGACAGTCTATAAAGTCTTAGCCTTCAAGTACAGGGATCATTGTGTATCCTGATTTAAAACTTACTGCTGGGAGAGTAATAGAGCTTAACCTGAGCTTGAGAGAAGGGTAAGGTAGAGGGATGTGCTAATTTAACGACGAGTGTAAAATTCTGTGGTAGAGAAGAGGTAAGCGCTGTCTACTGGAAATACAGAATACTTGTGCGATTGAGAAAACTAACACTTTAGTTTAGCAAAACACGAATGGAGTTGTTTTATGTAGTTACTAACCGATTCAGTTGTATAAAAGTGGAAATAAGGCTTCTCGATAAACCTTGTAAAGGAGGGGTCAGTCGGAGCTGCAGAAGCAGGAGCAGGGCTGACGTCAAAAGTGTTGAACAAGGATTGGTCCTCGTGACCAGGACGGAATAAGGGCTGATTGGTACATCAGTAAAAGCAGTGAGATTAATGGTTAAGCACTAAGACAACGTATTTTGTTCTAATTGGTGCGATAGTGTGAACCTCGCTGTGATAGGCTGGTGTTACAAAGCAGTACACGGAAGAGTGCGCAATCTTTTGAAAGACAGGAAATTATCAGAAAAATTGAGTTTTATTACGGAGAAGAAAAGGAGAAACCTTCATGGTTTAAAAGATTGAAAAATGTATTCAAGAAAGACAAGGCGATAATAACAAGAGAGGGAAAATTACTACTTCCGCCAAAAACGCCTGCTTCTTACATGATGAAATATGGGTATCATACATGCATCTGGCTGGATATACTAGGAATGATGGGTCGTTAGCATTTCCAGAAGTAGGATCTTTTAGTTTGGCAGTGTTAGAAAAGGGATCCTGGCTGGCCAAGACTCGCGTCGAGGTCAGTCAGGGATCACCATTCCTAAGGTCAGGGCAAGGGAGTTACACGCCAAGATAACCCCTACTCGCCCTCTAGGTAACGTGGCGCGAGCAGCAAGGCTAAACTTGGAGGCGATATGAGTTAAGTATTTACGCACGCACCCCAGCAACAACACCCAAGGCCCACCACAAAGGAAACTCCACACAAGGTTATATATAAAGATAGCCTTTGTATTACACCAAAACACATTAGATAAAACACACACTTTACACTGTGCCAGAGGCACAGGCAGAATTTACAGGGGATATTTACAAGACAGGGCCACCTGGACCACTGTCAGGAATCAGCACTTTTAGAAGTAACACTTTTCAGAAATAGCACTTTTTAGAAATAGCACTTAGAATGTAAAATTACATTAGCACAAAATAGCACACAACCAGTAATCACTGGTAACCAGGACCTCACTAGCACCACCTGTACTAGGGAGAAAACAACCACCTAAGTATCACTATACCTGTAGGGGTGTAAGAACATAACACATGATGCAATGCATAACATTCATTCAGAGGTGTAAGGAGGAAAACACATGATGCATCAACAATACATTCAGAGGTGCAGAAAATTAACAATTGCGCCAAACTCACGTAAGTCACCACCTGTGACTGTCCCTAGGCCCTCTGGCCTTGTTGGGGCTAGGACGCCCTGTGTCCAATGTCAGAAGCAGCCTTAAAATGTGTCTTGGGTCTGCCATTGCAGAACCTGCGTGCAGTCTGGTACTGTCATGCTGGCTGGGCAAGTGCACACACTTGCCAGCCCTAAACCTTCCCTTAACTTCATATTAGTCACCCCTATGGTAGGCCTGAGGGCAGGGTGCATTGTAAGTGTAAGGTAGGACATGCCCTGATGTGTGAGGCATGTTCTAATAGTGAATTACTGCCAAATTCGTTTTTCACTATTGCAAGGCTACCTGCTCCCTTTAGGCCAGAATGGGCTGCTGGAATTATTACACTCTATAATCCTAGCAGGCTCAGGGAACATGGTAGAAATTAATGTTTAGTATGCCTGAACTCAGAATAATAAAATACTTCTTTTGGTAAAGTTTATTTTAATATCCTGGGTTTGCAAATGCTACTTTTAGAAAGCTAGCATTTGCTTGTCTAATCATTTCAGCCCGCCTCTGCTTTTGTGTGTATCTGACTGTCTGGGATGTGTGAGTGACAGGGCTGGGAGTTGACAGGTGGTGAATAGCAGGATGACACCTTAGTGGGAGGTGGGAGTTTCCCTGAATGATGCATCAGGCTGTGCTCTGCCTCCACAATGCTGGCTCCGCCCTCCTGGGGAGCGACTGATGACTCAGCCTGCACCTGGCCCAGGAAGGACCGAAGCTTGTCAACAAAGTGCTCAGGCTGCCCCTGTCTTCACAATGCTGGCTCCACCCCCCTGGGGAGCGGCTGATGTGCCTGCCCTCACACTGAATGCAGAAGCAGAAGTACCCACCACAAGTGCTCAGGAGCTGAGAGCAGTTAGGCAAAGGCCCCCCTGGCCTGTCAGAACAAAAGAAACTGGGTATAAAAGAAGGAGCCCTGCTCCTTGTAAATTAGATCCTGTTTGCGCTACAGAAGAAACTCTGCCCAAAGAGAAGGACCTGGAAGGACAAGGAGGAGTGCTGTCTCTGGCCTGTGTCTGGTGCCTTGCTGCAGAAGGAGAGGAAAAGAAGAGACTACAAGAGACTTTTGCTTTTATTGAACTTTGTGCCAAACTCTGCTGAAAGATCTCCAAGGGCTTGCCTGTGAACTTGCCCCCTGACCAGCGCCCCAGGAACAGTGGGCGCTACCCCTCTGAAGGAAGCTGCTGCTGGCGTGTGCTGTGTGTCTCTACAGCGCCGAGTGAAGGAGATTTGAGAGCGCTGTGCCCTCCGCCACGCTTTCTAACAATTTGTGCAGCTGTGTCCCTCCCCCGACCACCGTGACTGTGGCCTGATCGTGTGCCAGCTCCAAAGTGAAGACCAGCCCCACGCTGGTCTGAGCGCCGTGACTGTCCGCGCTGAGCCGCCCTAGCAAAGGAAAGGGAGGACCCGCCCGGTCCGAGCATCGCCGCCTGTGTGCCCCCCGAGGTACAGGCTGCCCCGTAAAGACCGGCACTGCCAAGATTGTGCCCCTCGTAACTTGGGTGCTGAGACCCCCTGGCCCCCGCAGCTTGGAAGTGACTCGCTGCCGGGCCTCGCCTGATCTGTGCACCCCCCTCAGCCCCGCCTGCTGCAGCCTCTCCCCTTCGGAGAAAGAAGTGAACCTTTTTGGGAGAGAGCCTGTGTCCCCATCGAGCACAGCCGCCCACCCGGGAAGCAACGCGACGTGGGACAGCTCCCCTTGAAGCCGTCCGCTTCAGAAGTGAAGGTACTGTGTTTTTGCCCTTGCGGTGCGAGCGTCCTGCAAT
Organism: Lissotriton vulgaris; assembly: GCF_964263255.1. Classification (NCBI taxonomy): domain Eukaryota; kingdom Metazoa; phylum Chordata; class Amphibia; order Caudata; family Salamandridae; genus Lissotriton; species Lissotriton vulgaris. The sequence goes on from NC_141693.1 coordinate 429,233,907, forward strand.
CCGAGCTCGAACCGCGCCTCTGTGACCTCGGGCGCCCCGGGAGCCTCGCAGCGGCTGTCTGCTTTCCAGCGCGAGCCGCCCCGGAGACAGAGGCTCGCACTGCTCCTGGCCCCCGAGGCCCCTCCTGACGCTCCCTGTGGCCCGCGGCCCCCTCTCCTCGATTCGAGCCCCGAGGGGGGCTCATTACCAACACAGACCCGGCCGTGCCTTTCGCGGCCCACGCGGGAAGCGTGAGCTTTGGCAGGCCGGGCCCGATTTTCACCGAGGAAGCGACCAGAGACCACAGAAAGCGCGTTGAGGCGCTAGAAAACACTGAACCTTGCTGAACCTGGGCAAAAGGCCCAAAAGATTGCTTATTGCTAAGAAAGAACTGTGGCAACCTAACCTAAAGTAAACTGGAACCGCTATTGAAAGTTTAAAGACTGTATTTACAAGCCTGCTTGAAATTATATAAAGAATATATATTTTTACAAATACAGTTTGGTGTCATTGTGTGGTGGGTTGGTTGTGATGGTGTAATATTGCAAATGTTTAACCCTATGTGCCCCAGAGATTAGCCTAAGACTGCTTAAGCCACACTACCCAGAGGGTAAGCAGAGGTTGTCTTGAAGGTAACCCTCAGCCCTGACGAGGAAGAGAGAGTCCCTGCTTGTCGCTAGTGCTGCACTGCGCCGACTAGAGACTCCCCCTTCCTACAGGCAGTTTTGCGAAAATTGAGAGAAAAGATGATGAAGCTTGAACCGAGACCTAGACAGACTCAATTTGAAGCACTAGTTGAGTGGGAAGATGAAATGCATGAGTGAGAAAGGTTGGAAAATCATCGAGGACCAAGAGGTAGATTATGTGGATTATGGGGAGAAACACATGAAAGCAGGATGCGAAGATGGAGAAAGGCTGACAAGTGTGATGGAATGTATCCAGTTAGATTGGCAGATGAAATAGAAGGGCGAAAATGCACAGAGAAAAGGAATAATGTGGAAACAGGAATGAAAAATTATGGAGATGGTGAATCAGAGGATACGGTGTTAGAGGAGATATTAAATAGGAGACCACCATCATATCAACCAGGTTCTATATGGACCACTCCAAATGCTCCACCGGTACAGGATAGGTTTGCTGAAACCCCAAAACAATTTTCAAATTTTAGAGACCTTCCGGAAAGAGTAGAAATGAGATATGATTCAAACACCCCAGTGGTAGAAACCAGATTTACTGGTACTCCCAAGCAAAATGATGAAATCAGGAGAAGTGTAGCAAGAGTAGAGAGACAAATTGAAGCACACCAAAGTACTTCTGAATATATACGTTCTACAAATGAATTAACTGAAAAGATACAGGAACTTACTAAGCTGTAACAGTCCCAGTAACAATAGGTCCTGTAATTCCAGTGTTTGAAAACCAGAAAATAAAAGAACCAACTTTGACGATTCCTTTATACCAGAGTTTACAAAAAGTAAAAGAAAACATTCATCCAGATTTGTCTGAAATTAGGCGAACAAGTAACATAACACCGCCTGATTTGACTTTTAATCAGAGTTTACCATATAAGTTTCCAACCGGAGCAGAATCTGATTCTGTGACACCCGAAAGAAATATAGAGAAAATAGATTTAACACAAACCCCAGTAGGACCATCAGAACAAGAATTACGTGATTGGCTTAAAACTCTAAAAGTAAAAGAACATGAACCTAAAGTATTAGATGTGGTAAGATTAAAAGTTGACATGGAAGAATTATTATTGGAACAATTGGAACGGATAGACTAAAATCATATTAGGACGATGAACTAATGTTCATGGGTAAAAGTATTACCTGGAAAGCGAAATCTATACATGACCAATTGGAAGGATTAGCAAGTGAATTAGATGTAGATTTTGCGAAGAATAAAACATTACAGAAACCCTACAGAGTAGATTCGACAGAAAAGGACATTGAAAATATGAATACTGCAGGAAGATTAACCCAAATAAAAGAGTGAATCGTTTTTCTAAGAAGATGGGGAGATGTGAATAAATGGAAAGCAAAATGGGCAAAGAAAAGAGAAGAAGCTAGTGATAAATCTACGTTAGTGTTCCCTGTGAGAGAAAAGGAGACAGTAGTAAATGAATTTCCTATGAGAGAAATACCGGGAGGAGGATATGTACATGTTCCTTGGACTAGACAGGACATATTATCATTTACTAATGATTTCCCCAGATTGAGAGAAAAACCAGTAGAATGGTATCGACAGGTGGATAGATTTGTAAAGGTTTCAAAGGTACTATGGGAAGATCTGGATGGATTATTCGACATAGTAGTACCAGCAGATTTATGGTCCGAGTGCAAAATAACAGTGAACTGGCCGAAAGCTGAATATCCTCGAGACAAAGTGACAGGTGCTCCATCGCCTGAAGTGATGAGGAAATATGAACAAGCAATAGTGTTTTTGAAAAATAAAATTCTACCAAAAGAGACATATTGGGTAAAGATTGACAGGACTTTGCAAGAACCGAAAGAATCTGTACATGCATTTTATGAGAGACTATTGTTAGTGTTCAAACAATATAGTGGATATGAGGAACTAAATGAAACGGATATGAGTCATTTTGTGTATCGATTTGTGTTTGGAGTAAGACCAGAAATAGGAGACACGATTAAGCATAATTTGATGGGATAGCAGTCATGCTCCGGGGATGAGGTACTGAGACATGCAAAATACTGCAGTGATGAAATTGAATTTAAACAGAGAAAGCTCAAAGAGAAAGCCATGTGGGCACACGTGAAGGTAGCAGAACATCAAGTGGCACAATTGGAAAATAAAAGTACAGACGTGAGTCAAGGAAAAATGAAGTGAAATTTCAATAAACCTAAATTGGTAGGGAACATAGAAGAGCTTAAGAAAAAGTATCCTTGTCATAATTGCGGCAGGAAAGGGCATTGGAAGAAAGAGTGTAAGTATCCACCAAGAGTTAATCCCGAAAATACATCATTGAATCAGCAGGTGCAGAATGAGGTAATTCAACAACCATCACAACAGCAGCAGGTAGTTACTCAGCAAGGTCAGGTGCCACAACCGCCACTACCACACAGAGTAAATCTGCAGAGATACAGTGCAGAGACAGGATTCAGCGGAGGTGAACAGGTAAACCGATTGCCCAGAGTGAATGTGAGTCCTCAGTATTGGTTACAAGAGGATGGCGGAAGTGAGTCGGATGATAGTTTCTGACGGTGCCTGAGAGAGGAAGAAGAGTGTGTGCTTGGAGCCACTCTTGAGGTAGATCAGTCTGGTCTGTTTGTGAATGGAAAAGTGAATGATGTAAAAGTAACTTTCCTAGTGGACACTGGTGCTACCCGTTCTACTGTTAGATCAGTAGAAGTTCAAAACCTTCCTCTCTCTGGAGAACAAATCCAGGTAGTAGGTGTAGCTAATAGACAGATTAAAACCTCCTTAATAAAACCAGTTGAAGTAGAAATTGGAAATTTCAAAGACATGCACCGATTTGTGGTGTGTGATAGTAGTCCAGTTAACCTGTTAGGCAGGGACATTCTATGTAAGATGAACTGTGCCATATATTGTTCACCAGATGGCATACAGCTCCAAACCCCAGATGAAGACAGTTTGTATAAAATGACCATGGTGATGATAGAATCAGAAAAGAATGAATAGTTTCCAGTGTTTGATCGAAACAAGATACCTGCTGAATTGAAAGAAGCAGTAAAAGAGCAAGTATGGGATTTTATTTGAGAAGATATTGGGTTAATGAAAGATGTAGATCCTATAAAAATTTCTGTAAAAGAAGAAGTAGGTTACCCAAACATTCCCCAATATAAAATGACAGCAGAAGTAATTGAAGGAATAACACCAGTAATAAATAAGATGATTGAACAAGTATTTTAGGAGAGATAGAAAGCAGTCCTTGTAATTCACCGATAATGGGATTAAAAAAAGCCCAACGGAACATTTAGGATTCTACAAGCTCTTATAAAGGTTAATAAAATTGTTGTCCCATGTTGTCCGATTGTACCAAATCCAGCAGTAATTCTATATCAAATTCCACATGATGCAGAATGGTATACCGTAATTGACTTGTGCAACGCGTTCTTTAGCGTTCCATTGCGCCCAGAAAGCCAGCCAATATTCGCATTCCGGTTCGGAGATCGCATTTTGGCATGGTGCCGAATTCCTCAAGGCTATACTGGGAGTCCATCCATTTTTAATCAACTGTTAAAGAAGTCATTAGAAAGTTTGAGCATGCCTAGAGAATCTGTATTGGTTCAATATATTGATGATCTGTTAATAGCATCAAAGACAAAAGATGAATGCATATCAGATACTGTTGCATTATTGAACCATTTAGCAGAGGAAGGACATAAAGTATCTCCATCAAAATTACAATTTTGTCAGAAAGAAGTGCAATACTTAGGTCATAAGATTGCAAAAGGAACTAGACAAGTCACAGCAGAAAGAATTAAAATGATACAAGGAATGCAACCACCAAAAGCACAAAGACAAGTTAGAATGTTTTTAGGAATGGTGGGTTATTGTAGACAGTGGATTAGTGGATGTTCACTAATAGCAAAACCCTTGCAGAGACTAACCAAAGCAGACATCAGAGAACCTATTGTATTAAATAAGACTGAAATGGAAGTATTTGAACAGCTAAAAACAAGTTTATGTGAAGCTCCAGCTTTAGGAATGCCCGACTTTGAGAAAGAATTTGAGCTGTATTGCAGTGAGCAAGAAGGATGTACTATGTCAGTATTAATTCAAAGACATGGAAAACTGAGCACACCAATTGCATATTTCTCAGCTGTTTTGGATCCAGTTGCAAAAGCCTTGCCAGGTTGTCTGAAAGCAGTAGCAGTTACAAGTGTGAGTTTGGAACAAAGTGAAGGAATAGTGATGGGATTTCCTGTGAAGGTATATGTACCTAATTCTGTGGAGATTCTCTTCACTAGGACCAAAACACAGTACCTTAGTAACAATAGAATTATAAAATATGAGAAAACAATTCTAGGTGCAGATAATGTGTCAATTTCACGATGTGTGAATGTAAATCCATCTACACTGTTACCTGATGCTATGGAAGCTGAAGTAAAAAATTAGGTTGATCACAAATGTTTAGATGTTCTTGCGTACTGTACCAAACCAAGACCTGATATTAGGGATGAACCATTAGCTGAATCTGATTATGTGATGTTTGTTGATGGTTCATGTTTGAGAACAGAGGAGGGTGCTTTGAGTGCTGCTTATACCGTGTGTACAGGGGCAGATGTACTGGAAGCATTTTGTCTGAAAGGAATTTGTTCTACTCAAATAGCGGCATTGATTGCTTTGATTCGAGAATGTGAACTAGGAAAAGAAATACAAGTTACCATAGTGACTGACAGTCAGTATGGATTTGGAGTTGTCCATGACTACGGGCAACTGTGGTCCCAAATAGGTTATTTAACTTCTGCAGGATCCGCCATCAGAAATGCTGAATTTGTAAAAATGTTGATTGATGCTATTCAGTTGCCTGAAAAAATTGAAGTGGTAAAATGTTCTGCGCACAAGAAAGATGACTACATCACTAGAGGCAATAGGTGTGTCGATTCAATTGCAAAGTAGTGTGCCAGAAATCTTGCATCCATAAATCGGGACAGAAAAGAAGAACATGTTTCAAGTCCTTTAATGCTAAACACAGTAGTTGAGACTTGGCAGGAAATGAGACAGATGCAGGAAGAAGCTAGTGAAGAGGAGAAGAACATTTGGCTAAAAGCAGGGTGTAGACAAAGGGAGGAAGATGAAATCTGGGTTTACAAAGATGAAAGACCAGTAATGCCTGATAAGATGATTTCAAATATGGCCCGAATGTACCATGGTCAAGCTCATGTTGAGAGGGATGCCATGATTCGATTGTTCATACAGACATGGTACGATCCTAAGTTTAGGATGATTGCCGAGAGCCTGTGTCAGAAATGTTTGGTCTGCCAACAGTTTAATCCAAGAAGAAAAACGGTTGTAAGTTTGGGAACCATAGGATGGGAGGGAGGTCCGTTCACACAAATGCAATTTGATTTCATTGAATTGCCACCATGTAACAGACTCAGATATGTGTTGGTAATCATTTGTCTGTTCTCTCGGTGGATAGAAGCTTTCCCCACCCGGAGGAATGATGGACTAAATGTTGCAAAGTTGCTCTTGCGTGAAATCATACCACAATACGGTTTTCCAGTAACAATTGAAACAGATCATGGAGGCCATTTTCAGAATGAACTATTACAAATGATTTGTGAAGTACTGGACATTTGTCAGAAACTGCATTGTGCTTACAGACCAGAAGTTTCAGGGGTAGTTGAACATGTGAATGGAACAATAAATAACAGAATTGCAAAAATGTGTTTGGCAACAGGACTAAAATGGCTGGACGCATTACCACTTGTTTTGATGACCTTAAGGAGTATACCTGACAGAAAGACTGGACTAAGTCCACATGAGATTTTGATGGGCAGAGGGATGAGACAAGCTTTTGTACCAGTTGATAAACTATTAACTATTAATGATGACATCATACTGGATTACTGCAAAAATCTGTCTGACGTGGTAACGTCTGTGTTCCATCAGGTGGGAACTGAGTCAAACACGAAAGAAAAACATCCAGCTCATGATCTAGTTCCTGGAGACTGGATTCGAATAAAGGTACACCGTAGAAGAAACTGCTTAGTGCCTCGCTGGCAAAGACCAAGACAGGTTGTTTTGGTCAGCACGACTGCAGTTAAATGTGCTGGAGTAAAAAGATGGGTGCATGCCAGTCACACCATCCATGTGTCTAAGCCTGAAAATCCACAGGAGGAAGGTGAAAGCACAACTGATTCTGATTCTGAAGGAGAACCAGAGAGAAATCCAGATACTGAGGCTCGACAAGAACATCGACATCTGGAGGTATCAAATGCTAGCTCTGCATCTGAAGGAAAAGGTGAAATGGTTGAAATACCAAATTTTGAAGATTGACCTGAAAGTCGAGATTTGGTAAGAACTGATACCAGTAAAGACATTGAACAATGTGGAGACACAACTGGTAATCAAGAGAATACTGAAGAACAGTCAGAAAGCTCTGAAAGCAGGATCCAAAATCCTGACATTGGAAAGGAGGAAATTACTCACGATAAGGATTAGATTCCAAGTACCAGTTATGGAGATGTTCCTAACAGAGTGAAAGTGCTGAGTAAAGAGAAAGCCAGATTTTGAAAAAGAAACAGACATTATAAAGTTCATCATAAATGAAACTGTTGAAGATACTGAAAGTGAAACTGGTGACAGTGGAGATGAGACTCAATTGAGAAAAAGCTCAAGGAAAAGAGCTTGGAGAGTGCAACATAACACTACAGAGCCAAAGACAAAGAGAGCTTGTAAAGGAGGTAATTGGCCTAGAGAAAGTGATGGACTGAAATTCAAACTGGTTAACAAAGCAAGACAACCAGAAGATCAAGTAAATGAGCTAACAAGTCAGAAAGAGTTGTTGGGAAAGAGAATAGAAGTTGTTCAAAGTCCAAAACGCGCGAAGAGACCAAACCGGAAATATAAATCACCTGAATGGACTTACATGTTTTTGCTTCCTATTGAGGAAGTAAACAGAAGCCAAGAAAACCTGAACTGCCCAGGTCAAGAGAAAGAAAGTGAGTAAAAGAGACTCAAAGAAAGAAAAGGAAATATTTAATTTGAAATTGCAAAGCAAAAGCAAGACTTGAAACATTGGTATAAGAAAAATGCTCTGAGCATAAAGTGAAAGTCTATAAGCTAAAAAAAAGGCTACCAATGATGTAACTACGAAATGTTCTATTTTTAGAAAATGGTGTAGAATGTGCTTAATATGTACTGAACTATTTTTTTTTAATATAAATTCTTTTTATTGTTGCGTCAGAAGTATCACAAATGTAGGAATAAGCATAAGGTAGGGCGTCAACATTCCGCCCTGCCCGTTAGTTCTGCAACTTTTCTTATTTCTGGATTCCACACGCATCATTAGAACACTTAGCTCTTGAACTTGAAACATAAAGAGAACATAATAAAATAAAGCAATCCCCCCAAACAGCAGCCTACCTACCCACCTCTTCCCCCTCCCCCCCCGGGACCCACCCCTCCCCCTCTATGGAACTCCTACCCACCTCACATACATGATCTGAGCATTGAAGTATGTACATGTCCATCGGGGCTCCCCATCTTACGTTCTGCCACGTCAGGGGCTCCCCTGAGCTCCTATTCCTAGTCTGCAAGGCCTCATTCCAGTCCAAGGTATTGTCCCCACTTTGCCCACACTCTCCGAAACTTTTTTGGTCAACCCCTGGCTTTGTAAGTCACTCTCTCTGCCGCCATGTACAGATCTAGCCCTTTCCTCCATGCCTCCAAATCTGGCCTTTCGGACGCCCCCCCCAGTATCTTGCAATATCCCTTTTCGCCACCACGAAAGCCAATACCAGAAAGATAGTCAAAGGGCGGGTTAGGTCCACTTCTGTCGTCATGCCCAGCAGCGCCAATCTAGGGTCTCGCGGTATGTCCACCCCCAGTACTTCCTCCAGTTCCAGGAACACGCCTTCCCAGTATTCTTGAATGACATCGCAGCCCCAGAGTATGTGAAAAGAATCACCATTCTGCTGGTGACACCTAAGGCACGCTGTGTCAGTTACCCTCCCCATTTTAAAAAGTCGCACCCTGTCAAAGTAGGATCTGTGGAGCACCTTGAATTGTATGAGTCGGAGCCTCGACTTAATCGCTACCTCGCGTGGGTGCATGAGGACAATCTCCCAATCCAGATCCTCCATGCCTCCCACGTCTGCCTCCCATTTGTCCCGTAGGACCTGTAGGTCCCCTAGCATATTGTTGGTCAAAGTTTTATACATGAGGGATATCGCCCGCCCAGTATCTGTTCCTGTAGTAATCTACCCTCCAGTGGGGCGTATTCTGGGATGTCTGTGAGTGTGATGTTTTGTGCCCTAATATGTACTGAACTATTAAGGTTAGCATGGTTGATTTTAACTATTATTATTCCCTTTAGAGAAAATTTTGAAAAGTTGAAACCTAATGGGACAATAAACAAACAAATTAATTAATTGAATACTGATAAAGTACATATGTATTAGCCAGAAATTCATCAAGATAAATCGATTAGCGATTTTTCAAAAAATACTTTTTCAAGGTTATTATCTGAGTATGTTAGAACCATGGACGCAAGTGATTGCTACGTCTGTGTGAAATTGCCGGCATCAGTGTCAGAGGGGGTGACCTACCACCATCTTCCACTTACACATGGAGTTACATGTAGTGTGATAGCAAGTTTTTTTTTACAAAACAGGCAAATTAGAATATTATTATTCAAATTCTGATGATGTCTTTGCAAGATTGCAAGTTATAAATTAAATGAACAAAGTTAAGCCTGCAAAAGGTATGGGAGAATGTTTCTTAGAAACTCAAGAATTGACTCATGATTATGCTTTTAGACATAATTTGACTTGTAAAATGAGAAATGAGGAAAAAGTATTTTTAAATATGGTTGAGGAAAAGAGAATTGTATACAAAAGAAATGAAAAGGTGAGGCATGCCAAATCTAAATATTGGGAATCTGAAGATGGAAAATTAGATGGACGAAATGTAAATGTGTCCATAAATATAGATACCCCATCATTTGGAAAATGTTGTATACGTAGAGACAATACTGTATATGACAATTATTTTGTGGGAGCAAGTCAATGCGAAGACACTTATCGTATAATAGGGGGTTGGGGATTTAAAGGTGGTAATGAACCAGTTTTTCCTGGAATTTATATTATCTGTGGGAACAAAGCTTACTATAAGTTGCCCGATCACTGATACGGAACCTGTTATGTAGGCCTGGTCTTTCTTAAAATTGTTCATGTAGATAGAGGTACTAACGGGATTCATGAGATAGGTAAACCTTTAAGTCATAGAAAAAGAGTAAGTGTAATAGAAATAATAGGTGATGTCTTTGGAGCACTGATACCAGCAGTGGGGATATCTTTTAATGCAAACAAAATTTGGAAATTGTCAATGATAGTAGATTGTTTGTCAATAGACACTGCAGGTGGATTTTTTATGGTAAACACTGAGCTTGTTGCCATGAGAGCTATGGTGATGCAAATTTGGTTTGCTCTTGATATAATTTTGGCAAAAGAAGGAGGAGTTTGTGGAATTTTGGAAGTACAACACTGTTGTACTTACATTTCAGATAAAAGTCAAAACATTGAGAGATATATTAAAAATATTACAGAATTGCGCAAATAAATTGAACCACTGGAGGTTGATGGTGTCCTTGAACGACTTGGTAGAAGTTTTTCAGAAGTTAAACATTGGTTGCATGAGTAGGTAGTTCTATTATAGGTAAAGTACTAATCCCAGTGACCATAATAATAGTGGTGATTTTGATATTAAGCTTATGTTGCATGATTAGAAAGAGAAGAAATGTTAAAAGGTCGATAAAGAAGCTGATTCAAGAAAAGCAAAAAAGAGAACGAGAAAAAGGGGACATAGAAATGAAAAAGTTTGTAGAGAAACTCTATCAAGACAGCAAAAAAAGGGAAGATACTACAGTATAATCAATACTAATTAAAAGAGCTTGAAACATGTTAAGATAAAAATTTGCTACATTTTGGAGATATTTGGTGATAAATCACCAAAGGAGGGAGTTGATGGAGCGAGGTGGAAAAACAAAATTTTGTTTACCCCTCGTAAAGTCACTTTCTCATAACAGTAACATGAATTAATCGTGTGGTTTTGAAAATTAATCAACATAGAATAGAATGCACACACAAGTACACGTGGGAAACTAATTTGCTTATGTTGCAACTATAATCAACTAACTAAATAATGTTGTTATGTTTAAAACTAATGCAGTAGCCATAAATTAACCAAAAGCGGCATGAATGTGCTTTCTGTTTATTTATTTGTGGCAAAAACATGAAGACTGGTGAGTAAATCACGCATATATGTTGCTTATTCTGCTAGGTAATAACTAACAGGGATACCTTAGAAAGGGGGGAGGTAAACAGAAGGGTTATAATTCAACAATTAACGTTTAATTGTGTTTGTTGCTATAATAGTTCCCGTTATGGCTTGTGAGGCCTAGAACAAAACAGACGTTTCTGTGACTCCGAGACTGAAGTGCAGTATGCATGCGCCGGATTGAAAGAAATTGTAGGCGAGCTCGAAATGCCTGTGCTTGTACAGAATGGGTCAAGGACAGCGTGCTCTGAAAGACCTGACTGCCAAACAAAATGGACATTCGTATTGAAAACCGTGTGAAAGGAACTTAGAATTGCAATGTAAAGAACATGAGCACAATAGATATAATAAGGACAATGACTATGCGGAAATCAAATAATAAGATGTTGAGGTTATGCTCATCCACCCCTTGGACTGACCAATCAGAACTGTTGAAGACCCCAAATGTTTCAGAATTTAGATAGAATAGCTAGAGAAAAACAGTATAAAAGAGTATGTCCGGACTTAAGAAAAAACTCTCTCTACTTCGATTTTCATCTGTGTATCCTGACATGCTTGCAGAATTTTCCTGAGGCGTAAGAACTTTGAAATTTTTCTGAACTTTAATTTTACTTGAATGAATATGGAGTCTTCGGATGAGGTTAATAGCTAGAGAGAATAGGGAGATGAACTTTGGGAACTATTGTGTCTTTTGCTAATATTCATGTCCTATAATCTCAATAATAATGTGCTTATTTTCTTAACTTTGAATTAAATGAACATATAAATGTATGAGTTAAAAATTCTTTCTTTTCCTTAAATTTATTTTGCATTGAATGAATAAACAAGTGAATATATACAGGTCATGCTAGAAGAATTCTCTTAAAATAAAAATTAGATAAATGAAGACTTAAGCTGGTCTCATTTTTTACTAGCAGGTTCATCGACAATCAATGGTGGTGTGTCTGAATAAATTGTCTCATTGATAAAACCATGGTAAAAATAATTTAGACTACAGGTGTACATATTATAAATATTTAGCTTAGTTTTAGACACTCCGCTATGATGCAGCAGCTCTCCTTTGATTCACACCAATCCATGAAGTAGAGAGAAAGTATGTATGAGTGACTCGCAGTGTTATGGGCCCCACTGATGAGTAAATGTATGATGAAATACTTTAGGGAAAAGTGATGAGGTTTTAAAGATTTTTCCGGAGTAGTGCTGCATCATTACTTCCAGTTCATAAGCTGCAATCCTTATAATACCACAAAGTGATCAAGGAGCTGTATGAAAACTGCAAGCCATGGGTTTTGATGAAATTCAGGGTTCATATGTGCTTCAAGATCAAAAGCCATTGGACAATGTAAAGACCTGTGTAGACCCGTGTCAGAGACACCAGCAACAGGGAAAGACGCCAACAAAGTCCACATCAACTGTGTACTAAGTGCAGTAACAGAGAATCCCAAAGTCATCACGCCCTCAAATAGCTGCCTTTTTCCTTCCTGCAAATTATGTTATTACTCTTGTCCACTGGTGACGAAGGACTTCTTCCTATTCCTTCACCTGGCTATGTACAATCTGCAAGGAGGTAAGTTCAAAAAAATGTATAATATAATAAAGTGTGGGCGGTAGTCCTTCCAAGGGTGCCCCCAGATAATCTGTAAAAAACACTTGGGGCATAAGAAGTATTCAAGGTGGTTCTGTTAAAAAGAAAAACAATGTGGTTAAAATTCCGCCACCATTTCCACTACACACTCTAAAATATTGACAGTGGTATAGAAAGTACAGAGAATTATGGTTATACACACAAGTTGGTTGTCAGAACCCGTTTGGGGGCCAAAGGGTTACTGGGCCTCGATAGTGGTGTTGGTCGAGGAATATGTCGGCTAAGGCAACAAAGCAGCAGAAGCTCACGTCGTCCCGCCACTGACACAATAAAGAGCCCCCAATGTTGGGGATCACAGGCCCTCCAACAACAGTGTTAGCTCTGGGCAGATTGAGCACAAGTTGGTCCGATTCTGATGTGTTGCGTTCATGCTGGTGGTCATGCTCGCATGCAGGCAGCTGTGCAGTCTATGAAGCTAAATCAGGAAAGACTGTGAGACATACTCCTAGATCTCGATCCATGCTGGGCACTAACCCTCGATTCAGTCTGCTCTTGTGGGCCGTCTCACGATCTGGACACAACTGCTTAGCTTTTCCTCCTAGGGCAGGCTTCTCCCTGCAGTGTCGGACAGTACTTCACCTCTCCCAGCAAGGCAAGGCCAGTTCCCAAGATCCAGGCAGATTCACAGTTCTTCCACCAAAGATGGTGCCTCTGGGAGTCTGACAACAGTCTCGGATCTCTGTAGTTCTGCGAGTATTCTGCAGAGGTATCCCTCCCTTAGTTAGGAAAATTGGAAATATAACCAAGTGGGTTAGTTTTGGTAATTTCCAGACAGGTGATGTTGAATCCTCTGTCACTGTTCCGGATCAGTTTCAAGCTGTTCTTTTTCAAAAGTGCCGCCTTCTGCAGAGCGTAGAGCGTCTTTATTGAAGGTGACAAATTTGCAAGTGTAAAGCACTGCTGCTTTTGTTACTGGGGGTCTATATTCTAGCACCGTTGCAAATCTGGCCCCCAATAACAAAAAGAACGCCCCCTACTGCCGCAAAACCAGCCCCCACCGTTCCAGCCTCCCGGGAAAATGCCCGATGCCCGCTACAGCAATTCTGGCCCAGGGTCAATGTTATACATCACAAGAAAACTGCATGGTGCCACCACTTTTTATTTTATTTGTGTCCCACCACATGAACCAATGTTTGAGCAGTAAAGGCACTTGGTGCACCTCTCCAGACCCCACCTTAGAGTCAAGCCCTGGTCTTCATGGTCAAGGCCTAGGTCCCCACATGCACACAGGATTGGCAGGTGTGTTGGGGTAAATATGTTTCAAAACCAGATAACCTGCAAGCGTGCATTTCTGCATTACCATGGAGGGAGGCATTTCCTTCCCAACGGTGATCCTGTACAAGAGTTCAAGAATAACTGGTGGAACCATGGAGTTCGATAAGAATTGTATTTATCTGCAAGCACATGCATCCTCACTAGTGTTCCTTAGACTGCTCTCTGTAGGTATATATACAACGGGACAAGCATTTTTTCTACAGTAATTGTTTGATTCAGGTGTGAAAGGGTGGCCTGAGAGTGGCTATTGGCCGTAAACCTCTCTAAATGTTCATACTCGGTGTTGGTTCTGGTTCAGCTGTGCTGATATTGTCATTGTATGTCAGCCTGCCTATGTTCCCAGAGAGTAATATGCATTGTTAGCGTTTTAGCACTAGATGTGTGTTGCCCACTGTCCCATTGATGCAGAATGTGCGTTGATTGAATGGCTGCCAAGAGCATCTTAGAATCTGGAGCCTGACTGGGTTTCATTTGAGATGATAAAGAGGGTAGGTTAGAGGAGTGGTGAGATAGGCTGTGCAGGTTCGGAGTCCCAGGCTCTGAGGATCCTTTTGCACCCGAATCAGGCTAATACTGCTTGAAAATGTTTTAGCTGTTACATATGAAGAAACAAAACACCCCAGATGGCGTACAGCTTGTGAGAAGGGTGTAGTTGCTAAAAGAAAAGTACAAGCTGGACTGGAAGTGACAGAGTGATTGTACTATTTTTAGGAGGCATTTTCTATGAAAAACTATCATACTTATAAATCATATTGTGAACAATTTCATGGAATCGTAGTTCCCCTTTCTTGAGAAATGCAATAGTGACCCAGGCCTGGCAATGATGCAAAGCCTTGATCTTCTTAGAAGTATTGTCAGGGCACTGAGTGTTATGAACACATTTGTTATGTGGTATGTATGATCGGTTCAATAGAAAGAGCTAAGATCAGTTCAATAGAAAGAGCGAGAGAACAAGACACAGGTTGACATAGATATTGATGATGATGATGACGACATAGATATATTTTTTCAGAATAGGCACAACATCAATACTCCTCTTTGATACATTATTTAGGATAAGAAAATCTAAGCTGGACACTTCACAGTGTTTACTGCAATGTGTTGAACTACAGAAAATGTAAATTTATGTCAGGAACTTAGATAATTTAAACTTTCTGACAGTATTTTTCTATTGTATTATTCTATTTAAGGTTGATCAGTGATAGAGTGAT
This sequence comes from Lissotriton vulgaris, assembly GCF_964263255.1. Taxonomy (NCBI): domain Eukaryota; kingdom Metazoa; phylum Chordata; class Amphibia; order Caudata; family Salamandridae; genus Lissotriton; species Lissotriton vulgaris. The sequence continues at coordinate 429,249,012 of NC_141693.1, forward strand.
CATCAAGAGCTCACCTTCTGGCTTCGTGCCAGAATGGGATCCAGAACTCGGTAATCTCCTTTTAGCCGCTCAGTGCCTAGAAACTATTTAAAATAATAGTGTAAGAGCCTTGGCTCCTTCTCTATCCGGTTGGGCACATTTCTCGACCAGGAGTTACCGTGCGTTGCAGAGGTCTCTGTCCTCATTGGTGGAACAGAGACTCCGCTACTAGGGTATTCGAGGACACATCTAGTGATAGGCAACCTGGTGGGTCATGATAGACTGCACTACATAGTCCAAGATGGCCTGGTGGACAGTCAAGTATGTAATCAACCCATGCTTAACTTAGTGAATACTTCTTACCTACCTGCAGAAAAAATCGACTTTCAGCTCTAATCCTGCTCCCCCTGGCTCCTCCAATGGATGTGAAGGATACCCACAGACATTTCTGAAAATGTGGCAAATATCACAGACTGAGCTTGTCTATTAATTGCATTGAGGCCCCTGTTATATATTGAGGGGGCTGTATCCTTTTCAGTTTTCATCTCTAACAGGTCCTTTTTGGAGGCTCTGGTGTGTGATTTTTTCTCAAAATAACCTTGTCGAGAATAACAAGTACACAACTCTGATCGGCTGTATTTTCTAATTCCTCATTTTGAGAAACTGACATGCAAGCGGAACTGTTGTGGTCAGAAGGCTGATGCTGTGTCACTCCTTCGGTGAATATATCATAGTGGGTTTCTTGGTTTTCAAGAAAGCTTTTAACCTGTGTAAGCAAGCATTGCACAGGCACATATGTGTTCCTCACTCATTTTTTGACCTATGTAGGTCTTGCGACGTCTGTTGGGGTCTGACACTTGTGGGTGGCCCACAGATCTGATGGAGATACTTTGCGCCAACCCTCATTTGCCACTGGTGTCCTGTGGGCTACCTACTGTGGCTCTGCACACTGGGTAAGGCAGTAAGTGTGAGAAGTCAAAGGCTTCTCTACAAGGTAATGTGAGAACTGGAGCTCTGAACTCAACCGTCAAACAACTGAGAAAGCTGTATAACCCTCCATCTTATTCCATGCTAATACAAGGGCCCATCCAAAATGGATCCCTCTGGCCCCAGTACTCAGACTCATACTACACACACACACAGCCCTAATAACTCACATGTGCTTTACACTCACGGCACAGTCTCTGACTTGAAAAACAATGAATGTCAGCGACCTAAGGCTCTGGGGTTCAAATAACAGGTGAACTTTACATGGCAGAGATCAGTGGGCTTTCCTATCTTGTCACAGAGAAAAAAAGGTATTGTCACACTACTGAGCCAAAAAAACTTGGCACGCTGCCACCACTGCTTTATGGTATTCACTCACGCATGAACAGAAGTCATACGTGCATTTTTTCTGCCCTGACAGCAGTTCTGGATCTCACTTTGCCAGGGGCAGGTCTAGACCTTTGCACATAAACTACATTACCATGATGCCAGGGCCAAAATAAAAAGTTGGGATAACAGTTTACTTTGTCGGGTACTTAGGGAAAGGGTGCTGGCCCGTTTACCATACAGGGGGTATTTCTGTTCAGACAAATGGCAAGGCCTATTGTTTCCAATATATAATATACTTACAGTGGACTTTGGGTCTGTCCCTTGATTATAATTGATTAACCTTTCTGTTTGTCTCAATGGCCAGCTCCTGATCTCATGGCTTTCCTCCTTGTTTTTTTATCCGTCCCATCCAGGAGCATTTCCGTATAACAGAGTTTTGATTGAATAATGTGTCTTTCCATGTCAGACCTTGCTTGCTTCCAGTCCATAGGTGGGACATTTTCCTTTCCCCCTCTCTCTCTTTCTGCTCTCCTTCCTGCCCATTGCCTTCTCTTGCCCCTCCTACCTTCCTCACACCCAGAGTTTTCTTGCCCTACATAGAACTTTAAAAAAAAATCTTCTTAGGCGCCAAGTGTGCTATTGGCACGCGGCTATCTTAAAATAATTATCTGACCTTTCAAACATGGCTGCCTGCCCTCAGCGTGCACATGGCCATTCATGCAATGTGGGCATCTACTGGCGGGCTTTCTTTACTTCAACAAATCCCACTCAAAGATGATCACCAAAAATATGAGTGCGTCAATGGTTACCATCTTTGAAGTCAACAGTACGGCTTTGAAACCGTTAGACTCTTAAATAAAGACAAGATGCTTGACTTAGAGAATTATTGAAACAAATGAACTGCTTCCGCCCTGTAACCGACCTATACGTTTTTGGAGTCTTGGCGCTTCTAGATGCCACAAGTAAAAAGAGAAAAGATCATTGATCCTATAACCACTGTTCCATCATGTGATGCTGATCTTCTTTACCACATTGTGTGTCCCCTTCGTAGCCCGCTATATACCTGCTTTTTGTGTCCCTCTCCTTTGTGTCATTTGTCTGTGAATCATGCGATTATTCATGTTGTGTATTTTTACTTGATGTAGATATTGGGTTTTCGACCTTCCTTCCACCCTTTTGTAAAGCGCTCTGATAACCTTCGGGTTCTTGTTCGCGCTATATAAAACTTTATAAATAAATAAATACATTTGTAAAGTATAACAAAAGCCTATAGGTCCCAAATGCGAGACATATTGGCTTTGCCAGTGCTTGTGTTAGATTCAGCTTTGCCACAAACCCCAAGGCATGGTTCGTATTGTTACTGTATGAATCTTCGCTTACATAACTGCCTCACCAGGACTGGCTGGCACGCCATGTGCATCATGAAATGTTTTATTGAAGACTAGCTGTGGTAGATCTGTGTTGAGGGATCAAGACCAGGGTTGGAAGGCCATGCTGGCTGAGGTGAGGGTATCAGGCAGCAGGTGCAGTGGCATCGGGAATCAGAGACCTGAGGTACCCCGTGAACCCTGATTATTGCTGTATTTTATCATCAGAGAGGAGGCCCATTTCTTCTCCTTGCATTAGGGTTCATGACATGCTGGCTCCACTACTGTCAGGCAGTGCACCATGTAGTGGGTTTGTGGGGAGGAGTCACAGAATGGGGCTGAGGTTTGGATGTGGCTTCTGTGTACCCCTGAGCAGAAGGTGAATATGTGGTTAGTGGTGGTGATGAAAGTTAAGGTTCCACTGACTTTGGGGCTTGCTCCGGAAGTCAATGATCTTGAGGTTGTTGTGAATGTTTTGTGTTTCCTCTGCGCTGACCACACTGCACATATTTGTGTGCAAGCTCAGACAGAGCTGCGATAAAATGAGCGACAAGCTTGGCTAGCGGCAACCAGGGACAGAGCTGTCAGTAGTGCAGGAGGTTATGTGGCACTGGGGTCCTGAGGTATGAGTGACCCACTTCACTCCAATGAGTGGCTGATTTTCACCAATAAACCTGAGTGGGGAGGTCAGATGTCCTTTCTTGCACTGGGGACCAAGGGTGCTATGCTATTCCACAGAAGGCAAGCATGACATAGATAACTTGCTGGCTCTTGTCAAGGCTCCTGGAGCAGACGGGTGTGCATTTTACTGCGAATGGTGCATAATTACGCAAAGTGGCATAATGGCATAGTTTCAGGAAATTTACGTAAACAAGAGTGACATGAAATTCCCCAAATTGCTCAAATTTTACCGGTGTAATTTAAATTTTGGCCAGGCCTAACAGTACGGCCTTGAAACCGTTAGACTCTTAAATAAAGACAAGATGCTCGACTTAGAGAATTAGTGAAACAATATGACCAGCAGCTCTGGGGTGTCTAGAAACATGGGTGAGAAGGGGCAGATCAACTCTCTTACAGCATTGCTTTGGATGCAGACAGAGGGAAGTGAGCAGGGCCAGAGGGCTGCACAGATTACTCATGCACCTTTCCAATAATTCCATCAACTGATGTCATCTTGCCCAAAAAAGGTCTGACTGGGGACTCAGCAGAATAGCTTTTTTTTTCTAGTTGTCAATGTTGGTGTTACATTTTATGCCCATTCATAAGTGAATCGTAAAGCAGAGATTATTTTTAAGGGGAACACTTTGACCTGAATGCTCCTCGCGCAGCTCGTTGCCACTTGGGAATGGCTCACGCTCGCGAACCCGCTGAGGAGAAGCAGATGACGGGCTTCGTGCCACAAGAAAGACTCCATTACCCCATGAATAGTGTGAAAGGCCACATTTATTAGGAGATGGTTGCACATTAATACCTTTTATTAACCATTAACAATCAACTTATAACTTTAAAACAAGACCCCCAACATCACGCGTCCAGTCACATCTCCCAGCAACTTTCAACCCCAACCGTCCTTTCTCATTCCATTCTTTCCCGACAAGGTACCGCCCCCCGGTTTTTCCTACTGTGCCAGGAAGTGCTAACGGTACACGGATTAGGGGCCACAATAAGTGGCGTAATGAAACTTGAGGGGGCCCCACTGCAAACTACATGGAGGGGGCTCCCTTTTCATCCTCCGTGCCAGTCTAGAGCTCTCAGGCCAGCGACCCGCCATACTGCAGGGGATGCAGGGCTATTGTTACGCTACTGTCACCAATCCAGCCGTGATAAGTAACACTGGATGGTGGAGTTAAATGTTGGGCTTAGTCTGCCAGCTGGCTATCATAGTTGGTGGTCCATTCATTACAGGGTCCCTGCCATCAGTAGGCCGGGGAAGTTTGCCCAATTTTAGGTGGGTTTTCTGATGCAGACTCCTGTCATGATATACAACATCGGGCCCACTCATCGTTCAGTTTTGACAAAAGTGCATCCACTGCTCCTTCTCGTTTCTGTTTTAAAACATTAGACAATGCGACAATGCAGTATTTCAAAAGCAGATGTAAGTGCGAAGAGCACATTTTGATAATACATTTTTATTAGTAGACAATAGCAATAGGCATTGCATAGCTTCATACACACTGTGACCACAATTCCATCACAGTCTCTCTCTCTCTCTCTCTCTCTCTCTCTCTCTCTCTCTCTCTCTCTCTCAGTCAGTTAGTCTCTCTCTCTCTCTGTCATTCAGTCTCAGTCAGTCAGTCAGTTTGTCAGTCAGTCAGTCTCTCTCTCTCTGTCAGTCTGTCAGTCAGTCGGTCTCTCTCTCTGTCAGTCTCTCTATCTCTCTCAGTCAGTCAGTCTCTCAATCTCTGTCAGTTTCTCAGCCAGTCAGTCTTTCCGTCAGTCAGTATTCAGTCTCTGAGTCAGTCAGTCTCTACTCTCTCTCCACTCTATCTCTCTCTCTCCATTCTCTCTCTCAACTCTTTCCACTCTATCTCCACTGTCTCTCTCTCCACTCTCTTTCCATTGTCTCTCCTTCCACTGTCTCTCTCTCCACTGTCTCTCTCTCCACTGTCTCTCTCCCCACTGTCTCTCTCTCTCCACTGTCACTCTCTCCACTGTCTCTCTCTCCCTACTCTCTCTCTACTCTCTCTCCACTGTCTCTCTCTTCACTGTCTCTCTCTCCACTGTCTCTCTCTCCACTGTCTCTCCACTGTCTCTCACTCTCTCTCCACCGTCTCCCTCTAATATCTCTCTCCCTCTACTCTCTCTTCTCTCTCTACTCTTTCTCCACTCTCTCTACTCTCTCTCTCTCTCCACTCTCTGGGCCTCATTTATGAAAAGTGATGCATCGCTGCATGAAAACAGTGATGCGTCACTTTTCATTGCGCCCTCCTTGCGACCCCAATGATGCGTCATATTTACATTATGACGCATCATTGCGCAAGGAGTTACAGATATGTCAGTATTTCCGACAATATCTGTAAGCGCAAAAGTGATGCATTGCTGGAGTGTGTCACAAAAGTGACGCAACTCCAGCAATGTGTCCTTTCACATGGGGCAAGCCCCATGTGAAAGGGCCTGCGTCAGTCTTACACCTGCTGTGAGGCAGGCGCAAGATTTTGAAGCAGCGGCGTCCTAGAAGTGACGCAGTGAAATCTCATAGATTTCACTGCGTCACTTCTAGGACCCTTTCTTGCGTCAATACGCCCCCCCTTGCATACATTATACCTGGCGCAGGTATAATGTGGCGCAGGGGTTTACAAAGTGACGCATCTACCTAGATGCGTCACTTTGTAAATATGGTGCAACAAGGCACATTTTTTACGCTGCTGGTGCGTCACAAAAAGCGATGCACCGGCGGCGTAAAATGACGCACGGCCTCATAAATGAGGCCCTCTCTCTCTCCTCTCTCTCTCTCTCTCTCTCTCCACTCTCTCTCTCCACTCTCTCTCTCCACTCTCTCTCTCCACTCTCTCTCTCTCCTTCCACTCTCTCTCTCTCCACTCTCTCTGTCTCTCCACTCTCTCTCTCCGCTATCTCTCTCTCCACTCTCTCTCTCTCCACTCTCTCTCTCCACTCTCTCCACTCTCTCTCTCCATTCTTTCTCTCACCACTCTCTCTCTCTCTCTCCCCCACTCCTCTCTCTCTCTCTCTCTCTCTCTTTCTCTCTCTCTCCACTCCACTATCTCTCTCACTCGTCTCTCTCTCACAAAGTAGTGGGCGTTGCCATGGGCGTCCACAGAAATGTTTGCGGGGGTGGGGGGCACATTTTTAACTTCATCACCATCCCCCTTGCACTCTTCTCCCCTCTGTCTTGCACCCTTCTCGCCCTCCCCTTTGCACCCTTCTCCCCCTCCGCCTTGCACCCTTTTCTACCTTGCACCATTCTCCCCTCTGCCTTGCACCCTTCTCCCCTCTGCCTTGCACCCTTCTCCCCTCTGCCTTGCACCCTTCTCCCCTCTGCCTTGCACCCTTCTCTCCTCTGCCTTGCACCTTTCTCCCCTCTGCCTTGCACCCTTCTCCTCTCTACCTTGCACCCTTCTCCTCTCTGCCTTGCACCCTTCTCCCCTCTCCCATGTACTTTTCTCCCCTCTGCTTTGCACCCTTCACCGCCCCCACCTTGCACCCTTCTCCCCTCCGCCTTGCACCCATCTCCTCTCCACCTTGCACCCTTCTCCTATCCACCTTGCACCCTTCTCCTCTCCACTTTGCACCCTTCTCCTCTCTACCTCGCACCCTTCTCCCCTCTGCCTTGCACCCTTCTCCTCTGGAAACATCCCTTACAACGCAACAATAACAACGCAATACCAATACAACGAAACTATTACAATGCAGGATCCATTACAACGCATGCCATTACAACGCAGCTGCTATTACAACGCATGCCATTACAACGTAAGCATGGGTAAGTATTTAATTTAAATTTAACCCCTACACAATCCAACACTTACCCTACAATTACGCCCCCCTGGAGTTAGAACAGTAATTTTAACCACTACACTATCCAACACTTACACTACTATTACATTCCCATTAATTAAAAAAATAATAAATACTTACCCATACTTACGTTGTAATGGCATGCGTTGCAATGGATCCTGCGTTGTAATGGATCCTGCGTTGTAAAAGTTTTGTTGTAATGGTATGCGTTGTAAAAGTATGCGTTGTAACGTCATACATCCTTCTTCTCTCTACCTTGCACCCTTGTCCTCTCTGCCTTGCACCCTACTTCCCTCTGTCTTTCACCATTCTCCACTCCCCCTTGCACCCTTCTCCCCTCTGCACCCTTCTCCACTCCACCTGGCACCCTTCTCCCCTCTGCCTTGCAACCTTCTTCCCTCCCCCTTGCACCCTCCTCCTCTCTATCGTGCACCCTTCTCCTATCCACCTTGCACCCTTGTCCTCTCTACTTTGCACCCTTCTCCTCTACACCTTGCACCCTTCTCCTCCCCACCTTGCACCCTTCCCCACTCCGCCTTGCACCCTTCTCCCCTCTGCCTTGCACTTTTCTCCCCTCCCCCTTGCACCCTTCTCCTCTCTACCTTGTGCCCTTCTCCCCATTGCCTTGAACCCTTCACCCCTCTGCCTTGCACCCTTTTCCTCTCCGCCTTGCAGCCTTCTTCTCTCTATCTTGCACCCTTCTCCCCTCTACCTTGCACCCTTCTCGGCCCCCTGTCCCCCGCGTGGACACCCACATGCTGTTCTAACAAGAGTGCTTACCTGAGGGCACCATTTTGCGGCCTCATCCCTTTTCATATGAGCTTTGCCCTGGAGAATGGTCTCTCTGGGGGCCCCCACCCTTGTCAGGGTCCTGAGCAGTGTTCTGCCACCCTAGTCAGGGTCCTGAGCAGTGCTCTGTGCTGCCTTCTGCTCTTTCTCTGGGGCCCCCACTCCACCCTCCTTGTCAGGGTCCCAAGCAGTGCTCTGTGCTGCATTCTGCTCTCTTCTCCCCTCCTTATCAGGGCCCCTGCTCTGTGCTGCCTCCTGCTCTCTAGGGGCCCCCTCCTTGTCAGGGCCCCTGCTCTGTGCAGCCTCCTGCTCTCTGCCCCCCTCCTTATCAGGGTCCCTGATCTGTGCTGCCTCCTGCTCTCTCCCCCGCCTCCTTGTCAGGGTCCCTGCTCTGTGCTGCCCTCTGCTCTCTGCCGCCCCTCCTTGTCAGGGTCCCTGCTCTGTGCTGCCTCCTGCAATCTGCCCCCCCTTCTTGTCAGGGTCCCTGCTCTCTGGGGGCCACCCTCCTTGTCAGGGTCCCTGCTCTGTGCTGCCTCCTGCTCTCTGGGGTCCCCCCTCCTTGTCAGGGTCCGTGCTCTGTGCTGCCTTCTGTTCTCTGCCCCCCTCCTTGTCAGGGCCCCTGCTCTGTGCTGCCCCCTGCTCTCTAGGGCCCCCCTCCTTGTCAAGGTCCCTGCTCTGTGCTGCCTCCTGCTCTCTGCCCCCCCCTCCTTATCAGGGTCCCTGCTCTGTGCTTCCTCCTGCTCTCTAGGGGCCCCACCTTGTCAGGGTCCCTGCTCTGTGCTGCCTCCTGCTCTCTGACCCCCTCCTTGTTTGGGTCCCTGCTCTGTGCTGCCTCCTGCTCTCTAGGGCCCCTCCTTGTCAAGGTCCCTGCTCTGTGCTGCCTCCGGCTCTCTGCCCCCTCCTTATCAGGGCCCCTGCTCTGTGCTGCCTCCTGCTCTCTGCCCCCCTCCTTATCAGGGCCCCTGCTCTGTGCTGCCTCCTGCTCTCTAGGGGCCCCCTCCTTGTCAGGGTCCCTGCTCTGTGCTGCTCCTGCTCTCTGCCCCCCCTCCTTATCAGGGTCCCTGCTCTGTGCTGCCTCCTGCTCTCCCCCCCTCCTTGTCAGGGCCCCTGCTCTGTGCTGCCTCCTGCTCTCTAGGGGCCCCCTTCTTGTCAGGGTCCCTGTCTGTGCTACCTCCTGCTCTCTGCCCCCTCCTTATCAGGGCCCCTGCTCTATGCTGCCTCCTGCTCTCTAGGGGCCCCCTCCTTGTCAGGGTCCCTGCTCTGTGCCACCTCCTGCTCTCTGCCCCCTTCCTTGTCAGGGCCCCTGCTCTGTGCTGCCTCCTGCTCTCTAGGGGCCCCCTCCTTGTCAGGGTCCCTGCTCTGTGCTGCCGCCTGCTCTCTGCCCCCCTCCTTATCAGGGCCCCTGCTCTGTGCTGCCTCCTGCTCTCTAGGGGCCCCCTCCTTGTCAGGGTCCCTGCTCTGTGCTGCCTCCTGCTCTCTGCTCCCCTCCTTATCAGGGCCCCTGCTCTATGCTGCCTCCTGCTCTCTAGGGGTACCCTCCTTGTCAGGGCCCCTGCTCTGTGCTGCCTCCTACTCTCTAGGGGCCCCCTCCTTGTCAGGGTCCCTGCTCTGTGCCGCCTCCTGCTCTCTGCCCCCTCCTTATCAGAGCCCCTGCTCTGTGCTGCCTCCTGCTCCCTAGGGCCCCCCCTCCTTGTCAAGCTCCATGCTTTGTGCTGCCTCCTTCTCTCTAGGGCCCGCCTCCTGGTCAAGGTCCATGCGCTCTGTGCTGCCTCCTGCTCTCTAGGGCCCCCCTCCTTGTCAGGGTCCCTGCTCTGTGCTTCCTCCTGCTCTCTGCCCCCCTCCTTGTCAGGGTCCCTGCTCTGTGCTGCCTCCTGCTCTCTAGGGCCCCCCTCCTTGTCAGGGTCCCTGCTCTGTGCTTCCTCCTGCTCTCCCCCCCCCCTCCTTGTCAGGGTCCCTGCTCTGTGCAGCCTCCTGCTCTCTAGGGCCCCCCCTCCTTGTCAAGGTCCCTGCTCTGTGCTTCCTCCTGCAGTCCTCGCCCTGCCCACATGTCCTGACCGTGCAAGTTTGTGACTGCATCTGCACAAAGTTCCAAAGTAGCCAAAGTTCCTTCTTAATACTTGTCGTGTCTTTCAACTGCTTCAGCCAATGTGCTCTGTTACTTCTTCGGTAGCTAACCCTCAAAAAATAAATAATCGATACTTCTCATGTATTTATCTCACTGTGAACGATATTAGGCATTGTGGAGAGTAATCAACTTCAGCCGAAAGGAGAGTTAGTAGTAAGCATGTCTTATCTGCACCAAAGGAGCATCTGACGGTCCCTTAATTCCCGCCCTTTCCCCTCTTTTTGAGTACACATTCGGATTGGCTGCCTGGGGAATTGGGGGTGGGGTAATATTAAGTGCTTCCTGCACACGTGTTAGTTAGTATCTGTTGTCCACCTTACACTGATCTCTGCTGCTCAAGAAACAAGCATTTGCAATGCAATAGGTCTCGCATTTACGCGAGTTTAAGCCATTGGCACTGTAAATGACAATGCATTTTATATATGTTTTAAAAACCAGGATGAAGGAGATATTTTCAGTCTCTCCATGCCATATCTTGCAACAAAGGCGAGCACCATGTTCCTCCCAGGACGCGGGAAGCAGGTGGGAATGTTGGGGGAGCTGGCCCTCTGGTCTTTGACATCCATGGCTTCTCCCTGTGTTGGTGCCTCACGCTCACCTTACCTGTGGTGGGTCTCTTCGTTGTTGCTTTTTCTACCTCTGAAACAACAGTACTTTTTCGTCCTAATTTGAATGTATAATCGGCATGGCTCTGCATATGCAATTGCTGAGCTTTTTGGTTCATTGTTGACCACTGACACTGACCACACAATGGCAGTGCCAGCCTCTGTATCCGGGACAAAGCACTGTTTCATTCGATCTAAACAGGACTCGCAGTATTTTTATAACAGATCGATTTTGTATGTATCGGAAAAAGAATCTACCTTTACGTCTTCCTGCTAGGAACTGTTATTTTTGTTCTCTGGAACAGGAGAAATGGCTGCATCCAGTGCGTGAGGAAATGAATCTCTCAGGTTATCTATCGCACGCGCAAATAAATCTGCTCGGCTGTCACGCGCGTGTGTTCAGCAACTAAATCTGAAAGCATCCCGCCAGAGTAGCCGTGTTGGAACCAGGTTAGGTTACCGCTGCAGAAAAGGAATCTGTAACGTTACTGCGCCTGAACCCGAACCTAGTCCTGTTTGATCTCCGTATGCAACAAGGGGCCAGGTTAGGTTACTGCATCAGAAACGAGCTCAGTTTGTAATACCGTTCTTGAAAAGTGTCCTATTACAATGAATGGATTTGGAAATGAATCTGTTGAGTTACCATTGCAGAAGCGGAATCTGTTTGTTACTATACCAGACAATCGCGGACATTCCATGTTCCATCTATTTATGCACCATTTGTTTTGGGGAAACAAATTGACCTGCGTGTTTCCAAGATGAAATCTTGTTGAGTGCGGCGTGCATGGGACGAATTACTGAACCATGTTCTTGCTACGCTGAAAGAGCATAGTCTCTCTGTGAAAAAATCAAAGCGTCAGATGAAGGCGAATTCTATGCCATGGAGTGTATGTAAGGGACTGTACCAGACCAAGAGACTATTTCTTGGCTGCATGTTGAGTACTGCAGCACCCCAGGAAGACTGGCGGTCTTTTGTAGGTCTGACCGAATATTACGCGAAACTTTTTCTGCATTTCTTAGAGAAAAAATAAGTGAAAGGCTTGTGTTCCTTAATGGTAACAAGTCAGGACTATTTTGTCAATGGTTATTAGTTGCATAAGATAAATAAGCTGCAACTATGGCTTGTTACATATAATATTGAAAAAGCTTCCAATTAAAGCCCTGGTGACCCTACCAGAATGTTGCTGCTCTTGCGTTTCAGAAAGAGAAGGGAAACCCAGAGAGAAAATGACTCTAAAGCATGGGTACTCACAAACTTTCTCTAAGGGGCCAAATTTACAGTGTAGTTTGTGGCCGAGGGCCGCACCGGTGGGGGCGTGGTCAGTGAGAGAGGGGGCGGGGCTAGAGACAAAAAAAAACTGTGACCATGAGGTTGAACACAGGCCCTGGCAGTGGATGTCTTTGTCCACTGAGCCACCAGACCGAGCATACACACATATCTCTCTCTCTGTCTCCCTCCCTCTCTCTATTTCTCTACCTCCCTCTCTCTCTCTCTCCGTCCCTCCCTCTCTCGTCTCCCTCACTCCCTTCGTCTCCCTCACTCCCTCTGTCTCCCTCACTCTCTCTGTCTCCCTCCCTCCCTCTCTGTCTCCCTCCCTCCCTCTCTGTCTCCCTCCCTCCCTCTCTGTCTCCCTCCCTCTCTCTGTCTCCCTCCTTCTCTCTGTCTTCCTCCCTCTCTCTGTCTCCCTCCCTCCCTCTCTGTCTCCCTCCCTCTCTCTGTCTCCCGCCCTCCCTATCTCTGTCTCCCTCCCTCCCTCTCTCTTCCTCCCTCTCTCTTTCCTACCTCCCCTCTCTGTTTCCATCCCTCTCTTTTTCTCCCTCCCTCTCTTTTTCTCTCCCTCTCTCTCTGTCTCCCTCACTCCCTCCCACTTGTCCCTCCCTCTCTCCCTCTATCTCCCTCCCTCCCTCTCTCTGTCTCCCTCCTTCTCTCTGTATCCCTCCCTCTCTTGGTCTCCCTCCCTCTCTCTGTCTCCCTCCCTCTCTCCGTCTCCCTTTCTCTCCCTTTCTCTAACTGTCTCCCTCCCTTTCTCTAACTGTCTCCCTCCCTCTCTCTCCCTGTCTTCCTCTCTCTCTCCCTCTCACCCTCTTTCTCCCTCCCTCCCTTTGTGTCCCTCCCTCCTTATGCCTCTGCCTCCCTCCCCTCCCCTGACTCTCCCTCTCTCTCCCTCCCCTGACTCTCCCTCTCTCTACCTCCCTCCCCTCACTCTCCCTCCCTCCCTCCCCTCACACTCCCTCCTCTGTCTCTCCCTCCCTCGCCCTCGCCTGACTCTCACTCTCCCTCTCACTCACCCTGCCCTGGCTCTCCCTCCCTCCCTCCCTCTCCCCTGACTCTCCCTCTCTCTTCCTCCCCTGACTCTCCCTCTCTCTACCTCCCTCACCCCTCCTGGCTCTCCCTCTGTCTCCCTCCCCTGACTCTCCCTCTCTCTACCTCCCTCCCCTCACTCTCCCTCTCTCCCTCCTCTCACACTCCCTCCCTCTGTCTCACCCTCCCCTGACTCTCCCCCTCCCTCTCTCACTCCCTCCCTCGCCCTCCCCTGACTCTCTCACTCCCTCAACCTCCCCTGACTCTCCCTCCCTCTGTCTCTCCCGCCCTGGCCCTCTCTCTCCATCTCTGTCTCCCTATCTCTGTCTAGGCAAGGTGTATTAATTCTATTAGAAATATCACGAATAGCAAGAGCTATTTGCTGCACACATCGAACCACCTTCCCCAGCCTTCCCAAAATCTGCAGCACATTATTAGTGCCTCCCTAATGTAGAGGGTGCACGAGAGCTGGCTGGACCACTGCAGCAGAGATCAGGTGTAATCCGGAGGGCAGAGATTCCAAATAAGGCTGGGCTGATTCAGACTTTCATCCCTTCAGTGTCGATAAAACAAATGCTACTCGAGGCTGCGCAGAGTGATCTCCAAGTTCATGCTCGGCTCGGTTCAATCAGTCACGGGGTTTGTCCTGATCACTGTAATTGTCCAACAATCCTCTCCCCTCCCCCCACCTCCTCTGTGGCAGCCCGGGATGAGTCAGCTTGCCTGGCGCGCACACAGCCGGAGCACTTCACAGGTCTTTAAAAGACCATTAAATCGTTAATGAGGCTTTGTTCTGTTTCACCTCTTCTGAGGCCCCTGCAGCTCCACTCTATGGCTGGAATTTCCCGGCCCCCCAGAGCAGAGCCTCTCCGAGTCAGGCTGCATCAACCGGCGGCGTTTACTAAAACTCTAGATTTTTTTTTTTTAAAACTGGTACATGTCTGCAAGGTCCGGCGGGCCGCCAAGGAAGGCTTGCCGGGCCGCCACCGGCCCGCGGGCCGTACTATGAGTACCCCTGCTCTAAAGGATTTCCCTTCCCCCACAATGCTCCCCTGTGAGAAGTGAGCAATGTGGGCAGCGCACATCGATGTGCCTGCTGTATCGAAATGGGTCTCATTCTGGATGTCACTGCAGTCCGGAGGAAAAAGAACCGCCTGTGCCAAGGCTCAAAACAGAGCACGATGGAGACCAGTTTCGAGGCCCCCTTAAACTGACGGTGCTCAGACCCCTTGAGTCCCGGCCCACTTAAAGCCCTGCATGTCAGTATAGGCATAATAATGGTTCCAAAATGCATATTTAAGTTTTAGCAATACTGACGCAATTATATAATGTCGAAGTTATACTCGACAGTTGTAGATGACAGGCGCATCATTCAAAAAAGATTTTCAAACACTGCCAGGTTTAGTCTTTAATGGCAAATAACCGAATCCACACTGTGGCACGCTCAAAATGTAAGTAAACGCATACAGCCAAGAGTTCATGGTCACCGTCTACTGAACACTAAGTTACTTATTGTGGGTGTGCTTTTTATTGAATACGATCAACTACTAATCGGATTGGGCACGGACTACAATCAAGTATGCAGGTTTTACACTAGTTTCACGTAAAGCGCGGGGACGAGTTTCTCGGCTGAGTAGTTAGTTATATTTTAACTCGTACGGTCTCAGTGCCACGTGAGGAATAAAAGTAAGGTGCTAGTTTCCACAAACCAAGGCTGTGCTATGTACTTACAGCTTTATCATTATAAAAGCTCCTGACACTAAATCCTCAGCTGTCGGGAGCAGTGCCCTCCCTCCTCCAGCTTCCACCAACCACGGCCAGGATCCCTACAAGGATGCTTACAGCGGGGGGAGGGTGACGAGCTGGAGAGACGACGCCAACGAGGAAGGGGCGTGCATTCACGCACAATGGCAGCCCTCCCGAAATATATATCCAAATGGTTCAGCTCCTGCAGTAGGTAGATGTTAGGGGGCACTAGGCATTACGAGGGCACAGCCCGCCACAAACTACAATTCCCAGAGTCAGTAGCGCTGCGCGGCCGTGATCGGATCACTTCCGGGTCACGTGTGCGCAGCGCATAACTTCGCAGAGACAGGGCAGGACGCTGCCGATTATTCCATGTTGCTGGCGTTTGGAGGTTTGGAATCTGGTGTGCGGCTGCTGGTAAGGGTGCCATCGGCACCGAACTCTGAGTTCTTTTGGATCTCCGAGTCTCGTCCGTTTGTGATAGTAACAGACGGCGTTTTTCCTTTGTTTGGGTGAATTAATCAGTTCTGGAACTGATCCCTCGTTTGAGACTTCATTGTGCTTTAAGCTCGCTTCCATTGGTTGTGGGAGCAATATACTTTGTTGGTTCCTGTGAAGCAAGTGTTGCCAAGAGGGTGATCTTGGTTCTTGGAGCCTAATATTTCCTTTGAGGATTTGTATTTGTTCAAGGCTTCGCGTTTGTGTTTCATCATTGCTTAAGGAACATTGCTAATACTTTATAAAACCCTGCATGCTGCGGAGTGTCGTAACTCCAGGATTAACATATGCCAAATGGAATGTCTGTTGTTGTTACATGCAATTGATCACGGAATGCATATTGCTTAAGACAATCTTTCATGCCGTACCTGCTGTTCTTTTCTTTACAGGAGTTGTGTATGAATGAAGGGGTTCATCTATACTAGCCAGGTAGTGTGATATTATCTATTGTTGAGGTGGTATTTATGGGTACATGAAGCAATGTCTGATATCCCTCATTGTTGTTACAGCCTCCTGAAGTAGGAAGACACCTTATACACAACTCCCATTTGAATGCACATGTATTTTTCTTTACAGGTTAGTGGTAGTGGGTATATAAATACATTGATGTAGAGTAGAAGAAGGACACAGGAGTGGTTAGTAATTGTTTGTTCTTCTCTCCTCTTGTGTCTTCTAAGGTCTCCCTCCCCGCTGTTCCCATCCTTTCATTCCCGGCTTTATCCATCTTTCCCTCGCTTAACCATCCTTTAGTCTGCGTATTATTGATAGCAGATTTGGGGCGGTTTAGAGATGGATTCTATTTGAGCATCGAACCAACCCTGAGGATTCGAACGGTCTTGGAACAGTAGAGCAGCCATGACACTTCACAGTGAAATCAACCCGTCAAATATACGCGATTTACAGCTAAAGTACGCAGCGGGCGGGTTTAATTCCCTCTATTTCACGGCGAGTCGAAACATAAAATGAGTGCCGTAGATCCTAACCCGTGAAGCAACGGGTGGAACAACCATTCTTAGAATATGGAGCTATGCATTTCTGTTCTGAATAAATGCACAATGAAAAAAACGCCAATGAGTCCTTCAACCGCCAAACTGAGTACAGAACAAGCATTGGCCGCCACGCACACAAAATAAAAAAATGGGGCAGGAACAGAATACTGAATCCCGCCCCTCCAGGACTCCCTGACCTGCCTCATGGTTGCCAAGGCAATATTTCTAAAAATATTGTCGTGCTACCCTAAGGCAGGTCATGGAGTCCTAGAGAGGCGGGATCCAGAGCAGACAAATCTGCTAAACAGGAGCTTTTTCCAATGGCAGGCCTCCGTTTCCAGAGGCCTGCCAATGGAAAAAAGGGGCGTGGCTTCGTGCCATACTGAAATCCCCTGCTCACAATATCTCTTTGCCTGCAACAGGGCCATGCCCTGCAATGCAGGCTTCGACCTAAAAAGAGTAAAAAGTGGACATATGAGAGGACTAGCACAGCTTCCAACTACACTGAAGGCAGGCAAAGTCTGGGGTGATACCAGGAAGCCCCAGAAGTGGATGTGGTGGAGAACATCTGATAAAAAAGCTTGGCTTAGTCTTTATTTATGCAAAACCAATAGCTATTTCTATTGCACATACTACAAATCTCCTTGATGTGGCTTTCAGGCCATTTCTAAAGAATCATATAATGTCTAGACTCTCCCAGACCCAGGATACCTGCTTGTGACCTGTTCAAGCAGAGAATGCTTTCTTTGATCCCGTGGAATGCACGCTAGACGTTCTGTGAGGTCTGTCTGGCTCCTCCAATCGTTCAGTAGACTGTTGAAGTGAGTGTGTTAGCAGTTATTTGGAAGTGTACTTGATAATGCTCTAGTATATGTAAAAATGATTATCATAAGGCTGGAGATCTCTCTGTATCACAAGTCTGAAGTGTTTCCACCAAGCTCCTGTGTTCCTGTGACCTGTAAATGGTTTAGGACCCTTTGGTCCTCATTCAGAGAATTTACTATACTTGTTAAGGGTTTTCTTATTAAACAAGCATTGGCAATGCAATAGGTCTCGCCTATGAGAGCTTTTGGCCCTAGCAATGTTTTGTAGTAATACTGTACAGCAACGTGGATGCTTTTCAGAGTGGCTAAAACTAATTTTAAAAAGCACTATAACACTGCCAGGACTAAATCTTTTTTTGTTTTCTTTTAAAGTTCAGTCTCGCGGAATGCATCATACTGGTTTTTGTAATATTATTTTCAGCCATGCTGCTCAGCAGCCATATTGCTATACAGCATGGTTACAAATCCTTGACAAAGTCAGCAATGCTCATGCTGTACTGCATGGACAAAAGGCAATGGCAGATTCAACAGGCTCAAAGGCGCGATTTATTGGCTTTGCCAATGCTTGTTAGGTTTCAGCCAACACCCCTGTGATTCAGAGCAAATCAGTTAATCTCCAAATGTGTAAAAAAGAAAAAATATACATTTGGCAAAACATCCTATGACATATAGAAAGCAATTGTGCCCATGTCCATGTCTTAGTAAAAATTTATTTGGAAGCAGAAAACATCTGTTGTCACAGTAAACATCCATTTCAAAGGCGAAAGGGCCTCTTTGAAGTGAGTGTGGCATACTAAAACATAGCTGCAAATGGCTAGAGGTTCAACAAGAATGACAGGGAAGAAGAAAAAATGAAAGTAGTACCTCAATCACAGCTCAATCAGCGGATGGACAGCATTCAAGCTGAAGCAATCAGTGCTTGGTCGGAGACTCCAGCACACCCTGGACAATTAGAAGGCAGCAAATAAGAGTGACAATAAAGCCAAAAAATGTTAAGCAATGGATGGGCTGCAAGACGCTTGTTGTGTTCAACATCTCTTGCAAGCGAGAGCACATGCAGTGCATGCTCTGTCACAGGCAAGACCTAAAAAGGTTGTAGTCCCGCACCTGCATGCCTTATCGAAAGGACACACACTCATCAGCACCGGGAGGGGGCAGGGTGGGATCATCCTCCACTCTTTTTTGTTTTTAGATCAGGTTTCTCTGGAATGTGAAGGGTTGTAAGAAGCAAAAAGGGGGTTAAAATTGCATTGAGACAGGATAAAATGAAAAGATGTGTTATGAATGAATACTCTCTCTTACAAGGGTAAAAAATAGAAAGAAGTAGGGTTGGTGGTAACTATTATGGTGCCATCAATGTTCCAGCCCTTGTCGGTGTACCATTACAACTATAGGCTTTCTTCAGGCCTGAACAAACCCTCTAAAATCTTAAAATCTCTTGTCCTTTAACCCCTTTGCTGCGGGGGTAAGTAACCCACGGCGCGGGGGGGGGGAGGGGCGGCGCCGCGGTGCTCGTGACGAGCCCAGCTCGTCATGAGTCACAGTAGAGCTGTGCTCATGACGAGATGGGCTCGTCACGACTCCGCCCTCTGATTAGTTCTCCAGCACAGGTGGGGAATCAATCGTGCGTGGGCAGACCGCGGCAGTTATGATGAGCCCAGCTCGTCATGAGCACAGCTCTACTGTGACTCATGCTCGTCACGAGCATGGATGAGGTTAAGAGTTCCTTATAAGTAAGAAAAGATTATGATTAGTAAACCACCTGTTATGTTATATCTGTCTTTAAGATGCTAATATGGAATCCTAACTCACTTTATTATTACTCTACAAGTGACAAGAGGCAAAACACACAGCCTACCCCGTGCAAACTACGCAGGCTATAAACTGGTGTTTTCTCAAGCAGTTTGCATATACATGTTGTGCTGGTCTCCACTTTGTCAATTGCCACTATGTGTGTCAGAGGGAGCACTTATTTTTTGAATAGTTGAGGGCAGATTTAGGATTCCTTTTGGAACCTTTATACCGGTGTTTTCATTGATCCATTGTGCATCTGCTGGCTTCAGTTCTGGAGAAAGGAGCGAAACCAGTTTAAGGGTGTGTCAGATACTGCAATCCGTCCTTTCGTGTTTTTGAAAGGACCTCATGGTTCTTTTCATGGTAGGCTGCAGAGGGATCAGGAAGTATTTAGCCATGTATTAGGTACCTTGTGATTGCTGTCAATAGGGATGAAAGGCCTTGTATTGCTGGGAAAGCTGTGCAGCCCTGAACTGGCTTAACGTATTTGTACCTGCCCTACAATATTTCCACCTGTGGATTCAACAGTCTGTAAATCTAATGGAGGGGCTATGTATTTTTGACAACATCCTTAGTAAACACAGCTCCGCTGTTCATAGGGTGTACCAAAATGCAGCCCCAGCAGTTCTGTGAATACTGAAAAAGAGCAAACTTACACAAACGTTTAAGTTTAACTTTGTGAATCAAGCCCTTAGTCTCCTGTTGTAAATACCTCAAAACTCCCATAACATCTTCTCCCCATGCTGTGTGCAAGGATTGAGTTGTTTAGGGTAGCACAGATGTGCAACGAGGTACTCTAGGGGGCTGGGTGGGAAAGCCTTCCATCTGCATAAACAAAGTCAAGATAAAATCAATCTGAGTGAGCATGTTCTAGATTAGAATATAGTGCCATATGCATGAACACATTTTCCCATAGACACAGAACGGGCAAAATCCTTTGATGCATCTGGCCCTATAGTGCGCTCTATGGGCTTGCTGTGGAAAATCTCAGACGTTGTTCCAAAAAACACAAAGCTAGAAAGTTTATGGAAGTTTTTTTTAACTTTCTTAAGCCTGTTGTAGTGGAGCCTGGCCAAAAAACGTATAGGTGCATATTTAGCCATTGGTGGGCTGTTCTCCTTTCTGCCATGACAGTGGAGGGATGTACTCTGCTGCCCGCCGTGTTCAGAGATTCCACCTGCCTCAAGGAGATCTGTTCAACTTTTGAAGGTTCACCACCACCACGGCTCCTCTGAAGGCGCCAAAGCTTTGAAGTGTGGGCGCCATGCTTAGGGCATCCACACAGAAAAGTATTTTTTTCCCCCAAAAACAGAACCGAAAATAAATGTTGCTGACCGCTGGGAACTTTGCCCCCATGTGTGGGAACCATTTGTTTCCCTGACTTCCCCAAACGCATTAAAATTATATTGGAGTGTACTGCCCTAATGGGATGAATGGTCTGAGGTACTTGGATCAGTGGCTCAATGTCAGCCATGCCAACAGTTACAGGTTTCCACTGGCGGGAGCAGTGGAGGCACTGCCAACAGAACGGTTCACCTAACACCAAATTGGCAAAGTACTCCGCCAAACTAAAACTAAGGCCCTATGTTCTATACTGTTGTTCCTCCTTGCTATCCCAAGTGTAAGTAATCTAGGACAGATAATGTACACATGTTCTTCAGTTCTGCTGTCCTGAAGAAGAACTGGAGTTTGGTGCTTTGATTGTTTTGTGAGATCATTGGGAAGGTGGTGGGGGTGTCTACCATATTGATAATTTTTGAGGTAGTAAATAATGGGAGACAGTGAGGTCTATCTGCACAGATGATGGTGTTCTATCTGGTTTTGGTAGCAGGGTGTTGAGGGTTGAGGTTAGCGGGCAGGGTCTACATACAAGTCTGGAACCATTCAGGCAGCTGTAAGTTCTTTATTGCATGTTAGGCTCTTATCCTACAGCAACAGTGGGTAGGTTCTGTTAGGGCTCATCGTTCCAACTGTCCCTGTCTCCTATCTTCTTCCCTACACCACACACTAACAATCTATTACATCATTCATTCTCAGTCTCTAGAGACCAGCTCAGACATACGTGGAATGTGGTCTCGGAGGATATCACTCCGGGTTCACATTTGCCTCAAGTGGATTGATGTAACGATACCCACTTTTGCTAAGTAGCTTCACATCTGGCACTGAAAGACATATTTGATTCAAAGTACAGGCTGTTCACACAACAGGGCAAAAAAATGAAATATAGTTAGTTTTTATTAAGATCAACATTACCCTATGACCCTACCCTAAAATGAAAGACCGAAGTCAAATCATTTTAGAACATTTTTAAAGAAAAGATGAATTAATATTCTCACATGTCTTTACATGCCTGTTTTTAAAGCTAAAAACGCAGTTTTGGTACAGATTGCACTTAGGTTTACGATAGGGAGCTAGTTCCTTGCTTATACGCAGGCTAATTTGCTTATCCTTTCCCGCGACAAAGAGAGTACAGACTTGCACAATTGCACATTCAAATCCCTTTAGCCCTGACCCCAAAGGGCTATCTTGATTCCTACGTGAAGTACCATGTTGTATCATTACAGCACCTTGCATTAAACTGGGTGCATATGGGCTAGTGTGACCATACTCAAAATTGTATTAGGAGCAACTACATGTAGATGCAAAGTCATTTCTCAATATACCAAATCAGTGCTTTATTTGTGCCAGTGATTACAGGTGGTGGGCACCAGCACTCATTGGGATGACCAAGACTTTCTTTACTATCAGACTTTGACCCTAAACAAAAAGATGAGAGAAAGAAAGGAAATAAGTGACAAACAGAAAAGGCAGGATGAAAAAGAGTCTACAAGAGTGAAATAGAGAGACAAGAAGTGCAGGATGATGGAAGAAAGAGACATGAGGTGAAATCTCCACTAAGTAGTCTTGGTAATCAGCAACTCTGGCACTCAGCAGTGACACCAATGGACCCTAAGAAAATATTTGTGCCCCTGCACTTATATGTTTTACAAATGAAGAACTAGTACTTAACTGGTAGGTGCAGCGGCGGCCTGCACAGATCGGAGGTAGGGGGCGGGAAAGGGGGGGATACAGGGGCAAGCGGTATTAAAAAATAAAATAAAAAAACTTACCTTCTTGCCCCTTTCTCGCCGCGTCTCTCCTCCATAGTCCCTCGCTCGGCCTAAACAGGAAGCACACCCAGGCTCCTAGTAAGCAGATCACAACACTGCCTTAACAGCGTTGTGATTGGTCTGAGCGCCATGGTTCAGCGCTCAGACGCTGCCTGGGAGCCTGGGCATGTTCTCTAAGCAGGCTGTAATGAAGCCTGCATGGAGAGCATGCGAAGAGCGCATGACTGTTTGGCCGCCCTGAGAGGTCTGGCCAAACAGTCATAGCACACTTAGGAGGGTGCTACGACTCCTCCCCTTCATTGCTCTGTGAGTAGAGCATCCCTGCATAACTGCCGGAAGTGGAAACATTTTAAATGATAAACATGCGAGTTATTATAATTTTATTTTCTCTTTATTTCACTGCTAAAAAGCAGTGAGGCAACGCTCCTTCGCCTTAGCTGAGGAGCCGCCACAGGGTAGGTGTCTGCAGCTGTGCAGGCATCTTGTAGTCGCTTGTACAAATGTTGATATTATATTCTCTAGATACCAATGGGCGCCATCTACCTTGGGGTATTCATCTGTAAAGTGACCCATTTCAATGTGGGACGGGTCAAATGCGACAGGAAGTCTAGTAAAACATATCCAATGTCTAGAATTCCTCATAGAATCAAGAGAAACAACTGGAAGAACAAAATGAAGTGCAGGTAAAGAGCACAAATCAGAGATGTAAGTCAGGTTTAAATACTAGTACTTCCGGCCCACCATTCTAACTCTACATTACGCTTGTGCAGGAACTTTTTGTTTAGGGCCTCACGAACCTTGGCATATGTCCCGGTTTCAGCCAGGGGCAGTTCTTTTCTGTTATGTTATGTTAATTTTGATTTATATAGCGCAAAATCACCGGCAGGTCTCTTAGCGCTTGCTTTGGGAACCTCTTCCTGGCCTTCCCTGCGAGATAACCCCTACTGGGCATCCCCAAGGTGAAGACCAGGCATCCCATCGCGGTGGGGCCATAGTGGAGATTAAGCAAGCTATTGCCCAGAGTTTCAGAGTGTGAACCCATGATTCGAGTAGGCACCGAGGCGAGAATTATCGAGTCTGTGGACATTTTGAGCTCAAGACCCTGCCGCGTCGGGAATTGAACCCTGGTCCCGGGTCTGACCTCTGCATCAGGGTCTGCCTCCTCTAACCAGTGAGCCACACTTCTCCACTTCACTTTGCTAATGTCTTTTCCAACTAAATTACGCAATGCAATCAACTGATCTTCATCCACCGTCACCTTGGACCCTTTGATGTAGTCCCCGAAGTCTTCAACCCACTCCTGCCACCGTGGACCCATGCTTCCACCAGCTATCAGAGTCAATGGCTCTGGGGGCCTCAGGTGGGTCATGCCCACCAGGATTGGCTTGGCTTCTCTTTGTGGTGAGTTGTGCGTTGACATGATGAATGATTTATCTAATGTTTCTGTTTCCTGTAACACTCTATCTCTCTTGATCACGTGTGGTCATTTGGATTGTCTTGTGCTTGTTCAAGAACTTTGTAGCTGCCTCTGGGCAGTCGTGTGATTCACTGTTCACAGTTCCAAGAGAAGCCCTTATTCACGCTGAGCAATCATCTCATGTTATTCATGCTTTCACCAGTTCATTACTGTGTGACTTGGAATGTCTCGGGTTTGTCTTCATGCAACAGGGTCACCTCATTCATGTGACTCGTCGGTACACTGTACTCGTGACACTTTATGTCTGCAATCCTGTGCAACACTACAAACACTCGTGTCCTTCTTTGTCTTGCCTCTCGGGGTGATGCGCTCTTGGTACAGTCCGTTATTCAATCATTACTGTGCTCGAATTTCTTTAACTGAATGGCGCGCACTGATGCCTGACTCCAAGATGGCCGCTTCACTATTGACCAGGGAGGTCCTTCCCGTCTTGCCTGACTTCAAAATGGCTGCTTGACTAACAGTTTTCACTCTGCGATGTCCGACGACATGCACTCTTCACTCGCACGATGCGTTGCAACAGGGACTCGCCGGTCGCCACCACACTGCTGGCACAACGATCTCTCCAATCGTTTGCTTGTCTCTCGCCGCCACGCCGCTTCACCAGGTACGCTTGGGCCGCAATTCAAACTTCGGCTTTTCGCGTGCATGCCACTTCGCACGCTTTTGGGGTGAGGGTCTCTCGTGGCGGGCTATCTCATCTGTTCAGTACTTTTCCACGCATTCATCCTGATCTCACACTTCTTACGATTTCGTAGCACAGTGGTACTAGGTGACTTCAGAGCTTGTCAGTAGGCCTCATGCCACGCCGGGCCTCTTAGCTTCTCACCGCTTCAGGCGCGTACCGGCGCCAAATTAAAAACTTCACCAGTGCTCGACTGCGCTTCTTAGCTGGGGCTCTATGCGATCTCCCGATCACGGAACAGATATTTATTTTTATTTTTATTTTAGGTTTTTATAGAGCGCATAGTCACCCTTGAGTATCCCAGCGCTGAACCTCGTACTCCTAAAGGGGGGGGCAAGGAGAACTTCGAGTAGGTCAAGGAAAGAGGAGGGTTTTGAGGGATTTCCTAAATCTTAAAAGGCTTGGTTCCGCTCTAAGGTTCGGGGGAAGTGCGTTCCATTTTCTGGCTGTATTTACCGAGAATCTGCGGCCGCCAACGCGGGTTTTCTTCACCCTAGGGACCACAATAAGGTTTCCCTGTTCAGAACGGAGCGCTCTTGGTGGTTTGTATGGGGTGATCCATGCGCTCAGAATGGGCGGGCCAACGTTGTGCAGGGTCTTGTGGGCCAGGCAGAGGGCCTTGAATGCGACTCTTTCCCTCACGGGGAGCCAATGAAGTTTTCTCAACGCTGGTTTGGCCGATGTTCTTGATGGGGTGTTTGTGAGCAGGCGGGCTGCGGCATTTTGGTTTTTTTGTAAGATCTGGTAGGTGGCTTCCGGTGCGCCGAGGTAAATGGCGTTGCTATAATCTAGCCTTGCTAGCACTAGGCCTTGGATTAGCAGGAGGCGAGATTTGAATGGTAGTAGGGGCAGTACCTTTCTGCATGATCTTAGAAGCCCATAGCAGATTCCGGCAGTTTTCCTAGCCTGAGTCCTAAAGGTGAGGTCTGTCTCGAGCCACACTCCTAGACTCTTGACCTCTGTTTTGGGGGAAGGGGGGTCACCCATACAGGCGGGCCAGATGTCAGGTGGAAGACTCGGGGATTTGTGGCCGAGGAGCAGGATCTCTGTTTTTGACCCGTTGAGCTTTAGGTCAGAGTCGCTCATCCATTGGTGGACGGTGGAGAGACAGTCACGCAGGTTGGAGGGTTTTAGCTTGGGGTGTGAGAGAGTCACCACCAGCTGGGTGTCGTCAGCGTAGCTGACGATCGTGACTCCAAATGGGGCGACCAATTCCTCCAGTGGGGCCATATACACGTTGAAAAGCGTGGGGCTCAGTGAGGAGCCCTGGGGCACTCCACACCGGAGGGGAATTGGGGGGGAGCGGCTTTCTCCTTCCCAGACTTGGAAGGAGCGTTGGGAGAGGAAAGATGTGAGCCATCTCAGCGCACTGTCTTGTATACCTATGTTGTCTAGGCGCTGGGCTAGGACCTGATGGTTGACAGTGTCGAATGCCGCGCTGAGGTCCAGGAGGACCACTGCCACTGATCCTCCTGTGTCAATGATCTCTCTCGCTTTCTCTACGGCCGCCAGGAGGGCGGTGTCTGTCCCCTGACCTGGTCTGAAGCCGGTTTGGGAGTTTTTTAAGAGAAGGTTAGCCTCCAGGAAGTGGGACAGTTGTTTATTTACCAGCTTCTCTGCAACCTTCCCTATCCAGGGGAGGAGCGAGATGGGTCGATAGTTGGACAAGTCCGTGGGGTCTAGAGATGGCTTCTTTAGTAAGCCCTTGACCACGGCCTCCTTCCAGCTTAGAGGGACTTCTCCTTGGGAGAGAGAGGTGTTAATGAGGGCCGTGAGTCTAGCTACGATGGTCCGAGCGATGCTTTTTGTGAACCGTACGGGCACTGAGTCGCTGGGGGCGCCGCTTTTCGTGGCTGCCAGGGTGGTTGCCACTTCTTCTTCTGTAAATGGTCCGAATGAGGCTAAACGTGGAAGTTCAGAAGAGTCCTTGGGATTTCTTGAAGTGGGGGTACAATCCTTGGCTGATCCGGGGGGGGCCTGATTGGTGGTGGATAGGGAGGAAAGGATATTTTTTATTTTGTTATCAAAGAAAGTGGCCAAGTTGGCGCATTTTTCCTCGGCTGCTTTGGGGTCCAGGGCTATCTGCGGGGGAGCTGGAACATGGAGGAGCTCTTTAAGGATGGAAAAAGTCTCCTTAGCAGAGCATGCTGAACTCTTTATTCTTTCTTCAAAGAAGGAGCTTTTTGCGCTGTGGAGGGCTTGTTTATATGCCTTCATGGTTGTTTGGTAGGCGTTTTTGTTCGTTACCGATTTATTTTTTCTCCAAGTCCGCTCCGTCCTTTTGCACTCCTTCCTGAGGATGTTCAGGGCCGGAGTGTACCAGGGGGCATGGTTAATCCTTTTTACATGCTTGAGGGCGCATGTAAGTGGGATGAGGCTGTCTAGGGGGTTGGTGAGCCAGCTGTTAAACTCCCTATCAGCGGAGTTGGGGTCAGTGGAGAGGGGACCGTCGGATTCCCTCAGTTTCCCTTCCCATTCTTCTGGTCTTAGTTTGTTCCAACGTCTAGTTAGAATCTTGGTTTTCTGTTTAGGAACCGTGGCGGGCTGATAGGACCAGTGCATGGGGACCAGAAAGTGGTCGGTCCATGGAAGAGGGGTAGGGTCATGTATTTGAAGATTATTGATATTAGAGAAAACGGGGTCTAGAAGGTGCCCTTTCTCGTGCGTAGGTTTCGAGTTCAGCAGCAGGAGGTCAGCTGACATGAGGTCTGCTTGGAGATTGGCGGCTGTGTTATCTGTTTTATCTAAAAAGTGTAGGTTCAAGTCCCCTAAAAGAAGGAAATTGGGCGTTTCTAATGTTTTTAAAAGGATGTGGTCCATCAGCGTGCTTGGAAAGTCACCTATCGCGCCTGGTGGTCGGTATATCAGCAGACCCGATAGTGAAGTGGTGGGGGAGATCTGGAGGATGAAATTGCCGTTTTCACAGTCCTTGACCGTGCCCTCGCTGAGCCTGCAGCTAAAATTACTTTTATAGAGAATGGCGAGCCCGCCACCCCTACCAACTGGTCTATCAAGGCAGCAGATTTGATAGCCGGGGGGGGTGGCATTGACCAGGTCCGAGCCGTTGCTGGGGGTCAGCCAGGTTTCGGTCAGGAACAAGGCGTCTAGCGAGAGGGTTTGAGTGAGAAGGTTGATCTCATGTGAGTGTTTTGCTAGCGACCTGCAATTCAGGAGGCCTAGTCGAAGCATATGGTCGGGTTCCGTAGCTTTGTGGGTGTCGCAACAGGGACATCCTCTGAACGGGGTGTCATCCTGGAGGATGAAGTCGCATTGAGGACTTTTCTTAGTGTTCCAGAGACGGAGGGTGTCCGAGGAGTAGGATAGATGTGGCTGAAATTTGGGCATAGTGTCTGGTCCTAGGGCCGGCTGGGCCCGGACGGGCCCAGACGGGCTTGCCTTTGGCGCGCCTTCGGCGCGCCACCGGCGCGCCCGCTGCGCCCGTCCGCTGCGCGGACGATGGATGCACATAATTTCAAGCCAAAAAAGTGGGAGGGGGGTGTGGCCTCGGAGTGGGCGTGGCCTCTTTCCTCGCCGGCAATGGCGATTGAAAATGAATGTGGTGCCTGGGCTCCGCTAACAGCGCTAAGATCCGCTGTGCGGTGCGCTCGAGTGCCCACAGAGATTCTATCAACTGCCTGGGAGCAGCGTGAGTTTTTAAAAAGGTACAGAGTAATACGTGACACAAGTGATAATAATTTTTTAAAACAGGGATCAGGCGCTCCCGGCTTCCGCCTCAGGAGTATAGCAGGTTCCAATGTAAACACTCGTTATCCAGTGTTTTATACTGGTTAGGTCGGGGGGCGTGGCCTCGGAGTGAGCGTGGCCTCTTTCCTCGCCGGCAATGGCGATTGAAAATGAATGTGGTGCCTGGGCTCCGCTAACAGCGCTAAGATCCGCTGTGCGGTGCGCTCGAGTGCCCACAGAGATTCTATCAACTGCCTGGGAGCAGCGTGAGTTTTTAAGAAGGTACAGAGTAATACGTGACACAAGTGATAATAATTTTTAAAAACAGGGATCAGGCGCTCCCGGCTTCCGCCTCAGGAGTATAGCAGATATGAACTGCTGGCCTCTCTTCTCTGGGCGGCAATTCTTCTTGGGGCACCTGCGTTGCAACAGCGACTTCCTTCCCAATTTCTAGGAACGGGAACGAATGTCATTTGCGGGTTCAGGGACAGCAAGCTGTGCATCCCACCCTCGTCGCCAGTTGTCCTGTCTTCCTCGTAATAACGACAGACTACTTCTTTATGTATCTAAGAGCTTTATTCAACATGTGCTCTCAGGTCCCCGTCCCTACTCTAACTGACTAGCCCATCCCCTGGATCCTCCTCTTCCCCAGCCCACTAACTCCACCCACCCAGCTACTAGAACGTTTACAATACCACAATTATGTGCCACATTAGAGCTTGTAATGGTCGAACCTTTTGTTCTTTTATTAAAGCCTACCTTCAAAAGGGGCAACTCTTTAAGCAACATTGATTACGTATTCTGAAATGTATACTCCTGGCCTAATCTTATTGACATGGAAGTGTTAGCACGATATGAAAGTGATCATTTCCCATCACCACTTGCTCTTCAATGCAAGCCTGATCCCCCAGGCCGGCAGCCTAAAGTACAAACAGATGAATTAGTTGTTACTAACAACAGAAGGAGTATCAAATGGGAAGCAATAGCCACCAATGAGGCAACTCATTCACAACCTTATTAGCATCTGAGTGTAATGATGTCAGAAATAGCTGATCACAACTTTTCCCTCAGTCCATCATGAACTCTCACAATAAGTGCTTTGAGGATTTAAACATTTTTTCACTAAATCACCGCCAAGGCAGATTTCTATACCCGATACCAAGTCTACTTTGTAAAATAGAGCCCGCAGAATAGCTAAGTATAACCTAATTAAGGCCATTAAAAGTAATGTCGCAAGTGATGTCAAGATAGCTTGGAATAAATACAAGGAAGCCCAGAGGCAGGCCTGTTTTTTGGGACACAACCCCAAGGGGTGAAATAATGGATACCGTTCAAAAGGGAAACCAAACAGGGTTCTGGCACTTGATTAGCATCAATGGCAAACTAAACAAGATGAGACCTGAGAGTAATATCCTCCCGAAAGATTGGAGCAGCCACTTCCAATCTCTATACGGTGAACGCAATAGGGGTTCTATTACATCTAACTACCCACACTCTGTAGGATTGCTCCCTGATCAAAGCCCAGAATCTTCTACTGAGCATGCTACACCGATAAGGAAGCTGGAAGACAACTTGGTTTTCATCACCTTGACAGAAACACGCTGTGCGATTAGAGCTCAGAAATTTGGTAAGGCCCCTAGTCGCATAAAATTCCTGCGGAACTATTTAAAGCAGAATTTGACATCTGGACACCATACTTAAATTATATTTCTAATGCCATAATGGCAGATGGCCAAATGAATACCTGCTACCTGGAGAGGAGCAGAGATAGTACCAATTTTCCAAAAGTGTTCCAAATCTGACCCAGCCAGGTACCGTCCGAACAGTTCGATTGACATAGACCAATAAATATTCTGTAAGCAAATACTGAACCATCTACTGACATGGGTAGAGGGAAATTAGATCCTTTCCCAGTTTCAAGCAGGGTTCCGACCAAAGTCAATGGGCTAAGTTTTTGATTCCAGCTGCTAAGGTGGAAAACAGGAGATAGCAATCAAGGTAGTCTCTACGTCGCATTTGTCGACTTGACGGCAGCCTTTGAAATGGCCCCCAGAAACAAACTCTGGGGTTCCCTGAAAAGTACGGGGATAACACCTCCTCTGATATATATATAATGGTGCGCCTTCATGCAGATGATTATGCGTAGATTAGATGGGGAGCAAATTTGGAAATTACTGACCCAACAAGGGTAGGTAAAGAAGTGATGCAAGGCTGTATCCTTGCCCCAACATTATTCTTGCTGTACATGAATGGCTGCATGGATTTTCTTATGGACTGCGGGAACGATTCACCAATGTAGAGGGGTTAAAAAATACTGGCTTTATTATTTGCCGATGATACTTTATTAGTATCCAGAACCCCCAAGGGTACTTAGTAGATTAAATCTTTTTTGCATCAATCATGGCCTGGCAATTGATACTAGCAAGACCAAATACATGACCATTCATCTGCACAGACATTTCAGATGGGTTGTTTGCTTTGAGGGAGCAAATCTTAAAAGAGTGATAGAATCTGGTTATTTGGGAATCCGCCTATCTGGCACAAACTCAGATAGCAACGAGCTGTCTCATCTTTAACCACAGGGCGACAGCAAACTTGGGTTTTGCAATAAAGACATCTTTCCACCCAGTATTCTCATTCCTTGAAATATGGAGAGCCGAAGCAGTAGCTGCCGCAATCTATGGCCCTGATCTCTGGGCCATAGCAATGTCGATCCACTGGGGGTGGGGGAAAATACATTATTGAGGGCGCACTTAAACTCTCCTAAAGTACCCCACTAATATTTAAGATGGACTTAGATATAGATTCGATAGCAGCTACTGCCAGACTTAAGCCAATCCTTACTGGGTAGGGATTTGGTGGATGGAAGAATTTGAACCCTACAGGGCTGGATTAAAGGAAATTTTGGGCACATCTAGAGCAGTGACTTTGTCCCCATGGTTAAAATACATTAAAGAGACATTGACTGGACTGGGCTTAATTAACCTTTGGAGCCAGCCATATCTCATCACCTCTTCCTCCATTAAGCTGGTTAATACTGCCTTCTGGATGGAAGAAGATCAGAAACTTACCCACTCACCAAACTTGGGCATATTATCAACAGATTTTTAGAGTTAAAGCCAGACTCAAGGTTTGAGCCCTTTCTTGATGAAATAGATCTTCCCTTTACAAAGTCCTTATATATAAGGTTTAGAGTGGGAATCCTACCACTTACCTCAATTGGAGAGGCTCTAACGTGGGCAGTAAAGTCTGTGAAATCTGTGGGAGTTCAGAGGAGGCTGGTGCTCACCTTCTGTTCTTCTGCCCCTTTTACTCCAGGCAACGTAAACAGTGGGTAGTGCCCCTTTGTTGAAATCTGGTAATCCAGCAATTTAAGATACTACTTAGAATATGCAGCTCAGATACTGCATCGTTTATTGCTTTTTTCTGTTGCAAAATATCTAGAATGTATTTGGCCTGTCTCGTCTAAAATTAGCTCTGGTTTGGTCACATTTTAGTGTCTTTGCTGTAAAATTCTGATGGCCAGGTCTCACAGGATAAACAGACCAGACCCTTAAAGAGAACAGCTAAACTTGTACATAGGTGGTACGATGTATTATTTTAAAACTGTATTTTACCTAGGCACTTTATTGTAACTGCATGATATTTTAACTGTTTATGGAATTTTAATGTTGAGTGTAAACTGTATTTTTCATGATTGATTTTTACTGTGATCAATCATGTGGCTTTCAAGCTCTTTGACCCACATAGAGTGCTTGAATGACAATGAATCATACATGTGTAAGTCGGTTAATAGGAAATGTTCATAAGACACAGAGGATTACAAGGTGTAGGAGTCACATGTCATCCACACTATTAGGCAATATACTTTAAGAGTGTTTGGTCTGGAGAAGAAGCACAAACTCTGGATTAAAAATGCACCTCAGTGGCTGGGGCTGGCTTTACTAATAACTAAGACTGTACTTCTACGAATATAATGATATACTGGGAAAACACATACAATTCTAACTTATACCATGCAGTTTGCAAGCAATTATTTGATGACAGTTCATAGGTCCCTTTGCTAAATTTGCTTTGTAATTTATGAACAGCAAGCAACCAAATGATCTCAGTGGTAAAAGCAATAGCCCACTGAGCTATACATATGTTAAGTTATGTCATGTTATAGTCACATATTATAGCGCGGCAACTCACACTCTAAGGTGTATCTTGGTGCTTCACTAACTCAGGGCCGGCACGCTACCTAGAACAGCCACGGCTCCAGGAGTTTTTAAAATTTGCCCAGCTCAGTGCATGAGCGGATTTGAAAGGGAAGTTTCTTCCAATAGAAAGGGGCTGGGCACAAAAAGGACCTACCAAGAAGTCTCGAGGGGAGGATTCGGGGAATCCTTGAAAAGGCTGTCCTTAGATCTAAGCAGTCTGACGGGGCAGTAATGGCTAAAACCTCTGTGCAGCTAGATTGGGCCTTTACTGGTCAGTGAGCCAATATAACTTAAAGACAGCAAGTTTACTGACTCGCAGTCAATACAATGCACATTAAATGGGGGCCATAGGAAAGCCTGAGAGAAGACTACTTACTGGTCGGTCGGCTGTGTTTTGTACAACCTGAAGTTTGGATATCAGCGTATCATTGGCCGCTACAAGCAAACTGTTTCTGTAGTCCAAGTGACTCATAATTAAGGCTTGTACTAGAGTCTCTTAGAGGATGGTGGAAGCCACTGGAATGATTTATTCAACACGTGCATAGTGGCAAAGCATATGCTGCAAATAGTTGAAACATGGCCCTTACATTGACAGATTCTGGTATGGCTTTATGCCAAGGATTTTTACTGCCTGACTCAGAGTCAGGCTGGACCATGTTTGGAAGGCCACCAGTCTGTGGATCAAAACTACTGAGCTTTTCCGAACAGCAGTATCTTGGTTTTTTCACAGTTCAATTGCAGACAGTTGCTTGTCATCCAGGCACCTATTTTCCTCATACGTCTGAAAATCGATATTTTACCCGGTCCAGATCATGTCCAAAGGAGATGACTAATTGAGTGTCATCACCGTAAGACATTATCTCGAAGCCGCGTGCTTTGACAGTCTGTGCAGGGAGGCTACGTAGATGTTGAATAAAGTGGGACTCAAAGAAGAGCCATGAAGAACCCCCTTATTGACAAGAATTGTACGCAGTTTAAAAGAGTCCAAAGAGATCATCTGTGTCAGGTTTTTCCAGAAGATCCATAAACCATTGTATTGCTTTGCCATAGATGCCCACATCATACAGCCTGCAACTTAGTAGAGCATGAAAGACAGTGTCAAAAGCTGCTGACAAATCCAAAAGCACAGCATAGCTGGAAATACCTGCATTATAAAGCAACATTAAAAATCAATCTCTGTGAACTGCATGGTACAAGTTCTTTGGAGCAGGTCTATTAAACCTCTGTGCTACTATTTGATGAGTCGAAACCGGGCACTAGGCAAAACTCCAATCTCTCGCCAGTACTTCTTTTAGACCGTGGGCTCAATTACACATCGATCTTAGAGTCCTTTGTGGTATATACAGTTCCATCCTCATCTTCCAGTAAAGCAAGGCACTCTGATGAACATAAAGATCATTGTGAGCAGTGCTTAAGCAGGGCACTAATTTTGGGGTACTGGGATATTTATCAAGTGCAAGAGAGGGAGAATCCCACAGATTGGAAAGACGGAGGAAGAGAAAGTCAGCAAAACCATCACAAAGGGAGAAATCAGGAAACTGCAAGAGTGAGAAAAGGGGTAGGATGTTTCTGATAGTGAAAAAAGACTACTAGCTTTGTGATTTAACACACTGGCAATTAATTACACCTGCCTCTGGCTTCTGAGCTGAGCTTCACGACATTCTTGTTTCACAAATTAAGCACTGGCTGTGAGTGCCTCAACCTTCAGCTGACTGGCCACCAGTGAATCCTAAGTAGGGTGCTACTGTAGTGTCACGCTCTAGTCGTTACGCTGCGACGTGATGACGTAGACTGTGACAGCCATTTTGAAGAGAGTGAGCTGAGCCCGCTAAGAGTGCAGACGTGTTCCTGGCACTCTCCTAGCGTGATTTAATAAATTAATGTACTCACCTGCAACCTGTCTCGAGTGGGTCATTCTGAGGTAATAGACCTCCTACAATTGGTGACGGGGTCATAGAAAAAAAAAAAGAGAGACCACAAGACGCCCCTTGCCGTCGTGTTCAACCAGACACCCACCGATACCCACGGCCACGAAGAGACGGCGAACCACAGGCGAGCAACACGCAGAGAGGAGAGTGTGGCAGAGGATAAAGCCGCAGCCATCAGAGCAGCCCCGCCGCACGCAAGAGCTGTCCCAGGGGTCAGAGAGGGACCGAGTCCAAGCCTAACTGAAGGGGAGAGACCTGCACGGCTGGGACATCAGAGAAGGGGGATTCAACTGGCTACCAGGGCAACGCACCAAGCACATACCTCGTGCGCAACCCCGGATGGGGGGGAACCCCACCCACAGTGAGTATGAAGGCCCACATAAGGGAAAGAGGGGCAGGGCAGAGTGACACCCAGCGGTGGGCAACAGCGCCAAGCACCACGGTCAAAGTAGATAGCCTGTCCGCAGTTAACACGACTCAGCACAGGGGGCCAATCTGCACCACAACAGAGCCCCACACACCAACACAGACAGAGTGTGCCAGGCAGTCCCAGAGGGGAGGAAGAACTACGCGAGAGACGAGTAGAAATGTGTGCCCAAGCCTCCTCCCTCACAAGACCTATCCCCTTTCTACCCAAACCAGGGGATCCCTCAATGAAGTGGGAAGACTGGAGAGAATACTTCAGGAACTATCTGGAGGCCCTGGAGGATGAAAATGGGGAAGCATTTCCCAGCAAAAGAAGGAAGAGAATTTTACTTCACAACCTAGGCCCGGAAGTCATCAAAGTTTTCCAGAATTTAGTCCCTATACCACGACAAGCAGCTGACGACGACGTGTTTCAACATGCGTTTGATGACTTGAACAACCACTATAGACCGGCGGTGTGCACGTCCATAGACAGGTACAACTTCCAACAGAGGAAACAAGCTGTGGGGCAGACTATAGATGAATATGTAGCAGCATTAAAGAAATTGGCGATCACGTGTAAATTCAGCAACTTACACGATTAATTAATTAAAGACCAAATTGTCATGCACACCACAAACTCTGCGATCCAATACAAGTTGTGGGTAACCTCCTACAGCTACTCACGTTTGCATCAAGTTAATCCGTCCATGACATGTGCCAAAAAAGTTTTGCATTGTTTACAACCAGCCTTAGAGTTGTTTAGTGGGTCCAACAAATGTAGTTCCACAATAATCCATCCTTAATCCCACAATGGTTCCAGCTACTGTTGATTCCTTCATCCACTGCAGTCAAGGTCCTAATCTGGAATGAATTCAGACATAATGGCAAGTCTTTTTCGAGTACTTAAACTGACCCTCCCTACTCACCTAGTCGCTGAATACAATCCCACAGTTTATCAGAGAGGCAGTTGTTGGTATCTCATTAATTACCATTTATGGCACACATCTAGGCTCTCTTTGACAATGAATCATACATGTGTAAATCGGTTTAAAGGAAATGTTCATAAAACACTGAGGATTACAAGGTGTAGGAGTCACATGTCATCCATACTATTAGGCAGTATACTGTAAGAGTGTTTGGTCTGGAGAAGCACAAACTCAGGTTTGAAAACTCACCTCAGTGGCTGGAGCTGGCTTTACTAATAACTAAGAATGTATTTCTACCTAAACGAAGCCTTTTTTAACAATATTAGGATAATGATATACTGGGAAAAACACATACAATTCTAATTTATACCATGCAGTTTGCAAGAAATTATTTGATGACAATTCGTAGGTCCCTTTGCTAAATTTGCTTTGTAATTTCTGAACAGCAAGCAACCAAATGATCTCTGTGGTAAAAGCAATAGCCCACTGAGCTATACACATGTTATGTTATGTAATGGTAGAGTCACATGTTATAGCGCAGCAACTCACACTCAAAGGTGTATCTTGGTGCTTCACTAACTCAGGGCTGGCACGCTACCTAGAACAGCCACGGCTCCAGGAGTTTTAAAAATTTGCCCAGCTCAGTGCATAAGCAGATTTGAAAGGGATGTTTCTTCCAATCGAAAGGGGCTAGGTACAAAAAAGACCTACCACCAAGTCTTGAGGTGAGGATTCGAGGAATCCTTAAAAAGGCTGTCCTTAGATCTAAGCAGTTTGAATGGGTAGTAATGGCTAAGGCCTCTGTGCAGCTAGATTGGGCCTTTGCTGCTCAGTGAGTTATGAGTGAGCCAACATAACTTAAAGACAGCACGTTTCCTGACTCGCAGCCGATACAATGCGCTTAAAATGGGGGCCATAGGAAAGCCTGAGAGAAGACTACTTACTGGTCGGTCGGCTGTGTTTTGTACAACCTGAAGTTTGGATATCAGCGTATCATTGGCCGCTGCAAGCAAACTGTTTCTGTAGTTCAAGTGACTCAAAATTAAGGCATGTACTAGAGTCTCTTAGAGGATGGTGGAAGCCACTGGAATGATTTATTCAACAGGTGCATAGTGGCAAAGCATATGCCGCAAATAGTTGAAACATGGCCCTTACATTGACAGATTCTGGTATGGCTTTATGCCAAGGATTTTTACTGCCTGACTCAGAGTCAGGCTGGACCATGTTTGGAAGGCCACCAGTCTGTGGATCAAAACTACTGAGCTTTTCCGAACAGTAGTATCTTGGTTTTTTTCACAGTTCAATTGCAGACAGTTGCTTGTCATCCAGGCACCTATTTTCCTCATACAGTCTGAAAATCGATATTTTACCCGGTCCAGATCATGTCCAAAGGAGATGACTAATTGAGTGTCATCACCGTAAGATATTATCTCGAAGCCGCATGCTTTGACAGTCTGTGCAGGGAGGCTACGTAGATGTTGAATAAAGTGGGACTCAAAGAAGAGCCCTGAAGAACCCCCTTATTGACAAGAACTGTACGCAGCTTAAAAGAGTCCAAAGAGATCATCTGTGTCAGGTTTTTTCAGAAGATCCATAAACCATTGTATTGCTTTGCCATAGATGCCCACATCATACAGCCTGCAACTTAGTAGAGCATGAAAGACAGTGTCAAAAGCTGCTGACAAATCCAAAAGCACAGCATAGCTGGAAATATCTGCATTATAAAGCGACATTAAAAATGAATCTCTGTGAAATGCATGGTACAAGTTCTTTGGAGCAGGTCTATTAAACCTCTGTGCTACTATATGATGAGTCGAAACCGGGCACTAGGCAAAACTCCAATCTCTCGCCAGTACTTCTTTTAGACCATGGGCTCAATTACACATCGATCTTAGAGTCCTTTGTGGTATATATATAGTTCCATCCTCATCTTCCAATAAAGCAAGGCACTCTGATGAACATAAAGATCATTGTGAGCAGTGCTTAAGCAGGGCACTTATTTTTGGGTACTGGGATATTTATCAAGTGCAAGAGAGGGAGAAACCCACAGATTGTAAAGACGGAGGAAGAGAAAGTCAGCAAAACCATCACAAAGGGAGAAATCAGGAAACTGCAAGAGTGAGAAAAGGGGTAGGAAGTTTCTGATACTGAAAAAAGACTACTAGCTTTGTGATTTAACACACTGGCGTTTAATTACACCTGCCGCTGGCTTCTGAGCTGAGCTTCATGCCCCGACATTCTTCTTTCACAAATTAAGCACTGGCTGTGAGTGCCTCAAACTTCAGCTGACTGGCCACCAGTGAATCCTAAGTAGGGTGCTACTGTAGTGTCACGCTCTAGTCGTTACGCTGCGACGTGATGACGTAGAGCGTGACAGCCATTTTGAGGAGAGTGAGCTGAGCCCGCTAAGAGCGCAGACGTGTTCCCGGCGCTCTCCTAGCGTGATTTAATAAATTAATGTACTCACCTGCAACCTGTCTCGAGTGGGTCATTCTGAGGTAAGAGACCTCCTGCAATTGGTGGCGAGGTCATAGAAAAACAAAAAGATAGACCACAAGGCGCCCCTTGCCGTCGTGTTCAACCAGACACCCACCGATACCCACGGCCACGAAGAGACGGCGAACCACAGGCGAGCAACACGCAGAGAGGAGAGCGTGGCAGAGGATAAAGCCGCAGCCATCAGTGCAGCCCGCAGCACGCAAGAGCTGTCCCAGGGGTCAGAGAGGGACCGAGTCCAAGCCTAACTGAAGGGGAGAGACCTGCACAGCTGGGACATCAGAGGAGGGGGATTCAACTGGTTAACAGGGCAACGCACCAAGCACATACCTCGTGCGCAACCCCAGATGGGACGGACCGAGTGAGTATGAAGGCCCGCATAAGGGAAAGAGGGGCAGGGCAGAGTGACACCCAGCGGTGGGCAACAGCGCCAAGCACCACGGTTAAAGTAGACAGCCTGTCCGCTCGGGGCCCTGGCGGAGCAAACACGACTCAGCAAGGCCAATCTGCACCACAACAGAGCCCCACACACCAACACAGTCAGAGTGTGCCAGGCAGTCCCAGAGGGGAGGAAGAACTACCCGAGAGACGAGTAGAAATGTGTGCCCAAGCCTCCTCCCTCACAAGACCTATCCCCTTTCTACCCAAACCAGGGGATCCCTCAATGAAGTGGGAAGACTGGAGAGAATACTTTAGGAACTATCTGGAGGCCCTGGAGGATGAAAATGGGGAAGCATTTCCCAGCAAAAGAAGGAAGAGAATTTTACTTCACAACCTAGGCCCGGAAGGCATCAGAGTTTTCCAGAATTTAGTCCCTTTACCACGACAAGCAGCTGACGACGACGTGTTTCAACATGCGATTGATGACTTGAACAACCACTATAGACCGGCCTTGTGCACATCTATAGACAGGAACAATTTCCAACAGAGGAAACAAGCTGTGGGGGAGACTATAGATGAATATGTAGCAGCATTAAAGAAATAGGCGATCACGTGTAAATTCGGCAATTTACACGATGAATTCATTAAAGATCAAATTGTCATGCACACCACAAACTCTGCGATCCAAGACAAGTTGTGGGTAACCTCCTACAGCTACTCAGGTTTGCACCAAGTTAATCCGGCCATTACATGTGCCAAAAAAGTTTGTATTGTTTACAACCAGCCTTAGAGTTGTTCAGTGGGTCCAACAAATGTAGTTCCACATTAATCCAACCTTAATCCCACAATGGTTCCAGCTACTGTTGATGCCTTCATCCACTGCAGTCAAGGTCCTAATCTTGAATGAATTCGTACATAATGGCAAGTCTTTTTCGAGTACTTAAACTGACCCTCCATACTCACCTAGTCGCTGAATACAATCCCACAGTTTATCACAGAGGCAGATGTTGGTATCTCATTAATTACCATTTATGGCACACATTTAGGCTCTCTTTGTTGGATTTTAGGCCTTCGAGCATCTACTCAATTGTATTTCTGTTAAATGACAACCTTAATCCTACTTCCAGTGCTGAACATGGAATAGCAGTCTGGACAGAGCAAAGGAGTTCACCAACATCACATCACGCGATAGATCAGCAGCTGGGTTACATCTGAGGATATATGTAATCCTGCCTCCCTGGAAACCAGAAGATTGTGTAATGCTTCATGTGCATGTTAAGAAGCACGTAAACCAGGGAGGTGGAGGCGCTACACATGCAAGAGGCATATACCACATACATTACCACATGTGGAGTTCCACAAGCCAGGCCTCATTAATACTATGTCTTAAAACAAATCTAAAAGAATAAAAAAAACGAAGGTGCTCAGAATTATGATTTCCTGATTTCTTGAACTGTAGCAAAGTGGGGATTCCATGGTGACCATAGACATGTTACAGTAACTATTAAGGAGTGAATTTAAAGGGAATTTAAAGGGAAAAGGACTATAAGCAATAATCCAAAACTGGAGCTCTTAACATTTATGTGGCCTCTAGTAAGCAACTGGGTATTGATAAAGAAAAACCTATGTTACCCCTAAATTCAAGAAAATAAACAATAATGTACTTTGGTCTTATACCTCTCAAATTCGGTTTTGGACTTTGATTGCCAGTAAACCTAGAAAGACAAATTGGTATACATTAAGGGTGCATTTCACTGCTCTGTATTTTAGCATTGCCCACGTGGAGACAGTTTTTGATGTGAACGATGCCAAGAAGGTGGCAGTCATAGTGGCTCACAAAGTCATACAATTATTGGCAAAGCCGTTCACTGGCATCAGCAAAAAGAAAATAATGTTTGTTGACGTGGAGGCCATTTATTTTTATTTTCCCGTTCCAAGATGGTGGATGCAAATTTTAGAGCAGAATATTAAAAAATGTGCACCAAACATCATCATCAAAAAAAGGAGTGGTCAGGGAGGAAATTGCAGCTGCCGGGCCCTTCAAAAAAGAAAACCTCTAAATAAAAGGAATATGATGGAGAGGGAAAGAGTAGAGTGAGTGGGGTCGGTGCAGCTCAAGGTGGAGCTGGAGACAGGGGAGCAATGGAGGAGTCTGGGGCTGATTGAAGAATGGAAAAATAGTGCCAGGCGGGGAAGCAGCAGATCTTCTAGACTCAGAAGAAGGGGAAGTAAAACTCTCATTGAGTGCCGAAAACAGAAGAAATTAGGGGAATCTGCACATAAAGGAGGGAGCAAGCACACACATGCATGCAGAGGGAGTGCTGATATCACAAGCAAAACAGTAGTTTTTGGCGTGGAACCCCGGAGTTTTTTTTACAAGTCATCTGCTCAAAAGGATGGAAATAAGTAAATAAGTATTGCTTCAGGGAGAGACAAACTTAAGAAGTGCAAGGAAACCATCAACTAAGATGCAATCAAATGAGATATACAAGAAAACAACCAATGGAAAGCAGTGGGTTTACCCAAACCCCACTGTAAGTATTGGAACTGTCCCCAATTGGTCTTCAACAACAGACAACTAAAAGCTGTCTTTGGGTGAGGCCTAGTGATTATTGGTGTTGCCCTCCATAACTCTTAGACAACAAACAGTTTAAAGGTTGCTGCAGG
This sequence comes from Lissotriton vulgaris, assembly GCF_964263255.1. Lineage (NCBI taxonomy): Eukaryota > Metazoa > Chordata > Amphibia > Caudata > Salamandridae > Lissotriton > Lissotriton vulgaris. The sequence goes on from NC_141693.1 coordinate 429,289,787, forward strand.
CGAGACCTAAAAATGCCTCGATTTTATTACAGGAGGAGAAAAGCCTGGCCCTGATTAGATGTCCTTTATGTGGCTATCGCCAGTGAATTGGGCTAGCAGCCAAAGACATCCAGTGCTGAGTTTTCCACGCCCAGCCTTCACTGCCACGCCTGTCTGCCCACACCATTCATGGATGCATTCGAACAAGGAAGTGTTTGCCTGTGAGATGCATGCTGGCGCGAGCTGCCTGTGTGTCACCCTGATGGAATGCTTCGCAGGCTTGGAGACGGAGCGCTGTGCAGAGATGTCTGTCCCTCAGGATAAACAGACAGAACCGCTCAGCCGAGTGAGCTGAGGCGCACAAAGGACGGGCTCTCTGCAAAGGCGCGCTGCCCAAGAGATAAAATCAAAGGGTTGAGCTGACCCATTGCAGAACGAAAGCCCCTGGGAGTGAGTCGTGGGCAAAACCCTAGAGGCGAGATATTCAACAGGGGCGTTAAGTGGCCCCATGTCATGGGTGACACCTTCAGCCAGTCCCCACTTTTAAATCGGCGACGATTTGCAGGCTGACATTTTGCCATGAAACTACAAGTACCACCATGCAATGCGCTACTGTTTAAAAAGTGCCCATAGGCTTGATACTGACCCAACAACCACTTGGCGGTTTTGACTGCTCTTTCTCTAGTGCTTAGGTCTGTCGAACGGGCATCCGATGGGATATCAGGTCGTGTTCAAAATACACTGTATTATTTAACGTGCTTACTAATAAAAGGGACGATAGGCATAGCCATCATTAGTGCATCAGGTACAGTGGCACCAAGTTCTAAGGGTGTTGGGAGCCACGATTTCGGTGGTCTTTTGCTAACCACCTATACTTGCATTAGGCCCCATGCGTTCTTTCTAGGCCCTTCGTCCAGCCTGTGCGTCTCCTCAGCGCCCATATTAAATGACTTCAGCATCAGCGTGTTTTTAGCCTTTAGCACCACAGCTACGGAATTCGTTATTTGACTCAGAAGATAAGGCAGTAACTCTTAGTTAAGGCCGGAAACAACCCATTTTGTCACCCGAATAACCTTTTATCAACATCATCTCCTTTCTTGTATTTCAATTCCCATTAGTGCTAAGAGTCCCGGTGGATTACAAGCGCCTTATAGGTCGAGCATTTTAAAAAAGACCAATAAACCTATATAATCAAATATGAATTTGTCGACAATGTGGCTGCCTGCCCTACACGGATATTTAGGAGTTTTAAGGGCAGGCCAGTGCCTCTCATATGAAAGTGAGACTGGAGCAAAATCAACATGTGATGTGAAGTGGTATTTTGAATACACTGCACTCTCTCCTCCCACCCTGGCGGTGGTGCTGTAGGAGATTCCCATCTAGCACTGCTTTGGTTGGAACCAGCCCAGACAATTGGGTGTATGTCTAGGATGACCAGATGGCTCCATGTCACCAGGGCGCCATTTTTGTATGCCTGGACTTTGCTTTTAAATATCCAATTCTTATGGGAAGTGTATTCGTGGTACAATTCTATTGATCTGATTGGGCTAACAAAGCTGATAACCATGAAATGTTTAAGGAACTTCCAGGAATGGACAAGTGGTGTCCAGGTGACAGGAAGCCATCTGGTCCCCTTTGAATGCCAGTCCGCTCACTCCACCGCTGCCCTACCAAATTGCTAAAGACGCTGTTCTGCTGTGAAAACTCGTAATCTGCGCATGGGCAAAAACTGAGAACGTACCTGCCATCTTTGTGGTTCTTTCAATCACTTCAATGGTTTGTTAAACACCCATATGTTCCTCCAGTTGGGTGTATCATCACGGAATGTATAGCCGTGCATGCTGGATTTGCAAATTGTGTAGGCAGATGCTGATGGACAAGATAGCATAGACCAGATAGGGGTGATGGTTGGAGAAGGTCAGGAAAAACGATGGAGTTTGTTCATCTTTTTGGGCTGGTGCTCGTGCACCCAACCCTACTCATATCAGAACCTTGCACTGAACATGGTCTCAGAGCTCTTGATGGATCCCCTGGACAAGTTATGACAACAGCGGTTCTTGAAGGATCCTTTGTATACTACTTTATGTCTCTACGTTGTCAACCTAGATCTTCAGGTAATCATGGCCAGTGCTGCAGAAAGGCAACCCTAGGCACTTTCTTAAGGTGTCACAAGCAAGCTGACACCAGATTCACCCTAGAAGCATCCAATATGGTTCCTTCGCCAGAGGAGAAGAGGATGGTAAAAATGTACTTCACTTTGGGTACCAAACTCCTTACACTAGACATGAGCACAATCACAGCTGGTGCAGAATGCTGTCGTCCGCCTGGTGTTCAGCCATGCCTGTCATCATCAACAAGCACTCGTCTACATATTAGTAGGATAGAAACTTGTTTTTAGGTCTTGCCTACCAGTCAGCACAAGCTGTCTTTTGGCAAAAATACATATTGTTAGCTTGCAGAGGGCTTAGAGCCCTCCTATTGTTTACCATTGGTTGGCTTTACTGTCGCTCTCATTTCATTGTTTTATATTTGCTAACTTGAGTGGCCTTTCCTTCCTCTTCTTATGATTGTCTCTTCCTGGGAGCATGAACACATTACTTGTGTCCTTCCAGTACTTGCTTTTCAAGCGATTCTTTTTAGGTTTTGCCTCGCCAAAAGATGCGCTCTGCGCATCTTTTTCGCGCAGGCGAAAACCTGATGAGAACTGTAGTGTGCTTTGGGTCGGCCCTCGTCATTCATTGGCTGGCTCCGTAAATGGAGCCTAGCCATTGGATGAGGGGCCTGTCTGTCAATGCCGGACCAGACACGGGGGCGTTCCCGACATTCTTTGGCTTTTGCCGACGTCACGCGACGTCAGGCGAAAGCCGGGAACGCCCCCGAATCTGTTCCGGCATTGCCGGCACTTCTGCGTCTCTCCTCCCCTGTTTCCCGCCCCGTGACTGGCCGGCCGGCCAATCCTAGCGCGGCCGGCCGGAAGTGCCCGCCCCCGGCAGCCCGGGGGAAGAAGGAAGACGGCAAAAAGTATGGCGGCGCCCGCGGGGCTCCCGTGGCCTGGAGGGAACCCCGGGAGATGCGGAGGACGTTGCCTAAGATCCCTCTGATGTGCCGTTCCAGTCTTTCTGTTCTACACTACAAAGTTTGGTTGGTCAGGCACCTTCTGCCAAGTAAAAGCAAAGTATTTTTCTTTCTATGTTCTTCCTAACAGGTAGGCTAAGAGACTGGATATTCTGGTGACCAAGGTGTTTGTATGAGGCAGTCTGTTGTTAAGATCATGTAATGCTCTGCATCCGAGGACCTAGAGTGCAAAAGGGTTGTGGAAGTTACCCTCCACGGTGGTCTTCAGTTTACATGACTATTTGCGAAGTCACATCTGAGATTTCTTGGTATTGAAGTGGCGAAAGAGCCATGCAGACTTATCTGGATGTGGTTGATGCTGCAACCGGGCCATTGTGTTGGCTTGAAGCTGATATGCGTAGATGAGATCTAAAGGCTTGACAGGGAACGTCCACACCCAGGTGCTGAACATCCTTTTAGTGGCCAGTGTTTGTTTGAGGGAAAACCAGACCCTTTACTTAAATGATTTACACACAGTAGTCTTTTGGCTAGGGATCTGGAGTTGACTAGTCGGGCCTGCTGCGTGCACCACCAATACGGAAAGCTCTTGGCTTTTAAGCACATATTTGCAAAATGGGCTGAGCAGCCTCAGCATATAAATCCTTTATTTATCGCTAGTTAAGAGGTCATTTTTCGGGTAGAGGCAGGCAGCATAGTCAATCTTCTTTGTCTGCTGCCACGCCTAGAATTTCAAAACTTCGGTAGGTCATTGGGGATTTCTCACCTTTAGTTCTCGGGTTAGGGTTGGGTGGTGCATTGGAAGATCCCCTCGGACGAGCGGCTCCTGCAGATTGCAAAAGATGGATGGACCTCGCTGCTTCTGGGCTTGCACGGGCTGACCGGTGATTGGAGCGGATTCTTGGTTCCAGATGAGGCACACCTTACTGTTTTCTTGTCTAACCGTCTTAGCAGTACACATGAACGGAGGAACAGTTTTGCTACCATGCTAATCTATTGCCGGGACTAAACCTTATAAAGAAACGGAAGAGACGCTCTGACTGCACCTTGTGTCTATTTGGAAAGTTAATGATGGAACTGTGAACGAGGCTGTCACAAGATGCTCTCTGTAAAAGAAAATGATGAAAGTCACTGTATCTGGTGCGTTACAGGCGGCAGCCATATTGTGATACTCATGCACACGTCTTCTTTGTTTCGAAGGGAGCATGGAAAATGATAAATATTAACTTTAAAACACGTGCTGTCTCTTTTAGTAAGGTAAGTTAATGGCGGGTGCATAGATTGGCGTCTTTTTTGCCAGCCTGTCATTGACATAGTCCAAGGCCTCTGCCGCTTCTTCTGGAGAGACCCACGACTGAGAATGCAACAGGCTGGTGAGATGTCCGCTCAAAATATCTGCATTCTTATCTCTTGACTAAGCACCGAAGGTAGAACAACAGCACTAGGAAACGGGCACTTGTGGAAGCCTCCGATGTTGCGTAGAATGTGGAAATATTAACCTTAGTCCTTATTACTAACTCCCAAAGGACACCCCCTCACTATGTTATGGATTTATATGTTTTTCTAGCAAGCAAGGACTACAGACACGGGGGCGTTCCCGACATTCTTCTTTGTTTCGAAGGGAGCATGAAAAATGATAAATATTAACTTTAAAACACGTGCTGTCTCTTTTAGTAAGGCAGGAAAAGCCAAACGTCTTGTTGTACACGTGCATTTCGCCATGGTAATAAATACACAACCACACGTTCCAGAATTCCCAGGTAAACAGTCCCTGGAAACGAATCCACACCTGACGTGACCACTTGAGATCTGTCATCAGGCGTTGCCTGCGTTTTTCACTGTTATTCTGGAAATGCTCCACTTTGAGTCACCGTGTTTATTAGTACATTTATCTGAATTTTGAAATGGATAAAAGGACACATTCAGCGTGGAGGGGCCACCGCCCCCCCCCGCACCCCCCCCGAAAATTACTTCACTGAATGGGAAACGTTATTTTAAGCAGAATAGGGAATAATTTTACCCGGGGCGTGGTAGTCGCGCTAGAAATGCAGCTTTTTTGGCAGTCACACAGATAAAAATAAACAAATCCGGCTTAAACAGTAATGTTGTTGTTGGCAGCTTTTTATTAAAGTGCGTTTTGCTTTGTGTCCTCGGCGAAGTGGTGTTCTTATCTCTGTTGGTGGCGTGGTATCTCCTGTTCACATCCTGGAGGACGTCCCAATCTGTGACAGTCTTCCTGTGGTTTGCAGTCCAGTTTTGCCCACTGTGTATTGTTGTGCATTCACCTACTACGACAGTTTACTTTGTATGTTCAGTGCTTCAATTCTTTAGCTTCTATTGCTGGGTTTAAAAAAAAAATATTTTCATATTCTCGGTTATTGTACTTGTGTTTACCGCGGATATATCAGTGTGCCTCACTTAAGTGCCATTTCTTAGCTAAACTGCTCTTTAAAATTGGAGGCTAGCGCAGCGTACGAAGGGGGTGTTGAACGGCTCCTGTCAGGATTGGGAGGTGGGGGCTGCGTCATGCGCGCGCAGTTTATTTTTCCGGGTATCTCGCGCTCTCCAGTGACGCCGAGATTGATGGATCGAATACAGACTGCGCAGAATGATAACTAATGCACACCAGAAGGGTCTGGTATCCTCTGTGGATGAGATCTAAAGCCCTGTGACTCGCATTAAATGTAGCATACTTCTGCTCTGTGTGGGGGGGCTCTGTGTGGGTGTATGTGTGGAGGGCGCTGTGTGGTTGTGTGGGGGGGCGCTGTGTGTGTGTGTGGGGGGGCTCTCTGTGGGTGTTTGTGTGTGGCATTTGCGAGAGATTAAGCTATTGGCATTGTAAATGACAATGCCATTTATTTATGTTAAAAAAAACATAAATAAAAATAATGTCAAGAGCAATGCCAATAGCTCTAACTTTAACAAAGGCAAAACCATTGCATTGTAAATGCTTGTTTTCTCTTTTGGGTTAAGCACTACGTGAGAGTGCAGATGCCTCCTTTAAGTGCTTCTCTTCTCCCTCCACCACGTTCCATGTTGCTCTCTCTCCTCCGTGTGCTTCTCCAGCTCCTCTCACCGTGATGCTCTCACCCTCATGTGCTTCTCCCCTCGCATTACTATCTCGTCTGTGTGCTTCTCCCTCGCCCCCTCCACCTTGCTTTCTCTCACCTGTTGGTTTTTCTCCACCCCACCCTCTCTATTGCTTCCGTCCCTCACCCTCCGAGTTGCGTCCTCTCACACACACACACGCTCCATGTTGCCTCCCCCACCCATGCTCTTCATGTAGTTTCTTCCACCCATGTCCTTTGTAATGCATCCCTCCCACCTGCACCCACCGTGTTGCTCCCCCTACCTGAGTTAAAAAAATGCCTTTATGCTACTTATTTTTATTTTGTTTATTGATCCAACTTGGTATATAAAAAAAAGTGCTTGTGCAATTATGTAGGTGTGTGCGCCTACAAAATTACACAGCCACCACGTCATGCAGCCTTTGCTTGTTTTGATTTGTTTAACCATGCTGCACAACATCGAGAATACTGTACAGCATGGCTAAAAACCATAGGCAAAGCCAGTACGCCCCAAAGGCGCGATCTATTGACTTTGTCAATGCTTGTTAAAACTCTCTTTACAGCATCCAGGACTGTGTATGATACTGCTCAACCATTCCCGAAGGATACATTCCCATCCTGAAATCCACACTTGACAAAGGGGAACTTTAAGCGAAATCACAGTGCCAATGTGAGGGAGGGCCTTCTCGGCGCTGGCGTGAACACATTAGAACCATTTATCATCACTTCAGATGGAAGCTGACCCCTTACGCTTCAGGAAACACCTGTCAACTAACTGGCAGAATTTAGAGATATGTGTGTTCTTTCCTAAAAGGACCATGAGTCCAGGGGGCGAGTGAGTGCTCCGTCAAAATATTTAGATAGGACCGGCTTTAAGTGGGGGGGGGGGGGTCTGAGCACCCCCAGTTTTTAGGGGGGGCCTCGAAAGGGGTCTCTAGGGGGCTCTATTTTCTGGCCTCAAAGGTCAAAGGTAGGGTGACCAGACGTCCCGGTTTTTGTCGGTGTTACGGGTGAGCATGCCCGCGCACTACTTAAGCCATGAAGTCATTGTAGCAGGAAGGGAAATCCTTTGAAGAGAGACACTTTCTCTCGGGATTTCCCTTCTCTCAGCGCCACCTACATCATCGTGCCAGCCATCGTCACAACAACAGCTGGTTAGAACTGGCACCACCCTTCAAGGGTTTTGGGAAATCCTGCAACAGATTTCTAAGTAATGTAAAGAATTTTTACATGTTTTTTAAAGTGTTTGGTATTTTATGGCTTATACTTAATAAATATACCTTTTTGCCTATTTTATTATCCTTTGCTGGATGCGACTTCATAATTTTCTCAAGCACACAATGCTGGTTATCTTTATTTAGACCACTGCCCTACTCGGATAGGCAACACCCCTTTAAGACATTTGCTATGCCCCTTTTAGAGCACCCCCCAGTTTATTTTCCCACTTAAAGCCCTGAGATAGGGTATACAGCTGCCCATGAGGGAGTAGCTATCAATAGTGCAGCAAGTGCAGTGGCACCAGCACCAATTGGCCTGATTCCCCTTTGGGCCCCAAATATGGCTGCACTTGGCGATTTGCCTGTGACTGGGGTGGGTGCATTTTCCTGCTTGCAAAAGGGCCATGTCTTCCTTGCTACCAGGGCTGGCCTGGGAATCCAAAGCAGCCCTGGCAATTTTATAGACCAGCGTGGGAGGGGAGGTGGGATTTGAAGTGTGAAGCACTGCTGCTTTTGTTCCTGGGGGCCAGTGCTTTAAGTGGGATGAAAAAACTGGGGGGGCAGGTTTCCATAGGGGCGTGGCCAATGTAATTAAGGGCGTGGCTTAAAACACTTTAGCTAAAAATCTGTACTTAGCATAGTGTGCTGCCCCACTGGTATTTTGATATTTCTGTCCATTCATCCAGATATTTAACACAAGTAGCATTACATCTACAATAAGCCAGGACTATTGGCTTTGTCAATGGTTGTAAACTGCATAAGATAAATAATCAACAACTATGACTTTGTTGTATAAAATATTGAAACAGCTTCTGTTCTTGTGGGGGAGGTTGTGGCTAAGGCTAGTGCTACTGACTTTAGAGCTGAGAAAGGTTCGAGCCTCAGGTCGGCTTAACATCCTGTGAGTCAAAACATGAATATGTCCTTGTGTAATGTAACTGGTGCTCATGTTTACTCCAAGTTTGCACTATATAAAAGTGAAAAAAATGTGTATCTTTGAAGTTACATCAGGTGGTACTATTGCAGAGTTAAGTCCCCCCCCAACCTGAAAGTAAAAATGAAGAGCCCGATAGGGACCCATCTCGACCAAGGCCTGACAAGCTGCAGTGGGCTCTGAGTGTCTACCCCGTGGGCCGCCAGGGTGGGGGCAGATTTTAGACTCTTGGGGGGCCGGTTTTGTTACCGGGGGCGGTTTTGCAGTGTGCAATCTCGGCCCCAGCAACAAAAACGGAACAAAGGGCCAGATGTAGGAGCCAAAATACCGGTCGTAACGGCCGATTTCGGCCGTTACCGACCGGTATTAAGTATTTGGAATGTAGGGGCCCTATTTTACCGATTCGGTAAATTTACCGAATAGGTAAAATACCGAATCGGTATTTTTACAGATTCGGTAATTTTGAGATGTAGGTGGGACTCTTCTGAGTCCCACAGGTATTACCGAATCGGTATTTTACCACCCAATCCAATTGGGTGGTAAAATACCGATTCCAGGTATGCATGCACATGTGTGCATGCACACCTATGGCATGTGACAGACAGACATGCCCTTAGGGCATGTCTGTGTGCCACATGTCACACATGCCTGAATTCGGTGACCCCCCCTGCACCCTTGCAACATTCGGTATTTACCGAATCGGTAAATATCGATTCGGTAATGCCCATTGATTCCTATGGGCTTCAATGCTCATAGGAATCAATGGGCATTACCGATTCGGTATTTACCGATTCAGTAAATACCGATTCTTACAGAATCGGTAATTCAATTACCGATTCTACCTAAATCACCCCCCTTCTATTTTACAGATTCATAAATACCGAATCGGTAAAATTCGGTATTTATGAATCGGTAAAATATACTTACCTTCATCTGGCCCCAAGTTCCGCTAGCCGAGCACTGGCTGGAACTGGCCCACTTAAAGCCCTTCTGGGGGCTGATATTGCGGCACTGCTGCAAAACTGGCCCCCAGTAACAAAAGCGGCCCCCAAGGCTGCAAAACCGCCCCCAGCCTTCCAGCCTCGGGGAAACGCTCGATGCCCGCCATGCCCAGCCAGCCCTCCTTGTTACACTACCTACAGTTAAAGCTAATAATGTACATTGTACACCATACCAGCAAGGCAGGGCCCCTACATTCATATTTTGGTTGACTGGGGGTTGCAAACGTTGGTACTGCAGCTATTTTTTTTTTTCGCTTTATCTCTAAATGCCTTCTGCAGTCAGTAGGAAAACGCAATGAATTATATAAAAACGCCAAGTGCTGCAATAGTTCAGTGCTGTCCCAAACTGGCAGTATGTTTCAAATTATGAAGGCCTACGTAACTGCGCATATGAAATAGCCCTTGGTCAGAGTTCAGGAAAGATTTAGTACAGAGTAAGACGACTCTTTTCTGATCTAACAAAAGAGCGTATTCACCGCATAGGGTGTTCTTTGTCCCACATGCGAGCCGTTAATTGTGAAAATGACTCTATTCAAGGAGCATTTTGCATGCCTACTTGATGATGTGATGCGGAAATTAACATTCATGGCCATTTTCACAGCAACAGTTTGGAAGTGACTGTGCAGCATAATGTGTAGCCAAAAACTTCACTGACTCCACCGGATGACCCCCAAAAAGTGTCTCTTACTTTCACACTTTGCCAAAAACACACAAGTTGGACGCAAATTGCAAACAAGCATTGGCATAGCCAATAGGTCTCGCCTTTGGGACCTTATAAGTATTTAGTTATGCAGCACAATATCCTTGGGGCAACAACATTAACTGTTGCATGGTTAAACACTTATAAGGTCCCAAAGGCGAGACCTATTGGCTATGCCAATGCTTGTTATTATAGTCACCCACAATCTTATAAAATAAAACTATCTATGCTGCCAAGATCAGAACCAGTAAGTGAATAGGCATTACAGCAAGCTGCTTTAAAAAAAAAAAAAAGTATGTGTGAATAATATCTGGTAATCAGTAGCCATTGTGAAAATAAGGAGGCTGGGCACTCAAGTAATTAAACAAACAAGCCTATATCTTAGTACAGCGATCCTATCAGCTAATTTCTTATTCCCTAGAGCTGCAGTGCCACATCGCCATATATATTTGATGCAGAGCCACTAATGTATGGACATTTTAGAACTTGCATATAATGTCTCTTCTTTCCTCATGCCAATGCAAGCATGCAGAACTGTGAAATTCTAGCCTATGCACAATGTGATGTTCAGTAGGCCCTATGAAATATTAGGACGTAAGCTTGAGCAAACACTGCAGCAAGATTTGCTTTCAATGTGGAAAGTCAATTTGTTAAACATGTTTCATAGAAGGGTGATGTGCACACCCTTTGATGGATTGCTGAAAACAGTAACTGTTATTAATAATCAATTTGTGGCTATTTGCTATGCTATATTAAATACGTTTATAAAATGTGAATACACCTTGAGTAAAAGTGAACAATCATATTTTACAGACACAAACACAAGCCTCGAATACACAGTCCAAATGAAAGTAATGATTAGCCAGAGCAAAATAAAGATGTATGGATGGATGGTAGGAGAGACAGACAGGTGGATGAATCAATAGAAAGAGAGGAAGGCAGACGGGCAGTTAGATGTACAGACAAATGGATGGATGGAGAGTTGCACATGAATGGACAGACAAAAGAAGGTACAGATGGAAGAGAGAAGGGGCAGACGGACGGGCAGGCAGATGGACGGATGGATGGATAGTTGTATCCGTATGGTTGGTTGGGTGGAAGGATGGACAGATGGCAGGACAAAGGGCGAGATAAGTGAAAGTAAAGCGATAGGGAGCCAGCGATGAGGAGACTGTGACAGGGGATGGTGACAGAGAGGCAGGGAGGTACGATGTGTGTGTGTGGGGGGGTCCTCACCGGGGAGAAAGGTAATGACGTAAAGAAAGTGTGACCGGAGGGAGAGCACAGGAGAGGGTGTGTGTACGTGGGGCAGAGTGATGTAGATAAAGAGAGGGGGGTACAGATGTGCACCGGTAGAGAGCTGTGATGTGCGGTTGGAGGGATGGAGTGTGCAGGAGTAGAGAAGAGTGCCAGTGGGCTGGAACAGGTGAATCAGGAGGAGAGGCGGAGTAGAGGCTAGGGCACAGGTTGAGGAGCGGGAAGGTACGGGTGGAGGGGGTTGTTCGGGTGGAGCATGAATACGGGTGTAGTAGATGAGATGTGCTGGTGAGGGGGCGTAGGGCACAGGTGAGGGGACTCAGTTGGAACGGGGGTGCATGTGGAGTAGAGAGGGTACATGGTGAGGAACGTAGGCACATAGGTGGAGGGTGGATATGGAGCAGACACACAGGTGGGTACAGGTGGAGGAGTGAACGGATCAAGGTAAAGTAAAGTTAGTGGTAAAGTGAACGAAGCGGTGCAGGAGAAGAGTGAGGGTGGCAGCGGCAGACGACCTCCACAGGGCCTGGATGGTGTGGCGAGTTGGCCCGGGTGCCTTGTTCTGCGCCCCTGCCTTACTGCTAAGCTCTCTGCAGGAGCTCCGCTCGGCTCTGTTCTTATCAGCTGGAGCTGCAGACAGCTAGCACCGCTGCCAGGGGGTGGGGAGTACAGAGGCAAGCTCACACCGCACTCTCCACCGGGAGCGCAGCGAGCAGAGACGGGCTGTAGCACCGAGCACAGCGCACAGAGACACCCCAAAGCGGCAGTCTAAAGGGCAAGTGAGCTCATAATCTGCTCGAGGAGGCCAGCCGATGGGGGGAAAATGCCTGCATCGCACCACGCATTTCACCCAGGAGAGGAAGGCGCGCGGCCGCTATCGTAAAATCGTGCCGCACTTGTTTTTCCAGTGAAAGTGTTTTGGAAGGACAGATAATGAAAAGTTATCAGTAGGCGCTGGGGTAAGGCAGGCTCAAGGAGAAAAGAAACAAGACGCGTGCCTGCCAGACGCGTTCTGTGGTGGGGGAGGGGGAGGGGAGTTGAAGCGCAAGCAAGACAGAGAGGCGGAGGTAGGCGCGCACTTGGGAGAGCCTGTGGACAGCGCCTCTGCTCTTAACTGTGCGCGTAACCGCACGCTCTATGCCACTCAAAAAGCTGTGGTCGGCTTTTTAAAGCCCACTCACTAAATGTCTTGTCAGAGAGGTGCATGGGCTGCCTCAGGCGAGACCTAAAAAGGCTCGAAGGCTAAGAGTTCAAAATATTTTGTTGGGGCCATCATGGAAAGATATGGAGCTGGCCGGTCCTGTCCACTATTTCCAATGGCGCCCTGCCTGCAGTCAAATGAAAGTGTTATCCCTGCTAGCGCTGAATTTGGGAAAAAAACAAGCACTGGCAAAGGCTATAGGTATGGCTTATAAATGAAAGTTCATCTTCAGACATTGATGGCATTCCGTACTCAATAAGTCATCATACATACTCCTTTATCCATCTATCCACCCACAGACTTATCCTTGTATTCATTCATCATTTACACTGGCACAATCAAACACACAAACAAACACAACCTATGCCTGGTGAGCATGTAATTGCAATATTAAATAAAATAGTACATAGCAGCGGGAGGAAGTCTTGCTATGAAACTGTATGTAATGTATTGTTTTTAAGTTCCATCATGACGGCCACGTTTAGACCCGACATATTGGCCCTCTTGGAATGGTAAACCAATTATAAGCAATGGGCAATTGTATCTAATAATGGTTTCCTAGTTTAAAAGCATTTGCTGTGCTGGATGCTGCACATAAAATGAGTGGCAAGCAGGCAGCACTGTCTGGGGAAGCTGTAGTATGTTGTAAAAATGGATATCAAAGAGAAGGAAATATTAATGTGGACCTATAAAAGGAGAAAAATACAAAACTAAAGTACTGGCCACAGCTGTGGCACAGAAGCACACTCATTTTCAGGCAGATGTGCACATGTAATCAGACACACTCTCTCTCTCTATCTCTCTCTCTCTCTCTCTCTCTCTCTCTCTCTCCCTCTCTCTCTCTCTTTCACTCAAACAGATGGACTCACCAAGGAACAAAAATGTCCACTACAATGTTTCGGCTTCCGCCTTCCTCAGGTAGTACAAGATTGTTTGCTCAGTTGCTATTGTTTATGTTTATATATTTGTATATGATGTGTGTATTTGTGCGGCACAACAACACCTTATTTAAACCATCTATAGGAATAAACACACACATTCAAACATTTATTGTTACAGTGCAAAGGTCAAATTCGATATTCTTACTACAGTACAGTAAAATTTAGAAAAGTAAACCACAGATTGCATTTAGCATTTCCTTTACCTTGGGAAAAGTAAATGTAATCAGGGCTATCACCTTTTTCATTATTTTTCATAATAAACTTATTAGACTTTTGGAATCTGACATTACTTTTCCCAATGAACTAATAAGGCCTTTGCTTATGGTTGAACACTGTATCCAACACAAGCCTACTAAAGTGTGCATAAGCTGGCAACCATCATGCATATAGATATTAAAGTACAAATATGTACAAATTGAAGTTGGCGAAATAATATACAACCTCTCGCAAAGGGGCTAATTAGGACTATTTAAGTGAAAATCTTCTATCCTGAAGGTTTGTCAGAGGGGGGGGGTGACCAAAAACAAAACTCTCTCATCCTATGGTAATCTGTGACATTCTATGTAAGAAAATACCTCTCTGCAGTCTTTAATATAGAGTAATAACAATCCACACTTACATCTCTATTGGCTTTGCATGTGTGCTTTTCACAAAAATAGATACAAATCACATACAAATAAATGAGAGGCCCAAAGTATTTCTCGGGAGTTTGACGCTGGCACTGCCATGTGCAAGTGTCATTAAATACCCAGAAATCCTAATTGTGATTCCACCTCATCCCTCTTTGTTTCCCTACCCTACACTGTCTCTTTCTCTAACTCGTGTTTTTATCTTTGCTTTCTCCCTATTTCAGTTTTACCCTATCATCTTCTTTCCCCCTTCTTGAACTTTCACTCTATTGTTACAGGTCGAATTCTCATGATGAAAATATAAGTGATGGTCCTTTAAAATGAATGCCAGTGCTCACCCTCTGCAACCACAGCAAAAAGAAAGCACCGCTCTTACACAAATCTGGCTGCTTTGCTAAGCCATACGCTATCAGCCACCACTATAAAGTACATTTATACAGCGGAAATATTCCCTTTGAGAGAAGAATTCACAGGTAGTGGATACGTCTATGAAAAAAAACACGACCATATAAATTTAGGGGTGCGTTTCACAGACACGTTGAAGTAAAGAACAATTTTGTGGTGCTAAAGATTGTAGCAATTCATACAACCACAGTAGAGTTACAACACATACATTTACAACGCATGCCTTTACAATGCAGTTTTTATTCCGCAACACCCCTTACAACGCATACATTTACATTGCATGCCATTACAACACGTTTTTTTAAATTACATTTACAACGCATTCCATTACATCGCATTATACATTTACAACGCATACCATTACAATGCATACCATTACATTGCATTTAAGGTAAGTGTTGGATAGTGTAGGGGTAAAAATTACTATTCTAACCCCAGGGGGTGCAACAGTAGGGTAAGTGTTGGATAGTGTAGGGGTAAAAATTACTATTCTAACTCCTGGGGTTGCAAAAGTAGTGTAACTGTTGCATAGTGTAGGGATAAAAATTACTATTCTAACTCCAGGGGGTGCAACAGTAGGGGAAGTGTTGGATAGTGAAGAGATACTATGTGTTGTAATGGTATGCGTTGTAATAACATGTGATGTAATGCCTGTGTTGTAGTGATATGCATTGTAGTGTCATGCGTTGTAGTGACATGTAATGTAATGGTTGCATTGTAGTGAAATGTGTTGTAAAGGATGTTGCGATGTAATGACTGCATTGTAAATGTAGTGCGATGTGATGACTGCGTTGTAAAGGTTAATTCCCGAAAGGAAGTGTCATATCATGTGTATCATGTGCAGAAGATGCACCAGACACTACAGAGGTATAAGGGGGCTGACTATACATGCAGGTACCTTTAAACAACTTTAGAAACCACAGCCTGCAGCACAGCAAGAACCCACAACCGCTACAAACCACAACCCCTAGCAAGTACCCACAACCACTAGCAAGAAGAAATGCTAATACCTTAAAGTTGAAGCGTTGTGAACCAGTTTGGAGTGTATCGCCACCCCACAAGGCGCCAGAACCAGCAGGTATCGTTTGTTTTTCACTGGGTACCATGCCACTTGCATCCTTTACCAGCAAATGGAGATCCCACCCAAGGGGCAGTGCTGTCTGCCCGGTACGTGGCACAGCACAGGAGACAGATGCTCACTTACTCTTTTTTTGCCCTGCATACACCAAACAGCGAAGAGGCTGGATTGTACCCGTGTGCAGACGCCTTAGAATAAGGCTACACAAATACATTGCACATTTGCAGGTCAGATAAGGGGTCTTGGGTGGTTTTCTCAGTAGCAACATTTTTAGAATCACTCCGGCCTATTTGCACTAGGATACTTATGCAAACGCCAGAACCCAACCATTGAGCATATAAGTTGATTGTAACCATGGCACCTTAGCTACAGCTGCACACCACCATTTGATGAACCATTAAACATAACCGCCCAAGAATAGACTCACTTTTAACAAAATATTGAGTTTATATAGCATCACCTCCAAATGTATGTTTTAAAGTGCGAAAGCTTTTATTCAGATTTTATTTAAACCCAAAAAACTGATATTTTCTATTATGGCATTGTCCATTTGGGAAACTTCAGCTTTGAGTTTATTTGATTGTTTGTTAACCCAATGTGATTTTTATTCCATGCTGCTTTTATGGTCGTTGACCGAAATAAAGTATTTGAAAGAAAAAAAAAATGTTTTTCACTATTTAGCTGCCTATATTTTCATTACATACATAAATACGTTATTTCAACATACAGTGGTAAAGTCAATGAATCTGGATTCATTGTGGCGAAGCCCAGATATACAGGCATGCCAAACTGATGTTCCATTACAGCACATTACAGGCAGAACTATTGGCTTTGCCAGTGTTTCGCAGAACTGTTGGTGGTGTTAGTGATGGTGGTATTAGTGGTGCTGCTTGTGTGGTTCTGGTGGTGGCGGGACTGGTATTGGTGCTGTGATTGCGGTATTGGTATTTGGTGGTGATAATTGCTGGTGATGGCAATAGTGGTGCTGGTATTGGTGGAGGTATTTGTGGTTGTACTGATGTTATTGGTGGTTTTTGTGATGGTAATGGTGCTTCATTGGTTCTGGCATCAGAGGAATTGATATAGGAGTATGAAGAGCTATATAAATGCAACTACTAGTACAGGTTGTAATGAAAATGTTCATTGATTGGGAACCAGACCAACGACTTCAACATTGTGTTAGTGTGGTCTCTGTGATTGGGATTACCAATGAACCCAGCAGCTAGATTTAGGATAACTGGTACCTTTTTAGGTTTTGCCTCGCGAAAAAGATGCGCTCTGCGCATCTTTTTTGCGCAGGCAAAAACCTAATGAGTACTGTGTGTGGGTTTGGGTCGGCCCTCGTCATTCATTGGCTGGCTCCATAAATGGAGCCTAGCCATTGGACGAGGGGCCTGTCCGTCAATGCCGGACCAGACACGGGGGCGTTCCCGAGATTCTTTGGCTTTTGCCGACGTCACGCGACGTCAGGCGAAAGCCGGGAACGCCCCCGAATCTGGTCCGGCATTGCCGGCACCTGCCTCTGCCTTCCTGCTCGGGACATTGCACAAAAGACGCTCGATAGCCCCTCCCTCCCGCTCCGTGGCAGCCCGTCCCCCTCCCTCTCCTCAGGCCGGCCGGCCAGCTGAAGGAAGCAGCCATCCGCCTCCAGCCAGGGCCGCGCTGGGATTGGCCCAGCCGGCCGAGCCTCCACCACGTCATCGGGAGGAGGAGTGGAGAGCAGGAAGCAAGAGATCTGCCGGAAGATGTCCAGGTGAGTGCTTTGTTTTTTAGTTTGTTGCTTTGTCCGTGTGTGTGTGTCTGTTCCCGCCCCTCACCCTCCCGCTGTCAGTGTGTGGCCGTTCCCGACCCCCCTCCCGCTCTTCGTGCCTTTCCGCCCCCCCCTCCTCCGTTTACCTCGTGTGTGGCCGTTCCCGACCCCCCTCCCGCTCTTCGTGAAAAGGCAAACAAAAAACATTATTAATAATTTGATAGCCCTTGGTGGGGAAAACATGCCTCTGGAGATTTTAACAATGCCGCACAGGGAGAAGGAGGGAAATGCTTTATTGATTAGGCCGCGATGAAAGAGCCCTGTTTCCCGCCCGCCCACACCCTTCATACTCGGAGACAGCCTGACTGAGGTAAGCGTGCCGTCGCTCGTCGTGTTAATGCACACGCACTTCACGATGGAGATAGCAGAACAATGACGAAGAGTAGTGAAGCACACGCCCCTGCGTCATCTTTGGATCATGGCCAGTGCGACACAAGCTCCGGAGAGCACCGCGATGGCGTCGGGAGTTGTCCTGTCTCCATGCTCCCCGGCCTGTCATCACTTCTGCGCGACAACCTCTAAAGGTCATTTCAATTGTTTCGCTGGGGGTGTTTTCTATGCTTTCCTGCAGCTCTGTTTTTGAGAGTAAAATAACAAAACCAAAAATATCTACGTTTGCATTTAAACTGCTCCTCGTGAACAGTTAAGACAGATGTGGCCATGTGTGAAGATAAAAGGGCTGTGTATTATTTGAGGGGAACGGCGAAAGAATGCAAGGGGTTTGGGGACCACAGCTTCATTTTTAAAATAAATAAAGGTCCAACGTTTTTTAGGAGGCCATCCCAACTTTCCACTGGCTGAATACTGGGATGTCCGAAAAACAGGTCTTCCTTGTCTTGCTTCCTCATCATGATTCTTTCTACCAGGCAAAAAAAA
This sequence comes from Lissotriton vulgaris, assembly GCF_964263255.1. Lineage (NCBI taxonomy): Eukaryota > Metazoa > Chordata > Amphibia > Caudata > Salamandridae > Lissotriton > Lissotriton vulgaris. The sequence continues at coordinate 429,307,955 of NC_141693.1, forward strand.
AACACATTAAATGCCAACCACTTCCGATTGGACCGCGAGACACATTGTTATGCGCTTAACTCGGGTTGTGTGTGATCTGCCAGCAAAGTCACGCGCTGTGAACAAATCACAAAGGAGGCCGTGAAAGGGGCGGGGGGGGCGAGGGGGGGAGCTGATGTTCTGGCAGTCGCAGGTGACAGACCCCTAACAAGTCCCCGGGAGCAGAGGAGAAGTTTATAGGCTGCTAATAAACTGTGACCAATCGGTGAATGGCCCTGATTGTGCCATGCTGGGTGCAGGGCACAAGTTCTTGGGAGAGACCGCACTTGCTCTCTCGTCCCTCCACAGTCGCAGGGGCCTCGGAGCATGTGGCAGGCTCTGATGTTTGACACACTGAATGGGCGTATGTTCCTTGCATTAAACGTGTAGAATATCTAATTATGGCCGCACAATGATGATTTATAGCCAGAGGCATATGCAAACAAGACGCTGTCGCCCATTTAGACAGAGAAGACAGCCCTGGACCGGCTGCTCGTGCGTTTATTAAAAGGAATATTTGACCAACCGGTTAACTTTCAATTACTCTCCATTCACGGCCCATGAAAGTAAAAACATTGGGTCCCCTAAATGGTAATTTACTGCTCTTGCTATGGCTCATTTATCAAATTAAAATTGGCTTGAACCACAATCACGCTCCCTAAGAAATAATCTACCGGAGAAAAATATGAACCCCCCCTACTCACTAATACTTCAGATGGTTTTACATAAAAATAAGAAGAAAAATACTTTTCTGATGAGCATGATTGAGAGTGCAGATTGAGAGTGCAGATTGAGAGTGCAGATTGAGAGTGCAGATTGAGAGTGCAGATTGAGAGTGCAGATTGAGAGTGCAGATTGAGAGTGTAGAGTGCAGATTGAGAGTGTAGAGTGCAGATTGAGAGTGTAGAGTGCAGATTGAGAGTGTAGAGTGCAGATTGAGAGTGTAGAGTGCAGATTGAGAGTGTAGAGTGCAGATTTGAGAGTGCAGATTTGAGAGTGCAGAATTCAGAGTGCAGAATTCAGAGTGCAGAATTCAGAGTGCAGAATTCAGAGTGCAGAATTCAGAGTGCAGAATTCAGAGTGCAGGATTCAGAGTGCAGGATTCAGAGTGCAGGATTCAGAGTGCAGGATTCAGAGTGCAGGATTCAGAGTGCAGGATTCAGAGTGCAGGATTCAGAGTGCAGGATTCAGAGTGCAGGATTCAGAGTGCAGATTCTGTGGGTGACTCTATGTGTGTGTGGGTGGCTTTGCGTGTGTGGCTCTGTGTGGGTGTAAAATGCAAGAGGTCATGCATTTGCGAGCGATTAAGCTATTGGCATTGTAAATGACAATGCCATTTATTTATGTTTTAAAAAAAAACATAAATAAAAATAATGTCAAGAGCAATGCCAATAGCTCTAACTTTAACAAAGGCAAAACCATTGCATTGTACATGCTTGTTCTAAATGGGAGCACTTGTTTGCCATGGCTCAGCCACTGAACTTATTTCAAAGCACCAAGACTTAATGGGGCTTCAGCAGTCATGAATGCACAGACTGTGCAGTGGCCAGAGAGCTGTACATGCTGCATGAAGGAATGGCCACTGCTGGGCAGCATTAGCTATTGTGAAACACAGATGTATATTTTTATCTCAAGAAGGACATTGCCACCACGACAAAGGGGCAGTGGGCCACAGTGGCATCAAAAACCACCCTGGGGCTCTGCTATGGCACCGACTCACCTGTCATTGCCGGAACTGAGCCCTGGTGTGACAGGTCTGCGATGTACTTCCAGAGTGACTGTTATTCAACCATTCAGCATCGTAGGGCCAGTTAGCTGGTCTGGCATTGGCGGGCCTGAGCTCGATTTAGAAGCCCTGGCGTAGCAAAATGAAGCTCTGAAGGGGACCCTTTGGCATTAAAATAACATTCCCAGTCAACTTTTTCACTGCATGCTGGTACTTGTAGTTTGTTTTCTGTCATAAATGTTAGTCTACAAGAACCAGAGGGCACCGGGAAAACAATGGTGGACAAGCCAATCGTCCCACACATGAAACAACCCAAAACCAACACTTATCTGCTTAAATGTGGAAAACTGCTTATTTGCCGTGAATGGCAACATTCTGTGACTGCCTTGCTGGTTCTGTAGCTATAGAAAATGTTTGGCCTCCTCTGTAGCATGGTACTTAGCAAGAAAGGACAGAATCCCCCCAAAATGTAAGAGCGCTGGCCATTTTTTTCCCAAAAAGGCACTGGCTATTTGTGAGTGGATCAACATTTATCCTGCAATAAAACTTTGCATTCCATTATATACTCTGTGCCTGCTCTGAATGTGAGGGTACATTGCACCTGATGCTGGCTGTGCTGCTCTTGTTCTAGGTGTCTTCTGAGCCACTTGCGATACTGTCAAGTCTGTGTGTTCAAAGACATGTATAAACATCTTTTTTCTACACAAACAGCAAAAACAACCGTCCTCTTTATCAGCGCTTTAAATTACGGTGAACCACACACCCATATCCAATCCTGGCTCTTGGCTAGGATTTTGCTTAGAACCCAACCCCCGAAATAGCGTTGTGATCGCGTTAAATATTGTGTGAATGGTAGTGTGATGTGTGAAGTCAGCTTTTTAGTGATATACTTTGGCCCCAGACCAAAGCAAGGAACTTACAATCTGTGCCCAACTCCAGTGCCCGAGGATAAGTTGTGCACAGCCTTTTGGCCATGCACAGTGAGCTCTGAAGGCAGAGTAGGGCCTGTGTTGCTCCCAGAACTAGTCACATGAAGCATAAATTTGCTACATATGCCATTGGCAATAACAGTTGGATCTGGTGAAAAAAATGGCCTTGGGCCAAGACATTCACTCAGCCTGGGACCTCAAATTTCACTGCGAAAGCCATCACCCTTGGAAAACCAATTGTCTCAAGCTCAACACCGACAAGGCAGAAACAATGATCTTTAGCAAGAACACCTCACCATGGGACTCCAACTGGTGTCTGGCCGAACTGGGATCCACAACCAGAACCCATGCCAGGAAACTTGGAATAATCATCAACAGCAAATTGGATATGGATGCACAAGTCAGTGCTATCACTAAATCCTGTTCCACACCCTGAAAATGCTGAGCAAGAGCTTCAAATGGCTCCCAAGCAACACTGGAAAAACAGTCAGTGACTCTCTAGCCACCAACAAGTTGGACTATGTGAACGCCCTCATCAAGCAACTCACTAGAAGACTACAGACCATCCAGAACTCCAAGGCTAGACTCATCCTCAACCTCCCATACAGAACTGACATCATGCCACACCTCAGGGAAAAATACTACACACACATTCAAGGCACTACACAACTCAGGCCCCACATATCTGAACAGGGGAGCCACTTTTCACCAACTACCCATATACCACGGCTCAGCAGGACTTCTCCTTGCACACATCCCATTCCTACACAGAGCCAGATCAGGAGGATGGGTGTTCCTAAATCGTACCTAGGGCTTGGAAAACCTTCCACTCCACATCAGAGCCTCCTTCTCTGTTCTTGAATCCTGCAAGAAGATGAAGGACTGATTTTTCAATTAACCAACCTACCACATACTGGGGTAGGCACACACACCTGCTCAGCACCAGGATACCCTCACAGGCGATAGAGCACTTTACAAATACACATAACATAACATATTATAACATGCTCTTGAAGCAGGATATAGCTGCAGGGATTGTATGATAGAGGCACACAAGGATCAACCATGCATGCCTCTACCTCGAATGTGACTTAATCACAAATTCCTTTACCACGCATGTCTTTACCATGCAAATTTGTGGTAAAGGCATGAATGGCAAGGGTGTATGTGTGGCTAAGTTCACCACTCCTCCCACCCTAAGCCCTAAATTTCAAACCCCCACCTGCCTCCCACCCTAAACCCTAAACCCTAAATTACAAACTCCCTACCTGCCCCCCATGGCTTTAGCCATACATTGCAAGCACCCTACTTGTCCCCCACCCTAAGCCCTAAATTACAAACCCCCTACCTAACCCCCTTCCCTAAACTACAAACCCCTACCTGCCCCCTACCCTGAGCCCTAAAAATGGCCCATTCCTTAACTACTCACCCAAAACCAGCCCTTACAGCTACCCCAAACCCCTCCTCCTCCCCTGAGCCCTAAAAACGAGCCCCTCCTTAAACGTACCCTGACCCTCTCTCCCTCCCTGAACCCTAAAAACTTGCCACCGCCTCCCCCAAAAGCACCCCCAGACCCGAGCCCTAAAAACTTGCCGCCAATCCCCCCAAGCCCTAAATTACTAGCCCCCACCTGCCACCCCACCCTGAGCCCTAAAAAGGTCCCATTCCTTAACTCCTTCCCCAAACCCAGTCTTTAAAGCTACCACAACCCCCTCCTACCCCAAAACCGATACCAGACCCGGTCCCAGCCCCACTTACCTGTCTGAGTCCGCTTCCCATTCCGACGCTCCTATTCCAAGTCCCCGCCCAACCCAAACACAAGAACGCATTTGCCATAACCACACATGTGCATGGTGTAGGCAAGTGCATTGTTCGGGCAAGCGTGGTTACGCTTGCGGGCTTCCGGAACTCATGGCTCTGGCCACGTAGTTCCGTATGTTTTCCAGTTGGAGGCCAAAGAGATCACCACTGGCGTGGGGCCTTGGTAGTTGGTAGTTGTTTGAATTGTGGAATACAGCAATAATCAGGGTTCAGTGGGCCCTTCAGACCTCTGGGCCTTGTGCCACTGCACCTGCTGCATCTAGTTCCCTCAGCAACCGAGTCTGCTCTGCATGCCCTTGGCCTTGTGCATCAGACTCTAGACTCGGCCTCTGGTATTGTCTTACACCTGGTCGTCGTTCCACTAGAACAGAGTCTTCCTGGCTTTTGGCAACAGGCCTGTTGACTAATTTAGCATGCCACGGAGGCTCGATGCCGAAAATCCCCAAATCCCTTTTTAATGCGATATAAGAAGAGACAGAAAATCTTCTGTTTTAACGGGCATTGACAGCTTTGAAAATGATTTTATTTACCATAATTTTCTTGATTTGTTTTTTATGCTATGTACCAACAAAAACAAACTCATCACTTGAGCTTCACAGGAAAAAAGTAGGCTCAGCAACTTTGATGGGGGCGGGTTCTTCAGTTAACCATTCAATGGAAAAGATCCAATATAAGAGTAACGATTTTTTCCTTATTACATTACTTATTACAAAATATCTTATGTTATGAGTGTTACCTGTAGAAATGTTACCCATCCCTGAAATTATAGACCCTTTTTATAGGCTCTATTCATGTACATTAATAATATGCAACAAGTGGGTGGGGTGAAGTGGCTGGATGGGTAAAATTATTTTCAGGGCCATTCATATAGACTACTTTAGGCTGTTTCTTTTATTCTTGAAAATGAATTCAAGGTAAAAAAGAAAAGTTTTTAAATGGGAGGTTGTTAAAAATCATATATAAAAAAGAATCATGTTGTGCGCCTTATTTCCCAACAGTGAATTGCCCAATAAGATCTTCCTGTGAGTGACGCCACCTCTGCGTGTTGCAGAGGATGCCATATTTCTGCAACGGCTGTATGTGTTTTCCTGATATTTGCTGCATTACAGATGATACTGATTGGTTGACTTCTCTAATGGTCATTAGTTGAGGCTCCTCTGTTACACCTTCTCTCCTCTGGCTGATTCTGTGTGTATAGTATGGTTTTATGCCAAAATATTGTATTCAGAAACATCATCTGATGTAAATATTGTGTCCTAAAGATCTATGACTGGCTGTCATGTCTCTGTTTCACCGGCTATTCTGTTCTTCCAGCAACAAGAACTGGACCTTGACAAAATAAGTGTATAAACATGAAATGTTTTTGAAAAAATCTTTTTCTGGTATGAATATATGTACAGTATGTATTGACTAAATGTCACACTGGTTATTACATTTGAGAGAACCCCAGTACAAATCCAAATATTGTCATATCCTGTGATGCGAGTGATCAATAGAATACATAGATCTTGTGTTTCAATTAAAAAAAATCAATGTTGTAGTAATATTGTTGAGTGCTGGGGTACATCTGTCTGTCTAAAGTTTAGCACAGCAATCTTTTCAGAGAACCTTGGATCAACATTCAAAGTAATCGGGTGTTTCTGTTACCCTCATTGGAACCTAAACTAATTCGTTTTCATACTTGGAATGTGCCAACACGATGCCCACCTTTACACTTCTTTGTTCTTCTGATGGGGACACCACTTGTTGCCTACCTTGCTGTTCTGAAGGACCTGCGGACTCCCTTGGGCTGCCTCTGACACCACGCCTCGCGGAACCCGCTGCGCGGGTCCCGCATCGTCTAGGGGCGCTGTCGGACTTGAGAGCAGTTGTACTTTTTGCCATCTGGGGCTAAGGGCTGCGAGGGCTGCGAGCAGGAGGGGCCGGACTCAGTCTCCCAAGAGTCTCAGCCTACCTCGCGCCCGTAACACCTGGGCCGCTCTCCCTCATCGCCCCGCCCCCAACAGACCGCTGAAAGCCACCGGATTCTCTCCTCTCCGTGGGACACCACTTGTTGCCTACCTTGCTGTTCTGAAGGACCTGCGGAATCCCTTGGGCTGCCTCTGACACCACGCCTCGCGGAACCCGCTGCGCGGGTCCCGCATCGTCTAGGGGCGCTGTCGGACTTGGGAGCAGTTGTACTTTTTGCCATCTGGGGCTAAGGGCTGCGAGGGCTGCGAGCAGGAGGGGCCGGACTCAGTCTCCCAAGAGTCTCAGCCTACCTCGCGCCCGTAACACCTGGGCCGCTCTCCCTCATCGCCCCGCCCCCAACAGACCGCTGAAAGCCACCGGATTCTCTCCTCTCCGTGGGACACCACTTGTTGCCTACCTTGCTGTTCTGAAGAACCTGCGGACTCCCTTGGGCTGCCTCTGACACCACGCCTCGCCGAACCCGCTGCGTGGGTCCCGCATCGTCTAGGGGCGCTGTCGGACTTGGGAGCAGTTGTACTTTTTGCCATCTGGGGCTAAGGGCTGCGAGGGCTGCGAGCAGGAGGGGCCGGACTCAGTCTCCCAAGAGTCTCAGCCTACCTCGCGCCCGTAACACCTGGGCCGCTCTCCCTCATCGCCCCGCCCCCAACAGACCGCTGAAAGCCACCGGATTCTCTCCTCTCCGTGGGACACCACTTGTTGCCTACCTTGCTGTTCTGAAGGACCTGCGGACTCCCTTGGGCTGCCTCTGACACCACGCCTCGCGGAACCCGCTGCGCGGGTCCCGCATCGTCTAGGGGCGCTGTCGGACTTGGGAGCAGTTGTACTTTTTGCCATCTGGGGCTAAGGGCTGCGAGGGCTGCGAGCAGGAGGGGCCGGACTCAGTCTCCCAAGAGTCTCAGCCTACCTCGCGCCCGTAACACCTGGGCCGCTCTCCCTCATCGCCCCGCCCCCAACAGACCGCTGAAAGCCACCGGATTCTCTCCTCTCCGTGGGACACCACTTGTTGCCTACCTTGCTGTTCTGAAGAACCTGCGGACTCCCTTGGGCTGCCTCTGACACCACGCCTCGCCGAACCCGCTGCGTGGGTCCCGCATCGTCTAGGGGCGCTGTCGGACTTGGGAGCAGTTGTACTTTTTACCATCTGGGGCTAAGGGCTGCGAGGGCTGCGAGCAGGAGGGGCCGGACTCAGTCTCCCAAGAGTCTCAGCCTACCTCGCGCCCGTAACACCTGGGCCGCTCTCCCTCATCGCCCCGCCCCCAACAGACCGCTGAAAGCCACCGGATTCTCTCCTCTCCGTGGGACATCACTTGTTGCCTACCTTGCTGTTCTGAAGGACCTGCGGACTCCCTTGGGCTGCCTCTGACACCACGCCTCGCGGAACCCGCTGCGCGGGTCCCGCATCGTCTAGGGGCGCTGTCGGACTTGGGAGCAGTTGTACTTTTTGCCATCTGGGGCTAAGGGCTGCGAGGGCTGCGAGCAGGAGGGGCCGGACTCAGTCTCCCAAGAGTCTCAGCCTACCTCGCGCCCGTAACACCTGGGCCGCTCTCCCTCATCGCCCCGCCCCCAACAGACCGCTGAAAGCCACCGGATTCTCTCCTCTCCGTGGGACACCACTTGTTGCCTACCTTGCTGTTCTGAAGGACCTGCGGACTCCCTTGGGCTGCCTCTGACACCACGCCTCGCGGAACCCGCTGCGCGGGTCCCGCATCGTCTAGGGGCGCTGTCGGACTTGGGAGCAGTTGTACTTTTTGCCATCTGGGGCTAAGGGCTGCGAGGGCTGCGAGCAGGAGGGGCCGGACTCAGTCTCCCAAGAGTCTCAGCCTACCTCGCGCCCGTAACACCTGGGCCGCTCTCCCTCATCGCCCCGCCCCCAACAGACCGCTGAAAGCCACCGGATTCTCTCCTCTCCGTGGGACATCACTTGTTGCCTACCTTGCTGTTCTGAAGGACCTGCGGACTCCCTTGGGCTGCCTCTGACACCACGCCTCGCGGAACCCGCTGCGCGGGTCCCGCATCGTCTAGGGGCGCTGTCGGACTTGGGAGCAGTTGTACTTTTTGCCATCTGGGGCTAAGGGCTGCGAGCAGGAGGGGCCGGACTCAGTCTCCCAAGAGTCTCAGCCTACCTCGCACCCGTAACACCTGGGCCGCTCTCCCTCATCGCCCCGCCCCCAACAGACCGCTGAAAGCCACCGGATTCTCTCCTCTCCGTGGGACACCACTTGTTGCCTACCTTGCTGTTCTGAAGGACCTGCGGACTCCCTTGGGCTGCCTCTGACACCACGCCTCGCGGAACCCGCTGCGCGGGTCCCGCATCGTCTAGGGGCGCTGTCGGACTTGGGAGCAGTTGTACTTTTTGCCATCTGGGGCTAAGGGCTGCGAGGGCTGCGAGCAGGAGGGGCCGGACTCAGTCTCCCAAGAGTCTCAGCCTACCTCGCGCCCGTAACACCTGGGCCGCTCTCCCTCATCGCCCCGCCCCCAACAGACCGCTGAAAGCCACCGGATTCTCTCCTCTCCGTGGGACACCACTTGTTGCCTACCTTGCTGTTCTGAAGGACCTGCGGACTCCCTTGGGCTGCCTCTGACACCACGCCTCGCGGAACCCGCTGCGCGGGTCCCGCATCGTCTAGGGGCGCTGTCGGACTTGGGAGCAGTTGTACTTTTTGCCATCTGGGGCTAAGGGCTGCGAGGGCTGCGAGCAGGAGGGGCCGGACTCAGTCTCCCAAGAGTCTCAGCCTACCTCGCGCCCGTAACACCTGGGCCGCTCTCCCTCATCGCCCCGCCCCTAACAATCAGCCAATTGTCATTGAGGATACAAGTTGGACCTAGGAGTCCGCTGCGCGGAAGCGCGCGGGAGCGCCCCGGGAGAAGCCCGGGACAAGGGCGGGACCGTCTGTGGCCGTCAGTGGCCGAAGGAGGCTGGGCTGGGCCCACTCTCTTGATCCCTCTTTGCATTTCAATCAAGGCAATGCCTTCCCCTCCACCACGGGAAACCCCCTCAAGGGATGGAGCCTCCAGCTCTGGGACTCTGGATAATTACTTTAAACCCACCAAAGGAGAGGCGGACAAGGAAAGCTCGCTTGAGAAACGTAGGGTGGAGCGCAGGCGCTCCATTGAATCTATGAAAACCAGGCCCTTGACCGATATTATCCCTTACCCCACCACTCAAGAGGAAGGCACGCCACCCAGCAGTCTAATTAATTCGACACTCGAGGACTTTCCCGCCTTACTAAGAGAAATTCCCTCTACCCCAGGGAAAGTGCCTGGAAAAAACACAGAGCCAGCCCCTCTAGAGTTTTCCCATACTCCTGTTAACCTGGTAACCCAAACCCCACCTATCCAATTGGCTAATAAGAGCAAGTCCAAATTAAATGTAGTGGTGGAGTTACATAGGCCCCCACCCAGTAAACGTGCTCGGAAAACAGTGGGGGGGCGGGGGAAATCCAAAATATCACATCTTGACTTTGGCAAGAAACGCACTAACACCGTTCTACCGGGGAAGCCTACGGAGATAGTGCTTACCACTCCACCCCCTAAGCCCCCAAACCCCAGTACAACTGTCGCCACCAAAGAACCAGAGGTTATTTCTTCGAACATAAATCTTCCACTCTCTGCCACGGGGAGCATTGAATTTCTACTCCGCTCCCTATTGCAGCCCATTACCGACAGTTTAAAAAAGTCGAGATTAGGCTCACCCTACTAGAAACTTCCCTTACCACTCTGAACACTCTAGTAAGTAAGCAGACAAAGCTAGTGGGAACCCATTTCTCTGCTGGGGATCCTTCCAAAGTAGAAGCTGCAACTAATGCCAATAAAGCCCCCCCCAGAAACCCACCACCTGCCCCTCCTTTGCAACCCCTTATGGCCATCCAACTCCAGGCACGGCACAATAACCAAAGCAATAGACCTTCTCACCCATTGGATCTAGCCCCCCATAGCTCTCAAACAGAGTCCTCTGGAATACATCAAGATCAGGTTAACGACCCCCACACACGCCCGTTCGCCCAATTCCCAGACCACGGAGGCCAGACCTCCCGCCTGAAGCCAATAGATTAATGGTGGTCTTAGCTGGCGCCCCCACTTAAGATCAGGGGAAAACGAGGATTACCAATCCCTTAAGAAAAAGGTAATCAAATGGCTTAACTGGAACCGTCCCTTGCCATCCCATTTTAATAACGAAATCATCATGGTGAGAAGGGTCCCATGGCTAGGGAAGACCAGGAAAACCATAGTGGGGGACTGTATTATGGTAACCTTTAAGGATCCGGGCACGGTTCGACACATTTGTGGAGGAATGAACCGATCCCTTGATTCCACCATACAGACCCTCCCAGTATCTTTTTTCTTCCCCCCGATTCCCAGGCACCAGGTCCCAATACACGATGACTGGACAAGGGTGGAATACAGACGTAAACATAAAGGCTTTGTACAACGCCCGCACTTTCAACCGCCGGACACACCTTTTTGCGATTTTAATCGCTTTAACTGTCTGAACGGTTTGGATGGGGTCGACTGACTTACCGTCTGTAAGCCAGTGCCAGGGGTCTCTGGCTCCTGTGGCCTCCTGGAACCCCCCACTGTGTCCCCCGGTTCAATTTCTGGCCCACTGAATGATCCAGCTGCTCCAGACCATGGCAGAACCGAATCTTTTCACCTAGCCACTGATGGAGTAGTTGTTGTTGAGGGGACAACTATGGTCCCTCTCCTTGTGGGCAATGGTGCGCCGAGATCCCTGGTGCCACATGCATCTTTTGCTGCCCCTGCTACAGGCCCGCATCTGAAGTGGAGCCTGGACTCACCTCCTCCAACCCTCACGGTATGGCAACTGCCACTACCGAACATTTGAAGATAATCTCCTGGAACATCGCGGGATTAGCTAACAAATTGGAAGAGCCGGCTTGGGCAAAGTACATAGAGACTGGTGACATATGCATGTTCCAGGAAACCTGGGCCAGAGAGGACTATGGACATCAAGGCTACTCATCATTTTTCATCCCAGCAAGGTGGGAAGGCAAAGGCCGCCCATCAGGGGGCCTTACGACGTGGGTTGCTGCTCACCTGGGCTGTGTGGCCACACGGCTCCCATTCAACTCTGATGACATCCTTGCGGTCTCATTAACATGGCCAAACAAAGCTAACCTCCTGCTGGTCAATATCTATTCCAGGCCGATGGGAATGGCAAAGGAATCACCGACCTTTGATGAACTCTCGAACTTTTTATCTGAACTGTCGACCGATTCATATTATGTGGTGGGTGGGGACTTTAACTCTCACTTTGAGCCACTCCCCGGCCTCCAGGAAGGGTTCTAATCAGAAGAAGAAGTTAGGTGGGCAGTACCATGGGTTGATGCGCCATCGCCGAAAGCTTGGACCCCATTGGCACTGCAAATTACTGCCCTTACGTTAAGGTTTGGACTCAGAGCGTGTAATGGGCGAATTAAATCCGACATACCAGGCAAAAACACTTACAATCGTCGGGGGAGAGAGTCTCATTTGGACTATGTCTTGGTCCAATTAGCGAGGTGGTCAACAATACAGGATTTCAGGGTGATAGACAGGATGGACAGTGACCACAATGCCCTCGAGTTAGACCTTGTCCACCCAGCACCTCAGGCCCCAGTGACCCATGAGGAAGGGAATCACCCCACGCTCCTCCTAGATAACAGTAGGAGAAGAATCAGGTGGGAGCATATGGTCACAAACAAGGATAAACTCCCACTGCTTTATGCAGAGATTACTCCCATCCTGGAAACTGTTGGGACTCTTGACAGTGTGGCAAATAAAAAAGACATAAGGAGCAAACTGTTTGATGCCCACGAGGAACTCATAAAAGTTGCGGCACCCCACTTCACTCGTAACTTACGAAAGCCAAGGGAGAGGTGCCAAGGTAAAACACAATGGTATAATGCAGCCTGTAGACGGGCCAAAACAGAACTCCTTGGAGCAATTAAGGAGGGCACAGGAGGGGAACGCCTTAAGCAATGCAGGCAAGCCTATAAGAAGCTTCTTGCTCAGGCCAAAATAGAATGGGAGGAAAACCAGTGGGAAGAACTCACAAAGGCCCTAGCAATACAAGATCAACGCCTGTTCTGGAGGATTGTGAATGGGGGATCAGGGAGTCTACATTCGGCAGTGGAGCCTAATATAGCTCCTGGAGTGTGGCAGGCCCACTTCCAGTCCCTATATAGCGCTGAGTCCGGAGAACTCCCTGCGCCTATCGACCCGGAGAGGCTGGGCCCTCAGGCGGATCCAATAACACTGAGTGAGGTTACTGCTGCTATTTCAGGTCTGGCTTCGGGGAAGGCGCCTGGACTGGATGGGCTACCGGGAGACCTGTTCAAGCAGGAGCCCACCGTCTGGGCGCCTTACCTCGCTGCTCTTTTTAACGGTATCCTCGGTGGGATGGAAATCCCTAGTACTTGGCTGGGGGCTGAGGTGGTCCCAATTTTCAAAAAGGGATCCCCCCTCCTCCCAGCCACTACAGACCGATTAGCCTGATAGATGTAGCACAAAAGTTGTTCGGCAGGGTTCTCCTGAATAGGCTTCAGGAATGGATAGAGGAGGTGGGCGCCCTCAGTCCCTATCAGGCAGGATTTAGGAAAGGGGTATCGACTGTGGACCAGGTCTTCAGATTGAATCTGGTCTATTGGAGGACAGTGAGGTTCGAGGGCGGTAGTTTGTACACGATTTTCGTGGACCTACGGGCCGCCTTCGACCTAGTGCCCAGGGGAAAACTTTGGATCATCTTGGCAGGGATGGGCGTACCACCAGATATTTTATTGACCTTGCAGAGGCTGCACCATAATAATTATGCCCAGGTGAGGTGTGGGAGGTCGGGGGAACTGACTGATAGATTCCCCGTTGGCAGAGGGGTAAGACAGGGCTGTGTGCTGGCGCCGACCCTGTTTTGCCTCTTCGTCAACGGGGTAATCGCCCATCTCAACGCCACCGACTACACAGATGCTCCCAAATTAAATGGCAACAGGGTGCCCGCAATAATGTTCGCGGACGACACACTGTTGCTATCTAAATCACCCATGGGCATCCAAAGGATACTTGATGCCTTTGTGGCCTTCTGTCAGGATAGAGGGCTGGAAATCAATGCCACAAAAACCAAATACATGGTATTGAATCCGAGCCCCAATCAGCGCCCGAATCCCCAACTGGGAGCAGTGCGGCTGGAAAGAGTAGCCACGTTTGAATATCTCGGTGTGACGCTCAACGAAACCATGACCTGGGGGCCCCATCAGAGCAGGGCCAACCTTAAATTAATACAAATTACCGGGGGTATATCCAGGATGATGACCGGCTCGTCCTACCGCCCACTGGACCCCTTAATGCAGATATACAAGGCCCAGGCCAGGGGGGCGATCTTGTATGGGGCTGAATTGTGGGTCCACATCCCATGCCGGAACCTGTCTTCCACGGAAAATAGGTTTATAAGACAAATAACCGCACTTCCCCCTAGCACTCCACTCCTTCCTCTGAGGCTTGATCTAGGGCTACGGCCACTTGCCGACGAGATAAGTCTAAGACCCATTGCCTTCTGGCGCAGGCTATGGAGCGGCGATGATCTCGCCGATTATAGGGCGGAACTGGTCGAACTATTAAATCACCCCAAGGCGCTCAGTATTCCCTGGGTCCAAAACATCCAGTCAATTTGCACCGATCTGGGGCTCCCTGAATTGTGGACCGAACCGGCAAATGTAGCACCAAGAATCTCCAAGAGATCCCTGGCGAATCTGTATCATGAACACAAAAGGGCAAGGGCCTTAGCTACCCAGACAGAGGGGTCCCTTTCTTCCATATTTTTGCAAACCAAGGATCTCTACAGATTTGAGAAGGCTTTCGATCCCATATATCCCATACTTACCAGAAAGTTATTTCTCCAGTGGAGATACGGCACATTGCCTTTTCGGTCCTTTTCAAGCACCTGGTCACAAGTCCCTTCCACCAAGTACTGTCCTCTATGCGATGACAAAGAGGAAAATGACCTGCACGTGGTCTTTTTCTGCCCAGCCTACAAGGCAGCCAGAAAGCATTGGCTGCTTCCCTTGATTAAGAATTTGGGTGGCAGGGAATACACACCTATGTACAGGATTTTAAAATCCGATGTTTCTGGCCCAACCGTTTTTGCACTTTCCAAATTCTTTACAAATGTTTGGTATACGCGTAATCGCCTTTTAAAAAATGCTGGGTAGACTTTAGATTCGCTTCAATTCTTAATAACTGTTTTTATTGTCTGTGTTGATCTTAAAATCATGTATTGATGTTTTATCAAATTTGACAGAGTTCATGTGATTTTATTGTATGTGTATCTTTTATGACCAAATGGTCGAAATAAAGATTGGAAAATGAAAAAAAAAAAAATGTTCTTCTGATGAGCGACTGTCTGTGCCACTACTACCCCCTGCCTATTTTATATTATACACTCTACAAAAGTGCAAGTGTTCCTTCTGTTTTCTTTGTGTACTTCTACTTGCTTCGAGTTCCTCCCTCATTCTCCTCCAGCCTATGCTTCTGCCCCCCATTGCCCAGATGCTTCTTCGTTTGCTTTCCCAGCCCCTCCACACACCCTCGAATTTCCGTGTGCTTGCCTCAGACCCCCCCCGCCCACCCTCCATTGTCAGTGTGCCTCTCCTAACCAGTGGCGGCCGCCACAAACTAAAAGTGGTGAGTCGGGGAGGGGGCATGGGGGATGGTAGCGCTGAAGGAGCAGCGAGGGAAGTGAGTTCAATAACAATTTAAAAAATAAAGGGAAAACGTACCTGCAGCGGTTGGCCGCTTCCCGTGTCACTACTTGGTTTTCCTTGTCCCAGCAGACACTGGAACTACATCACAGACTCCAAGTGCAATCCCCGCGCTGCTCTCATACTATGAGAGCAGCGCGGTGATTGGCCTAGGCAGGCTGAAAAAATGCTCCGAGCAGGACAGGGAGAGTGTGCAGTTTCTCCAGCCCGGCTGTTCAATGCAGCCGGGCTGGAGAAACCTAAGTGTGCATGTGTGTTTGGCTGGCCTGACACGGCCCGCCAAACACACATGCCCACTTAGCGCGTGCACATATCACTCCTCCTCCTCCCCCCTCCCATTGCCCTGGACCACCCCTCCTTGCTGCATGCTCGTACACCCAGCAACTGAAAAATAAAACAATGAAGTATATCATTTTATTTTTCAGGTGCTGGCTCTGGGCGAGTGGGGCAACGCTTCTCTGCCATTGCGGAGGAGCCTCCCCTGCTTCTACCCCTCCCACCCATGCTCGGCTGTCTGTGCACTTCCCCCAGCCCCTGTGCAGCGGCAAGGTAAATGTTTTTTTTTTTATTGCGACCCACCCTCCTGTGCCAGCTCTTCCACCCCTGAACTGTGCCACTGAGCCATGGAGACTAATAGGCGCAACGTCCCTGACTCTAAAATGGCTGCCAAAACCACACTCCTTCTCCTACCTTTCCATCCTCGCCAACGCCTACCACCTGTCTTTGGTTTCTAGCCTTCTGATCCCCTCTTGATCCACACTCTTCTCTGGCGGAGCCCTAAAGGCATACATGGCTGATTCCAGCTGGAGCTGCACTGACAGCTAAAGGGGAGATTGTCCCTGGCACACCACTGTGGCCGTCGCCTACCCAGCCAGATCACGAACATTTGTCTCGTTTTCTTCCCCACTGTTGTCTCCTCCCTGTGGATTACCTGCTGTCCCTGGTCTTTCCTATCCTGACTTTCGAATTCGCTAATTTACTCCTGTATTGTTTATTTATCCATTATGTAACTACTGTGAAACTTTTGTAACTTGTAACTCACTGTGTCCTTATGTAAAGCGCTCAGATACCGCTGGGTCTAGCCAGCGCTATATAAAACTCAAGTAAATAAATCATTTATATACATATATATGTACTCCCAAATAACACTATTTAGACTCTTTCCTCCCTACCTCCTCTATCCTATTCAATCAAACTAAGAGAGTCACATGTCCACTGCTCAAATGAACAACTTATAATTCCCAACACTAATCCCTTGGGTTCCAAAGTAGCATGCTACTCGCCAAAAAACACTTCAATACCTCGTCAGAGGAGTCAGCACTATATAAATACAATGTAATGTAATGTAGTCTTGCAAAGCGCATGAATCCTCCCACATGGGGTATCTCCGCGCTGTAGACCGCTGGGGAACCCGTCCTGGCTTTTCCTGTGAGATGGTCGCTACTGGGTATCTCCAAGGTGAAACCAGGCATCCCCGGCGTATGTGGGGGGCCGTTGTGGAGATGAGGCAACCTAATGCCCAGAGTTACCAAGTGTGATCCCTGGTTAGAGTAGGCACCGAGGCGAGAATTATCGAGTCCGCTGACCCTGGTCCACGACCCTGCCGCGTCATGAATTGAACCTCTGGTCCCGGGCCATCCTCTGCTTCCGGGTCTGCCTCCTCTAACCAGTGAGCCACACCACGTATGAACTTATTTTCTTATGTGAGGAACTTGGTTTTCACAAAAGAATTCCAGAACTGCTGGGGAGAAACCTTGACTGTCACAGCATTCCAGAAGTTCTTTTACAATCCTTTGTGAATGGCAAAAATGAGACATATTATATATTTAGTTCAAACTTTGGTGTAAGTCAGCATGAGTGCATTTCTAGATTTCTATGAGCATCGGGAAGTTTGAGACAGTCACTGCCTCCTGCTTTTGTCCTTCCTTGCAGAGTTTTGCTCCAGAGGGGTCATAATTAATCTGTGCCTTAAGGGGGAGGTTGGTTAGAATGGTATCCAAGCCTGCTACAACTTTACTTTAGGTCTAACAGCGACTGCCGTCAAGCCAAAAAGAACTTAATACTTATAGGGTAATAAGGTCCCCAATAGATGATGCTTTGTTGGGGTGCAAACAACGTTTCTTGCCTACGGACAACAAGTACTTCAGTAGAAGAAAGACATCACCATAAGCTTGGAGTGACATTAATGAACCTGTTAGTTATAACAAAGCCAGGGAATTTGTGTTAAATGGATACACTCCTAGAACGGCAAATATTACTGGGAGAGGTTTTTGCAATAAGGGTTACTTCTCTAAGCGGATGATGTATAAAAGGTTTTTTAAATATTCTCCGTCTATGGGAAAATTGGTTAGTACATATGTGCATAAATACCATGAGGGCTATTCACAAAGATAACTTATACCTGTGTGTAAATTATATGTGTAAATTTACTTTTACACTTTTACTAACTTTACCACTTTGGACTATTTACAAAATATGAGTGTAAAGTTACTACAAATTGGAGACTTACATGTCTCCGCCCACTGATTTCAGGGGGTAGAGTCCAAAAAAAACGTAAAATACGACTGTATACTTACTATTAGTGAATATTCTATCGTATTTTGTGCTCTGCACTTTGCGGAACCTCTGCTATTGAGGCAGAGTCCTTTGCACACTTTGCGGAACCTCGGTTATCGAGGCAGAGACCTCCCCACAGGAGAGAATAGAAGAATTACATACACCTGGAACCAATCCAACAACCATTCACTTTTAACATGCGGTCCTCGTGCCAGCCACCCCAGCAACAGTTCTCCTGTCTAGCCTGCCTACAGTCCGCTACCCTCTGCTGCCTGCCCACCTGCTGACCTTTGTGCTTCCTCTGCTCATTTCTTGCTCTGTTTCCTCTTTTCTGCTTGTTTTTTTGCACTCTGCTTTGTCTTTTTCTGTTAGTTTTTCTGCCTTTTCTGCCCTCTTATTTGCCTTTTTCTGCTCGTTTTTCTCCCCTTTGGCCTCTTCTGCTCTGCCTTTTCTGCTTGTTTTGCTGACCTGAACATCCCAAGGCACCAGTCAATGAATCTCTCCAATAGGACTCGGTCCTCTTTGAACTCAGCCATGGACACGCAATCACTGGGAAATGAGTGGGCTGCACAAGAGTGGTGCAGAGCGTTGGGGATAGAAGTAACCCTCAACTCTAGTTCTGGGTTCTCACTTGGAGGAGGAGATCATGCTGGGCAGGGGATGCAGCTGGAAGCCCCAATGGAATGGGGGATTAGGAGCAACAGAAGGTCTGGGTGCCTGCCCAGTTAGTGTGGGGCCTGCGTTTGGGACACTATGGGTTGGTCTTGCTCAAGGCTAAGAGACAACCCAAAATGTTTCTCCTCTTGGCTGGTGGTGTCCACATCCACCACCCTCCCCATGGCTGACTCTTCAACCTCGGTCCTTAGTCTCTTGTTGGTGACAGATCTTGTTATTTTCTGGGGGGCTGCAGTATCCCTGCTTGTCGTTCCTTCCTTCTCTTCACTGGTGGTAGAAAGGCTTTGTTCCTGCCTCTCAATTAGGTTCTTGTTTCTTGTCCTGGGTCCTACTGGGAATGTTCTTTGGCCAGCCCAGTCCTCTGAAAAGTAATGTAAAACAAAGATCAATTTTGAATTTATTGTGTCAATAATATATATCTACATCACATTTGCTGAAAGGGATTTTGTCCATAATACAAATTCCTGAAAATGTGGAGTCCTTAACAAACATCTCAGTGTCCTCTGCTTTCATATTCCCATTTGTTAATTAGAAACAGTTAAACAAGGACAATCACAAAATATATGTGGGAGCAGGCAACAGATGAGGAGAAAAGAAAGGTTGTATTAATATCTCATTTCAGTAAATAATACACTCTAAGGTGTTGAAAATGTTGGTTTTCAAAATGTTCCAAACATTGCTAATTATTTAGGAGAGAGTTTTAAAACAAATAATTTCAAAATATGTTGAACTGGTGTACATGTTCTTAAACAAACATTTCACATATTAACAAATAATTGTGTGAATTTTTAATGTCAAAGTTAACAAGTATTTGGTGGTTAGTTTGTAAGGTTAAGGCACACAATGTCTGCATCACAAACAAATTATAATAGGGAAAATGGAAATGCCACTGAATTGCAAATCATAGTTTTGTAAATATATTTCCATTATGCCAAAGTCAGTTGATTCAATCAATCAATTAGGGAATTGTAAGCGCTCCACTCAACCCATGAAGGTCTCAAGGCGCTGGGGGGGTATGCAGCTCCGTTCGGCCGAAGAGCAAGGGCTTGAGGGTCTTCTTGAAGCTCTTTAGGGAGGTGGCCCATCTATGTCTGCCAGTAACTCGTTCCAGGTCTTGGCTGCGATGTGGGAGAACGATCTTCCGCCTTCTCTGGCTCTGTGGATGTGTGGTGTTTCCACTAGTGCGATGCTAGATGATTGCAGGTTCTTTTGGGTACATTGAAGTTTATTCTGTTGGTTGAGGTATTCGGGTCCTTTGTTGTACAGGCATTTGTAGGGGTGCGTGAGGATTTTGAAGGTGACTCGTTTTTCCACGGAAAGCCAGTGGAGTCGCCGCAGGTGTTGACTAATGTGTTTGTGCTGGGGTATGCCGAGGATGAGTCTGGCCGCGGTGTTCTGTAGGTCAGTTTGGGAAGTAGGGATTTGTTGATGCCGGCATAGAGTGCATTGCCATAGTCGAGTCTGCTGGTGATGAGTGCGTGGATGACTGTTTTTCTTGATTAGGGGGTATCTATCTGAAGGTCTTTTGGAGTATGCGGAGGGTGTTGAAGCAGCTGGAGGTGACGAATTGAGCATGATGCTGAGGTGATTGGCGTGATCTGAGGGGGTCGATGGGGTTCAGAGTGCGGTGGGCCACCTGGTGTTGTACTACGCTGAAGGGGTAGTTCCCTGGACAAGGACTTCTGTCTTATTGGCATTGAGTTTTAGGCAGCTGTTGGTCATCCAGACTACCATTTCTTGCATTCCTCTCTGGAAGTTGAGTTTTGCGGTGGTGGGGTCTTTGGTGAGGGAGAGGATGAGTTGGTGTCTTCGGCGTAGGATACGATGTAGAGGCCGTGTTGTCAGATGATGTCTGCGAGGGGGGCCATGGAGATGTTGAAGAGAGTCGGTCTCAGAGATGAACCCTGGGGGACTCCGCAGGTGATATCCGTGGGGGAGGAGAGGAAGGGCGGTAGTCTGATCCATTGGCTTCTTTCGGTGAGGAACAAGCAGATCCAGTCTAGGACAGTTCCTTGTATGCCGGTGTTGTGTAGACTGGTGATTAGTGTGCGATGAGAGACGGTGTCAAAAGCTGCGGACAGGTCAAGGAGGATGAGGACCGCAGAGTGGCCCTGGTCCAGGAGGGTGCGGATGTCATCTGTGGCGGTGAGTAGGGCGGTCTTGGTGCTGTGGTTGGCTCGGAAACTGGATTGAGGATGGCGTGCTCTTTAATTAATCGTGTCAGATTCCTGTTGACTGTTTTCTCTGCCACTTTGGCTGTGAAGGGGAGAAGTGAGATGGTCCAGTAGTTTTTGGGGTTGGTGGGGTCAGCCATAGGCTTCTTGAGCAGGGGCCTGACTTTGACCTTGCTCCAGTTCCTTCGAGGCAGGAGTGGGACTACTTTAGGTGCTTTGGGTTTATTGACGGTGAAGTCGATGCAGTAGTGGTTGGTCCAAGGTGGTTGCATTGTGTGGCTGAAGTGGACGCTGTTTCCTGCGGCGAAGATGGGGTCGATGATGTGTCCTGCTCTGTGAGTTGGTGCGTTGATGAGTTGTTTAAGTCTGAAGCTAGCAAGGTTGTCACAAAGGATGTTGGAGTTGGGGTCGCTGGGGTTGTCGAGGTGGAAGTTGAGGTCTCCAATGAGAATGTAGTTCGTTGATGTGATGGCATGGGGTCCGATGAAGTCGGTGATGGCGGTGGCGAAGGGCGTCCGGGGGCCGAGGGGTCTGTAGATGAGTGTCCCATGGAGTGTGGCCTTGATCTGGAAATGCAGGTGTTCGGAGGATGGGAAGATTTCGCTGGAGGTGGTGAGGCGGAGGGTGCTTTTTGTGGACTATGGCGAGGCCTCCTCCCGGATGGTTGGGGCGGTCCTTCCTCTGGATCTTGTAGCCGTCCCGAAAGGCGGTGTTGATGTCGGGGGCGGAGGTGGCGTTGGTCCAGGTCTCTGTGAAGAAGGCGAAATCGGGTGATAAACATTCATGTTAGCATAGAATCTTTCAAAACTTTCATACCACAAATAACTATGTGTTAACACCTAAAACATGGAAGGTTATACGAAAGCTCACAATAAACACATGACAAGACCCTCTCCAAAAACGGATGCGCACTTAAGTAGATAAACCTAATGTACACTTACTATCTCTCTGCAGTTCAAACTCTTCCAGCTGAGCATTGAGCCTGATCCAGGCAACTCCCAGGAGCCTCCAGTAAAGTGGTGTCATGCAGGGGTGCTGAGAATGTGGCTGGGAGGACAAACCCATAATGTCCATGGACTTGTTTGTGGCAGAGCAACCATGGTCCTCCCAGGGCTTACATCAGACCTTTGCCTGCCAGCTGTTGACCCTCACTGCACTGCAGCGTGTGGTGGTGTCCTTCCAGATTTGAATCCACATTGCATTGCTCAGCTGGATCTATGCACCCGTCTATGACCTTCCTGACTCGTGCAGAAGCGGTCGCTCCCCACGCTCCCTGGTATCGTAGCATTCTGTGCATTGCGCACACTGCCTGCATTTTAACCTGTGCCTGAGTAATTTATCAGCGCTATACCGCATTGATTGACTGCTTATTGTCTTGTGCCCGAGTTATTTATCAGCGCTATGCCGCATTGATTGACTGCTTATTGTCTTGTGCCCGAGTTATTTATCAGCGCTATACCGCATTGATTGACTGCTTATTGTCTTGTGCCCGAGTTATTTATCAGCGCTATACCGCATTGATTGACTGCTCATTGTCTTGTGCCCGAGTTATTTATTAGCGCTATACCGCATTGATTGACTGCTTATTGTCTTGTGCCTGAATAATTTACTAGCGCTATATCGCACTGACTGCTCA
The DNA here is from genome assembly GCF_964263255.1 of Lissotriton vulgaris. Lineage (NCBI taxonomy): Eukaryota > Metazoa > Chordata > Amphibia > Caudata > Salamandridae > Lissotriton > Lissotriton vulgaris. The sequence goes on from NC_141693.1 coordinate 429,330,208, forward strand.
TTGATTTGTGCCAATTTGTTATCGTAGCGCTGGATTGCACTGCTTGTGTGACAATATTTGCTTGATTGTGCCGGTGCCTCTGCCCACACCATTGCGACTCCCCAGACTGTGCCCCAAGCTCGCCTAGTTTCGCTTTTGTTTCTGCTGCCATTTTGTTGTTTGTTTGCCTCCCAGCCCGTCCCTCCACCCCGCTCCCGCCTCCCAGCTGCTCCTCCCTCCCACAGAGAGTAAAGGAACGTCCCGCCCGCCTTAACGCTGTGACCGTCCTGACTCGTGCAGAAGCGGTCGCTCCCCACACTACCTGGTATTGTAGCATTCTGTGCATTGCGCAGACTGCCTGCATTTTAACCTGTGCCTGAGTCATTTATCAGCCCTATACCGCATTGATTGACTGCTTATTGTCTTGTGCCCGAGTTATTTATCAGCGCTATACCGCATTGATTGACTGCTTATTGTCTTGTGCCTGAATTATTTACTAGCGCTATATCACACTGACTGCTCATTGATTTGTGCCAATTTGTTATCATTGCACTGGATTGCACTGCTTGTATGACAATATTTGCCTGATTGTGCCGGTGCCTCTGCCCATACCATTGCGACTCCCCAGACTGTGCCCCAAGCTCGCCTAGTTTCGCTTTTGTTTCTGCTGCCATTTTGTTGTTTGTTTGCCTCCCAGCCCGTCCCTCCACCCCGCTCCCGCCTCCCAGCTGCTCCTCCCTCGCTCTGCCCCCCCTTCACTATCTACATATGTCAGAGCAACAGAAGCGCAGCGTTCACGCGCAGCGAACGCGCCCCATGCGCGCCGAAGGTGCGCCAAAGGTAAGCCCGTCTACGCCCGTCCGCACCTGGACCGCGCCCAGCGCCAGACCCCTTGGTCCCAGCAAAATCCACTCCTCCCTCGTAACGTACGACGCCACCACCCTCTCAGCACTTAAACCCGGCCGACTCCCAAACTGCTACCAAGCCGCCCCAGGACACACCCATGGACCCTTCACCTGCCACTCCTGCAAGTTCAACTGCATCAGAACCCACACCAAACCCACAGACTCCAAACAGAACTCCGACACTAACCACCTGAAGTGCATCCTGCTCAACACCCTCTCGGTCCACAAACACGCCATCGATCTTTGGAACCTACTCGACACCACATCACCGGACGTCGCCTTTCTTACAGAAACCTGGATGAACGCCTCCTCAGCCCCCGACATCGCCATAGCCATCCCGGACGGATACAAGATCATCCGAAAAGACCGCATCAACCAAACAGGAGGAGGCATCGCCATCATCCATAAGAACACCATCCGCATCACGACCAGTTCCGATGACAACCTCACAACCGCCGAACACCTTCACTTCCAGATTCACACCGACCCTAAGACCACACTCAGAGGTACCCTCATCTATAGACCACCCGGACCTCGCACACAATTCAGCGAAGACATCACTGACTTCATCAGCCCACACGCCCTCCCCTCCTAGGACTACTTTCTACTGGGAGACCTCAACTTCCACCTGGAAAAGAACAACAACAGCAACACCACCACCCTTCTGGACAACCTCGCCAATCTCGGACTCAAACAACTTGTGGACACCCCCACCCACTATGCCGGGCACACGCTCGACCCAATCTTCACCTCCAGCAAGCACATCTCCTTTAATCACACGACAGCTCTCCATTGGACGGACCACGGCTGCGTTCACTTCAACTACAAAAAGACTACGACCCACAAACTCCCACAACCAATTCCCCGGAGAAATTGGAACAAAATTACCACAACCAGCTCTTCACATCGCTTCACCAAAAACCTCCTGCTAAATCATCGGACCCAAACAAAGCAGCCACCAACCTCCCACAATGGATCACCCACAGCACTGACAAATTAGCACCCTTGAAAAACCTTCAAATCAAACAAGGCAGCAAAAAAGCCCCCTGGTTTAATGACGACCTTAAGAAATCCAAGAAGATCTGTCGCACCCTCGAGAAAGCCTGGCGAAAAAACCCAACCACTGACAACTTGGCCACCTTCAAGAACGCCACCTGCAAACATCACCAACTGATCTGATCCACCAAAAAATCAGCGTTCAAGGATCGACTCGACAAGAACGCCCACATTAGCAAGGAACCAACGACATCACTCCCTCCCAAGACCTCTGCGACTCTCTAGCCTCGTTCTTCCACAACAAAATCGCTGACATATATAACAGCTTTGGTGACCAGTCCACCCCACCCACCTCGGAACTAAAATCCCCCTCCAACAACCTCTGCGCCTGGAACCCAATCACCACTGAAGACACCATCCGCCTGATGAACACCGTTCACTCAAGTTCACCAACCGACCCTTGTCCCCACCACATTTTCAACAAAGCAGACTCCATTATCGCACCCCATCTCTGAGACATCATCAACTGCTCCCTCAACTCCGCTACCTTCCCGGAAAGCTGGAAACATGCCAAACTCAGCGCCCTACTGAAGAAACCCACAGCAGACCCCACTGAACTTAAGAACTACCGCCCCATTTCGCTCCTCCCATTCCCCGCCAAAGTCATTGAAAAAGCCGTCAACAGTCAACTCGCCGCCTTCCTCGAATCCAACAAATCCCTCGACCCTTCACAGTCCGGCTTCTGAGCCAAACACAGCACCGAGACTGCCCTCATCGCAGCAACAGACGACATTCGAACTCTACTGGACAATGGGGAAACAGCTGCCCTCATCCTACTTGACCTCTCCGCAGCCTTCCACACAGTCTGTCATAGCACCCTTATACAACGCCTCAGCAACGTCGGAATACAAGGAAAAGCATTGGACTGGATCATCTCGTTCCTCGCCGGAAGAACCCAGAGAGTCCGCCTCCCCCCTTTTAGATCAGAGGCCACCGAAGTCATCTGTGGCGTACCACAAGGATCCTCACTCAGTCCCACCCTCTTCAACGTGTACATGAGTCCCCTCGCATCCATTGCGCGCCAACACAACCTCAACATTATCTCCTACGCAGACGACACCCAGCTGATCCTCTCCCTCACCAAAGACCCAAACACCGCCAAAACCAACCTACACGAAGGGATGAAAGAAGTTGCCGAGTGGATGAAGAACAGCCGTTTAAAACTGAACTCGGACAAAATGGAAGTCCTCATTTTAGGATCATGCCCCTCCGCCTGGGACGACTCATGGTGGCCACCGGCCCTAGGAACCGCACCCATACCAACAGACCACGCACGTACCCTGGGCTTCATCCTGGACTCCTCCCTCTCAATGACCAGACAAGTCAACGCCGTCTCATCATCATGCTTCAACATCCTAGGTATGCTCAAAAAAACTTCATTTGGATCCCCACGTAAACAAGAAAGACGGTCACCCACGCACTGGTCACAAGCCGACTGGACTATGGAAATACCCTTTACACCGGAACCACAGCCAAACTACAGAAAAAACTCCAACGCATCCAAAACGCCTCAGCCAGACTCATCCTAGACATCCCCCGCAAGCTCACATTTCCGGTCACCTGAAAGACCTCCACTGGCTCCCCATCAACAAGAGAATAACGTTCCGTCTCCTCACCCACGCACACAAAGCCCTCTACGACCTAGGACCCGAATACCTCAACACGCGCCTGTCCTTTTACACCCCCACCCGCCAACTACGATCGTCCAATCAAGCCCTCGCCGCTATTCCACGCATCCAAAGATCCACCATGGGGGGAGGCCTTCTCCTACTTAGCGGCCAAGACCTGGAGTTCTCTCCCCACCCACCTCCGCCTTACACAAAACCACCTCTCCTTCAGAAAACAACTAAAAACTTGGTTATTCGACAAGTAATGTCCCCCCCTCCCTTAAGCGCCTTGAGACCCTCTGGATGAGTAGTGCGCTGTACAAATTTAAACTTGACTTGACTTGACCCCCATAATGGTAAGGGTACTTGCAGACCACCACCTGGCTGAATATATATAATTCAGCCTTCGAGAAGGGGCGGCTTTTCATCATGTCACTCAGCCATAATGCGGGCAAGTAAAAGACAAGGAGTTACTGGGTGGAGTACGATATGTTATGGCAAAGAAAGTATTGCTCAGAATCATTGCAAAATGGCTGGCTTCCTCTTCCTGCTTGTCAGTTCCTGTTTGTAGCAGTAGGTGGAAACCTTCTGCCTGATTGCAGAGTCTTTGTCCCCAATGCGGGTTAGAGACTCCAAACTCGGAGCAGAGAGTGGAGCTGAGTCTCTGCGTGCTGTAAGGAACCCTGCCCACATGGGGGAAATACCACCACATGCAGGATGGAAAGGCCTGCATATAGCAGGGTGACTCATTTTTTTAAATAATAATAAAAACGTGTACCAAAAGCGTGTGTGTTAAGTATGTTTGCTCTAAAATATGAATGTGGTACGTTTGATTTAGTATTTATGTGTTGCTAATGATAAGTGTTAAAAGTTCCTAAAAAATGAAGATTAAACTAAGTTTATTCAAAAACATAGCATGTTCGTTATTGACATGTGAAATAAACAGAGTTGTCTCAGTGTGATATATATCGACAGTGTGTTAGTAGTCAACCATTCATCATTGAAAGATTGTCCAACCACATAAATGTAGCAACCAAACCAGTAGCACAGAAAAAAAGATTTAACTAGCTTATCCAGCACCTGTATATTCTGAACTCTCCTTTGTACCTCACCATGGGTACCTGGATGTGGGTGTAGATCAAGATCAAGGTCTATATCCAAGCCCTGTTGCATGGTGATGTTATGTGGCAAGCAACAGGCTACAACAATCTTGCACACAACTTCTGGGGACTACACCAGCTCCCCCCTCGTAGCCTTAAGACATCTGAATCGTGACGGAAAGTGTGTTCAATAATGCCTCATGTATGTATGTGTGTCGCAATATGCCTCTGTTGAGGTAGTGTGGTTGGGCGTCTGCATGGCGTGAAGCGATGGGGAGAGAGATCACACCCTGCATTCTCTGTTACAAAGACATATGAAACGTTTCAAAACCAGCCTCTGTTTTGCATGTAATGCATCATGCCTTCTAACATGCAGTGATTGTGAGGGTAATATTTGCGTATCGTGTTGTGATGATTATGTTAGAGAAGGCACCCCCAGATGCACAGATAGCCCCAGCGTAAGGTGTTGTTATTCGTCAATGATTCACATGTCATGGAATCCCCAGAAACCATGGGGTGTGCAAGAGGGGACTGTCAGCAGATGTAGGTGTTGTATTTCCTTCCAGGAAAGGCAGAGTACACATCAGTGAAGCAGCCCCAGGCATTGGATACAGGTTTCACATTGAGGGAGTGCCAGTGGTGACTGTTGAGGTAAAAGTGTGCTGTGTGGTGAGGTGGCTGATGTGCCACATGTGTGCAGTCAGTCGCACCTACTACATGAGGTAAGTGGGTAAAGGCATAGAATTCCCTTACCACAGTTTGCATTTCCTCAAGTTAGTGTGACCAAGCGATAAATTGGTTCTCTCTTCTGTTGATGCATTTCAGTACTGGACGCAAGCATTGAGACTGGCTTGTGTGGGAGATTCCAGATTTGTTAGAGCTGACCCTCTGGAAAGATCCACTGGCTCTAAAATTGAGTGCAGCTAGTAGTTTGACATGGGTATGGATAGCATGGGAGCGGGCTGTAGTTTTGCTCCCAGTTTCCCTGGTCATGCCAAAGATGTTGATCCTTTGCCTGTAAACCATCTCTCCTCCTACTCCACGGTTAAGTATAGGTAAAATTAAAACTGTTTATTCAACTTGACAAAAATTAGTAAAAATATCAACATTACTAACTTTTATTTAATTTTGAAATGTAATTAATTTGAATACATTTAATTAAATTACAATTATTTGGGGGAAATATAAAATAAAACTAATTCTGCCTATAGTATAAAAAATAATATTTATTATATGAAAATAATTATTAAAAGCGATGCATAAAAAAGTAAAGCTAATTTAATTAAGTTTTAATAAAAATAAATGGTACTTTAATTGTTAAATTAAAAAAGGAATTAAAATATGTTAACATTAAAATATATTTTATTTTTAGATAATTTGTTTTACTTGAAATTAAAATAATTTATATCTTTAACTATTTTAATTAATTTAATTTATTTATAGTTAACCATATTTGCCATGGGGCGTCTATTTTAAGTGCCTACCTCCATTATATTATAGGGGAGGGCTTTGCAGAACCGGTTGTTGGCCATGTGTTGTGCTGGACTTACTTCTACTCTGAGCTGGAGTACATTTTCTACTATGTTAGATACTTTTTTGCAGTAGAAACTATAGAAGTGTAGTTTGTGAATAGGAACGAAGCTTACTCTTTTGTAGGTGGATGCATGTCTCTCCCTATATTCCTCGCTAGCCCTTCTTACTTCTTCCTTAACACTTCCCCTTTAGTTGCAACATTTTCCATGTTTCAGCCACTCCCCCAAAACTCCCACAAACACTACTAAAACATATATTTGTGCTCAGAGATTCCGGTGTCAATGGAGATCTTTGGACAGAAAATGCTGGGAGATTAACATTACCATCTTTTAATACACAGTCATCCAAATTAAATTACCATACCACTGTTCCTACCCCCTTTTTCCTCTCAAACCATTTACCCCATTGCCTGTGAACACTTTTCCCAATCCAAAAGTCTCATGATATCCATTTGACTATGCAACCCTTTTGCCTAGGATTACTGGGCTCATGTTGAGTGCCTTGCGGTTACCCTGACATTGTTACGCCTTGTTAAGTACCCCAAGCTGTGGGGGACACTGCAATTTCCTGTACTCCTAGGCCAAACACCATATAACATATCCCCACTGTTTACGGAAGTGTCCTTGCTGCCCTTGTGCAAACTTGACCAATTTGTCCAAAGCCAGGAGCCACCTTAACCATTGCATCCACGTGACACCTGGGGCAGTGAGCTTGAGCCCTGCATGGTCAATATAAAGTGGTCTTCTACCAATGACAGATGCAACATTGCCTTTTCGCATTTGGGAGTATATTGGTTACATACTCTATGAGGGCTTTCCCAGTGGAATGACCTCTAGGCAAGCCGCCAAGGCTGACTCATTAACTGCCTCTGCCACACTAAGCACCCCTTCAAAATAATGTTTGAGGGCCTGAGATGCCCTCAATCCATGCCTGATCATTACTGCCCCACCCTCATACCCTCTTCTGCACAAGCTGCTTCTGGTTGTATCAATAGCCTGCAGCCTCTCTAGTGTAAGATACCACCCAGGTAATATCTTCTATAGTGTGTCCCTCTCCTTGGTGGTGAGGCAAAGTTGTTTATGGTGTATATAATGCCTGCACAGTGCAATTGACCACTGTGTAGTCCCATTTTCCCTTCCTGAGCTGTATGGAAGGGTAGGAGCTTGATTGTGTTGTTTGGTATTGACGTTACAGTAGATTTGAAAGACGGCATGGTCTTCCTCAATTGGGCTAATAAGTATGCCTTCAGAAGAGGTAAGTGTCCAAGTGCTCGCCCCTTTACTGTTTGGTTGAAATCCAGTATCTGACCTGCAAGTAGGAGAGCGCCTCTAGTTATGTTCAGCCATAATCATTTTATTTGCCTAAATAAACTGAGTGACACCCTTTAAACAATTCACTTAAAGTCATAGATCCCCTAATCTCTTCTCATCTTTTAAAGCCCCAGAAGTGTTCATATTAATCTCTCACAAGAAGATCATGTTACCTAAAAGGTTTGTGGATACTGGCATGAAGGCTGTCAGTCCATGCCGAGTGCTAGTGTGATCACATGTTCTCAAATTAGGTCTGGTGATCGGTGAGAGGAATAACCACAGGTTCCTCTGTTCCCTGGTTAATGAGCGTACTTCCCACAAATGCCTACTGCTTGGTGTGTGGTATTTCATGCAGCAGTCCTTATTGTCTTGTGCCTAGCACAGGTGATAAGCTAGAACAAGAGAGATTCCTGGTGATATTTCAAGAGGCCTGGGGCCACCAGTTCTCATCTTAGGTCTGTAGCATGGTTTGCCTTTTTCTTCTCCCGGCCCATGGCCCTTGCCAGATAAATTCAAAGCAACACCTTCTTTGTCTGTAAATGGCTTGTCTGCCCTGAGGAAGCATTACACACGTTTCTGGAACACATAGAGGGCCACCTCTATCAAAGGTTCTGCGTCGCCCTTGAGCCATGCAACAGGACGCAGGGTGACGCAGAACCTAGCAAGAGATGTACCAAACCATGCAAGGCCACGTTCTGTGACACTGCGTGACTTTGTAAATCTGGAGTAACGCAAGTCAGTGCAAGCACTACCTTTCGTTACACTTCCCTGGGAAGACGTTTCATGGGTGTAGAGTGGGTGTTCCCATATATCCACCCATGGACTTTTTAGCATTCCCAAATTTACAAGGAGTGGTAGGCCAGGGAATGCGTTAAAATAGCTTTGCCTGGCCAGCGGAGGCGTAACAAGGAGAAATATCATTATTTCTCCTTGTTTTTTCCTCTTTCTATGTTTGCTGCATTCTAGCCTCAAACAATTGTTTTTGTGCAGGAAGGTTTCCCTTTCTGCACAAAAACACTCCTGCCTGCAACACAGGCACCCTTGCACCATGCTGGAAGGGAGCCTGCTTTGGCGCTCACAGCCAAAAGTGAGCCAGCGCAAGGAGAGTTTTGTATAAAAACATAGGAGTGGTAACCCATCAACCTTGTTGGGATTGGGGTAGAGAACTGTATATGTGGAACAATATCCCAACTCGTATAATTTGTAGACAATTAGTAAGGATTTGAATGCAACATTATCAAGCGAGAAACAAGGAGACTCTATTTGTTTGTCATGTGTGCTCAAGGCATCATTTACTCCATATTTATCTCAAAGGATCGGGCAAGTACAATTACAGTTGATATCAGCACTGCAATTTACTATTCAAGCATAACAACCCAAAGTTGTACAAGGTGCACGAGTGAAGAAGTGAATAACACTACGGCGACACATGTGACAGAGTGATCAGCGTGAGCGGCGCAAGGTGTTTGTGCATAAATATATACAGTGAATAAAAACAGACTGGTTTCCAAATGATTTGAAATAGTTAGTTTCCGTTTGTCAATCTTTGCGAGAACCACTGTGTGAGGGGCGCCTAGGGTCTTGCTGACAAGTCGACGGCGTTCGATCTGTAAAAATTGGGATCATCTTCAGGACTGAGTGGGTTGGTGGCAGTGCGTATATCGCGACTGGTCGGCCGTGTAAGGGAAGCCGATTTGCGGGGTAACTCCGCTTTGTCTGGAGAAATTGCGTGGCTCGTCCAGTGTTGTTAATGCAATGGAGTCAAAAGTATCTCTGTTGGTACTCCGTAGGCTATGGATCCAACCGAGCGTGGTTATGGTGTAGAGCAATAGCGGGAAACTCCCGGTGCTGCGTGGTCCGGGGTACAGTCCGATCTGAATCAAGCGTGATCGGCGGGGTAAGGAGATTCAATCTTTCCTAAAGGGCTGGACGGCACGAGTGAATGGCTTTCCAGAGTAAATGATGCCTTGTGCACACATGACAAATATATAGAGTCTCCTTATTTCTCACTTGATAATGTTGCATTCATATCCTTACTAATTGTCTACAAATTATACCAGTTGGGATATTGTTCTACATATACAGCGCAAGGAGTGAGCAGGAATGCGCCATATCTTAATAGATATAGTGCATTCCTGCCCGCTCCCTTTTACGCAGCACAGCACCATTATAAATATTGCCCAGAGTATCCTTAGTAAAACAGCTATTTTGAAGTTCGCTATCCTACCCAGCCAAGCAAGAATGCATTGTTATCAGATTGTCAACTCTTGACCATTTTTAAGAGAGACTCATTAACATCTCATGTAACTGATACGAAGGTTGCCAATTGATTTCTCAGGTATCAAATTGTCGACTCTGACCACCGGAACAGGATAGCGAGATGCTGAGGCCCATCTGATTTGCTTAGGTTAATGTTAAGCTCTGAGTACCGCTGATATTGATGCAGCACATCTTTCAGAGGTCACCAGGTCCATTAGTGTGAGTAGACTAAAGCCAGCAAATAACGTCAGTTTGAACAGGTCATAATGCAGCTTAACTCCTGTGTTCTACTTGCCTGCCCCTAGAATCTGAGCTTACAGCTCGAGGGTGAGGGCAAACAATGCGGGGAAAGTGGGCATCCTTGCCGGGTACCTCTTTGTATCAGTATCAATCCCGATGTGCTACCATTCCCTCTCACCTGATTCATCATCTGATAACCTGCCAGTGCCCCACCAAGAAACCCCTCCTCACTCCCAGGCTAGTGGGTACTGTGTGCAAGTAGTCCCAGTCTACTCTGCTGAATGGCTGCTTGATGACCAAAGACAAAAGTACTGTTTTCAAACCTCTTCTCTGGCCCACATCTATCAAACTGAATACCTTTTTAGTGTTATCTCACGCCTGCCTGCATAGAAAGAAGCTGAGTGGACCCTGGTCTCTCTCACTCCCTGTAGTCTGGAGGCCACAATGGAGGTCTCAGCTTAGCATCTAGATTAGGTAGTGTGATCGGCCTATATGAGGTGTTACCTAATGGATAATGGATTCTGGTTAGTATTAGGGAGCTAATGGCCTCAGCCATGGGAGAGATGATGCGTGCCTGGTGTGTCATAGTTTTAAATGTTTTCAGTAGGATGGGGGATCAATTAAGATTGATGTTTTTAAATAAAAGTTGGTCAACAAACCGACTGGGCCTGGTGCTATTGAGGATTTAAATTCCTTGATGGCCAGTAATATTTCTTCTTCAGTAATGGATGCATCAAGAGAAATCCTCTCTACGTCAGATAATCAGAGCTAAGAAGCTATTCTAATGTCGCCCACCACCCTCACCATTTCATCTGTTCTCTTCTGGGTATATATTTCAGTGAAAATACCAGTTAAGTAGAAAGAGGGGTTTCCTTGTGCATGTGTCCTAAGTTAAAAATGATGGCCCTGTAAGTTACCCTTTCAGATTAAGGGGTCGATTACGATGCCATTTGGAAAGGCCCCGAATCAGATTCAGGTTTTCTGAATCAGATTCGGAACCCGTCTTTCTGACCGATTTGGAAAGATTTCCGAACGACCGATTACGATGTTCTTAAAGTGTTCGGACTTTCCGACTCGGTTCCAGTTGGCTTGCGGAGGAACAGAGTCATTCGGAGCAGACTCGTACAAGTCTACGTAACGCGTTTCCAACAGAGCGATAACGATTCCATATTCGGACAGCCTTTCCGAATTGGTTGTTCTGACTCGGATCGGCTGTTGGAATCTGACTTTGGGGGCCCGTAGCAGGCCCCCCTTCAACTGGGGCCCTCCGAATGGGGCCTGTGGGGGAACCCAAGGGACCTCCCTTTCCAACCATGCACAGTGTGGCAGGCATCAAGGGGTGCCCACCACAGGGTGCACGATTTTCACCAGCCACCCCTTACTTAAATGGGAGCCTGTGTATTCGATCAGAACACAGGCTCTCATTGAAGTCAATGGGAGTCCGACCGAATCGTATCCGGAAGCATTGTAATCGATCGGTCGGACTACCCGGATGGATTCAGTTGGAAAACATTCCGAGACCGATTCGGTCAAAATGCTTTCCAACCCCCATCGTAATCGACCCCTAAGAGTCTAATTTAGAGTTTGGTGGATGGATGTGCCGCCACAGATATGACGGATATCTCGTATGCCTTATTACAAGTGTATAATATCCTAATGCACTTGTAAAAAGGCAGATGGGATATCTGCCACATTTGTGATGTGGTACCTGTCCACCAAAACTCTAAACCAGGTTCTAAATCTCCTGGAGCATAGTAGGTATACAAAACCCAAGGGGACAAGATGAATTACTCAGCTCACTTTATTATTAGTTACTTGTGGGAAACATGGACAAAAGAAACAATGCACATGAAGGATATTTTAGCATGCGATCATCCAGTAGTAAAACTGAATGAAAGAGGGAGATTGACTGAAGGTCTGGTACTTTTGACATCACTGAAATGGGAGCTGAGAGTTACCAACAGGGAAATCATGGCAGACTTCATTCAGGTTATGGGACTCGTATAGGGAAAAAAACAAGTTCCTGCCCCTTTAAATTGACACTGTACACCATGTTCATTACTAACTCGTTATAGGAAAAGACTGGCCCCAAAAAATATTTTGGGCAGCATCTGTACTAACTTCCTGATAACAGAGATTCAATGATGTACGCTATCCTTTTAAATTGACTTTTGATTAATCTGATGGAATTGATACAACCTGGGGTATTCCCGCGAGGATTTTTATTGAAAAATAAAAAAAAACTGTCCCTAAAGTACAGTATCTTTCTGGAAGGAACTTAATGCGCTATCCCTGAGAAGAGTAAACAGAAGAGTAAAGCTAGATAAATCGGCTAACTCGTACATTAGCCATAGAAAAGCAGGGACCTACTTGATTATACATTGATTTAAGAGTAAAGAAGCAACAGTTAATAAAACATATAAGGTAATCATAAAGAGGAATTCTGTTACTGAGGCTGAAATGAATTACAAACCAACAAACCTCCACTAAAATATAAAATACTAACAAAATTGTAAACATATACACAGTTTAACATTTTAAAAACACAAAATTACTAGAACAATTACAAAATAAAACAATTTATTAAATTAATTTTCAATTACACAATTAAATAATATTAAAAATTAACTGCAATTAAAATAAAATAATATATACTTTAATTGACTTCCCACCCATCTCCCCTACAAAGCATACGCCCTGCTTATAAAATATAAATTACATACAAAAAGAAATACATGTAAATCTACTGTCAATTGTTTTAAAAAAACAAGAATTAAAAATAAAACAATTTCTAATATAAATAATTAAATCATTAATAAGCAAATAACATTAATTAGCATCAATATAAATTCTTATTAATTAAATATTAAATATCACCCTACTCCCCAATACCAACCAACAACCCACTACTACAATAAAAATAATTAATCAAAATGTAAAATTTTTAATATACTTTAAAAATAACAAATTAAACATAAAAGCATAAAATAACTATCTAAGCAATTAACTCATTTAAATAATTATAAATCCTTAATTTACAATACAAAATTACCAATAACATTAGTGAATTATAAATTAAAGTACTCTCCATCTTACTCCCCTGAAAATCGAACAGCTCTCTAGTATATCTATAAATAAATAACTAAATTAGGAAAAATAAACATTTTAAATTGCAAACTATATAAGAAAAAATAACTATAATTAGTTTAACCATGCTAACAGTTGAAATTAATGTTATACCATATATTAAATTACACCAAAAACATTTTTACAGCTATATTTAAGAAAATGATCTTTAAAAAGTGGTATCATTTTTTAAACTGTTTGATATTGTTGCCAACGATATTCTGTGACTTGATATTTCTGCACTAATAATATTTTTGACATTATGTTTTTGCATAACAACACTAAATACTTTATACACAAGTTAGGTCACTCCTAACCAGAACACCGACAAGCTGTAATGGATTTAAACCGCTGTCAAAGGTTTCGAGGCTCTGCAACTGCCTTCTACCTTGTACAGCACTGTTAACTGTAAGCCCTATTTACAGGCTAATGACATGGTAAGCAAAAGGCAGGCCCGAGGGAACGCTTTGATATTATCCCAGTCTTTCTAAATGCCGCCTGTGCCAGCTGCTCTGTTACTTTTACTTGCTGGTGTCTGGTGTCAGCAGTGGATTTACTTTGCTGCATGCTGCCTTGGCTGTGGTGACCTCTGGAAGAGAAGTTAAGTGTGAACAAAATGATTGACGGTCTCATTAACGATCAGACACGAATTAAAGAGGGAACCCAACCTGTTCACCCACCTGGGCAGGACATCGGACCTGGGCAGGACATTGCTGCTATGGGGAAGGCTGGAACTTCTCGTGTGACCGAAACACAAGTTCCCAATATGGGCATAGTTTTGAGAGGTGTCTCTCGAGCACAGGCCCATGTGTCACCCATTCTGTCAACTGTAGTTGTAGGTCGCAAGATGAGTGATGTGGGTGACTTTAACAGCAAATGAATGTAATTGAATAGGAACATTTCTACAATCTTGGAATCACACAGAGCTTCTTATCTTGGATGACTTTACAAAAAGATTGAAACCTAAGGGTTTCAAGAACCATCAATACACTGACCATGCACAACTTTATTTGAAAATTACCAACACGGCAGTCAGGAAGTCAAAACCTTCCTGGTCCTCATACAGAATTGGAAGCCCAGTGCCCATCTTTCTCTTGTTTATCAATAGCAAGAGACAACCACAAATTCCAACCGAGCTCTTTGAAATGAACTGGAAGGCTTAATTCTCCAGATGAAACACAATGCAATATTACTTTGATTCACCATTAAGCGTGACCTGCCCTTTTAAGAACATGGCAACAAGAAAACCAAGACTTCATGGTACCAACTCTTCCTCCTTATGAAAGTGAAATCTTTCCTCCTTGAACCTGACTTCAGAAAAAAAAACAGTTCAAGACTAAGAGCATGATTATGACTTTGTCCGTGTAAGAGCGGGGCGGCACTCCACCGCTCGCTCCCACACCGCCAGACTCCACCACCGACCACCTGCCGGATTGCAAATTGTAATCCAGGGGGGCGGTCCTGCGGCAGCTGGCCCATGTCCCTTCCTTTCAAAAGCTCATAGGAGAGCCTCAGAAAGGCAGAGCCATGTGACTACCACTGCGCGTTCCAGCACTTCATGGACTGTAAAGTCCATGCCTTTGCAGGTACTGGGGGAGCAGAAAGACAGCTGCACTGCCAGCATATTGTAGCCTCAGATCATGGATCGCTGGAGGTTGCAGTGGACCTATGGTGGTTTGACCGCCAAAGTCAAAATATGGTGGTTGGACCGCAGGTGCGGTGGTTGCGGCAGGTCACGTAGGTTTGGCGGTCCATTGGACCACCAAACTCATAATCAGACCCTTACTTCTCTAGCATTTGGGTCCAGGCAATACCCTACTCCATGCAGCACATCTCATCAAAAGTCTAAACCAGCTTGATCACAGCAACCAACTCCAGGAGGAACAGCAGTGGCTCTCATTAAAAGCCATAATTACATTAAAGAAGTGTTTCAGCACGTAGAAGGCCACCAGAAAGATCATACATGGGGGAGAAATTGACTGCCTTTAGTAAACAGCGACCTTACAGACAGACCGGACAACTGTTGCTTTTTGATGGATATCCCGCAACTACCAATTGCGTGAAAGGGATCGAGCAGAACAGCGCCATAACTATTAAGATATGCCACTTTTTTCCTCTTTACCTCTGCTGTCAGACTATAGGCTGCCATGAACCAACGCATGCATCTGTGCGCCATAGTGCAAGGGTGTGTGGGTTCTGTAAGGAATAGTTTTTGTACTGGAAGGAGACCCTTCAAGTATAAAAAACGATCCTTTAACACTTTTCCTGCTTTGTATGTGTGCTGCACAATGCAGCACACATGCATAGTAGGACAAGGGAAAGATATAAAAAACCTTTATTTATCTTCGTTAAGCCTGCCTCGAGGAGGCGTAGGATTTTGGAAAAAACCCTGGGGCATATTACCAAGCATAAGCGATAATTATCGCTATTGCTTGGTTAGAGACAAAAATTTACCGCTGAGCTGCGGCGATTTTTATCGCAAATAAACTTTGGTATTACCAAGGTGTATCGCAAATGCGATAAAAATCGGCCGCAATGCACGAATATCGCTGAAAAGTCAGCGATATTCATGCATTACCGAGCTAATGCTCTTAGCCATGTTATCCACCTCCCATTGGATAACATGGCTAAGAACTGCTCAGGGCAGGTGTTAGCTTTTGGAGATATTCGCGCTTAGCGCGAATATCTCCAAAAGTTGGTAATAGGAGATAGTGATGTTAGCGACTGTTTCCAGTCGTTAACATCTTGGCACGCCCACTTTGCATGTCATTAGTGATAAATATCACTGACATGCAAAGTGGGACCCAAGATGGTCGCTATCTCCTACTAGCTGTCGCTAACTGGTGTTAGCGACAGCTAGGTAATAGGGAGATAATTTTATCTCTGCTTTCTTGGCTTTTAAAGCCAAAAAAGCGGAGATAAACCCCCTTGATAATATTCCCCCCTGTTTCTGGATGTCTGTAGATAATTTGTATAATGTTTGTAGATTTGCGGTGGATAGCAAATCCTTTCCTAACAGTTTGCATCAGGTTTGCGAAACAAAATTAATGCAAATCATGTGCAAAACTTTATAAATCAGGGCCTTGGTATGGATATACTTCGAACGGCATTCTGAGTTTCTTTTCATTGTTGTGGTTGTTTAGGAGCACATTGTCTCCTGGCTGTAAGTTGACCTTGGCTGTGAGTGGATCTTAGCTGAGTGTTTATTCTTGAATGCTGCTTCATTTATTTTCTTTCCTTTCTTTATTTTCATTGCAGCATCTTACAGCCTTCTCAACAAACATTTTTAGGGACGGGTTATTTCTCTCTTATTGGTTCCTTAGTGATCCCTTGGTCACTTTCTGTGCTAATTCAACTGGTTTTCCTTAACTTTTTGGGAGAAGCATTCGTTAGGCTTATTTGCAGCGGCGGTCAGCACAGGTAAGCACAGTGGGGCGGGGCAGGGCACGGCAGGGGGGAAAGTCGACTGACTACGGAATAAGTATTATTTATTTATTGTACTATACCTATTCCGTTGTCTGCCATATCACCCCCTCCCACCCCGCCCACCTCTGCCCCGCCTCACCACCCTACCGCATTTACCAGTGCCCGCCGCCGCTGCTTCCTTGTGAATGTTAACTCTATGGGCTGATTCCGATCTCGTTTGGAAAGCATACCGACCGACTTGGTTCCGGAATGCTGTCCATACGACTTGGATCAGGGGAGTCCGACCAAACGAGTACGATGCATCTGTGTGCATCCGAATACGATTCGGTCAGACTCCCATTGACTTCAATGGGAGCTTGTGTTCCGAACGTGAACACAGGCTCCCATTGAAGAAAGGGGTGGCTGGGGAAAATCGTGCACCCTGTGGCGGGCACCCCATGGTGCCTGCCTCACTGTGCATGGTTGGGAA